>NC_143402.1:55079816-57579816 GCF_052110815.1 Crocodylus siamensis
AGGGGATGCTGCAGGTCAAGGTGGAGGGTAACAGTGTCCTGTGACTGCCTGGCTCCTGGCCTGTGCTAATGGTCCTGTGTAAGGCTTATAGTGTCTACAGGGAGAGGATGCAGTGCTTGTCCCATAAACAAGGTAGCATAGTGCAGCGGTCAGGGCATTAACTTGGGATTTTGGAGTTTCCTGCTGTGCCACAGACTGGATGTAGGATAAATCCCTTAGCCTGTCTGTCCTTGCTGGCAGGAGAGGGCTGCTGAGAGGAGCAGAATGGCCTTGTTCTGAAGGAAGAACTTCCCTGAGCAGAAACCTGATTGCAAGCTGGGTACTGACTGGGTTCAGTATTATGGGCAGTAGTATATGCAGCTGTACTCCAGGGGTACTGCCACATGATAAGGGTGCTTCTGCCCTGTCTTGAAAGTTGGCATAATTTAATTCCTCGTATCTAAGCCTTTTCCTTTCCCTGTCAGCCTTCACCATGTCTCATACAGATGGCAGAGGGGTTGGAGCTGCTGTCCCTTAAAACAATTGCACTTATAATTGATCGAGGCCAGGGTAGCTTCCCCTTCTGACAGCAGAAGCATTACTTTGTTATAAATATACTTTTTTTTTCTTCCATTGCGTATCAGAGGTGTCTTTTCATCATCCAGCCTCTGTTTCATTGTACTGAAAGCATAGAGGGGGGCAGGAGAATCTTCTTATACCCAAGCCGTGTGCCTGCTCCAGCAGCCATGAGACCTGTAGAGGCAGAAGTTTCTTCTAGTGTTGAGGCATCCCTTTTAAACCAACTCTACAAGCTATGTGGGTTGGTCAGGTGGGCAGCTAAACTTGTTTAGGTAAATCCTCTTCCGTTTCAAGTACTGTCAGAAAGTACAACCTGTCTTATTTGCTTAGGTGCTCTAACGATCCAAGAAGAGATCAGTCAAATCAAGCGCAAGTTGCAGGCGGGCAAGAAAACTCAAGACAGGCAGAAAAAAAGGCATCGGGATCGGATGGTGGAAAGGTAGCCTTTCACTCACCTGGGTTCAAGGAGTATGTGCAGTAGGTGGAGCATGGACCAAGGAGAATGCATTTTGACTTTCAGCCCTGGCTCCAGTGCCTGTCTGTAGAATCTTGGGCATGTTACTTCACCCTCCCCACTTTCAAAGCGCACCTCATGATAAGCTGTTGACACAACAGCAGAATATAAGTACAAGAGTATTTACTATCTTGAAACAGAAAATGGAAAACAATCCAGTATACAAATCCATTGAGCACTGACATCTTGAATACTGTGGGTAGTTCTGGTCTCCACACCTCAGAAAAGAATTAGAAAAAGTACAGAGAAGGGCAACCAAAATGACCAGGGGCCTGGAGCAGTTGCCATACCAAGAAAGACTGAAAAGGCTAGAATACTTCAGTGTGGAAAGGAGAAAGCTGGGGGGAGATATAAAAAATAAAAGGTCTACAAAATCATGAAGAGTATGGACCAAGTGACTAGGAAACTGTTGTTCACCAAGTCTCAAGCACTAGAACTAGGGGGCACCAGCTGAAATTAGTAAGCAACAGGTTTAAAACTAACAAGAAAAAGGACTTTTTTACATAACACTTAACTTGTGGAACTCATTGCCACAGGAACTGGAGACAGACAGCATAGCCAGGTTCAGCAAGGGACTGTATAAATTCATGGCTGCTGGCTCTATTAATTGCTATTGAACAGAACAGTTGGAGATGTTTTCTCTGGCATCTCTAGCCCAATAAGTGATGGATACCAGGGAGGGTACTGAAAGGGGATAGATTATTAGAGATACCTGGTTTGATGCTCTGCCACTGTCAGAGAATACTGAGCTAGATAGACCATTGATCTAATCCAGGATGGCTCTTATGTTCTTAATTGTCTGTCTAGTTCAGGTGTTCAGATATCTTAATAGAGAAAGAACAGCTATACAGGAGGGTCCAGAGATGTCACAAGACACAAACTTGTCTGAATAGATGGAGCTTGAGTGACCCATTGACCAGTCAGTCAGGTATCTAGCTGATGGTAGAGAGTTCTTTAATGTAGCAGATCATGCTGTAACCAGTCCAGTGGCTGAGCTCAACACTGCACAGCTCTAACAAGGAGGGCAGCTGACTGTTGGGACATCAAAAAAGCTGTACCACAGGGGTGCACAATGTGGGCATTGAGGGCCACCTGCAGGGTGCATGTCCCCTTGGAGAGCAGTCATCCATGGGATCCACCCTGGTTGGATGTCTGCCCTAAGTATGCATAGAAACTGGATGGTGTGGTAGATGCACCTGTAGTTTAATGAGTTGCTGCAAAATAAGGGCACAGGACTCAGCATTCTTCTCTTCAAAAATTTTGTTGTTTTATAAAGAATGAGAACAGGGCCCTGGGACTGCCTTGATCAGCCACCCGTGTGCTCTGCTGTGGTGGATTCATTGTCACAAAAACCTTTTAAATTGAGACCTGATCCATTTCTGAAGGACCTAATAATGGAGGCAGAGGGGAGTGGGGTGCTTATGGTGCCTTCTGGAGTCTAGTTGCTCTAGATCAGGCACGGGCCAGATGCAGCCCACCAGGCCATTTTATCCAGCCCATGGGGCCCCTAAAAAATTTAGAAAATTAATAGTTATCTGCCCCTGGCTGCCTGTCGTGCGGCCCTTGATAGCTTGCCAAAATTCAGTAAGTGGCCCTCCACCTGAAATAATTGCCTGCCCCTGCTCTAGATGATAAACTGCAGGAAGGATGTGGCCCTGGAAGCTAGGCATAATACTATTTGAAAGATACTACACGAGTAAGAGGAAAATAGCTGTTGTCTGTGACAGGGAACCTAGAATGGGATCTTAGCTTGTGGGATCATTTTCTCACCTGGGTCTAACTCTCTTGGTAGGATACAGTTTGTTTGCTCGTTGTGCAAATATCGGACATTTTACGATGATGAGATGAACGAACATCTGGAGAGCAAATTCCACAAGGAGCACTTCAAATTTGTTGGAACCAAACTGCCACAGCAAACAGCTGACTTTCTCCAGGTGACTCTTTGGTTATGTTCCTCTCTTTAGGCTGTTGCAGTGCAGTCTCATTTCATGTAGTTTGCTGGAGACCTTAGAGAAGACTTCTCCATTTGGTTATGAGTGGACACTTTTAAGTAGTCCCAGACAGTCCATACGTGAATATGGATCTGCTTTTACAGTGTGGTTAGAACTGAGCAACAGTAGCTGAAAATTGCCATCTTTGCACTGTGACTGAGCAGGTTACTTACCCCCTGCCCCAGACAGGCATTTGGGCTGGAATTTAAGGTTGCAATATCCTAGTATCCTGAAGTGGGACACAGTTGTGCTATAGACTGAGGATGCAAACACAGTGCTGTTTTGAACTGGCACAGTCTGTGGTGCATGTGGTCCTGTACAGCCAAATCGGTAGTAGGCTTTTTGTTTTTGTTTTTTGTACTGGGCAGGAATATGTCGCTAACAAAACTAAGAAAACAGAAGAGCGCCGTAAAGCAATTGAAGATATCAATGCAGTTATTCAACAGATCTACAGAGACCAAGATCTTACCCAAGGTAGGAGTCACTTCCCATGCTCTGATTTCTTGATCTCACAAAGCTACTTGAAGGCATGGCTAGAAACCACCGCTTAATGGGTGCATGGGGGAGAAGGGAGGCTGCTGTGGGTTTCCCTGCCTGTGTTTGACTGAATCTATTAAATACACCCAGTTGGCAAGTAGCAAGTTGGAAGACTGATGTGGGGTCAGTCTGGATTCTTTGCTAGTCACTGTTATTTGTAAAGGTTCAGCAAATCTGGTTTTGCTGCTGACAAGTCAACAGAGTGCGAAGCTATGAAGCCAGCCAGGTCCATCTCACTTCTCTGCACTGCAAAGTGGCAAACAGGACTGGCCTACAGGGAAGACAACTTGGCTGTGAGGGACCAACAAGAAAAAGAAGGAAGGATTTTTTTAAATTTTAAATAATGAAATCGTCTCATCCTACCAGGCATAGAGCAGACCCATTAAGTAGTAAAATGCATCTTCCTTGTAGCCAACTTCCAAGGGGGACCCATGCTTTAAAAATCTATTGTTGGCTTATGGAAAGCCAGAGTTTTGATTAGGAACAACTGTTTCTAGCTGGCCCCTCCTTTATGCTCCTGCTGTAGAGCTCTGCTTTTAATGCCCTCTATACTTAATTTGGATAGCATTTATTTCAAGCTGGATGAACTTGCAGGAACTTTTCTCTATGTTGATAAAGAATAAAAGCTTCTCGGTGTGTTGTCTGCATCCAAGCCAATTAAGTCACCTGGCTAGTTGAAAAAGCCTTGCCTGTTATGTTGGTATGCTGATACACCAGTGACCTGTAGTGGTCATCTCTGAAGTGTGCAGCCACATGCCTATTCAGTTGGAAATACACGGTGCTTTCCTCATCCTCCTGGATCAAGTTTGGGAGTTGTGTTGTAGCAAATATAGTTTATATGGGTGTGTTCATGTGTTTAAACAGTAAGTGTGCTCAGGCTGCTTTTCAGAACTTGTGTGGTGGCAGGGGTGGGGACAGAGGACCTCAGGCTAAATCCTGATGAACAAAGCTCTTTCCTCGTTTCAGATATCAGCATGGAGCACTTTATTAAAAAAGTGGAGGCTGCTCACTGTGCTGCATGTGACCTCTTCATCCCAATGCAGTATGGCATTATCCAGAAGCATCTGAAGTCTCTTGACCACAGCCACAACTGTAGAGTAAGTGTGTTGCTAGCAAAATGTAGTGCTTGTTATCAGCTGGCTGAACAGGTACAGAGACTCCTGTCCCTACAGAGGGAGTCTGTTTTCCAACAAAAAAGTTGGAGTACTAGCTTGGATATAGTTGCATTCCTGGAACCTGTGTGGGGGAGAGTGTCTAAAACCAGGAATTAAAGGAACTATCGTTATTGTTGTTGCTGTCATTATTATAGAATTAAAGCTGTCTGCATGGCTTCACTGGTACTTTGTAGTGACTTCCCAGATTACATTTGGGGCACCACAGCATGGTTTTAGTGTTCTACAATTACAGTACAGTCTTTGCTTGTTCAAAAAGGTGTTGGCAAGGTGCCACTTGCATACAGCCAACTCTTCAAAGTGTGTAATGCAACGTGCCACTTGCATACAGCCAACTCTTCAAAGTGTGTAATGCAACAGAAAAACCTGCTAGCAGGGCCTCAGGTCTTCCACAACCTGTAGATGGAAAACCCAGTCCCTGACACTGGGGGTTTTGATGTGTTGAGGAGTTTTCTTTGAAACTATAGTTTTAAATCCGAACAAAGGACTGATGCAAATGTGGTGAGATGAGCTGCAGCTATTGAAGTGGTAACCTCACCCGCTACAAGAAAAATCAGCTGTGATCTCTTACAGGTTTTTGTTTCCCCTCTCACCCCTTCCCTTTAGGCCATGATGGAGCAGTCTAAGAAATCATCTTTAGTAGTTGCAAGAAGTATACTTAACAATAAACTGATCAGCAAGAAGCTAGAGCGGTACTTGAAGGTAAGTATTGGTAGAGAAACTTGTATTGAATAGAGCACCTTCTAGCTGTTGCACTGCAGAAATTTCTTACTACCTCAAGCTGAATGTCTTAAGTACCTTCCTAATAAAATGTCAGACTCAAGTGTTGGGTTGAGTTGCTCCATTTGTTGGATGCAGGTTTCCAGTAGCCAAAAGTACTGTCTTTGGTCTTCCTGACAGCACAAATAGCTGTTCTCAACAGACCAATTGGGTTTTTAATTCTTTCCCCATTAAGTGTGTTGGTCTGAAAGCAGGCTGCTCAGATCAGCAAACTGCAGGATTCAAGCATCCTATCAAGCTTTGTTTGTAGCCATGAACTTATGCAGGTACTTTCTGTAACAGAACTGACATTGGTAGGTTAAGATGATGCCTGAGCTTCTAAGGTTGGCTGATGTAGGAATTGTTGGGGGCTAAACTCTCTGCTTCAGTACAAATACTACCTGGTTCAGAAATCTCTTCCAAGACCAGTGATCAGCAAAGTTCACTCCCTGCAGGAAGCTTGCATGTACCTGGTATCTACTTCAGTGTGAAATTCCTCCCTTGACTGGAGTGACTCCAGCCAAGTGGGAAGGTGTTAAGCTTGAGTTTGCCAAGAATATGTCCAAGTGCAGCTGCCAAGTATAATTCTGTCCTTACTTACAGGGTGAGAATCCCTTCACAGATGATCCAGAAGAAAAAGAGGAGCACGAGGAAGGCGAGGGTAGAACCAGTGGAAATGCAGAAGGAATAGTTGAAGAGGGAGATGAAAACAAGGATGATGACGAAAACCATGAAGAAGAGAATCAAAACGAGGAAAGCAAAGATCAAGATGAGAATCCAGATGTGGAAGCAGCTGAGAATCTGGGGGAGGAAGAGGACATGGGGATGGAGACAGAGGTAGAAGCAGGGACACAAGCAGAAGCACAAACACAGGCAGAGGCAGAAGCTGATACAGAACACCCAGAGGAGCAGAGTTCACAGGCTGAAGAGGAAGCTTTCACTGGTGAGGAGGAGCACCTGCTAGAAGGAGGTGAAGAAGAAAGCAAAGGACTTGCTGCAGCAGACGAGGAGCTTGCAGAGTGAACTCTGGATGGGGAAGATGATGTGCTTAACACTACAAATTTTTTTTTAAAGCATAACCGTCTCCGTGAAACCTCATAGCACTTGTTTTTGGTTACCATTCTACTGAACTTTCACCTAGTTACAGCGATTGGAAACCTTTATCTGTAAAGTGTTTTTGGAAATAGATTTTTTTTACTGAACCTTCATTTTAGTAGCTAGGTTTTGTGCAGTCTGAGTTTTTAGGTGGCTTTGTACTAGGAGAATTTCCTTTACAGCATGTGTACAAAAACTGTGCTAATGCACCATATACAACATCACAGTCTGGCAAATGAAACTTCTTACCATTTCCCCCCCCAAGAAACTTTTATATATTTAAAAAATGGTTTGTCCCTTAGCCAGTCTCTCTGGAACTGCTGGAAGCTCAATTTCAGAGTTTTAAATCATGCAGTACATTCTGTAAGATTCTGCCTAATTCCCATGTGACTGTAGTACTTTTCCCAATGTTTTATTCTTCCTTTCAATGCAGAGCAAAAATAAGTGGTGTCGATACTGTATTGTTTGTAAAATGCTTCCATTCAAAGGTGAATGTTCCAGTGGGTGGAGATAAAACACTACACTGAGATTATCCCGTGTGTGCCTTAATTTCTGAAGGTAGAGGTGAGTAGAAAGTGTCCTGGCATTTCTTAACAAGTGGAAACTCTGAAATGCAAGACTACTAAACTGATGGAACACAGACTGTACAGCTGACAACTGTGGTCTGGTACAGTAAGGGGTAAGTTTAGCTTAGCTTTGCCACTGATGGCAGATGTTGTCTTCTTTCTCCTGTGCCCCATGCCTCAAAGTCAGGTTAATATATCTTAAGATCTGTAGTCAAGAAGTGATATATCCTTTGAAGTCAAAAGGAAGTTTAGAACAAACTCAAACCTTAGCTCTGCCAACAGCAGAAACTAATTATTTGTATGAAGTCTTTATGCTGGCTACAGGAACATAAGAAAGTAGGGCTGGAAGGGATCTCACAAGGTCATATAGCCCACCCCCCTGCTTAAGGTAGGGTCATCCCTGACTAAACCATCCCAGGCAAGTGGCTGTCCCGCCTGCTTTTGAAAATGTCCAGGGATGGATATTCTCCAGATAACCTGTTACAGTTCTCAACCACCTTCATCATCAGAAAGCTAATCTCCAAACAAAGTTTCTCCTACTGAAGCTTGAGGCCATTGCTTCTAGCACTGTCCCCTACAGCTACAGAGAGAAGCCCATCTCCATCCTCTCTGGAAATGCCTTTCAGGTGTTTAAAGACTCTTATCAAGCTCCCTCCCCACAGTCCTCTTTTCTCAATGCTCTTTTATGGATGGGTTGTGAGGGTGGGGGAGCCTTCTGCATTTTTTGGGACAAGTTCTCAAGCTTTTTGGTGGTTTCAGCAACAGAACTTTTTCCAGAAGTAAGTAATGTAGTGAGTGGTGGTAACTGATTAGTACTTTATGTCCCCGTCTTCCATTTTCTAATTTCATTCTTCCATGAAATGCAGATTAGCTCAGATGTAGGACATGAGCAAGCTTACTAAATTCAGCCTAATAGAAATGGCAGGGTGACAGGGCACTCCTGAGGCAATTGGAGTAAACTTTCTGAAGGAGACTCCAACCTGGAAGTTATGGTGAATGGTCATGATGCTGCCAGATGCCAAATCATTCCTGGGCCTTATTTTCTATCTTTCCTTGTACTGGTTTCTTAACTAATCACTTCTGCTGCACAACTCAACTTCATGTTGTCTTGCTCCTTAGAAACAAGTGAAAGGCCATCTTGCTATCTTTATAGAAAATAAGATTTGGCCCTGCTCATGCAGCTCCCTGCTCAGTTGTGATATTAACCTTCTTGTCACTCAGACTTGATGACTTCTGCCTTTTTGCTGTCCTGCCTTGCTCCACAATCAAAACAGGTCTCCTGGTCTGTGAAGCTTAGAGGCAATCTGAAGGTTTGTATTCTGGCTCATTCTGCAGATGCATTAAGACTGTTTGGTTTGGTCTGCACTAGAGGTCATTTGTTATGCACTGCAGCGAGATGCACCAGCTTCTGCAATTGCAAGATGTTTAGGGAATTAGCTTCCTCCTGGAGTAGTTGATAGCATGTAACTAGATGTTATAACCAAGATAACTTTCCCTGGTTGGCGCTTGTCACCCACCTCCTACTCCCCTGCCTTGCTGCCGACAGCGCCGGTGGTGTCTACAGGAGCTACTGCTTATCACTGTCATGTTCCTGCTGCTGCTGTGTTCCCACTGCACCGCGCCCCACCCCAGCCTCCAGGGGCACATGTCGTTCATGTCCTTGGTTGAGTCACTGCATTGGAGCCTAGTGACAGTGTAAGAGTTATGCAGTTGTGATGGACCAGAAATTATGCAAGAAGCAAGGATTTCTTCCGGGGATTTTTTTTATTTTTTATTATTGGACCAACTATATAGCTGGGACAAAGCCTACTGTAGCAAAGCAGGGTGTTATTGCTCCAGACCTGACCACTGATCCCTCTGCTACTCCAAAAGGTCTTGCATTAGAAAGCTTGTCTAACTGTATTCCGACTATGTAGTTAGTCCAATAAAAGATTTCACGCTAAGAAATACTTGTCTTAGAGCTAGTGGGCAGAATGTGGGAGTGACACTCAAGACATCTGTGTTCTAGTCCTGGCTTTGCCCCCAGATGTGAGCAGTGGGGTACCCCATGGCTTGGTCCTCGGGCCTGCACTGCTTAACATCTTCATCAGTGACTTGGACGAGGGGTGGAAAGCACGCTGTCCAAGTTTCCTGATGACATTAAGATGTGGGGCGAGGTAGACACACTTGAAGGGAGAGAGAGGTTGCAAATAGATTTAAACGGACTACAAAAGTGGGCAGACGAGAATAGGATGGGGTTCAACGTAGACAAATGCAGTGTGCTGCACCTTGGGAGAAGAAACTCACAGCATACATACAGGGTGGGGAGTTCCCTTCTTGAAAGCACAGAGGCAGAAAGGGATCTTGGAGTCGTCATTGACTCTAAGGTGAATGTGAGCCACCAATACCAGACCGCAGCCAGCAAGGCCAGCCATACCTTGTCATGCATCCAAAGGTGCGTCTCAAGCCAGTCCAGAGGTGATACTTCCTTCTATGCAGTGTTGGTCAGGCCGCAGGTGGAGTACTGCATCCAGTACTGGGTGCCGCACTTCAAAAGGGATGGCCAGCCTGGAGCGGGTTCAGAGGAGGGCCACCTGCTTGGTGAGAGGGCAGCAGGACAGGCCCTATGAGGAGAGACTGCGGGACCTGAACCTGTTCAGCCTCAGCAAGATGAGGCTGAGGGGGGATCTGGTGGCTGCCTACAAACTCATCAGGGAGATCAACAGCAAATAGATTTCATTTCATAGACATCAGGGCTGGAAGGGACCTCGGGAGATCATTGAGTCCAGCCCTCTGCCCAAAGGGCAGGAAGTCAGCTGGGGTCATAGGATCCCAGCAAGATAAGCATCCAATTTACTCTTGAAGGTGTTCAATGTAGGTGCTTGAACCACCTCCGCTGGCAGACTGTTCCAGACCTTGGGGGCTCAGACAGTAAAGAAATTCTTCTTTATGTCCAGCCTGAAACGGTCTTGCAGGAGTTTGTGATCATTCGACCTCGTCATCCCTTGGGGCGCTCTGCTAAACAAATGTTCCCCCAGATCCTGGTGGTCACCCCTGATAAACTTATAGGTGGCCATCAGATCACCCCTGAGCCTGTGCTTTTCCAGGCTAAAGAGTCCCATGGCTCTCAGCCTGTCATCGTAAGATCTGTTTTCCTGACCCCTGATTATGTGCGTGGCTCTCCTCTGGACTCTCTCAAGCTTCTCCACATCCTTTTTGAATTGTGGAGCCCAAAACTGAACGCAGTACTCCAGCTGCGGCCTCACCAAGGCCGAGTACAAGGGGAGAACGACGTCCCGGGATTTGCTCGAGAAGCATCTATGGATGCAAGCCAGCGTTTTTGTCACTTTACTAGCCGCAGCATCACATTGCAGGCTCATGTTCATCTTGTGGTCAATGATGACCCCCAAGACTCTTTCTTCTGTAGTGCTATCCAACGTAGCACTGCCGAGCCTATAAGGGTGCTGCAGGTTTTTCCTCCCAAGGTGGAGAACCTTGCATTTTTTGGTGTTAAACACCATCAGGTTCTCGTCCGCCCATTTGCTGAGCTTGTCCAGGTCAGCCTGTATCACCCGCCTATCTTCTGGGGTGGATGCTTTGCCCCAAAGTTTGGTGTCATCGGCGAACTTGGCCAGTCCACTCCTGACTCCAATGTCCACATCGTTAATGAAGATGTTGAACAGGAAGGGTCCAAGGACAGAGCCTTGAGGGACCCCACTGGTCACAGGGCACCACGATGAGTGACTGCCATCAATTACAACCCTCTGGGTCCGACCATGGAGCCAGTTTCCCAGCCAGCGGATCTTGGTGGAGCCAAGGCCGCAACTGGGCAGTTTGGCCAAGAGGTGATCATGGGATACCAGATCAAAAGCTTTTTTGAAGTCAAGATATATGACATCAATCTCTTCTCCCTTGTCCAGGTGATAGGTCACCTGGTCATAGAAGGAAATGAGATTGGTCAAACAAGACCTACCCGCAACAAACCCGTGCTGGCTATCCCTTAGAATGTTAGCCTGGGCCAGTCCACCAAGGATGGCCTCCTTAATAAACTTTTCTAAGATCTTCCCCAGGATAGAAGTCAGGCTAATGGGCCTGTAGTTAGCCGGATCCACTCTCCTCCCTTTCTTGAAGATCGGCACCACGTTGGCCTTCTTCCAGTCTTCAGGCACTACACCAGAGCGCCAGGAGTTTTCAAAGATCCGTGCCAGGGGCTGGGCTATGACGCTCGCCAGCTCCTTGAGTACCCTGGGGTGCAGATTGTCAGGGCCGGCTGACTTGAAGGTATCCAGCTTCTCAAGGTGTTCCTTCATGGGGATCCCCTACCCTCCATAAATGCTGACCTCATCACCCGGATCTCCCTGTCCCATAGCAGGCATGGGCGTCCCATGGGACTGATGAAAGACTGACGCAAAGTACCTATTTAATAGGTTGGCTTTTTCCTGGGCGTCAGTTGTCAGTTGCCCCATCTGGTTTAGCAGGGGTCCAAAGTTGCCCTTGCTTTTCCTCCGGCTCCCCACATATCTGAAAAAGGACTTTTTGTTGTCCTTGATGCTTGAAGCTAGTTGGAGTTCAGTTGCAGCCTTGGCTTTCCTGGTTTGCTCCCTGCAGGACCGGACCAGTGCAGAATAATTCTCCTTGGAGGTGAATCCCATCCTCCATCCTTTGTAGGCTTTCCTTTTTAGCCGCAGGAGGTCCGCTAGGTCCCTGGAGAGCCAGGGGGGCTGCTGTGCCTTCTTGCTGCCTTTCCTCCGTGTTGGAATAGATTTAGCTTGTGCATTGAGGATCACTTCCTTGAGAAGCAACCACTCTTCTTGAACTCCCATCTCCCTGGGGTCATGGTCCCTGAGGACCTGACCGACAAGCCTCTTGAGCTTGTCAAAGTCGGCTTTTCTGAAGTCAAGGACTTCTGTGTTGCTGACTGACTTGCCAGCTTTACGGCGGATGCTGAAGGTGATCAGCTCGTGGTCGCTGTCACCCAGCTTCCCATCAATCACTAGGTCGCCGATTAAGTCGTCCCCTGTAGCCAGTACCAGGTTGAGCAGCGCTTTGCCTCTTGTTGGCCCATAGACTTGAGTCAGGTAGAGGTCATCCATGCACAAGAGAGAGCTTTGCGACTGCTCGGATTTTGCTGAGTGATCTTCCCACGAGATGTCCGGGTAATTGAAGTCACCCATGACAACCAAGGTCCTGCAGCAAGCGGCCTCAGTCAGGTCCCGGGCGAACTCCTGGTCAAGCTCAGGACTTTGAGTGGGAGGTCTGTAGTAGACTCCCACCGTTGTATCCCCTGTGCTGTTTTTCCCACAAATTTTTACCCAGAGGGTCTCTAGCTGTCCATGCCGGTCGCCAACATCAGCTTGCAGGGACATGTAGCTTTCCTTCACATAGAGAGCTACACCCCCGCCCCTTTTGTCAACACGAACCCTCCTGTACAGGGTATAGCCCTGTATACCCGTGGTCCTTTGAAATAGGTAGAGCCCTGTTCTCCCCAGCACCACCTGGGGTGATGAAGTGCAATGGTAATAAGCTGATGGAGAATAGGTTTAGGTTAGAGATCAGAAGGCAATATTTTACTGTTAGGGTGGCCAAAATCTGGAACCAACTTCCCAGGGAAGTGGTCCTTGCCCCTACCTTGGGCAAATTCAAGAGGAAGTTGGATGATCACTTGTCTGGGGTCTTGTGAGCCTAGCACTCATTCCTGCCTGTGGCAGGGGGTCAGGCTAGATGATCTGTTCAGGTCCCTCCTAAGCCTAGCTACTATGAAACTATGAACGGCTCATCTGGGGCCTCTTGGCTGATTCCCTTTCCCACAAGATGTTGTTACCATAGCTGGCTTGTGAAAGGGAAGAGGATATAGCACAAGAACTGGGCTTACTTGTCTCAGGACACACTGCCTACCAGGGACCCAGGCTACGTTTCTCAGCCCTATGCCACAGGCCTACCTGGAGGTGCCAGGAGTCCCACAGGCAGTTGAACCCAGTCTCCCCACAGCACAGCTGCACCATGGCACTTGAGCTCCCAGTACACCCCCTGCTATCTGTGTACAGCCCTGCTCTTCTCATACAACCATGTCCTTGGGAAGGCTTCAGGCAGGGTGTCTCTGCCCTGGCTATAGAGGGTACACAGAGTGCCTGCAGAAGAGGACCCATGCCCCCAGCTTGGTGATCAGCTGTGGGGGGACCCCAGGTGCCCCCCAACTGCAGGAGGCACCAGTTGCGAGCCAGGAGAGTGTAGGAGGGGCCCTCAGCACACTCCCTGGCAGAGCCATAAGTGGATTGGAAGTGCTTCTGGTCCACTTCGGGTCAGCTGCCAAGCATGCTGGGGACCCTCCTGTGGGACACTCCATCCACCCCACCATTGCAGCATTCATGAGCTGCCTGCTATTTGGAGGTATGTAGAAAAAAACATTTAAAGCTGTCTATGTCCGAATCATCGAATCTCACCAAATCAATTCAGAAGGTTCTGATTCGATTCGGAGAGATTAAAGAGTCTCCTAGTTCAATTCGGATTCAAAGATTTGCCCACCGATTCGGGCTGAATCTCTGCCTAATCAAATCGGGGACCAGAGGTTTGCACAGCCCTAGTATACGCTATTAAAGTTAAAATTTCAGTTTTAGTACTGAACTGTAGGAAGCCTCCTACATAACTTGAAGCCCTGGAATTGACCACAGGTTTCACCTTTCACTCCAGAATTTGTTTCTTTTTTTAAAAAAAAAGAGGAAATGGACTTGTTTCTAGCCCATGTATTACAAGGAACTCTTCCTACTGGGACCCAGCTGTAACTGATGCATTGATAGCAGTGAAAAAAATGCTTGGTTAGAAATGACCTCCCCTAATCACTAAACCTTGAAACCTGTATAATGAGTATTAGCAGGTCTCCATGTATTAGTTCATTGCAGATGGCTTCAGCAGAAATGTTCATATAAGGTGCTGACCCCATAATCACAGAACTACCTTTCGGCTGTTGAAATCTCCAATTCTCTTCTGCATGCAGCTTCCTCTTTGACCATTGTTGGAGTCAAAAGCAGGATTCCAACCTAGTGATTAATGACAAAGGCTTTAATAACTATACCACCAACCAGCTATAAAACTAAATGACAGAAAAAGACTCCTTCCCAAGCTTCAGTAACTGAGCTATCACAGAAGTCCTAGTATATGTTGGCTGCAAGAATGTCTCTCACCAACGCAGGCAGGAAGTGGTTTTAGTCTTTGCAGCTTTCACTGGGCATGGATCCCTGGCAGAGAGTGATCAGCTGGGTGCAGGTTACAATGTTGCAGTGATTTCTTTCTTTCCCTTTCCTGGGGTGCACACCTTGGCAGCAACTCTTCGTTTTTACAGGGTTCAATTAGCCAATTGCCTGTCAAAAATGGTGTGGGGCTGGGGTGGATTGCTGCCACCTAACGCCCCATGCTGCTGCTGTTCTGCCTCTTGCAGGGAGTGGGGTGGGGGAGCCGAGGCCAGTGCTGCTAGCCCTCTGTCCGGTCCTTGGTGTGGTGCTCCCCCATGCTTGGAGAGCACAGTGGCTGTTTCGGTCAGCCATTCAGGGTGCGAATAAAGTGTTATGGAAGCCTAAGTCTGTCTGTCTGTAATGCTTTATTCGCACTCTGATTGGCTGACCTAAACAGCCAGCGTGCTCCAAGTGGTGGGGAAGTGCCACCATATTCCAAAGCCATGCCGAGGCCTGGACAGGGTGTGGGGGAGCTGAGGTCACCCCGCTCCCTGCAAGCGGCGCCGAGGACCAGATAGGGGGTGAGGGAGCCGGGGCCAGCAGTGCTTGGAGGCCAGCTGGCCTCGGCCCTCCCACCCTGCTCCCTGCAAGAGGCAGAACAGTGGCAGCGTGGGGCATTAGGTGGCAAAACTCCATCCCAGCCCACCCTCAGCTCTCTGTCATTCTCGAGAAGCAATTGGCTAGTAATATTAGAATTGTATAGCTTCAAAGCATTCCTCGATAGTTGGTAGATTTAAAGTCTGAGCAAAGCAGGTAGGGAGGGACCATCATATTACAATTGCTAACTGCTTGGATCCTGTTTTGAGTCATCCAGTTGTGAAACTTATTTTTGCAAACTTTTGATCAGTCTGGAGGTTACACTTCATTCAAATGAGTAGGGTCTTGATTGACTGAATGGGATACCTTGGGGCATTGATGCTTTTTGAAGTAGTTGTTTTAACAGTGGGGCAGAACCCAACATAATCTGAACCAGTGATGGTCTATGAAAACATTTGCAAAACCCCGAAAAGATATTGAATGCCTGTTCTGAGAAATATGCCTTAAAGGAGGATGTTAACAAGGAGAATACAGCCATGTAGGGATATGCAGTTATTTATGAATGGTTTAGCATAATAAAACATTGGCTACATTTGCAACTAGCACAGGCAATGAAGTAAATTGGGTTTGCTTCATTTTGCATGGTCCCAGTCACAATCTTGCATTCTTTTGCAGGATGGACTGTTATTGTAATTTAGTAATTTAAATTAACGTGTAGGTCCAGCTAAGCTTTCAGAGTCATCACCATCTTGAAATTTGGTTGCATTAATGATAGATGGCCTGCAGCCCACAGAGAAGTAGTGGTTAGGATTACATATTATTTCATGACAGCATTGAATTAAGAAAGAAAAGAATGTGTAATGTTCATTTTCACTCGCAATTCAGTAAATACCTCCTGTGTTGCTGGGTTTTTGGTTATAGCCATGTTGGTCTAAAGACATGGGCATGCGTGTTTTTTTTTGAGTAGATGTGATATCTTTCATTACACCAGGGCGGGCAATTATTTCAGGCCGAGGGCTGCTTACTGAGTTTTGACAAGCTGTCAAGGACTGCATGGGTAGCCCCACCCCTTGACAGGTGTACCTCCCCCTGGTTGCCATCTTGTAGGTGGAAGTCATACCCCCCCTAAATCCTGATCTTTTCTACCAGAAGTCCCTCCCCTTGGCTCCCAAAGTACTCTTTTCAGCAAGGGGTTTTGCCATCTGAACCAGAAAAATACCAAATTATATTCTAAAAGGCAAGCCTCTAAAGCAATCATTAATTGATTTCAAAAAATATGTTTGTCCTGGTTTACATGTTTGTGTAGTGTAACTAAAGATGACTGCACAATAGCTTAAAATGAAGTCTTACTCCTGTATATTGTGGGGAGTATAGGCTTGTGGGGGGCTGTGGGTGTGTGGGGTGAAGGAGCATGTAGGTGGGTATGTGGGGTTTGTGGGGGTAGGTGGCTAGGTTGTGTGAGGGGGGTGTAGGTGTGGGGGTCTGCATGTATGGCAATGAAAGGGGGGAGTGGGTGCATGTGTATGGTGGGGTGTGAATGGGACTCAGTGTATGCATGCAACCTCCCCCACCCCCAGATACCGGTGCAGTTCCCTGGTCCAGTGATGCAGCCAGGAGCCACCTGGTGCTGGAGCAGTGTCACAGCAGGAAGGCAGGGAATTGGCTGGGGATGCTCCCCTGGGTCTTACTGCTCTGGGTTCCTGTCATCTTTGACAGGCAGCCAGGAGCAAATAAATATTAATTTACTAAAATTTTTAGGGGCCCCATGGGCCAGATAGAACGGCCTGGTGGGCCGGATCTGGCCCATGGGCTGTATTTTGCCCGCCCATGTATTGGACCAATTGAGCAGTTGGAAAAAAATTCTTAGCAAGCTTTCAGGCACAATCACCCTTCTCCACACATAGGGAGTCTCCCTATGGAGACTTCTTCAGGCATAGGGAGACTTCCTATACCTGGAAAAGGGTGATTGCACCCAAAAGCTTGCTAAGAACTCTTTTCCAACTGCTCAGTTGGTCTAATAAAAGATATCACATCTACTCAAAGCACCTTGCCAGTAAACACCTCACCTCACCATTTAAATCTATTTTCACTTGTAATTCATGTGTAATTCAGTTTCAGTTGCAATTCACTAAATACCATCTAATGTGGACACCAAGCTTTGAATCAGCTTTACTTATGAATGCTTCAGCCTGCAAATCCCCTTGTTTGAAAATGTAGGGTATGGATCACCATGCCTTCTGTCTAGAATGCATCTTGTGTCTAAGTTCAACTTGTTATCAGGAAGTAGATTGCTCATATGCATGGTATGAGCAGGCAGCGATGGCAGTACCCTGGGCAAGGATGCTGCAAAGTGTCTTATTTTTTTGGAACCAAGAAGTCTAGTTTTTTGTATATATACATTGCCTTATGAAAATGTTCAAGTTATATTTCTGGGGGAAAAAATGGCCACAGATTGAAGAGACCTTAAAATCACTATGTTATTCCAATAGTCCAGGGGCAGGCAACCCCCAGCAAGGATGCCAGTTTGTGGCATGTGAAGGCATTTTGCTTGGCACATGTCTCAGGGCAGACAGCATTGAAGGGGCTGGGGCTGCACTGCCACAACAAGGATTGGGCCCCTTGCAACTCCCCCACCATCCACCCCTGGCATGCCAACATCTTGTAAGTCAAGGTTTGGGTGTTTTTGTCACTCTGCTCAAAAACATTGCTGATCCCTGCAGTAGTCCATGTCAGCATGGTGCAGACTGGACGACAGAGAACATAGTAAACTTGAGTGAGGTCTGTCCGGTTTTTCTGGATCCTTTCTAGCAAGAATGTGTAGCTCCTTTGGGTCTGAGTTTTTGTCTCCTGCATCTGTAGGCAGCCTCATCTCAATTGCTTCTTGTTACTGTTCTAATACTGGTTGATGTTGGCCCAGGTATCCCCATAATAAGTTAATATAGCAGATGTATCTGCATGGGAGTTCAAGTGAAAAATAATACTTTCTCAGCTAATCCCTTCACTGCCACTGGCTTCTTAGCAAGAAGGCCCCCAGTCATAGAAAGTACCAGGTGCAAGTTACTTCGCTATCGCACCATCACCTTGTTGACCATCTCAGTTCCTTCCTCAGTTTTCCCATAAGGAGGCAAGTATTTGTATAGGAACTGCACATTGAGTATCTGGATTAAATGTAAGTACTAGCAGTGAGGCATTACAGGTGTTTTTGAAGGGGGCTGGATGGGAGAGTTTTGGCAGGACACAATTTGTCCCTTTAGGGCTTGTCATAAGCCTGGTCTGGTTACTCCTCAACACACCACTTATACTGTAGTCAAGGTAAAGTGCATCTCCCAATTTGCCTTTAGCAACAAGTCTGTCAGCAATTTTTTTCTGAGCAGGCTCAGTCTTAGATTTTGTCTCTGCTATCAGGCACAGCTACGCCTCCCATCTGCTGTCTGTTTAGTGTTTGCTAGTAATGCCCAGGTTTTGTAGCAGAACTCTGCCCTCTGACGAGAACCCCTCAAAATGTACCCAGCACTATCTTTGCGCTTGTTTCTATCTCTAAGGCTGCAAAACTGCTAGGTGGTAAACCTCTGTTGACTTCTCTGTTAATGAGTTTCACAGCTCTCTTCAAAGCATAAATCTGCAGGTAATGGGTTTTCATCCAAACCTCGGACACTATGGAATGTCTTCCAGAGGGCTGCTCTTTGTGGTGTTGAAGGCATGCAACAAAAATGCAGTGTGTTGGCTCCAGTTTGACTTTTCTGAATGCAGTTTCAAAAGTATTCCCAGAGGAAGACTGATCATTTCACCAGAGAATTGACATCCAGGCAATCGGAGGCTGTTCCAAACTTCTAGCTTTGCTTATACTGAGTATTTCCTTCAAGAGGCAGAAGTCTTTCCTTGGCCCCATTTATTTCTTCCTCAGCATTCCAACTACTGGCATACTTGTCTCTGATCAGATGCCTGGGCACACTGCTAGTCAGTCACTACTGAATATTTTTCCCCACGTTCTTGTGGGTCACCTCCAGAGACAGGAAGTCAATGTGTATCCACTCTGGAGGCTTGCTGCCTGGGAGAATTTCCCATACATGCTTTAGCTACTAGAGTTGCTTATCTCATTTCCTGCAAATTCTCTCAACAGCCACAGCCAAAGAACCAGCTGCAAACATCCAGAGCTCTTCTGTACTATTTTCAAGAGCACTACTTGATTTTGATGGTCCTGTGTGGGATCTGCCATTACCCATTGCAACAATGTCAGTCAGCCCTGGGAAGGATAGAACCCCTCCTGGATTTCATCACTTCTCTTTAGTGAGCATGTCATGGGTATCATTACTCTGCAATTGGGCTTCCTGCCAGCCAGCACCATTGACTGTCAATGTTAAGGAGGGATGCAACAGAATGCATCTCAAAGGTCAGCAAACCCCTTTCATAAACAGATTCCTGGCACACATCCTTGAGGGCTGTTCTGAGAGTGTAAATAGAGGGAGCTCTTGTGGCAAACAGCTCTTGCTCCCAACTCAGGGATTTCAGACTGTTCTGGAAGTTGCAGATGAGGAAATACTGCAAGGAAATGCTGCGTCAATATCCATTTGCTTTTTCCCAGTCCAGATTACACTGAGTTTGCTAGCCAGTGTCACCTACTTCTGCCCTGTAGCATTTGGCTACTTTTCAGTACATCCTTGTGTCTGTGACATTTACCTGCACCTGGAACTGCACACCATACAAATAATCTCAGCATTGCTCAATAATCACCCATTTTAAGGCCACAAAATCATTTTTCTATGGGGTATTGTCTCTGACTCCTGGAATGTCATAGTCTCATAAAAGCTATGGATTTCCATTTCCTTTCAACTTCCTGAAGTAACAGTACTCTTAAATCTCCTAGACTGGCATCCATATGCAAGACAAAAAAGCTTTTGGATGAAGTACTTTATGTAAAAATGTTTGTGCAAAGACTAAGTTTACTAGGAAAGGAAGGTGGAGCAGAAAGGGAACAATGGACTAGGGGAAAAATGGACTTTGACTTTCTCTTTCTCTCTTGCTCCAGAGTGTAAAATGCAGACCAATACTTTGAAGTTGCAGCAAAATAGGTTTAGATAGGTATCAGGAAAAACTTCAGTTAGAAGAGTGAGGCAGTGGAACAGACTGCCTAGGGAAACTGTAGGATCTCCATCACTGGAAATGTTCAAGAAGACATTAGATGAGGATTGCTCATGGATAACCTAGGAGTAGCTATGCCTATACTCTACTATGAGTATGTCCCAAACTTCTGGGCTTTGCTGGTTGCCACAAGGGGCCAGGAAAGAGTTGTTGGATTTTTTTTTTTCCTTCTCCACCTTCAGCTACACATCAGGTGCAATGTCAGTGCTGAGAAAATGGCAGCGATGCGCTTTTGAACTGAAACACATAGGAGGTGCTTTAGTTCAAAAGCGCACCACTTCCATTTTCTGCCTGCTGACATGCATTTTGCTGCTTATACAATTGCACGCAGCATAACACAATTCACCTCAGCTCACATGTAGTCTGCTCTGAAGTGGTGGATCTCCGGCGCGTTGTGGGACAAAGAAGCATGTGTATAAATGCCCAGAGGTTCCTGGCTAGAGGGTCTTGCGTCTCTGCTCAGGGTCAGGACTGATCACCATATTTGGGCTCAGGAAATTATTTTACCCCATGGTCAGATTGGTATGGACTGCGGGGACATTTGCCTTCCTTTCTGTATCAGAGGGTGTGGCTTTCTTCCTTGGATCTCTTGAGCACATTCCAACAACACTCAAAGCAGCAGGACATTGGCCACCATTGTCCTCTTGCTTTACCTGTGACAGGTTAGGGTGCTATGCCTTGTGCTTGTGTCAGGGTTGACTGTAGTTTTACTAATAGGTTAGACAGTGGATTTGTATAGAATGGTTTTGATAAGGATAGTCCTGCCCCTGGCTGGGGTGGGACTAGATGACCTCTGGAGAGGTATCTTCCAGCCCTACTTCTCTATGATTGTACGACTAAAGGCAGATAAGATGAAGGATAAAGGCTAGCAGGAGATCTGGCAAATCATGAGAGGGGTTCCATTAGATGCACAAGTGCAGACTGTCCTGATGCAAAGGGAAGTCCAGATACAGATTAAGGCCCCTGGCAGGTGTCACATTTGTTGTGCGTTATATGATTTGTCATGCAACAGTCACATAGCATCCCTTATGTTTAAACCAGTTATCCCTGGATAAAAACATCAGATCAGATGCAAACAAGTTGTTCATTGAAACAACCTATTTTGTGATATGGAAGTATCCCATAATAATTTTAGTGTGGCCAGCTGGCATTTTGCAACTTGTGCCATGATATTTGCATACATGCCAAGGGCCCAAGAGACACCTTCAGGATTGCAAGAAATAGGCTTTTCAGTAATGGTGAAAAAAGAAAAGCAAAAATAGTTGCACAAAAAAATAAAGGGCATATGACTGAGAGTATGGCAGAACAGCGCAAGTGTCGGGGATAAACACGGAAGATTAAGTGAAGTGAAAAATCAGTATTGGCTAGCAAGGGATAATAGACAAGAAAAGGAGAATTAGAGATTAAAAGAGGGAAGCAGAGTGAAGTCTATTACTAAATGGGAAAGAAGAACAAACATGAGGCAGAGGGTTGCAGTCTTTATTTCAGGCTTCAAAAGTGGGCTGTGACCAGATACTTCACAAAACTAGGTTTCAGGAGGAGATGGGAAGAGATGAAAAAGAACAAGGTAAAGAACATTTAGAATAATACAGAGGAGTTTGAGCTGTATTATCTAAATGTTCTTTACCTTGTTCTTTTTAATCTCTTCCCAATACAGAGGAGTTTCAGCTGGCAGGGCCTGATGACATTCACCTCGGAGAGCTGAAAGAACCAGCCAAAGTAATCTCTGAACCACGTGATTAGCTTTCAGAACACTCGGAGGACAAAGGAGGTTGCAGAGGCCTGGAGACAACATATGTAGAACCTATAGTTAAAAAAAGAGAAGAGGATATCTTATGGAGTTATGGGTCAGGCAGTGTCACTTCAACCCCAGAAAGGTTCTGGAAATATTGAAAACAATCTGCCGCTGCTTATGAGGGATTAAAAAACAAGACAACATCGTGTGATGGGTGTCTGCATTCCCACTCTGTCCTATTCCACTGAGCCATTTCCAATCTCCCTCATTGAGCTGCTACACCTCACAGCACTTTTCCTTAACAATGCAGCCTTAGCTCATTTTCCTGCCAGTCATAGGTTCACCAGGAGAGCACATTAGACCTCTCGTTGAGGGGAATGAGGGTAGGTGGATTTGTGCCCACTCTGCTCTATTTGTATGGCTGTAAGTATTGAATCAGCCCCAGCTTCAGAATCCCTGGGCCTCTACCACCCACAATCTTCCAGGTTTAACACACACCGCCTGCCTGGGCTGTGCCATCCTCTACTGAGGAAGCACCAGGCAAGCTGCTGCTTGGGAGAGTTCATTTTTTTTGCTGGGCACTGCCTGTCTCTGTACCATCTGGCTGGGGAGTGCATACCCCTTCAGTTTCCAATTCAGGGGCTACTCCTTTCCCAGTTTGTTAAACCTTCTCTAGGACCATCAGTCCAAGTTTCAAAGAGACCACTACCAATTTTACTCTTGTTCCTAGTCCTCTACTCCAGGGGCTGGCAAACTACAGCCTACAGGCCGGATCTGGCCTACAAAGGGATTTTACCCAGCCCCCAGAGCCAGGTTGTCAAAGGCAATTTGTTGGCAATTTGGAAGTGCTTTGGTAGCAAGGGAAGCGGAACTTAACTGGAGGTTTTTAATCCTGCCTCTGTTGTGAGTTGGGCTAGATCAGAGTGGCCAACCTACTGCATGTGGGCTACAAGTGGCATGGGAAACCTGTATGTGTGGCATGCAGAAGATCAGAGAGGATAAGCAACAGAATGGCAGATACAGAAGGAAGCAAAGCAGAGCAGCAGATTGGGCAGGGGAAGGGGATTGGTGTACTATTCAGAGGTGTGGGGCTAACCAAAAGGCTGACCCTGCACTGGACTAGATGATAATGGGGCTCTTTCCAACCCTATATGTATACGGTTCTTTGATGTTTGGGAAAAGGCAAGGAAGAAATGTGTCTCTGATTCAGTTAGGCTATAAGGGGTGACCAACCTGTAACACATACAGCTTCTGTGTAGCACGTGGCAAATTTGGGAGGGACCAGAAAACGCATCAACAGATAGGGCAGGAAGCATAAAGCAAAGCAACAAGTCAGGGAGCACAGGGCAGGAAGAAGAAAGCAGCACAACAGGGAACACTGCATGGAACAGAAAGCATAATGGCAGATCAGTGACACTTAGGGAAGGCTTACCTTGTGGCACATCTGCCAAAAAAGTTGCTTCCCTTCCCACCCCACCTCCCTCTGCCCAGTCTATGAGGTGCATCTCTACCCTGCCTTCTGCCTGACTTCAGACTAAGGCAGCTAATTACTGCTGATGTTCAGGAAGGGTACAAGGTACTCCCAGCCAGCCTTAACTCTGCCTTAATGTGGTCTTTGAGCAGTACAGTCTCATGACGAACTGTTAGAACAGTAGCTCTCAACCTCATTAGACTCAAAGCATCCCTTGGAAAAATGCCAGTTCTTAGTTCTCACTCTTTTTTGGACTGCAGTAAAATGAGAGCGCATTTTTTTTCTGTTGCAAAGAACTAAGACCACACCAGGACACAATGTTATTAAGACTATGGGATGCCTATTTGAAATCTCTGGGTTTATCTTGTAAATCGTGTTTGTACACCTAACAGCACTAACATTGTATGGGATCCTGCACCACCCTTGAAAGGATCTCAAGGCATCCCTGGTCGGGGCAACATGTAGGGGGTGGATGCAGGTTCGTGTGCAAAAAGATGCTGCTGACCTGCGGGCAGTCGCCGCTCGCCACCATTGCTGCCAGCAGCATCTTTGGGTGGTCAGCGATTGCTGCTGGCCATCGCTGACACTGACACTGCTGGTAGCGTCTGCAGGTAGTCACTGATCCCTGGTTGGCACTTGCCACCTGCCCCCCACTCTCCTGCCCTGCCACCGACAGCGCCGGTGGTGCCTGCAGGAGCTCCTGCTTACCACTGTCTCATTCCTGCTGCCGCTGTGTTCCTGCCATGCCCGCCCCCCGGCCTCCAGGGGCACATGTTGTTCATGTCCTTGGTTGAGTCACTGCATTAGAGCCTAGTGACAGTGTAAGAGTTATGCAGTTGTGATGGACCAGAAATTATGCAAGAAGCAAGGATTTCTTAGGGGGATTTTTTTTTTTTTTTTTATTGGACCAACTATGTAGCTGGGACAAAGCCTACTGTAGCAAAGCAGGGTGTTATTGCTCCAGTCCTGACCACTGATCCCTCTGCTACTCCAAAAGGTCTTGCATTGGAAAGCTTGTCTAACTGTATTCCAACTATGTAGTTGGTCCAATAAAAGATTTCACGCTAAGAAATACTTGCCTTAGATCCTAGTGGGCAGAATGTGGGAGTGACACTCAGGACATCTGTGTTCTAGTCTTGGCTCTGCCACCACTCATCTGGGGCCCCTTGGTTGATTCCCTTTCCCACCCGACAAGAAGCTCTGCAAATAAAGAGCACAAGGTGTTGTTACCATAGCTGGCTTGTGAAAGGGAAGAGGACATAGCACAAGAACTGGGCTTACTTGTCTCAGGACACACTGCCTACCAGGGACCCAGGCTACGTTTCTCAGCCCTATGCCACAGGCCTACCTGGAGGTGCCAGGAGTCCCACAGGCAGTTGAACCCAGTCTCCCCGCAGCACAGCTGCACCATGGCACTTGAGCTCCCAGTACACCCCCTGCTACCTGTGTACAGCCCTGCTCTTCTCATACAACCATGTCCTTGGGAAGGCATCAGGCAGAAGCCTCCTAGCTATAGAGGGTACCCAGGGTGCCAGCAGAAGAGGATCCTAGTGATGTGGAAATCACAACAGGATCACTGTTTGGCTAACAGAAGCGCTTTATTTTACATGGCCGTGGGAGATCAGCAAGAGGCGGCTGATGCTCAACAGAAGCAGGACACAGGTTCTGTTATATATTTGCGAGAAAAAGACACAGATCAGCCTCCCCCTTAATACACTCTTGGCAGTCTGACAATAACTCACCCTGGAGTCTTGCTAGACTAAACGTGTTTTCTCCAGCTGTCTCCCAATAAGCTAATCTTCAAGGTCTCTTTGTTATTTGGCCTTTACTTATGCTCCTTATTATGGCCTAACTTCATTTTGCTTGCTCCAGTATTTTTCCTCATCATTCTCCCCTTGTAAGTGTTTGTGCTTACATCTCTATATTTATAAGACCTCTGACCTCTTTTTCATGCTCACACTTGTAGGCCACTTCTCTGAGCACCATCATCTGCAACTCAGTTGCAGACAACCTAGAAACACTCTGGGCGGTTTTTGATAAGCAAAGGTGTGAGCAGCACAAAATCATTTGGATAATAATAAAAAGAGCAAAAAAGGCATAATACACTTATAATGTACCACTTCAATAGGGATTTCACCCATCCCCCTATATTTGGCAGCTAACCCCACCAATCAAAGAATTTCTCTTTGGCAACAGCATGTATTACTTGCAACTGCTTCCTTATGGTGTGGAGATCTCCTTCCACTCATTGATGCTGATCTATCTAGTGCAGCAGGTGTGGTTCACAACAGCACATACTCCCCCTTGGGCGGCTAGGAGATAGTCCAGGGCCATACGATTCTCAACAGCTACTTGCCCCACCTGGGTAATCTCATCATCGAGATCTTCTAAAGCATCAGCACTAGCATTGAAAAAGTTCTCCATGACTCTTGAAATATTTATAATAGAGTTTTCTAATTCAGCTACACCTAGCCAAGAGAGGAATGCCCTGGTGAATTGGTGAAACCCTGTGTGTCGGAGAACCAGTGGGTTCTCAACTGCACGACGATGTCTGGGCAAGCCAGGAGGGAAGTTAGATACTTCATGCCAAGAGAGGTTAGCGTGCAAGACAAATTTTGGGATGACTTTGCCCATTGTACAGGTGCTGACCTAATTCTATGGCAAAGTCTTATGGGTGTCATCCCCACATAGCCAGTACAAACCGGGAGCTGCTGCAGTACTAAGATTCCTACAGGGTGTGTTCCCGTCTCAACATTTTTGATTGATCTGTAGGGTGTAAGAAGGGGCATGTTGGCTCTCCACCATTCTGTGATGGGATATCAACTGGTTACAGGAAACAGAACCTAATATTACATAAAAAATCAAAGCCATCGAGCACTAAACTACACATCACACTGTAGTTCCCATCTAAAGGTGTAAAGATGGCGATTGGCGCCTTGTCGCAAAAATGGGACTGAACGTCTCTTGACACTTTTCCTCTTTGCTCAGCCCATGGCCAGGTGAAGGTCACCTTGCATCTGGGGTAATGCCCTACAAAGTAGCCAGCCTTCCCCGTCTTTCTTCTCTTATTAAACTTATAACAGAGGGCTGCTTCCAGCCCTGAGGACAATTTTCAAGTGGCTCGAGCCGTTTTCTACCATGTAGGTATTGACAGTTGGTCTCTGCTAGACAGGGGGGAAACCTGACAAAGCTAGTATTGGAGTCAGTTCCCCAAACCTCAAGGGGAATTGGCACCCCAAGCACTGGGATTCCCTTGGTCAGATGCGTGGGCTCATGTATGCATACCTAGCAATTGGTAAGATTTCTTGCATGAGCAATGCTCTGTCCCAGGAATACAACGCTGTTTTCTACACATTCCCCAACTGGAACCCCTGGCAAGAGCCAAAGCAAAAGAAGGGACAATGTCTTAGGGCCTGCCCGAGCGCTATCCCAGCGCAGCTATCTCTTGGAACCCTGAGGAACTTTCGTTGACTAAAACTTCAGCCTCCAGCACACTACTAATAACAAAACACTGATCACAAGAATACAAAACAGTGTCACTCCCTGGGAGGGGGGGAGTGTCTAAATCTACGTAATTGCCTCCAATTTTCCCATGGGTTAGTGCTATTCACACTAATATTACTAAAGTATATTAGTACACAAAACTAAAGTTCATAGATTCAAATGAAGCTTGGCTAGCCGGTTAGGCTATTTTTGAGACTTCGTTGTCTAATCTTCACTCACAGGAACTCTTTGACATTTCATTGTCCGATCTTCACTCATAGGAACTCTCTGAATGTTCAAGGAGGTATCGCCGGGGAGAGAAACTTTCCAGGCCATCGGGGCAGATACCTTTTTGCAGTGGGAGGTGTGGATCTAAGCAGGAACTTTGGCAACCTTTATGGCAGCTGGGGTGGTCAGCCTGGAAAAGCCCCTTCTATTGAAGCTGTAGGCAATCCTTCCTTTGGTGGACCTTAATCAGGATCCAATCTCCCGGTTGGACCGGATTGACAACCGAGTCACCATCTAGAGACTGATGTGATGCTGTGGCTTTAACCTGCAATGAGATAACCTTGAGGGCCTTGGTGAGCCCTTGGCAGTAGGTTAATAGGGAATCATGGAGAGAAGTCTGGTGTTGGGGTGGAGGGCTGGCAAGCCCCCTCATGGGTTGACCCATAACAATCTCAAAAGGGGTCAGACCCGAAGACCTTTGAACAGAATTTTGGATTTGGAAAAGAACCAAGGGGAGGGATTTTGGCCATTTTAGACCAGTAAGTTCACAAGTTTTTGCCAGGCGAAGCTTAATATCAAGGTTTTTCCGTTCCACTTTACCTCCATTCTGAGGATGATTTGGGGCATGGGGTTGGAATAGGATAGAAAGGGCCTTGCAAACACGTTGTACTACCTGGCCAATGAAATGACGGCCTCGGTCTGAGTCCAGGGAACAGGTAGACCAAAGTGGGGCACCAGGTTAAAAATAAGTTTCTTAGCCACAGTAAGAGCATCAGCTTGTCAGCAAGGGTATGCCTCAGGCCAGCCATTGAAAAGGCAGACAATGACCAGCACAGGGTCCTGACCTGGGCAGCTTAATAAAATCCATCTGGAGGTGGGAGAAGGGATAATGCCCCAAAGGTCTGTTGAATGTGTGTGGCTGGCAGAGTGGTTGGCCAGGGTTGTGTTGTTGACACTGCGGGCACTGGCAACAAAAGTGGGCTGCCACAGCAAAAAAACCCGGGGCATACCAATGACGGTCTACCTCGGCCATCATCCCCCCTTTGGTCGAGTGGGCCATTGAGTGGGCCATTTGGGCTAAGAGGGACAACAGGGCCCGGGGGGCTACAAGGCGACTAGACAGGTGTCCCCACAAAGAATCAGAGTGGAGAGAGCAGCCTGTGGAAATCCAGGTGTCTTTTTCGGCGTCCAGGGCAGCATCTTGGAGAGAGTGGGGGTCAGGGGAGATGGGGGAAGAGAGGTAGAGATCGGCCTGAAGGACCAGAGCCGAGAGTTCAGACAGGGCAGCCGTCCTGGCCACGGCATCTGCCCTGTCAATTCCTAGAGACACAGGATCATCAGCAACAGTGTGTGCTTTGCACTATAGGACAGCAAGGGCGGAGGGAAGAAGAATAGCATCTAGGAGAGCAGTGATAAGGCAGTGGTGAGAAATGGGAGTTCTAGAAGAAGTAAGGAAACCTTGCTGCTTCCGGATCTGCCCGAAAGAGTGACAGACACTAAAGGCATAGCGAGAGTCGGTATAGATATTAGCAGATTGTTTAGTGGCAAGGTCGCAGGCACGAGTCAGACTAATGAGTTCAGCAGCTTGAGCACTAGTAACGGAAAGAGGAGCAGATTCAATGTCAGATTGGTCAGAACAGACAGCATAACTAGCTCGGAGAAAACCATGACTATCTCAAAAACAGGAGCCATCAGCATAAAGAATGAGGTCAGGGTTAGTCAGAGGGGTATCAGAAAGATCAGGACGGGAAAGAGAAACAAAATTCACTAACTGGGCACAGTCATGGGGTTGACCATCGGAGGGTAAAAGAGAGGCGGGATTGAGGGGGTTACAGCGAACAAGGGTCACGTGGCGCGCTGCCAGGAGGACCACCTCATAGTGGGTTAAGCAGCCGGGGAACAGGTGCTGAGTCTTACCATGCTGAAGAAGGGTGAGGACAGTGTGAGAGACAGCAACAGTAAGGGGGTGCCCAAGAACAAGGTTATCAGTTTTAGAAACCAGCAGGGCAGCAGTAGCAACAGCGCGGAGGCAAGGGGGAAATCTAGAAGCAACCAGGTTGAGGGAGGCACTATAATAAGCAATGGGATGGTGCGGGGAAGGCCCAAACTGGGTTAAGACACTAGAAGCAGTGCCTTGGTGTTCATGACAGAAAAGAGTGTATGGCTTAGAAAAGTCAGGCAAACTGAGAGCAGGAGAAGAGGAAAGGGCTTGCTTGAGCTGGCAGAAGGCAGATTCATGGCTTTCATCCCAGGGTAATGAGTCAGGGGAAGAGTCACAGGTAAAAAGGGTAAGAGATTTGAAAAGTCTAGAGTAATTGGGAATCCACTGTCAGCAGTAGTTCGCAGCACCTAGGAAACCACGTTGCTGGTGCTTAGTCTGTGGGCGAGGCAGAGAAAGGACGGCAGAAAGGTGATCAGGAGACAGGTGACAGGTACTGTGAGAAACAGTATAGTCCAGGTAGGTAACGGAAGCTCGACAGAATTGGAGCTCAGAGGGGGAAGCTTTGTGGCCTCGTGCTGCAAGTTGTTCTAAAAGGGCAACAGAATCAGCCTGGCAATGAGGGAGGGTATCAGAGCAGAGGAGCAAATTATCTATACATTGAATAAGCACAGAATCATGAGGCAGTTGGACTGTATCAAGGTCAAACTTGAGGAGTTGGCTGTATATGGTGGGGGAGTCATGGAAACCTTGAGGCAGATGGGTGAAGGTATACTGCTGGCTCTGATAAGTAAAAGCAAAAAGATCCTGAGAATCAGGGTGAACTCGTATAGAAAAAAAAGCATCACAGAGATCTACTACAGGAAAACAGAGGCAGAAGCAGGTACCTGAGAGAGAACAGTGGCAGGATTGGACACCACAGCTGTCAAGGGAACTACAAAATTGTTAATAACATGGAAATCTTGAACAAATCGATAAACAGGTAATCTTCAGGGGTGAATTTCCCTGGTTTGCGAACCAGCAGGATTGGGGTATTACAACTGGAGCGAGTAGGTACAAGAACTCCTTGCTCTAGGAGCCCTTGTATGACAGGTGCAATGCCTCAAGAGGCAGCAGCTAACAGCGGATATTGCGGGACTGATGGGGGAGACACTCTTAGTTTAACCTTGATAGAAACTGGGATGACACTCTTAAGAAGCCCCACATCGGTTGTGGAGTGGGACCAAAAGGACTCAGGAAGGTGAGCCAATAGTTCCTGTTGCAACGAGGAAGAATTGGACTCGGGTTCTTGTTCCATTAGTGTCATCATCGAGGCAGGAATTTGGGTCTGGGGTAGAGAGGAAAACCCCATCCGGACAACAATCAACTGTTGCTTGCAACTTGCAAAGGAGGTCTTGCCCCAGCAGGTTTACAGAAGCACAAGGACTTAACAAAAAGGCATGTTGCTCAGTAAGGGAACCTAAGGTAAATGAGAGTGGCTGCATAACAGGGTGGTCAATGGGTTGATCCCCAATACCTACAGCAGTGATTACTTTATCAGAAACAGGAACCTTAGAAACAAAATCAGAGCTAAGCATAGACAAAGAAGCACTGGTACCAACAAGAAAGGGAACAGTTTGTTTTCTCACAGTATCAGGTATTGTAGCATCGGAGAAAGGTAGAAAGCAAAGGGGCTAGAGTCTCTGGGTTTTCTTGGCTGTCCTAATACTGATCTTCACCTTTGAAGGACTGGAGAGGAGCTGGTCTGGATGGTGGAGCTCGACAGACGCCTGGCTGAGACAGACGGGGGCACTAGCTGAGAGCAGGGGCCCCCGGGGTTTATTTGGGTACTCATTCTTCCAGTGGCCTTTCCATTTGCAGTAGCGACAGACATCATTAGGAATGTCAAAGAGACCAGGTGGTTGGGCCAAGCGAAACGGTTTGGTAGAGCGCTGTGGTCTGGTGTCACCTTGAAGGCCTCTGATTTGCAGAGCCATCAATTTTTATTAAGCCTTTGATTTTTGCTGCTGAGCTTTAGTATAGAAATGAGTAGAAGCAGTTAGAATTTCGGTGATGGGTTTAGCTCCCCATCTGATTACAGTGGTCTGCAGGGGCTTAGAAATCTTTGGTAACAGCCCTAAAACAAAGGTCTGGATGATCACAGCAGAAAGGTTAGTTTCTGGGTCTTCATTGTCGGAATGTGCCTTAAAGGCTTGGATCAGGCGAGAGCAATAATCGGCGGGGTGTTCTTCCAGCTTCTGTTTACACATAGAAATTTTGGACCAGTCTGTCTTTTGTGGGGATACCTTAGGGGCAGTGTCTAGGACCTGTTTATAGAGGTCCCACAGACCAGCATTGCCAGGGTCCTGAGCAGGCCAATGGGCCTCTTTGAGGAGAGTATCCTTTTGGTCTCCAGAGAGAAGACCACTGAGGAGCACGTGAATGTTACCATAAGTTGGCTTATAGACTTCAAAAAGGGCTTTAAGCTTTTGAGCAAACTTGGTAGGGTCTTCACGGAGCCTTGGGAAAGTAGTTGACCAGGAGATGATTTCTGAGGGTGAGAAGGGGACATGGACTACCACAGATTGCCGCCCCTCCCGGCACAGGGTACTTTTGGAGAGGATACTGCACCACAGCAAGATTTCCACCTCGGCGAGTAATAATCTTTCTTACAGCGGCTCCCCTTGTGTCTATGTCGGTGGTAGCATTGTGGCGATTCCGAAGAGTCAACCTGATCGGGGAGTCATGTTGGTCTAGGGCAGTCGAATCTATGGTCTACCTGCCTACAGGGTCCAGGGGGACAGTAACCTCAAATTGGTCCCCCTTGGGAGAATTGAAGATGAGAGCAGTGACAGGAGGCAATGAGGCAGAGGCAAGGGTCGGCAGAGTTATCAGAGAAGTCGGCGCAGCAGACGCAGCAGCGCCTGAGGCTGCAGGACCAGCAACTGTCGGCGGAGCAAGGGCCGGAGCGAGCTGTGGCGGGATAGGGGTCAGAGGCAGTGGCGGCGGCAGAAACCAATGATCTAACAGGTCATCTCAAGGTGGATCGTCCAGTGGTGGAGGCAAGATGGGGTACCGCCTAGCTGGATGTGGTGAACAGGGTCGGTCCCTGACAATGGAAATCCTTAACTTGGTTCTGAAGGTGATCAATCTGTTTCTGAAACTTTTCCTCATTCTCCTTGTAGGAAGCCATAAGGGAGCACTTATGGCACTTTTCGGACTCATCTTCCCACAGGTACCAGGCTTCCATTTGAACGGGGTGCTTGCTTTCTAAATTTCCCTGGAGATTTTTGAGAATTTGATGATCCTGGACCCATCTAAGGGCCAACACAATTTGGGGTCGTTATCGGTATACCGATTCCATTTAATCAGATATTGAGTTGACTGGGCCCATATTTTAGAAACATAACCCGGGTGGGATCCCACTGCGGGACCTTAGAGGTCCTGCCACCCGTTGTCACACCTACGACTTACTGACACCGAAACAGGCAGGTACTCATCTTGGCCAGGGATTTTTCCAGAGCCAAACAGGCAGACGGTAGATCCGGGTCCAGAGCGTCAAAGCCGCAGAAGAACCGAGTTGAGGAGAGCCTTCTTGGAGCAAGGGAGTCAAAGAGCTGAGGCAAGGGTCCTACTCGGGGCGGTCTGTGTAAGAACACATCCTGGATGAAGCCTCCAGGATGATGTGGAAATCACGACAGGATCATTGTCTGGCTAACAGAAGTGCTTTATTTTACATGGCCATGGGAGATCAGCAAGAGGTGGCTGATGCTCAACAGAAGCAGGACACAGGTTCTGTTATATACTTGTGAGAAAAAGACACAGATCAGCCTCCCCCTTAATATACTCTTGGCAGTCTGATAGTAACTCACCCTGGAGTCTTGCTAGACTAAACGCGTTTTCTCCAGCTGTCTCCCGATAAGCTAATCTTTAAGGTCTCTTTGTTGTTTGGCCTTTACTTATGCTCCTTATTATGGCCTAACTTTATTTTGCTTGCTCCAGTATTTTTCCTCATCACTGGAAAGTCTAGAACATAGGAATTGCCATTTACTGGGTCAGATCACAGGTACATCTTGCCCAGTATCCTGTGTTATACAGGGACAGAGAGTAGATGCTGAAAGGGAGAGCAAAATAGGAATACCGGGGTTTTCACTGTTCTTCTCTCACTTGCAGCCTCCAGCATTTAAGGCCTAGGAAGTTCTGATTCAGAGGCTGTGCCCCTCACTTCCATGCTCAATAGCTGCTGATGCCACTTTCCTCCCAGAATTTGTCCAATCCCCTCTTTAATCTACCTAAACTCTGTTTCTACCACATCTGAAGGTAATGAGTTCCACACTTTACGTGCTGTATGAAAAGGAATTTCCTTTTGATAGTTTTAAACTTACTATGTACTACTTTCATGTTATGACCCCTAGTTCTTGTATCAGGAGAGGGAGTTGATAATCCCTGTTGACTTTCTCTTTGCCATTTATTATTTTGCAAACCCTCCTTCTGTCCCCCCCTCCATTGTCTCTTTTCTAAACTAAACAGACCTGGCCTCTTTAGTCTCCCTTCATACCACTCATCAACCTTGTCCTTCTCTGGACCTCCTTCAGTTCTTCTATCTCCTTTCTGAGGTGCTAACAGCACCAGAACTGGGCACAGGATTCAAGGTGTCGATACACCATGCATTGATAGAGGCAGTGATGCTTTCTATTTTGTTCACCATTCCCTTAATAATCCCTAATCTTTTGTTTGCCTGTTTGAGGGCTGCTGAGCCATGAGCTGTTTTTTGTCACTTGTCCACGGCAACTCCCAGATCTCTTTCCGGTGTGGTAACAGCTACCATAAAGCCCATCACAGTGTTGGTGGAGTTTGGGTTATTTTTGCCCCTGTGCATTGCTGCACAGCTGGGAAACTAAATGCTAAATTGAATTCAGTGTTGACATCTGCTCAGTCTGTGCTCCCGCCCCGTGCCCCCAACTCTCCCTCAGGCAGAGGGCCAGCAGCCTTCTTGCAAGGTCGTGATGTGCCGGGGGAAAAGGGGTTGACCACGCTCCCAGAATGCTTCGCTCCACCCCCCTCTGCTTCATCTGTGGTTCCCAAGATGGCGGCGGCTCACCTCTAGCCGCTCAGCGTGTCTCCAATGCGATCCAATCACGGCAGGTCTTGCCTTTGATGGACGAGCAGGAGCAAGGATCCTGGCCAATGAGAAAGCTTAAGAGGGCCAAAAAAAAAAAAAAGAAGGTATCTGAACCAATAACATAATTGGGACAGGGGCATCGAGGCAGGCCCCCTGACCAATGGAAGAAAGAAGGAGGGGGGCTTCTTGAGAACGGCAGCCAATGGAGGCCAGCTCGGGCGGGGCTCCGCAGCACGTCCAATAGGGTGTGCCGGGGCTAGTGCCTGATGGCGGCGGCGGCCAATAGGGTGTGGGCGTAGGGAGCCTGCGTCGTGAGCGCTCAGCCGTGCAGTGCGGAGCCTTTGGCTAGGGCGGAGGGAGACATGGATCAGGGATACGGAGGTAGGTAAGGGGAGGAGCGGAGCGGAGCCCGGGGCGCTCGACGAGTCGCGGACACCAGGACCCCCCTCCCGCGCCTCAGCGGTGTTTTTCCGGGGACGGGGAGCGGGTCGGCTTACGGCGTGAGCAGGCTCACCTCCCGTGTGCAGGTGGCGGCGCTGATTGGCCCTCGGCCCCGTCCGTCTTCGGGAAGCTTCTTGGGATTGGCAACCGCACACCGCTGGGTGGGGGTGAAACGGCGGCGCGGGTGGGAGCGGGGGGCGCGGGCGCTGGGGAGTACGTGGGCGTTGGGCTCGGCTCCACCTCCCTCCCCCGCGGCCCGAGCGGAAATGGAGCGAGTCCCATTTCTGAAGACGACACAAAATGGCGGTCGGCCTGCCCCTCCCCCCACCGCGCCCGCCGGCCGGGGGGCCGGCCGCTTACGGCCTGCGCTCTGTCTCCCCCATCCCCCCGTCCCTCCCCCACCTTCGGGCCTCCCGCGCCTCGGCAGGGCACTCTAGCACTTGCACAGGTCCTCACCCAGGGCCACCCCGAGCCACTGAAAGGTGCAAGCGCAAAGCTGGGGTGGAAGGATCAGCTCTCCCTGATGCGGGTGGTTAGTGCGGTCGAGGTGCTCTCCTGGTGGGGAGAGCTGGCAGCCAGGACTTCCTGCAGAGCTGCTTCCCCTGGAGCCAGTGATCAGTGCTGATGCATGGTATCCCAGAGAGTTAGATAGAGGTGGAAGTTCATGTCGGGTCCATCACTGCCACAGAGGCTGCCGTGTCCAAACCATGCAATACAGTCTGGTAGCCAAACTGTGTTATTGTCAGTCCTGATGCAACATGGGTCTAATAGGAGATGTGCTGTGGCGTGTCCTGTTTGCTGAAGCAAGCCAAAGCCTGCTGTAACGGAGCAAGGGGTTGTGGCTCAGTCCCGATGCCTGATCCTACCACAAGGCTTCAAAGCGTGTTGATTCCTGCGCACTCATCTCATCTGCTGTGTCCTGCTAGGATAGCAGTCTTTATGCTGTCCTCTAACAGCACTGCCTCTTTAGCATGTCTTGCATACAGTGCAGTAGTTCAGCTTAATGAGACTTAAGTTGGTTCTTTGTTCCCGGTTCTGAGTTACTTCTCCAGCCTCTTTAGCTTGGATCACCAGCCTTTCAACCTGCTAGGGTTTAAACCATTAGGTGTGCCAAACGTGATGTTTTCCGTAAAGCCACTGCTGTTGGATGTGAAACCAAGGTGTATTTTAAAGGAGGGAAACTGTCCTGGACAGATCATTGTTATGTTTCTAGTAGTCCTGTTTTTGTTTCTCGGTTGTTTGTCGACTTCTGAATGTACTAAGCTTATGCATGAAAATCTAACAAATTAATCAATTTAGTGACAGAATAGGCCAGATGGCACTACAGAATGCTGTTTTTAAACAGTAACCTTGTTGCCAGTTGCTTTTTAATATGTATTTATGTGCTTATTCATTAGCTAAATCTCTTTTCTCTCTTTCATGATAATGGTAACAAACCAATATGTGCATTTTAGCGAAAGTTAAAGCTAGAACAATTATGGAAGCAGGTTTTACATCCCAAAAGTAGTATTATTGTCAAAACCAGGAGCAACTACCCTTTATTTATATGAATATTCTAGTAGAATAAAACTTTAATGTTAGCCTCTTCCTTGTTTTGTGAATCTAAACATTAAAGCAGAGAGATGCACAGCAAAATAAGCATTTTTGTCATTTTTCATCCAAATGGCAAACAACCACTTTCTAGTATCAGATGATACTAAGAAAAAAACCCTTAGATGCATCATTCCAAACGTTAATATTCCTTTTGATTTTGGATGGTTGGTTTGGGTTTTTTGTTTTTTGGTTTTTTTGGGGGGCGGTGTTTATTTAACCTGTATATTTCTCAGTTAAATTTAATCTGCTCATAAGCCATTTTAAGAATTGCAGCTCTCCTATCCTGATTACCCATGAACTATTTTTATGAATATTATGAATTGTATTCTGGCAGTGCTTTGGATAGACAAATGCACCCATCATATGAAGTTTCTTAAACTTATTCTCTAATCTGTTTGACAAATTTTGGAGTTTTCTTAATTCATGACTGTTTTTCTCTGGAGATTGATGAAACTTCTATATACAAATCAGTTAAATACAGCTTTCAGCATGTCTGGTTTATACCTGAAATCAATTTCTTCCCACTGTGATGCCATTCAGAATGCTGCCTTGAGCAAAGCATGTTTTGCTGTCTTGTAATGTTTGCCAAGGAGCTCAGATAGAAGGGTATAACGAAAGCAGACCACAGTTTACTTAGCATATTGTCTTTGGTATTATGGCTGAATTTGGTTGTGGATATTGTTTACACATGCAACTTATCTGGCTTCTGTAAAACTGGAGAGGCAGTCATTGAAGCAGGATTTAGGGCTTGGACTCAAGGTGCTTAGGCTGTTTCTGGCTCAGATGTTTTGTTAACCATCTGTAAAAATGGTTTTGATGTTTACCTGAAGTTTCCAAAAATCTGGGTTGGACACACTGCAGTGTTGTACTCTAAAACCTACTGCTGTAAGGCAAGACAGGGTGGCACCTTATAAACTAATTTGTTCATAATTAGTCTAGAAATTGCCATTTGCTCTGCCTTCTGTCTAACTTTATACTAACACAGCTAACTACCTTTCTTTATAAGCTAATAACTTGAATAAAAATTCAAGTACAGGCAGTTCTTGGACTTATGACACACTTGGTTTCTGAAAACTGTGTCTTAAGTCTAAACATTGCAACTCTGAACCGATTTGCCCATAGGAAAAAACATTATAAATGGGGAATTGGTTCCTGGACTAAGGACCGATACCCTATTTTCACCAAAAATAACCCAGGATTTTGTACTCAATCAATTATAGATGAGTAGTATAGCTACATGAATGTATTTATATTGTAAATAGCAATCGTATTGATTTGGAAGGACTTCTTTGAGGTGACTTGGTTGGACTTTTGGAAGGGTTCTTGGCTGGAGTCTTCTCAGAAGTCCTGGCTGCAAGTTTTTTTGGAGTCTTGTCTGCTTTCTTAAAGAAAGTGTCCAAGGAAGTTTGGACAGATGTTCTCCAGGGAGGTGGGTGCTGGTGTGCTGTCAAATCAAGCGTTGTAAAGTCGAAACTGATGTCAGAAAGTTGAAGCGGTGTCAATTTATAAATGTAAGTGCAGAATGTTGCAACTTGAAACGTTGTAGGTCGAGGATTGCCTGTACCCTTATAATTTTACAAATTTTAGGTATTAACTTAACATCACATATACTAAAACCAGCCTTTACTTCTGACTCCTTCCTTTTTCAGTTAAAAAAAAAAAAATAAATTTTATTTACAGTTTTTGCCAAAATAATAGCATAAAAAGAATAATATATATAATAAACTATTAGTAATAATAAAATATAACAAATTAATACTGTTGCTTTTATTGTTAATGGAAAACTGAAAATTTGACAGGCTGCTTTTTCACCTTGATGTATGATCTGTCTCAAGAATCCTGTTCTTTATAGTGTTGAGAATTGGATCCCTAGGTGGTGCATGAATTGAAGATACAAACTTAAATATTTTGGAAGTGCATCATATGAGAAGTTCTGCCCTCAGATGTTTACTTCAGTGAAGCCAGGATTACAGGTTCTTAACAAGTTGTTAATAAATGTGTCACAAGCGTTTGACTTTGTGACTCCATTACACCACTGCTTCCAAACCTTACTCTGTTGAATTAACAGCAGTCATGAAACTGAGAAGTGCGCTCCTGGTTTGCATGCAGTAGAACTCACTTTAGCTGCTTCCATAATTAATTCAGAGGTGCAGTCTGTGAAGACATCAGATTCCAGCGCAAAGCAGTCTGGTCACTTTGACCAAAGTTGTGTTCATAGATTGTAGAGTCAGAAGGGACTGCAAAGGATCATTGTGTCCGACCCCGTGCCCCAGTCAGGAAAGAGCGCTGAGGTCATATGACCCCAGCCAGGTGTCTATCTAGCGTCTTCTTGAAGACGTCCAATTTAGGTGAGAGTACCACCTTGGCAGCCTGTTCCAGATTCTGGCCACCCCTACTGTGAAAAATTTCTTCCTAGTGTCTACTCTTCACTAGTTTGTACCCATTATTCCTAGTTACTCCTAGGGGTGCCCTGGTAAATAGTGCATCTCCAATTCTCTGTTGTCCTCCTCCCTTGATAAACTTATAGGTGGCTACAAAGTCACCCCTCAGCCATCTCTTGTGAAGAGCGAAGAGATCCAGATCCCTCAACCTCCCGTCTTAGGGTTTTGCAAGGAGGGCCACTAATCATGCGAGTGGCCCTCCTCTGAACCCTCTCCAAATTGTCCACATCCCTCTTGTAGTGCAGCGCCCAAAACTGGACACAGTACTCCGACTGCGGCCTGAGCAATGCCGCATAGAGGGAGCATAACCTCCCTCGATCTGCTAATGTACAGCAAGGTGCGATTGACTTTGTTGATGGCTTTGTTACACTGCTGGCTCATGTTCATCTTGGAGTCGACTATGACTCCAAGATCCCTTTCAGCTGCTTTGCTGCTGTTTGTTACAGCACTGAATAGTCTCTGCAGACTGTACTTGTGTATTGGATTTGAGGATGACTCTAGGCTGTGTTGTGGAACTACTGAGACACTGTGATCTTCCGCATTGTGTATATTCTAAGCTTATCAAGGAAGCACCTCTTTTTTACATTTTATATGAAATGCCCCCAGATTAGGGTTTTCTAATATTTCATGCTTGAGCTGATTTCCCTTGCTTTTGTACAGGGCACAGGGGAATAGTAAGCCCAGGAGTTGGGGCCTGGGTTCTATTACTGTCTTCACTTTGAACTGCTGGGTGACAGGAGAGGCGAACCACAGAGGCACATCACTTCCCTTCTGACTGTTTTCAGTCCTGTTGTTTGTCCTCTCCCCTTATTTTGTAAATGCTTTGGTTGAGAACTTGTTTTTGCAAGGTCTGTAGGACAGTGGGTCAGGTGGGGGCTGTAGGTTTAACTCAAATACAAATTTGATCCTTTGACAGTCCGTGTTACATTTTAATGGGATAAACTAGACTATTAAACTAAAATTAATGGTGTTCTGTGCAGCTGTCAAAGCTTATAAGTGTAAAGTGCTATCGTGTTTTTTTTAAAAATTGCTTATTTCAACTGGATTTAAATTTTCCACATGCTATCCTGTAAGTACCTTAAATATTGCAGCCAACTGGTAGCGTATAAATAAAACTGGTAGCATATAAATAAAACTGGAAAGTGAAATGGCTGCTGAGCAAAAGTGAAATGGAGCAGTGTGTTCAAATACAAGCATGCGAAAGTATGCTTCCTTTGTAACTGAGATCTCATTTTGAAAACATTCTTGCATGACTCCTGACCTTGCTATTTTTGTTTTGCTGTAGTGTTTGTTACCACACACTCTACAGTAGCCTTTAGAGAGGGATTTCTTTCCTTGTTCCTGTTTATAAATATGCTATAAATTTTGATACTTTTTTCACTTGCTGAACTCTTCTTGTACAATAAAACCTAATGTCTCTGATTTCTGTCAGTTAAGTGTCAGCATGTGTCATAGCTAGTTGAACACAGTTTTCTGTTCATGTCTTGTAAACGTAGCAACCAAATCTGTTTAATTTAGTGAAGCCTTCATCAAGAGGTGTGGGCTTGGGGGACCAGTCTGCAAAGTGAAGCACAGAACTTGCAGCTCAGTGGGAGAGAGGGCAAGGTTTTCATGGCTATGTACCCCTACAGCAGTGTGGAAGCACTATTTCCATCTTAGAAGTTTTGGAAAAAGGGATGAAGTCCAGATTTGAGGGAAGTGAATTTTTTATTTTAGGGTGAAAACTGCATTAGCTTCTTTGAAATTTCCATATAGGACTAGTAGCCCAAAAGAAATAAAAGGAAACCAATATTTTGCTGCTTCTCCCTCAAGTCACCAGAATCTTGCATGGTACCTTGCCTGAGTGCACCTGGCTTCAGCAGGGATTGGAGCCTTATGGCCAGCATGCTCCTTGAATCTGGGTAGTAGTTGTCCTGCTTTCAATACAAAACTTGATTTTCAATCAGAGGAGATGAAGGGTCACTGTAGTGGCTGAGTCATCATCTGCTTTAGGAGTTCTTGTCCAAAGCTGGAATGCCAGAATACTATGCTGATACAGATCACAGAAGTGCAAGAGTATCAGCCATGTTGGTAGAGTTTTACTGCTAGAGCTGCATCTGTGCTGGTTTAAGCCAGTTAAGCTATCTCTCTGTCAAAGGTTCTGCCTTTCTACCATCCTTGGTCAACAAAACTATACCAGCAGAAGTCTATCATGTAAAAATAGCCTCTGGAGAATTAAAATTGCCAAGAAGCACTTCACAAAAAGTGGTGTTTTTTCCCCTTTAAAATACAATTCTTTGGAAATGTATTTATTTAGACATTTATATTTTACAAAGCATATGTCCAGTGCTACAGATACTTTTGCCAAGTAATAACAATATCAGTGCAGACTCAGCTCTGTCCCTAAAACCAGTAAAAGGAAAAACGGGGGGGGGGGGGAAGAAAACCCTTGTCAATCTCTTTACTGCATAACATTCTGGAAAAAGACTAGCCTTTCCCCAAAATAACATTCCTATTTCTCTTGCAGGTTATGGCACCTGGAATACAGGGGCCACTAATACACAAGGTAAGTCTGGTGCATATATGAAGTTTAAAGTAGGAAACTGCAGTGTTATAACATATCTTGTTTCTTGTGCCTTTTCCCCCCAGTAACTGACAGTGTGGTTTTCTTCTCTTTTTTTTTTTTGGCTTGTAGCTTTCATCCTCTCTTGCCTCAAATTGAATAGCTTTTTCAGTACTGTTTAGTTGAGCCTTTTGTGGAACGGTTTTGATTCTGTGTTGTGGCCTTTTATTTCCCCATCTTATATCAGAGGCTTATTTTTCAGACCGAGCCCTCAATCCATTTTAGGCATATGCCTACCTTTATAATACGATACTACTTGGGTAATAAGAGGCAAACATTTGTGAAAGTTGTTCCCAGGACAGGGCAATTCTTTGATTTGTTTATATAACTTGTTCCCAACGCAGGCTAAGGAGATAAAAACAGGATGTTTTTAGTTTAAATTGTGGTCCTTTTAGATGTTGTTAGCCAAATTGGAGCTAAGAACCATGTGGTGAAATTGGAGTTCTTACAGCTGCCTTCTAATTTCCTAAGGTTTTTCTTGCTTAGCCTCTACCAAGAAAATCTTGAACTAAGGTGTGGTTATGACAGTTTGATACTTTAGCATTTTTTTTTCTGTGGGTTTCTTCCTTTGAGGTGATGGTAGTAGTAGATGGCCAGCAGTCTTGCACCTGCTTCTGGTGAATATGGAGTAGGGATAACTGTTATAATTAGCATTCATTAAAATGCAAAAATATGTCCTTTTGAACCACAAATTGGAAATGTAGAAAGATTGCTTGTTTTTAAGTGTATGGCAAGAGTGTATCAGCCCTCAAGTCTTGGGTCAGACATTATTTCTATTGCCTCTCCTAATTTATAAAAGGAAAATAACCTATACATGTACTAATATTTTCCACCGAATTTTCAATTACTAGTTATCACATAATAATTTATAGAACTTCTAAGAGCAACTTCTTTCTCCTCTTATACAAAAAAAAAATCTTTTTGCTATCTTTAAACTGTATTACATTCATTTAGTCTTTGAAGACAGAATACCATTGCCTAGTATGTCTGATGTTGGAGTAATTTTTTTTCTTTTTATCTCATTAAGGCACATATACAACAAACACAGCAAGTTGGCAAGGTATGTTTTATAAATGCATTACCTTTGTGTTAAACCATAATTAACTCCTTGAGTTTATTGCAATACTTAAAGATATTCTTCAAGTCAAGATTTGTCTACATGCAAAAGGAAGTGTGCAGTAAACAGCCACCAGACTTGGAGCACACTGCCTACCCTTTGCTGACTTCCCGTTTGTGTGTAGTTATGCACAGGAAGTGCAAAGTAGTTTACAAGATGGAGCCCTCAGTTTTTTTTACCATGTTCTGTGATTCTGTGCTGATTTATTTTTGCTAAACAAAGGGGCTGTTCTGGCTGGAGATCAATCTGTTTTCAAAATAAGCCAGCCAGAAAAATTAGCTCAGAGATTAGGGGTAGACGTTCATACATTTATTTTTTGGCCATGCTTCTTGTTTAGCTCAGTAAAGCAGGCCATGTGCACATGTAGCGAGCTGTGAGACTGGATACCAGGTCCTCCCCTGAAAACCTCAGATTATGTTCTTGCATGAAATGACACCTTAATTATAGATCATGAGTACAGCTGTGCCTACCTGCTTATGCTGCTGAAGGGTTGGTCTGCACTTCTGCAGTGAGCTCTTCTACTGGGTTTAGAATTTAACCTTTCACACTGGATTGATATTTAATGTAATGGGCCTTCATCTGGAATATATTTTTAAAGCTAGTTTTCATGCATTCAACTGGGCTGCTTAATATACTATTTCTCTAGCCATTGTTTGAAAAATTAGGCCTGGCATCACACACTGGGCTGTAGCTCTAGATTCAAACGGGGGATCAAGTCATTGGCAAACGTGAGTTTTTCTTCTTCTATCACATGTATTAGACTATATTAGTGAGCCCAAGTTGTGGCCTTGGCCACCCTTGTGTTGAGCAGTGTGCAGCACAGAACTGAAAAACAATCTGTGCTTACAATCTAACTAAAGACAGAAGACAGCAGATGGATACAGCCAGATGGGGAAGTTCAGAGAAACAATAAGACAGTGTAGGTCAACACAATCAGCAGTGGTATCAGTGCACCAATGGCCTTAACTGTTGTCAATTTTATTGTAGGCATCACGGCAAAGGAGAATTATGAGGGATCTTCATGGCAGATTTGGCAGTCATATTACGAGAGCCCTAGGACTGACATAGCAAAGGGTATGACAGGTCAGAAGCAGCAGCGGAAGAGCTGTGAGAGAGAACTTGCTTTTAGCACAGGGCTCAGAATGCATTTTCTCTCCCGAGTGAGCACAGCCCTGGGTGGTGGTCCAATGCACAGCCTGTAGCGCACTGGCAGGGGAGGGTGTCATGCTACTACAAGAATCCTATGGCACGTGCACATCCCATGTCTTTTTCTGGGTTTGTATTGGGAGTAGTAGTGCCCAGTAGTGACACAAACATAGTTGTAGTGCCTTGCTTGTTCTTTAGCATTGTGATGTCTTGCCACAAGGTGGCTGACTTTATGGTATTGTCCACATTTAAAATACTACTACAAATTTTCTCTTTGATCTGCTAAATTCTGTCAGAGTTGTATTCATTGTTCTTGGACACATGGTTACGAGCCCATGAGCGTGATTCTTATAAACTTTAGTTCAACCTCTTTGGAGTCATGTTACATGGCTAACCCAAATAGGCAAAGTAATACTCAACTTTGCAAATAAATAAATAAAAAAGTGGTGTGGGCTTCTCTCTTGTTCTTCCCTTCTCTCTCACCAGTTGAAACCAGGCTGGACAAAGCCCTGAGATAATAGTTGCATATTGTTCCTTGAGAAATTACTGATTTAAACCAAGAAATTTCTGTAATTTTAAGAAACTATTTCCCTCCGGGTGAAGCTGACAGTTTTATTTGGTTTTCATCAAATAGCAAAATCCAGCTGCAACCTTGACTGGTAGAGTCCAGTAGAATCCAGACACTCACCATAAATCTCCATTTCAGTGGCGCTGCATTAACATTTATTTTCCTTTTCTGCAAGGCTATGAAAACTATGACTATTACGGCACCCAAACAAGTGCTGCAACAACAGCAGCCACATACAACTATGCTGCAGCTCCTGCCACTACCACAACCTGGGAAACCCCCAAAGCTACCGACATGAGCATGACAGCTGATGTCAGCAGCACTATGCCAGTTGCATCTTACAGTACGGAGACCGTGACTAATGAAAACTCTGACTCCATCATAGCGAAAATAAACCAGCGCCTGGATATGCTGTCAAAGGAGGGCAGTGGCGGAACTGGGGAAGGAATGGAGGATCAGGAAAGGTGACATATGCTGCTCTTGTTTCTCAGAGAAATTAAGTTTTTACTTTAATTACTTTAATTTCAAATTAACCCTGACACTTTATATAGCAAGGAGAATGGCTAAACAGCCATTTACCTGACATTTTCTAGTTGGTTTCTCTGTTCAGAATTAGTTTGTGTATTGTTAGCAGCTCTCTCTTTAGTGAACATGAGAAGCTGAAATAGGTGTTAAGTCTTCAACAATAGTTTTAAGTGCTGTAGGTTCTCTCTTACTGCCTTGTGATCTAAACATTTGATAAACTATATCAATCAGAAGAGAAATTCCAGATGTTGGCTTTGTTACTCAACCAGTAATATACGTCAAGACAGCAGCTGTGGGCTGAATGAATGAAGTATAATCTGTCCCTGATACCTGCTGTTCTGTCAGCCTTGATACTGATTGGTTTATCTGCCTTAATTCCACGCCAGCCAAGAACTTTCTTTTTTTTTTTTTTTTTTTTTTTTTTAATTGTTTATAATTGTTGCTGAGTTCCTCCTGCTATATCAGAAACATAAGGAGCACGTGGGAATCCCTAAGTTCTGTGTCTACAGCAGCAAGACATGAGAGTGCTTGGGGCTCTTTATTTCAAGGAGAGACGCCTGCTTTTTTTTTTTCCCCCTTCTGCATGTAATTTATTCTCAGGCTAATTTTTTACACTTTTGGAGCTGCAGTGCTGTGCCAGGGCTTTCTGTGGGCTAGTAATGTTTATCTTGGACATGCTGACAGTGAAAATCTTTCAGCTGTACCTCTGCGTGGAATTAAGGTAGATTTTTTTTTTTTTTTTCCCCTGATTGAGATGCCAGCAGGTATCTACTTGGAAGGAATAAAAATATGAGCAGGATATTAGTGTTAACTTTATCAAATATTTATGATCAAACAAGTTTGATCTGAAATATGACTTCAGGATATGTGGGGGTGGTGGTTTTCCAGTTGTCCTGAGAGTAAGGACAAAGTGCAGTTAAGTTTTTATTCAGTAACATTCTGAGCATTTTTGGTTCATTCTTGGCATCTTGATTCTGGTTTAGATCCAAACAAAATGGGTGTGAATTTCTTTAAAGCATTTAAATCTGGTAGAGCCACATCTCTTACTAGTTGCTGATTGGATTTCTTGTTTGCTGTGAAGTTCTTTCAGGTTTGAGTCTTTTGATTCCTATGATTCGAGGTCAGCGATGACCGACCGCAGTCTCTATAATAGGGCTGGTTACGATTATGGTGATGTTGGAACTGATCAGAATGATTCCTTTGGAAGCCAGTATGACAACCGTCAGGCCCGCAATAGAGGAAATAACTACAATGTCATGAGAGGGAGAGCCCAGAACCGCGTCCAAAACCGGGGGCGTCTAAATGCTTTCAACCGCAATGACCACTACATGCCGTCTTCAAGTACAGAGCGACTGTCTGCCCGTTGGAATGAATTGAACTATATGGGTGGGCGGGGCATGGGTGGGCCCAGTCCCAACAGGCTACCTTCACTCTTTTCCCAAGCCCTGGTTCCTGACTATGGTGATTACGGGGACTATGGTGATTACGGGGACTATGGTGATTACGGGGACTATGGCGACTATGGTGACTACGGCGACTATGGTGATTATGACTATGGCATGATGGGAATGTCAGGAATGGGGATGGGAAGGTATGGTAACATGCCTTATGGATACGGCAGGCCACGGAACAGAGTGAGTACGATGCCCTGGCATCTCAACATGCTCATGGTAAGAATCATCAGATCAATTCTCTATATAAATGGTTGTCAGTTTGTTTTGCTTCTCTGCACGGTTATCTTTAATAGGCAGGCTTGTATTGTTAATCCAGGCGTGACCAAGACTAGCGGAGAAGCAGTGCTCTTAATGCCAACATGGGTTGCTTTCAGCTTTGAATAATTGAAGAGTTACCCTGTGAAATTTGGCAGAATGTCAACAGCATGATATACTGTTCTTTCTGTACAAACTGGATAGAGCTGCTGAGTAGGCAGGCTCCTTTCAAAATGACTATGTGGAAGGCACTTACAGTATATGGAGTCTCTTGGTACACTCATCTGCTTGATCTCTTTCTAATTAAGCAAGTCAGTCTTCTTAAACTTAAAGAGGAGGTTACAGGGATGTGGAGGTCATGAGAAATTCTTTCCATTCAAATTGCTTTGGGAGCTGCAGTGTAAGGAAGCTATGGGAGCTGAAGTGGAAGACTTGGAGATGCTTTGCTAATTGATTGGTGTTATTGACTTTGCCTGATTTGTATTTCTAGCCCAAGAGGAGGGGTTTCCGCAACCGCTCAGGAGGGCGGTCGGATAGCGAAGGAGGACGTAAACGGAAACAGTCCCAAAGTGGAGATGAGCCAGACAGCAAACAGGCAAAGACTGACAGCGAAGGAGATGATACTGAGAATGGTACAGGCCTGTTTTTTGGAGACTCTAATAAGGCTGGTAGTGAATAGCAGTGATTCAGTTTGTGCTGCTTCTCTCCAAGACTGGCACTATAGATATTGGTGGTTAGATTTTTAAACCTGACACACTCTTTCATTTAAGGTGAGTGTGTTGCCTGTTACTGTGATATTGCTAGAAAGTTTCTTCTGGTATGCAGGTTTTACAGCAGTGTTCTGGGGTTTCATCACAAGTGCCCTAAATCCATCATTGAGGAATGAACAGTTTGTAGCAGAAACTGCCAGATAGAATTCCATGCAAGTGATTATTTAGTGCTAGACAGTAGACTTATATTATTACTCAGTAACATATGTTAATAGGTGGGGGGGAAAGGAATTTTTTCCCCACACCGGTTAAATGATCTCTCTTGTGTACAGCAGATGATGGTGAAGGAGAGGAGAAATCTGGAGATGAAGGTGACAAAGGTGTAAGTAACTTTTTTCCAAAGCCTTTGTGTTGTGGAACAAATGTGAATTTCTTTGTGAGTGTCTCCTTGACTCTCTTCCTATCTGCCTTTATTCTGTCAGTCCTACCTGGGGGTAAAGATGATACGAAAGTTTTCTTGCTAGTGCCAGTACAGCTAATACAACTACAGCTCGTATTGTCGCTAGTCCCAATACAAATCTCTAAACTTCTCCAGCCATAGTTAGTCACCTACTTCTTTTGCAAAAATTCTGGGCCCCCAAGAATTTCTGTTGACTGTAGTAGGAGTGCCAGAGATCATCTTTCTCCTTGGGGTGTTATGCATAGGGACCTGCCTGAACTGAAGTGGACAGTTACAGGGCAGCAGCAGTTTTAATTTTTCCTTTTTCGCATACCCTTCACCCACACACGCACTGAGTTGCTGAGAAGCAATTAATGCCATGGTTTTTGCCTCTTAGCCTCTTTTTGGGGAGGGGGCACATGCTGAAAAGAGCAAGATTAAAGCTGCTGTTGTGCTGTGAACTTCCACCATGATTTTGGTAGGTCCCTAGTTTATGCATAGGGATCTACTTAATTCAGGCTAAAGCAAGGGAAAAATCCATTTCCGTGCTGTTTTGCGGTGATCTTCCCACCACAGATTGGCTGAAGGGCCCTGGCAGCTGTGCCCCTCATCACTGATTGGCAGAAGGGGGTAGGGCTGCATGACAGGCAGCCCTTGGCCAATCAGCAACAAGATATGGGGACATCATTGCTGCTCCCCTTCATGCTGTGGACTGGTGCGCTGTGGGCTGCGAGGCTGAGCTACAGTGACTCTGAGGACCACTGGCTCCCACTGGGGAACCAACTTTATTTTCAAGGTTTTCCCCCTCCCCCCAGGTGATTTCATGCCAAAATTGCAGGGATTGCAATTTTCTTGGGGTTCACAGAAACTGCTTTTTTTCCTCAGTTTCCACAAAAATCACAAATAGGGTAGATTCCTAGTTATGCATTCTATTACCAAGGCCAGCACAGTGCTATTGCTCCACTGTTGTTTTTGCTGCACAGAGGGAGTGCAGCCAACCACTAATGGCCAACAAAATAAGCTCCCAGTTTCTGTCCTTGGCTCTGCTAGTGCCTTCTTGGGGTCACATCCCTTCATGAAGAAGTTCACACTTTAACAGCCTCTGGTCAGTTGTTGTTTGGTGTGGGTCATCACCAATTTTTTGCCTTGCAAACTGAAGCAGCATGCTCTTAAATGTGCTGCAACATGTTTGAATTTTGGCAGTGAAAGGTACTATATATGTAATGCTAAGATTCTGAAGGTCTATATCTCTGTTCTAAATATTTTTAGCAAAACCATGTATAAATGTTGTTTAAATACAAGCTATTCCCCCAAAAACCTAATAGCTTGTATTGTGCTGATTCACTCAGGCTAGTGCAGGTACAGCTGGGCTGGAGCAGCTACGTGGTACAAGATGTTGATGGCTTTTCTGTTCTCTTTTGCAGGAGAATGAGGGTTGTGGTGGAGATATGAAGAAGAAAGGTAGGGTGACTTCTCCGTCTCACAGACGGAATTCCCGTGGGCTGAATGCACCCAACTGGCCTACTTACTTTGTCAGGAATGCTCTAGTGGTCAGTTTTTCAATTGAAGGCTGATTTAAATTCTGACTTGTTCCTTGAGACAAATTGTGAACAGGCCCTAGCAACTGGACAACTGTTTCGTGCTCTGCAAAGGTGCCATGCTGCTGCTTGAGGCATGGTGCAGCAAAAATCATGCTTTCAGCATGCTTCGGAAGCCTGTTGGAATAGTGCTGTTTGCAGAAATAGGTTGGGAGTGGGATATACATGCTGTACCTTCATGGGCAAGGCTTTCAGAATGGCTTAGTTCTGGCTTTACCAAATGGGAGTTAGACCATTGGCTTAACTGCTCTGACTGAAATCAATGTTAGGTGTTTCTAAAATCCCACCTCTTGCAAATGCATGTAGAAGAATTTCTGGCAAGTGGTATGGTTGTCATGAGGTTAGTTAACTACTACTTGGCCCAGTTCTCCTCTCTGTTCACAAGCAGCAAATTGAGAAGAATTGTTGCCAGCATTCCAGAAATTGCTGGACTGCCTATGCACTGCTGTGTTATCTTCCCAATAGATATCATTGGAATGAAGGTCCCCCCCATCAACACTATGTTCTCTGATTTTAGATATTTCAGCTTGTTGTTTGGGTGAGTGGGGGGCTTGCCCACCACCTCCCCCTAGTTTGGTGATCTCAGATTGATGCCCACCATGACATTACTTTTGCTGTTCTCCCCTTGACTCAGATACCTTCACCAGGTCTGCCTCCTGCTTCATACCACACCTTGGAACAAGTATACATCTCGCAAATAAAGCAGCTACCTTTCTTTCTCCCCTGCCTATCCTTCCTGAACATATTGCACCCATCAACAACAGTACTCTAGTCATGTGAACTATTGCACCATATCTGTTACCCAATTACATCATACTTCTGTGATCATACCATGCTTGCCAATATTTTATGCTTCTGCCTCATGCTTTTTGAATTACTTATATAAGTATCTTGGATGACTAGTTGATTGCCCTGCTGTTTTCCCTCTCAACAAGCTTGTTAAGACTCCCAATATTGCTTCCTCAAGCATATTGGAGAACCAGTACTCCATTGGCTTCAGAAACTCCTCTGAGAGACCAGAAAGCAATAGTGTTGCTCTGTGAGCCACCTCTTGGAATGGCATCCAGGGTGCTTTCAAACTCCCCCACCTGCTTTTCCACAAATTGTAGAAAGTTATGGTTGGAAGGGACCTCAGGAGGTCACCTAGTCCAACCCCCTGCTCAAAGCAGGACCATCCCCAATTATATCATCCCAGCCAAGGCTTTATCTAGTCACAAACGTGAAAAGCAAGAAGGAAAAAGGCAAGGGCAGGATACTTGGTGTCCTTGCACAGCACTGCTTGGATTGAAGCCATGAATCGGAGTGCTCATCCATGCTGCTCGGCCACCCAAGGAAACTGCTGCTTATGGGGCATGGTAGCTCTGCAGGGGAATCCAGTACAGGTGTGTCAGTGCAGCGCAGCTACCTCAAGGGGATTGGTGCCTTTTTGGATACCCTGAAGAGAGCTGAGTTCTGCTTCTGGTTGTTTGTACTGCAGACAGAGTAGGTGTGCCATGCTGGAGATAACTTCTCTGCTAGGCATTTGGGCTCCAAGAGCTAGGGGCCAGAGCCTGTATCACCTGGGTGCTCATGAAGAACTGAGAAACAAGGCAAGAAATGCTGCTTTACACCTCTTGGTAGAGAAACTCTGAAAAAACAAGTCTGAGGAGTGGCCAGAGACCCCTGGTATCAGAGTGGGAAGGTGGAGTGCATGCATTTCTTCCAACTAGACATCAGCCTGAGCTGTTACAAATCTATTTTAAATCTTTCTCTGTAGCATCTGGCGATGGTGGTGAAGAGGAAGATGAAGAGGTGAAAAAGAGGAGGGAAAAACAGAGAAGAAGGGATAGAATGCGCGATCGTGCTATGGATAGGTGAGAGAATACACAGGGAACAATAATTGGTCTATCCCTGCCCTGCCTGTTTGGCTGAAGTATCCAAGGTATCTGCAGGTAGCATCACCTTGCCTAGCTGGCAGGTTTCTCTTTGTTGGGAGAGCTGAACTCTCCTGCTTGTGTTCTGCCCAGGGTTAAACGTAAGTTTGGAAATCAGCGTAGCATGCTCGGTATTCTGATTCAGCACAGCTCTCTGCCCTTGGTGTTTTGTAAATCCATGTAAGGAGAGGGGAAGATAGACATCCTCTAAAAGTGGGTCACAAGAATATATGAAAGAGTCGCGAACAGACTTCAGAAAAGGATTCTCCTTTAAAGGAGAAGAAAGTGGGAAACCATGGCTTTTCCCTTGCAGGCTGGCAGAGTTCCAGTCTGCAGGGGGCTGCTTGAGAGGGCTCCCCCATGGCCACTCCTGCTCCACACATGGGGGGCGGGGGCAGCAGATCAGGAGTGCGGGGCACTGGGTTGGGACTGGTCACTGTTTGTTTACAAATGGGTCCTGGTGCAAAAAAGATTGAGAACCACTGATCTAACAGACTGTTAGGGAAGTAATTCGTTATAGTCCTATGCTACTTTGAAGGATTTTCCATTCAAAAGCTTCAGTGTTCTAAAGAAGAAATGACTGACAAATTTACATAAATATTGTATTATCTGAGCAACTCATACAGACTAATTCATGAGTGTTTTCTGAGAGAATTCACCTCTTCTATTTCAAATAATAGCTTCGACATTTGATCCATAAAATACACGTGCTTATTATTAAGTAGTTGTACAACTAGGAACTGAGAACAGTGTATTATGTCACTTGGACGGAAAAAATTCCCCAAATTGGAATTCTATCCACATGCTGCAACTAGTAATCTTTAGGAGAGTCTTATACTGCTGCTAACTTGTGATCCGTTGATCTCTTTTAGAATCCAGTTTGCCTGCTCTGTGTGTAAGTTTCGCAGCTTTGAAGAAGATGAGATCCAGAAACACTTGCAGAGCAAGTTTCACAAAGAGACCTTGCGATACATTGGCACCAAACTCCCTGATAAAACAGTGGAATTTCTTCAGGTATGTGATCTGCCAGCCTTTCTGAAGCCCTTGTTTCGTCGTATTCAGAGGTTATGGGAGGGGACATGGAATAATTACGGGATTATGTTACCTTCTCTGTCATGTTTGGGTGGAAGGGGGGAAGAAGGCATGGAGCCAGCAGGTGTAAAAGGATTAGAGACATACTTTGTATCCCATTCACATCTGCATGTGGTAGTGCTGGTTTGTGAGATGTGGTGTTGTTTCTCTGATTCCTCATAAAGCATATATGCATGTTACATACCTGTCTCTCTTGCATGAGTAGCCCTCTGATTGGCTGGCTTAGCAGAGCAAGTGAACCACGGAGAACGACCACCTCTCTCCTCAGCTCTTGTGATGTGCTTTAGGTATTCATTCTACCAAAGCTGCATCCTGTCCTGGATGACTCCATGACTGTTTGTTGGCAACTTCATGGAGCACTGTTCACCTGGAGGTTTCTAAAGAGGCAGTTGATATGGCAGCTGTCAAGTTCTTTAGTGTGCTTTCACTTGCAGTCTGGTTCTGGCAAATTGATTTTGGGGTTCTTCAGGGTGTGGGCATGAAAGTAACATGCTTATCTTCTCTTCTAGCTACCCAGTAGTAGTCCTTCCTTCTCCTTGCACATTTTCTTTGGAGATCTCATTTCCCATTTGAATGCTGGGCAGGAGATTGGGTTGCTTGCTGATACCAATGTAAAGGAAGGTGAGCTTCATTCTCTTTTCCCATCTCTTCCTCTCAGGAGTATATTGTGAACAGGAATAAGAAAATTGAGAAGCGCCGTCAAGAGCTGACTGAGAAGGAGGGCACAAAACAGAAACCAGACCCTTTCAAAGGTAAGTTGTAGGTCCCTGTATGTCTGGAGACTGGGGAATGCTAAAAGATGCAGGGGTTGAATTCACAGATGTAGGGTCGGAAGAGACCCAAGTAGTTCTTCAAGTCTGACCCCCTGCCCTGGGCAGGAGAGAATACTGGGTTCATATGACCCCAACTAGGTAACTATCCAGCCTCCTCTTGAAGACCGCCAAGGTAGGAGCCAGCAGCACTTCCCTTGGAAGTTGGTTTCAGATCCTAGCTGCCCTGACTGTGAAGTAGTGCCTTCTAATGTCCAGCCTGAACCTACTCTTAAACAGCTTATGACTGTTATTCCTTGTTACTTCGGAAGGTGCTCGGGTGAACAGGGTCTCTCCCATTTCCTGCTGGTCCCCCCTGGTAAGTTTATAGACAGCCACCAGGTCCCCTTTCAGGCTTCTCTTGTGAAGGCTGAATAGGTTCAGGTCCCTTAGCCTCTCCTCATATGGTCTGCCCTAGTGTCCCCAATTCATGCGAGTGACCTCCTCTGGACCCTCTCGGTGCTGGCCACGTTGCTCCTGAAGTGCAGCTCCCGGAACTGGATGCGGTACTCCAGCTGTGGCCTGACCAGCGTCACACAGAGGGGGAGGAACGTCGCATAGAGTGGGAGGAATTCTTGGGAGAGCTTCACAGTGTCGGGGTGGAGGGAGCATGACTCCAGCCTGTTACATAGCAGAACATTTTTCTAGCTAACAAGCAGTGGCTTTGATCACTGGCTGACATGTTGGCATCATTTCAGGTATTGGCCAGGAACACTTCTTCAAGAAGATTGAGGCAGCTCACTGTATGGCCTGTGACATGCTGATTCCTGCACAGAACCATCTTCTCCAGAGACACCTGAGGTCTGCTGACCATAACAGGAACCGCAGGGTAAGGAAATATGTGCTTCATCTTCATTCTAAGTGTTAGAAAGGGATTTAATTTTTAAGGCTGAAGATTCTAGTAAGGAGCACTTGTCTAGAACTGACGATTTCTTGCCACTTCAAGCACTTGCCTGGAGGAATGACCCACTTGCTTCCAGCCATTGGGAGCAGCCCTTCTCATCCTCCATTTTCTTCTGTGGCTCTGAAGCAGTGGTTCCCCAGGGCTGTGGAAGGATCATGGAACTGAGAGTATGAGTTTCGTTCTCATGCAGGGAAGGTCTGTTAGCAGCTGAAGTCCTTGTGTGGTGTGAGGTGAACAGGAACAGTTGAAAACAAGATGGAGGATTGTTGTGCCCTGTTAATCCCACAGCATGCTAATGACTGCAAGGACTGGCTGTCACACTCCTGTGCTCACTGTAAAATGTGGGAACTGAATCCCTCAAGGGAGGTCTTTTGGGGATCAGGAATGACACTTCAAACCAGAGGGGGGAGGGAAGGGGTTGGATGGATTCTGGGAGTGTCAGGCCAGAAGAGACATTTTAGACTTTGGTTGCCTGTAATAATGTAAGTTATCAAACCTTGAAGAAACTGTCTGTGGCGGGGTTCTGGGGCTCTGCCTTCCTGTTCCACTGGATTTGGACTGCTCTGGAATATGGCATAAACCAGGGATGGCAACTCTCAGCAATTATGCCACAACTGGCATGTGAAGGCATTTTGCTTGGCACATGCCTCAGGGTGGACAGCTGGGAAGCTGCAAGGGGCCTGATCCTTGTTGTGGTAGTGCAGCCCTGGCCCCTTCCCTGCTGCCCACTTTGAGGTGCACATGCGTCTGCCATCAGCAGCAAACTTGGCCAGGGCTCCATGGACCCCAGTGCAACTGCTTGCAGCTTCCCTGCCGCCTGCTATGAGCAGCTTTATGGTGAGTCTGTGCACAGTGAGGCAGACAGCAAGGAAGGGCTGGGACTATGCTGCTCCAACAAGGATTCAGTCCCTTATGGCTTCTCTGCTGTCTGACCCTGGCATGAAGTTGAGGTTCCAGGTGTTCTTGGCACTCTGCCCAAAAACATTGCAGAGCCCGGGCATAAAACTTCTTGTCTGAACCTGCAGTATCTTTTAGAGCTTTTGCTTAAGAAAAGCTTCAAAAATCTTCAAAAAGATTTTCAAAGCTTTTCTTAATGAAGCATTTAGCAGGTACAGTGAATTCCAATGCAAGCCGTCATCCTGGGTAAGTGTTCGCTCAAGTGGAGTTGAGAGAGAGTGGGCCTTGTAACAGTCCTCAGCCCTAGTGCAAAGGAACGCTATATGAGGACTCTGCAGTCCTTTTCTCCTTTGTGTATTGAGTGCAGCTCTTGGGCACCCAGGTGCTGCTGCTTACATCTGCTAAGGTAGACTGAGCTTCTGAAACCAAAATACCGTGGAAGCTTCTTCTGTCTGTTTCATGTTACTTCCTGTTCTCCATGGCTCTGCTGCTGCTGCTGCTAGGCACAGTATACATGGTCACCTGGTGCTAGCCCACCTGCTGGGGTTCTCACCATTGGGTAGTGGTGCCCTTTTCAGAGTTAAAATCCTCCCTGCACAGTGTTCCATGTTTAGTTTTCCAAGTCCTTACTTGTCTCTGGTTTTAGCACTGGGTGTTTCTGGGGCTTGTAGATAACCTCCCTAAACATGAGGTTCTGTGTTGGGTAGTTGGGCTCTGAGATGTGTTGCTTCTCAATGCATGTACAGATTGAGGGTAGGACCTAGGTTCAAGCAGAACTGAAAGTGGAGGGTGGAAGTGTCCTGAAGCCTCCTGGGGGTTAGCTGTAATGGTTGGCAGCCCAGCAAAAGCTGTTCTACTGTCTTCCTCCCTGAAAGGAAGTGTCCTTGGGATGCAAGAGACATGCAAGCCTGATGCTTTTCTCTGGGTCACTCCATGAGCTCTCTTCTCCCGCCACTCATGCATTTGGCACCCAGGCCAGCTAAGTGTCCAGATAGAGTTTCTTCCCAGGCTTGCGTTGTCAGAGGTGAACATGGGGTATTCCCTTGTGCTAGGACCTAAACATCCTTCCCCTTAGCGTAACTGTCAACACATAATAGAGCTTGAATCTGGGAGTGAGTTCTGAAGGTGTGTTTAAACAAGGAAGATGCTTGTATCTTGTGATGGGCCTCATGTGCTTATTTAACAGCTTGATCAGCACAGTAACCTCAGTATGGTTCCTTTTTTTAGATGGCAGCTGAGCAGTTCAAGAAAACTAGTCTCCATGTTGCCAAGAGTGTCCTAAATAACAAGCACATTGTAAAAATGCTGGAGAAGTATCTCAAGGTGAGTGAGCGGGCAGGCCCCCAGCTAGTCCTGGCATCCCTGGAGCAGTGGGGACAGACTTCGACTTGGTCCCGGACATTGGCCTGGTACAGAGCACCGAGCTGAGTATCACTGTGTGTGCTGCACGTTGATCACAAAACACTTCTTCGTACATTGGGCAGAAGCATAGATGCTGCTTCACTTTCTTCCGTGAAGGCTGAGTCGGGTCTGGATCCTTTATTCTCTTTTTAGGCAGTTTATCTCTCTCTGTATTGTTTTAACTTGCAGCCCCAGGCACACCTAAATCAGTTATGAACTTTCCAAACCGATCATACCGGAAGGGACAAACTGGCAGAAGGAACTCCAGTGCCCATATCCACCCCTCAAGCAATGGCCCGTGGGTGAAGCTCACCCCAATGCAAAGGGCATACATGAGGCCTAGGAGGCAATTCAATCCCATGGGGTCTAGGCACTGCTGACCCCCAGCATAGGGATGCTTTTGACCCTGTGCAAACAGGTAGGCTATGCAGCTTTCCCAGCAGGTCAGCACACCAACAGGGGACTCCAGTTCCAGAGTGGAAAGATGCTCCCTCTACCCCTCTCCTCTTCCCTCAACCCGAGCTGGGACCCCAGCCAGTCTTCCCTGTCGGGATGGAGCAGGTGGAGTGTCGGGGCCCATACAGGTAGGGCCCTGTAGACCAAAACAAGTACTTTGAATTGCACTTCAAAAGAAGCTGGAAGTCAGCGTAGTCTTCAGAGTGTGGGTACGGTATGTTCCATGCAGAAGTGCTGCTGAGTAAGTGGGCAGTCATCTCCTGCCCACATGTTTCCAAGTGGCCTTCGAGGGTATGTCTATGTAGAGCTCATTGCAGTAATGCAATCTGGAGGTGACATGGGCGTGGGTAACTGTCGAGGTCCATCTGAAAGGAAAGGTTGCAACCTCCTTGCCAGGTGAAGAGGAAGAGAAGCATTTTGGCTACTGCTGCTCCTTGGGAGTCCAGGAGCAGCCAAGGATCCGGCAGGACCCCTGATTGCGCACTTGGCTGACAGGGCAAGCAAACCCCCTCACATGGGGGAGCAGATGTTTCCCCTGTCCCACCGGCATCACTTTGGTCTTATCTGGATTGAGCCTCTGCCAGCAAGCTCTCATCCAAGCCCCAGTCTCTGCTAGACACTAGCAAAACTGAGACTCCACCCTCTGGGTCCAGTGAAAGAGACTTTGAGCTGAGAGTTATCAGCACATGATGGCACTGCAGCCCCAAAAGGGAGGCTGCCTCCCCATGCGGCCTCTCATACACGTTGAACACGAGGGTGACAAACCCTGCGGTACCCCACCCGAGAGAGCCCTCGGGGCAGATGAGCAATTTGCCCAGTGCTACCCTCTGGGATCTCTCAGAGGAAAGAACGGAACCACTCAAGTGCAACTCCGTCTACCCCTGCCAGGGTCCGCAGGCACGTCAACGCCACCTCATGGCCAACTGTATCAGAGGCTGCCGGCAGATCTAAATGATTCGGCATGGGCACCTGACCTTTGTCCACCGGCAGGAGGAGATCTTCGACCCATCCCAGCACGGTCTCCGTACCATACCCAGGTGCAAAACCAGACTGAAAGGGGTGGAGGAAATCTGAGGATTCCAGGTAATGCCAGAGCTGCCTCACCAAAACCTTCTCGGCAACCTTCCCCAAGACAGGAAGGCTGGAGACAGGGTGATAATTGACAAGACTGTCAGCATCAAGAGAGATTTTCTTGAACATGGGCCTAATGATTCCTCCTTTGAGGGATGCTGGCACCTTGCCCTTCCAGAGGGAGGCCATGACAGTCTCCACCAATAGTGGATTCCATGTCCCCCTGTAGATTTTACCAGCGATAATGGACGTGGGTCCAGATCGCAGGGTGTAGCCTGAAGTTCCCCCAACACCTCTAAGATCCCTCACTAAGACTGGCTGAAATTCAGCCAGGGAAGAAAACATTATGTTTGTCCTCCACTTGCATGGATCTGCTCATGTGGGGGCAGCCAATCTGGTCTGAATCTGATCGACCTGGTCCCTGGAGCAGAAAACTCACGAGACACATTTAGCTATTGCTAAGCGGAGACAGCCTGGGTCTGCTAGGCCATCCGCTACCCAGCATGGTTCCACTCGTTAGGACTTCAGTTGCTGTGGTGGAGCCAGAGAATGTGCTCTCCTGGCCTCCATTGCAGCCTTGGCATGAGAGTTCAGAAACTTAGTTGTGCTCGATCAGATTCTGGGCAAGGTTTCTGCCACTGGCATGCTACCCTCCCCCCTTCACATTTCATCTTTTGCAGGCTATCTGCACACCAAGGTGACCGGTGAGAAAGGGAAAGGGAGTTTAGGAGTCAACATGCTATAATCCAGAACAAACCATGGCCGCAATATCCGGCAGGGCCGATGCTAAAGTGGTCCATCCCCTGGCTGCACGATAATCACCCTCAGATAACTCTGAAACCCAACCAAAGCCAAATAATAAAATAGGGGTGCTGCCCAAGCAGGAGCAGACAGAGGTGAGCACTGATCTCAGCCTAAGGCCAGCAAGGCCATCCTTGGTCTAGGGCATAAACCAAATTAGTCTCACTTAGTGCAGGAAAGTTAAAGTAAGAGCTCCTCACTGAGACTACTATGGCTGTGTATAGCTGAGATACTGTTAGTGAGACCAGAAAATCACCTGGATTTCTTGGTTCCCAGAGCAGGGACACTGAAAACTTCCAGCTGGACCTGGACCTCTCCCGGGAAAGAGTCCTCTGCCTTTTGGGCTGTGTGCTCAAGTGGGGTTGGACAGGCACTTGTAATTGCTTTTTGCAAGATGAGTTCCTCTCAGTTGAGACTACAGCCTCCCTGGTTTGGCTAGGCATTGCAGCGCACACAGTTCTAAGTAGGGCTTCACCTGGGTCACCGCTCGCTGGACAGATTGCAGGCCAAGTCATTCCATTCCTGCAGGACAGGTTTTCCCAGCAGGACTTGGGGCCTCAACAAGCACTTTCCTTAGGGGGCTTTCCATGTAACATTGTAGAGCGCACTATTTCTGTAGGAGTTTGGGGGCTTGATCTGATGGATTTTCACTGCTCTGTCCTGAAGTTGAGGATCTTCCATTTCCAATCAACCTCAGTTGCAAACCTCTGAATTTCATGTCTGAGGTTCCCTATAGGAGGAGTTTTTAACTGCCTGCAGGTGTGTAACACCTTGTTCTTCCCTTCTCTTTACCAGGGTGAAGATCCATTCACAGATGAAATTGCTGACCAAGATGTTGATGAAGCAGAAGCTTTGGAAGGAGGAGGCGATGGTGGTGGTGGTGAAGGGGCTAATGAAAGTGCTACTGTAGAGGCTGCCCAGGCAAAGGAGGAAGGCACTGGGGATGCAGCACAAGCCACAGAAGCCACTGAAGCGACTAGTGCAGAAGGGGAAGAAACAGAAAAGGTTTCTGAGGAGACGTCTGGAAATGAGGAATTGCCTAAAAATGAGGGAGAAGAGATGGAGCAGCTTCCACAAGAGGAAGCCGAAGCAGGAACAGCAGCTGGAGCAGATGTAGCAGCAGGGGATGGGGTGGTGGCACTGGAGGGATCAGAAGGAGCAGAAGCAGTAGAAGCAGCTTCAGAAGAACCATCTCAGTCTCAAGAAAGCGTAGAGGAGCCAGTGATTTCCTTTGGAGGTGATGCTGAGGTTCAACAAGCTGAGGAGGTGGAGGAGGAGAAGGAGCAACCAAGTGAGGCAGCAGTGGCCAGCAGCGCTGAGGCTGAGGTGGAGGCGCTGCCTGAAGAGGAGGAGCCACAGCAGGAGTAGCCGTATGGATGTGTGTGTGGAGGTGACTTGTCCTGCACAAATGTATAATCTCTGGTTTTTAATTTCCCCTCCCCATCCCACCCCCCCCATCTTATTTGAATGCAGTCCCTGAATGTGCATTGCCAGAAGTGTGGCTGGTTTTGTTTCTGTTTAAGGGGAGGGACCCAGCTGTTCTGTGATGGGAACAGCCTTGTGCTTAACTGTCTTGTTCTGTAGACTTGCTTAGTTCTGCTTTCTACATAACTTTTTTTTTTAGGTTGAAGACTGCAGGAAGCTGTACATTCCCCAAGAAACTTGAGAGGCATCACCTTTTTTGATTTTTAGAATGAAGAGCAGGGTTTGCAAAATAAAAATGTCATTAGATCCTGACAGCTGTTTGGTTTTTAAGGGCAGCAGTCAAGCTGTGTGTTTTCTTGTGCGACAGAGACTTAACTGATCTGTTTCCAACCTAAGCACCTCAGGCATCTCAAATTCCTTCAGGGAATATTTACTTGTTGAAATGCTCCTTACAAAGGGGAGACTTTTTTGTCACAGGATCTGTTGGCTTCATTCATCCAGGCTCCAGTACTGCATGAGAATTAGGGTCTAGTTTTTTGTTGTTAAGCACCAACTTGGTTACAACTAGAAATCAGGTCACTTTTCCCATAGGGCACCCATGTGGAGGCAGCTTTGAGGGAAAACATTGCACCTCCAGTCAAACCTATTTCTCTGTCCTTGAAGAAATTTTATTGAGGTCTCAACAGTCTCATTCACAATCTGAAACCAATTGCCAAATGCTGTCACAGGATTAATGAAACAGTACCAAGATCAGCAAATAAGAGCTGCTGACCTGTTGTTAAGTGTTATTATCTATGCTTGTGGTATAGTGTTTTAAGTCTGATATAGCTCCTCTACCATTTTGGATAAACCCAGAGTTCTTGGTCTTAAAGTTTAAATAAACTTCTCAATCTGGAAAAAAAACAATCTCCAGTTGTAATTTGAATTGCAAGCTGCCAGCTCTGCTTGTGGTGCTGGGATGGGAATGCATACTTCTTGACAAAGACTGACAGCAGGAGATGTTCACATTTCTCCAATGCTTTGGGAAGCTGTTTCTGTCTCTGATTGCTAGAACAGTATGCTTGGTAACACCAGTTCTACCTGGGAAGGGGAAGCGATCAAATGTGGGCAGTTGAGTTCAGCTGTTACCACATTTTCTCCCTCTCCTGAAATCCCTGGAACCTAAGATCTGAGGAGTAACAGCCTCCCAGTCACTCTGCATCAAGAAGCTAAAGCAGCCATGCCCACCCATAATGGCCATACCCTAGGAAATGGCCTACTGCATGGACATCCTGCCAGCAGTTGGCTTGTGCAGTCTCTACTCAGGTTGGCCACATGTTGGTTAAACCTCATAGTTGACTGTAGCAAATTGTAAGGCTGTGCTGCAAGGCCTGCACAGTATTCAGCATCACACTAGCTAGGCGTGAGTATATGGACAGACACAAGCCTGGCTGTGTAGATAGAGGCTGTCTTGGGGGAAGAGTGGTCTTGCACTCACGTTCCCTTTCCAGTGGGCTGCAAATTCTGCTGCAGCATATTCGCATGTTGGAGAGCCTGAATATTAATGCAGTGCTTTCAGGGGAGCTCAAATCAGAGGAGGTGTGTAAATGCATCTGCTGCCAGTGAGGTAACCAAGCTTCTTTTCTGGATGCTGGAAGAAATGTGCTGTCCTCTGAGAGAGGTCATGTCTGGTTTGCTCTGCCAGTCCTCGCAGCCTACATTTTCCCTTTGGTTTCCCAGCACACCCTGAAGTGAGACACTGCACAGATGGGAAGTTTAGATTTGTAGATGTTCAACTGTGAGCCAGACACCCATCCTTGGCCAGAGATGTGGGCATCCTCCTCTTCATGTGCAGCCTGTAAATCAGGATTGGGTGCGCCTTCTGAAAGAGGTGCTGTAGTTCAGCTGTGGGTTCTATGGGTCTGACCCAGCTGGGGGCTCCAGCCTGTGGAGTCGTAATGATGCTCTTTTCAGGGTTCTTGCAGTAGTCCTGCTGCTGTCACTAAGTGCAAGGTTTTGATCTTTCACTGCTCACGGGAACTAATGGTGGCGACGGCCACATGCCTGGATTCCAAGCCCACTACACTCAGTGGAGTGCATGGTCTAAATGCCACGAACTGTGGGGCTGCAGCCTGTATCACATAGAAAGTCTGTCAGCTTCTGAGTCAAAATGCAAAGGAGGCTGCTACTTAAACTACAGGACCTCTGGCTTTGAGCTTGAGAGTCTGTGACCTCCCAACACCCTCACCCCAGGACAGCACTGGCAGGCACGTGGGAGCCTGTGCTGCAGGGGGCCTAGGGCAGGGAGACGGACTTGAGTGCAGCTCCTTTCCGTTAGGTGGCAGTGTTCACCTGCAGCGCAGCACTGCTGCAGCCCTCCTGACCCCTCACGGAGCTGCGGACTTGTTTGAGTTGGGTTGGAGCCAAGGAGCATGTGAAAATCCAGGTTTGTTTGTCAGTATCTTCTATTGGACCAGCCGTACAAGTGGAAGAGAGGTTAGATAAGCTTAGGGCACCATGTGCCTCCCTCTGGTCTGGGGAAGAAGCGGGAGCAGTCTAAGCTACAGCTTAGCTCAAACAGTGGCTTGAGCTTCTATGTGAAGCAGGAGCTAGGAGTGGATGAGGGCTGCAAACAAACAGAGAAGTTGCTTCAGAGTAAGAGACATGCATCAGTTTGATTCAGTTTCTCAGCTTGTTTCTCTTGCTTTGTCCTTAGTTTGCAGCCCTCCTTTGCTCCTTTCAATGCCTGCTTTCTTTCATAGGTTCATAAATGTAGCATCAGAAGGGACCCAAGTAGATCATCAAGTCTGACCCCTTGCCCTGGGTAGGAATGAATACTGGGCTCATGACCCCTGGTAGGTTTGAGCTCATATGACCCCAGCTAGGTAATTATCAAGCCTCCTCTTAAAGACACCCAGGGTAGGAGCCAGCATCACTTCCCTTGGAAGTTGGTTCCAGATCCTAGCCGCCCTGACTGAAGCAGTGCCTTCTAATATCCAGCCTGAACTTACTTGCAAACAACTTACGGCTGTTATTCCTTGTTACTCCAGGAGGTACCCCAGGGAGCAGGGACTCCCCCATTCCCTGCTGGTCCCCCCTGGTAAGCTTATAGATGGCCACTAGGTCCCCTCTCAGCTTTCTCTTGTGGAGGCTGAACAGGTTCAGGTCCCGTAGCCTCCTCGTAGGGCCTGCCCTGCTGCCCCCTGATCATGCGGGTGGCCGTCCTCTGGACCTTCTCAGTGCTGGCTACATCCCTCCTGAAGTGCAGCACCCAGAACTGGATACAGTACTCCAGCTGTGGCTGTGACCCATGCCACTTAAAGGGGGAGGATCACCTCCTTGGCCCTGCTCGTGATCCATCTGCAGATGCATGACAAGGCGTGGTTGTTCATTTTGGAATTGATAATGACTCCAAGATCTCTTTGTCACTGTGCTTATGAGAAGGTAGTTCCCCAGCCTATAACTTTCCTCCTTCATGGCTGAGGGCAGGCCTATAGGGTGCACTGAGGAGGCTGGGGTCAGTCAAGGGCTGGGGATAGCCCCATGTCTGATTTCTTCTGGGTCTTAGTGAGTGAGAAGACTGCCCCTGCTTCCAAGGCACCCTAGTAAGGCCTGAGGATCCCCCACCCCAACACAGGGTTTGCTTCCTGCTTTCCCTGCCTCTCTTCTGGGCAGGAGATTCAAAGCAGACCCTAGTCTTATCCCCATGGCTGTGGTGAGCGGGCTGCAGGCTCCATGAGGTCCGTGAATGCTGGGCTACCAGCCCCAGATCCCTCACTGTAGCTAAACTTATGTTACACGCCTGAGGCTAAAGGTTACTGGTTACCTTTACCAGTAAAGCCATCAATCAGAGCCATGGACCTGGCCCTCATCATCCTGACAGTGCTCAACCCAGCTTGTGGCTCCAGATCATCTGAGATGCAGGGCGTAGCTACACATGCATTTAATGTGCATTAGCCTGATTTAAGGGGCTGGGGTCCTTCACAGAGCAGCACTGGGGGCTGTGATAGCTGAACGTGAGCATATATACCCACATATCGCATAAACCTCATGCACACACATACGTGTACTTTCCTGGCACGTCTTTGGATGATTTCAGAGAGCTGTGGGTGTTGCACCTCTGGTGCAGTTACAGAGTTAGGGCCACAGGGCAGGTAAGCAGTCTCCCCAGCCCAGGAATGGAAAACCACCCTTTTCCCCTCCCTGTTCAGACTGTCCTTTCGAGGTGCAGTTTTGCTCTTCAGGTGCCAAGTGCCCGGAGCCATGCACCACAGCTGGAGCACAGGCTCCTTCTCTCTGCAACTGCCCACAGGTACTCTCCTCCCATCCTCCTCAGAGTGTGAGCTCAAATCCTGCTCTCTTGCCTAGCCTAGTCGGCTGACTAAACAACTGGCCAGCTGGGGACTCTGACCCTTAATCCCAGCAGCCCTGTTACAGGGGTTCTGTGCTGTTGCCTTTGGTTGGAGAACTCAGTGGTGCAGGCCTGGGCAGTTCTGCATGTTCTGTGATTTAATTTCGAAGCAATGTGTGAGGCGTCCTGGTTTCCTGAACACTGCAGGAGTCCTGAGCACTGGACAGGTTCCTGGCTCTGCTTCCACATGCCTGCCCATCTAGTATGTTCTGTGCCCACACAGGATCGTACAGCTCCTGTCGGCCGTGCCCCTAGCCTGCCGCTGACTCCTAGCACCTGTACTGTGATCAGGGAGACTGTCCCCTCCTTGCCCCGGTGGCTGCACAGTTCAGCTCTAACCTGTCCCATAGTTCTGAGTAGTCCCCGCAGCCTTACTGCATACGGAGACTCTGCTGCTTCTGTTGAACTGAGGGAGGGTATTGGTTTTCCCTAGCTTTGCCCAGGTCTGTAATGATCTTTGGATCCCAGAATCCCTTGGAGTCATGCACCAGCCCCTTCCAAACAAACCCAGCTCGCCCTGGCAGAACACAGCTGCCTGGAACTGAGCATGTTTGGGAACCCTTGCTATCACCACCTCCAGCCAGGGCTGGATACAGGCATAGGCAAACTGGGCAGCTGCCGAGGGTCCAGACAGAAAGGGGGCCCCAAAATGGTAATTTTTATTATTATTATAATCTCTGGCAAAAGGAGCCAATTCTAAAAGTTTGCCCAGGACCACCAGGAGTCTAGGTACGAGGCTGCCTCCAGGCAGCTGTGGGATCTCCCCTCCCAAGAGAGTCTGCATCACCCTACAGCTTGGGTCACTGCTGAAGGACAGAGTTGGGAGCCCCACCTACTCTAGGATGAGAGAGGCCCCCTGCTCAAAGAGATTGTGGTGGGACTAGCTTCCTGTTTAACATAGGATATTTCTAAGTCCTCTAGGCTCAACATGTTCTTTCCAGCTACTTTGCAGGTGGCCATGTCACATGGTGGAGGATCAGTGGTGCCCGTTTGACGGTCCTAGGGAGAACACCCCCAAAAACCATCTGTGTTGGATGCTGCTTCTAGCACTTCCTCCGCACATTGGGGGCACAAACATTGGCTCTAATCCTGCCTGATCCAGCACTGATCTGTGCTGGGGTCCAGTGTCCACTGCTCCTTGGGGGAAATAACGCAAGTAGCTATTTGTAGTACAAGTTGGATCTCCAGTGTGGTGTGGCTGATGAGTTAAAGAAAAAGTCGAACAGGTACAGGTGACAGGCCTGGTGGCTCCGTTGCAAGCTGAAGTGTTTGCAGGTAGCTTGCTCACCGAGAGCAGGCTGTAATTTCTTGCATACCACACATATGCATTTTGTGTTTTAGAAAGCAGAATGTAGAAGAAAAGATTTTTTCTGACTCATGGCTGAGAGCTGCTATCTATATCTGCTCAATAGCTGAATCAGACAAAAGCTACAGCATTAAGCATTTCATGGTCACTGCCAAATTGACAGCAGGTTTTGGCTGCTCAGGGTTGTCAGTTGCACACCAAGGGCGTGTTCACACATGCAGGCACATGCACTTGCAGCAGCTCAAATAGGAGTAGCACAAATTTGAGCCAGAGATTTCTGCCTTTGTGCATATGCCCGGACAAGCACTTTGGTGTAGGGCAAGTTGTGCCACCTGGGGCCAAATAACCCTGCCCAGCTCCTCCTGGATCTGCAGCCAGGGGAAGCTAGGGCCTGGGGCCAGCACCTGTGCTGGCCCCAGCAGTATAAAAACCTGCCCTGGCAAGGGCTCAGGGCTACTTGTCTTCAAGAGCTTCTGAGGCCCAGCCACTTGGTAGCTGGGGACACTACCCGTTGTGCCAGCTGGACTGCTGAAGCAGCTCTGACCTGGAGTGGCCCCTGCACCCTCTACCCACTACAGCAGTCTGGCAGTGGGGGCTGCTGCCTGATGTGACCTGCTGCCACCTCCAACAGCATCTTCCCCTTTGGACCTGCGGCCCCCATGGCTGTGTGCCTGCCAGATCCAGAAGGGGTGCCAACACTGCCATCTGGGCAGCTATTGCTCGGAAGATGTATTCCATGCGGTGGCCTGCTTTGAACTGTCCAAATGGCTAAAAAGTCAGCTACCTCATCTGTTCTCCAACTGGGCCCCCAGTGCTGGGCCTGGACAGACTCCTCTGCCTTGGTCCCGCCACTTGTCTTACCAGCAGAGATCCTGGTGTTCCCTGTTTAAAAATTGCAAAATCTCTGATAAGAAACTCAAATTCTCTCATTAAAATACCCAAAACAGTGTTCTTTCACTATTAAAACAAAATGCCACTATATAGAGAGAGAGATCAGTTGGGCAATGTTGTATTGATATATTTACAAGTTTAAAGCAATTTGGAAGCCTACCAGTGTCTCTATCATCATAATGAAATGGATTCTAAATATCTATACACTTTGGCATTTACTTTTGGCTTTTTTGTCATAGAAAAATCAGAGCTGCCCCTACCCCCTTTGCTCACCAAGATGTGCAGCGCTGAGCAACACTGATATGCCAGTGCCCTGTGCCTGCCCTTGCCCCTCACTTCCAACCCACAGCCTGCCCCCCACCCCAGTCCTCTCACTCCTGACCCACAGGACCAAGTATGGGGGTTAGGGGTTTGTGGGGGTAGCTTGGAGGTGTGGGGTTTGTGGGTGGATTGTGAGGGGACTGGGGGTATGGGGGGGAGGCTGCTCAGGAGTTCTGCACAGCTCACAGACTCCCCCCCCCACACAGGGTCACAGCACTCTCACATGGCCCAGACCCCCCCCCTGGAGGGACTAAAAGCTCTTCTCCCCACCCCCTGCAGGGCCCAGAACCTTTCTGCAGGGGCTACAGCCCCCCTGCATGGCCCACATGCCTCCCCACATGGCCCAGAGCCCCCTCACAGGGCCCAAATGTCCCCCTGCCAGAGCCCCAGCCCCCCTGTACAGCCTACAGCTCACTCGCAGCAGCAATGGCCATCGGGGCACAAGGGGCCTCCTAGCACAGTTCCGCCACAGTAGTGCAGCTCTGCCCTGGCCAACTGGCATCTGGCACTGCCTGTGCCATATTGCGCCGGCCTGACCTGGCTTGGTTCGGCTCAGCATTGTGTTGTGCACCTTCGGGAGCTCCAGGCTGCTCGGGCTGTCACCTGGGCTTTGCACCACTCATGGGGACTGCCTGTCACACCAGGCTGGGTCCTGCATGCACAGAAGCAGCCTGGCCTGATGGTGTGCAGGGCCTGTGCATGCAGGACCTGGCCAAGTGCAACAGGTGGTCCCCACGAGCGGCACAGGGCCCCAAGTTACAACCCAAGCAGCTTGGAGCTGCCCAAAGATGCACAGCGTTGCACCAAGCCAGGTCAGGTCTGCGTGATATGGCACAGGCAGTACCAGGCAGCCGGAGCCAAACTATACTGCCTTGCACTGTGGGGGGCTTTGCCAGGAGGGACCCGAGCGCCCTGATGGGATGCTGCTGTGGGGGGGATGGAGGGGGCTGTGGGCCATGCAAGAGCAGATGGGGGACCCATCCTTCCTGAGCAGCCCCTACCCACTCCTGCATCCACAGTCCCCTGGACCAAACCTTGCCCTGCTTTTTTTCTTTGGGGTTTTTTTTTTTTTTTGGATACTTGGATATCCAGATATCCAATTTTGAGCCTCCACTACAAATATGCAGCGTGGGGAATGTTTTTTTGTTCCCAGCGTGCCTCTTGCCGGGTCTCAAGCTGCTTTGAGACATGGCAAGGGGTATGTGCAGCCTTGTCTGAGCATGCCGCAAAAGGCCATCCTTGCTGCCCACGTTTGCAGCCAGAACCAGTTAGAACATGTCAATGATATACAAATACAAATTGGAGAGTGACTGGCCCAGTTGCAGGACTGCAGGATCGAACCTGGGGTTATAGTGGACCGGGTGAGAGGTTTAAAACTGAACTCCGCCCCTGCTGGCCTGGAAAGAAGCATCAGCCATTACAGCACAGTATCTCCATGCTGCTATTCCTCCATGCTTCAGTTCCAGTGAAGAGAAGCCGGCTTCCCATAAGACCCTCCCCTCATCCATTTTGAAGAGTTGATTTCTGGTGAAAAAAGGTCCATGTGGTATGTAAGTAAATATGGGAGGTAATCCCACTATGCAATGTGAGTCAGAGCCTGAGCCTAGACTTTGGCCGCACTCTAAGGCTGTATTGCTTACTGGATACTTGCATTAGTTGCAGGCACCTTCCAGATGTTTGCCCTGAAAGCAAACTCCTCTTTGCAATGGCAAAAAAATCCATGTGCAAGTTCAGGCTTGAAAAATACAGTCAGGAAGGATAACATTTATTCAACAGTGGGAGGATAGAAGCTCATTCAGTAGATGGCAAAAGTGTCAGGAAACAGGAAAAAATGTATTTTAAAAACAATCGTAGCAGCCCAGAAATGAGCTTTTCTCCTCTATGGACTCATGTAGCATGATCAGCCAGTGCAGAAATGACAATAAAAAAATGATTCTCAACCAGGATCTGCAGCACCCTGGAGTGTTGTAAGATATTTTCTTCTACATTTTTTTCTTCTACATCCTTTTAAGGGTATCACATGCTATTAGCCCAGTTCTGTGACTCAGAAGATAATCTCAGAGATTTCTCATAGGAATCCAATGCATCATAAACACTGTACCCTGCTCTGGTCTCTCCGAGATCTTTGCAAGAGAAGAATTGCTCAAGTACTTTCCATTGTAAAAAAAAAAAAAAAAGTAAAATTACTTTAAAAAAACGGGGTGCTGCTAAATTAAGAAAGGTTGTGGATGGAGCCAGGAGTCTGACAAGAAGGTTGAGAACTACTGCAATAGACTTTCTGAAACAGTCCTCAAGCCCAGTGACATAACCATTGGCCTCCTACAACACTGGCAGGGAAGTGCTTCCTGGTAAGGTCTGGGGTCCTGAATCAAGGTGCAGCCAAAATAAGGAGCTGTTTTAATATTCAGCTTCTCCTAGAACCCAGGACTGCAGCATGATTGCATTACCATATTTTCATGCATATAGAACATCCCTGAAAATAATACACACCCTGCTTTGGGAAGGCCCCAGAAAGGACACAAAGGATCTTACCCTGGAGTATAGGTAAGTGCCTGAGGTCTGGGGTTTCTGGGATTTGGGCCACAAACTGAGACCTGATCCAGTGTGCTGAGTCTGGGGTATGTTGTTCTGAGATGTGCAGAGTGTTTTCTTAGGTGGTATCTTGTTGCTGTCACTACTGACACAGGGCCTGTGTCTTCTAGATGGCTGATGCTAACATGCTGCCTTCCAGATTCCAAAGGTGGCACAGAAAACACAACTCAGATACATATTTGGTGGTGAAAGATCAGGCAGATTTATTGTTGTTGGACAGTGCATTGGCTGGTCTGATTAATAGTCAGTCCAACTTACTGCAGCTTGTCCTTGACAGGTTGAGACACCGTACATTATTCATGCTCCCCTAGGTCTCCACAAGGGGCAGGTCTCCCAATCCTTGTATTTATACTTGTGCACCCCAGTCCCCAGTCCTATGCCAACTCTTACCTCTCTCATTTGAGCTGTTCATCTCATCTTGTTTTGTTTGCGAAGTTTACACACCTGCACTTGTTATCTCTATCTCATTAGCAGGGTCTTGCTTTTTACATTTGTCCTGGAGTTTTGTAGCTGCTGTTTTTGTACTTCCTTCAGTGTCTTTTTGCTCATTTGTGCATTTTAAATTTTTTTCTTTTTTACTGGGTCATCTAGCGGTCAGGAGGCCCCTTTCTTCCATGCTGCTTTTCAGCACCATAACTTAGCATAACTATGGCCTAGCACAACTCAAACTCCTTTAGGCTCAAGCACTGAGGCTGGGGCCATGTGCCAGGTCTGAGCCTGTGCATTGAGTTTCGCTGTGAACTGAACCCATGTACCAGTCCGATCTGGTGCTTGGGGCCATGTCAGCTGTTCCCTGGGGGCTCCCCAGGAGTCTGGAGATTTGGCAGTTGCCGGGGGGGGGGGGCAATGTTCATTGCCATGGCTATCAAAGTACTGCTGCCACTGCACACCACCGCCAGCCCAAGCTCTAAGCAGCTGCTGCCAGCCACGGAGCCCAGGCTGCTCTCAGCAGGTGGCTGGGAGGCTGCAAGCCCTGCTGCAAGCAGACTGGGCTCCGTGGGCCGGCTGCAGCCAGGAGGTTGCAAACAGCTGCTCCGGGCTCTAGCATGTTGGCACTCCAGCACCTTCCAAGGTAGATGTGGTTTTTTTTGGGACTCCAGCCAAAAAAGTTGCCTACCCGTGGAGTAGACTATGGGAGAGAGGGGCTGACAAGTTCAAACCCTCAGAGATGTTGTGTCAGGCTGTGTCCATGTCCCAGGGTTTTTTTCATAGATTTCATAGACATTAGGGCTGGAAGGGACCTCAGAAGATCATCAAGTCCAGCCCCTGCTTGAAGGGCAGGAAGTCAGCTGGGGTCATAGGATCCCAGCAAGATAAGCATCCAATTCGCTCTTGAAGGTATTCAGTGTGGGTGCTTGAACCACCTCCAGACCTTGGGGGCTTAGACAGTAAAGAAATTCTTCCTTATGTCCAGCCTCAAATGGTCTCTCAGTAGTTTATGACAGTTCAACCTTGTCATCTCTTGGGGCGATCTGGTGAACAAATGTTCCCCCAGATGCTTGTGGTCACCCCTGATAAACTTATAGGTGACCATCAGATCACCCCGAGCCTGCGCTTTTCCAGGCTAAAGAGTCCCATGTCTCTCAGCCTGTCATCGTAAGATCTGTTTTCCTGACCTCTGATCATGCGCGTGGCTCTCCTCTGGACTCTCTCAAGCTTCTCCACATCCTTTTTGAATTGTGGAGCCCAAAACTGAACGCAGTACTCCAGCTGTGGCCTCACCAAAGCCGAGTACAAGGGGAGAATGACGTCCCGGGATTTGCTTGAGAAGCATCTATGGATGCAAGTCAGCATTTTGGTCACTTTACTAGCCGCAGCATCACAGTGATGGCTCATGTTCATCTTGTGGTCAGTGATGACCCCCAAGTCTCTTTCTTCCATACTGCTAGCCAGTGTAGCACTGCCGAGCCTATAAGGGTGCTGCAGGTTTTTCCTCCCAAGGTGGAGAACCTTGCATTTTTTGGTGTTAAACATCATCAGGTTCTCGTCTGCCCATTTCCTGAGCCTGTCCAGGTCAGCCTGGATCACCCTCCTGTCTTCTGGTATGAATGCTTTGCCCCAAAGTTTGGTGTCATTGGCGAACCTGGCCAGTCCGCTTCTGACTCCAGTGTCCACATCATTAATGAAGATGTTAAACAATATGGATCCAAGGACAGAGCCTTGGGGGACCCCACTGGTCACAGGACACCACGATGAGTGACTTCCATCAATTACTACCCTCTGGGTCCGACCACAGAGCCAATTCCCCAGCCAGCGGATCGTGGTGGACTCAAGGCCACAATTGGCCAGTTTCACCAAGAGGTGATCATGGGATACCAGATTGAAGGCTTTTTTGAAGTCAAGATATATGGCATCAACCTCTTCTCCCTTGTCCAGGTGATAGGTCACCTGGTCGTAGAAGGAAATGAGATTGGTCAAGCAAGACCTACCTGCAAAAAACCCATGCTGGCTATCCCTTGGGATGTTGGTGTCCGCCAGTGCATTAAGGATGGCCTCTTTAATAAACTTTTCTAAGACCTTCCCCGGGATAGAAGTCAGCCTGATGGGCCTATAGTTTTCTGGATCCACTTTCCTCCCTTTCTTGAAGATCGGCACCACATTGGCCTTCTTCCAGTCTTCAGGCGCTACACCAGAGCGCCAGGAGTTTTCAAAGATCCGTGTCAAAGGGTGGGCTATGATGTTTGCCAGCTCCTTGAGTACCCTGGGGTGTAGATCGTCAGGGCCGGCTGAGTTGAAGGTATCCAGCTTCTCAAGGTGTTCCTTCACAAGGTCAGCATTGATGGAGGGCAGGGGATCTCCCTCACCCGAACCTCCCTGTTCCGTAGCGGGCATGGGCGTCCCATGGGACTGGTGAAAGACTGACGCAAAGTACCTATTTAATAGGTTGGCTTTTTCCTGGGCATCAGTTGTCAGTTGCCCCATCTGGTTCAGCAGATTTGCCCTTGCTTTTCCTCCAGCTCCCCACATATCTGAAAAAGGACTTTTTATTGTCCTTGATGCTCAAAGCTAGTTGGAGTTGCGTCTCAGCCTTGGCTTTCCTGGTTTGCTCCCTGCAGGACCGGACCAGTGCAGAATAATCCTCCTTGGAGGTGAATGCCATCCTCCATCCTTTGTAGGCCTTTCTTTCTAGCCTCAGGAGGTCTGCTAGGTCCCTGGAGAGCCAGGGGTACTGCTGTGCCCTCTTGCTGCCTTTCCTCCGAGATGGAATAGAATTAGCTTGTGCATTGAGGATCGCTCCCTTGAGGAGCAACCACTCTTCCTGGACTCCCCTCTCCCTGGGGTCGTGGTCCCTGAGGGCCTCACTGACAAGCCTCCTGAGCTTGTCAAAGTCAGCTTTCCTGAAGTCAAGGACTTCTGTGTTGCTGACTGACTTGCCAGCTTTACGGCGGATGGTGAAGGTGATCAGCTCATGGTCGCTGTCACCCAACTTCCCATCAATCACTAGGTCGCCGATTAGGTCGTCCCCCATGGCCAGTACCAGGTCAAGCAGCGCTTTACCTCTCATTGGCCCATAGACTTCTTGAGTCAGGTGGAGGTCATCCAAGCACAAGAGGAAGCTTTGCGACCGCTTGGATTTTGCTGAGTGATCCTCCCACGAGATGTCCAGGTAATCGAAGTCACCCATGACAACCATGGTCCTGGAGCATGCAGCCTCAGCCAGTTCCTGGGCAAACTCCTGGTCGAGCTCAAGACTTTGGGTGGGAGGTCTGTAGTAGACTCCCACCATTGTGTCCCCTGTGCCATGTTCCCCATGGATTTTAACCCAGAGGGTCTCCAGTCGTCCACCCTGGTCACCAACATCAGCTTGCAGGGACGCATAGCTTTCCTTAACATAGAGAGCTATACCCCCGCCCCTTTTATTTACATGATCCCTCCTATACAGGGTATAGCCAGGTATACCCGTGGTCCAGTCATGGGTGGAGTCCCACCAGGTCTCCGTTATCCCTATGACATCATAAATATTTGCATTGAGCAGGATGACGAGCTCCTCTTGCTTATTCCCCAAGCTCTTGGCCTTTGTGTACAGGCAGGCAAGTGTCCCCTTGGGGGCTCTTGCCTTGCCCACAGATTGTACCAGGGCTGGGGCAGGGGTAGGCTCCCTTAAGCACCTTGGCCTGCTGGCTTTGCAAGCATTGCTCAGTGGGCCAGCGGTGGCGGTAGTCCCCCTGTCCCCCAACGAACGGGCTTAGTTGTTCTGCCCCAGTTGCTAACAGCCCATTGAGGTGGATGGGTCTGTTCACATCCCTGAGGTTGTTCAGGGCCCTTCCTTCTATGAAGTGGAGTTTGCCTCCCCTGATGCCTGTCCCCAGCTGGTAGGTGGGCTGTCAGAGCTCAGGGCTTACCACAGTATCCATTGTCCCCTGGTTCAAAGGTCCATTTGAGACTTCCCAGCACTTACTCATGCCCTGTAGTGCCCCATTGTGTCTGGGAATCCCCAGTGTGGGAATTTTCTGGGAGAAGATTCATCTCCCTGCCCATTACCCTGCTGTGAGCGCCATGGCCCCAGCTCCTCCAATGATCCTAGCCCACAGCAGGGCAGGCAGCAATGAGAGAGGGCAGCTCTCTGACACAACCCACCCCTGAGACGTCTACAAAATATTGTCTTCAGGGCAGAGCTGCCCACCAGCCCATCCAAGCCAGTGTTTTGTATCTTGCCTGACATGGAGCCAGTGCTAAGGGGGGGAGATTAATCATGCAGGGCTTGTCCAGACTGAACCATCCTCTTCCTTTGCACCTGCCAGCAATCAGAGGCCTGGGGAATCTACATTTGGAGGTTGCAGCCCTAGGGTTGCATTTAACACCCACTGGGTGTGTCTACACACGCAATTAATGAGCCTGAATTTTCTATGCAGATCATTCAGGTGCATTAGGGTACACGTCTGCATGTGTGCCCACGTTGGAAGCAAACTGAGCCTGACAAGAGCATCCTAGTCCAGGGCAGCTCCAGGCTCTGTTCTGCTCTGTCCCCCCTGCAGCAGCCAGTGGGGCTCCAGGCTCCCTCAGGTGCCAGTCCTGAGCTGACAGTGAGCATGGGGGTCAGGCCTGGACTGGGATAGCTCCCCCCCCACTTCCCAGTGTTCAGGGCCAGCTGCCCCACAAGGTTTAGCCAAGCAACAGTTGTGGCCCCCTGCTACCTGGGCTGACAGGGAGCAATTTGCACAGGGTTAACATTTAGACATGCACTCCTGCACATTAGTTTAAGCACTGTTTTCTAGTACCTGTATTTGTCGGTACTAGTATAGCAAGAAACCCTTTTGTCTGCCCCTCTGCCTCAAATGTGAAGCTCCTCCATATGGCAAAAGCCCCTCTTTTAGGGATGCTTTCTCTTTTCTACCTTTTCTTCCTTCCTCTCTCTTTTTCTTTTATTATATCATTATTATTGTTATATAAGGTGTATTTGTAGTGAAAATAGAGCTCGTAGATGCTTTTACAAATGTACTTCAAGTTTAAAAGTAAGTTGTACCATGTAACAGTGTTAACAAGAGCAGGAATCTCTGTATGGAACAGGCCCCTGAATGAATCATAGTTGATTGTGTAGCACAGTAGCTAGTCTGGATAAGCATGTTAATGAGTAGCAATTAACACCTACAAAATCAGAGACTAAGGAAAAGAAAGAATCAATAAAGAGCCAGGAATTCCTGGAAACTTCACAGTTAAAGGTAGGGAAGCCCCTGTTTGAACTCATCAATGCTGGAAACAGATCCTTGGGGCTGAAATACCCCATGATCAACCACTTCCAGAGCTCTATTCATCATGGCAGTGAATCAATCGAAATTCATCAATGGACTCCTGAGACTGCACCTACATGCAGATGTGCCCCCTCGGCTGAGAGCTGCCATCCAGCAGCTACCAAGAGGGATGTCCCTGGAGGTCAATGACCCCTGGATTGGGTAAGTCCAAGAATTGGGGAATCACCAAAGTCTGCCAGAGGGGGATAAAAGGCAGTGAAGAATGACTCCCGAGGGCACCCTCTTTAACCTGACCAGCACCCTGCATATCCAGCCAGAAGGACCAGCTGGCGACCCCTTTCTGCAGCAACATCGCACTGAAAGAAGCCTCAACTGGCCATTGACGGCGGACTCCAGTGCTTGGGGATAAGTATATCTTGACACCAGTGCTTAGTGTTCAGAGCTAGCTACTGTGAGTGTGTGTGTGTGTGTGAATGTGTGTTTGAGGGGATCAGCACCAAGGATTATGGTCTGATTTTTGCATCCGTCCAATAAACTAGAATTTTATGAAGATCCTATGAGTTGGTCCTTTGTAGCCAGCACTAGCAAATGCCACTTAAAATTAATCTACTGGACAGTAAATGTTGTGCACATGTAGACAGTGATGCTTTACTGTGAACTAGATAAGTCTTATGCGCAGTAAAGCGTCTCATGTAGATGCACCCTATTGAGGCCCCTGCTACACCTTACATATATTACACAACTGGTTAATCTCTCAATAAATTTAGAGCGGGCCACGCATGTAAATAATTATCACCAGATAAAAATGGCCACCCAGCTATAAAAAGAGCCAACCGGCTATACAGTTAGCGTTTGAAAACAACTCTGTAGCTGGTTTCTGTTCAACTTTAATTTGAATACGTAGCAGGATGGACACATCTTGTCTAAGCCTTGTTAAATTAGCCACCTCTACAACAATGGGCCAACTTTCTTTGCTCATGTGGTCCTTCCCTGTGATCACTCTGATTCCCTTCCCTTGTCCAATCTGCTGCTCTGTTTTCTGCTCCCTTCCCTGTGTTTCCTGCCCCATCTTCCTGCTCTGCTTGCCACACCCTGCCCTCTCTGTTGCTTGTCCTCTCCCTGATCTGCCATGTGCCACACACAGAAGTTGGCTGCCCCTGCTCTACAACAACTTGCAATGATGAGCTCCACAATCTCATTACAGGTGGCATGAAAAAGAATGGCCTTAGGTTTGTTTTAAGACCAGAATCAAAGATTGCGGCTAAAAAGGAAAGCCTACAAAGGATGGAGGACGGGATTCACCTCCAAGGAGAATTATTCTGCGCTGGTCCGGTCCAGCAGGGAGCAAACCAGGAAAGCCAAGGCTGCAACTAAACTCCAACTAGCTTCAAGCATCAAGGACAACAAAAAGTCCTTTTTCAGATATGTGGGGAGCTGGAGGAAAAGCAAGGGCAACTTTGGACCCCTGCTAAACCAGATGGGGCAACTGACAACTGACGCCCAGGAAAAAGCCAACCTATTAAATAGGTACTTTGCGTCAGTCTTTCATCAGTCCCATGGGACGCCCATGCCTGCTATGGGACAGGGAGATCCGGGTGATGGGGATCCCCTACCCTCCATCAATGCTGACCTCGTGAAGGAACACCTTGAGAAGCTGGATAACTTCAAGTCAGCCGGCCCTGACAATCTGCACCCCAGGGTACTCAAGGAGCTGGCGAGTGTCATAGCCCAGCCCCTGGCACGGATCTTTGAAAACTCCTGGCGCTCTGGTGTAGTGCCCGAAGACTGGAAGAAGGCCAATGTGGTGCCGATCTTCAAGAAAGGGAGGAGAGTGGATCCGGCTAACTACAGGCCCATTAGCCTGACTTCTATCCTGGGGAAGATCTTAGAAAAGTTTATTAAGGAGGCCATCCTTGATGGACTGGCCCAGGCTAACATCCTAAGGGATAGCCAGCACGGGTTTGTTGCGGGTAGGTCTTGTTTGACCAATCTCATTTCCTTCTATGACCGGGTGACCTATCACCTGAACGAGGGAGATGAGATTGATGTCATATATCTTGACTTCAAAAAAGCTTTTGATCTGGTATCCCATGATCACCTCTTGGCCAAACTGGCCAGTTGCGGCCTTGGCTCCATCACGATCCGCTGGCTGGGAAACTGGCTCCATGGTCGGACCCAGAGGGTTGTAATTGATGGCAGTCACTCATCGTGGTGCCCTGTAACCAGTGGGGTCCCTCAAGGCTCTGTCCTTGGACCCATACTGTTCATCATCTTCATTAATGATGTGAACACTGGAGTCAGAAGCGGACTGGCCAGGTTCGCCAATGACACCAAACTTTGGGGCAAAGCATCCACGCCAGAAGATAGGCGGGTGATCCAGGCTGACCTGGACAAGCTCAGGAAATGGGCAGACGAGAACCTGATGGTGTTTAACACCAAAAAATGCAAGGTTCTCCACCTTGGGAGGAAAAACCTGCAGCACCCTTATAGGCTCGGCAGTACTACGTTGGTTAGCACTACAGAAGAAAGAGACTTGGGGGTCATCATTGACCACAAGATGAACATGAGCCTGCAATGCGATGCTGCGGCTAATAAAGCGACCAAAACGCTGACTTGCATCCATAGATGCTTCTCGAGCAAATCCCGGGACGTCATTCTCCCCTTGTACTCGGCCTTGGTGAAGCCACAGCTGGAGTACTGCATTCAGTTTTGGGCTCCACAATTCAAAAAGGATGTGGAGAAGCTTGAGAGAGTCCAGAGGAGAGCCATGTGCATGATCAGAGGTCAGGAAAACAGATCTTATGATGACAGGCTGAGAGCCACGGGACTCTTTAGCCTGGAAAAGCGTAGGCTCAGGGGTGATCTGATGGCCACCTATAAGTTTATCAGGGGTGACCACCAGGATCTGGGGTTTGTTCACCAGAGCGCCCCAAGGGATGACGAGGTCGAACGGTCTCAAACTCCTGCAAGACCGTTTCAGGCTGGACATAAGGAAGAATTTCTTTACTGTCCGAGCCCCCAAGGTCTGGAACAGTCTGCCAGCAGAGGTGGTTCAAGCACCTACATTGAACACCTTCAATAGTAAATTGGATGCTTATCTTGCTGGGATCCTATGACCCCAGCTGACTTCCTGCCCTTTGGGCAGGGGGCTGGACTCGATGATCTCCCGAGGTCCCTTCCAGCCCTGATGTCTATGAAATCTATGAAATTTCAAGGGCTGAGAGGGGCCTCTGGGGCCATCTGCTCCAGCATCCTGCACAGATCCAAAGGCTAGTCCTAAACCAGCCCTGGCCAAGTCTGATCCAGCCTCCTCTTCCCGGTGAAAGAGACTCTCCCACTTCCCCAGGCAGCTGGTGCTGCTGCCTCACTGCTTTGACAGTGAGGAAGCTTCTCCAGAGATCTAATCTAAACCTACTGCACTGCAATTTCAAGACTTTGCTTCACACCCTGCCTCTGCGGCAAGGGCGTGAAGCAAAGGCTTGAAATTGCAGTCTCTCTCCCCTTTTTATATGGCAGCCTGGCAGCTGTTTGAACCTGCCCCCTATTGATGTCCTTGCATGTGCTTTGATCCTAGTTTGTGAGAGATGGTAAACAGTTCAGTAGTCAGTCTCCACACCAATCATGATTTTTCAGACCTCTTGTATATGCCCTTCAGGGATCTTTTCTCCAAGGCAGTGATTCTCAGCCAGGGGCAGTGAGTTGCTTTTAAGGGTGATTCACAATATTAGCCCTGTGAGGAGCACAAACATCTACATGTGAGTCACAAGCCAAACCCAGAGATTTTAAATAGGAATCCAGAGCATCACAGATGCCCTGCACTGCTGTAGGCTGCCTGAATTCTTTGCAACTGAAGAATTGCTTTAGTATTTTTCTGTAGTCAAGAAATGAGTGAAAGCAAAGAGCTGGCATTTTCCAAGGGGAGTCCTGGACTCTACTGGGGTTGCGAACCACTGCTCTAAGCTAACTAGTCCTGGGCTCTTGAGTATCTCCTCATACAGAAATCTTTCCATGTCCCTGAGCATCACCCTTGTTGCTCTTTTTTGGACCTTTTCCCACATTGCTATGACCTTTTTGCAGGCAGAACTTCACACAGAGACAGGAGCTGCTGCCATATGAGCTACCATATGATGCCATGGCTGGGGTAGTAACAACTCAACTCCCATGGTTTTGGCATGAGTGGGACTGGTCAGATACACTTTGTATGGGTCATGCTGACCCCAGCTGCCTTTTGGCCTCTGCTGCACAAGTTAATGCCTTTGATGTCCTGGAAAAGTACAAGACTTGCTGGTCACTACAGGTCTGCATTAACCCAGCTCTCGGCACTACAGATCCCACAGGGGCCTGGTCCTAGCTTCTTCTTCTGAGTCTGCCTCCACATCCCTGACATCTCAACACCTTCCTCTGAAAATGATCCATGCCCATTCCCCTGGCAAGGTGGTGTTGGAGGGTAGCACAGCAATTTCACCAGAGTTTCCCTCTGGGATGTGCCCTGCCCAGGCCCTGGCCAGTGGTGGCCTGTCCCCTGGTGTGTGTGTGGTGGTGTGTGTGTGTGTGTGGGGGGGGGTTGTTCACCAGCAGTGGCATGGTTACAACCACCAATTTCAGGGCTATTGGCTTGTTCCTGCGATGGGAAACTGGTGGCACCATCTCCAAATGTGCCAGGATGATGGAGTGACAAAGCCCTAAAGGGCTGGACCCTTAGTAGCTGAGGGATACCTCCTTTCTCATCCCACCTCGATCGCTAAAGTCATCTGAGAGCAATATCCTGCAAGCATCATCTGTGCACTGGGTGCAAACCCACAGGAGGTCATTCTCAACAGTTGCTTCTCAGCTCTGGAGCTCCCTCCACCTTGAGACCTGTTAGAGCCAGGGTTTGGGTGCCCTGCAGAAGTGCTATGAAGCAGCCTGCCCAAGGGAGGCCTCCTCACTTACTATTTTAATGTTTAATCAATTTCATGACGTATCTCAGGCGTCGGCAGCCTACAGCTATGGGTTGGACCTGGCCAGCAGGGCCATTTTATCTAGCTCATGGAGCCAGAGACCTTTGGCAGTGATGGGGCTTCATCAGCAAAGAGAAGTGGCCCCAAGATCCTATAGAAGGGAGTGGTGACAGGCACAGCGACAGCACAGTTTATGAGCTAACTTAATTGCAACACCCCTTACCCCATTTCAATACATTGCTTCCTCCTGACTAACCTTGCTTTTATTGGTAGCTGCTCAGAGCCTTTTTGGGGGAGGGAAGTTGTAACAGAGCCCCAACCCCAGCTGCTAAGAGGCGGGCCAAGCAGCAGTGCTTAGTAGTGCAAGACAGTGCAAAAGGCAACTCACAGTGAACCTGGCTGCAGGGAGAGGAGCAACAAGTCTGCAGATTGGTTAATGTGAAACCTGTGCCCTGTCCTGAGGATCAGAGATCAGGTGACCAGGAGGAAGCGGAGCCCAGGGCAATATAAACCAGGCTTCTGGAGCCTCAGCTAGTTTGGGTCTGGTCACAAAGGAGGAAAGAGCTCCTAAGAGGACAGCAGTGGTATGTATGATAGAGCCTGGCAGGGCTGGGCTGGGCTGCTGTGAATCTCTGGCAGGGGTGAGGTACCCTGGAAGGACAGTGAAGTTTTGCAAAAACTTCAGGTTTCTATTATGGGAGGTTTTTGCTCATGTGTGAAATGAGGCAGGAGACAGCTGCAGGGGTGATGGGGAGGCTACTGAAGGCTTTCTTAAGTGGGGCACTCTGTGGAGTCTGCCTGGGGCAGAACTGGAAAGGGCCCCAAAACTGTGGGGCTCAGTAAGGCTCAAGGGATCATCATGGGATTCTGAAAAGCCCAGGGCCTCTGTAGGGATTGCTGACAGGTGCCCAGGGCATACCCCTGGCTACCCAGGTTGTATCACTGATAACCACAAAGTATTTACAAAGGAAACACAAGAAGAACATCAGGAGACCAATGTGGCTGTGCAAGAAGCTTCTAAATGCCTCAAATGCAAAAAGGAAACCATACAGGCAATAGAAGAAAAGGGTCGGTTAGGAAGCATACCAGGAAATAGCCAGAACTTGCAAGGACAAAATCAGAAAGGTAAATATAAAGAATGAGCTGCACCTGGCAAAGGAGGTTAAGGACAACAGGAGGTCCTATAAGTGTGTTGGCTAGGAAGAAGGACCAGGGAAGCTGTAGGTCTCTGCTAAGAAGCCAGGGGGAACTCCTAACTGAAGATGCAAAGAAGGTGGCTCTACTCAGCAGCTACTTTGCCTCAGTCTTCACAAACAAAATTAAGCTGCCAGATGCCTAATAGGGATTATTTGGATAAAGGAAGGGGGCAAGCTGAGGGAGGAGATGACAAAAGAGGGCTAGAGAGCTTTTATTGGGTCTGAATGAATTCAAGTCAGCAGGGCCAGAATAGCTTCATGCCAGGGTTTTGAAGGAACTAGCAGAGGAGATCTCCGAAGCCTTGGCATTGATTTTCTTGGAAGTCCCGGGAGATGGCCTGGGTACCAGAGGACTGGAGAAGGGTCAATGTAGTGCCCCTTGTTTTTATATATATATATATATATATATATATATATATATATATATATATATATATATGTGTGTGTGTATATATATACAAAAGCAAAGGCAAGGAGGAGGATGACCTGAGGAACTACAGACTAGTTAATCTCACCTAAATAACTATACTGGATCATATTGAGGCCATTTGCAAGCATCTGAAGGAGGAAAAGCTGATTACATGCTGGCTGCTTGCAAGAACAATTCATGTTGAACAAACATGATCTCCTTCTTTGACAAACTAACCACCTGAGTGGATGAAGGAAATGCTGTGGATCTAGTGTCTGGACTTCAGTAAGGCTTTTGACAAAGTTCCACACAACCTTCTTGTAACCAAACCGAGGAAACATGGACTAGATAAAATGACTACAAGGTGAATAGATAACTGGCTCAATAGCCAAAAACGATGTGTAGTTATTAATGGATCCATGTCAAAATGGTGGGAAGTCTCAAGTGCAGTGCCACAGGAGTTTGTCCTGGGCCTGGTGCTTATGCCAGCATCCAAATCATTAATAAACACATTGAACAGCATCTTGAGCAAGATGGTAGATGACATGAAACTGGGAAGGATTTCAAATATGTTGAAGGATGTGAACACAATTCAGAAGGATCTCAAGAGACTGGAAAGTTCGGCTAGAGTTAACAGGGTAAAGTTCAGTGCAGACAAATGCAAGGTGCCACACTACAGGAGGAATAATTCAAAGCACAAATACAAAATGAGGGACACCTGGCTGCAAGTTTATATTGGGAAAGGCCAAAGAAGCTAGGCATGTTCAGCTTGCAGAAAAGGCATATAAGAGGGGACATGAAAGCTGTTTCTGAACACTTGAAGGGCTGCCATAAAGAGGGAACACACTTTTTCTCTCCTTCTGCAGAGGAAGATATGGACCAGTGGCCTGAATCTGAAACAAAGTGAGTTTAGATTGGATATTAGGGAAAACTTTTTCACTGTTGGAACAGTGGGAATAGACACCCAGGGAAGGTGTGGACTCTCCATTGCTGGAGGTGTTCAAGGATAGGCTGGACAGGCTCTGATTGGGGATGATCTAGGTGCAACTGTGCCTATATTCTACCATGAGTGTTTCCTATGCTTCTGGGCTTTGCTAATTGTCTTCCCTACCCTTCCTCACTTTTCTGCTATGTGTCAGGGTGTTTTTAAGCCTTCCCAGAGGGGAAGGCTGGGGACTTTGACTGAGCTATGCTAGAGGGTCTTGCCCCTCTGTTTAGTGTCAGACTGATGCTATATTTGGAGTCAGGAAGAAATTTTAATGGTCAGCTTTGTATGGACTGTGGGGGTGGCCTTGACCTGGGATCTCTTGAGCATATATTGACAGCATTTCGTAGAAGCAGGACATTGGTTGCTGTGGTTCCCTTGCTTTACTGCTGCAGGTTAGGGTGATACATTTATACTGTTGTGTCAGGATTAACAGTAGTTTTGTGTAGAGTTTAGATTATGGTTTGTATGGGATGGCTTGGATAGAGCTGATCCTGCCTCAGGCAGGGGATTGGACTAGATGACCTCTGAAGATCCCTTAAGGCTATCTCATTGCCCCTGACTTCCCCTTACACTGATCCTCATGACTTGTATTTAGCTAAAGCAGCAGTTCTCAACCTCATTAGACTCCTGGCCCTCCCTCATTAGAACCAGTGCCTCCCTTGGAAAATGCCAGATACTCACATCTTGGGCCTTTGTCACTTTGACATCATGTCTGTCTCTTTTCCTGATGATGATGTAATCCAATGCCAGTGCTTGGAGTGTGAGTAAACCCAAGACATCTTGTAGTTTTGGCAGATGGAAAGCTGTGTTAGTGATGAAGAGGTCCTGTTCAGTGCATTTCCTCAGCAGGAGCCCATTGCTGTTGCATTTCCCAAGGCCATTATTTTTCAATGATGCCTTCTAATCTCTGCCAACCAGGGCCAGACACAAGCATGGATGAACTGGGAGGCTGCCTGGGGCCCGGACAGAAAAGGGGCCCAGAAATGGTGAAAAAAAATTATTATCATCATCTCTGGTGAAGGGGGGCCTGATACTAAATGTTCACTTGAGGCCTCCAGGAGTCTAGGTATGGTGCTACTGAATTAGTCACCAAGGATGATGAACTGGCCTGTCTTTGGGACTTCTGTGATAAGACTCCAGATCTTCATAAAAAACTTGCTCTTAATCGCATCTGGTTGGTCATAGTGGCTACATAGGCACTGATGATAGTTGCATATCTTTGTCCAGAAAATGGGATTCTCATTAGCATGAGTCTGTCATTCACTCCCTTTGGGAGACTTGTAAGCTTGCTGACTAGCTGTGTTTTGATGGCAAACCCAGTATCAGCTTCATGTTGTTCTTCAGTATGGCCACTCCAGAAGAAGGTGCAACTAGCTCTTTTTTTCAGTGAGTTGTCCTTCTTCAGTTAGCTGAGTTTCACTCGGGGCCACTGTCTGAATGTTGAATCTGGGCAGTACTCTATGAAGTAGAGCTGTCCTTCTCTCTGGTCTATCTTCTGTTGTACAGTCCATTAACATGCACACATTCCAAGCACCTGATGGTGTGTGTGTTCCTTTGTTAGTGGTGCTATGCTGACTAGGGTTAAAGTGAAGCAGACAATATTTAGGGCACCTTTTCTAGCCCCTTCCTCCATGCTACAGAGGTGAGCAGTGTGATCCTAAATAGGGTTGCTCAGTCACCCAGGGGACTACCAAATTCCACTGCTGCTTTGGTGTGATGAAAAGTGACCCTATGCCCTGAGCTGCCTGTAGCTGCAGACCTGAACACAGCTTCCAGTGCATCCACACCTGTTTTGCTGCTTGCCTATTGCTACACAACTTGAGTGTGTCTACAGGGGATATAATGATGTCATGACTCATGTCTGAGTTGGACTTAAGTGAGGGAAAGTTGCACCAAGTCACCTTCATTCTTGCCCAGGCCTGTCTGCATCCAATGGCACAACAGAGTTGAGACTTCTGGAGATAAGTCTGGATGCAGTGGATGGCTATCGGGCCCTGCAGCATGCAAACTGATGCCCACATTGTCCACACTACTCTTCCCATCTTCCTTCACAGCTGGGGAGATGAGCATATCTCCTTGGCTGCCTGATCCAGCAAATAAGACTTTCCAGAGGGAGCCAGGTGTAGCTGTCCACTCTAGTCAACAGTCTAGCCCTGCCCTAGCCTTTCCTTGCCAAGAAGTAATCTACAAGGCAAAGGGGGCTTGGGTTTTAGGGTGCCCCAGACTTTCCCTTCCCTGGGGTTTGGTCCTGGTGACCCTTTCTAGGGGCTATACCACCAGAAACCATCCCACCACAGTGATCCCCAAACCCCAGTAGGGTGCAGTTTTCAGTTATATCCAGAACCTATTGCTGAATTAACCATATACCATAAAGCAAGACACTGAGCCTGGGTGTAGCAGCTGGGGCTGGGCGCCACGCAACTCACTTCATCCAGAGGCCAAACAGCTGTTCTACTGGCTGAGAAGAATTCCTAGGCCTGCTGACTAGGGCTGGCTGCAGCCTGGGGATCTTTAAGAGAAGTTCTGTCTGAAGGAAAAGTCATTGCAGCCTTCGGCCCTCTGTTATGGGTAGACTCAAGGTTGAATACAGAGTTGGGTACATTACAATGTACTCATCCTAGTGATTCTCAATCAACTAGGGGCATATGCCACCCTAGGGTGCTGTGAGACCTTGTTAAATGTGCTGTGGGATGCCCCACAATATGTTAGGTGTGCAAACATCAACACACAACTCACAAGATTAAACTCTTATAATTCAAAGAGGAATCCAGTGTCACAAACCGTCTGCCCTGCTATGGGCTCTTGAGTTCTTTGCATCAGAAGAATGACTCTCTTTTTTGTTTTTTTGTTTTTTGTTTTTAAATGAGGGAAAGCTGAGAGCTGGCACTTTCTGGTGGGGTGGGGTGGGGGGGCAGGTAGGGCAGGGGAGGTGTCTTATAGGAACTACCATTTACTGGGTCAGACCGTAGGTCCATCTTGTGCAGTCTCCTGTGTCATACTGCAGCAGACAGCAGATGCTGTAAGGGAGAACGAATTGGGTTTGACCAGGGTTTTTTCCCCACTGTTCCTCTCCCACTTGCAGCCTCCAGCATTTAAGGTTTAAGAAGTTCTGATTTGGAAGCTATACCTCTAACTCCTAACTTGAGTCTAACAAGACTGAGAACTACTGATTTATGCACATTGGCTAAGAATATAATTCATCTGCCTGCAGAATATAATGCTGGCCCCAGGTTTTTTTACTTATGCTTTTTTTAGCAACAAAGTCTGGTTCTCTGCACATTAGCCAAGTGCATACACTGCTTTCATCCATGGGAACCCTTAGCCCCCTAGCCTCCTCTGTCAGGTAATTGTATTCTCCTTAATAACATCCTTAATGAAACTGACAAGGGGCTGTCAATTTCAAGGCTTTTTAAAGCTGGCTGGAAGTGAGGTGAAGCTGTCAATTTCAAGGCTGCCCCCAGAGAGAAGAGGTACTCAGAAACAAGGGAAGGAGCCCTAATAAGGTGTGAAAAGCTTCTCCCAGGCTGCTCCCCTATTTAAGGAGTTTGAGTAAGTGCAGATGCCAGATGAGCTGTGGCCCCTTTTCAGTCCTGAGGCTATGTACATGGAGACTACAGCATACAGCCATCCAAAGTCTGCCATTTGCTTGACAGAACAGGCCTGGTGGGAAACTGTTTCCTGCTACTTGAAAGAGCCCAAATCAGAAAAGGGATGATTGCAGGTCACCTAGGAGGCTGGGGACATGGAAATTAAAAGCCACTTCTGCCTTCATCTGGGTGATGCTTCTAGTGCCATGGGTGCAGTTTTCAAATGCCTTCTCCTTTGCCCTGCCCTATGTGGCCAGCAGACAGCTGATAATTCACACTGTAGCTGCACATGGCTCTGGGTGTTAGCTTCAATCTCTCCCCATTTGTATTGGCAAGTTGGGAACATGCTTTGCCTTCCATCTTCTGGGAATGCAGCCAGAATTCCAGACCAAGAGGGGATGAGGTCCCCAAGGCCACGGGAACATTAACCTTGGAAGAGCAGAGGCACCACTGGGCCTGCTAGAAATGGCCCCACTACATTCCAGTGATATAAGGCTAGGCAGTCAGCCCATTCAGGGGACCAGCCTGCTTGGCAGGCAATAGTCATCCCTGCCCCAGCCAGCAAAGTGTATGCTTGCCTCCAGAGGGTGGGTGGGGGGCTTATGCACTCCTGTGGCACGGAGATCACTGCAGCAACAATCTCTCTGCCCCAGGGGTTTGATGCATCCCTGCGGTGGGGAGACTGCAGTTGCACCCTGTGGCTGCTGAGACCCAGCTGGGTCTTGGCACTGGGAGGCATGGTATTGGAATGCTAGAAAGGGAATTGTAGAATCAAAGAAAATTAGTGTTGGAAGGGACCTTAGGAGGTCATCTAGTCCAGCCCCCTACTCAAAGCAGACTCACTCCCACCTAAATCATCCTGGTCAGGTTTTGTCTAGCCAGGTTATTAAAAACCTCCAAGAATTCCACCAACTCTCTGGGTAACCTGTTCCAGTATTTATACTACTCTCCCAGGGGGGAGTTTTTCCCAATATGCAACCTAAACTTCCTTTGCTGCAACTTGAGACCATTGTTCCTTGTAATGTCATCTGCCACCACTGAGAACTAGAGGTACACCAATACATTGGTCCTATATCAGATCAGTACTGATATATAAAGAAAACTGACTATTGGAAATCAGCTTTTTTGCCTCATGGCCAATTAAATGCTCTGTGCATGCATGCAGCTGCAGCACGTAGGTGGTGAGGAACACAGCCCGGTAGTGTAGAGAGCTGGGTCCAGCTGCTAAGTCTGTTGTGGTGGAAGGGGAGGGACAGATCAAGGCCCCAGTTGTGAGGGAGGGAGTGGGGTTGGGGCAGATGCTGCCTAGTGGGGGCACGGCAGGGCATGGGACAGGTGCGGCTCATCTGAAGGGGGTGGCTCCTGCTGCTGTGCGCAGTCCGGGAGGGCATGGGGGAGGGGTGTGCCCCTGGATCTGTGTGTGGGGTGTGGGCAGGCTGCTGCTTTGGGCTGTCCAAGGCTCTTCCTGGTGGGAGGCATATCCATGCTGCACTCGGGGTGGGGAAGGTGGCAGTGCTGGGAGGCAGGGCTTGGGGGGGCTACAGTGAATTTTGGAGTGGCTGCAGCCCCCCATAGCCCCTCTCTCAGAGCCACTGCCCTGCCCCAGCCCCAGCCTGCAGATCTGGGGGCACAGTCCTCCTCTGTACCCTCCTAGGGTGCGTGCAGTGGCAAGAGCTGCCCCCTGTTCCCCCTGGACAAACTGCAGCTCTGTTCCATGCCCTGCCCTGCCCTAGCTGTGCAGTGCCTGCCCCAGCCCCACTCCCCCCCTCACTGCAGAAGCCTCAATTTGCACCCCTTTATGCCCCTTCCCTTCCCCCACAACAAATTTACCAGCCAGACAGTGCTCTTCAAGCTGCCGGGCTATGTATTGGAAATTGAATTGGTATCGACCGATATGCCTCCTTAAAAACTGGCTATTGGTTCAAAAAATCTCTGTTGGTGCACCCCTACTGAGAACAGCTCCATCCTCTTTTGAACCTCACTTCAGGTAGCTGAAGGCTACTATTAAATCCCCTCTAAGTCTTCTCTTTTCTGGACTAAATAAGTCCAGCTCCCTCAGCCTCTCCTCATAAGCTATGTGCCCCAGCCCCCTAACAATCTTCATTTGCTTTCTTCTGGACTTTCCAATTTGTCCACGTCCTTTTTGTAGTAAGGACCCTGTACCCGTTGGGCTTTGATCATCCGGTCACGTACCGCCTGACTTTGGGTGTGTAGGACTGTCCGTTGCTGTGATTGTACTGTACAGACATCCTGCCCCAGGGCAGCCTCCACCCCAATCTCGCCTGCCATGACTGCTTGTTTCCTTCATAGTTTCTAGGGTCAGAAGGGACCTGAGTAGATCATCTAGTCTGACCCCCTGCCCTGGCAGGAAAGTACTGGGGTTAAAGAACCCCAGCAAGGTGTTCATCTAACCTCCTCTTAAACACCCCCAGGGTAGGAGCCTGCACTACTTCTCTTGGAAGTTGGTTCCAGATCCTAGCAGCCCTGACAGTGAAGTAGCGCCTCCTGATGTCTAGCCTAAATCTACCCTCTGCCAGCTTGTGACCTGTCATTCCTGGTCACTCCTGGCAGTGCTTGGGGGAACAGGGACTCCCCCAATGCCTGATCCCCCCTGACTAGCTTATAACAGGCCACTAGATTCCCCGCCCAGCCTTCTCTTTTGGAGGCTGAACAGGTTCAGGTCCCGTAGCCTCTCCTCATAGGGCCTGCTCTGCTGTCCCCTGATCATGTGAGTGGCCCTCTGGACCCTCTCTATGCTGTCCACATCTGTCTTGAAGTGTGGTGCCCAGAACTGGATGCAGTACTCCACCTGCAGCCTGACCAGTGCCGCATGGAGTGGGAGGATCACCTCTTTTTGGACCTGCTCGAGATGCATCTGTGGATGCATGATGGGGTACGGCTGGCCTTCCTGACTGCATCCTCATGCTGAACATGGGACAGCAGCGTGATGACTCCAAGATCCTTTTCTGCCTTCAGTGGTGGGGTCCGACTACTGGGGCTCACCCAATGTCTGGGATTTCTAGATGGCAGTCTTTCACGAGGCTCCAGCCTCTCAAAGACCTCACTGATACCTAGCCTTGACGAGTCGCTGATGTCTCTTGGCCCGACCCTTGCCTATGGGTGTTCTGGGCTCTCCGGTAGAGACGTACAAGGTCTGACCTGTGGTGGAAAGCCACCTTATTTCTCCCCAAAATCTCTGCCCTGTGACACTGTGACTAAAATCTCTGAGCAGCAACCATTTGATTAGGGTGGGCCCAAAACAGGGGACCACACCCTGGCCGGTCTCTTTAGGTAACTTGAACTGGCTGCAGTCCTGAGGGAGGGGGGAAACCTGCTCCCTCTGCCTATGTGACTTGCATCAATTACCTGGGTGGGGGGTTTCTACCTGGGGAGCTGGAATCTGCCTGGTAACAGGTGATGTATTTCGAATTGGTTGGCTGACAGCCAACTGGGGCTGACCTCCACTGGACCAGGTGAATGAGGTCAGAGGGGCTATATAGTTTGGGGGGAGGAGGCTCTTTCTCCTCTCTTCGGCCATGAGGTGAAGCGGCAGCAAAGCAGGGGAGACAGAGAAGCCTTACCATCTGGACCTAGCTCTCTCTCTCACCCCCAGACTCCAGAGGGGAAACTGGAGAACTTTGGAAGATGCTTGTGAGTAAGCTACTCAATCGGATTAGATATTTAGCTGGCAGTAACACAGATGCGTAATCAAAAGGCTACCTCAGCCACACTGTTTGCTCTTTAGGATTTCTAAGATATTGCTCAATCCTGTACCCTAGTTTACCCTACCCCTTGTAATCAATAAAGTTCTCCTTTTTGACTGGTGTGGGAGACTTATTGAGGGGTGGGTCTAAATTATGCCTAAGAGACCCCTTAGGGCTGCAGACTAAGGGAGACTTTACTTTTGCCCCCTTGACTTGGGGAAGTGCCCCAAGTGCCTGTACCGGGTCGAGTACCCGTCGGACTATTAGGCCTGTGTTTCCCTGAGGACACAGGGCCGAGGCAGTCCCTTCTCGGGGTGGTGGCAGCTATGTTACCCCCAGACTAGCGAGTGTGCTCTGGGAGAGGGGTCGGCCAAGCATAAGGCGCCCCTAGGGAGGCATTCGGAGTCTGGAAGGTGGTCGGGCGCAGGGAGGTGGGCGGCTCAATGCAGGAGCGCCGCCTACTGGCCCGCCACGTGACCCAACCCCCAAATCTGAGTTATAACTTCAGAGGCCTATCCTGTCGTCTTGACTCCCTCTACGGCGACACCCTTCCCTGATTAAGCCAACTCTACTGCCCTATGCAACAGGCCTTCCAACCCCTCCAAAAGTTGGAAGCAGAAAGAAACAAAAGGAGAAACACTATTAATACTAGTAAATTCCTGACTACATAAAATGGGCTAGCCTAGCCCTGAGAATTTTTAGCTGGCCCTGTTGAATACACATATATCTGGCCGTTATCACACTCTCCTTTCCACGCTGCGGACCCCCCCGTGTGTTAGCTAGACACTTAATAGTCCCTCTGGTTCCACCCACTCTGTGTCCCCTGCCGGGCAGCTCTATGCAGTTGAGCTTGTCTTCTGCAGCCCCTCTCACTGCTTAGGCTCTCTGTTCCCCACCTGGGTTTGCTCCTGGAGCCTTCCTGAACACGCACCAATCCCACCTGGGTCAACATCTCAAGTTCCTTCACACTCTCCTCTTCTTTGGGGCAATCTCTGTCAGCTTCTTCATCCTGATTCCTTAGATCCTCTCCCTTGATTCCTTCGTCTGGGTGAGATGCATCCACCTTCTCTCTCTCCGTGCCAATGCTGGCGTCCTCACTCTGGCGGGCTTCGAGGCAGTCTTCTGTCCTGTGAGAGGCAGTCCTGCCTCTTACCCCTAACTGGGGTTCCAGGGATACCTTCCCCATTGACTCTCCTTGTGGTCTTCCCTCCTTCTCTCCTTTGCCCACGCTGCCTTTTATCCTCCAGCGCCAGCTCTGCTCGCTTCTCCCCACACCTGGCCGCAGTTTTAAAAAGATGTGGCTAAGAAAAAAAGCCTTTGATCTGGTATCCCACGATCACCTCTTGGCCAAACTGGCCAGTTGTGGCCTTGGCTTCACCACGATCTGCTGGCTGGGAAACTGGCTCCGTCGTTGGACCCAGAGGGTTGTAATTGATGGCAGTCACTCATCGTGGTGCCCTGTGACCAGTGGGGTCCCTCAAGGCTCTGTCCTGGGACCATCCTGTTCAACATCTTCATTAATGATGTGGACATTGGAGTCAGGAGTGGACTGGCCAAGTTTGCCGATGACACCAAACTTTGGGGCAAAGCATCCACCCCAGAAGATAGGCGGGTGATCCAGGCTGACCTGGACAAGCTCAGGAAATGGGCAGATGAGAACCTCATGGTGTTTAACACCGAAAAATGCAAGGTTCTCCACCTTGGGAGGAAAAACCTGCAGCACCCTTATAGGCTCGGCAGTGCTACGTTGGATAGCACTACAGAAGAAAGAGACTTGGGGGTCATCATTGACCACAAGATGAACATGAGCCTGCAATGCGATGCTGCGGCTAGTAAAGCGACGAAAACGCTGGCTTGCACCCATAGATGCTTCTCGAGCAAATCCCAGGACGTCATTCTCCCCTTGCACTCGGCCTTGGTGAGGCCGCAGCTGGAGTACTGCGTCCAGTTTTGGGCTCCACAATTCAAAAAGGATGTGGAGAAACTTGAGAGAGTCCAGAGGAGAGCCACGTGCATGATCAGAGGTCAGGAAAACAGACCTTATGATGACAGGCTGAGAGCCATGGGGCTCTTTAGCCTGGAAAAGCGCAGGCTCAGGGGTGATCTGATGGCCACCTATAAGTTTATCAGGGGTGACCACCAGGATCTGGGGGAACGTTTGTTTACCAGAGCGCCCCAAGGGATGACGAGGTCGAATGGTCACAAACTCCTGCAAGACCGTTTCAGGCTGGACATAAAGAAGAATTTCTTTACTGTCTGAGCCCCCAAGGTCTGGAACAGTCTGCCAGCGGAGGTGGTTCAAGCACCTACATTGAACACCTTCAAGAGTAAATTGGATGCTTCTCTTGCTGGGATCCTATGACCCCAGCTGACTTCCTGCCTCTGGAACAGGGGGCTGGACTCGATGATCTCCCGAGGTCCCTTCCAGCCCTAATGTCTATGAAATCTATGAAGAAGCTGTGCAGGTCCTGCCACCACTTCTGGTTTTGCCACAGCGTCGGCTGCAGGTAAGGGATTCTGTCGCTGTCTCTCCCTTGCCTTCTCTGGTATGTTCTGGCCCCCGTTTCCTCCTTGGCCCCTTGGTGTCTGTCCCCTGTATCCTCCCTGTGACAGACCCCAAAACTAGGCACAGGACTCCAGATGTGATTCTTCCCTTCCTGCACTGGTGAAGTCATTTCCCTCAATTTCCTGGCAACACTCCCACCAATGCAGCCCAGGATGCTGTTAGCCTTCTTTGTAACAACGAGGGCACACCGTTGGCTCATATTCATCTTATTGTCCACTGTAACTCCCAAGCTCTCATTTCTGGGAAGCAAAATGCCACAGCGTGCAGCCCTGAGTCAGGATGCCAGGGTGGTTGTCTTTGGGGATTGCTGCATGCATATCAACTAAGACAGCCTCACTTATGGGGTTACCCAGAGCTGAGCTGGTCTCTGCCACCCAGAAAGTCGGAGGAGCTTTTTGTCTCCTACTGAAACTGCTAAGAGTGCTCAACTTTATGTTATTCTTAGATTTAAGAGTCACCCAAATGCTGGGCAGAATGGAGTCAGCAGATCTATGACCTGCCACGCATTTCAGTCTGGTGCCCTGCAGGGTTCTCCCTGGGCATGGTGCAGGTTGCTTGCAGCACAAAGGCCTCATCTCTGTTCACTGCATGCCCTGTTCCTGTCATGCACAGCATGCCCTGTGGAATGAGACCACTGCTCACAGTTCTGTAGCTGCAGGGGCTTCCCTACCCCTTCCCCACTACACTACTGCACACCTACCTGCAGGCCTTTTCCTCTACTTGACACACCCCCAACCATGTATCCCGGGCCCCCCCCCCCCCCCCCCCCGCCAGAGTAGTGCAGTGCCAGCTGCGGATACTCTTCCTACCCGAAGCAGTACCAAGGCCAGGCTGCACGAATCCTCTGCTGTTTGCAGTGTAGGCTGTCCTGTAGAGAATCCCCTCTCTTCAGCAGGGCAGTGTGACCCACTGCAGAAATTCCTTCCAGGCTGCAGTACCCAACTGGGAGCCCCAGCTACTACAGGGATTCCCCTCCCCTGCAGTCCCATGTGATGCCCTGTGTCCCCTGGCTGCTGAGAAGCCTTCCCGCTGCCCCTTGGCCGAAGAGCTTCCTTCTCCCCCTGCAGTGTATTACACTGCATCCCCAAGGGATGACCCCCAGTGCAATGCAATGTAGTGTGCCCTGGCCACATGGACTCCCCTTCCCACTGCAGCGTATTGCAGTGTCCTGAACTGCCGAGAGGCCCCCACCCGTGCGGTGCGGTAAGCCTCTGGCTGCTCAACCCCTCCCCTTCCCCTGTATTGCAGTGAATCCCCCGAGACTGCGCGGCCGCTCCACGCGCTGGAACGCCAGCTTGGAGGCCCCTCGCCCCGCCCCCACGCACGCCACGCCCCTCGGCGGCGGCCGGGGGCGGAGGGGCGTGGCCGGCGCGAGCCGCGGCCGTTGCGGCGGGGGCGTGGCCTGTGCGCCGTGACGCAGGGCGCTGCGTGGTGAGGTCAGTGCGGCGCCGCTGTCGGTCCCGCTGCCCCTCTGTATCTACCTCCCTCGCCGAGGGCCCCGGCCTGGTTCTTGCTGCTCCGGTGCCAGGTGGAGGAGACGTCTCGCTCGCTGGCCCCCGGCCCCGGCGGGAGGGCGGCGAAAGCGGCCAGGCCCAGCGCGGCCCGGCCGCCCTCCTTCCCGCTGCCGTCGCCTCAGGTAAGAGCCAGGCCGCGCGGGAGGGGAGCGGCTCCCTGGAGCGGGGGGCGCGGCCGAAGGTTGGCGGGGGTGTCGGTATTCACCATCCGCTGTTACGTTGTCCTGCCGGCGTAACCCGCATTGCGTCATGCGGCCGCTGCGTCAGGGAGGCTACGCCATCTACGCTGCGGCGCTTGCTTCAGGCTGAGGCCTGCTGCGTAAACGCCGTAGGCGATCCTCGCTCTTCTTGCGGGGCAGGGGGGCGCTACGCTGCGTGCATAGCAGGGAGGGGACTCTCAAGGCCACTGCTGCGCCGTTCACGTACCGCTCATCACGCGCCATCGGCGTAGGCCGGTAAGCTGCGCAGATGCTGCGCGAGGAGAGATGAAGGGGATCGGCTTTCTGTGCAGCTTACGCATTTTGCGCTGCCGGCGGTTGGGGCCCCTGCAGGGCTCTCCGTGGTTGACGTAGCAGCGCCTGGGCGCGGTGGCACAGATCGCGCTGGAGCGGCGGGAAGCGGCTGCAGGCGGCTCGCCTGGGCGGGGGCCGCAATTTGCGCAAGGGCGCTAGCACTTTGCGTGGGAGATCTTCGGCCCCCTCTCTAGGGTACGCCGCTGACGTAAGTCCATCTTTTCCGCGCGCGGCGAGTTACGTAGCTTACGTACGCCGGTTGCGGAGTGAACTGGAGGACGGCTGTTGTCGAGGGAGGAGAGGGTAGGTGCGCCGTTTGCGTAGTGCTGCCGTGACCTGGCGCGTGCTGAATAACTGAAGAGGTGCGCTGTTGGCGTAGGAGCACTCTTTGGGCCGCGGGTTGCGTAGCGGCGGCCCCGGGGTTCGGGCGGGCGGCTGCGCCGTTGGCGTAGTGGCGGCTCGGTGTCCGGGAGCGGGACCGCGGGGCGGGGCGGGGCGGGCCGCTGATGGCACTTCCTGCCGCCGCCATTTTCTCATCGAGCAGGAGGAGGAAGCGGCAGCGGCCCGGCCCGGACCCGCAGGGAGGGAGTGGGTGGGTGAGTGAGTGAGTGAGTGAATAAGTGCGGGGGGGGGGCTGCGTCGCGCGCCCCAGATCTGCTGCAGCCGCCGCCGCCGCCCTCAAAGCGCAGCGCGGAGCTCCCGGCGTGCTGCGGCCTGGCCCAGGCGGGGGGGAGCGGGGCCCGGCCGGTCGGTTCCTCCTTGCCCGGCCCCCGCCAGGTTTCCTGCGGCGTGGTGGGAAGAGCTGCCACACGGTCAGGACGGGCCAGGGAGCCGGGTCTGGTGCCTTGCAGTCTTCTCGAGCTGGTTTTAAGTGACCAGATGAAAAGCCTGTGTTGTAGTTGGGTGCGGAAGCACCGCGTCATATGGGTGTAGCCATCCAGCAGCGGGGGTGCCCAGCATGGAGAGCGCCTACAGGCAGTGGGAGTTGTCCAAGCCTTAGTCCTAATGCCCTGCGGCTTCATAAACTGCTTCCTGAGCCATGCTGCTGGAGCTGTGTAGGAAATGGATTCAGCTGCTTGTTTTGTGCCCTGGGTCACTGGAAAGTAGCTGGCAAGTTTTTTCCAGGTGCGCGCTTTGATAGCGTAATGTTTTCCCACAGGCTTCTGAAACATCAGTGTCCAACTCCTGCTAAGGGGAGAATGCTTGTGGATGCTCTCTTTCTGCAGGCCAGCTGCGTGCTGGCTCATTCACTTTGTCTGTGCCCCGAATGGCTCTATCACTTCCAAACAGATTTTGTTTTTTCAAATTGCTCTCTAGGTTGTACAATGACTCTAGCATTTAAATGCTCTTGTCAAGAACCAATTCTTGATGGCCAGAAATGGCCCTTTATTTCAGGCAGGAGACCTTGTAGTTAGCCAGCTTTTTCTCCCTCATCCCAGGCCAGCTTATGTGAAGGAAAGGAATATGGTTCAAATTACACTGAGAGGAGAATCAAAATTGATTGCCTATTTGTTCTTGAATGGCTTATGATTGACTGGTGAAGTCTTGTTAAAAAATAACCAGGGACTCTTGCAGTGTTGCTAAAGAGGTTAAAATGCATATTCCATTCTTGATGGTGCAGCAAAAGTGCATTTAATTGTATATGTAATACTTTGACAGCAACTCTTTATTTTAATGAGTATATTAAAAACAGGACATGCAGCTTATGATAATTTTTTGCTGTTTGTTATTGAACTGAATTGATGGCAAGTGTGTGTCAGGCGTACAGTTTTATATTCAAAACCTGATAATTTTGTTTATACTACTAGTTTTCCTCAATAAATGTTTTCACAGGTCATCTTTATTTTTAAAAATATACACAGATATATGCATCAGTTACTATTTGCTACACTTCTGAAGCTTGGTAGGTCCTTGAAGTCTGAAAACATTCCTCCGGAAAACTTGCTTTAATCTAAACTTGTAGTGTTACTGTTCAGAGACTTACTGTAGGTTTTTGTAAAAGCAGATTGCAGCCTAGTAGTGGGGAAAAAAATTAGGAAGTGGTATTGGTGTATACTGCAAGAGAAGTATGATGACAAAGGTAGGTTTTGTAGCAAATGTTTACTAGTTTGAGTAACTCTTGGACAAAAACTGACTTGTCACTAATGCTTATGTAAGATGCAGTTATAGTTGGTTTCAGATGGTTACCATTATATGAAAGGCATGTAAACATAACTCTAGGCTATTCTGGGTTTATTAGTATGTTTACTCTACTTCACATGTCAGTCTTCATAGCATAAAACAGGCTGAAGTGAATTAACTACTTTTACAGCAAGTTAATTTGATTGAATATTTATGACACAGTATTGTGGCTTTAATGTTCATTGTGAAATTTGCATCTGAAAATGCCTTTTAGATGTCTTAATGATACAGGCTTGCTGGTTTTTTGGTTGCAGCTATGTTGGAGTAAGGACAGAGGCAGGCATGTTTTTTTGGGTAAATGTGATATCTTTTATAGACCAGCTGAGTAGTTGGAAAAAAGTTCTTTGCAAGTTTTCAGGCACAGTCACCCTTCTTCAGGCATGGGGAGTCTCTGCTGGTCTGAGACTTCAAGGAATGAAAGAATCTTAATGATACAGGGTTGCTTTTAGTCAAATAAAATATTGAAAATTACAACCCCCATCCTCTGCATGGACATGGGTGTAACTTTATTGTATGATTAGCTTGAGTTCAGTAAGACTCTTAAAAGTAAGTGTTTGGAAAACTCTTATAAAAGGAAAGTGGAACAAAAATACTTGTTATTGAAAGTGAACCTCATCTTAGTGTTAATGCTGAAAAGCTTAGTGTTTTTAATATGTTAGAGGTCAGTGCTTTTTGAGAGACTGCAACAAAACCCAAAAAGGACTATTGATATAAGTAGTGCAGAATTTTTGATCTGGGTTTGTAATAGTTTAAAATCATAGTCTACCATTGAGTATAGTTATTGAAAGACCCTCAATGAATTTAAAACAGTTTCAACCTTAAAATAACTAGAAAAGGAAAACTGCCTTTGAAAGTGCATTCTTTTGCAGCCTCTGAAGACACATGATGGAAATGCTTAATCAAAATGAGCATAGTTAATAGTTGAGAGAGACACAAAAATCAGTGTCTCCTTCTGGAGCATTTACTTATGACTGCCAAATAACTGTTTCTTGCACTACTCAAATAGTAGAACACAACTTCTTTAAATAGAGGTGACTGGCTTGCAACTGAATTACTGTTGTCAGAAAACCTACCGTCTGTGTAAACAATATTTACATATATTCAAAAGTTGGTGCTGATTTTGCTGTGACTGGAAAGTAGCAGGTGTAGGAATTGATCCTCTGTTGGAAAAAGAGATGATAATCATAATGCTCTTGTCATTTAGCTGCATTTCAGTAAAAGTTGTTTTCACTGTTCTCAGTACCTCAGTACACACTCTTCTACACAGAATGATATGCTGTTGCTAGGCTTTTGATATTTATCACACTTTCTCCGTACTTTTAAAGACTAAATTGCTTTCTGCAGAGCTGTATTGGCTTACCTTTGTAGATTTTCATTAATTTAGATCACTCTGTCTGCAAGTTTCTCTTAAGCTGCAAAAATATTTGACCTTATTACTTGGGACTTGACAAAAAGAGAACCACTTCTTGTTTGGCTGATACAAAGTGACTGCTGAAAAAAGGATCCTGCAATTGGCTTTATGATGTAATTCTGTGGGTGGATCCCTGCATTTGTACAGAGCCCTAATACAGTCTGAGGATAGACTCCTGAGATCACAGTGCATTGCATCATGGGATCAAGATCATAGATATTAGATATGTTCTTCTGCCCTTCCAAATCTGACAGTATATCTAAAATAAACCAATAGTGCTATTGCTGCAGGAAGTTGCAAGCTTTCCTTATAGCCAAGTTGCTGCGTTGTCATGAAGTGGTCGTCATCTTCATCACTACTTATTCTGACCAATGAAACATTGAAATGCATGGAAAGTGTAGAAACCTACATGCTTGTCAGAAAAGTAAGCAGCTCCTTTAGCATTATCTTGTGCACAGTACAATTGTTTGTGAGCATTACAAAATCCCTCTGAGAAGATGCTTGCAAATAAAGCATGGCTTCAACCTACTGAAATTGGCAGAAGCAGAGCAATTGGATCCTGTTAAGCTCCAGGCTTGTTTTGGTGCACTTTTTTCTGCTGCTTTTGACCTCTTTTTGAGTGTGGCAAAGAGGAGATGATTCTCACTTGGTCAGGAAATCCAACTTGGACCCTGTAGTTTGTGAAGCCCACAGACTATCCACTGCTAATAGCTACAAGTTAGAATTCGTTGAAGATGGGGGTTTATCAATAGAGATTTTGGGGTCTGATACCAACAGCTGATATGCCTCCTTAAAAATCAGCTAATACTGATCTGATTACCGATATGCAGCTCTTTAGTTTTAAGAGCTGCATTCAGCTGGGAAGTCTGGTGTGGTGGAAGGGGTGTGGGCAGATCAAGGTCCCTGCAGTGAGGGAGGGAATGGGGTTGGGCCATGGGATGCGGGACAGAGCCAAAAGTGGTACATCGAAGGGTGGAGGTGGGTGTGTGCCTCCCTGGATCTCTGCAGCACGGGGCAGGCTGCATCTGTGGGATAGAGGGGGCACAGGACATAGGTGTGGCTCATGGGGGGGCTGCTCCTGCCCTTGCGAACTGCTCATCTGGTTTTTGTCTGGCTACTCCTGCCACTTGCTTGGGGGCGGGGGGGAGAATGTGGCCCTGGATTTGCTTGGCTGGGTAGAGCCTTGCCCCGCCCAGGTCTGGGGGCACACACCCCTCCTATGCCCTCCTGGATGAGTGGTGGGAGCCGCCTTCCCTCTCAGTGAGCTGTGCCCTGGGCCCCAGCAGCCCTGGCCCCAGCCCCACACCCTCCCTCATTGGGGGGGCCTTGATCTGCCCCCCATGCCTCTCCCTTTACCTCCTCTACCGCACCAGACTTACCAGCTGCACGAAGCACTCTACACTGCCGACTCTGCTCCTCGCTGCCTACCTGCTGCACTGCGGCTGTGCACATGTACGTATTTTTTGGACAAATTATCGGCTGCATTGGGCTGTTTTTTGATGCAGAAAATTTTCTTTGTATCAGTGCCGATCCGATATTAGGCTGAAGCATTGGTGCACCTCTAGTTGAAGACTCAACGTGTAAATATGGGGGAGCTCAGTGGTACACTAATGGAGTGCAGGAGGAGAAGAGGATGAAAGACTAGGTAAGAAACTAAAACGGGCTAGTACTGAAACATACTTGGTACACATTTGTTTCCTCAGCTGCTGGCCCTCAGTGTATGGTGGAAGATGCAGCTGATTTAAAAGCTATGCACGGTCCCTCCAGATTCTATCTGATGGCAGGTTGTTTGAGGCTGATTCCTGTGAAAATGTTGTAAAAGAGTGTCAAACGCAGTTAGGTGGGACATCAGTTGGCCTTTTGTCATTAGTGTTGCCTATGAAACCCCTTGACCTTGAGGGAGAATTCATATCAATCTCTGCTTTTCTGGCTAGTAAGGGTCTTGAGTTTTTAAACGTGGAATGTTAAAGAGTGGGTAGAATCCCTAGGTATTAATTAAAAATGTGTCATGCTGACCTCCTGTATTTCCTTGATTCATATTTACTGAGAAGTAAGGATTCTGCTGTTCAGCTGTAAAGTGACTTCTGAAAAAGGATCAAATGGGCCTGGATGCCAAATCTTATATGAGCAGGTTGCTGCATGAATTGCCAGAGCATTCTGAGGGAACTGGTAGACTCTTGCATAATAGTGCTAAATAGAACAGGATATCTGTTCTTTAAACTTTACCATAAATCATTCCTTTGTGGCAAAAGTATTGTACTAATTGGAGAAAAATCAGCATTGCTTTGTGCTTTTGCTCTTGTGCTTGAATAATGCCTATCCCAACAGCAAAAACAAGTGCTGAGCTCAACCTCAGAATTCCTTGGAAGGAGGTGAGAAGGTGAACCTGACTTAACAAGATACCTTGACTACCCTTTCATGTTTTTTCAGAACTTTTGGGTAGATCATTCAAAGTCTTGTAAAGGATCTTTTTGAAGAGGGCAAGCATCTTGGCTGACCTTAAGCCTGCTTTAAGTTTTTTGGTCTTGGTTGCATAGGAAATATACTGAAATTACTATTTGAGTCACCAGAGTAAACTAGAAGTTTGATACCAGGGTGACAGGCAAGGAATAATGACATAAACCTGCTGCAGTAACTTCAGAGCTATAGGCCAGACTTCTAAAGGTACTCGCTCATTCAGTCATTACTGTATTAAATGGAGCAGTGCCCAAATATTTCAAAATGTGGTGAAGGTAGTTTGTCATTCAGAAGAGAATGCAATTAGTAAGCCTTTGGGTAACTTTAGGTTCAAATGACTTAAATTGCATTGTACCAAAAAAAAAAAATTCTTTTTTTTTTTTTAATTTACAGACCACTTAAGCAAAGGTCTTGAGGATTACTGTATAACCAGTGAGTTTCCTTCATTTTGCTTAGGTAAAATATTAGAAATTAACATATTATGGTTTGAAGCACCAGAGTGTGTTAACCTGGATTTCATAGAAAGGGCTGAGTCATTCATTTTCATTCATAATAAATCCAATATTGTGATGTGTATTTCAGTTTATGAAATCAGTAGCCTTTACAGTTCAGTAATTTTTTTTCATGTAGGAATAAATGGCTGCGTGTTAATTAAATCAGTGGCTATATATAGAAATGTGGACCTTGAAAACGCTTTTCAATTTGTGAGAGAGCCCTGAGAATTTGCAACATGGATAATAATTTGTACCGTAGAAGGGATCTTCTCAAACAGAAACCAACAATCTTCCTGCCTGCACGCTCCCCAAATGTCACCTTGAATCGAGGTCACTGTTAATCTGTGTGTATAGTTATTCTACTTTCAGTGATGGTAAATGATTGAACACTGCTTCTGTAAGAGCTCTGAATAGTGGTCTAGATACTAGAGCTGGCTCTTTGCAGACTTCAGAAGACAACATGGCATCTTCCTGACAAAAAAATTGTTGTACCCAAGAGCATCAGGACCTTACTTCTTAATGCAAGTTGACACTTCTTGTAATGGATTGGTTAGCTCTTCTCTTCTTCCCATGTAGTGGATGGCTTGATTTAGCTTGTTGAGTTTTGTGCTTCTGATACTAAATGGAATAATCCATCCTGATACTAAATGGAATAATCCATTCTGAACACAGAGAAATATCTATTTCAGAAATAAAATGGCCCATAAAAAATGACAATGACTGTATGTATATTGCTAGCAGTAAGAGAAGACTGCTGGATTTCTATTTGATACCTAGCAACTTGCCACCAAGTTTCAGATGATATGCAAGAAGGAACTCCAAAGATGCGGTGACTCTGCTTTAACTGGTATCTTGCTAAACCCAGTGTTTTATCGTCTTTATATGTCATTAATACTGGGGCTTGTGGGTACAACTTCTTCACCCACAAAGTAAAAGGGTAAGCCATTGTCAGTCTTCTATATTAGGTCTTTATCTTGAAATAGGCATACAGACGTGCACATTTTAGAACCGCAATGTTTTGCTAAATACTACTGTTTTTTGCACTTGTTGCTAGCTAATCCTTTTCAAAGGAGTTGGGTTGTTTAGCCCTGTTTCTAAGTATTTTGCTTCCCCTTTTTGGGGGGAGGGGGTGTTTTCCCCAACACTTGGTTTTTTCTTGCAACCAATTACTCTGGCTGCCTATATATTGTCTGCCATGCATAAGTAAGGTTACTAATTTGTAACCCTTTTTTTTCCCTCCTGAATGGCTGCTATTAGTGTAACTATGAAGCCTAAGCAAGAAGCAAAATGGCATCTATCATGACAAAATGTAGTATATTGCTAAAGGTGGAAAGTGGAAACTGTTCAGATAGCAATGAAGACTCACCAAGTACTCTGAAACATGACACTTTGTGTGTGGCATCTTGAGATTAAAAACATGAGTGGTTTTTTTTGTTTTTTTTTTTTGTTGTCAAAACTGACACATTTAAAAAGGCAATTCTTTAATATTAAACTTGTCAAACTCCCCTCCCCACACCACTGGAATCTTCCATTCTAGAAACCTGTTGAGCATTAGCAGCATGTATGTATTAATGTCTTACCTACTTGCCAAACATACAGAGATTAGAATGCATATGCCAGGCTTGTAGGGGAATTCAGGATCTTGTTCTGGGAAACTAGATTACACTTATGTAGCATTACCCTGAGACAGCAGTCTGTGTTAGCATTATTGAAAAATTGAATTTCAGGGAAAATGATCCAGAAGTTTTTCTTTTTACAACTTCTTTCGATTCTTTCTTACTAGTTTCTGAACTTCTTGCAGTGCTAATGCCTTTAAATAGCTGTCAGATTTGTAGGAGAGGTACTCGTTGTATGTTAACTTGGAATCCAATCTATAGAGAAACTCTTGACTACATATGTATTGATCTGCGAATGCCAAATTCTTTAAATGCAGACTTAATTATATTATTCTTGCGCTCCAAAGGGACAAGTTGGAGTATTCAACATTTATGCCTTAATGTTTAATTTTAGACCTGCCTCTGGATCTGCCTGCCTCTCCACACCTTTGCTTGCTGTTGAATTTGGGGTCCTTGGTTACTGTTGCTAGTTAATATCAGCAGCAGGGGGAAAGGGGATGAGTACTAGTGGTGTTCATCTTCTTGAGTTCTGGAGCTGTACATACACAGCAGCTTTGGCATCTGTGCTGACAAGCTGCTGCCCTGCCACTAGACATAGGTTTTTCTGGTCTACAGGAAGCCCCTCAGTCTGCACCCAGCCCAAGAGGGCCAAATTTATTGATCACCCTTGATTTCAGTTGTTTTTAAAATATGAATTCTTTCAAGGTCCAGCATAACTCGAACAGGTTGACTTTCATACTGAAGGTTAAGCTTTTTTTTTTTTTTTTTTTTGAGAGAGAGAATGTAGGGAAAGGCGAAGCAGTATACCTCCCTGGAGGCTGACATTGGCTCCAAAGATAAGCAGCTTGAAACCCTCTGGGTCAGGCTGGGGGGCAGCAAGGTAAGAGAAACCTACCTGTAGGCATTTACTACAGGCTACCAATCAAAGGGGAGGAGCTGGATCTGGAGTTCTTTTGAGAACTGACAGAGACAGCACGTGCAAGGGACTTAGTTGTCATGGGTAACTTCAGTTACCCTGACATGGGTAGGAAGGAACACTTGGCTAGATCAGATTGTTCATGCAGTTTCCTGACTCTGATTGAGGAACTCTCCCTGACCCAGGAAGTGCAAGGGCCAACCAGAGGCAACAATCCTAGACTTGGTCTTGGCCTAGGGAGATGATCTGGTGTGTGGCTTGAACAATGAGGGTAACTTGGGCAACAGTGACCATGAAATTATCATGTTCATTGTCCGCTGCAAGGTTAACACATCAACCAGCAGGATTAAAGTCCTGGACTTCAAAAATGCTGACTTTGACAGGTTCAGAGCATTAGGAGAGGTGATGTGGGTGGGACCAGGTAGGCAAGACAAATGGGGTGCACAAAGAGTGGTTGTTGCTCAAGGATATGATCCTCAAAGCACAAAAGAAGATTGTTCCTGCAAGGGGGAAAGGCAGCAGAAGGGCTAGCAAGCTTAATAGGGACATTGCAGTCCGCTTAAAGAAAAAAAGAGGTGTATGCACAGTAGAACTTAGGGATGGTCCTCAAGGAGGACTATACAACAGTGGTCAGCACTTGTAGGGAAATGATTGGGGAAAGACAAGGCAGTGACAGAATTTATGTTAGCTATGGGAGTCAAGGACAATAAGAAGTCCTTTAGGTATGTAGGCAGCAGAAGGAAAACAAATAGAAGCTTGGGGCCCCTACTTAACACCTCAAGGAAAAAACTGAACTCCTGAATACCCACTCTGCTTCAGTATTTCACTGGACCAAGGGAAAAAACAAGCAAGATAAAGCTCATAGGGGACATGCTGGGACTGACAGCCTCTCCACTGTGGATGCTGTGTGGTTACAATACTAAGTAGAAAAGCTAGACATTTATAAGTCAGCAGGATGTGAGAGACTCCATCTGAGAGTGCTGAAGGAGCTGGCTTAGGTCTTCATAGAACCCCTGACAGAACTCTTTCAGAATTCATGGCGTACAGGGGAAATCTCTGAGGATTGGAAGAGGGCCAACACTGTGCCTATCTTCAAGAAGGGGAAGAGGGAGGACCCAGGCAACTATAGGCCAACCAGCCTCTATCCCAGGGAGAATCCTGGAAAAGCTCATTAAAGGATCTATGTGCAATATACTCCCAGAAGGTAAGGTTCTGAATGACAGCCAGCATGGCTTTGTCACAGTTAGGTCTTGTCTCACCAATCTCATCTCCTTCTATGACCAGGTCTCTTGCCACCTGGACAGGGGAGACATGGTAGACATTATATACCTAGACTTTCAAAAGGCTTTTAATCTAGTATTTTTGTGGAAAAACTGGAAGATTGTGGGCTCAGCTGCTTGATGGTTAAGTGGGTGGGAAACTGGCTACAGGGTAGGACCCAGAGAGTTCTCATGAACAGGTCTGTGTCATCCTGGCACGAAATGGCCAGTGGTGTCCCTCAAGGGTCTAGACTGGTGCTTTTCAACATCTTTATCAATTATTTGGATGGGGGAGTGAAAAGCTCGCTGACCAAGTTCGCAGATGACACCACGTTATGGGGCAGTGTGGTCATGTCTGAAGATGGGCGGTAGATACAGGAGGACCTGGACAGATTCAAGAGTTGGGCAGACCACAACCAGATGGAGCACCTTACACTTGGAAGTGTCAAACTTCATCTGGGGGCAAACAACCCTCAATATGCATGCATACATGCTTGGTGGTGGCAGCTTGACTTGCACCATGGCTGAAAGGGACCTAGGGGTAATGATTTGACCATCATATGAATATAAGCCATCAGTGCAAGGCAGTGGTCAACAGGGCAGACAACACGCTGGCATGCATCAACTGATGCATCTTGTATAAATCTAAGGAACTGGTACTCCTGCTGTACTTGGCACTAGTGAGTCCACAGTTGGGGTACTGGGTCCAATTCTGGTTGCCACACTTCAATAAGGATGTGAAAAAAAGAGGGGGTCCAGGAAAGAGCCACCCGTATGATTGGAGACTTGCAAAGCAAGCCATATGAGGAAAGGCTGAGGGAACTGGGCCTCTTTAGCCTAAAGAAGAGAAGGTTGAGACAGGACTTGGTAGCAACTTACCACTGTATCAGAGTACATCAGGAGCTCAGTGAGCAACTCTTCACTAGGGCACCCCTGGGGAAGACCAGGACCAATGTGTACAAACTCCTGGAAGATCACTTCAGGCTTAATACCAGGAAAAATCCTTCACAGGGTGTCCAGACTGGAATAAAGTCCCTCCAGAGGTGGTGCAGTCCCTACCCTGGAGGTTTTCAAGAGGAGACTAGATAGTTGTCTTGCTGGGGTCACCTAACCCCAGTTGGCTTCCTGCCTAGTGCTGAGGGGGCTGGACCCAGTGATTTGCAAGGTCCTTTCCAGCCCCTAACAGTCTATGAATCTATGAAACGTGCATGTCATCAGGGCTCTTGTGTCTCAGCTCTTGTCTAGACATGACATGTTGTACATATTCTGTAGTTTCCTGTAGCACAGGCTTGCCCAACTTGCGGCCCGCCAAGGCATTTTCTGTGGCCCTGGTGCTGCAATGGGAAACGAAAGTAAACATGATTTACTTTTGTTCCTACTCCTTGTCCCTCCTCCAGCCCCTCAGCAGCTTCCTAATGGCTGCTGAAGGGCTGGGGAAGGGAGAAGGTTCCCACATGCACTGTGTCATCTTGATATTGCCGACGTGGTGCGTGTGGGAAGAGGAGTAGCCGTGTGCTGCTCGGGACAGGATGAGCCCAGCTGGGGCAGCAGGGGCTCAGCTGCACCCCCCCCGCAGCTGGTCAGTCCCGAGCGGCACACGGCTCCACCGCTGCTTCTGCTGGCTGGTGCAGAACCTGGCTGGGCTCCTCCTGTCCCCAGCAGCTTGTGGGGACATGGCTTCAGCTGCATGCTGCTTTGGATGGGACAGACCCAGCCAGGTCAGCACTGGCCAGGAAAAGTGGCATGCAGCTGAAGCTGGCTTCTCATGTGCTGCTGGGGATGGGAGGAGCCTGGCCAGATCTGCACTGGCCAGCAGAAGTGGTGGCGGAGCTGTGTGCAGCTCAGGACTGACCAGTTGCGGACAGGGGGAAGTGCAGCTGAACCCCTGCTGCTCTGGCTGGGCTTATCCTGAAATTCATTTAATGTTTGTAAAATGCTTGGAGAGCTCTATATAGATGCAAAATATATTTTGACTTATTTGGTTGGCAACTTGGGCTGAGATTTTTCAAAGCTGAGTCAAAAGGCCAAAATGAATGGGATTTAGAGGGCTCCAAATCTTTTATGACAACTTTGTAACATGCCTATCTACCCCTTTTTTGCAAATCTCAGCCATAGTTTGGAAGCTCAGCTAAAGAATATAAGAGCTTCTGAACATAAGAGCATAAAAAGTGTCATGCTTGGTCAGCCCCATGGTCCATCTAGCTCAGTGTCCTGTCCCAAACAGTGGCAGAGGTGGATGCTATAGAGGGAGAGTTTTGAACTGGTTAGACCTATTTCATTGTCACTTCCTGCAACTTCACTGGTGTCAAAAGTCACATGACATCACTTCCTGATGCGATACCACTTCCTGTGAAGTCTTTGAACATGGCTCGCCAGCTCACTGGGTGATAAAAAGTTTGTGATCCAGCCCCACATTCAAAAAAGTTGGACATCCCTGCCCTAGCATGATTTTTTTATCATACTCTGTCCAAACAAGTTCTTCAGTGATGTGAATCTGATGTTGCAAGTTGTATCGTGTTTCTCAAGGTTTGCTTTCCTGTCCCTCTGTTAACATTTACCAAGTTCAGGGGGGAATTGTACCAGCTCAGTTATTTTGCACTGTGTGTGGAGGTAAGGTTACAATGTTCAGGGTAAAAATAAGATGTTTTATTGTTCTGTGTAGTGTAGAAATAGCTTCTTTAGCCATGCAATTTCATTTTTAATACCCAGAACTATACCTGGCCAGAAGACTAGTAGAAATTTTCCAGCATTGAGGCAGGTTTTTAACCTCTGACTGTTTCCAGTCATCCACACTTTTTTTCCTGTAGAATAATTCCTCATCTGATTGATTTTTATAGGTCAGCAATACCAAGTGGGGCTGCTTCTACCAAGGTAGTTCAGTTGGAAGCTGCAGATCCCCATGCTCTGGATGGAAACCAGAAAGCCTAGATGGGATTTCAAAGCAATTTACTGAGCTGGAACTTCACTCAGCCAGAAAACAATAGTGGGAGAAAATCATAAGGTGTAAAGTGGCCTATGAGGAGGTTAAACATAATAATAGCAAATCGAGGACCACATGGTGACATGCATAAGGAAGCAAGTCTAGAAAAATTGGAACATGCCAGGCATAGCCACAGAATTCATTAATGTTCACGTTCCTGTGGTAACAGAATTGAGCTATATATCTGTACTGTAGAATTCCTGAACATGAGAACTGGGAGTTTCTTAAACTGCTTGGTGATGTGCATTAACAGGGAATAACAACTGTAACTGATGTGCCTGTGAGAGCTCGGAGCAGGTGTGGACAATCATTTGGGCCTGCAAGCCACATAGGGAGTTTTGCTGATCTATTGCAGGCCAGGTCAGTCCACTCTTCTCCCACTCCCCAGTGCAACAGTTCACCAAAACTTCCTATGTGGGACTATGGGCAGGTGGGGAGTGGTGTTCGGGAGTGGGATGAACGGGTGAAGCCTGGGGTGGTGATGGTGTGGGGTTGTGACTGTGCTCCTATGTCAGGTATGGGTTTTGTGGACAGGAGCATGCTGGGAGCGGATTACAGCTCTGCCCAGGCCCCGGCCCCGGATGCAGTTCTCTGGGGCCAAGTCAGGGCCGAGTCTAGGGGTGGCAGCCGGAAGGAGCTGTTGTGCATGCCCTGCGGGCAGTGGGACTGGCCACATGTGTCATGGCCTGGACTGCCCCCTGTGCTTGCGACTGAGGGACCTGCTGCGGTTCTGTTCCCTGCCCTGTCTGGGCAGTGTCTGCCCTAGCTGCACTCCCTCCCTCACTGAAGGGGCCTTGACTTGTCGTGTCGTGTTGTCCTGTCCGGGATGGAAATTGATAATTTAAACAAAATTATTTTTAAAATCTTTTGTAATTGTTTACATTTTTATTATCACAACCAATGTTGGGGGCTGACCCTACCATAATGTATTAAAACACTTTATATAAAATACTTAGCTTTATATTTACTGCTAGAACTTTAGAGGGATTCAAACTACCGAACTGATGGCACTAGCTAAGCAGGTGGAAAACCAGTTCCAATTGATAAACAAGCTTTTGACAGGAGTGGTTGCTTATGTTTGTGGCAAGAATGTTTCTTTTCTTTATTTCAGTTTTTAATTATTTTAGTTGGATGACTAGTTCTTTCAGAGTTGAGAGAACCACTAGGCGGTTGAAGAAAGCCAGAAAGCTTTTTTTTTTTTTGTGAGTGTCTCAAAACTACATGTAAGCCTACTAGTTCTAATATCTTGAAAGTTAATCTAATCTAAACTAGACAATTAAGATTAAACACTGCTTTCTATTTAGAAGCTCTGCTCCCAGCTGTCTCTCTTTATAGCATCTGTTGAAGTAAGTAAGGTCTGGCTTATGCACTTCTACTTTGGTTACTTCAGGGGTAGGCAACCTTTTCAGGGTGCAGGTTGAAACAACCCATACCAGGTCAGAGGTGAGTGGATGGGCTGTAGGCTGCCAATTCATGAGTTGGAGGTGCAGCTCTACCCTGCCTTATTAACCATAAACAATCTGTTCAATATATGGTTTGCTTGGTGTTTTTGGTTTTTTTCTTTAAGAAACTTGAATAGAGCATTTTTATATGCATTGTTTTAAAGCTTAATGGTTGTGAGCAGGCTTATGTGCAACACTGTAATCTGTTGGACTACTAAAGAGTAAACTTTTGGGAGCCAATCCAAATGTTGGCAACTGCAATATCTGATATTTCATGTTGAATACTGGTCTGAGAGGAAAATGTTATTGCATCAGCCCATCTTCTGGTAGCTATAGTAATACTGACCTTTAATATAAAATGCTTTTTATCCATCATGCATGCTGTCAAGAGAAAGTGACTAAAATTGCTGTCAAACCAGGTTACTGTAGTGCAGTGAATTCTTTTTACTTATGAAAAAGAAGCATTTGCTGATCTAACGTGCAGAGAGAAGAGATGTATTACTTCCTCAGCCGTGTTCATTCATAAGTTCCACAAGCATTGCTGTTCCTGTTACAGACTGAAATGGGGAAGAATTCATGAAGGAAATGTGTAGTTAGCATGAGCATTGTATATAGGTTTCTAATGAACACATAGTGAACATTGGTAGCCTGGCTAAAGTATTGCAGGTTTTTTTGTTTTGGTGATACGTGAATAGGAATTTAGATAAGTGTGCAGTGTGTGACATCCCTTCCCCCCTCCTTCCCCCCCCCTTTATGTTCATAACAAACATTTTTTAAATGCAAGTTGTATACAAGTTGAATGGCCAGTTAAACGTGAGGGAGTCTGATTGCATTGCTCTCAAACAGGGGTGGGCAAAACGGTGGATCTGGCCAGCGGTTTAACTCCATTTCCCGGCAGCCCCTGCCTACCAGACTCTGGCTGGTTTCCATGGAGACCCCAAGAGTGGCAGGGCCATGGCAGGCAGGGTCAGGATTTCCATGGACATCAGCCTGAGCAGCGCTGGCAGGGTGTGTGGCTGGACAAGGGGGGTGCTGTAGGGCTGGGACTGGGATCTTACAAGGCTGTGCGCCCTGGGCGGGTGGGCAGAGGCTGTTGGGAAATGGTGTGCTATTGGTCTAATGTGGCTGCAGGCTAGACTTCGACTGCCCCTGCTCTAAAACATTAAGGAAAAAGTATGCCATTCAGGTCCAAGAGCCATATTGGTGTAGTACTTTTCTCCAAAATGAATCATTTTAGTAGTTCCCTTCCCCCCCTTTCTTTCCTTTTCTGTTTTTTGTTTTTGATGGCTAGTTTCATTTTTCTTTCTATAGAGATGCAGGCAACCCCTGCTTAGTGCTCTTAATTGGTTCCTGAAAAAACAAGTGTTTAAGTTAAATGAATGTTAAGCAAAACCAAGTTTTTTAACAAGCCAAGATGACAACTGCAAGTGTTATTTTTTAATGACCCAAGGGGGGGACCATGAGCGCTATAGTGGAACTTGCTAAGCACTAAGTGGAATTGGGTATCCATTTAAAAGGAGTGTTTATAGTGAAACAGTGTTAAGTGGGGGTTACCTGTATATTTCTTTCTTTAGTCTTTTCACTACTATTAATTTTACTTTTCCTCAACACCATTCAGTCATGTTGCCATTTGCTCTAGAGCAAAACAGATCAGTTTTTTTCCCTCTAGGTTTCCAGAATGAGTCAGGGAATTAATGCCAGGCAATTTTACTGCGTAGGGTTTGGTCTAGGCAGTTTTGGATTGGGAAACTGAAATGGACTAAGTTTTATATAACTTTGACTTGAATGCCATTGCTCCAATGGCAGTACTTTGCGCACACACAAGTGGCAGTGGTGCAGTTCTTTCCATGGGATTGTCCTGCAAGGGGATTTGGAAACAAGAAACATGCAGAATATTTGATAGGCTTAGTGACATTGCATCAAAATAATTCTTATATGTGCATTTAGATACCAGTTTCCTCAAATGCACTAGTTTTAGTTGCATTTCTTTCTAGATGTGAAGAATTATAATTCACTTCAGAAACCTGCACAGAAGACTCTCAGACATAAGTTAAAATGCTAAACATATATAAACAAAGTAAGATGCCTAAGTGAGCTCAATTTTGGAAAGTTATGGCACGTAGTTCTCCGTTACACAAGGGTCTTCATAAGATGCTGTGGGAGTGGGAAGAGACATTAAAGGAGGTAGAAATAACGGCTAATTACAGTACCCAAGCAAGAGGCTTCTCTGACTTACAAAATTGGCAAGATGGTTGTGTGCTACTTCTGCTTGTAGCTCCCTGTATAGGGGAAACAAAGACAGCTTCCTTTATTGTGATTAATTTCTTCTTTCTGGAGAACTAAGAAGCTGCATATAAAGTTAGAGCAGTGGCTTCCAACCTTTTTTCATTTGCAGATCCCTAAACTTCAAATGGAGGTGTGGGCCCCTTTGATCTGCAAGTGTGGATGTTCATGTAATTTTGATTAGTCATCCTTTGTGATCCCTTTAGACATGGTCTGTGGCCCCTGGGAGTCTGCGGACCACAGCCTGAAAAACACCGAGTTAAAGCTGTCAGAAGGCTACCCTGATCCTCTGGCTGGACTTAACACCACTATAAGGAATACAACGCTAGTTCCTCCATTTCCATTCTTGTCTCTAGCTTAAAATCCAGAATTCATGGAGATCTTGTTGGTTGGTTGTTACTTTAATTTAGGTTATGTAAATAATAGTGGGTCGAAAATATATAGATACAGATCTCTTGTTTTGCAGAGTGACTATAGTGTGTGTGTGTTTGTCGCTTTCCAAAAAAAGAGATATATATGCTCTTTTTTCTGAGTCTTACTTTTTTTTTCAGCTCCAACTTCAAGAGCCAGTACTAAATGGAGTGTATCAAAGTCTTTTGTGTTTGCAGTTATGGGCTGCCTAAGTTCTAAACACTTCTGAAAAATCACTTGGAAACATTTGTGTCAATGTTCATGTCTTAGTGAAAAATAATCAAGATGTGAAGCACGTTTTCTTGGGAAGTGTATCTTTTGTTGGTGTGCCAGTTTGCTTTGCCCTTTTTGAGGGGCATCAGATAAATGGTGCAGTATTCATGAAATTAGTCACCAGCCACTTGTTTTACTTGTTTATAAACAAGTGGATATATGTCATTTAAGGATCTTGAAAACTGCATTCACAGAAGTTGTGTTTCACTGGGATGCTACTTAATAAATCCGCGTCCTCTGGTCTGTGGCTTAATTTTCTGTGCTTTTGTAGCGTTGGAGTGATTAAACTTGGATTTGCGTAAGCAGTCTGCCACTGAGTAGATGATGAAACAGACAGCAATAAGACCAGCTTTGAAAACGGCTGAAGTCCTCCAGCAAACAAGCTGCTATGTCCTTTTAAGTGTTGTGATGTGATTATATAACTAAAAATGAATCATTATAAAACCTCAGCTATTTAACTTCCTCTTGTAAGTTAGTGCTTCTAGTCTGAACTTACTGCAATACCTTATTTCATATCTATAAAAGAAAAAACCTTTACTTCCTGGAAGAATAAGAATCTCTGCTTTTATTTTTAAAGTTTGTTCTGCTCATGGTTGCAGAGTAAAGTTTGAAAACATGAGTTGTGTTTTAAGGACACAAATATTAAAGTAAATGATTTAACTCTAAAATCTCATCTTGTATTTTGAAGGCAAGATATTGTATATATTTTTAGTGATTCAGTGCAACTGTACTTGATTTTATGCTCCTCCCATAGCAGTAAATGTTCAGTAGTGTTGGTATTTTAAATTGTGCCAGCTTTGCAGTTCCTCATCTACAGCCTCTGGTTAACCTGGTCTTGAATTTCATTTTTAATTTTTATATTGTCAATTTGAGTGCTGAGATTATTGGAGATGGCTGTTTGATTCTGTTACCACTAATTCTGAAATAGAGCGTAGCAAGGTGACCTGCAGTCTTGCCTTCCTTTGTATCCTTCTACAGGCAACAGCCACCTGTACATCTCAACCACTAGTCCTCTTGATATTTTCCATATTCAGAATTTCCTAGTCAAATTCTGCTAAAGCTGCACCCACTGCTTGTGCTTGGTTGAGGAAATTCCCACAATACTTTATCATAATTCCCTTTTGTGGAAGGCCCATTTTGCATGTAAACCACAGGATACTGTGGATAAATAAACATTTTTTTTAAATCACGTCAGTGAGTAGTTGGACCAGAACTTAAATCTTGTGTTTTGGTGGCTGTTGGAAAGGGCCTGTTTCTTCATTCAGCTGATGTCCTGCATGGGCCCTTTCAATGACTTGAGGTAGAAAAGGATTTCTTGGGGTGATATCTTTTATTGGACCAACTGTGTAGTTGGGATGAAGTTAGATAAGCTCTCAAATGCAAGACTTTCTTTGTCAGGTGTCTCAGAGCTGACAGAATGTCTTGCATTTGAAAGCTTGTTCAACTTTTATCCCAGCTACATAAGGTGGTATTGTTTTTATTGAACCAACTAAGAAATCCTTGCTTCACAATTTCTGGACCGTCATGATTACAATATTGGTCTTACATTTTACATAGAAAAGCTCTGTTTCAAAGCTTTGTGGCAATGATGCTTCTTGATTCCTGTATAGAGACTCCTCACTTGAATCTGTCTTTTTTATTCTGCATTAGTTAAAAAATGTGAAGCCAGTGGAAGTTTTCCACATGCAGGCCTTCAATGAAGCTTGTGTTCTGCTGGTTTTCCAGTCCCTACAGTATGCTTAGAAACCCAACTTACTTAAACGTACTTGATTGATCTTCCTCAATATTAGTAGGTTAGAGTTGGATCATTTCAGATAAACCAAGAAGTTCAAGCATTTGAAAGCTTGTCTAGCTCTGCTACATGGTTGGCCCAATAAAATATATCCTTGCCTTTCAAGTTAAAAAGTTGTTCTAGGCCTAGAATCAAGTCTTGATTTCTGACTCTGTCCAGTGCTACTGTTGGTTAATTTAGTTGGCAAGGCGGTTGCCAGTTAGCATGGAGAAGAGCAGGCGGTATTGTTCAGGTGTTTGAAAGCTGGTATTCTAGTCTCCTGTTCTCAGATTGGATTTCCTTTGGCACATGCAGGAGGCAGATGAGTTTAATGATTCACATTGCCTCTGCTGTCCCACTCAACATCGAATCTGGTATAAACAGCCAAAGAGTCTTTTGCTGGTGGTAAATTCTCTTAGATTAGACATTTATGGAATGAGTTGTTGGCATCTTCAAGCACAAATACTATGGCACTTCCATATATTCATTTTATCAGCCTGTTATAGTGACTGTAGGTCCCAAGAGAGCTTTCTTTCCTTGAGTTACAGGAAACAGCTGCTCCCTCTGTTTTCCATGTCCAGTGTAATTCGGAGGGGAATTTTTCAGAAGAAAGACTTACTTCCTCCTTCCCTAAATTTAAATGAAGTCGTTCTTTCCTAAATGCTGGGAGCCGGCTTATTTTAGGCACTTCTTGAAGCAATGAGCTCAGAGAGCTAGGGAAACAATTCCCTATAAACCACCTTTTTATTGAGGTGGATATTCTTTGCCTTGTTGCAGCTGGTATTCAGTGCAGATGACCATCTCCAGTTTTACTAAAATGGTACTTTTTAAATTTAACTCTGCTGTGCACCCTGATTGCATAGAATTAATTTAATTTGCTGTTTGCTTGCCTAGGAGAATAACTGTTCTTGAGAACACACACGTCTGTTTTGTTGAAAATGGAGCTTATAAAAATAAAAACTTACATCTGACTAATCTCTCTACTTCAGTTTTGTATGTGAGAACATTGGAGCCATGACTTCAAAATAGTTTTGCTTTGGCTTTGCAAATAATGTTTGCAGTCCAGAGTTCATGGTCCACTTGATCAAAAGGCACAGTGGGTGAGAGGGAATGATCAAGTAATTTGCCAGATATGAGGGATATTCTGCATTTGGAAGTTCCAATTCTGTGCATTACGTATAAGAATATCACTCCTGTGTGCAGAATCTGATTCTTTCAAGCTTAGCTGTTCCTAGTACTGTACCCAGGTCAGTAAAGAATGGCTGCCTCCTTTGTGACGGTTATTGGTGTAAGCTGCTGCTATGGATATGTGATTCCTTTGTAGGTGTAAGTGGGGGGGAAAAAAATGAAATTACTGGCAACATATTTTTATTTGTAACTCTAGATTTAAAAGTATGTCCTGCAACGGTCCTTGACTTCAGAAGCATAGTGCTTGCACTTTTTTCTTTCCAAATACAAAATATCCACAACTAGTCCCTTGTCCCCTAAAAAGTCTGTACCCCCAACAGTACGCCCAATAGCTGTATTCCAAATAACAGTTTTCATCCCCTCTGTGATGTTGGGTTAACTATTGCTCCCTTACTACAGGAAAACATACGATTTAGCTGTTGTTATTTTTTTATTATCATTTTATTAGTTGGTCTAATACCAGATTTACCCGAAGAACCTTGTCTGCCTATAATTTACCTGTACTTCTGGTTGCCTAGGGGTGTAACGAGAGAATTTGGCAACACTAGGAAGGAAAAGATGCTGTGGGCAGCTGTGGGAATTTTTCAACCAAGTGCATAGTGAGGCAGGATGTCATCTTGTGATCCCTAAACTGGCAGAATTGGAGGAACCCAGGAGTCTGGGGAGTGCTTTGTTTTCTCATGACTCCTCCTGAAGCTAAATGGCTGGGGTGAGGGTGTGTGTGTGTGGGGGGATTTGAGACATAGATTATGTAATATGGAAAGAAGGCAGAAGTAAGACTTGTTTCTTGAATTAGTTGCTGATGAAAACCTGGATGTAAAACTGCTCCCTTTTAGAATAAGGGAGCCACTTTCTCCAAGCATGAACAAATATTATATGGGTGACTGGGGGGGGGGAAGGGTTTGTGGGATGGGACAGTTAGAAGTTATTGCTTTTGTCTTGCATCTGAGACTCATGTGTCCCATCAAGAACTGCCTTCTGTAAACCACATCATGTTACAACAAAGAAACATTGCCTTGTGCTGCTAATGTTAATTTGGAGGCATCTGTTTACAAGCTGTCCTGACCTTGTGCATATTGACACTGTTTATTTGTATAACCCCAAATGGGTGCTGTTTAGTCTGTGGGAGAAATACCACGCGCATATAGATATCTGGCTCTTTGTCTGCCTACTTCCTGAACCCCTGTTGCCAGTGCCTTCACATTTTTCCTTATGCCAGCACCTCCTAGCCTGGAATAAGCTGTTGCTTTGAAAGAAGTGTTATATACCAGCACAAGTGGAAGCACACTAGAGGTTTCTCACTTCAGTATATAGTTAAGTAGCATACCTTTCAGTTGTAGACAAGCCTTGAAAGATCAGTGCCCCTAGGCCTGATTGGAAGCTGTCTGTGTGCCTTAGGTTTATCCTGTCACGTACTAGACCTCCATAGTTGTTAATCCACTAGTTTAACATAGTGCAGGGCTATATATAATTCCTTGTTTCTTTGTTGGACATATATTGTGTCTCCTCTGGCCCTGCAAGTGCATACATGCTTCAGGGGAAAGTGAACCGTGTAAACACTTTGACTCCCAATGTCTCTGCAGTGTCAGAATATTGCACTGCCTATAGCTTTTGGCCTGAATAATATCTTAAATTTGACTGCAGCTCCCCTGCAAACCATAACTTGGGGATTGTTTGATGCAACTAATTGTTCTACCCTGGTCAGCTTCATTTTGTTGCTGGGATTAAGTTGGTCTAGTACAGATTTAACCCATTAAGTACTCTGCATTTTTCACATTTTAGCAGGTCTTCAGTTTGCCCTGACCTTTTGATCTGCATTTTTCAGATGTTTGCTTTGACCTGACCTGTAATTGCCCTTTGTTCTCTGTATTCAATCAGTTCTCCAGGAAACCTACTGTTTGGGAGGCTGTGTTCTTTTATATGAGTCAGTGTGCTGGAAGTAGATGACAGTGCACAGTGCTGGTCCTTGTTCCGCAACAAAAAGAAACAGAAGGGAAAAGAAAGCATGTGGTAAAAGAAGGTTAAAATGGAACATGAGACACCAGTGAGAGCAGCAAGGGGCAAAGTGTAAAATGGCTGCTGTGCAGTTGTCTGGAGACCTGAGTCTGGTTTAGGAGCTGCTCTTAGGAGTTTTTTGACCTATTCATAGAGTATGCAGATATGGGTAATGTATTACATGAGATTTGAACTGCAGCGCATCAGAATCTACCATTAAAAGTCAGTTTGACACACAGGCTAAATGCTCTCCTAGAAATACTTTCTGCTCGAGTTTGTCAGCTGTATCTTAGAGTACTTCTTTTGTGAGACCTCAGCACTGGAGTAGGAATTGAGCCCTTACTGAAATGTTGGAGTTGGTTGTTCACTCAAGTTTTTCTCCCAGGTATTTGTCAGCTTTTAAATTTTAATAGGAGCTTTAGGATGTGGACTGGTGTGAACACTGACCTTCCCCGCCCCCCCCCCCCCCCAAAAAAAAAAAAAACACCACCCAAAAACAAACAAACCAAAGCAAAACACAAAACAAAAACCCAACTATCCCCGAACAAAAAAACATACTTTACTGGAAGAAGCAGTGTGTTGGTTTGACCTGGCTCCATAGCATCTGTATAGATTGCATGCTTCAGCAGGTTTTGGTACTTTGATTCAATCAGCTATTAGATAAAAGTACCAGAAAAAAGCCCTGCTGAAGCAAGTGATCTGCCGTCTGTTGAATGGGTGTGTGGTTTTTAAGTTAACTTTCTCCCAGTTCCAGTTGTAGGGCAGGGTGGCACCTGAGACAAACTGGTTTGGAGACGTATGGACTTGTGTAGGCAGTAGACCATGGGCAATTTCCTGGCATCTGCCAAGAGGTGGTTGCATACCACAGCTTGTGCATCTTGGAAATGTTTTAGCCTTTGAGGTACCAGCCTGTCCTGCCTTCTGTCAGACTTCAGACTAATGTGGCTAACCACCTCTCCAATTCAGCTGAGGAAGTAAAAGTTCTGATATGAAAAATAAGTAGAATTGTGCGGGGGAAGGGAAAGAGGAAACACTGAGACCTTTTATGGATCAAAAGAACTTCACTGTTTCTCTCTGATTTCACTTTAGATCAGGGATTTCCAACCTTTTTGAATGTGGGACTGGATCATGAACTTTTTATCACCCAGTGGACCGGCCAAAGGACGCCCCCATTAAGAAGCTGCTGAAGGGCTGGGGGAGGGACAAGGGGTGGGAATGAAAGTAAACAGTGTTTACTTTCATTTCCTGTCGCAGCATCTTGGGCCTCAGAAAATGGCTTGGCGGGCCACATGTTGGACAAGCCTGCTTTAGATTATATGTATGTATTGGAAACTTATGCCCACCTGGTCAGTTCTCTTAGAAAAGAACTTGTGCATTACATGAGCTTAAAGAACCTGTTCATAAAATATTCCTTGTGTGATGTTATTGACTTAGCCAGTAGTGACTTCTTACCTGTATTACAAAATCAGATCATAACATCTCTTAAAGTCTGTAATACTGAGCATAGTTTGGACTCTTTGTTCCCGTCTATGTAATAGAACACTAAACTGGACTTTGTACCAAGTTTTGTCGGCAGGCCCCGATATGGAGGTAGGTATGCTGCAGACTGTGCTAATGGTATAGAAAACAGCAATATTGGTGACACTCTTGTGGTCCTTAATATATGAAGGATCCAGTTCCTAAAGACATGTGAACATGCAGAAGCCTCAGCTTTTCACCTACAGAAGTTGCCTTTGTAGTGTGTGTGTGTGTGTGTGTGTGTGTGTGTGTAGAAGCCAGGTTCATTTTGTTTTTGTGGTTTGACTTGTGTATTTTCTGATAGTTGGGTAGTTTTTTCTCTCTCCCCCTCTCTCCTCTTATGCTAATTTAATGTATCCATTCATGATAAATTGTGATGGGACCTTTTTTTAGTAGTTTATTCTTATTTATTGACATTGTGTGGCTAAGACAGCACTCTTTTGAACCCTGGTGTGACTCCCATTCGTGCCTAATTTTACATAGTTTGGATTGTGCAGAGACATTTGTCTATCATACCAAAACATTCTGGAGCTCTGACTGAAACCTTGGGTCTGAGTCTCTTTGGGGTATGTTTATCGCTTCCAAATTTTAACCTGCCTGTTACTAAGTCTTGTTTCGTAGCCCCTCTCCCATGCAGAAACGTTTAATTTAAGTATAGTGATTCTTTAATCCCAGGCTAGGTGGCTCATGTACTGTAGATGAACACCCAAATGAGGCTTTTGTTGATACTGATAATCCATGTAGGACACCACAAGCTAATGATTTTAGTGCTGACAGTTCTTAAGTACCTTCCCACAGTTTCTCAGTGTGCCTGGAAGAACAGATGTAATTTTCCTGTAATGTCTTGGGGAAACAATCATACTGGTGCAGCACAGGGTACCCTGGGACAGGTCTTCAGAAATGAACTGTGCATTCATGCAGCACCATTGCACATGTAGTAATTTCAGTGTGCTTGCTCACCCCGGCTTCCAGAAGAGTCTGGTTACCTGAGTGCACTTGCAAAGATGTAACACTGGTGTAAGCAAGGGCAAGTGAGAGAGGAATTGGATTCCTGTGGTGCCAAAAGAGCCTTGTCTGTCTTTCAGGTGAGCTATGCTTTTACTCCTTATACTGATTCCTCCAGCTGTAATAGTCTTCTGTACTGTTTTGGAGAACTGCTTGCTAACTAGAAGGGCAGAAAACCCTTTTCTAATTACGTTACTTATACATCCATGAATTGGTTGTAGTTTTATGATGAGTGGTGCTCCTATTCATGTAATTCATGTACTGATTGAGTTGGTACTAGTACTGTCAAGTTTTTTTGTGGCCTACTAATGTATATTTGGCTAAAAAATGACAGTGGTTTTTGGGGCCTCGTGTTACTTGCTTGATTCTAGATCAGATTTGCTCAACTTTGCAGCATTAGTAGCTGCAGATGTTTCCAGGATTACTTCCATTTTCAGATCTTTTAGGGTGGACCCTACTACACTTGTTGGTTCCAGGAACATATACTGCAGACTTGAAGTGCTCTGTGGCAGAGTTTGCAAGGGTTAATTGCTCCTTACATTGTCAGTTTGTTTGGTTTTTTTTTTTTCTTTTTTTGGTTATCTTTTAAAAGAGCAGAAAGAAGGTGGTCAGGTCACTCCTCCCTCCCTCACCCCTTGCCCAGGTTTGTGAACATAAAAGGGGAGGCCCTTACCTGCCTCTCAGTTCCTTTATAATAAGTGCTTATGCCATAGAAAGGGTGCGGGTGTCTTTTGGTTTGTTTGACCTTAATGCTGTCAGTTTCTTTCTTTTTGCTTATCCATCTTTTAAAACAGCAAAGAAAGAATGATTGTGTCACAGGCTAGCCAGGGTCATTTCACACCCTACTGAAAGAGCAGGTTTTTCATGTCTCCTTGATGAAGGCTGACATTAAGTCCAGCATTGATTATTTTTTTTTTTTTGCGGGGGGGGGGAATCCTACTCAGAAGTGTATGCAGAATATAAATTGCATTGTTTAGTGCCAAGGATTAGATAGTTGGTAGAGTGGCTCAGTTTCCAAATCTGCCTGGGTTAAGGTTTATGACTGGTTTAGCACAGCTGATCATTTTTATTTTATAAGTGGCACTGCAGTCACCCAAACAGTCAACAGTCTAGTGGAAGGACCAGGGTTGTGAAAGGTTAAACATTTAAACAATAAATATATTATACTGGTTATGCATTACTGGTTAATGTTTAGGGTGGGGCACAGTCTGGTGGGGGAAGGGAAGCTGTTCATAGATTCTTAGATGTTAGGGTTGGAAGGACCTCAATAGATCATTGAGTCTGACCCCCTGCATAGGCAGGAAAGAGTGCTGGGTTCAGATGACCCCAGCCAGATGCCTATCTAACCTCCTCTTGAAGACCCCCAGGGTAGGGGAGAGCACCACCTCTGTTGGGAGCTCATTCCAGATTTTGGCCACTGTAATGGTGAAGTTCTTTCTAATGTCCAATCTAAATCTGCTCTCTGCTAGCTTATGGCTATTATTTCTTGTAAGCCCCCGGAGCGCCTTGGTGAGTAGAGCCTCGCCTATTCCCTTCTGCACCCCCATGATGAATTTATAGGCGGCCACAAGGTCACCTCTACCTTCTCTTGCAGAGGCTGAAGAGTCCAGGTGCCCTAGTCTCTCCTCTTAGGGTTTGGCCTGCAATCCTTTAACCATATGAGTGGCCCTCCTCTGGACCTTCTCCAGGTTATCCACATCCCTCTTAAAGTTCGGCGCCCAAAACTGGATGCAGTACTCCAACTGCAATCTGACCAGCACCCGATAGAGGGGAAGTATCACCTCCTTGGTTCTTTGTCATGCATCTGCTGATGCATGATGAAGTGCAGTTAGCTTTGCTGATGACTTGGTCACACTGATGACTCATGTTCATCTTGGAGTCCACTAAGACTCCGAGATCCCTTTCCGCTTCCATGCTGCTGAGCAGGTCATTCCCTAGACACTAGGTGTGCTGGGCACTTTTCCTCCCTAGGTGCAGCACTTTGCATTTCTTCTTGTTAAATCGCATTTTATTGTCTTCTGCCCATTTTGTTCAACCTGTCCAGGTCTGCCTGTAGTTGTTCCTTGCCCTCCGGTGTGTCCACTTCTCTCCACAGTTTTGTATCATCTGTAAACTTGGACAGAGTATACTTCACTCCTTTGTCCAAGTCACTGATGAAGACTTTGAAGATTACTGGTCCAAGGAGCAAGCCCTGCGGGACCCCACTGCCCATGTCCTTCCAGGTCGATACCAACCTGTCCACCACCATTCTCTGGGTATGACCCTCTAGCCAATTTGCCACCCACCGGACTGTGTAATCATCCAAGTCACAGCCTCTTTATTTGTTCACCAGTATGGGGTGGGATACCATATCGAAGGCCTTCCTGAAGTCTAAGTAAACGATATCCACTCCTACTCTTTCATCCAGGTGCTTTGTAACCTGGTCATAAAAAGAGACTAGATTAGTCGGGCATGATCTACCTGCTACGAACCCGTGCTGGTTTCCCCTCAGCATAATTTTTCCTGCTGGGCTCTCACATATATGAGCCTTAATAATCTTTTCAAAGATTTTACCAAGAGTGGAGGTGAGACTGACTGGCCTTAGTTGCCTGGATCCTCCTTCCTCCCCTTCTTGAAAATAGGGACCACACTGACCCTCTTCCAGTCCTCTGGGACCTGGCCCGTGTGCCACGAGTGCTCAAATATTCTTGCCAGTGGCTGTGCAATGACATCAGTCAGTGCCTTCAGTACCTTTGGGTGGAGCTTGTCCAGGCCTGCCGACTTAAGTGCATCCAGTCCTTCCAAGTGACTCTGTGCCATCTCAGGGTCAACGCTTGGTAGTCTGGCACCCTGCTGTTGTCTCTCTACCATCCCATTGTGAGACTTGTTTTGCCCCTCATTTAGGAACACTGAGACAAAGAACTTGTTGAGGAGTTCAGTCTTGTCCCCCCTGTCTGTCACCAATTGCTTTTGCCCGTCCAGTAGTGGTCCTATATATACTACCCTGGGCCTTCCTTTTACTCCCTATATATCTGAAAAACAATTTTTTGTTATCCTTAACTTGGGATGCCATCCTCAGCTCCATGGTAGCTTTGGCCTTTCTAACTGCCTCCCTACAACTGCGAGCTGAGGAGGCATACTCCTCTTTAGTAATTTCTCCCTGTTTCCACTGCTTGTATGTCCCCCTCTTTGCCCTTAGGCTGCTCTGGATTTCTCTGGTCAGCCAAGGAAGCCTCTTGGCCCCTTTTTCCCCCTGCAGTTCAGTGCCTCAGGAACAGGAAGGCAGCAGGGCAGGCAGGTGGGAGGAGGAGGGGAGGGCCCAAGGGGACTAGTACCCATAGCCTGTATCTGCTGTTAAAGAGGGAAAACATTGGTTGGCCTAATGACTCATCAATTAAGCAATTGCTCCTTTACAAATACTCCATCCCAGGGTACCTTGCAGGGGGGCTGGGAAAGCCCCTCACCTGCTGCTGCCCCTACCTGTGGCTTCAAATGGGCTGTGTTGTCTGGTGGGGGTTGCCATGACTTCCTTCCTGTGCCCCCTCCCCCCCCAATGGCTCCCAGCATTAGCTGTGTCTGAGAAGCTGTATAACTGTTTAACCAATATAATTAGAGCAGGTTTAAATGGATATTTTTTTAAAACAATATTTGCATTCCTAGAAGGAGCTCTTTGCGACCATGTGTATACCTCTTTGACTCAGTGTTGAGGTCTGCTGATGAACAGTCTAGTTCTTCTGGGACATAACTGTAGCTCTTTCCCTGCCTGTTCCTCCTGTATCCTAACCTGGGAGTCCCTTTTGGCTTCTGGAGTCTTTGTGCTTCTCACCCTTACAATAAACTAGCTGGGGACACTCTTCCGCCTTAGTTGTTGTATGGATCGGACAGCCCTCTGGGCTGTTGGTACCAAAAACTTGTATTTTCCAGGAATTGGATAATGCTGGTACCACCAGTGCACCTCTTACTCTGCTGAGCCCTGTCTTAGACTTAAGGATTGGTCTTTTGTTTTTCTTTTGCTCTGGCATAAGCCCTACTACAATCTGGTTTGCTGGGAGACATCATGTTTAAAGAAGACTTCCATAAATGAGAAGCCTCTAATTGGCTTTCGCTAGGTGTTTTGTTCAAATTAAATGACTTAATATCCCAATAGTATGTGGGATCTTTTTAATGTTTTTTGGAAAAAACTGAATATAGTTTACAGTGTGCATTCGCATTATGGTGTGGTCCTGAGCCAAAAAATTGTTTGCTGTGAGCCCTAAATTAATCTTCACTTAGCTATAGAAGTCAATATAAAAGGTGTGAAGCTGGTATTTGTTCACAATCTGGTCTCTATGGTCCACAGTTCTCTTGGAGCAGAGGTAGCTAACCTGCAGCATGGGTGCCACGCATGGCATGGGCTGTCTATGTGGCGGATGGCAGATTGGGCAGGGAGAAGAAAGCTGACAAATTTTGGACAAGGGAGCAGAAAACTGACCAGCAGATAGTTACAGGAAAGTTTTTGGAGTGACACTTGGGGAGGGTGCAAGGCTAATTTATGGCATGCCTGCTAAAAAGGTTGGCCCCCACTGTTTTAGAGTCCCTTTAGACTGCAGGACAATTAGTAAGAGCATGCAAGGCTATTTCACATTATGTCTGTTTAGTTGTTTAAAAAAAATCTTTAGGGTTGTCTCTATGTGGCATCTGTAAATTCCTAGTCCCTGTTTCTTTGGAGCATGTTTGTGTTCTGAGATATTTTTGGTTTAAAACGGGGGGTTAGGAATGTACTTAAACCAAACCTGATTTGGATGCAAGGCTTTTCAGGAACATATAGCATCTCTTATTGGCGCTAGATTTTTTTTCTTTTTTAAATTCCTGTTATGCTGTTTTTCTTTCAGATTCTTCATTTGGGTATTGAGCTTTTGTGTTAGCAGTACCTTAAATGGCTTCCATTTTGTGCTGAGCTGTCTTGTATAGCTCCGTGCAGACAAATAGTTTTTTTGATAATATGACCACTTTTGTGCTCTTTGAACTAGAAAGTCTCATGCTTGCTTTCCTCGTCAGACCTGAAGAGGAATGCTTTACATTTAAAAGCTGGTCTAACTTGATTCCATCTGTCTATATTGTTGCTAGACTAAAAGATACCACCTCAAAAATATCCTTGATGTCTCAAATGAAGACATGTAATGGGGCGGGGGGGAAGGGGAGCACTAGTTTTAGACTTGAAAGTGTTTCAATTTAAACTAGAATTTTGAAATCTGAACAAGAGTAGTAGCTAATTTTTGTCTCAAAATCCAAAGAAGCCAAAGGAACTGAAAGCAATGATGCCAGATACAAGCACGATAAAGCCATTCATGTCAGCTAGTTCAGATTCTGCTTGAGCAAATGATTGCAAAGCAGTCTGAAGTGTAGAGGTGTATTAACTATGATGATTCAATTTTTTTTTCTATGTATTCTATGATTGCAACATGAGACAGCTTAGTTACCTACTATAGAGTATTAAGGCTCAACCTGTGTCAATGCATTCGCCTTAAAATTTTGTGAAGTATTTAATGTGATCAAAGCACTGCTTGTGGGTAGGGTGAGACTTGGCCATTATGAAATTCTTTAAAACCATTTTGGCTGGTGTCAGCTGAGGAATTGAGAGGGTTGTGTGCTTCACTGAAGTGGACATGGGTGACTTGAAGAATGGGAACTGCCATTCAGTTCTTTGCTTATAAGTTTCAGAAGGAGAAGCAGTTTAACCATTTGTCACAAAGATAACAGGTCTGTCTTTGTTCTCCTGCACTGGAGTAGGCCTTAAACGTGTTTTACATATAATTGTTGCTTTAAAGATCAGTAGATTCATAGATTTCATATATATTAGGGCTGGAAGGGACCTCAGAAGATCATCGAGTCCAGCCCCCCGCCCAAAGGGCAGCAAGTCAGCTGGGGTCATAGGATCCCAGCAAGATAAGCATCCAATTTACTCTTGAAGGTGTTCACTGTAGGTGCTTGAACCACCTCCGCTGGCAGGCTGTTCCAGACCTTGGGGGCTCGAACAGTAAAGAAATTCTTCCTTATGTCCAGCCTCAAACGGTCTTGCAGTAGTTTATAACTGTTTGACCTCATCAGCCCTTGGGCCGCACTGGTGAACAAACGTTCCCCCAGATCCTGGTGGTCATCCCAGATAAACTTATAGGTGGTCATCAGATCACCCCTGAGCCTGCGCTTGTCCAGGCTAAAGAGCCCCATGGCTCTCAGCCTGTTGTCGTAAGGTGTTTTCCTGACCCCTGATCATGCGCGTGGCTCTTCTTTGGACTCTCTCAAGCTTCTCCACATCCTTTTTGAATTGTGGAGCCCAAAACTGAACGCAGTACTCCAGCTGCGGCCTCACCAAGGCCGAGTACAGGGGGAGAATGACGTCCCGGGATTTGCTTGAGAAGCATCTGTGGATGCAAGCCAGTGTTTCGGTCGCTTTACTAGCTACAGCATCACATTGCAGGCTCATGTTCATCTTGTGGTCAATGATGACCCCCAAGTCCCTTTTGTCCGTAGTGCTAGCCAGCATAGCACTGCTGAGCCTATAAGGGTGCTGCAGGTTTTTCCTCCCAAGGTGGAGAACCTTGCATTTTTTGGTGTTAAACACCATGAGGTTCTCATCTGCCCATTTGCTGAGCCTGTCCAGGTCAGCCTGGATCACCCTTCTGTCTTCTGGTGTGGATGCTTTGCCTCAAAGTTTGGTGTCATCGGCGAACTTGGCCAGTCCACTTCTGACTCCAGTGTCCACATCATTAATGAAGATGTTGAACACTATGGGTCCAAGGACAGAGCCTTGAGGGACCCCACTAGTCGTAGGGCATCATGACAATTGACTTCTGTCAACCACTGCCCTCTGGGTCTGACCGCAGCCAGTTCTCCAGCCAGCAGATCACGGTGGACCCAAGGCCACAATTGGCCTGTTTTGCCATGGGGTGATCATGGGATGCCAGATCGAAGGCTTTTTTAAAGTCAGGATATATGACATCAATCTCTTCTCCCTTGTCCAGGTGATGGGTCACCTGGTCGTAGAAGGAAATGAGATTGGTCAAGCAAGATGTACCGGCAACAAACCCGTCCTGGTTATCCCTTAGGATGTTGGCGTCGGCCAGTCCATTAAGGATGGCCTTTTTAATAAACTTTTCTAAGACCTTCCGCTGGATAGAAGTCAGGCTGATGGGCCTATAGTTTGCCAGATCCACTTTCCTCCCTTTCTTGAAGATAGGTACCACATTGGCCTTCTTCCAGTCTTTGGGCACTACACCAAAGTGCCAGGAGTTTTCAAAGATCCGTGCCAAAGGGTGGGCTACGATACTCGCCAGCTCCTTGAGAACCTTGGGGTGTAGATTGTCAGGGCCGGCTGACTTGAAGGTATCTAGTTGTTTTATTTTGTCAGGCCCTCATGTCTATGCAATACTTTGTGGTTTTTCTTACATATTTTGTGTGAAATTCAGTGTTTAATTCAACCATAATTTTTATCCATTTGTTTTGGCTGATCTTTGAGTCTTCCTTTGACTGCATTAAGTTGTGCCTGCTTGTTTCATTTCTGTAATGTTGGGCATTATATTGATATTTGTGCAATGCTTGGGTAAATTTATGGCTTACTGCCTTAACTCTTTTGTAGCCTTCATGCAGTAATTATGAATTTCCCTGCCTATCCATCCCTGTGTGCTTGTACCGTACCTCTTGGACATGAGTGACCTGCCAAAGTTCTATAAACCTAGGAAAACATCCGAGATGGAGAGCTGATGGTGTCACTTATAAAGAGGTTGCCTAACACTTTTTTACTGGCAAAATCTTCTTTTAGTTGCTTAGAACTCTGTCACTTTAGCTGAGTAGGCAGACATTTTTTAGGGTGAATCTTTTTGGGGAATGTCAGCAAAAACAGCTAAGCCATTTTGGAGAGTTCCACTCTTCAAAGCATAGTATTTTTCTTTGTTAAACAAATCAAAACAAAAAACCTCCCTGCAAATGGTTTGATCAGGAAGATGAAATCTCCTGTATAAGAGGGATCATGTAGTGCCAGGGCATGATGGTGGTTGTGGGTTCTCTTGGTTTGTTTTTTTTTTTAAAAGGCTGTGGTTAGGCCTTTTTTGGAGGCTGGCCACAATGTTCTCCTGAGTGCTGTAATAAGCAGTGCTTTTCAGCTGCAAGACGCATTGCATGCACTCTGCCTCCACAGCGCTTGCTGAACTTTTTCTCTCCTGGGGCTGAGCAGAACTGCTCCTGTACTATATATACATAGGGCTGCTTCTTGGCTGCAGCACTCCAGCAGGGAGGTTCTTGCACAAATGAGGAGGAGAATGAAGCCTGACTTGAATGCAGAAGGATGAACAATGGGGACAGGTGCAGCCCTTGGGAAATGGCAGGGTGAGACAAAAAGAGAGGGGAAACTCACTAGGGTACAGAGAAATGGCAGAAGGGCCTGAGATCACTGGGATACACTTCTTTCTAGAACCTGAGTTGATTCCAGATTCCTGAATCCTCATATTTTCCTCCTCCTGGTGTCTAATTCATAAGTCCACTAAAGAGTCATCTCTGAGAGCTGGTCCATGAAGGAGAATGACTTGCTGCTGAAACCTGATAAATGATAGTGTTCTGAACAAAAGGTTCAGCCCTACTGACATGTGGTTGCAATTTTTAGGCTTTATAAAGGAGAATAGTGGCAATTCAGTCAATTTAGCCTTGGTGCCTAGATATGATAGTGATAGAACCTTGTATTGCTTGGTCATGCTGTTCTCCATGAGATAATTGCCTCATTCCATGTTGCTTTACTTCTGCTATGAATGAGGGGGACAGTTATTTGGGACTGAGGGCCACATAGGGAGTTTGAACTGTTGTGGGCCAGGTCAGGAGTCTGTCCTCCCCACCCTCCCTGCAACAACTTATCAAAACTTCCTGTGGGGCTTTCGGCAGGCAGGAAGCAGTGTTCAGGAGTGGGATGGGCAGGCAAGGCCAAGCCACTGCCTGCACGCTCTGCCTGGTGCAGGGGGTGTATATTGGAGTGTGTGTGGTGGTGGTGGTGGGGGGTGCTACCTGGGCTCTAGGTCCTTGGAGCCAGCCAGTGGAGGGAGAGGGGGTGCATGCAGCATAGCTTGTCTGGGTGATGAGATCTGTGGATACCAAGCCCTACCCAGGGCAGCCTGTGCTGCCCTCCTGCCCATGCCCACTGTACTGCAGTGTGTGGCTTGTAGTGGGCTGTTTCTGGTGCAGTGGTAGCTGGCTGGGTGCTGCTCTACTTCCTTCACCTCCAGTGGGAGTCGCTTGGTTGACACCCGCCTTGCAGGGGTGGTAGGACAGGAGCAGGAACATAAGGAAGGAGCTGCTGCTGGAGATGAGGGGAGCGGAGCAGCACTTGGCTGGCTACAACTGCGCCGGAAGCTGCATGCACTGACGGGTCTAGGCCTGGGCCAGCAGGACTACCCTGCTCCTGCCATGCCATTTCAAGTATGGTGGTGGGGGAAGCTTCAGCTGGGCAGCTCCTGCTTCAGTACTGGCTCTGCCTCCAGCTCCCGGATGCCTTCCACCTGCTCTGTCTGCCTGGTTTGATGAACAGCCAATTGGGGCTGGGCAGTGTGGGTGGACTACAACTGGGAGCTGGAGGCAGGAGCTACCTGGCTGAAGCTTCTTTGCCCCCCCCCCCAAAAGCTCAGAGCACACAGCAGGGGCATGAGCAGGAGGAGGAGCCATTGCTGGAGGTGAGGGGAGTAGAACAGGCCTGCTGGCCCTGACCCTGGCCAGCATGCTTAGTACCCCTCAGGGTTGTTCTTGGTGTGGCTGCAAATGACTGGGTGTGCAACTCTGTTCCCCTTATCTCCAGCAGCAGCTCCTTCCACTCCTGCTGCACTGCTCTTGACAGCGATCCGGAAGCTTCATCCAGACAACTCCTATGGAGGTGAGGGGAGCAGAGCAGCACTAGGAACAGTCCTGGCTGGAGCTTCATGCACTGGTTGGGAGCATGATGCCGGCTGCCCTAGTGGGAATGGGTGGGGCTCGGCTCCATGCAGAGCTTCATGAGGGCAACCATGGGCAGGATCCAGTCAGTTGGCAGGCTGAATCCAGCCTAGGGTCTGTATTTTGACTACCCCTGTTCTAGGAAAAGTACTTGCCATGTAATTTTGGCTAGTGGTTGCATTCCTTTGTAGAGTGCACACCTTGAGACTGCTGGGGCCTGATTTGCAGTCCTGAACATTTTATTTCAAAGGAAGTCACTAGGAGCTGTGCTTTGAACATCAAGTGCTATATAATGCTAACCCAGAAAAGAGTGCTTTGAGTGTTTCAAGTTGGGTAGGTGTCATAAGTGGATGCTGTCTATTTTTGTTGTGGTTGGGTTTTTTTGGGGGTGGGGTGTAGTGGGGTATATTTTTTTTGTTTTGTTTTGTTTTTTTTGTCCCTACTATGTGTCTGCCTCAGGCTTTATAACATAGTAAAAATCAAAGTGTCACTTAAAATAAGTGAATTCACTGAAGCAGATGCCACAAGGGTGAGTGCTGTATATAAATAATCCAATTTGTATTGTTCAGTTCAGGGTTTGAATGCTATATAGTAATAAATGCATGAGGTTGCCTGAGACTGGGAAGTACTGAGAGCTGCATAAATCAGGCACCATTTATCCTGTGTTTTGGATACAGCATGAGTCCCATGGAAAAATGTATTGTCATGTGATTCAAGTCTCTTGTAACACATGAACAAACAACCTTAATTATGGCATTGACCAAGTGATTTGCAACCTTAACTTTTGAATATTCCTTCGTATTTACCACACTTGTTCTCCATTGAGTGAATTGTGTTTAAAAAAAAAAAAAAAAAAAGAAATTCTAAACATATTACTGTCAGGTATTGTGCCTACCTGGTTATAACCTAGTTACTAGCATGGCCTGCCTTTCTGGCTATATCAGAAATACTGGGGTGGTGGGGGATACCAACTTTGTTTTAGCTTTATGATACTGCTGCCCTGCTGCCAAACCTGAAGATGCATGGGGAGCCCCAGGTCCTGTGCCTGATCACAGGGGCAGAGCCAGGCTTTGGGGCCCAATCCCAGTGCGGAGGGGCTGGTGTCAGGCCCCCAAGACTGTCCCCCTAGGGGGTGGTACTGGCCCCCTGGGGATCCAGTCCTGGTGTCTGGTGCCGCTCCTTCCCACACTCCATGGTTGTATCTGGATAGAGCATCAGATACGGATTTTATAGCCAGATTGGTTGCTGGAGTGGATGGTGATCTTGTCATTTTTGCATGTGTGAGTAGGTGTTTTCCTGCTGTAGCGTCTACCTTGAATACAGGTAGCACTGAGGAAGTCAAGAGGATGCCAAGAGTGAGCCAACCTAAGCATGTGAAAGGAAATACCCTTGATAGTGTGTAAGATGTTATAGAAGTGCCAGGCTCTGTGGAGCAGGTCTTGCTGACCGGAGTTCTGCTTTTCTGTCTGGCTTCCTCAGAGGCTAATCAGTCAGCAAGTAGAGGGAATGCACCACCCCTGTAGAATTTTTCTCAAATGTTTTCTTGTTCAGTGTTTCAGAACTGTATTTTGTGGATAGTGCAGCTAACAGATGAAAAACTTTCTACCTTTCCTTGGCCTGTGTATAGGTTTCTGACTTTGCCTAGCTTGGACATTTCCTTACAAAGTTGTCAATGTAGTCTTGAAGTTTCAGACAAGGTTTGTACATATTTCCCGCCCCCCCCCCCGATTATTGAAGTGTTACTGTTGTGCATAAACTGTGTCCTAGCCATCCCTTTATAGAGAAATAATGCGTGCGTGTTTGGATGGCTGAGATTAGTGAGGCCTGTTTTTGGAATCAGAAAATATTACAGGATATGGGGATTGCATTTTCAAATGCAGGTTCTATTACTGCAGCAGTGAAATCAGCTGTGAGGGTGGCCTTCGTTCTCTAGTACAGCCTTCTCTTATTATCCAAAAGAGATTTTAGGCAAAATAAAGCCATGTTTTTACGCCATTCTCTGCTCTGTGCACAGGACCAGCTGGCCTTGTAAATTAAGGTAGTGACAGTCTTTCAGACCACTGAGGTAAGAAGTCAATGCCACAAACGCATGTAAATTAATTATGATTTTTCATTGTTTGTTTTGATATTAAACAAATACGGAAAGAAATTCTAAGGATGGGGCCTGGATAATAGCTGCTGTGCTGGAGGTGATTTTTCAATAAGCAAGAAAATGCTACAGTAATATTAAATGCTGCAGCTTGTCCTGTGCATTGTTCTGTGCATTTTTAATTGTGCTGGGGTAAGCCATATTTGCTTTAAGGAAACATGAAATGCATGTCAAAATTTCCTCAAGGGAGTGAACTGGATGCCTTTTGGCATTTGTTCTGCTGCAGTATATGACTTTTTTTGTACAATGGAAAACAAGAATTCATGAAACATTGTTTAAATTATGTCACTTGCAAGTAACTCATTGCTGACTTATTTTATACAGATGTAGTGTTATGTGGGAAGTTACATATTTGGAAACAGTTGAGGCTTCCTTGTTGAGATTATTGTTCTGCAGGCTTGTGATTTGCCTGCATATATTTGAAACTGTTTAATCCCTTGTACCAATGTCTGTTCTAGCCTCCCTTCTTCATAACCCTTCCAATTTGTCATTTTTTCTGGAGCAGTGTCACTTCTGTTAGTAACAGTGGGAACTTTTAATATAGATGGAATCCCAGCAGTTACTGTCACTTAAAACACAGCTAGTGGTATTTTGAGATGATCAAGGTCAGGGATGTCCAAATTCACCTAGCCCCACATGCCAGATCCAGTTTGTATCTGGAGCATCCAGTTGATACCATGTGCGACTTCATAGACTTTTAGGGTTGAAATGGACTCAGTAGATCATCAGTGATGCTGGCCTGTTCCTGCTGCTATACTGAATGACAGGACACATGGCCCTGGAGTTGCTGGAGTAAAACTGAACCACCGACAGTACTGGGGCCCAGATGAATAGGGGTCCACAAGCTGTATCCAGCCTGTGGGTTGTAACTTTGATACCCCTGGTCTGGAGGACGTAACTAAAATACTAATTGTCATTAGCTTCTCATCTACATTGGCAGTCTTCTGGTTGCTGACATTTGTACAGCTGTATCAGTGAAGAAGCTTCAGAGGAAAAGGTGAGGACATGGACAGATGAACAAATTTTTACTGAGAAAATGAGGGGATTGATCATGTCAGATGGTCTGCAGTAATTTTTCGTGTGTCCACTCTGTCTCATGGTAAGTGGAAATTAAACCACAGTAGATTTATCCCTGAGTGAAGTAACCATTAAATTCAGGGAGTTAACTTTTTTGTGTTGTAGGATAGAGTAGACCCACAGAAATTATTGTGGGACACCTGATGTGGTAATTCCCATTCATGTTGTGGGTAATTCCCATTCATGTTGTGGCTTAGCTTGTTGATCTGTTCACACACTGTTCCCAGTAGTGTAATATAAGAGAATTAAGAAAACTACTTTAGCTGAACAAGAGATTCTTTTGTGAGGAGAAGGTGGTGCTGTTTACATTTCATAGATTAACATAGCATACGAAGCTGTGTGTAGGACCTGGAAGGATAGTATACAGGAGTCTCTAATCGCTCACTCTTAACAAACTTTTATGCCTTTCAGGCAAGCATGATAAGTACTTTAAAGGTAGAATGCAATGTCTGGAGTATCCAATATTAGTGTTAGATTGTTTAAAGGCTGAAGGAGGTTTATTTAAAAAAACAGAAACAACTGCACCGCCGCCTCCCCCCCCCCCCCCCCAAACTGACTTTATATAAAACTAGACCAGCCAGTGAGCCATGAATGGCCTCATTTTGTGCATTTCCGTTTTAAGAGATTTGCAGGCCCAAATCTGTACTACTATTTGCTGGTTTAAACAGTTGATATGTACCATGACAAACATGGAAAAATATGTTCTAGAACATACGCTTTTAACGGCATAAGCCTTCCTGTCAGAGAGATTTAACATCATTGTAGAAATAAAGTGCATCCTAGGAGTTTTGGAAGTTGTCAGTAAAGCACCCTGTTGCCCAAAAGATGGATGATCTTTGTTTAAAAACAGCCCCTACCTCCCCAAGAAAAAAACAAAACCCAAAAAACCTCCAGTAAAACCGTGGGTGCCATGTGCCAAGATAGACGACCTTAGAATCAAGGAGTAGTTTACTGATACCTCTTACATATATGTAACTAGCAATCCATTATTGCCTTTATTTACTCCTAACGTTTCTTCCAGTTAGGTAATTATGGAAGTCTTTCATCATTCATTTTTCATCTTGGGCCAGGCCTGTATTAGAAGCTTCAGCTCTTCACAGCAGTGTTAGTTAATGAATTCTTATTGACTGTTTGATTATTACTTGCAAAGGAAACTGTTTTTGCCAGTAAAATCTGTCTGCACCGAGTTAAACCTGTGTACCATTTATAGCATTTTTAAACTTGGCTCTGAAATACTGTAGTAGTGGAAGGGCACAAAGTATAAATAAATGCCCCCCACTCCAGTCTGAGAAGCACCAGGTTATGAAGAGAACAGGGTAGCGTAGCATCTTAGAACATAACTGGTTCAAAAAGGCATAAGCTTTTGTAGGTGACAGCTTGCTTTATTACCCTATCCTGCTTTCAGACTAACATGTCTAAACTTGTCTTTCTACTTGTGGGGTACATAGCGAATTTGTGTCTGTGAGGAGGCAGGGAAATGGAGGAAAAAGTAAAAAGAATAGAGGTGCCATAGAGTTCATTGGAAGTTGCTTGAAAGGCTAAAGTGGTTGTAATGACACACTTTTATTTTTCTTTTTTAAAACCATAACAAAATAAATGTGTTTTGTCAATGAAAATCATGATAACTTCTTTTTCCATTTTAGTTTTTCTTTAGTTTAAAACAAGGGTCTCAAACATAGCCTGTGGGGTGGATCCAGCCTGAAGAGCTGTGATCTGATTTGTGGGTCTTGGATTAACACCTGCATGCTGGATGCAGAGCAGATCAGGCTTGTGTGTTGGACCTGGTACTGCAGACACTGCTTGTGAGACAGGGTTGGGGCAAAAGGTGTGTGGGGCACCTGCGTTGGACCAATCATGTGCGCTGGGTTTAGGGCTGGTCCAGATTGGGCTGTGCCAGAGCCAGTGCACAGGGCTGTCTAGGCAGGCACTGCATGCAATGCATGCCCTGTATTGGCTTCTGGTGCCAGGAGTTAGCACCTGCAGAACTGGGTGTAGCCACTGTGCCTGATGTACTATGCAATGGTCCTGCTGCAGGTAGGCTAGATAAGTTTTGACCCCCTGGCTTAAAAAGTATGAAGTGAATCAGCTGTGTGTTCCAAAAGGTCATAACATCTGTGTAGCAGACCTTTTCTCTTGGGAGCAAAAGATGTGTGTAGTGTCTTGTCTTCTTTTAATTAAAAAACTGCCCACAAAAACCTGCTTGATAATAGGGCTTTAACTGTCTCCTGTGTTTAAATCATTAGGTGCCAGTTTTACAAAAGCAAATGCTTATTGGATGTGAATCTTATAATGAACAAATACTGTACTGTTTCATTTAATAAGTTAAGCATTTTTAATTGATGTCTATATAAACTTCTAGAATCCTTGAAATATGCTACTCAATGGAGAAAGTTTTTGTAACGTGTATTAATGTTTCTGTAAAATACTTCTCCCTTGCAGTTTTTATAGGTAATAGAAGACCCAAAGGTGACTGAAATAGGTATTTCATATTCTGTGCATTTTGTTGCTAGAGTATATGATAGTCTAGGCAGGTAGGCAGATCAGATCTGTTCTGGCACATATATACCACTGGCTGCTTAAATTTTTTTTCTGATTTTGTTCTTTGGCTCAGTCCCCCTGCAGAACAGTAATGCTGCTGTACATCTCCAGCAAGCCTGTTTTAGCTTTCAATGTTAGTGCCTTGCAGTCATCAGCCTCCACAAGTAAAATCAATTGCAGTTGTAGGTTTCCAACCAAGCCACTTGAGAATGAGCAGTTCTCTCATAGGAATAGTTGCAGGTGTATTGCTTGTTTTTTTGGCTGGAAAACGAAAGTAGTTTAAGGTAATTAAAAATTATCAGTACAGTTGTTGCTTAAATCCCATCTGAGTTCATCTCTTAGAAACTGCTTCATAGAGAGCTGTAGAAATTGGGCTTTTCTTGGGTGCTTGGAAAGTTAGTGCACATTACAACTATAATTCCTATTACAGCAGAGGACCTTTGTAGGAAGATTAAATAGCCCAGTCTGTGACTGTACTAATTACTTGAAAGATCGGGAAGATCTGTGTATGGCTCATGAGGTGTGATGCTGAGCAGTGCATCTTGTGGTGGTTGTAACATACTGGACTTCAGTCCATGTAGGTTCAGATGGTCTCTGTGAGCAAGGTGACTTACTTGGTTTTCAGACCAGACCTGAACTTTTAGGAGCTTATTGAATATGCTTTTAACAGCATGTTGTTTGCCTGTTACCCACAGCAGGCAATAGTGTTGAAAGCCTTTCTCTCTTCACCAGTTGGCTGTCACCCTTTTGGACTGAAATGTACTAGTAATAGGGCCTATTCATAATTTGTTCTGCAAGATAAAACAGCCTGCTTTTGGTTCACAAGTACAGTCACATTAGCCTGCCTTGAAGTGAAACTTTTAAAAGGGACAGCATGGGTCTATGAAGGAAGTGGTGTCAAGATTAGAGCATCTTAAATGATTGTCATCATTAGGCTTGATTCCCATGTAAAATATATCTTTTTTTTTTTTCTCTTCAGATATTTTTTTCAATAAAAATAAAATAAAAATGAAGGTCAGAGGGTAATGTCGTTGAAGAAAAACGGAACACACAAGGGTCAGCTCTTATTCAAGGTAATTGTCATAAATTTTACCACTTTGTGGGTCTGGCCATAATACTTCCTCATGGAAATGCAACTTTATTGTTGGGTTTTCCTGTGCCATTTGGGACCCATGGCGTATGAGCATATGTTGCCATTCAGAATCTCGCTTTTCTCATTGTGATGGTTATGCTTGCAGTTGTGTTTAATTTGGAGCTTCTGCATATCCTTTCACTACCTTGGCTTGTGAGTTACTTATACAATTTATGCACCTGTGCTAAGATGAATGCATTGGCTTATGTTGACATAATTAGATGGGGACTTGATTATGTGATTTCAGATGCGCTGGAACCTTTTCGCAGAGTGGCAGTCTTGCATTCACCGATGTAACTAAGAGTAGGAGCAGTGTTCATATGAGATCAGACTTTCTCTGTGCTTTGCCAAATGCAAAATAATCTGACTAAAGACATGTATTGGAAATTCTGTTCTTACTCAGTACTGAGGCATATAGCTAAAGTAACAGCGTTATTTGTATTGCCACTGCGAAAAGAGGAACAGGTCTATGAAACCAGAGAAAACAAATCAGTCTCAGTCTCGTACTATACTTCAAAGTGCCAGGATTCTCTGCATTGTTTAATGCATGCCTGAGTGGTACACAAGAACAGGATAACAAGCTTAATTTCTTTCCCAGCCTCTGCCTCCTGTCTTTCTTGTTGCTGCTACTGGTGAGCCTGACTCTGCAACTTTTGTCAATTAGACATAAGACTGTATTTCATACATCAGTTCTGTGTATTTGTTTAATCATACCAAGCACTGCAGTAAGTCCTGTCCTGCTGGGTATTTGTATTTTGATACTACCCTGTTTTTGAATTTATGCTGTCTTGTTATATGGGCTTGGCACCTTTTGTGGTGCTTTCAAAATTCAGAGTTCGCTCCCCCATATTGTTTGCCTTGGCTCCATCTCCTTACTTTGAGACCATGTTCTGTAATGCACAGAAAACCACTTGATGGGGGCGGGGGGGAGGGAATAAAACCAGAGTTCATGATTTATTTTTATTTTATTTTATTTTATTTTTTAAATCTGTTTGTTCAGTTCCCTCAGTGTCGGGGAGGAATAGTTTGACCTGTACTATGTTATACCTGCTTTGTTTTAGTATAGATGATGGACAATGGTGGATCTTGTCCCAAGGGCCTGTTTATAAGATGAATTTAAGATTTTCCTAAGTAACTGCCTCTTTACTTGAGTGGGTTGACATACTTGCAAAGGTAATCTGGAGAGCTCTGATTGTCTGTGGTCTTGGAATAAATATCTGAGGAATGTTCTGCTCATTTTTACTTTCAACTCGCTGTCAGTACTGTGATAGTTAACTTAGACTTTGAGAGTAGATGTAGCATAGGTGGGTGGTGTTGAAGAGAGAGTATTTATTTCAAATCGTCAGTAGAAGATCTAATTTTGGGGAGTATTTTACACAAATCGCTCTTAGCAAGAAATGTTAATTTACATTTTTCTTTGAAGCAAAATCATTCTTTGTCTCAAAGCAAATGAACATTACTTGTTAATTTTTTTTTTTTTCTGTGGAGATGCTATGGTAGGCACTTTGGAAAGTTTTGGTGCAACGTGATCTCTGATTCTGACTCTTATATCACTTTGCTTTTACCTGTTGCTCTTGGTGTCACACTGGGGTGAATTTCCTCAGTTTTCAAATAAGTCAGTCTTCACTTGAAGTCATTAGTTAATTCTGGAGTTCTTCATATATTCAGTTAAAATGAGCACTCTGCTGAAATATATATTGGGTCTTGAATGTGACTGAGGACAAGTCAGTTGTAAATAAGTGACTAAAGTATTTAACAGATGAGCCTGGAAAGAAGTAGTAGATAAAATGATACCTAACTAGTTGTAGAAATTGCACATGTGAATTCTGAGGCTGAGTCAGCACGGGCCCATTTTTGTGAAATAGCAGTGTTGGCATCCAGGAGTCTTTGGAAGAAAGATGTCAGCTGCATGGAAGCTCTGAGCTGTTGTTTGGGCCAAACAGGATTCTTGGACATTCAAACCCCGCCCCATGGAGAAGGATCTCTTTTTCCTTCTGCCCCTCTTCCCAATCCCATTTCTTTGTGATTTGTGTTGGAGGTCATAGCTAGGCTCTCTCCTACTCCTCCCTTGAATGACTCCTCCATCTGAGTTGCACTTCTTTTCTTGGACTGCTAAATGTAGATTTCCCTTGCTAGTTGCTTATAGAACAGTACTGACCCATATAATGACCTACAGTAAATATAAGTGTCAGTGGAAGTATGTTAGAGATGGTCAGAACTGGTTTAATTAAATGTTAAAACAAGAGACAGTATTGTATTGCTGACCTTTTTACAATGATTTAAAGACTTGTTTAGCCACTTGCTTATGATAGGGAAAATTATAATTATTACTGAACTTGCAAGCTCTTTGCAGGAACTCTTTTTTAAAGTTTTTTATTTGGTCCTTAGCATAATCGAGACCTGATATGGGTGAGCTCCTTTGTGTTATAGCACTACAAATAAATGGTATCAAGCTCAGTGTGTGAGCCTGAAAGGTGTATACAGCTTTAAAAAAAAGTTACTTTAAATCAGCAGCTTTTATTTTATAAAAGACCTTCTACTTCCCTGTTGCTGAAAGGCAGCCTTGAGAACCTGAATCTTTGACGGAGGATGTGATTTAAATTTCAAGCTGTTTAAAACTAAAATTAAAGCTTTACCTCTCAATCATTAGGGAGAACTGTTTTCATAAAAAGCATCCACACTGTCCTTCTGAGTACAGGCTGAGATTCCCCATGTCTGTTCTCTTCAATATGGGGAAGTTTTGTTTTATCCTGCAACTACTGGGGGGAAATTAAGCTGTTTTGAGGGGGAAATGCCCCTAAAGAAGCAAAATAATGACCACAACTTGGTCTTTTTTTACTGCTCACCTTTTAATAATGCCACAGAACTTGGATCTGGTCTACTGCAGAATGAATTAGGGTTGCTTACGTACTTATGAAGTCCTTCAAATTCCTGAATAAAGTTATTCTTTTATGGGGCTTAGGTAAAATAAGCCTAGAAATAAATGAAAGGTACAAATATGGTCACCTTGGGAGAATAACAAGGAACAATTTAGGGCAATTGGAATAAAATAGTTTCTCCTTCAGATGCTTGTATATATGAACATACTACTGTAGGTGTGCATGTATTGCAGGCACTTGTACCCAGGTAATGCAGTTTAGGTAGGTGTTCCTCCTGTCATCTGCTAGTGTACCATTGGTGTCTGCCTGCTGTTAGGTGTAAAAAGACAGATCTCTCTTCTGTACAGATGGTGGTTGGAACTTTAGGCATGGGGAGAATTTAACTTGTCTCCTGAACAATGATATAAAATCTGCCTGTCTAATAAAGGCTTCTCAACTTACTTTTGGGGGTCAACACTCCCCCTTGTATTTGGGGAACACAGAAAGATTTGAAGAACCAGTCCCACAAAATTAAATACCAGCATAAATGTAAATAAAGGCTAATAGCAAATTATGTAATGAATTGCAGATAAGATATAATTGACCAAACAGTACAAGTAAGGCACAGGGAGCAAATGATTATAATCTGTAAAATGTGCATTGTTCTAAAGCAATAACAATTTTGATAACATTTGAGACACATTAATCTTGAACTTAAAGACTTTAAGTCTTGGAAAGCCTTTCAGTGTGGGGGGGGGGGAGGGACAAGCCAGTTAAGAAAAAGAGCAAGGTTTAAAATTTAAGTTTTAAAAAAGCACTTCTCCTTGCTTCATTGGTACATGGGCTGTTTAGCAAAAACCATACTTCAAGGCTGAAGAACAAAGATTCTTAGGTGAACTTACTAAATAAAGCCACATTTTTTTTTAAAGTTCTCTAATAGGTTCTACTCTAAATATTCATCTGTTTATTTTTGTCCCTTATTTAAGCTATACTTTGTTGTAAACCAGATTTAATTGGCATAAAACAACTAAATGTACTTTAAATCACCTTTACTCTACTTTGGACTTCACCTGCACTTTCTAAAATTATTCCCACCTGTCATTCTCTTGTTGCTAATTTCCTTTGCTTGTTCCCTTAACCAATCATTGGTCAAGTGTATGCATGCAAATACTGTATAAACCATATTTCCATTAAGCATATTAGGGCCTACAGGAAGGGCCCCAGCAAGAACTAGTTAGTAGCCAAGAAGGGTTGTACAAAGGCAGCCTGTGAGCATACACTGTTTATTGTTGTTTGAGCATCCACTCTTCTCGTGTGTGCAGCTGCCCCCCACAAAAGCAGTATTCAGCAGGAGTGTGTACCAGGGCCAGTGTTGAGGTTTGGCACATGGAATCGTCCTCCCTGTAGATTTATTCAAGGAGCAATTTTTTTTCTTCATTGTTTCTTTGTACCCTGAGAGTGCTGGTGTCCTATTCAGTTGAATGCCCCAATGGGAGAGGTGGCTGTGCCATTAGAGAACAGTGTATCTTGACACATGTGGTGACTGTACAAATGAAACATTGAGGAAGCACTTCTACCTATTGAGCTATAGATGTCCTTGATGATGGACAAGGATATTTGTGGGTGATATCTTTTTTTTTTTTTTTTCCCCCTGGACCAACTGCATACTGGTGGTAAAACTTTTCCAGGATCATGAGGTTACAGAAAATGCCTCCATCTCAAAACTACGTGTGCAGAATAGTTCTGAGTCATCAGCATGCACAGAACTCTCCTCCATTCTAAGCCAGTTGGAGAAGATGAACTTTGCTGAGTGGTACATTGTTACCAGGGTAAACCTTACTGCTTGTTTGGGTGTCTTTGGGCATTGTAGATCCTGTTCAAGCTGCTGCTGATTATATTAAGATCTGTTGTCTTCAGTGCATTCCAGCCATCCAGAATACAGTAAACATGATCATTTCACTAAAGAAGTGGCATCCATGGCTTTTGTTACTTGTGCAGTTGGGCTGTAACAAGGGTATGTGGGTGTGTTGCCAAGATGTTGCAGACTGATGTTTTATATACAAGAAGGAACCCAGAGACTTTTTTTTGCGGGGGGGGCGGGCAGCCTTAGCAGTTCTCTGTGCACCTTCTGCCAAGGTCAGAAAAGGTGTTAATTTCCTGGCCCTTCATTTGTTTCTCCTTTCTGGTTTTCCTGCTTGCTTGTTTTAGGATTCTCCTTGAAAATTATTCTTTCTAGCTTTTGGTCTCTGGCTGGGGTGCACCAATAGATTTTTTTTTTTTTTTTTTTTTTTGGCCGATACCGATGGCCAACTTTATTTTTATTTTTTAAAGGCACTGTATTGGTCGATACCAATCTGATTTTGATGTGCAGCAGGGCAACGTGGAAACCAGCGTTGGGCTGGTAAGTTTGGTGTGGGGAAGGGGTGGGGAGAAGGAAGAGGTATGTGTGTGAGGGGGCAGAACAAGGCCCTCGTGATGAGGGTGGGAGTGGGATTGGCAGGCGCTGCCCAGCTGGGGTGTAGGACAGCTGCAAGTGGGTCATTTTTGAGGTGGGGGGAGCCCTCCCACTGCTGCATGTACCCTGGGAGGGCATTGGGGACATGTGCCCCCACATCTGTGCACGGGGCGGGCTGCCACTGGACTGGGGCTGGGGGCTGTGCTGGGCTCTTCCCGGCTGGGCTGGGACACACAACAGTGGTTCAGTAATGGTTTTTGGTTTAGGTCAGACTCCAGGTAAATTCATGGAAATAGGCTTCTTATTGTAGGGTGCAGAGCCTTTCTAGTACCTCTCTAGAGAGGCTATCTCTGTGATACCAAAGCAGCACCAATATAAGCTCCAGAGGGACTCTTTTTTGCCTCTGCTATCATCTTCTCTTCATGGATTTGCTACTTTGGCATTGGCTACTTCGAGAGATAGTAGACCTAGGGTAGAAGGAGGCTTCTCATCTCATCTGCCAGGTCTAGCCACTTATGGAGGTTCCTGACGTGCATACAGGACCTACACCTTGTGCAGGAGGTACTCGTCCCCACTAGGGAAAATGCCATACTGGATCTGGTGTTAGCCTCTGGGGACAACCTGGTGGGGGAGGTGCTAGTACAAGGGAGACTAGGGGACAGGGATCATGAAATGATCTGGTTTGCTATTCAGAGAAAGGTGGGGAGGGTAACTAGCACAGTGCAAATGCTTGACTTTAGGAAAGCCAACTTCAATGTGCTCAGGGCAGTCGTCAGGGAGGCACTTGGAGCCCAGGGTGTAGCTAGTATGGGGGTCCAGGAAAGGTGGTCCTTCCTCAAGGAGGCTATCCTTGGGGCACAGCAGGGTGCAATTACTCTGTGCAGGAAGGTGGGAAAAGGGTCCAAGAAACCTTCATGGTTGAGCACAGATATCCAGGCTGGCTTGACAGCAAAGAAAAATCATACTGGCAGTGGAAGCAGGGGGCAGGGACAATCGAGGAGTACACCTCCCTGACCTGAGCGTGTAGGGATTTGGTAAGGAAGGCTAAAGCAGCACTAGAGCTTAGATTAGCTTCTGGGATGAAGGATAACAAAAAGTCCTTTTTCAAGTATATAGGTAGCAAGAAGAAGTCTCGGGGTAACATTGGACCCCTACGAGGCAGGGCAGGGCAGGGCAGTTGGTGACGGATGCGCGAGAGAAGGCAGAACTCTTCAACAAGTTCTTTGGCTCCATAGTTTCATAGTTTCTAGGGTCGGAAGGGACCTGAGCAGATCATCTAGTCCGACCCCCTGCCATGGCAGGAAAGAGTACTGGGGTCAAACGACCCCAGCAAGGTGTTCATCTAACCTCCTCTTAAAAACCCCCAGGGTAGGAGCCTGCACCACATCCCTTGGAAGTTGGTTCCAGGCCCTAGCTGCCCTGACTGTGAAATAGCGCCTCCTGATGTCTAACCTAATCCTACCCTCTGCCAGCTTGTGACCGTTATTCCTGGTCACTCCTGGCAGTGCTCGGGGGAACAGTGACTCCCCCAATGCCTGCTGATCCCCCCTGACTAGTTTATAACAGGCCACAAGATCCCCCCTCAGCCTTCTCTTTTGGAGGCTGAACAGGTTCAGGTCCTGTAGCCTCTCCTCATAGGGCCTGCCCTGCTGTCCCCTGATCATGTGAGTGGCCCTCCTCTGGACCCTCTTGATGCTGTCCACATCCCTCTTGAAGTGCGGCACCCTGACCAGTGCCGCATAGAGGGGGAGGATCACCTCTTTTGACCTGCTTGAAACGCATCTGTGGATGCATGACAGGGTACGGCTGTCCTTCCTAACTGCCTCCCCACACTGCCGGCCCATGTTCATCTTGGAGTCAATGATGACTCCAAGATCGCTTTCCGCCTCTGTGCTGACAAGAGGGGAGTTCCCCAACCTGTAGGTATGGTGCCGGTTGTGCCCCCCCAGGTGCATCACCTTGCACTTGTCTGTGTTGAAACCCATCCTATTCTCATCTGCCCACCCCTGTAACCTGTCTAGGTCTGATTGTAGCTTGTTGCTTCCTTCTAGTGTGCCCACGTCCCCCCCACATCTTGGTGTCATCAGCAAATTTGAACAGGGTGCTTTTTACCCCCTCATCCAAATCACTGATGAAGATGTTGAACAGTGCAGGCCCAAGGACCGAGCCCTGCGGAACCCCACTGCCCACGTCCTTCCAGGTTGAGAAGGACCCATCCACTACCACCCTCTGGGTGCGGCCCTCCAGCCAGTTGGCGACCCATTTGACTGTGTGGGTGTCTACGCCACAGCCCTCCAGTTTCTTAATGAGAACGGGGTGAGAGACAGTGTCAAAAGCCTTCCGGAAGTCCAGGAAGACTGTCTGCTGCTACCCCTGCATCTAATGATCTGGTGATCTGATCGTAAAAGGCCCTCAGGTTGGTCTGACAGGACCTGCCACTGATGAACTCGTGCTGGTTGCCCCTAAGCATGCAATCCCCTGCTGGCCCCTCGTGGATGTGTGCCAGAATAATTTTCTCGAACAGCTTGCCTAGGATCGAGGTGAGACTAACTGGCCTATAGTTTCCTGGGTCATCCCTCCTCCCTTTTTTGAAGTTGGGAACCACATTGGCCCTTTTCCAGTCCTCCGGTACCTCTCCAGAGCACCACGAGTGCTCATAAAGCCATGCCAGGGGACTTGCAATGACCTGGGCCAGTTCCTTTAGAACTCTAAGGTGGAGATCATCCGGACTGGCTGACTTGAAAACGTCCAGCCCCTCGAGAAGCTTCCTAACTAAATCCTCGCTAACCCTTGGCCTAGGTGTGCCTCCCCCGGGGCCGGAGGTGGGCCCAGCAGGGAGGTGGCTGTCCTGGTCCCTACTTAGGAAGATGGAGGCAAAGAAATCGTTAAACATGTTAGCTTTGTCGTTTGGTGTAATAACCAAGTTTCCCAACACGTCCTGCAAGGGCCCCACATTACCTGGGACCTTCTTTTTACCTCCTATGTATTTAAAAAAGGACTTATTCTCCTTAGTCTGGGAAGCTAGTCCCAGTTCCATGTCTGCCTTGGCCTTCCTAACTACCCCCTTACATCCCTGAGCAACTGCAGAATAGTCCTCCCTGGAGATGACCCCTTCTTTCCCTTGGGTGTAAGCCTCCTTTTTAGCAAGGAGACATTCCCAGATGCTTTTGGTGAGCCATGGAGGCTTGTGTTCTCTCCTGTTCCCTTTGATCCTTGTCGGGATTACCTTCCTTTGGGCATGGAGGATCGTCTCCTTAAGGAGCGACCGCTCACCTTGGACACCTGGCTCCCCTCCCCTCTGGGATCTCAGCACTTCTCCAGCTATCCTCCTTAGCTTGTTGAAGTTTGCCCTCTTAAAATCTAGGGCCACTGCCTTACTGCCTGCCTTTGCCACCTTGCGCTGGATGGTGCATTCCAGCAGGCGATGATCGCTGTCGCCCAGGTGGTCGAGCACCCGCAGCCCTCTCACCAGGTCATCACCCGTGGCCAGCACTAGGTCCAACAAGGCATCTTCCCTGGTGGGGCTGTGCACCTCCTGGGTTAGATGGAGGTCCTGCACTCTAAGAACCTACGTGAATGATCTGACCTGGCTGCCTGCTCTTTCCAGCAGATGTCCGGGAAGTTCAGGTCCCCCATGACTACCACATCCTTAGCCTTCACATCCTTAGCTCCGTGTTCCTGTCTGCTGAGAATGGGGTGCTCTTGGGTGATAGCGTAGAGAGGCCGAGGAAGGATGTGAGTCCCCTGACTGTTGGTTGAGACCTAGTTAAGGATTACCTGGAGGGCTTAGATGTGTCCAAGTCGGCAGGCCTGGATGACCTTCATCCACAGGTGCTGAGGGAATTGGCTGGTGTCATCGCGGATTCATTGGCACGGCTGTTCGAGGACCCCTGGTGCTCGGGCCAAGCTCCTGAGGACTGGAAAAGGGCCACTGTGGTCCCTATTTTCAAGAAGGAGTGGAAGGAAGAGCCTGGCAACTACAGGCCAGTCAGCCTCACTTCTATCCTGGGAAGGTCTTTGGAAAAAATTATCAAGGGTCACATTTGTGAGAGCCCTGCAGGAGAAGTGATGTTGAGGGGTAACCAACATAGGTTTGTGCCAGGCTGATCCTGCCTGACTAACCTGGTCTCTTTCTATGACCAGGTAACAAAGAGCTTAGACGTGAAGGAGGAAGTCGATGTCATCTTCTTGGACTTCCAGAAGGCCTTCGACACAGTGTCCCACTCAATTCTGGTGGGCAAGCTGAGGGACTGCAGCATTAACGAATGCACAGTCACATGGGTGGCAAACTGGCTCCAGGGGCGCGCCCAGAGGGTGGTGGTGGACGGGTTGATGTCGACCTGGGAGGGTGTGGGCAGCAGAGTCCCCCAGGGCTCGGTCCTTGGGCCGGTGCTGTTCAATATCTTCATTAGTGACCTGGACGAGGGTGTGGAGAGCAGCCTGTTCAAGTTTGCTGATGACACCAAGCTGTGGGGTAAAGTGAATACACCGGCAGACAGGGACTGCATCCAGGCAGACCTGGATAGGTTAGAGAAGTGGGCGGATCAGCAAGGACAAGTGCAGGGTGCTGCACCTGGGGAGAGGGAACCAGCATTATGGTTATAGGTTAGGGGCTGACCGTCTCAGCAGCGCTGAGGCAGAGATGAATATGAGTCGCCAATGCGACGAAGCAATAGGTAGAGCCAACCGCACCCTGTCATGCATCAACAGGGGCATCACTAATGGGTCCAGAGAGGTCTTGCTCCCTCTCTATGTGGCGCTGGTCAGGCCACAGCTGGAGTACTGTGTCTAGTTCTGGGTGCTGCACTTCAAGAAGGACGTGGAGAACCTGGAGAGGGTCCAGAGGAGGCCACTCATATGGTTGAGGGCCTCCGTGGCCATCCGTATGAGGAGAGGCTGAGGGACCTGAATCTCTTCAGTCCCCACAAGAGGAGACTGAGGGGGGATCTTGTGGCTGCCTACAACATTATCAGGGGCCAGCAGCAGGGACTCAGGGAAAGTCTGTTCACCAGGGCCCCCCTTGAAGTCACCAGGAACAATGGCCACAAGCTGAGGGAGGATAGGTTTAGGTTAGATATTAGGAAGAACTACTTCACTGTAAGGGTGGCCAGAGCCTGAAATAGGCTTCCCAGAGAGGTGGTGCTCTCACCTTCCCTGGAGATCTTCAAGAGGAGACTGGATAAGCACCTGGCTGGGGCCTTATGACCCCTGCCACCCCCAGTGCTCCTTCCTGCCCATGGCAGGGGGTCAGACTCAATGATCTGTCTAGGTCCCTTCCGACTCATTGATTTTATGATTCTATACTGGTATCTTTGGGTCTGAGTAACTTAGTGATCCAGCTGGGACTTTAGTCTGCTGCTTTCCCTTGCTGTGCTGACACCAGTCGCTGATATAATGTGCCCACCAGTTCTAACTCCATTCAGGTGAATGACCTGGGTTTCAAGTTGGAATGCCTTTTCACTTTTCATTTGGCAGTGACCATGGCTTTGGCTACACTTTCTCCTTTGCTTACAGGGGCTATGAAACCCTTCCTGGATAGAAGTCCTGGACCTCTTTGTTGCTGTCTCCTGTCTCATTTCTAGCTCAGGTGTCTTTGGGTCTCTTCCTGCTTTTTATTGCAGACATTTTTGGTGTAGTCCTTCCACGTCAGAGTGACTGGGGAGATTCTGTGCCACTTAAGATCCCATTTACCTCCAGTATAACAGGCTCACCCTCTGGTTCTTGCTTCTCTGGAAAGTGAGGAATCTGAATATGATCTCTTGGATGAGAGCCTGCTGTAGTCTTCATCTCTGAGGAAGTAGTTGTCCTTCTTGCAGCACCACAGACAGAGGCATATTCAGGGTAATTAAATCCTGGAAATACTTAGGAAAGTTAGAGAGCCTACATGCAGGCTTGTATATTCCAGTAATTTGCACCCCAGTATGAATAGTCCTCTCTGTCAGGGGTGTGTGTGTGTATTTGGGGGGTTTGTTTGTTTGTTTAAAGAATTGTATGGTTGGTTCCTGTTACCTTGATTAGGCTTCTGTGCAGTTGATTCAAAACTGTCAGGTCTCTTCTAGGCATGTAGAGTCTGTATTCAACCTTCATTTTCTTCTTTTGCAGCTGCCAGACTAAAGCAAAAAGCAGAGTTGCTCTACATGCCTACACAGAGCCAGAAATGGATTCTTTGGGGGGAAAAAAGTTGTGCTCTGAGCTGCAAGCTAGCAGACTTTATTTATCTGGTATGATATGAAAATCTGTATGTTTATGAGAGAATCTCTTACAGTCTTGCTTCAGGCTAGCCTGAGCACAGCTGATGATGCATCTTTTGACCATTGCCGCTGTTGTGTTCATGAGATGCTTGTCCTGGCTTCAGTTTTCTGCATTTACTAGGGAGTTGCAATATGTTGTGGAGAACCGAACCTTCCCTTAGAACTGAAAAGTTTTTCCCTTTCAAAATTGGATGAAACACTACATGTATACTTATGAAGCCAGGACTGTAGATTGCTTTTTGGGATCTTCAAGTTTTACAGCTCTGTCCTGAAGAGGGATCATAAACGGCAGCCATGTTTCAGTCCAGGGACTATCACAGCCTCTTTCTAGTGTTCTGTTTTTCCAAGTGTTAGCTTTCAAAAGAACTCTTCTCCTGTAGCCCCTAACTCACCAAGTTTTTTCGAAGCAAGGAGCTTTTGATGTATTCAGCTTCTTGAGCCTTTATCACTTCCTTCCTTTCCCTTTGGCAACCGCATGGCCTGCTTCTGGTCTGCATGGGTCTGCAGTGTGACAACCCCAGTGGATCTTAGACATTGACATTGTTGGCTAAACAGTCTAGCTTAACATGCTGTCTAATCCTAATGTATTTTTCCAGCACTTTTTAAAGGGGCCCTTCTCAGAGTTGCTTTGGGAGGAGGTTACTTCTATTATAGCATTATTGTCCACAGAAATACCTCTGTAATGCACAGGAAAGGGGTTTTGTGGCAGTTGCTGCTTGATCCCAAAATGAAAAGGAGAATGGCATTTAGTCTTGGGTTTAAGGAAGCTTGACTCCTTCATTTACAAGCACACTTTCAAGATGTTAATTCTAGCCATGATAATCCTATCCCTGGGACCAAGGCACTGGCTTACATCTCCGTTTTCAGGACACTTATGTAGCACACCTGTTACATATTGCCACTGAAAATATGTCTGCTTTATGGTAGGTAAGACCTTTACAAATTCAGCTCTCCTGGGTCAGTTTCTAGAAAGTCTTGAGGACTTCCAACCACTTCAGGAGAAAAGGCATTGGAGTTCCTACCCTTTCCTAGATGACAGTCTGGCAGTGAGCAATTTCTTCGAGCAGAATACATGGGGGGTGAGGGGAGGTTATCTTGAAAATCTGACTTGGAGTCCTTAAGGTGCACATACCAATAGTGGAAAGTGCATATGAACATTGCACATTAAACTTGAATTACTGGTAAGTGTCTTCTCTGTTTCATTTAGCAATGAGGTCTTCTGATATGGATAGTCCTCTTTAGGAAGAAGAGGGGAAGCCCCATTTCAGGCACTTAAGATTAGGACCCTAGGACTTTCTCATGTTTTAATTTCTGAAGTTTTAGGAGTTTGTACCATGAGCATGGAGCAGTCTGCATCTTGTGGGGCAACAGGACTTTTTAAACTGGTGAGCAGTAACAGCCATGTACCAGATCTATCAGTATGGTTCATTTGAGAGGAAAAAGTATGCAGGTAACTGTAGAGGGCAGCTTCCACAGCCACAGGAGCAAGAATTAAGGATTCTAATAACAGTGTGTGACTATTGGATTTGTTCCAGACAATGCAGTCTGGCTGGTGGCACAAATGCTGTTCTCACCAGCTGCCTAAATTGGTCAGATAGAAAAGTAATCCTATTTGTGCTTCCTCACTGACATGGATTGCGTAATGAAAATGGGGAAGGTCTGCTGTGAATTTGAATGAGCTAGTAGTAGTGTTTTATTTGAGGGCTTGTACTTCTGAGGTGAAATTGTGCTGATACTGGCTTAACTAATGGACGTGTATCCAGTGCAGGTTTAGTGGTGTACGAATTATTTTTGTATAATTTTACATGAAGCTCACCCCATTTCTCTTGAAAGGAATTATCAAGAAATTGGGGCAAATGAAATATTAGTAGCTGGAACTTATTAAACTTTGTGTTTATAGCCAAAGATTGCAAATGAATCCTCTTTGGTGTATGATAACTGTTTTAAATGGCACCCAGGAAGGCTATGCAAGTGAAGGGCAACAGATGAAAAGTGTTACTTGCAGTTGAAACTGCCACGCCAATTTAGATGGCTACTGCTGACCTAAGCTGAGGATTCTTGAATATTTGTCCAAGGAAGACTTGCTGGTGACTTGTAGAAAGTAACCCTTATTTCCAGCTGTTAAATATGTACATATCTTTAAATTTCTTGATGTCAGTATGTTGGAGCAACTGTGTTATGTAGTAACAGTGATTTACATTAACAGATTGTGTACAAATTTGTGCCACTGACCCAACTTGAAATTTGGGCATTGCATTAAACATCCAGGTTCTTACCAAAGGTGCTACTGGATGTTTAATAATCACAAGGGGCAAGAGGCTTTTAAATCTTGTTCAAGAGACTTGCTGAGACTGCTGATTTGTCTAGAATAGGGGCTTCAAACTCATCTGGCCCCGTGGGCTGGACGAGTGATGTGGGGCCAGTCTGCAGACCACATCGGGGTCCATGGATCTCCTCCCCGCTTCTCCCAGCATGCATGATCCAGTAGATGCTCCAGCTGCTCTGGAATCTGCACTGCAGATCCTGGAGGAGCCAGAACAGGTGCTGTGTACAGTACAGGCTAGCTGGATCATCAGCTGCGCTGCACACAGTGACTGCCCTAGCAGCTCTGGGACCTATGCTACACACACTGCCTATAAGCATTACATGTAGCATGGGTCCCAGAGTGCCTGGAATTAAGTGCCTTGTGTAGCATTGTAGAGTGGGTGCCTCATTGCACAAGCTGTGTTCCAGCTGCTACATGGGCATGCTGGGGAAAGGGGAGGGACTCCATAGATTGGATCCAGCCTGTGGACTGCCCTGTGCCACGGGCATGCCTTGTGTGGGTCTGATCAGACCCAGGGGCAGCAGCGGGGGCCAGATGGCAGGGGTCTACAGACTATGGTTGGACAACCCTGGTCTGGAACAAAAAAGTCCATGAGTACCACACTAATGCCAAATGTTACTAAATTATACTGTACAAAATGACAAAGCTTTCTTCAGTTCTGTGGCCTTGGATCTTAAAGCTTTGACATTTATCATGTAGCTTACCTTAAGGATTCTTGCAGTGCAGTTGAAGCAGCAGTTCACTGCAAACCCTGTTTTACTGTCTTTTTGTTACAAGCAGATGCCCAGACAGTTGTGGAAGCTACATCTGAACAGACAAGCTATGGGTGGGTTTAGACCTGCGGTAAAGATTAGATGTGTGTAGTTGACACAGATTTTTTCCACGAGAGAAAGATGGATAAATACTTAAATAGACCTACAATTTGATGCTTATTGCTGGGTCTTTAAACATCCCTGTAGCTACATAAGGTTAAATATTTTAAAGGTTTTTGCCAGTAATAGGAAGTGTGGTCCTATACATGGGAGTTCAGAGTTCTAGTCTTAGCTCTGCCACAGACCTGTGCCTGTCAAAATAACTTGTTTCTGTCTCGGCTATATGGTCTGAGAAGGCAGTTTCACCACTCCTGTGAATGGGTGTAACAACTCATTAGAATCTCTCTCTAAAGCCTTCTTCTGTTTATTGGAAAGTAACTTTTCCTTTTTGCACATGTGCATCCCCCCCCTCTCCCCCCCCAAAAATCCTCCCCATTTTTAAGTATTGTTCAGATTTACTAAGCATTTCAGTCTTCAGTGATATTACTGCTCTAGTTTTGGGTTTTTTCCCCCTCTAAAATAAAGATAAATGTTTGTGTATACGTCACATTTGTGGAATTGTCGTGCCACACAAGAATGGTACAACCAGTGATGATTTGTAATTGTGCTCTGATACTATCCTAATAAATGCCAGGTGAATTTTTCAGCTGAAGCTTCACCAGGCCTGACATCCCTTCTGGTATCTGCAAATTGCAGGCATGTTTAATTCAGTTATTTTCAGATGCAATTAAAATTCTTTGAACCTCAAAATTGGTAGGTATCCATGCGACAGTAATTACAAATATAGACAGGTTGGCTTCTGAGGATCTGTCTGTTCTTATGTAATTTAACTGTGTAGCAGTGAACAAACACTGCAGAAAGCAGCTGTGGAACTGCACAACTAGGTGAAAATCTTGTTTTCTTTACCCACAACATGGCACAGCCAGTACGAAACTGCCTGCTCCTATTGTGTGTTAAGTCTTTGTACAAACCTATCGCTGTGAGATTCTTCATAGTTGTGTTCAAAGCTTTCTACGTTATGTAGAAAGACCGTGTGCCTACTGAAAGTATAAAATCACAAAAATAAGGCAGAAGCCTGCAGTAGTTTCTGATGCTGTATGTGACCACATACACATGCATCCCTTTACAGCAGTACCAAATTCAGGAATGAATAACACTGCTAAGTTGAAACTTGAATTCTCGCTCATCTCATTTTGGTAACAAAATGAGTCTTAAATGCTGTGGCAGTGTTGTCACTACGGTACATATGTTTGCTCATTTTGAGTTAACCAGGTTTTATATGCCCTGGCTAACACTAAGCCTGCAAAAGTTGAGACTGGATTTGAAGGGCTGATGTATGCTCTGGGTTTAAGTTCGGCTATATTTGGATCTGTGAAGATGCCCCCTTGTCACTCTGATGAAAGCCCTGTTGTTAGTCCTTGGAGAAGATCGCTGTGGTATAACTATTAAGCTCCTAGTGCTTTATGCAGGTGCTGCGCTAAAGATAAGTGACAGACCACCACCATTGGGGCATGTTGTTAAGGAATCACTTGGCAGCAACAAGGAAATGAAACTTGCTTCACACAGGAGACCTGAGGTGGTGGTGTCAAGCTGTGCCAGGTAGTGGATATGGGGGAGCAGAAGAACCATACTTCAAGTAGTTACCCTGTCTACCCCTGCAGTTATTGTTTGTTGAATCTAAAGCCAAATTAAATTGACTTAATACTAGTGGAGAGGTTTGTGCCTGTGTTCTGGAAGACCAGGTGTAAATAGTGAGAAATCCAAGCATTTTGGTTTAGACCTACTTCTCCCAGAAGGGGCAGGCTCAGGGGAATTCCATAATTCGGTAAGAGCAGCGATTTGGCTGCATCCACTAGTGTGATTTATTCCCAAAGTGAGAAATTTGTCCGGCCTTTCCTGCTCTTTGCCGGAATTGTTAATAAGAGGCTCCTATACATCACTATTTTTCACTCGTAGAAAGCTCTTGGGTGTCTGGGATAGGTTTTAATTTTTTCTGATTTATAAACTTGAACAATAGATGAGTAATGTCTCCAACCTTCATTACTTAACATGCAGCTGTACCCAGAATTAAACTTGAGCTCATAGCTGCTCATTCTGTACACAGTGGTTTTCCCCCAATATGTAAGGGTGTGTTTGTTTTTTATCTAGCAGCTACCTGAAAAATAGAAACTGAAGTGGCTTGTCTTGCAGCCACTTGATAGCTGTATAGTTCAGCTTCTTTCTTTCTTAGGTGTCCTGTTTTCAGCTCATTTTGGAGCCCTGGATTCTTCTCTTGCCTAAGTGAAGCCCACAACTAGTAGCAGACATGTTACCTTTCACCCTTTGGCGGCTACCACAGTATTTAATAAGAAATAAATCCATTATTTCACTGTACTCTGATGCAACATTTTCTTGCATGCAAACGTAATGGCACCTTTCCTTCTGACCAACATAGCTTTATGATCCAGCGGCTGGCTCGCAGCAGCAGCAGCTTATACATCTCACTTGGTTCAGTTTTGCTGTTCATTTTAGCACCATACAACTGAATGAATCCCACTTTTCCATTATTTGATGCACAAATAAAGACTATTAAAGATTTCTTCACTGCTCCTCTCCCCCCCCCCCCAATTAAAGACTGTTAAAGATCTCTTCCCCTAACCTTCTCTGCATATTAACATATGCTGGTATTTTATCAGACGCACCAACTGTAATTTAAAATGAGATGGGCAGTCATGATAACTCTTGCTGTGAGATGAGGCAAGTAATTTCACAGCTAGTTCAGAGTTCACAAATTCAAAAGATTCAAGGGCAAGCCCAGTTTGTTAACCACAAGATGAAAAAGACAAAGCAGGCACAATCCAGACCTCTGTAACCTTTATTAGTGCTTGTCAAATTGTGCCTTCCGGTCCTTTCTTCACCAGAGCTTGCACCAGACTGAGTAGCAGCTTGTTAACTCTGCCTGTGTAGTCTGGTGAGGTTTCCCAGCCTGCCCTGCTGTGTAAAGCCATGGTACCCTTTTTACCCACTTAATTTAATGTAATTGATGCTTCCAGGCTTGTCTTATTGGTGCAGGGCAGGGTAATAAGACAAACCTGGAAGTACCACTTGGGAAGTTCTCCTTTTCAGTTTATCTTTAGGCTGCAGTTGGTATCAGGAAGGCAGTAGCAGTACTAGAAATATAAATTTGCCATTGGTGGTTTTATTTCAGTGCAAACAAGCAAAAACCAAGGCTTAACCATTGCAGGGAGATCCTTTTCCCCAGTCCCATGTACCGAATCTGCAAACCAAGTTTGTGAGAAGGTTTGCCACCTGACCTAGTCCGCACAGGACTTTTTAAATCGGGGATGTCGATTCATCAGGCTGTGCAGGCCACACGAGAGGACTGGGGCTGGTCCATGGACCAGATTAGGCACCTAGACTGGCCCTGTGCACTGCCTCCAGGTTGTAGGGTTGGGCCAGTATGGGTGCTGCATGCAGGATCTAGTGCATGAGGCTGTCCTGTCAGCCTCATCCAGGCCTCTGTGAAACATGCTGTCCATGCCCCAGATGGCAACCTTGTGCAGCCTGCGACCTGGACCAGTGCTGCCTTCTGGATCCAGCACACAGGCCTGGTAGCCTGTGGGCTTAACCTGGGGCCCACATGCAGCATATGCTCCAGATTAAGAGCCCAGTTTAGGCCCACATCCAGTGCACTGTATGCAGCTCATGCCCTGGACTTCCCCTGCATCCTGGATCTGGCATGTGAGGCTGTTCTGTGGGCCCAGTTTGGGTCCATGTGCAGCATGTGCCTTGAACTGGCCTTGCTTGCTGGATCTGCTGTGTGATCCCTGATCTGGGTGTAGTGCAGCACATCACATGCACAGTTTACCTAGGACTGTTCCTGCATGCAGCACTTGGGACTGGGACTTGTGCATGCTTCTTGTAGCATGCAGGATCAGTCTGGAACATGCTGTATGTGGAATAAGGGGGTCAGTCAGAGGTCCACAGATAGCATTGTGGGGCAAATAATGGTGTCTTTGACACCTCTGGTTTAACTTACCTGGGTTTGGCTTGACAGATCCGTAAATCATTTGCTCAGTATCTCTCGCCTTCACTTTTCCTGTGGCCCTCAACTAATGGAATCTTTTCATCGGCTGGGGGAAGGAATGGGGGATGCATCCACCCAGCTGTCAGCCTTCGCTATGTCTGGCTGGCCTAGCACAGGGGGTTGGCAACCTTTTCAGGTTGTAGGCCAGATATACTCCAGTGCAGGTCAGAGGCAGATGGGAAGGTGGGGAGAGAATAGGTTCTAGGACCCAACCACCACCACTATTACTTTACCCAGCAGCTGCGCAGGGAAAACTGCCTACTGTAGGGTGGCGTAGGGAAAGTGTTGGCAGCTCAGAAGTGGATTAAGATGCACTGAGGGCCTGGGCCCGGCACCCCCCAATGGCCCTGCCCCACAACTACAGGCTCCATCCCCACCCAGTGCAGCAGAAACAGTGGCTGGAATAGGACATGCTTCCCTTTAGGCCTGGGGTAGAAGCCATGGCCGTCCCTGCCTGCAGGTCCAGGCTGGAGCTGGAGCCTGGGACTGGTCATGCAGGACTTTGCACAGCATTTCCCTGCAACCGGGTGATGCTGGATGTGTGTAGCTGCTGTCTGTGGGTGCGTGCAGCGTGGTCCGAAGTCAGCTTTTTGTCCTGTCATGGCTCAGTCCGGCTGCAGCAGTGTCCGGCCAATGTGTGGGATCGTGGATGGGCTATGACCTGGCTGCATTGGGGCTGCTCTACTGCCAGCAGGTCCCAGTCGTGTACCATGCTCAGGTCCTCTCCTCCCTGCTTGTGGTGGCTCTGACTGCTCCCAGGACTCTTGTATGGTTGCGTCCCACCCGGTAGCTGATGGCCATGGCCTGCCATGTCACACACACATGCCTGGCCTGGCCTGGCCACTGGTTTTGTCTGTGCCAGGCTGCTCCCCCCCCCCCCCCCCAGGCATCTGGGGGCCCCTGTTTGGCAGGAGGGCCTGGGCCCAGCTGGCCCGTGTGTTAATCTGCCTGTGCTGCACCTGGCCCTCTTCCTCCACAGCACTGGGGGGCTTTAGCAGTAGTTGATTTCCCTTGCTTCCACTGGGACAAGTGCTGGCTGTGTATACATCCCCCATGCTTTTGTAGGAAAAAGGGTGGGCGCTTTTTTTGTCCAGTTATTGGGGAAAGCAGCAGAAGGGATGGCTGGGTCCTAGTGCCAGCTCCTCTGACCCGAGGTGCATCAGTCCAGCTGCAGAAGCCCTATATCCACGGGCTGGATCATATGGCTCTGTGGGCCAGATCTGGCCTGTGGGCTACGGGTTGCCAACCCACAACCTAGAAAACATTCTTTGTACACAGAATGGTTTGCATACCTATCTCTGGTATATTAAGTCTGTTGGTGTGCACTTATTCTGATATTAAAAGGCAGTCTTTATTCAGTTTCGTTTTCCTCAGCAGTCATGATTTATTGCAAGAATTCTTGTGGGTGTTACCGTTTATTACTGTGATCAAACCAAACTCCATAATCCTTTGTGGCAAGTAGTAGGATTCAGTACATCACAGCTGCTTTTGAGTACTGGGAGGGAATGTAGAGAAAGTGCTGTGGAGGAGCCTCTGGGATTTAGGGGTTAGGAAAGTACGTGGGTTGCTTGTCCTGCATGTTGGCTGGCTCTTGGAGCTTGGCTAGGGGCTGGAGCACCTGGTTCTGTGTTGGTTGTTTGTCTCTCCATGTTTGCAGAGCATACAGGTTAGAGATGCTGCCATTTCAGCAGGTTTTGGATTGAGCTACACAAACCCCTTGACGTGCTGCTTCTGGAATTAAGGGGATGGGTAGAAGGTACCAAGGTGAAAACAGCAACAGGAAACTGCAGCGCTTCCTTCCCTTTTGTTCCCCACATTTCTACTTCGGTACCTGAGGGATATCTTTGCAATCTTGTGTGTGTTAGAGGCAGGTGGTAGTGGAAGAGATTGAACTACATGCATTAAAAGATAAAAGTGCTGCTTAGTAGAGGTGGAGCTAGCATGACATAGAGCTGGAGGGGCATTTTGGGATGCAGCTGTTTTGGCGGGAAATGCTGATCTGTTGAAATTCCTGTTTCAACAGATATTTTTGCTGTGACACAGGCATGTTGCCAGGGGAAACTGTCCTGGCTTCCTGCCAGCTCTTACGGTGAGCAGCTGAGAAGCCCAGGTTTTGGGGATGTGCTGTTTCAGGGCACCCCAGCCTTGCTGTCCTAGGGCCAGACCTTTATAGCTCTAATGCAGCCCAAGTGTGCCTATGAATGCCTCCAGCTAGGCATCTCCAGGGCTTCCTGTCTTCATAAAGGGGAAGCCCAAGAACTCAAGCCCTGAGTACCCCCAGCTCAACCTGGCCTCTGAAAAGGCAAGATTCCCATCCACTCCTGGCTGAATAGGGTGAGCAGACCTTGAGAAGGAAGCCTGCCATGCTTGGGTTAGTGCTCTGGCTCTCTCCTCTCCTCCTTCAGCTCAAACACTGGACCAACAGCCTATCTCCCTTCTTGTAGTAAAACAGCCAACCAATGAGCAAGACTGCTGCCATCTTCAGTAGTGGCTGTCTGTACCAGAATGCTGAAAGTTCAGAGGGTTACAGGTTGCTGATGGCTTCTGAGGCAGTGGTTATTACAGGGATGCATAATAAAACTTCTTTTCATCCCTTTTTCAAAAACCTGGAATTGTTAAATAAAGATCCTTATTAGCCCAGTATTATTTGGGTTGTGAGGGTAAGGTACTTGGAAATTAGAAAATGCCAGTCTTGGTTGCCCACACAACTAGTATTTGTGACCTTGTGCTTGTGTGTTATGCAGCGGCCATTAATTACAAGATCCATTTTTTCCAAAAGACCCTTGGTTGCAGTCTAACTTCTGGCTGTCTAAGTCCTTGTCTTGGTAAAAGAATGCTACCTAGGAGTAAAGCACTTATTTGTAGGAGTTCTGGTTGTGCTACACCAGCATTGCTCAACCCATGGGTCATGACGCACAAGTGGGTCACAAGAATATATGAAAGGATTGTGAACAAACTTTTAAAATGGATTTTCCTTTAAAGGAGAAAAACCTAGGAAACCATGGATTTTTCCCCTGTTAGGCCAGCATAATTCCAGCCTGCAAGGGGCTGTTTGGGCACCCCATTCCCCACACGCCCACCCCTTGTTCCACATGCTGGGAGGTTGGGGCAGCGGGTTGGGAGTGAGGGGGGCACTGGGTCAGAACTGGCCATGGATGTTTACAAATGGATCCTGGTACAAAAAAGGTTGAGAACCACTGCACTAAGCCATAGTTGCACTAAGCCAGGGATTGTCAACCAGGGATATGCGTACCCTTGGGGGTACTTGGGAAGGCCCCAGGGGGTATGTGGTGGTGCCGCCAGCACTTTGTGCTGCCACGCACTGCTGCTGCTTTTATTTTCACCAGTGCCGCACACATCCAGCACTTGTGGCTTCACTACCACTTCCAGGCCTCCCCTCCCCATTGTCTACAGGCCAACGGAGGATTCCCCCCACTTCTCAACTAGCCATTGGGTGTACACCAACTAAAAAAGGTTGAAAACCCCTGTACTAAGCTATAGTGAGCTAAGGAGTCATGATTGCTGGATAACCTGATTAAAGGGAAAAATAAAAAACACATTCATGAACAAAAAGACGGTGATTTAAAAGAATGGAGTGAGAAAGCAGCAGCTGAAAAATCCAGAACAAATGTAAAAAGTAAACTCGGTAATGAGGCAGAGATTTAAAAAAGCAAGTATAGGTGTATAAACTTTGCAGAAGAAACAAGTGGAGATGAACATCTCAGAGGGAACTGGTGTAAGACGGAGGGCACTCAAGTATAATACAGGGGTTGTTGTGTAATGAATGACTTTGGGGAGTGATTAAAAACAACAACAAAAAAAACAAACCCAGGGTCATTATGTGTTGAGCTTCCTTAAGTTGGATCAACTGTTAATCAGATTGGCTGGTGTACTACTGTCTGAGCTTTTGCTACTGAATGCTGCTTCGAGTAGTTTTTTCTGTCGTCCTTGAAATCTAGAAGATGGCTTGTCAGCTTCAGCCTTCCAGAACACACACATCCCAGCATCCTGCATATCAAAAGCAACAGCAGCAAGATGCTTCCTGAGAAAATGTTTCCTAGGCCTCAGAACAGCACTTGTGCGAATCGTGGTAGGTACTTGTATTGTTGGAGCTGCAGTCTGTCAATGGGGCTTTTAGGGTGTGGCACACTGCATTTGGAGCCCATTCAAAGGGCAGCAGCTGGCATGTTTGCTTAGTTATGTGTGAAGTGGTTGAGAACAGTATATATGTGGCAAAACCTTAAATTTTACCTTACAAAACTAAGTTGCTAATAATGAACAACATTTGCCTTTTCTTTCAGTTGGCACCATTCCTGCAGTATTGTGCTCCTCAAATGACATGTGTGACTTCAGCAAAGCACACTTGGATTTTGGGGAAGACGGAAACTTTAAGCATTCCTTCACTGAATTGTAAGTGTAAGTTAGTTAATAATACACATGTCCTGGAATTGGAACAGTCTTTCTAAAACTAGAAAAACAGCACTTGGTTTTAAAATGCACCTATTTTATATTTATTTTTGTGATAGAAGCCTACTCTCACAATAAAATGACCTGAGGGCTTTAAGGTCATGGCAGTCTGCAGGGCTGGGTTCCTTTGCTGGCAGAGTGAGTCAGCACTTGGGGGTGAGTCATGCTGCTAGTCACATTCTCTTACTGTAGGAGACAGCTGAGAGGAACAGAAAGGTGGAGGAGAACCTTAGGCTAAAACCAGAGGACAGTGCTTCCTGTTTACTTGGGGCTAGTGCTTCATTCCCTGGTTCCTTTAGAGTGGAGGTGTTTCACTTGCACTGGCTTTTCTTTCTGGTAGCCTCTGGGGAGCTGGTAACTGCTTTTGATCTCACTTGTTGCAGACAGACTAGTGTGTATAATGGATGTTGTCAAATGCATCTGTTTGTAATCATTGCCCAAGCATGGCATTTACTCTTTAAAAAAAAAAAAAAAAATCATCACCCTAAGTAGTTTGATCACATAAGTCCCACTAACTTTAAGGCTGCACACGCACCACAAAATGAAAGTGCAGTTGTGGCACAGGTAAGTATATCTTAACCCAGGCATTTCAGGGAACAGTAGCAGTGGAGGTATGGCATGTGGGCTGGCAGCCAGTCCACAGGCTCTCCAGGGATCCTGTGTACCTGCTTTGGTTGCCAGCCTGTACCAGCTTCTCTACATTGTTGTTAATGTGTAACATAGGCTGGCATTTACATGACAAAGTTACATCTTCAGTTTGCTTTTGGACAAAAGCTCCCAAAACCTTCAGTTGTTTCTGGAAGTGGTATTTAAGAGTTCCTGAGCATTTCTGAAAACATCGGGGGCGGGGGGTGGGGGTGGTTCAGGTAGAGAGAGAACCTGCTGCTGTTACTTTTCCCCTAAATTACAGATGGGCCCTTCTGGCTCAGTCTCACCACTGAAAGAGTCAGTTAAACTGAAAATACATGGGGATGGGTGTTCTGTCCATTGTAGGGGTGGCCTGTTTTGGGGTTTTTTGGCTGTAGAAGCATGTCATGAATACAAATCATTGAGGTGGTTGAGGTTCTGGTATAGACAAGAATTTAATATTCTTGTTGACCTGGAGTTATTCTTGATTAGCTTCACATGTAGGCACACAAGCAAGGTGTTTTTTCTGGAATAAGTGGGGTGCATCCAGACCAAGCGCACATGTGCCTCTTGCCCCATCTCAAACCACTTTGAGGCAGGGCAAGAGGCATGTGCGGGAACAAAAAAAGGTTCCCTGTGCTGCACGTTTGCAGTGCGGGGAGAAAATTAAACCCCTGGATATCCAGAGGTCTAAAAAAACTGCTCTGCAGAAGAGTGGAGCAAGGTATGGTCCCAGACTGTGCCAAAGACTCAGTCCTCCAAAAGAGAAGCTCTGTTGTTGGCCAGAGCATCTCTTTTGTTCTCCTGCTGCCTCTGGCCCCTGGCGCTGTCCAAGGTAAGGGGGGTGGGGGGGGTCATGGGTGTGGGTGGGTGAGGGATGGCAGGGGGGGATGTCCCTGGGGCTGCCGGGGGGATGCACCCAACACAGCCCCGTGTGGCTCACTAGTCTGGCTTTGCACTGGAGCGGGTTGCAGGGCACCAGGATGCACGCACAGGACGCATGTCTTCCGGAGCCATGTGACCTGCTCTGGTGCAAAGCTGAACTAGCGAGTCGCATGGGGCTGGCCCGCGTCCCTCTGTGTGCCACCCCCCTGCAGGTGCAGCAGGGCAGAGGCAGGACCTGGCATGGTGCATGGGGATTGTGCTGGGTCCTGCCAGCCCTGGGGCCCCTCTGCTGCCCAGCCAGGCCGGGCCCTTGGTGGCAGGACATGGTGTGGCATGCAGGGACCTGGGTTGGTGCCTGCTGCCAGGTCCTGCCACCATGGCTTGGAGTGCCCCACTCCTGCTGCTGCTGCTGCTGCTGCTAAAAGTAAGTTATAGGCCTGGGCTGGGGAGGGATGTGGCCCTCCAGGGTGCCTTGGGACCTGGGGGGAGGGGGCATTCCATGTGCTGTGGGGGCCAGGGGACCCACCCCTCCTGAGCAGCCCTCCACAAGGTCCCCACACCCACAATCCCCCCAGCAATTGCTCCATGCCTATCCACATCCGTCCACACACACCCACCTGCCTTCCTCCACATTCCTTCCCACCCTTTTCCTGCAAACACCACATTCCCCCCCATCACACACCCATCATGTGCAAAGACAACCAAAAGTACACATCAGCACACAGATATTTAGAATTTATTTTGTCATCATGATAGAGACACTGGTAGGCTTCCGCATTGCTTTAACATTTTAAATATACCAATTGAAACAGAACCCACACACACACATGTACCACACACACACGTTTTAAAAATGGATTTGGGATACTGCTGCAGCAGTCCAGCTGGCATATGGGGTAGTGTCCCCAGCTACCAAGTGGCCAGACCCCAGAAGCTCCTGAAAGCGAGTAGCCCTGAGCTGCTTGCCAGGACAGCTTTTTATACTGCTGGGGACAGCTCCCCCTGGCTGCAGATCCAGGAGGAGCCAGGCAGGGTTATTTTGCCCCAAGTGGCACAATTTGCTCCACAACAAAGCACATGCACTGAGGCAGAAAGCTGTGGCTCAAATTTGCACAGCTTCTATTTGAGTTGCTGCAAGCGCATGTGCTTGCATGTGTGGACGCACCCAGTGTGTCCACACACACAGCTAATCAGGAACAGTAGTTTTGAATTTGCACTTTACCTTAATAATCTGCATTAAACTTCCAAGTGTGGATAGATAGGATCATACTTTCATGTGTATATGTTGAGAAAATTAAGTCTCCAGGAGTTGCAAGTGAGTGATTGCTGGCTTTCTAGATGCATCCTAGCACCCACCTGAAAACAAAGTGGACCCTGAAGGACCCTTTCACTATATGGTGCTGGAGCACAAACAGCCTCAGATAAGCTCAGCTGAAGGAATCTTGAGTCCATTTAATGGCTAGTTACCAGTAGTCTCAGACTTGTGGCTTATGCTTTTTTTGCTCTAACAGATAAAAAGAACAAGTATTTTTAGACAGCTTATTCAGCATGCTGGCTCTTTTCTCATTTTAAAAATGACCGGCACCTTTGAATGTTATGTACAGAAGCACCAACTTGTCTCTAGAACACTACGCATGGCCTGGCACTACTTGGCTCTCCAGCCTCTGCTGTTGTTCCTAGATCTGTTTAGCAGCATAAATGATGACTCATTTAGCATGTCTCCTGGTAGAGCCTTACCCTTTCTCTACACCCACTCTGATTGATTTTATTGATGCGGTATGAGTTGGTGACATACCCTTGAGGCACAGGTCAAGAACAGAAATAGGGGCTTTGTGACCTTAAGGCAGTTTTGCAGCTTTATACCCTTTTTTGGCAGAGCTAAAATAACTGGCATGTGTGACACTGAAGGAGTTCTTCCTTATACCTGCACCTGTAAGCTACCCTCTTTAGGAGCTTTGCTTTTTCCAACATAATTTTCAGGGCCAAATTTACTTCATTTGGTCAGACCCTGCTGCAGCAGTCCTAACATGGCCCTTTACAGCTGGATTGCTGCATTTCCTTCTCTTTCCATTTGGCAGTTGTTTTTCTTTGTTTGTCTTTTTTAACCTTGTTTTTTAACTTTTGCAGTTTTTCAAAGTATTTGGATGTTCTGTCAGCATAAATTGAGTATGGCCAAGACTTGTGTGCCCCAGCCTTTCCAGCCACATCCCATCACTTCTGGCCACGCCACTATATTCAGAACTTCTGAGAGTGTTCATCCATTGCTTCACTGGCTCCATGTTCAAATTCCCTTCCCCATAGATCTCTGTGGTGGGTACCAGCAGCCTCAGATTGTCCAAGCAAACTGCTTCAGAACTTTCTCCCTCCTTATTTAACTGTTGCTTGTCACCCTACCAAGAATGCAGCCTTGATGTCCCAATTTTCCTTTTTCCCTGTGATCACCCGTGTGTGCCTGTATCTTCTCTTCCCCCCCCACCTTCCCCCACTCTGTTCATGGATCATCAAAGTCTTTAACATGGCTACGTTTTGGTGGGAGCTTTTTTTCTGTGCAGTGTCAGCACCCTCTACTGACTGACATGAGATATTGCAGCTATGTACTTTGCTAGAGTTAGGAAACACTCTGAGAACACTCCAGGACAGGCTGGAAGAATTGTAATAAACCGCTGAGGAGCAAGCTGCAGCATGGCTGGCTATATGGACTTCTCTTCTTTGGCTAGTAAATCTACCTTTTGAAGGAAGGCATTCCAGACCAGCTCTGGTCAACACACAAATGCAAATCAGAAGATGAGTCTTCTTTTGCAGCCTTGTCTTGCACGCAGCCATTCTTTTCAGACCCATTACACACAACTCTTCTCTTTTTTCCCAGTAGCATTTTTTTCAGGATCTACTTGGCTGATCCCAGCTAGCTTCAGTTTCTTCATCAGCCCTTGCTTCGCCAGCTTGAAGCACAGCTTTCCTTCCTTGGTGGTTCCTTCATACCATGCCTTGTAGGGATGGTACATCCTGCCACAGCAGCAATTCTTTGAACCCCTTGATTATACTTTATCTAGGCAACAACTCTTCCCTGATTTCCACCCCCCACTTATTTGGGGGTGGGGAATTCCCACTGTCAACGGAGAAACTAAGCATTAAAATATTTTTTTTTATTAGGTAGACCAATTTAATATTTTATGGGTGCACAAATTCATATTTGTGCCAGTTAAGCTGTTTAGTACCTTGCCCTTTTATCCTGGGATGACAGGTGCAAAGTGAAGTTAGTGTACTGCAGGAGCGGGCAGTTATTTCAGGTGGAGGGCAGCTTACCCAGTTTTGGAAGGCTGTTGAGGGCTGCATGGGTAGCCCCGCCCCTTGACAGGTACCCCGCCCCCTGGTCACCACCTTGGGACCAGTGTTCCAGGGCTGGCACCGGTGGGGCCCAAAGTGGGGCCCAAGCTGGCAGGGGTCTGTGGAGCTGGGCTGGGCTGTACCAGCAGGGAGAGGGGGGAGCTGGCTTGGTTCCATAGAGCCCCTGCTGGCTGGGACCCCTGTACTCCTGCTGCCCTGCTCTGGGCCCCACTGGTGCTGGCCCTAGGGCACTGGTGCAGGCCCTGTGCTCCCACTGGCTCCCTACCTGTTCACTCCCAGTGCTCCCCAGTCCTGTGGTACAGGTGGGGGGCAGCACACACCCCCAGCTAGCTGGCAGGGAAGAAGCTGGTGCTGAGTGGGGAGAAGTGGCCCCTCACCTGCCCCATGGCCGGCACTCCCTGATGCAGCTGCTTGTAGCCCACACGGGGCTGTCTGGAGCAGGCACAGTCGGCCCCAGGCTGGCTGTGAGTGGCTACAGCATGGGGCACTGGCCATGGGGCGGATGAGGGGCTGCTTTTCCCTGCGTTCGGCACCAGCTTGTAACCCGGCCCTGCTGCCAGCCTGGGCCCTGCGCTGGCTCTGGGCTCGCCCATTGGGACTGCATGCGGCGGCAGCATCTGTGGCCCCCCCACTTGCTGTGCCAGGCAGTGTTAGCTGCTGCTGCCCGCCCGGAGCCCGCTCGCATGCTGGGCAGCCCAGAGGCAGGTGGCAAACACTACCCAGCGTGGCACTCGGGGGGCCACAGCTGCTGCTGCCATGTGCAGCCCTGATGGGCGAGCCTGGAGCCAGTGCAAGGCCCAGGCTCATGGGGCCAGGTTATAAGGTGGTGCCAAGTGCTGGAGGGGTGGCCCTTCACCCATGCTGTGGTTGGTGCCCTGCACTGCAGCTGCTCGTAGCCTGCATGGGGTTGTCTTGTGCCTGCTCTAGACAGCCCTGTGCAGGCTGTGAGTGGCTGCAACAGGGAGTGCTGGCCACAGGGCAGGGAAGGGCTGCTTTCCTCTGTGCCAGGAAGGAGCCTGGGGAAAAGCTGAGTGGTGGGGAGGATGCAGCTGTGGCTGACTCTCACTGCTGCAGCCTACAGAGCTGTCCGGAGCAGGTGCAGGCAGTCCCAGGCAGGCTGCAAGAGGCTGCAGTGTGGGGTGCCAACCACAGGGCAGCAGAGGGGCTGGTTCCCCCCCCCCCTTTCAGCTTTTCCCTGAGGTCCTCCCCACCCCTTCCCCGTGGTTCCAGCACTGCCAGGGCAGCCATGTGGTCCTAGGCCAGAAGCTCCAGCTGGGGCTTCCAGGTGGGGCTGGGCAGGCCCTACTGTTTTGGGAGCCTGCCCTGTTTCCCCTGGGCCCTACTGCCCTTGGTTCCTGTCATATTTTTTGACAGGAATCAAGGGCAGAGAAATAATAATTTTAGAAAATTTTTAGGGGCCCCATGGGCCAGATAGAATGGCTTTGTATTTTGCCCAACCCAGGTGTACTGGCTAGTTTAAAGCATAGTAGAACATGTGTTTTTTATCACGATGTGGCTGCTATTTGTAAATTTTACTTCACAGTACTGTTGTTCTACTAAATCTGCAATTAATTGGATCTTTAAGATTTCTGTTGGACTCAAAATTGTCCAACCCCATTCTGCTCTCTCAAGAAGAGTCCTCTTCAGGGGGCTTCAGTAAGAACCAGGTATGGGATGGATTAGTTCTTCTGGTAGGATTTTGGGGTGGTTGGACTATGTGCACGTAGCAAGTCTCTGATCTATGGCTTCTGCTTTTTCCTTGTGGCAGAAGTAGAAGTCTGCCAAGAATGTTTCTCATTGTATGATGTGATATTAGAGAAAAAGTGGTTTTGGGTTTTGTTTTGTTTTTTTTTTTTTGGTCAGTTTTTATCTCTGTTTGGAAAATGAGTGAGCACCTGTGGCACAGAGCTTTCTGCCTTCATTTAAACAGCAGTAAGGCTAAGGTCATATCCAAGAGAAGATGACTTAGTTTGAGATATGTAAGTTTAGTACAATATCCTTCATGCAAAAATTTGAACTTGGCAGTGCTACAGAATATGGTGTCTGTTTCCTGCATCAAGCAATGAAGAGAGTGCTACAAATGACTCGCACAGTGCTAGGATGCAAGTGTCTGTAGATTCCTGTTCTTTTGTCCTGCCTGACTACTAGACAAGTTGTATAATTAATACAGCTTCCCTGGCAACATCTTTTATTTCTGGTCTGTTCATTTGATGCAGGGGTGGGCAATTATTTGGGCTGGAAGGCCACTTAAGGAGTTTTGGTAAGCTGTTGAGGGCCAGGGTGTGGGACTGGTGCTGACCTGGCTTCACCCCTCCTCCCTGTCATGGCTGTTTACATTGCCTGGCATGTTGGGGGGTGGGAGGGGGGGATTTAATTCTATCTGACCCTGGGTCTGTCTGCTTTTTATCCACTGCTGGGGGCACTGGATGGAGACGGGGCCAGGCCCCTGTGTTTAGGGCTTGCTTGGCTATGCAGGTGGGTAGTGATGTCTGGGAGTGGGCAGACCTGGGCTTGCGTGGTGGTGACAGTTCAGGGCTGGGGCCTGGGGCAGAGTTGCAGTCCCCTGCCTGCATGATCCTGCAACAGAACTGGTGCTTATCACAGATGTATGGGGAGGGAACCATTGGCTGTGCCTCAGGCCTCAGCCCTGAGCTGTCACTGCACCACACTACTGGCCCTGGTCTTCCCTACCTGTCCCACTGCTGGACAGCACTCCCCACCTACCTGTGGGGATCTCAGGCTGGTCTCCGTGGAGACCCTGCCTACCTACTCTGTTCAGTGCCTGTGGTGGTGGGTGGGTGCTGGGGTCCCCATGCAGCAGGACTCTCTCCACTAGTGGCAGTGGAGATAATGACAGTAGCAGCTGGAAGGGGCTGCCAGGAAGCAGAGTCTGGCTGCTACACCACTCCTGCCTGGCCCCATGGGCTACAAGTCCTGGTGTGCCCAAGAGCTGCACATGGGCATAGGGCAGGCTGTGCTCCGTGCCTGGCAGCACATGTATGCCCAGGGTAGGTGGGGCTTCTGGCCTGGCCTGGTCTGCCCCCTGTGCCTGGGCTGGGTGTGGCTGAGGTTCCTGCAGTGTACGGGATAAATTGCTTGGGGGCCAGCAGACTGCATTTTGCCCACTCATGGCTTTAGTGCCTTCAGTTTAAATAGGCTGTCTGTTGCATTAGATGCAGTATGTTTAGGTTTGGCAGGATTCTATTTTTCTTAAAATTATTTTGGCAGATAATATTGATGTTTGTCTATTTTAAGCATTTATCTGTTATATAAAAGTTATAATATAAAGAACTTCTGCTCCCAGGATGGCAAAAAAACCAAGGTAAAGCCAAGAAAACACCAAAATGTGTATCCTTTCTAATTGGAGTCTTTCCACTTACCAGTCTCACAAGGAGGTTGCTTTACCTACTTTACAATTTCTTCCTAGTTCTCTGCAGCTGAGTTGTCCCACTCAGGCATCAGGAAACTGCTTCCCACACTTTTCTCCATCCAGCTCTAATGCTCTTCTGCTTTCCACCCCCTCTTGTAGGGTTTTAAGTAGCCTGTTATTTCCCTCCAGCCATGTCTTGGTACTTGTGAACAAATAGCTAATTGCTTAATTGATGAGTCATTAGGCCACCCACCCATTTACTGTTTTTCCTCTAAAGAGACTGATCCTCTAAACTTCTGTGACCTCTTTCTATTCTTCACTTCTGTCTGACTGAGGTGAAATCAAGGTTTATGAATCCTGCCAAGCCTAAGTATCTAGGAGGTGCTTGTGCTGAAAGCCATGGATGATAGATGCACATCTTCTGGTGTCTGAAAAAAGTTTCTGGGGTAGTTTTGCAGCAAGATATGTGACAAAGTAGCGATAGGCAGTGAATGCTTTTGCATAGCCAGTTAAAAGGGGTGGTTTGTCATTTTAAAGCCAGGCACTCCTCATTTCTCATGCTGTAGGTACTGTGGAATGTAACCTGGACAGATTAGATGCCAAATTGAAAAAAAAAAATGTTTAAGGCAAATCTCCAGTCATTGACCCTCCAACTTGGAGTGAGAGCTCTCTCTCCTGAGACCAATCTATGGACAGGGGTGTATAACACAGAGCTGTGGAGTGGAAAGACTTTAAGTGCATTACTGATGGGGAGAACCATGATGGTCAGATGACTGACTTCCTCGTGCCACATTAAAGTGTCATAATAGCCACTTTTCTATGGTTGTCCTCTGCTGTCTAGTGAAGGCAAGATGTGCTTTACTGCATATAGAAGAGATTGAACAGCATAGCCAGGTGATGGTTGCTTAGCATGTCTTACTTTTCAAGATGAAAAGCTTCCTGTCTGTGGATGGATAAATATGGTATCTTTTATTAGATCAACTGATATAGTTGGAAAAATTCTTCGTAGCAAGCATTTGGGCACAAACACCCTTTAGGCTGAGGAAGCATTTGCAGATGGTCTGTGCTCTTCCTGGATGGAGTAGTAAAGCAGGCAGAGGCCAGTATGTATGTCTGTGAGTCGGGTACATTTAACATTCCTACATGTAATAAGCATGAAAGAAAAAGCAGATGAATTTAAAGCAAAGGCTGGAGGCTAGATGAGGATCTTGAAGAGGGTGATGTGATGTATGACGTTTAATGTGTATATAGCTGGGCAGTTATGAGGGAGAAGTTTAATTCAGAGGCATAGCTTGCCCAGATGGGATCCATATAGCCTCTATTGGAATGCAGGTTATTCCCATTTACCACAGCTGTTTCATGTAACACCACAGGACAAAGAGAAGGGCTAGGCTTTAGAACAACAAATGTCTGGGCGGTAAATACTTAATAAACTGGATGAGCAGCACTGATCTGTTCCCAGAGTTCCTTTCCTGACTTCCTGGGGTTCTTGAACACACTAACGAGACAAAGCTAAACTGAGACTAAGTTGCTAAATTAAAATATTCAATGTCTGTTAGAACTCTGTAGCTTGAAGCATTTCTGTCGTCTTTTTTTTTTTAATGTTAAAAGTGATAGGGACTAGCAGATTAAGCAGATGGGTTGTTCTGTGTACATCTGCTGGCTAGTTCAGTCAAAACACTACAGATATTTTTAAGGTGCACTTCCCATAAGGTTCGTCTAAATTAGGAAAAGTGTTTTGCTTTAATGTTGAGTTTAGCTGACGCATTGTGGTTGGGTAGGGATTGGCTAACATTTTTGATGAGCTGGTTGAGCTGAAACCTGCATCTGTGCTAGAGAGGGAAGACTAGTTGTGATAAGTAATGTTAGCTGACCCCAGCTCAGCTTCTCTCTTTAACGTAGACAAGTAGGTAGGAAGGCATAGAGCAGAGGTAGGCAGTCTTTTTTTGGCCAGAGTGCTGAAAAAAATATGTCTGCCTTGGAAGGTGCTGGAGTGCTGGCATGCCAGAAAAACAAAATTAAGGGGCTGGGGTGAGGGGTACATGGTAGGACGCACTGCATATTAGTATATTTAATAATCAGAAATGTTGTCTTTGTTCTGTATTTCTTTTTGTTGAGCATGTTGCAATGAGAGAGAGAGAGAGAGAGGAAAAAAAGGAAAGCAGGGAGAGAACGAGAACACACTCAGAACAGACACATGCACACAAACATCTGCAACCAGACACGTGTGTGTGCACAGACATGCAGAACCAGACAGAGGCAGGCAAAAGCCCAGAACCAAATGATGGGCTCAGAGCGGGTGGGAGTCAGGTGGGCTCAGCTGTTGCCAACCATGAAGCCTGGGCTGCTCCCAGCAGGCGGCTGCAATCCCTGCTGTATGCAGACTGGGCTCTGTGGTTGGCAGCAGCTACCCAGAGCCTGGGCTGGTTGCAGCCAGGAGGCTGCAAACATCTGCTCTGGGCTCTGGCATCAGCTCCATACCGGTGGGTGCATGCATGCCTCGGAGCAGATGGTGGCGATGGGGCCTGAGGCAGCACAGCCCTCCTGCTGTCCACTCTGAGGTCTGCGTTCAGTCGCTGCCAGCATGGAGCTGATGCTGGGGCTGTGAAGCCTGGCGCAGCTGTTTGCAGCTGCCCAGAGCCCAGGCTGGCTACAAACAGGTGTGCCAGGCTCCAGAGCCTACTCATCAGCTCTGTGCCAGCAGTAGGGGAGAGGCTGGGGTTGTGCTGCCTCAGGCCCTGCCCTCCACTGTCCACTTCAAGGCGCGTGTGCACCCGCCAGTATGGAGCTAATGCTGGAGCCTGGAGCAGATGTTTGCAGTCTCCTAGCTGCCATCAGCCCAGGCTCTGGTTAGCTGCTGCCAACCATGGAGCCCAGTCTACTTGCAGCAGGGCTTGCAGCTGCCCAGTCGGCTGCTGGGAGCAGCCCGAGCTTCGTGGCTGGCAGCAGCTGCCTAGAACCCAGGCTGGTGGTAGCGTGCTTAGCAAAATGGCCTTGTGTGCCACACTCGGCGCATGTGCTGGGGGTTGCTGACCCCTAGCATAGAGCTTACTATGAGAATGTAATTTCTTGTTCTTCACAGAAGATAAAAGGATTTAAATGGTAAGGTTAATCAAACCTCATCTGAGTAGGTGCTAATGATGCCTTGCTAATTTTGTTCTTGTTTCTGAGACCAGACAGGAGGCAAGACTGTTAATGAGAGTAGAGCTGGAATATTCTGTTTTAATTCTGGGTTCTTCAGTGGCAATAATTTGCTCCAACATGGGCAAATTGAGCGATTAAGATGTTCTGTAAAGACCTGGAAGAAAATAGCTAGTTACATCTCAGAAAAGAAGGAAATTGGACCATAAATGGCTCCAGATGGCTTTTCAGTGTGGGGGAATGAGAGTTGTTCAGCTAATAGCTGCTATGAAACAACAAAATGCTTTTACTGAGTCGCACCATGTATGCTGGGTGCAGGCTGTCACAGAGATATCCAGGTACCTCTGAAGATTGTAGAGATCTACTCATTTCTTTTTATTTAAACAGCAGGTAGTATGCTGCCTGGTAGTTATCACTGTTGCATTTGCTTTGCAGAGTACCTGGCGAGGAATGCGATGGGATCAATAGCATGTCTGTGGAGAGTGGCCCTGGGACAAGACTGAGAAATTTACCAGTAATGGGGGATGGACTAGAAACTACCCAAATGTCTACAACTCAGTCACAGGCCCAACCTCAGCAAGGCAGTACTGTAGGCGTTAACCCTCCTCCACCAGAGACCTCCAACCCTAACAAGCCCAAGCGACAGACCAACCAACTGCAGTATCTGCTCAAAGTGGTGCTCAAGACACTATGGAAACACCAGTTCGCGTGGCCTTTCCAACAGCCTGTGGATGCTGTCAAGCTAAACCTCCCTGTAAGTACAGATTGAGAAATCTGCTGCTGTTCTTGGATTACTCACTATGTGGGTAAAGTCATCTAAAGCATGAAGCACTTTGTGTCTAGTGCACTTCCTCCCTGCTTCTGGAATCACTGAATCTGTCTTTTGGGGGATGGAGATGGGGAGGAGGAAACTTTTTTCAATGACTCAGCTGGTCTGTAGATTGTGGGGGTGGCCTGCATATTTATAAGTTTGGAATAATGCCTTTCTGGGTAGGAAGTAGACAGAAAACTAAGTAGGATTATGTATTTTCAGAGTAGTTTAGTATGTTAAAATTGTTCCCTCTTATTTATATCAGTCTAGGTAGGTTAATGTAGCAAGAATTAATAGGAGAGTAAAGTTGTTGTTAAGCTGGACTTGAACTCTCTCTTTTCTAGCTCTGTATAAAGTCTTGTATTCCTCACAGTTTCTTGCTTGATCCCCTCTACCTTGTGTAGACATTGGTAGAGGCTAGAATACCCCCGGTGCTGCTGGAGCCTGCAGACTGCTTGCAGCTCTGCTTGTAGTGGTTCCTAGCACTGTTCAGTAATATCCAGCATTTTTTATGAAGGGAGATGTTTAAACATAAGTTTTTAGTAGATTGCTTAAAGTCCTTTTCTGCTTGCATGCTGACTGCTTTCCTATCTGCTCACCTTCAAAATTGCTTCTGGGTATGTTGTCAAATTTACAGTTAGCCTTAACTGAGACATCACCCAATGGAGAAGAGACATGGGGACCCTGTTTCTTCATCAGAGAATGTGCATCTACAGGGGTTAGACACATGTACCTTGCTCCCTTCCCTTCTCTTTCTGCAGGAGCCCAGGCAACATGAGAAGTTTGAGAGAAGGGCAAAAAAGCCCAACGTGTAAGAGCGTTTTTGTAGAAAGTGGTTTTTATGTTCTAGTTAGACATGGCCATGGAAGCTTTAAAACCGTTGCTCATTCCTTTTGCTTACTAGGAGAGATTTGTCCTCCATTCTTCTGCCTTAATTTCTTCTCTAGGAAATGCATCGTAGGGATAATAAGTTTGCTTTTTCATAAAGCATATTTTAAAAATGTATTCAGTTATTTGCACGATAGTGGACTCTGTATATTTTTTGGGGGGACTGTGTATATGTTTTTCAGGAGGGGCCATCACCAGGGAGGACTGTGCCTTGGTTGCTTGGGGCTGCAGGGGGCAGTCAGGGAGGCCAAGGAGGAGATGGAACTGGGACTAGGTTCCCGGATCAAGGACAATAAGAAGTCCTTTTTTAAAAACAGAGGGGGCAAAAAGAAGGTACCGGGTAACATGGGGACCCTGCAAGACACGCTAGTAAATCTGGTCGTCACACCAGACAACAAAACTAACCTATTTAACAACTTCTTTGCCTCCATTTTCCTGAGTAGGGACTGAATCAGCCCCCCCCACCAGGCCCCCCTCAGGCCCCAGGGGAGGTGCACCCAGGCCTAGGGTCAGTGGGGATCTAGTCAGGGATCTTCTGGAGGGACTGGACGTATTTAAATCAGCTGCTCCGGACGATCTCCACCCCAGAGTGCTGAGGGAATTAGCTGAGGTCATTGCGGGACCCCTGGCATGGCTTCATGAGCACTCGTGGTGCTCTGGTGTGGTGCCAGAGGACTGGAAGAAGGCCAGTGTGGTTCCCATTTTCAAAAAAGGGAGGAAGGAGGACCCAGGAAACTATAGGCCAGTTAGTCTTACCTCGATCCTGGGCAAGTTTTTTGAGAGAATTATCCTGGCACATGTCCACATGGGGCCAGCGGGGGAGGTTATGCTTAGGGGAAACCAACCCGGGTTCATTAGAGGCAGGTCTTGTCAGACCAACCTGGTGCCCTTCTACAACCAGGTCACAAAATCCTTGGACATGGGTAGCAGTGGATGTAGTCTTTCTGGACATTAGGAAGGCCTTCGACACTGTCTCTCACCCCATTATCATTAAAAAAACTAGGAGACTTGAGTCGACACCTGCACAGTCAAATGGGTCACTAACTGGCTGGAGGGCCGCACCCAGAGTGCTGGTGGATGGGTCATTTTTTGACCTGGAGGAATGTGGGCAGTGGGGTCCCCCAGGGCTAGGTCCTCTGGCCCGCATTGTTCAACATCATCTTCATCAGTGACTTGGACAAGGGGGTAAAAAGCACCCTGTTCAAATTTGCTGATGACACTAAGATGTGGGGGGATGTGGGGCATGCTGGAAGGAAGGAATAGGCTGCAGTCAGACCTATACAGGTTAAAGGGGTGGGTGGATGAGAACAGGATGAGTTTCAACATGGAGAAGTGCAAGGTGCTGCACCGGGGGAGGAAGAACCAGCACCATACCTACAGGCTGGGGAAATCCCTTCTCGTCAGTGCAGAGGCAGAAAAGGATCTTGGAGTCATTATTGATGCCAAAATGAACATGGGCGAGCAATATAGGAATGCGGTCAGGAAGGCCAAGCATACCTTGTCATGCATCCACAGAAGCATCTCGAGTAGGTCCAGGAAGGTGATACTCCCCCTCTACGCAACACTGGTCAGGTCGCAGCTGGAGTACTGCATCCATTTCTGGGCGCCGCACTTCAGGAGGGATGTGGACAACATGGAGAGGGTCCAGAGGAGGACCACTCGCATGATCAGGGGGCAGCAGGTCAGGCCCTACGAGGAGAGGCTGCGAGACATGAACCTGTTCAGCCTCCACAAGAGAAGGCTGAGGGGGATCTAGTGGCCGTTTACAAACTAGTCAGAGGGGACCAGCAGGCATTGGGTGAGTCCCTGTTCCCCTGAGCACTACCAGAAGTGACTAGAAATAATGGTCACAAGCTGGCAGAGGGTAGATTGAGGCTAGATATCAGGAGGTGCTACTTCACTGTCAGGGCAGCTAGGATCTGGAACTAGCTTCCAAGAGAAGTGGTGCTGGCTCCTACCTTGGGGGGTTCTTTAAGAGGAGGCTAGACAAACACTTTGCTGTGTCATTTGACTCCAGCATTTTTTCCTGCCATGGCAGGGGGTCAGACTTGATGATCTGCTCAGGTCCCTTCTGACCCTACCAACTGAAACTATGACCTCTTCGTAGCACTTGCAAAGATACCAGTGCTGTAAGAAACAAAAAATGTTCTTTTTTTCTAAAAGCTCCAGCTAGAGTAGGAGCATCTGTTGCTGCTCCGTCTAGCAGGAAGCTTTAAAAGGGTAGTAAATCTGATGTTCCTCCACTGTTCTGTTACATTATTTTAGAAGTATGAGCTGTTTACATTTGGGAATTAAGAGTGCTTATTTTTCAGGCAAGATTTCTATAAATTGGTTGGTTCCATTTGAAACCAAATAACCAGATTTGGACAGCTTTGTGGCTTAACTTGCACAGAGAAATTATTACTTAGAAATGAAACTACTGTTGTGTTCTAGCAAAAGATATAGAAAAGTGTAATCAAAATCATCAGGGGCCTGGATCAGTTGCCATACCAGGACAGACTAAAAAGGCTATGGCTTAGTTTGGAAAGCAGAGGGCTGGGTGGGGGGAGAAGGGATATGATAAAGGTTCATAAAATCATGCAGGGTATGGACCAAGTGAACAGGGAATTGTTGATCACCAAGTTCCAGAATACTAGAACTAGGAGCAACCCATGGAAATGAGTAGGTGACAAGTTTAAAACTAACGAGAGAGTTGCTGTGTATTGCTTAAAAATATAACTTGTGGAACTCATTGTCATGGGTAGTGGTGGAGGTAGATAACATAGCCAGAGTCCAAAAGGGACTCGATAAATTTTATGGACGATAGATCCATTAATGGCTATCAAATAGAATGGATGGCAGTGCTTCCTCTAATACTTTGAAACCTATAATGGTAGATGCCAGGGAGAGTATTGAAGATCCCTGTAGAGATACCTTGTTTAGTGCTCTTCTAGCCCTGTATCCTGCCTCTGGTAGTGGCAGATGGACCATTGGCCTGACCCAGTATGGCACTTCTTACCAAAAGTGCTCTAACACAGTGACATTTAACCGTTTGGCCCCATAGGCTGGATGAATGGTATATGCTGGACAGTGTCTTCATGGCCTGGCACTGTCCCCTTTCACCCCCCATGTGGTGAGATTTCTGAGGGCCTGGGACCACCCCCTCTTGTCTCCTATGTGCCAGGATTGGGTTCTGCAGGCCTAGTGTTGCCCCCTCCCACCCCTCATGATTGGGTCTTGGGGCCTGGCACTGCCCTTGCCTGGCCCAGTGTGCTGGGATCAGGCATACCATTTAGTGCTTGGGGCAAAGAGCTCTCTATGGGTCTGGAAATTTCGTAGCAGAGGAATGGATCCACCACTCCCCTGCTGCGAAATTTCAAAATCTGTGGGGAACCCTAGAAGCCAGATGATGTGGTGCTGTGGGCCAGGGTTAGAGCATCCCTGCTCTAACACAAGGGAATCTCACTTAATCGTGTGGTCTTCACCTATTGTAGAGAGCAGGAAATCACAATGTGAACACTGGAGTGGAAATTATTTCCCTTTCTTGCTGTATTGTTTCTCAAATTCAGTTTGGAAGTTGAAAATGTCTGCACTTATAGACTAACTAAACCAAGATGCATAAGCATCTGATGAAATAAGCTGTGGCTCTCAAAAACTTATGCATCTCTGATTCAGTAAGTATATAATGTGAACCTTTAACTTGCTTTCTGCCTGACTTCAGGCTAACATGGCTAATTATCTCTCTGAAAGTGTCTGTAGAACTCACTGTAAATTTCTGTTGAGAGCCACAGCGCAATGTTGTTTTTTGAGAACTGGTTTTTCACATAAAAGCTTCCCATCTCCTAGGTGATGATGAGGGTCTTCAGTAAAGTTTAGCTTGCACCTTAGTTCTGTTTTGAAGCATTACATTTAACTATAGTAGTACTAGTAAAATGCACTTTGTATGAACCAGACTTCTATGATAGTTCCAGGTTCCAAACTGACATTTTACCCTTTTGTAATTGTTGCAGGATTATTATAAGATTATTAAAACTCCTATGGACATGGGAACAATAAAGAAACGCTTGGAGAATAACTATTACTGGAATGCTCAAGAATGTATCCAGGACTTCAATACAATGTTTACAAATTGTTACATCTACAATAAGGTAGGAAGCCTGCCAAAGGAATCTACCACAATCTTGGTATGGTTTCAGAATTCTGTATTGTAGGTTCATGTGTTTCTTGTAGTAACAGTCCTATAAAAGGATTTAAGGTTAGCAAGGCTTCTAAATCAAAGTGATTGTTTTTAATTTTATAGTATTTCAGATCTCTCTCAAGTAAAGAGAGCGAGCCCAGTCTGGCCTTGAATCCTCAGCATTCTCTTAGAATTATTGGATAATTGTCAATTGAATTTACAAGCTATATTCTCATTTCTTAAAACAGAAATTTGAACCATGTGTTCTTGTTTGGAAGGCATCTCAAGCACAGCCTTGAATGAGGGAATGTTGTGAGATGTTCTTGGCCAACATGTCAAACCTGAGGACCAAATGTCAGACTTCAACCAAGTTCTCCGACTTGTTTTAGAGAAACAAATCCCTCCCCTCCCAAGCTTATCTCATGTATAAATGTCCTGCTCCCTCCTTATGAATTTCTCGTTTTTTGGGTTCCCTTCCCCTGCCCCAATTTGTTAACACTCCTGCTGCAATATGGTTCCCAGACACCAGTCTTAAAATGGAAATAGTGACTGGGCCCAAAACTGCTCGCTACAGCACCCCACTTGTCACCCTTCCCTACCACCAAACCTAGAGTCTCAAGCATCCCATTCTCTGGACTTTTAGTAAAGATACAGAAAATAAGAAGGACAGCTCTAAAAGGCCGCTCTTCATAGATTTCATAGACATAGACATTAGGGCTGGAAGGGACCTTGGAAGATGAAGTCCAGCCCCCCACCTGAAGGGCAGGAAGTCAACTGGGTTCATAGGATCCCAGCAAGATAAGCATCCAATTTACTCTTGAAAGTGTTCAATGTAGGTGCTTGAACCACCTCCGATGGCAGGCTGTTCTGAGCCCCCAAGGTCTGAATGTGTGGGAGTGACACTCAAGACGTCTGTGTTCTAGTCCTGGCTCTGCCCCAGATGTGAGCAGTGGGGTACCCCAGGGCTTGACCCTTAGGCCCACAGTGTTCAACATCTTCATCAGCGACTTGGATGAAGGGGTAAAAAACACCCTGTTCAAATTCACAGATGATACTAAGATGTGGGGAAAAGTGGGCACGCTAGAAGGGAGGAATAGGTTGCAATCGGACCTGGGTAGGTTACAGGGGTGGGTGGATGAGAACAGGTTGGGTTTCAGCACTGACAAGTGCAGGGTGATGCACCTGGGGAGGAAGAACCAGCAGCATACCTACAGGCTGGGGAACTCCCTTCTTGTCAGTACAGAGACAGAAAAGGATCTTGGAGTCATTATTGATGCCAGAATGAACATGGGCCGACAGTGTGGGGACACGGTCAGGAAGGCCAAGCATACCTTGTCATGCATTGACAGATGCATCTCAGGCAGGTCCAAGGAGGTGATCTTCCCCCTCTATGCGACACTGGTCAGGCTGCAGCTGGAGTACTGCATCCAGTTCTGGGTGCCACACTTCAGGAGGGATGTGGACAACATGGAGAGGGTCCAGAGGAGGGCCACTTGCATGACCAGGGGGCAGGAGGGCAGGCCCTACAAGGAGAGGCTGAGACCTGAACCTGTTCAGCCTCCACAAGAGAAGGCTGAGGGGGGATCTAGTGGCCGTTTACAAACTAGTCGGAGGGGACCAGCAGGCATTGGGTGAGTCCCTGTTCCCCAGAGCACTCCCAGGAGTGACTGGAAATAATGGTTACAAGTTGGCAGTGAGTAGATTGAGGCTAGATATCAGGAGGCACTACTTCATTGTCAGGGCAGCTAGGATCTGGAGCCAGCTTCCAAGAGAAGTGGTGCTGGCTCCTACCCTGGGGGTCTTTTAAAAGGAGGCTGGATAAACACCTTGCTGGGTTGTTCGACCCCAATATTCTTTCCTGCCATGGCAGGGGTTTGGACTTGATCTGCCCAGGTCCCTTCTGACCCTACCAACTATGAAACTATGGAGGTAGAAAATAGAGGTCAGCAAATTTTTGGAAAGCATAATAGTGTATAAACAAGTGTAAGCTAAACCAGGCACTCGATATTCAAGAGAAACTTTTTTTCTGACAGTTCTGTCAATGGGTAGACTCCGTAGGTAGCAAGGTAGCTGCCACACAGGGTCTTGCTGATATCTTCAATCAACCTCAGTAAAATCAGGCAGTATTTGCTATTTCGTGTTTTTGCCCCTTTATCCTAGTACATACTCCTTCTCAGTCACTGGTACAAGGGCCTTTTGTTTGCTCACCACTGTTACCAGGTGATCCTACCCTCTCGTTTTTCTGCTTTCCCAGTGTCTCAGTTCACTCAGTCTAAATCCACTCTTCCTGGATTTCTTTCCTTTGTGCTAAAACCATGCTTTAGCCTACCAGCTTTCCTGCCAGACTGTTGCCCAGTTGCTCTTTATCCCTTTGTCTCCAGGCTGATATGTTGTGTGGTGTTCTCTTATTCTGTTTTTGATTCTCCACCTGGCTTCATTGATCTAGCTGACTCCTAATTTTAGGAGAGCAGGCCCAGAAGGGACCTCAAGAAGTTTAGTTTAACCCCCCTGCTCAAGGCAGGATGATTCCTGACTAAACTATGCTAGACAAGTGTTTGCCTTGCCTGCTCTTAAATTTCTAAGGCTAGAGATTCCATAGCCTCTTTGGGCAGACTGTTCCAACGCTTATATGCCTTCACTGCAAGAAAATTATCTTAATACCCAACTAAAATTTCCCTTATGGCAATTTGAGACCATTCCTCCCTTGTCCTGTCCCATGTGGCCACAGAGAATGGTTCATCCTTTTCTTTTTACAAGCACACTTCAAGGTATTTGAAGACTGTTATGATTTTCCCCCCTCAGTCTTTATTTCCAAACTAAATCAGAATGGATTCATATTAATCAAGTTGATTTTTAAATCATGATTTAAATCAACAAACCGAAAGCCCAATTTAAATAATTTTTATCAACTTTCCCATTATATACCTTTTTTTAAAGAAAGGTGTCTTTTTATTAACTGATATAATTAAAGCATGTTGATTTACAATTAAATAGTTTTAACAGTAGATTTGGGATGCACGTTTCCAAGGTACATGGATTCAGGTAGATCCATCTTAACATGTAGGATTTCTAACAATCCAAACAACTTACTATGCTATAAAATCGTGAAATATATATTTTTACTCTTTGCTCATATTTGTATCAAGCTGCATTAACATGGTAACTTGAATTTTAATTAAACAAACTAAACCAGCACTTCAGGAAATTAAGAACAAATCCAAGATTCCTTCTCCTGACATAACCCACCATGCTATCCTTCCCACCCTCCCCAAAACAATAAAAGCCTCTCCCCTGACAGTCCATGATTTTGTACTAATGTAACCCCCGGCCTTGCATGCTGCAGTATATTAGTATAGAGACATGGATAGAGCACTTGAAGTTAATGTTAACATTTCCCTATATATCCAAAGAGACTAAGAAAGACTGAAATACCCAGAATTATTCAGAAGTTGAGGGTTGGTAGTTACTGAGCAAACTAACTGTATTTTTCCATGAGCTAGAGAAGAAGCCTCCATTTTGCGTGCAGAATCAAATATTCATACTTTGAGGCTGAACTAATCAGAGTGATTAGAGAGGATAAAATAGAAGTTTTATACTGTCCAGGTGGGCTCAGTGGATAATCCTGATCAAGGAGTTCATGTGATGATGTCTGCTGGAGTTAGAGGCCAGGTTCTAACACCTGTGATGGCTTTGCTGATCCTTTGCATCCCCTGTAGTATAGACCCTGCATCCCTTGCAGGGTCAGGTCTCTAATATGTGAGATATTGTGCCATATTTTTAAAACTTAACCTCAAAGATTGGATGTCTTTTCTCCCTCCTTCCTACATAGAAGAAAATCAGTCTTTAACTCCACAGAGTTTTTAGTAGAAGGTCATTGACTCAACAGATTTTATTTAAATTACTTTAATAGATTGTACTAAGTGTATACGTATGCTGTATTACATTCATATTTCATTTTCAGATGGTTTATTTTTAAAAAGGAAACTTTTTAATTTAAATAAAATGCAGATTTATTTAATGCTTTTTAAAAATGTAACTTTTAATTCACCTTTGTCTAAATAATCCTAATTCATTCAGTTTTTACTCGTAAGTCATGATTCTGAGACCTGATCACTTTTATTGCTGTCTGCTGAACACTTTCTAGTGCAGTGTTCAAAACCGGCAGCAGCCCTCTAGGTCCAAGGCCTCACTGTGCTAAATACAGTTGAGGAGTTACTTCCCTTGACTTTTGTGTTGTACTCCTAACTGTACAGCTCAGTATGCTGTTGCCTTTTTTTTCTTTGCAGGAAGTGCACACACTTCCCTCAGATTCAGCTTATAGTCTGTGATAACCTCCATATCTCTTTCAGCAGAACTGCAGGCCAAACAGTTGGTCCCTGCTTTGTATTTTAATACAAATGTTCTATACAAAGTGTAAGACTTTGCACTTGTCCTTACTGAGCTTCAAATTTTGGACCATTTATCCAGGTCCTTCTGGATCCTAGCCCTACCTTCCAGAGTGTCTGCAACTCTGTCCAATTTGGTGTCATCTGCAAGTTTGCTAAATATACACTCCACTCAGTGTCATCTTCCATATCATTAATGAAGATATTAAATAATACTGGATTCACGACAGACCTTTGGGGAATCTCACTTGATCCTCTCTCTGAGCTAGATGTTGACTTGTTGATGACTACTCATTGAGAATAATCTAACCTGTGCTGTATACCCTGTACAGTACTTTCATCTAGTTTGTATTTCCTTAGCTTGTTAATGACAGTGTCATGGGAGATGGTGTCAAATGCCTTGCTAAAGTTAAGGTATGCCATCTATCACATCCACTGCTCTCCCCCATCTCCAGAACCTGTCATCTTGTAGAAGGAAATCAGGTTGGTCAAGTGTGACCTGCTCTTGATAAGTCCATGCTGGCTGTTCCTGAAGACTGTGTTCTCTTCCAGGTGCTTAGAAATACATTCTTTGCTCTACCATATAATCTTGCCCAGTATCAAGGTTGTGTTGACAGGTCTGTAATTAACCTGCATTCTCTTTCCCTTTCACAAAGATGAGCACTATGTTTACCCTCCTCCATTCATTCAGTATCTCACCTGACCTCTGGGACTTCTCAAAGATAAGAGCTGGTGGTTCAGAAATTACCTCAGTTAATTCCTTGAGTACTGTAGGATGCCTCCCATCAAGCCCTGAAGTACTTGGAAGCCTCTACTTTCCCTAAGTAACAAATCAACCTGTTCTTCCACTACTCTAGGCTGCTTATCTCCTCCCATATCCTTGCTGCCAACTGCACTGGTAAACTAATACGTGACCTTTTTTCTCAAAGACTCAAGGCCAGGCGGGCCCTGCTGGTGCAGGAGCCTGCTGAGGATTCTCCTGGGTCCTACTGCCCCTGTGTCCTGTCACTTTTGACAGGAACCAAGGACAGATAAATTTTAATTTTCAAAACATTTTTAGGGGCCCCACAGGCCAGATAGAATGGTCTTGCAGGTTGGATGTGGCCCACAGGCCGTATTTGTGCCCACCCCTGGTGTAAACACTATTGCTAAGAAGAGCAAAATATTTTTTAAAGTAAAGTTAGAGAAACCACATGTGTGGGATCAGGAAGTATTATAGCGCCCAGACTATAATGAAAGATGCCTCTGTGCTAAGATGGTTTTGTGTTGAATTTTGAATTCCCAGGGATGATTACATTCAGTATCAGAGAGTGAAACGCCAGGAAAAATCCTAAACATGACACTTTAATTTTTCTAGACCATAATATAGGGTACAATCTAATACAAATCTTTAAAGTGCATACCATGCCTCGCTCATTTTATTTGTTGTTTTTCCAGCCAGGGGATGACATAGTCTTAATGGCAGAAGCTCTAGAAAAGCTTTTCCTGCAGAAAATCTCTGAAATGACCCAGGAAGAAACGGAAATTGTAATATCCCAGACGAAAGGAAGAGGACGTGGGAGGAAGGAAGCAGGTAGGTACTGGACTGACTGACTGCTCTGAGTTTTGTCCTTCTTTCTGACTGTTTTTTGTTTTTGGCCACTTGTGGGTTTTTTGTTTTGTTAGTTTGTTTTTAAGGACAATTTTATATAAGATAACTAAAGCTACAGCCACCCTCATCTTGGTGCAGTACCTGGCCTCCAGCATGCAATGTTCAGTATTGATACCAGGTGCTTACATTCCAGGGAGCTGTATCTGCGAACACTCTCTAGTTTTCAACAAAGGTTCCAAGCTAAGAGCTTTAGTAATGAGAGTGATTTATCATTTTGTTGTTTGTTGCTAAATATACCAACTGTGCCCTGTAAAATACCTCAGTGAGAGCTTCCAGTAGTCAAAATAGATGAGCTGGGTCTGCCATGTTTGTCATTACCTTGAGTCTTACTGTGCCTTCATGTAATTGCAGCAGAGAGCGCTGGCCATGGGGCAGGCGAGGGGCCGCTTGCGCAGGGAAGGAACCCAGGGAAAAGTTGAGCATGGCAGGAAGAGTGGCCCCTCCCCTGCCCCATGGCTGGTGCTCTCTGCTGCAGCTGCTTGCAGCCTGCAGGCACAGGCAGCCCCAAGCTGGCTGCGAGCAGCTGCAGCATGGGGCATCAGGCATGGGGTGGGCGAGGGGCTGCTTCCCCCGACTCTGTGCTCAGCACCATCTTGTAACCTGGCTCCACTGCCAAGCTGGCAGTGGGGCTGGGTTACAAGCTGGTGCTGAGCACAGGGAAGAGCATCCCCTTGCCCACTATGTGGCTGGTGCCCTGCGCTGCAGCTGCTTGCAGCCCATGTGGGGCTGCCTGTGCCTGCTCCAGACAGCCCTGCGTGGGCTGCAAGTGGCTGCAGCAGGGAGCACTGGCCATGGGGTGGGTGAGGGGCCGCTTTTCTCCGTGCTCAGCACCAGCTTCTCCCCTGCTGGCAAGCAGGGGGTTGGGGCTGTGCGCTGCCCCCTGCCTGTACTACGGGGTTGGGGAGCACTGGATGTGAGTGGGTGGGGAGCCAATGGGAGCATGGGGCCTGCACTGGTGCCCCGGGGCCAGTGCCATTGGGGCCCAGAGCACGGTGGCAGGAGCGCAGGGTCCCAGCTGGCATGGGCTATATGGAGCTGCACCAGCACCCCCCTCTCCCTGCTAGTGCAGCCCAGCCTGGCTCCACAGACCCCTGCCAGCCTGTGCCCCACTTTGGACCCCACCAGTGCTGGCCCTGGGACGTTGGTCCCAAGATAGTGACCAGGGGGTGGGACACCTGTCAAGGGGCGGGACTACCCATGTGAGGCTCCACAGCCTGCCAAAACTGGAGAGGCGGCCCCCCGCGCAAAATAATTGCCCATCCCTGTCCTAGATCATCCGGCATACTTTACAGAACACATTCCCTGTCATTGCAGAAGCCCATGATGGGTGATACCTTTATCCTTTCCTGATCTTTTTGTGGTACATTGTAGTTTTTGGGGTCCCTGAGCTTCAGGCACTGTGCATGGCTGAGGGGGATGCTTATGGCGTGCCATGGATGTTTTTACTTACTGCTTTGTATTTCACACTTGAGATTGGAGGGAGCTAGGCTTTATGATGACCCTGTTGGTCCCTAATACTCCAGTATTCTATGAAGGCTTTGTTGGGATTCTTTGAAAACCGAGATCGGAGCATTACAGTGCACCAAACCTGCTCTGTATCCAAGAGCCACTTGCACTGATGACAAGATTATGTATAAACTTTGTTTTTTGTAATAATCTGACATTACTGGAAACTGAGTGTTTTGCTGGGTTTTTTTGTGATTTGAACTTTCAGTAGACATGAAATCAAGTTTGTGCCAGCATCTTACACCTGGCTGCACCACATTTAAAGCCCAGTTGAGCCTTATTTTGGTGGCTGTGTTGATATGTTAGTCTTACATTGGTTTTTTGCATGGTGTACTATGTCAGCTTGAATGAGTTATGTCAAGGATGCACAACTCAGGCTGTCAGAGCCATTTGCAGAGTACATTCCCATCTGAAGAGCTGCCATTAGGGTAGGTAGATACCCTGTGGTCAGATGTCAGCCTTCAACACAGCTGCAGGTGGGAAACTAGGCTTTGTGCAGATGCCTGTGCAGCTTAGCCAGTTGCTTAAATTATTTCTCATTTTATTAAAAATTACAGTGGGTTACTGGGACTATCCTGCTGGGCTATGTTTTTACCATCTCTACATTGGATACTGGAGAGCTAAACAGCTCTCAACATGCTGCATTCTAGGTTGTAAAACAGTTCATATAAACTAAAACTCCGTGTTCTTGTGTGGTCTTGTGTATTAGAACACATTAGTAACAGGTTTATATAGATTCTGGGGAAAGAAGGAACTGTTGTGATCCTCTGGTCTGAAGTACCCTGTTGCAGGCTGTGGGACTTTCCTGAACTAACTTCTGTTTGAACTAAACTACTTTTTTTTTTTTTTTTAAAAGAAAACCATCTAGCCTAGATTAATAATAATAATAATAATAAAAAAAAAGCCAGCAATGGAGAGTTATTCTGCAGTCTTCAGTAAATTGGTTCAGCAGTTAATATTCCTGGTGAAGGTTGTTACTTCTAGCCTACATTTTTCCTGTATCAACTCAAGCCATTTTCCCTTAATTATGTTATCTGTTAAAGTGAAGACTCATATTTGTTCCACATGATCAATAGATAAGGCTCCTTCAACTCTAGTAATAAGGCATGTTTTCCATCCTTTTAATTTCATTCTGTGCTGCTCTTTTGAATCTTCCAACATTTTGCATTTTTGAATGGTGGAAATAAGAACTGGGTTTCACCAGCAGTCACCCCTGCCAAATTCAGAGGTATTGTAGCTTTGTTTCTTCTCCCCAAGCCCTGGTTATATTTCTAGAGATTGCATAAGCCCTTTTTTGGCCATAACATCACACTAGGCCCTCATGTTCAGCTGACTTATCCCCAGTGTCCCCAAACCTTACTGCTTTGCATGGCAGAATTTCTTATTCTGTAAGTAAAGCTACACTCCTTTGTCCCAGACTCCACATTTGACTGGATTGAAATGTGGATTATGTTTGTGTCAGTGTTCACGTAAACTCAAGCATTGTGTGGCAGTGGTTCAGATCACTCCATTTTAGTGATTTGTTCTCTGTTTTTCCCCTTCCTACAAATCTGTTCATCTTCTGCAGACTTTATTGGTAAATAGTTATGTTTGTTTGTCTGTATCTAGTTCAGTAATAAAAATGTATGTTAAACAGTGTAGTGACAAACTGTGGTAAAACCACACTAAAAAACATAACTGCTTGGTGGTGGTGATTCCCTGTTTGCAGTTGGACTTAATTATTGGTGAGCTGCCTAGTTTTTAAATAATGCATCATGTCCTGTTGATTTTGTATTATTTCTATTTTCCTAATCAAAATAGAATGTAGTACAAAGGCAGGTGCCATATAGAAATCTAAAGATGCCACATCAACACAGTTGCAGCTTTGATTGATTTGAAGATATAATTTAATTGTAAATAAAAAAGATCAACTTGTCAAAAAACCTCAGCATCTTTTTTTTTAATAGACCCATTTTGACTGTTGTAATTATTACCCTCCTTTTAATTTTTGAACTCTGTATTAGTTGCTCTGTTCTGCCTGGGATAAGTGTCATGTTGACAGGCATTTGGTTATTTGCATCATCCTGTTTACCCTTTTTAAGTATTAGCATGATGTTAGCCTCCCCAGTGCTTGAAGACTCACTGAGAGTCAACGCCGACATCAGTGCAATGGCCCCCTTTTCTAATGCTTGGGTGAAAGTTTTCCAGCCTCCTGGCTTAGAAATGTCTGGCTTTAGCTGTCATTTTAATATCCTTCAGAATCACTTTTGGAATGGAAAAGGGTTGGGTGCACTCATAGCAGATTATATATCTCTTTCCCAAACTCAGAAATGAAATGTTTTTATGACAACTTCTGCCTTTTCTGCATCTTTATTGACAGGTCTAATACTTTTTCCTATAGAATTGAACAGAGGCTATTAAAAGTAATTTTTTAACATATGTAAGAACAAGCTTAAAACAAATACTGTTATTGTCCTCCAGTCTGTTGGCCACAGGCTTCTCCTCCTTAAGTCCTTTCTGCTTCCCTTATGAGTATTTTTCTCTGGTAATCTCTATTCCAGGGGTGTCCAACCTTTTTGAATGTGGGGCCAGATCATGAACTTTTTGTCACCCAGTGGGCTGCCGAGCCATATTCAAACACACTGTCCTGGGCTAGAGAGATCCTGCCTGTGTAGCCTTACTGCACCTGCCTGTTACTGCAAGGTTCATGGTAGCTGCTGGTGGGCAGGGGCAGGAGGGACCCATTCTTCAGCTAGCTACTGCCACAGAGTCTGAAGGGGAGGAATAAATAACTCCACATCTCTATCCCCCGAGCAGCATAGCCCCAGGAGCTGGCGCTGCCTGAGGGGGGGCTGGAGCGAGGCGGCCGCTGCACCGCAGCCCCTTGCCCACCTGCCCGCACGGCCCTGCTCACCGTGCTGCCTGGCTGCCCGTGCACGCAGCCCCAGTGGCCTCAGCGCTGCAAGCCTGGAGCGCGGGGTCTGGCAGACTCCGGCTCCCGCTGCCTTGCCCCACAGAGGTCACGCCAGGATCCCGCCTGCTGGCTTCCCACATGGTACTGAGGACGGGAGGAGGCTGGCCAGGTCAGCACCAGCCAGCAGAAGCGACGGCACAGCCGTGTGCCGCTTGGGACAGGAGGAGCCCAGCCGGAGTGGCAGGGGCTCAGCTGCGTTTTCCCCCTGCCTGCACTGGTCAGTCCTGAGTGGCACATGGCTCCGCCACTGCTTCTGCTGGCTGGTGCCAACCTGGCTGGCCTCTTCCCATCCCCAGCATCACATGGGAAGCTAGCTTCAGCTGCATGCTGCTCCAGATGGGACAGATCCACCCAGGTCGGCACCAGCTGGCAGAGGCGGTAGCAGAGCCGTGTGCCGCTTGGGTCTGACTGGAGCAGGTAGGGGGCAAGTGCAGCTGAGCCCCTGCCTCTCCGGCTGGGCTCATCCTGTCCCAAGAGGCACATGGCTACTCCTCTTCCCACATGCATCGTGTCGACAACATCAAGCTAATGTGGTGCATGTGGGAACCTTGTCCCTTCCCCAGCCCTTCAGCAGCCATTAGGAAGCTGCTGAGGGGCTGGGGGAGGGACGAAGGGTGGGAACAAAAGTAAACTGTTTACTTTTGTTTCCTGTTACAGCACCGTGGGCCTCAGAAAATGCCTTGGCGGGCCATATGTTAGACAAGCCTGCTCTATTCATTGTTAGTAGCCTCCCCTACTTTCCCAGTTGTTTGCTTACTGAACCCATGGCACAGTGAAGTCCCAGTAATGGACAGACCACACTGTGCTCTGCTAGTCTAAATAACATTTGATAGTTACTTTCTCTTTCCCATCTAACCTCAGTGGGTTTTTAATCAGCAACAGCAATCTCCTCAACTGTAGGTTTTGGGGCATCTAGTAAACTGTTCAGACATGATTCTCATCCTTGTTGACATTTTATGCTGTTCATATTCTCCTTGCCTGCTGTGCTGATTCATAATTTTCAGCTTTCTTGAAATTACCTTTTTAGGTGCCAGATATGTATCTTACTGGGTTAGGCTCTTGGTGGGTTAGGGCTCTAGTGATGGTACTACATTTTGATTTGATGGATCTGCCTGTATTGCCTGGTTTTGTGCATCTTGAAGAAAGTAGCTTAGTGTCAGGTGTGTGAGACTTGACATTTCTCATGCTCAATCGGGGTAATCAAATTGGGACCACTCATACCTGCCCCCACTATGGGTTTATAGTTCTGTGATTTTAATTTCCTTTTATCTAAGTGAGTTCTGTTACAGTTGTTTCCCCTGCGTTGGAGACCTATTTTTGAGATAGAGGATTGTTTTTTGTAGTACTTGGAATTTCTGAGAATGTGATAGTACATAGGCAGGCAAGGTTTTTTGGGTAGATGTTGTATCTTCTTTTAGACCAACTAAATAGTTGGAAAAAGGTTATTTGTGAGTTTTCAGGCATAAACGCCTTTCATTAAGCATAGGGAGACTCATGCCTACTACTTTTTTCAACTATTTAGTTGATCTAATATAAGATATCACATCTACCCAAAGAAACTTGCCTGCCAATGTCCTTAGACCAACACGGCTACAACCAACCATAGTGCTATGTTGTGAGCCTCCAACATAATCACTCTAGATCCTCCACGTAAATCCTTCATAACACAAGTTTTCTTTTCTGCATTATGGGTAAGTGTCAGTCATCTGGGTTTTTTTGTTTTCTCAACTATAACCCTGTCTTGTGGGTGACTTACTAGAACAGAGGTGCTTAACCCTCCACCTGTGAGCCAGACCCAGGCCATGGCACCATGTCATGTGACCTGTGGGGCTCTGTGGGCTGTGGCCCTGTGCTGTAGGTAGGGCAGTGTGAGACCTAATTTTAGCATGCAGGGGCTAGGCAGGAGCAGTGAGAGCCAGCTGGAGCCCAGTCAGGCTGCACTATTCATCTGACCTATGGGGCCAAAACCATGAGCACCACTGTATTAAGACAGTGATCCATAATAATCCTATAAGATCAGCTTGTGACTTGGGAAACAGGTGCTGTCTTTCAGTACAGGTGACACTTGGGTATAGTATGTGCCCCATAGTCGTCATAAGTATGTTTTATAACCAAGGATTTTTAACATTTTAGTCCTATAGATCTTTTCAACAGGCTTCAGTAATTCCTTGTAGGGTAAGCTCATAAATAGGATGCTTTAGTTCTTATTGCCTGAGCTCCTGCTGTTGGTGCCTGGGGCCATCACAGACTTTTTTTGTCTTGTAGCATCCTCCGGTGCCTGGGTTGCTCTTATTCTCAGTGCCTTGATTCAGCTGTAAATGTGTGTTCACTTGTTTCCTCTTGTACTGGACCCATTTATTGGTAAGAGTAGGAGAACGTGTTTCTGTCCATTCTGTTGGTTAGTTTGGAGCTTGAGGCGGTGGGGTTTTTAAGGCTGGCTTTTTTTCTACTGTTATTGGTTTGGTTACTCATAGTTTGGCCACTTGAACTGTCCCAAATGTAGTGCTGTTATATTAGACTTGGAGTTATAACCAGATTTTTAAGTGACAAAATCTATTTGGCTGCATCGCTGCTTGGAGAAGTGAAGTGGAGAGCCCTATCTGGGTTTTTAAAGCAGAAAATGCAGCAACATCTTAACCTATGGCTCTCAAGAGTGTCCACCGCACAGTCCAAAGAGCAGTGCTGGGTAACAGCAGCTAAAATACAAATATAACTAGCCTTTTTCTATGACCATCTCAGTCATAGCCTTAGTTAGGACTTCTTTCCATTGACAGGCATTTTTTTCTTTGCTCATAAGTTGTTTGTCTTAGTGACTGAGGAAAGCAGAGCTCGTAGAATAGTCAGAGGTTGAAGTTAGTTGGAGAATGGGGGATCCCTCAGGTGGAATGTATTTATGAACCATGGTAAATAAGAGTGAATGAAGCTGACAGCAAGCATGATGAAATGCATCTCTCTGCAAGGAGAGACTCCTGTAACAGCTGCCATTGCTGGGAGTCATTTCTAGAAGCTCTGCTTCCTTGGGATTAGATTACTCTGTCAGCACAAGGCAGTGGTCCTGGAAAGCATAAAGTATGGTGGAACTTTTGAGTTACTTGGAGATGCATGTTTCAGGGTGCCTTTCCCATAACTGTGATGAGGAAGCCCTAAGCTTATCAGTACCTGACAGACATAGTGCGTGGACCTGCCATCTTCTACTGAGTGCTCTTTTTCCAGGACTGGTGAGACTGCTGTCCATTGTCAGCATATAGCAGTCTCTATTGTGGCCTTAGAGTTCTATCCTATCCTGTACCAGAACTGCAGGGAAAAAGTCAGAAAAAGGAGGCTTTATTCTTTCTCTCCCAGTCATGCTCCCAGGAGGAAGAAGGCATGTCTTCAGACCTGGTTCTGCTTGGGCAATTCTAGTAGAATTGGAGCTTGGCATTTTCAGTCCTATCTAAACCACCTCGATTTTAAAAAGTGATTGTAGCAGCACTTTTCCTTATCTGACTCCTTGGGGAAGGGCACTCCAAGGGTCATTGCCTGAGCTCCCACTTACTGAACAGATGAGCACAGTGTTACTGTGAAACAAGAACTTTTCCTCACCCAAGATTTGGCAGAGTTGAAGTGTTAAATAAAATGTTATTCTTTCTTTTTGGCAGTTACATCCAAGCCAGGATCATCTATGGTACAGAATACAACTCAAGCATCATCCCCAGTCCAGACGCAGCCCCCACAACAGAACCTTCAGTCTGCACAGGCAGCTCATTCCTTTTCTTCTGTGACCCCTGACCTTATTGTCCAGACGCCAGTAATGACAGTGGTGCCTCCACAACCACCTGCACCTCCTCCACCTGCTCCCCCGGCTTCTGTTCCTCCAGCCCCAGCCCCCCAACCCATCCAAGCACACCCATCTGTCATCCCCACGGCTGCACAGCCTGTGAAGGTAAGTAAGCAAAAATGCTTGAGTTATGTCAGGATTGCTTTGTGTTTAGGTTCCACTCATTGCAAGGAGTGTATATTTCCTACTGCTGGAAATGTAACGGCTTCTTGTATTAAAATCCACCATTTACAATTACTTTTCAGATGTTAGATTAGAGAAATTGAAGCATAAGGGGATGAGGGCTCCTAAATACTTAATTTACTTTTGAAAATGCCACCTGGCATACATGACTTGGCATGCATGACTTGTCATACAGGATCATAGGAAAGTGGGGCTGGAAGGGACCTCAAAAGGTCATGTAATCCAGCCCCCTGCTCAAAGCAGGTTCATTCCTAACCAAACTATCCCAGCCAAGTGTCTGTCCAACCTGCTCTTGAAAACTTGGATGGAGACTTCATCGCTTCTCCACACAGCCTGTTGCAATGCTTGACCACCCTTACAGGCAGAAAGTTCCTTGCAATTGCCAACCTAAATTTTCTCAGCTGAAGCTTGAGACCATTACTTCTAGTCCTTTCCCCTACAGCTACAGAGAAAAGCCCATCTCCATCTTATCTGCCCTAATCTCCCATCCAGTGTTTGAAGACTCATCAAATCTGCCTCCAGGCTTCTCTTTGCAGGCTAAATAACCCTAGTTCTTTCAGCCTTTCCTCTTAAGTTGCCTCTGAGACCCCTAATAATTTTTGTTGCCTTGCTCTGGATTCTTTCCAAACTGTCCACGTCCTTCTTGAAGTGTAGGCCCAAAACTGGACATAAACCTCTAGGTGAGGCTCACCAATGCCAAATAGAGTGGAAGAATCGCTTCCCTTGATTTGCAAGTGATGGTCCTTCTGTGACAACGCAGGATGCTGCTAATGTCTTTTGCTACAAGAGCAGATTGTTGACTCATTTAGCTTATGGGCCACTGTAACCCTCAGGTCCTCCTCTGCAATACTGCGACCTACCCAGTCATTCCCCAGTGTATATTTGTGCATGCAGTTTTTTCATCCCAAGTGCAGGACTTTGCACTTGTCCTTGTTGAATCTCATTTGGTTGATACGGACCATTTCTCCAGTTTGTATGGCAGGCCTGGGACAGAGCCGCCGTTTAAAATTCAGGAGTTCTGATTCCTGCTACTCCTCTTGCTCTTACCAGACCAGAGCTGTCCAGCAGGCAGCTTGCAGGCTTATGCACCCACCCTGCCAGAGGTTAATCTACAGCCCTGCAATCCCACCTGGCCACCACTCCCCGATTTGCTACAGGAGCAGCAGCTTGGGGCTCTGAGCTTCCACTCTGGGATCTGCTTTCTGTGCCTGTCCCAGGTAGCATGACACAACTTGTAGTACTGGGAGAGCCTGTGGCCATTGAGCTGTGGAGGGGATGTCTGCTCGTGCATAAGTTGGACGCCCCAAACTAAAGCACTGGCTCATCAGCTAAAAGTAGAATCTGCATATGCCACAGCTTTTTGACAGTAGCAAAGCTGTTGAGAAGAGGAGAAATTGCCTGTCTGATCTGCCACTGGACACTTAGCCAGCAACTTTAGTGTACAGGGATGGACTAGTGCTTGTGTTCTGGGTCGTCTTTTGGCAAAGCTTGTCACTGTAGAGCTAAAACACTTTCAAAAAGCAACTCGTGATTTTTGGTACCACCATTTTTGTCTGTTTGGATGTTCAAGTTGGCGTGTCTTAAGGGCCTAGTATTCAGAAAGTGTTTTAAGTTTGGGCTCCTTAATTACATGGTTAGGCACCCAGAATCTCAGTAGCTGTTTTTAAGGATACAGCCAGAGGTTTTCAGCAAAACTGAATCTACCTAGATGGCTGTTATTTTGACTGAAGACATTAGCAGTCTTACTGCTGCAACATTACTTCTTTGCCCCTCAGGCACTGCACTTTGTGGCTGACAGGTATGATTTTCTGAAGTGTGTAAGGGAGCTGGGTTCCCAAGTTGCATTTACTTCCAAAAGAAGTTGAGTAGAATCTGTGATTCTGCCTAGCTCCCTTAGGTGCTTTTCAAAATTCCACCTAACGTTTAGAGAGGATCTCTGGAACAACACGGGTATAAAGTATAGGAACTTGTACTAGGAGACTCACTTGATCCTTTATATAGCTTTTAAGTAAGAGGTTTTGAATTACCTCATTGAGCCATTAGACTGGCAAGGCTCTGGATAATGGTAATTATTTTATAGTTGCACATTTGCAGAGGACTTGGTACAAATTGATCCCAGTATGCGCTTTTATAGAAACCTTTTTTTATCCATACCCTTGTTCACTTGAACATTTTACTCAGTTGTGATCCTTCCATATACAAGCAAAAGTGAATCCTGCTAATATTATAAAGAATGATAAAAGAACTGAAGGCAAAATAACTGCAGTATAATGTTGTTGACTTGTTCGGTATTGTACAGACAAAAAAGGGGGTGAAGAGGAAAGCAGACACCACGACACCAACAACAATAGACCCAATTCACGAATCGTCATCACTGCCCACTGAAACCAAGACCAGCAAGCTGGGTCCCCGAAGGGAAAGCAGCCGGCCAGTGAAACCTCCAAAGAAGGATGTTCCGGACTCTCAGCAGCATGTGGTAGAGAAGAGCAGCAAAGTGTCAGAGCAGTTAAAGCATTGCAGTAGCATTATTAAGGAAATGTTTGCCAAGAAGCATGCTGCCTACGCATGGCCCTTCTACAAACCTGTGGATGTGGAAGCGCTGGGACTGCATGATTATTGCGATATCATTAAACATCCCATGGATCTGAGCACAATCAAAGTAAGCTCAGCTTCACACTGAAATAAAGGGGGGGAAATGGACTACGCAGGAGGAATAACTTCTCTGGGGAAAGGCTATTTTATTTGCCTGTCTCTCACTGCGTGTGTGTGTGTGGTGTCTGCACACAGATGTAGCTGCATGCTTGGTGTTCTTCAGCTCTCCACCCAAAATTTGTGGCATAAAGGATGGGATTTTCCTCTGGAACTTCATTTGTGATTAACTGATGCTTAGAATTCTGGTAGATGTGGGGGGTTTTTTTCCCCTCTGTCCATGGCGTGTTGCTATTTGGAGAGCCGCCTTTTTTTTTAAAGTTGCCTGAGTATTTTATAATAGAATTTGCCCTCTTGTTTTAATTAACGCTAAATGCACTCAATCTCAGTAATAGGGTTTATCAGCACATTTGTAGTAGGGGAATTTAAAAAGAAAAAGCCAATAAATAAATAAGCCCCTTTCCCTTTTATTTAAAAGTATTCGATTTTAAAAAAGCCTACTGCTGTTACAAGACACCTAGCACCCCCTAGTGGAGCATGTGGGTTTAAGTGACAGAATTAATGCAAAGCAGTTATTTCTGTGGGAAGTGTCTGGTCATTGTTTGCAACTACAGGTTCACAACTTAAAAATGGATGCATCTTTATAGTGCACTTCCCTAAATTGGAACCTGTTTACTCATACAACTTGCATAAGTTCTTTTAAAAAAATGTTAAGCATAGTGCAGAGAAAAATCCTTCCCCCATCTCCCTTATGAAGTGAATAAAGGGGATAACCAGAGTGAAAGAAAAAATAATTCTAGTAAAGATCAACTGGGTACCAATATCTCTACAAAGTATTTCTTCTTTTTTAAAATGCATGTAATAATTTGGAGAATTCTGCAGTGTTCTCCGAATTGAACAGAAATCAGTGCTGAAATTTTTCAAAATCTCAGTACAGAAAAGACCCTGTATGGCTCAAGCATTGATAATGGAGTAACAAGGTACTCTATATCTTGGGTCACTGGCTTAAATATTTTTCAGGTTAATTGGAAGCAAATATCTTTTCCCGCAACAGCTGCTTTGTTTATGTGAAATGTCTTGTTTCTATTGCTGGTGGTCACATGTCCACTTCAAAAACATCATCACTCTTGGCTTTGTTACTAGCAGGCATAGCAGAAAGGCAAAGTTGAATGAGCCATTAAGACAGAACTGCCCTTACCACTGGTTCTTTCAGGCAAAAATGTAGTGTTGACAAATGGAAGTCTGCATGCTCCAGGGCTTTGCACCTCTACACACTCTCCAGAGTAAAATAGTTGCTGTGTGGGAGGTACATTTTTGAGACTTGTTGTTCCAGTACCAAACAGTCTCATGCAGTGGTCAGACTTAAGCCGGGGTGGTTAAACTGTCTTTCAGGTCAAGCTCACTTTCTCTTCTTTGGAGGTGGGTACACAATTGATCATTAGCACCTTAGAGGAGGTAGTAGTAGTCCCCACACTACTTTCTTACTCTCAAAAGCTTTGCATCCAACTGGTTATGGCAGTGTTCTTGTCTGACAGAAAAGGTGAAGACTGTTGCCTTAAATGCTGGCATTATTAGGTCCTTTGTCCTGATCTATAATTACTATAGCCAGGTTATCGCAGCTGAGATGGACTGGCCTTAGCCATATCTCTAACTCTCTCAAACAGTTTGGGATTTTGTGTCTAAGCAGCTTTTTACTGCAGCCCTCCATTTTGGCAAGGGTTTGGATGCTGCAGGTTGGATAGAGACTTGGTGTAAGCCCCAAATTCTATGGATACTATAGTAGTTGGCCATTTTTTGTAAGTTTCTCTGTTCTATTTCCACTGTTAATAGCAGATTTTTGTCCCTTTCTCCTAGTCTAAGCTGGAGAGCCGGGAATACAGAGATGCTCAGGAATTTGCAGGCGATGTCCGATTGATGTTTTCCAATTGTTACAAATACAACCCTGCTGACCATGAGGTGGTAGCCATGGCACGAAAGCTGCAGGTAAAGAGCCAGCTTTGCTTGAATGCTAAATTGTTTAATTAAATGACCACTGTAGCTCACACACCAGCCATAGAAGTAATACACATTTGAATATACCACCATATCAGAATGATGCACGCAGTTTTCAAGGCTAGTCCTTCAGATTGCAGTTCTAGCATGAAGAAGTGCTTTCCAGCTACATTTAAAAAAAAAAAAAGATTGATTTCCGTGGCTAGCATTTTAACTGAATTGAAAATGTTAATGTCTCTTCCCATTTGACAAAGCTGAGCAGCATGGCAATAACTTTATCTCTCTGCTCACTATTTTGTATCACTCTCAGTTTTGACTTGGAGAATTACTGAATGTTGTTAGAGCTGCTTATCAAACCTTTTAGCTCTCCACTGGCTCTCTCATGGTGAAAGGTTTATGAATAGTATAGCTTACAAAAGAGACAGTTTACATTCAATACAGAAACAAGTTTCCCAAGAAAATGTCTACTTGCATTCCAGTGTTTTGGTCCCTTAATTCAGAACAACAGGACTGGATTTCCTATCTGTGCCTGTGTGGCAGAGCAGTCATTCATTTATCAATAATTTCACATTCTTGCATAATGGCTCAACTTGCTATGCTGTAATGGGAAGAAGACCCTAAATGACAGCACAAAAAGGACAAAGCATTCTGGAACAATTCCCAAAGTGAGTGCTTTCAGAAAGAAAGCATACTTAACAACGCATGTGGTGTTTTTGGCACATAATGTACACCTGGCATTTTGGCTTGGTGCCTCTAGATATTGTTGGAGAAGAATGTCGAATATTCTCTCAACCTTAGATCAGAATATTTTTAGGCCTCCTTTAACTAGCATGAGATCTACTCCAGTGGGCTGGTTTGTGCGCAAGACTATATTGTATTCTTGAGTACTCTGATAAACCTGAGGTTTTTTTCTGCCAAGACTCGATCTCCTCACCAGGATGGCTTTGACAGAGGCTTCTGTTTGGAGGTTACTGGCTGCTTGGTATTTTTCTCCTCCTTTCCAAGAGAAAAAGAAAATCCCCATAGTACCTTACCCTTTTCCTGGTCAGAATTTTGCATTTACCACAATTCAGAATCATGTAGTGTTGGATCACTCCAAGACCTGCTTTGAGAGACTAAACTCTTTTTGGGAAAACATTCCAGGAGACAGCAGCCATTGGATGGTCATGTTGAAGTTGTGACTAGTCAGTCAGAAGTTCCTCACGCCTTCTTCAGATTTTGCTCAGTGATTTCTTCAGGCTTTCAAATGCAGATCTCCGAGGGACCAGCAGGGGAGCTCATCTGCGAGGGACCAGCAGGGGAGATTATGCTTAGGGGCAACCAACATGGGTTCATTAAGGGCAGGTCCTGTCAGACCAACCTGGTTGCCTTCTACAACGAGGTCACAGAATCCTTGGATGCAGAAGTCATTGTGGATGTAATCTTTCTGGACTTCAGGAAGGCCTTCAACGCTGTCTCTCACACTATTCTCATTAAAAAAAAAATTAGGTGACTATGGTATCAATGCCTACACAGTCAGATGGGTCACAAATTGGCTAGAAGGCCGCACCCAGAAAGTGGTGGTGGACAGGTCATTTTCAACCTGGAGGGATGTGGGCAGTGGGGTTCCCCAGGGCTTGGTCCTCAGGCCCGCACTGTTTAACATCTTCATCAGCGACTTGGATGGGGGTGTGAAAAGCACCTTGTTCAAATTCATGGATGACATTAAGATGTGGGGAGAGGCCTGCTAGAAAGGAGGGACAGGCTACAATTAGATTGGGACAGGTTTCAGGGGTGGGTGGATAAGAATAAGATGGGATTCAGTACTGACAAGTGCAAGGTGCTGCACCTAGGGAGGAAGAACCAGCAGCATACTGATAGGCTGGGGAACTCCCTTCTCGTCATCACAGAGGCAGAAGAGGATCTTGGAGTCATTACTGATTCCAAGATGAACATGGACTGCCAGCCTGAGGATGTGGTCAGTAAAGCTAACCACACCTTGTCATGCATCCACAGATGCATCACAAGCAGGTCCAAGGAGGTGATCCTCTCCCTCCACGACATTGGTCAGGCCACAGTTGGGGTACTGCGTCCAGTTCTGGGTGCCGCACTTCAGGAGAGATGTGGAAAGTGTTGAGAGGGTCCAGAGGAGGGCCACTCACATGATCGGGGGCAGCAGGGCAGGCCCTACAAGGAGAGGCTATGGGACCTGACCCTGTTTAGCTTCCACAAGAGAAGGCTGAGAGGGGATCTGGTGGCTGTCTATAAACTTACTGGGGGGGGACCAGCAGGGAATGGAAGAGGCCCTGTTCCTCTGAGCGCTACCCGGAGTAACTAGGAATAACAGCCACAAATTCATCGAGAGTAGGTTCAGGCTAGATATCAGGAGGCACTACTTCACAGTCAGGGTGGCTAGGATCTAGAACCAACTTCCAAGGGAAGTGGTGCTTGCTTCTACCCTGGGGGTCTTCAAAAGGAGGCTAGATCAACAGCTAGCTGGGGTCATTTGACCCCAGCATTCTTTCCTGCCCATAACAGGGGGTCTGACTTGATGATCTGCTCAGGTCCCTTCCACCCCTACCAACTAATGAAATCTTGGTGTTGAAATTGAAAGTTCCAGCAGATCTGTTTGGACTAAAGACTTTAATAACTTCTGAATGTAAACAGAAAGGGTGCAATTTTGTTCTCTTTCCCTTTGCCCGAATGTCTAGAGTTGTTTGTCTGTGGTATTTTTAGCATTTGCGTGTAGGTAAGAGTTTTGTTTCTGGCCATGTAGCTCTGCACATGATGCACTGGCAACAAAAAGATTGAATGAATGAGTATTCCCATCCATCTGGGAAAACTAGTAGACCTGGGTCATGGGCCTTCTGTACACAGAGTGGGGGTTTGAACCTGGGTCTCTGGCTTCTTAACCTCGTGTTGTAACCACTGCACCACAGCACTGATTTAAAGTCTGACCTATCTCCTGCTCTTTTGAAGCCGAGTTACTTGTTAAAAATTGAATGAAGGAAGTTCAGGGCAGAAGCTTCTAGCTCACTGCAAGTAAGGGCCTAGACTAGAACCCAGGGCTATTTGTTTTCTAGGCCAGCAGTCACTTCATTAAGCTATATGTTCTCTGGCTTGCTTGTTTCTTGGCCCCAATATATCTCCCACAGACTGCCATCTAAGGGGTGCCCAGGGGGCCAGCTTCACAAGGAGCACTGGAGAAAAGCCTAGGTAATGGCTGACCTATGGTGTGGTGGTTAGAGTGCTGTGTTAGGAAGTCAGAGAGATTCAGGTTCAAGTCCCCTTGATGAGATCCTAGGAGTCTCCTAGTTGAGTGTATTTGCTGCTCAGCTACTAGGGTGAAAGATGGAAGTCTACAATGACTCTAATGGTTGGTTTTGGTTGAACTATGTTTTGGGGCACCTGAGACCACAGTGTCTACAAGAGGTGTGTACATATGTGCCCCAGCTGTGTCTGGTCAGTGCATGCCAAGCTATGCATGCATAGCTGTCTGCCACCTACAGCTAATTGCTAAAAATGCTACCTAGGCTACTTAGAAGGGACTAGAGTGCCAGTCCAACTGTCACTGTTTAGTTTCTTCCACACTGGTTGCTTGCTTCCTCTTTACTTGCCTTCAAAAGCATGTTTGGTGCTTTTGTGGTTTCTGCTATTTGGTAGAACCCAGATTCTTCCTGGGGTTAAGTTTTTCCCTGTCAAGGTGCAAGTTTGCAAATTAGCCAGGAGTGCATATGTATAGATACAGCTAACAGCTGCTTGGAACCAAAGAGATGGGCCAGCTGTTTGCTGTGGCTTTTATTTTACAGGGTGCTTCTTCCATCAGCTGTGCAGGATGCAGCAGTCTCCAGCTAACTGCAGAAGTGATGCCCTTTGAAATAAAAGCAGTTGAGTGGCTCACTCTTACTTCTTCAACATGCTGGGCGCATCTATACAAGACATTTACTGCACAGTAAACTGATTAGCTCTGCAGTAAATGTTGCATGTCTACATGTATGCCCCAATTAGGCTGGAGTAAATTAATTAACTCCACAGCAAGATAATACTTGTACGTACAAGTACTGTCCTGGTGCAGAGTTTTTACTCCATGGCAACACTCATGTAGATGTTGCCTCAGATGGCTGGAGCACAAGGAGGCTTCATTGTGGGGGCTTCCTGCACTAAAGCACCCTTGTGCCCCAGCCAGCCCCTCCACAGCACATTGAGCCATGGGGAACAGCCCCTCCACAGCACATTGAGCCATAGGCTGACTCCCCTGGACCCACCGCCAGCCAGGGCTGCTCTGACCCAACTCAGTGTGCTGCGATAAGCACTGAAGTTTATTTCATCACATTAATGTGCACATGTAGACGTGCCCTCCGTGAACAAAGTGGGTTGCCAAACCATCTTGCTATGAAAAATCTAGGTTCTACCATATTATTATAGGATTTAGTTAAAGAATTAATTGCTGTTCAGAGCATTCGCAGTCCTTGTTGTGTACACCTTGAACATACAGTGGGAAGAAAGTTGCATGGATTTGTTGTGTGGGGCAAGATAGGGAGATAGTAATGCCATCAGTCAAAGTCCCAATGAAACCTCATCTGGCATACTGTATACTATTATTGTCACCACAGCTCAAGCAAAAATCATTTGAACAGGCACAGAGAAGAGTTGCTTCCATGATCAGGAGAATGGGGAGTGTGTGAAACATACTGAAATTCAGAGTTGAGCTGTTCAGCTTGGCACAGTAAAGACTAAAGGGTCATACAAGAGCCTGGACACAGCAGTAGGGTGAACACCATGGAGGAAGAACTGCAATTTAAGATTAAGAATCGTGTTAGCACAAGAAAATTTGGTTATAATCTGGCCATGAATAAATTTGGTCTGGAAATCAAAAAATGTATCTAACAATCAGAGCAGCAAGGCCCTGGTAAGAATAGTAAAGCAAAGCATTTATCTAAATGTAAGGTGGATCTTGGTTTCTGAAAGGGATTTTATGTCATGAAAAGAATCATATGCCTTTGATCACAGGAAACTGAGCTTGACCCATAAGGTCCTTTCCAGTCCTGCATTCCTGCAAATTGTGGTCTTTAACCAGAGCTACAAACTGAAACCCGTTTCTATTATGTCTTCAAGAGGTAACAGCCCTTCTCACACTTCAGAGTGAACTATTGAGGGAGCAGTGTTATTTCTGTTCTGTACAGGGAAATAATTGCTAGGGTGCTATGGACAAAATGGTTCTTTTTGTATTTTAAGGGTAAAAACCAGGTTTTCATCATGTGAAAAATAGTGGCTTCATCATATTACTGCATGAGCTATGAATTTATCATTCAAAAGGAGCCCAGGACTTACAGGTTGCATGCACAGGAACTGTTATGGTAGGATGTGACAGTGCTTTAAAGCACAGGCAGCAAAATTGTACCAGGGTTTGGCATAAGAAGTAGAGCCCAGCATTCAGCTGCAAGTGACTGAGAACTGGGGGCAGCAGAATGCAGTTGATCAAATAGGAGGCTGGCCAGGGTGCTGAGGCTAATGTTCAGCACAGTGCTGTAGGAACTTGAGTAACAAGAAGTTATAAAGGCATCTGTCTCCAGCAGAACCCCTCAGAGAACAGAGCACATCCTAATGTCATATAGGGCTGCTGATTTCTCACTTAGAGTGAGAGTAACTACCTTCCAATTTCTGCAGCATTAGAGGATTTCTGTAGAAGGTTTTATGTAAGTTTTGGTCACTTTTGGCCTGTAAATCCCTGAGGCGGCTGTAAATGCAGGGTGAAGCTATTTATTTATGTGGGAAACCCATGCAACGTGGAGGAGTTTCCACTAACAGGAATTCCCCCAGAGAGTTTATTGAACAGCTTTCACCTTGAACCACAATCACAGGTTTTCAGGCTTACTTTCTGATGGACCTGTCAAGCTGCATTCCTTAGTTAAAGCAGTCACTGGGAATGCAGCATTTGAGATCAAAGAGCAGTAGCACACAACAGCAAATCTGTGCTGGATCCTGCACTCCAAAGCAAGTAGGGGTGATAAATTTGAAGACCATTCTCTTCTCCTTGCTACTTACATTTTTAGACCCTGCTTCCCTTTTAATGCTGTTGCTTTTTGCTGCTTCCTTTGGCTTTTCCTAACACAAGAGTAAGCCCAGTTGTTTGATTCTGAAGCTCTAATCACTTTTACCTAAGCCTAAATAGATCTGAAGAGCTGCGCTAAAAGCGCATCAATTCTTAATTTCACCAAGCTGTGCTTAAAGTCCTGAGCTGAGCAGCCAGAAGCAATGTCTGAAATCTTGGTTGCATTGAAATCAGTGGCAAAATACCACTGGTGTCATTGGTGACTGTAATTGTCAAGGTTTCACCTGCACAGTGGTCCTGCCTCCAGATTCAAGTCAGAGTAGGTTATATGTAGGGGCTTACTTCTCATTTATAAAGCCTAAAAAAATTCTGTTTAAAAACAGGGTCTTTAAACTACATGGAAAGTGTTGCTGATGTTTCTTACTCACCTTTTGTGAATGTAAAGTTCGTGTTTCTCATGCTGTATCCTGTCACTATGTGGTGGTGTTACTTAAGTTACTTATGTTCTCCTTAAACCATGTATAAAGAACTCTGCAATCCAGACCAAGTAGTATGAATCTTTTTGGCTACTTCAGCACAGTGCATAGGGCCTCTCAAGCTTCTTGCCAATTTATCATCATGAGTGTCTACTTACAGTGGTAGCTAAAATCACACATTGAATTTCTATACCCTTGAGTGCTCTGTTTAATTTTTTAGGTTGTCTTACAGCTCAGAGATGCTGCCAGAAAGGAAAAAGATGTATTTTTTTGAGATGGAACTGGTAGATTTGCCACAGAAGCTGGAAGTGTTAGATGTATCTGGCGGGGGACAGAACCCTCCAATTTCAGTTGTAGTGCTCAGTTCTGAACACTGTCCTACATCTAAGTGCTGTGCCAGATGAAAGACTGCATGAAAGTCACTGTTGGCCCTCTCCAGCCTCCTTTGTTTATTCAAGGCACCCTCCTATTTATTCTTTCTTCTCTGGATGCTTAAAGAATGAATCTGAAAGTTAGTCTGGGGCCAGCCTCCTCATGTGGCTATGTCCTGCTATAGAGCTAGGAAGAGTGAGGCCAGGTCTCTTCTATAGACAGCCTAAACTGTAAGCATTTTCTTGAGAAACACACGAAGTTACATCAGCGTTGTCCTGCTGGGCAAAGCTCAAAGTAGGTTCTGGGTTAATTTCCATTTTGTGGGATTTTTATTAGTTTGTGGATGGTGAGTTGTTAGGAATTCACACATTAATTCACTGCTTTTTTGAAAAGGGCCTGGTTTGGGTTCATTTGGCACAAGATGGAACTCAGAAACCCTTGTAAGTGCTGGAAAATGAATGTATGCTAATACAAACAGGATTGTACCTACTTGTCTGTAGGCTTTTTGGCTCCTAGAGTTTTTATATCCTGTCCATTTTGCTGCTATTACAGTTCAGATCATTAGTGCTCCATTTCCTGCAGTGCTGTCTTCCCTTATGCCCAAGACAGAGCAACAGGTTGGACTAGATGATATTTTGAGATCTCTTTTAGCTTTATTTTTCTGTGATTCTATGACTTTGACCTTTTTGGCTTACTGTTTCATGTTCAGAAAAAATGGGTACATATGTTTGCTCCTGTAAGTGAATTCTGCTGACAGGTTAATTTTATATGCCACTAGATGGTAGCAGCCGTTGCAAAATTTGTGATGATTCAAACCTGCAGTCAATTTTGGAACACAGAGAAGCTGGGTGTCATCCAGATGTGGGTTTTTGATGCTTATGCTACTGCTAGTTCAGAGAAAGGTGAGACTGTGCTCAAAGTGCGGGAAGTTTCTGAAAAAAAACGAAGCATGTATCAGATACCAGAGTGGTGGGTGTGGGTAGGGAAAATTGCAGACACTCTAATGCAGGGTGAAGAGAAAGGAGAAGCTGGCTATTTCTTATTCAGTTTCCTTGTTTAAAAAAGCCCTTTAACATTTTTCAAAGGAGTCATTCATTGCTTGTGCAAACATTCTTCTTGATACTGTTTAAGAGCTGCTTAGTGAATTGAGGTTATTGGTTTATTTCATTTTACTGTGTTTACTGTGTAGAATGCCAGATTTTATACTGTTATATATTTTACTGGGTGAGTGATATAAAATGAGTTTTGCAAACTTGTACTTGTTAAATATGTATTATATACCAACAGAGTCTTTGGCACTTTGAGAACCAGACACACCCTGTCCCAAGGGGTTTAATCTCAGTACAATTAAAGCACTTAACATTCTGTATGTGTTTTAAAAATTTAAGCTTTTTATAGGAGAACTGTTGCTTTACATTTTAAAACTCATTGAAAACTTAATGCATGGAGGAGGAGCTTTTTAATAGGACCAAATTTCTTACTTCCTGGTGTTGCAAAAGCAGTTAATCAGCACTGCCCTCTCACTCCCATTTTATTCATGTATTTGTTTTGGTTTCTGATCATTGCTTATTTACATTCTAGTCACATCAGGAATCTTTTCTCTTTGTATAACACTTGATCAGAAAACTAGAAACAAGTTGCTTGAAATAAATCCTGTATTTTTAAACCTTACTTACAGATTAAGAGGCTTTATTCATAAACTACATGTCATCTGTAAAATCTTTTTTATTTTGTAGAAAGGGATTAAAAACTGAGCTCCAAAAGTTAAGTTAAAATGTACCTGTTTTGATTCTTCCCCTCCAGCACCCGGGACAGAGAGCCTTTTTCTAGTTTGGAAATGTGTGCCAGCAAAGTTGCGCTCTTTAGGTCAGTTTTATCGGATGCAGGTATTTGGTGTTTTCTGAAAGAGAAAAGAATACTTGGTGTAAAATAAAAAGCTAATGTCCTCAGCCAGATTTAACAATACTTACAGATGTCTCAAATGTTGCTGTAATCCTATGCGAGTGGTACTGGTTGTATTTTCCCTTTGGCGTATTAAAGGTGGTGGGTAGGGGATGGACAGACCAGCTCTGCAATTAACCTTTCAAACAAAATGTATAGGTATTGATGAGTACATATACCCTGGCTTTCACATGAGACTCCCTTTAAGATTGTAGCTCTCTGGAATTTATTGTCAGATTACTGACTTGAGTTTTAGTGTTTTTATGTGCGAGTGCTACTGTTTAGTTGAAAACTTGCCATGTGTGAGAATTAGAGTCACTGCCCTGTGCATCGTGCTCCGATTCACACTGGAAGGATAATTGAAAGCTGCTTGCTCAAGTGGTAAATGTAATTGAGGTGGCATTCACTTTCTGTAACCACTTGGATGTTGACAGTAACAATTTTATCTGTGGGAAAGGGTGCTTGTTACCTCTGCTGACAAAAGCCATAAACAGCTGCTGCTGTAGTGCTAGTGTTGAGGCTATTTGCATAATTCCTGTTTTGAGTTGTCTGTTCATAGAGGGCCCAACTTGGGGTAGAAAATTTTAGCAGGCCAAAGGAGTTGGGTTTCTTTAGTTTATTTTTTAACTGTTGTCTTCACTTTCTCTGTTGTTATTACCATTTCCTTCAAAGCCATTGTAGCTGTACTCTTAACGTCAATGCAAAGTCTTGGAGACATTACCTTGACTGTAATATGTGATACATACTCAACTTCAAAGAGCCTCAATATTTGTGCTGAGACAGCCAGTGCATTTGGGATCCTGCATTTCAAAACTAAAATGTCAGAATGGTAACTAGACCATCGTGCAGTAGGGTCTGAGATCTTGGCCTTTAACTTTGCTGCCAGGGCAGTATTCCCTTTTATCAGCTTTTACTTAAAATTGAATGTAAAGCCCAGTTACATGCAAGTGTTTGGGTATCAACCTTGAGAAGAACCTGGATAGGTCTCCATCTGAGATGGCTTAGGAATAGCATGTGCTGCATATCTGCTCAGGGAGTGATCCTTTAAGTCCCTTTCAGCCATATGATTCTAGACACGCACTAGAAAATTCTTGTCTGGTTGGTTGAAAGGAATACCAGGCCCATCCTTTATTTGCTGAAACGTACTGGTAACTCAGAGCCTGGGACTATGCTGTTCTCTCCTGTACTATAAGGAGGCGCTTTGCGTCTACTGTGAATTCTAGCCTTCCATAACAATTAGAGGCAGCTAACCTTGGCTAAGCAATCAGGATGTGCTTTTGAGAATCTAGTTGAAAATGATTTTATTCTCTGAAAAGTTCATTTCTTTGTAAATAATATTTCTGAGTTCCACTCAGAAGTGGAGACCAGACATTCACATGCGTTTGTGTAATTTACATTGGGTTTGTAGATTGAATAGAATACAACAGGATAGGGGAGGAAGAGATTTTTGGCTCACTCTGGGTACCACATGCTACTACAGCCCTTCACCTATAACTGGTAAAAAGTCTGTTAGCCATTTACTACCTCAAGATCAAAGTGGGCAGGAAAATCCCAAGTTGCTCTAACTCACACCAGTATAGAGGGTTTGGGAGTTTTTTTGTTTGTTTTATCCCTCATTTTTTTCAGAGGTAATTCTTCACCCGGCTGAGGATGTTACCCTGATTTAGGGGCTTATCTCATCTGTCCATTGCCATTATTTACACCAACTTAGTGCTTATCTCACAGGTGTAGACTTTTCATCCACCCAGGCTCTGTCTCATTGACTTCATAATATGTTAATTTGATTCACATATACAAAGGTAGTGTTTCTAAATGCCAGCTTGGGGTTGGGGAGTGGAAAGTTAAGATAGTTATATTTGGTTAGCTTTGCTAACAGTTAATATGCAACTGGAATTTAGTGAGCAACTGAGAATATGGTGACAACTAGAATAAAGATCTGTCCTACTACCCACCCTACCCTCATGGCCTCCATGGCTTTGCAAGCCTAATAGCAATAGTAAAATCTTATTTGGTTATTGAGTATGCACAATGCATACTGTGTACAGAGGTCAGTTGAGTAAGAAAATGCCATTTTTGCATTGTGTGTGTGAATCATACTCTAAGTAGCTCGGACTGTTCTGATTTAAGTAATAATTGCAGAGAAGTTTGTTTAACCATAAATGAGGAATAGTTCACACTGGGGAGGAGCTTTTTCAGTGTGAGTATTCTTCCCAGATACCAAACTTGTTGGAGAAAAGTTTTAATAAAGGTTAAGTGCTAGATATTTGGAGGGAAATGTCTTTGACACTGCAGTATTTCTACTGGGTTTGCATTAGGATTTTGACCCTGCAGTTATAGTTGTAATTCACCCAAAGGGCTTTCTGTCATATCTCCCAGTCTCACATTGACCTTTGGTCATGAATTACTGCAACAGACTGTGGATAAGTTGATAAGACTTTTTCTGATCACCTGAGTCACAAACTTGGAATTCTGCCCTCAAGAAGGAATCACAACCTTTGCTGGCACACAAGCAAAAGGAGTGTGCAAGTGATGCACTGTAAGCAATCTCCTGCTTTGTGCTCAATCAGTTAAAGTTTTCAGCATGTCACTGCAACCAGGGTCTGAGGATAATGGCTGTAGCAGCAGTCTGAGGTAGTAGTCTTCTTTTGGAATATCTTCCAGAAAGCAGCATGGGTTCTGTCCCAAACTGGCCAGCCAAAAGGTGGCTCCTACAAATCCATGGAGCTGTCCTGCTTTTCCAATAGGTTTGTTTGTACTTCTTCTGTAGATTGTACCATCAGTTAAACTGGTTTTTCCTTTTAGTTCATATCTACATTAGAATTCTGCCAGCACTCGAGAATTCACTTAGGGAATTTGCCACATCCCCTAGCCAGCATGGTTCTGGTGTCCAACCCCCTGATGTGCTTGCCACCCTGCTGGCTCAGCTGCATCTACACTTAGCGCCTGGCTTTGGAATACAGCTGCTTTTCTTAAAGCAGCAGCATCCCAGTAGTGCAGACATAGTCCTCATTATGTAAGGCCCATTGAACCATAGTCTATTTTCCTTCTTCCCTTTGAAAAGAAAGGCTCGTGTGCACACCTTGGATGGCTTGGAAATAACTGCCCCTATATAGACAGTTTGTAAGTATGAATTTGTGCAGTACATTGCCAAATTCATCATCATGTCCTGCCCTGCTGTGTGCTTCTCCCCCAGGATGTGTTTGAGATGCGCTTTGCTAAAATGCCAGATGAACCTGAAGAACCTGTGATTCCAGCCTCTTCTCCGGTCGTGGTCCCACCCCCAACCAAGGTGGCTCCCCCTTCATCCAGCGATAGCAGCAGTGATAGTTCCTCCGACAGCGACAGCTCATCGGACGATTCTGAGGAAGAGCGAGCTCAGCGGTTGGCAGAACTCCAGGAACAGGTATTGTATTCTTTTGGGTGTAGGTGTGAGAGTCTAGGGCTGGAGTCATGACTCTTCTAGTGACTTGGGACTCTGGACAGTTTGCTTTTTCCCTGTGCTTTAGTCTGTCTGTCTGTCTGTAAATCAGAGCTGACAACTTCCCATGTGTTATTAAGTGCTTTGAAATCCTTAGCTGAAAGCGATTTACATAAGAACTGCCATTTACTGGTCAGACCAAAGGTCCATCTTACCCAGTATCTTGTGTTGCACAGTGACAGAGTGGATGCTGAAAGGGAGAGTGAACAGTATATGATTGGGGTTTTTCCAGCTGTTCCTCTCCCACTTGCAGCCTCTAGCATTTAGAGCAACAATAGGCAAAGTACTGTATAAGCATAAGGTGTTGCTTTGCAGCACCTTCCAGAACATGCAAAATGTCTAGAAATCACAGCAACTCTCTGCCATTACCAGCAGTGGGGGACTGTCTGGACTTTGAAGCCCAAAGGTTAGCATGTGGTCTGCAGCTACCCTTGCCTCTGGGGAGAATATCCAGCGAGTCCAGCACACAGGCAAGAAGCCCTCTGTCTGGATTGCTATAGCTGGCTTTCTCAGTTCCGCTTCCCTCCCAATCCATCACATCCTCAGCACTAGCATAGAGAGTGTAGCTGGTGCTGTGGGGATGAGCAGCCTGTTTGATGGGGGAGGTAGTAACAGATGATTAGACTGCCTGCTTTCTGGCAAGGTGGTTAGGGCCCTTTTAAGACATCATATACAAAAATCAGTTTACGGTAAAAAAAAAAACCCCCAAAACAACAAAAAACAAACAAAAAACCTGCCCATTTAGCATTAGAGGTATAAAGAAACAAGAGACGGTGGTACTGAAATGGGGAGAGGCATCAGAGGGAAAGGTAATTAACGTGGATGAGGAAGTGAGACTGTGCAAAAGTATCTTGATCTTTGTGTATTCGCCTCTTTAGCTTAAAGCAGTGCATGAACAGCTTGCTGCCCTGTCCCAGCCACAGCAGAACAAACCAAAGAAAAAGGAGAAAGACAAGAAAGAAAAGAAAAAAGAGAAGCACAAAAAGAAGGAAGAATTAGAAGAGAGTAAGAAAAGCAAAACCAAGGAACCACCACCCAAGAAGGCCAAGAAAAGTAACAGCAACAGCAGTAACTCCAGGTCAGCCCTGTCTCTCTCATCCTGCAGTTTTTGTGTTTTGCTGCATTGGCAAACAATAGGAAGTGTTGCAGATGCTTTAATTTAGCTGGTTTGCTCTTGTTGGGATCACTTGGAACAGTAACACCTCCTGGCTACGTTAGGTTGCTACCTCGCTGCAAATGTTCTTGCCTCAGGAAGGACCTTGGCACTCATACTGTAATTCCAGATAGCAAATGCAAGTGCAATACCCAGGTGGTTGTATTGCATGGTGGGAGTACTGGAATGTGCTTCATTAATGGAAGCTGCCATTAGTATCTGATATGAAATACTGGCTGCCACTATATGAGACATGACAGAGAGCTGCAGTTGTTTTTCCTTTGCTGAATCCCAGACTCTTGAAGTTCCCTTGCTTTCTTCCCCACCCCTTTCTTGGAACTGTAAGGACTAACCCATGAAGGAAGAGCTAAGATTTAAATATTTACAGCTTCCCAAGTGACAGCACAAGAGAACATGATAATTTCAAGTATTTGAAGGGTACAAAACCCACACAGAGACAGGTTACCAGTAGCTAGGGTGCAATAGAGGCAGTGATGGGGTGCAATGTAGAAAGAGAAAAATGTTGATGTGTGAGCACAAACATTTTAAAATGAAGAACCTTCAGGTAGGAAGATAGCTTTGCCCCCACATAAGGGATGGAGCTTTCCTTATACTCTGCCCCCACTTCCCACTTCAGATATTCAGACTAGATGAAACCAACAAAAGATCTGGTGGGGGCACAGCTGTAAATCATTTGCACGGAAGCAGACTGACCTCATCAGTCTCTTCCTTCTCTAATGCCATAGGCCTCTGGCAAAATAAGCTGTTCATACTAGATGCATTAGTGCTGGTGTGCTGGGAATCTGGCCAAAATAAGTCTGTCAAGTTAACTGGGCTGCCTTGTAACCATAAAATAAACCTAGTGTCACAAAGTCCTTAACAGATCTACTTTCCTTGTTCTCAGAGTAAAGCCAGAGTCCCACGGTATTGCAAGTCCCTAACAGCTTGTTCCTGATTTGTGAAGATTCTTTTTCCTTTTTCCTTTATTTAATGCTTTCTGCTGCTTGCTTCCCCTATCACACAGCTACCAGTATGTGAGCGAGAGGTATCTAAATTGCTTAAAACTGAAAGTGAATGTCACCAGGCAGAACCTGGTCATCATCCTCTGCCCTCTCACCCAGAAACCCCTGCTATACTTCTACTAACAAGCTATGAACAAACAACTACCAGACATGGTAGTTACATTTACAGCTTAATGTAATGTAGTCAAGGTTACATTTAACAGATTAGTGCCAAGGAGCAGCTTTTTGAACATCACAGTATTTTAGTGTTTTCTATAATAATGTTTTATAATTATTCTTAAGTAGTAAGAAGGAGCCTGTGACAGTGAAGAACAGCAAGCCCCCTCCGGCCTACGAGTCTGAGGAGGAGGAGAAGTGTAAGCCAATGTCCTATGAGGAGAAGAGGCAGCTGAGCCTGGACATTAATAAGCTCCCTGGTGAGAAACTAGGCCGAGTTGTCCATATCATCCAGTCGAGAGAACCCTCACTTAAAAACTCCAATCCGGATGAGATTGAAATTGACTTTGAGACATTAAAGCCATCCACATTACGGGAGCTGGAGAGATATGTAACATCATGTTTACGGAAGAAGAGGAAACCTCAAGGTACCTTTCACCCTCAAAGCAGTTTACTTCACATTCCAGCGATGTATTTCCAATCTTGTGACATGGGCATGTGTAGAGACAGATGGGTGCCCATCCTGGGTATATAGGTGTCATACCTTGGCTCAGTGAAAGAGAGGATCTGATTTAAAAACTGCTACTTTTCAGTCAAAACATGAATTTGACTAACAGCATAAGAGCATATGCATTAAATCTTACTGCTGGACTTCAGCCCATCATATCAGGCCATTAGATCTTAGTGTCCCTGTACTTTGAGCTGTACTGTAAATAGTTCCTTTACTCTGAACAATATCAATGCAAAGAACACCTATCATAGCACTAGTTAAAGTGGAATATTATATGCTGTTTCAATCTGTGCAGCCTTTTCCTGTGAGAACCTTTTTTTTTTTCTTTTTAATGTGCAACACACTGCTCTGGGCTGCAAACTCACTATAAGAACGTGCAAACCTCCTTCCCCTCCCTGCCAAAACCTCATACTTCCTATAATGGAAATGTGCTTCCATGCCAGACTAGGGTCCTAGTATGTGTAATGGCTTGCAAATGCATAACCCTGACCCTGCGTCTTTGAAAGTTACGTTTTCTCGGGTATGAGCTGTTCTATGCTACACTTTTTTTCCCCCACCAGATTTTGGAGCTACAAAGATTTTTTTTTTCCATTTTAATGAGCCAGTCTGTAGCTAATGCTCAGATAAGTGTTTTAAAAGTTAAAACAAATCCTTTTACAGAGTCAAATATGGATGCGGGTATAGGGGTCCAAGACTGGCCAGCAGGGCTTGGGGCCTTAGCAAGATTGTAGAAGACCCTCCAGTGGGTCCATAGCTGAGCCTTAAGTCACAGTATTTAAATGCAAGAAGAAAATAATTCGGCCCATTTCTAGAGGTTTTCTTTGTACTGTGAGAGAACCTTGGGGATTTTAAAATAGAAATTCCACCAGCCTTAAAATGTCAAACTTAGTAGTACATGGTGGCTACTGGCCTTAGCAACACTTGTAAATGGATTTTAGTGTTTTGGAAAGAAAATCAGCCCAGATGCTGAAGTGTAAATGCCAGCTGTTGCAAGTGCATGATCAGCTTTTTCTAGCACAGATTTCAGAAGGACTGGCTTCTGTCCCAGGAGTATGTTTATGGAGTTTTGGAGCCACTGTAGTTCACTGGGTAAATAGCACTCTTCTAATATTTCTATCACACTTTACTTTCTTGAGGATCTGTTAAGTGTATGTTTAAGGTTATTTAGAGACAAGTTGCATTATTGCCTCCTTTGCCAGGAAAGTGATCAGGAAGGCAAGTACTCCTTTTCTGCCAACATTCAAGAGGTAGGAGAAGAGGGCAAGGCGGTGAGTTTGCTGTACTCAGCTGCAGCAGCACTTTAGTTAGCCAGCTAGCTATGACCCCAGCCCTGAAACATGAGCATGTAAGCAGTCTCCAAGCCTTGGAATTGTTTTTAGGAGCAGCACTGATGTGGGAAGACCACACAGCACAGACTGGATTCTGGGTTATTTTTGTCACACTTTGACAATATTGTACTATTATCTTGTTGCAGCAGAGAAAGTGGATGTAATTGCTGGTTCCTCTAAAATGAAGGGGTTCTCCTCCTCAGAGTCTGAGAGCACCAGTGAGTCCAGCTCCTCCGACAGTGAAGATTCAGAAACAGGTTAGATGCAGCTTATTTAAAGACTCGGTCCTATACCTGTTTTCTGTATAAATAAATATGTTTTCAGTACTGGCTTGGTCTTTAATTTTTTATCTTTGTAATTGGAACAATGTACACAGTGTAGATTCTGCATGTTGCAACTACCCATTTTGGACCCGACCTATGAAACTTGGAGATAAGGGGGCTGCCTCTGGCATTTTCCAAGCACCGCAAAATCATTTATAGCTTTATTCTTCTGAGCCAGATGGGCTGCAGGAGCCAACCTACAATATATGCCAAGGTACCTATGTCCAGCCCAAGACTTAGATTCATATTTCTAGAGGAGCTTCATTCTCTGTATAGTTTGCTCATGGGGTGTAAAGTGTTCTCACAACAAAACACTCCTGCACCAGAGCTGTCTGCTAGAGAATGCTTGAAGAAATGGATTTGTGTCCAAGAAATAATAAAGACTCCAAACTTCTCCTTTTTTGGAAAAAGTGTGATGGTAGAGGGCAAAACTACTCCGTTTAGCCTTTTAGAATGGATACAGCCTCCAATTTCTGTGATTTGGGCACATTAAATTGAGGTTGTTTTCACACTTCTGAAATAAGATTTTTAGAGAGAGAGAGAGAGTGTGTGTGTAATGTGTATGTTCCTGTAAACTGGTTATAGCATTCCCTGTCTGTCTTAGTGTGCGGAGCTGCATAGTTAAGGTGTTTTTTCTCTAGCTGCCAACTCAGATGGATCCTGAAAGTTAAACCAGGCTCTTTCTGCCACATAAATCACCAGCAACAAAGATTCTACTACTTGAAATTATTTGAGTCTGCAGTTGGATAAGACAGAAAATAATCCTGCTTCCTTTCCCATAGCTGGATTGGCTCTGCAGTGCAAAAAAGGTGCAACACCCTCCCCTGCCATAAAACATGTTTGCATTGTTAGAAGTGCTGTGGCCAGAGGATAAGCTTGCAGGTCTTTCATTTGGCCAGTAGGAATGTAAGGCCACAGTTCCAAAACTTCAGAACAAGCCCGGCATGAATGTCACGTGAATACCTTCTCTGCCCTCCAGAGAGCAGCATTTAGTATTTCTTGGAGTAATTTTGGAACCTTTTTGGAGATACTTCCAACAAACTCCAGCTCTGTATTTTCTTTGGAACAAATCTGGACTAAAACTGTCTTTAAACAGAACACATTTTGAGTTGCATGCTTTTGTCTATTTTTAGTATACATTTAAGAGGAACTCCAGAGATTTGATGCGTTAGACGCCATTCCCTCTACTGCTGGTCAAAAGGTACCTTTTATTGGTGCTGAATCCTACCCTTGTGGTAATAGTAGTGTGATATAGAAAAATGGTTTTCTGCTGTTAGACAAGACTTGAATCAGAGCTGCCACTTGTACACTCTTGCAAAAGGTGTTTTATGCTTGTTTTATTTCAGTGGCTTCTTTTCCATTATGTCAAATGGTTAATGCTGTGTGAGACTTGCCAGTGCTCCCATGAAAAATTTTAGAATAACCTTTAGATTTTTCTGTCTTTCCTTCTCTTTGCTTCTTTAGTCATTCTATTCTGGATATGTGGGTATGATAACAGGGTGCTTTTCCTTTCTGTTCCCGCCACTTATTCCCAGCCTAGTCTTATTATCTGCAGAGTTGCAAGCATTGATACCGTGGCCAGTTTTAACGAAGTCAGTAGAGTTTAAACTACTAGACAACCAATGTATAAGCCATAAGGTGCTAGTGTAGGGCGAAAAGCAAAGAACAGTCTTGCTTTTATGTAAACGTTCTTAGCAAGCAGAAGTTACCTCGGCAAAAAGGCTTGCTTTACAAGCTGTTCTGAAAAGCCTCCTTTGGCTGCACTGCAGTTTGATCCATCTGAGTAGATAGAAATATAATTGAATGGTTTGTTTGCTGCCCTGTGACTGGCTCCAGCTATTGCAGTTAGTGCGGAGGGAAAACCTCCTGTTTTTCTGCCCAAAGCCCTTTATTTTTCTGAACACTTAGAACAGTGTGTTCATAGATGCCCCTGCAAGTCAGGCAGCATTCATTGTCTGGCACAGTCTCAGCATCACAAGAAAGCACAGCATCCAGTTAGTTTGTGTGAGATATTTAGTTAAGCTTTCACTTTCAGATGAAAACTAAAGGAAAGTGTTTTTTTCCTGCTTATTCTTAGCCGACTTGAGCCCCAGATAGCCTCTCCTTTTAAATGAAAAATAAGTGCTTCGTGTCTTCTTTAGTTATGATTCTGGGGTTTTCGTATAGACAGATACCCAGGTCTCTAACATAAGCACAATGTGTACCAATTGTACTTGAAATGGTATGTGTCAATAGGGTTCTCTGGTAATGGCAGAGTACCATAGCAGCTTGGAGTTCCTAGACAGATGTAATTAAAGCCTTAGTTGTGTGCAAGTTTAGCTTGATGTCTGCGGTATTCCTGTAAGCTGACAGTGTGTGCAGCTTTCAGTTTCCTTGCTGTGTAACTTGTCACAGACATTAGTGCCTCCAGTGTACTCTGCTGCACTTCTTTGGAAGTGCTTGAAGAAGAATTTTGCCTTTTTCTTGGTGTTGTCATTTCCATAACAACAAAATTGACAGTAAAACTCTTTTTCCCATAACCACTCCTCTCTCTCTCTTGCACCTTGGATACCATTTCAGGGGTGACCAGGCTACCCTTTTCAAAACTGGCCTCCTTAGTTTGGTTGCCTCACTCCATATGTGTCCATCTTGGGCTTGAGTTATCTGAGGTTCTTAGCACCTCCTACCTAGCATCTCTGACTTGAGTTGGCAGTCTTGGTGCTCAGCATTTCTACAAGTCAAGTCCAAGATAGGCCACAATGGCCACCAAAATAGCAGGTATTTTGACAACGTTATTGCTGGAGAAATTAGGTCCTTTCATCAGAGCCAATGGATTATACTGTGCCTTTTGGTACAGTTAACAGTATTTTTGTGAGCCACCTCTTTCTCAGGTGGAGTTTGAAATGGAATCTTTCCGGTCAGATACATCCTTTAACAGCTTTTCTGTTGGCTTAAACTTCCACTTTTTATTAAAAAAGCTGAATCCTACGGTATCATTCTTCCATTACTATTTTTTTCAGAACGTAGCAGCTTCGCATGATAACGGATGAATCTTTATCAAATGTTCAGGTACAAAACCAAAACAGTAAAACTAGTCTCCAGAATTTCTTTTTAATATACAGTGTTTTAATATATAGAGATGAATACTTATATTTTATAATATGTAGGTACCCACAAAAATGAAACCTTTCCTGGTTTAGATTGCATAGGGGGGGTGTGTGTGTGTGTGTGTGTGTGTGTGTGTGTGTGTAAAATTCTCTTGCTTTTCTGACAAATATAAAAGTCGTTGAAGACCCTTTACTAGAGGGTAGTAACTTTCACTATTAACATATAGAAAGCTGTTTCCCATGAATTGAAATGTAATTGTTGAACTGTTTTTAGAGTTGTATGTTTGATAACTTTATGTAACTTTGTATCATATTGTTAGTTCACGATGCCTTTATTGTAACAGCCCTGTTGCTGCCCCCCCTTCCGTTTCCTTTTCTCTGTAATGTTTAAGTGAGCAGCATGAGTCTGAAGAAGCTGTCATTTTCTGTTGTAAAATATATTGATTTGCTAATAGGATGATCTTGGAAACACCTGCACTGGCTAAGTGGAAAATTAGTTTTAAAATTGACTGATAATCCCAAAAATTGTACCACAATTTGAGATCTGGTATCTTGCTCTCTTATATAATGACTTTGCTTTAATTTTTCCTTCTTTTTTGCCCACTAAGCCGCTGCTTGGTGAGATTACTTTGTTTTTGTGCAATCTATTTGTGGCCTTAAATCAGCTAAAAATGTTGATACTTTAATTTATTTTACCTTGGCTTGGATTTGCTTTGGCTTCTCATAAAGCACTTTGATACATGTAAACATGCAAGATAGTTAATTTTGTCATGTATAAGCAACATCATATCACAGATGTTATAACAAGTGTGAAAAAGTTGTGTTGAAATTGCACTTCTGTCCCAGTCTCTTCCAGATTGCTCTCAATAGAAACAGCACACAGGTTTTGCTTCACTTAGCAGAGTGGTGGTCTCTTATGGCTGTCTGACTCTTCTGTAGTCCAGAGCTTGTGGAAAGTTCTGGGTTGACATTTTTCCCCAACTCACTCTTATTAATCTGATGTCTTTAAACATCAGTTTAGAATTTCTGACTGAATTTGTTAAGCATTCTCTCTTGTCATGAGCGCTTATTAGAAATCAGTGTTTGCAGGTATTGTATGGTGAAGATCAAGAACTATAGTAGAAAAACTAATACCAGAGGGGGAGATGTGGCCTGGGCTATGCAGAATGTCAGGCTGGATGATCTTAGCTCTAACATTTGTGAAAGTCAGTGCCAAATGAAGAGCGTAGTATAATTGATCCTCAGTTGGATTTAGCAGTCTCAAGATGATCTGTAACAAAATTGAAATCCACCCTGAAAACATGGTTGGTGACAGACTACATTCTGCCATCAGATTAGTTGGAAGTTACATCCTCACTTCCTGACATCCTTTATTAATTTACTATGAGTTGCCTCTTCCAATCGTACATGCTGGCTCTTGAAGTGTAGGCAAGACCAAGTGTACATCAGTGAGAAAGTATGCAGTGATCCTGTAACACTTAACTCTTAGAAAAACTGAGAGCCTGCTTAGCTTCTTTTGGCATAAGTATGTCCCTTTCCTCTTCAGTACAGGGTGAAAAGCTCAAGGTTTTGATACTCTAGAAATGCAGGAACTAATGCTTCTGGTGAACCAAGCAATGCAGAAATGCGCTTTTTTTGGTTTTGTTTTTTTCATTCAGAACAAAGAGTAGTCTTCATGTTTCACAGCCTTTCTCCCATCTTTCATGGCTTTAGTGCTGAATGAAGTGATATTTTGATTCATACTTTACCTAAAAGCCTTCATGTATTACTTTGGCCAGATTTTATCTAGCAGACCCAAGGTCTCTTGGGAAGGCCTCAGAGAATTTGGCAACCACCTGAAATTGTTTCTGTTGCAGTAAGCACAAGAGCTCAACTTTTTACGTGGCTTGTTTCTTCTACGCTTTTTACAAGTTTTCCTTATGTTCTGAGACCTAAGCTGCTGTCCAGCCCAGAGGTAAAAGTTTGAGATGTTCTGCCTTAAATCTATTCAGCTGTGAGTTAAGCACTTCTGTGTTTTATAATATACTTTTTATGCCTCCTGTAAAATGTTTAACCTTTCAAAATCCAGACCCTATATGGGGCCAGATTCTAATAAAGAAGAGGGTATGAATCTGGAAAATACAGCCCTTTTCAAAGGGACTGTCCATTTGAATTTAATGGGCATCTGTATTGTCTTTGCTAGGCATCAGGTAGCTTTTTAATAACTCAGATTAGTATAGAATCCTGTTCAGCCCACATTGCCTTTTTCAGTCCAGCTTCAGTGTGGTTTTGAAAAGCTATTAATGATGAGAGCTCTAGTGAGTGAATTCACCAGGACTCACTGGGCATCCAGATCAAAAAGACCTTGTGCAGACTTCCTTTTGTAATGTCTCCCTGAATGGCACTAAACCAGGGGAGGAAAAGGGGAGATAAATCTGCTCTCAGTAATGTCTAGGATTAATCCTGGGTGTGGACAGATGAACCAGTCCTATGATAGTGAAGGTGCAGGGAAGGTGTGCTATGTCAGCCACCATGTGGTAGCTACTTTACGCCTCAGCTCTAGCTCCAGTATAAGTGGAAGCAAAACTAGGGTGCTGTTCCTCTGAATCAAACAGGGCTAAGTTACTGTGGCTTAGATTCCACTTAATACAGAATAGGACATGGAGCATTTACTAGAGAACAGTTAGTACATGGAAGTCCCGCCCATCCCATTCCCGCCTTTAAAGCTGTGTGGCTTGTTCACCTATCCGTACCCTGGATGGGCGATATGAGGGGCTCTCTTCTTTGTGTGTCAGTAGAGGGGATTGAGCATATCTGTCTCCATCTTGAAGGCCACATGAGTAGGTACTTGGAACAGCTCTATTTCACAGCCATTTACAGAAAGTTAGGTACGAAGTTAGGTTGGGGGAGTTCTTCAGGGCTGCTGTGAAAGCTTTGTTTTTTCTTTCTGTCTTTAAGGTGCAAGCTGTAATAACATCTTAGATCAGGGAAGAAGTCAGTTTTCTGTTGACTAACAGGTTGAATTCTTAGCCTCTATAACGCTGCAGTTGTAGAAGTTAGCTATTATAATTCAACAGCAAAGGTTGCCTGACTGATTACATTTCATATCCTTCCTATTTTGTTACCTGTATCATATTTCGTTCATCATTCTATTTTAACTTAGTGACTTTTTAAATAGCCTCTTTTGCTGGGAGTTTAAGGAAGGAGCGTGTGTTCTACTAGCAACCTTCCACGTCTGAGGAGTTTCTTTGGAATGAAGGTGCCAGGGAAGGGCTGCATTTGCCCCCTGTAGAACATGAATTCTTGTATTGACTTAAGTGGAAGTGAATAGGGCTTCTAGTGAGGTCAGCCACTTTCACTATAGCTGATTACAAAGTCTTGCTTGGCTGACATCTGCTGTGAAACAGACAGCAAAAGCAAATGCTTTCCAGAATGGCAGTGAGATTAATGTAGACAGGATTTCCAACCCGTCCTTTGCCCAAGTAGCCCCTTCCCAGTTCCAGTAGACTGAGGTAAGAGAAGAATAGTTACGAGCAGTTTTTGCCTAGACTAGCTTTAATTTGTAACTGGATGCCAGGAGGAGAGCATAGCTCTTGTATAGATCTGCTCTTGCACGTCCATTTTCTGCTTACTGCTGCCAGCGTCTTTGTATTGGGGAAGCAGAACTAACTAGTAAGGTACATGGGGTTATAAATGCCATATAGGGCCCAGTTCAGGATACCTGTACACAACACAAGTCCTGTTTTGTAACGTGGGGCTGCTCAAGTACACAGATGTATGCACTGCATCTGGGAGAGGAGACTCAACCAAGCTAGGTTTAATCAAGCCAGCACTAGTACCAACACACAGGCTTCAGTACAGGTGGCACAAGCCTTTCTGAGACCCAGGGTATATGGTCAGACAATTTACCCTGTGCTAAAACCCATGTTTCTGTGTCTTCATTGCTATCAGTGCCAAGGCTAGATAGTCATGCTAGCTCAGGCATGCCAATCCATGCTCTGGCTGTTCTTCAGAACTGCAGTGCAAACCAACCCTCTGCACCTTCCAGGGCAATGGGACTAGTCTTTTAAATTACTTGAATTGGAACTTGGGAGGGTCCCACTGCTGTTTTATTTTGCCCTGTAAGTTTGAGGCTTCTCCAATATGTCATTCATTTACTGAAGTGATAGTTCCCTTTGATATGTAGTAAATGGATAGGCCAGTGATGTTCATTGCCCCTTCTGTGTAAAGCTTGAGATGTCTATCCAAAGTCAACCTGAATCTTGGCCTTCATGCTCCATCTGTTACTGGCAACTTCTCTAGCCACCACTTTAGGGAAATTGCTCCCTTTGCATGGCTCTGTGCTGTGATGAGTTAATCCATTGTCCCTGCGCAAGAGAGGAAGGGAATCCGTTAGTGAAGTCTAATGCCTTCCACCACAAAGCTAAGAGAGCACCACAAGAAAAAGCTTCCTTGTCTTGAGCCCGGAAGTCGCACTTAAGGGCCTCACTTTTTGGAGCTGTTCTAACATACTGGAGGAATTTCAGGGGTTCTCTTTTTTTTGTCAAGGGAAGTTCTCTATACAAAACTATTTTGTAAAGTTTTTTTTTTTTAACTTGAGTCTCTTTTAGCAATGTTAAAATGTTTTTTTCTTTTTCCAGATCACATGTTTGTTTCTGATGTGTGTTATTTTTCTATGGGCTATAGAGGGTGTGGGATTGATTGATTGATTGGTTTTTTTATTGGAATGTATAACTGCATGTTTTTAGCAAACCTGTAATTCTGTTTTCTCTAATGCATAAGTGTGAACTGTTTGAAAGTCAGAATGCATTTGACAACGAATGGACTGTCTTCGTACCATTTTTATTCAGATTTCTTTAAGGCACTTCAGTTAGCATTTATCCTCTACAAATAATTACTTTATACAAATCTGTTTATTTTTATATTTTATCTGCATGCTTTTTGATTTAACAGTAATGTAACCACAATCTTCTTTAAAAAAAAATCCAACAAATTGTATAGTTTTTTTATAATTTTGTTTTTAAATAATAAAAATAAATAAAGTGTTTGGCTTGCTACAGAAAATGCACCTTTTGTATAATGAAATTACAGTTTTAACAATTTCAAAATGGAAAGAGTATTTTTGCCAAGTACATAATTGGAGGCAATCGTGTGAAAGCATGAAGAGGTGACTACTTAGCATTTGAAAAAATGTATTAGTTGGGGGGGGAACACACCGGGATATACAGGATGGGCATAGATTAGACAGAGAAAGTTTAGGGTAGGCAGAGGCTTCTTCACTTACTGGAAACTGAAAGACTGTAGTGGAGTCCCATGTTTCTTGCATTTTGGCTACCGTATTCCATGTGTGCAGTGAATAGGTGTAAAGAAGTTGTGTGTGTGTGTGTGTTTCCCCCCCCCACTTCCTCCCCAAAAAACTGCTAGCTTTAAGCCTAGTCTGGGTTTGAGGGTTTAATCAGTTTTTTTGTGATTCTGGCCTTTTAACAATCATAAAGATTCCCTGGGACATTAGTTTCTCAAGGGCACCAGTCAGCCCAGTTGCATTCTGTGGGCTTACACAGATGTAAGTGATTGGAAAGCATCCAAATTTTGTAAGCGCACAGCAGGGAGTGCAGCCAGCAGCCCACTCAGTCTTTGGCTCTGCAGAACTACAATTATAGAAAGCAGTAAACTTTCATCTTTACAATCAGCTGACATGATCTGTATGTCCCTGGAAAGGAAGCAGTCAGAAAGGGTGGTTTGTGGCTTGGTTTACATAATTACTCTTCAGAGTAAAACAGCATGTTAGGTGTAGAAATACTGTGCATTTTTAGTTTTATTACTACCTTGACTCATTTGGAGGCTTCTGAAAATTACTTGTTCTCTGGCCAGGAGGTTTGTGTGCTGTGGTGGCTAAAATGAAGCCAAACAGTGATTTAGCTTCTCAGTCTCTTAACTCACAGGCATGGTACTGTTCACTCTTAAACAGCAATGCTGATCTCTGAGAAGCCGTGAATTGTGCACTGCCTTTGGCTCACTATAAAATATAATCTGGTTGAGGTGTGGGAGGGGAGGGTGGCATTGACAAGATGGATGGAAACAGCTGTATTTACCTGCTGGCAGGGAATGGTCCAGGATCTTGTCATCGGACATGCTAGTGTCATATATTCACTTAGTTTAAACCAAGGATGGTATCAGTATAAGGAATATACACACCAATAAGCAAACACCATAACTTCCCTTTTGGGGGCCTAGCTAACCAGCACACAGCTTGGGTGCAGGAGTAAACACTACTACCTCTACAAAGAAGAGCAGCAGAATGGCACCAGGAATACTTACGCCAGTTTGAGGGGCTGGGAGCAGTTCAGAGCTCTTTGGAGTTGGTAGTTGCACACATCCCTATAAGACTTTTTGATACTTCCGCCCATGTGTCTGCCATAAAAGTACAGATGAGAGCTCGGAGAGCAGTCAGTCTGACTCCTGAACCTGGGGATTGTCTGGGTATCTCCCATTTCTAGTCTCAAGCATTCAGGAGTTGCATGGGCTTAACTGCCTCTTTGCTGCTAATGTTTACTTAGTTCAGCTTGTGTATTGACACATGCAGCTAGTCTGAAAGCTATGGAGAAGAATTCTCTCAGATCCCAGAGATTTGCAAAAGGAGTATCAATCCTTTAAGATTCTGGCATCTCTTCCTCTCATAGGGAGATGAATCCTTGTTCTAGGCTCCTTTTCCTCCCCACTTTTGTGTGCATTTGGTCTTGTTGGATTTTTTTCTCATCAGTCTTGTCCTTTCCTCCTGAGTAAACAGAACAAGCAGGAATATTGGTTCTTTCAATCCTGTCGTCTTCAGGCAACACAGCCTGCTCAGTTTCCATTTGGTTTTTGGATGGGTACTGACTTGGGTGGGATATATTGCAGTATAGGCATGGTAAGCCTGGATCACCATAGCCTTAGGTGAGTAGGATGTATAAAAGAGAGAAAATGGTGTTCTCTCTTCCCGTTACATTACTACACTTGTAGCATACAGGAATGTACCAGTTATGGGCTACAAAGCACATACTACACCAGTGTTTCAGGCACAGCAAAACAGCCCAGTGTCTTGGATGCAATAGTACTACAGGGCCCTTGTCAGTCCCCTTATCTCTCCTTTCATAAGTACAATTTTCAAGTACCAGTTAGCATAAGCATTCCAAATTCTGCCACCTGCATTAGGCCTTTTGACATGCCAGTTCTGAAGAACATGAGGGAATTGTAGTCCAGCATAATTATTCTGAAAGGCCTGTGTGCGGTTGGGCTTTTTCTTCTGGCCTTCCTGTATCTTGGTGGTGATTCTATCATTGAGTGCCACAGGTTTTTTTTTTCCCATTGGCTAATTCTACCATGTTCATTCCTCTTGGCCTAGTACCTACTCTTTGACTCGGGCAATATGGGGGCAGATTTTTAAAAGCAGAAAATGTAGGTCACTCTGGTTGGAATTGCTATGGCAAAATAATGTCAGGCTGAATAAGGTGCTTGCACATCCAAGTCAAAAGCTACTGGTATTTGAAAACAGATGTTTGCAAGCAGTTGATCTGTGATAGTGGTCAGTGCACTGGATAGATTTTGTTCTCCGCTCTCCCATGCGGTCCTGTGGAGACATTTAACCTCTACAGGTGTTTCACTTTTTCCCATCTTTGCCATTGGCATCATATGACATGGCTTTCTTTGAGCAAAAGTATTACTGCCTTTGGGCTGATGAGGCAGTCAGTTTATTAGCCCATCAGTGCTGCTTTCAATAAGCCTCAATGCAGGGCAGCACCTTTCTGAACTTGCCTCTCAAAGCATCAGATCTTTACAGTTGTCCTCAGAAAATTAATACCCTCATCCTAAACACTGGCATTTCAGCTCCTGCAGCTGAGAATGTGTGCCATCTTCCTACCCAAATCCTTGCCATCTCAGGCGCATGTTCAGATATGCTGCTGAGCTCAAGCTCTTCTAGTGCCAACCTTGTGGTCACCAGAACCGTCTGAGCCGGTGAGAATGTGAGCAGTTGAATAGGTGCTGGCTGGCATTAACTGACAGTTGAAGTCTGATAGTTTCCTGAAAAGCTCAGGGAATCCGCATCGTTCTAAACCCTCCAGGCTCACTGGGCATGAGGCTGTATTTCTGAGCTGCCAAAATTGCCATGTCAGAGTGAGAAACAGACCTACTTGTTTGTCTGCACTGACAGCAGTGTTGGATCTGGGTGGGTGCAAAGACTAACTAGGTTTTAAATTTAGCTGCAGAGGAGTTTGGCTTCATACAGACCTTTATAAGATTATGGAAATATACCATGCAGAGTACAAATTCTAGAATACTTGCTTAAGATGACAAAACTAGGAATCCTTTGCTTGTCCACCTAATAATCCCTGGGATGTGAATGGAAAAGGTCAGTTTTGGCAGGGATAGTTTTAGAACCACATTCAGAGGTGGTGCTTGAACCATGACTTTGCGCTGCTAAGCATGCCTAATACAGGTGGAATAGCACCAGCTAGGGGCAGGTGGATGATCCAGCTGTTGATCTGGGATTTTACCAGGAAATAATTATAAGCCTAGTGGCTCAGTTTGTTCACGGCATTGTTGGGAAAGACTAGGAGGTATCAAATTGGGAAGTTGTACTCTATAAACAAATGTCAGTGGCAAAAGTTTGTGGCTTAGCCAGAGCTGCTGGTGGTTGCATGTGGGTTTTTTTGGGTCTGGTGTAAGAAGCTGTTTCTGTGGTAGTGCCTTTAAGGCCCCGCCCCCTCTCCCAAACTCAGCTGCTCTCTGGTTGGGAGGGAGGTCTCTGGGTCACCTCTCTGTTTTATCATATTTCCCACCAAATTAACGTCTTTCCTGTTCTTCATCATTTTGACCATTGTATTGTTCAGCTGAAGGCTCTTATGCTTCTTGATTGAACTCCAGAGGCAGCTCCCACCATTTTATCATTACTGGGGGTAGTGATGGAAGCGTCCCGAGTAAGCAGGACCCTGGTGATTTCACCACCCTTGTGTGACTAGTCAGAGCAGGTCAAGACAGCCCCCTCTGCCTGAGCTTTCCTACTTTAGCTCCCATTGGAGCTGCAAACGATGGAAGATTTCCAGCAATATCTAGTAGAGATAAGGCTCTGTTGTTGTGTGTTTTTGTCACATGTGTGATAGAAGCCAGTGGTTGGAAAGCTGCTGTTTGCCAGTCCAGTTGCAGCAGCTCCTTGTAATTGTGATTAATGTTTGGGAATTGAGGATCCTGACTAGTTCTGTGTAGGAACAAGAGGCAGACCAGGGAACTCAGTTTTTATCCTTGGGGAGTCTCTAGTGAGTTCCAAATGTAATATTGGGAAAAGCTGCTTGGTGCATGCTTCCGAGCGTTTTACCAGTGAGGCCTTGATCTGGATGACTTTAAGACTGAGATCAGTAATATCACTCACTCCTGTGCGAGTGTCAGGGACTCCTGGCCCCGCAGTACCTAGAGGCTAACTCTTCGTTATTCCCTCTTCCTCTCTCCACAGAGATGGCACCAAAAATGAAGAAGAAAGGGCATTCTGGGCGAGAGCAAAAAAAGGTGAGTGACAGCAGAGGCTGCTTTCCTCAGCTGGCATTAAATTTAGTGCCCACGCCACAAGTCAGCACTGAGACAGTCAGGCCAAGCCAATGAGTTGCTGAGCTAATTGTACACTGCTTTCTGGGCTCCCTTGTAGGTAGGATTTCAGTGTCCAGTTTGATTCCTGGAATAGTTTTGGTCCAGCCCTGCTAGGAGGAGGTGGGACAGGGAGTAAAGTAAGGGGTGTGGGGGGCCCCACAGCTGCTCATCTCACCAGTTGTCTCTTCCTTAGCATCACCATCACCACCATCCTCAGGTGCAGCAGCAACCGCAGCAGCAGCCGCAGCAGCTGCAACCACAGCCGCCGCCGCCACCACCTCTGCCTGTCCCCCAACAAGCACCGCCTCCGATGAAGTCCTCCCCGCCTCCTTTTGTCCCTGCGCAGGTCCCGGTTATGGAGCACCCGCTCCAGGGGAACATGTTCGACACTATGACACATTTCACCCAGCCTATCATGCATCTTCCTCAATCCGAGATGCCTCCCCATCTTCCCCAGCAGCCTGAGCATAGCACTCCTCCTCACTTGAACCAACATGCCGTGGTCTCTCCTCCAGGTGAGCACATCATGGCCAGTCCTATGGTTCAGAGTTTTACTCAGGCCATTTCATCTGCAGAATTGGGTTTGTGCATCTGCACCACTGTCTTCCAGGCAGAGCAGGGGTGTGATTGGGCGTGGTGGAGGAGGAAGGATGGGCAGGCCTGTCAGAACTGGGGTAGAAGGGTCTGCCCCAGTTGGGCCCAGGGGAACTGGGGTGGGATAGTGGCAGCTCCTGCATTGAGTGGGGCATTCTCCCCCTTCTGCTGCGTGATGCCATGTGTCCATGCTCTTCATCCCCAGCTTTGCACAATGCCCTGCCTCAGCAGCCCTCAAGACCCAGTAACCGAGCTGCAGCACTACCCCCGAAGCCTTCGCGTCCACCGGCCGTGTCACCAGCCATAAGCCAGCAGCCCATGCTCCCCCAGCCGCCTTTGCCTCAGCCTCCCCAGGTCCTGCTGGAGGACGAGGAGCCTCCTGCCCCTCACCACAGCCTGTCTCTGAGCACCAGTCAGATGCAGCTCTACCTTCAGCAGCTGCAGAAAGTGCAGCCACAGACGCCTCTCCTCCCTTCAGTGAAGGTCCAGTCGCAGCCTCAGCCACCCCTGCAGCCTCCTGCTCACCCCTCAGTGCAGCAGCTGCAGCACCAGCCGCAGCAGAGGCCCATGCACATGCAGCCCATGCAGTTCCCTCCCCACATCCCACAGCCACCTCCACAGCAGCACCCACCTCCACCACAGCAGCCGCCGCCACCGCAACCACAGCAGCAGCCCCAGCCACCACCACAGCAGCCAGCACAGCAGCCGGCAAAACCTCAGCAAGTCATCCAGCACCACCCTTCACCACGGCATCACAAGCCAGACCCCTACTCGACTGGTGAGTGATGCTTGGCCAGAGAAGAGCTACTTAGTGTTGGTAATGGACTGGGGTGGGGAGGCTGCTGGGCAGCATTGTCATGGTCTTCTCACCTTGGCCCTATAGCAGGGCTTGGTATCTGAGAGCTATGCTCAGTCTGAAGGATCCTTTGCTAGCTAGGAGGCTGGTGAGGCCTCTGAGCTTTTCTTTCCAAAGGGGAAACCTGATGGTTGTAAAGGTTTCAGGGCAAGAGCAAGCTCTTCAGCTGGTGCTGCCACTCTCTGCTCAGGCTTAACCAGCTCCTTTCTACACTGAAGCTCAGCTGACAGCTAGGAAACTCAGTTTAGAAAAGGGTCCCATGGGTCACCTTGATGTGAGGCTTGGTTTGTGATTACATAGTACAGTGATTCTCAACCAGGTACTGTTGAGATCCTTTTGAGAGTGCCACTGGGTGCCCCAGCATTAGTACTGTTAGGTGTACAAACATCTGTGCATGATTCACAAGATCAACCCAGTGATATCCAGTAGGAACAGCTTCCTGCCATGTTGTGATCTGAGTTCTTTTCAACAGAAGAATTGCTTTAGTATTTTTTGTAGTCAAGAAACGAGTGGAAGCCACTGGAACAGCAGCTGTGTAAATATCTTCCTCCCCAGCAGCAGACCCGGGGTCCAGATTCTCTGTGGATTTTGTGCTCTGCAGTTTGCAGTATGGTGGGAAGCTCCTAGTGAAAGTTGCTTTATTGCTAGGCCAGTGTCCAGTAAGAGGGAGGACAGCAGACAAGGTAGGGAAGCTGACTGTTGTATTAGACTGATGGCAGACAGTCTCTGGGAAAGGTTGACCTTCCTAGAGGTAGCTGAGCAGATGCTGCAGCACTGACAGGTGTGTGCGAGGCCTTGAGAGCCCAGGACTAAGAGTGCTTCCACCCAAGCCTCCTGTGCGTGCCTCTGGTTTGTATCTGATCCCTCTCACCCATGGGCAATGTCTGGGAAAGCAGCTGTTTTTGGGTTGCCATGCTGACCAGATGTTGAGTTAGGCACGTGGGACGTAATGAGCCGGCCTGTCTTAGGAGGTTCTGCTGAGCCATCTCCATTGGCCCGTTTCTGCCTGTGAGAATGTGTTCCCTTGCTCACCTTCTGTTTCAGTTTCCCCCTCTACAAGATGTAAATGCCCAGGGTTGCTGTAGAAAGGGAGGGAGCTCTCACTGCATGGTAGAAAATGAATACTTCCTGCTTGCTAGAGATGTAGCATGTGCACTGGAGCTACAGCTCTTGGAGTGCAGTACAGCAGGAGTGCATTCTCCCCAGCAAGAAGTTCTGTCTCTGTTGTAATCTGAGTTCCTTATCAGATTCTCCCTGGGATCATTTGAGCGGCCTGTGCTGTAGTCTTGCACTTCTGGAATGCTTTGAGCAAAACTGTTATTTTGTTTTATGTGCCATCCCTATTCCACTGACTTAGGAGAGCATGGTGCCAGGAGATGGGTTCTCTGCCCTCATGTTAAGAAAACTGGACTTGTCTCCTTGTGTCAGAATGTTAGTGTGGCCAGCAGGCTGATTAGCCTTATGCTTACATTACTTTAAAAGGCTGAATAACTTATCTCGGTGGTTGGTAGAACATTTTATTTTTAGGATGTGCTTTCAGCTTCCCTCCCATTCTCACCATTGCACTGTGCAAGTGGGTCAGCTGCTGGGATCTCGGTAGGGTAAGCAGGGTTTTGGTGGATAGCACTTGGGGAAGAGCTTTCCAAAGCAGCTGCAGATACTGCTGGGAATGTTAGTGCCCCCTTGGTGATCTGGAAGGTGGTTTTCTTCAGTTGTGCATCCCATCCTGAGGTGCCATCCCTTGAATGAAATCTGAAGCATGCTCTAGGTCACTTCCATAGTTTTCTAGGGTTGGAAGGGACCTGGTAGATCATTGGGTCCGACTCCCTGCTCCAGGCAGGGAAGAGTGCTGGGGTCAAGTAACCCCAGCCAGATGCCTGTCTAATCTCTTCTTGAACACCTCCAGGGTAGGGGAAAGCACCACCTCCCTTGGAAGCCCATTCCATATTTTGGCAACCCTTACCATAAAGGGTTTTAAAGAGAATTTCTTCCTTATGCCCAATCTAAATCTATTCTTCAGTTTGTGGCCAGTATTTCTGGTAACCCCAAGGGGCGCCCTGGTAAACAGTGTCCCCTATTCCCTGCTGCCCCCTGCCCCCGATGAGTTTGTAGACAGCCACAAGATCACCTCTCAGCCTTCTCTTGTGGAAGCTGAAGAGATTCAGGTCCCTCAGTCTGTCTTCATAGGGTCTTACCTGCAGGCCCTCAGCCATACGAGTAGCCCTCCTCTGAACACTCTCAAGGTTATCCACATCCCTCTTGAAGTGCGGTGCCCAAAACTGGACGCAGTACTCCAGCTGTAGTCTCACCAATACCGCATAGAGGGGAATTATCACTTCCCTAGACCTGCTTGTGATGCACCTGCTGACACAAGAAAGAGTGCGGTTAGCCTTGCTTTATTACCTCATGACACTGGTGACTCATGTTCATTCATCAGAGATCTAGAGCTAGTGGTACTTGTCTTGCCAAGAAAGCCATGATTAAATGCCTCCTTGTCTATCTGTCCATCCATCCACTAGCCTGGAGTTGAGAGGTTGCTTCTGAATTAGCACATATTATGTCAGTGCAGCCCTGTGGCAGCTGGTAGTGCCTGGGAGGTAATGCTGCGGTGGGGATACTGCTATGCTGGTGCAGGGTCTTCCTACGGCTAGGCCACTGGCGTGGATCACATCTAGCTTGTAGCATGGCAAGCCTTAAAGTGTAGCATGCTGCCCAGCCTGAGGGCCAGTTCTTGGTGAATGTTTGACACAGCAGTCATGATGACGGGATAACCATCTGGTCCTGAATTTTTGCAGGTCACTTGAGGGAAGCACCTTCTCCTCTCATGATGCATTCCCCGCAGATGCCACAGTTCCAGGGTCTGGTCCACCAGTCACCACCTCAACAAAACATCCAGCCGAAGAAGCAGGTAAAGAAAGGCAGAGTCTGAGTGCAGACTCAGGCCACTGTGCCCTTCCCTGTGTGGGCAAGTAGGGTGTGTGCTTACAGATGCACAGACTTTTGAGGCCCTATATGAAGACAGGGCTAGTCTAACCGAGGGCCCCTTGTGGTGGGTTATTCAGGAAGCTGATGGCTCTACAGTGTAGATGGGCTTAGCTAGAGGAAGGGGCTTGTCCGGGCTGCGACTGATGTGTCTCGATACTCTCCTGTGGCAGGAGATGAGAGCAGCCTCTGTCGTACAGTCCCAGCCTCTGGTGGTGAAAGAGGAGAAGATGCATTCGCCCGTCATCAGAAATGAAACATTCAGCCCCACATTGCGGCAGGACCCTCCCAAGCACCCTGAGAGCATCAAGCCTCCTGCACATATCCAACAAAGTGAGTCCAAACTGGTGCTGCTCTGATCACACCGCAGGCTGGGGTGTTCCAACACCAGGGATACCAGGAAAGCAGATTGTCCAGTATGGTGCAAGCACCCACGCTTCAGCCTGCTGGTAGGGTGGGAGGGAGGGACAGGTTCTCCCTGGCTAGCTCTAGGACGTTCCAGCACCCTGCGAAGGCAGTCTCCTACCAAGACAATTTTTGCAGGAGCAGAGATGAAGTCAACAGAGGGCGGGCGGCCGGTGATCAGACCCCCTGAGCAGACTGCACCGCCACCTGGCGTACAGGACAAAGACAGGCAGAAGCAGGAACCAAAAACACCTGTTGCTCCAAAAAAGGTAAGTCTGCTGCACCAGGATACAGACCCTCTGGGGTCAGGTAGCAGTTAATTCCCTCGTCTAAACTGCAGCACTCCAGCACTTAGAGCTGGCTCCTTGTGGGAGCGCGTCAGGAATGCAGAATCCCTGAAAATGCTCGAGTTCTGGGGGCTGTTTACGGCCCTAACAGTGGTGTCAGCTCAGATAGATCCCTGGTCCCTATGTGTGCTGCTGTATGTATGGTACAGCCGGCTGCCCCCAAGAACACCAGGACTGGACTCATCAGACCTTTTAGCTTCCTGTCACCAAAGGCTCCCTAGAGCAAATCTAGCTTTAGTATTTTCCCTTCCTGATTGTCAGTCAGTCACTGAGTGTCTGGCCCTGCAGCAGCTTCTGAGATGTGGGAATTAGAGCAAAACCCTTTGGAGATTGTGCGAAGTGCTGCCTGATTTGTGGCAAAACCAACACCTTGCCCATGGCAGCCTGGTAGTGATGTGGACAAGGAGGGAGTCTCTGTTCCACAGGTGGACTTGGCCTGGTGTGATTACTCAGTAGCCCTCTTGGGCTGTGCCCTCCACTTCATTCTGGCCGGGGCTCCTCTCTGCTTTCCTGCTGGTCGCCATGGCAGCAGTTGTCCTTGTGAGCAGAAGATGAGGAGGCTCCCAAATGGACTGTATCCGTGGGCCTGTTACTACCAGCAGAGGGCTCTCCTGGCCTGCTGCTGGAGCAGAGCAGCCTGCTTCACACAGGAGGCCAGTTATAGCAGAGTACCTTTTTGACATGGCCTATATCAGTGACACTTCTCTGTTGCATCTTAGCAGCTGGGGGTGCAGGGACAGCCAGTTGTGACCTGTTTTGAACCCTCCTGGCTGGGGAAGCTGTGGCAAGGGCATCTCTTAATGTATGTTTCATTGGGGGTTGGAATGTCCATGGGGTCCCACTTAGAGTCCATCCAGCTTTGTGTGAGAGCCTCTTGCTACTGGCTTATACAAGATCCTCTGGGAATACCCTTGGCTCTCACATATGCAGAGCACAGGATTTGGGGCCAGGTGTTCAGTATTAAAAATGACTTAAAGAGAATCTGATACTGCCAAATACAGCTCAGAGCCCTCAGGGCCATCTGGATAGGCCACAGGCTTTTTGCAGTGGCTGGCACTCCTTTGCATGCCCTATGCTGCTGCTGTGAGGTTTTTGTCAGCTAAGAGTGGCCAGTTCCTCAACAAAATGTCTTCCTTTCCTTCACAGGATCTGAAAATCAAGAACATGGGCTCCTGGGCAAGTTTGGTCCAGAAACACCCAACAACTCCGTCCTCTACAGTGAAGTCCTCCAGCGACAGTTTTGAGCAGTTTAAGAGGGCAGCACGGGAGAAGGAGGAGCGGGAGAAGGCTCTGAAAGCTCAGGCAGAGCAGGTGGAAAAGGAGAAAGAGAGGCTGAGGCGGGAGCAGGAGAGAATGAGGTGAGAGGCCTGCACGTCTCCTTCTCCCTGGGGGCTCCAGCCAGTGGTTCTCAGCAATAGAGCAGTGATTCTCAGCCAGGATGCCACAACTTTGAAGGGTGCCGTGAGGTGTGGGAGATTAAACTCAGGCTTAGGTTTGTCCCTGCCAGGCTGATCCCCAGGGCCCTCTTCAAGGGAGCAAAAGCTATAAAGGGAGGCCTTAAGTCTTGTGAGAGGTGCCTTGAGTTAGTAAGGTTGAGAACAGGTGCTATAGGGTTTTGAGATGTGCTCCTATCCAATGCAGTACTTCAGCTTCATCTTCCATTGTGCAGAGTGGAGCTCCAGGGGCTGATTGTTCCTAGCTTACCCCACTCAAGGCACTGGGGCCCTGCTGGCCAGTGTTGAGTCCACAGTTCCATTGACCAGTGTGGTCTGCAGAAGGCCAGGGAGGCTCAACTCCAGCAAACCCTGCAGTGAGGAACCCCAGAGATGCTTATTCTCATCCTGGGATTCCCTGAGAGCAAGAGGAGAGCCTGCCCCACCACCTGCAGGTGCATAGTGGCTGCAGGAATGACCCCGAGTTCTCACATCCTTTTGGTTCCAGCAGGAGTCGCGATGATGAGGATGCTATGGAGCAAGCTCGCCGAGTCCATGAAGAAGTGCGGAGACGCCAGGAGCAGCAGCAGCAGCAGCAGCAGCAACATCATCAACAGCAACAGCAGCAGCAGCAACAGCAGCAGCAACAGCAGCAGCAGCAGGTGTCAGCTGCAGCCTCTGCACCTCAAGCACAGAGCTCTCAGCCACAGTCCTCTCAGTCCATGCTGGATCAGCAGAGAGAGATGGCCAGGAAACGGGAGCAGGAGCGGAGGCGCAGGGAGGCGGTGAGTGAGGGGAAGGGTCGCAAGCACTGTGGCTGGCATATCCTGAGGGGAAACAACTGGGCAGTTTCAAGGGACAGAATATCACTTTGCAGGCTGGGAGGCTCCCCCAGTTGTTGGGCCTGGTGAGCCAGATGAAAGCTCCCAACTCACGTGGGGTGGCAGGTCATTGGGCCAGGCCCCTGGGGCCAGTTCTGTAGGGCAAAGGGAGCAGGCCATAAGCTTATGTAGCATAGTAGACTCAGGCTCTCATTTGCCCCCAGTGAGCTGTGGACTGTAGCCGTGCTGTGAAGCTACATACCCTGAACGTGCCGGTTGCTGCAAACATTGTACTAACCCTGTCTCCTCTCCCTTCAGATGGCAGCTACTATCGACATGAATTTCCAGAGCGATTTGTTGGCAATATTCGAAGAGAATCTTTTCTAATAGCGCCTGGTTTTCTTCTCCTGACTCTTTAATTTCCCGGCAAATCTTTGACTCTCCATAGTGTTAACAGCGGCTGGGAGGGGAGCGTTCCTGCAGCCCTTCTGCATGCATGACCGTCGCGGATTTTTCAGTCGAGGCCTCAGAAGGATCAGCAGAGTCTGCCTTACAGTTTGACCTTCGCCCCCTCTCACACTGACGAAAGATCAACCAAGACAAGCCAACGACATGCTAGGTGTGACTGGACGTGCAGCTGCTGGGAAGGGTGCCCCCGATCACCTGACACTCTCTATGCCAAACGTATTCACAGTATCTCCGGGACGTCATGTTCTCTTCACACCTTTTCTATCCATAAGGGCCCTACGTTCCAGAATGTCTCTGACTAAATGCTGGGTCACCGCAGCACAAGACGCTCTTCACTGAGGCCATGTTCAAGAGAATCCTGGCTTGCACAGGAGACCCGGGGTCCAGCTGGGAACATACCCGAGCTGTTTCTGGTCCTTTCATCACTGGCTTTGCCTTTAACTTAACTTCCCACAAGCCTTTAGCTGGGAGCCATTCTCTGTAAGTGTTCGCTTGTGAAAAAGGGAATAGTACAGTGGAGGTGTCAAGTGTAACTGGCCATTTGAGTGAGGTTTTTGTTTTAGCGTTGTGTGGAGGTCCGGGATTCGGAGCTAGACTACCAACCAAAGTCAGTTTCTTTCAGTCTGTCTTATTTTTCCTTTTTTTTTTCTCTCTCTTTTCCTTCCTCCAGACAGTTTGGCACTGCTCAACTCTTGCCTGGGTATTATTTGTCTCTTCATTATGGAGTGGAGTGGAGTGGGGAAGCAGTAACAGCAGGGGAAGCTACCACCCTGTCACTAGTGTTTGACTGTGGCTGTATTGTATAGTGAATATAGTTGGCATATATTTGTTTGAGGTTTCTGCTGAGCCCACCAAACTTGGTGTAAAGACACTGCTTTATATTTTGCTCAGTTTCAAACTTTTAGTCTATATTTTTAACTGTAAAACCAGAAAGCTGCATTTTGGGTTTTTTTGTCATAAAATATGTTTTAAAAAGAAGAAAAAAAAAAAAGAAAAAAGTTTTTATACTTACGAGGAGGGTCAGAGTGGGGCAGGGGCTGCGGTGCCAGAATCCTTCCCTGCCCGGCCCAGCCCCCTGGCCAGCAGCGCGCCACCCTGGGCACTATTCAGCGTGTGTTCTTCTTTTAATTTTATTCTTTGAACTGTTGAACGTTATGTGCCATAAATACCCACTATACAGTACAATACTGGCGTGTCAGTATTGGGCGAGCTCTGGAGTCACTGATTGGTTTTACTTTAATACGGTGAATATGCATTTGGTCTGTACTGATCATGGAATAAACTCATCTCTTTTTTTTTAAAAGCTGGTGTTGTACTGACATTTCTTTCCACCACCCTCCTTGTGCCAAAGCCACCGAGCAGGATGAGGATTGTTTAGGACAGCTTGGCCCTGTCTCCTTGAGGTGATCGGGAGGTGGGGAGGTCTTCTTTCAGGTCGATACCATCATGGGGCAGTATTGGCCCCAGTTTGTGTCCTCCCCTGCAAGGCCACGGGGACTGCAGTGCTGCCGTAAAGCAGCCCTGGAGAAGGTATAGTCATGCCTCATTCTGCAGCAGGCTGCCCTCTCCCCTCAGCCCCAGGACACTCAGCACTGATACCCCTAGGATTTTCAGCTAGTGCATTTGCTTCCAAGTTGTGATGCAGGCATAGTAGCATGATGCAGCACAAGGCCAGAGCCTGGCCAGTGCTGGAACTGTGCACTGGGGCCAGGCTGTTGGCTTGCAGTGAGTATGGGCGGCTTCCCTGCTGCTTGCTTTCTAGGTTGGAAGGGGTGGGAGGAGCTTGGCCAACGGCCAGGGGGGGCCTTCTCTTCACATTCCAGACCCAGTTCAGTGTGAGCTGGGTGCAGGAGGAGTTAGGCAAGGCAGGGGGTAACACTCTGCTGTTGTCTTTGACCAAGCAGCATCCTTGGGCTGTAGGGCTTGTTTCTGCCATGGGCTGAGTTCAGTGTTTTCTAAGCTGTGCTCCTGTGTCTACTGCCCGGGGAGGGGGAGGGGCTAAATGCATGTGAAGGGCATGGCCCTGTTAGCGTCCCAAGGCGAGGGCAGTAGGCTCGACCATCCTTGTAAAGGATGACTTTATGGCCCTCTCGACAGCCTTCTCTCACTGTCACTTAGGAGGTTGCTGATGGGCTTGCACCTACCCCTTGTGGTCAGCAGACAATCCCAGCACAGCCGGCAAGTCCCTCAGACCCCCCTCACTAAAGAGTTGGTAGGCAGTGCACTGCCAAATCAGCTGAGTCAGCATGCAAGATCCCCATGCTGTGAACCTAAGGGAGCGGGGTGTGGAGCTGTCTGGTGACTGGTGTGAGCTTGGGTCTCGGTTCTGTCTGGTCTTAGGGAGCTGCTTTGCTCAGCACTGGTGAAGACATCTGGTTTGGGATATAGGGCTCCATTTTCCATTGGCTTGTGGGCTGCCCATGGCTACAAGCCATGGCATCCCTGTTGGCAGAGACCCAAGGACTGGTAACTGGCTGCAGCTTAGTCTTGGAGCTTGGGGATTTGTTTAGGTTCTGTGTACTGGCATGTGGCTTGGGGTCTATATGATGCAACCTGTAACTACCTTTCTCTAGCATCTGAAGGACTGTGGGTCTTCTGGGATGTTGCAGGGGCCTGATGAGGAGCATTTCATGCTGGGACAGCTTTTGTCTGAGCAGAGTCCCCTGTTGAGGATGGCTGTGATGGACATGGCTTTATGCAAGTCAGGCACCACCTGAATGCTGCTGGCAAGTGGCTGGTGTTGGCTGCAGGTTGGGCAAGGTACAGTCTCTTCCCCAGCTGGGGTGGATTCTGTTTGCCATGCCAAACCAGTGGAATAGGACTGCCCTGGTTGTAGTTTGAGCCCCAGGGCTTGGCAGGAGTAGAAACCCACAGCATCGGCTAGTGACAAGAGAAGTAGGTAATGGGCCATGTCTGTGGTCCCAGAACCAGGAACAACTGATTCTCCCCAGTCATCCTTTCTCAGGGCTCCAGCAGCATCTGTCCCGGAGCAGACCTGTGCCCTGGTCCATAGCTTGCTTTTGACACGTCTCAGTCACACATTGTGTTGTGAGATCCTAGAGAGGAAAACTGACCCGTTGGCTCCTCTAACCTCTTCCAACGACTTCCCTGAACCTCACAGCAGTCCTGTAGGCAGGCTGCCTCTGCCTCCGCCCCTTGCGCAGTATTTCTCTTCCCAAGCTCTCTCCTCTTCCTACAAAAGCACTTTGGATGATCGTCATCTCCCTCCTTTAATTTTAAGCTCAGGGTTTTCCGGGTACTTTTAAGTGCGGATCCGCTGTAAGAGTGACCACACACACACTCGTTGAGATTGTACATAAAACCCACCACATCACAAACAAGAAACCCATTGGAAGTGCTGGAGCTTCTGAGAGCACCCTAGGTTGTAAAATAAAGAAAACAAATATTATATAATTTATATGTATTCAAAGAACAAACCCCCTGTATCTAGTCAGTAGCGATATTAGTCCTTTTTTTAATGTTTTAACCCTTTTTGCATTTGAAATTTGCCAAACCTTTATTGTCAGTAGTTGAAAATTCCAGGTAGCAGTAGCGTTTTTAGGTTCGTGGGTTAATTCAGTTTTCGCTCTCTTTCTCTCTCCCTCTCTCTCCCCTCTGTATTGTTTGCAAACTTCTGGAAATGTTTACAGGTTGCACCTACATACTCTGTAACGTTAACTATATTTTTTGAAGCTGTGCTTTCCTTGTTCTATCCTGTGTGTTTCTGTTTTTCCACATGGCTGGATGACTACAGTAGAGTGGTGACGTTAGCTGGAGAACCCCTTCGTTCACTTGGGTTGTTTGATTTGTCTCTTTTTTTTTCTGCCAAAGGTATTTTTTTCTCTTCTCATGGGGTTTCTGTTTTACTATGTTTGTGTGTTTATAATTGGGTTGTAATTCAGACAGATAATACACTATTTAATTTCCCTCACCCCATGCCCTTGTGTATGATTTTAACAGTTATGAACATTAGAATGCATCCTCTGGCTATAGAAGTCTAGTCTAAATGATGTAATCCTGGTTCTTTTATCCCCCCCTTTAGTCCTGTACAAAAGATTAAGAAATGTACAATCCCACTGTACTTTTTGCACGGAACGCTTGGCAAATAATTATGTCAGTGAATTTGAAACTTGTATTAAACACTTTAGACATTTGTAGAAGGGAATTCATAGAGTTTTCACTTATATACTAAAGGTTTTTTTTGTGCGGTTCTCATTGCAAAAATAAACATTTGTACTGAATACCAAGTGACAGCGGCTTTTTCGGCAGTGAGCACTGCTGTGGTCTTGGCTCCCAGGGCTCCAAAACAGGAAACACAGAGGATCTGATCCCTGGCATGGCCGTGGGCCCACAGGTCGGAGCTTCAGATCCACCAGGGGTCACAGCACAAGATGGCCCTGGTGCCCTGGATTCCTGGCTTGCTTATACACCCCAGCAAGTAGTCATGGGTGTGACTGGTGCTAGCCCTGGTAACCCTTGGGTTATGTATTAAGCACGGCCCCCCTGGGCAGGGTCCAGGGTGAGAAGGGATGTGGGAGGCGCACAGGGGAACCCACCCCCTCAACAGGACTCAGTCCCCCAATAAGGCCGAGCCCACCAAGAATCCCTCCCTGCTGAGGCAGCCTCTCAGGCTCCCCAAGTCCCCAGGGACTCTGACCAGCAGCTGCTCCCCTATGGGGAGCTGTCAGACCCATAGTGAGAGCCCCAGTCTCACCTGTGGTTTCTGAAACTGTCAAGCTCCATGGCCTCAACTGAGTTACTTGCCCTTTCCTGGGGATGGTGGTTGGTAACTGTGAGAGAGAATAACACCTTTGCTCTTCCATGCTCCTCTAGCACCTCCAGATCATGGCAGTGATGGGAGCCAGGAGCCCTGCTACATGGTTGGCCTGAAAGGGCAACCAGATCCCAAGGCCTGTTGGGTAAGACTGAGCCTCAGCATCTGGCTCCAGCTTAGCCCAAATCCCCTTCCCAACCTCTTTCAGGTTATGTACACACCTTCCCAGTGGCCCAATTGGAAAACAGGCCTGTGCCTACATCCCCTGTGCCAGAGAGTGCATCTGGGAGGCAGAAGTCACTGCTCATGTACTGGCTCCTGGGCCCTTGGGTCCATGAGCCAATGATTGACACAGCCAGTTCTGCCATTGCCACCCTTGAGAACTGCCCTGGTGTGAGCTGGCCCCATGATGGGAGCTGGGGCTCCAGCAGGCTGGGGTGGGGCAACATCATGAGGCCCCATCTCATGGGGTTTATCATAGCCTTGGTCTTTGTAGCTAGGACAGCAAGGCCACCTGCAATGGTGAAGGCTTCTCTGTGCCAACACGTGTGCCAGGAGCCAGACACAGGGGCTTCCATCACTCCTGTGAGGAAAGCACCTGGCTTAGTTGGCTCAGCTCTTAGACTGTAGCAGATGCAGCTGACAGGGCAGGTGTGGGACTGGATCCTGCTGCTACTGAAGTAGGTAAGCCCTGAGCTGCATGTCACCTTCCCACACACAGGCACACAGAGCCAGCTGGCTCCCTGGCTCCCAGCTGTGCTCACTTTCAGCCCTTTAATGAAGCAGAGGAGACTGGAGGGAGGCTCTGAGCTGGAGCTGTGGCTGGTGGCTCTGTCTTTGATGTCTTGCTGTGATCACTAGGAGGGATCTGGGCACGCTCCAGCCCTGCATGATAGCCCAACTTACCTCAGTTAACCCCTGCCCCACAGGGAGCAGCACCTGTGGGTGGAAATTGCCTGAGAACACTACTCCAGCCTGCAAAGGTGGCAGATCTGGGATGGGCGCCTTGCCCTGAGAGTGCCTGGTGCCAGCCCAGCAGCTCCTCTGTTCCTGGGAGAGCTTGTTCCAGGACTTCTGGGGCTGATGCATCTGAGTGCAGTGTGTGCTGCCAGAAGTTGAGTTTGGCCCCTTCTGACAGAGCAGTCTCTTCTGGCATGTGCTTGTCCAGTGCCAGGGGCACACACAGGGTGGCAAAACCAATCAGTCTGTCCCCTGTGGTGATGGGAGTCAGGGTGGCTCTCTAAGAGGGGCAGGTAACATTAGCAGCTGCAAGGGGCAAGTTGTCCCTTGGCCGCTGGCTGCACTGACCCATCTCTCTCCAGCAGCTGGATCCTGTACTCGGAAGGCTGGGGAGAAGGGGAGCATGGCACAGGGACCCAGGCCACTGGGGTTTTTACCCAGGGCCCAAATCATACCAGTTTGGGCTCTGTGAGTGATGGCCTTGGTTTTCCTGGCATCCCTGGACTCTGGGAGCTTGAACTTTTCTTTGATTTCCACCTAGATCATTCTAGTCAGGGCTTTGTTGAGTTGGGCCTTAAAAACCACCAAGAATGAAGATTCTACCACCCCTCTAGGTAATCTGTTCCAGTGCTTTACTACACTCCTAGTGACAGTTTTTCCCCCCCCTAATATCCAATCTAAGCTTCCCTTTCTGCAACTTGAGACCATTGCTCCTTGTTCTGTCATCCCACCACTGAGAACAGTTTAGCTCCATCCTCTTTGGAACCACCTTCCAGGTAATTAAAGGCTGCTATTAAATCCCTTCTCAGTCTTCTCTTCTGCAGACGGAAGTTCCCTCAGCCTCTCCTCAGAAGTCAAGGGCACACTGCTGACTCGTATCCATCTTATTGTCCACTCTAACCCTTTTCTGCACAGCTACTGCCTAGCCAGTCAGCCCCCAGCCTGTACTGGTGTCTGGGATTGTTCAGTCCTAACTGCAGGACTTTGCACTTAATTCTTGTTGAACCTCATGGGTGTGTTCAGACAAGCGTGCACATGCCTCTTGCCCTGTCTCAAACCTCTTTGAGGTGGGGCAAGAGGCATGTGCAGGAACAAAAAAATGTTCTCTGCACTGCAAAAAAACTGAAGTTCAAAAAAGTGGGGCAGGCAACTGGAGGCTGCCAGAACATCTCCATGGTTGGCCCCTTGCTCTGGTGCTGAAGCGCGCGGCCGGCCAGAAAGCGTGCTGCAGCACCACGGCTCCAGTGCCTGTAAGTAAGGGGTTGGGGGGGCTGGAGAAGAAGGGAGGGGACCATGGGGGGGACCCCCACTGGCCCTGCTCTGCCTGGCCCCACCCCCCCGGCCTCCCGATCACTTTCCTGCCCGGCCCCTCCCCCTGCCAGGCCCCCACAAACTCTGCCCTGCCCAGCCCCATCCTCCTCAGCCCCCCAAGCTCCCCAATACCTGCCCCTCCACCCTATAGTTTAAAAAAAACAACAACAAAAAACCCCCTGGCACTTACCAGCAGTTGGAGCTGCCGTCTGGCTGACTGGAGCCCCACCCGCAAAGTGCAGGGCAGAGGGACAGCCCCAGTGGCCCCAGCCCAGGGCCTCCTGTCCCCTGCTGTCCTGTGCTGCCCAGTGGGGGGGGGGTCTCAGGAGGCCCTGGAGCCCCCCCTACCCCCCTGCTTCTAAGGTGAGTAGAGGGTTTTTCCCCCATTTTTTTTTCCTGGGTTTTTTTCTGGTTTTTTTGTTTGGTTGTTTTTGGTTGTTTTTTTTTTTAAAGTGATGGTGCCTGGGGTTGGGGGGCAGCCTCGGTACCTGGGGGCCTAGGGGTGCAAATGGGGTGTGGGGTCAGGCAGGTCAGCCATTGGGGAATCTGGGGGAGCGGGGGGTGGGGCTGGGAGGGGCAGCTATCAGGGGGGCTGCAGCAGCAGGCAGGGATGGGGCCAGGTGGGGCAGCAATTGGGGGGCTGAGGTGGGGCATGTGGGCCTTGCAGGGGGTAGCCACTGCAGGGACCATTTGGCCCCTGTTGGATGGCCATAACCCCTGTGTGGCCATAGGCCCCCAACAGCCAGTACTTTGACACTGTAGATATATCAATAAAACATTGCCTAACTGATCGCTGTCTCTCTGGTTCACTTTCTCTCTCTCTCTCTGTTTATAGTGGTCTTTTGTTTTAATTGTGGAGGAACATGGCCGGAGCACATGCTGGGATCACATGACCCCAGACAGGTGTTCGTCCAACCTCTTTTTGAATTTACCCAAGGTAGGAGCGAGGACCACTTCCCTAGGAAGTTGGTTCCAGATCCTAGCTACCCTGACAGTGACATAGTGCCTCCTAATCTCTAACCTGAACCTATTTTCCAGCAGCTTCTGGCCATTGTTCCTCGTCACCCCAGGTGCTCGTCACCCCAGGTGAGGGGAATAGGGCCTTTCCTATTTGCTGCTGATCTCCCCTAACAAGTTTGTAGGCAGCCACCAAATCCCCCCTCAGCTGGTGTTTGCTGAGGCTGAACAGGTTCAGGTCCCTCAGCCTCTCCTCATAGGCCCTGCCCTGTTGCTCTCCAACCAAGCCGGTGGCCCTCCTCTGAACCCTCTCAAGGCAGGTCACATCCTTCTTAAAGTGCAGTGCCCAGAACTGGACACAGTACTCCAATTGAGGCCTGACCAATGTCATGTAGAGGGGGAGTATCACCTCTCTGGACTGGCTTGAGATGCATCTTTGAATGCATGATAAGGTGTGATTGGCTTTGCTGGCTGCGGTCTGGCATTGGCAGCTCATGTTCATCTTGGAGTCAATAGTGACTCCAAGATCCCGTTCTGCCTCTGTGCTCACAAGGGGGGAGCTCCCCAGCCTGTATGTATGCTGTGGATTCCTTCTCCCAGGTGCAGCACCCTGCATTTATCTACATTGAACCCCATCCTGTTACCATCCGCCCACTTCTGTAGTCTGTCTAAATCTAATTGCAGCCTCTCTCTCCCTTCGAGCATGCCTACCTCTCCCCACATCTTGGTGTCATTGGCAAACTTGGACAATGTGTTTTCCACCCCCTTGTCCAAGTCGCTGATGAAGATGTTGAACAGTGCAGGCTCCAGGACTGAGCCCTGGGGGACCCCACTATTCACATCATGCCAGGTCAAGTACGACCCGTCCACCACCACTCTCTGGGTGCGCCCCATCAGCCAATTTCTGACCTATTCAAATGTGTAGGCATCAATGCCACAGTCGCTCAATTTATTAATGAGAATGGGGAGAGAGAGAGTGTCAAAAGCCTTCTTAAAGTCCAGAAAGACTACGCCCATGGTGACACCATAATCCAGGGATTTAGTTACCTCGTCATAAAAGGCCATCAAGTTGGTCTGGCAGGACCTGCCTTTGATGAACCCATGTTGATTTCCCCTGGGCATGATCTCCCCTGCTGGCCCCTCACAGATGTGATCCTTGATAATTTTTTCAAGGATTTTCCCCAAGACTGATGTGAGGCTTTGGACCTATATTTTCCTGGGTCCTCCTTGCTCCCTTTCTTATAAATGGGGACCACATTAGCTAGTTTCCAATCTCTGGGCACCTGGCCTGTGGACCACGATCGCTCGTACAGCCAGGTCAAGGGCACAGCAATGACCCCCACCAGCTCTCTCAACACCTGTGGGTGGAGGGCATCAGGGCCCGCAGATTTAAAAACATCCAGCCCTTCCAGAAGATCCCTAACTACATCTGCGCAGACCCGAGGCCTGGCAGTGCTAGCCCCAAGATTGCCCCAGCCTGTGGTGGGAGAGCTGTCCTGGTCCCTGTCCAAGAAAACAGAGACAAAGAACTTGTTAAAAATTTTGGCTTTCTTGTCTGGCGTAGCCACAAGATTACCATTTGAGTCTAATAGGGGCCCTACATTACCCGGTGCCCTCTTCTTACTCCCTGTGTATTTGAAGAAGGACTTCTTGTTGTCCTTAATCCTGGTCGCTAGCCTGAGCTCCACCCCCAGCTTGGCCTTCCTAATGTCCCTCCTACACTCATGGGCCAAGGAGGAGTATTCCTCCTTGGTGATGGCCCCTCTCTTCCACCAGGTGTACACCTCCCTTTTGGCCCTCAGGCATTCTCAAATGCCTTTGCTGAGCCATGGGGGTTTCAGAGCACTCTTACCCCCTACTTTCTCTTGGGGACGGTCAAACTTTGAGCCTGGAGGATCGTCCCCTTAAGGTATGACCATCCCTCATGGATTCCCATATCCTCTACCTTTTGGGCTCTCAGTGCCTCCCCCACTAATCTCCTAAGTTCTTTGAAGTTGGCCCTTCTGAAGTCAGGGGCTTTAGTCTTGGTATAAGCCCTCAACACCCTGCGCTGGATGGTGAATTCCAGCAGGAGATGATCACTGCCACCCAGGTGGTCAAGAACCTGCAGTCCCCTCACCAGGTCATCCCCAGTGGCCAAGACCAGGTCCAACAAGGCATCTCCCCTAGTGGGGCTGTGCACCTCCTGGATAAGGTGGAAGTCCTGTATTTCAGCTAGGAACCTATGCAAACGGTCAGACCTGGCTGACAGCTCCTCCCTGCAGATACCTGGGTAGTTTAGGTCCCCCATGACAATGACATCCCTAGACCCAACTGCCTCCATAAGCTGTACTGAGAAATCCTGGTCCAGCTCAACCCCTTGGCAGGGTGGTTTATAGTAGACACACACCATAAGATCCCTGTCGCCTTGCCCCCCTTGAAGTTTGACCCATAGTGCCTCTGCCTGACCTTCCTGTGCCCCAAGCTAATTCTTGATGATGTGAGTTGCTCTTTGACATAGAGGGTGACCCCCCCCCCCCATCTTTCCTCCCTGTCCTGTCCCTTCTATATAGTGTGTATCCCTGAATGCCCACCACCCAGTCGTGGGTAGGATCCCACCAGGTTTCTGTGAGCCCCACTAAGTCTGGATTCTTCCCTGCTATCAGAAGGTAAAGTTCCTCCTGCTTGCCCCCCATACTACGTGCATTAGTGTACAGACATGCGAGGCCTCCTGAGAGTGCACGTACCTCCCCCCTGCTCCCAGGACTGCTGTGCCCATTGTTGCTTACCTGGGTTTCTGTTTCTCTTGTCACCTTGCTAGTTGGCGAAACATCCCTTCCTCTTTGAGTGGCCCCTTCCCCTGATGAAGCTAGTTTAAAGCCTGCTGAATGAGATCAGGCAACCTAGAGGAAAAAATGTGTTTACCCTTGGGTGAGAGATGTAGTCCATCCCACCCCAGCATGCCCTCAGCCCAGAAATACAGGTCATTGCCCAGAAATCCAAAGCCCGCTTCGTAGCACCAGCTCCGAAGACGCCGGTTAACTACACCGATACAGGCCTCGTGGCGTCTACTCTGTCTACTTACCGGGAGGATGGAGGAAAATACCACCTGGGCTCCCATCTCCTTAAGTAGATGACCAATGGCCTTGTAGTCTTCCATGATGGAGTCAGTCTCACCCTTAGATGCATCATTAGTCCCGACATGGACCACAACTAGAGGGTAATAGTCCAAGGGCTTAATGATCTTTGGGATGGTCTCTGTGACGTCCTGAATCCTCGCACCAGGCATGCAGTAGACCCCCTGCTACCAGGGGTTGGAGCGACAGACTGGGCCGTCAGTTCCCCTAAGGATGGAGTCCCCGATGACCAGAACTCTGTGTGTCTTCTTCCTCTTCACCGCCTGCGATGTGGGTGGAGCAGCTTCAATGACTGGGGATATGTTCTTCTACCCTCTCCTCCTGAGTGGCCAGGGCTGCATACCTGTTCACAAGGGGGATCTGAGCAGGCACAGCGATAGTCTGAACCACCTTGGCCCTGGACTTGCCAGGAACCTGCTGCCATCGTTTAGTTGGGCATTTTGCAGGGGGTCTCTCCCGTGGATTCCTGGCCCTGCAGAGAACAAAAAAACATATCAATTTCATCCTCTGCCACCCGAATCCCCCACAGCCTGCTCACCTCAGCCTGGACCTCTGCAGTATTTTACAGAGTGACTTTGGGATTTCTTTTATCAGGGATTTTTCAGCTTTCCAATAGGGAACACCTGAATTCCTGCTAGGGAGGCCAACGGCAGGATCTTGTCTGCTCAGACTGGCACCTGGGACCGAGCTGGCTGTGGCTGACCACCTGGCCAAGTGGGGTCAGGAGAACGTGCTTTGATAGTACAAAGCAGGCCACCACACTCGGAACATCTTCCGGGCAATAGTTGCCCAGGTGGCCAGGAAGGGGGCACACGTGGCAGTAGTGCTGCACAGAGGCCAACCCTACAGCCACACCTCACTGGCAGCTGGCCCAGAGGGGAGATGCCTCATCCCGCTCTGGCAGGTGCGCAGCAGGTCACAGCCAGGCCGCAGCCCCCACTGCCAGACTGCTGCAGTGGGTAGAGGGTGCAGGGAACTCTCGGGGTTGTTTCAGCAGTCCAGCTGGCACAAGGGGCAGTGTCCCCAGGTATCAATTGGCTGGGCCCCAGAAGCTCCTGAGAGCGAGTAGCCCTGAGCTATTTGCCAGGGCAGCTTTTTGTACTGCTGGGGACAGCACAGGTGCTGGGCTGGGCTCTAGCTCCCCCTGGCTGCAGATCCAGGAGGAGCCAGGCAGGGTTATTTTGCCCCAAGTGGCACAATTTGCTCCACAACAAAGCGCATGTCTGAGCATGTGCGCTGGGGCAAAAAGCCCTGGCTCAACTTTGCACCGCTTCTATTTGAGCTGCTGTAAGCGCATGTGCTTGCATGTGTGGACGTGCCCCATGGGATTTCTTTTGGCCCAATCCTCCAATTCGTCTAGGTCATTCTGAATCCTAGCCGTACCCTCCAGAGTATCTACTACACCCTCCAGCTTGGCGTCATCCACAGACTTGCTGGGGGGTGCAATCCATCCCATCTTCCAGACCATTAATGATCTGAATAAAGATATTGAATAAAACCACTCCCAGGACTGACCCCTGGGGCACTCCACTTGATAGAGGTGACACTCCAGCAAGTGGACTCATCATCATTGTTGCCCTTCCCTGGGCCTTCTCTAGTTCTTCTATATCCTTCTGGAGGTGCAGGGACCAGAACTGATCACAGGATTCCAGGTGCAGATGCACCATGGATTTATGAAGGAGCATCACAATACTTTCAGTTTTGTTTCCAATGCCCTTTTAACAATCCCTAACATTTTCTTTGCCTTTTTGATGGTTCTTGAGCCCTGAGCTGATGCTTTTGTTGAACTGTCAACAGTGACTCCCAGAGCTATTTTCTGCGTGGCAACAGGTAATGTAGAGCTCATCACAATGTAGGTGGAATGTAGGTTATTTTTGCCCATGTGCATCACTTCGCATTTACCTCCACCGAAGGTCATCTGACATTTAAGTTGCCCATTCACTCAATTGTGCCAGATTCTTCTGTAGTTCCTTACAGTCTGCCTTGGTCTTTACTGCTTTGAATAATTTTGTGTCATCTACAAATTTGGCCACCTTGCTACTCACCTTCTTTTCTAGAGATTTATGACTATTAAACAGCCCTGGTCCCAACACAGATTCCTGGGGAGTCCTGCTGTTTATTTCTTTCCAATCCTGGAAACTGACCATTTATACTCTCTCCTTGCTTTCTATTTTTGAGCCGATTTCTAATCCATGAGCGGACATTCCCTATAATCCCATGACTTACCTACTTTAGTTAAGAGCCTCCGATGGGGGGGATCTTGTCAAAGGCTCTTCAGAAATCCAAATATACTGTATCAATTGTCAACTGCAGCCAATCCACCTGCTTATTGACACCCTCAGGGAACTCTAGTAGGTTGGTGAGGTGTGATTTCCCTTTGAAAAGCCATGTTGATTCCTTCCCAACAAGTCATGTTCATCCATGTTTATTCTTGTTTCTATCGGTTGTCCAGGAACAGAAGTTGCAGGGGTTGCTTCACTGCCTAGCAACTGGCCCTGCCCCTTGTGAGGACTTCATGGAGTAGTCCACCCCCCTCAACCCTAGGAGCCTCACCGTTGCCCCCCTGCTTCAAAGTCTGTGGCTGCTGGATGCACCCCCACAGATGCCAGGTACTCTCCCACCTCCAGGAGGGGGTGGGGCATTTTCTGCCCTTCCTGCAGGAGACCCACATGCCCCTGGCTGCTGAAACCAGCTGGCAACTGGAGTGGGGAGGACAGAGTCTACTTCAGCCACCCTGTAGAAACATCGTGTGGGGTGGCCCTCCTGTTCTCCCTGGGCCTGCAGCCAGAGATCAAAGTGGTGCCACATTGCCTGCTCCATGTCTCAGCCCAAATATAGGGGATTCCTCCTAAACTGGTCAACGCCAATACTGCTCTTCAAGACTTGGGGAAGACATGGTTCTACCAGCTGGTAACCAATGATATCAGCACCCTGAGCCGTTATGAGTGCCTGGTCCTTGGCAGTGACTTTAACATTGCCCTCAAGCTGCAGGACTGAACTGTCAGGGAGTGGAGCCAGGCCACTGCAGACATCCTGGTGGGGTGGAGGGTGAGGAGGTGGAGATGGTCATTACTGAGCACTCCTTGATGGATGCCTGGTATACTTGACACTCTTCTGACAACACCACATCCCCCCTTGTAAAGGTAGAGAAGCATTAAGCAGACCACCCCCTGCTAAGATCCTGCCCAAGCCCAGACCTCTGGCATTCGGCCAGTCCCTTTCAGTCACTGTTACTTAGCCAATGCTCAGGTTGCTTTGTGGCCTGAGTGCCTGGAGCTGGCCTACTAACACCTCAACAACCACCTGCTGAAGGATGTGAGCTTTGAGGCTTCCTTCTAGGAGTTCTGGTTGGCCTGGCGTGAGCAGTAGTGGATCTTTCCCTTGGTGAGATTTGGAGAAGGTGTATGTGAGGCTTTGGTGCTACATCTGCCCCCAGGGGCTCACCGAGCAGAGGGACATAGCCAGAGAGCAGCTGGAGAGGGAGGGATTGGTGCTGGAGAGGTTCTTGTCACCAACCCAGATCAACTCAAAACCAGGGTGTCTAACCAGGGATAGTGCTGATCAGCAACCAGCCGGTCCGGTCCACGCTCTAACACTGCTTCAACACCCTGTCCGTGCTCCTGGCCAGCCTTCAGAGATGGGCACTGAGGTTGTTCCGGCCAGCATGTCGCTGGGTTTCTGCAGGTGTCCTGAGCCTCCCTTTGCATGAGGTAGGGCAGGGTCTGGTCTGCATCCACACCCACAGCTGGTAATTGCGGGGGGGTGCCCCATAGGACATGCCATCCACCACAACCTCCAAAGACTCTGATATGACCAGCAGCTTTTCTACTTGGGAGGCCTACCTTTGCAAGACCTTGGGGAGCTGCCAGAGTTCTACCAGGACCAGGTATAGATCGGTATGTCACTGGACTAGAGAGACAGTGTAAGACCTGTGCTTTTGGGAACAACACAGTCTTAGATTAGAGGGAGGATTATTTGTGGCATTGCAGACACTGCATTATAAGAAAGGCTGTTGTGTGAGGGAGACTGTGCCTAGAAAAGCCTACCCAAATGTGCAGGGCAGCAGAAGCAGTGAAGGCCCAGGCTGCAGAGCTTATTGGAACAAAAAGGGTTTCCAAGGCCAGAAAGAATGTGGCCAGAAAAGGAATGGGGAAGAACAAGGCTAAGGGAGAAAGAGCAAACAAGAAGACAAGTAGCAAGTGTGAAATGTTGCATTGCATTTGGAGAGCTCTGTTTTAACGGAAACTGAATCATTTTGCCAAGCATTCCAGTTCCCCAAAACAAAATCTTCAAGTGTATGGAGTTGAGAGCAATACCAGAAGTGTGTGTGTGTGTGTGTGTGTGTGTGTGTGTGTAATATGTGTATGTGTGTGTACACATGTCCTTGTGTGTGTCATAGAATTGAGCCAAATCATTGAGTGGGAGTGGATTGTATCATGGCAGTGCATAGGACAATGGTTTAATTTCAGATAGAAACTGGAACTCAGATAAATCTCTTATCAGGGTACAAATAAAGAAAATGAAAACCAAGACCAAAAGGGAGTCCAGCAAACATCAAAATAACTGGCTACTCAGAGAACTGCCACCCAGGTGGACAGAACATGGATGAGCTCTGCCTCCAGAGCTAGTTCATACCAGTGTTGCAAGGTGCACGGAGCTGGGCATGCCCAGTGTTGTACAGTACTGGAGCCAAGTTGAGAGTAGCCAGCCCCGCCCAGCTGGAGGTTGAGAAGGCAGCGCGTGGCAGCCAATCCCTTGGTCTGGTGCAGCAAGTGCCTGCACGTGACCCTTGTGAAACCACAAGTGGGTGAAAGCGGGGGAAGGGAACAGGTGCAGAGCTGGGAAAAGTTGGGAGGAGCATGGAGTGGCCCTCGCAGAACCCAAGAGAACGAGAACCATCTCTCTGGCTCTAGCCTGGGTGCAGAAGCATCTCGTCTGCAGCCACTGTAGGCTGGGCTGGAGGGAGATGATGAGCAGGAGGCAGCTGGGGGAGAGTGGCTTGGGGTGGGGAAGGGTGTGGGAGAGGCTGATCTACAGCCTGGCAACCTCCTGGGTGGATGGGCTGAGCCCTGAACCCAAGTGAGGCAAGTGGGTGCTAAAGCCTGCAGTGCCCAGCCAGGAAACAGGTGATGGGTTGGGGTGAGAGGTTAGTGAAGGGGGTGGGCATTGGATTTGGGGGGCTGGTGGTTGTAGATACCTCATTTGTGTGGTAATGGGGGCGCTGGGAGCAACTATGCTGCTCTGCTGGGCAATCTGCTGTTTGGCTCTTGGGGTGCCAGCCTTGGCCACTGGCTCCCACTTCCTACCTGTTTTATTGCTGTCCTGGGTGTGAAAGGTGCTGAGTGTGGGGCCTAGCACCTGCCAGAGCTGCAGCTGAGTGGCAGGAGAGCCTAGCCCATGGCGGGGGCTGAGCAGTGGCTCCATGGGAAGCTAGGCATCTCCCCAACCTGCTGTAGATGAGGCCTTGTGCAGCTGCCCCCTCATTGGCATGTGCGGAAGCTCTGGGGGGATGTATCCTTCCCCTGCTAGTTCCCTCGCCAGATGCTGTGCACTGGCACACACTGGTGCTGGGGGCTCATGGTTCACTGGTGGGTGAGCAGCTCCGTGGTCTCCCCCACCCCTTGCAGAGGGAAATGGTGTGTGCCCAGCCTGGCAGCAGGACCATGGAGATGTGCATTAGTCCTTGGCCAGTTTCCCCAGGGAGTGGGGTGGGAGCACTGGAGTCTAGCGGGGCTGTGCTACAAAGCCCTGGTCTTGATGGAGGGATGGGCTCTGTGAGCAGTGCCGGGCAGTGGGGCCTGGCACATGCTGGGTGGGGGCAGAGCATCTCCCTGCAGCCTCAGAGCCCTGCTGGAGCAGGGCACTGGGAGCTGAGTGCTCAGCTGCTGCCATCTTCCTGCCAAGCATCAGCCCCGGGCCAAAGCTTGGGGCCGTCCTGTGCCGGCAGCTGACGTGTTCCCCTTGCTTCCAGCTGGGGCTGCACCATGCTTGGATCCAAACCTGGTGATGGGTCACGTCACAGGCTGGGTATGAACCAACCCCAAATGCAGCAGGGAGCAGCACAAGCCTGATGCAAAGTGGTGCTGATTCTCACCTCTGCCATCAGGCCTATGGCAGGTAAAATGGCTGCTGTCTCCACATGGTTGGGTATGCCCTGACCATCAAACCAGGCACGGTTAGAACCAGCATCGTGGGACCAGTTGGGTGTGAACCAGTCCCGGGGGCAGCGCAGGCCTGAGCCAAAATGGCAACAACTCCCTCTCCTATGGGGCCTGAAAGCAGGCAAAATGGCCGCCATCTCTCACCTCTGCCAAGAGGCCTGAGGCAGGTCAAATGGCTGCCATGTCCACTCAACCTGGCCGCAACCTGACCAGAGCAGCACAGGCCCAACAAGGCCTGGGGGAGCCAGGGTGGGGCAGCCCAAACGATATAGGTTCGTGCCAGTGCCCACTCCAGTATCCGCTGTTCTGTCCCTGCAGCCTGGGGCTCTGGAGATGTTGGTGCTCGTCAGGCAGCAGTTGCTGGTTCCCGTCCGACTGGGGCAGAGGCTGCGCCGTGCTCTGTACTGTGCGCTGCACCCCCTGGCCGTGCACCTCGGCACTCTCCTGGTGGGTGCTGCCTATGGGCTGTGGGTGCTGTGGCTGGTGCTGACCAAGGGGCTGTGGCAGGTTAGCTCCTAGGATGCGCACGAGACCCCCCCACCATGCCTCGTGGACACCTCCTACGGGGAGCACTACTACCTGTAGCTCAAGCTGCATCGCAAGGGCTGGATGGAGGGCACTGAAGCCACTATGGGAGGGTCCTCATACCATGGCTCCTCAGTAACCCGCCTCTGGGCTGAAATTCATGGTTGAGGCCTCTGCTGAGTCAGCTTTCTGGGCTCTCATGCTGTGGCTGGGGGTCTGGGGTAGGGGAGCCAGGGCACACCCGCAGTCTGTGAGACCCTTGCTGCAGGGTCTGAGCTGGGAAGAAGGCTGAGGTGGTGATGGCTCCTTCCTGTGCTATATGGAGGGTCTGTGCGAGTTACCCAGGGGACTGTGCCTGTCTCAGTAGAGATGCTGTGGCTTATATGGGGCAGCAGGGTTTGCATGGCAAATGGTGTGACCCTTCCCTTTCCCTGCCTGCAGGGCTTGGGGCTGCACTTGCACTACATCGCAGCCGGCCCGGAGAGGGCCCCGCTCCTGCTGTTCCTACACGGGTTCCCCCAGAACTGGTAGGTCCATTCAGCTGCTCCAGGGTGGGGGTGGACAGGGGCACAGGAATGGAGATGGGTGATGGGCATGGGGCTTTCCTCTCCTCTGAGGAAGGTTTCCTTTAGGGACCGGCTGAGCTTGGTTCCTGTGTGCCAGGCGTTGTGGGTACAAGGAACAGATGGGGGGGGCTCATGGGGGGCATGGGCAGCTGCTCTGGGGTGTGGGGGGTGGCAACCCAGGTGGTGGGGGCAGCGGGGACTCAGCCATGCTGCTGGAGAGATTGAGGGCACGGCCTCTGGGCGGAGCAAGGGCGTCCAGAGGGGAGCGGTGCAGTCACTGTCATGTGGGATGCTTGTGCCAGCCTGTCTGGCAATAACTGCCCGGTTTGGCCCAGCCCCATGCCAGGCCTGGCCCAGCCTGCCAGGCTCCGGGCCGTGGTGTAGGCTTTGCAGGCTGGGCCTGTGATTTGGGCTGTGGGGAAGGGGCAGAACTCACCCACACAAGGGGGATCCTGTTGAGGCAGAGGCTCCTGCTGGCTTTGGGGATTGGGGTCTGACAGGGCCTCTGGAGTCTGTCCCTGAAGCCAGGCCCAGGAGCTCATGTTGCAGGGGAGGGAGATGGGGGGAGGGGTGCAAATATTCAGCCTACCAGCCCCAGTTGCTACTTCTGCCCTGATGCCAGCAGAAACCTTGTGGTGAGGGGCAGATCCCCCATGGGGCTCCATCTGTCACAGTCCAGCCTCCTGCCCTGACAATTCTGTGGGCAAGGAGGCCCCCCCACTGACTGACCCACACGCGTGTGAGCTGGCCTGTGCCAGGTTCTGCTGGCACCACCAGCTGCAGGAGTTCAAGAAGTGGTTCCAGGTCGTGGCACTGGACCTGCGGGGCTGCGGTGCCTCGGACGCACCCTCCCAAGAGCAGGACTGTGCATTAGAGGTGGTGGTGGAGGATGTGTGGGAGGTCATCGAGGAGCTGGGCACTGCCAATGAGAAGGGTGAGTGTGTGCTGTGGTTGGGGGCTGCCTTGGGGCTTGGGCTGGGCAGGGAGTAGAGGCTGCTTCAACCCAACCCAGGTTGGGGCAGGACTCTGCTGTGTCCCCTTTTCCCCACACACAGTCCTGCCCCAGAAGGGGCAGACAAGTCCCTGCAGCAGAAGGGACCCCCATGGGAGTGGAGAGAAGGGGCAGAGCAGCTTCCCTGTCCAGGGCGAAGACGGTGGGGAAGGGAATGGGAAGGGCAGAGGGGGTCCCCAATGGCAGTGGGTGCTGGTCTGGTTCTGACTTGTGATCAGTCTAGCCCTTCTGCACTGCTATCTCTGCTCCACCCCATCTGTCCATGTGTATGTCTGTTTGCCTGACTGCAGGGGCCACCAGGGCCATTGTGGTGGGACACGACCTGGGCGGTTTCTGCACCTGCCTCTTGGCCACCCAGTACCCCAAGCTGGTGGAAAAGCTCATCCTCATGAACGCCACCCAGCCCTCCTTGTTCCTAGGTGACTCCCTAACCCCTCCCTTACCCCTCCACCCTGCCTCTGGGCCCAGCAGAGTCGGGGCTGGTGGCATCTCAGCACAAGGGCTCCCCGCCCCTCAGAGGCTGGGTCTCCCTCCCAATCTCAGACCCTGAGCCCCGCTGGAGCCAGGGGATCCTCCCTCTACCTGGGTTCCTGGGACACACTGGGGTGGTGGGTCCTGTGACCTCATGGCATCTGTGTGCCCCTCTCTGCAGAGTACCTTTCGCTCCACCCCTTGCAGCTGCAATGCCTCTCCTACATGCTCCTGTTCCAGCTCCAGAGCTATGCTGAGCGCCTTCTGAACCTGGTTGACTTTGAGGTGAGAGAGGGGTGAGGTGGGGGGGCGAAAGGGGATGGGTAGGAGGGTAGAGGCGTTGGTAGCTCTTGTTTAGCCCAGGGCTCCATGCTGCTGCCCCCAGTACTCCAGGTGCAGACTTGGGGGGAGGGTCAGCCCATACATGCACAAGAGCTGGGGGGGCTTGGTTGCAGCACTGGCTGCTAGGGCCCTGGGGAGGTGGAGGAAAGCAGCTTGTCAAGTACAGGATGTGCCAGGGCCCTGGGGCAGAGGCTGGTCTCAGACAGGCTGGTACCTGACACTGAACAAGTACAAATGGCTAGCCCCCTATCAGTGCTATTCCTGCCCCCTTCTGCTCCCTGCAGGAAAGTCTGGGAGGGGAGATTCCCCCCCACACACACACGCTCACACTTAAGAGCTCCCCAGCAGGGTTGGGGCGGCAGGGGGGAGAGGGGGTGCTGAATCCTGGGATTTCTCTGAGCCAGGGTTTTTGCCTTCCGAGCTGGTGCTTTGGTGATTGCTGGAGAAGGAGCTCATTAACACCCTGTGCTGAAGACACCTGGGAGAGCAAGGTTCCAGGAGAAGATGGCATCATGGGGGTGGGGAAGTCCCAGCCTGTGCTGGGCAGAGTACTCAGGGCTAGTCCTGGTGATAGGCCTGGTAGGGAGCTGCCCAGGTGCTGGAGAGCTTCTGGAGGGATCTGGAACAGTCCTCTCCTCACGTGACACTCACACCAGCCTGTCTGGCAACAATCACATGGCCTGGCCTCATGCAAGGCCAAGCCTGCCCAGCTCCAGGGCCACCAAGCAGATGCTTTGGGCTGGGCTGCATGAGCCAGACTTGCTGTCCTGTGGGTGCAGGGGAGCTGAGATCAACATGGCTGTGGCCAGGGAGTTCAGTGCTCCTGCCCACTCTCTTGGAGTCCAAACACAGTCCAGGTAGATCACAAAGCCACTCTGGTCTGGCTCCTGTGTTGGCCCTGCGTGCCTCCCATCTGTCTTTGAACTGGGGCAGGGTGTTCTGCGGTGTGGCAGCATGTGTGCCGTCCAGGCTGGGGGTGGGAGAGGAAGTGCCCCTGGCTCATGGAGCCCAGCACCTGCTCTCAGAGGCCCTGTATAACTGTCTCCTGCAGAAGCCACTCCAGCTCCAGCCCCACAAGTTTTCTCCTGCCCCATGAAGAGGCACTGCGCTGCTAGGAGTGCAATCCCCGGTGTTCTTCTTGCCTGCTGGGAAAGCATATTTGACGTGCCCATGTGGAATAAATAAAATTACCGCAAGGTGTATGGATAATGGGTTCAATTACTGCAAGCATTATGTAATTATAGCTGGATCAGTGTCAGAATGGCAGGAGGTTTCTCCTGGGGCTCCACAGGGTCTGGTGCTATCTGGTGCATCATGTTTAATAATGATTTGGATGCCAGAATTGAGAGCTTCCTGAGCAAATGTGCAGATGACACAAAACTGGAAAGTTTGCAAACAACTGAAGGATGGGAGTAGAATTTCATAGCTTTCATAGACATTTGGGTGGAAGAGACCTCAGAAGATCATTGAGTCAAACCCCCTGCCCCAGGGGCAGGAAGTCAGCTGGGCTCATAGGATCCCAGCAAGAAAAACATCCAGGTCTTGACAGATTGGAGAGCTGGGTTAGAGACAACAGGATGAAGTTCAGTGCAGACAAATACAAGGTGCAGAAAGAATAATCTAAAGTGCAAATACAAATGCTGACAATGGGTTGGGTGGTAGCACTGCAGTGAAAGAGCTGAGCATTTTGGGGGACCTTAGACTTCACATGAGTCTGAAATGTGATGTAGCTATGCATGTAATTTTGGGCTCCAACTAAAGTTGTATTAGACATAAGATAGGGGAGGTGCTCTTGCCTATTGCTGATGCAATGGGGAGAACATGTGTTCCCCGCCCCTCCCCCCCAGATTTCTACACTGACAGCAGGGCATGGGGCGCACAGCTGCAGTCTGGTCAGAGCCAGGGCCCAGCAGCAGTTGGGGATGGCAGCAGCAGCATGATTTTGGCACCAACAGCAGGGTGTGGGGTTGCAGCCCAGCTGGACCTAATGTCCAACTGCAGCAGGGGCAGTGGTGGTGGCTGCAGTGTCAGTGCAAAGTTGTGTCCCCCCACTGCGGTGGCAATGTGATTTTGTGCTCCCTCCCCCCCCCCACTGGCAGCATTTATGCATTGCCTATGATCTTGCCATTGCTTAGTGCTGGTTAGGCCTAATCAAGAGCATTTTGTGCAGTTCTGGACTCTGAATTTTAAAAGGGATGTGGAGAAATCGGAGAGGACCCAAAGGTGAGTGAGTAAAATGATGAAGACCTTGGAAAGAGAGCCATAGGAGGAGAAGCTGAGAGAACTAGGTATGTTTAGCTTGCAGAAAAGGTGCTTATGATAAGGAGTGGGGGTGGGAAATGGACATAATAGCTAGGGTTTCCAACTGCATGTAAATTTACTGACAGTTGGTTTAAAAAAAGTCTAAAAATGTCTGTCAGTAAAATCCATAAACAAAGTTAAGCTGCCCGTGAAAACACAAGGCTGCTGACTGATGCACTTGAGGGAAGCTACTTCTTGGAACAAGGCTGGAGAACCAGTTTCATTGAAGGACAGACAGACTACAGCAATGCCACTACCTGGATTCCTGGGACACATTGTGGTGGTGCATCCTGTGACCTCATGGCATCTGTATGCCCTCTCCCTGATGTCTGAGCAGCAGAGCATCACCCTGCAGCAAACCTTCTCTCAGGGCTTTGTAAACCTCTCCCCCTTAGCGATGTGCTGCTGCTGCATCCAGTCCTGTAATACTTCAGGAAGTCCATACCTTGGTTGGGGTGAGAGTGAGATTGGTTGATGGTAAGGTGTGGGGGTGGGGAAGGGCTCAATATGGTGCAGGGTTTGGTCAGGATCATCAGGGTGTGGGGATGAATAAGGAACTCCTGAGACAGGGACATCATGGTGTAAAATCATTCCTGTAGCTAAGCAGTGTTGCTGACTCTGTCTCTGTCTGTCTGTCTCTCTTTCTCTCTATATATATATGTATGTATATGTACATATGTATGTACGTGTGTGTGTATATATGTGTGTGTGCGCACACACACACACACAGAAAACTTTTTACTAGCAACAAAACTTTTAACTATGCTTAGTGTTAAAGACCTAAATTTGAACGCAGACCTTCTAACGGGGGCCTGGCAGCAGAGCAGGGCCTAGCAGAAGAGTTATGTTTTAGATTATGTAAAACATATATCAGTTAAAAAAAAAAAAAAAAGCATGTGGCTAAAAAGTTTGGTTCTCAGTACCATGTTTGCAGACTGTCAGTGAAAAAAAAAATTCTTGGTTTGCCAACTGTGCTGAGAGCAATCTACAGATATCTGAAGGGCAGCTTTTTCTCCTTTGCTGAAGAGAGCAGGGTGTAATGCAGTGGTCATGTCTACATGTGTGCTGTACTGTGGAGAAGACTAATTAGCTGTGGAGTAAAGTGTCACCATCGACACATGCAATGGTGTTAGGCTGCAGTAAGCTAATTAACATTGCTGTAAGATAGTACTAGAACAGCTGGCAAGTGGCAGTGCCCAATGCATATGGTGTCTGGTGGGGCCCTGGTTCCACCCAGCCCTGGGCCGCTCTCCCTGGGTTGAGCTGGGTAGTGCCATGGGGGGGTTGTTGTCTTCTTTCTTGGTGTCTTTGTCCCAGTGTCCTGCTTTGCTTGCTGGCTTGGTAATAAAGGTCTGTTGTCACACAGGGGTGACCCCAATGGGCTCTATCTATTGACAGCATCTGTGCTGGGAACAGGGCCCAGTCAATCTCTGAGGGAGCAGGGCTGGGAGTTCCCTGTTAGGCAGCAGCTAATTGCAGTAGGTACTGCCGACTCCCAGACCCCAGCCCTGTGCTGACCTATGGTTGCCAGTTCTCTAGGGAGACATCTCATCCATGTCTGTCCAGCTCACCCCACTCCCTGGGCTATGTGACACAACTGGGGGGATTGGTGAACATGGCACTAATCATTGTGGATGTGAGGGTCATGCATCTCTCCAGGCAGCATTGCATAGGCACAGTTACCATTCCTGGTGCTGGGATTGCCTTCCTGCTCTGCATGTTTGCAGCACCCAGTAAAGGGCAAAGACTGATTACCTGCTAGCCTGACCTTTGGGCTTTTATCTCTATCCTCTGGTGAACCCAAGTGGAAGATGGTGCCTATGTCAAAATGTGGCACATCTGAGAAAACTGACTGCAAGGAGAGATGGAGAGCTGCTGGCAGGGGCTGTTACTCCCTCCATCCCCAATTCAGTTATGCTCCTAATGAGAAGTAAGCGCTGAACCCAACTTGGGTGAAGAAGCTGTCCCCTTGACCCTTGCAGAAAGCAGGGGAGACTTGTGTGAAGGTGAAGGGTGGGAGTGGGGGTGTGTGGACAGGGGACAAACAGGAGTAGCACTTTCCTGGGACTTTTGTTCCAGATGCTTTTGTCTATGCTGTTCTTCTCTTCCCCATCTTGTCCTGACCACAGTTTTCTGAATTACTTTTCTCCCCACCTCACTGATTCCTATCTGTGCCAGTAAACCTTGGCATGTTGAGTGTATTCACACACTGGTTTTCACAAGGAAGAGGTAATAAATGGCTCCTTTGAAAAAAACAGCCTTGAGGGCTCCTTGGCAAAAGGGAGGAGGGGAAGTGAGCCAAGGCAGCAGAGTTCAGCATGAGTCACAAAGAGTCATCATAAGGAAGGAGGTGGGGTGAGAAAGTGCAGTCTGCTCTGGGATGCTGGAGGACCTGGCAAACGTTGTCACCCTATGTATGTCTTGCCACACATTCAACTGAAAGCCTGATATAAACAAGCTGCAAAGACACCTTACATTTAACAAGCAACATCTTTGAGGCTGGACCACCATTTTTAGACTCATTTCTGGGTGATAAATTGCTTGAATGTGTAGCATGTTACAATTTATTTCATGCTTAACACCTTAATCATGAGTTAAATATAACATCTTCCAGGGACCTAAATCAACAACTCTATGACTGTACATTTCACATGAAGTTGCTAAGGAAATACTGTTATGCCGCAAGCTATTAATAGTAGCAACAGTAGTTGCAGGAACATATTTGAAATTTCGAGCTATTAAATGCATGCTATCAATTGTGAGGGAATACTGGTGATTATGTAATAAACTGCTAATACCAGCACCTGTCCTAGCAACTCTTCTGTACTGTTAACGAGACTATTAATTAATGCATTTACCCCCTGAAAAAGCTTCTATGGGGACATGCCTAAGCCAGAGCCTCCTAGCACAGGGTTCAGCAATGTTTTGCAGGGTGGCTGGGGTTGGGGGGGAGGAGGATTAGGGCAGCGGTCTCTTGAGCGTAGCTTAGCTGTGTGTGCAGGCTGCTTGCAACCTGGTCAGTGCTATCAGAGCTGGAATCAGTCACCATGCTCCCATAACACGCTCAGTTCCACTGGTACTGCTTCTCCCTGCCACCACACGGCTGGAGGCCTCTGCTGCAGAAACACCACCAAAGCCCGCCCTGGTTCCACAGGTCAGATAAAATGGCTCCATGGGCCAAGCTGGCCTGTGGGCCGTAGGTTGCCAATCCCTGTATCAGCCACGTTTCTTTTGGGTCAAACCCCAGGCTTTGTGATCAGGCCAAGAGGGTTGTTACACAATTCACAAGTAAAATGAATGTCCTTATTAAACCAATGTTGATAACCTGCAGGGCATGTTGTGGGCATAGGAAATTGAGAAACTGTAACAGGAATGGAGCCATCCCACATTTTCCAGCATGGATTCAGATGCAGGATAGAAGAGTAGGCCTGAGGCTGGCCAGGGCTGTAAAATAGGTCACGCCTCTAGAAGAACATCAGTAGGCACGTGAGAGGAGATTACTTGGGAGAGGTTAGTAGCAGAAGCTGTGAGCAGTGCTTGACCATAGCCAATATATTTGCCAACACTTCCGTCCGTTACCCAAGTACCAGTATGTGAGACCTTGTCTTCCTGCTGAACATTTTTATATGAATAGATACACTCCAAACATTGCCTGGATCAGCAAAAGGTACTCTGCTTTATCTATTGATCCTGTACTTCATGTTTTCCTTCTATTAGACCAGTGGTTCTCAACATTATTAGACTTGTTAGACTCAAGGCACCCCTCGGAAAAATCTCAAGTCTTAGCTGCCACTCATTCCATTACTGTGAAAAAATAATAGAGCAATAAAGTTTTCAGAAAACCCACAATAGGTCAAAATGGTTTTGACCCTGGATTCTTATTTGAAAGCTCTAGGTTGAACTTGTGAATTATGGGTAGGTGTTTGCACATCTAGCAGCACTAATATTGTACGGCACCCTTAGAGGATCTCATGGCACACCAGGGGGCTGTGGCACCTTGGTTGAGAATCCTGTATAGACTAACTGGATCAACTGCTTGAAACCAGTCAATAGCTAAATTCATTGATATTGCATGAAAGGATGTTGTCCTGCACATGCAGTGACTGAATTTTCCACCAGCCCCAAGAATTACAGCTCCTCTTTTGTGTTCATTGGGGAGGGGCTTGTGGCATCCTTGACCTGGAGAAGGGTGGATCTGCTGGGTTTGGTGTAGCTGGGTTGCCTAATGGGTGGGGCATGAGTTTAGTAACTACAGCTGCTGGACATGAAAACAAAGTGGATACAAAACTGGCTGGATCATCAGGCTCAGCGGATAGTAATCAAGGGCTTGATGTCTAGTTGGCAGCTGGTATCATGTGGAGTGCCCCTAGGGTCAGTCCTGGGGCTGGTTTTGTTCAGTGTCTTCATCAAAACCTGGAAGATGACAGAGTGCACCCTCAGTAAGTTTGCAGATGACACCAAGCTGGGACGATTCGGAGGATTGGGCCAAAAGGAATCTCACAAGGTTCCTTTCCTGATCTGCCATGTCCCGAGGCTGCCTGGGGCCTCACATCATTCATACTTTAACAGACAAATTCTTTAACAGCCAAGATGCAAACACCACTGATCTGTTTTGATTTCCATATTTTTGTGTAAACATAGCTTTGTTATTTGGGGTGACTACAGGGTACATGGAAAAAAGGCTTAGAATCATAGAATCAAAGAGAAGTAGGTCTGGAAAGGGCCGCAGGAGATCACATCTAACTTAAGCCCCTGCTCATAAACCATCCCATCCAAGTGTGTGTCTAACAGAGTTTTTCTAACATTGTGTTAAAACTTAAAAACTCTCTTTTACAATTCTCAGGCACAGTGTCCCAAAGCATCATTTCCCCTCTTGGGGGGAAGCCAACCGTTGTTTTTTTCTTTGTTTACCAGCCGCTGCGACCCGTGGCCACTGGGAACGGTGCCCTGCTTGCACTTCAGCAGAGCGCTGCAGAGATTTTCGGAGCAAGCAGAGAGGGTCCTGCAAAGCCTTGCTCGAGGCGGAGTCCTCAGTAGTCAGAGTGCAACGCAGCAGCTGACTCTCCAAATCGGATTCGGCCAAATCGAATTGAGACAGTGATTTGAATAAACAAATCGAATCACTATCCCCCGAATCAGCCGAATCCAAAGCGAATATCAACCGCTTCCCACAGGCCTAATATAGAATTACAATTACAGTTCAATTCCTTTCCATGAGAAAGCAGATACTGAGTGTAAGGCAGGTGATTATGCACCCACCCTCCCTGCCTCTTTCCCCCAGTGGGGTGGAGGAAATGGTCACCTCCTGGTGTCTGAACTTAGATTGTAATTGGCTACAAAACAAGCTGTTCTTGTAAGCTATGGCCATGGCATTGGCAGAGAGCTTGGGTTGCACCGGGGACCTTCCACTAAGGAAGGTGATGAGGCTTGAGTTTCTCCTCTGAACTGCGGAGAAAATAAAAGGTCTTTCCCCCACCTTCCTTCAGTCTGTAGCATTACAACGCTACTGATGCTTTTATGCATAGCACACTGATGCATAGCAAACACTTCTTGCCCTCCTCCTGGTTACTGACCTTCAGGCTGTAGCATTCTTTACAATGATGCTTCACTTTCTGCTGAAATCAAAATATTACTTAATGTCTTAGATTTCATAAATTTCATAGACATCAGGGCTGGAAGGGACCTTGGAAGATCATCGAGTCCAGCCCCCCGAAGGGCAGGAAGTCAGCTGGGGTCATAGGGTCCCAGCAAGATAAGCATCCAATTTGCTCTTGAAGGTGTTCAATGTATGCTCTTGAACCACCTCCGATGGCAGGCTGTTCCAGACCTTGGGGGCTCGGACAGTAAAGAAATTCTTCCTTATGTCCAGCCTGAAACAGTCTCGCAGTAGTTTATGACTGTTCAACCTTGTCATGCCTTGGGGCGCTCTGGTGAACAAACTTTCCCCCAGATCCTGGTGGTCATCCCTGATAAACTTATAGGTGGCTATCAGATCACCCCTGAGCCTGCGCTTGTCCAGGCTAAAGAGCCCCATGGCTCTCAGCCTGTCGTCATAAGGTCTGTTTTCCTGACCCCTGATCATGCGCATGGCTCTTCTTTGGACTCTCTCAAGCTTCTCCACATCCTTTTTGAATTGCGGAGCCCAAAACTGGACGCAGTACTCCAGCTGCGGCCTCACCAAGACCGAGTACAAGGGGAGAATGACGTCCCGGGATTTGCTCAAGAAGCATCTATGGATGCAAGCCAGCGTTTTGGTCGCTTTACTAGCCACAGCATCACATTGCAGGCTCATGTCATCTTGTGGTCTTCCTCTGGTAAAATCTGGAAAAACCTTTTAAAGGTTTTTTAATGCCTTTTGTTACTACCTTCTTGGTTGCTGGCCAAAATCTCTGTGGGCCAGGTAGTTGGCTCTTTGCTCCACTTGCCCTATGCCTTATACCTCTTGGTTGCACTGTTGTAACTTTGGAATCGTTGCTGGGGGAAAGCTTCTTCCTGTGTGAGGAAACCCCTGCCTGCTTCCCAGCCTTTTCCTTGGGAGCCAGGAACACATTAAATAATATTTTGATTTCAGCAGGAAGTCAAAATCTTACCTTATAGCTATCTATCTCTTGTAAAATCTGAAAATACCTTTTTAAGGTTTTTTAAAATCCTTTTGTTAATACCTTCTTCTTAGGTTGCTGGCCAAGGCCTCCCTTCCATTGCACCCTTGGCACCCTCCCTAGCTCCCTCTTACCCCATGGCTGGGGCTCTTAGCACCGTGGTGCTAGCATGCTCCCTCCCTTGCAATTCCTTCATGGTTGGCAGAAGCTGAGGCGCTTTAGCCCGACCATCAGATCTATTTACACAAGTTCTCCAAGCCCACGTAGTCTTCTCGTCCTCCTCCTGGTTACTGGCCATGTCCTGCATCAGTACCAGCTGGGCAAGTTGTGCAAGTGCATTTCATTCATTGTTGCAGAATTTGCTGCAGAGGGCCCAGGTTGCAGCGGGGGACTTCCACTAAGGAACCTGCAGGACTTCCATTAGTTTTTCCTTTGAATGGCAGAGGCCTTTTCTTGGTTGCTGGCCAAGACCTGTATGTTCCAGGTAGTAGGCTTTTCGGCCCACTTGCCCTGTGCCTTGCACCTCTCCATTGCAACTTTCTACCTTTGGAATCCTTGCTGAGAGAGAGCTTCTTGCTGGGTGGTGAAAACACTGCCTGCTTCCTGGCCTTCTCTTTGGGAGCCAGGAACACAAGCTGAGGCTTCTTCACTGGCTTTGGCACGAGTGTCAGCACTTGCCTTGTGCCTATATAGACCTCTTTTTTGCACCCTTGGAATATTTTTCCATCAGTGCTGGCCACAAACTCTTCTTGTTGGCTGTTGGTGGTGGGAATTGAATAGAACAGATACCTAGCCTCCCTCCCTGCATCTTGCCCATTGACCACTTTTGTAAACCAACCAGTCAGTACTGTTGATATAGGATTTCAAGCTGGGCAGCTTCACTTATTTGCTGTGGTGTGCACAAGTTCTCCAGGCCCACATAGTCTTCTCGCCCTCCTCCTGGTTACTGGCCATATCCTGCACCAATACCAGCTGGACAAGTTGTGCAAGCGCATTTCATTCATTGCTGCAGAATTTGCTGCAGAGGGCCCAGGTTGCAGCGGGGGACTTCCACTAAGGAACCTGCAGCTTAGTTTCTCCTCTGAATGGCGGAGCCCTTCTCTTTGGTTGCTGACCTTCGCCAAGATCTCTTCGCCCCACTTGCCCTCTGCCTTATACCTGGAAAGCGTCTTAGAGTGTGGGGAAGACCCTGACTGCTTCCTGCCCTTCTTCTTGGGAGGAGTGGCAAAAGCTGAGGCTTGTTCACAGTTTGGCACAAGCAACACCTCTCCGTTCCTTAATCTCAAAAATTCTTCCTGGTTGCTGGCCAAGACCTCCCCTCCATTGCCCACTTGGAACCTTGCAGTTGGTGCTAGCCACAAAACCTTGTTCTTGGTTGCTGGCTGGCCAAGATCTCTTCTTCGGCCCACTTGCTCTCTGCCTTACACCTCAGCAACTAAGCAGACACGTCCTGACCTGACCTCTCTCTGTTGCACACTTGTAACTTTGCAATTGGTGCTGGCCACAAGAAGCCTGCTTCTTGTTTGCTGATCAAGACCTCTAGCTCCCTCTTGCCCCATGAGTGGGGCTCTTAGCACCCAGGGTGGTGCTCTGGCATACTCCCTCCCTAGCAAGTCCTTTGTTGTTATTGGACATGTCTCAGAAAATGCACTTCTGCACTGGAGGAAATCGCTACATAAAATCCTCATAGACTACTGTAGCATGTGTACCTTTAAAAATAATTCTTGCTACAGTAGTCTATGAGGATTTAGATTTTAGTTTTTCCATTAAAAAAAAAGTGCTTTCCTCAGGTCATGGTAAATCTGTACCAGGACTGTGGGCTCTTCACTCCACTTGCCCACCTCTGCACCTACCTCTCCATTGCAGCCTTGTAGCTTTGGAGTCATTGCTGCTGGGCACTAAGCAAGCTGTGCTCATTGCAGTGGCAGAGGGTTCAGGTTGCACTGGGGACCTTCCACTAAGGAAGAAGATGAGGCTTGAGTTTCCCCTCTGAATTGCGGAGGAGATCTTGGTTGTTGGCCAAGACCTCTGCGGTCTGAGTAGTGTTGTCTGCTTCCCACCTTTCTCCTTGGGAGGTGGCAGAAGCTGAGGTTTGTTCACATGCTTTGGCACAAGCATCAGTACTTGCCCTGTGCCTTGCACTTCTCTGTTCCTTATTTCTGTCCCTTGCAAACCTTCTTCTTGGTTGCTGGCCAAGAAGCAGGTTACTTCTCATTCTAGGTAGTAGGCTCTTTGTACAACTTGTCCCGTGTCATACACCTCAGCATCCTTCCTTGGCCCTTGTGCCTCTGGAGTTGGTACTGCCACAAAGCCTTCTTCTAAGTCTGAGGCCACTTGCTCCAGGACCTTGGTTGTCATGGGTGACTTCAATTACCCAGGCATCTCGTGGGAAGATCACTCACCAAAATCTGAGTGGTCGCAAAGCTTTCTCTCATGCGTGGATGACCTCTACCTGACTCAAGAAGTCTATGGGCCAAAGAGAGGCAAAGCGCTGCTCGACCTGGTACTGGCTACGGGGGACGACCTAATAAGCGACCTAGTGATCAGTGGGAAGCTGGGTGACAGCGACCATGAGCTGATCACCTTCACCATCCGCCGTAAAGCTGGCAAGTCAGTCAGCAACACAGAAGTCCTTGACTTCAGAAAAGCCAACTTTGACAAGCTCAAGAGGCTTGTCGGTCAGGCCCTCAGGGACCATGACCCCAGGGAGATGGGAGTTCAAGAAGAGTGGTTGCTTCTCAAGGAAGCAATCCTCAATGCACAAGCTAAATTTATTCCAACACGGAGGAAAGGCAGCAAGAAGGCACAGCAGCCCTCCTGGCTCTCTAGGGACCTAGTGGACCTCCTGCAGCTAAAAAGAAAAGCCTACAAAGGATGGAGGACGGGATTCACCTCCAAGGAGAATTATTCTGCACTGGTCCAGTCCTGCAGGGAGCAAACCAGGAAAGCCAAGGCTGCAACTGAACTCCAACTAGCTTCAAGCATCAAGGACAACAAAAAGTCCTTTTTCAGATATGCGGGGAGCCGGAGGAAAAGCAAGGGCAACATTGGACCCCTGCTAAACCAGATGGGGCAACTGACAACTGACACCCAGGAAAAAGCCAACCTATAAATGGGTACTTTGCGTCAGTCTTTCATCAGTCCCATGGGATGCCCATGCCTGCTGTGGGACAGGGAGATCTGGGCACTGGGGATCCCCTACCCTCCATCAATGCTGACCTCGTGAAGGAACACCTTGAGAAGCTGGATACCTTCAAGTCAGCTGGCCCTGACAATCTGCACCCCGGGGTACTCAAGGAGCTGGCGAGCGTCATAGCCCAGCCCCTGGCACGGATCTTTGAAAACTCCTGGCGCTCTGGTGTAGTGCCCGAAGACTGGAAGAAGGCCAATGTGGTACTGATCTTCAAGAAAGGGAGGAGAGTGGATCCATAGATTCATAGATTCATAGATGCTAGGGTCGGAAGGGACCTCAATAGATCATCGAGTCCGACCCCCTGCATAAGCAGGAAAGAGTGCTGGGCCTACATTACCCCAGCTAGATACACATCCAACCTTCTCTTGAATACCCCCAGGGTAGGGGAGAGCACCACCTCCCTTGGGAGCCCGTTCCAGAGCTTGGCCACTCGAACTGTGAAGAAGTTCCTCCTAATATCTAATCTAAATCTGCTCTCCTCCAGCTTGTGGCCATTATTTCTTGTAACCCCCGGGGGCGCCTTGGTGAATAAATACTCACCAATTCCCTTCTGTGCCCCCCTGACGAACTTATAGGCAGCCACCAGGTCGCCTCTCAACCTTCTCTTGCGGAGGCTGAAAAGGTCCAGTTTCTCTAATCTCTCCTCATAGGGCTTGGCCTGCAGGCCCTTAACCATACGAGTGGCCCTTCTCTGGACCCTCTCCAGGTTATCCGCATCTTTCTTGAAGTGCGGCGCCCAGAACTGCACGCAGTACTCCAGCTGCGGTCTGACCAGCGCCCGATAGAGGGGAAGTATCACCTCCTTGGACTTATTTGTCATGCATCTGCTGATGCACGATAAAGTGCCATTGGCTTTTCTGATGGTTTCATCACACTGCCGACTCATGTTCATCTTGGAGTCTACTAGGACTCCAAGATCCCTTTCCACTTCCGTGCCACCCAGCAGGTCATTTCCTAGGCTGTAGGTGTGCTGGACATTTTTCCTCCCTAGATGCAGCACTTTGCATCTCCTTGTTGAACTGCATTCTGTTGTTTTCTGCCCACTTGTCTAACCTGTCCAGGTCTGCTTGCAGCTGTTCCCTGCCCTCCGGCGTGTCCACTTCGCCCCATAGCTTAGTGTCATCTGCAAACTTGGACAGAGTACATTTCACCCCCTCGTCCAAGTCGCTGATGAAGACATTAAAGAGTATCGGTCCAAGCACCGAGCCCTGCGGGACCCCACTGCCCACACTCTTCCAGGTCGAAACCGACCCATCCACCACGACTCTCTGGGTGCGACCCTCCAGCCAATTCTCCACCCACCGGACTGTGCAGTCATCCAAGTCACAGCCCTTTAACTTGTTCACCAGTATGGGGTGGGATACCGTGTCAAAGGCCTTCCTGAAGTCCAAGTATACGACATCCACCCCTCCTCCTGCGTCGAGGCGTTTTGTGACCTGGTCATAAAAAGAGACTAGATTGGTCAGGCATGATCTACCTGCCACGAACCCGTGCTGGTTTCCCCTCAGCATAATTTGTCCTGCCAGGCTCTCACAAATGTGAGCCTTGATGATTTTCTCAAAGATTTTGCCAAGGATGGAGGTGAGACTGACTGGCCTATAGTTACCCGGGTCCTCCTTCCTCCCCTTCTTGAAAATGGGAACCACATTGGCCCTTTTCCAGTCCTCCGGGACTTGACCCGTGCGCCACGAGCGTTCAAATATTCCCGCCAGTGGCTCTGCAATGATGTCGGCCAGTGCCTTCAGTACCCTCGGATGGAGCTCATCCGGGCCTGCCGACTTAAAGGCATCCAGTTCCTCCAAGTGACCCTGCACCACCTCAGGGTCCACGCATGGAAGTCTGGTGCCTTGCTGCTGCCTCCCTACACTCCCAGTGAGAGACTTGTCATGCCTCTCACTTAGGAACACTGAGGCGAAGAACTCGTTGAGGAGTTCAGCCTTGTCCCCTCTGTCCGTCACCAATTGTTTCTGCCCATTTAGCAGGGGTCCTATTCCTCCCTGGGCCTTCCTTTTACTCCCTATATATCTAAAAAACAATTTCTTATTGTCTTTTACTTGGGTTGCCATCCTCAGCTCCATGGTAGCTTTGGCCTGTCTAACTGCCTCCCTACAAGCACGAGCAGAAGAGGTATATTCCTCTTTGGTGATCTCTTCCTGTTTCCACTTTTTATGTGCTCCCCTTTTGGCCCTTAGTCTGCCCTGGATTTCTCTGGTCAGCCAGGGAAGCCTCCTGGCCCCTTTCCCTCTTTTACCTCGCACGGGGATCGTCTCGCTTTGTGCGAGAAGGATAGCTTCCTTAAGGCACAGCCACCCTTCTTGGGCTCCCATCGTTTCAAAACTGCTACTCTGCAGTGCATCCTTCACTAATCGCCTGAGTTTGCTGAAATCAGCTTTCCTAAAGTCCAGCACGTTCACCCTACTGGTTACCTTACCCACTCGACGCCTTATGTTGAATTGTACTTTTAGGTGATCACTGTCCCCCAGATGGCTACCGATCTGTAGGTCCCCTACTATGTCATCCCCCGTTGCCAATACCAGATCCAGTAAGGCATTCCCCCTAGTGGGACCATGTACCTCCTGCGTCAGGTGGAGGTCCTGTACACAGGTTAGAAACCTGCGTGAACGGTGGGACTTTGCTGTCTGTGTCTCCCAGCAGATGTCCGGGTAGTTTAGGTCCCCCATGACCACCGCCTCTTTAGCTTTTATGGTCTCTGAGAGTTGCCTCAGGAGCCCCAAATCTATTTCTTCCCCTTGATGTGGGGGTCTGTAGCAGACCCCTACCACCAAATCCTTTTCTCCTTGCCCCCCATGTAGCCTAACCCACAGTCCTTCTACTTCCTCATCCTTTGATTCTGTCTTGATGAGGGTTGATGTATATTGCTCCTTAACATAGAGCGCAACCCCTCCCCCCCTTTTCCCCACTCTGTCCTTTCTGTACAATCTATAGCCCTCAATATGTACCGCCCAGTCGTGGGATGGATCCCACCAGGTTTCCGTCAGCCCCACTAAGTCGTAGTCGTTTAGTGCAACCAGGAGCGCTAGTTCATCCTGCTTGTTCCCCATGCTCCTAGCATTAGTATATAGGCACTTGAGCCCTGTGACTGGTGCTTTTGCTACCCCCTCGCTCCAAGTCCTAAAGGGCTTTTTGTCCCTAACCTTCCCGTTCCTTACCTGTGCCGTATTGCTGTCCACCCCCTGCCTTTCACGTTCCCAAAGCTCTCTTTCTTCAGGCTGGGCTGTCCTTGTGGGTGCCACCTGGTTTGGTGGTCCACAGCCTCCCCCACCCTCATCTTCCCCTCCCCCCGACGAGCCTAGTTTAAAGCCCGCCGGAGGAGATCCGCCAACCTGGAAGAAAACACACGCTTACCTTTGGGGGACAGGTGAAGCCCATCCCAGCTGAGCATGTCCCTCGTTGTAATGTGTGGGTCATTGTCCAGGAAGCCGAAGCCTGCCTCGAGACACCACTGCCGAAGCCGCCAGTTGGTCTCTCGGATGCAGTTCTCATGCCGTCTTCCACGTCCGTTCACTGGTAGGATGGAAGAGAATACCACCTGTGCACCAAATTCCCTCAGCACGCTGCCGAGAGCCTGGTAGTCCGCCATCAGGTGATCGGGGGTTCTCCTGGCCGCATCATTAGTACCCACATGGACAAGGACCATGGGGTAGTAATCGGTGGGCTTGATCCTGGCCTGGATTACCTCCGTCACATCCTGAATCTTAGCTCCAGGCAGGCAGTAGACCTCTCGTGCTGAAGGGTCCTGGCGACAAATGGGCCCTTCCATACCTCTCAGGATGGAATCGCCTATGACGAGCACGCGTCTCCTCCTCTTCTGGGTCCTCTCGGATCTCTTGATCTGTTTGGAATGTGAAGAATGTGGCATTTCTTCCTGCCCAAGGGTTTCCTCCTCCCTTTCCATCTCCTGCAGAGTCGCCAAGGCCTCGTACCTGTTCTCCAGTCGGACTGGAGAAGCTTGTACCTGCTCGCTGCGAGCCGCTCCGGTCCTGGCTGTGACCGTCTGCCACTCTGCCGTGGAGGTCCTTCCCTGGGCTGCTTCTTCCTTGGGTGCCTGGTCCTGCAGGGAAAGGAAATAACTGTCAATTTCCTCCTCCGCCTCCCTGATCCCCCTCAGCCTGCTAACCTCCTCCCGGAGCTCCCTCACCTGTGCCTCCAGAGCCCTAAGCCGGGCACCTGCCGGACAGGTGTGGGGGCTCCCAATCTCTGCCCCCCCCGGCCCTGCTGGGGATCCCCCGCAAGCTGGGAGGTAGGGGGACATCAGCTTCCCCATGGGCTCGGTCTGGGTGGAGGCCTCAGACCAGCCCCGGTTAGCCTTGTCCCCCATTAGCCTGACTTCTATCCTGGGGAAGATCTTAGAAAAGTTTATTAAGGAGGCCATCCTTGATGGACTGGCCCAGGCTAACATCCTAAGGGATAGCCAGCACGGGTTTGTTGCGGGTAGGTCTTGTTTGACCAATCTCATTTCCTTCTATGACCGGGTGACCTATCACCTGAACGAGGGAGATGAGATTGATGTCATATATCTTGACTTCAAAAAATCTTTTGATCTGGTATCCCATGATCACCTCTTGGCCAAACTGGCCAGTTGTGGCCTTGGCTCCACCACAATCTGCTGGCTGGGAAATTGGCTTCGTGGTCGGACCCAGAGGGTTGTAATTGATGGCAGTCACTCATCGTGGTGCCCTGTGACCAGTGGGGTCCCTCAAGGCTCTGTCCTTGGACCCATACTGTTCAACATCTTCATTAATGATGTGGACATTGGAGTCAGGAGTGGACTGGCCAAGTTTGCCGATGACACCAAACTTTGGGGCAAAGCATCCACGCCAGAAGATAGGCGGGTGATCCAGACTGACCTGGACAAGCTCAGCAAATGGGCGGACGAGAAGCTGATGGTGTTTAACACTAAAAAATGCAAGGATCTCCACCTTGGGAGGAAAAACCTGCAGCTTCCTTACAGGCTCGGCAGTGCTACGTTGGATAGCACTACAGAAGAAAGAGTCTTGGGGGTCATCATTGACCACAAGATGAACATGAGCCTGCAATGCGATGCTGTGGCTAGTAAAGCAACCAAAACGCTGGCTTGCATCCATAGATGCTTCTGGAGCAAATCCCGGGACGTCATTCTCCCCTTGTACTCGGCCTTGGTGAGGCCGCAGCTGGAGTACTGCGTCCAGTTTTGGGCTCCACAGTTCAAAAAGGATGTGGAGAAGCTTGAGAGAGTCCAGAGGAGAGCCACGCGCATGATCAAAGGTCAGGAAAACAGATCTTACGATGACAGGCTGAGAGCCATGGGACTCTTTAGCCTGGAAGACCGTAGGCTCAGGGGTGATCTGATGGCCACCTATAAGTTTATCAGGGGTGACCACCAGGATCTGGGGGAACGTTTGTTCACCAGAGCGCCCCAAGGGATGACAAGGTTGAACAGTCACAAACTCCTGCAAGACCATTTCAGGCTGGACATAAGGAAGAATTTCTTTACTGTCTGAGCCCCCAGGGTCTGGAACAGTCTGCCAGCGGAGGTGGTTCAAGCACCTACATTGAAAACCTTCAAGGGTAAATTGGATGCTTATCTTGCTGGGATCCTATGACCCCAGCTGACTTCCTGCCCTTTGGGCAGGGGGCTGGACTCGATGATCTCCCGAGGTCCCTTCCAGCCCTGATGTCTATGAAATCTATGAAGTCGCTGGCCAAGACCTCTTTGCCCCACTTGCCCTGTGCCTTATGACACCTCTGCGTTGCACCCTTGTGTTTTTGGAGTCACTGCTGACCACCAAGTAAGCTGTGATCGTGAGCTATCCTTGCTGTGGCAGAAGTCTCGGGTTGCAGGTGGTGCCTTCTTCCCCACAAAAAGCTTGAGTTTCTCCTCTGAATTGTGGTGGCCTTCTTGGTTGCTTTGCCTGGTCTCTGCCTTAGACCTCTTACCCACCTCCTGGTTAGCTTTGACCACTGCAGTGGCAGAAGCTGTGGCTTCTTCACTGGCTTTGGCCCGAGCATGAGCTCAATTCACACAAGTTCTGCAGGCTCATTTCATATAGTCTTCTTGCCCTGCACCTGGTTACTGACCATGTACCTACCACCTAATTCAGATTTGGGTACATAACATGAGGGAATACACTATAGGTGGCATGGGGGCCCAAAGATTTAATAGGGGGTAGAAAGTCCATACTGTTTTAGCTTTATTGCGATTTCTCAATGGAATTGATTGCTGGTCCGCACCCTTAACAAGCTCACCCTGCAACTCCTCGCCAGTCTTTCCAGTAATACCATGACTTAAAACCGACCAAGCACAGCTTCCTCACTACTGAGGCAGGCACGGTCTCTGAAAACAAACCCAACCATCCCAAAGAAAACATGACACATCTATTATATAGTAGAACAAAAAACTTTACTGAAACAAAAATGAATAGCAAAAATAACTATGTACAAGTTGACAATCTATATAAAAATAAAATAAATACAAAATGTAACAAAAATAAACATATATATAAAAAATGTTATTTGGAGACCATCAGTCAGTTCACTTTACTCCTTACTGGCCTGTGGGCTCGTCCCTGGTGAGTTCCTTCTGCAAAATTTTTATGTGAGGAGGGAGGAAAAGAGAAGAAGAGGAAGAAGGCGGGGGGCTTGGCACACAGTTGAAAAAAATGACTTTTGCCAATCCCCCCAAGTGGTTTATCCCATGATAGTAGTTGCCTAGTGGGCTTGCACTGACGGTTATCCACCCATTCCCTGGTCGGCTTTAAACTAAGCCTGCCAGGGGATGGGTGGACAACCGCCAGTGCAAGCCCACTAGGCAACTACTGCATAACCAGCAGGTTAGGGCACCCAAGGGAATCCATACCTACTCCAGCCCGGGAATGGTGTCAATGGAAGTGAATCATTATTGCCCTCCATGACCAGTGATGCCCCCCAAGGATTCATCCTTGGACTGGTTCTCTTTAACATCTTTATCAATGATGTGGACATTGGTGTCAGAAGCGCACTGGCCAAGTTTTCTGATGCCATTAAACTTTGGGGCATAGTGTCCACACCTAAGGATAGGCTAGTGATCCAGGCTGACTTGGATAAGCTTAGAAAGTGGGCGGATATAAACCTGATGACGTTCAATACCGAAAAATGCAAGGTATTCCACCTTGGGGAAAAAAATCCCCACATCATGCTTATAGGCTCGGCAGTGCTACGCTCACTAGCACCATGGCCGAAAGGGACTTGGGGTTATAATTGACCGCAAGATGAACATGAACTGCCAATGCGATGTTATAGCTGGTAAAGCAAGCAAAACTCTGGCTTGCATCCATAGATGCTTCTCAAGCAAATCCCAGGATGTCATCTTTCTGTTGTACTTGGCCTTGGTGAGGCCACAGCTGGAGTACTGCATCCAATTCTGGTCTCCACAGTTTAAAAAGGATGTGGAAAAGCTTGAGAGACTTCAGAGGAGAGCCATGTGCATTATCAGAGAGCAAGAGAACAGGCCTTATGATGAGAGGCTGGCAGCCACGGGACACTTCATCCTGGAAAAGCACAGGCTCTGGGGTGACCTGGTGGCTGCCTATAAGTATATAAGGGGTGTACATCAGTATCTGGAGGAACACCTGTTCACCAGAGCGCCCCAAGGGATGACAAGGTCAGACGGTCACAAACTTCTTCAAGACCATTTTAGGCTGGACATAAGGAAAAACTTCTTTACTGTCCAAGCCCCCAGGGCCTGGAATAGACTCCCTCCAGAGGTGGTGCAAGCACCTACTCTGGACTCCTTTAAGAAACATTTGGATATTTATCTTGCTGGGATCCTTTGACCCTAGCTGACTTCCTGCCCCTGAAGCAGGGGCTGGACGTGATGATCTTCTGAGGTCCCTTCCAGCCCTAATGTCTATGAAATCTATGAAAATTAAATCCATTACAAAATTTCTCCCATGTACCCCCCCCAGAGATGTCTTGCATACCTCCAGGAGAACATGTACCACCATTTGGAAACCCCTGTTCTAGCAGATGTCCAGAATTGTGAAGTCTCTCATCAGTACCATCTCATAGCTTTTGAATAATGTTGTCACCTCCTTGGAGAGTGCCTCACCCACTTCTTCCTGACTTTGTGGCCTACAATAAATCCCCACCATTATATTGTTGTTCTATCTTTCACCTTTTATCTTCACCCAGATACATTCTGATCTTTTATCTTCTTCCTTCTGAATCAGGGAACTAGTGTATATGTTTTTGACATGCAAGGTGATAGCACTCCCTTTTTCCCAACTCTGTCCTTCTGAAACAGAGTGCAACCTTCAGTGTTGATGTTCCAGACATAAAAGCTGTTCTATTAGGTCTCTGTGGCGTGATACAAATCAGGTCATAGTTCTTTTCACAGGCTGTGCCTTCCTGCTGATCTTGTTTAATCCCCAGACTGCTCACATTTATAAACATACATTGGATATATTTTTCATTTCAACCTATTTATTTCCCTTTTGCATTACTTGTTGCTGAACTGTAGATTTCCGGCCCTATTTCACAATTGAGCTGCTTCTTCCAGTCATTTCCCCTCTGGATTATTTGCTTTGTTGCTTGAGGGTTTTGTTCACCGTCCCCTATGGAACCTATTTAAAAGGCCTCCTTACTAGGTTGGCCAGAGGATACCCAAAAGTTTTATTGCCAGTTCTTTCCAATTTGGATGGATCCCATATATTGATAGCAGTTCTCCTCTCCAGAACATTTGTCCATTGGCAAAGAATCCAAAGGCTTCTCGCCAACCTGCCATCTCTATCTTCTACTGAAAGGACTGATGAGAACACATACCCTCCTGCCAAGAGCCTTGTAGTATCCTCTGATCTCCTCAGTGTTATATCTGGCATCAATGGATGCCTATACATGTACAGTGAGGCTGCTTGGATGTGATATAATTACAGTGCATCAGAGCAGACCTGATTAATCAAAACTGTAATTACCATGCTCCAGCAGACTTTTGCATCACGTGTTTCAGTGCCCATGCTGAAAAATGGCAGCGGGGGCACTTTAACTAAAGCTCATTTTACAAGCTTTAGTTAAAGCAACCCTTCCACCATTTTTCCACTCAGGGATGCTGATCCATGTGATGCTCTGGGTACTTTAATTAGAGTGGCTCTTGGAGCCGTTCTAATTAAAGTCCCCCCCCCCCCACACACACACTCCTGGAGCATGTGTATAAATGACCATAGTTGGTGCTTTTATGGACAAGCAGGAAAGGGTAGGTCTGAGGGATGCATGAGCTCTGACAGTCCAGTTCTGTGATGTCCTGGATGACAAACTGGTGCTTTTGTCTCCCACTGGGGAGTCACTAACTACCACCACTCTTCCCTTCTCTTCCTTCTTGGTGCAGCGGTTTTAGACCCCCTCTCCTTGGGGCCCTGTACTTTCTGTTCTCCTGAAAGCAGCTGCTAACTTAAATCTGTTCCTCTTGAATTTTGGGGACCCTCTTTCTTCTAGTAGTTGCATGCTGCCACCTCTTTTTTCCCTTTGTCTCTCCAGTGCTGGCCTCTCATAACACCTGTCCAAATAATTTTCATTTTTCTTGATAAAATGCTGCGTGAATACCTGTTTCCAACCTTTGAATCTTTCTCCAGGGCAGACACCAATTTATACTTGGTGCAGATTACGTGGTCTTGACCCTCCAGGAGGAACACAAATGTAGCATATCCCATGCAGGTGACAGCTGCTGACCCAGTTGCCATTTGTGCCTTCTTGGCTCCCGGGGGACAGCCTCACACAGAGCAAGCCCTGTTAATCAGTCACTTCAGGGAAAGGGTGGGGGGCCAATAATAATAATAATATTAATAATAATAATAATAATGCCACACGTGCACCAGACACTAGCTAAACATTAGGGCACCAGTCACCAGCTTCCAAAAAAGCTGCTTTTCTCATGGCAACTCCTTAGGAAAACTCCCTATTTTTGCCAAGTCTGGCCTAGCTGAGATCACTGGCTGGAGGACCACGCAACCAACTGCTGGTGGACTCTCAGGTCCATAGATCCCAAAGGCTCATGAACTTTCTGAATTACAAGTCAGTCTTTGGCCTAATGAATCCTCCCTCAAATCAACCCTGGGCCTAATTAAGCCCCCAAACCAGTCCTGGGCTTGGTTAAGCCTAAATTCAAGTCTGCAAGGCCTCAATGAGACCCATTCAGTCCCTTCCAGGCAGGAAGCAGCAGAGATGCAGTTCAGGATTAACCCTTTCATGGCTGCTGCTAAGGCGTCAGCTCTTGGCTGAGGAGCTGCTGACCTGGCTGCGGGTGAGAAAGCGGTGGCATGCGGTTTGTAGTGTCTTAGAACCATTGGACAGTGGGGCTGGAAGGGACTTCCTTGAGGTCACCTAGTCCAGCCCCTGCTCAAGGCAGATGAGATCATCCCTGACTAAAGCAACCCAGGCAAGTGTCTGTCTGTCTATCCTATTCTTGAAAATTTCCGCAACTTCTCCCAATAGCTTGTTCCTATGTGTGACCACCTTCATAGTCTGAAAGTTCCTCCTAATCTCCAATTTAAATTTGCAGCCCTTGCTCCTAGTCCTGTCCCCTGCATCCATGGAGAAAAGCACATCTCAATCCTTTGCATAATTGTCCTTAGGTAGTAGAAGACTGTTATGAAATCCCCCCTCAGTCTTGCCAGGCCTCTAATAATTTTTGTTGCTGTCCACTGGACTCTTTCCAATCTGTACTCATCATGCTTGAAAAGTGGGGTCCAAACTGAACACAGTACTTCAGGTGAGGCCTCAGCAGCATGAGAGTGGAAGAATCACTTCCCTTGTATGGTAAGTTACATTCCTGTTAATATAGCCTAGTTGGCTCTTGGCTCTTTTTGCAATGAGACCACACTATTGGCTCATATTCAGCTTATGGTCCACTATAACCCTGAGGACCATTGCTGCAGTACTGCAGCCTGTCTAATCACTCCCTAATCTGTATTTGTGCATGCAATTATTCCATCCAAAGTACAGGGTTTTGCATTTGTCCTTGTTGAATTTTGTCTCATTGGTTTTGGACTATCAGGTTGGTCAGGCATAATTTTCTCTTAATGAATCCTTGCTGACTGTTCCTGATATTTTTGATTTCCTCTAGGTGCATCACAATAGATTCTTTGAGGACCTGCCCTGTAATTATTGAGGTCAAACTGACTGGTCTGTAATTCCCCAGATCCTCCTTTATTTTTCCTTCCTTAAATAGGGGTACTATATTTGCTCTTGTCCAATCACCTGGGACCTCACCCAACCTCCCTGAGTTCTCAAAGAAGATAGCAAATAGGTCTGAAATTACTTCAGCCAATTCCTTCAGTATTCTAGGGTGTATCCCATCCATCCCTACCGACTTGAAAGCTTCTCTAAGTAATCCCTAGCCTGCTCTTTCACTGCTTGAGGCTCTTTGTCTCCTTCCCAATCTTGGCTGCTATTTCCCAAGTCATCTGGTAGCTGATTTCTTCACAAACACTGAAGTAAAAAAGGTACTAAGTACTTCAGCCTTCTCTGCATCATCCATGACTAGATTGCCTTCTGCATTCGCTTGTCACTGACTGAGATTCCTTGCTGAGTGGAGGTCCTGCAGACTCTTGTGGTTGGTCAGGACCCTAGTGGGTGTCAGGATCCCTCCAAATCATGGCTCCACTTTATAAAGGTCTCTTTGATGGCCAACAGTTCCTTGTTTCAAATGTCACAGTTAGTCTGGGGAGGGATCATCTTCTGGGAGTAGAAAACATATGGGTATAGCTGTTTCTGAGCCCCCTGGAGCTGGTATAGTACTGCTCTGGTGGCAAAGTTAGAAGCATCTTTTTCTACTCTAAAAGGGAGGGCTGGGTTTGGATGCACCAAGACTGGTGCAAAGGTAAAAGCCCACTTTTGGAAGTCAAATGCAGATCAAGCTGGCATCCATTGGAACCAGACCCTTTTTGAGAAGCAGTTGTATGGGGCTGACCCTCCTGGAAAAATTCTGAGGGTAGAATTTTGTGAAACCCAAAAACCAGTGGATTCCCCACACATTGCTTGGGGGATGGGAGGACAGTTCATTGCAGCTGTTATCTTGTGGAGGTCCATTCATAGTCCTTCTGGACTGAGGATATAGCCCCCAAAAAACACTGTAGCACAGTCAAACTTGCACTTCTCTAATGTTGATGCATATGGTTCTAGTGGAGCCATTCTAGAACAAGGTGGATATGGTCATATCTTTCTTAGGATTCAGAGGAAATGTGAATCATCCAGCTAGACCACCATAAACTGACCCAAGATATCCCAGAAAATGTTGTTGGTGAAATGTTGGAATGTGGTGGGAGCACTGGAGAGTCTGAAAGGCATACATTTTTGGTACAGAAATAACTTTTTGGTTAAGTTTTTTAAGAGTCCAGTGGTGGGTTTTTTGGGGGGGTAGGTGGGAAAGAGACCTCTTCTTAAGTAACAATATTGGTCTGGTTCCAAAGGCTCATGGAAAAGAAGAATTTGCTTAAAAATATGATGGTAGAAGGGAACTTGGGTGACTGTGACCATGCAGTGATGAAGTCAGGTTCCTCAGGAAAAGAAGGAAGGACAGCGGCAGAATAAAGACACCATACTTCAGAAAAGGAGACTTCAGGTGACTGGTGGGATCCCTTGGGAGGCAAGTCTGCATGGAAAAGGAGTCCAGGAGAGTTAGTTGTACTTTAGTGAGGCCATATGAAGTATGCAAGAGCAAGATACCCTGATGTGAAGAAAATACAGGAAGTGCAGGCTATCCAATGAGTTGAAACTCACAAAACGTGTAGCACAGGCATGCAGGGAGAAAAATCAACACATGCCTTGGCTTTCCTAAGATGCATCCAGCAAAGGCATTGGCAATGTGCAGGTGGTGCATGTGGGTGCACGTGCACCCCCTGAGCATGGTGGTGTACCCCATGCAAAAAGATGCCGCTGACACTGCGGGTGCTGCTTGTGGGCAGTCACCGTTTGCTGCCACCCCTTGCCCCTGGCAGTACCATGGCCATCTGTGGGAGCTCACCATTTGCCACTGCCACGCTCCCACCACTGACAGCGCTGCGACCACCTGTGGAAGTTCACTGTGCTCCCCCCAGCCTCTGGGGGCATGCGGTGTTCATAAGCACAGGACATAACAGATAACAAATAGGTATTCTACAAATATGGCAGAAGAAAGAGGAAGACCAAGGAAAGTGTAGGTCACTTAATGCAAAAAGGAATCTAATAAAGGCAGCCCAGAATTTTTTAATGACTTTTTTACTTCGGTCTTAATGAATGGGGTCAGCTGCCAGATGAGAAGCACAGCCGGCAGCAGGATAGGGAAGGAGATAAACAACCTAGCGTAGTGGAAGAACAGGTTAGGGATTTCTTACAGAAGTTGGGTGTTTTCAAGTCAACAGGGCTAAATTTAGCTTTTATCCCAAGGAACTAGCTGAGGTAACTAGAGGGCTATTGACAATATATCTGAGAACTTGTGTGGATTAAGTGAGGTTCCAGCAGTGATGTAACTAGGACGGGATGACTGGGACTGTTGTCTCAGGCAATGACTTGGAGGGGAGACAGAAAAAAAAATGGCTGTTGCCACAGCTGTACAGTCACACTGGAGGTTGTGGTGACAACCTTGAAGCAGCCACTGCTGATATGTGTGGCAGCTGCCCTTGCGTCTGGTCGTGCTGTTATGCTTCTGGGCTGCAGATGACTGGAAAAGGACAAATATGGCTCCTATCTTTAAAAAAGCAGAGAAGGCATGTCTGGGGAAACAAAGAGTGGTTAGTCTGACTTCAGCCCCTGGAAAGATGAAGGAAGAGGTCATCAGAGTATCTTTTTTCAAGCCCCTCAGCAAAATTCTATTAGCTAATGTCACAGGATAAGCAGCCAGAACTAAACAGCATCTAGTCTAAAGATGCCAAACATGACCTACCATAGAGGAGATCCCTTTCAAGGATTCTGCCATGGCAGTGGCAATGGCAAAGGGGCTTTCCTTCTCCACTGCCATCACATGCAAAGTGGAGTCTGATACGCCCTAGAAACTATGAAACTATGCCTGTTCCAGAGGGTGAATGGCCCGTTAATCCAGGTTGTCTCCACAGAAACTGAGTCATCGACAGTCCATTGTGGCAAGTCTGCCACCTACTTCTCAGACAAAATTGCTCATATCCAGCACATCTTGGGGACCACTACTTCAGCTGCAGAGTCTGAATTTGGGTTGGGAGAAGCTCATTCTGGTTTGGCTTCTGTGGATGAGTTTCAATTGTTGTTGCCCACTGTCAGGATTAACTCGGCTGTAGGTGGTCACTTAATGAGTCACCATAGGCAGGCTGGGGTGATACCACATCTGGTGCAGTCCAAGTCATTAGACCAAGGGTTGAGCTGGTATTATGGTCAGGGTGCATGGAAGATCAGAGCCAGGAGGTCTGAACAGTGCAGGAGCAGGAATTATGGTGAGGCTGGGATCAGGCAGGAGCAACCAGGAACAGGGCTGGAGTTGGGTTGGAGCAAGATAGAGATCCAGGACCACACACAGGAGTTTTATTGCTGGGACAAATCCCACAGGAAGTGGGAAGGGTTTTATAGTCCCCCTATTAAGGCTTGTGTTTCCTATAGGTTCCTCTTGGTCAACAGACTCCTCATCAATGTCCCCATGAAAGGGACCAGGTTGGACTGGGTCTGATGGTGCTGTGGCCTTTGCCTCTGCCTACTGGCTTGGCTGCTCTGGGTGCAAGTCCCAGTGGTCATAACATCCATCAGTGCAGAGGATGTGTTCAGGGGAAGAGGGTGACCAGTTGTGATCTTTGCTTGTAAAAGACAGATGGAGGAGATTAGGGTCTCTTTTTGTGGGAACTGGCAGTGTCTCCCTTTGGGAAGGTGAGTATTGGATATTTTTAAATCAGCAATTGTCTGACCTTTACTCAGAAACATGTCTTGGCGTCCAGGGTGGACGACTAGAGACCCTCTGGGTTAAAATCCGTGGAGAACATGGCACAGGGGACACAATGGTGGGAATCTACTACAGACCCCCTACCCAGAGTCAAGACCTTGACCAGGAGTTCGCCAGGGAATTGGTTGAGGCCGCATGCTCCTAGTGCATGGTTGTCTGGATAGCTGAAGTTTCCCAGGACATCTCGTGGGAAGAGCACTTCGCCAAATCCGAGTGGTTGCAAAGCTTTCTCTCATGCATGGAAGAGCTCTATCTGATGCTGATGAGATGGACAAGCACTATCTATGGGCCAACGAGAGGTAAAGCACTGCTCAACCTGGTACTGGCAAATGGGGATGACCTAATCAGCAACATAATGGTCAAAGGGAAGTTGGGTGACAGCGACCACAAGCTGATCACCTTCACCATCCGCCATAAAGCTGGCAAGTCAGTCAGTAATACAGAAATCCTCGACTTCAGGAAAGTTGACTTTGACAAGCTAAGAAGGCTTGTCAGTGAGGCCCTAAAGGGCCACAACCCAAAGGAGAGGGGAGTTCAGGATGAGTGGTTGCTCCTCAAGGGAGCAATCCTGGATGTGCAAGCAAAGTCTATCCTGTCTCGGAGGAAAGGCAGCAAAAGGGCACAGCAGCCCCCTTGGCTCTCCAGGGAACTAGCAGACCTCCTGTGTCTTAAAAGAAAGACCTACAAAGGATGGAGGACTGGATCCACCTCCAAGAAGGAATACTCTGCACTGAACTGGACCTTTAGGGAGCGAACCAGGAAAGCCAAGGCTGTGATGGAACTCCAGCTACGTACAAATATCAAGGACAATAAAAAGTCCTTTTTTAGATATGTGGGGAGCTGGAGGAAAAGCAAGAGCAACATTGGACCCCTGCTAAACCAGATGGGACAACTGACAACCAATGCCCAGGAAAAAGCCAACTTGCTAAATGGGTACTTTGCATCAGTTTTTCACCAGTCCCATGGGATGCCCTCACCCACTACGGGACAGGGAGGCCCGGGTGAGGGGGATTCCTTACCCTCCATCAATGCTGACCTCGTGAAGGAACACCTTGACAGGCTGTGTGGTGGGCCAGTAGGGGGCACTCCTGCGTTGAGCCGCCCACCTCCCTGCACCCGCCCACCTGCCAGGCTCCGAATGCCTCCCTGGGGGCACCTTACATCCAGCCCGACCCCTTCCTGGAGCACCCTCGCTAGCCTGGGGGTAACGTAGCTGCCACCACCCCGAGAATGGACTCACTCTCGGCCTTGTGTCCTCGGGGAAACACAGGCCTAAAGTCCTACGGGTACTCGACCCAGTACAGGCACTTGGGGCACTTCCCCAAGTCCGGGGGCAAAAAGTACAGTCTCCCTTAGTCCGCAGACCTAAGGGGTCTCTTAGGCATAATTTAGACCCACCCCTCAATAAGTCTCCCACACCGGTCACAAAGGAGAACTTTATTGATTACAGGGGTAGGGTGAAGATAGGGTGCAAGATTGAGCAATATCCTAAAAATCCTAAAGAGCAAACAGTCTGGCTGAGGTAGCCTTTTGATCACACGTCTGAGTTACTGCTAGCTAGATATCTAATCAGATCTCGAGTAGCTTACTCACAAGCATCTTCCAAAGGCTGGTGAAGTTTTCCTTTGGAGGCAGGCAGTTTCTTGCTCATGAGTTATGGGGAGAGAGCCAGTTTCAGGTGGTAAAACTTCTCTGAGTCCCCCCGCATGGCTGCTGCCCCCTCCTCCTGGGCAGTCTTAACTTATATATCCCCTGTGACCTCATTCACCTGGTCCAGTGGAGGCCAGCTCCAGTCAGCTGTTAGCCAACCAATTTGAAATACATCACTAGTTGCCGGGCAGACTCCAGCCCACCAGGTAGATGCCCCTCACCCAGGTAGCCGATACCAGTCACGTAGGCAGAGGGAGCAGGTTTCCCCCCTCCCTCAGGAGTGTAGCCAGCTCAGGTTACCTAAAAAGATAGGCTAAGGTGCATCTCCTCTGTTGGGCTCATCCTCATCAAATGGTCACAGCACAGAGTTTTAATCACACTGTCACAGGGCAGAGATTTTGGGGAGAAACCAAGGTGGCTTTCTGCCACAGGCTGGATACCTTCAAGTCAGTCAGCCCTGACAGCTTATACCCCAGGGTACTCAAGGAGCTGGCAAACATCACAGCTCAGCCCCTGGCATGGATCTTCAAGAACTCGTAGTGCCTGAAGATAGGAAGAAGGCCAATGTGGTACCTATCTTCAAGAAAGGGAGGAAAGTAGATCCAGCAAACTACAGGCCCATCAGCCTGACTTCTATCCTGGGGAAGGGCTTGGAAAAGATTATTGAAGAGGCCATTCTTAACAGACTGGCTGACGGCAACATCCTGAGGGATACCCAGCATGGGGTTGTTGCGGGTAGGCCTTGCTTGACCAATCTCATTTCCTTTTATGACCAGGTGACCTATCACCTGGACAAGGGAGAAGAGATTGATGTCATATATCTTGACTTCAGAAAAGCCTTTGATTTGGTATCTCATGATCACCTCCTGGCAAAACTGGCCAACTGCGGCCTTGACCTCATCACGATCAGCTGGCTGGGGAATTGGCTCCGTGGTAGAACCCAGAGGGTGATGGTTGATGGAAATCAATTGTAACGGTGCGCTGTGACCAGTGGGTTCCCACGAGGCTCTATTCTACGGCCTATAGTATTTAACATCTTCATTAATGATGTGGACATTTGTGTCAGAAGCAGACTGGCCAAGTTCACCAATGACACCAAACTCTGGGGTAAAACATCCACACCTGAGGACAAGAGGGTGATCCAGGCAGATCTTGACAGGCTCATGAAATGGGCAGATGAGAACCTGATGGTGTTCAACACCAAAAAATGCAAGGTTCTCCACCTTGGGAGGAAAAACCTGCAGCATGCTTATAGGCTTGGCAGTGCTATGCTGGCTAGCACTACAAATGAAAGGGACTTGCGGGTCATGGTTGACCACAAGATGAACACGAGCCTTCAGTGTGATGCTGCGGCTAGTAAAGCAACCAAAACGCTGGCGTGCATCCATAGATGCTTCTCAACAAATCCTGGGACGTCATTCTCCCATTGTACTCGGCCTTGGTGAAGTACTGCATCCAGTTTTGGGTGCCACAATTCAAAAAGGATGTGGAAAATCTTGAGAGAGAGTGCAGAGGAGAGCCACGCACATAATCAGGTCAGGAAAACAGACCTTATGATGAGAGGCTGTGAGCCATGGGACTCTTCAGCCTGGAAGAGCACAGGCTCAGGGGTGATCTGATGGCCACCTATAAGTTTATCAGGGGTGCTCACCAGGATCTGGGGGAACATCTGTTCACCAGAGCACCCCAAGGACCAACAAGGCCAAATGGTCACAAACCCCTCCATGACTGTTTCAGGCTGGACATAAGGAAGAACTTCTTTACTGTCCAAGGCCCCAAGGTTTGGAATAGACTGCTGCTGGAGGTGGTTCAAGCACCTATTTTGAACACCTTCAAGACACATTTGCATGTTTATCTTGCTGGGATCCTATGATCCCTGATGACTTCCTGCCCCTGGGGCAGGGGGCTGGATTTGATGATCTTCCAAGGTCCCTTCCAGCCCTAATGTCTATGAGTCTATGAGTCTTTTGCTGCTGACTCCCCTGCCAGCTACTGCCCTGTCCCCAACCCCTCTTTTCAGACAAGTTCACTCAGCACATGGTTGACCAAAAGTTATGGGTGCATCTGAATGCTGTTGGATTCCTGGACCCCTGTCAGTCTGGTTTTCATCCTCAGCACAGGGTGGAAACTATACTTGTGTGCTTGTGGCCTTGGTCAGTGATCTTCACATGGATATTGACAGGGGACACCACACGTTATTTATCCTATTAGATATTTCAGTGGCTTTCAATACCCTTCATCATGATGTCCCAGTAGTATGACCTGATGGGTGTTCACAGAACCTCCCTGTGGCAAGGAACTGTGTGTGCCTGCCACTTTAAAGGCCTGGAGCTGGCAGCCACCAGGTGCCTGATGAGGGCAGCCATTTTGGATCTGGGGCTGTCCATATAAATAGAGCAGTTCTGCTGTTGGAGGCCAGGCAACAACATCGCCTGGCCGGAAGGCTGCTGATGTCATCTGGAAGTAAGGGAGGAGCTGTTGGGGAAGGATAGGAGGCTCCTGGCCCTGGGCATGACCAAAAACTGCACCCTGCCAGGAGTGGGTGGCCTGGTGGGGCTCCCAGTGGCATGGGAGCCCCCAGGAAATGCCAGGCCAGTCACCACCCTGGTGAAAGGTGGGTCGGGGTGCCTTAACCCCTAGCCCCCATGACTGGGTGGGTTACCCTTTGTTTTGGAGGGCCCAGAGGGCAGACCCTCAGAGAATGAGGAAAGGGCCATAGACTCAGGCCTGTCTGAGTTTCCCCTGACTGGCCCATGCTGGGACCAGGACCAGGACCAGGAGGTCGAAGGGCCAGGGGCCCACTGTGAGGGATGCCCAGAGCTGAGGGTCTGGGGTCCCAACTGGCCTGGAGGTGGGCCAGGGCTAGTAGCCAAAGGTCCTGGTGGGGGGATCACACCCGAAGGGGAACCAGCTCAGGGAGATATGCTGCCCAGTATGACGGCGGAAGAGGCCACCTGATGAGAGGATTCTAGGTGGGGTTTAATCAGGAGGATTCTGGGGCCCAGTGTTGGGGCCGGTGATGATGTAGCAGCATGATGCTATCTGTGAGGCTTGAGCTGCGGTGTAGGGGAGGAAAGGAGCCGCAGATACCACCTCCTGGCATCAGGGCATGAAATGGGCAGCCTCCCACTTAATTAACATCTATTAACTAATTACCAACAAGACGTGGTGGGTAAGAATGTGGGTGGGCCACACTGAGATCAGCCCTGAGCAGGCCCCCTGTTACATTCCCTTAATTGGTTCTCCCCTTTCCTACCTGGGAGCTTCCAGAGGGTGGTGATGCGTAAGTGCTAGTTGTCCCCTTGGGACCTTCCTGTGGGGTTCCCCAGGAATCCATCCTGGCACTACTCTTATTTATCATGTGTCTGAGACTGTGCAAAGATTTGGAGGTAGGTGCTATCAGTATATGGATGACACCTGTCCCTCTTTTTTGTGTTCATCTGACCCAGTCTTAGTCCTTACCCAGTGCCTGGCTACAACTGGGGACCAGATAAGGATGAATACCTGGACAAGAGAGAGGTGATAGTAACTGGCAGACTTGTGAGGATGTGGATTCTCATCACTGATGGGAATTTCTTCTTGTTACTTATATCTGTAGCCTTAGCATGCTCCCGGACCTTTTGTTACACCTGGATTCTCAGCTGCCAGCAGTTGATAGAAGTGCCGTCATCAAGTCTGTCTGAGGATAAGGCTGCAACTCTTTCTTTGAAATTCAGACCCAGCCACCATTGTCCACACTTTTGTAACTTTGAGTGTAGACTATGTTTTCTCTATAGAGCTGCCATTGAGGATGTCCCAGGAGCTGCACAAGGAGCTGCTTGGATTCCTGAAAATCAGAAATGGAACGGGCCAAGGACTCAGAAGCGATTGTTTGTTTTGGCACTGGAGCTTAAGGATGCTGTAGGGGCAGAGGCAGAGCCTCATTTCAGCATTAAAAAACTGCTTCTTCAGCAGGCCCCCACTAGCTGGCATGGAAGGCAGAGACATCCCTTCTGACTTCCAGGACACTGATTTCAGTTATCGCCCCACAACCATGCACATTTAGTCATTGTTGGGAGTGTGGTAGTGGATTTGGTCAGGCTTCTGGCCTGCTTGACTAGGAAAACAGACAGAGACCAGAAGTGCTGATACTGCTTATTTCAGTTACATGTTCTGAGATAAGGAATCCTGCATGCCTTGTTTTGTCTTGATATACTACCCTGTGCACGGATGTTTTCTTCAAGTAAACTGCCTGTATGTCTGTGTGCAATTTACTATCGTTTTGTTTCTCCAAGGCTGGTTTTTTTTTCTCTTTTTCTGTCTTAAGCATAAATATGCTTGTAAACTTATAGGGTTTGAGAAATCCTTTGAAACAGACAAGTGGGTGATTCCCCTTGCTGCATGAAATCCTCCCTGTGATCACAGTATAGCCCTAAATAAAGAGAAGCTGGCTCTGTCAGTTCTGATTCAAACACAACACGAAGTTTGATTTCTTCCACAGGAGTAAGCGACCAAAGGGACAAGAAAAGGAACCTGAAACACAAGTGAGGAGGTTGGAAGTTCTGGAGGCAGCATTAAACCCCCGGGTTGATGGAATCTGAGGGTAAGCCAAACCAGGACATCTTCTCGTACTGGGGATGTGTTGAAATGTGTAGAATGTGTTGGCTCTAACAAAATTCCAAGCCAACTGGCTTCTTCCCTGCCCTGGGTCCTGTCCCCCTGCAGTAAGCATCCAGTGCCGTACTGGTATTATCAGGGCATTCCAGGAGTCCGCAGAGCCTCTTTCTGTAGCTTTCCATGGCAGGAGCTCTTCACCTTGTAGCTTGTAGGGCCAGCCTGCCAGCTTGGACTCAGCCACTGACTTTATGAAGCTCCTAAGAGGAGCCCTATCCTGTGTCATGTGACTCTGCAGTCACTCACAGGAGTTTCTCTTCTGTTCCTGATGATGAGCCCCCTGCTCTCCTTCCTAGGACTTGGCTCAGCTGTCTGCAGCCCATTGTTTCTGGGCTGCCACCCTGCCTGCCCTTGACACCTTTTACTGTTCTGCCTCCATTCCCTGGGTGAGTTACCTTCCCAGGGTTAGCCTCTACCTGTGACTCGCAGTCTGTCTGTTTGCTGGCAGCCAGTTCATTAGCAGCTAGCTGGTTTCCTAGCTGCCAGTCCTCCCTGGTTCAGCTTAATCTGTTACACTTTCCTTTTAAAGTAACAGGAGATTTCTGGCTCCCTGTTACAGGGGCATTATCAGGTAGGTATATGGGCTGGACAAAGGGTGCCAGACAGAACAAGAGGCCCTTGGCCTAGGTGCTCCAAACATGGTTGGGGAGACGCAGCAAATATCTGGGGTGAGAGGAGGGATGCCAATGGGGCTGGGTGGGCTGTTCCAACTAGAGGTGCACCAATAAAGATTTTTTTGGGCTGATACTAATGGCCAATTATTAACCAGCCATATCAGCCAATACCAATTCGATGGCTGATATATACAGCCTGGCAGCTTGGAGAGCAACATCCAGCCAGTAAGTAAGGGGGGGGGCATGGGGAGAGGGGACAGCCACCCCAAAAAATTGCCACCATCCCCTCTCTCCATGCCCCCCCCCCCCCGACTTACTGGCTGGACACTATTTTCTAAGCTGCTAGGCTGCATTCCTGGCCACGTGCATGCTGTGCACGTGCACATGGCATTTATCGGTGACTTTATCAGCTGTACTAGCCCAAAAAAAAGCCAATTGCCAATAATATCAATTTTCCTTTTATCAGTGCCGATACAATATGGACCGATTATATCAGTGCACCCCAGTTCCAAGCCCAAGGCTCAGCTGAGTGAATTGGCTCTATGTGCCTAATGGAGGCTCCAGAGCTTCATCAGGATGAACAAGGTGCAAGTCTGGGAGTATCCAGGCTGTGCTAGGGCCAGATGGGTGTTTGAAGAAAGTGGGAGGTGTGAAGGCTCCCATGCTGTGTTTTCTGGGGCTTCCCGTTGCTAGCAGAAGTCAGTGGCTGGCAGGGATGGGAGTATGTACCTGCATCTGCCCTTCTGCCCCCATGAGCTTGGGGGGCTTTAGCTTAGTCATGTATGTTCCCCTGAAGATGCTGAAATGCTTCCTGAATGGCAAAATAACCCAAATTCAGTCAGCAGAGCATGAAAGATCGGGAGCTGGAGGCTTATCCGTACAGCCTGTCCCAGCTGGGAAGGATGGCCCCAGTGCTCAGCTACTACTGCCACTCCTTAAGGTAGGAGCTGCCCCAACCCCAGGAGGACTAGAAACCTTGAGTCCCCACCAACACTCAGGAACAGAAAACAGGAGCCTTGAGTATATCTTCCCTGCCACAGCATGGATCTGAGGGGATGGGATATCTATCAGTCCCTTAGAGCCCCAAAGTTTCTGCCTCTTTTAACATCTGGATCATGATTATTCATGTGATATCACCAATCACTTGAGTGTAGCTCAGTGCCCTTGACCCAGCCCATCAAAGAATCCTAGAGAAGTAGGGCTGGAAGGGACCTCCAGAGGTCATCTAAGCCAACTCCCTGCATGAGGCGGGATCTGCTCTATCCAAACCATACTATACAGTCCATAATCTAAACTCTTCATAAGATTACCCTAAGCCCTAACGCAACACAAGACAAAACGCCCGAACCTGCCATAGGTAAAGTAGGAGAACCATGGCCACCAATGTCCTATTAAAAGGTTGCCCAAATATGCTCTAGAGATCCCAGGTAGAGGGCCACACCCCTTGCTGCAGAGGAAGGCAGAAACCACCATGGTCCATGCCAAAATGACCAGGGGGTGAAATTCCCTCCTGACCCCAGATATGGCATATGTCTGACCCTAAGTGAAGGGATAAGACTAGCCAGGAATCTCTGGCTCTGGTCCCAGCAGGAACATTTGTACAGCTCAGTCAAAGTCCCCAGCTGTGGCTGTAGCTAACACTCAGTGCCTCTGAGGAAGGCTTAAAAACCCTGACATGCAGCAGAAAGGTGGGGGCAGGGGCAACCAGCAAAGCATAGAAGCACAGGAAATACCAATGGCAAATGCACCTAAAAGTATACCACAGGTTCCAAATTAGTAGAGGGAAGCCAAATTGATTATCTTCATTAGCCCAGCATTTAAAGTTTCCATTAATGGAGAGATCCATTTTCCTCTTATTTGTTCAAAGAACAAACAGGACCACAAATCATAACTTAAGTCATCTATCTCATTCTCTGCACAAGATCGTATTAGCCTCACAGGACACATCCAAATGTGCATGGATATTTGGTTCCCAGGGGACAAATAGCAGCAGTACACCTTGTGCCACCACTTCTTGTTCCTGGGGAAAACCCATGCCACATGTGCTTTGGTGCACAGCAAATTGCCCTGGGTGGCATAGGGGAGGCTGGAGCCAGCATTGTGCATGCCCCAGCAGCCTTACCTGGGGGCTTCCTGGAGCTGCAGCCATGGCAAACCTGCTGGGTGCCGCTTTGTGTTTTTTTTCCCATGGGTTTTTTTTTAACTCCATCTCAAATGGAGCCAGTTCAGCACCCATGATCCTCCTGCTCATGTGGTTTCAGCCATTTCCCTTCTTTCCCTCACTCAGTTCCTTCCTCAGCCTGACGGAAGTGTGAAGCAAAGTATGTGCTCTGCTCTTTGGTCCTGCTTACGTTATCCTTGATTTCTACACATCTTCAGCCTTACAGCCTCACTTCTCCCCTCCTGTATGTGTGTCCAACTTGCCTTCCACCTTTACATTTTTGAGCAAGTCCTCCATGTTCAAGAGCATCTTCCCACCTCATTGGCCTCTCCACCATGTGTACCAAAAAGTTATTCCTGAAACAGTCCAAGAACTTCCTGGTCAAGGACGAGCTCTACCAGATGGTTCCTGCATCCTGCACTTTCACACTGACCAGCTTTCTGTTGCTGCTCATGGGTTCTCAGCCTATTCCCAACAGCATGATTGAGGAGCTGGTTCATCCAGGTGCGCAGAGAGGTGCCAGTGTTGCTCAGCAGACCCCACTTCCTGGGCTTCACTATGCAACACCCTCAGTCTGACCCACACAACCCCCAGAAGGCTGGAGCCAGAGGCCAGCACAGGTCAGTCTGCACCTGGCCAGGCCCCACTGTGCGGCTGCACCCCCTGGTTGGCTTGGAGCCTCTAGGGCAGGTGCTATCTTCACTTCTGTGGCACCAACCCCGTAGTGCTGACCCCAGTGCATTTTGGATCCTTACAGCTAGGTCAGGGGTTCAGCATGGGTGAGACAGGCAGTGGGAGCCTGGCAGGGAGTCCTTGGAAGTGGGGCAGGTCCAGTTCTGGGGGAGGGACCATAAGGCTATGGCAGGTCAAATATCTCCTCCACCCCTAGGCTGTGAGTCATGGGGCACCCCAAGGCTTGCAGAGAGAGACCCACCACCCAGGCAGCACCTCCAGACCTGGTGCGTGCACATGGTGTGAGGTGCACAGAGCTGGGTGGACCTGTTGCTATACAGGTAGCTGAGTTAGTAGCAACCAGCCTTGGCTGATATGGAGGCTGTGAAGACAGGGAGTGGCAGCCAGTCCTGTGGGATGCCCATGGGCCTCCTGGGCGGTGCAGAAATTTTCTGGATGTGGGCGTCATGAAGCCATTGTGATTGAAGGAGAGGCGGGGGCCAAGGCAGGGCTGTGAGGAGGTGGGAGGGGTGTGGGGTAGCCCTGGATAGATCCTTACTAAGGGAGAACCATTTCCATCCACAGGAGGAGCTGATCTGCAGGCACAGGTGAGCTGGCCTGGAGGGGGCTGCTGTGAGATACGGGTAAGGGGGATGGGGTCGTTGGGGTAGGGAAGCTGGAGTTTTGGGTGTAAAAGGACATGAGAGAGGAGACCCCAGGGTTTGGTAGCCTCCTGGGTGGAAGGGATGAGTCTTGAGAGGGTGGGGGAGGGTGGAACTGCAAACCCCTTGAGAGAGGAGGGGGCTGGGGTGCGCAGCCAGGAGGGAGGCATTGGATAATAGTGTAGTGATGGAGGCCAGAGGTTGGATTTTGTGCCCAGAAATTGTAGGTACTTCAAGTGTGGACTAGTGGGGCGCTGGGGCAGGGTGCAGCTGTGCAGTTCTGCTGGGAGCCATCTGGGGACCTGCTGTTTGGCTCCTGAAGGACAAACTTTGGCCACTGGGTCTCCTTCCCCCCCCCCGTCTCGTTCCCCGCCACACACACACACACTTCCTGTGTGTCTTGTGAAACCAGGACAGCAACAAGGGTCCTGGCTCCATTTTGTTGCCTGGTGCGAACCAGGGCTGGGACTCGGCAAGCTATAGTATCCCCTGTAATCCCTGCCCTGAGCAACTTGTGCGCCCCTCCCATGTTTGTTGATGAAATGTCTTCATCCTTGGCTGGGACCGAGCCAGGCCTTAATTGTTGCAGCCTGCAGCAGTTTCAGCAACAAGCAATCTCAGAGCGGGGCACATGCCCTCCTCATACTCCCTACGTGTAGCCTATGAGGCTGGGCCTAACAAGGGTCCTGGAGGAGCTGGAGGGCAGGGGCAGATGTGTAGCAGTCCCAGCACTTGTGTGATGTTGGGAACATGCAGTAACCTTGGTCCTGTCTGCTGCAGCCTGGGGCCATAGAGACAGTGCTGTCCTTCTCCTGACTGGTCCCTTCTCATCCGGCACCAATGAAGTGCTGCCTGCTGTTCCGCCTGGGTGTGCTCCTTGCCTCCCTCCTGATGGGTGCTGTCTCCAGCCTGTGGATCCTATGGGTGGTGCTGACCAAGGGGCCACGCGAGGCCTTCTCCTGGAGGGTGAGGAAGACCCCACCGTCATTCCTTGTGGACAACACCTATGGGGAGAAGCAGTACCTGCAGCTCAAGGTGTGTTGGGGAGCAGGGGTGTGCACTGCAGGAGCCTCTAGCAGGTTGCAGGTATCCTGCCTCTGGCTGCAGCTGGTGGTAGAGGCATCTGAGTGGCCTGGCTCTCCAGGTTCTGCTGTGGCCGGGGCTCTTGAGCCTGACTTGGGGTCAGGGGTCCACAGGGGAGCCCAGGGAGAAAGCTGAAGCCTGGGAGAGCCCTGTTGCAAGATCTGAGCTGGGGGAGGGGTGTGGGTAGTGGTGGGTTTCTTATGAGGTGTGGGAATCAGGATAAAACCAGCCCCCACTTTCAGCAGAGATACCTCGGCTCATGGAGGAGCACCAGAGATGTGGTGGGTGGGCACAGGACATATGGTTTGACCATTCCTTCTCTTTGTCCTCCCACCCCTGCAGAGCTCAGGGCTGCACTTGCACTACATCACGGCCGGCCTGGAGAAGGCGCCGCTCTTGCTGTTCCTGCATGGGTCCCCCCAAAACTGGTAAGTCTGTTTGGCCATTCTAAAGTTGGGGTAGGCAGGGAAGGGACACAGGGGCTGGGGTGGTGCAAGAAGCACAGGGATTTTATTACCACTGTGACTAAAGTGGGGCTCCACAGATCAGGACCTTGGCTCTCACAGATGGTAGGAGTGGAGAAAGAAGTGAAAGGGGGGCGACTGTCTGATGGTGGCCAATGTCTTGCTTCTGCAAAGGTTGTCAAAATATGATCAAGAGATCCCAGGTAGAGGGCCATGCCCCCAGCTATAGAGGAGGGCAATCCCCACTCCAGTCCATACCAATCTGACCATGGGATAACATTCCTTCCTGACCCCAAATCTGGTAATTGGTCTGAGTCTGAGCACAGAAACCTCCAAGTGCAAGTCCCAGCAGGTGCATTGGCACAATCCAGTCACAATCCCCAGCCTTGGCTGCAGCCAACACCCAGTGCCTCTGAGAGAGGCTTAAAAACACCCTGACTCATGAAGTGGGGGTTGTTTCCAGCCCCATGCAGCAACCAGCAGAGTCCAGAAGCCTGGGAAATGCCCATGGATAGGGCTGACCAGCCACTGATGCCCCTTGTGCCCTGCCAGCTGTGGGAGTCCCTTTGCCAGGCACAGCCCTTGTAGCAAGGGGGTAGATAGCACTGTGGTCAGTCAGGGACCCTTGGTAACTGCAGAGGAGAGGGGAGGTGGGGTGTGGAGAGGGGTTGGTTGGATTAGAGGCAGTGACTCCAAGACTCCCAGTTCCTTGGACTGATCCATGACAGGGAGCAGCCAGACCCTCTGGAATCAGCTGGATCAGGGAGTGGCCTTGGCAAAGGAGGCCAGGAGCTGACCTGAGCACACGTGTGCTGGTGTATGGCAGGTTTTGCTGGCGCCACCAGCTGCGGGAGTTCCAGAAGCAGTTCCGGGTGGTGGCGTTGGACCTGTGGGGCTATGGTGCCTCAGCCGCCCCCCGTGAGAAGAAGTACTATGACTTGAAGATTGTAGCAGAGGATGTGCGAGAGGTCATTGAGACACTGGGAACCAAGGAAGAGGATGGTGAGGATACATTGCAGGGGTAGAAGCTCATCTCTGGAGCACCAGGAGGAATGGTGCATTGTGGATTGTAGTTAGTGGTCCTTGCACTGGGTTCAGGTCCCCCTGGGTACAGAGAGGGATGTTATCAGGGGTTGTGCTTCCAGGGTAGGGTGAGGTGAGGTGAGGGAAGGGGTTTAGTTCACAGAGCCCCAGATGGAGCAGGTCTTTGTGCTGGGCAGTGCCCATGGAGGCAGGTTCTGAAGGGGAGCTGCGGGGGAGATCAGGTTGTCCAAGGGCTGACAACCAGTCCATTAGAGTCTGATCCTTTGTAACCCAGGTGGGTGCCCCTTATTCTTTGGTGATGTGTGGTGTGACCCTGGAGCAGATCCTGTGGAGCAGGCCTTATGCCCCAATGCCCACTAGGACATCTCAGGTCAAATGTCACCTCCTGCATCTCAGGCTTCTTCGGCAAGTACCACGTGCTAGAGCCCCTCATACTCAAGGCAGGTTTCCATCAGAGCACAGGGAAGGATCTAAGTGAGTGCCAGGGGTTTGCCAAATACTGGGGAAGGGATGGGTAAATGAGGTGGAGGGGAGGAGGGGTTCCCCTATGACAGTGGATCCTGCCCTGGTTCAGGGCGTGTGGCCAGTCTAGCCCCTGTGTGCTACTAGTGCTGCTCTTCTCTGATGGCCTGTCTCTCCATCTGTCCATCTGGCTGTCTGCAGGCTATGCCAAGGCCATTGTGGTGGGACATGACTGGGGTGGCTTCTGTGCCTGTGTCTTGGCTGCCCGCCACCCTAGAATCATGAAGAAGCTGATCCTCATCAACTCTACACACCCCACCTCCTGCCTAGGTGATGTCCTGACCCCCATCTCCCCCACCCAACTAAACCCCTGTGCCCAGGTCCAGAAGAGCCAGGGCAGAGGTGGCACCAACTCTTGCCAGCAGCAGGAGCCCTGGGTGGCTGGCAAGGGCTGGTGGTATCTGGACAAACAGCTCCCTGGGACTTGCCCTCCCACCCCCAAGCCTGGTCTCTGAGCCCTGGTCCCTAAAGCCATTGGGACCTGGGCTGAGAGCATGTGGGGTCCTCCTTCTGATGGGAACCGTGGATACTAGCAGGGAGTGTGGGGGATCCTGTGACCTCACTGCATCTGTCTGCCCCTCCCTTGTAGAGCACATCTGTAGCAAACCCTCACAGCTGCTCCGCTCCTCCTACATGTTCCTGTTCCAGCTCTGTGGCTATTCTGAGCTCCTCCTGTCCTTGGGCGACTTCCAGGTGAAAGCAGGGCAGGGAGGGTTGCAATGGGGTGGGGTGGGCAGCTCTCCTTCAGCCCAGGGCTCCACATATGGAACTACATGTCGTCATTCTCCAGTGGGGTGAGGAATCAGCCCAAATATGGCATGGGGAGGGCTTGATTGCAGCATCAGCTGCTGGGGCTCTTGGGACATGGTCCTCAGACACGCTGTTACCTGACACTGAACAAGTCCAAACAGTTGCACCTCCAAAAGCACAGCCTTCCCTATTGTTGCCAGCTCTGCGCTGCTCTGCACCCTACAGCACAGCTCTACCCTGGGGCCCTGGGGTTAGCACTGCTCTGGGGGTGGAAGGCATGCCCTGCACATAGACAGCCATGCTCAAGAGCTCACCAGCAGGGCAGGGAGTTTGCTGGTCTGGCCCAAACCTGGGATTCCCCTGACCCACGGGTTTAATTCTGCCTTTAGAGCCCTCTGCCCCATTCCTCATTCATTTAGAGACTCTTGTTGAGTTTTTTGCCCTGTTGTTGCAGCTCCTTCACTCCAGCTGTGACTATACTGCCACAGTGGTTGGGGGCCACATCCTGTGAGTCAGAGGGCAAAGTCCTGGCTTTCCAAGCCCTTTGGAAAAGCAGCGTGTTAAAACTCTGCTGAGGAGGGGAGGGCAGGGGGAGAAACCAAGGTACAGGAAGGGAGGGGCCTGGCCCAGACTTCTAGGGACCACGTGGGAAGTAGAATTCACATGCCAGGCAGATGGTCTGATTCCTGGGGCTTGAGAGAACAAGTGGGGCTGTGTTGGTGATCACGTCAGAGAACAGCTGCTCCAGAATGACTGGGTGCAGCAGGGACTCAGCTCTGCTGTTGAACAGACTGAGAGTGCAGGGCAGTGAGTGAACACAGGGTGGGATGGGAGGTGGGGGTGTAAGTCTTAGTCCACAGGATATTATTGATCATATGGTTTAGACACAGGCTGCCAGGCAAAGCAAAGGGAGTTTCATTGACAGGCAGGATGTCCCAAGGCAGGACAGTGACCTGGGAGAGAACCCCCACCTACACTGGGCACAGCAGTGCCAGGCAGGGAGCTGCCCAGGCGTTGGATGCAAAGGACCTTGCACAAAGCCAGCTTGCACAATTGATGCCACATGGGACACTCACACCAGCCTGTCTGGCAACAGCCACCTGCTTGGCTCAGCCCCACACAGAGCCTGGTTCAGCCTGCACGGCTCAGGACTCATGGTACAAGTTTTGTAGGCATACTTGGGGCAATGGAGCAGGGGATGATGGGGATGGGTGGGCCATTCCCACAGGCACAGTTCAGCTGAGCCCCTTTGCTCCATGTGCCCCTGGAACCCCAGGGCTCAGCCAGCATGAACAGGGCATGTTGATGGGGGTAAAGTGGGGGCATCTGCCCAAAGCCAAAGTTAGCATTTGCTGCTGAAAGTGGGAAGGGCTCAGTGATGGACATCTGCAGCCTCAGGCACATCCCATCACCACTGCATCTTGGGCTGCCTGGCACTGAATGGGATGTGCACACGAAAGGTGTGTGCCCCTGGTGGCTGTGGGGGGCGTGATGGTGATGGTGGCGATGGCAGGAGCACAGCGGCAGTGAGCAGGGAGCTCCTGGAGCTGCTGCCAGCTGTACTGCTGGCAGTGGGGGGTGGGATGGGGGTGGCAAGCGCTGATCAAGGTCGGCGACCACCTAGAGCTGCCGCTGGCAGTGTCTTTGCAGAGGGTGCACTGCCATGCTCAGGGTGTGCACCTATAGATGTCTTCTGCCCTTATCAAGTCAAGGGGCTCCAGCTTGGTCACATCTGAACTCTTGCAGATGGTGAAGTGCTTCCTGACCAGCATATTTACCCGAATCCGGAGCCCCCAACGCCGCCTGAAAGAGCAGGAGCTGGAGGCTTACCTGTACAGGCTGTCCCAGCCAAGGGCACTGACCTCAGTGCTCAACTACTACAGGAGCCTTCTCAGGTAGGCTCTGACTCCCTGCAGATCTCCTGCACCAGGCAGGGATGACACCCTTTGCTCCCACCCACATTCAAGTGCAGGGAACATAAACCTTGGGCCCAGCCCTTTCCTGGCATAGCATTGATCCAAGGGGCTGAGAGATGGAGGGGGCCCAAGACCCTGGGGGTCCCAGAGTTGCTGCCCTTTTGTCACTTGCCTTATGGTGGTGGTGTGCTGGCATTTAGATGAGTCCAGGGTAAATGTATTGGGAACTGTAAGTCTCCTGGGTGCAGCTTGTGTAGTACACCACATGGTCTGGGTAACCACCCCTGAGCCTGGACCAGCCTTTTCTTGTCTTACCGTCCTGGGGCGAGGGGGCCTACTTTGATACCCATCCGCCCAGCCATTTTCCCTTAGAACAGCATTTCCCAACTGGTGTGCCATGGTACACTGGTGTGCCATCAGGCATGTCCAGGTATGCCATGGCCTTTTCCGCTAGAGCCATGCCTCCCCACCTGCTGCAGCTGCACAGACAGACAGGCACGGGGATGTGGCTCAGCCAGTGATTCCAACACTGTGCTATCCACTTCCCGCCACTCACTACCTCCCCCTCCTTGGTGTTCAGCTGCTCTCCATCCAATTCCTCTCTCCCTCCTCCCCTGCTCCGTGGCATTTGGCCACTCGCCACCCCCCTCCCCTGCCCCTCGGCTGGTGTACCATGGAGTGTAGGAGGCCATGTAAGTGTGCCATGGGGTGAAAAAGGTTGGGAAATACTGCCTTAGAAGAAGCTCTGGGCACTCCAGTGCCAGGCCACAGATTGTGTCACCCTCCAAAAGGACCTCCTACATGTGGGATTCTCCCCACTGGGCACTATGGGGCTCGGGTGCCAGCACAAAGCATCCCAGCTCTGTGCGACTCAGGGCTGCACCAGAGTTCTCTGGGGTGGGGGCAGGGTTTGCTCTGTTTCTTCTTGTCTTGGTGAGCTCTTCCCTCTGTCTGTCCACCCATCTGCCCCTGCAGCAAACCACCTGAGAAGGTGGAAGACATTTTGGTGCCCACACTGGTGATCTGGGGGGAAAAAGATGTGTTCCTGGAGACTGAGGCAGTCCTGCGCCTGGTGCCATACCTACGCCGTGGGTGTCGCATGGAGTGCCTCCCCAATTGCAGCCACTGGGTGCCCGAGGACCAACCTGAGAAGGTCAATCAGCTGCTGTGGGGCTTCCTGCAGGAGAGCAACTGAGGCCCTTGCAAGGTGTGAGAGGGGTGGTGCTGTTCACATTTGGCACAGCGGGCCTGGGCTACTCTAGCCAGATACGCAAAGATTGTACTCTGCCTCACACAGAAGCACGTGCAGGTTTTGGGGAAGGTTCTGGGACAAGTGTGGCAGTAACACATGCCGTGAACAGCAAGTCTGTGAGCATGGATGATTGGGGAAGAGGGAGGGGCAGGTGAGTGACAGCTTCAGTGCACATGATGACTTTGGTGGGGGGGATCAGCTTTGGGCTCCTCTCCCTGCGTTGGACTGGGTTTTTGGGTTTGCCTCTTGGAGCCTCCATTCCTGTGTCCTCATGCTTGGCTTGCTAAATCTGATAATAAAGGGATGTTCTGTATGGGGATGATGTGATGGGCTCTGTCTATTAACAGTGTGTGCTGGGAACCAGTGCCTCCCAAACAGCAGAGCCTATCTACTGGGTCTGATCCTTGACATGGTGTGCTCTGAGCTTGGCGCTGTGGTTTCAGCACAAGTAAGCTAGAGAACAAGGAGGAACTGTGAGTGTCAGGATTTTGGAAGCTTCAGAAAAGTCAGCTTCCATAAAGCAAACTTCAGCAACCCCAGAGAACTGGTGGACAGGATTTTTTGGGAGGATTCTTCCCCTGTCTGAGGGGAAAAGAAATCCAGGAGAGCCAGTTGTATTTTAAGAAGACAGTATGAAATGCAAATGAGCAGGCTATCCTGATGTGAAGAAAAGACAGGAAGCGCAACAAAAGACCAGCTTCCTGAAATAAGGAACTATCCAATGAACTGAAATTCCAGAAAAAGTCTCATTAAAAGTGGAAATTTTGCCATTCTACTAGGAAGGAGTGTAAGGGTATCACACAGGCATGTAGAGAGAAAATCAGAAAGACCAGGGCACACATTGAGATGCAGTTACCAAGGAATATAAATGGCACAGAAAAACATCATACCACTGCCTGCTTACAAACATGAAAGAAAATCCCCAAACAGCACTTTAAGCTAGTTGCACCCTGCTCCAAGGCTAGCACATGCCCAGAAGAGGCATTGCGTTAGTTTGACCCAACTTGCCCAACATCTGTATAGATCAGGCACGTCAGTGGGGCGTTTTGGCTTTTTAATCTGATAGATGATTAAATCTATCAAAGCTGAGCTTCATATAAAGTGCCAAGAAGCCCCGCTGAAGCTATACAGATGTTGCAAGCCAGATCAAACTAATGTGCTTCCTGTTCCTTTTTGTGTCTGTCAGCAGTCAGTGTCAGAAGTGAGAGGAACATCAAGGGAAGTATAGCTCATTAAACACAGAGGACTATCTAGTCATGGATGATGGAGCAAATTAAATGGTTTTTTCCTACATTCTTCATGAATAAGGTCAACAGCATTACGAATTGTACGTAGATTTATGGACTGTCCATAAAAATGTAGGCTAATAATGCCTGTGTGTAAGGTTTATAAAACAATGAACCAGCCATAAAAACACTAAGCAACCTGGACCTAATTGAGAAGCCATCATCAGGAATGAAACTGGAGTTAAGTGATGAAGAACAGACAGAGCAGAGTGGTGCCACCTGGTGTCTGATTGGGAGTGCAGCAACTGGCAGGGAGCTCTGTCTGGGTTTTGTAGCCCATGGGAGCTTTGGGAGCCTCCTCGCCCAAACAATGTGCTGTTGCTGAGTCCCATCACCTGCCTGTAACACTGTTGGGTTCAGGTAGGCAGAAGTCCTTTTTTGGGGGTTCTGTGCAGGGATAGAGGAGCAGGGTCCACAGGGGGGCTGTGCCCCCAGCCCCCTCCCCCACCATGCTTCTTCTTCCCCTTCACAGACTTACCTGCACCATGCATGGAATTGCTCTCTGCTGAGCTGTGCAGCTACTCTCTGCCCCCAGGACAAAGGCAGCAGAACAGGGAGATCCAAGCAAAATACTAGCCCTGGCAGTTGGACAAAGTATTTTAAAAGCTCCATGTCTGAAATTGGGCTCCTAAGTGAATGGGGTGCTTAGCATACTGGATAATCTTCAGGCCACTTGTCCTTTAAAGCCTAAATTTAGGGCTCTGTGTTTTAAAAAAATGCAGATATACACTTTTTAAAAAGGGGAGATCCTCTAAAAGGCTATCTACAAACAGATGAATCAAAGAAGAATCAAACTACCCAGGAGGCATGCTCCATTGTCCTTGTAGCTCAATACATAGCAAATGCAGTCAGACTGGTAAAACCACCACTATAAGCTACATTGGTGCATGTGCACCCCAAGATTGGCCATACACCCCTTGGAAGCACCAGCTGTGAAACCAGAAGTGCCAGCAGAAGTGCACTTCTGGTTTCGCTGCTAGCACTATGATTGGCTGCTGGGAGACCATGTCCTCCCCACCCCCGCTTCAGTAATCTGATGCCCCAGACTCGGAAGGCACCAGTCACCCATGATAAGCTATCTTTTATTACGCCAACAATAATAGTTAGAAAAATTCTTCTTTGCAAGATTTCAGGTACAAACACCCGTGTTCAAGCAGAGGGAGCATCTGCAGGTGTTTTGTGCTCTTCCTGGAAGGGTTATCTCAGAAACCAATGTGCCAGTCAGTGAAAATGCAGATTTCAGCAGACAATGGGTGAGAGACGATAGGGAGGGGAGGAGGGAGGGGAATGTTGACCTGTAGCTGGAGTCTTTGGGTAGAGGCAATATCTTTTATTAGACCAACTAAATAGTTGCAAAAAGTTGTTATTTGCAAACTTTTGGGGACACACGTCTGACCTCAGGGAAAAAAATAAGAAATTAAAAATGGTGAGAGATATGAAAGATGGTCAGAAATCCCTCAGGTGTGAAAACAGCCAGTCTTTAGAAAGCTGCTTTGCAGGAATTCAAATTTAGGAGGATTGCAGGGAACAAAAGCGGTTGTTTTCCTGTAGGTATCAGATGCCAGCCAGGTTGGAGGGGGCAAGGGGGGCACATAAAATCAATGTTAAAAATAAGTCCTGGTTGTTGAAATTGGGTTTTTGAAATTTACCTGTAGCTGGTAATTTGTAGAGAGGTACCTGGGTTATCAGATGTTAGGCAGGTTATAATGTGCCATAAATCCAATCCTCAAAGGGAATTTACAAGACATCTATCACAGACTAGCCTATGAACTTCACTTCATCAACCTACTGGATGCAAAATATAGGCAGTTGGGCTGAAAGATATTAAAACATTTAAGTAGTCTGTATACTTAACCAAATGGCAGATAACTGATGTCCTTAATGTATTCAAAGCAAAGAAGAAATTCCCACTGATGAGACTACAGGGGGTTTCAAATAGTAGCACCCAACATTTGTTACCTCTCTTGTCCCAAGGTGCCTAAAACGTAGCTGTATATAGTCTTTAACAAACCCTGCCTTGGGCAGAGGGAGGAGAGTGGGTAGCCTGGCCCAGAGACCACCTGGCCCTGGGCAGCCAGGAAGGCTCACACCTTCCCCCTTGGCCTCAGCCATGCTGGGCAAGCTCAGGCAGCTGCCCCTTCACACTTTTACATGTGCTCCGAGGGTCAGGGGGGTGGCACTCTAATTAAAGTGGCACAGTCATGTGATAGTATCCCCACCCTTAAAAAATTGTGGTGGCAGTGCTTGAACTGAAGCTCATTCAAATAACTTTAGTTCAAGTACCCCCACCACAATTTTGAAGCGCCAGGACACTGAGCAATGGCAAAACTGAGTAGTTAATTTTGGCACTGCATGGTGTGCTTTCTTTATTAATGCAGCATGTAAACATTTAGCTGGTCTATTTATTAATGCTTTTGGATACATTCATTTTTAAAATGGGGTGTGAAAGGTCCCTAATTTTCTGTTTGCCCAGGGCCCCAATAAATCTTAATCCACCTCTGGGCAAGGGACCCAATCCTTCTTTCGACAAAGCCTGAACACCACCCCCATAGCCAAGGGGCGAAAATGCCAGCGGGCTGAGCAGCCCCTGAGCTGTAGGGCAGGGGAGCCACATCCTTAACCCACACAGCGGCAGTTTAAAAATACATGTTAAAAAGTAAGGAAATTAAGGAAACAACACTTAATTACATTTCTTAAATTAATGCAATCACAACAGTTTTGGTGAACTGTAGATGTCAGAGACCTGTGAGCTGCACATCAGTGACCTGTCTGTAGCAGGGATCAGTGGTTTGGCAGTGCCCCCTGCTGTAATTGAGTACCAAAGAGATCAGCTGGGTGGATTGTTATGTGATGCCCTCTGCTGTAAATTACTGTAAATAGCGCACTGAGATTTACTCGATTTAAGAGCTGTCACTTGTACACAGTGATGGAATGATTTAAAACACAGTTTTGGAGGCATAAAATAAACCCATTTAATTTACTGAGCTGTCACGTGTACAAGCATCCTCTAATTCTGATCCCTACACTATGAACTGCTTTTCCACTGAAAAAAGTTAGACTTTCTTCATTATCAGACCCTTTGAAGATTTTTTCTTCTGCCTGCTTCAAAATTTAAAAAGGCTTCTTTTCATTACTTACAATGAAAAATGAGGCACCAGTATCAATTAACATTTCCTGCCTCCGTGTCTCCTCTTCCCACAGATCAAATTTCACTCTTCTTGTGAGGCATCCCCAATTCTACTGTGATAGGTGCCAATGCTAAAATGGGGTGCACTGGAGACACCAGGCTGCCCTAATAGCGACTTTAAGAAGGTGCACTACTCTTCTTCTTTTCTTCTTGCTTTCCTTCATTCACCTTTTCTTCATGGTTTGCCAATCTCTGGAGCAGCTCAGCAGGCAGTAACCGGCCTATATCTTCCTTTTTCTGGTACTGAAGAAGTCTACGCCACAATTCTACTCTTAAGAGATCATTCTGTTTTGGTTTTTTTGTCTTTTCCTTCCTGTTTATCACCAAGGAGCCTTGTTTTCCGTAATAAAAAAAATCACAGATTCTTGCAAAAGTGCAAAAAATCTGCTCTGCTAAAACGAGAAATCTGTTTTGGGGGAAATCTGTGTTTTTCTCCATTTTCCCATGGGAAACTGAAAACCCAGATCCCTGATAATGACCACTCAGCTTGTAGTTGTGGACTTGTGGGCCAGTTGCGTGGCTCCATACTTTCCCTCTTCCATGCATCATGCCTCACAGATGCATCCTCACAGGTGTGCAACCAATTGCTGATACAGCCCCTCACTCGGCCTTCCGACCCCTCAGCCGCTCAGCCCCACTCCAGTTGCCAGACCCCTCGGTCTCTCCTCCAGCCCCTCTCTGGGCCCTCAGACTCCTTGGTCTCACCCAACCCTCCCTGGGCTACTGGGCCCCTCAGTCTCTCTCCTGGTCCCTCTCCGAGCTGTCAGCTTCTCTCTTGGTACCTTGTCTTAGACCCTTTTTGTTCTTCATTTTCTCAGCTGCTCTCTATGCCCTCAGACCCAGCCGGCCCTGCGCTCTTATGCCTGGCCTCTCTCTGGGCCGTTGGACCCTTCTGGTCCCAGTATACTTACTGGACCCCACGATAATCCTCAGGCCCCACTGGACCACTGGACCCACATGGGCCCTATAATGTTTACTCTAGGCCATTGGGTTGCAGGGATGGGGTATTTGCTCAGACCTCTGTGCCCCTGGTGGTCTGTCCTCGAGTCAGCATCCAGCAGCAACAGGTGGGATGAAAAAGAGCTTTGTCTTTATTCAGCAACACACGCACTCACAGCTTGCAGGGGAAACCACACCGACAAACCGCACCCATGGCACGTGCAGGGAACCGGGAGCGTTCCACTGCAGGCCCCTTAAAGGTACATTCCAGATACCCCAGATCTGGTCTGCCTGGCAAGCGCTTTCTGTTGGGGTGTTTTCCCCTAGCCTTCTCCTCCATGGGGTAACCCACAAGGCAGTGACTCCTTGCTCAGGCCTAGCCTCACCTACCGGCCTCTGGGTCAGGTGAATGCAATCAGCCCTGACCCTCACCTGCCAGGGCAGGCACATCCAGGGGCAGGCACATCAAGTGCCCTGCCACAGGAGCAGCAAAACCACCCCTGCAGGGTGTGAAAACAGTGCTGTGGGTGTTACCTTGGGGCCACCTGAAGCCGGTTGTAGCTGAAGAAGAGGTGGAGCCAAGCAGGGCTGGGAAGGGATATGGGATGTCACCAGGCAGAGTAAAAACTGTTTCCCTCTCTGGCTTGGGTGCAGAAGATGCCAGGCTGGAACCACAGGTAAGCTGGGCTGGAGGGGGCTGCTCTGTGATGGGGGGAACAGGATCGGGGCCATGGCAGTCAGATGAGGGTGGCTGAGGCTTGAAGGTGGGGAAGGATGTGGAACAGGGAGCCCCAGGGCTACGGGGTGCCCATGGTGCCTGCCATTCAGCTCTTGGGGTGCCCATGGTGCCTGCCATTCAGCTCTTGTGACACAGGCCTGTTGCTGGCTCTTCCTACCCTACCACCCCTGGCAGTGCCTGCCTGTCTTTATCAGTGTCCTGGGCATGAGGAGTGGGTCTGTGGTCTGATTTTATTGCCTGGTGCTTCAAGGCTGGGCTGAGTCTGAGGAGAGCCACAAAGCTGAGCAGTGGCTGCAGGGGATGTCTAACACATGTGCAAACCCCTTCCTTACATGTTGCCAGCTGTGGCCATGAGAAACCTGGCTGTGGCACTATTATAGGACAGGTCCCAGCGTTGCAGCTACTTAAAGGAAGCTGGAGGGGGAGGGAGTGGTATTTCTCTTTGCCCTGTCCTCATACCCTGGCTGCATGCTCCGTGCCATAGATGAGGGCTGTTCCCAGAGTAAGTAAGAGCAGGTCAGACCCCTGCCTGTGTGGGATGGGGCAGACAAGGAAGATCCTGCTTTAAGCAGGGTGTTGGACTTGAAGTGACCTTACCGTTGACCTGTGAGTGAGGCCCCAGGATGTATCCCCTGGCAGAGGCAAGTGGAGCATGCCCAGGCTGGTGGCAGAATCACAGAGATGGGGTGTATGCCCTGGGAGCTGGTGCCCCCTTGCACAGTCTCTGTGGGGAGCTCCTGGGTGATGCACCCTGGGACACACTGGGCTGGAGACGGAGCAGGCCACAGCGCTGAGTCCCTGGTTACCACCTTCCAGCTGAGATTGGCCTTGGGCCAAAGTGTGTGCCCTTCCCATGTCAGTCAGTGCCATCTTCCCTTTGCTCCTGGCTGGAGCTGATCCAGGTCTGGCTTCTGCCCATCCACACCCTGGTGCAATTTCCATGGGCACCGAGAGCGCCAGCTGCAGCCGCCTCTATCCCACGTGGCAGCAGAGCTTGAAAGTCACTCTCATGGCTTCTCCGGGGTCTCACAGTGTTCCTGGTGCAGCGAGTGCCAGCTGTTGTAGTAAATTTAGTTAAGGGGTGGAGGAATGAAAATGAAATGTTCACTGAAATTAGTCCAGTCTCAAATCCTAATTTATTAAACATATCAGCAATACCAGTATTTAGGCAAGGCTTTAAATACAACACACAACTTCTAAGCAAACCCTAACAGTCATTACAGGTGTTTTTACGCAAGCCTTCTGATGGATGCAATGATTTCAGCTGGTCAGGCATCCATCATAGCACCCTGGTTCAAATAGTTGTTGTTTCTAGGTTTTTATATAGTTTTTTTACAACTCTCTTATGTATGTCACATATACGGTTATGTCATAAATATTCACCAATCAGTTTACAGCGGCTGTCTTCCTGTCAGGCTGCTGGCTACATCCCATGGTCTTGGACAGTTAAACCACATCCTGTTTTAACCATGTCTGTTATTGTGTATTGTGCAATACTGGGCCAACACCATTAGCTTAGTCTACCTGCACTTTATGGTCATTAACATTACTATCATACTAATAATACTAACAACTTAGACTATCAAAATGAAAACAATAAGGTGCAACATTAAGTATCCCCATGGTGGATAGAGACCAGTACAACAGTGCCTCCCACCAGTGGTGTTCTCCTGTTTGTTTTTAAAATCATAGAATCATAGAAAATTAGATTTGGAAGGGGCCTCAGGAGGTCATCCAGTCCCAACCCCCTGCTCAAAGTAGGACCATCCCCACCCAACTAGATCATCCCAGCCAAGGCTTTGTCTACTCAGGTCTTAAAAACCCCCAAGAATGGAGATTTCACAACCACTCTGGGTAATCCATTCCAGTGCTTTACTGCATTCCTAGTGAGAGTCTTTCCAAATATCTAACCTAAACTTCCCTTAATGTAACTTGAGACCATTGCTCTTTGTTCTGTCATCTGCCACCACTAAAAACAGTCTACCTCCATTCTTTTTTGAACCTCCCTTCAGGCAGTAGAAGGCTGCTATTAAATCCCCTCTCAGTTTTTTCTTCTTCAGACTAAATAAACTCTGGTCCCTCAGCCTCTCCTCAGAAGTCATGTGCACCAGTCCCTGAACCATTTTTGTTGCCTTCCATTGGACTCTCTCTACTTTGTCCACATCCTTTCTGTAGCTGGGGAGCCTAAAACTGGACACAGGACTCCAGATGCGACCTCACTAATGCCAAATAGAGGGGAAGAATCACTTCCCTCGATCTTTTGCAATGCTCCTACTAATGGAGCCATGTATACTGTTAGTCATCTTAGCAACATGGGCACACTATTGGCTCGCATGCAGCTTATTGTCCACTGTAATCTCCAGGACCATTTCCACAGCCTGTAGTGGTGCATAGGATTGTTCCATCCTAAGTGAGGGACTTTGCACTTGTCTTTATTGAATCTCAGGATATTTCTTTTGGTCCAATCCTCCAATCTGTCTATGTCACTCTGAATCCTAACCCTACCTTCCAGTGTATCTACTAGCTTGGTGACACCAGCTTGGTGTCATCTTCAAATTTGCTGAGGGTGCACTCCATCCCATCAAGGTTGTTGATGAAGATATTAAACAAAGCCAGTCCCAGGACCAACCTCTGGGGCACTCCACTTGATGACAGCTGCCAACTATGCAGGGGGTAGGACTTGATGATCTATTGAGGTCCCTTCCGACCCTAACATCTATGAATCTATGAACTAGACACTGAGCCACTGATTGCTACCCTTTAAGCTTGATGATCCAGCCAGTTTTTTATCCACTTCACAGTCTGTACATCCAACCCAGACTTCCTTAGCTTGCTTGCAAGAATGTTGTGCGAGACCATATTAAAGTCAAGGTATATCACATCCACTGCTTTCCCTGCATTCACAGAGCCAGTCATCTCATTATAGAAGGCAGTCAGGTTGGTCAGGCATGGCTTGTCTTTGGTGAATCCATGCTGACATCTGTGATCCCCAGGCCGGCAGCAGCAAAAGAACTGAGGGAGCGGGGGGGAACCCCCTGGAGTTGTGCCCAGGCTGCGTATTGTGAGAAGATCCTTAGGAGCCAATGGCTGGCAAGGCCAGCTGAGAAGACCTAAGCCCTGAAGGCCCCAGCACCTCCCCACCCTGTTTCCTCCTACTCCTGGTCCCCACTGAAGTGGTGGGGGCTGGGTGGGAGGCTCTTCCTTAGATCTCTTGAGTGCATTTAACAACTCTTGCAGCCAGTCCTTTTCTTCCTGCTTTGCCTGCAGGAGAAAGTGGGGAGGTCAGAGCCTCTGCAGTGACCCTCAGTCGTCCACACTAAAAGGTCCCCCTCATATTGGCTTGGACCTCCAGCTGGCCTGTTGGGAGGGGAGATGGGGGGCACCACACACCTCTGCCCACACCCAGGCTGTGGAAAGTGAACATCTCCCACACCCGTGGGCTGCAAACTGGGCACACCCAGCTCTACACAGGAAGGAGCTGAATCAGCCCTTCCTGCTAGGGGGAGGCTGTCAAAGCTGTGATCAACTGTGTTGTTGAGATTCAGTTGTTTGTTGCATGTAGGCTGCATAAATCTTGGAGGGGGTTCAGGAGAGGTGCGCATGAGGAAGGGCTGGGAAAGGTGTGGGGCAACCTTGGAATAGAGCAGGGATGGGCAAAATGGCAGCTCTGGCGGGCAGCTCTGCCCTGGTCCCAGACCACGCTGCCACAGCTGCCAGATCCCAGCCCAGCCCCAAAGCAGCTCCCTGCCTTTCCATGCACCCTGCCATCTCGGCTGTGGCCAGTTTCCATGGAAACCCTGGCCCTGTATTATCACAGCATGGCTGCTGGGGTCTCCATGGAAACCGGTCCCAGCCTGCAAGCAGGGGCTGCTGGGTGTGACTTCATGATTTTATAGGCCTTTATCATATCCCTCCTCAGCCTTCTCCTTTCCAAACTGAAGAGTCCAAGACTTTCTAGTCTCTCTTGATCTGGCAACTGCTCCAGGCTCCTTATCATTGTGTTTGCCCTTCCTTAAACCTTTTCTAAATCTACTACATCCCTTTTGGGATGTGCAGGCCAGAGTGGCACATGGTATTCAAAGGTGGGTGCAACATGGATTAGTATTGTAGCATGATGCTGTTCTCCATTTTGTTTTCAGTCCCTTTCTTACTGATGCCCTTAACGGCTTCCTGTGTGATGTGGTGCTGGGCTCTGGGGGACCCGGGTAGGAATGTGGGCTTGTTCTAGCATCCACATGGGATGTAGAGGATGCCCAGTAACCCTAGCCCCATATCCGCAGCCTAGCTGTGGGGTCTTTCTCCTGCTTGCTGCTGGCTCCTGCCAACTAGTGCCGATGTGCCACCTCCTGTACCGTGTGGGCATTTTCCTTGTCTGCCTCCCAGTGGGTGCCATCTACCTGCTGTGGGTGCTGTGGCTGCTGGTGACCAAGGGACCATGCAAGACCTTCCACTGGAGGGTGCGGAAGACCCTCCCCACCATGCCTGATGGACACTACCTATGGGAAGCACTGCTACCTGCGGCTTGAGGTGCATGTGGAGGGCATGGTGATGACTTGGTAGTGCAGCTGAGGCCTCTGTGCTCTCTGGCTATGCAGGCCACTATGTTGCTGTGGCTGGGTCTTGTGAGCCAGACTGGGCTAGGGGCCCCAAGGGAAAAGTCACTGATGCACAGTCTGGCTTGGAGGAAGTGGCTTGGTTTGGCTGCATTTCCTCCTCTTGGGTGAAGTCAGCCACAGGCATTGGTGTCATTCCCAGAAGAGACACCGGGGCTTATGGGAGGGCACCAGGGCCAGGTGGGGTGGGCACAAGGTGCATGGTATGACTACTCCTCTCTTTATCCCCCCTACCTTACAGAGCTCAGGGCTGTGCTTGCATTATGTCATGGCCAGCCTGGAGGAGGCACCACTCACGCTGTTCTTACATGGGTTCCCCCAGAACTGGTAGGTCTGGCTGGCTGCTCCAGGATGGGGTGGGTAGGGAGGGGCACTGAAATGGGGTAGGGTGGGGGGCATGAGTCTTTTCTTTTCTCTTTGAACAACATTTCCTTCCAGGGACCCACTACATGCTGCTCCTCATGTGCCAGGTGCTGCGGGTGCTTGGAACAGAAAGGCTGCTTCTGCCTCATGATGGAAGTGAGCAGTGGGTGCAGGAAAGGCCCAGTGGGGCTCATATGAAACAGATGCAACTGCTATGGAGGGTGGAGAATGCCAGTCCAGGGCAATGGGTGCAGTGGGGACTCAGCCCCACTGTACCCAATGAAGAGACTGGGGCTGGTGGGCACCCAGTGAATGTGAGGGAGTGTGAGAGGGGGCAAGTCTCATGCCATGGGCTGTTTCTGGGTGCACTGGCTGCCAAGAAGAGTGGGAGAAGGTCAGCAATGGTCAGGCTGGTTCCAGGACATGGAGGAGCCGCCACCTATACTGGGCAGAGCACCTGGGGCTGACCCTGACTCTAGGTCTGGCTGCCTGGGATTGGGCACAGAGACTCTTGTCTGGAAACAGCAGTCCAGCCCAGTCCATCTCAGCTTCATGCAAGGCCTGGCCCAGGTCACAATGCTCTGGGTCCTCAATACATGCTCCAGGCTGGGCTGTAGAACGTGCCCAGACAGTGATCCCATGGAGGCAGAGGCTGCTGCTGGGTGAGGGGATCGGGAGCTGAAGGGGCTTTTTGAGTATCTTCACAGAGGCCAGGTCCAGGGGCTCCTGTAGGGACTTAAAACATGGCCCATCGGTGGTATTGATCACCTCAGGACACCCCTTGTGCCCAACCCCTCCCCCCACTCCACGCTCGACTCACATACGTGTATGCTGGCATGTGGCAGGTACTGCTGGCGTTACCAGCTGCAGGAGTTTCGGAAGTGGTTCCGGGTGGTGGCGCTGGACATGCGGGGATACAACGCCTCGGGCGCCGCCCGCGGGGAGAAGAGCTATGAGATCCCGCTCTTGGTGGAGGATGTGCGGGAGGTCATCGAGATGCTGGGTACCAAGGACAAACAAGGTGAGAACATGTTGAGGGAGGGCAGAAGACCTAGAGCAGCCCTGGCACTATGAAACATGGGATACATGCATAGCCCCCAACACTGATGCCTCTCCTCCAGCAAAATGGTGGACGTTGGAAGAAGCCAGCAACTGGGCCAGGCAGGATGAGTAACTGGTGACTGATGGGGCTGGGGTGGAGGTAGGCCCTAGCTACCATGACTTCCTACCCATGGTTGCACTAGTCAGAGGAGCCATACATTGCGGGATTGTGGCAAGAACAGAAGAGCTGCCATTCCAGGGTCAAACCCTAGGTCTATCTGGGCCACGTTCTGTTTCACAAAGAGGCAGAGAACAGATGCTGAAAGGGAGAGTGAACTGGGTCTGACCATGGATTTTTTCTACTGTTTCTCTTTTATTTGCAGCCTTCAGCATTTAAGGTTGAGAAATTCTGATTCTGAGGCCATGGCCCTCATTCCCATGCTCAACAGCTCCTGATGCCCCTTTCCTCCAAGCACGCGTCCAATCCCTTTGTGAATCTGGGTAAACTCTTGGCTTCTGCCATATCTGGTGGCAACAAGTTCCACCCTTTACTGACACCCTGAGGGAAAAAGAACTGCCTTGTGTTAGTTTTAAGTTTCCTAGCCACTGGCTTCATATTGATGTCTGGTTCTTGTCTGGTGAGAGAGAGTCAGTAATAAATCCCTAGTGACTTTCTCTTCACCGTTTACTATTTTGTAAAACCTACTCATGTTCTCCCCTTCAGCATCTCTTTTCTAAACTGAAAAAGCCTTGTAAGATTGTAGCTGTGCATTGTGGGATCATAACTGGAGGGCTCCATCCTGGGTTAAGTTCTCCTGAGCACATAGAGGGACAAAGCCAAGGCTTGGGCTCTGCTGAGTGGCTTCTGGTGGTTTAGGGCATGACACCCAGTCTGTCACCCATCTAGTCTTTTGTAACCCATGTGTCAAGACCTGACAATGGGGTATCTTGTGGTGTGGGCCCTGTGTCCCACCACCCACCAGGGGCCATTTGGGTTGAACGCTACACTTAAGTTTAAGCTCTCAGGGCTCAGCCTCTTGTATCCCCCTGCCACATATAAAGTAGTGGGACCAGAGCAGCCAATATCCTATTGCTTTAAGTGTTGTTAAGATATGCTTGAGAGACCCAAGGAAGAGGGCCATGCCCCCACTACAGAGAAAGGCAAAACCCACTCAATCCAACCTGATCTGACCATGGGGTAGAATTCCTTCCTGACCCCAAATATGGTGTTCAGACTGACCCTGAATGGAAGAGTCAGGAGCATTGAAGCATCTCAGTCATAATCCGTGGCCTGCACAGCAGCCACAATACCCAATGCCTCTGAGGGAGGAATAAAAACACCCCTAATGTGTAGCCACAAGAGAGAAAAACATTTCTCCTAGCCCCCCTGGTGAGCAGCAAACCCCAGAAGGCTGGGGAATACCCGTAACAGAGCATGGGCTTTGCTACTTTGATGATGTCTAGAGCAGGTGTCCTGAGGCTGGGGCCGTGGGCAGGTGAGGGGAAGAGGGGCTCACTCCAGCACAGGGGAGGTAACTGGGAACTGAGGAGAAGGTGGGTAATGGAGGAGAAGCCCCTTGGCTGGCTAATGAGAGGGCAGAGCATGTTCCCTGTGTAGCACCCCCAGGGCAGGGGGAGACAGTTATGGAGGGGAGGTCCAGGATAGATGGGAGAAGAACCAGGTGGCTTACACTGGTAGCAATGGGTGTTGGCCTGGTTTTGATGTGTGGTCAGTCCAGCCTCTCTGTGTTGCTATCCCCACTCTGCCCTGGTGGCCTGTCTCTCCATCCATCTCTGCAGGCTCCTCCAAAGCCATCGTGGTGGGACACGACTGGGGGGGAGTCCTCGCTTGGGTGTTCGCTGCCCAACACCCTGACCTGGTGGAGAAGCTGATCCTCATGAACACCATGTGCCGCTCTGCACTGATAGGTGATGCCCTGAGCCCCGTCTCTTCTCCACTCCACCCCATGTTCCCAGGCTCAGGAGAACCTGGGCAGAGGCAAAACCAGCCTTTCCAAGCAGCAGGAGCCCTGGGGCTGAGGGGGCCTGGTGGCCTCTCAGCACAAGGGCTCCCCCCATCCGTGACAAACAGTCCCCAGGGGCTTGACTTTGATCCCCATTTTTCTGCCCCAACCTCTGGGCCACAGCCCTTGAAGCAGGGGAACCTGGGTATGAATCCAGAGGATCCTCCCTTTGCTGGGAGTCGTGGGTGGTACTGGTGTGTTGGGGGAGGAAGGAACTGCTCTGATCAGTGAAGAAGGCAACCCCAGGGCAATGGGTGCAGCAGGGACTTGGCCCCACTGCACCCACTGAAGAGACTGGAGCTGTCAGGAACCCAGTGAGTATGGGGGAGTGGGAGAGGGGACAAGTCTTGTGCTGTGGGCCATTTCCAGGCATGCAAGCTGCCAAGCAGAGCAGGAAGGGGGTCAGTGATGAGCAGGGTGGTTCTAGGACAAGGGGGACCCCAACCTGTACTGGGCAGAGTACCTCGGGCTGACCCGGGCTTTGGCTAGGCTGCCCAGTTGCTGGGCACAGAGAACCTTGCCTGGCCCAGATTGACCCTAGCCCTTTGCGAGGCCTAGCCCAGCTTGCACAGCTCTGGGTCTTCCCAGAAAGTGGAGTGCCCCAGGGGTTGGTCCTGGGGCCAGGTTTGTTCAATATCTTCATCAACAATCTGGAAGATGGGATGGAGTACAACCTCAGCAAGTTTATGGGTGATAACAAGTGGGGCGGAGTGGTAGATGCATTGGAGGGTAGAGCTAGGATTCAGAGCGACCTTGACAAATTGGAGGATTGGACCAAAAGAAATCTCACAAGGTTCAACAAGAACAAGTGTGAAGTCCTGCACGTAGGACAGAACAATCCCATGCACTGGTACAAGCTGGAGACTGACTGGCTAAGCAGCAGCTCTGCAGAAAAGGACCTGGGGTTGCAGTGGACAATAAGCTGGATGTGAGCCAACAGTGTGCCCTTGTTGCCAAGAAGTCTAATGACATTAGAAGGACCATTGCCAGCAGATCAAGGGAAGTGATTTTTCCCCTCTATTCAGCACAGATGAGGCCACATCTGGAGTACTATGTCCAATACAGAAAGGACGTGGGCAAATTGGAGAGAGTCCAGTGGAGGGCAGTGAAGATGGTTTGGGAGCTGAGGCATATGATGTCTGAAGAGAGGCTGAGGAAACTGGGTTTATTTAGTCTTGAGAGGAGAAAACTAAGAGGGGATTTAATAGCAACCTTCACCTACCTGACGAGTGGTTCCAAAGAGGATGGAATTAGACCAGGGCTGGGCAAAATACGGCCTGTGAGCCGGATTTAGCCTGCTAAATGATTTTACCCAGCCTGTGGCTGCTTCTCTGAAAGAGAACTGTATCTGGCCTGCAGCTGCCCTGGCCTTCGGTGCCTCTCACCCTTCTCCCTTCCCCATGCCACCCGGCTGCAGCAGCCACTTCCCCCCCACCCACCCCCTGTCCAGCTGGCTCGCCCTGTCCTCATCCCCAGCCCCTGTGTAAGTTCCAGGGCAGGGGGTGCTGAGCTCCTGGCCAGGCTTCTGTCTGGTGAGGCTGTTTGTGTCCCACTCCCACCCTGCTCCTGGAGATTCAAACCTCAGGTAAGGTCCTCCTCACAGGTGAAAGAGATGGTGCAGGAGGAAGAAGACCAGGAGCTGTGGGTGATCTGAGCTCTGCTGGGCTGGGGCCTGGTAGGGGTGTGGGCACCAGTGCTCTGCTGTTCCCATGTGCCACTTTGGGTTGCACCACGTGGGAGCAGCTGGAGCGAATGGCACAGCTCCTACCCAACCCTGAGTCCCTGGCACGTGCCCAGGTCAGGTAGGAACTGCACTAGCTGTATCCATGTGGCCTGAAGTGGTGCGTGGAAACACAGGACAGCACCAGCCTGGCCCAGCTGCATGCTGGGAATTCAGGGTGAGGGAGAGGATGCAGGGAGGAGGGGGAAACGGTGCAGCACTGGCCCTGGCCAGGTCCAGATAATCCACAGCTCCAAGTCCCCTTGTCCCTGCACCCCTGCCCTGAGTCCCCAGCATGCTGCTGGGCCAGGCCAGTGCTGCACTGTATTCTCGCACACTGCCTCTGGCCACATGGATGCAGCTGGTGCAGCTCCTGCCTGACCCAGCAATGTGCTGGGGACCCAGGGTGGAGAAGGGGGTGTAGGGAGAAGGGGGAACAAAGGTTAGATTCCCCAAACCGTTGTTCTCTCTGCCCAGGGGTGGACAATTATTTGGGCTGGAAGGCCACTTATGGAGTTTACGTGAATTGTTGCTGGGAGGAGGGGGAGACGTGATGACCTGTCCCATAACAGCTCACCCAAAGTCCCTAAGTGGCCCTTGCGCCCAAATAATTGCCTACTCCTGAGCTGGACTGTTCTCAGTGGTGGCAGATGATAGAACAAGGAGTAAAAGTCTCCAGTTGTAGCAACGGAAGTTTAGTTTAGATATGAGGAAAAACTTTCTTACCAAGAGGGTAATGAAGCACTGGAATGGATTACCCAGAGAGGTTGTGGAGTCTCCATCCTTGGAGGTTTTTAAGATCTGGCTAGACAAAGCCTAGGCTGGGATGAGATAGCTGGGGATGGTTCTGCTTTGAGCAGGGGCTTGGACTAGATGACCTCCTAAGGTCCCTTTGAATCCTGTTTTTCTCTGCTCCTATGAATCTGTGACCTCACGGCCTCTATCTGTCCCTCTCCAACAGAGTACTCCATCTGCCACCCCAGGCAGCTGCTGCGCTCCTCCTACATGTTCCTGTTCCAGCTGCAAGGCTATGCTGAGCTCATCTTGTCCCTGGGTGACTTTGCGGTGAGAGCAGGGCAGGGGTTTCAGAGAGGGCCTGACCTTCCCCCCACTGGAAACCCCGCAGGAGATCTGCAGTGGGTGGGGTGGGGTGCTGTGCTGGCTGAGCCCTGGGATCCCACTGAGCAGATGGGTCCCTGGATCACAGAGCCCAGCCCCTGCTCTCACAGCTGCACGTCACCCTCTCCTGCAGAAGCCGCTCCAGCTCCATCACTAGCAGGTTTCCCCTGCCCACAGGGTAGCTGTTTCCTCCCTGCCCTACTGGGAGTCCTGTCCCTGGTGTCCCCCTCTCTCACTGAAGGGTATCTGACATGCCCTCACCATCTGGCACTGGCCGAGCAGAGCCACCCTGTGCCCTGGGAAGGGGGTGGCTTTGCCCTCCCTGGTGGGGTCCTGGCCCAAACCAGATGGCCCCATGGTAGGGCTTACTTGGGGAGACCCAGCAAATGCCTGGGAGTCGCTGCTGGGGCTGAATGGACTGTTCCCCTCCCAAGAGTGGCTCAGCTGAGCCGTTGAGTCCGTGTGCCCCTAGAAGCCCTCCTGAGGCCAAGTCAGGGTGAACAGGGTGTGAGGCAAGGGATTCCCAGCCAGTTGGGCTGGTACCAGTAGCCTGTTGGGTGGCTGGTGTGGGGGAGAGGAGGGGCTTCAGCAGTGGGTATCTGTGCTGTCTGGGGCTCCCTGCCCCAGCTGGAGCTCAGTGGCTGGCAGGGACTGGGATGTGCGTCTGCAGCTGGCCCCAGCCCCCATCACCTCAGTCGTGTCTGTCCCGCTGCAGCTGCTGAAGTGGATCATGAGCAGCAGGACTGCAGGAATCCAGAACCTGCAGCGGTGCCACACGGAGCAAGAGCTGGAGGCTTACATCTACGGCCTGTCCCAGCCAGGCAGGATGACCGCAGCGCTTAACTACTACAGGGGCCTCTTCAGGTAGGAGCTGCCTCCTCCCTGGGGGGGATCTGGCCCCTGCATCAGGCTGGGGTGATCCCTCCTGGGTCCTCTGCACTCAGAGAGAGGGGGGCTGCCATGTTCTCACCAACCTTTGCAACAGGCAGGGGGGTGAAGGGGCTAGTGGGCAGCAGCACCTGGGCAGGAAGGGACGCGGGGCCTGGTCAAGGCTGCGTGATGCTGCTTCTGAGCTCATCTGGTCACAGCCCTTTCCCAGCCCAGCCCAGGCTGAGGGGCTGGAGGGGCTTCAGTGACAAGACCTCTTGAGGGAGAGGAGGATCTGTGCCCCTGGGGGCCCCAGGGCTGCTGCCTCTTTGGCCCCCAGCTCCCACTCATGGGGCCAACTGTGCCAGTCCCCTGGGTGCAGCATAGTAGGCCTCACACTCTGGGTAATTAACCCTAGTCATGTGCTATCCCCTTATGGGATACTAATTCTGTGGGGAGAGGGGCTTGCGCCCCTCATGTGCCCTCCTGCTCCCAATCCCTGCTGTCATGATGTCTCCCCCAGGAGGAATCATAAAATCAGGGAAGTGGCGCTAGAAGGGACCTCCAGAGGTCATTTAGCCCAATGATCTGCCTGAGGCGGGATTTGTCCTGTCTAAACCATCCAGGACACATCCATCATCTAAATTATTTGTAAAACCACTGTCCACTGTAACACAACACAAAGCATCACGCAGAAATCTGCCACAGGTAAAGCAGGGAGACCACAGCAACTAATGTCATGCTTCTATAAAAAGCTTGTTAGTATATGCTCAAGAAATCTCAGATAGAGGCCATGGCCCCATTACAGAGGAAGACAAAACCCACCAGAGTTCACACCAATTTGCCCATGGGGAAAAATTCCTTCCTGCCCCAAATATGAGGATTGCTCTGACCAAAAGCAGTGAGGCAAAACCCACTACCCAGGTACCTCTGGAATTGAGTCCCAATAGGAACACTGGCACAGCTCAGTCACCATCCCCAGTTGGGGCTGTAGCCAATGCCCAGTGCCTCTGAGGGGGGCTTAAATACCCCAGAAACATAGCAGAAAGGTGTGGTGGGAGCAACCAGTGATGCCCAGAAACCTGGAAACACCCCATAGTAGAATATGGGCATTGCTACACCTACATCATCCCCAACTAGTTTCATAGTTTCTAGGGTCAGAAGGGACCTGAGCAGATCATCTAGTCTGACCCCCTGACCTGGCAGGAAAGAGCGCTGGGGTCAAACGACCCCAACAAGGTGATTGTCCAGCTTTGTCTTAAAGACCCCCAGGGTAGGAGCCAGCACCACTTCGCTTGGAAGTTGGTTCCAGGTCCTAGCTGCCCTGACAGTGAAGTAGCGCCTCCTGGTATCTAGCCTAAATCTACCCTCTGCCAGCTTGTGACTGTTATTTCTAGTCACTCCTGGGAGTGCTCGGGGGAACAGGGAAGTAGTTTGTAACAGTCCACTAGATCCCCCTCAGCCTTCTCTTGTGGAGGCTGACCAGGATCAGGTCCTGTAGCCTCTCCTCATAGGTCCTGTCCTGCTGCCCCCTGATCATGCCCCCCATCATTAGTGGCCCTCCTCTGGACCCTCTCCATGTTGTCCACATCCCTCCTGAAGTGCGGCGCCCAGAACTGGACGCAATACTCCAGCTGCGGCCTGACCAGTGCCGCATAGAGGGGGAGGACCACCTCCCTGGACCTGGTTGAGATGCATCTGTGGATGCATGCCAAGGTGCGGTTGGCCTTCCTGACTGCATCCCCACATTGCCGGCCCATGTTCATCTTGGCATCAGTGATGACTCCAAGATCCTTTTCTGCCTCTGCACTGACTAGAAGGGAGTTCCCCAGCCTGTAGGTATGCTGCTGGTTCTTCCTCCCCAAGTGCAGCACCTTGCACTTGTCAATGTTGAAACTCATCCTATTCTCATCCGCCCACCCCTGTAACCTGTCTAGGTCCAACTGTAGCCTATTCCTTCCTTCTAGCGTGCCCACATCCCCCCACATCTTAGTGTCATCAGCAAATTTGAACAGGGTGCTTTTTACCCCCTCGTCCAAGGCACTGATGAAGATGTTGAACAGCGCGGGCCCGAGGACCGAACCCTGGGGGACCCCACTGCCCACATCCCTCCAGGTCAAAAATGACCCATCCATCACCACCTTCTGGGTGCAGCCCTCCAGCCAGTTGGCGACCCATTTGACTGTGTAGGTGTCGACACCACAGTCCCCCAGTTTCGTAATGAGAATGGGGTGAGAGACAGTGTCGAAGGCCTTCCAAAAGTCCAGAAAGACTACGTCCACTGCTACCCCTGCATCTAAAGATTTGGTGACCTGGTCATAGAAGGCCACCAGGTTGGTCTGACAGGACCTGCCTCTAATGAACCCGTGTTGGTTGCCCCTAAGCATAACCTCCCCTGCTGGCCCCTCGTGAACATGTGTCAGGATAATTCTCTCAAAAAGCTTACCCAGGATCAAGGTAAGACCAACTGGCCTATAGATCCCCGGGTCCTCCTTCCTCCCTTTTTTGAAGATGGGAACCACGTTGGCCCTCTTCCAGTCCTCTGGCCCCACACCAGAGCACCACGAGTGCTTGTAGAGCTGTGCCAGGGGTCCCACAATGACCTCAGCTAATTCCCTCAGCACTCTGGGGTGGAGATTGTCCGGACCAGCTGATTTAAATACATCCAGTCCCTCCAGAAGTTCCCTGACTAGATCCTCACTAATCCTTGGCCTAGGTGCGCCTCCCCTGGGGCCTGAGGAGGGCCAAGAGGGGGTGCTGATACAGTCCCTGCTTAGGAAAATGGAGGCAAAGAAGTCGTTAAATAGGTTAGCTTTGTCATCTGGTGTGATGACCAAATTTCCTAGCATGTCTTGCAGGGGCCCCACATTACCCGGTACCTTCTTTTTGCACCCTATGTATTTAAAAAAGGACTTCTTGTTGTCCTTGATCCGGAAAGCTAGTCCCAGTCCTGTCTCTATCCTGGCCTCCCTGACTCCACCCCACTGCATCCCTGAGCAACCGCAGTACAGTCCTCCCTGGTGATGGCCCCTCCCTTCCATTGGGTGTGCGCCTCCCTTTTAGCTAGGAGACACTCCCGGATGCTTTTGGTGAGCCATGGGGGGTTTGCACCCTCCTGCCCCCTTTGATCCGTGTTGGGATTACCTCCCTTTGGGCTTGGAGGATTGTCTCCTTAAGGAGTGACCACTTTACTTGGACACCTGGCTCCCCTCCCCTCCAGGACCTCAGTGCTTCCCTGACTATTCTCCTTAGCTCATTGAAGTCTGCCCTCCTGAAATCTAGGGCTGCTGCCTTGCTACAGGCCTTTGCCACCTTGCGCTGGATGGTGAATCCCAGCAGGTGATGATTGCTGTCGCCCAGGTGGTCGAGCACCTGCAGCCCCCTCACCAGGTTGTCACCCGTGGCCAGCACCAGATCCAACAAGGCGTCTCCCCTGGTGGGGCTGTGCACCTCCTGGGTTAGATGGAGGTCCTGCATTTGGGCTAGGAACTTACGTGAGCGGTCAGACCTGGCTGACTGCTCTTCCCAGCAGATGTCTGGAAAGTTCAAGTCACTCATGATGACCACGTCCTTTGACCTAACTACCTCTGTGAGCTGACTTGGGAATTCCTGGTCTAGCTCTTCCCCTTGGTCGGGTGGGCTGTAGTAGACCCCCCACTGTTAAGTCTCTTTCCCCTCGACTGCCTTGTCTTCTAACCCAGAGCACTTCAGTGTGCCCCTCCTCTGACTGCTACCTGGTGAGGATGTGTATTCCTCCTTAATGTAGAACACCACACCCCCGCCTTTCCTCCCTGTCCTGTCCGTCCTGTACAGCCTATAGCCCTTGATATTCACCGCCCAGTCATGCGTTGGGTCCCACCACGTTCAGTGAGCCCCACTATGTCTGGGTTGGTGTCAGCTAGCAGGAGGGTAAGTTCCTCTTGCTTGTTTCCTATACTACGAGCGTTTGTGTAGAGGCATTTGAGGCCTCCTGAGGATGTGTGCACTGGCCCCCTAATCTCAGCATTGCCCTGGTCCCTGTCGCTTACCTCTATATATGTTCTGCTCGTCAGTTTAGGCTGGGCTGTACTTGTGGGTGCTGCTTGGTTTAGCGATCCAAGGCTTCCTCTGCCTTCATCTTCCCCTTCCCCCAGTGAGTCTAGTTTAAAGCCTGCCGGAGGAGATCCGCCAACCTAGAAGAGAACTCACGCTTATGTTTAGGGGAAAGGTGGACAACTAGTGGTTGTCTAACTTCTTTTGAACACCTCCAGTAATGAAGAGTCCACAACTTCCCTAGGCTACCCTCCCACAGCCTCGTTATTAGAAGTGAAGACATTTTTTCCTGATATCCAATCTAAACTTATTTTACTGCAAAGGAGGCTGTGGGCCTTTCTGAGCCATGTCCAGCAGATGCATCATCCTCCAGGGTCCCCTCTCACATTGGGACTCTCCCCACTGTGTGCTGTGGGGTACAGGTGCCATTCAGAGAATCAGGCTCCCAGCACAGAGAGCTTTAGCTCTGTGAGACTCAGGGCTGCACCAGGGATCCCTGGGTAAGGGTGAGGGCCACTTTATGAACCAGTGCCCCAGGGAACTCTCACCTCCATCCATCTCTTCCCCCATGCAGAAAGCCCATTGTGAAGGAGAAGACTGTGCTGGCACCCACACTGGTGATCTGCGGGGAGAAGGACATGTTCCTGGAGGCTGAGCTACTCACAGTCGTGCAGCGGTACTTCCACCGCAGGTGCCGAATTGAGTGCCTCCCCCATTGCAGCCACTGGGTGCCAGAGGACCAGCCTGAGAAAGTCAATCAGCTGATGTGGACCTTTCTGCAGGAGAGCAGCTAAGACAGTGCTGCAGCAGGGGTGGGGCCTGGGGCTGGGCTCAGGACCTCATGGCAGAGGCCTGAGCCTGGCACCTGGGCCTTGGGAAGGGCAGCATTCACCTATTCACCCAGGGTGGTTTGTGCCCTGCTGTGCCTCTCCCTTCTGATCTTCTGGCTGTGTGCCTGGAAATTCAGTCCCAGACAGGCAGCTTGAGAGACCCTGACCTCTCCCCACATCTTATCCTCCTGGGCATGACAGAATAGCCCATTTGCCAAGGACCCAGGACAGTGGCTGCAGCAGGATTCACCCCATTCACAGGGTAACAGGAGCACCCTGGATGCCACCCCCTTTCCGTTCACCCACCAGGATGGCTCCCTGTGTCCCCTAAGCTTGGCCCTTCTGGGCACATCCATATATGTAGGCACGTACACTTGCAGCAGCTCAAATAGAAGCGATGCAAATTTAAGCCAGGGCTTTTTGCCTCATTGCACATGCCTGGACATGCACTTTGCTGTGGGGCAAATTGTGCCATTTGGAGCAAAATAACCCTGCCTGCCTTCTCCTGGATCTGCAGCCAGGGGGAGCTAGAGCCTGAGGCCAGCACCTGTGCTAGCCCCATCAGTACAAAAAGCTGCCCTGGCAAGTAGCTCTGGACTACTCACTCTCAGGAGATTCTGGGACCTGGCCAATTGGTACCTGGGGATGCTGCCTCTTGTGCCAGCTGGACTGCTGAAGCAGTCCTGAGAGTTCCCTGCACCCTCTACCCACTGCAGCAGTCTGGCAGTGGCGGCTGCTGCCTGGCTGTGACCTGCTGCGCACCTGCCAGAGTGCGATGGGGACTGCTCAGCCAGTAGAGGCATCTGCCTGTCTGGGCCAGCTGCCAGTTGGCTGTGGCTGCAAAGTTGGCCTTTGTGCGGCACTACTGCCATGTATCCCCCCTTCCCGGCCATCTGGGCAGCTATCGCCCGGAAGCTGTTCCAGGTGTGGTGGCCTGCTTTAAACTGTCAAAGCATGTCCTCCTGGCCCCACTTGGCTGGGAGGTCAGCCACCTCCAGCTGAGTCCAAGGTGCCAGCTCTGAGCAGGCAGGGTCCTGCCACTGGCCTCCCTAGCAGGAATTCTGGTGTTCTCTATTGGAAAACTGAAAAATCCCTGATACAAAAATCCCAAAATCACTCTGTAAAATACCCTGAAATGCATGTTTTTCCACCTGGCGCTCTGGTGAAGTGCCCGAAGACTGGAAGAAGGCCAATGTGGTGCCTATCTTCAAGAAAGGGAGGAAAGTAGATCTGGCTAACTATAGGCCAGTTAGCCTGACTTCTATCCTGGGGAAGATCTTATTAAAATTTATTAAAGAGGCCATTCTTAATGGACTGGCCAAGGCCAACATCCTAAGGGATAGCCAGCATAGGTTTGTTGTGGGTAGGTCTTGCTTGACCAATCTCATTTCCTTCTACGACCAGGTGACCTATCACCTGGACAAGGGAGAAGAGATTGATGTCATATATCTTGACTTCAAAAAAGCCTTCGATCTGGTATCTCATGATCACCTCTTGGCGAAGCTAGCCAGTTGTGGCCTTGGGTCCACCATGATCCCCAGCTGGGAAACTGGCTCTGTGCTCGGACCCAGAGGGTTGTAATTGATGGCAGTCACTCATCATGGTGTCCTGTGACCAGTGGGGTCCCCCAAGGCTCTGTCCTTGGACCCATATTGTTCAACATCTTCATTAATGATGTAGACATTGGAGTCAGGAGTGGACTGGCCAAGTTCGCCGATGATACCAAACTTTGGGGCAAAGCATCCATACCAGATGAAAGGTGGGTGAGCCAGGCTGACCTGGACAGGCTCAGCAAATGGGCAGACGAGAACCTGATGGAAAAATGCAAGGTTCTCCACCTTGGGAAGAAAAACCTGCAGCATCTTTATAGGCTCGGCAGTGCTACGCTGGCTAGCACTACAGAAGAAAGAGACTTGGGGGTCATCATTGACCACAAGATGAACATAGTTTCATAGTTTCATAGTTTCAGAAGGGACCTGAGCAGATCATCTACTCCGACCCCCCTGCCATGGCAGGAAAGAATACTGGGGTCAAATGATCCCAGCAAGATGTTCATCTAACCTCCTCTTAAAGACCCTCAGGGTAGCAGCCTGCACTTCTCTTGGAAGTTGGTTCCAGACCCTAGCCGCCCCGACGGTGAAGTAGCGCCTCCTGATGTCTAACCTAAATCTACCCTCTGCCAGCTTGTGACTGTTATTCCTGGTCACTCCTGGCAGTGCTCGGGGAAACAGTGACTTCCCCAATGCCTGCTGATCCCCCCTGACTAGTTTATAACAGGCCACAAGATCCCCCCTCAGCCTTCTCTTTTGGAGGCTGAACAGGTTAAGGTCCCGCAGCTTGTCCTCATAGGGCCTGCCCTGCTGTCTCCTGATCATACGAGTGGCCCTCCTCTGGACCCTCTCCGTGCTGTCGACATCCCTCTTGAAGTGTGGCGCCCAGAACTGGACACAGTACTCCAGCTGCGGCCTGACCAGTGCCGCATAGAGGGGGAGGATCACCTCCTTGGACCTGCTCGAGATGCATCTGTGGATGCATAACAAGGTGCGGTTGGCCTTCCTTACTGCCTCCCCACACTGCCGGCCCATGTTCATCTTGGAGTCGATGATGACCCCCAGATCCCTTTCCGCCTCCGTGCTGACAAGAGAGGAGTTCCCCAACCTGTAGGTATGGTGCCGATTGTGCCCCCCGAGGTGCATCACCTTGCACTTGTCTGTGTTGAAACCCATCCTATTCTCATCCGCCCACCCTTGTAACCTGTCTAGGTCCGATTGTAGCCTGTTGCATCCTTCCAATGTGCCCATGTCCCCCCACATCTTAGTGTCATCAGCAAATTTGAACAGGGTGCTTTTTACCCCCTCGTCCAAATCACTGATGAAGAAGTTGAACAGTGCAGGCCCAAGGACCGAGCCCTGCGGAACCCCACTGCCCACGTCCTTCCAGGGTGAGAAGGACGCATCCACTACCACCCTCTGGGTGCGGCCCTCCAGCCAGTTGGCGACCCATTTGACTGTGTGGGTGTCTACGCCACAGCCCTCCAGTTTCTTAATGAGAACAGGGTGAGAGACAGTGTCAAAAGCCTTCTGGAAGTCCAGGAAGATTAAATTCACTGCTACCCCTGCATCTAATGATCTGGTGATCTGATCGTAAAAGGCCATCAGGTTGTTCTGACAGGACCTGCCACTGATGATCCTGTGTTGGTTGCCCCTAAGCATGCAGTCCCCTGCTGGCCCCTCGTGGATGTGTGCCAGCATAATTCTCTCAAACAGCTTGCCTAGGATCGAGGTGAGACTAACCGGCCTATAGTTTCCCGGGTCCTCCTGCCTTTTTTGAAGATGGGGACCACGTTGGCCCTCTTCCAGTCCTCCGGCACCTCTCCAGAGCACCACGAGTGCTCATAAAGCTAACCCGTGGCCCAGGTGTGCCTCCCCCGGGGCCCGAGGGGGGCCCAGCAGGGAGGTGGCTGTTCTGGTCCCTACTTAGGGAGACGGAGGCAAAGAAATCGTTAAACGTGTTAGCTTTGCCGTCTGGTGTGACGACCAAGTTTCCCATGGCGTCCTGCAAGGGCCTCACATTACCCGGGACCTTCTTTTCACCCGCTATGTATTTAAAAAAGGACTTCTTATTCTCCTTAATCTGGGAAGCTAGTCCCAGTTCCATCTCTGCCTTGGCCTTCCTAACTACCCCCCTACATCCCCAAGCAACTACAGAATAGCCCTCCCTGGTGATGACCCCTTCTTTCCGTTGGGTGTAAGCCTCCTTTTTAGCAAGGAGACATTCCCGGATTCTTTTGGTGACCCACGGAGGCTTGTGTGCTCTTCTGCTCCCTTTGATCCTCATTGGGATTACCTTCCTTTGGGCTTGGAGGATCATCTCCTTAAGGATCGACCACTCTCCTTGGACACCTGGCTCCCCTCCCCTCCGGGACCTCAGCGCTTCTCCAACTATCCTCCTTAGCTCATTGAAGGAGCCAGCAATGCGATGCTGCGGCTAGTAAAGCAACCAAAACGCTGGCTTGCATCCATAGATGCTTCTCAAGCAAATCCTGGGACGTCATTCTCCCCTCGTACTTCGCCTTGGTGAGGCCGCAGCAGGTCAGAGGTCAGGAAAACAGACCTTACAGCGACAGGCTGAGAGCCATGGGACTCTTTAGCCTGGAAAAGCGCAGGCTCAGGGGTGATCTGATGGCCACCTATAAGTTTATCAGGGGTGACCACCAGGATCTGGGGGAACGTTTGTTCACCAGAGCGCCCCAAGGGATGACGAGGTCGAACGGTCGCAAACTCCTGCAAGACCGTTTCAGGCTGGACATAAGGAAGAATTTCTTTACTGTCCGAGCCCCCAAGGTCTGGAACAGTCTGCCAGCGGAGGTGGTTCAAGCACCTACATTGAAAACCTTCAAGAGTAAATTGGATGCTTATCTTGCTGGGATCCTATGACCCCAGCTGACTTCCTGCCCTTTGGGCGTGGGGCTGGACTCGATGATCTCCCGAGGTCCCTTCCAGCCCTAATGTCTATGAAATCTATGAAATGATGCCCCTCACCATCTGTACCCCGCTTTTCAAAATGCTAGCTCTGCCCATGTAAATAAAGCAACAAGAGCTTAAGAGAATTTCTTCCCAGCCCATGTAGCAACCAGCAATGCCCACAAGCATGGGAGAGCTAAACACCCTCCACTCTGTTCTACAACATGAAGCCTGCAAATGCAACTCCACATGGGTGACTGGCGCCTCCTGACTACAAGGGGTTGGCTGATCACTGACAGGGGTGGGGTGGTGTCCCCTGTGGTTGATCACCAACCCCAGAATTGCTGCTGGCACTTCTTGGGGGGGCCACTGGCCGGCGCTCCCCACTCCATGGCCAGTGAGGACCAATCTCAGGGGGGTGGGGGGGGCATGTTCCCCCCTCCGCACATCACCTATGCAACTCCATGCATCACACACCTTAACACTGGAGATTTAGAACTCACCTTTCTGCCATAGCACCCCCTCATAAACTTGCCCCAGATCTTTAATCCTGTTTCATGACCAAGCTGGAAAAATTTAGCACATGCGCAGGTGTGTGCAGGATCAGGACTCTGGGTGGGAGCAGTGGGAGGCAGGATGTGTGTGTGCAGAACATGGTACACTGAGGCCCAGTGTCCTGATTGAAATTTCAGGCCTGGCTGTGGTAAATGGGAATGAAATGAATGAATGAGCTTCGTGAATGTCAGTGGGGATCTGAAGGAAGAGGGTTATCTGGTGGGAGAGAAGTTCTCAGGGGCTGCAGCCCAGGACCCAGTCTGCAACTGGGAGGATTGTGGGATTGTGTGCCCTTGCTGCCAAAAAGGCTTATGGCATACTGGGCTCCGATGGTAGGTTTGTTGGCAGTAGATCTATGGAAGTGATTATTCCTCTCCATTCAGCACTGGTGAGGCCACATCTGGAGTACTGTGTTCAATTTGGACCCCCCACTACAGAAAGGATGTTGAAAAATTGGAGAGAGTCCAGTGGACGGTAACAAAAATGGTGAGGTGGCTGGGGGACATGACTTATAAGGAAAGACTGAGGGAACTGGGCTGATTTAGTCTGGAGAAAAGGAGACTGACAGGGGACTTAATAGCAGCCTTCAACTATCTGAACTGGGGTTCAAAAAAGGATGGAGCTGAACTGTTCTCAGGGTGACAGATAACAGAACAAGGAGCAATGGTCTCAAGTTGCAGCAAGAGAAGTTTAGGTTAGATATTAGGAAGAATTGTCTTACTAGGAGGGTAGTAAAACACTGGAACAGGTTACCCAGAGAGATGGTAGAATCTCCGTCCCTGGAGGTTTTCAAGACCGGGCTGACAAAGCCTTGGCTGGGATGATCTAGTTGGGGCTGGTGTGCAGATGTGTGTGCTTGGGGGGTGGCAGCCTGGGCATGCACATGTGCCTTAGGCAAGCATCTAGAGATGTAGAGGTGTCCATCAGGTGGGGTGTATGTGTCTAGTGTTAGAGTTTGGAGATTAAATTAGAATAGATTAGATTAGATCTAGGAAATCAGCTGGGAAAAGCTGGGAAATCAGTGCCAAGCCACCTGCGATGCACCTGAGGGAAAAGCAGAGGAAATACCCAAATCAGCTGCTCCTCCATGTCCAGAAGGTGACACCAGGACTGGAAGGAGTCAATGACAAGAGCAATCGCCAGCTCCTCACTGCCATAAACAACGGCCCCAGCTCCTGGCACTTGTCAGGCTCTGCCCCACGGCCCCATCCCCTGCCCTCCACATACCGGTGCCACATCCACCCTGCCCACGGTGGGGGCCACACTGGCCTCTCATCCCATTGCCGGGTCGCGGTGAATCTGCGCTGTGGGAACAGCGACGTCGCCGTCCACTTCCACCTGCGCTGTGATGAGAATGGCCTGTGGTCACGTGCGACACGGAGCAGGGTGGGAGCTGCTGGAAGAGGAGGAGCGGGCCGACCAGCCAGGCGCCTGCCTCGTGATGATGGCGGGTGTCCAGAGTCAGTGCTACAAGGCCCAGGCGCGGGGGAGCCTGCCTGTCCCTTCCTGGACAGAGCACAACCCTGCCAGGCCATTTCCCACCACAGCCCAACGAGCGGTCGGTCTTTCTCTTCACGGACACAGCCCTGCTCTGCCAGAAACTGTCTTCGCTGTGGCCCTGGCCAACTGCGTCTGTCCTCACACGCACTGACCCTGCTCTTCCGGGACATTCCCTCACCACGGGCATGACGGACAGCCCCTGCGTCCCTTCACGGACACAGCCCTGCTCGGCCAGGCTCACCCCCCCATGGCCTTAACTGGGTGCCCATCGGTCCTTCAACAGACATGGCCTTGCTGGGAGACCCTGCCCAACACGGCCCTGACCAACTGCTGCCTGTCCCGCCTGTCCCTGCACAGCTCAGTAATCAATCAGTCAATTTGCACTGTCATTCTTTACAGAGCATGGTGTATTCGTCTATGAATTCTGTTATGCCTGCTGAGTCGCACAGCACCTTGCTTTACCTGCAAGCTGACTCCACCAACCAGAGTGACAATCCACACTCCTTTCCCAATCATCCACAGCGATTCCAGAGGATGCTAAGTCATCTTTGCAAGCATCCTGAAATCTGTGCAGCAGTCTGCCTCTCTTTCTACATGCTTTGCAAGCTTCAGAGGTCAGCACATTCCTTGGGATACTGTGATCTGGCATTCATTTGACATGACTAAGTCACTTGAGACTTTTCTTACTAATCAACATTCCCATGGACGACATACCAGCAGGATTTAACACTTCCTCATTTTCACTCTGTTTTGCTTTCTTGTTCAAAGAATTTCGCACAGGCATCTGATATGAAAGCAGTTTAGTCTTTTGGTACGTTTGGTGTAGGTCATCCCTGTTTCTGAGCCATATAGAAGAGTGGATAAAACACACACCTCATATATAGATGGGTTTCAACTTGAGTTCATAGTTTGTTATTACTCCAGACTGTTTTGGAAAAGCCCAAGGTTCCTGGCCACTTTGCCACTTTTACTAGTGAGCTCAGCATCAGGATCTACATTGCTGGGAACAGTCAAGCCAAGGGAGAAAAATTGGTTAACAAAATTCAGATTGGTAACATCTAGAACAGGTTTTGAAGAACCTTTGTGCATGATAGCAGTTTTCTTCAAGTGTATTGCTAGCCCAAAGGCTTTGCATGAGTCAGAGGACTTGATAATGAGATGTTTTAGGGCATCAGCACTGCAAGCCACAAGTGCTGGATCATGTGCAAACAAGAGGTCCCTTCTGATGCTCCACTTCACCTTCATGTAGATCTGAGCCTTGCAGTGTTAAACAGGAGATGTCTGGTCCTGAGACAGACACCCTCTCAGACATCACAGAAGACATGTAGAATGAGGAATAACAAGTCAATGTTAAACAATGTGGGAGCCAGTGCACAGCCCCGCTTCACTCTGCTGCTGATGTTGAATGAGTCAGACCCTTGATTTTCATACATTACAGTTGCCTTCATGCCATCATGTAAGGATTTCACAAGATTTACCAATAGTGGTGGGCAATCAAGCTTCTTCAGAACAGTGTAAACTCTTACCAACTAACTGTGTCAAAGGCTTTTGTTAAATCTATAAAAGCCATGTGTCATATGCTTCTCTCCTCATTTTCCCTGCAGTTGTCTTACAAAGAGGACCATATCTATGATGGACCTTTCTGAGAAGAAGCCACACTGGCTTTCAGGATAAGTTTTCTCAGCCAACGATGGAAACAATACTTCCAGAAAGTCTGCAAACCACTCAATATTTTTCTGACTACTCTACCAAAACTCTTGCTTGCCACATTGTACATATTTGTCTTCAGGACTTCCCATGCATCTGATGCAGCCGCATTTGTTCTGACTGACTTTGCTACTTCTTCAATGAAAAGCTGTTGCTGTTTCTTGATAGGATCATTGATTTGGCACAAGTCAATACAAGGTTGTCCAGCAGTTTTATTGTGGTGGCTCTTCTAAGCTTGAAATTTCACTTTGCAGCAGATAAGGGAGTGATCTGTGTTGTAGTCTGTGCTTTGAAAGGATCATGTATGCAGAATATCTTCCAAGTGTGCATGTCATGTCTGTAACAAGTCCAACTGATGCCAGTGCTTGGAGCTCAGATGTCTCCACAATGTTCTTCTCTTGATGTTACCAGCAAAGGAGGTGTTGGTCGCTAATAAGCCTTGACTGGGAAAGATCTCTGATCATTGTCATTCATATGTCCGGTGCCATGCCTACCCAGAATCCCAGGTCAGATCTCAGAATTGGACCCAATTCTTGCATTGGAGTCTCCAAGTACTAGGATGGGTTCATTCAGTGCCATCCTGCTTATCAGTTTTTCCAGCTGTTGATAGAAGCTGTTCTTCTTCCCATCACTAGCCTGCAGAGTGGGAGCATAGACACTGATGGTGTTGATGAATCCCTTCTGTAGTCTAACGTGAAGTGTTATGGTACGTATGGACACTGAAATCAATGTATGAACACTTTACATGATAATCTAAGTTCATTTCTGCTAGCAAAATCTACCCCATGCTCTCTCCTTACTCCTTCAGGTTTGCCATGCCAGGAAATGGTGTAGTCCTGCTCCTTTAGGAGGCCTGGTCTCAAACCCGAGTTGCCAAAAGAACTGCAATATAAATTCTGAAATGTGCCAGCTCATTTCTCAACACAATCATTTTCATAGATTTCATAGACATCAGGGCTGGAAGGGACCTCGGGAGATCATCGAGTCCAGCCCCCTGCCCAAAGGGCAGGAAGTCAGCTGGGGTCATAGGATCCCAGCAAGATAAGCATCCAATTTACTCTTGAAGGTGTTCAATGTAGGTGCTTGAACCACCTCCGCTGGCAGACTGTTCCAGACCTTGGGGGCTCAGACAGTAAAGAAATTCTTCCTTATGTCCAGCCTGAAACGGTCTTGCAGGAGTTTGCGACCGTTTGACCTCATCATCCCTTGGGGCGCTCTGGTAAACAAACGTTCCCCCAGATCCTGGTGGTCACCCCTGATAAACTTACAGGTGGCCATCAGATCACCCCTGAGCCTACGCTTTTCCAGGCTAAAGAGTCACATGTCTCTCAGCCTATCATTGTAAGATCTGTTTTCCTGACCTCTGATCATGCGCGTGGCTCTCCTCTGGACTCTCTCAAGCTTCTCCACATCCTTTTTGAATTGTGGAGCCCAAAACTGGATGCAGTACTCCAGCTGTGGCCTCACCAAGGCCGAGTACAAGGGGAGAATGACGTCCTGGGATTTGCTCGAGAAGCATCTATGGATGCAAGCCAGCGTTTTGGTCACTTTATTAGCCGCAGCATCGCATTGCAGGCTCATGTTCATCTTGTGGCCAATGATGACCCCCAAGTCTCTTTCTTCTGTAGTGCTATCCAACGTAGCACTGCCGAGCCTATAAGGATGCTGCAGGTTTTTCCTCCCAAGGTGGAGAACCTTGCATTTTCGTGTTAAACACCGTCAGGTTTTCGTCTGCCCATTTGCTGAGCTTGTCCAGGTCAGCCTGGATCACCCGCCTGTCTTCTGGCGTGGATGCTTTGCCCCAAAGTTTGGTGTCATCGGCGAACTTGGCCAGTCCACTCCTGACTCCAATGTCCACATCATTAATGAAGATGTTGAACAGTATGGGTCCAAGGACAGAGCCTTGAGGGACCCCACTGGTCACAGGGCACAACAGATTTCTCAGATACGAATCCAGATCCAATTCATATCCAGGGGTCAAAGTCTGAATATTCCAACAAGCAATTCTATTTATAAAATCAGTTGAGCCAGGATGTAAGCAGTGAGGCAAGCCTTGTTTGACCCACCTTTTGTAAGGCCACATTCATGCGAGGCAAGCAGGCCATCCCTAACCAGGGCTGCTTGGAAATCTTATGCCTCTCTCCGACCCCTACGACCATCTTGCCAAGACCTTCAGTGCATAGGCCTAGGCAGAGTTTTGGAGGACCAGAGGCTGCCATAGACCTGTCATCCCCCCTCAACCTGGCACAGCACCCCCTCGATGGCTTAGCATTCCTCAAAGGTGAGCACCGTCTGCCAGAGGACTGCATGCTTGAATTCAAGTAAGAATCAGGCCTGCACCAGGAGATGTAAAAGCTGCAGCATATCATCCATCCCAGTCATGGCAAGCCAGTTTTGGCAGCTCTTCAGGGTGGCCATCTTTGCCTGGCCCACCAGGAAGTTGTCTGACTGCGGCATGCTCAGCTGCCCAGTACAGGAAAAAGCAGATGTATGTGTACTCTGAAAGTCCTGGCTCAGTATCGGAAGCAGCACCCTGAGGGTGGCAAAGAGCAGACGCAGCCAGGGACAATCAAGGAAGGCATGAAAAACGTTCTCTTCCACCATCCCTGGGCAGAAGGGGCAGGCCGCTGAGGCCACTGGGTCCAGGTAGCACATGAAGGTGCCAGTGGCCAGGATGCCATGCACCAATCTCTACTGGAGGTGTCTGGTCCTCTTGGCGGTGAGCACCTTGTACAGCGTGCACCATGCTGGGGTCCCTGGTAATGCCAGGTGCTGCTGCCAGATGGTGTTGGGGCAGCTGGCCAGCACCTGGGCATGCCTGGTGTGCACCATGCACGTGTAGAGTCCCCTCCAGGGCAGTGTGCTGAAGGGGCAGCCCATGTTGCTTCCGGGAAGCATGGGGAGCCTCAGCAATGTATCAAGCTGGTCAGCCAGCTAATTGGCCACTGCTGGGATGGCTGGCAGTGGCGGGAAGGTGTTGCCCATGGTGTTTGTGGTGGGGAGGGCCCGGTGGGCCTGGAGGTAGCCCTCCAGGGCAGCCACCACCTCCGTCAGGAGAGCGGCCCTAGTGGCCCACAGAAGCCAGCCAGTGGTGCGGACAGAACTCAGGGCCAGCCAAGAGGCCAGGGCCTTAGCCGACAGCCAGCCCAACTGAGCAGGGTCCAGGAGATACCCCAGGCAGGTGGTGTTCATCTCAATGAGTGTGGCCATGAGGCTGGCGGAGGCCAGACTTGGCACCGCATGCTGCAGGGATGGGTTGTAAATCAGGGGCTCCTGAATCAGCTGTGGGAACTGCAGGTGCCTGGCCTGGGGACAAAGGTGGAAAGCAGCCCACCAGGCCCGCACCATGCTGCAGTAGAATATGAGGAGGACTGCTCCATTTAGGAAGGTAATGTCCCGAATGAACAGCTCCCAGTCAAAGCTGAGGCCCCCCACTTGGTGCAGGAACCAGCACGTGAGCTGCTGCCATGGGAGGTGGCCCTCAGTGTACTGGAGTCACTGGAGGCCTTGCAGGCAGTAGGCGGCTACCCTGCTGGCCAGGTCAGTCAGGCCCTGCTCAGTGGTGGGCAGGAGCCAGTGGTGTCTGTCCCAAAAGAAGTTCAACAGGCCACTGCAGCCTCTCGAGCAGCTCTGGCGGGGGGTCCAGCACAGCGCACCAGTGCCACAGGGTCATGGCCGCCAGGTTGTTGACGATGAGGACCCGGCCACAGTATGAAAGGGCAGGCAGGCACCAGCGCAAGCGCTGCAGGTGGGCCTCCACCCCCTCCACCAGGTCCTCCAGTTGTGGGCCACAAAGACTGGCACGCCCAGAAATACTCCCAGGGCTTTGAGGCCCCCCTGGCACCAGGCAACCCCCCCTGGCAGGTCTGGGGTGGGGAGTGTGCTGGCCCACGCCCCAAGCAGGAGGGTGTCACTCTTGCCCCAGTTGATGTGGGCTGATGAGGCGAGCTCGTAGGTGTGTTGGCAGTCCCCATGGCCTGCATGCCATCCGGGCTGCCCAGAAAGACTGTCACGGTGTCTGCATGTGCCGTCAGCTGGATCGGGGGGCCAGTGGTCAGACCCGGTGCCAGTGCCGGTGGCAGGGCTAAGCCAGTCAGGTGGCATTGCAGAATGTGCAGCAGTGGTTCGATGGCCAGGGCATACAGCATGCCTGACAGAAGGCAGCACTGGCGGATGCCCTGATGTACTGGGAATGGGGCGCACAGCACGCTGTTCACCTTCAGCAGGCTGGAGGCATCGTGATACAGGACCCAGAGCGCCACGATGAAAATGGGCCCGAAGCCAAAGCCTCAAGGGTGCTGAGCAGGTACTGGTGGTCAACCCCATCGAAGGCTTTCTCCTGGTCCGGAGAGACCAGGCTGATGTCCAGGCCACAGAGTTCCGCAGCTGCGAGCAGTTCACGCAGCAGGAATAGGTTGTCCTGGATGGTTCTGCCCGGCACACAGTAGCTCTGAAGAGGCCATGATGGTGTGGAGGCCATGATGGTGTGGAGCCAGTTTGCCAGCACCTTCACCAAGATCTTATAGTTGGCACACAGAAGGGAGACTGGCTGCCAGTTCTTAAGGCAGCCGAGGTCCCCGCTCCCGGGCAGCAAGGTGAGCAGTGCCCAGTAGCAGCTGGTCAGCAGGGTCCTGTCAGTGAGGCTCTCACGGAAGACATAGAGTAGGCTGAGCCCAAGAATGGGCCAGAAGGCTTTGTAAAACTCCACAGGCAGTCCATCAAGGTCTGGGGCCCTGCCCAAGGCGAGCCCCCCCACAGCAGCCTCGACCTCGGCCAGAGAGAGCTCGTGCTCCAGGGCCTCGGCCTGCAAAGTGAAGAGGCACAGCAGGTCCTCATGCAGCCGCCGACTGGCCTCCAGGGAGGTGGGATCAGCTGCAAACAAGTCTTGGCAGAAGGTGACAGCATGCCCCCGCACCTTGCCCAGGTCCATAAGTAGCTGTCCCTCCAGGGTCTTGAGATGATCCAAGGCCTTTGCTGCAGCCTGCTGCCTATCCAGGCCAAAGAAGAAGCGGGTCAGGGCACCGGACTCCACCAGCTCCAGGCAGCGATCACACACCCTTGCACCGCAGGCCACGCCCTCTGCAAGCTCCCACAGGTGTTTCCTGAGGAACCAGAGGCTCTCAAGGAGCGTCACATCATTGCCAGCATGGAGCAGGGCCACCTCAAGCTCTGCCATGTCCTCCTCCAGCTCGTGGGTGCGGTGGTGGATCTCGCTTCCATCTAGGAATAGCAGGCTGATTCTGAGGCACCAGTAAGGGGCCTATGTGTGTGCCCTGCTGGGCAGACTAAATTTGTAGCAGACCAGGGCATGATCCGAAAGGCCTGATGGAATAATGCAGCTGTTGTACAGTAGTGGCAGATGGTGCTGGGTGATGTAGAGGTGGTCGAGGTGGGCCATGGCAATCCCACTGGTGCTCATCTTTGCCCAGGTGTACTGGAGTGCGTTGGTGTTGGAGGACCCGCCAGGCGTTGATGAGGTCTGCTGCCTCCAGCATGGCCTGCAGCTTGTGGGCCAAAGGCAGGTGCGGTTCTGATCCTGTCTGGTCTAGCTGCACGTTGATGGTACAGTTGAAGTCCCTGCCCATGAGGAGCAGGTCATTGCTCTCACTCACTGGCACCATGCAGGAGATCGCCCAAAGTCTCTAAGAAGGCTCCCCTCTCCCTCTCCGCAGTGGGTGCATAGATGTTTACGAGGAGCAGGCTCTGGTGTGCCAGGGTGATGTGGATGGTCAGCAGCTGGCTGGGGATGACCTCTTGTGCCACTGGCGAGTCGTACTGCAGCTGTGGTGACAGGAGGGTCGCCACCCCGGCATTGAGGTTGGTACCATGGCTCAGAAACAGGCGGCCTCTCCAGGCAGCATGCCAGTCGGCTTGATTGTACACGTTATCTCTGCATCTCCTGGCAGAAGGTGATCTCCAGCCGCTTCTGCCGCAAACCCTTCGGGACAGCTGTCCACTTCACCAAGTCCCTGCAGCCATTGGTATTCAGTGAAGCAGTTGTGGTAGCAGCCATAAGCAGGAGAATAGACAGGAAGGATAGGCAGGGTATAGGTGGGAGAGCAGGAGATAGAGCAGAGCAAGGCCACAGAGACAGGAGAAGTCCTAACATGCCCTATTCTAGTCTGTGGACCCACCCTGGCTCCACAACTCCCTTACCTGGGTCATCAGCTTCTCAAGACAGAAGGCATGCTGATGTGTGCCCAGATCCTGGAGCATGAGCCTCACCGTGTCACTGGCAGCACGGCAAACTGTGCGGGGTCCGGGCACCACTGCCAGATACTGTCTGCCATGCTCCTCTGTCCCTTGGTCTGCTCCAAGAGCTCAAGGAAGCCTCCATAGCTGGGGGCCACCTAGGGGAGGTTCTCCATCAAGAGCTGGATGTTCCCAACCGAGAACCAGCAGGATCTCACCCTGGGAGGTGACCTGCCAGTGAGGCCAGTGAATGTGCCTTTGAGGGCCAGGCTCCCTAGCAGGCCCCCCTCAGCATCTGGGTCAAGTACAGTCTCTGGAAGATCGATCCCCATCTGCTTTGGGGGGCAAATGTCTTGCTCCCAGGGCTGCTTGCAGTGCTCGGAGGGCAGACACTCTGTCTCCTCAGCATTGGCTTCGGCGGGCAGGGGAGCGGGCAGAGGGGTGGCAGGCCCCTCTGCTGTCTCCTGTGCCTGATGCCAAAGAACCAGGCACTCCATCTACCCCCCCGCCGCTCACAAGGCCCACAGTCCAGGATGGGGGCAAGGGGTTGCCAGACGCCTTTGGTGCCCCCGTGCCACTGGGACATCCTCAATCATGGCCTGAAGCAGCGGGGTCACCGGGGGGTCAGGCAGGGTGGGGCCAGGCTCCCTGGCTACATTCTCCCCAGCACTGGCAGAAGGGGCTGTGGCTCCTTGGGAAGCTCCCCTCTGCTTCTTGTTTTTGGCTTTCTTCAGAGTGGGGGTAGGTGGTGCCTCCCCCAAAGGGGGTGGGCTGGGCTGCTCTGGGCCCACCACCTCCAGGCCCACCACTTCAACTGAGGTGGAAGGAGGCGGAGAGGGAGTCTTGGTTGTTCCACTCGATGGGGCCCCAGCGCCCGGAGCACCAGCTGCCCCGGATGGAACTGGGACAGGGGGACTGGAAGAATGTCCCAGACCCTCCACCAGATAAAGCCCCTGCACTGGGGGGCCAGCCCCACCAGGTGGGTAGAGGGGGGAGGGAGGTTGAGAGGAGGCCATGGTCACCGCACCTGGTGTGGTTTCAGTGCCTGAGGCACCAGCCGCCCCAGAGGGAACCGGGGTAGGAGGGGGCTGGGAGGAGTCCCTAGCCCCTCCACTGGGTGGGGCTTCAGCCCCAACAGGGGTGGGAGGACCCCAGGAGGATTTCCCAGCTCCCTCCTCCCCCCGGGTGGCATGCTCACGCCAGAAGTGCCGATTCCCTCAGATGGAGCAGGGGCGAAGCCCCCAGCCCCATCCCTCGATGAGGCTCCCGCACTGAAGGTGGATGCGCCATCTCCCTGCACGAGTGCAGCAGCCGGTGTCCTGGACGACTGCCCCAGAGGGCACTGGGCAGCCAGATGGGAGCTGCTGCCACAGCGGTGGCATACGGTCTGCCCTGGAGAGATAGACCACATACCACCTCTCATCCATCACAAAGATCACAGAAAGAAGTAGGGTCTGGGGGCCCTCCTGAAAAGCATGAATGTCTGCCTCCAGAATGACAGGACGTGCCTGAGCCTGGGGTCCCTGCTCCCCATGGTCAGCCTGAACCAGGGGCTAGTGAGGATGCCATATGCTCGAGCACTTTGGTGAGGTCCCGGTCTGGCAGGTGCGGGTGAAGGCATCCACCCACACTGCCAGGGTCTCCAGGGGCATGGCCAGGTAGTGTACACCCGAGACTGCTAGCCCCACCACACACACCACATCAGGCCAGGGGAGCTCAGGTAGAGGATGGGCACTGAGTTCCCCCGGGCGGCATCCTGGTTGTCCCACCAGGTTCACCAGAGCCTCCACTCTGATGTGAAGAGGGGCTTGCACCTGCAGGCCATGGCTGAGGGTCAGGTCTGCAGAGACATCCCCATGCCATTTGCCCTGGCTGCTGGCAGCCATCCTGGGAAGGAGAGGGTTAACGTTCCCATGGGGGCTGCTGCAGAAAGGAAAAAAAAAGCCTCAGACTGAAGCTGGGGACTGGGAAGGGGCTAAAACAGCCCCCATATCAGCCCCATGGGGACAAAACAGCTCTACAGGCAAGCCCTAAGGCAGGAGGAGATGGCAGAGACCAGGGCAAGGGGTTCTGGAGGAGGGAGGCAGCAAGAATCAAAGGGAGAGCACAGGCAGGAGTGAGGGAGAGGCAGGGGCAAGAGAGGACACCAGAGCCCAGGGGAAAAAGCCCAGAAAGTGGGTAAAAGGGGCAAAGAGGGGGTCCCCAAGCACAGGCAGGGGAGAGGCAAGGTTTAGGGGGGAAGAGGAACATGGGGGCAGGGAGCGGGGGGATGCACAGAAGGGACCTGAGCTGGAGGAGCTAAGAAGGGCTTCATCTGGCCACCACCATCTTGAAAGAAAGAGAAAGAAAGAAGAAACAAATAAACAAACATCATGTTCTTCCTCCAGGAAAGAGCAGTTCCTCGTTGATATGGCTCATTTTCACTTCTGCCAAAAAAAAATTGAAATGTTTACTTTGTGTTGTTGTTGACTTGACATGCACCAGATCAACAGGGTCTGGGACGTTCAGGTCTCTTGCTTGGGCTCAGGCATGTCCTGTCCTTCTGGAGGCAGGCATTCATGCTCCTCGGGGGGGCGGGGGCCCAGACCCTGCTTCTCTCTGTGACCTTTGTGGTGGATCTCAATATTGCGCTGTTAGACAGGAGGGCATGATACAAAATTATACACACACACACACACACATACACACAAACTACACAAACACTCTATGGGTTCATACACACATGCGCATACACAAACACGCACTTCTGTGACTGTGTGTTAACACTAGGGGGCATTTGGGGTAACTTGGGCTCAGGGTTTCTTGGGTTCACGGTGCTGGTGTTACTCAGGGTCAAGGTGCCCCGGGGTTACTTAGGATCACTCTGCGCCCTGGGGTTACTTGGGGTCACCGGGAGCTGGGGTGGAAGCAAGGAAAAAAGCCGGGGTTTTGGAGGTGGCAGAGAGGGAGGCAAGATGGCAGAGAGAGAGAGAGCAAACGAAGGTCAGAGGGGCAGAGAGCAGAGATTGGAGCAGGGCCAGGAGGTCAGTAAGACAAAAACCCAACTCAGGGTTCCAAAATAACAGTTTTATTAAACAGGCAACACACTACACAGCCCCACGAAGGTATTGGTTCCCACACACATGCACAAACACACCCACACCCACACAATGGTAGCAGGAGAGGAAAGGCTTAATGGAGGGATTTGAAGTCCAGGTATGTAGAGACAGAGTTCAGGTCCCTTTCTTGGGAACAGAAGGTGGGTGATAGCTACCTATCCTAGGCTGAGAGTTGATTCTCAATGGCCAGCTGGGGTCTTCTCTAGCAAGGTGTTGTCCAGAGGGGGGTCACTGGCAGAGCCTCTGGGTGGATAGGTGACATGGCATAGTGCTGGTCCAGATGGAGCGGGTGTCCCAAAGAGGTCATACTCTACTACCCCTTTTATAGGGCTGGGTGGGCTACCTCTGTCTCCTATGGGAAGGACATGTCCAGGCAAGGACAGTCCTGCTCAGATGCATATGTGCAGATCCAGGTGTCCTCATTGTCTGGTAGGACACAATGGTGGGGTTGCTGGTTTCTGTAGGGTCTTTGTCTTTCAAATGTTGGGTTCCTATAGGTTCTTTATCTTTCAAATGCTGGATTTTGTCTCCGTTTTGTCTGCGTGAGGTCTGTGGTTCCTGGGTGAGTCAATTCAAGGCAATGGTTGGGTCCAGTCATTGAGTTGATAGTCCATTCATTGAGTTGATCATTCAGTAGAGGCCTGCTACCATTATATCTTAAGCCCTCTCATTCATTCCCATTCATTCAGGAGCCAATTTACATGAGACTGGTTAGACGTGAGTCACAGTTGCAGCAAAGGTTATACCCGGACAGAAGACACAAGATGGAGGCTTGACATTACTTGACATTACTTTACAGACATAGGCCTAAACCATACAATATTAATATGAAACAATAAAACTCAATGCAAAAATGATAGGAATACAGCATAAAACAGTAAAAATCAATACAAACATAACAACACTATTTACAATATAAAAAGGGGCTTATTACAATAATAGCATACAAGAACTTAGCTTAGCTTACCTAGTACTACTTGTAATCAATTATGAGGGATAGAGAGGGCGGGGAGAAAGTCAGAAATGGTTGGGGAAGGGGGGGGAATATATTTTAAAATAAAAAAAAGAAAAACTGGGGTTTTGCTACATTGTGAGTATATTTATTCTCCAGTTGGTAAATGTGAGAATCCAAGTACTTTGACCTTCTTCTCACATGACAACTGTATTTTAACAAGTTCTTCCATTACATACCTAATTAATGAATCAGTATCCTCACTGATACCATTGATTCTTGGTCTGAGTCGCTGAATTTCTTGTGTCAGGCCTTGGACTACTTGTCAGGGGAATATGACATTGAGCAGTTAGCCCATTAAAAAATTCAACTAAAAATCACTGTCGTTTTCCAAGGTACTCCACCATTGACAAACGTACCACTGTCCTGCACTATCCTTTGTCCCCAAAGCACAGATGTCTGCAGCATTCCCACTGGTGCTTTGCTGGCAAGGAGGTTGTGCTGCACCATGTACACAGTACTGTGTACCAGAATGGGGTGGCGGGGAGGCGCTTATCCATAGTACCTGTGGAGTGGGTAGGGTAGGTCCACTAGTGGGTGCCCATGCCTGATGAGAACGGTGGCACATTGGGCAGTGCAAAGGCATCTCGCAGCTTTCTGGCTTCTGGCTGTGCCTCGTACATAATATATGCTATATTATGTGGGGTGTTTCCCCTAATGCCTTTGTAAAGAGCTAATAGCTGGTGATCTACTTAATAAGTGCCCTCAGCCACAAGACACTAGCTTTGTTCATGCAGCCCCCAAGCTGGCTGTCACCAGTTTTGAGATTCATATTATGAGGTGCCTCCATGTATCACCCCATCTAGCATCACACAAGATTTTCACCAAGCCTCTTCCCTCCTCCCTTTGTGGCTGTCTTATTCTTAGTTCAGGTTTTTAAAGGATATCTTGAAAAGACAGTTAAAAAGGCAAATGTTGGCAGTGGTGCTCAGCCTGACCTGCAAAGAGACCTTTGTATCATTAAAGATTCTCAAAAGCCTCCCTCTTCATTTGTGTATATAATGCAGGACTGGAGACTGTATTATTGAAGATTTAGTCATGTATGTAGTGTAATTCCCCTTGGCGTTAACCAGCTAGCCTTGTCAAGCACGCTGTGCTGGGCTTGTGTTGCCCTGCCATGGTGCAGCCCTTGCACTAACTATCCATGTCATGCAAGATTTGGTGAATTGTTGGGGTTGTTTTTTGTAGGGAACACACAAGCATTTCTCATGTTAGAGGATGGGAGTTGGATTGCTACTGCAATTTTCATACTCTTTGGAGTCTGGAACATAGTTTGATTTAAAGTAAAATTTAAACCTTTACTTGTGTGGAAAATAAAAATACAGGACACTTTCCAAAGTACTTTATCTCTCACAGTTTTCTAAAAAATTCTTGAAGTAGATAGCGAGAAAAGACAGATAGATTGTGAACCTAACTCGGTTCACCCCCTCTCCCCCAGTAGATTGAAGAAAAATTAGCTGTGGTGGCAGTACATGAGGGAGAAACACACCAACACAGGGGGTAATAGAGCATCTCATCACCCCTCTTGTATATACTCTTGCTTTAGTCATGAGAACCTACTCCCCCATGAGATGCCACCCTCTTGTATCCTCCCCGGGTCTGCTCAGCATCCTCCTGTTCTTCATCCCTGAAGCATCTCCTCTTGTGGCTAGAGGAGGCATGGCTCTCCTTTGGAACAGATTGGAGAGTCTTTGAGGTGGCCTATTGTCAATGCTGTTCCCAGTACTTTTGCAGTCATGAAACTCTGTTAGAAACTCCTGTCTAAACCTTTGATCCACCTGCAAAATACGATCAACCTTCTTACTGAATTCCTTAAAACATTCTACCATTTCATTACTCGTGCTTTTCATAACCTGCAAATTGGCTTCCTCACTGCTCTTCAACCAACTGAATATAGCTTTAATTTCTGATGTCATTTGGTCACTGGACGTAGATATGTTTTAGGATGCTTCTGCCAGTAGCTGAAGAATATTTTCCTTAGCTGCTCTTTGATTTGTTCAATAATTGCACTGATGTTGAGCATTAACAGCTTAATGAAGGGGTTACTGGGCACAGAGAAAAAAAAAGCTCCCATCAGGTCTTTGGCTACTTTTAAACATTTCTTTCTAAAGAACACAGTCATTCTAAAAATATTTTAACAGGATAGCCACTGCAAGAATTACCAGTGACAGTCTATTAGCTAGCACCCAACCATCTTATTAAGGCTGTACCCCAGAAATATTCTGCCTAGCCACAAGGCATCCAGTCCCTCACTTGCTTGTACCTCATAGCTGTTCACCTGAAAAAACACACACCACCATCCATCCAGCAGGAAGTAGGTTAGATTTGTTTAAGGGCAACAGTGTCCCCCCACCCCTGCTCTTGTCCCGCGTGCAGATCTGGGAGCATGCGCCTCCTGGGGAAGAGCCTGGCGCAGACCCAGCCTGTAGCCCTCCAGGGAGGCACGTAGAATCAAGAGTAGTGCTCCCCCCACATGCCCCACACCCACTAACAGTTTCCTCTGCAGCTGACTTTGGCTTTTCCCTGGGCCATTGCAGCAGGGGCTGCGGTGAGTGGAAGCAAGCAGAGCCCTGGAGGAAGGGGGGGGGGGCATGGGGCGCAGTGCAGCTTGTCCCCACTCACCTCAGCCTCTGCTGCAGCAGCCTGCTGCTGGGCTGTCCTGGGATTTGTGGGGAAGAGGTTAGTGATGCACAGCTGGACGCAGAGTGGGGGGACCTGACCACTGCACCAGCACCAGCACCTCCTGCCCTGCACCTGCTGATCGTTGTGGGTGTCTTGTACCAAAACGCGTGTAAAGCAGAGCAGATGATACACTCCTAGGACCTGTTCTCAGGTATGTCCAAGGACCTGAGATGTGTGAAACTTTTATTAAAAGAGGCATAATATAAGTGTGATTTGTGCAATCTCCAGACATTTGAAGCAGTTCTTCACTTTTGATAGTCTAGTCCATGGCATGCAGAAGCATACTCATACAACTATTGTGCTGGAAATTCTTGAAAATGTTGGGTGATCACTTCAGGCAAGCAAGTACGTATGTGTTAAAATGTATCAAAGAAACAAATTTCCATTAGATAGGTGGGCAAAAGCAAATCCTTTCTGAGCAGTTTCCCCAGGGTGATCAGGGTCCTTACAGTGTGGGACGGGTGACAATGGGGGTAGTGGTCCATAACCTCTTTTTTAGGTGCAGAGCATACAAGCTGAATATTCCATGTGCTTGAGGGGAAATTGTGGAATGGAATGGAAACATTTTTTTCATTCAAAGACATTGGCAGGCTGCACCCATCCATGACTTGAGTTGGGGAACTGAGAAGCTCTCTCTCATGTATGGGTCATGTATGGTTTGGTCCAGAGTGTTCAAGCAGACAGGCAATTTTAACAAAAGACAGACAAGTGTAGCCTACCTTTTGTGGGGGAAGGGTAGGGGGTGTTTCACACATCAAGTGTGAAATGCTGGAAGCTTAGGAAAGATTTGAGATTTTTTGGAATATGGTAACTCTCAGCTCTTTTCAAACAAAACAGGAAAGCTGCCCTTGCAGAGAGCACATGGTTTGTGTAGCTATTGATATGTAAATGACGTGAGTGTTTTCATGCTAATCTAGGAGTGGCTTTTGCAGGCTTTTGAGCAAGAGGGAACACAACAAACCAAAATCTTGGAGTGTCCTGCTTGCTTAAGACAATGTTTTCCTCGAATGCTGTGGGACTAAGGAGAAAGAAAAGGTTAATCTTGAAGGGGCTGGACTCGATGGTCTTGTGAGGTCCCTTCCAGCCCCTAATGTCTATGAATATATGAATCTATGAACATTCACTTCACAGACATATAGTTCTACTAATGGGCGTCAACAACTTGATGTACCTGTGGTCTTGTCTTTTAAAGCTCCTGAAGAACCAACTTTGCATGTTTGCTGTGAAGAAAATGCTGTTAATTGAACTGGGGAAGTTGCTCTTGCCTTGTTGCAAACAAAAAGCTTGGTTTCAAGTGTCTTCTTGGCCATACATTAAGGCCAAGCCTCAGGAGCAGCAGCTTGGACTGGTGAGAAAGAATCACCATGTCAATATGGAATGATGACCTGTGGCTGGAAACATTAAGAATGAGCAAAAAGATGTTCTTCCACATCGTTAGCTTGCTGAAACTGCACATCTAGCATTAGAGAACGGTCATGTGGAAGCCCATCAGCCCAGAGAAGCGTGTTGTCATGGCTGTGATGAAATTGGCCACTCTAACAAGCCTTCACCGTGTTGTGATTCAGTTTGGTGTAGCTCTGCACCGTTGGGAGGGTGATCAGTGAGGTATGTCACCTGCTTCAGGAGCTGGCAGCGAACAAATTCATATGTCTAAGTAACCCCCAGGAGGTGGTGGAAGGATACTGGGCAATGGGCTTTCTGATCTGTGTGAGAGCACTTGACAGCATGCACATTCCCATCCTAAACCGGTCCCAGGACCAGCGTTCATTCATAAACAGAACAGGGTTTCCTTCTGTGATTCTGCAAGCCATCATAGACCACCAAGGCAGATTTACAAACATTTACATGGGATGGGCAGGGAGTACCCACAATGCACGTGTGTTTTGAAACTCACCATTGCCTGGGATAATGGACAAGGGCTAATATGCCCCAGGACTGGAGGAGGTTGTTATCCGGGGTGTTTCAGTGTCCCCCTGATAATTGCTGATGTAGCTTACCTGCTCCTGCCCTGGCTCATGAAGCCCTATGGTGCACAAGTGAGTGACCTACAGAAATTACTCTTCAACAATCAGCTAAGAAAGTGCTGCATGAGCATGGAGTGTGCATTTGGTCACTTGAAAGCCTGTTGGAGATCACTCAACTACAGGCTAGAGGTTGATGCAGATAACATTACCGCTTTCAGAGCAGCAGCATGCGTGCTGCATAATATCTATGAGACTAGGGGTGAGGTTTGCAGTGAGTCTTGGAATGAACATTTAAGGGAAGCCAGGGAGGTTGCAAGACTCACTCGCAGAACAGGATGGAAAGGGCATGGGGGCTAGAGATACAGGCAAACAGCGGCAGGGGAGCTGTTATCATAAATTGCCTGGTGGCACACACCGCAGCTGCTCAGGAGAGGGAACGTGCTCTGTAATTGTGTAAATTGATCATTTTTATATTTCATGTGGCATTTCATATTAATTTGCATTGAATAAAGTCTTTCTGAGATAGAGTTTTCTTTGATACTTGATTCATAACAGACTGTCCGGAAGGTCTTTGTATGGGATGCAGGATGGAGGGGAGGGGGTGCAGGTGGTGGGGGGCATGGGGGATAGGTCTGGGTCTGGGTTGTTTTGTGGTGGCAGATGACTTGAGAAGACAGGCAGGTATAAAACCAGCTTGGGGTTATGACTGCAGGGGATGACCTGAGATGCAAACTGTAATAGGATTCACATGCAAATAGACTGAGTGATAAGACAATAGCCTGGGCTGTTCCTTCTTCACCTCAGCCACAACCCTCCTCACCCCCAGCTCATTTCCCTGAGGGCCAGTGGCCACTGTTCTGAGTGAGGGGGGGCGGGGATGTGCAGTTGGCTGATCTGGGTCCCCCAACACCAATTTGGGGGCACCTGTCTTGGGCACAGGGATTCCTGGTACCCAATGAATCTTAATCAACCTTGACAACAACCCCAGCCTGCCCCCATGCTGGTACTGCTGAGGCAATATCCTTGTTTTGATGCCAAGATACAAACAACAGGAGGTGATGCAGATGAAGCTGTTTTATATAAAAATTTGTGTATCGTTTACATACACCGTTTATTAATTTTTTTTCCCCCAGTAACAAAACTATGAGTAAGTAACATTTCTATAAAATGCATTCATAGTTACATTCTTTTAATTCCGAGCATTCACATTAACCTTTTTATGCACGGTATGAATATGAGTACAGATTGTGGAATAAGCTCCCTCCAGAGGTGGTGCCATCACCTACTCTGGAGATCTTCAAGAACAGACTACATAGTCACCTTGCTGGGGTCATCTAACCCCCAGTTATCTTTCCTGCTTGGTGCAGAGGGCTGGACCTGATGATCTTCCAAGGTCCCTTTTGGCCTTACAAACGGTGAATCTATGACGCCTGTGCATACACCGTTTTAATGTTGAAACACACAATGTAGAAATACATGTGGTTCCTGAATTGTGTATTTTCTTCCATAGACACACTGGCCAGCTGCAATTTTTTCTAAAAGTTACAACCAACAGACACTGACAATAAGCAGGCACATCAGCTTTGTTCTAGAGTGCCCTATGCATAACTGGAAAGCTTATAAAGATGCCCTCAACAAGGGAAGCTCAGTACTAGGCACAGTAAATGTATGCCTTTGGGAAGAGAAGGGGAAAGGGAACTCAGTGCTTTCATGAATGTGTGTGCGAGTGTGTGTCTGTGTGCAGTTCAAAATGATTGTTTGTATGGATCTCATGTGGAGGCAGGCCCTGAGATTTTTGATTAATTTTGATTGATTTTTTTTTGTATTGATTTTTTGCAAATTTGCTTGATTATTTGATTGTCTTTTGATTGATTAGTTATTCGATTGTTTGTTTGATCATGTTAGCCACCCTGCAGCAGCTGTGAAAAGAGCGGGATGGAGGGCCTGTTACGTTCTTGGAAAAACTGCACTGTAGTAGCAAAATGTATTTTAGGCACACATGCTACAGGAGTTGATGATTAGTTTAGAAAATGTAGAAATTGATTATTAGATTGACAATTTGATTTATTTTTTGATTAATTGATTCTTAAATTTGATTTATGGGAACAATCAATTATTTTTTATTCGTTGATTGATTTTTTTTATTCATGGGGCAGGGGGGAGGTACCAAGGATGTCTGCAGGATCACGCACCAAGGAGTGAAGGTTATTTTAGAAAATGAGGCCTTTTCCTGCCTCTGCACCCACCAGCTACCCAGCCAGCAGTTGCTGAAAAATTGCCAGTAAGCAGGGAGGAAGTTGCCCAAGAACAAAGCAGGGTGCTTACAGGCCCCAGCACCCTGTCAATATGCCATCAAGTAGAACTTTGTGGTGAGAAAGAGTATTCACAGAGAGCCAAGCCATGGGGCAAGAGGCAGGGAGGGAACTTTTTTGCCCGACAAGCCTAGCCAGGCAGGGAGGCGTGGGGTTTGCCCAAGAAGCCCAGCCATGGGGCAGGAGGCAGGGAGGGAGCCATTTTGCCCAAGAAGTTGAGCTATGGGGCAAGAGTGAGGGAAGGAGCATTTTTGCCCGAGAAGCCCAGCCATGGGGCAAGAGAGAGGGAGGGAGTTAGTCTCAAGGTATCTGGGGAAAATTTCTGCTATTGTCCATACTCTGCTCCTCATTTGGCCATGGTGGTCACCTAAGACAGAAGAAATACTTTGGGGCTGATTACCAAAATTGCCAACAAGCTGCCCAGCTTGAACTCCTACATCAACCAGACTGGCTGCTTTCATCTGGAAGAGAGCAAAACCCCTCTGCATCTTGCTTGTGAACTGCTGAGGTCAGAGACTGTCCTCATTCTCCTAGGTAATGGGTTTTTCCCAGGATTGTGGACAGCAAAGGACTTACCTCTCTGGTTTCAGCAGCATCAGAATCTGGATCTGGCAGCGAGGGAGCAAGCAAGCAAGGTTTTTCGCCTGAGAACCCAAGCCGTGGGGCACTACGTACAGAAGAATGAATTTTAAGTCTATGTAATTTGTACTTTTCAGCTTATTCCGCTGTATGGTACATACTTGCTATTTAACTTCCAGAATGTCTTACAAAGAGTGAGGGGGGCATGTAGGCCAGCACCAACAAGGGGTGCTAAAAGCAAGCCCTCAGACAAGGGGAAAGAGGGAGCTAGGGAGGAAGGGACTTGAGGGCTTGTTCATTCCCTGGGACATGGCCAGTAACCAGGAAGAAGGGTGTGTGTGTGTCTGCAGCAGGAGGAAGAGGGAGTGAGGCCCTTTCCTGGTACAGATTTACCAGGTTTCAGAAATGAGGAAAGCATTTCTTGCAGTGCAGGAAAATGTAGAGAAAATGACTGCCACCCCACTGGGCAGGGGGTCGGGGTGGAGCGGGGAGAACTTTGCCAAAAAACCATGGTAGGTTCTAAGAGTCACCATGCAGCAGGCAAGAGGGAGGGAGTGCTAAGAGCCACCAGCCAGAGGGCTAAAGGAAGGAAGGGAGCGCAGTTCAGTCTGAAGGTTGTAGCAGCATCTGTATCTGTATTCAAATTGGAAGACTCCGAATCGATTCAGAAAAGATTTGGCGCTGCTTCAGAGATTTGGCCATAGACTAAACAGGCAGCAGTCCTCACCACACTGGACACAGCTCCCTCCAGCTGGTAAGTCTGTTGTGGTGGGTGGAGTGGGGAGGGAAGGGACATGGGGGTGGGGAGGGATTGGGGCTGGGATAAGCTGCCCAGCCAGGACAGGGGGGTGCGGGACTCGGGGAGGGGGTGGAGGGGGTGGGATGCGGGTGTGGAGGTGCTCGGAGCGGGGGATATGCCCTGCTGCCACATGCCCAGTCAGGGCGGGGGGGGGGCGGGGGCGTGATGCAGATGCAACGCAGGCACAGTGCAGGCGTGGCTTGGTTCGAGCAGAAGGGGACAAGTGGCAGCAGGGCATAGCCCGCCACCTGTCCAGCCAGGGCAGGGGGTGGGGGGCAGGATGTGGGTGTGGCAGTGCTGGGAGTGGGGACTATGCTCTGCTGCCGCTTGCCCCCTTCTGCACAGACTGAGCCATGTCTGCATTGCGCCCCCCCCCCCCCCCCCCCCCAGCTGGGCAAGTGGCAGCAGGGCATAGTCCCTGCTCCCAGTGCTGCCACGCCCACGTCGGCACTGGGGGTGGGAGCTCTGCCCTGCTGCCGCTTGCCCAGCTGGGGCAGGGGGGGCACAGGATGTGTGTGCAGCAGCGCTGGGAGCAGGGAGAGGTCAGGGTCCAGTCTGCCAGGACTCTTTATGCAGTAAACAGTCACTGTATAGCATGGACACCTGGCATCAAGACCAGGACCTTGGAAATGGCAAGCCTAGTAGCTATGGAGGCACGGTAGGAGCAGTTCTTCAGAGACAACCAGCAAACAAAGTGTGAGGTACTGCAGAGGCAGCACCAAGAGTACAAAGTTGTGGACCAGCACTAAGTGAAAGCTGGAACCCACAGCCCATGGTGGGTTCTCCCCTCACTCTCCCTTTGTATATACATGGATATATGAGAAGAAGTGCCTACTTGTGCCAGTGATCCCAGTCCCCTACAATCAGTCACAATAGTTTTATAGTTTCATAGTAGCTAGGGTCAGGAGGGACCTGAACAGATCATCTAGCCTGACCCCCTCCCACAGGCAGGAACGAATGCTGGGTTCACAAGACCCCAGACAGGTGATCATCCAACCTCCTCCTGAATTTGCCCAAGGTAGGGGCAAGGACCACTTCCCTGGGAAGTTGGTTCCAGATTTTGGCCACCCTAACTGTAAAAAATTGCCTCCTGATCTCTAACCTAAACCTGTTCTCCATCAGTTTATTACCATTGTTCCTTGTCACCCCAGGTGGTGCTGTGGAGGAAAGGGATCTACCTATTTGCTGTTGATCTCCCCTGATGAGTTTGTAGATGGCCACCAGGTCCCCCCTCAGCCTCCTCTTGCTGAGGCTGAACAGGTTCAGGTCCCGCAGGGCCTGCCCTGCTGCCCCCTGATCATGCAAGTAGCCCTCCTCTGAACCCTCTCCAGGCTGTCCCCATCCCTCTTGAAGTGTGGCACCCAGAACTGGACACAGTACTCCAACTGCGGCCTAACCAGTGTCGCATAGAGGGGGGTATCACCTCTCTGGACTGGCTTGAGATGCACAGCTTGAGGTTTACGCAGGTTATGTCCCGAAAGATGCAGAAGGACTGTTCTGTACACTAAAACCCACAAAGGCCCTTCCTGTGGCACTGTACCAAAAACTAAAGGCTTCTTAAGCTCCAGGATGTACAGGCAGGGAGCAGAAGCAACCAGGGCACCACAACTGTTAGGCTGCTTCACTCTCACAGAAACTGGTTGGTAAAAGGTGTTTGTTGCTTATAGGAAGAGATCAAGTCCCATGGCTACAGTGAAAGGCAAACACCCCATGATCGTCCTTGCCCCTCTGTGCTTGGGCAGATAAAGTATTACTAACATATGAAGGGAAACAAAAACATCAGGGGAAGCTTGTGGCTGGTATGAAGAGTTTATTAACAATATGAGGAACAAAGAAATGGCTCCATTACTAGACATAGACAGTAAATCATTCATAAATATAAAGAAAAGGGTCAGGCTTGTGGCTGGAGCAATGTGACATGGACCAACACTGCATGTAAAGGAACATCAGGACTCTCCAGAACCAGGGAGGAGGAAGCTAGATTTTCTCCTTGGTAAATGCAGCAACATGTTCCCCATGTATTGGTGCAAATGCAGCCCACACCTCTCAGTCCCTGTAGCCTCCTGCAGCACAGATCCTAACTCCAGAAGGTGCCCAGCAGGGCAGCTCACAGGAAGCAGCAGAGGCCAAGAGAGAAGCCAAGGAGGAGCAGGCCAGGAGTTTGTAAGGGAAGGTGAGCTTGTGTGTCCCAAAATACTCAAGAGACCAGTGGCAACCCAATTTAGCATCACAGGATTTCTTGTTACCCTTGTACTGTGGGAAATTAAGCAAAATTAATTAAATGATATTAAATCAAAGTAATGTTAGTAATTTCATTTGTAACAGAACACCTTTGGGATGCCTGCTACTTTAAGGGCTGGGAGCAGGCAGCCGGCAGGTGCAGGCCAGCCCTAAGGAGGGGGCCATTTTAGATCCCAGCTCTCAGGGCTGGAGTAGCAGTTTGCTGCTGGCAGTTGGAGCAACACCAACTGGCTGAGCTGCTGCTCAGAACATCTTGGAGGTAAGGGCAGGAACTATGGGGATGGCCAGAGGCTCTTGGTCCTGGGTATGACTTGAAACTACACCCTGCAAGGGAAGGATGGTTTAGTGAAACTGTCTGTGGTGGGACAGTCCCCCAGAAACGCCAGGCCAGTTACCTCCCTGGTGAAAGGCAAGTAGAGACACTTTAAAACCTCAGCCTACACTACCCAGTGGGTCTGGAGTAAATGGTGGGGCCTGGCATGCCTATTGAGAGGCACCTGAACCCATGGGGGTATAAGACCCTCAGAAGAGTGAGGCCAGGCACTCCTATTGAGAGGCACCTGAGCCTATGGGGTATAAGACCCTGGAGATGGTGGGGCCAGGCATACCCAGAGAGTGACACCTGAGCCTAAGGGGGGTGTAAGACCCCAAGGCCCTAGTGTAGCAGGTGAGAGTAATGAGTCACTCAGGGAGGGACTCAGTCAGAGCTCTGTCTAGGGCCAGGTGAAATGGTTGGTCACTGCAGAGATGAGGGTCACGGGAGAGGTCCAAAAGGCTACATCAGGGCCAGCCAAGGAATGTGAGTAGGTAAGCCTTATGGCCTATGGGAGCTACTCAATGGACCAAGGTAGGCTCTGTGAGGCCCTATGTGGGGCAGTGAGTATGGACATGTGCAGATGAAAGAGGGGCATGTGTGTGCTACACTTTAAAGCCGGTTAAATGTTTTTTGCACCACGTTAATGGCTTTGCTGTTTGTATGCGTCAATGGCATATTGAGCCTTAATGCTAGCCACTGTAGCACATTTGGCGGCGTAATGTGCCTTAAATGACTTTGGGACACAGCAAACTAAAACACCTCCAAGGAGTTTTAATTTGCTGCCCTACAGCCGTGGAGCGAAGCACTGGTGCTCTGTGCAGCTCAGGGACTGTGCAGGCAGCCCATGCAGGCAGTCTAGCAGAAGCTCTGGAAGGCAGGCTCTACTGAAAAAAAAAAAAGAGTAGCGAGCCTGACCTTCACCCCCGGAAACTGCCTGCCTGCATGAGCTGCGCAGGGACTTGGTCCTTCCCTCTGTGGCTGTGGTACCCCCGGGACCACCTGAGCCAGGTGCCTGTGGGCGGGTGCTGCCTGGGGGGTATCCACCACTGCCATGGAGGGATGCACCCCTCCCCCAGCCTAAGGACTGCTCCGCTAACTGGCAGCTCGCCTCCCCTCCCTGCTGCCAGAGAAGTAAGACACGGGTGTATATGACATGAGGGTTTACTTCGCTCTAAATTGAAGCAGTGTTCTTAAAAAAAAAACCCGTTTTGTCTACACATGCCATGAGAGGCCCAGTGAGAGTGGGCGGAGTTCTAGAGGCCCAGTGACAATGGGTGGTATGAATGAGTCCTGTTGGGGGTAGAGTGAAAGGATGAATATGTGTGGCCTAGCAAGAGATGAGTTTGGCCTCAAGACAGAGCTTAAAGCAACTGTAGGATGCGATCTGCAGAGAATGGGACACAATAAGGGAAGGTCGCAGTCATGTATGAACCCCCTGGCATAGGGGTATTAAATGGGCAGCCTCCCACTTATTCCAACAGATTGATTTCCAACAAGTCGTGTATGGCAGGAGAGACCGGGCAGACTGCCCTAGATGAAGTGGCAGGCCAGTATGGTGACTGGTCAACAGGAGGTGCGCTCATCACACCATTATTTTGTCCATTTTTGAAAAATTTGAAAAAATAATTCATTTACAATAAATAGATACTCAAAAATATGATTTGGGCCTTAAGGAAAAGCCAGAAAAATATAGGAAAGGGGGAAAGCAAATGGAGGAAGGGGAAGGGCAGGGGAGGTGGCAGAATAATTACCAAACTAAAGTTAAAAATGGCAATGGGCAGGATTGAGGTTTCCCTGAATTAATTCCTGCTTGAGTTGGGTGCAATTTCAGGAAAAAGAACAAAAATTCGACCCTGATTTAAAAATGGAGAATCTACCACAGGTCTTGGGACGTTGTTCCAAGAGTAAAGTACCTTGAGTGCTAAAATTTGCTCCTTGGAGTCTGAGTTACCCTGGCTTCAACATTCACCTATTGGCATATTCTCCATCCTTTCCTCAGCTCTCTGCTCTGCCTTCCTAAAGTTCTGGATGTCAGAACAGCACAAGGTATTCTGGCAGTCATGTCACAAATCACTCTCTGTCCAGTGTTTTAGACAGCAGCCAGCAAAACTACATGGGTGAGAAATAAAACTGTGACTGCCCGTCCACAAGCTGTTCTGCTGGAAGCCCCATGCTGATGATCAGTGAAGACACCATATGATTTACTGGCCCAGACGCAGCTAATCAATGGCTATGCATGGTCATCACTCAGAAACAATGAAAAGGTGTTGAGATGCAGAGGGACAGAGACAAATGGAAGGGAACTGTGAGCTCTCTCAGGGAAAGAAACTGGGTTCTTAGGTGGGCAGTCATGGGTGTCATCCTCCGGTTCCAGGTGTTGTGGGCAGGGAGAAGCCAAACCAGCCACAGCCATCAGGTTCTGGTCAAATGGGATGATCTGGTGAGCGATCTGAGGATTGAGGGGAAGCTTGGTGACTGCAATCATGAGCTGATCACTTTCTCTCTCCAACACAGGGTAGGCAAATCTCTCAGGAAAACAGAAATCCTGAACTTTGGGACGGCTGACTTTCACAAACTCAGGAGACTGGTCAGTCAGGCACTAAGAGACCATGATCCCCCCAGAAAGGGGAGTCCACAAGGAATGATTGTTGCTTAAGGATACAATCCTTGAAGCACAAGGAAAGTCCATTCTGTCCCACAGGAAAGGCAGTCAGTGGCCTGGGAAACCCCCTTGGTTCAATAGGGAACTTTTGGACCTTCTCAAACTAAAAAGAGAAGCTTACATCAGATGGAAAACAGGGATCATCATCAAGGAGAACTACACAGCACTAGCTCACACCTGTAAAGAGCGGAAAAGAAGAGCCAAGGCAGAAACCGAACTCAGGCTAGCCACAGGAATCAAGGACAAGAAAAGCCCTTCTTCAGATATGTGGGAAGTCAGAGAAAGTACAAAAGCAACATTGGACCCCTGTTAAATCAAATGGGGCAGCTGATGTCTGACACTCAGGAAAAGGCCAATCTCCTAAATTATTACTTTGTGTCTACCTGCCTAAGGGGGTCGCCTTGTCAGACAGGATGCAAAGCATTCAGGGTGTGAGAGATGGGTCCACAATTGACATAGACCAAGTCATATAGGCCTCTTGCATGTAAACCATAATCAAGATGTTTCAAGAAGAGTGGTTGCTTCTCAAGGGAGCGATCCTTAATGCACTTTTCTATCTCAGAGGAAAGGCAGCAAGAAGCCACAGCAGCCCCCCTGGCTCTCCAGGGACCTAGCAGACCTCCTGACACTAGAAAGAAAGGCCTACAAAGGATGGAGGATGGGATTCACCTCCAAAGAGGATTATTCTGTACTGGTCCAGTCCTGCAGGGAGCAAACCAGGAAAGCCAAGGCTGCAACTGAACTCCAACTAGCTTCAAGCATCAAGGACAATAAAAAATCTTTTTTCACGTATGTGGGGAGCCGGAGGAAAATCAAGGGCAACACTGGACCCCTGATGAACCAGATGGGACAACTGACAGCTGACGCCCAGGAAAAAGCCAGCCTATTAAATGGGTACTTTGCATTGGTCTTTCATCAGTCCCATGGGACGCCCATGCCCGCTACGGGAGAGGGAGGTCCGGGTGAGGGAGATCCCCTGCCCTCCATTAATGCTGACCTCGTGAAGGAACATCTTGAGAGGCTGGACACCTTCAAGTCAGCCACCCCTGACAATCTACACCCCAGGGTACTCAAGGAGCTGGCGAGCGTCATAGCCCAGCCCCTGGCACGGATCTTTGAAAACTCCTGGCGCTCTGGTGTAGTGCCCGAAGACTGGAAGAAGGCCAATGTGGTGCCTATCTTCAAGAAAGGGAGGAAAGTGGATCCAGCTAACTATAGGCCCATCAGCCTGACTTCTATCCCGGGGAAGATCTTAGAAAAGTTTATTAAAGAGGCCATCCTTAATGGACTGGCCGACACCAACATCCTAAGGGATAGCCAGCATGGGTTTGTTGTGGGTAGGTCTTGCTTGACCAATCTCATTTCCTTCTATGACCAGGTGACCTATCACCTGGACAAGGGAGAAGAGATTGATGTCATATATCTTGACTTCAAAAAAGCCTTCAATCTGGTATCCCATGACCACCTCTTGGCAAAACAGGCCAATTGTGGCCTTGGGTCCACCATGATCCACTGGCTGGGAAATTGGCTCTGTGGTCAGACCCAGAGGGTAGTAATTGATGGCAGTCACTCATCACGGTGCCCTGTGACCAGTGGGGCCCCCCAAGGCTCTGTCCTTGGACCCATATTGTTCAACATCTTCATTAATGATGTGGACACTGGAGTCAGGAGCGGACTGGCCAAGTCCGCCGATCACACCAAACTTTGGGGCAAAGCATCCATGCCAGAAGACAGGTGGGTGATCCAAGTTGACCTGGACAGGCTCAGCAAATGGCTGGTAGGGGAACTGATTTGGGCTTTCTGGCTAAACTAAGACCTTACCATTGTTTGGGTAGACCTCTCCCTTGTGGGTGGCCCAATATTTCCAGCACCCTGTGTACCATCCCTGCCACCTTCTTCAGTTGCCAGCACACCCAGCTGCCCTCCTTCCACCTCCCTGCACTGCCCCAGGGACAAGCTGGGTGTGCTGGTGGCCAGAGAAGGCAGTGGGGACAGTACACATAGTGCTGGAAGTCTGGGTAGGCTTGGGGAAGCATAAGATCCTGCCCTAGAATTTCTACTGATCCTGGCACCCACATTTCTTCTTGTATGGTATTTCCTTGCCAGGAATCACTGCGTGATAGCAGGCTGTATTGCAGGGAGGGGTATTTGGTATGCTAAGCTCCCTTAAGAGCCCCAGGACACTGCCCATCTGAGAAGCTTTTAGAAGGATGGTGCCCTCCATTAGCCCATGACCCCTCCCCTACTGAATTCATCTGAAGGGGATGAATTGGCTCCTACTTTGTGCTTGGGTGCTGAGGTCACTTGAGTTACTGTGCAGCAAAGTGAGTGCCAAGCTGGGCTGGCATATCAGAAGCTGTCCAGATTTTTTTTGTGCGTGTCTGTGTGTGTAGGGGGGGTGTTATACTGGGCATAGCCTAAAAGCGGGGCATGAAGAGAGATGCAACCTGGGCAGCTGGGCCTGGGCTGGCCTGACTGCCAGGGGTGACCATAAAGATAGTATTGCAGAGCCATAGCTGCTTGGGAAAGGACTCTTTCCCTCTGGAGAAGCTGTTTCCATTTGGCATGTTCTTTGTTGACCTGCCTGCAGGAGCTGCTGCAATGCTCACAGCTCTGGGACACCCAGTTCAGCATCACTTGTTTTTACCCCACTGCCTTTGACTCTGGAGGAATGCCTGTCTGCTGCCCGCTGCTTGGGCGCCCCAATTGACATGGCCTCTAGTGGAAGTGAACACTGCTCCCTGCTTGTGGACCTTAACCCTGGTGGAAGGTCCCCATGCAAACTATGTGCCATTGTGCTTTGTCTGAAGGTGACCAAAAAAGACATTAGCACATGACAGCAGGGAACAGAATGAGCTTGGCCCCAGTTGGCTTGTGCCATCCTGTCTCACCCTCAAAAGGCAAGATCCTACTACACTGCCACATGTTGCTGCCACTTCTAATATCATGTCCATCTCAGACCAGGACAGTCCCACTGTCCATATTGCCCACTGGAGAGGACGTAATGTTAGCCTTGGGAACTTGGTCTACTCCATGTGAAGGGGCCGGGAAATAAAATGCCTTGATTTTCAAGTGTATTGAGAAGCCTGTGGCTCCAACAGTGGTGTTTTTTTTAAATGCTGCATCTGAAATAAAGTGTAAATGACCCGGGTGGCTGAACCAAAGCACTATACGCACTGCCTGGGTCTGAGGGGCTGGGGCTGCTCTGCTGTAGACAGAATGAACTAGGGTGTCCTTACACATTACACTTAGCCCCTGCTAACTTTAAGGACTGTTAGGTCATAGTTAACGTCAGCATGTGCTAAAGACCTTGGTATGGTTTGTGCACAGAGACCATAGTAACTGTTGCAGTTCACCACATTGAGTATGTCTGATGGTGACTGAATTTCAGCCTTTGCCAACTAAGTGGTTAAACCCATAGACATCAAAAGCTGCCTTCTTAGTTTTGGTCTCACATTCCCAGAACAAAATATCCTTTTGAGGCTCAGCAGTCCTGCAGGATTCAGAGCTTAACGAGCCTCTTTCATGCTGTTAAGATAATCTCTGAACAGTCCTGGACAGCAGCCAGGAGACAACTCACAGGAAACTTTCCTCAGTTTTTTCTTAACAAATGGCCACGGAGCCAATTAGGAGATTAACAACAAGCAAACTCTCCTATCTCTGACACTGAAGAATATTTCTGAAACACTTGGCTTGTCATGGCTCATCCGGGCACTGAGATGAGGTTGCACAGTCATGGCCAGCTCCTGGTTTGTGAAAGAGCACTGGTAGCTAGTGCTTGGGATGCCCTCAGACTCTCTCACTATCACTGGTTGTCTCTGACAGTTAAGCATAATCCCCAGAGTTCAAAGGGGATGTTCATCTTATCCACCCAGCACAGGGAGGAAGAACGGCCTGTATGCTGCTCAGAGCCTTCATCCCCATGACTTTAAGGAGGAACAACTTTTGCTATCCTAGTCCAAGGTCCTCGCATAGCCCTGCCAGTCCACTTCAGCTTGGCTGTGCAACACTTCCTGGACTCCCTCTCAGACAACTCCACTTCACTCCTGACCTACGAGTCCCTCGACAATCCATTGTGTGCCTCCATGCAAACACCCAAAATCCTGCGGAGTTGGAGCAGCCCTTAGTATCCCAGCACAAAGTGATCTGGGAGCAGATTTAGGACACGGCAGCCCCAAATTCCATGTTGTCTGCCGCTCTGAGCCATTTCACTGTCTGACATATTAACATATTTAATTTAACATATTGACTGTCCTTAGTAGTAACATTTAGGTCTTATACAGCAGCTTCCAGCCAAGAGTCTTAAAGAATGCTCCAAGCACTAAGGAATGGGACTTCTACTCACAGCATTGCACTGATATGGTAACCGGATTCACACCCCAGCAACCTTTGCCCTGCTCCAGCTCTAGGGTGGCTTCCCCCTCTCACTTTCCTGCCACACCTTTGATATAATTGCTTGGCTGGAAGAGAGGCTACCTAAAAGGTCCTAGAGCAGCAGTGGGCAAAATGGCTGATCAGGCTGGCATCCAGACTCCATTTCCCAGAAGCCCCTGCCCACATGGCCAGTGCCAGTCTCCATGGTGATTCCAGCTGTGAATGCAGAGGCTAGGGTTGCCATGGAGTCCAGCCTCAGCCATGCTGGCAGGGTGTGCAGCAGAGCAGAGCAGAGCAGAGCAGGGGGCAGCTCTGGAGCTGCTGGGATCTTGCCATGTGGGCAGCTTGCTCTGGAGCCACAATGCTCCAGGCAGGGGCATACATGCAGGGGATTGCAGCTCTGCCCCTGCTCCAGACCAGGCTGTCACTGCTACAAGGAGCCAGGGCAGAATTGTGATCCCCTGCCTGCATGCCCTTGCCTGAAGCATGCAGGCTACAGAACATGACTCTGCCCTGGCTCCAGAGCAAGCTGCACCTGTCGCAATATCCCAGTGACTCTGGAATAGCCCCTGCTCTGCTCTGCTGTGCACTGCCAGCACAGCTGAGGCTGGTCTTCATGGCATCCTCATCCTTGAGTTTTCACAGTGCAGGTGTGGCTGGGGACTCCATGGAGACTGATCCCAGCCATGCGCAGGGGTGGATGGAAAATGGAGTCCACTACTGACCAGATCTGGCCCACAGGCCGGACTTTGTCCTTCCCTGTCCTAGAGTGAAGCCCAGTTTCTCTAGATATGAGCTAGCTCTTCCAGGGACCCATTAGCCTTAAGGATTGATTACATGGCTCAAACTATGCTTCACACCACACCCATGCCTTGCAGAAGTTACCATTTAATGACTTTGGCCCTAACCTGATACTAGACCACCTCAGGCCTTTATGCCCTTGTTGGGGCATCAGCCTTCCTGGCCTCCACCCTTTTTTTGGAGGGTTCCCTTAGCCTAGGCCCACTGTGCCAGCCTGAATCTCACCCTCTCAGGTTGTGCTCAGCTTGAGCTATATGCCACTGATCTTGTCCCTCAAGGGCTGTCTCCCCCTTGCCTCAGACACTTGGCCTGCTCCGGCTCTGTTTGGGACCCAGGCCCTGGTCTCGCCCTACTAGGGCCGTCTCTGGAGGGTGGGGGTTAGCCCTGGGTTCCAGGAAGTGGCATCGGGCAGTGGAGGGCTTGGCAGCAGTGTTAGAAATATTATTAAAAATGCATTATCAATAGCAGATTTAGAAAAAACACAGCTGCTAGCCCTCCTTGTCTCCTTAATGGGAGAGGGAAGGGGGGGGTTGGAAATTGAAGGGAAAACCACCAAAGGCCCTTTGTACTAAGGTATCACTCTCTCTTTGTTCTGCAAATTTACTATCTCTTTGTTACACTAAATCACACTTTCTTTCATGACCCCCACATTCTTAGGCTAAGATAAGAGCAATTGCCATTTCAGCCTTCAGGTTGAACCTTGAGTAACCTTGGATCCCTTCTACGCACGCGTGATAACCTAATGCATATTAAGCCTATCCGCCCCACATACTTAAGTAGTTAATTATAATGCACATGGGACGTATGAAGCGACATGTTTACATATATGTTTGTATGAACCGGAAATGAGTTGTAAAAGTTCCTCCTTCTGCACACGTGGTCAGGAGAGAGGGGATAAAAGCCTGCTAATGATTGTGCCCGGGGGCAGAGTGTTTGATCTTTTGTCTCTCTCTCTGACCCTATTTGCAAATATATACCTTTTGTGTTGCTAATAGAGTGTGTCTGTAGCTGAAGGTTTTTTTCCTCCTCCCGAGAAACGAACCACGATTTTTACATCAGCAGCATGAGAATACCCAAGCATGCAGAGCCCTGTAGCTAGGTGGCAGGCAGGGGTCTGCCCCCCCATCTGCCTAGGCGCAATGTACACCTGGGTCAGCATTTACATGTGTGTTTAGGTGCAGTTATTTTTACCACAGTAAGATAGTACTGTTAGGAATAGTACTATGTTATGGCTGCAAAAATGTTTGCTACTGTCTAATAGTGTTACATGTATAGACGGTGATGCTTTATGCCAGAGCAAATTAGTCTACTGCACAATTAAGTGAACATGTGGATGCATCCCCTGAGAGCAAACTTTCTATCAAATATATATGCTCTAATATTTGTGGGGTAAGGAAATGCTTAGGCTGGGGGTTTCTGTAGGATGCCTGAGCAGACAATGGAACAAGCCATACTTGTATCTCATCCTTTGATTTCCAGTTTGTAGCTCATTGCATATATCCTCCCTCCCTATGAATGCTCAATGAACCTCAGCAGCCTTTGCTCAGTTTGAACCCTAAGCACACCCTGATATTCCAATTTACCCTCAAGCTTCTCCAGTGCCTCATTCCTCAATGTGCCTCAGCTGCTGTTCCACTGTGGAAATCCAGTCTAGTTCCAGTCCATGCCTTGATGTGCCTGTACACGCCATGGGTTTTTAATCATTAAATTAAATAGGTTTATAATTTTAAACTTGTTTATTTTGGAGCTCCACATCTGTGTTTACATGCATTACATTTTCAAATGAATTAAGCCAGGTCCCTGGCCAATGCTGCAGGTGAGTGGAACGGTCCAGCACTTCCCCCCCTCACCTCCAGCCTGGGACCCCCCACCCATCCGGTGCCCTTTGGGCAAAAAAGGAAGGGGAAGCAATTCAAAAGTGAAAGTAATTCAAAGAGGTGAACTACAAAAAAAGTCACAACATCGTCTGGTGGACAAAGAGGCTCATTACATATCTTTGAGCGCCTTTGTGTTTGTACGCAACGGATCCATGGATGCAACGCTTTAATTCCTGGCAAGACAAACTAAACTACATCTGAGGAGTTTTACTTTAGTACAAAAGAAAGACTTTTAAAGTGTCGTAAAATCCCAATCATGCAAACAGACATGCAGTTGCAGCACATGAAAAGGCAAAAATGCTGGTGTGTACATATGCCCCTATAGTCCTAAATAATGGCCCCAAGACCAATGTTCCCTCTAAGGAGTAGCCTCAGTCTGTGAGCGTGTTGCCTCAGTCCATAAGCACAATGCCTCGGTCCAGCGTGGGACACTTACTGAAGGGAGCTGGGGACCGGAGGCTGGGGCCAGGGCCAGGAGGCTGGGGCCCGGGCCTGGCGTGGGCTCTGCCAGCTTCAGGAAAATTGCTGTTCCGGTGCTTCACCTTGGGGAGTGAAGAAGCATGTGGCATCAGGTCCAGGGAGTGGAGCACTGCCCCAGAGGTGGTGGAGCTCATGCCAGCCCCAGCCTCCATCCCTGCCCTGCCTCACCTCGGGAAGGAGCCACTGCCTGCCCCAAGCGAGGCTCTGCCGGCTCTAGGGAACTGCTCCACCCCTGGCGCTGACGCCATGTGCTTCCTCACTCCCCAAGGCAATGCAGGGGGAGCAGAGCAGTTCCCTGGAGCTGGTGGAGCCTGCCCTCACCTCAGAGCTTACCTTAAGCTCCTCTCCTGGTGTGTGACCTTGCAAAGGCTGTGCACAGCCAGACTTTTAGTTGTCTTTTGTCCCACAGTAATTATCTTTGGGCCTCTCACACTTCTCTTCCAGTGCACTAGCCCTTATCACCCACTGCTGTTCTGTTCTTGACCCAGGCTAATTAAAGAATAATGTATGCATTTATTTTCATTGCACTGATGTCTCCAGACCTCAGCCAGGATCAAGGCCCTAGTGTGCAAGGTGTCATATGTATGCACTGAAGAGCTTTAGTATCCACCCTGCAGAGTTTATGATCTAAAACAGATAAGCTGGAAAAACTGAGGGCATTGAGTGAGCGTTAATGACTCACCTTAGGATGAGCAGCCTATCAGTAGGCAAGAGGTTCTTGAAAAGTACTTGCGAAAGCCAGCTGGGGAGTTGGAGCTCTGGATGTAGCGCCACTCCCAACGCTCTCAATACTCCAGCGAGGCGGACACCTGGAGAAGCTTCTGTTGTACTGGTCACTGCGACTGAGCAAGAACAAGCTGCAGGACTCTGTGGGGAGATAAGATGGTCAGAGGAGGATGACAACGGCAATTGTGTGGGTCACTTTGTTAGGCACAGCTTGTGCCTATCGGGAAGACTCTTTGGAACAAAGTTTTTCCAGGGAGCCCCATTTTCCACTGTGGGGCAGAGCATGCCCTTACCCAGCCCCTCTTCCCTCCCCATCAGAAACCACTTTATTTTCCTTTTCCCTGGCCATCGTTTCATAGTAGCTAGGGTCAGGAGGGACCTGAACAGATCATCTAGCCTGACCCCCTGCCACAGGCAGGAATGAGTGCTAGGCTCACAAGACACCAGACAGGTGATCATCCAACCTCCTCTTGAATTTGCCCAAGGTAGGGGCAAGGACCACTTCCCTGGGAAGTCGGTTCCAGATTTTTGGCCACCCTAACTGTAAAATATTGCCTTCTGATCTTTAACCTAAGCCTATTCTCCATCAGCTTATTACCATTGTTCCTTGTCACCCCAGGTGGTGCTGGGGAGAAAAGGGCTCTACCTATTTGCTGTTGATCTCCCCTGATGAGTTTGTAGGCAGCCACCAGATCCCCCTCCTCAGCCTCCTCTTGCTGAGGCTGAACAGGTTCAGGTCCCTCAGTCTCTCCTTATAGGGCCTGTCCTGCTGCCCTCTCACCAAGTGGGTGGCCCTCCTTTGAACCCTCTCCAGGCTGGCCACATCCCTTTTGAAGTGCAGCACCCAGTATTGGGTGCAGTAGTCCAACTGCAGCCTAACCAAAGTTGCATAGAGGGGGAGTATCACCTCTCTGGACTGGCTTGAGATGCACCTTTGGATGCATGACAAGGTATGGCTGGCCTTGGTGGCTCATATTCATCTTGGAGTCAATAATGATTCCAAGATCCCGTTCTGCCTCTGCTTTCAAGAAGGGAACTCCCCAGCCTGTATGTATGCTGTGGGTTCCTTCTCCCAAGGTGCAGCAGACTGCATTTGTCTACGTTGAACCCCATCCTATTCTCTTCTGCCACTTTTGTAGTCTGTCTAAATCTATTTGCAGCCTCTCTCTCCCTTCAAGTGTGTCCACCTTGCCCCACATCTTAGTGTCATCAGCAAACATGGACAGTGTGGTTTCCACCCGCTCATCCAAGTTGCTGGTGAAGATGTTAAGCAGTGCAGGCCCGAGGACCAAGCCTTGGGGTACCCCACTGCTCACATCTCACCAGTCTGAGTACAACCCATCCACCACTACTCTCTGGGTGCGCCCAGTCAGCCAATTTTTTACCCATCCAACTGCATAGGCATCAATGCCATAGTCGCTTAATTTATTGATGAGGGTGGGGTAAGAGACAGTGTCAAAAGCCTTCTTAAAAAGTCTAGAAAGACTACGTCCACAGCGACACCATCATCCAAGGATTTAGCTACTTGGTCATAAAAGGCCTTCAGGTTGGTCAGGCAGGACCTGGCTTTGATGAACCCATGCCGATTGCCCCCGACCATGATCTCCCTGCAGGCCCCCCACAGATGTGCTCCTTGATGATTCTCTCCAAGATCTTCCTGAGTACCATGGTGAGGCTTACAGGCCTATATCTGGGTCCTCCCTTTCTTGAAGTCTGGGACCACATTAGCTAGTTTCTAATCCCCTGGCACCTGGCCAGATGACCACAAATGCTCATACAACTGGGCCAAGGGATCCACGATGACCACTGCCAGCTCCCTCAACACCCTTGGGTGGCGGGCATCAGGACCTGCAGATTTAAAAATCCAGAAGATCCCAAACTACATCTGCACTGACTGAAGGCCCGGCAGCTATCCCCAAGATTGTCCTTACTTCTGGTAGGTGGTATATCCCGGTCCCTGTTCAAGAAAGTGAAGCAAAGAACTGTTAAAAGTATCAGCTTTCTTGTCTGGTGTAGCCACAAGATTACCGTTTGCGTCTTGCAGGGGCCCTACATTGCCCTGGCGCATCTGTGAGGAGGCAGCTGGAATAGGGCTTGTGGTGGGGCAGTGCTGGTTTGAGATGCCACATCAGCCCTTTCTCCTAGTGCTATCAAAACCTAACTTCTCATGGGAAGAAAATGGAGCTATTCTGCCCTCAGCCAGCTGAATGAGGCCTCCTGCTCAGTCCTTCTTATCATTATGATGCCAGGCCTGCAAGCTGGGTGGGAAAAACATATATAGTATGTCTGGTCCTTTTGACTTGGTGACACAGCCAAAGGGCTTCATGTTTGCTGCTGCAAATGAAGTACCCTTTCAGAAAACAGCCAGGTAGTAACAGCTCTTTGGTTTGCCAGGGTAACCTGTCTGCCAAGCTTGAATTTAGACATTTGACACACTTTTTCCATCTTGGCTCAAGCCCCTACCCAAAAACCCAAGAAAACAAATGCTGCCGGGTGGTTCCTGTGTAAGCACACTTCCTGCTTGCAAGCAATAGCAAACTGTAACGTGGTCTTGTAAAGGTGGAACTCAAAGGAATGTTGGGGAAGACCTTAATGGTCTATAGCCCCCCCAAACTAAGTATTCACAGGCCACATCTACACAAGACATTGAGTGCTCAGTCATTACTATGCAGTAACATCGCTCAATGGCTTTTTTTGTGATGCCGACTGTGTGGTAGCTCATTACTACTGCACAGTAGTATCACATCATGCTTCTTGCCATGGGACCCTACTGCATGACAGTAATGAGCTAATATGCAATCAGTGACTCTTGTAGAAGTGGCCACAGGTATCACAGTCAGGAGGACCAGATTTCTTCCTTAGTCCCAGGCAGGTAGCTAGTGGAAACAAGGGAGCTGCTGACCCCAGCCTTTCCCCTCTCCTTTCTGCTTCGTGTAACTGGAAGTCTGGCACAGGACACTGCTCAGCTGTTGCTACTGCCACTCCTCACCACAGCTCAGGGGCTCTGCTCCCCTGGCACTGCTCCTTGTCACCAGTGGGGATGGCTGCTCCTCTCTCTGTTGCTGATACCACCTAGCTCTTTTAGACCTTGGGCAGGCTGGTGGATTTCCCCTTTTCTAGTATCTAGTGGGTACAGGTCTCACCAAGCCCCAGCCTGGGGAAAATGTACCCAGATTCTCCAAGGATTTCAGCTCTTTTAAAAACCAAGTGGGGAACAGGTCTCAGCCTGAACCTGCTGTAGGGTTTTGCACAGCACAAATCTCTTCCCAGTGAGGCTTGGTGGCAGACTGGAGTCCCATCCTGGGGGCAGCTCCCATGTGGGGTTTCCTCTAAGCCTCCTCTGTCGCTGTGAACAAACAGGGAACACAGAGCTAAACAAACGATTAAGAAAGGAAGAGCAGGGCCCTGGCAGGACTGTGTCCATGGAGAGTGTGAAGGACAGGGGCAGTCTAGAAAGGGGCCCAGGCTTCCCCAGCAAAAGGCGACACATGTGGACTTAGCCCAACTCAGGTCTATTGACAGAGCCCACGTGCTGCGCTGGGCTAAAATCCACATTCCTCTGGCTCCTTTCCTCCGTCCTTCAGCTTTTCATCTGCGTCTCAGGTCAGCTGCACTGTGTGACACAGCATGGAGAGGAGGCCCATCCAGCTTGGCTCGCTCAGCAACAGAGGGGGCCTGACCAGACCAGACCAGCTAAGTCACAACCTGGACCCAGAAACATGCCAGAGTTTATAGCAGCTGCTGCTGTGGGCACCTGCCAATCACGACCTGCTGCCTGGGACTGCCCTGCTACCAGGGACCCAGCTAACACCTTGAGCTGAGCTACCCCAAACCCTTTTAACAGTCTGAGTTGAGCTATCCTGGACCTATCCTGAGCTATACCTGAATCCTGGGCCTGTCTGTCTGAGGCAGGGAAAGTGCCCTGGATTCACAGTTCAGCATGAAGCTGTCAGAAATGGAGTATTGTTAGAAATGCACAGCTTGCATCTTGCACCTGATAAGAAAGAAACACTGCCAAGGACTTTTTTCCTTGGCCAGCCTTGCCACAGTTTTTCTTAAATCGCAGACTCTCCCCCAGCCTCTCCCTAGCCTTTCTCATGCAGATTACAGAAGCTGGAATTCAACTGACTGTGTCCTTGAAAGCGGGGGGGGGGGGGGTTAAACTCTTGGTGACCTAAAGAACTTTCTGAGCATGCTCAATTAGCTGATGCATATTTACTTCTCCGCCCTGCATACTTAAGTATTTAATTATAATGTACATGCGATGGATGTAGTGATGTAACCACATATATGTTTGTATGAAACGGAAATGAGCTGTAAGAGTTCCTGTTTCTGCACACGTGCCCAGGAGGAAAAAGATAAATACAGCCTGCAAAAATTCCTTGGGGGATTCAGAGTAATCTGAGTCTTTGACTCTGCTCTGACCCTATTTGCAAATACACCTTTTGTGCCATCTGATGTATGTGTGTCTGTGATTTTAGTGGCCTCCAAGAAACGGACCGCAATTTTTTGCAACAAAACCACAGGGTCCACCCCTCTGGAGCCTGTAGGCAGCCAAGAACTCTGCCCAACCCTGCTGCTTTTGAAGCAGCACCCAGCAGTTAAGTGTGCAGGTGTGAAGGGACGGTCGTGATGCGGAGGCAGATTGAGGACCCCCCCCACAATGAGGGAGGGAGCAGGGCAGGGCTAGGGGCTGTGGTGAATGGGGCCCTACAGTGAATTGTGGACGGGTTGGAGCTGGGCAGCTTGGCATGGGGTGCAGAGGGTTCCCACTGCTATGCACACCCCTAGGGCTGGCATGTGGGGCACGTGCCCACTGATCTGTGTATGAGGAGGAGGTGGGCTGCTGTTGCAGGCTGGAGCTCTGCACCCCGCTGCCACTACCTCAGTATTTGCATAATCCCACATGCCTCCACTTGCTGGGCAGGCAGGGGACAGGGCACAGCCAATGCACAGGAGAAACGTGGCATCACATGGCTGCCAGAGCAGATGCAGCAGGGCACAGAGCCTCAACCCACAGCAGCAGCTCGCTTCTGCCCTGTGCACAGATCTGGAGGACACATGCTCCCCATGCCTGCCTTGGGATTGCGCACAGTGGTGGGAGCCCCACCACACCCCTGGATGAAACTCTGGAGCCCCATTCAACCCAGCCCCTGCACCTGCCCCGTTCCCTTCCTCACCTTGAGGGCCTCAATCTGCCCTGCCACAGCCCTTCCCTCACCCGCCCTTCCTCCCTACACGTACCTGCTGGGCAGTGTGTGTCCTTTTGGACAAGGGGACCTTCCTGGAACAATTCCTGAAGGACGCCATCCGTAGCAAGTACCCAAGGGCCAGACCCAACCAGGGCAAGGTCTTTGTCGCCACATCGTAATGGGACTCCAACAACCATTTCATGCCCAGCAGGAGCTTCATGCGCTTCACGGACTGGCGCATCCTCCACCACTCCCACCTCTACTGCTTGCCTCTGAATGGAGCCATCTGCTTCAGCCACCAAGACAAGAGGTGCTGGTGGTATGGCTACACAGCAGAGACCCTCCCCCACATGCTGAGCAGGACCACCTGGTGCAGGCCATCCCAGCTGCAGTGGGAGGCATCTCTGTGGACTGCATCCTCCTGGGCCGCAAGAGCCAGATGCGCTCTGACATCATCATCACCCATGAGAAAGCCAAGCAAGTCACGATCATGCACATCACCACCCCTTCAAGAACCAGCATGAAGCCTTCACTGATGCTTGGGCTCATGAGTGGGAGAAGTATGCCCCACTGGCTGACATCCCGAGGGGCCGAAGCTACAACATGACAGTCGATGCGCTCATCATGGTAACACTTGGAGCCTGGGACCCCAGCAACAAGGGTGTCCTGTGTGCCTGCTTCATCTCATCCCTCTACGCCAAGCTGATGCACTGCCTCGTGGTGTCTGACACCATCCATAGATCCTATGACCTCTATATCGATCACATTAGGGCTGTGCAGAGCTTCGGTTTGCGATTCAATTTGGAGGAAATTTGGTCCGCTTCGGAGACCAAAGTCTCCAAATTGCATCTGGAGTGTCACAGGATGGGGTCCTGAAGGATGGCCATGATCTCCCCAAGGCCCCTTTACCGTGCCAAGTTGGTCCAATGGGCACCCTCTGTTCTTGCCCGCCACATCTTTGATGAAATGATTAATAGGGAGGCTGCCTTTAAATCCTCTCAGACATGGTTTTGATTGATTCTCTGGACCTGTGGGTTCCTGGACCCCTGGTGTGTTCCACTTCAAAACAGATGTTGCGATGGGCACCCCAGCCTTATGGGCTATGTGTGGCTCCAACCATCCCTTTACCATGTCCCAAGCCTCGCAGATGGTATTGATGTTGTCCGGTCTGGGCCTTGTTGCCCCCTTGTCCTCCCTGGGCTCTCCGCAGCCCTGCAGAGTGCTATGGTGCCAGAGCTCTCCACAGCTCTGCAAACTGCTGTGCCTTTGATGGCGCCAGGGTCTGTGCACCCCAAATGCCACGCCCGCAATGGCTCCAGGGTCTCCACACTGCCATGGGTCCCCAATGAGGCCTCCTCCTTCCCTTAATAGCCTCACCCAAATCACCGGTCTTATACAACAGCAAACAAAACACAAGCCCCTGGGCTATTACATAAATTCAAGCTGCTTGGCCATAACATCATTCAAGCCACACTGGAGTTACTCCATCCCTCAACAGTATCAGAAGCTATACCTGCAGTCCAGCCTCTGCCCTTCGCTTGCTCCAGGAGAACTCCTTCCCCCTTGGCTGCTGGCAGGGAACTGCCTTCTTGGCCTCAGCCCTGGGGTTTATATATGAGCCAGGCCCTGCCCCTTCCGGTCAGCTGACTGCTGGCAGGTGTGGGGCACTAGCTCGTTCTGGCTGCCCTGGCATCCAGTAGCTGGGGCTCCCAACTCACTGCTAGGGCTCTCCCCAGCAGTTTCAGCTCTTTAAAGCAAGGCACCCTAGTGCCCTGCAACAGGGAGAAACTTAAAACTTTCTGAATTGATTTGGAACCTCCAAATCAATTCAAAAAGTTTCGGCAGTTTGGAGATTTGGAGGTATTCTTTCAGGGAAATAGAAACTGAGCATGTGTACTGGCAGCACCAAAACCTTTGATCACTGGACGCAAGTGCTGGTCAACAGAGTTAGGGAGGCAGAAGGGCAGAGGCAAGGGGATGTGGAAGAGGGGGATCCACTTTCCCATGCCAGCAGTCCCAGTATCAGCCAGTCTCCTCCATGCCAGCCGCTGCCAATGTGGGCCAAGGACATGGCTTCAGTGCTGGGGTCCAGACACACCAGACCTCAGCCTCAGGCAGGTAGCGCCAAGGTTTCGGTGGCAACCTATCTCGCCGAGGCCGTGGAGCTGCTGGACCGCGACCCCTGGGCCTATTGGGCAAGCCGCAGCCAGATGTGGCAAGATCAGGCCATGGTTGCCCAGGAACACCTGTCCTGTCCACCAACCAGTGTTCCGAGTGAGAGGGTGTTCAGCATTGCTGGGCATATTGTGACACCCCAGTGCACCTGCTTGAATTCTGGTTTGGTGGAGCAGTTGGTGTTCCTCAAGGTGAACCTCCCACAGCTGGGGTTCCCCAAGCTCCACCTGCAGATGGACTGAGTGCCACCCTCCTCACTCTGCACCTATTTCCATTTGATTTTTTAAAACAAGTTACTGCCCCGCTCACAGATGGAGGGGGCACTCACTGCATCACCAGCCAATAGGGAAAGAACACGTCCCTGCTGAGCTCCCATGCCAGGATGAACTTGTAGGTATGGGCTGGGGTTATGGGGAAAAAGGGGGCCCCAGGTTCTGGGCATGACCACTAAAACTACACTCTGCCAGAGTCAGGGAGGCCTGGTGGGACTGCTGGTGGCGCAGCAGCCCTATAAATGCCAGGACTGAGGATCCCCCTGGTGAAAGGTGGGTAGGAGGTGCCATAACCTGCAGCTACCACACGCATGCACACAGTCCTAGCTGTGGAAAGCCTGGGCCTGTCATGTCTTTGACAGGCCTGAGGCTTGCTGGTTACAATGGAGTTGTGAGACTCCAGGTGAGCTCAGCTTAGCTGCCTGGGATGCCAGCTTTTGGGCTGAAATACCCCTTGTCAAGCTGAGTAAACACCTAGAGTTGGTGTTTCTGTGTGCTGTTCCTGGATGGAAGGAATATAATAAAGAAGCCAAAGGCAAGAAAGCCAGTCAGTGACAAACAGTCAGTCAGTACACAAAGAAGCATGCTGACAGAAGGCAGCCCACCCCCACAATGGTGGGGACACAGGGGACAGAGTGGGGGGGTGCAGTTTCCCCCCAGGCAGCAGGAGGGAAGGGGGGAGTGGGCCCGGATGGGTGGGGGGACCCTGGGGCTCCATCCCCTCCCGCTCCCCCCCCATAATTCTTGATGGCCAATTGGCCCTTCAGGGGAAGGGGAGCAATGGGCGTAGGTCCAATATGGGGGGAGAGGAGTGGGTTTGGGCCCAGTATTGCGGGGAGAGGAGTGGGCCCAAGCAGGGGAAAAGCCAACCCGCTGCAGTGGGGGGGCAGGGCGGGGTGAAGGAAGAGCAGGCCCAGTCCGATGCGGCCGTGGCCGTGGCTGGGGGAGAGAAGGAGCGGGTGTCCTCCACTCCTCCCCCACCCCACTCCCCTGCATTGGCCCCGAGCCTGCTCCTCCTGTCCCAGAGCAGGCCCAACACAGGGGGGGAGGAGCAGGTGCGCCATGGCATCAGCGGTGACTGTGGGGCATGGGAAGGACTGGGCCGAGGCCCAATGTGGGGGGAGAAGCAAGTTCAAGGCAGGTGAAAATCTGACCTGCCATAGCAGTGGGGTGGGAACAGTGGGCCTGGCCCAGCCCAGCCCAACACAGAAGCTGTGGGGGGAGGGGAAGAGTGAGCCTCCTACCCCGGTTGGGCCCGGGCCCACTCCTCCCCCACCCCAGCTCTCCCACCCCAGGTGCCCGGCTTCTCCCCACCCTCAGGCCCAGTCCCTCCCCTTGCTGCCGCAGTGGGGAGTGGGGGAGCGGGCCTGGACCCCAAGCAGCAGGAGGGAAGGAGGAGTGGGTCTGGATGGGGTCCGGGGCCTGGGGCTCCATCCCCACCTGCTCCCCCCACATCATTCTTGATGGGCAATTGGCTAGTTCCAATATGATAAATGCCTAAGTCTGTCTGTCTGTCTAGCCAAAATGCTTTATTCGTGCTCTGATTGGTTATCTCAGGGGGGAATGGCTCTGGCCCCAGCCCCACCCTGACTTGAAAAGGCAGATGGAAAGGGTGGAAATGACCCAAAACAGCAGGGGGGAGGGTGGGAATGGCCCCAGCCCCAGCCCCAGCCCTGACCCAAAACAGTGGCGTGGAGGGGGAGCGGCCCTGGCCCAAAGTGGCAGGGGGGAGGGAGGAATGGCCCCAGCCCCAGCCCTGACCCCAAGTGGCAGGGGGAGGCAGAGGACGGCCCCAGTCCTGGCCCCAAGCAGTGGGCGGAGGGCAGGGAAAGCCCTAGCCCTGGCCCTGACCCCAAGCAGCGGGGGGGAGGTGGGGAACAGCCCAGGCCCCAGCCGGGCTGGGGGAGGAAGGGATGTAGGCCTCTGTCCCCCCCCTCCGCCTCCCTCCCCCTGTCATTTGTGCTGGGCAGTCGCTAGTTCTAATATTATAAGCCTAAATCTGTCTGTTTGTCTGTCTGTTACACCGTATTTGTGCTCTGATTGGCTGACGGAAACAGCCAATCAGAGTGCTCCAGGGGTGGGGGAGTACCACCATGATTCTGAAGGCCCCTCCAGGACTGAACGGAGTCCCCGCTCCCTGGAGAGGCAGAACAGCAGTGGCAGGGGGTGTTAGGTGGCAGCACTCTGTCCCAGCCCCCTCATTCTTGACAGGCAATTGGCTAGTTTACTAATAAAATTAACTCTGTTCTTACCTGGCAGGGGAAACACCATGTATCTAGGTCCACGAAGGCAGTTTTCCTTAAGTGTTCCCAGGGAAAACTTCTCCTGTGGTTTAGTACTTGCCAAGGTGTTGGGGCATCTGAACCCCAAGCCTTTGGGCTTGGACCTGTACGTAGGATGCTTGCCAAAAGACTTTGGAAATATCTGAAGCCCCTGGTGGGGGTGGAGGATGTTTGCTGGTTGTAGGGCCGCTTATGGTTCTGAACTGACTCATAGATTTGAACTTGATTTGACTGATTTGGCTTGGAACACAAAAAAATTCTTTAAAAAAAAGTCTCTGTGTGTAGAAACCTCTTTTAAGTTTAAGTTTGACTCAGACCCCCCAAATAAGATTTTCTCCCTCTGCCTATGCTCCCAGGCAAGTGTGAGGAGAGGGGTGCCTCTAGATCTGTGTGCAGGGGTGAGGGCGGTCTGCCCACTGTGGGCTTTGCCTTGGGCACCCAACTTCCTTGCTACAGCAGTGACAACAGTACCTGAGGAGCAGCTTGGTTCCAGAGGGGATCAGGGTCTGAGCTCTGGATTGGCACATACAATCCTTTGAAGTGTGGATGCCCCTAGGGCATCATTAAGCTAATGATCTTTGGCAGAATCAGTCTGTTCTTTATGAGCACCCCCAAAATAAACACAAGGGATCCCAGTCCATCCTGTGCCCACAGCCCTACCTCCTCCTTTGCCCCAGGCAAGCCGATCCAACCATTAGGCAAACTAGGCAATTGCCTCGGGCGCCACAATTTGGGGGGGGTTGCCAAAATTATATGCAAAACAAAACAATAGGAACATCATTCTAAATAACAGCCCTGACTGGCTACACCTCCACCTTGGTCTAAGACGTTTGGTTCTGTAAGGGGAAAGATATTTTCAGAGGAAAGATCAGTAGAATCAGTAGAATCAACCACCATCACAGCTAGAACTCCCGGTTACCTCCACACAGCTACATCAAGGGATTGGACATGGCTTGAAGTGCACCTCACGGCTCTCTCGTGCTCCGCTCACGACTCCTACCTTTTCAACTTTTGAGCGGACTTATGACAAGAGCATACCACTGGCAATGTCATCCTAAAAGATATATTGGAAGTGGTGGGCACGCCAAGGTACACAGTTCGCCTAGGGCACCAATTACCCTTGGACTGGCACTGCCCCAGGTACAAGCCGTACCCCAGTGCTCCTCCTACAGGGCAGCCCCAGCCCCAGGCCAGCCCAGCCCAGCCCAATCCAGGCCCCTGGCTATAAACATCCTCTCTGCAGAGTTGGGGCCATTTGCTTCCTGCTGGTGCCTGCCCACCAGCCCCACCATGCTGGCACCCCAGCGCCCTGTTCTCACCCTGCTGCTCCTGCTGTGCTCCACGGAGGGCTTCTGGAGGATTTTTACCAAGGAGATTGCAGTTACCAATGGGGGCCACTGGGGAGACTGGGGACCTTATGAGTTCTGCCCCTGGTGGACCTACGCCCATGGCTTCTCTCTAAAGGTAGGAGCCCCAGAGGGGGTGGAAAACCCATCCTGGTACTCCCAGAAGGAAGGATTGGGCTGGAGGGAAGAGGGGGAAGGGCTAGGAGCAGAGCAGGTGCCCCCTGAGCCTCTGGGTCTCTGTGCCTTCCCAGATGCACCCCCCACAGGGCTCAGGGCCCTTTCAGGATGACACGGCAGTGAATGGCATCAAGCTGCTCTGCTCAGAGGGCTCCTCTCCCCATTCCACTGTGAGCAAGTGAGTGATCTTCCCAGGGGAGGACTGGCCACAGCTGGGGTAGATCTAGGGAAGGCAATGGCACAATTCCCTGCCCCCCCTCCACACCCAATATAGCTTGGCATCTCCAGTTCCCTGAAGCTCTGTATGCCTGGGTACCCTGCAGTCTGGACCCAACTGTGGGAGCAGCAGCCAGGGACTTTTCTTAAGTCCCCAAAGCAGGTAAAAATCCCCTCCACCACCACATACTCACAGCACCTCCTCCCTTCTCCATGCTCAGTGGCATGTCCCCTCCCCTCACATTCGCCCTCTTCTAGCTGCCTCTGCTGTTGTTTCCAGCTGACCCAAGGGCAGAAAGGGACCCAGAAGCACTCCTGCCCTGCTCCAACTAGCCATGTGCAAGCTGGGTTTAGCTGTGGATAGGACCTGTGGTGGTGGTGCTGAGAAGTTTCCTTTCCCTATCCAGTCTCCCTGGGTGTTTCCCACCTGCTCAGGAGGAGGTCCATGGAGGGGGAACCCATTCACTGCTGCCACTGCCCCCAGCCAAATCCAGTGCACATTCTCCTTGCAACCCCAGCTAGAGAAGAGCAGGAGCCCCTGGATCAGCAGCAGTGATGATGGCTTGGTTGTCCTTTACCCAGACACATAGGCAGATAGCGGGGTGCGGGGAAAGGGGAGGTGTCACTGTGCATGGAAGGGAAAGGGTCGGTGCTGAGTGAGGGCAGATTCTTACCTGATTCAGAGACTTAATGTCCCTGACTGCTGCTTCCATGGAATAATCTGAGCACTGGATTGGGTGGAGGCTGAGAGTGGGGGAGTGCAGCCACCTCTGTAGTACTGGGCACTGCTTCCACACCCTTCCTTTTCAAAATCCTGGATTCACCTATGGAGAGCTGGGGTGGTGGGGTTGGGTGGTTTGGAGTGGGAGTCAGCTGGACCTGGGTGAGGGGCCTGGCATAGATTGGGAGACAGTGGGCCTGAGGGGACCCCAGGGTGGGCCTCTCTGACGGGTCATTCCTAGCAGGTGGGGCACCTGGACGCCCTTTGTGCACTGTTCGAGAGGGGCCATGCACCAGTTCCGCCTGCGGGTCCAGCGCCCCCAGCCCTGGGCTGATGATACAGCAGTCAACAACGTGGAATTTAACTGTGCGGATGGGAGAGTGCTGCAGGGCCAGGGCACCCACTGGGGCCGCTGGGGTGAGTGGAGCCCTTCCTGCTCCCCCGACGCCATCTGTGGCGTCCGCACCCGTGCCCAGGAACCCCGGGGCGTCGGCGACGACACTGCCATCACTGACATGCAGTTCTTCTGCTGCAAATGAGGTCCTGGGGACCCGTAGGCCCTCCTGAGAGCCCACAGTCCCTCTACCCAGGGCCCCCCACCCCTCAGGGCAGTGCCAAAGATGTCAATACAGCCTTTACTTCCTCTCCTGCACCTCAGACACCCCTTGGGGACACCCCCAGACCTCAGTTCCCTGGCCTTAAGCTCCTGGATACCCACCAAACCCTGACCCCCCCATATCCCCAGATCTTTCAGCCTTGCCTCCAGTCCCTTGCCCCCAGCTCCACTCCTCCACACCTTTGCACTGCCCCCAATATCTTCCCACTCTCTGTCTCCCTTGCATCCTCCACTAAATTTTATTTTGCTCCTGACCTAAGTCCTGTCCATGTGTTACCTGCCCCAGGTGGCTCTGAAGGGTTTGGGGGGCTACATTTACCTCTACTAATGGGCAGGAAGGTCAGGGGATAGGTGCTGTGGATTCAGGCATACAGCCTGCAGGGGGTGGGAGGGAAATGACAGCCCTGATCCAGGCCCAGTCTGTGGGCACTGCTAGCTTGGTGGGGGCAGGAGCCTTCCCATCTAGAGGTCAAATTCCCCTCCTCCCTCCTCCTACAGCTGGATTCCTCCACCCAGTATCTTGATGGGACCTGAGCCAGCAAGTCGATCCACCCCAAGCACCAGCCCCCCTAAAAATCTGGCTCTATTTTGACCAGGGACTGGGGCCAGAGGGGGGACCTCAGTGCTGGAGAGTAGGGCCACAGCATGCCTTTGCAACCATCGTGAAGCACTTGGGGGTGGGGGATGCATCCTCATGGTGCCAAATTTGAAGCAGTCAGAGACACAGCAAGGGCTACCTGCTACCCAGCAGCCAATTCCCAGCTCTGCTGACCCTGGGGGTGGCTGGGCCCTGCTGGCTGGGAGGAGCTAGCGTTACCAGATTTGCCCATCACTTTGGGGGTGTGCTCATTTATTAGGGATACGTTTCTAGGGTCTTTGTAATTCTATCAATGTGCTGCTTGTGTACTTGTGTTTCTATACAGAGCTGTGTATCTCCCTTCTGCAAGTCCTCACCCCCAACAGAGCTATCTTGCAGGACTCAGTTGAAGCTGGGTACCTCCAGTCACCAAATCAGTCATACACACAAACACACACAGATTAATGTGACATGCCTGACCCGGCTGGGTTGATCAACATGGACAGGCTGACACCTTCATATGCCAGGAATCAGTTCATCAGAGCAACAATAAACTGCAGTCAGACACAAGCACACAGGTAAACAATACCTCTGAATCCAGCTGGGTGTCCAGCTGACACCCTCATGGGCCAGCGTTCAGTTCTTAAGGGCACGTCTGAGCCAAACTGGGTCAATCAGCCTGTACAAGCTGATCCCTTTATGTGTTTTAAACTCAGCATGTCCCAACCTTTAGCCTCTTGATGAGCAGACCCCACAGTATTTTGGGGCTTCACAGGGATCTTTAGCTTAGGTAAAAGAAGTGTTGCTGCAGAGCAAGTGGGAAAGGAGAAGTAGAGAAGGAAAAATACACCCAGTTACCACCAGTTTGACTATAAAAGTTATTTATTGCTAAGTATATGAAATATATAATGGTTCTAGTAGTAATAAACATGCAAAGGAAAACAAACACGAACAATTACAATACTACCCTGGTTTCACTAAGTATTTGGGGAAACTTAGCTCAAGCTTGACTAATACCATTCAGGTTCAGAAATCTATGCCTAGAGAGCAAAAAAGAAAAGACAGAAAGTGAGAGAGCTGGGATCTTACCAGTCCAAGGCACTCGGGTTCCAGTGCTGACAGGTAAAGTTCTTAGCACAGTCCTTGAAGGGAGATGATCTGTTTCTTCCAGCTTCTCAGGAACAACAGTGGATGGTGTCAGAGAGATTTCTCCTCTTGCAGCACACTTTACTGCTTTTTTTACAGATTTTTTATACCCTCAGTTCAGCTTCTTCAAAGCATTTTTTTAAGTAGTGTAAATAATTGTCTTTTCTATTGACAAGGGGTTATCTGGTTTGGAACATCTCAAGAAACTGATTAACAACCAGGAAAAACATAAGTTTTTAAGGAGTAACCAGACACTTAGGAGCCAGCTTGAAATTCCTATGTATAGCAGATATATAGGATGGGATACCTCATTATTTCTTCAGAAACCATAGATAACTTGCAACGTCAGGGTTTTGGATTTTTACCTGTTGTGAACAAGCCTCAACTTAGCATAACTTTTCATAACTTTTGTGGGGAGGACTTCCACCAGTCGTCCTGGGAAAAGTATGACAACACTTGTGGACAGGGCTCCAACAGGCTGGACACTGTGATGAACCCTTAACCATTGTTCAAATGTTTTCCATACCACCTCTGACTCGGTCTATTGCCTCAGCATTCCCTAACCTGGCAACTGATTTTTAGTCAATCAAGTTTAAGTAGGACTCCCATAGTGGGACCAGGGAATGTATGGCCCGAGATGTCTATTAAATTTTTACTTCTGCTTAGAGGTGGGAGGGGGAGGGGGAAGTCCTTTGTAAATCCAGATTAGAACTTGTCTGATAAATGCTGAGCTGGGTGTGTGTAAATGTGGGTTGATTAGCATTTGGAGCACAGAATCCCCATCATGCAGTGCTGCCCTGCTTCGCTGATCCCAGAATTCACTGCGGTCTTTGCTTCAGGTGTTCTGTTCTCCATCTTCAGTTTAAATGAATTGCCATCTGGTTCCATCTTGCATGCACATGAGACCTAGGGCAGCTGTTTCACTCTTGTCACCCTTATCTGGAGGGCTTTAGGTGCGTCTCCCACTGCATCTTCATTGTCTTTCATAATCAGTTCTTGTTCAGGTAAAGGTGGTGGGGGGAATCTTTGTAAAGTTAGACAGGCTGCATCCTGTGTCAGGGTTCCCCAAGAACACGTAGCTGAGAGGTAACACTGGGACCCAGCACAGACATTGTCTGTGAATAGTGCCCATTGGGTGTGAGAACAAACCTTTATTACCAGCCCCAGCAAGCAAGAGGCAAAATCAACATCCCCATTCCTAGAATCACTGCTTGGGAAGGGGCTCAGTGGCCATCTGGACTTCCCCTGTTCCTCTAATCCCACCTCATGGAGTCTGGTGGGAGAGTTTCCCCCACTTCCCTGTGTTACCTCAGACCCTTAGATTGAGGAGCCAGGGTGTTTTTGAGAGACAGAAGACTCTATAGAGACAGGCATTTTCCCTTCACTACTGTAGGTTCATTCAGCAGACAACACGCACTCTTAGATTTAGAAATGCACTTGCCTTTAGAAGTTGCCTTGCAAGCCAGTTTTGTTCCCTATCCTGTTGATCAGACAGTCCAGGGTCTCACTGGGGTATAGTTCAGTAATTCAGTAATCCAGTAGCCCAATGACTCTTTGTTCTCAAATTGTGTTTATACCTTTTGTTTTCTGCATATTCATGATTTCCACTTTTCCTCTGACTGCTACTAACTACTGACAGGCTATTTCTTACAATTATTCCCCAAAACTTTATATGCATAAACCCAGCCATGCCATCAGCAGCCATAAGGCACACCTTTCTTATTACATCCCTTCTTATCACCCATCCTCCCTCTCTGTTCCTTCTTCTCCCCACTACCATTGACAACACTGATGCTTTGACAGAATTTGCAGTGGCTTGTTCAGCTTTAACCAGACAGTAATCTACTTGTCAGCTCAGCTGCTTTGCAACACCTCACCTTTGCAATACTGGCATCTTTATGTTTACGCCTAGGCAGGCTGGGTCACTGTCTCGCTGTTCTAGCAGCAAGCTTGGACATTTTTTCCTGAAATCTAATCTAAATTGACTGAGCTGCAATTCGAAGCCACAGATCTGTGTCCTGCTCCCTGTGGCAGCAGAGATCCACCATTCTCTGCTTTTATGGCAGCCCTTTAGGTGTTTGAGGACTGCTATTGTTCCCCATTAGCTGCTTTCTCTCTAAGCGAAACATTCCTTGTTCTCTCAGCTTCTCTGTGGACAGCTTTGCCTTTCCACCCCTTTGCCATTTTCATCACCTACTTCTGTGCCCTCTCTAACTTCTCCACTTCTTTTTAAAATAAAGAGCACAGAACTGCACGCAGTGCTCTAAGTGAGACCTATCCAGCACTGAGCAGAAGCACACTTTCATTTCTGTGTCTTACACCCATGCTCCTGTTGACAGAGCCCAAAACTGCCTTTCCTTTCTTTACACCTGGATCCTGCTGCTTACTCATGTGGAACATTCAGATCAGACAACCCCAAATACCCTTCTCAGCAGTGGTGCTGCCCAGCCTGCTGTCTCCCGTTCTGTATTCATGCTCCTGATTATTCTTCTCGTGCTGCAGCACCTTGCATTTGTCTCCATCCTGTTGTCTCTACCCGGCTCTCCAAGCCATCAAGCTCCTTCTGAATTCTACTTCTGTCCTGCTCACCTTACAGTCCTTCCTGTCATCTGTAAATTTGCTCAGGAAACTCTCTATTCTGGCAACCACATCATTAATCAATATATTAACAAGTACCAGTACCAGGACAGCCCCCTTGTACAGCCACTCTCAAAGCCTTCTGCCATGCAGGCATGGATCCACTTATAGTTAGCCTTTGCTTGTGACTCTTGAGCCATTATCAACCTACCAAGTGTGTCTACACATTCATTAATGCACCATAATAACACCACATTAAGTTTTAGTACCTGTAATCACAGATACTAACTTAACGCACCACAATCAGCACTTCTGCACATTAGCAACAACACATGCTTTATTTTCTGATGCTAATGTGCAGTCGTCTAAATCTACTGTGCATTAGCACAGTTTTTGCCTGCTGCGCTAATGCACAATAGAATTAGTTTACTGCGCTTATAGCGACTCATGTAGATGTAGCCACCTTGTAGTAATTTTATCCAGCTCGCATCTTTCTAATTTGCTTATGAGAAGGTTGCGTGGGACTTTATCAAAACCCTCACTCTAGCCCAAGTTCATGATGTCCACTGCACTCCTTTCATCCTCCTAATGAAATACTTTGACAGAGAGGGGGATCACATTTGTTCGGTACAATTTGTTCTTAGCAAATCCATGCTGGCTGCTTGTGATGTCTTTCCTTCTCTGGATGCTTGCAAATGGACTTCCTTATGTTATGCTCCAGTAACTTTCCAGGTATAGAAGTCAGGCTATCTGTCCTTTAATCCTTGGGTCCTCCTTTTTGCCTGTTTTAAAGACAAACTCTATTATGTTGGCCCTTTTCCAGTCTTCTGGTGCCTTGTCCATCTCCCAAACTTAGTAAATATTACCAACGGCTCCAAAATCCTTTCTGCTGGTTTCCTGAATATTCTGGGATGAAGTTCATTGGATCCCACTGACTTGAATTTATTAATAGGAATTAAAAACTTTCTGACTGCCTCTCTTAGTATCTGACCCCCAGCCTGATACCTTTCTTCTCTATATATGTTGTATTAGGTGGTTCCAACTTATTGTTTTGTGAAGACCAAGGCAAAATAGCTGTTGAGCCATCTGTGCTTTTGCATTTTCTGTTAAATGCACTAGCTCACCCTGGCTAGTTAGCAGCGAACTCACAGCTTCCTTGTGTTGACTCCCACCTGCTTTAGAGGAGCTGGGGTCCAAGGAATGATATTAACCAGCCCACCTGTATCCAGCAAGACAGTATTTCCATGACTTCATCACACAGAAAACTGTTTTTAACTTCTGCAAAGAGGAATGTGTCTAGCAAATAAATGAGAAAGAAGTACATGTAATGCATTGCATGAATACACCTAGATATATACTATCACCAGTTATAAACAAACATTTATAGCAGTCTTACAGTTTAGTATCATCTTAATCCCCAAATCCTAAAAGTCCTGACAGGTGCCCAACTTGCCAAGAGGATTTTACCCCAAATAGAGACTAGGTTCTGAGAGACACAGGATCCCTAGAATACATGCAGATGGGAACCTCAGCACAGGATGCAAGAGGAGCCCATTCTACATCCCCAACCCTCTTTTTGTTTCTCTTCATAGTAACCCCTTACAAGACACCCCAGTTGAAACCTGCACTAATATGGTCATGAAAAGATGCCATTATGTCATTCTGTTAGCCAAGATGATGCACACTGACCCAATCCCTTTATCAAGATCAGATGTTCCAAGACTGATTAGCCTCCCAAGAAGTATTTCACACTAGGGGACTGACTTAGGGACAGTGTATCCCAATGGTCTCTACTTGGTCTTTCTTTCCTGACCAGCATGTTCTTGATGTCCTTAACTTCCCTCACCAGATGAAGTGCATTTGTTATCTTGGCTTCCCTGATTTTGTCCCTGCAAGTCCTTGCTGTTTCCTGCAATGTTCCCTCACCATTGTCTGAGTTTTCTTTTTGATTTTGAGGAAGCCTGGAAGTGCCTGTAATAGGGAACCCCTGCCCCTGTTACTAGGATGGCCAGAAAGAGTAGGAAACCTAGGGCTAGGAAGAGCATCAAGGAGCAGGGACCCAAGTGGACTGAGCCAGGGACTAAAAAGGTTAGATGGCTAATGAAGCAATTAGCTGCAGCTATTCCCTGGGGAGCAGAAGATCCAGCCATGTGACCTGAAGGAGGCTGGGCTGAGGGATATGCACTCGGGCTCCTAGCATATAAAAGCAACAGCCCCTTCCTGGAGCAAGGAGTGGGGGTCTTGGAAGAGAGGTGTTGCTGGGAGTGAGCAGACAGGTGCCCAAGCCCCCCAGGAGAGCTGGGGAGAAGGCTTCTACAGAAGTAGGGCCTGCAGGTAGCATCTACTCTGAGAGGGGGACACTATTTGTGTTATGAAGCAGCTGGCTTGTGTTTTTGTTCTGTTTGAACTTGATACAGGGGGACTGGGTTGTGGCAACAGGGGTAGAGGAAGCCATGAACAGGGGTGCCACGGTGAACTCCCCTGCTATAGCCCCAAACCAGAGAGATGGAGACTGGCATAGCGGGGCTGAGCCCCCAGGAGAGGTTTCCATCAAGTCAGGGCTGATACCCAGCAGCTGAGGAGCTAATCAGTAGACCAAAGCAGAGGACTTGGCTAGAGAAGAAAAAGGGCCCAGGCTGCAACTGCCGAAACCCTGACAAGCCCTCAGAAGCCTACAGGAACACACCCTTAAAAAGAAAGTGCTGATGGGGGGCAAAGGTCCCAAGTGGGGGCTAGCCCAGCTGAACAGGCCAGGCTACCCACAAGGTTACTAATGGCCCCAAGGACCTCTCCCCCCCGCCCCGACAAAAGAAAACAAAACAAAAACCCCCAAGCAACTTTAAGTTGCAGTGGGGGAGACACAGGAGAACTGAGACTGGGAAGAATCCAGGAGGTGGAGTGGACACCTATGGGTCCTACAGTACCTTGTGCAGCCACATTGCTCCCTTGCCATTCTTGTTCTACTTTCATCATATTGGAAACTCAAAAATTGGGTATTCTATTTCTGTGCTCTTTAGATATTTCCAGTCCTCCTGGGCCCCTTTCTCCTTCACTCTGTCCTCTGATGGCACTGTGCCTACTAGTTCCCTGAGTCTGTTGAGAGCCACCCTTTTGAAATCCAGTGTCTTAGTTCTGCTGGCTTCCCTCCTGCCTTCCCTGAACCCTGTCACATCCTGACCACTTCTTGCCAAGTTTCCCATCCTCAGTATGTCTTCCCCAAATCCAAGACAAATGATCCCATAGGTATCCTCTACACAAGTTTGTTAGAAATATTATTAAAAATGCATTATCAATAGTGTTGTTAGAACAGCACAGCTGCTAGCTCTCCCTGTCTCCTTGGTGGAAGAAGGGGGGTTGGAGATTGAAGAAAAAAAAAAAAGCTACTAAGGGCTCTTTGTACTAAGGTATCACTCTCTCTTTGTTCTGCAAATTTACTATCTCTTTGTTACACTAAATCACACTTTCTTTCATGGCTCCCACATTTCTTAGCTAGATAAGAATAATTACTATCTTGTCCTTGAATTTGAACTTTTTGCAACCTAAAGTACTTTCTGAGCAAGCACAATCAGCTAATACATATAAGCCTACCCGCCCCGCATACTTAAGTAGTTAATTATAATACACATGCGATGTATGACGTGACGTCATTTCATATATGTTTGTATGAACCGGAAATGAGTTGTAAGAGTTCCTGCTTCTGTACACGTGCTCAGGAGAGAGGGGATAAAAGCCTGCTGAGAAGTGTTCCCCGCGGGCAGAGGGTTTGATCTTTTGTCTCTCTCTCTGACCCTATTTGCAAATATATACCTTTTGTGTTGCTAATGGAGTGTGTCTGTGACTGAGAGTTTTTTTTCCGCCTCCCGAGAAACGAACCATAGCAGATTTCTGCAACAAATCTGGCACCCCAGATGGGACCTTCTCGTGGACGACCCCGGAATCCAGTGGCGGGGCGCCTCCGGTACCAGGGGAAGTGCGCACCGAGCCGACTTTTTGGACTCGCCCCTGGAATTTGAGGCGTAGGTCGGGATATCCGGGAAGTTAAAGGAAGGATCCCGTGCAAATTTTTAGTTTTTTTGAGAGGCCAGACACACTTTGGTATTTGGATCGAGATCTCTGGGGTATCTGAGTGAGTATACGAATTCCCTTTGCCCAATCTGGTGTATGGATCCAAAACAAAGGATGTGTATGTTTGCTGAGAAACTTTGGGCTTGGCTCTCATTGTAAACCATCTGTTGTTAAGGGGTCTTTTGGTATTTGGTGTGCCTTGGGCGCACTCTTGTGGGCAAAATGGGTATGAGTCGCTCTCGTGTAGAAAATTCAGATACTCCTCTAAGGTTCTTATTATGTCATTTTAATAAATTTGCAAGGCCGGCCAATTACGGAGTAAAAATGAAAAAAGGTGATTTAATTAAGTATTGTCAACTCGAGTGGCCAACATTTGGGGTCCACTGGACCCCGAAAGGATTCTTTGTGCTAAAAGAAGTGATAGCTATCCATGAAATTGTTATGCAGAATGGGTATTGGAATCAGTTTCCTTATATTGATTGTTGGTTGTGGGTGGTTCAAAATCAGCCACCTTGGATTAAGAATTACTTAGCAAAGTCTCATGTGATGGTTGTTAAGGAAAAGACTCGGGGGAGGTCGCCTGTACTCCCTGAGTCTAATGGGGGGGAAGATTCTGAATTGGCTGAGTACCAGACCCGCGCTCCGGTTGCCCTGTCAGGTAGCGAAGATGAGTCAGACGCCTCCTTGGGATCCAGTCCTTCTGCACCACCGCCCCCTCCCTTAGAGAGACCACCACCGACGTACCAAAGCATACCTAATGAGTTAGAGCGTGAGCCTCAGCCAAGTGCCTCATCTGAATCGGGGAATAAGGGTTATTATTTGCACAAGCCTGTAGAGTCACAGCCGGTGCTGAACTGCCCGATGCGAGAGGTTATTGGAGAGGGGGGCAATGCAACTTTTGTCTACACCCCATTTAGCACTTCAGATTTATTTAACTGGAAGAATCAGAGCCCCTCTTTTCGTGAAGACCCTGAAAAGATGAGGGACCTGTTTCGATCTATTGGGCAGACTCATCGACCCACTTGGGCTGATGTCCAGATGATGCTCCAGACCCTCCTAACCCCGGAGGAGAGGAGATTAGTGTTGGGTACAGCGGAATGTATTGTGGCAGCCAGAGTTGAGTCAGAGGGTGCTGCTGGTCGTACTCTGCGTGATACCTGCCCTGTAGAAGAGCCGAGATGGGATAATCATACTGCAGAGGGCAGAGAGCTGAGTGCACGGTATCTGGGAATTATAGTGGAAGCAATGGGAAAGGCAGTGCCTCAGGTTACCAATCTGTCTAAGTTGTATGAAGTGAGACAGGGAAGGGAGGAGGATCCCTCAGCTTTCCTTGGGAGGCTGTATGAGGCGTTTTGCAGGTTTTCGGATCTGGATCCAGAAGCCCCAGATAATCAACGCATGGTAAATCTTATGTTTATTGGTCAATCTGCTGCTGATATCCGTAAGAAGTTACAGAAAACTGAGGGAGGTGCTGGGAAACCGATTTCAGAGCTGGTGGAAATTGCATATAAGGTGTATGGGAATCGTGAGCAAGTGCAGGAGCGCAAGGAGGATAAAAAGGCTCAGCGACAGATGGCAGCACTAGCAGCTGCTATAACTGGAGGGAACTCTGGAAAGGCTGGGATACAGAAGGGGAAAGGAGAAAGAGTGGGAGCAGACGTTTGTGCTTATTGCAAAGAGAAAGGACATTGGAAGAGGGAATGCCCGAAGTTGAAGGAGAAGAGAGAGAGGGAACCGAGAGGTCACCTCATGCAGGCAGAAGACAAGGGTGAGGATTCAAAATGAAGGAGACAGGGATCTAAGACCACTACCCTTCGGGTTGGAGCCCAAGAAGATCCCATGGTAACCATTAGGGTTGGTGGCAAAAACTTTGAAGCCTTGGTGGATACTGGGGCTACATTTTCAATGATTCCAGAAAAAAACCCCTGTGCAGGAACTAGTGAACAGCATGTACTTGTAGAAGGGATTGAGGGAACGCAATCCCGACTCCCTGTTTGTAAACCACTCCTCACCAAAGTGGGGGACCATTTGCTCGAGCACTCCTTTGTGTATTCTCCAAGTTGCCCGGTTGCACTCCTTGGGCGGGACTTACTCACAAAATTGCAAGCTGAGATCTTTTTCAGAGACGATCAGATGGTGGTACAGCTACCTGTCAAGCAGAGCTCGAACTATCAGATGGCTCTCCTGGAGGACCGACACCCTGCAGTAAGTCCAGAAGATTACATGACTGGAGTAGACCCCTCGGTATGGGCTGATGGAACCCCTGCGTGAGCTAAGTTCGTCTCCCCGGTAAGGATCGTACTCAAGGATGGGGAGGGGCCCGTTCGGGTAAAGCAGTACCCACTCAGCCGAGCAGCCAGAGCTGGACTCAAGCCGTTAATAGAGAAATACAAGAGGTACGGATGGCTAGTGGAAGGGTCCTCACCCTATAACACCCCCATTCTTGGAGTGCCGAAGGCAGATGGGGTCTCATACAGACTGGTCCAAGACCTACGGGCGGTAAATAAGAAGGTCCTTTCAGACCATCCTGTAGTCCCGAACCCTCACACGATTTTGACACAAGTACCGGGGGAAGCTGAAATATTTTCAGTGCTAGATTTGAAAGATGCTTTCTTCTCTATTCCCCTTCACCGAGAGAGTCAAAAATTGTTTGCTTTTGAATGGGAGGATCCAGACACCTTCCATAAAGCCCAACTCATGTGGACAGTTCTCCCACAAGGATTCGTAGCAGCCCCCCATATTTTCGGACTTGTCCTTCAGAAGGACTTGGAGGAGTGGAAGGGATCACACCCCGCAGTGACTCTCCTCCAGTATGTGGATGACCTGCTAGTTGCAAGCCCAAGCTTGCAGCTCTGCGAGGAAGCCACCAGGTCACTCCTAAACACTCTGGGGGAAAAAGGATATAAAGTATCTAGAGAGAAAGCCCAGATATGTCAGCCTGAAGTCACATTTTTGGGATATAAGCTCTCAAAAGGAGTCAGAGCCCTGAGTGCAGATCGCATACAGGCAATCCAAGGTCTAACCCCACCTAAGTCACCCAAGGAGCTGCGAGCATTCCTAGGGCTAACTGGGTTCTGTCGACTATGGATACCAGATTATGGTGGGAAGGCTAGACCGCTGTATGAATCCCTGACTAAGGAGAGTCTCACTAAATGGAAATGGAATAAAGAAATGCAGCATGCCTTTGATCTGCTTAAAGCAGCATTAACCCAGCCCCCTGCCCTGGCCCTCCCAAATAGTAAAAAGCCATATCGACTGTATGTTCATGAGAATCGAGGGGTTGCATCAGGGGTGCTGACACAGCCATCGGGCCCGACCTGGAGACCCGTGGGATATTACTCAAAGGTTCTAGATCCAGTTGCACTCGGGTGGCCAGCCTGTCTTCGGGCTGTGGCTGCCACAGCAGTGGTTGTTGAAGAAGCCCAGAAGATAGTCATGGGTGCGGATATGGAAATACTCACTCCTCATGGAGTTCCCCAGATCCTAGGGACTGAGGGAGGGAAATTTCTTAACCCCTCCAGACAATCACGGTATGAGATATTTTTGCTCTCTAATCCAGGACTTACTTTCAAACATACTACAGCCTTAAACCCTGCAACCTTGCTGCCGGAGTCAGGGAAACCGACGCATGACTGCCTTGAGGTCCTGAATCAAACTACGCAGGTGCGACCTGATCTTGCTGAGGATCCAATTGAGGACCCAGATGTTGAATACTTCGTAGACGGCTCCAGCTCTGTCATCGATGGAAAAAGACGAACAGGATTTGCAGTGGTAACCTTGGATAAGGTAGTATGGAGGGAGTCATTGCCGAGCTCATGGTCGGCACAGGCCGCGGAACTCACTGCGCTCACCCGAGCATTACAGTTGGGGACAGACCAGCAGGTTAACATATACACTGACTCTCGCTATGCTTTTTCTACAGTCCATGCGCACGGACTATTGTGGAAAGAAAGGGGTTTCATTACGGCCTCTGGGAATAAGATTGCTAATGGCCCCCAGATTATCAAACTACTAGAGGCACTCCACCAGCCTAAAGAGGTAGCAGTCATTCATGTGCGGGCCCATGGGAAGGCTGCTGAGGAAAAGCATAAGCTTGGAAATGCAAAGGCTGATGCAGCAGCAAAGGAAGCTGCATTTATTGGGGGAGAAGCGGAGGAGGTATCCAAGCAGGCCATGTCCCATGCCATATGGCCAGACGTCCAGGATTTAGTCCCACAGTATTCCCCTGAAGAAGATAAGTTTGCACAGAAAGCTTGTGCAGAAAAGAATTCCCAGGGGTGGTGGATAGTACCAGGAGGGAAAGTCATGATACCCAGGCCATTGCTTCGGGAGGTGCTGCAACAGCTCCATGCAAGAACCCATATGGGAGGCTTGGCCATGGGTGATCTAGTGATCCGCCAAGCAGTAGCCCCAGGGCTATATGTAGAAGCTCAGCGCATTGCTACCAAGTGCATCACATGCCAGAAAGTAAACCCTCGAAGGAAACCCCCTGTGCCAATGGGAGGTAGACCCTGGGCAGCGTACCCTGGACAGGCATGGCAGATTGATTTTGCCGAGCTCCCACGGTCCGGACATCACGGGTTTTTACTTGTCATGGTAGACCAGCTCTCTGGTTGGGTCGAGGCCTGGCCCACCAGGACTGCCACTGCGGCTACAGTAGTGAAGTATTTGTTGCAGGAGATCATTCCCCGGTATTCCCTGCCTGAGTCCATTGAGTCGGATCAAGGACAACACTTTGTGGGAAAAGTGGTTGAAGAAGTCGCGCAAACTCTCAAGATCACTTGGAAACCACACACCATGGAGACCACAGAGTTCAGGACAAGTGGAACGCATGAATAGGACTTTAAAGACTCTGCTCACCAAAATCTGTATTGAAACACACCTTAAGTGGCCTCAAGCACTGCCGCTCGCTCTTACTAGCATTCGAAACACTCCCCGACGGGGCCTTAAATTGACCCCATATGAAATTATGTTTGGCAAGCCCCCTCGAGTCTTACCTCCTGGGATGCGAGAAAATGTAACTTTTGAATTAGGTAATAGTGAACTTCATATGTACGTTATTGCTTTGCAGTCTGTCTTGTCTTCTCTTCACAGGTATGCAGCCTCCTTTCAGCGCCTGCCTTTAGACGTACCGGTACATGACTTCTCCCCGGGAGACTGGGTCTTGGTGCAGCGGTGGAAAAAGGAACCTTTGACTGAGAGGTGGAGTGGCCCATTCCAGGTACTTCTAACAACCCACACCGCTGTAAAGATTGCTGGCCATGACCGTTGGATACACCATACCCGTGTGAAACGACATCCACAAGCGTCAGAGGACAACAACTCCCAAGACGAACTCACTCCGGAAGCTGAGTCGTCTTCGGAACAAGAAGCCAGCAAGTGGAGCTGTGAACCTATTGGTGATCTCTAAGTGCGCCTGAGACGGCTTAATCAGAGCTCAGAAAATTAGTCAAGAAAGTAAAAGGGAAAATATGGTGGGAATCTTAATGTGCCTTGTTGTTATCTGCATAATGAAAGAAGCAGGATTGCGTAGCCTTAGCGGCTGGCCTATGCCCCCGCTTTCCCCAATTGTTTCCGCAGGGACAAATTTGTATGTTGACATGATGGAAAGAATTGCAGGTGCTTTTAATTTTACCAACTGCTGGGCCTGTGGGGGGCTTCGGGAGGCTGGAGGCCAGTGGCCTTGGAGGGCTTTTCCTTTGGCCCCGAAGTGGCTAGTAAGTAGTAAGGCAGATGTTAAGAGTACTAGTCAAAAATGGGATGAGAACCACAGTTGGGAACTTTCCCAAGTGGCATTGGGAGAGTATTGCATCAGTAATAATGGTACAGGAAAAAGGTTGGGACACAGCCGTTGCATATGGACTTTAAAAGTAAGGTGGATGAACCTTACAAAATTAGAACGGCTTTATTATCCTAATAGCCCAGGGTATAATCGGCTAGTGTGGCAGCATCCTAATGGAACAATTGTGTGGTTTAATAAGTATTGGAGTGCCACAAATCGAAGTGATGATCGGACAGATTGTACAGACAAGAACCAGGATGGGCTATGGGAATGTTCCATGAAAGGAGGCCACGCAGTTGCTGGTCCTTTGGGTCCAGAAGGAGGCTTGGGGTTTCCCGAGATGCCCTATGGTTGGGCCCCTCCAAATGCCACCAATAGAGAAAATAGGGCCTTAAGAGGATACTATTGGATTTGTGGACGATGGGCCTATACAATACTACCACAAGGGTGGACAGGAACTTGCTATATGGGAGTAATTGTACCAGCTTTCTTTTTGTTACCGTCTGAGGTTGGAAATAAGCTGGGAGTCTCTTTGTATGATGATTGGAAAAGGGCCAAGAGAAGTATTGATGTAAGTTTGACACAGGGTGGCTCCCAAAAGTGGAAGGAGGATGAGTGGCCTCCTCAGAGGATTATTGAGTATTATGGACCGGCTACATGAGCTAATGATGAGAGTTGGGGGTACCGGACACCAATATATATGCTAAATAGAATCATCAGGTTGCAGGCAGTCTTGGAAATAATTACTAACTAGACTGCCACTGCTCTCGAGTTATTGGCCCGACAGAGTTCTCAGATGAGAGCAGCCATATACCAAAATCGGATGGCCTTAGACTATTTACTTGCAGAGGATGGCGGGGTCTGCGGAAAGCTCAACCTTTCTAATTGTTGCCTCCAAATAGATGACAACGGAAAAGCGGTCTTAGAGATTGCCAAAGAGATTAGGAAAATAGCCCACGTACCAATACAAACGTGGGAAACCACATGGAATAAGGACTGGTGGTTTCAATTATTTGGAGGACCCTGGTGGAAAAAAGTAGGATTTGTGCTTTTGTGTGCTCTGACTGGTTTGATTTTTATCCCTTGCCTTATTCCTTGTCTTACTAGATTGATAACCACCACGGTAGAAGGAATGCAGGTCGCAGCAGTCCCTTTGAAAGCACAGACTGTAGCAAAAGTCATGGTCCTCAGAAAAATTCCTCGTAATTATCTTGATATGCCCGAATGAAGTAAAGAGCAGAAAGCATCTTGAGGGGGGATATTGTTAGAAATATTATTAAAAATGCATTATCAATAGTGTTGTTAGAACAGCACGGCTGCTAGCTCTCCCTGTCTCCTTGGTGGAAGAAGAGGGGTTGGAGATTGAAGAAAAAAAAAAAAGCTACTAAGGGCTCTTTGTACTAAGGTATCACTCTCTCTTTGTTCTGCAAATTTACTATCTCTTTGTTACACTAAATCACACTTTCTTTCATGGCTCCCACATTTCTTAGCTAGATAAGAATAATTACTATCTTGTCCTTGAATTTGAACTTTTTGCAACCTAAAGTACTTTCTGAGCAAGCACAATCAGCTAATACATATAAGCCTACCCGCCCCGCATACTTAAGTAGTTAATTATAATACACATGCGATGTATGACGTGACGTCATTTCATATATGTTTGTATGAACCGGAAATGAGTTGTAAGAGTTCCTGCTTCTGTACACGTGCTCAGGAGAGAGGGGATAAAAGCCTGCTGAGAAGTGTTCCCCGCGGGCAGAGGGTTTGATCTTTTGTCTCTCTCTCTGACCCTATTTGCAAATATATACCTTTTGTGTTGCTAATGGAGTGTGTCTGTGACTGAGAGTTTTTTTTCCGCCTCCCGAGAAACGAACCATAGCAGATTTCTGCAACAAGTTGGTGATTTGCTTGGCATTTTGCTTTTGGCTGTATTCTTCTTCCAGCCAAAGGTTAACAACCCCTATCAGTACCATCTCATAATTTGGGGGGAACTTTATCATCCCCTTGGAGAGTGCTTCATCCACTTCTCCTTTCTGATGTGATGGTCTGTAACAGACACCCACCATAATACTATATTCTTATCCCTTTACCTTCACCTAAATGCTCTCAGATCTGCTGCTTTTTTCTGGCCAGAGAACAGGTATCTAGTTTTCACAAAGAATGCATTCTCTCTCCCAAATCTATCGTTCAGAAGTAGAGAATTTTCATTGTTGTTTTTCCAGGCATGGGATTTGTCCCACTAAGCCTCTGATACCAAATACATCAGGGTTTTCTTTACAGGCTGTGACTTCTGGCTCACCCTCTTCATTCCCTATATTCATTGCATGTAGAATCATTGAAAAAGAAGGTTGGAAGGGACTTCAGGAGGTCATCTAATTCAACCCCCTGCTCAAAGCAGGCCAGCCCCAGCTACAGCATTCCAGCCATAGGTGTACATGTATCTAAAGTACTCATTTCAACCTAGTTTCTTTCTTGCATCCCTTTCTGCTGTCCTGAGGCTCTCTAGCCTTTCCCTGGAATTAAGCTGCTGCTTCTGGTCTTCTTTCATCTCCTCCTCTGCAGGGTATAAAAGCAGTGCATGGATGTAACCTTTGGCATCCTAAGGCTGGTAGTAGCTGAAGAAGAGGTGGAGCTAGGCAGGGCTGGAAGGGGATAAGGAGTGTCACCTGGCCAAGTTAAAAACTGTCTCCATCTCTGGCTTGGGTGCAAAAGGTGCCAGACTTCAGCCAGAGGTAGGCTGGGCTGGAGAGGGATACTGTGTGATGTGGGAGCAGGGCAGGGACTATGGCAGCCAGATAAGGGTGGCTGAGGATTGAAAGTGGGGAACAGGGAGTCCCAGGGCTACAGAGGCTCCATGGTGCCTGTCATTCAGCTCTTGTGACACAGGCCTCAGTTGCTGGCTCTTTCCATGCCCACCCCCTCCACCTCTCAGCAGCGCTTGCCTGTCTCATTCGTGTCCTGAGGAGTGGGTCTGGAGACTGTGGCCCAATTTTGCTGCCTGGCGCTTCAAGGCTGGGCTGAGTCCCAAGAAAACCGTGGTGCTGAGCAGTGGCTGCAGGGGATGTCTGACACATGTGCAAACCCCTTCCTTACATGTTGCCAGCTGTGGCCATGAGAAACCTGACTGTGGCACCATGGGGCAGGTCACAGCTTTGCAGCTACTTAAAGGCATGTGGAAGCCGGGGTGGGGTGGGGAGAGTTGTATTTCTCTTTGCCCTGTCCTCATACCCTGGCTGCATGCTCCGTGCCATAGATGAGGGCTGTTCCCAGAGTAAATAAGAGCAGGTCAGACCCCTGCCTGTGTTGGATGGGGCAGACAGGGAAGATCCTGCTTTAAGCAGGGCGTTGGACTTGAAGTGACCTTACCGTTGACCTGTGAGTGAGGCCCCAGGATGTATCCCCTGGCAGAGGCAAGTGGAGCATGCCCAGGCTGGTGGCAGAATCACAGAGATGGGGTGTATGCCCTGGGAGCTGGTGCCCCCTTGCACAGTCTCTGTGGGGAGCTCCTGGGTGATGCACCCTGGGACACACTGGGCTGGAGACGGAGCAGGCCACAGCGCTGAGTCCCTGGTTATCACCTTCCAGCTGAGATTGGCCTTGGGCCAAAGTGTGTGCCCTTCCCATGTCAATCAGTGCCATCTTCCCTTTGCTCCTGGCTGGAGCTGATCCAGGTCTGGCTTCTGCCCATCCACACCCTGGTGCAGTTTCCATGGGCACCGAGAGCGCCAGCTGCAGCCGCCTCTATCCCACGTGGCAGCAGAGCTTGAAAGTCACTCTCATGGCTTCTCCGGGGTCTCACAGTGTTCCTGGTGCAGCGAGTGCCAGCTGTTGTAGTAAATTTAGTTAAGGCGTGGAGGAATGAAAATGAAATGATCAATGAAATTATTCCAGTCTCAAATCCTAATTTATTAAACTTATCAGCAATACCAGTATTTAGGCAAGGCTTTAAATACAACACACAACTTCTAAGCAAGCCCCAACAGTCATTACAGTTATTCTTACGTAAGCGTTCTGGTGGATGCAATGATTTCAGCTGGCGAGGTGTCCGTAACAGCACTGAGGTTCAAGTAGTTGTTGTTTCTTTTCCTGTCTATTGCTTTCCCTCAACTTTAAGTTTTTTCTAGATTTTAATATACTTTTTACAGCTGTCTTCTATATGACCCATATAGAGTTATGTCATAAATATTCACCAATTACCTTTTACAGTGGATGTCTTCTTGCCAGGCTTCTCTTTGCATCCTATGGTCTTGGACAGTTAAACCACATCCTCTTTTAACTGTGTCTGTCATTGCATAATGTCAGGCCAACACCATCTGCTTAGCATACATGTACTGTAGTCACTAACATTTACTATCATACTAATAATACTATCAACTTTAAACTATCAAAATGAAAACAATAGGGTGCAACATTAAGTATCCCCATGGTGGATGAATGTTCAATACCCAGTGAATGTTGGGACTCATTAAACTCCTGTTAGGTGTTAAATGATCAGAGCAGAACACAGGCAACAGGGCCAGAGATGACCTCCCTTGTTGCAAAGACTGACAGCTGTCGGAATAGCAAGGGAACCTTGAGGGCTGATTAAAATCATATTAGGTGTTAAATGCTCAGAGCAGAATACACCCAACAGGGACAAAGCTCATCTTCCCTGTTATTGTAAAGACTGAGAGCTGGACAGCTATCTGGACAGGAAGGGAACTTTGGGAACACATTAACCTCCGATTAGGTGTTAAATGCTCAGAGCAGAAGCCTTCAACAACATGCTTCACTGTGTGTTATTTCTATAATAGCGCTGAGGGGTTCAGGGTACACTATGCACCATATTACCCCTGATAATAGAGAAGGGAGCACATAAGGCAGACACTGATTGATCTCCAAAAGAGACTGGGATTACCCTGATCTTCAACCCCCACCAGCACACCCTAAGACATCTGCCCCACCAAGTGAAAATAGGAGACAACAAAGAAAAAACAGTTTCTTTGAATTATTTATTTAAGGAAGTAAGAAAAAGAGGTCAGCAAAAGATTGATTCATGTCGGGCTTTTCAGATACACCTGGTGTCCTAAAGCATTCATTACACACAAATACCTGCAAATTGTACTGATACCTGGTACACAAAGGGGCTCACTGCCCAAAAATTTTAGCAACAACTTTATCACAGGCCAGCTGGGCACTGTGAGGATATCAATTTAGTTGCAGACTGACTGAGCACTGCAACTTTATTAGCCACTGAGCTTTTTTGGTTCTGGATCGAGGAGGTGATGTTGGGAAGGAAAGCAATGACAAGTTTCCCTTATAAAAAGAATAAATTTTACTTATAACAACAAAAGATATAGTTTATACATGTAACAGTTAGTAAAAAGGTTAAGCTAATAAACAGACAACATAACAATACAAGTTGAAATTGACAGTGATAATAAAACAGACAAAGAAATTAACCAAGAGTTCCCATTTGGTTAGTAACTTATTGATAGTCCCTCGGTTAGAAGATACATGTCAGGTTGATTCAGCCAAGTCAGACATCTCTGAACTGGGCTATCAGAGGGAAAACTGGAGGGAAAGTCCCTCAGTCCTGATCTGGTCTTCGTTCAGAGCTCCGGGGAAACGGGACAGCAGTGACCTTCCTGTTCTGCCCTTCCCCGAGGATTACTTGATGTGTATGTTCTTTTATATCCTATTTATGCTAATTTTGGGGTTATATAGCCGTTCATAGTGTTACTTTATAGCTGTTATCCTATGGGGTTAAAAGGTGTTAGAAATCATTACAATAAGTTACTGCCCAAGCTTGGGTTTACCCAATAAGCAAATCACACCACATCACTTTGGGGCCTGTGATTAACATGTCTCCACCTAAGTTCAACCCACTATGTTAATTATACCTTGTGATTACGTTCATTAGTTTTTACTGACTCTAAGCAAAATTTCATAAATCAGCTCTGTCTGCAATTGTATTTTTCAGTTCTGCTTTTTAAAGTTCATGCTGTCTAAAGATTAGTATAAAAAGCTATATATAAATATTTTTCCAGACAGTAAGGAAACTTCTCCAATAAGCTACTTCAGATACCTTCAAAAAGCAGATTTCTCCTGTTAAAGTTGCTCGTTAACCCTTTTGGTTCTGGCCATCAAACACCCTGGTGACAAAGGGGCTCACTACATGTCATTCAGTAAATTACCAAGTACACTGACAGATTTATGGCTGCATCGTTGTAAGTTGCAACGTAACAACTAGACTACATCAGGATGTGGTTTAGTTTGTAATTTAAACCCCCCAAAACTTGTGTACATTTAAAGTGTGATTCCATTAAGCCACAAAAAAGGGAATTTTCATCATGTGTACATGGCAACATCATCACGTGTACAAGTGCCCCAGTATAACAGTGCCTCCCACCACTGGTGTTCTTCTGCTTGTTTGACTTTTTAAAATCATAAAAAATTAGCAATGGAAAGGACCTCGGGAGGTATTCCAGTCCAACCCCCTACTCAAAGCAGGACCATCCCAACTAGACCATCCCAGCCAAGGCTTTGTCTACCTGGATCTTAAAAACCTCCAAGAATGGAGATTCCACCACCTCTCTGGGTAATCCATTCCAGTGCTTTTATTAGTAGATGTTTAGGATTGGGAATCCAGAAAAAAGATGACAAAGCTGATATGGAAATACAAAGCGCCCGAGTGAGGGACTAACAATAGAGGGATGGGGGAGAGGTGGGGAACGCAACTAGGTTACAGGCAATACAATATTAGCCAGCTAAGCCCGGGGGTGGGGGGATGTGGGAAGGGGGAAGGGGAGGGGGGGTTCGCAACACAGAGAGAAAGGAGATGGATACACACAAACCCATTACAATGGTCCGCAATGGTGGAGGAAGTGGCTAGGAGGAAGCGTCCCAGTCCACAAAGTCCAATTGCGGGGGTCCTCTTCAGGTGGAGCGGGGTCGTCCGTGGCAGAAGAATCCTCTTGAAGTGAAGCCAAGCGGGGGGGCGGTTCAGGTGGTGCCCTCCGTGTCCGGTCCGGCGGTGGCTCATCTGGTGGGGTCAGTGTACTGGTGGTGGCCTGTGATGTGCTCCACGTAGATGTCGGGGGACCAACGGATGGTGTCGGACACCATGAGGCAGCGCACGGCTGCCTGGCTACCATGAAGCAGCACTTGGCTACTACACTCTGAAAGAGTTTTTCCTAATATCTAACCTAAACTTCCATTGCTGCAACTGGAGGCCACTGCACCTTGTTCTGTCATCTGTCACCACTCCATCCTCACTGGACCCCCACTTCAGGTAGTTGAAGGTTCCTATTAAATCCCCTCTCATCTTCTCTTCTCCAGACTAAATAAGCTCTGTGTAACAGCTGCCACCTAGACATCAAGCCATTTATTACTACCCTTTAAGCCCAATGATCCTGCCAGTTTTCTATCCACATTACAGACTATTCATCCAACCCAGATTTGCTTAGCTTGCTTGCAAGAATGTTGTGCAAGACCATATCAAATACAAGTTATATTGCATTCACTGCTCTCCCCGCATTCACAGAGCTAGTGAATGCCTTCATCACAGAAGGCAATCAGGTTGGTCAGGCACAGCTTGCCTTTGGTGAATTCATGCTGAAATACTTCTGTGATCCCCAGGATGGCAGCACCAAGAGAAGTGGGGGATCAGAGGGGGAATCCCCCAGAGTTGTGCCCAGGCAGCAGAAGAAACATGCTGTGGGCACGTCTACATGTGTGCCAGACTGTGTAGCTGTTACTGCGCAGCAAGTACTAAATGACTGCACAGTAACCAGCATTACTGAGCAATCCCAATGCTGCACAGGTTTTTTTCCCATGCTACTGCACAATAACATCAACGTCATGGTTTATGCCTGCTGATGCTACACTGTCGTAGCAACAAGCTATGGTGACAGCTCATCCCTATGGTGATGTAGTATCTTGTGTAGATGTGCCCTGTGGGCTGCAAACTGGGTGCACCCAGTTCTATACAGGAAGGTGTTGAATCAGCCCTTCCTGCTGGGGAGAGGCTGCCCAAGCCACAAGCAATTGTTGTTGTGATTCAGTAGTTTGTTGGGTGTAGGCTGCATAAATCTTGGAGGGGGTTCAGGAGAGGCAGGGATGGGGCAGGGCTTGGAAGAGTATGAGGCAACCTTGGAATAGAGTCTGGGGAGAGCCATCTCTGGCTCAGATGCAGAAGGAGCTGGTCTATAGCCACGGTAGGCTGGGGTGGAGGGGGCTACAAGGGGAATTATGGCAGCTGGGGAGGGCAGTTGGGGGCTTGGGGTTGAGGGAAAGGGTGTAGGAGAGGAGGCCCCAGGGCTTGGCAGCATCCTGGGTGAATGGGCTGATCCCTGGGAGGATGGGGGAGCAGAGATCTGCCAAACCCCAGTGAGAGAAGAGGGTGGCAGCGCTCATGAAAGCAGTCACTGAGCTGGGTGTGCCACTGCTTCTTGTCTCTGGGGAAACAAACATCCACACTTGTTTGGACATGGCCAATGGGTCCCATCTGAGACACCTTGGAGAAACTTGGAGAGCCACTGAGAGACTGTAGTTTACACAGAGAATGGCTGGTGGTGGCAGACCCAAGCCCCGGCATTCTGGTTGGTCTGGAAAAAGACCGCATACTACCCAATGGTTTGCATTGCTTATTGTTTATGCTGATTACTGCAGGGAAGGAGTTTGCCTTGAGGAAGCAGAGACAATGAAAAAGGACTGCAAGCAAACAAACTATTCGAGCTAAGCAAATCCCCAACCTGCTACATGTGGTGGAGAATGGGGGCATCTATATTTTAAAGTTAACTCCAGCAGCAGTTTCAAAGCGAGGACTGGAAATGACAGGTGGCGCATCTATATGTGCAATTAATTTGAAGTAATAAACTATAGAGCTTATTGCTCCAGGGTTTATTGCTCCTGGACATGCTGTTTGAATGTGCATCTGAGACTGCAGCACTTTGAGCAAAACTGGCATAACTCCGGCTGGCAGGAGGCCCAGGGTGTCATCCTGCCAGCCTGGGCCACAAGGGTGCTCCAGTGAGGGGCTACCTGGCAGGCCAACCAGCCCCATCATCATCTACACATGCACTACGGCAGAGTAAAAACCTCCGTAGCAGGATAATACTTGTATTTACAAGTACTATTCTGCTGTGGACTTAGGCCGTGTGTAAACGAAATGAGGGGCATGTGTGCACGACACTTTAAAGCAGGTTAAATGCTTTTGCACTGCATTAATGGTGTTGGTGTTTGCACGCATCAGCAGCTTTTTGTATAGTAATTCCTGCCACTGTAGCATATTTGGTGGCATAATGCACCTTAAATGACTTTGGGCACAGCAAACTAAAACTTCTCTGAGGAGTTTTAGTTTGCTGCCACTGCGGAATGAAACACCGGGCTCCGTGCAGCTCAGGGACTCTACAAGAAGCCCGTGAAGGCAGCCTGACAGCAGCCCGGGAAGACAGGTTCTGCCCAAGAGAAAAAAAAAGTGGCAAGCCTGATCTTTCCCCCCACCACTCCCAGCCTGCCCCCCTGCCTGAGCTGTGCGGGGGCCTGGTGCTTTCCTCCGCGGCTGCGGTGCCCCCTGGGACCACCTAACCTAGGTGCCTATGGGTGGGTGCTGCCTGGGAGGGGCTGCCACTGCTGTGGAAGGGAGCACCAACCCAGGGACTGCTCTGCCCGCCAGCAGCTTGCCTTCCACTCCCCATTGCCAGAGAGTCAGGTTAAGTTTGGGTGTGTGCACATCGTGGGGGTTTTAAGGGCCCTAAATTGAAGTGGTGTTTTTAAAAACCCATCTCTTCAATTTAGTGTCCCTGTTTCATTTACACATGCCCTTAATTAAATTACTCTGGCCTAATAGGGGTACATATGTAGATGCGCTATATTTACTGCAGTATTAATTAGTCTATTCCACATTAAATGTCTTGTATAGACACGCTGAGGGTGAAGTGAATTCTAGCAGCAGGGGAAGTAACTGGGCAGGGTTGCTGCTGAGCAGAGCTGGCATAACAACCTAGCCTTGGCTTTTCAAGGGACAGTGGAGGTGTCCCCATAGCCTCAAAGAAAGACGGAGCCAACAGTACCATCCCTGACACAGCTCCAGGCTGAAATGAGCACTCTAAATAAAGTGGTCTGCGAGCAGGCTCGGATGAGCCATGACCTGTTGAAGCAGGTGCTAGACAGTAATGAAAATTGATCAGGCCATCAGACTTTCAAAAAGGCAAAGTTTCACAAAGGACTTCCAAAAACCTGGAGAGACATGCAACAGAAATTGCTGCATCAACTATCTGCCTAAGCTTTGAAAGTAAAGGACAGGAAAGGCCAGTACAGAGGCTGATGCCTTCAAAAGGCTAAGACACCTGGTGCTAACGTATCAGCTATTCTCAGATGAGATCCTTGGGGAGGCAGCACATGTGCAATGGGAGCTCACTGCTGAACAAGTGGAGGCAGAAATGACAGCATTGAGGCAATGCCTGCAGACGGGGGAGAACTAAAATGCCTAATTACTGCCAAGGTGAAGAGAGGTGAAGAGCTGAAACAACTGATACTCACAGATAGAAGAAAAGTAAGAAATGAGAGGAGAAGTTGGCAGCATTAAGAAAGGAGGTAGCTGATGCCATATCTTGTACCACAGAGAACAGCCACAGGACAGGAACTGAGGTGCTGCAAGCATAAAGAAAAGAGAAAACCAGGAGAAATCCATAGATGCCTTAAAGCACAATTGAAAAATCAGGAGACGTGCCACAGAGAACTCAGCCAAGAAGCCTGGAACTGGCAGGACAAGTATATGCAGACTGAGGAGCTCCTGGCCTCAGTACAGGAGGAACTTGCTAGCACTCAGGCCCTAGTAGAAGAGCTAATGCCACTGAGCTACATGTACCAACATCACAGGGATGAACTGGTCATCATGAAGAACAAGTGCCAGCAGGAATACAAATGGAGGCAGAAGGATGTCAGTGTCTTACTGGACCAACTTACCAGGCTCCAGGAAGATCATATCAAGCTGGCAGAAGAAAACCGGGTGCTTATTGAAAACTCAAACCTTAAGCGACAAGAGTTCGAGGCAAGGTTCAACCATGGAAGGAGACGTGCCCATGAACAGAAGCACTTGAGGCTAGAATACGGAAAAGTAGTTAAAAGAGACAGCAGAGTGACTCAACAGGTGGAGAACTGAAACCTGGAAGGAAGCCTGGAGAAAGAGCCTTGACACAACCACACCCTTGACACAACCACACCCTTGAGGGAGTGTTGTGGAAAACACAAGTGACTGGGGTGAAGGTTGCCCACACCAGAGGGCTGGGTACTGGTATAGCATTCTTGGAGGTAGCCCAAGGGGCACAGGGGGTCAGAGGAGACCTGCATCTGGTGCAGGCACAGCGAGAAGGGCCTCGGGAGGGTAAGCAGGTCCTACTGACCATGTCTGCCACAAGCCAGAAGTGGGGAGAGGGTGCTGAGACACCCTGAGCAAGAGTTGTAGGGGAGGGGAGGAAACCCCCAGGGAAACATGAAAGGGGCCAGCCAGGTCCACCCTACAAAGCCTGAAATGAGTCTAAGCCCACGTTCATGTACAGGGACACAAGCCCAGAGATTGGATGACCAAACCCTGGAGCCAAAAGGGAGAAAACCCAAGAGGGATGATGTCAAGTGCAAGGGTTGCGGACACAGGGTAGGGCCATGCTGTGGGACTGAAATGTGGACTCCTCCCACTGGCATGGGACTTCTTGGGGAGGAATGAGAGAAAGACTGGGGCAAAGACACTCATAGGAATCGAGGCCAGAGGACCTGAGGGTTGGCCAGCCTGACTCTACTGTGTTAGTAAGCAATTTATGGTTCAGGCTTGGCTGGAGGAAGCTGAAGCAAGCGTTCCAGACAGCTGGGATTGTGAGCTTCAAATGCCCCAGTGAAGCTGTGCAGGCAATAGCCACATTGGATGGGCAGGTACTGTGTGGCTGATCCAAGTGGGTAAAATGGGACAGAGATGGTCCCTTACAGGGATAATCAAGTGGAGGTTCATGCGGGGCCACAAGTGCTTCAGGGCATAAGGAACCATGAGGCAGGATCCGGGCCAGGGGTGACTGGTGCCTCCTGAGTCTGGGGGGGCACAATCTGTGAGCGGCCCTGGGGGCTAGCCAAAAGCTCCATATCCACACCTATACTTCTGTGCCATGGCTTAGTGCCCCGCCCAACATGCTGCTGACCCATGAAAAAAACTGCCCTGCCCTAAGAGGTGCTGAGTCAGGGGCCAATCTCAGGCGGGACACAGGCCCCCCACCCTGTACCTCCCCCACTAGTTGCCTGTGGTCCGGGCCAAGAGAAAGTCCTGGCGATGGCTGGGAACCACCTGGCCAAAAGAGGCGCAACTTGGAAACATATAGGGCCAGGGTCAGAGCCAAGACAGCCAGTCAGGCCCTGCCGGCAGCAGAGTGGATCTCCAGAGCAGAATGGGTGCAGGTGGGCAGTGGACTGATACTACCTGAGCCATCCTGGGAGCTGCATCTGCGAAGCTGATCAGACTGGGACCAGGCACTGAGAACAGGCACTGGAACAGTTCCCTGGGGCTGCCCAAAGAGAATTAAGGGGAGCTGACAGACTGGTTGAGGCAATGACCGAGAGCTGGGTTGAGTTTCTTTATCTGTGGATTTATGTTCTGTTTATGCTGCTCTTTGTTAGAAAGTAAACTGTAACACTGGATGACTGGGTATAGGTATTGGGGAGGTGCCAGAGAGGCACACAGCTTCTATTTGGAAGCTGGTCACCATGCACATGCTTGCGCAAAGATTCAAGGAGACGCGTATTAACTTCTGAAGAGAGGCATGTAGCTCTGCAGCCGCAGGTTGGCCACCCCGGTCTAGAGTGATCTATCCTCTCCCTTTCTGTTAGTTTTAAATTTGTCACCAAAAAATTTCAGCAGATGCTCCCTAGTTCTAGTATTCTGGGACTGCGGAACAACAATCCCCTGTTCCCCTGGTCCGCGCCCTTCGTGATTTTATAGGCCTTTATCATATCCCCCCTCAGCCTTCACCTTTCCAAACTGAAGAGTTGAAGCCTTTCTAGTCTCTCTTGATCTGACAGCTGATCCAGGCCTCTGATCATTTTGTTTGCCCTTCTCTGCACCTAGTCTAATTTTACTGCATCCTTTTTGGGATGCACAGGCCAGAACAGCACATGGTATTCAAAGGTGGGTGCACAGTAGATTTGTATCATAGCATGATGCTATTCTCTATTTTGTTTTCAGTCCCTTTTCTTACTGATGCCATTAATGGCTTCCTGCGTGATATGGTGCTGGGCTCTGGGGGACCTAGGTAGGGGGCTGAGCGCAGCCTGGGGCAATGCAGACCTGTTCTAGCATCCATGTAGGATGTAGGGGATGCCCAGTAATGCTTATTCTTTATCCACAGCCTGGGCTGTGCTGTCCCTCTCCCGCTTCCTGCTGGCTCCTGACAACTAGTGCCGATGTGCCACCTCCTGTACCGCGTGGGCATTTTCCTCATCTGCCTCCCAGTGGGGGCCATCTACCTGCTGTGGGTGCTGTGGCTGCTGGTGACCCAAGGACCATGCAAGACCTTCCACTGGAGGGTGCGGAAGACCCTCCCATCATGCCTTATGGACACTCCCTATGGGAAGCACTGCTACCTGCGGCTTGAGGTGCATGTGGAGGGCATGGTGATGACTTGGGAGTGCAGCTGAGGCCTCTGTGCTTTCCAGCTCTGCAGGCCACTGTGGTGCTGTGGCTGGGTCTTGTGAGCCAGACTGGGGTAGGGGCCCCAAGGGAGAAGCCTCCGCTTGAGACCCTGGCTGCACAGTCTGGATTGGAGGGAGGGGCTGTTTGGCCACAGTTCCTTCCCTGGGGTGAAGCCAGCCATGGGCATTGCTGTGTCTCCCAGCAGAGACAGTGTGGCTTATGGGAGGGCACCAGGGCCAGGTGGAGTGGGCACAAGGTGCATGGCATGACTACTCCTCTCTCTACCCTCCCTGCCTTGCAGAGCTCAAGGCTGCGCTTGCATTATGTCACAGCTGGTCCAGAGGAGGCCCCACTCATGCTGTTACTGCATGGGTTCCCTCAAAACTGGTAGGTCTGGCTAGTTGCTGCAGGCTGAGGTGGGCAGGAGAGGGACACTGGGATGGGGTAGGGCATGAGGCTTTCCTCTTCTCTGTGAACACCCTTTCCTTCCAGAGACCCACTGAACGATGCTCCTTACATGCCAGGTGCTGCTGGTGCTTGGAACAGAAAGGCAGCACCTGCCTCACAATGGAAGCAAGCGGTGGGGGCAGGAGGGGCCCAGTAGGGCTCATGTGAGGCAGACACAAGTGCTCTGGAGGGTGGAGAATGGCAGCCCCGGGGCAATGGGTACAATGGAGACTTAGACCTATGCACAGTCTGAAGCGCCTGGGGAACCCAGCGAATGTGAGGGAGTGAGAGAGGGGGTAAGTCTCGTGCCATGGGCACACAGACTGCCAGGCCGAGAAGGGAGGAGGGTCAGTGATGGGCCAGGAGGTTCTAGAACAAGGGGGAGACCCCACCTGTACGGGGCAGAGCACCTGGAGCTGACCCTGGCTCTAGGTCTGGCTGCCTGGGAGTTGGGCACAGAGATTCTTGTCTGGAACAGTGGTCCAGCCCTGCCCGGCTGAGCTTCATGCAAGGCCTGGCCCAGCTCATACAGCTCTGGATCCTTGATACAGATGCTCCAAACTGGTTGTTTGAGCTGAGCTGTGGGGAGGGGGCAGACCTAGCCCAGACAGTGATCCCATGGAGGCAGAGGCTCCTGCTGGGTGAGGCGATCAGGAGTTGAAGGGGCATCTTGAGTCTCCCCATGGAAATCAGGCCCAGGCACTCCGTAGGGGTTTAAAATATGGCGCATGGGTGGCATTGACCACATCAGGGCACCCTTTACACCCAGACCATCCTCCCTTTCTACACTCTGACTCACATACATGTGTGCTGGCATGTGGCAGGTACTGCTGGCGTCACCAGCTGAAGGAGTTTCGGAAGCGGTTCCGGGTGGTGGCGCTGGACATGCGGGGATACAATGCCTCGGGCGCCCCCCGTGGGGAGAAGAGCTATGAGATCCCGCTCTTGGTGGAGGATGTGCGGGAGGTCATCGAGATGCTGGGTACCAAGGACAAGCAGGGTGAGAACAGGTTGCAGGGAGGGCACAACACCTGGAGCAGCCCTGGCACTATGAAACATGGGATACCTGCCCAGGCCCCAACACTGGAGCCTCTCCTTCAGTCAGGAATGGTGCCCATGGGAAGCAGCCAGCAGCCAGCAACTGGCCCAGGCAGGATGAGTAACTGGTGACTGATGGGACTGGGGTGGCCCTGGCTACCGTGACTTCCTACCCATGGTTGCACTAGTCAGAGGAGCAATACATTGTGGGACTGTAGCAAGAACATAAGAGCCACATTTCCAAGATCAGACCCTAGGTCTTTCTGGGCCATGTTCTGTGTCACAAAGCAGCAGAGAGCGCATGCTGAAAGGGAGAGTGAACTGGGTCTGACCACTGGTCTTTTCCCCTGTTTCTCTCTCACTTGCAGCCTCCAGCATTTAAAGTCTGGGAAGTTCTTATTCAGAGGCCGTGCCCCTCACCCCCATGCTCAATGGCTCCTGATGCCCCTTTCCTCTAAGCATGGGTCCAGTCCCTTTGTGAATCTGGCTGACCTCTCAGCTTCCACCACATCTGGTGGCAACAAGTCCCACCCTTCAATTCCACACTGCGGGAAAAAGAAGTTCCCTGTGTTAGTTTTAAACTTACTGCCTGCTAGTTTTGTCTTGTGACCTTTGGTTCTTGTCTGGTGAGAGAGAGTCAGTAAGAAATCCCAAGTGACTTTCTCTTTGTCATTTAGTGTTTTGCAAACCCTTCTCGTGTTCCCCCTCTAGCATCTCTTTTCTAAACTGAATAGGCCTTGTGAGATTATAACTGTGCATTGTGGGATTGTAGTTGGAGAGCACCATCCTGGGTTATGTTTCTCTGAGTGCATAGAGGGACAAAGCCAAGGCTTGGTCTCTGCTGAGTGGCTCTGGGTAACTTAGGGCATGACACCCAGTCTGTCATCTATCTAGTCTTTTCTAATGCACATGTTAAGACCTGGGGTGGCGGGGGGATCTAGTGGAGTGGGCCCTCTGTCCCACCACCCAACAGGGGCCATTTTGGTTCAACACTAGACTTGAGACCTAAGATCCGAGGGCTCAGCCTCCTGTATCACGTCCCAACTTGTCACAGGTAAAGCAGGAGGACCACAGCAGCCGATGTCCTATCGCTTCAAGTATTGCTAAGATATGCTTGAAAGACCCAAGGAAGAGGGCCATGTCCCCATTACGCAGGAAGACAAAACCTGCACAGTAAAGGTTACCATGCAGTAAAATTCCTTTCTGACCCCAAATATGGTGCTCAGTCTGACCCTGGGCAGTGAGTCAGGAACATCAGGGTTTAAGACCCAGCAGGAGCACTGACGCCTCTCAGTCATAATCCCAGGCCTGGACTGCATCCAACACTCACTGCCTCTGAGGGAGGAATAAAAAACCCCTGACAATCATGGTGGAGGGGAGTTCCAGGCTAGGTGGGGGGAGGTCCAGGGGATGTACACTTGTGGCAGTGGGTGCTGGCCTGGTCCTGACACATGGTCAGTCCAGCCTGGGGTGACCAATCACACATCCCCAGAATACAGGACATCCTCTTGGCCAATCAGCAGCAAAGGATGGAAACACAACAAAAACGCCACCTTCCTCCCTCCCTGGGTGGGACCCCTGTTCTTCCTGGCCGTGCACTGCCCTAGATCTAGTCACAGCCAAGAGAACTGAGAGAACACTAAGCTGTGGGGAGAGGTGAGCACGCTAGAAGGGAGGGACAGGCTACAACTAGATCTCGATCCCTTACAGGGGAGGGCAGACGAGAACAGGATGGATTTCAACACTGACAAGTGCAAGGTGCTGCACCTGGGGAGGAAGAACCAGCACCGTACCTACAGGCTGGGGAACTCCCTTCTCGTCAGTGCAGAGGCAGACAAGGATCTTGGAGTCATCATTGATGCCAAAATGAACATGGGCTGGCAGTGTGGGGATGCGGTCAGGAAGGCCAGCCGTACCTTGTCATGCATCCACAGATGCATCTCGAGCAGGTCCAAGGAGGTGATCCTCCCCCTCTATGTGGCACTGGTCAGGCCGCAGCTGGAGTACTGCATCCAGTTCTGGGCGCCGCACTTCAGGAGGGATGTGGACAAGATGGAGAGGGTCTAGAGGCAGCCACGCGCATGAATGGGGGTCAGCAGGGCAGGTCCTACAAGGAGAGACTACGGGACCTGAACCTGTTCAGCCTCCACAAGAGAAGGCTGAGAGGGGATCTGGTGGCTGCCTTGTTCCCAAGGGGGACCAGCAATGGGAGAGTCCGTGTTCCCGAGCACTGCCGGGGATAACAAGGAACAATGGCAATAAGTTGACCAAAAGTAGATTCAGGCTTGGTATTAGGAGGCGCTACTTCACTATCAGGGGGTCTAGGAGCTGGAACCAACTTCCAAAGGAAGTGGTGCTTGCTCCTACCGTGGGGGTCTTCAAAAAGAGACTAGACAGCCACCTAGCTGGGGTCACTTGACCCCAGCATCTTTTCTGCCTATGGCACTGGATTGGACTAGATGATCTGCTCAGGTCCCTTCCGACCCTACCAACTATGAAACTATGAAAAACAGGTGACTGACATGCATTTCCACCAATGAACTGAAAAAAATGGACTTTCTGCAGTCAGGTCCCCACTGAGAAGGGTTTAAAAACAGGATGATCTGGTATAAAAAACAGGACCAATGGCCACCCTAATCCAGCCCCTTGTGCTGCTATCCCCGCTGTACCCTAACATCCTGCCTGTCCATCCATCTCTGCAGGCTCTCTCAAAGCCACTGTGGTGGGACATGACTGGGGGGGAGTCCTCGCCTGGGTGTTCGCCGCTCAGCACCCTGACCTGGTGGAGAAGCTGATCCTCATGAACACTGCACACCCCTCTGCGCTGATCGGTGATGCTCTGAGCCCCCACATCCTCTCCACTCCACCCCGTGCCCAGGCCCAGCAACACCAGGGCAGAGGCAGAGGCAGCATCAGCCCCTCCAAGCAGCAGGAGCCCCAGTGGCTGGTGGGGCCTGGCGGCATCTCAGCATAAGGGCTCCCTCCACACCTGAGAAACAGCCCCCAAGGGCTGGAGCTTGACCCCCATCTTCCTACCCCAGCCTCTGGGCTGCAGCCCCTGAAGCAGGGAGACCTACGTGTGAATCCAGAGTTTCCTCCCTGTGCTGGGAGCCCTGGGTGCTACTGGGGTGGGTGAGGGGAAAGGGACTGCTCTGAGCAGTGGAGAAGGCAGCCCCAGGGCAATGGGTGCAGCAGGGGCTCGGCCTCACTTCACCCACTGAATAGACTGGAGCTGCTGGGAACCCAATGAGTGTGAGGGGGTGGGAGAGGGGCAAATCTTGTGCTGTGAGCCGTTTCCGGGCATGCAGGCTGCCAAGCAGAGCAGGGAAGGGGTCAGCAATGGGCAGGGTGGTTCAAGGGCACAGGGGACACCCACCTGTACTGGGCAGAGTACCTGGGGCTGACCCTGGCTCTAGGCTTGGCTGCCCAGGTGCTGGGCACAGAGAACCTTGCTTGGAAACAGCAACTGGGCTGAGCCTGGTCCAGCCCCACGTGAGACCTAGCCCAGCCTGCACCGCTCTGGATCTTCCCAGAAACTGGAGTGCCCCAGGGGCTGGTCCTGGGGCCAGAGCTGGAAGATGGGAAGGAGTGCATCCTCGGCAAGTTTACAGGTGACACCAAGCTGCAGGGAGCAGTAGATACACTGGATGGTAGGGCTAGGATTCAGAGAGACCTAGACAGATTGGAGGATAGGACCAAAAGAAACCTCATGAAGTTCAATAAGGACAAGTTCAAAGTCCTCCACTTGAGACGGAAGGATCCCATGCACTGGTACAGGCTGGGGACCGACTGGCTAAGCAGCAGCTCTGCAGGAAGGACCTGGGGGTTACAGTACAGAATAAGCTAAATATGAGCCAGCAGTGTGTCCTTGTTGTGAAGAAGACTAACAACACCCTGGGCTGCATTAGTAGGAGAGTATCCAGCAGATCGAGGGAAGTGATTCTTCCCCTCTATTCAGCACTGGTGAGGCCACATCTGGAGTACTGCATCCAGTTTTGGGACCCCACTACAGAAGGGGTGTGGACAAGTTGGAGAGAGTCCAGCAGAGGGCAATGAAAATGGTGAGAGGGCTGGGCGATACAACTTGTGAGGAGAGGCTGAGGGACCTGGGCTTGTTTAGTCTGGAGAAAAGCCTGAGAGTGCATTTAATAGCAGCCTTCAAGTACCTGAAGGGTGGTTACAGAGAGGATGGAACTGGACTGGGGGTGGCCAAAATACGGCCCATGAGTTGGATCCTGCCCGCCAAATGATTTTACCCAGCCCATGGCTGGCTCGTCTGAAGGAGAACTACTGTATCTGGCCAGTGGCTGCTCTGGCTTTCAGTGCCTCTCACCCTTCTCCCTTCCCCATGAAAGCTGGCTGAAGCACCAGCAGCCACTCCCCACCCCGCCCCCGCCTCAGTGTAAGCTCCTGGTGGGCTTCTGCCAGTTGAGGGTGTCTGCGCTCTGCTCCAACCCTGCACCCAGCAAGTCAAAGCTCAGGTAAGGTCCTCCTCGCTGGTGGGGGCGGGGGGCTGCAGAGAGAAGAGGACCAGCAGCTGTGGGTTATCCGGCCTCTGCTGGGCGGGGGCTTGGCAGGAGCAGAGGCGCTGGTGCTGCACTGTGCTCCCGTGTGCCACTTCAGGCTCCACCAGGCCTAGCACAGCTCCTGCCTGACCCTGGGCCCCCGGTACGTGGCTGGGTCGGGCAGGAGCCGCACCAGCTGCACCCACATGGCCCGAAGCAGCGTGCAGGAGCACAGCGTGGTACCAGCCAGGCCACATGCTGGGGACTCAGGCAAGGGAGAGGGTGCAGGGAGAAAGGGGGAACACAGTGTGGCACCACCCAGCTGAGTCCGTATGACCTGCAGCTCCCAGCCCCCTTCTCCCTTCACCCCCTCCCCTGCCCTCCCCTGTGTCCCCAGCATGTGGCTGGGCCAGGCGGTGCTGCACTGTATTCCCACATGCTTCCTCAGGCCACATGGATGCAGCTGGCACAGCTCTTGCTCGACCCAGCCATGGGCCGGAGACCCAGGGCAGGAGAGAGAGAAAAGGGAGAAGGGGGAACAGCTCACCCAAATCTTTGTCCTCTCTGCCCCAGGGTGAGCAATTATTTGGCCTGGAAGGCCCCTTAGGGAGCTTGGGTGAGCTGTTGTTGGGGGACGGGGGAACAGGTGCTGACCCAGCCCATGCCAGCTCGTCCAAACTCCGTAAGTGGCCCTTGGACCCAAATAATTGCCCACCCTTGAGCTACACTGTTCTCAGTGGTGGCACATGACAGAACATGGAGCAATGGTCTGTAGTTGCAGCAAGGGAAGTTTAGGTTAGATATGAGGAACAACTTTCTCACCAAGAGGGTAATGAAGCACTGGAACAGCTTACCCAGAGGTTGTGGAGTCTCCATCCTTGGAAGTTTTTAAGATCCAGCTAGACAAAGCCTAGGCTTGGATGATATATTTGGGGATGGTCCTGTTTTTATCAGGGGGTTAGATTAAATGACCTCCTGCGCTCCCTTCAAGCTCTAGTTTTCTCTTCTCCTATGACTCTGTGGCCTCACGGTCTCTATCTGTCCCTCCCCAACAGAGTACTCCATCTGCCACCCCAGGCAGCTGCTACGCTCCTCCTACATGTTCCTGTTCCAGCTGCAAGGCTATGCTGAGCTCATCTTGTCCCTGGGTGACTTTGCGGTGAGAGCAGGGCAGGGGTTTCAGAAAGGGCCTGACCTTCCCCCCGCTGGAAACCCCGCAGGAGATCTGCAGTGGGTGGGGTGGGGTGCTGTGCTGGCTGAGCCCTGGGATCCCACTGAGCAGATGGGTCCCTGGATCACAGAGCCCAGCCCCTGCTCTCACAGCTGCACGTCACCATCTCCTGCAAAAACTGCTCCTTCTCCAGCCCCAGCCCCAGTAGGTTCCCCTTTCCCACAAGGAGGCTGTTCCCTCCCTGCCGTACTGGGAGCCCTGCCCCTGGTGCCCCGCTTGCCGGCTGCAGAGTTTTCTCACATGCCCTCACCACCTGGTGCTGGCTGAGCAGTCAACCTGGGAAGGGGGTGGCTCTGCCCTCCCTGGCAGGGGTCTGGCCCAGACCAAGTGGTCCCATGCTGGGGCCTGCTTGGGGAGACACAGCAGATGCCTGGGAGTGGGTGATGGGGCTCAGTCGTGCCTGTTGGGTCTGTGTGGCCCTGGAAGCCCTTGGCTGAGTCAGGGTGAACAGCGTTGAAGCCAGGGATGCCCAGCTTGTGTCTTTAGTCAGATGGGTGGCTGGTGGTTGGGGAAGGCTTTGGCACTGGGTATCTGTGCTGTCTGGGGCTCCCTGCCCCAGCTGGAGCTCAGTGGCTGGCAGGGACTGGGATATGCGTCTGCAGCTGGCCCCAGCCCCCATCACCTCAGTCGTGTCTGTCCCGCTGCAGCTGCTGAAGTGGATCATGAGCAGCAGGACTGCAGGAATCCAGAACCTGCAGCGGTGCCACACGGAGCAAGAGCTGGAGGCTTACATCTACGGCCTGTCCCAGCCAGGCAGGATGACCGCAGCGCTTAACTACTACAGGGGCCTCTTCAGGTAGGAGCTGCCTCCTCCCTGGGGGGGATCTGGCCCCTGCATTAAGCTGGGGTGACCCCTCCTGGGTCCTCTGCACTCAGAGAGAGGGGGGCTGCCATGTTCTCACCAACCTTTGCAACAGGCAGGGGGGTGAAGGGGCTAGTGGGCAGCAGCACCTGGGCAGGAAGGGACGCGGGGCCTGGTCAAGGCTGTGTGATGCTGCTTCTGAGCTCATCTGGTCACAGCCCTTTCCCAGCCCAGCCCAGGGCTGAGGGGCTGGAGGGGCTTCAGTGACAAGACCTCCTGAGGAAGAGGAGGATCTGTGCCCCTGGGGGCCCCAGGGCTGCTGTCTCTTTGGCCCCCAGCTCCCACTCAGGTAAATGAGGCCAACTGTGCCAGGTGCTGCCAGTCCCCTGGGTGCAGCTCCGTGCCCCGGACCCAGTCTACCACTCTGGGTGACAATCCCCAGTCATGCGCTAGCCACTTCTGGGATAACTAGCCAAATGCCCATCACGAATGATGGATTTCAGAGGAGTGTTTACATGGCCAGCCCCTAAGGGTGGCCCTGCCCCTGCCCATTCTGTTGCCCCTCGCTGCCAAGCCACAGCCCCACAGCCCTGCTGCTGCCCCTCACTCCCAACCCACTGACCGCAGCCCTGCCAGTGCCGCTCACTCACCAAGCTGCAGTACCCTGTCCCCCTGGGCCTTGTTGGTGCCCCTCACTCCTGACCCACAGCTCCCTGGTGCGGCCAGTGCCCCCAGCACTCCCAATCCACAGTCCCCTGCCCCCACCCCAATGCCCCACGCTCCCAAGCCACAGCCCCACAGCCCTGCTGCTGCCCTTCACTCCCTAGCCACTGACCCCAGCCCTGCCAGTGCCCCTCACTCACCAAACGTCAGTACCCTGCCCCCTGACCCTGCTGGTGCCCCTCACTCCTGGCCTGCAGCCCCCTGGCACTGCCAGTGCCCCCCTGCACCCCCAACTCACAGTCCCCTGCCCCCTGCCCCCCAGCCCTGCCAGAGGTGCCCCAGCTGTCCCTGTCCTAACCCAGCCCGAGCGCAGTGGCAACGATTCATGCAGCTGCTGCCTTGGGATGAGGTTGCTGCACTGCACCAAGCAGCCTGGCTACGTCCCCCCCCTTCCTCCCTGCTGCCTTACGTCGCCCCCCCCCCGCCCCCAGTGTCTCAGGGCTGCTCAGCCCCCAGAGCACAGGCACCGGCCCTGTGCTGCCGCCCGGCCACCGAGTTCCCTACTGACCTCCAAGCCCCCCCACCGCTGGAGACAGGGCAATCCTCCCCACTGCCCTGTCGCAGCTGCAGCCCCCGCTCCCCCTGCCTGGCCAAATGTCTTTGTTTCTACTTTGCTCCAGGGGTGGGAGCAGGGGAAGGGCGATTGCAGGCAGCAGGGAGCACCACATGGGTCTGTGCACCTCTGCAGCTGCAGGCAGGTCCTCTCTGCTGCCTGCTATCACCCTTCCCTTTGCACCAGTGGAGCAAAGGGAAATCCCAAACAACCGCCTGGATGGAGATCAGAGGGCTTAAAAAGAGTGGGGACACGTCCAGGGAAACCCAGATGTATGGTAACCCTATCTCAGTGGTGGTGCATGCACACTTGATCAAAAGCATTATGGGCAGACAGACAGACTCAGCTCTTTTTTATGTCAGAATAACTCTGCAGAGATGATAATTCTGGGAAAATAACTGTTCCCCTCATGTGCCCTTCTGCTCCAAACCCCTGCTGTCATGCTGTAGCCCCAGGGAGGAATCACAGAATCAGAGAAGTAAGGCTGGAAGGGACCTCCACAGGTCACGTCCAGTCCAACCCCCTGCCTGAGGCCAGATCAACCCATTCCAAACCACCCCAGACAAATCTGTCCACCCTGACAATACAAGGTATCGCACCCAAACCACAGGCAAAGCAGGGAGACCACAGCAGCTAACACCATGTCTCTGTAAGAAGCTTTTTAATATACACTCAAGAAATCTTAGCTAGAGGCCATGCCCCTGCTACAGAGGAAGTCAAACCCCCCCACAGTTCACACCAATCTGACCATGGGGTGAAATTTCTTCCTGACCCCAACTGTAACGATTGCTCTGGTTCTAAGCAGAGGCGAGACCCACTACCCAGGCACCTCCAGGACTGAATCCCAGCACGAGCATTGGCACAGCCCAGTCACCATGGCCTGATCGCTCACGTAGGTTCCTAGCCCAAATGCAGGACCTCCATCTAACCCAGGAGGTGCCCAGCCCCACCAGGGAAGATGCCTTGTTGGACCTGGTGCTGGCCACGGGTGATGACCTGGTGAGGGGGCTGCGGGTGCTCGACCACCTGGACGACAGCAGTCATCACCTGCTGGAATTCACCATCCAGCGCAAGATGGCCAAGGCCTGCAGCAAGGCAGCAGCCCTGGACTTCGGGAGGGTGGACTTCAATGAGCTAAGGACAATAGTCGGGGAAGCACTGAGGTCCCGGAGGGGAGGGGAGCCCAGTGTCCAAGTAAAGTGGTCACTCCTTAAGGAGACAATCCTCCAAGCCCAAAGGGAGGTAATCCCAACACGGATCAAAGGGAGCAAGAGGGCGCAAAAGCCCCCATGGCTCACCAAAAGCATCTGGGAGTGTCTCCTAGCTAAAAGGGAGGCGTACACCCAATGGCAGGAGGGGCCATCACCAGGGAGGACTATACTGCGGTTGCTCAGGGATGCAGGGGGGCAGTCAGGGAGGCCAGGGCAGAGATAGGACTAGGAGTAACTTCCTGGATCAAGCACAACAAGAAGTCCTTTTTTAAATACATATGGGGCAATAAAAAAGGTACCGGGTAATGTGGGGCCCCTGCAAGACACACTAGGAAATCTGGTCATCACACCAGACAACAAAGCTAACCTATTTAACGACTTCTTTGCCTCCATTTTCCTGAGCAGGGACTGGATAAGCCCCCCCCCCCAACCAGGCCCCCCTCAGGCCCCAGGGGAGGCGCACCCAGGCCTAGGGTCAGTGAGGATCTAGTCAGGGAACTTCTGGAGGACTGGATGTAGTTAAATCAGCTGGTCCAGACGATCTCCACCCCAGAGTGCTGAGGGAATTGGCTGAGGTCATTGCAGGACCCCTAGCACGGCTGTACAAGCACTCGTGGTGCTCTGGTGTGGGGCCAAAGGACTGGAAGAGGGCCAATGTGGTTCCCATCTTCAAAAAAGGGAGGAAGGAGGACCCGGGGAACTATAGGCCCCTCAATCCTGGGGAAGCTTTTTGAGAGAATTATCCTGGCACATGTCCATGAGGGGCCAGCAGGAGAGGTTATGCTTAGGGGCAACCAACCCGGGTTCATTAGAGGCAGGTCCTGTCAGACCAACCTGATGGCCTTCTACGACCAGGTTGCCAAACCCTTAGATGCAGGGGTAGCAGTGGACGTAGTCTTTCTGGACTTTCGGAAGGCCTTCGACACTGTTCTCATTACGAAACTGGGGGACTGTGGTGTCAACACCTACACAGTCAAATGGATCGCCAGCTGACTGGAGGGCTGCACCCAGAGAGTGGTGGTGGACAGGTCATTTTCGACCTGGAGGGATGTGGGCAGTGGGGTCCCCCAGGGCTAGATCCTTGGGCCTGCACTGTTCAACATCTTCATCAGTGACTTGGACGAGGGGGTAAAAAGCACCCTGTTCAAATTGCTGATGACACTAAGATGTGGGGGGATGTGGGCACACTAGAAGGGAGGAAAAGACTGCAATTGGACCTAGACATGTTACAAGAGTGGGTGGATGAGAATAGGATGGGATTCAACACTGATGAGTGCAAGGTGCTGCACCTGGGGAGGAAGAACCAGCACCATACCCTACAGGCTGAGGAACTCCCTTCTAGTCAGTGCAGAGACAGAAAAGGATCTTGGAGTCATCACTGATGCCAAGATGAACATGGGCCGGCAGTGTGGGGATGCAGTCAGGAAGGCCAACCGCACCTTGGCATGCATCCACAGATGCATCTCAACCAGGTCCAGGGAGGTGATCCTCCCCCTCTATGCGGCACTGGTCAGGCCGCAGCTGGAGTACTGCGTCCAGTTCTGGGCGCCGCACTTCAGGAGGGATGTGGATGGCATGGAGAGGGTCCAGAGGCGGGCCACTCGCATGATCAGGGGGCAGCAGGGCAGGCCCTACGAGGAGAGGCTACGGGACCTGAACCTGTTCAGCCTCCACAAGGGAAGGCCGAGGCCTGTTACAAACTAGTCAGAGGGGACCAGCAGGCATTGGGGGAGTCCATGTTCCCCCGAGCACTACCAGGAGTGACCAGGAATAACGGTCACAAGCTGGCAGAGGGTAGATTCAGACTACACATCAGGAGGCGCTACTTCACGGTCAGGGCGGCTAGGATCTGAAACCAACTTCCAAGAGAAGTGGTGCTGGCTCCCACCCTGGGGGTCTGTAAGAGAAGGCTAGATGTACAACTTGCTGTACTCTCTCCTGCCATGGCAGGGGGTGGGACTTGATGATCTGCTCAGGTCCCTTCCGACCCTAGAAACTGTGAAACCATCCCCAGCCAGGGCTGTAGCCAATGTCCAGTGTCTCTGAGGGAGGTTTAAATACCCCAGAAACATAGCAGAAAGGTGTGGCAGGAGCAACCAGTGATGCCCAGAAACCTGGAAATACCCCATAGTAGAATATGGGCATTGCTACGCCTACATCATCCCGAACTAGTAGATGTCTAACTTCTTTTGAACACCTGCAGTAATAGAGAGTCCACAACTTCCCTACACTACTCTCCCATTGCCTTGCTATTATAACAGTGAAGACGTTTGTCCTGTATCCCATCTAAACCTACTTTATTACAAAGAAGGCTGTGGGCCTTTCAGAGCCATGCTGAGGGGGTGCATCAACCTCCAGGGTCCCCTCTCACATTGGGACTTGCCCCATTGTGTGCTGTGCCATAGACGTGCCCCCGGGAGAAGCAGGCTCCCAGCACAGAGAGCCCCAGGTCTGTGTACCTCAGGGCTGCACCAGGGACCCCTGGGGAAGGGTGGGGGCCACTTTATGACCCAGTGCCCCAGGGAGCTCTCCCCTATATCTTTCCCTCCCCCACGCAGGAGGCCCATTGTGAAGGAGAAGACTGTGCTGGCACCCACACTGGTGATCTGGGGGAAGAAGGACGTGTTCCTGGAGGTTGGGCTGGTTGCAGTCCTGCAGGGGTACTTCCACCATAGGTGCCGGATTGAGCTCCTCCCCCAGTGCAGCCACTGGCTACTCAAGGACCAGCCAGAGAAGGTCAATCAGCTGATGTGGGCCTTCCTGCAGGAGAGCAGATGAGGCAGTGCTGCAGCAGGGGTGGGTTGGGCCTAGGACCCCATGGCAGAGACAGGCCTTGGGCAGTATTCATCTATTCACCTAGGGTGGTTTGTGTGGTGCTGTGCCTCTCCCTCCTGACCTGCTAGCTGTGCGCCTGGAGATTCAGTCCCAGACAGACAGCTCTAAAGACCCTGACCTCTTCCCACCTTTCCCCCTCCTGAGCGTGGCGGAGAAGCCTGAGTGCCAAGGGCCCATGATAGTGGCTGCAGCAGGTTTCCCCCCATGATAGTGGCTGCAGCAGGTTTCCCCCCATTCGCAGGCTAGCAGGAGCTCCCTGGATGCCATCCTGTCACCTGCCAGGATGGCTCCCTGTGTCCCCTGAGCTTGGCCTCTCTACAGGTTGTCCCAGACTGGCTTGGAGTCTGATGTGGTTCCAGATAATCTTCACTCTGCCCCACTGCCCTGCCTGTCACATGCCAGCACTTCTCCCTCCTGTCTCCAACTATGAGCACCTCCTCTTTTTCCACCTCAGGACCTCAGAGGCTGTGGTAGGGGTGATGCTATTCAAACCTGGCATCATGGGCCTGGCAGGTTCTTGGCCTGGCATGGGAAAGTGTATGGGGCACTCATGAAGGCAGCTGTGGCAGTAATGCATGTGGGCATAGCTGGCTTGGCATGAGGGAGCAGGAGGTGAGTGGCAGTGTCCAGTGCACATAGTGACTCTGTTAGTGCCCCAAGTTCATTTGGCCCTGGGCCAGGCCAGGAAGGGCTGCGCCAGTGCGAGTTGTTGCATTTGCCCCTTGGAGCCTCTGTCCAAGTGTCTTCCTGCTTTGCTTGCTGGGCAGGTAATAAAGGGCTGTTCTCATGTTAGAAATGGAGTATTGTTATAATATTGTTAGAAATGGAGTGTTGTTAGAAATGCACAGTTTGCATCTCGCACCTGATAAGATAAACCACTGCCAAGGACTTTTTTTCCTTGGCCAGCCTTGCCACAGTTCTTCTTATATTAAATCACACTCTCCCCCAGCCTCCCCCTAGCTTTTCTCATGCAGATTACAGAAGCTGGAATTCAACTGACTGTGTCCTTGAAAGGGGGGCGGGATTTAAACTCTTGGTGACCTAAAGAACTTTCTGAGCATGCACAATTAGCTGATGCATATTTACTTCTCCGCCCTGCATACTTAAGTAGTTAATTATAATGTACATGCGATGGATGTAGTGATGTAACCACACATATGTTTGTATGAAACGGAAATGAGCTGTAAGAGTTCCTGTTTCTGCACACATGCCCAGGAGGGAAAGGATAAATACAGGCTGCAAAAATTCCTCAGGGGTTCGGAGTAATCTGAGTCTTTGACTCTGCTCTGACCCTATTTGCAAATACACCTTTTGTGCTGCTAATAAGTGTGTGTCTGTGATTTTGGTGGCCTCCAAGAAACGGACCGCAATCTTTTGCAACACTCACACAGGGATGACACGGTGAGCTCCGTCTATTGGCAGCATCTGCACTGGCAACCAGTCCCTCCCGACCAGCAGGGCCCAGCTGCCCCCAGTAGGAGCAGGGTTAGAAATTCCCTGCTAGGCAGCAACCTGTTCAGGTGAGCTCTGTCCCTCCCTGGCTTCAGCCGTGTGCTGCTCTGTGGCTTAGTCGTCCAGGGATTTAGCCTGTCCCTGTCCCTCCAGATCTCCCTGCTTCGGCCAATGGTCGCAGCCCGGATATGTGCGGGGGAAAGGTGAACATGGGCCATGGGCATGAAAGTATGCACCTCTCCAGACAGCACTGAAGGGGTGAATTGGCATCTTTGGGGTTGGGGTCTGCCTTCCTGCTTTCCACCAGTGCAGCACCCAGTGCAGTGCAGAAGGCATTTACCATCAGGCCCTGATGATGAGACAAGATCAGCCGGTGTGTCAGGGGACAGAGTCAAGGTCACGGTGGTGGTTGAAGCCAGGATGCCCGAGTCCCAGACTTCCCTGTCCCATGGGTCTCATGCAATCAGACCTGCAAAGACCCAGCACAGCCTCCCACTCCCCACAGTAAGTCTCAACCCCTCTTGTAAACTCCTAGTACTTCTAGGCCTCTGCCTGAGTGAAGTTATGCTGTGGAAGCCCACCTGCTCTTGGTATCTCTTCATTTGCTGCGAGTGCTCTGGAGCCTGGTTTGCTCCTGTCAGGACTCTGGCCTGAGCACTTTGATGAGGAAGTTACTGGGTCAGAGAAACCCCAAATTATAACTAACATCAAAACGAACCTTCATGAGTGGATGGTGCTGTCAGAAAGGTTGCAGGGAGCTTTCATGCATGCCAACCATGACATCATCACCTTACAGATTTTAATATCCTCAGTCTATGCCAGCTCTGTTTTGGCATCAAAGGGAGGTCCCTTGTAAGGTTAGCACCCCTTTAGATCAGATATCAGTGAGTCTTTCCACTGATCCTTGGTATGGGCAGCAAATCTTCACCTCTTGGGAGTACCCAAGACGCCTGCCCTCACTGCTGATCCCCACCCCCAAGAGTGATGGCACAGAGGTCACAGAATCAAAGGACCTGAAGGGACCTGTAAGATCATCAAGTCCAGATCCCTGCCATGGGCAAGAGGTCACTGGGGTCAAAAGGGCTCAACAAGGTGCTTGTCCAGCCTCCTCTTGAACACCTCCAGGGATGGCAACTGCACCACCTCCGCTGGGAGTGTGTTCCAGATTCTAGTTACCTTTACAGAAAATAAGTTTTTCCTTATGTTCAGCCTAAATTTTTCCTCAGTTAGCTTGTCCCATTGGTCCTTATCCTCCCACAGTATGCCTATCTGAAGAGTTGCTCCCCTAGATCTTGGTGTTCACCCCGACATACTTATAGGCGGTTATCAAGGCACCTCTCAGTCTTCATAGTTTCTAGGGTCAGAAGGGACCTGAGTAGATCATCTAGTCTGACCCCCTGCCATGGCAGGAAAGATTACTGGGGTCAAACGACCCCAGCAAGGTGTTCATCTAACCTCCTCTTAAAGACCCCCAGGGTAAGAGCCAGCACCACTTCTCTTGGAAGTTGATTTCAGGTCCCAGCCGCCCTGACAATGAAGTAGTACCTCCTGATATCTAGCCTAAATTTTCCCTCTACCAGCTTGTGACTGTTATTCCTGGTCACTCCTGGCAGTGCTCGGGGGAACAGGGACTTCCCCAGTGCCTGCTGATCCCCCCTGACTAGTTTGTAACAGGCCACTAGATCCCCCTCAGCCTTCTCTTGTGGAGGCTGAACAGGTTCAGGTCCTGTAGCCTCTTCTCATAGGGTCTGCCCCACTGCCCCCGATCATGCCAGTGGCCCGCCTCTGGACCCTCTCCATGTTGTCCACATCCCTCTTGAAGTGCGGTGCCCAGAACTGGATGCAGTACTCCAGCTGCGGCCTGACCAGTGCCGCATGGAGGGGGAGGATCACCTCCCTGGACCTGCTCGAGATGCATCTGTGGATGCATGACAAGGTATGGTTGGCCTTCTTGACTGCGTCCCCACACTGCCGGCCCATGTTCATCTTGGCATCAATGATGACTCCAAGATCCTTTTCCGTCTCTGTACTGACAAGAAGGGAGTTCCCCAGGCTCTAGGTACGGTGCTGGTTCTTCCTCCCCAGGTGCAGTACCTTGCACTTGTCAGTGTTGAATCCCATCCTGTTCTCATCCACCCACCCCTGTAACCTGTCTAGGTCCGACTGTAGCCTATTCCTCCTTTCTAGTGTGCCCGCATCCCCCCACATCTTAGTGTCATCAGCAAATTTGAACAAGGTGCTTTTTACCCCCTCGTCCAAGTCACTGATGAAGATGTTGAACAGTGCAGGCCCAAGGACCGAGGCCTGGGGGACCCCACTGCCCACATCCCTCCAGGCTGAAAATGACCCATCCATCACCACCCTCTGGGTGCGGCCCTCCAGCCAGCTGGAGACCCAATTGACTGTGTAGGTGTCAACATCACAGTCCCCCAGTTTCTTAATGAGAACAGGGTGAGAGACAGTGTCGAAGGCCTTCCAAAAGTCCAGGAAGATTATATCCACTGCTACCCCTGCATCTAACGATTTGCTGATCTGATCATAGAAGGGCACCAGGTTGGTCTGACAGGACCTGCCACTGATGAACCCGTCTTGGTTGCCCCTAAACATGAAATCCCCTGCTGGCCCCTCGTGGATGTGTGCCAGCATAATTTTCTAGAACAGCTTGCCTAGGATCGAAGTAAGACTAACTGGCCTATAGTTTTCCGGGTCCTCTTTCCTCCCTTTTTTGAAGATGGGAACCACGTTGGCCCTCTTCCAGTCCTCTGGCCCCACACGAGAGCACCATGAGTGCTCATAAAGCCGTGCCAGGAGTCCTGCAATGACCTCAGCCAATTCCTTTAGTACTCTAGGGTGGAGATCGTCTGGACCAGCTGACTTGAATATGTCCAGTCCCTCTAGAAGCTCCCTAACTAGTTCCTCACTAACCCTTGGCCCAGGTATGCCTCCCCTGGGACCTGAGGGGGGCCCAGCGGGGGGGTTGCTGTTTCGGTCCCTGCTTAGAAAGATGGAGGCAAAAAAATCGTTAAATATGTTGGCTTTGTCATCTGGTGTGACGCCCAAATTTCTTGTCTTAATCAGACGAAGCAGACTCAGTTCTTGGAGTCTCTCCTCATAGGGCCTATCCTCCAGGCCCCTTATCATGTGGGTAGCTCTTCTCTGTACCCTTTCAAGTTTATCCACATCCGTTCTGAAGTGTGGTGCCCAGAACTGGGCACAGTACTCCAGCTGTGGCCTCACCAATGCCAAATAAAGGGGGAGGAGCACCCCTCTGGAACTACTGGCAACACCTATCCCCATCCCCAAGAGTGATGGCACAGAGGTTATGTGTTGCCAGGCCCTGCCATAGAGGCAAGATTAGCCAATTGCTGTGTAGACATTGTACCAGGGAACCCTCCATCCCCACCCCTGGAGCAACCAGACAGGCTGTGAACAAAGGGCTAGAGAGCCCTTGTTTAGCACTGCTCGTGCAGCTTACCACTGCTAAATAGGCTGCAGAACTGAGCCTGTGCACAGTAGGATGCTGCTTTGCTGATCAAGGTAAGTAGCAGCTCCTGGGCCCTGTTACAAGGGAGCTGCTAATAAGGGTCAGCATACATGCAGCACTGCCAGCACCAGGACACAGCTCATGCTCCCAGAGTCAGGGGTGTCCAGGACAATCCCAGTTTTCTCTTTAAAAAAAGGACAAGGCCCTGGCTAGCTAAACAGCTCCAATGAACTGCAGCTCAGGAAGGAACCTTACAAACAGTGGGAACTTGGCTGCAATTCCAGGGAGGAGAAATAAGGGTATCACAGGGGCACACAGAGGAAATCAGGAAGGCCAAGAAAGATGCAGCTGGCCAGAGACACAAATGGGAGCAGAAAAGCGTATGTCAGAAGCAAGGGGGCCCCTGCTGCTGCCTCTGCCCTGGATCTGCTGGGCCTGGACACGTGACAGAGCGGAGGGGAGACGGGGGCCCGGGTGTCTATGATCACCTTCTCCATCTGCTTGGGGTATCAGGTGACAAACACAAAAGTGATGACTCCCCTCTCCCCAGTCGTGTCCTGCCACGATGGCCCTGGCAGAGCCTGCAGAGACAGAGGATAGGCTGGGCCCTGTTACTATGGGAGCAAGGAAGCCTGAACAGCCGCACACCCTGGCAGCACCTCTCCATGCCCACCCCAGCCCTGGACGGACTCTAAAGCGGAGGATCCAGGTCCTGGGAGCGAGTCTCCCAGCCAGGGAGCTGACACAGCTTTGGTGGCTCAGCGGCCAGCTCGGACAGCGGGCAGCACAGTGGGAGCCGGGCACCAGCCTCCCTCCCCCTAACACCACCCCCGCCCCATTTCCCCTGCCCTCTCCTCCAGCAACGGCCCCCAGACCCGCCCCGGCCCGCAACAGCATCCCCGCCCCCACCGCCCGGTCGCCCCACGCGGTCCCTTTCCTCGCTCTCCCCATCTCATTGGCCCGCAGCCTCCGAGCCCCGCCCCCTTGCTTCAGTTCGGCCCCGCTCCCCAGCGAGCCAATCAGGGAGCTGGAGGTGCTGGCGGGGGTGGGGCGTGGCCGGACCGAGAGCCGGACAGGACCGGGGTAGGTCGGCGGGGGAGGGGCAGGTGGGAGTAGGTGGGCGCCGGCAGCACGGGCCCGTCAGCCCGCTCTGCCGCCCGGGCCGGCGCGGTGCTGTAGCAGCGCCCGCGGCTGCATGCTGGAGCCCCGTGGGGCGGGGGGTCCCCGTGAGCCCCGCCGAGCGCCCCGAGCTGGGGGAGCCCTGGCACGGGGGAGCTGGGGGTGCAGGAAGGGGGCCCCTGGAGTTGCTGGGGGGTCCCCGGGGGTCACCCCGGGCCCCTGCCCACACCTCCAGCTTCCAGCTGCAATCGTGGGGCAACCCAAGCCCCCTCCCAGACCGTGATGCGGCGGCATGACCTCTGCCCAGCCTGGGGCTGTAGTGGGACAGCTGAGAGGAGCCACCAGGCCTCCCGCCCAAGCTGGGGTTGGGGATTGCAAAGGCAGCGAGCACCTGCAGTGACTTCCTGGGTGCAAGGTCAGGGGAGGGAGCAGGAGAGGCGTGGCCAGGGACAGGGCTGGGGTGGTGGGGGCAGAGTACGAAGCAGGGAGAGCCATCTCCAGCTGCACCCTAGAAAGTGGGCAGCCATGGATAGGATGGTGGGGGTGGAGGGTGGCTGGGGTTATGGAGTGGGGAGGGCAGGGCAGGGCATGAGAGAAAAGGCCACGGGGGTGGGCAGCCTGCTGGATCCCTGGGAGGGGGAGCAGGGCACTGCCAAACCCCTGGGCAGTGAAGCAGGCAGTGGCCGATGAAGAGGACAAGGAGGGATTTCCATGGGGGTGTGTAGCAGGGTCAGCCAGCCCACAGTCGTCTCTCTGCACAGTTGGAGCAGGGCATCAAGCACTGAATCCCTGGCTGCCCCCCCCTACTGAGATCTTCAGCCCAGGGCCAAAGTGCCAGCCCCTCCCCTGTTGGCTGGTGACAAGGAGAGCCAGCTGCAGCCTCCTTGGTCCCATGTGGCACTCAGCTGGGTGCCACTCATGGCTTCTAGGATTGCCTAGGTGGTTTCTGTTGCCACTGGGTGGTGCTGGGCCCCAAGGGAGCCTGGCAGAGAGGATGCCAACAGCAGCCCAGAGCCACATGGGGCTGTCCCAGTGACCAGGGGTGCCATAGGGGACACTGCAGCACCCAGCAGTGTGGGCTAGAGAGCCCTTGGGTCAGAGACACAAGAGCCAGCTGCGCTTGTGACACATGGAGAAGACCCATTCACCAAGGAGATGCAAACACTGGTGTTTGATGCTGGCTGAAGGGAGCAGCCAAACTCCCCAGCCAAGAAGGGGGAACCAGGTGCAGGCTGTGGCAGCTCCTCTGTGAGCACTTACTGTACAGAGTGACAGTCACAGACCTCATGATCCTCAGGGTCCCCATCAGCCATGGGGTTGGCATCATAGATGCCTCAAGGGGGTTGGCGCAGGCAGGAGCAAGATCAGGTGGCCATGACCATCGTTCTTGCACAGTCCCTTTCCCAGGGGAGCTGGTGACACCAAATCAGTCATGGTCAGAACCAGTATTTTGGTACCCGTCAGGTGTGAACCAGCCCTCAGTGCAGCTGGGAGCAGCGCAGACCTGAATCAAAATAGTACCAATTCCCACCTCTGCCGTAGGGCTTGTGGGCAGGCAAAATGGCCATCTCCACACAGCATAGCTGTGCCCTGATCAGAGCAGCACAGGGCCAACAAGGGTCTGGGGGAGCTGGCAGGGGATGGTGCTGAGAGCAGCCCAGAGTAATGAGAGGCCATCCTAGCACCCGTGTATGATGTAGGGCAGTGTTTATTAACCCGTGGGTTGTGACCCAAAAGTGGGTTGTGAGAATATATGAAAGGGTTGTGAACAAAGTTTAAAAATGTATCCTTCTTTCTTTAAAAGAGAAAAATGTGGCAAACCATGGCTTTTCCATTGCAGGCTGGGCAGGGTTCTAGCCTGCCAGGGGCTGCCTGGGGCCTTCCATGCCCCATACACTGCAGGGCTGGGGGCAGCAGGTTGGGAGTGAGGTGCCAGTGCCATCAGTGGGTTGGGAGTGGCCATCAAATGGGTTCCAAATGGGTCCTGATCCAAAAAGGGTTGAAAACCACCGATGTAAGGGACACCCCAGTGACCCCGGTCCTGTCCCCTGCAGCCCAGGGCTGTGGGGGATGGTGTTGCTTCTCTCCCAGCTGCTGCTGGCTCTTACCCGCCTGGTGCTGCGGTTTCGCGATGCCCTGTACTGCCAGGCCGTGCGCCTCATCTCCCTTCTTGTGGGCACTGTCTCCATCCTGTGGGTGCCATGGCTGGTGCTGACCAAGGGGCCATGCCAGGCTTTCCAATGGAGGGTGCGGGGCATGCCCCCACCATGCCTCATGGGGACCACCTACGGGGAGCACCACTACCTGCGACTCAAGGTGTGTGCAAGAGAATCATGGGATCCCAGAGAAGCGGGGCTGGAAGGGATTCCAGATATCATCTAGTAGTCCACTCCCGTGCCTGAGGCAGAATCAGCCCTGTCCAAACCACCCTATACAAATCCATAATCTAAACTCCACATCAACCCTGACACAACACCAGACCATGCCCGAACCTACCACAGGGAAAGCAGGGGGACCATGGCAGCCACTGTCCTGCTTTTGTTGATGTATACTCAAGAGATCCCAGATAGAGGCTGTGCCCTCTGCTACAAAGGAAAGCAACCCCCCTCCCTAGCACCCCGAGTCTATATCTACCTGACCATGGAGTACAATTCCTTCCAGACCCCAAATATGGCATTGATCTGACCCTGAGCAGAGGGGCAAGACCCTCTAGTTAAGAAACTTTGGCTTTGGTCCCAGCAGGAACATTAGCACAGCCCAGGCAAGACAGCATGGGTTTATCGTAGTGGCAGGGGGAGATGCCACGGCTTCTTGGGAGGGCCCCAGGGTGGTCAGATGGTGCCATGGGGTGCATAGCATAACAGTTCCCTCTCTGCCCTCCACATCTCTGTAGAGCTCAGGTCTGCGCTTGCACTATGTCGCAGCTGGCCCAGAGCAGGCGCCGCTTATATTGTTCCTGCATGGGTTCCCCCAAAACTGGTAAGTCTGGCTGGCTGCTCTGGGACAGGTAGCATAGGGGCATGGGCCTTTGTGGGGTGCACGTGAGAATTGTCTATTGTATTTTCTGACCCAAGTGTGTGTGTGCCGGCATGTGGCAGGTTCTGCTGGCGCCACCAGCTGCAGGAATTCCACAAGCAGTTCCGGGTGGTGGCGCTGGACCTGTGGGGCTGTGGTGCCTCGGACGCCCCACCCCAGGAGCAGGACTATGCTATGGAGACCCTGCTGGAAGATGTGCAGGAAGTCATCGAGACTCTCAGCACCAGGGATGAAGAGGGTGAGCGTGTGCTGCAAGGGTGTGGGCTGCAGGGGCCCAGGGACTGATGTCCTATCCATCGTTTGTCCAGTCCTTTGCAACCCAGGTGGGTGCCCCCATTCCCTGGCCATGGGGAGGTGATCCTAGGGCAGATCCTGTGGACCAGACCCCTTGCCCCACTGCTCACCTGAGACTGCCTGGAGCTAAATGTGACCTTCCTGGGCTCAGGGTCCTACAGCTAGTATCATTAGGCCAGGACCCTGTTGGCCCTGTGACAAGTGAGGCCTGTGAGGAGACAGTCCCAATTCAGCACTGTCAGGGATATAACTGGGAGCTGGGGTGAGCTGGGTAATGGGGTAAGGCCCCCTAGCTGTGTAGAGCTGGGGCAGCAGCACACCCAAGGCTGGAGCAGGCAGTGCGGGAAGGGAGCCCCACAGCAGGTGGGAGGAGGGCTTCCACTGGTGCTGGCCTGTTCCTGTAGTGTGGTTAGTCCAGCCCTTCTGTGCTGCCACACTTGCTGTGCCATCACAGCCCATCTGTCCATCCATTGCTGCAGGCTCCACCAAGGCCATTCTAGTGGGACACGACTGGGGCGGTGCCATCGCCTGGGTGTTTGCTGCAACTCACCCCAACATGGTGGAGAAGCTCATCTTCATGAATGCTGCCCACCCCTCTGTGTACCAAGGTACAAAGAACATGAGCAGTGCCAGACTGGAACTGCAAGGGAGTAATTAGCATTACCATGCCAGGAATAGAAGGGAGAGTCACTGTAGTTCCTAGGATCACCTATGGAGCCCTTTCTGGAGATGAGCTATGGCAAGTTTCCAGCCAACAGCTCTGCAGTTCCACGTGGGGGTTCTTCAGGGTCCTCAGGTGGATGCATCCAGACTCAGTGACATCTTAGTGTTTAATTAATCGTTTTGTTCTCCAAATTCTTTGGTTATTTCAACCTGACCCAACTCTTCAGACCAGTCTGCCAGGGAGAATAGCTCTAGTGGAGGGATCGCCCCAATACCCTCTGTATTGAAGATCAGTGCACAGAATTCATTTAGTGAATCAATTATGGCCCATCTTCCCCAAGTTGCACCTTTTACACCCTGGGTATCTCCCCTCCATCTACCACCAAACAGTCCCCACGGGCTGGGTGCCATGGGCTGTGTTGGGGACCCTGTGACCTCACAGCCTCTGTCTGCCCCCCACCCTGTAGAGTACCTTGTCCACCACCCCTGGCAACTGCTGCGCTCCTCCTTCCTGTTCCTGTTCCGGCTCCGGGGCTACGCTGAGCTCCTCCTGTCCCTGGGTGACTTCCAGGTAAGAGCAAAACTGGGGGTTGGGGACAGGTGACAGGAACCCTCAGAAATGCCCGTTACCTGATTCTAAATGAGGGTAAAAGGAGCCAGCCCTGCCCCATTCAGCTGTCTGCAGCACACACCAGCACAGCTGACCTCGGGAGAGTGGCCCCTACTGATGCCTCTCCCTGTCTCCCTGCAGCCCAGCTCCCCCGGTGATGCCCTGGTGCACTGCCTGGCACTGCCTGCCAAGGGAGATTGCTGAGCCCCCATGCTGCTTTTGGCAGGGCAGCACCCCCTAGTGCTACCCTGGGGCTGCTGCTTTCTGGGAGGAGAGAGCACCTCCTGCAGGCAGAGAGCTGCATTGCTGCCTGCAACCCCTTCCTATCAGGATTGGGGCTGCAGGAGGCCCTGACCACATGCCCTCCTTGGGCATCCCCACTGGGGACAGAGATGCTCAACTGAGCTGTGGGATCCCATTTACCCCTACTGGAGCTCAGTGGCTTGGGAACTGGGGTGTACGCCTACAGCTGCCCCCGTCGCCTCAGTCGTGTCTGTCCCGCTGCAGCTGCTGAAGTGGTTCATGAGCAGCAGGATTGCAGGAATCCAGAACCCCCAGCGACGCTGTACAGAGCAGGAGCTGGAGGCTTACATCTACAGCCTGTCCCAGCCAGGCAGGGTAACCTCAGCTGTCAACTACTACAGGGGCCTCTTCAGGTAATAGCTGCCTCCCTTTGGTGTGTATGAACTGGGGCCTGTTCATCGCCATAGCTGCCTGATGCTGTTTGCTCACTTACCTTGTTACAGCCTGGACCTGAGATACCAGGAGGGTCAAGTGAGGAGCCCTCAGGGGGAAGGAGGGGGATCTGTGCCCCCCCCAGAGCCACTGCCCCTCTGCCCCCTGGTTCCTGATCAGTTGCATGGGGCTCCTGGCAAATCTGAGGTAGCTGTTCCAGGCACTTCCAGTCTTCTGGGGGCACCTCCAGGCTTCCACCAGCTTCTTCAGGGTTTGCAATTGGACATACCTTCCTGCCTATCCCCCCAGTGTCTCCTCCAAAATCAGCTGACTCCCAGCACAAAGTGCTCCAGCTCTATGTGACTCAGGGTTACACCAGGGCTCCCTGGGGTAGGTGCTGGGGCAGCTCTGCATTCCATTGCCCTGGGGAGCTCTTATCTCCATCTGCCTGTCCCTCCCCCTGCAGCAAGCCTATTGTGGAGGGGAAGGCGGTGCTGGCGCCCACACTGTTGATCTGGGGGGAGAAAGACGTGTACCTGGAGGCCGGGCTGCTTGCGGTCTTGCAGCAGTACTTCCATGGCAGGTGCCACATGGAGCGCCTCCCTCAGTGCAGCCACTGGGTGCCCGAGGACCAGCCCGAGAAGGTCAACCAGCTGCTGTGGGGCTTCCTGCAAGAGAACAGCTGAGGTGGTGCCGTGACGGGGCTGTGGCCATGTCCAGAAGCTGGTCACTGCCCTGGGCCCTATGTGGCAGGGACCATGATGCACAAGCTTGAACCTGGTGTGGCCAGCCTAGCATGTGCCCTGGTGTGTCTGTTCCTCCCCACCCATCAGCTGCCCTCAGGGTCCCCCTCCCTGTGTGCCAGCATCTCTATCTGCCACCTTATCATTGGCCACCTGAGGCCCTTGCCGGCTATGGGAAGGGCGGTGACAATCCCACCTGGTACCATAGATATTGTGCTCTGCCTTGCGTGGGAGTGCATACAGGGTTGGGAAAGCTCATAGGGGGAGCTGTGGCAGTAGCATGCTCAGTGGCAGGCCTGAGGGCATGGCCAGCTTGTCATGAGGGAGCACTTGTCATGGGGGAGCAGAAGGCAAGTGGCAGTGCCCAGTGAGCATAGTGATTGGTGGGACCTCAGCTCCATCTGGCTCTGTCCCCCTTTCCCTGCGCTGGGCTGGGCAGTGCCAATGCCGGTTGTTGCGTTTGCCTCTTGAAGCCTCCATTCCAGTGTCCTCCTTCACTTCCTGGGTCTGGTAATAAATGGCTGTTCTTGCACAAGCATGACCCAATGGGCTCCATCTATTGACAGTGTCTGCCTGGGGAATTGGCCCCCCCTGACCAGCAGGGCCCAGTTACCTGTAGCGGGAGCAGGACTGGGAATTCCCCACTGGGTGGGTCTGCATGATGATGCCTCAGTGGGGTGGGATCTCAGGGGATCCCATAGTGAGGCGAAAGGGTGTCTCCTTATGCTGGGGCCCCTGCCCAGTGTGGCTCTTAGGGCCCCCGTTCTAGGCGTATCAGCCAGCTGGGAGTGCAGGGCACCGGGGCCCTCCTGCCGCAGATGCTGGGGTTGGATCTGAAGTGCGGTACCCAATTGGCAGGAACAGGTTGGGGCTGAGCCACTCTGCACCTCGCTCTCTGGAGTCCCAGGGAGCCCTGTCCCCATGCACGGAGCATGCAGGTGACAAAGCCACAGGCACTCGCTAATCTGTGCAGAGGTTCTTTTCTGCACTGTGGAAGCAATGCCTGCAAGGATTCCCTCCCCTCCACACCTGAAGCATTTGGTACCCACCCAGATTGCACCCTGATCTCCTCTCTGGGCTGGTGCCCACTGGAGGGCAAAAGGCCCCATCTCCTACCCGCCACCCCTCTTCAGTTATTCAGCTACTGGAGGGCTGCATGGGAGCTTCACAGCTGGGCCTGCCACACCCAGATCCATACTCCCTGGTCTGTGAGACCAAGGACACATCTCCACACAGACTTCAGCCTGGGAAGGCCCAGGCCAGGGTCTCACTGCCTCAGGGTGACCCCATCCAGCCTAGCCCAGAGCCCAGCTACTAGGAGAGCAAAGGGTTGTGGACCCAGCCTGGAGAAATCACAGGGCTTCCCCTGCACCTACAATTAACCCTCTTTGTGCTGGACTTCCAGATTGTTCCAGCAGGACCAAACTGTCCAGGCCCTGTATGCACTGTCTTAGGGCATGGGCTGTTCACACCAATGTGGGGCAGTGCATGCTGGGAACTGCAGAGGTTCCTGGTGGATGCTATCTCCTGGGTGCTCTCCAAAGTGGCAAGCTGCTAATAGAGCTCGCACAGACACAAGTGCGAAGAAAACCTAGAGGGATGCTGGGGAGACAGACTTCCTTTAATCATGGCATGGGTCAAGATGTGGAAGAAAGGTCACTTCAGCTAACCTGCAGATGGTCCCAGAGGACAGTTAATTACAGACTTCTCAGCTTGGTTTCCTCACCACAACCCTGCTGTCCTGAAGAATACTGAAACCACAGCTCCTTGTCCCTAATCAGCACAGGAAACTTCCCTGCTTTGCAAGGTTGTCAGTCACACAGCTGCAGGCAGAACCCTTCTGTTTCTTTGCCCATTTCATTATTCTGGACTTGTTGCTTATTTTGCATAAGTATCTAATGCTGTCTGAGTGGAGGGAGAGCAGCACATTGAAGCAGTGATTCTCAACCAGGGTGCTATAGCATCTCGGCGTGATGTGTGCCACACAATATCAGCACTGTTAGTTGTGCAAACACCTACACCTGATTCTGGAGATCAACCCAGAGATTTCCAATAGGACTCAAAGCCATCCTGACCTCTTGTGGTCTTTCTGAGTTCTTTGCAAAAGAATTGCTTTTCACAGTAAAAAAGCTGAGTCAACTTAGTTTTTAAATGCCACTAAATTCAGCAAAGTTATGGAGGGGAGGCCGGGGGGGGCGGGGTCTAAAAAGATTGAGACCTTTGACTGTTAGAGGCTAACTGGCTAGTCTAAATTGTGTTTCAATAGAAAGCAATATAATATGATGAACATCACAGAACAATAAATCGTTCCTCTTGTACTACACCATTTGTTCCCTCTGACACAGAAGTAAGGGCCCAGTCAGCTCATCAGGGTAGCACATAATTCATATTTGTAAGAAGGTGCAAATCTATTCAGTTCCACAAACATTCCAAACCATCTCACTCCTGTTCCTACCATACCATATCTTCTCACATACAATGTGTGATCAAAATAAGATATGCTGCTTGTTTCTGAAAGGCAGTATCCGGTAAAAAAAGATCTTTCCTTGAAAATATTGGTAAGGATAATATTGCTATTACCAGATTTCCTGGCTTAAATTGCATATCTCAATTTCCAACAGCTGATTTTGGGGGGAAAGCAGGTTGTATATGAGAAAATATGGTACCCCTACCAATCCTCTCTTCCTCCTGGAAGCAAGAAGAATCCAGTCTTGCTGCAGCACAAACATGCCTTTTGTTTATTATTGGTGAGCTGCCATCCTGATGATAAGCGGCCCCGGATACAGAGGAGCAGCCTTGGTCTATTCACAGTGCTTCAATGTCCATGTATGATATAAGGAAAACCAAAGATACATGAATGCATTGAATACAATGAATTAACCTGGTGATTTAAGCACTATTTTGCTGGGTTGTCCTGTGTTTCTTTTTAGATGTGATTAACAATTTTGGAGCCAGCAACATCACATTAAAACAGACCATTCTCAAATTTGACCCATTACCTTCATTTCTAATTGGGAGAAAAGCCTCACATTCACCTTCATCCTCTTTTTTAGGATCCAACAAATTATACTTCCTCACCTGATCCATCTTCAAGCTCAGCATGTTCCATCGAGTTCCCAGGAACATAACTTTTCATGAAGGCTGTTCCCTTGGTATTGGATCTAGACATGTCTTCATGAAATTTGAAGATAATTTTATTAAACTGGAGCATTGCTGGTATGGAAGAGGACTGGGTTATAGGCTCATAGGTAGGGCAGGAAGGGATCTCAGGAGGTCACATTTAGACCACCCCCCTGCCCTAAAAAATCTCCAAGGAGAGATTCCACAGCTTCTCTAGGCAGCCTGTTCCAAGGCTTAGTTACCCTCAGATTGATAACATTCTTCCTAATATCCAGCCTCAATTTCAACTGCTGCAATTTAAGGCCACCGCTCCTTGTTCTGTCCCCTGTAGCTATAGAGCATAGTCTAGCATCATCCTCCATATAAATATCTTTCCAAAAGAATGTTCTCAAATCCCTCCTCAGTCATCTCTTCTCCAAACTAAACACTTCTGGTTCTTTCAGCATTTCCTCATAAATCACAATTGACAGATCTCTAATCATTTCTGTCACTCTCCACTAGAGTCCTTCCAATCTGATCACATCTTTCTTGAAGTGTGGAACTCAGAAGTGGATGCAGTACTCCAGATGAGGCCTCACCCATGCTGAATAGGGGGATGAAGTCTAGGGCTGTGTGAAACAGCACCGTTCCATTTCGACTTGTATTTCAATGGAACAGCATTTTGTTTTGATTCAGAACCACTGTTCTGTTTAGTTTCGTCAAGCCAGTTTCGCTGTTTCAACACTGTTTTGACGTTTTGGCCATAGGCTATAATGGGGAAGCTCGAAACAACCTATGACTTTTTTGTCATTTCTGGCCTGATTTGGATGATACTTGCAGGAATAGTATCCCCTTTGGAGGGCACAAAGCCTGCCAAGTTTCAAGGAGATAGGTATAGGGGTTTTAGGGAAACTGCACCTCAAGCTGCGGACAAACAAAACTCGTGATGTGGGTGACACTGTGTGTGTGTTAAGCCACAGCAGGGTGAAAGCTGCAGGCATGCCTGCCCCTGCTGAGGCCACAAAGCCTGCCAGCTTTCAAGGAGATAGGTGCAGGGGGAGTTTGGGTTCTGGGGCCCTGCACCTCTAGCTGCTGACAGGCCAAAGTCATGTCATGGGTGCTTGTGGGACTGTTGTGATAAGGTGCACCCTCACTGGTGCTGGGGCATCTATACAGCATGGTAGTATGTCCCAGTCAGGCCTCCTTTTCCCCTACAGCCTCAATCCGGTCCACCACTTTAAACAGCAGCATGCATAAAATAACTTAGTACGTGAGCAGCACTAGCACAGTCGCACCAGCAGCATCTCTGTCGAGCACAAACTCAGCTGTTTCCCCCTTCTTCCCCAGAATTTCCCTTGCTATGGCACTGAGATCCAGATCCAGCACCAGCTCTTCCTCTGGCACTGGAAGGCACAGCATGGAAAGTGAAATAGGGGTGGAGTAGGCTGCCATGCTGGTGCTGCTGCTGCTGCTTGTTGTTGCCATCATGGTGGTGGTGGTTGGGGCAGGGGTTATGGCTGATACTTATGGAGGGGAAGTGGTCTCAGCAGAGGCAGTAGCACTGGCACTGCTCCCCTCTCCTTGCTGCTTGTAGCAGCCTCATCCCTTTTAGCTGGAGAAAAGAGTCTGAATCTGGGGGGATGGGAATTACAGCTTTCCCTCTACCCCCTGTTCTGCCCCTCCCTGAAGGCTGGGTGGTGTTGCCACCTGCTTTTCCACCATGCTTCATGGTGTGTTTCATGTCTTCCTTTTCTACATATATATAAATGTATTCATGTTCCTATATAAATTCAAAAATGTAAGTGTCTTGTGCAAATAAGAAATGTTTAACAGCAAGTATAGATGCTTTGATCCCATATACATTCAAAAGTATAGGTGCTTTGTCTGTATATAAATTCTATAATATTTAGCCTGCAAAGCTTTAAATGTATAGAAATAAAATATAAATGCATTTGTCTTCCTATATAAATTAAATTCAAGAGTACTCCTATCCAATATAATTATAGAATTCAAAAGAATAAATCAATTAATATAACAATAAAATAAAAGAGCTTTGAAGAAAAAGGTATTCTAAATCTCAAATCCCTCTTGCTAGAAAGCAGGGAATCCTTTAGAAGATCAGTGTTACTAGCCATGGTTTTTTGACGCTGAGCTGCTGGAATACACAGCTCACTCAACTGACACCAAGGCAGAAAGCAGGGCAGTTCAACAATGCTGCCTTTTATAAAGGTTTTCCATCCCTTCCCCAGAGCACTGAGATTGGAAGGGACCTCAGGGAAGAATAACAGTCACTGGCCAACTACACAGTCAGTAATGAGAGCACCCTTTCCCCTCCCTCTCCTTAGTTTCTGTTTTCCTGCAGGCAAGCCCAGCTTGAGCTTTGAAACTCGAAACATTTTCTCTGTTTTGTTTTGATATTGCTGTTTTGAGCTCGAAATGAGTCAAAACTGCATCGAAACGAAACTGCTGGTGAAATTTCACACAGCCCTAATGAACTCCCAGGTAGGAAAATAACTTCCCTTGATCTGCAGTTGTGCCCCTATAATTATAGCCCAGTCTGCTGTTAGCCTTAATACAGTGGATCTCAACCTTTCTGGACTCAAGGTCCCCTTCATAAGTTGTGTGAATTGAGTGGTACTCAAATTTCAAAACCTAATTTATATATTACAGTGTTTGCCTCCTTGCACAGGGTCCTGGCAGTAGGGGTGGGGGATCCTCTGGGTAGCAACAGGTGTAAGTCTGACTTATCTGCTTAACTTACCTGCTTATCTCATCACACCTACCTGAGCCCTTCAAAGGATCTGGCAGCACCCCAGGGTATTTCACTACCCTGGCTGACAATTACTGCCTGGTACAAGAAAGGTTTAGATTATGCTGGGAAAGGGAGCACTGGAAATGGAATGAGGTTTAACAGCATGAATTGCTAAGCTTAGCACTTGGGGACCAAGTCAGCGATGAGATGGGCATAAAGACAGGACATCCAAGGAAGAGAGGGACCCAGGTGCCATGATCAATTGTAGCATGGCTGTGAGCTGCCAGTACAATGTGACTGTGACAAAGGCTAATACAATCCAAGTGTGTATCCAATGTGATATAAGCAGCAAGGACAAGAAGGAGCTAGTACCATCATACACAGCATTGATAAGACTCCATTCACTCAGTGTGGTCATTCTGGTCACCATTGTTCAAAAGAGAGTAACTTAAACCAGAATGGATGCCAGGAGAGGCCACTAATGTTACACTTGGGATGACTCTCATGTTATCCCAGGAAGTACAAGCCAAGCCAAAGCAAGTTCCTTCCAACTACAGGTAAAACTGCCAACTGCAGCTACATCTGTCAGAACACACAGATATAATCACTACCGAGTGATGACATCTCAGGTCCATCTTTATTCATAAGGCAAATTCCAGACTTCCACACAGAGCCCTTGTGCTGGGGGGTTTTATACAGCTCCGATCCAAATTTCTGCATCCCTGCCCATTTCTCTTGGCCAATCCAGCAAGGGGCAGGGAAACTCTTTTGAGTCATTTCATATAACCAAGTAATTTTATGTTCTTACCTGGGGTCGTCTTATTAGCATTTCATGCAATTGCCAGCCTATGCATCTCAGCTCACTAAAACTGTCCCTCCTATGTCCGCCCTCTTTAACAAGCTGATCATTGTGATTCAGGCTGCCTCTGGGATCAGTCTATCTACAAGAAGGAATTGAGTGAGACATCTGCCACTGAGGGTTTTGGGGTATCAGGACTCCCCAGCACTAGGATGATGAAGGGAATGAAGACATTTTTGTAGGACAGGAGACCAAAGGACCTTGTTTTGTTCAACAGAACAGAAATGAGAGAGGATCACTGCATTTGTGGGGTGACTTTTAAGGAATAAGAGGAGCTTCTTAGGCTGAAAACAATCTTCATGTGATCAAAAGGTTCTAAACTAGGTACAGCAGTGGATCCCAACCTCATTAGACTCAAGATAGCCCCCAGGAAATCACCAGCTCTAAGTTTTCACTTGTTGTTTGACTATGGAAAAATAGAGCAATTCTTATGTTGCAAAGAACTCAGAAAGACCACAACTGGTCAGAATGTTTTTAACACTATGGATTCCTAGTGGAAATCTCTCGGTTTGTTTTGTGAATCTTGCTTGTGCATCTAACACCATGTGTCACCCTTGAAAGCATCTCAAGGCACTCCAGGGCTCCACGGCACCCTGGTTGAGAATCACTGAGCTGCAGCTTGGAAATTAGAAAACAATTTTTAACTCTGGGAGCAATGAAGTTTTGAAAGCAAACCAAAGTTTTCCAGAAAAGGTATGGGAAAGAACCTGAATCAATTTAAGGGTGAACTGGATACGATTATGGAAGGGCCCTTCTGGCTCAACAATCCATGCATGAGCAACCTGGAATTATGTGTTGGCATTCCCAGGCTGGGGTGCAAAGACCATGTGCCTGCAGTGTTGTAGGTGTTTGGGGAAACCTGGCCTCAGGGCTTTGGCCAGTTGCCTGGAGGGGCCAGGGAGGAAATGTTCACCCCTTGGAATCGTACTGGCTTCTGAGGGCTGTCACCTTCCTCCGAGGCACAGGGTGATAGCTAGGGCTAGGGAGAGGGAAAAGATTCCCCTGAAAGTACCAAGAAAACCCAGCGGTTCCCAGGTAGAGGCTCAGACTCAGGGTTAGACCATCACCAAAATCTGGAGTCAGAAAGTAACTCTTTCCCTGAGATCAGAGGAGCACAAACCTTGCCTTCCTCTGTAGCTAGGGGCAGGGTCATTTTCCCCTGTGAAAAAAACAATGGCTTTTGTTGCTGCAGTGGCAGAGCATTGGCAGAGCCTTTGTCTGCCCTGTGGTCTATGTTTCGGGGCTTGCTCCCTGATGCACTGGGCAAGGGTGTAAAATGCCAATTTGGGGGCTCCTTTAGGTAAAAGTTTGCCTACAAACGCAGGGGCGATTCACTAGTCCAGGAAGCCCTGTCCAATTCTCGGTTCCTGATTCACATTTTTCATCTGCCTGCCAAGGAGGTCAGATTAAGGGGAAAAGCCTTTTTCCATTCCATACTGGGCATTTTAACTCTCTTTCCAGCTACGTATTTCAAAGTTTCTTATCTCCACACCCCTTCTGAAATCTTGGAGGAGACAACACTGGAGGGAGGTTTTGCTGGAAACCCAGTTTTTTTCCTCTGGGAGGGCTCAAACTGTCCAAACTGTCTGGGCTGGAGAAACAACAAGCCCAAAAAAATGTGCCTTGGAACAGCCCAGGCAGACAAACCCTTGCTAAAAATAGCTCCCTACTTCCCCAAAGGACATGAGGGAAACAGGATCCTTAATCCCTGCACCCAATCTCTCTGCTTTTGGGATACACAAGGCAACTGGCTCCAGCAACACGCCTCCATTTTGCAAGGAGAGCTCAGTTTGTTAGGTCGGCTTGACTGGCCCTGGTGGCTGGTGTTTGGACAGGCTGCTCCCAGCCCATCTGGACCAGCGGGCCCTGGGAGCCATTGTGATCCATCCTCCACAGCGGCCGCCAGAGGTCACTGAACCACCGCACAACCCACAGCCAATGACTCCTTTGAGCCCTGCAGTAAACTGCTAAATTGTCCTGTCTGCTGTGATGAGCAAACTTCTTCCAGTCCTGTCAGCAGGGCCTTGTCCTGGGAAAGGGTGTTTGGGAATTTGGGGCATGCACAAGGGTCCTTTGTGCAGGTTTAAGAGGAGGTTGGACATGTGCTTGTCTGGAATGGCTTGGACAAAGATGACCCTGCCTGGCTGAGTGCCCCACTAGTCCAGCTCCACTCTGTTTTCAGCTCAGAAATCAGTCCAGAAGGGCATGGCATGGCCCAAGCACAAAGGGATGCAGCCGTTCCCAACACAGACTGTGTTCAGGGACAGCCCAGGAGGGAAATGGTGACAGGCCCAGTCCTTCCCACATGCCCTCTGGCTGCTCCTGCTCCTGCTCCAGCTCTGTCCTCTGTACAGAGGCCAATCAGGCCGGCATTGGTCTATCCCAGACCCTTCCAACAAAGTAGCACTAGTTTGCCTGGGTGAATGCTATGGAGATCAGGCTGGCCAGGCTCCCAGGGCATCACCTCAGCTCTGCATGAGCCATCCCAGGCAAGTGCATCTAGCTGTGAAGGCTGGGGTTTGGATGAAGGGACTTCACAGCTCCCAGCATGTCAGTAGCACCCACATCGTCGGTGTGATTCAGACGATGCCATCAGCCTGGCTGACAAGGATGTGCATTGTCTGCTGTGCCACTATTGTGGACTGGCAGCCTGTCACCACCTCGCCGCTCAGCTATCACCATACTCACAAGAGATCATAAGAACAGAAAGGATGTGGACAAGTTGAAGAGAGTCCAGCAAGGACAACAAAAATGTTTAGGGGGTTGGGGCACGTGACTTGTGAGAAGCGGTTGAGGGAGCTGGATTTATTTAGTCTAGAGAAGACTCGTGGGGGGGGGGGGGGGGCGGATTTAATAGCAGCCTTCAACTACATGAAGGAGGGTTCCAAAGAGGATGGAGCTGGACTCTTCTCGGTGGTGAAGGATGACAGAACAAGTAGCAATGGCCTCAAGCTGCAGTGAGGAACACTTAGGTTGGACTTTAGGAAAAACTTTCTCACTAGGAGCGTGGTGAAACACTGGAACTGGTTATACAGAGAGGTGGTAGAATCTCCATCCTTGGAGGTTTGTAAGGCCTGGCTCAACAGAGCCCTAACTGGAATGATCTAGTTGGGGGTGGTGCTGCTTTGAGAGGGGGGTGGACTAGATGGCCTCCTGATATCTCTTCCTACCCTAATTTTCTATGATTCTAACATAACAACTTCCATGTACTAGGTCAGACCACAGGTCCATCTTGCCCAGGCTCCTGTGTCACACTGCTGTCTGCTGTTTCAGCAGACAGCGGATGCTGAAAGGGAGAGTGAATCGGGTCTGGCCAGGATTTTGTCCACTGTTGCTCTTTCACTTGCTGCCTCCAGCATTTAAGTCTAAGAAGTTCTAATTCAGAGGCTGAACCCCTCACACATGCTCCATAGCTATTAATGCCCCTTTCCTCCAAGAATGGGTCCAATCTCTTTGTGAATACGACTAAACTCTCATCTTCCACCACATCTGGTGACGAGTTTCATGCTTTAATTACTCGCTGGATGAAAAAGAACTTCTTTGTGTTAGTTTTAAACTTACTGCCTTCTAGTTTCATGTTGTGACCTATGATTCTTGCATGGCAAGAGACAGTCAATAAAAAATCCGTAGTGACTTTCTCTTCACAATTTAGTATTTTGTAATCCCTTATCACATTCCCCCTCCAGCATCCATTATTTAAACTGAACAGGTCTGGCTTTGTTAGTCTCTCCTCATATAGAAGCCCCCGCCATAGCTCTAGTCATCTTTGTTGCCTTTCTCTGGACCTTCTCTAGTTCTTCTGTACACTTCTAGAGGTTTCATAGTTTCATAGTAGCTAGAGTCGGAAGGGACCTAGGTAGATCATCTAGTCCAACCCCCTGCCTTGGCAGGAAATAGCACCGGGGTCAGATGACCCCGGCATGGTGCTCATCTAACTTCCTTTTAAAAATCCCCAGGCTAGGAGCCTGCACCACTTCCCCTGGAAGCCGGTTCCAGGCCCTAGCCGCCCTGACTGTGAAGTAGCGCCTCCTAATATCTAATCTAAACCTACCCTCCGCCAGCTTGTGACCGTTATTCCTGGTCACTCCTGGCGGCACACGGGGGAACAGGGACTCCCCCAATACCTGCTGATCCCCCCGACCAGTTTGTAGCAGGCCACAAGGTCCCCCCTTGACCTTCTCTTGTGGAGGCTAAACAGGTTCAGGTCCCGTAGCCTCTCCTCATAAGGCCTGCCCTGCTGACCCCTGATCATACGAGTGGCCCTCCTCTGGACTCTTTCCATATCGTCCACGTCCCTCTTGAAGTGTGGCGCCCAGAACTGGACACAGTACTCCAGCTGCGGCCTGACCAGCGCCGCATAGAGGGGGAGGATCACCTCCTTGGACCTGCTCGAGATGCATCTGTGGATGCATGACAGGGTACGGTTGGCCTTCTTGACTGCCTCCCCACACTGCTGGCCCATGTTCATTGTGGAGTCAATGACGACTCCAAGATCCTTTTCCGTCTCCGTGCTGACAAGAGGGGAGTTCCCCAACCTGTAAGTGTGGTGCCGGTTCTTCCTCCCCATGTGCAACACCTTGAAATTATCAGTGTTAAACCCCATCCTATTCTCATCCGCCCACAGTTGCAACCTGTCAAGGTCAGCTTGTAGCCTATTGCACCCTTCTAGTGCACCCACATCCCCCCACAACTTAGTGTCATCAGCAAACTTGAACAGGGTGCTTTCTACCCCCTCATCCAAGTCACTGATGAAGATGTTGAACAGTGCAGGCCCGAGGACCGAGCCCTGCGGAACCCCACTGCCCACGTCCTTCCAGGTCGAGAAGAACCCATCCACTACCACCCTCTGGGTGCGGCCCTCCAACCAGTTAGCGACCCATTTGACTGTGTGGGCATCGACACCACAGTCTCCCAGCTTTTTGATGAGGACAGGGTGAGAGACAGTGTCGAAAGCCTTCCGGAAGTCCAGAAAGACTACATCCACAGCAACCCCTGCATCTAATGATTTGGTGACCTGATCGTAAAAGGCCACCAGGTTGGTCTGACAAGACCTGCCACTGATAAACCCATGTTGGTTGCCCCTGAGCATGCATTCCCCCGCAAGGCCCTCCTGGATGTGTGCCAGGATAATTTTTTCAAAGAGCTTACCCAGGATTGAGGTAAGACTAACTGGCCTGTAATTTCCCGGGTCCTCTTTTTTTCCCTTTTTGAAGATAGGGACCACATTGGCCCTCTTCCAGTCCTCCGGCACCTCGCCAGAGCACCACGAGTGCTCATAGAGCCGCGCCAGGGGTCCCGCAATGACCTCGGCCAGTTCCTGTAGAACCCTAGGGTGAAGATCGTCCGGACCAGCGGACTTGAACACGTCCAGCCTCTCCAGAAGTACCCTAACTAACTCCTCGCTAACCCCTGGCCCAGGCGTGTCTCTCCCGGGGCCCGAGGGGGGTCCAGCAGGGAGGTGGCTGAACTGGTCCCTACTTAGGAAGACAGAGGCAAAGAAATTGTTAAATATGTTAGCTTTGTCATCTGGCATGACGACTAAGTTGCCCATCGTGTCCTGCAGGGGCCCCACATTACCCGAGACCCTCTTTTTACCCTCTATGTATTTGAAGAAGGACTTCTTATTGTCCTTAATCTGGGAAGCTAGTCCTATCTCCATCTCTGCCTTGGCCTTCCTGACTGCCCCCCTACATCCTCGGGCGACTGTAACATAGTCCTTCTTGGTGATGACCCCATCCCTCCATTGGGTGTATGCCTCCCTTTTAGCAAGGAGACATTCCCGGATGCTCCTAGTGAGCCATGGGGGTTTATGTGCCCTCCTGCTCCCTTTGACCCTTGTTGGGATTACCTCCCTTTGGGCATGGAGGATCGTCTCCTTAAGGAGCAACCACTCACCTTGGACATCCGGCTCCCTTCCCCTCTGGGTCCTCAGCGCTTCCCCAACGATCCTCCTTAGCTTGTTGAAGTCAGCCCTCCTAAAGTCTAGGGCTGTTGCCTTGCTGCAGCCCTTTGCCACCTTACGCTGGATGGTGAATTCCAGCAAGCGATGATCACTGTCTCCCAGGTGGCCCATCACCCGCAGCCCCCTCACCAGGTCGTCACCCGTGGCCAGCACCAGGTCCAACAAGGTGTCTCCCCTGGTGGGGCTGTGCACCTCCTGGGTTAGATGGAGGTCCTGCACTCTGGCTAAGAACCGACGTGAGCGGTCAGACTTGGCTGACTGCTCTTCCCAGCAGATGTCTGGGAAGTTCAGGTCCCCCATGATGACCACATCCTTAGCCCTCACTGCCTCTGTCGAGCTCTTCTCCCTGGTTGGGAGGTCTATAGTAGACTCCCACCGTTAAGTCTCTATCCCCTGGACTGCCTTTTACTCTAACCCAGAGCACCTCAGAGTGCCCCCCCCACCCCCTTGCTAATTGACGAGGAAGTATATTCCTCCTTGATGTAGAGTGCTACTCCTTCACCTTTCCTGTCCCTCCTGTATAGCCTATAGCCCTTGACACTCACCGCCCAGTCATGCGAAGAGTCCCACCACGTTTCTGTGATCCCCACTATGTCAGGGCTGGTGACAGCTAGGAGGAGGGCGAGTTCCTCCTGCTTCTTCCCCATACTTCGAGCATTCGTGTAGAGGCATTTGAGACCTCCAACGGTTGTGCCCACTGACCCCCTAGTCTCAGCAATGCCCCGTCCCCCATCACTTACCTGTTTGTCCCTTTTGACCATTGGTCTGGGCTCGCTGGCTGTTGCTGGGCCTGTAGTTCATCGTCTCCTCCGCCCTCATCTTCCCCCTCCCCCGACGAGCCTAGTTTAAAGCCCGCCAAAGGAGGTTCACCAACCTGGAAGGTGTGGGGACCAGAACTGGGCACTGGATTCAAGGTGTGGACATACTATGGATTTATAAAGGATTCTCTTGAGGCAGCATTGGTCTGGAATGGGGAAGTCCCCCCACCTTTAGGAAGACAAGGCTGTGGGTGCCCACCTGTTCCCTTTCCTCCCCCTCCATGCTAGATGCTTACCAACAGGCTGGGCTTGAGCTCAAAGTGCCCACGCTCCACTACCCTGCACTGCTTCCCCCTCCAAATCCTCCTCTTGCAGCTTCCAGGCAACCCCAGGTTTGGGGAGCCACAGCTCTGTTCCCTCACCCCTTCCTGGGCCAGTTGATTGGGCAGGCTGCTCACCTGGGGGTGAAGACTCTAAGTTTACCTTGCCTGCATGTGGCAGCCAGTGCTTTAACAGGGGCTCCTAGGGAGAGGAGAGCCAATGGGCTGGCAGGGGACCACTCCTGAGTTGCATCTGAGAACTGTAATAAATGGGACTTAGTGAAATGTACTGGTACTACAGGAAGACAGAAGAGGATGACGGAAAGAAATGGCAGACCTCAGCTGATGGAGAAGGATCTGGCATAGACTTTTTTAGGGGCAGGCCCTCTGAGGAGGGCAGTGTGTTGGGGATACAGGTATGAAGATGGGTGCTTTGGCCTGTGGATATGCAGTGCAAAATGTGTAATGGGTTTTTAGTGTGCTTTGATCTGCCAAGTGAATCACACTTGGCAGACTGTTGGAGGTGGATGTCTATATGTTTATATATGTGTGTGTGTTATTTATTTATATTTATATATTTATTTTATATAGAGAAATAAATATTTTTGCAAAAAAAAACCCAAAACAGAGCAAATTAGGTCACTGCGTCCCCTATGACTACTAACCCTCCATGTCCAGCTTGTACACACTAGTGCTGGAATCAGCCACTGATGGCCTGGGGGCCAGATCCAGCCTGTGGCAATGGCACATGGGCACCTTCTGTGCCCTGAGCCACTGATCCCCTCCTCAGTGCCGAGCAGGTACCCACCCCACCCTCCCCACTCTGCCCTGCTGCCCCCTACCCTCCCCCAGTACTGCAGCCCTGGCTGTTGAATGCACAGTTCTCAGTCACTCCTGGCAGTAACAAGGGGCAGTGGAGTACAGAGCAGGGAGGGCCAGGGAACTATGGATGGGTTGCCACCCCCTGCTCCAGTGCTTAGGCTACAGCCACTAATCCTGCAGGAGCTCAGGCTGCCTGTGTCCACTCAGTACTGCCCGCCCAGAGTTGACATGCCTGGATGGCTTTGCTTGGCACCCTTGTCCTCCTTGCAAAGGTCAGTGGGGAGGGGAGTCTCTGGGCTAGCACGAGAAGCCCAGTGGGGTCTGTTCCTCTGTGGCCAATCCAGAGGCTGTGCCAGACCCCCATGAGGGAACAACAGCCAGCTTAGCCCATGAGTGCAGTGACAAGATGTCAGCTGCCCAGTGCCCCCCCACCGCCCCTGGATACTAGTGCAAAGAAGTTAGAGAGGGAGAAAGCAGGGTAGGCCCCCCCTGCCCCTGTCAGTCCTGCAGCCACCCTTCCACCTCCAAATGCAGAGGTGTCAAGTATGTGGGGGCCAGAGGGCCCTGGTCCCCCTCAGGAAGAGGGCTGTCACCTGGAATGTGTAAAATGTTCTACGTGTCTATCATCTTAGCCCCCCTGCGCCCGCTACAAAATAGAAATTGGAGCCTATGTTCAGATGTGCTTCCTCGGTGCCCGTGACATGGGCCGGCCACAAAGCAGGGAGTCAAGGAGACTTGGAACCATCGAGAAGCTGGGCTGGCCAGACCCTTGGGGGCCACGTCTAATCGAGCCTCCTACTCCAGGCAGGATCAGCCTTGCCTGAGCCAGCCTAGACTCATCCTTGTCCAACCAAGTGTGGGGTCGAGTCTTCCTGGCAGACATCCTATCAAGGGCCACTCCTATCCCTTTGCCCTGCACCATCCACTGCTCTGCTTTCTGCTCCCTGCACTATGTGCCCTGTGCTGCCTGTCTCCTGTCCAGGTTGCCAAGTAGTTCCTATAGTGCAGGTTGCCCAACCCCATGCTAACCTATCCTAAACCTATGCAATTGACCCTGTCACAAAACAAGGCCCATTCCCCTAAGACACCTAGATCCCCCAAACCTGCCCCAAGTAAAGCCAGGGGCCAAGGGCTGGCAGTGTCCTTCAGCTGGAAAGGGTGTTAAACTGGCTTTGAGACATCCTAGGCAGAGGCCATGCCGCCACTACAGAGGAAAGCAAAACCCCCATGTCCTTGCCCAAATGACCATGAGGTAAAACTCTTTCCTGATCCCAAATGCAGCACCAGTCTGACCTGGAGTAGGGTGGCAAGACCCTCCAGCCAGGACCCTCTGGGTTAGAATCCCAACACGAGCATGAGGCCGCTTCTCAGCTTGTACTTGCTCCCTGGGGAGGGGGGAAACCCTGTGATGGTGTAGCGCACCCCTCCCAGGTGATAGCCAAGTCACACTAGGACCAATCCCACTGCCAGGATGTGGTCAGAGCAAGCACACCATCACAGCTGCTGTCAGTGCCATGGCCACAGGATGCCCCCATGCATCTGTGACACTCCTATGTTCGTGGCCACCAGCCCCTGCCTGGCCCAGCTGTGGGCTCTGCTGTAAAATCCCCAATGGGAGTTACACCCACAACTATGCCTCAGACGCTCAATGGCCCTATGGGAGGGAGCATCAGTGCATGTGGCCCACGGACGCTAGAGTGTAGGGAGAAACCCAGCCCTGGACTCTGCCTCACCACTGCAAATCCAAGTTCCTTGAGACAGCACAGCATCCCCTTGGCTGCCAGCAAATCAAGAGGCATCTGGAGGGGGAGAAAGGACCATCCTTCTCCACCCTATCTAGGGGTTCAAGGCCTGCCACTGCCTCTCCACAGCACCTAGTTAGGCTCCCCCCTTGGCATCCCCCTGACAGGGACCACAGTTCGCTGCCCTTGCTCCCTGCCAAAGGGTAGTTTCCAAGCATCAACCCAGATGCAACTCAAGCCAGAGGCTCTCAGCTTCCCCTTAAGTCCTGGTGTCTTTAGCTAGGAATAAGTTTGCTAACTTTCCTGGAGTGGCCAGGAGTCTACTGGACGGGAGTCTCATGGAATCAGCATCGATTTCTCGGTAACTATTGAAAGCAATCCAGGAGATTTTAATAGGATATTTCAAGAAAATTAAATTAATGACATTACATCATGTTGGGGGAAAAAGCAAGAAGCTCCAGCTCTAATCAGATCATGGGAGACCCTGACAGGAATCCCCCTGGAAGCACCTGCCCCTGTCGCACATCCTGGACCTTTGCTCTTGGCCAGCTTCGTCTGCGCTGATGGCTGCTGAACGGCCCTGTTCTGGATCTGGGTGTTCGCTAGAGATCCCGACACGCTGCCTCAGCCACCAGGGCCCCAGCCTGCTCCCACAACTCATCAGCTTTGAGGGCAGACCTGCTTCCATCGTACAGCCAACCCTGTACCCACAGAAACCTCCTCCCCACCCCACCTGGGTACCAGCAACAGGGTCCCACAGGCCCAGCACAGCCCTGCTACCAGAGGAGCCCTGCCCTGGGAGGCCCTAGCCCAGTGCCTGGCTGTCCAAGTGCCAACCTGGCCTTGGCAACTAGGGCTGTAGGGTGCCTTGTCCCTCAAGTCAGCACCTTGCGTAGACTTATCCCATGGGGGGCCAGATCTGCTGCTGACTGAAAATAGAGAGGAAGCCACCGGCCAGCAGGCTGACACCACTGTAACTAACAGGTTTGGCCTCCATAAAGGCCCAGAAACCCGAGCCCAAAGACCCCCATTACAATCTGCTTTCCTGTTCTCCTGACCCCAGTGACTGGGTTTGTCATACAGAACCTGCTATGGCATCCTTCAATGGCCTACAGCAGCTATTCTCAACCCACTACTGTAAGCTCCAGTTCAGGGTGCCCCCGATACTAGCACGGTTCAGGATCACAGACATATAGACAAGAAAAGCTGGGAGATTTCTGACAGGAACCCAGAGCATCACCACCATCCTGACCCAATGTGGCCCCTCCCAGCACTTCATCGCAGAAGAATCAGTAATATTTTTTGGTTGTCAAAAACTCAGCGAGAGAGAAGAGCTGGCTGAGGGGGGCCTTGGGTAGATGCTAATGAGCCGTCGGGGAGGTGCTGGAGTCTAAGGAGGTTGGGAACCACTGGCCTAAATTCCCCATAACCACAAACCAGCTCCTCCCCGAAAGCCCTTGAGCTGGGACATCATCCAAGCACCTGCCAAGCCCAGTGCCAAACCACCATGTCTGATCTGTGGCTCCAGGCTCCTGGGATGCTTCCCCCCACCCTCCAGTGGCTCCTAAGGGCTCCTAGGATCAGCTCTAGATTTCCACCACATTACCCCTGGGACTCTTTTCTGGGCTCATTTCCCCAGCGCTGCCTGTACCCCCCTCTCCCCACCCTGGCCCAGGCAACTGGTGTTTCCTTGTTGACCTAAATCTGGAGCCTCACTCCACTCTGTTCCATGCACAGCTGCTGACAGTAGGAGCTGCCCCCCCAATCCTGGGGAGTCCAGCCTGGCCCAGGGGATCCCTGAGCACTGCCCAGACAGGGCCCAGCTCCCAGCCCAGTCCCAGCAGCATGCAGGAGGAGACCCTGGCTGGCTCCCCTCCTCATTCCCAGAGCTGCAAACCGGTCAGACAGGTTGCACTGAGCCAAGCAACAAGTGCAGTCTCCCCCCCCAGCTCTGTGCGGGGAGATGGATGCACACCCAGCTAGCCCATGGGAGGAGGAGAGCCAGGCAGTTCCAGAGGCACCAGGACCAGTGTTAGCCCCGGCAGGTGGGCTTACTCCAGCCCCTGCTTCAGCCTGGGACTTGCAGGATCGTGCTTACCTGTCTGAAACATGCACCTGCCACTGATTTACCAGCCCAGACTGCAGCAGCAGCAGCACTGGGGTGGCAGGATGGGGATGCTGGTCTGTGCAATGCCAAACTGCCCCCAGTATCCGTGAACCAGGACTGGGCTTCACCTCCTTGGAGCCCTGCCCAGCCACCACAGGGTGTCAGTCTCCACAGGGCAGTTCTGCCCCCGTCTCCTCTGATTCCCCGAGCCTGTCCAGCTCACGATTCACCCCGCTTCCTATCAGGTCCCCACTCGTGGTGCCCTGATTACTCCAGGATGAATATGAGTCGCCAATGTGACGAAGCAATAAGCAGAGCCAACCACACCCTGTCATGCATCAACAGGGGCATCACTAACAGGTCCAGAGAGGTCTTGCTCCCCCTCTGTACGGAGCTGGTCAGGCTGCAGCTGGAGTACTGTGTCCAGTTCTGGGCGCTGCACTTCAAGAAGGACGTGGAGAACCTGGAGAGGGTCCAGAGGAGGCCACTCATATGGTTGAGGGCCTCCATGGCCATCCCTAAGAGGAGAGGCTGAGGGACCTGAATCTCTTCAGTCCCCACAAGAGGAGACTGAGGGGGGATCTTGTGGCTGCCTACAACATTATCAGGGGCCAGCAGCAGGGACTCAGGGAAAATCTGTTCACCAGGGCCCCCCTTGAAGTCATCAGGAACAATGGCCACAAGCTGAGGGAGGATAGGTTTAGGTTAGATATTAGGAAGAACTACTTCACTGTAACGGTGGCCAGAGCCTGGAATAGGCTTCCCAGAGAGGTGGCGCTCTCACCTTTCCTGGAGATCTTCAAGAGGAGACTGGATAGGCACCTGGCTGGGGCCTTATGACCCCTGCCACCCCCAGTGCTCCTTCCTGCCCATGGCAGGGGGTCGGATTTGATGATCTGTCTAGGTCCCTTCCGACTCAGTGATTCTGTGATTCTATGATTATTACTGCCCCTACCCTGCTAGCAGGACTAGATCCACCTGAATGCCCTCTCCTCCTCCCCCCCCACAATGCAGCCACCACCCTGGGAAACCAGGGACTCAGACAACGTCTACCAGCAGGGAAGAGAGCATGGGCCAAGTGCCAGGGGCTTACCTGGGCCTGGGGTGAGGGTTATGACCCCACTACAGTCACTCCAGGGCCAGGGAGTTGCTGCTGGGACCTGGAGAGGGGGCAAGCTGGGAGGGGAGATCCCTGCAGGGTGCAGGACCTACAGCCACCCCCCTTCACACTGTCCCTCCCACCCCAAAGGGGGAAGCTGCAGTTTGGGCTCCTACTCACCCACTGGTGTGCCTCAGCATCCCCCAAGCCCAGGGCTCCTAGTTAAAGACACTGTGAGACAGCGGCTGCTGGGGCGCAGGGAACCCAGGAATCTGGAGCCCTGACTGGGCCCAGCTCCATGGGGTCCACAGCCCATGGAACAGGTCAAGGGTACCATCCCCTGCCCTCAGCACAGCCATCCCACACACCCCCTACAATCCTGCGCTCACCTGCCCTGGTCAGCTACATGCAGCCCAACACTGGGATGGCCCAAGCTGGGGGCCAGGAGGACAAAGGAGGCTGAGACCTGGCACCAGGCTGGAGAGGGAAGGCAAGGGTGTACTGAGTGTCTGGAGCATCAGGCCTGACCCCATAGCTAGCCCAGGGTCAGGCCTAATGCTCCCCCACTGCTCTGGGGTTAGGGGCTGGCACTGGGCTCTGGGCGACACCTGGTGATGGCAGGTTCAAAGCCCCGCCCCCAGACATCCAGAGTCATGCTGATGTCATCCCCCCACAGAAGGACAAGTGAGTGGCCAAGCCAGGATCGGCGCTGTGAGGGGGGCGACTGGGGTCAGGCCCTACTGCTGGAGCCTTGCATAGCCAGAGCAGAGCAGCTGCACCTGGAAGATAGGGCCAGCAAGGCCCTGCAGCCCATGTCCACTGCCCACCCTCACCCCGCCCCCAGGTCCTGGAGTTGCCTCCTGGTTGCACATCCAGATGATAAACAAGTTGCCCAGAGAAGGGAGAATCAGCTTTGGGAGCTCCCAGGGTGCCACATAGGCATGTACACATGCATAGGAACACACACACATGCATGTAGACACATGTACACATGTGTACTCATATACACATGCAGATACACATATGCATGTACATGCACATGCATGCATTCATACATATAAACACATGCACACGTATATATTCACATGCCCATGCACATCTACACACTCTCATGAACTTATGGACACATACATGCACATATTTAAGCATGCACATACACACACATGCACATGCAGACACACACATGCATGGCTGCATCCCAGGTGCTTGTGCCCCATCCTCTCAACATCGTTCCCCCACCGGTGCATATCCTATGGGGCAAGGGGGCCAGAGCTCTCTATCCAAGACACCTCCAGGTCAAGGGCTCTGGGTACCAGTCTCTGCTGTGACTCAGGGGTTCAGGAAGCCTCAGAAAGGCAAGTCCTGGCACTGCCTGGCCTGGGAGGTCCAGCCTGTGCCAGAGCACATGGCCTACACCTGGGACTCCACACCTGGGCACAAGGGGTAGAGCTGAGGCCTTCTAAGTGCCCCCAGCTGCCCAGCCCTGCTCCCTGCAGCCTCCCATCATCCCTCTGGGTCTCCCCAGAGCTGCCCTCTCCTGCCTGGCAGAGGCAGGTTGGGGGCAGACACTGAGGGGCCATCAGAGCCAGCCCCAGGCCAGTGCCCCACCCTCCATCATAGGGGGTGCTGAGGCAGTCCCCAGCCCAGCCCCCCTCACCCCCTGCCCCAGCTGGAGCCCCCAGGGATTGAGGGTCATCTGCATTGTAAAGTATGCAAATGAAGCTGGCAGCAGCTCCCTGGTCCCTGCCTCTCCTGCTGGAGTGGGGAGGATTGGGCTGAGATCCTGGCCAGGGTGGGACCCCCGACTTCTGCGTTCTACCCCCTCTCTGGGGTGGGGTAGGGTGGGGTGGGGCCCAGCAGGTAGAGTAAGAGCTAGGACTCCTGGATTCCATTCCTGGCTCAGGGGCAGTGGTGAGGCCCAGTAGGTCAGTGTGGGGGTGGAGGGGCAGTGAAGGGCTGTGGCTAGAGCAAGATTTTGGGGGCTGGGACATCTGGGTTCTGCCCCAGTTCTGGGCAGGGCTTGGGGCAGCCAGGACCTGCCTCCACTGCGGGTGCTGCCCCCCGGCCATGGGCATCCCCAGCCCTTTCAAGGAGGGCTGTGAGCTTCCAGGCAGCAGTGCCATGGCTCCCAGGCCCCATTGGGGCAGAAAGGGCCATACCCAGGCTGTGGCTTGCACCCCCATCCCAGGAGGCGCTGAGCACATAGCAGGGGCCGGGCGCGGGAACGCGGCTTCGCTGTGAATGGCTCTGGGCCCAGGGCTGGCGCAGGGCCAGCTGGAACCCGCGCCCCTGGGCTGGCACCTGGCCAGACCCCCCCTCCCCCGCCCAGGCCCTGCTGTGGGAACATTCCTGCTCTGGCTCATGCATGCCAGCGCCAGGCCTCGGAGCCCGCACGGCCGGGAGGGGGCAGCCGGGGCCATGGGCACCCCAGGGCTAAGGCTGCACTCAGGCCTCGCCAGGGGGTGCTGGATGTACAGGGCCTCTAACCCTGAGATGCAGCCAGCTCTGGGATAGGGAGGCAAGTGTCTGAGGACTCCCCTCAGCCCCAGCAGGAGCCAGGGGCCTCAGGCTGGCCTGGTGGGTCCCTGCTCTGTGTCCACACAGCACCTGGCACTGGCCCTGGTGGTCTCAGCATGCAGCCCCCTGCTGCCCCTCTGCCTTGCCCCCCTGCAGTACAGCACCCCGCAGGGCTGCAGGGGTGGAGTGAGGGGCACATTCAGGGCTGGGTGGGGGGCTGTCTCAGGCTGACGTTCACAGTGGGGTCAGCCAGAGCGCCCCCGCCCTGAAAGTAGATTGCTTCCATGTGTTGGGGGCTGGGCCAGCGCCTGGGTGGGATCTGGGGGCGGGGAGACAGGGCACGGGGCCCAGTCTGGGTCTGGTTTGGACTCGGTGCTTCTCCTGGCTTCAGCAGCAGCTACTTGCCCCCAGGAAATCCTGTGCCCTCGCTTTCTCCCCTGCCCCCCTCCTGGCTGTGAGCTTCCCTGTCACGGTGCCGTGAAGAGGGGCATCCAGCAGGGGGCACCCTCAAGGCAAAGGTCATGGCAATGAGGAGGGGGGACGGGGAGTGAGGGAGAGCTGGCCTGATGCTGCATGTGTATGTACACACATGTGCGTGAGTGTACACATGAGACCATACGTGGGGGGGGGGCCTGGTGCCACCCGCTGCCAAGGGAGGAGAAAGGACAGAACCCAGACCCCTGCCCAAAGCCAGCTGCAGTTCACCCTGCCAGTGCCCCTCAGTCCCTGTGATCATACCCAGCCTAAAGACAGTCAGGGCCAGGCCTGGGCCTGTGGACAACAGGGGGCACCCACCCTCCACAGGCAGGGCCAGCGATGCCCCCAGGCAGCACCAGGGAGCTTGGTGCTGCGGGGCAGCAGTGGCCAAGGTGCTGGGGGGAGCTGTGCCCAGTGGGGCAGGGGCCTCTCAGCTCCCTGGGCACAACTCCAGTCCAGGGACAATGGGCTGCTGTTGGAGGCCCCAGCACAGCTGGTGGCGAGATGGGAACAGCTGGGCCAGGGGCTGCAGCCTGGCTCCCTGCCCAGCCAGAGCCAGCATACAGGGGCAGGACACCCGTTCCTCCCACCCCAATGGTGTCCCTCACTCCTGACCCACAGCCCTGCTTGTGCCCCTCACTCCTGACCACAGACCTGGGCTCCTTGCCCTTGCCCCACAGGCAGCCCTCAGGAGAGAGGGGGACCCTGGTGCCCATTGCCCATCATGCTCTGGAACATGCCTGGGCAGCTTCCAGGCTCCACAGCCTAGAGATGGGGGGGAGGCAGGAGTGTCTGAGTATTATATGTCCAGGTGGGAAATGCCCAACCCCATGTGCCAAGGGGGAACAGGGACCGGATGCCTGCGTGGGGGTGGGGAGGGGCTGCATCTTCTGGTGGGGGCTGTGACTGGCAGGGCCGGGTGTAGGGCTGATGTTTGCAGCAGCTGTCGCAGCCTGGAGGGAGGGGGGGGCATGAGGCTCCTGCCCCTTCCCCCACCCCATCCTGGGGGCAGGGCCGGCTTGGCTCCCACCCCCCCGGGGTTCCCCTGCCCCGGCCGCGGGGGCGCTGGGGGAGCGACCCCAACCACAAGCCACAGGGTGGGGCCCGTGGGAAAAGGGAAAGAGCCGGGCTATAAATACCCGGACGCCTGCAGGAAACCGCCCCCCCGCGATTCTGCCCCAGGAAAGGCCCGCTCCGCGGCGGGCTGGGGGACGGGGCCTTGTGCCCCGCGGGGCTGCGGGTCGGTGCCGGGCCAGGGAGCAGGGCTGGGGCGGGGGGTGCGCGGCACCCGGGGGGACGGTGCCCCGAGCCGCCTATCCACCTGCTCCAGGCCGGTGCCAGCTCCGCAGCAGAGAGCTCTGGAGAAGAGCAGCCGGCCCGTGGGGGCCATGCCCTGTGCCCCCCAGGCCCCGCCGGGGAACTGGCGCTGCCGCTGCCGCCGCCGCCCCCCCGCCCCGTGCTCGGCGCTGCAGGCGGGGCGGGCGGAGGGAGCGTGGGAGCCGGGAGCGCCCCGCCCCGGCCGGGCTGGGGGAGGGGAGGGGCCGCCGGGCCGGGCTGCGGAGCGTTCCCAGGGTCCGGCTCGGAGCAGCCGCGGCTGCGGGCATGGAGCGCTAGCGCCGCCAGCCATGGGCGCCGGGGCCGGGGCCGGGGCCGCGGCCGCCGCGCTGCTGGGCTGCGCCCTGCTGGGCATCGCGCTGGTGGCGCGGGCGGGCGCCGGGGCAGGTGAGCGGAGCGGGGCGCGGGCGCGGGGGCGGGTCCGGGCCCCGCTTCGCGCTCCGCAAAGTTGGGCAAACTTTTTCTGGGCGGGCGGGGCCGGCGCCGCTGCCCGGATCGGGGCCCCCGCGCTCCTCCCTGTCTCCTCCCCGGGCTCCCCGGCCCCGCACGGGCCCGCGGGGGCCGCGCAGCCCCGGGAGGGGGCGCGGGGGGGTCCGGCCGTGCTGGCGCCGCTGGCCGCGTAATGGCCTCTCCCGGGCGGGCGGGCGGTGCAGATGCCGGAGCAGCGCCTCAACTCCGCGATGCCCCGGGCCGGGCCGGGAGCGGCGGACGAAGCGGGGCGCCCTGCCCCAACTTGCCCCTGCCGCGAGGCGCCGGGCTGAGCTCATCGCCGCGCCGATCCGGCCGCGGGCTCGCGACGCCGCCCGACCGGTTTGGCTGGCGGCGCCGGGCCCGAGCCGAGGGGCTCCGCGGCCGAGCACGCTGGGCCCTGCCCCGGGGCCGCGCCGCAGCCGCCAACAAAGCCCCGCGCCGCAGCTGGAGAGCGCAGGAATCTCCCGGCCCGGCCCGGCCCGGCCCGGCCGGGCATCCCCCCTCCCGCCGGCCGGGCCGGGGCCGCGGGCACCCGCAGCTGCTCTGGGTTCAGGCTGGGCCTGTGGGGATGGGGACCCCGCAGCTGGCTCGGTGTCAGGCTGGGCCTCGGGGTACAGGCCCCCAGAGTTGTCTTGCAGGGCTCAGGCCAGGCCTGGGGTGCAGATGCCCCACAGCTAGTCGGGGATCCCTGGTCCAGATCCTCCCAGCAGCTGCAGCTCCCCCCTGGCCTGGCCCCATCTGCAGAGCCGGGGCAGAACCTAGGCGTCAGGCTCCCCCCAACCCGTTTGCCCTGCTCCCATCCCAGAGCGCAGGGTAGAAGCCAGGTGTCCGGGCTCCAGCTCCCATGCTCTACACCCACCTGACCTCGCTCCTGACTCCCATGGCTTGGGGCACTTCGCTCCCACCACTGGGGAGAAAGCCCAGGCGTCCTGGCTCTTAGCCCCCGTCTCTGACCCCCAAGACCTCCCTTCCGCCCTGGTGCCCAGAGCAGAGCCCAGGCATCCCAGCACTCTGGCCCCTGCCCAGCTTGTGTCCCCGGGGGGTTTTGGGGGGTGCATGTGGTGCTGTTTGGTGCCCAGAGCATTGCAGGGGAGCGGAGCTGGGGGGTCCAGCTGGTGCTCCCTGCCCCATATCCCTGGCTCCCTGGCGCCACCCATGTTCCCACAGCCTCTTATCTCCCCTCTTGGCCTTGAGAGCTGCAGCTGCTACCCAGGAGAGGGGATGTGGGGCTGCGGTGGCTACTGCTGGGATCTTTCCGCAGCTCTGGGAGAAGAGTGGGGTCCAAGTGGGTCAGAGCAGAGCGCCAGGACGCCTGGGTTTCCTCTGCAGTGGTGAGAGAGGAGGGGAGTTCAGTGGTTTACAGGAACTGGTAGCACCAGGACACCAGGGTTTCCTCTGCAACTCTGGGAGAATTGGGGTCCTAGAGGGTCAGAGGAGAGCCCCAGGATGCCTGGGTTCCCTCCTCCTGTGCAGATGAGGCCATGGCCAGGATCCTGGTGTCCTGTGCCTGTCCTTCTGACACCCTGTAGCCAGGCGCAGAGACCCCCTGGTTCCAGCCCCAGTCCAGTGGGCTCCACTCCCCTGCTCTGCCCTAGCTGGGGCTGCGGGCCCTGGGGGCTTCGGACCACAGCAGGGAGGGAGCAGATTCCAGCGCTGGCTGAGCCGGGGCTGGGGCCTGGAGCTGCGGCTGGCTCCAGCTCTTAACTCCAGAGCTGCGCGGGGGAGAGGGGAGGGGTGGCATTGTCTGCCCGAGCTGCTCTGTGTGCTGGGCACGCACAGAGCTCCCAGGGGCTGTGCTGGCCAGCGGGTGGGGAGTGAGGGAGCTGAGCCCTGCTCGGCCTGTGGGGCCTGGCTCCCCCCCTGCCCCCGGCTGACATTTGTGGGGGGCTCTGCCCTGTCCCTCAGCCTCCCAGACACAGCCATGGCTGGGGCCTGTTTCAAGTCATCCCCTCTACAACTGCCTGGGGAACTGGGGGGGGGTCTCTATGCCCCCTTCACCCCTCCAGGCCAAGCGAAGGTGGCTGAGCCCCGTCAGTCTCCCCAAGGACTGATGTAACACCCGTGACCTGGGTGGCAGCTTGGAGAGGGCTGCAGCTCATTGCAGGGGCAAGCGATGGGTACCCCAGGGCAGGGGCCTGGGAGCTGGAGGGGGAGGCCCAGGGCAGGTGAGTACTGGGTCCCCAGGTCCCAGCCTCCAGAGCTGATACCTCCGCTCTCTCAGCAGCTGGGCAGTGCCTGGAAGGCTCCGCACCCTGCGAGAACGGCGGCCAGTGTGTGCTCTACTCCAATGGCAAGGCGGCCTGCGTGTGAGTTGCTCCTCCTGGCCCGGGGCAGGGGGTGCCTTCCTCTTGTGAGGTCGGGCAGGGAGGATGGGGTCTGTACCAGGGGCATCCTGGTAGGGCTCCCTCCCATTTCCCCCCCACCTGGGAAACATGGGGAATCCAGGGGCACTGGACTCCTGGGTTCCATTTCTGGAGGAAGGGGTGCTGGGTAGGGGGGAGGCAGGCGCTTGCTGCACTCCTGGGGTCTCTACTCATTGCTTCTGCTTCCCTCTGGATGGGTCTGTCAGTTGGCGGGGGGCTGGCATTGGCTGTGGGGGCCACAGCCCCCCCTGCCCACAAGCAGCCTGGACAGGGATTGTTGGGGGTGGGAATGACTTCCATCTGGGATTAACCGTTGCAGCCTGGGCAGGCTGGATCCCCTGATGGGGCCCCCCCCCCATCTGCTCCCAACTCTTGCCTGCTGTGTTTGCAACAAGCCTATGCTGGTGACGTGTCTTCCCCCCACTTCCTGCCCCTGCGGCAGGGGGGAGGGGGCAATGCCTCCCTGGCCCTGGCTGTGGGATCGGGGGCCTCCCCACAAGGGGGGCCTGGGAGACATTTGATCTCTTGCCTGCCGAAGTCTGGACAAGAACCAGCTGCCGGTAGTGGGGCAGGGGGCTGAGCTGGGCTGGGGCCGCTCTGTGAAAGCACCCCCACCAGGCCAGTCTCGAAGCAACCCCTCCTCCCCCATAGCACCCACTGGGCCAGCCGTCTGTGGGTGCCACAAGAGGGCAGGGGCTGGGATCCCTGCTTGCTGTGAACTGAGTTGGGCAGCGCCTAGCTGAGCCATTCCAGGCCAGGCACGGGTGGCTGTTGCTTGCAGTGGAGGCAGCTGCTACTAGCAAGGTTCACAGGTGGAGGTGTCTGGGGCTTTGAGGGGGATTGGGGCTGGGGCTGCAACAGAGATCAGGGCAGTTCAACCAGCAGGGTCCTGCAACAAAGCAAAGTCTGGGTAGAACCCAGGAGTCCTGGCTCCCAGCTCTCTTCCACCCCTCAATTATTAGACCCCACTTTCTTCCTGGAACAGAAACCAAGTGTCTGGGCTCCCAGGCCACTGGGGTTCCCCCTCCCAGAGCTGGGACCCAGGCCTCCACCCCAGTAATTTGACCCCACTCATTCTGGAGCTGGGGTAGAACCCAGGTATCTGGGCTCCCGACCTCTACTGTCTCCAGCTGGGGGCTGCGGACTCCTTGCTCTGGTTCCCATCAGGGTGAGCGCTGTGGGGAGGGGGGCATCTGGCCTGGTGGGGGGCACATGGGGGGGAGGGGGAGCCTGACCAGGACAGAGGCATGGCCTGGGTTCCCACCTGGGCCTCATGTGCCTGGGCAGGTCTGGGGGCTGCAGGGGGGCTGGGTCATGGGGTGAGGCGGGCAGGTGCAGGGCCGGCCAGGGCAGGCCCAGGCACCATGCAGGCAGGTGGATTGGCGGCAGCCGCACCCCGAACAGGTGAATCCCCAGAGCCCGCCTGGCTTGGAGCAGGCGAGGAGCTGAAGTTGGAGCCCAAGGGGCTGTGTCACCTGGCCCCTCCCCCACCCGGATTGGCTTTACTCAGGCCCCCCCACCCACTCCCCGGGGGCGGGGGCAGGCAAGCTGGGGGGGCTGGGGCCCCCTGCGGCTTGGAGCAGATTCCCTGCTGGAACCTGTCAGACGGGTTGGGGGGTGTGGCGGGAGCCACCAGCATGCGGAGGGGGGCGGGTACCTTCCCACTTAGGCCGCCCCCTTCTTCTGCACACGCATGTCCACGCACATACGCACGTAAGCACACACCCTGTGGCCCCTGCCAGCCCTGCGTGGGGCTGGGTTTGCCTCCCGGGCTCTTCCTGCCCCCCTTTCCCTACCCCCACTGCTGGGGCAGTAAGGCGGGGCTGGGATTGGCACCACACCTGCCTGGTGCCATGAGGGGCTGCCAGGCCTGGTTCCCACGGCTGGGGGAGGGGGAGGCAAGCTGTGGTGGCAGGGGGGACTGCCCCACAGGATCCATCCTGGACCCAGCCAGCCTGAGAGCAAGGGAGCCTCGGGTCCCTTATGCAGCAGGGGAGGGTCAAGCCCCCAGGCACCTGTTCCTGCCCCATCCTGCCCTGACGCTGTGCCTGGGGGTTGGGGGTGACTCATGGGGTGCTGAGAGGCTGAGTCATGGCCCCGAGAGCCACAGCCCTTCCCCAGACAAGAGCAGGCAGGACCATGTGTTCCCAGCGTGGGAGCCTGGCACAGCTGCTGGGGGCAGGTGGGGGTGGGGGGCAGATGCTGCTGGCTGAGCCTGGGCTCCATGCTCCTGCCACCCCCTGCCCATGTGTTCACACAGGAGGCAAGCCCCCTCTGACACTGACCCCCCCCCCGGAGCTTTCCCCTACCCAGCCCTCATCCCAGCCTGGGTTTTAGGCCTCTGCATTTCTGTTGCACTGTGGGCACCATGTGTGACTTATGAGGCTCTGCCCCCTGCCTCCCCATGCTCTGTTCATGGGCCCCTTGCTGTCCTTCTGCCCTTTGAGCCCCAGTGTCTCTGTGCCACCCCCAGGAGGCAGCTAGGGACCCTCTGCAAGCCAAGGGTCCAGTGTGGCTTGGCAGCTCCCAGCTTGCCCTGCTCCACATTGGCACATGCAGCTGATGCCCCTGAGCAGTGTCCAGTGGAACCGAGTGTAAAGCCTCTGGGTTTCTCCAAGCAGGCCTTGGGGCTGGTCCAGAGAGGTCCATTCTGGCTTAGGGTCCCCAGGGACAGGGCCATGCTGCTCCTGCCAGCTTCATTTCCTCTGGGGAATCGCACCCTGCATCTCATAAGCCTTGAGAAGCAGCCATGTCAGGCCAGGCCCCTCACCCTGGCCTCTGGGCACCTTCTGTCTATGTATGAGCCAAGCCAGGCCATAACCTCCATGGCACTGGGGATGCCCAGGGTGCAGAGGGTTTCAACAGCTCACCCCAGAGCAGGGACTTGAACCCAGGGCTTCTAGGTCCCAGGTGTGGCCCTACCTGGGGGGCCATGCTATCTATTGGCACTGTTACCCCCATGGCTGCTCCCATGCCAGGGGCTTGACCCTGCCCCAAGGCTGGGGTGGAGAACACACCTGGCAAGCACCAGTCCTCTGCCCCAGAGCCCTAGGCAGCTGCTTCCAAAGGCCTGGGGCTGCTAGATTCCCCCTGGACAAGGGAGCAGGTGCCCAGCAGCTGCAGTGATGGGCAGGAGCACAATCCCCAGAGATGAGACAACAGGGCCTGCCTTGAGTAGCAAGGGGAGTTGGAATAGCATCCAGGGTCTGGGGCTGTCCTGTGCCTCCACCCCAGAGCTGGTCACATTGAGCCCTTCCAGCTTGGCACCAGAGGCCTCAGTAGGATGCTACCTGCTTTGCCCCCTCCATCTCCACCCCCTGGTTCAGCTCTCACCCCCTTTCCTCCTTGGCAGGTGCCTGCCTGGGCTGATCGGGGAGCGCTGCCAGTTCCAGGACCCCTGTCACCAGTCACCTTGTGCCAATGGGGGCCTGTGTGAGAGCTCCCTCAAAGATGGCACCGTGCAGTACCAGTGTATCTGCCCCAAAGGCTTCCGAGGTGAGGGGTGCAGGCATGGGGCAGCGCTCAGCCTGACTGGCTGGGGGTCGGGCCCGAGATGGGAACAGGACTTGAGCTGAGTCCAGGAAAGAGATGGGGCCGGCCTTGGGGCAGGGAGGAGAGGGAAGGCTGCTGATGGATGAGGCTGGACTTGCCCCCACCATCCTGGCTCGCTGTGGGGGCATGGCCAGGATAGGCCCAGGGACTCTCATTCAGGGGTGTGGGGGGTAGTGCTAGGTCAGGTCCAGTAGCTCTGATTTCTTTGTGGGGGGCACTGCCAGGCTGGATCCAGGGGATCTGACTCCCTGGGAGGGCATTGCCAGGCTGGGTCCAGGGGCTTTGGCTCCCCAGGGGCCCCCTGACTCAGGCCAGGTCTCATGCCCCTTCTTCTCCCCCCACAGGGCAGGACTGCTCCCTGCCAGACGCATGTGCAGCCAGCCCCTGTGCCAATGGGGCACGCTGCACCAACTGGCATGGACGCTACAACTGCACATGCCTGCCGGGCTATCAGGGCCGCACGTGCCGTGGGGACGTGGATGAGTGCCGCCAGCCAGGCGTGTGCCGCCATGGGGGCACCTGCCTCAACACCCCGGGCTCCTTCCGTTGCCAGTGTCCCGCCAGCTTCACAGGGCCCCTGTGTGAGAGTCTCTACACGCCCTGCGCACCCTCCCAGTGCCTCAATGGTGGCACATGCCGCCAGACCGGGGAGCTGAGCTACGAGTGCGCCTGCCTGCCGGGTGAGCCAGGCGCAGGGGGATGGGGGGGAGCTGGGGATGGGGGGGCGGGGTTAGGGTGAGATGGGGGCATCTGTTTGCTGGGTGACCCTGAGGGCTTGGGAAGGCAGAGAGCAGGGGGGTGGGAGTGGAGAGCCCCCTGGTGTATATTGGGGGCTAGGACTGCAGGGTGGGGGTAGGTTTGGGGTCCCTGGGGTAGAGAAACACAGAGGAGTCCAGTGTGGTGTGGCTCAGGCGAGGGTGCTGAGATGGGGGTGCCAGAAGTAGTGGCAGGTGCTGGGGCATCCGGTGCATGGTGGCTCAAGGGCTGTGACTGCAGGAAGCTCATCGGAAGTGAGTGCTCATCAGCCCCGCCAGGCAGGAAGCAATTGAGGGCTGGGCCGCGTGGGCCAGCACCCCTCCCATCCTTCCAGCTCCTGCTTGTCCCTCTGGATGTTGCCCCCAGCCTCCCTATCCCCCTTGTGCCACCCCAGCCTGCTCTGTGCATGCATGGGGGGTGGTACACAGGCCTGGCAGGCAGTTGCGGGGGGGGAAGTCCATGGGGGCAGTCTCTATGGGTCTTGGGGGGCATGAGCCTGGTTGGCAGTCTCGGGGGTGGGGGCCTGGGCACAGCCCTAGGGGGCAGATCTTTGGGCGTGTAGGGGGGCATAGCCCTGAGGAGCAGTCCCTGGCAGGGGGCAGTCTAGGGACTATGGCGGGCACTGTCTAGGGGGCCATTGGGGCAGAGCCTCCCTAAGGTGTGGGGTGCTAGGCTTAGCCCCCAGGTTGCCCAGCCTGCTATGCCCAACCACGTCCATGGCAATGGCACAGCCTGGCCTTGCTTAGGGGCCAATGGGGATATCTGTGTTGGGGGGACCCCCAGGCCCTGTCCTGCCAGGGGCTGGCAGAACCAGACCTGAGCTAGAGGGTGAGGAATTGTGCCCTGCTTTTGGTGCCCTCAGCCTGTCACACTTCTCCCGGGCTGTGGCCAGGATGCCTGGGTTGCAGCGCCAGGCCTGGGAGTGTGGTGTGTAGTGGTTAAACAGGGGCGGAGAGCCAGGATGCCTGGGTTCTTCTGGCTGGGGCACGGGAGGTTCCTTGCTCAGACCAGGACCAAGGGGCCCGACCCCGGTCCATTGCCAAGTCGGGTGTGTGTGGGGGGCTGCAGTCAGACTAGGGCTGGGGGCCAGGATGCCTGGGTTTTAGTGCCAGGCTTGGGGACGGGGGAAGGAGGGTTGTGGTCAGAGCCGGGCTGGAGCTCCACATGCCTGGGTTCTATTGCCAGCTCTGGAGTGCGTGTCTGTGAGGGAGGGAGTTGTGGTCTGCGCAGGGCTGAGAGCCAGGACTTCTGGTCTCTGTTGCCAGGTCGAGAGAGAGAGAGAGAGAGAGAGAGAGAGAGTGAGTGAGTGTGTGTGTACGCACGCATGCAAGGGAGGGGGTTGTGGCCTGAACGGGGTTGGGAGTCCGGGTGCCTTGGGTTCTATTGCCAGGTTGTGTGCACGCGCATGTGCACTGGGGCGTGCTGCGAATCTGGACGCCTGGGTTCTATTGCCAGGTCTGGGGGAGTGTATGGGGGTGGGTGGACAGCCGGGGTGTTGTGGTCAGAGCAGGCCTTGGAGCCAGGACTCCTGGGTTCTACTCTCATGTGCCCCTACTCTGCCAGCCCTCATGCCCCCACTCTGGGGTTTTGGGGGTGGGGACATGCTGGATGATTTACCCCACTCTCTACCCAGGCTTCGAAGGACAGAACTGCGAGATAAATATCGACGACTGCCCGGGCCACAAGTGCCTGAATGGGGGCACCTGTGTGGATGGTGTCAACACCTACAACTGCCAGTGCCCACCTGAGTGGACAGGTACTGCTCTGCCAGGGGTTCTAGCCCTCTGGGCTCCATGGGGGTTGGGAACAGGAATGGGACAGGGCTGCTGGTGGGGAAGAAGGACCTGGGACCTGCTCCCCTTGGGGCACCAGCTCCAAGACCCATTTATCTCCCCCGCCCCCCTTCATCCCCCAGGACAGTTCTGCACAGAGGATGTTGATGAGTGCCAGCTGCAGCCCAACGCCTGCCACAACGGGGGCACCTGCTTCAACACCAACGGGGGCCACACCTGTGTGTGTGTCAATGGCTGGACGGGCGAGAGCTGCAGTGAGAACATCGATGACTGTGCCACGGCTGTCTGCTTCAATGGAGCCACTTGCCATGACCGCGTGGCCTCCTTCTACTGCGCCTGCCCCATGGGCAAAACAGGTATTGCCTGCAGGTGGGGCGGGGCGGGGTGGGAGGGGCTGGCTGGGGCAGGGTACAGGTTGAAGAAACTATGCCCTGGGGGTATGGGAGAGAGCTGGACCTCTAGGCCCCACTGCATGAACTCTGCCCTGTGCTTGCCAGGCCCTCCCTAGATTTGCCCTGGAGTTGTGGGTGGGAAGCAGTGCTCGGGGTTTGGGACTGGATGGGGTCACAGGGCAGTGTGAGCTGGGAGAGCCAGACTGACCTCTGCCCTGCCTTGCCCTGCCAGGCCTCTTATGCCACCTGGATGATGCATGTGTGAGCAACCCATGCCATGAGGATGCCATCTGTGACACCAACCCTGTGAATGGCCGTGCCATCTGCACCTGCCCACCTGGCTTCACCGGTGGCGCTTGCGACCAGGACGTTGATGAGTGCTCTATCGGTGAGTGGGCACTGGCTCCTGCCTCTCTCCTCCCTTTTTGGGGTATGGGACTTGGGGGGGCTGCAGCAGCAGGTCCAGTGGGTCAAAGGTGCCCCCCACAATCCTGCAGAAGATAGGGAGGGGCTGGGGGGATCAGGCCATAATAGGGAGGGACAGGGAGCAGGGAGAAGGGCCATGACGGGGAGGGACGGATGGGCCAGGGCCTTGATAGGAACAGGTGGTGGAGCCATGATGGGGTGGGACCAGGGGGTCCTGGCCCTGATGGGGGGAGTGGGGACAGTGCCCTGGTGTTGAGTGACCAAGGGTGGCTCCATGATGGGGGGAGGGGAGTGGTCTTAATGGGGCAGGACCGGTGAGGTGGGGCCCCAGTGGGAGACCTGGTGGGGCAGGGCCTACATGTGGAGTGGAGCTGGTCCCCTCTGCCCCTCCAGTGTGGGAGGCCATGGCACTGGGGGCCAGGCAGGCTGGGCAGTGGCTGAGCCTGCGCTGTCTGTGCAGGCGCCAACCCGTGCGAGCACTTTGGGCGGTGCGTGAACACGCAGGGCTCATTCCAGTGCCAATGCGGGCGCGGGTACACGGGCCCCCGCTGCGAAACCGACATCAACGAGTGCCTGTCCATGCCCTGCCTCAACGATGCCACCTGCCTTGACCGCATTGGCCAGTTCACCTGCATCTGCATGGCCGGTGAGTGGGCCCAAGCACCCACCTCCCTCTGCTGCCTGGCCAGCTGGATGCCTGGGTCCTGTCCCTGTTCACGGCGGGGAGGCCAGGCAGTTGAGGAGGGGCTAGGACAGCCAGGACACCTGGGTCCTATCTCTGCTCGGGGAAAGAAGTAAACGGTAGTAGCTAGAGCAGGGGCGGGAGCCAGGACACCTGGGTTCTGTCCCTGTCTGGGTGGGGGGGCCGTTCCAGTGGTGAGAGCAGGAGGCTGAGAGCCAGGATGCCTGGATTCCTTGACTGCTTTGGGAGGGGAGCAGCATTACAGCGGAGGCACCCCCACCCTCCCAGTCACTTTTCCTGGGGAGATCCCTGGAGCTGCCCAGACCAGGGGGACTTGACCTTGCCCATTACATGTACCTAAGCCCTGTCAGGGCCAGGGGTGCTAAGCTGGGGACCCTGGGGCTGGCCCAGCCGGCTGGGGCGACTCCACACACCGAGGGGCCAGCAGGCAGACGGCGGGAGCGCAGGGCTGTGCCTGGAATACTAATGGGGCGGGGGCCGCCCGCGCCTTTTTGTCTCCCCGCTACCCCATATGGGGAGGCCTTTGTGCAGCCCCGGGCTGGGGGAAGGGAGCGGCAGGGGAAGGGCCTCTGTCTGCCACAGGCCCAGCGGCCACATTTCCCCCACGCCAAGGCACCCAGGTGCCCCTTGTCCTCACTCCACTGATTCTCCTGATATTTGGGACTGGCTGCAAGAGGGAGCCTCAGGCTTGTCATAGCCCCCCCCCACACACCCTCACTGCTGCAGGACCCACACAGCTTGGGCAGGGCTCAGCCCTCACCTGGCTTTTATCCTGGTCTCAAGGAGAGTGTGGGCTGGGGAGCCGGGGTTCCATCCCCTACCCTGGCAATGGGCCTGGGGGTTAGAACAGGGGCCAGGAGCCAGGACTCCTGGGTTCCTTCCATAGGTCTGGTCAGAGCAGCGAGCCGGGAGCCAGGACGCCTGGGCTCTGTGCCTGGCTGTGGCACTGACTTGTTGCCTGACCCTGGACAGACACAGGCTTCTGAAGGATGCAACATCCTGGTGATGGAGGTTGTTCAGAAGTCCCTGTCTGGGAGGGTGCCCTGCCCACAGAAGCTCTGGTGTCGGGGTGGGATGCAGGGGACCAAGCCTCCATCTCCCCTGCCACTCCCAGCGGGGGGGGGCCAGGGGGAGGTATCCTTGGCTCTGGGGCCTGACTCAGGGCACCCATGAGGGGGTCCTGGACTTGTGGGGGTGGGGAGCAGAGACCAGATCTGACATGCCTTCCCCCTCCTCCCCTGCCTTGCTTCAGGCTTCAGCGGCACCTACTGTGAGATCAACATCGATGAGTGCGAGAGCAACCCCTGTGTCAATGGTGGACGCTGCAAAGACATCGTCAATGGCTTCACCTGCACCTGCCCCTCTGGTGAGGACTCCCCACGCCCCCTTGCAGGGCAGGGGGGCACGGACCCCCAACGGGGGAGGGGCAGCTTGGCTCAGCCCAGTCCAACCCATCTCCCCCATGCCCGGGCTCTATTCAGCCCCTGGAGGCCGCGTCTGTGATTGACAGCCCAGCCGTGGCTCCAGGGACAATGGTCCCTTTGTTCCCCCTCTGCCGGGCACACAGGGCCCCCTGAACCCAATTTACATGTGGGGCAGACGGGGGAGGGAGGCAGCAGGCTGGATGGGGGCTGCGGGGCTCCCAGTGCTGGGGACGGGGCAGTGCAGCCTTCCCTCACTGGGCCCAGAGACCTTGGCACTGTGCCCCTGCCCTGAAACGCCCCCATCCCGACCCTTCCCCCATCTTCAGGGGCCCTTTGCCAGGTCCTGGCCATAACAACCTTCTGCCCCATAGCTCCCAGGGAGAGGCCAGACCTCCCCCTTACCCTTGCCCACCCCCCACAGAACAGGGTGCATCTGAGAGCAGACTTGGCTGTGGCTGCGTGGGCAGGGCAGTGGGGACTGGGGGCCAAGGGGAAGCTGTCTGTTGGGGTGGGGATTGGGCCCTTCTCCACAGGTCCCTCTGTAGCTGGGGTCCATAGTGATGCCCATGGGGGCAGCACTGACCCCCCGCTGCCCCCTGCCAGGCTTCTCGGGCTCCATGTGCCAGATTGACATCGACGAGTGCGCCAGCACACCCTGCCAGAATGGCGCCAAGTGCCTGGACCGGCCCAACGCCTACGAGTGCCGCTGCACCGAGGGTGAGTGCCTGCCCTGTCCCCAGGGCACTGCACAGCCTGGCCCTGGGGGCCTGGTCCTGCCAACCAGGCCCAGCCCTGCCTAATACCTAATGCTTCTGCCTGGAGGGTGAGTGCCTGTCCTGACCATGCTCACAGGCCCTCCCCCATGGCACAGCTCTGCCCCAATGCCTACAAATGCCTGCCCCTGGACCTGCTTTCAAGCCTGCCAGTGACCAGCCTCTGTCCCACCCCCCCTCTACACTCCAGGCAGGTGGCCTGTGCTCACCAGCCCCCCGCTGGGTCTGTATGATCCACAGGGATGGGTAGCTGGCATGGGGTGTCATGCCTGCCAGCTATGTTTCCTGGGAGCCCCCTGCTGCCCACATGGCACCCTGGGCCATGTCCTGTGGGGCACTGTTGCTGGGGAAGCACTACACTGAGGCCAAGAGTGGAGCTGACCCACCGTGCCATGGCTTCCCCCTCACCAGCCTCACACCCCCTCTCCCGGCCCCCCCAGGCTTTGAGGGCCCTCTGTGCGAGAGGAACGTGGACGACTGCTCACCTGACCCTTGTCACCATGGCACATGCCTGGATGGCATCGCCAGCTTCACCTGCACCTGTGCTCCCGGCTACACTGGCTATCGTTGTGAGAACCAGCTTAATGAGTGCCACAGCAACCCTTGCCAGCACGGTGGCAAGTGCATCGACCGCATCGACCGCTACCAGTGCAACTGCCTGCCCGGCACCTCTGGTACCTGACCTGCAGTAGAAGGGGCACTGAGGGGTTGGGAGGGAGTTGAGGCTAGGGGAGCTGGAGGGGCGGGGTGGGGGGCTGTGAGAGGACTGTATGGGGCTGGGTAGGGGAGCTGCTTTTTCCTGGGATACATATGGGTGGGCCTAGGAGGGCTGCAGGGATTGGGCACTGCTGGTGGGGTCTATTGTCCCCTCCCTGCCTCCCCCTGCCACCAGGTGCATATAGGCTCAGGGAGGGCACAGGCAGGTCCAGCTGGGTCTGCCTTCCCCTCCCTCCCTCTCAGTTCCTCACGGTGCATCTGCCTCCCCTTCTCACCCCATCCCAGGAACATGCTGGTCCCCACCCCCCCCAGCTGCCCCAGGCCATATCCCCCAAATTGCACCCCCACCGCCAGCTGAGCCAGCCTAATGCCCAAGTCTGGGTGCTCACAACCTGGGGCAGTTCCCAGCGTGCTGTGGGACCTGATAACCTACCCCCCTGCCAAAGGTGTGAACTGCGAGGTGAACTATGATGACTGTGCCAGCAACCCCTGCGACTATGGCATATGTCGCGATGGCATCAACCACTATGACTGCATCTGCCAACCTGGCTTCACTGGTATGTGCTGTGCAAGGGCTCTGCACCATGGGTGGGGCTCGGCCTGGCATCAGCAGGACTGGCTGGGCGTGGGAGCATCCTGGCTTGTAGATGGGTCAGTGGCTACACCTGAGTCTCCACCTGGAGGGTAGGGAGAGGTGCGGGCTTGGTCCTGGCTCTGGGGCTACTGGGGGCAGGCTGTGGCCATGAGCTGGCTGTTGTGGGCACTGGCTGCAGGATGTGAGGGGCCTGTGGCTGTGGGGGCTGGCCATAGGGGCAGCATGTCAGAGGGGGCTGTAGGATGAGCTATGGAAAGGTGTTGTAGGGTTGTGGCTGTGGGATGGGCCCTGATGTAGTCACAGGGGCAGTGGCTTTGGCATGGGCCCTGACAGGGTATCAGGACTGTGACCATGGGATGAGCCATGCTGGGGTATCTGGGCAGTGGCTGTGGCATGGGCTGTGAAGGGGTGTCAGGAAGGTGGTCATAGCTGTGGAGCTGGACCATGACAAGGTAAGATGCTGGCAAGGTGTCAGGGGCTGTGACACAGGCAGCGCCAGTGGCCATGGGGTAGACAATGCTAGGGGGGCAGGGATGGTGGCCATGGGGCAGGCTGTAGCAGAGGTTCAGGGGGCAGTGGCCTTGGGATGGGGCATGGCAGGGTATCAAGGAGCCTGTGGCTGTGGGATTGGCCATGACAAGGGGACAGGGGCGGTGGCTGTGGGGTGGGGTGTCAAGGTGACAGTGGCTGTGGGGTTTCAGGGGAATGGGGGCAGTGGCTCTGGGATGGGCCATGCCAGGCTGGCAGGGGTGATGGCTGTGGCCATGGGGCTTGGCTGGGGGGCGGTGGCTGTGGGAAATCAGAGGAGAAGGGGGGGCAGCAGCAGCAGCTGTGGGCACCGAGGGCAGGGCAGTGTTGACGTCATCTCCCCCTGCCTAGGGCCGCTGTGCAACGTGGAGGTGGACGAGTGCGCCTCCAGCCCCTGCCAGAATGGGGGCACGTGCGTGGACGGGGAGAACGGGTTCCGATGCCTCTGCCCCGAGGGCTTCCACGGCCCCCACTGTTACTCTGAGGTGGATGAGTGCAGCAGCAGCCCCTGTCTTCACGGTGCCTGCCGCGACGTCCGCAACGGGTATGTGCCAGGGTGAGGGGGCTGGCTCGTAGCCCAGGTGGATGTTGGGGGGGGGGGGGGGGGGGGGGGGAAGACAGGTCAGGGCTGCCTGGAGTGGGTGCTCAGGTGGGATTGCCCTGGGGTCTAGATCTGGTAGAAGGGGGCTGCCCAGAGGTAAATGTGGGGGCTGCCCAGGGTGGGTGCTGAGGCTGGAAGGGTGCCTGGGGGGATGGATAGGGCTGTCCAAGGGGGTACTGAGGGTGCAGGGGATGTTCATGGGTGGGGGGCAGGACTCCCTGGGGGGTGGGAGTGCTGAGGCTCCACCTCCCACAGGTACCAGTGCGAATGTGAGCCAGGCTGGGCCGGAGCCAACTGCGATGTGAACCGCAATGAATGCGAGTCCAACCCCTGCCAGCATGGGGCCAGCTGCACTGACCACATCGACGGCTACCGCTGCACCTGCCAAGATGGCTTCCAGGGTATGAGCCCCTGCACACTTCCAGGATACATGTCTACCCCCAGCATCCTCACTGCACCCACTGCTTGCACCCCCAGGGTACCAGGCATACACGTACATACCCAGCTCCACCCCCAGAACCTACCCAGTTGCCAAGCTCAGGATATAGCCCACTAGAGTACATTGACCCTGACACCCCATCTTTCCCCTGCCCCCTCACTGCAGGGACCTACTGCCAGATCAACATCAATGACTGCATCTCCAGCCCCTGCCTCAACAAGGGCACCTGCATCGATGGCATTGCCAGCTACGCTTGCCTCTGTGACCTGCCTTATACAGGTGGGCTGGCCAAGGGGCACAGGCTAGCTCTGGGCACCAGCTCCCTGGCTGGGGCCCCAACAAGGCCAAGCTAGGGGAGAGACTACAGGTGCCCTGGGGCTGGGGGTGCTGCATGGGGCAGGGAGCCCTGGTAACAGGGCAGGCCTGGGAGTGGGGGAGCTGTGGGGCAGACAGGCCCTGCCCTCACCAGCTTCCCATCCCCAGGCCGCAACTGTGAAAATGTACTGGCACCCTGTGCCCCCAACCCCTGTGAGAACGGTGGCACCTGTGCCCATACGCCTGACTACGAGGCCTTCGTCTGCAGCTGCCCGCCTGGCTGGCAAGGTACTGCCACCCCATCCTGCTGCTCCCCCCAGCTCTGCCCCTCCCTGCACTGACTTCTGCCTCCTGCTCCCACCCCAGGGCAGCGGTGCCAAATGGACATAAATGAGTGTGACCGAAGTCCCTGCCGGAACCGAGGCACCTGCACCAACCTGCGGGGTAGCTACCACTGCGCCTGCCGACCTGGCTACAGTGGCCCTGACTGCGAGACCGATGTGGATGACTGTACCCCCAGTGAGTCTTTCCTGGGGGTTTTAGGCATGGGGTCAAGCTGGGGGGCTCCCCCCACCAGCTGCCAGGACCCTGGGGTGTGGAACTGGAGGCCTAGCTGGAGGCTGCAGGGTCTGGGAAAGGGAGTTGGAGTTCCAGCGAGGAGCTGGGTGAGTGGGGTGTGGGGGGGAGCGTTGGGGGGGCTGTGGGGTCCTAGGTAGTGGGGTCAGGGGCTCACCTACAGGGCTCCCCCATGCCAAGCCAGTACGTGGGGTTCTGTGCCCAGCAGGAGGTGCTGTTATCCAGATGGGGCAGTCAAACCAGGCCTCTGCTGCTGTGCCACCAGACCCCCCTGGGGAGAAACTGACCCCTTTTGAGGTCTTGCTCCCCCCTCCCAACTCCAGGCATCTCTTTGCCTCTACTTCCTGTCCCAAATTGCCCTGTGGGGCTGGAAACAAGCTGTTGCTTGTGGGAGGAGCCCTAAGATTGACCCCCCTCCCACCAAGATGTCTGGGAAGCGGGCAATGCTGACTGCCCAACCCTCCCTCCCCCCACTGCACAGACCCCTGCCTGAATGGTGGCTCCTGCACGGATGGAGTCAGCTCCTTTGCATGCACCTGCCTGCCTGGCTTTGCGGGTCCACGCTGTGCCACCGAGATTGATGAGTGCCTGAGTGCACCCTGCCGGCATGGCGGCACCTGCACCGACTATGTGGATAGCTTCACCTGCGCCTGTCCCCCTGGCTGGGCCGGCCTGCGCTGCGAGGTTGACGTGCAAGACTGCACCGACAGGTAGGACCCTCCCCCCCTACACACCTCCAGCTAGGCTGGCCTGCACTGTGAGCTGGATATATGGGACTGATAGGTGGGATGCCCAGACCCTACCCCTAAGCCCCCAGCTGAGCCAGCCTATGCTGGGAGCATGATGTCCAGAACTGCACCAATAGCTGGGGTTCCCCAGGCCCTGCACCTGTCCTCCAGCCCACCCCCACCTCTGGCTGGTTCAGCTTGTGCTGCTATGCCTGTGCCCACAGGTGGGATCCTCCCAGTCTGGTCCTTGGGAAGCCCCATAGTTGAGATCCCTGGCACCAGTTTTCCCTACCCCAAGCAGGCAGGCATGTGGCTGGGTTACAGCTGGTAGCTGTGGGAGGCTAGGAGCTGGGATGGGGTCTTTGGGAGTGCAGAGGTGGGCTGGGTCATGCTGAGGGCAGAAGTTCATGAGAGAACTGTGCCAGGAAGCAGAAGCCTGTATCTGGGGGGGTGGGGAGGGTGCCACAGGGCACAGCCCCCCTGTTACATTGTCCAACCTTCTTCTCTGCCCACAGCTCCTGCTTCAATGGGGGTACGTGCATGGATGGGGTGAACTCCTTCACCTGCCGGTGCCGAGCTGGCTTCACAGGTGCCCACTGCCAGCACGAGGTGGACGAGTGCCAGTCCCGACCCTGTCTTCACGGGGGTGTCTGTGTGGATAGCGTGGGCTCCTACCGCTGTCTCTGCCCCCACGGCTACTCTGGGACACGCTGCCAGGTGAACCCAATGGACTGGGTGGGGGGAGCATGAGGCTGGCTTGTGACCTAGGCCTGGAGGGGCAGGGTGCTGCTTCAGGGTCCCACTAACTAACCATCCCCTCCCCTCCCCTCCCCTCCCCTTCTGTGTCCACAGACCCCGGTGGACCTGTGCCGCCGCTCGCCCTGCCAAAATGGGGGCCGCTGCATACGCACAGAGGGAGGCGCTGCCTTCACCTGCGAGTGCCCGGGTGGCTGGACTGGGCGCTACTGTGACATCCCCAACGTGTCCTGTGCTGTGGTGGCAGCCAGCCGAAGTAGGGAGGGGTCTCACCATGGTGGGTGGGTAGGGACATCTGGTCCTGAGCCCTCTCATGGGCCCAGCAGGCAGGTCTCCTGGGTTCCAGGCTCAGTCCCAGGAAAGGAACAGGGTCTAGTGGTTACAGCAGGGTGGAGGGCAAGATGGGACATGACAGGATGCCTGGGTTGTATCCAAGACCCTGAAGCGAAGTGGGATCTGATTGGTTAGGGAAGCGGGGTTGGGAGCCCAGATGCCTGGTTCTGTCCCAGCTCGAGGACGGGCCCGTGGATTCCATCCCAGCTTTCAGGACAGGAATGGGGTCTAGTAGTTTTAGCAGTGGCCTGGGAGCCAGGACTCCTGGGTTGCATCCTAGGCTCTGTAAAGTAAGTGGGGTCTAGTGGTTAGAACAGGGAGCGTGGGGGCAGGGGCAGGATGCCTGGATTCCCTTCCTGCCCCACCCCTGCTGTGGCCTCAGGCGAGTGCTGGCTTGGCCTGCCCGCACTCCCGAGATCAGAGCTTGGTGCCAGGTCACACCTGCCTCTCGTGCAGGGGTCTCCAAGGAGCAGGTGTGTCACTACCGGGGCCAATGCGTGGATGCTGGCAACACCCACTACTGCCTCTGCAAGGAGGGCTACACAGGCAGCTACTGCGAGAGCGAGGTGGACCATTGCCAGCCCGGGCCCTGCCAGCACGGTGCCACCTGTCGCAGCTATGTCGGCGGTTATGTTTGTGAGGTCAGTAGTGCTAGTCACAGCCTGGATGCCTGGGTTCTCTCCTGGGCAGGTGGCCTGAGGCATATGCCACCATGAACCTGTGCGTGCCTGGTGCCCGAGCCCAGGCGTGTCGAACAGTGAACGGGGGAGGCACTGAGGAGCCTTATTCTGTGACACTGCTGGGCCTCCAGATGCAGGATCCACCCAACCAGCCAGGCCCCATTCCCACCAGCCAGCGTCCCCCTCTGCACCAGCCAGATTCCCACTCTCCTCACGGAGAAGCAGCCCTTTCTCCTGGGGTGAGGAGAGACTGAGGGGGCGTCTGCCTCTGAATATCTCTTACAGCAGAGCCAGGAGGCTCAGGGCTGCCCCTGAACCTCAGCCAAGACCACCTGAGAAGCCTTGTTGTGGGCTGAGGGTGGGGAAAAGAGGCAAGGCTGTGCTGGGACCTTGTGTTGCCAGCAGGAGCATGGGCCTCATGACTGAACCATGGGTCTCCCATGCATCCTGGTTCTGAGGTGGGCTGAGGTGCCTGGGGCCTCTGTATCCCCAGTGCGAAGCAGAGAAGAGGCACCCGTCTCACTCTCCTGCACCACAATCCTGTGCGCCCAGGAGCCCTCAAGGCATTCCCTGCCTAACAGCCAGTCTGCCCCACGTGGTGAAAGGAATCTGTCCCGGCCCCTTTCAGATGCTGTTCTGGGGTTGGTGGAGGGGGGCACATCTGCATCACCGGGGGCTGGGATTTCATCCAGCTTAGCTCGTGGCTAGCGTGGCCCCAGTTATCCTCTACCCCATAGGGGTCCCTGTGGTCTATGTCCTCAGCCCCGATCCCCAGGCTGCTAGGGCCAGGCACTGCCCCAGTATTGCCATTCCCTACAGTGACAGGCCAGGTGATGGCCCACAGCAAACATGACAGCCCTTTGGGTTGGAGCCAAATGGCACCTGCTGGAGGCGTTCTGGGCTCGCCAAGGCAGGTGCTTGGCCACCCCTGATGCCATGGCCTTGCCAGCATTGAGCTCCCAGGCACCAGCTCTGTGTGCTCCTTACCCAAGGTCTGAGTCAGAAGTGGCTTGCAACCATAGTGTCAGCCTGTTTTTCCATCCCTGCTATGGCTGCCTGGAGGCCTGGGAAAGGTCGCATGGGACGGGGCTGCTCTCAAGCTAAGGGCTCCCATGTGGCTGCGGGCAGCAGGGTTCCCACAGCCATTTCCGCTGGCCCAGCCCCCGACTCCCGCCCACCCGTGCTCACTGGCAGCCAGTCCCCGTGACGTGGGGAGGCTGTACTGACTCCCCCCACCCCCGGCAGGGCTCCAGCACTGAGGCCTGGGAGCCGACAACCAGTTCCAGAGCATGAGAAAGGGATAGGGACAAGCCATGCTCCATGGAGCAAAGGGGCCACTGGTGGGCTCCTGCATCCAAAATTTGGGATGGGAAGCGCCTGGGGTTGCAGTAATCTCCACACTGCTAATTTGGATACACCCCCCCCTGTTCCAGCAGGTCATCACAATGCCAAGCATGCCAGGCTGGCTACGTTCCTTGCCCCCCCTCTATGGCACCGGCAAGGCTTCAAGGTGCCAGGCCAGAGGACACAGGGCACCATGTGCCTCCACACACAGCCCCTCTGTCATGGTGTGAACACCTGTGGAGAGTGCAGGGCTCTATCTCTTCCCTCCCCCACCTGCTGCTGTGACCTGTCACAGCTACACCCTGATGCTCAGCGGTGCAGAGACAGGTTCTCATTCCGGGCAGGCGTCACAGTGCCCATCTGGGTGCCCTGTTGATTTGGGGGAGCCCTGCTCTGCCCCTCTCAGAGCCAGGTGACTGGGGCCTGCTCGCAACCCCCCACATCCTGAGCCATGAGGGGAGTGACCCACATGGCAAGTCATGTGTGCCAAAACTCAGTAAGTGGCCCTCTGCCCAAAATAATTGCCCACCTCTGCCCTATGCCCTCTGCTCCTTGCCTTGTAGCTGCCCCTGTTCCCTGCTTCTATGCCCCAGCTGTGCCAGGATCCACTGCGCAGCTCCACCAAGGTGGGTCTGGGAGGCCAGGGGTTCTTGGGCGCAGAGCACCAGTGCCAGGCTTCCAGTGCTGTGCTCTGATCACTTGTATGTGCTCCCCTCTCCTGCTAGTGTCTACCTGGCTTTGAGGGCCCAAACTGCGAATTCGATGTGGATGAGTGCCAGTCACAGCCCTGCCAGAATGGGGGCACCTGCATCGACCTCATCGGGCGTTACATCTGCTCCTGCCCACCGGGCACACTGGGTGAGAGCTAGTGGGCACCAGGTGGAGTGGGGCTGGGTGCCTGAGGGGTGGAGACCCTGGTTACCTCAGGATGGGTGCCAGGTGCCCATGGGGGATGGAGGAGGGCTGGCCACTGCAGAGTGGCCATGGGGGGACCTCTGGCTCTGTCAAATAGGAACCAATTGCTTGTGGAGTGAGGGGCTTTAGCTACCTTGGGACGGGGCCCAGATCCTTGTTGGGGTGGGGACAGTTGGGATGGGGGGCCTCTTGCTACCTCAGGGTGGGGGCTGGGTACCCATGGGGGTGCAGAGGGGGTTAGAAGCTGTGGGCAGTCCCCAGGGCTGCAGTGTGCATGTGTCCTATTCTCCCAGGTGTCCTGTGCGAGATCAACGAGGATGACTGCGCAGCAGCACCTGGGACGCCTGGGCCCAAGTGCCTGAACAATGGGACATGTGTGGGACCGTGTTGGTGGATACCGCTGCGCCTGCCCCCCTGGCTACACAGGCCAGCGCTGTGAGGGTGACATCAACGAGTGCCGCACCAGCCCCTGCCACCCCCAGCACACACGTGACTGCCTGCAGGGTGCCAGTGACTTCCAGTGCCTCTGCAAACCTGGCTACACTGGTGAGTGTGGACACACGTGCATGTGTACATGTGTGCCAGCCCAGCTGAACCAGTGAATGTGCATATGTATGAGAGCCCAGTTACGTGTGTGTGTGTGCACACATGCATGCGTGCATGCACACACACACACCCCTGTCTACTCTGGTGAGTGTGTGCATGTGTATGCACCAGCTCAGCTGTATTGGTGAGTGTGTGCATGGACCTGTGTATGTGTCAGCCTGGCTTCACTGGTGACTGTGTGTGTACATGTGTATGTACTAGCCCAGCTGTACTACACCAGTGAGTGTATGCAATATGTGTACATGTGTGTGTCAGCCTGCCTGCACCAGTGTGCCCCTGCCAGCCCCACTACATCACTAAGTGTGTGCGTGACACATGTGCATGTGTGTGCACTGGCCCAGCTGTATCAGTGAGTGAGAGCAGTCTGTGTGTGTGTGTGTGTGTGTGTGTGTGTGTGTGTGTGTGTAAGTGTGTGCCAGCCTAGCTATACCAGTGAATGTGTGCACGTGCGTGCGTGCACATGTGTGCGCACACTGGGCCAGCTACACTGGTGAGTGTGCACCAGCCTGGTTACACCAGTGTGTGTGTGTGTGTGTGTGTGCGCATGCCCACACCAGCCTGGCTTCCCTGCTGAGCGAGTGCACATGCATGTGTGAACCTGGCTAGACCCACGAGTTGGGGGGTGGAGGGAGGTGCATGCCAACCCAGCTATACTGGTGAGTTTATATGCAAATGTGTGTACAAACCCAAGTATACTGGTGAGTTTGTACACATGTGTGCGCAGATGTGCACCAGCCCAGCCTCCTACCAGTGAACATGTATATGCATCTGTGTGACCATGAGCCTGACTACATCAGCATGTGTATGTGTGTGTGTGCAAGCCTACCTACAGTGGTGTGTGTGTGTGTGTACACACATGTGTGAGCTCAGTGACACTGGTGAGTGAGTGTGTGTATGCATGTGTACATGTGCAGACCTAGGATTTTGAAGTGTGGGGAGCAGATGATGTGGTGCATCCTCATGTAGAATGTGACTACTTTCTCTTTAACTGGACTAAAACATGACCCATTTCATGTTAGGGCATGGTTAGGGCAAGGGGACCCAGCCTGCAGGCCAAAGCCAATCCCCAGTGCCTCATCCTCCAGCTCATGGGGCTGCCAACAGATCCATGAGAACCCCGTGGGCCTTGGTCATGCATGCTAGATCTGGAGCACAGTGGAGTGAGGCTTGATCCTGGCATGCCCTACTTCCTATGTATGAAGCCTGGTAAAAACAGTGCAGACCTTACCCCCATATGCAAGGCCAGGAGGAAGTGGTGCAGAGCCCTGATCCTGCCATGTGGAGTCCAGTGGAGGTGGCACAGGGTCCGGGATCCTGATCCCAGCTTGCAGAGCTGGGCAGGGGCAGCACAGTCAGCATACAGGTCAGATCCTGGAGTGCAAGGTCCCATCCAGCCCACGGACTGGACCTGTGCCACTCCTTTGGCCTGTGGAGGCAATAGGTTGAGCACTGCTGGGCTGGGGGCTAGTGCCTCATCACTTGGTTTAAGATTCAGACAAATATAACGGGTGCATGCTGGTTTCTTGGAGCATAGATGTTTTAAAAAAATACTATAAACCAGGCCAGAAATAGCCCAGAGTCCAAAGATATTATGTCATTCATCTTGTAGTCATCATAGTGAGGTGTACATCTCTTATTCAGATTCAGAAAACAAAACCTCATTTTCCTGAGGGTCTTGCCAGTGCCTCCAATGTCTCTCTGTCAGTTGCTTCTACTTCTGAGTTAAACTAACCACACCTGGGTTAAGGTTTTTAGCTACAAGGAGATGGGTGACATAGAAGAGTGACTAACAGGAAGAAACATTGCAGGAGAAAGGCCGGCTCAATTAGTGGAACATCAATACCCTTGAAAAGAAGAGAGGGTTGTTAACACCTCTGGAGTGAAAAGATTAGCAGGGATCAGGACAATAAGGAGCTATGGAGTCAATTGACTCCCTCCCTCATCATGGCCTGGATAGAAATGCCACTGCTCCTGCCAGGCAGTTGGTCATAAAAGTTGGAGCAGAAATTAAGAGGGGCTGGGAGGGCCTGAACTGCTCCCCAGTCCAGAACTGCCTCGTGTATGTGTGTGGACACACATGCATGTGTGAGCGTGGGGGCCCAGTTATGCTACTGAGTGCTTATGCATGGGCATGTGCAAGCCCAACTTCACCAGTGAGTGTGTGCATACATGAGCCCATGAAAATCTGGCTTCACTGGTGAGTGCATGTATGTGTGTGCACATGTACAAGCTTGGCTTCACCTGTGAATGTGTGCAAGCCTGATTTGCATAGACTGTAAGGCTGGAAGTGACCTTAGAAGATCATTGGGTCCAGCCCCCTGCACCTGCATATATTTTTTTGGTGCAAGCACCAGTTTGTGCATATGTTCATGTGCTAATCTAGCTTCATTGCTCAATGTGTCCACAAGCCTGGCTTCACCAGAGAGTCCGTATGTGTGTATGCACATGCAAACCTGACTCGTGTGTGTGCCTGTGTGTGTGTGCGCGCGCGTGCCTACGTGCATGTATGTACAAGCCCTGTTTACTGGAGAGTATGTGAGTGTGTCCCTGCTGCCCCCTGCTGGAAAGGCCAAGTCCTGCACCATGTGTGCACATGCACAAACCCAGCTTCTCCAGGTAGTGTGCCAGGTAGGGCATTGTATGTGTGTGCATAAGCTGAGCTTTGCTACTGAGTGAGTGTGCAAGCCAGGCTTTACCAGTGAGCATGTGTGCACACGTGAGTAAGTAGAGCTTCATTGTGTGTGCATGCTCAGGGTGTCTATGCAAATGAGTGCACCAAGGCTTAGAGCATTGTGTGTGTACATGCGAACATATGCACACAGGCTGGGGGGTTCCAGGAAGCTGGGTCTTCATGGCCAATGTGTGTGTGGTGGGAGGGGTTGAGGCATGTGAGCATGCCAGGGGATGGGGCTGTGTGCGCCAGGGAGTGGAGCCTGTGGTGGCTGTATGCACCAGGGGGCAGAGCCTGCAGGGGCTGAGCATGTTGGGAGCAGAGCCTGCAGGGCTATGACTCCCAAGAGGGGTTGAGTTTGGTGAGGGTGTGCAGGGTGCACTGGTGAGCATCAGGCCTCACGTGGATGCCATGGGCAGGGCAGGGTGGGAGGCATGGGGGTGCTGGGCAACCCCTGAGCGAGCCAACCTTGACCTTTCCCACACAGGCCGGCGTTGCCAGAGTATCATCAACCCCTGTGAGTCAGCACCCTGCCAGAACGGTGGGCAGTGCCGCCCCGTGCCCACTGCCACTCTTGGCTACGCCTGCCGCTGCCCCCAGGTAAGTGTTTGTGCATGATCGGGGGACAGGCTGGACTAGGGCTGCTGGGCTCAAGTGACTGCTACACCCCAGGGCCCTGGTGCCACCCAGTGCACTGGGGAGGGCTGCTCTGTGCTGGGCACTGCTCCCAGTGCCATGGGGAGGCTGGAACTATCTTAGTACAATACCAGGAGGGCTGGGGATAGGGTTAGGTTGGGTCTCAGGGCCATGGTTGGTGGGGAGGAAGGAGCTACTAGGGCTAGTTCCGGTCCTAGTCCCAGAGCCATGGGGCAGGGGTATGTGGGCATCTGGCTTCGCTCCAGTCCAGGGGGGCTGGTGGTTCTGGGCCCGGGGCTCTTGACTGGGGATGGGGGGCCAGGGCGTGGTGGGGGTTGCCAGCTCCCTTCCAGCCCAGGCTGTTGGCAGCCATCCCAGTGCCAACCTGGGGTCCACCCCCCTGACCTTCCCAGGGCTTCTCAGGCGCCAGCTGTGAACGCAGCCCGGCCTCCTGCCGTGAGCTGACCTGCCTCAACGGGGGCTCATGCCGGGCCTCGCCCCTTGGTGCCCACTGTGCCTGCTTACCCGGCTACACTGGCCCCGACTGCCGCCTGCGGGCCAACACCAGCTGCACCAGCTCACCTTGTCTCCATGGTGGCACCTGCCATGATGTGCTAAGGCTCCCCTACTTCCAGTGCCAGTGCCCCAACGGGTTCGGGGGCCTGCGGTGTGAGCGTGCACCAGCCCGGCCCCCACCGCTGCCCCCTGCCGAGGCACGGTGCCCATGGGAGGAATGCGAGGCCAAGGCCGGGGACTCGTACTGTGACAAGGAGTGTAACAGCCCTGCCTGCCTGTGGGATGGGGGCGACTGTTCACTGCTGGTGGAGGACCCCTGGAAGCAGTGTGAGGCCTCCCAGTGCTGGCGCCTCTTCAACAACAGTCACTGTGACCAGGCCTGCAACACAGCTGCCTGCCTCTATGACAACTTTGACTGCCGCAGCCGCGACCGCACTTGCAAGTACGACCCGGCCAGGTTCTGGGGGGTGGGCAGCCCCAGGAGACAAGAGAGGCAGGGTGCATGACAGTGCAGGACTGCCAGAGAGGATCCAGGGGGTACTGTACTACTGGGAGGGAGCAGTAGGGGGCACTCTACTACCGGCAGGGTAGGGGGCAGTAGGGGGTGCTGTGCTTTAAGGGGCATTAGAGGAGGCACTATGGGGTGTTGGGCTGCAGGGAGGGGTTATAAGGGGCACTAGGGGTACTGTGCTGAAGGGAGGAGGAGGCAGCAGTGGGGGCACTGTGCTGTGGGGGGCTGTGGAGGCTCCCCACTAGGCAACCCCCCAGCCATGTCAACACCAGTGCCCTTTTCCCATGAGGCTATGCAGCTGCAGCACGTGTCCCCCACCTCCATCCCCCGTCATCCCAGCTGGCTGTGCCCGTGGCCACAATGTGCTCACCTCTGGGGTGCGGCTGGGGGAGAGGGTGCCAGTCATACCTGCCCTAGCCAAGAGTCCCAGTATGGGGCTGAGGCAACGGCTGACCCCTCCTTCCTCCCCCGCAGCCCCGTGTATGAGAAGTACTGCTCAGACCACTTTGCGGATGGCCAATGTGACCAAGGATGCAACACAGAAGAGTGCGGCTGGGATGGGCTGGACTGCGCAGCCGCCGTGCCTGAGCAGCTGGCACGGGGTGTGCTGGTGTTGACCGTGCTGCTTCCACCTGATGAGCTGCTGCGCACCAGTGCCACTTTCCTGCAGAAGCTCAGCGCCATTCTGCGCACCTCACTGCGCTTCCGCCGTGACCACCATGGCAACCCCCTCATCCAGCCCTATTATCGCCCTGCCCGCCGACCCCGTCGTGAGCTCGCCCCTGAGATCATTGGGTGAGTGCCTAAGGGGGTGCAGGGGTTGTCTGAGATCCCACATCAGGGTTTTGTATGGGGTGGGTGATGGGTGCCCGGGTCTGTGCCCACCCCTGGTGGATTCAGAAACTGCGTGTGGGGTGGGTAGGAGTGCCCAGGTCCATGCCCACCCCAGAGAGATGCAGGGGCTACCTGGCGTCTCACACCAGGACTCTGTATGAGGCAGGTGAGGAATGCCTGGGTCTGTGCCCTCCCCATGGGGACACGAGCTTGCCAATGGCAGTTGAGGCCCCTGTACCGCAGTCCCTGACTCTGCCCTTCCTGCAGGTCCGTAGTGACTCTGGAGATCGACAACCGCCTCTGTTTCCAGGCCTCAGACAAGTGCTTCCCTGATGCCCAGAGCGCTGCCGACTACCTGGCTGCCCTATCCGTGGTGGAGCGCCTCGAGTTCCCCTACCCCATCAAAGCCGTGCAGGGTGAGGGGGTGGGGTCTTGAGACAGAGCAAGATGGGATGGAGACTCCAAGGATGGGAGGCATGGGGATGGATTCCTGGGTGGGTGGAGCCACTAGGAGGGGGTGGAGTCTTTGATGGTGTGGGACAAATGAGGCGTGGCTGTGTCATGGGATGGGGTCCTCAAGGATGGCCATGTTACCCCTAGGGCCCCTTGACCGTGCCAATTTGACCTGATGGGCACCCTCTATTCTCGCCCACCATATCTTGGTGTATTTGTAATATAGGGAGGCTGCCTTCATGTCCTGTTGGACACGGTCCTGATGGATTTCCTTGAACCCCGTGGGTCCTGGAACCCTTGTGGGTCCCGTATCAAAATAGGTGTCCCAGGACACCCCAGCCTTATGGTCTACATGCATGGGTCCAACCGCTCCTTTACCACACCCCAAGCCTCGCAGATGGCATTGACGTTGTCCAGTCTAGGCCTTGCTATGATTTGGCCCTCTTGTCCTCTCTGGGCTCTCCGCAGCCCTGTCTCTCTGCCCCCCAAAATGCTGCACCCTCGCTGGCACGGGGGTCCCCACACTGCAGTGGGCCTCCAATGAGGCCTCCTCCTTCCCCAAATAGCCTCACCCAAACCTCCAGTCTTATACAACGGCAAATGAAATACAAGCCCCTGAGCTATAACATAATACAAAAGATCGGGGTGTGCTCTGACCCTTTAAAAGGATCGGGTTTCGTCCCTGGCACTAAGTATCTGTAGGCAAGGGTACCTGTGGAGCTCGTGGAGCCCCCTTGGCCCTAGGTGCAGCATACCAGGCAGTTGCAGCGTCGCTGGGCACTTCCTCCCTGGAAGCTCCTTGCCCTCTGGCTGCTAGCGGAGAACTACTTTCCTGGTCTCAGCCCTGGGGTTTATATATGAGCCAGGCCCTGCCCCTTCTGGTCAGCTGACCACTGGCAGGTGTGGGCCGACTAACTGTTCTGACTGCCCTGGCAACCAGCAGCTGGGGCTCCCAGCTGACCACTAGGGCTCTCCCCCAGCAGTTCCAGCCCTTAAAAGGAGCAGGACACCCTAGTGCCCTGCAACAGGCGGAGCAAGCATGGGGGGGCAGGACCTTGTCAGGTGAAGCCTCTGGATAGCCAGGTTCTCGTGGCAGTGAGGAGGGGACAGAATATGAGGCCTGTGGGGAGGTGCAGGTGGGAGTGGGCAGGGCCTAGGTTGGGGCAGGATCTCAGGAGGAGCAGACAGTGGGTGGGATCCAGAGGTGGGGCATGGCCTTAGATGGGGCGGGGTCTCCGAGGGGCTGGTGGGCTCCTAGGGGACATGGTCAAAAACGGGGGTGGGCAATTATTTTAGGCGGAGGGCTGCTTAATGAGGTTTGCTGAGCTCTCGAGGGCTGTGTGGGTAGCCCCACCCCTTGACAGGTGCCCCACCCCCTGGTCACCGTCTTGGGGCTGGACATCTCACCCCAAGTCCCTTCCCTTGCCTCCCAGAAATACTCCTTTTGGGAGGTGGGGGTTGCCGTCTTAGAACGAGAAAAAAACAAATCATACGCTGAAGTCAAACACCTACTATAGCATACCTTAATTCTGTTACAAAAAATATTTGTCATGATTTGTATTTGTGTAGTTTATGTGGAAGTGATTGCATAACACCTCAAAAATAAATTCTTAGTCTTTTATATTGTGGGGGGGGAAGTGAGGGAGTGTTTGTAGTAAGGGGTGTGGGTGTGTGTGATGGTGTGTGTGGGAGGAGTTTGAGGGGGTGTGGCTGTGGCTGTGTAGCGGGATATGGGGTATGTTGAGGGATCGTGTGGCATTTGTGGGGTGTGGGTGTATGGCTCTGGAACACACTGTCCTTTCCTGCAGCCATCATAGACAACACTGGGGGAGGGGGTATGAGGGGTGTGGGGAGCCCCCATGCACTCCCCCCCATGGCACAGCAGCAGGCAGGGGCACTAATGCCTGGCTCTGGCAAGTGCTGCACATCACAGCAAGGAGCACAGCCCCTGCCAGGCCATCTCTATTGCCAGTGTGCCCCACACTCATGGGTCACGGGAGGGAAGCCCCAGGCACTGAAGCTGGCTGCTTTCCCTGCCCCAGCCCGGTCCAGCACCTGGGGCTTCCCTCCTGTGCCCAACAAGTGCGGGGAGCACCAAGGATACAAACAGCCTAGTGGGGACTGCACTACTCACAGCATTGGCCAGAGCCAGGCACTAGCATTGAGCAGAACACTCCCTCCGCTGCTGCTGCTACTCCGCTGCCTGCCAGGGTTGCATGCTGTGGGGAGTCCCCACACCTCTTCCCCCTCACACCCACCCAGCCAAGCTCCACAGTGCTGCAGCCCCCCTGGGCAATGGCTGCAGCCAGCCCCAGCCCCATACTGCATGCCCCTGCCCAGCTGCAGCCCCACCCACACCCCTGCTTCCCTACCTGCTGCCTGGAGGGAGTGGGATGCCCCTGCTAGTGGGGCCGGGCCCTTCTGCCCACAAGGGTAGGAACAAGGTGTAATAGGGTATGTTGCAGGCAGATGTAGGTGCCTCACTGCCACCCTCATGGGTGGAAGGGCTGAGCAGGGCACAGTTAGTTGGTGGACTCCCCAGGCCGGACGAAAGTGCCTGAAGGGCCATATTTTGCCCATGGGTCATATTTTGTCCACGCTTGGTCTAACATTTCCACCTACAGGCAACAAGCTGGAAGATGAGCCGGCTCCACTGCGCCTACTACCGCTGCTGGTGGTGGCAGGTGTGATCCTGCTGGTGATCCTGGTGCTGGGTGTGCTGGTGGCACGGCGCAAGCGAGAGCACAGCACGCTTTGGTTCCCTGAGGGCTTCAGCCTGCGCAAAGAGACCAACAAGGGGCGACGCGAGCCTGTGGGCCAGGATGCCCTGGGCATGAAGTAAGAGGCCTGTGCCACGGGGGTAGGGCCAGCCATGGCCACCAGGGGCAGTACCCTGCCCCACCGTGCTGTGCACCTTAGGTGCTATGACCTGCAGCCCTGGCCCCCAGGACCCCTGCCCAATGCCACTCCAGCCCAGCCTAGGATCCCCACATATCGTGAAGGCTAGGACCTGATGCAGCCCTAGGCACTACGGGGCAGTGCCTAAGGCCTCCAGCCCTGTCTATCCCCATACACTATAGGGGCTATGACCCACTGTAACCCCAGCCCCCCGAACTAACACTCAGGATACCTTGCTTCACCCCCAGGAATTTTCATGTACCTCAGGGTTAGGACAGTCTATAGCCCCAGGTCTCAGAGGGCAGCACTTTGGACCCCAACCCTGTCCTGCCCCACGTTACCCTGGGGAAGCCCTTTGCCCTATACGGACTATGACTCATTATAGCCTCAGCCAGTAGGGGACACTCAGGACTCCTTGCCCAGCCCTGCCCCAAGGAATCCCCATGCACCACAGTGACTAATGACCCATTATAGGCACTAACCACTAGGGGGCAGCACTCTGCGCCCCCCAACGCTATTCTGCCCTACCTCACCCTGGCAAATTCCCATGCACTTTAGGGGCTTTGACCCACTGTAGCCCTAATCACTAAGGAGGTAACACTCAGGATCCCCTGCTCTACCCCAGGGGATCCCCATGTACCACAGGGGCTATGACCTGCTATGACCCCAGCAATGACCATCTCTGCCCACTGCTTTGAGGCCTGGCTGTCAGGGTGGGGAGGGGGGTGCTGGTCCAATGTGGGGAGCAGGGAGACATGAAGAGCAGGGCCTGAGCCCGCCTGTGCCTCCAGGAACATCGCCAAGGGGGAGAGTCTCATGGGGGAGCACGCGGAAGACTGGCTCGATGCCGAGGTCCCGGAGGCCAAGCGACTCAAGGTATTGGAGGCCCCGAGCCCTAGGAAAGGGGGGATGACCTAGTCGTTGACCCCTCCTAACCCTGTTGGTGACCCCACAGGTGGAGGAGGCAGGTGCGGAGCCAGGGGATGCGGTGGACTGCCGCCAGTGGACCCAGCACCACCTGGTGGCAGCCGACATCCGTATGCCGCCCTCCATGGCCCTCACGCCGCCCCAGGGGGAGTTCGACACTGACTGCATGGACGTCAATGTGCGTGGGCCGGGTAAGGACCAGGCCTCCCTGCATGACCGGAGGTTTCATAGATTTATAGATAAATTGTAAGGCTGGAAAGGACCTCAGAAGATCATTGGGTCCAGCCCCTCTGCACTGGACAGGAAAGACAACTAGTGTCAGGTGACCCCAGCAAGGTGACTGTCCAGTCTCCTCTTGAAGATTTCCAGGGTAGGTGATTGCACCGCTCTGGAGGGAGCTTATTCCACAGTCTGAACACCCTAGTTGTGAAGTTTTTCCTAATTGTTGAGCCTGAAACAGTCTTCCAGGAGTTTGTGTCCATTACTCCTGGTTGTCCGCAAGGGTGCCCTGGTTGAAGTTGTTCACCAAGCCCTTGATGTACTCCCCTGATATAGCGGTAAGCTGCTACCAAGTGCCCTCTGTCTTCTCTTTTCTGGGCTGAAGAGTCTCAGGTCCCTCAGCCTTTCCTTGTATGGCTTGTCGTGCAAGTCTCTGATCATACGGGTGGGTCTTCTCTGGACTCTCTCAAGCTTTACCACGTCCTCGTTGAAGTGCAGCGCCCAGAACAGGACGCAGTACTCCAGCTGCGGTCTCACCAGTGCTGAGTAGAGTGGGAGAATCACTTCTTTAGTTTTGCTGGAGATGCATTGATTGATGCATGCCAGAGTGTTGTTTGCCCTGCTGGCCACAGCATTGCACTGCTGGCTCATATTCATACTATGGTCTATTATTACCCCCAGGTCCCTTTCGTTCATGGTGCTGGTCAGTTTGATGTGTTGGGGGTTGTTCGTCCCCAGGTGGAACATTAAATATTTCTCAGTGTTGAACTTCATCTGGTTCCAACTCACCCAACTTGCCAGCCTGTCTAGGTCCGCCTGTATCTGTAGCCTATCTTCAAGCGTGACCATGCTTCCCCATAACTTGGTGTTGTCTACAAACTTGGCCAATGAGCTCTTCACCCCCACATCCAAATTGTTAATAAAGATGTTGACAAGTACTAGACCGAGCACCAAGCCCTGAGGGATGCCACTGGCCACTTCATGCCAGGGCGACACAGATCTGTTCATTAGGACTCTCTGAGTCCTACCCCACAGCCAGCTTCGTACCAGCTTCATACCCTAGGGGTGCCAGAGCAGTGCATTGTTGGGGTGCGGAGGGGGCTGGGGACCTCTGTGAATGCCCTGCGGCCTCCCAGAATGCTCTGGTGTACTAGAGCGATGTCTTATGTGGGATAGGGCAGCACCAGCCTGAGCTGATTCCCAGTATGCCCTGGGGTGCATTGTAGGGGAATGGAGATGAGTGGGGAGCTTCCCAGCATGCCTTGGGTGTGCTAGAGAAGTGCATTGTGGGGGATGGAGAGGGCAGGGGAATCTCTCAGCATGCCTGGGAACCTTCCAGCAGGTTCTGGGGCATTACTGGAGCAGTGCACTGTGGCAGCACCAAGCTGAGGGACCTCCCAACATGTCCTGAGGCCGTGCCAGGGTGGTGCATTGTGGGGGTTGGAGAGAGCTGAGGGCTTCCCAGCATGCTTTGGGGACAGGCTGGAACAGTGCATTGTGGGAGGCAGGGCAGCACCAGAGTTGCAGCCTCCTACCACGCCCTGGGGCTGCACTGGAGTGGTGTATTGTAGGGGACAGAGGGTGCTGGGAGGGGCTCCCAGCATGTCCCGGTGCACAGCTATGCCAGAGCACTGCATTGTCAGGGGCAGAGGGGGTCAGGGGCCTTCCTAACATGCCCTGGGGCAGCACCAGAGTAGCATACTGCAGGGGCCAGGCCCTTCCCAGCACACTGTGCCAGAGCTGACATGGGGGTCTTGCAGATGGGTTTACACCACTGATGCTGGCCTCATTCTGTGGCGGCGGGGCGGAGGCTGAGGTAGCCGAGGATGAGGAGGGCGAAGACGGTCCAGGCAGCATCATTGCTGACCTCATCGGGCAGGGCGCCAGCCTGGGAGCCCAGACTGACCGCACGGGTGAGACTGCGCTGCACCTGGCCGCCCGCTATGCCCGCGCTGATGCCGCCAAGCGCCTGCTGGATGCTGGCGCCGACACCAATGCCCAGGATGGCACTGGGCGTACGCCACTGCATGCCGCCGTCACCGCCGATGCCCAGGGGGTCTTCCAGGTGAGCCTGGGCTAGGGGAGCCCCTGGCCACCCTCCATCCTGTCATGGCTGATACCCAGTGGGCCTTCTAGATGGGACCTGTGACAGCTGTCTCCAGACCCTTCCTCACCCCAGGCCTCACCCTGATACCCAGAGTGGGGTTTAGGTGGGACTTGAGCTGGGGGCTGATTTTCCCCTCACCATCACCCACTGCTTCCTCCCCCAGTCCAACACCCAAATGAAACCTGAGCCCTGTGTGCCAAACCCTGCAGGCTTTGCCCAGGACTGCTGGGGGTGGAGGGTGCTCTGGGACCCTGCAGAAAGATAGTGGTTTTCTGTGGGTGCCTGCAGTCCCCACTCATGGGTACAATCCTCCTCATCTGACAGATCCTGATCCGGAATCGGTCAACGGACCTGGATGCACGCATGCTGGATGGCTCAACAGCCCTGATCCTGGCAGCGCGGCTAGCCGTGGAGGGCATGGTAGAAGAGCTCATCGCCTGTCATGCTGACGTCAATGCCGTGGATGAATTGGGTGTGTGGCTGCCCATGGGAGGCAGGGGCAGAGGGCTGCAAGTCAGGAGCGAGGGGCTGTGGGTTGAGAGTGAGGGACATTTGGCAGGGCTTGGCAGGGGAAGGAGGTCCTGTGCTGTGGGTTCATGATGGCTGCTCCTCCCCCAGGCAAGTCAGCGCTGCACTGGGCTGCAGCTGTGAACAACGTGGAGGCCACAATTGCCCTGCTCAAGAATGGAGCCAACAAGGACATGCAGGACAGCAAGGTGAGACCCCCTCCTACTCCCAGCCCCAGGTCCCCCCTCCTGCCAGGCCTGGGAACCAAAGCTGGGGCCCCTGGGGGGGCACGAGCCTAGCTCCAAAATCCTTGGACCTCACCTCTGTACCCCACCCCCCAGGAGGAGACACCACTGTTCCTGGCAGCCCGTGAAGGCAGCTACGAGGCGGCCAAGATCCTGCTAGATCACTTTGCCAACCGGGAGATCACGGACCACCTGGACCGGCTGCCACGGGACATCGCCCACGAGCGGCTGCACCATGACATCGTGCGACTGCTGGACGAGCACAGCGCCGGCCGTAGTCCCCCTGGTGGCCTGGCACCTGCCCACGCCCTCTCACCCCTCGTCTGTCCACCTGGTGGCTTCCTGCCTGGTCTCAAGCCAGCACCAGGCAACAAGAAGAGCCGGCGGCCCAGTGCCAAGGGGGCAGGGGTGGGGGCAGGCACTGGGCCAGGAAAGGAGCCCAAGGGCCGTGGCAAGAAGCTGAGCCTTGAGTGCCCAGGAGGCCTGCTGGAGAGCTCTGTCACCCTGTCACCTGTCGACTCATTGGACTCGCCTTACGTGGCCAACCCAACCTCACCTGGCCTGGCCTCGCCTGGTGTCTTCCACACCGGCGGCTCAGCCCTCTCAGTGCCTGGGCTGTTGGAGACACCTTTCGCTGTGAGCCTGGCGCGGCTGGGAGAGGCAGGTGAGGCATCTGGCACTCTGCTGTCCATGGGCCGTGTGGGGCTGCGCCCACCAGGCTGCATGGGTCTGGGTCTGGGCATGGTGAGCCCCGTGGCTGTGCCCTTTGAGTGGCACGCCCGCCCACCTGCACCCGTCATTGGCGTGGTGCACCCAGCCACCTCCCATCCCAACCTGCACCAGTCAGGCCAGGCCTTTGCGCCTGGGCTGCTGCTGCCTGGCCCCATGACCGTGCTTCACAGCTCCCAGGTGCTTGCCAGCCCTGGGCCTGATGCCAAGGAGCCAGCCCCAGCACCTAGCACTGCCATGCCTCCACCTGCACCTGGCCCAGCCCGTGGGGAGGGGCAGGGGCAAGGGCAAGGGGGCTCCCGGCCCCCACAATACTTCAAAGCACCTGGGGGACCAGGGGCCGAGGAGTTCCAAACAGCGCCTCCACCCCCAGGTAGCGGGTACACAGAGGGGCGGTACCTGCGGGTGCCTAGTGAGCACCCCTACCTGACACCCTCGCCCGAGTCGCCCGAGCAGTGGGCCAGCCCCTCACCCCACTCCCTGTCCGACTGGTCTGAGGGCACTGGCAGCCCTGCTGTGCTGCCTCCCACCCAGACCCAGCTGCCCCCACTGCCCGATCCACCCGCCAAGATGCAGGTATTTGCCTGAGCAGGGATGGGGGAGTGCCAGGCCCCTGCTCCTGCCTTCTGTGCTAGGGGGCCGAGATCCCACCTTGCTCCTGCCTTCTGGGCTGAGGGACCAAGATCTCCCCTGCTCCTGCCTTCTTGGGTATAGGGGACAAGACCCCTCCACTCTTGCCTTCTGGGCTGAGGGGGGTCCTGAATCCCCCCTGCTTCTGCCTTTGTGGGTAGGGGTCCTGACCCTGCCCCCCACTCCTGCCTTCCAGGGTGGGGGGGCCAAGATGCCCCCTCCCCACTCTTGCCTTCCGGTCTGGTGGGGGTCAAGACCCCCCTCAGCCTTGCCTTATTGGGGACCTTCTCCCTCACCTTTTTTTTATATACAAGACAAAAGCCCCCCCCACAGGTGCCAGGGGCAGGGTGTGCCCCCTGCCTGCCTGGGGGAGGGTGTCCAGGCCCCACCCACCTTGTCTCCCTGGCCAGGCTCACAGCTCTGTTACCCCTCCCCCCCCCGCTTGTGTATAGAAGCTGCCCCACGTTGTATGCGTGTCCAGTAGGTGTTGCTGACGCACCGCCCACCCCTCCCTGCCTGGGGGTGCCTGCCTAGCAGCACCCCCACCCCTTCCCCCCACCCCATACAGCGGCTGCGGGTATTTGTGTACTGGGTACGCGGCGTCTTAGCCCCGCGGCCGCCTCGGGAAGGAACACCCCTCCCCAAACTGGGGGTCCAGCCCCCCCCCAAAGTTATCAGCACTTCATCACATTCCAGACTGTTACTTCTTGTGGCGCCTCCTTCCCCTACCCTGGGATCTGGGGGGTTTTATGGGGGCCCCCTAGGGCCACTGCCCCCCAGTGGCAGCTGACATGGGGGGGGGGGCCCTGCTAGAGCATCACTGCCACAGCCCCTGCCCTCACACTCCCCATGGTACGATGCTGACAGCCCCCCCTCCCCCACTAACCCAGTGCTTTGTACATAGGCCTGGGGGCGCCGGCAGGGCTCCCCCTGCCCCCCTCATCCCCCAGCCGGATGGGCCTAGCTCATTCTGGACCCCTGTGCAGCGCCCCTAACCCCTGTACAGATCCCTTCGCCCACCCCCCCAACGCGCGCCTAATAAACTGTAGTTAATGAGGCCCCGGCTTTGTAGCTTCTATTCATTGTTGAGGGGATGGAGGGAGGGTACCTGGGGCCCAGAGCAGAGGGGCAGGCCCTGTCCCACCAGCCCTGGCTGCAGTGCCTGATGTCCCCCCTTCTCCAGGAAGCACCTGCCAGGAGCTTTGTCCTTGCCCGGGGAAGTGAGGCTGGGGGGGGGCGGGTTACACGTAGTCACCCTTGTGCCAGCAGCAGGGCTGAGGGTAGGACCATTCCAACCAGGGGAGAAATCCCTTCCTGACCCTAATGCAGTGTCGGTCTGCCCCTGAGCAGAGGGATCAGAGCCTCTAGCCAGGATCTTCCAAGTTTAAGTCCCAGCAGGAGCCACCTCCAACCTGGGTTGCTGCCAACGCCCGGTGCCTCTGCAAGAGGTTCAGAACCTCTGACATGGAGCCAAAAGGGGGTAACATTTCCTTCCCAAGCCCAGGAGCCTAGGAGATCCCCACAGCAGAGCACAGGCATTACTAGGCCCAGAGCATCCCCGTCAAGTGCCTGTCCAGCCTCTGCTTGCACCCCTCCAGCAATGGAGACTCCACAGCTGCCCTGGCATCGATTCTACAGTCTTGCTGCTCCGCCAGGAAAGGTGTTACTGGATTTCCAGCCAAACTCAGAGCTGCTGCAGTTTCCAGCCTTTGCTCTACATCCTGCTCTCTGCAGCCAGAAAGAAAAGGCGGTGGGCAGGGCGAACAAATCACTGTCTGCCCCCCCCCCGCCCCCACACGCATGCAACCCAGGTGTCTGGGTCTCATGCATGCACATACAGTACAGCCATCAGGGTATGTGGGCATGTATGCACACATGCACAGACTTGCAGCGGGGAGCAGCGAAGAATCCCCCACCCTTGCAACTTCTGGGCCTTACTTCCCCAGAAGGCAGGTAGAGCTGCACCTTGGGGACTAGCCATAGTGCACTATGATGGATGGACAGAGAGATGGAGAGGTGGGTGAGCCTTGGATAGATGGCTGGGTGGATAAACAGGAAGATGGGTGAGTGGGTGGATGAATGGGGTGTGGCTGGGTAGATGGCTTCCTAATTTAGTTAGTCTAGAAGGTGCACCTGTGCCTGTTTCCTGCCTGAGTTCAGACCACTGTGCTGAGCTACATCTCCCTCCTTCCCCCCCACCCCATCAAGAGCCTCTGAGGGCCCCCCCCATCTCCCTAGTTTCCAGGCCCCACAGCTGTGGCTGCTGGAAGCGGGGGAGATGGTGTGGACTGGGGTGGGGAGCAGAGGGGGCTGTTGCTGATGTGGGACAGTCCTGGGGATCCCAGGGCCAGTACCATACACAGACCCCAGGTGTCTGGGGGACACAGCTGGAGACAGGGTACAGTTCAAACACCAGCAAGGGGCACCAGTGACACACATGTGTTCATTCATGTGCACATATCTGTGCATGCATGCACATGCATGTACACACCCCATACATCTGGGTCTGTCACACACACATACAGAACCCAGTGTCCAGGTCTCTCTCTCTCTCTCTCACCCTCTCAGCCTGGTCCTGGGGCTGTGACGTGGGCATTAATCCTCTTACGGGGGATCAGGTGGCTGGCATAGCTGTGGCATGCTAATCCTGTGTCGAATTAACCCATTGCAGGCCTGGATGACAGGGCCCTGGGGACTAAGCCCCATCCCAGCTGGCCCCCAGACACACAGGTCCCTAGCCCAGCAGAAAGGATTGTGTTTCTTGGGGCCCTCAGCGAGCAGCTCCCCCAACCCCACCCCCGCCAGCCTACCCCATGGGCCCAGTCACCAGGGCCACAGAATTCCCAGCATGCACTGGGCCAGGTACCATGGCCAGACTCCCAGCATACACTAGACTGGGCTCCATGAGCCAGCATCCATGGGGCTTGGTGCTGCAGGCAGGGCTCCCAGCATGCACTGTGTCCCTGCCCTCCCACCCCTGTTTGCTGAGGGCTAGGAGGAGGGGGAGGGGGGGCAGCCTGAGCTCACCTGGGTGGGGCTGTGGCATGTGCAGGGAGGGGCAGGCATGTGGCATGTGCTCCCAGGTGTGTGCCAGCTGTGCACCCCAGCATATTAACCAGAAGCAGCCCACGCCTTCCCCAGCCCCCTATGGGGCTGCCACCCTCTTTGCCCTTGCCCCCTGGTCCCAGCCTCCCCCACCACATGGCCCTGACCCCCATCCCAGCCGGTCTTTGGGGGTGGGGCTGTGAACACCCTTCCTGCCCTGTCACTGCCCCTCAGATATCCCCAGCTCCTCCCTGCCCCTTTCTGCAGGGAAAGCAGAGCAGCTGATGGGGCAGGGGGCACAGGGCAGAGAGCAGAGCAGCCAATGTTCGGCCATGTTGACCCAGCATCCTGAGTGGGGGGGGAGCTGGGCCAAGGCCCCCAGCCCCAATGCCCAAGGGCAGCCTGAGGGACCAGGAGCTAGGGGTTAGAGCAGGGCAGGCCTTTTATCCTGGGGCCTGGGCAGGGGTATGCAAACCAGGATGCCTGGGTTCTCCCCCAGCTCTGGGGGGTGCGGCAGCCCCAGTTAGGGAGGGGGTAAGGAGTCAGGACACCTGGGGTCTTCCTGTGGTTCCCCCACCCCTGGAGACCTGGCACTGGGGAGAGGAGAGCCAAACGGGGGTTGTCACAGACCACCGGCTGCTGCCCCAGCTTCACCCATGCTTATGCAAAGGAGTCGCCCATATGCTCACACATATGTGTGCACACCTGTGGGGAAGGGCAGGGGCATCATGCACACATGTGCACCCCCACACATTTACACATGCCCTCAGAGCCAGGTGGGGGGATCCCAAGCATACTCACATGTACCTGCATATGTATACGCATACACATACCAGGGAGAAAGGCAGAAGGATTGCACACTTGTGCCCAGGAGAACACATATATGCACACACATGCCATGAGGAGAGGCAGAGGAATTGTACATGTGCCCAGGTGTGCACACGCCCACAAACACACCTGCACATGCTCATGGGGACAGGCAGGGGGACTGTGTGCACACATATATGCAAGTGCCAACATGCATATGTGAGCAAGGCCAGGGGATCTTGGGCACTCTCACCTCCCCCTGCACACGTGCGCACACCTCCCTTCTCCCCCACTCACAGGCAGGCAGAGGGATCACACATTCATGAGCATGGGCATATATACCTGTGCATGCATACCTATTAGGAAGGGCAGGGGTGCACACACACACATGCACACAGATACACACACTCCACATAGGGAAAGAAAGGGGAATTGTGCACATGTACATAGACAGCCCTCCAGGCAGTTGCACATAAGTGCACCTCCCCGCCCTGCTCCCGGTTGTGGGGAGGAGAGAAGGAGATTGCACAAACACATGTACACACCCACCTACCTGTGTGGAAGGGCAAGGACACTGCACACATGTGCACATGCACACCCATGTGCACAAAAACCCAGAGGAAGGACAGCGGGCAATGCACACAGGAAAGACTGCATAAGTGCACAGGGGCATATACATCCCCATGGAGGGTCACACACGCATGTGCACACACATACATGTTCACACCCCCATGGAGGGTTGCATTATAGTGTGCCCTTCCCCAGTGGAGGGTTGCACACATGTGGGCATGCACATACACGTGTGCATGTACACACCCACCATAGAGGATCACACACACGTGTGCACACATACATGTGCACCCTTCATGGGGGTGGGCAGGGGGGTGTTGCGTGCACACACCCAGGTACACGCATGCATAAACACATGCGCACACATGCACGTACACGCAAACAGGCGCGCGCGCACACACTCACACATGCACACACAGACACACATCACACTTGCACGCACGCACGCACACACGTGCACACACGTACACACGCGCCGCGCGCACAAAGGCCCGGCCCCCCGCCCGCACCTGCCCGCGGTCCCGCCCCCCCCCGTGATTGACAGCCGCGGCGGTGACGTGAGCGGGGCGGGGCGCGGGCCGCACCTGGGCGCCGCCGGGCCGGGGATGCGGGACCCGCCGCCGCCGCCGCAGCCGGATCGGGCTCGGGGCCCGGATCGGGGCCATGCGGCGCGCGCTGGTGCCCGAGATCCGCCCGCTGGACCAGTATGACAGCGCCCGCGCCCGCCGCGCCGCCAGCCTGGCCTGGGCGCTCGCCACCGCGCACGGCGGCGCCGGTACGGCCCGGGGGGGTCGGGGGGAACGGATCCGGATCGGGGCCGGGGCCAGGGCCAGGGCCGGCAGCATCGCCCGGCGCCTGCCCCCAGCGCTGGGTGGCCGCCGCCCTGGGGGGCTGGGCCGGCTCGGACGCCGGGCTCCACCGGGGGGGACCCCGCTCGGGCCCCGCCCGGCTCTAACCATTGTCCGCGGCCGCCCCCGGGGCTGCACCTGCCGGACACAAGCGGGCCCGGCAGGTGCAGGCGTGTGCACGGCGTGTGCGTGCCCGGCCCTTTGTGTGCCCCCGGCCGGCCGCGCTTTGTTGCGGCTGCGGGGGGGCGACACGCGTGACGCGCGGGGGGATCACGCAGCTGTAACCCGCGGGCCGGGCCGTGGCGGGCAGCACAGGGTTAATGCCCGTGGGGGCACTGCCCGGGGCCGGGGGTGCCCTGCGGGGCTGGGCCGGGCCCGGCCGGCCAGGGCAGCGATGGAGCCGCTGACCTGGAAGTAACGAGGTGGGGGCTGGGCCACCGTCCTCGTGCCCTGGGCGCCCGGCTGGGGGCAAGCAGCAGGGCCTGGGATCCAGCAGGGCTGTGGGGCCAGGTCCTGGTGCGGCTGGCTTTGGGGCACACCAGGAGGCTGGCTGGTGCCCCCATGCCTGGGAACCACCAGGCCTGGGGGGCTGAGTCCCGGGTATGGCTGGCTCTGGAGGGGAGCTGAGAGCCCCCACAGCAGTGTGGTGGGTGCCCGGGTACGGCTGGCTCAGGGGGACCTGGCAGAGGCAGGGCCGGGCCGTGGTCCCCTGGCTCCCGTCTCCAGACCAGGCCCCTGCAGGGTTCAAAGTCCAGGTCCCGGTGGGAGCAGCACCTAGGCCTGGCACTGGCTGGCGCCCTCACTCGGGGTGGGGACCCACACCTCCTGCCAGGTTCCCCTGTGGGGTGGGCACTGGGTAAGAGGCCTGGAGGGGATCATGGAGCCAGGCACGAGACTCAGGTGTCTGCCCCCCATGCCGGCAAGGCGGGGTGCCCCATGCCGGATTCCTGTGGTGGGCAGGGGGGGTAATTAGTGATGTCATCTTGGTGGGGGGGGCTACAGCGGTGCATTGTGGGATACTGGTGCTGCTGCTGGAAGCAGGGGATTCTGGGTCACCCTCCTCCCCCTGCCCAGTGCAGCTTCCTCTGGGAAGTCCATGCCTGGAGCAGGACACCCCCCACAGCACTGGGAAGGTTAGGTAGAGCAGAGCCCTGCTGGGCATCATGACCTTGCAGTGGGTTGGGGAGGAAGGGGAGGCGTTGTGGCCCTGCCAGTCCTTGGCCAAGCCTGGCGCCTCGACCAAGCCCCTGGAATGGGATGCCTGGGTTCTCTCCTGGTCGGGGAAGGGAGTGGGGCCTACTGGTCAGAGCAGGGGCGATGAGCCGGGGTGCCTGGTTTCTTTTCCCCCAGGACTGGGAGGGGTTGGATCCCAGTGGTTAGAGCTGGGAGCCCTGATGCCTGGGTTCTGTCTGCCCACCCGAGGAAGGAAGTATGGGGTATAGTGGGGGTATAGGAGCCGGGACACCTGGGTTCCTCCTACTGCTGTGGAAAAAGGGCCTGGGGTCCAGTGGCTGGAGCTGGGAACCTGGACACCTGGGTTCCCCTCCCCAGCTGTGGGAGGGGTGTGGTGCTGAGTGGTTAGAGCAGGTGCGGTGTGTCCCTGCCTATGTCTAGGTCTTGCTCCCGTCCAGGACCCAGTGGCATTGTGTCAGCCATGCATGGCCTGTCCGTGGCAGGTGGGGGTCTTGCTGGCAGGCTGGGGATACAGGACCCCAGGGCTGAGGCTGGGCTGACTCTGGGGGTGTAACTCTCCCCGACTCCCCACTCCCCCCTCCACCACTCCTGCTCTCCCAGTGCAGCTCCTGGGACCTGGTGCAGCTGGGGACTCCCACAGCCCCCTGCCCTCCACCTCAGCTGGTACCCCCCACTCCTGACCTGCAGACCCCTGCCCCCACCCTCAGCCCCGCTGGTGCCTCTCACTCCTGACCTGCTGTGTTTAGCTTTGTAGCGGCCCCATGTTATCACACCCGGGTGGGGGGGTTGCCTCTGCCCTGTCCTCAGGATCTGGCTGTTCCCAGCAGGGGGTGGGGAATTCCAGGCTCAGTGCCAAGGGGGGGAGGCGGGTGGTGCCCGCGGGCCGGAGCCGAGTCCCGCGCCTGGTGCTGACTCAGTCGCGTGGGCCGCGCCACCTGCTGGGGGGGGGCACCCAGTGCTGGAATGCTTCTGCCCCAGGGTGCGGCTGGGACTAATGGGGGATGCAACATGAGGGGGCTGCGAATGGTGTCCTGACCCCCCTCAGTGCCTTGGCTGGGCAAGTTCACTGTCTGTGCGGAGAGGCTTGGGGACCCCAGCCGTCTGGGAGTGGGGCGGGGAGGGGCTTGGAGAACCCAGGTATCCTGGGGGACTCCAGGTAACCCAAACATACAAGGCCGGGAGCCCATGGGTGTAGGGAATCCCAATAGCCAAGGTGGAGTGGGCTCCAGGGAACCTGGGCATGTGGGGAGAGGGGCAGGGCTGCTCAGGGAGCCCAGGCATCTAGCTGGGGGCAGGGGCAGAGAACCTAGGCATCCTGGGGGCTCTGGGCAAAATGTATCCAGGGCTGGGGGCCTCTGGGGGTGGGGCAGGGGCTTGGGGAACCCAGGCATCTGTGTGGGGGAGCGTACAGGTCAGGGCACTCAGGTGTCTGTTGGGGGGGGCTCTGGGGAACCCAGGCATTTGGGGGTGGAGGGAGTTTGGGGAGCCCAGGTGTCTGGGGGCTGGTGGCCATGGCTGGGGCAGCCGCACCTGGGCTGGGCCTGGAGCCAAGAGCAGCAGGCCCGACCTGTTTCCCCGCCCCAGGATTCCCACCTACTTCCGCCATCTCATCAAAGAAGTTGGAGGGGTGGGGGCAGGCAGGCAGGGCCAGGGGTAGGGGTCATCTGCAGAGGTAGGGGGACAGGGGATGGCAGGACTCAGACTCACACCAGGGGTTGACCCCCAGTGCATTGTGGGAAGAGCCTTGCTGGGGCCTCTCTGGGACCGGCTGTGAAGGAATTAATGGGAGATGGCTCAGGGTGTGCTCGGGTGGAGGGGGTGCCCCTCCCCAGCTTCAAACCTCAACCCCGCAGCTGGGGTGGTGCTGGGGGTCACCCCAGCTGCCGCACAGGGCTCCCGGGACTGAGGTATCTGGGGCTGGGCTCCCAAGTACTGGCATGGGCGGCTGCCCGTCTGTCTACCTGTCTGTCTGCACCCTCCCCTACCTGGGAACCCCGCTGCGGCGTGGGGGCCGCCCCGCCCCGACGCGTCTGCACAGGCCCCGGGAGGGGGGGGGCCCTTCCCAGCCCGGCGGCCACCCCGCAACCCTGCTGTGGGGGGTAGGGAGAGAGTCAGGGCTCCTGGGCTCCTCCCAAAGCCCTGAGCTGGGGACCTGGGGGCAGGGCAGGGCTCCCCCTTGACCCTTGCTGGGGCTGGGGCTGGGCCTCGGCTTGCCTGGGATCCTGGCTTCTTTGGGAGGGGATTCCTTCACAGCCCCCACCCCAATCTGCCCTTCACCCTGGGACATGGGGGCTCCTGGGTGTTGTGGTGGGGGAGGGCGGGATGGCAGTACCATAGCAAAGTGGGGGGGCGAGCGGGGCAATAGCCTGAGGCGCCAAAGCAAAGCGGTTTCAACAAGTGCTGACCAGATGCAGGGAGGGTGGTTCCCACCTTTGCGTACACTGCTGGGCAAGCATGGGGGGGCATGTGCCCCCTGGATATGTGCTGGGGGCAGGGTGGGCTGCCACTGCGGGCTTTGCCCCAGATGCCAGACTTGCTGCAGCACTGTGGAGTGGTATAATCTGGGGCTGCTGCAGAAGCCTGGTGGGTATGTGGGGGGCATCAGAGACCTCTTGGACCTGTATGGAGGGGATCAGAGTTTGTCAGGGGCAGGGGAGGCTGCCAGGGCAGTAAAGGAGTGGGGTGGGTCCTATGGGGGGCGGGGGGTCCCAGAGAGCTAAGAGGATGTGGAGGAGGGTCATGTGGGAGATTGGGGGGGTGGGCTAGGGCAGAGGGCTGTGCAGTGTGTGAGGGGGGGGTCTTGCAGAGGTCAGGGAGGCCCTGTGGGGCTGGGGGATGTCCTCTGTCACAGCACAGTCTGACACCACACCTCCCTCCCTCCTAGGGAAGGTGCCCCCGGAGCTGCAGGAGCCGGTGTACACGGACCAGTATGCACAGGAGCACGTGAAGCCACCGGTGACACGCCTGCTACTGTCAGCAGAGCTGCTGTGCCGTGCCTGGCGCCAGGCCCTGCCAGGGGCCGAGGGTGGTGGGCCCCCCCGTGACCACGCTGCCCTCCTGGCCCTGCTGGCCCAGCGTGGCCTGGCTCCTGCCCTGCACGGCCGCCCCGTCACCACTGCTGACCTGCACCACGCACCGCTTAACATGGTGCGGATGGCAGGGCCCAAACACCAGAGCTCTATAGGGTGTGGTGTGTGTGTGAGCACACGTGTGTGTCAGGTGTGTGTGTGTTTGTGTGTGTGTGCATGAGTTCATGTGACTGTCATGGACACCTGTGTTTTCTGTACGTGCATGTCCCGGACACCTGGGGGGGAAGGGGGAATTTGGCCTGGACAGCTGGGTTCTGCAAGGAGTGGCCTCTGTCTGTGCATGTCCCAGGGGCCTGGGTTCTGTGTGCACACATACTGGTGTCCTGGATGTCTGGGTTCTCTGTATGCACGTGTTGCAGATGCCTGCAGCAGGGGCAAGTTGTGTGTGCGTCCTGGATGTCTGTGTTCTGTGGGGGTTCGTGTGTGTGTTTCAGAGGCCTGGGTTCTATGTGTGCATGTACAGGCATCCTGGACACCTGGGTTCTCTGTATGTGTGCGTGTCCTGGATGTCTGAGTTGTCTATATGTGCATGTGCCCCAAATAATTGGGTTCTGTGGGTGTGTCCATGTGTATCCTGGATGCCTGACTTCTGTTTGTGGGTGGGTTTTTGGGTGGGGTGTGTATGTGCATGCACGCCAATGCCTCAGACACCTGGGTTGTCTGTATGTGCAGGTATCTCAGATGCCTGGGAGCAGGGGTGTGTGTGTCCTGGGTACCTCGGTTCTGTGGAGAGTGGTCTCAGTGTGTGTCCCAAATGCCTGGGTTCTGTGTGTACATGTACCAGTGTCCCAGACACCAGGGTCTCTGTATATACGAGTGCCCCAAACACCTGGGTTGTCTGTACGCATGCATCCCCGATACCTGAGTTCTGTGGGGCATAGTGTGTCTGTGTGTCCTGGATACCTGGCTTGTGTGTAGGTGTCCTGGATGTATGTGTTCTTGGGTGGGGTGGGGTGGAGTGTGTATGTGTGTGCACGCCAATGTCCTGGATTCCTGGGTTGTCTATGTGTGTGGATGTCCCAGACACCTGGGTTCTCTGTGTGTGCCTGGCAAGCCTTAGCTGGGCAGGGTGCTGGCTGTGCAGCAGGAGCCTGGGGGCTGCCAGGACATGGGCCCCTCTGACTGGGTTTTGGGGTGCTGCAAGAGCCAGGTTGTGACCTCAAGGGTGGGGCAGGGGCTCACTGCGATTCTTGCCCCAGATGCTGGATCCTGGCTGGCTCCCAACCCCTCCACAGCTGGATCTGGGGGTACTGTCAGGCCTCTCTCTCCCTGGTGTGTGTGGGGAGGGGCTCACATCCAGGGAAGGCCACAGGGAGGAGGCATCTCCTCACAGTGCTGCCTACAGGGGCATTGGGACTAGAAAAGGGGTGGGTGCGTGACCTGGACATGTACATGCATGTGGAACCCAGGCATCCGTGACACTTGGGTATTGTAAGCACACGTGCATGTGCGCACATGTCTCAGACACCCAGATTCTGTGTCCGTCTGCATGTCCCAGGCACCTAGGTTCTGTGACCATATGTGCCTGTTCTGTGTATGTGCCTGTCCTGGATACCTGGGTTCTGTGTTTGTGCTGGACACTTGAGCTCTGTGAACGTAGATGCACATGTGTGTATGTCTTGGCCATCTGGGTTATGCATGTTTTGGATGCCTGTGTTGTATGAACATGTGTACAAATCTCCCAGATGCCTGGGTTCTGTGAGCATACGTGTACAAGTCTCTGGGACACCTGGGTTCTGTTTGCATGTGTGCATGCCATGGATGCCTGGGTTCTGTGAGCATGTGTATGCATGTGTCCCAGACACCTGGGCTCTGTGTGCACTTGTGCACCTATCTTTGACACCTAGGTTCTGTGAATTTGCATGTTCTGGATGCCTGAGTTCTGTGAGTGTGCATGTGTATACGTGCATGTCTTGGATATGTGTAGAACCCAGGTGTGTGTACATCTTTTGGGTGCATGCAAAGGTGTGTGCATGTCCCAGACACCTGGGTTCTGTGAGCATGCATGCGTGTGCATGTTAGCATGTGTATTCCAGATGCCTGAGTTCTGTGTGTATGGATGTTCCAGACACCCGAGTTCTTTCTGAGGTTGTGTGTGTGTGCGTGTCTTGGACATGTGGGTTCTGGTACACGTGTTTTGGATGCTTGGGTTCTGTGAGCATGCATGCGTGTGCATGTGTTCCAGACACCTGTCTTCTGTCAGCATGCATGTGTCCCCAGTGCCTGGGTTCTGTCCCTGCCCAGGGAGGGCCCTCTGGCCTGTTTACACCTCTGTGGGCAGGGAGCTGCTGCTGGCTCTGTGGAGCAGCTGGGTGGAGGGGGGGTGAGAGGGGGTGTCTGCCCAGGGTTCCCTTATTGTGGCATCTAGGGCTTCCTCAGGAACGCTATTGGCACTGTTCCTCTCTGCAGGAGGGGGAATTGGGGAGTCCCCCCACAGCACAGACAAAGGGGATTAGCAGCTACTGGGCAGAACAGGGCTTGTGGGTGAAGGGAGGCTGCAGACACAGAGGGCAGCAATGGTCTTGCCCTCTGCCAAGCATGGCTGGGGGCCACACAGTGTATATGGGGGAAATAGGGTGTCCCTGTGCCAGCAGGGTCCAGTCTGCTGGGTCTGGGCTTAGCTGACACCCCCTCCCCCACCCCCTTACTGGGTTTAATAGTTGCTGAAGGGTTGTTAAGTATTAACCAGGCTTGGGGGGGTGCAGTACCAGGCAGAGCCCGCTAAGCGGGTTACCACCTGCTGGGGCTGGGGGAGGGGCAGGCCTAGCCCTGATCCTAGAGGCAGGAGTCCCTGACTGGGGGAGGGTCAGCACCACACTGATAAGGTGCGGGGGGAAGTAGCTTTGGGTGCTTTCTCCATGGGTCCCCAGTCATAGGGAGGCTAGTCTATCCCCCAAAAGCCTCAGCTCACTGTGGGGAGGGGAGGACACAATAGGCCATGGCAGAACCCAGGAGTCCTGGCTCCTACAACCCCTCTGGAAGCTGTTGCCAGTGCCCCACTCCTTCTCAACCCCCACCCCCATGACCTGGGGACACTGAAATTACTGCCCCAGGGGGCTGAGGAAGGGGTCTGGCTTTGCCCCGCCAGGCCAGGTGCAAGTCTCTGGCCTTGGGTAGCAGCTGTGGTGATGAGGCCTTGGGCAATGTCAGGCCTTGACTGGGGGGCATACATACCATGTGGGGAGGCTCCCACATTGAAGGCTGGGGGATGCCCTGAGTGGTGTTTGCAGCAACAGGGCCTTAGGCAGTGGCAGGAGGGTTGGGGCCTAGGGTGGTGTCCATAACAATAGGCCCTGGGCCAGCTGGGATCTCCCTGGTTTGGGGGTCTTGGGTGAGCCCCAGGGGGTGACCCACATGCTTGTCTATCCTGGGAGGTCAGGCCCTCAACCCCCAAGGGCTGTAAGGGTGTCAGTCTGTGCTCCATTTACTAAGGGGGAGCATGGGGCTGGGTGGGCCAGGGAGTGGCTGAGGTACTACCAGGGGGAGGGGGGTACCAGGCAGGGCTGATATTTGAGGGGGGGCTTGGTGGGTGGTGTCAGCTGCAGGCAGGTCTCAGGGTTGGGGGAGGCAGTCTGAGCCATTTGGGGGCATGGGGCCCAGTTGGAGGTCATCTCTGTGGGATGGGGGGGATCCTGAGGGCTGTCTGTAGTGTGGCAGGGGGGTTGTAGGATTGAGATGTTGCCCCAGGGATCAGGGAGCTGCTGACTCGGAGGGATGGGGGTCCAGGGCCAGTGCTGACCCCCCTGCCGTCTGCAGGGTGCCCACCTGGCTGTGATTGACTCACTCATGGTGGCGTTTGCTACAGAAGCCACGAGCTCGCTGCCCACGCCCCTGGGCATGGACACAGGGCCTGATGCCTGGGAGCAGAAGCTGCTGTGCTGGGTGGACATGGTATGGGGCTGGGGTGCAGTGTGGGGGCCAAAGGGCATGGGGAGGTGCTGGGTGGGGGGCAGAGGGCATGGGGGGGCTTGGGTGTTTTGGAGTCTGTAGGGGGGGTCATGCCACAGGGCTGCAGTGCCCTCAGGGGACCAGACCTCTAGTGGAGGGCTGGGGTCTCCCCTTGCCCCCCCAGCACAGACTAACACCCTCCCCCCACAGGTGACTCGCAAGCTGCAGGAGAGCACAGAGCGGGAGAGTTCCCAGCGTCCTGCCCCAAGCACCGAAGGGCTGGCCCAGCCCTCGGCCCCCAGCCACAAGGTGGGTGCCCCTGGTGGCATAGAGCGGGGGCCTATTTGGGTGGGGGGGTAGGCACCACAATCTCAGGGGTCTCCCTCTGTGCTCCCCCCTCTGGGGGTCCCCCTCCCTGCTGGCTCTCACTCTGGGGGAGCTGTGGCTGGTCCCCACTCCTTCCCCCCGTTTTGGGGAGTCCCATTCCCCTCTCGAGCTGGAGGGGTCCGGCTAGTCTCAGCCCCCCGTGCTTGCCCCTGCCAGCCTGTCCTGCCTTTTGCCCCCCAGGGGTGGCTTCTTGTGGCTCCGGGCCCCTGCCCGGGGTGCAGCAGCACCCCCCACCCCCAGCTGGCGCGGTGTGACGCTCCTGTCTCTTCTCTTCTGCGCCGCTCTCCTCCTCCGGCGCCTTTCTCCTTCCTCCGCTTCAGTGTCCCACCCGGTGGTACTGGAAACTGGTTCCTGTAAGTGGGCCTCTCTGTCTTCTCCCCCCGGCCCCCATGCTGGGGACCAGGGGCTGCATGCCGGGAGCCCTCGAAGAAAGGATGCTGGGCCCCACCGCACCAGGGGGAAGCGGGGCGAGTCGGGTATTGTGAGATGGAAAAGTGCCCTCCAGGAGGTGATGGGGCAGCCTCAGGGCATTGTGGGATGCAGGGGGTACCAGCTTGGTGTGAGCCAGTGCACTGTGGGATAGAAAAGTGCCCACCATGGGACAGTGAGGTTAGCCTAGGGCATTGTATAGGGGGCCACCCCAGGGCATTGTAGGGTGGAGATGGGGTGCCAGGTTGGGGGTGGCCCAGGGCATTGTGGTGCCTGCTGTGGGGCAGTGGGGACAGCCTGGGGCACTGTGGGATGGAAGGGCTGCTAGCTTGGGTGGGGTGCAGGGGTGGCCCAAGGCATTGTGGGATGGAAAAATGCACACCATGGGCAGTGAAAGCAGCCTGGGGCATTGTGAGAAGGAAAGGTAATAGGGGCAGCCCAAGGCATTATGGGAACGGGGATGCAGCCTGAGGCATTTTGGGAATGAACTGGTGATGCCAATTTGACTATGCCAGTTTGCGGGGGTGGAGCAGGAGTGGCCCAGGGCATTGTGGGAATATGAGGTAGTGTCTGCTGGGGGAGGTGGGGCAGTGATGGTCCAAACCATTGTGGGATTGGGGAAGCATGCCTACTTTGGGGCTGACAGCCCAGAGCATTGTGGGATTGGGGCTTGGGGCCATGGCAGTGGCCCCAGGGCACAACAGCCAGCCCCAGGGGTGATGAGGACAGCCCACAGCATTGTGGCAATGTGGGACCATTTGTGCCAGGGCAGGGGAGATTGTGGCATAGAGCATTATGGGATAGTGGGGGGTGGCATGGTCTCTCCCATGGCTGTGGTAATGGAGGGGGTTGAGAGATGTCCTGCTGGGGGGCTGGAGCATGGGTGCCTGCATCCCAGCATCCTTTGCTCACTCTCCCCTCCCCACTTCTGTCTCTTAGCTCCTGCCTGTGGTTCTGGGGAGGCTGTGCTGAGTGGGGGGGGCACCACCTGAACCAGGCTGGTGTAAGCAGAGATCCCCTTTGTGAATGGGGTTCCCCAGCTGCAGCCACTTTGGGGGTGGGGGGTCAGTGCTGAGCTAAGAGACCCCAAGGGGGGTAGCATGCAATGCCCTCCTCCCTTCTGCTTGCTCCCCCTCTCCTCCTTCCCACCCCCCCCACCAAAGAGTCTGGGGTCCCAGCCACTGCCCCAAGGGTTAGCCAGCTCCAACTGATACTAGAGTGGGGGGCGGGGGCAGCAGATGGCGCTGGGAATGCGCACTGGGAAGGTTGTGTTACCCCTCCTGCACCCCCTTGGGCTGCCCCCTGCAGGCCTGGCTGCCCCCCCACCCCACCCCCATCACCCACACCCTCCAACTGGGGCATTGATGAGGCTTTCTCTTTCCTTTGCTGCTGGCTCCAGCATGCCATCGCTTTTTGTTTGAAGGAGTCGGGGAGTAAACCTCCTGTGGTAATGTATCTGCTATGCCCGCCCTGCTGCGCTTCCCCTGCAGCCTGCCCTGGGCTGGGGGGGGCGGGGGCTTTAGGGTGCCCACCTCTGCCCCATAGTAGCTGGTACTACCCACAGCTTGCCCTGAGCTGTGGGTGCTCTGGCCCTGGTGCCCTGTGCAGCCCATGTCAGGTCTGGGCAAGGGTGTGTCCAGGCTCAAGGCCTCGTGGCATGCCTCCTCAGTCAGCCTCTGTTGTGTCAGCCTGGCATGGGGCTCCCATACTGCCTGGATCTGGGCTGCCCAGCTTCTGGTGTGGATGGGAGGTTGACACCCCTCCTGGCCTCAGCCCCTTCTCCCATGCCCCTGGAGGGGTCCCTTGGACCCCAATGTCTGGGCCCAGACCCCCAGTGTGGTGCCAGCCAGGGCAAAGAGGCTGCCCCCTTCCCTTCCCCTCCCCATCCAGCTGGGTGTCCATCTGTCTGGCTGTTGTCTGTGCCTGCTGGCTGTGTCTTGTCTCTTGTGTGGGGTCCTGGATTGCAAAGGGGGAGTCTCTCCTTGTTGTCGCATCCCCCCCCACCCTGCTTCATCTCTGCCAGGCCTGTGGGGCAGCGCTAGGCCCTGGGATGGGAGTGGGGCTCAGTCAAACTGCCCTAGCCCTGCCCCTTTTACCCCTGGGACCCCAGCCACAGCCCCTCCCCTCTCCCTTCTTCCCCCACCCCACCCCCAGCATGTGGCTCCATGTCAGGGTACCCCTCCCACCCTTCTGTGGGTAAGGGAGGCATCAGCTTGGGGGTGGGGGGTTGGTGGGGGGAGCAGGTGCCTGCCCTCAGCTTTTGGTGGGGGGGGGTCCTGCACAGAGGTGGCCCTGGTACTGACCACCCTCCGTCTACTTTCAGATCCGGTACCGGAAGGACAAGGTGCTGCCCACGCAGGCACCCTGTTTCCCTGCCATCACCGGCCTGCAGGACTTGGCCAGCGGTGCTGCCCTGGCAGCCATGCTGCACTACTACTGCCCCCAGCTCATACGCCTCGAGGGTGAGCTGGAGGGGCACCTTAGGGCAAGCAGGACTATGGTGGGGGAGGAACAGGGCCAGGGATGGGGTACTGCAGGGGTGGGAGGGGGTGCTACATGGTATGGAGGGCACTGTAGGGTGGGGTGGGAGGTCAGTATGGGGTGCAGGGGGCTTGGCACTGCATGGGAGTTGTGGGGGGTGCCATGGGGTAGCTGGGCACTGGATCGGGACTGGGTCCCTGAGGTGGAGGATGTTGTGGGGCTGTGTGTGACCCCCCCCCCCGCCTCCCTTCTCCAGACGTGTGCCTGAAGGAGCCAATGTCCGTGGCTGACAGCCTGTACAACCTGCAACTGCTGCAGGACTTTTGTGCCCGCCGCCTGGGAGGAGGCTGCCCACTGGCCTTGGAGGACCTGCTCTACATGCCCCCTGCCCTCCGGGTGAGCAGGGGTACCAGGCTGCCATGGGTTAAGTCCCTCGGGGGTGGGGGGAGGGGGCAGTGTATCTGGGCTAGGCTATGAAGGGTTAAGTCCCTGGGATGGTGGGAGGGCACTCTGCCTGGCTCTGGCCTGTCCCCACTTCTGCAGCAGCCAGAGGCCTCTTAATGAGGCCCCTAATGAGACCCTGTGGTGCTAATTGGGCCTGGCACCATAGGGCAGGGATGCCGGCATCTGCTTGGCATAGCCCACCTTGCAGGGTGGCGGGAGGGAAGGGTCTAGTTTTCCCAGTTCTCCTGCACCCCTAGGGTTTGGTCGGGGGGGAAGGGGATGATGTGTGGGAGGGGAGTGTCCACAGTGCCCAGACCTTAGCATGGGTGCTTCCTCCCCCCTGCCCCCCCCCAACACACACAGGTGAACATAGGGGCCTTCCTGGCTGAGCTCTTCCTGTGCTTTGAGGTGCTGAAGCCTGACTTTGTGCAGCCCGGTGATCTAGGAGACCTAAGAGGTACCCTGGAAAGGGCGTGGTGGGGGGTGCTCCCTGCTGTGCCTGAAGATCCGGCACCACCTTGGAGGGGGAGTAGGAGTGGATGCATTGGATGTGGGGGAGGTCCGAGTGCCCTCTACCCCCTGGAGCTGTGCCAGGGTGGGGGCTGGGCTCTAGCCTCGGGGCGGGGGGGACTGCCCTGCTCTGCATCCTGTCGGGGTGGAGGGGACTGGCTGCTGGGCTGGGGACAGCAGGGCTGGGTGAGGTAGGGCTGGGGCTGAGGGCAGTGCTGTCTTTGCAGACTCCCCGGGGCTGAGTGATGCCCTGACCCCCAACAGCAGCGGCAGCAACAGGTGCGTGTGGGGGAGCAGCTGGGGGCCCTGATCCCCTGGGGAGACACTAGGGGGCGCTGTGTCGGGGAGCAGCTGGGGATGCTGTGCTCCTGTTGGGGAGCCCAGGATAGTGAGCATCTTCTTGGGGTTGGGGGGTTGGGCACAGCGCCCCCTGGTGGTCACCCGGTGCAGCGCACCCTGCACCTGTCCCAGGAGCTGGGGTGGGGGGTGTAAATAAGAGGCTTGGTGCATCAGGCCCCTCTGTCTGACCTGCCCCCACCCCGTGGTCTCTCTCACAGCAGCTCCCCCGTGTTCAGCTTCCGGCACCCATTCTTCCCTGGGGCAGCAGCACTGTCTCCGCTCCGTGGCTCACCTGGTGAGAGACCCCCTGGCAAGGTGGAGGGGGCTCCGGCCTGGTTCCCCCTACTGGAGGTGTTGTCTGTTGGGGGGGCAGGGTCAGAGCTATTGGGAGGGATAGGGGGTGTGAGCAGGCCTTGACTGTGTGGGGGCCGGGGGGACTGAGCAGGTCTGACTGTGTCCATGTCCATCTATCTTCCCCTCCCCCCAACCCCCCAGGGCCCTTGCACCACTCGACCTCGATGTCCCATGTGGAGGGTGGCTTCAGCAAGGCCTGGAGCAGGAAGCAGCTCAGGTGGGAGTGGTAGGGGGCAGGGACCACTTGGGGGGGTCATTGTGGGTGGAGGCAGTGGGCTGGGCGGCCAGCAAGAGGGGCTGGGGGCTGTGGGGATGAGGGGCTTGGGGTTGGAACCTGTTTCAGGAGGGGCTGGAAGATGCCCTTGCCCATTTTAGGGCATATGGGGGCTGAGGCTTTGTGGGGAGGGGTTGGGAAGCTCTGTCCCTTTGGGGGCATCCAGAGGGCCCCTGTACTTGTTGGAGTTGCGGGGGGAGGGTCTGGAACTCTCTGGGGGTCTGTCTTGTTGGGAGAACTTTGGGTGTCAGTAATCACTTAGGGGCAGGGGGGCTGGGGGTAGCCTGTCCCTTTTGAGGAGGTGTCCCTGGTCACATTGAGGGGTACAGGAGGGTGAGAGAGTCTGGGGCCCTGTGTAATTGTTTGGGTTTGGGGTCTGTCCCTGGGGGGTGCTCCTGGCCCCATTGGGGCCACCCGTGGGCCCCAGTCCCTTTTGGGGCAGATGTGCAGGGGGGCCAGTTCTCACCACTCACGTCCCCTCCATTCCTTCCCCAGCAGCCACCCACTGTCGCAGGCGGTGTCGTTCAGTATCCCCTTTGGGCTGGACAGCGATGTGGACATTGTGATGGGCAACCCTGTGGGACTGCTGCGCTCAGCCAGCTCTGACAGCCTGGCACCGCCCCGGCGTGCCCACTCCCCTGCCCCAGCCTCAACCCCAGTCACCCGTGCCATCCACAAGCTGCCCCTGACCCCCAAGGTGGCAGCAGTGGCTGGGGGGGCTGCAGAGCCCCCACTGGAGAATGGGCTGGCTGAGGCGCTGGGTGAGCTGCCCACCATCGAGGAGGCATTGCAGATCATCCACAGTGCCGAGCGCCTGGTGCCTGATGGCGCCCCCGCCGGCTTCTACCTGCACTCGCCTGAGCCCTCAAAGGTGCCCGAACCACTGCCCATGGCTTCCCCCCGCACCCGCCATGGGCCCCCAAATGGTGACGACGCCAGCTCACCTAGCTCGGGCTCCTCAGGCGGCTCGGGTGTGCGCATGACCAGCTTTGCTGAGCGCAAGAAGAAACTGGCAGCAGGCACAGGGCCAGAAGCAGGTCCAGAGCGGGCAGCAGAGCCGGGCCCAGCAGGCAGCGCAGCCCTGAGCTCAGAGATGAGTGAGCTAGGTGCCCGGCTGGAGGAGAAGCGGCGTGCCATCGAGGCCCAGAAAAAGCGCATTGAGGCTATCTTTGCCAAGCACCGCCAGCGGTTGGGCAAATCAGCCTTCCTGCAGCTGCGGCGTCATGAGACTGGAGATCCCATGGCCCAGCCGCCAGCACCACCACCACAGGAGAGAGATGAGGAGCAGGGGGCACCACCCGGACTCCCGCGGCCACGCCAGGTCAGCTTCTGCCCAGAACCAGGGGGCACCAAAACAGAGGAGGAGCTGGGCGACTACAACCGAGCCGTGGCCAAGCTCAACACAGCACTGACCTCACTGCAGCTGGACATGCAGCGCCTGAGCGCGCAGCAAGAGCGCCTCCTTCAGGACAAAAGGCCCAGCCAAGCCTGGGTCATCCCAGCCCCGAAGGGCAATCGCCCACCCCCCACCTCTGCAGCCTCCTCACCCCCCCGCCGCCCACCCAGTGCTGTGGTCACAACTGCCCCCCGCTCCCCGCAGCCAGTGCCCCGGAACCGCACAGCGCCTGCGGCTACCCCGAAGAGCCCCAAGCGGGCACGGCCAGTAGAGCTGAAGCTGCCACCACTTACGCGGGTTCTGACACCGCCGCAGAATGTCGACACACTGCCGCATCTGCGCAAGTTTTCACCCAGCCAGGTGCCCGTGCAGACCCGCTCCTCCATCCACTTCTCCGAGGACGAGGGGGAGGCTGAGGTGCCTGAGCCCCCGGCCCAGCCCCAGCCAGAGTCACCTGATCCAGGGCCAAGGGGCGGGCTGCGGGGGGCAGGGGGGCCACGAGCGTGTGGGGATGGTACCAGTGATGCCTCATCGCCTGGGGAGCCACGCAGCAGCCTGGTGGAGGTACCACTGGGCAGCCTGCATACTGGCAGTGACAGTGATGAGGACAATGGGGCCGACTCCCTCGAGGGCTCTGTGGCTGAGGGGCTGGAGCCTGAGCCCCGACCCAGCCTCGGCTTCTACTTCAAGGTAAGCGGGTACTGCAGGGGAAGCGGGGAGGGAGGGTGGATGATGGAAGCAGGGTGGGAAGGGGGCTAACACTGCCTGGGGATGGGGAATTGGCCATGGGGATGGAGGGGGTGATGCTGGGGGGCCAGCTTCTAGGGATGTGGGGCCTGGGGCCTTGGGGAGGAAGAGGGAGTGATGGCAGGGGTTGGCAGAGCCAGGATACTGGGGGGGTGGGATGAAAAGGGGACTGGCATTGCCTGCAGTTGGAGGGCTCAAGGGGGGGCAGTGAGCAGGTAGATGAGACATTGTGGGGGGCATGGCTCTGGAGGAGGGATTGATAAAGGTGGGCTGGGGAGGGGGGCAGGACCCTGGAGATGCAGAGGGGTGAGAAGGAGGCTGGGACTGCCTGGGGGTGGGGATCAAGGTGGGCACCCAAACCTTTGGGGATGGAGGGAAGGTGTGGGGGGGGCTAGGGCCCAGGAGAGGGTGGTGACGGGAGCACTGGGGAGCAGGACGGAGGACATGAGAGGTGCCACAGGCTATGGCCAGCCCTGTGCTGTGGGGCTATGACCATGCTTATAGGCACACCCTGCCCCAGTTGAGCCCCCCACTCCCTGCACAGGCTGAGGCAGAGGCAGCCGTGGAGGCAGAAATGGCGCAGAAGCGGGCCAGCCTGCTGGAGCGGCAGCAGCGGCGCAGCGAGGAGGCACGCCAGCGCCGGCAGTGGCTGGAGGCAGAGCGCGAGCAGCGGCGGGAGGAGGCACCACGGTGAGGGGAGTGTAGCAGAGCAACCTGGTGTAATGGGGCTGGGAAGGCCAGGCAGCTGCAGCTCCAGCCTGGGCAAGGGCCTAGTCTTCAGCAGCAACCAAAGTTTCAGCTCTTGGCTAAAGGAGTTGCTTAAATCTTATGGCTGGGAAAGGGGTAAAAAATATGTCCCAACTCAGGGCCTGGTATGGAGGATCCTCTACTGCTGTCAGGCTGGGGGGGGGGGGGGTCTCATCTGGTGCTGAGTGGGGTCCCATGGGTGAGACAAGGTGCTAGTATAAGGAGCAGTTCCATGAGGGCTGGCAGGGCCCTGTGGATGCTGGACCAAGGGGTGGGAAGTCCTATGGGGGTGATGGGCTGGGGTGAAGTGGGGCAGGGCATAAGGGTTGGGAGGGTGGGGCATGGGACTGGCAGGGCCCTCTGGGTGCTTGGGGGATCCCATGGGTGTTGGGGGGGTCCCTATGCTGTGCCATCACAGCTGTCTGTCCATTTGGCAGGCTGGAGGTGGAGGAGCAGAGCCGGGCGCCGGCACCAGTGCTGGAGCCAGAGGAGGAGAGTGCGGCAGGGCTGGCCTCAGGGGGCGCTGTGGGAGCCGGGGGCCGGCGGGGAGCTTTCACTCGGCAGGAGCACCAGCGGCGTCAGCAGCTCAAGCTCATGGAAGACCTGGACAAGGTGCTGCGGCCCAAGGCACCTGGTGCCCGGCCACACCGGCGCGGCCGCCCCCGCACCGTCTGTGATGACTCTGCCCTGGCTCGCAGCCCCCCGAAGGGCCTGCTCGGTAGGGTGGGGGACAGCTTTGGGGACCTCAGTGTGGGGGATCAGGGGGCCTAGGGAGGGGGTCCTCTTGGCTCAGAGAGGGGCAGGGGGCTCCCAGGGATGGGGGGGGGGGCTCTGTGTGTGCAGAGCTCTGACCTCATGAGGCAAGGAAGGCTGTAGGGCGGTTAGGAGGCTGTGAGGTGACCATGGGAGCGGGTGGAGGTGCTGTATGTGGTTGGGGAGCTCTGTGGGGCACAGGCCCAGGAGCCTGGGGTTGGGGTGGGAAAAAGTGATAGCAGTGTCCCGCTGGCAGGTGCACGGCTGAGCAAGGTGTACTCCCAGTCCACCCTGTCCCTGTCTACCGTGGCCAATGACCCCAGCAACGCCCTCAGTGTCAAGCATCCATCCAGGTGAGCCACAGGGGGGCACCAGGGTTCCTGCTGTCCTGGGTGGAGGAGACAGAGGAAGAGCCCTGGCTATGACAAAGCAGGGGTTGTGCCCAGTTAGCACGGGAGGGAGTGTGGAGGGGCAGGCAATCCCCCTTTCCCCCACTGGCTGACCCCCCCTGACCCCTTCCCCCTCCAGGGCAGCATCGCCCGTGTCCCCAAGCCGTCTCCTCAGCACCCAGAGCCGTGAGCGGGACTGGGAGAATGCATCCACCGCCTCCTCGCCGGCCTCTGTGCCTGAGTACACAGGTGAGGACTGTCCCCCTCCCCCCCCCCCCCCAAGTATCCAAAGGAGTTTCCTCCATCACCAGGTACTTGGGGAAAGGGACCTTACTCTCCTCCCCCTCCTCCTCCTCACAGCCCTGAGTAGGGGGAGGGACTGCCCAGACCTTGGTACACAGATTCTGCCCCGTACCCCAGCTTCCCACAACCCAGGTCCCATATGGACCCTTGCCCACATCCAGCTCCCAGAACCCAACAGGATCCAGCCCCCTGCCCAGCACCCCCAGGTGCACAGTACCCCCTATCCAGCCAGGCCTCGCTGCTCCCGTTCCTCAGCAGGTGCAGTTGCTGCTGGGATGGGGGGAAGGTGGTCTGGCTCTGGCCTCTGCCTGGGGAGGTGGTTGTCAGGAGAGGGGCTGGGTTGAGCCCTCCACAGCTGTCCCAGCTTTAACAGCACCCCCTGGTCCCTCCCCCGGCAGGCCCAAAGCTATACAAGGAGCCAAGCGCCAAGTCCAACAAGCACATCATCCACAATGCATTGGCACACTGCTGCCTGGCCGGCCGTGTCAATGAGCCCCAGAAGAACCGTGTGCTTGAGGTCTGTTGTAGTGGGGGGGCAGGGGGTTAGTGCCAGCCTGGCTGTAGTGGGGTGTGGGCACCATGGAGCCCCAGTTTCAGCCACCTATAGACCCTGCCTGATGCGGGGGGCGTCCTGGGCTGGGGGCCAGTGGGTACTGAGTAGGGGGATCCCCTGCTGGATGGTGGGCTGGGGGGGATCCTGGAGGGGTCCTGAGAAGTCCCATGGGGTCTAGACAAGGGGCTGGTTGGGTAGAGCAAGGGGGAATAGAGGCTGAGGCATCCCCTGTGGGGGCTGGCCTGGGGTGGGTGGGGAAGGACCCATTGGCTCTAGGTTGTGGGGCCTGGGCTAGGGGTCGCATGAGGGCTGGGGGGGTATCACATGGGGGCAGGTCAGGCTGGGTGGGGGGAGCCTCATGGGGACTGGGCTTGTGGCAGAAGGGTCTGAGGGGTTGCTAGGGCAGGGGACCATGTCCCATCGGCACTGGGGTGTGGGGGCTGGACAGGGGGCAGGGTCCCATGGGCACTAGGTTGTCTCCTGTCCACCCCCCTCTCACCCACCACCCCTACTTTGCCCCCCAGGAGATTGAGAAGAGCACGGCCACTCACTTCCTGATCCTGTTCCGTGATGGCGGGTGCCAGTTCCGGGCATTGTATGCAGCAGGCACCGAGGGTGAGGGGTTGACGCGTCTGGCAGGCTGTGGCCCCCGCGCCGTGGCCCCTGCCATGATTGAGGGAGTCTACAAGTACAGCTCAGACCGCAAGCGCTTCACCCCCATTCCCTCACGCTCGCTCTCCATGAGCGTCGATGCCTTCACCATCCAAGGCCACTTCTGGCAGGGCCGCAAGCCACCCACCCCCAAGAAGCCAGGGACCCCAAAGTAGCCCCTGGCCAGCCCTGGGCCAGCCCAGACTCCTGGGTCCTGGAGCCTAGCCCCTGCCTGGTGGTGACCCCTTCCCTGGACTGTGGGGGTGGGGCAGGGCCCGGACACTTGGGTTTCTAAGCTGAGTCCCCATTCTGGGGTCCTGGCCTGCTGATGTTGCCTCACCTTGGACTGCAGGGGGCAGGGCAGGACCTGGACACCTGGCTTCTGAAGCTAAGCCCCCCATGCCAGGCTGCTGTGGGTGGGGCAGGGCCTGGATGCCAGGGTCCTAGAGGCTCTGAGCTGGGCGCATGCCAAGGGGTGCTGGGGTCTGGTGGAAACTGCCAAATCCCCTTATGAGCCCTATGATCAGAGGTCAAAGGGTGTGGGGGGAGTCCTGCCTACCACCCCCCTGGGGGGGGGCCTTTGCTGCCTGCTGATTGGGGTCCTAGTGCCCCTAGGGGTCTGTGTCTGTTGGATGAAGCCGCACGTGGAGGGGGAGGGGTTGGGTCAGAGTCATGTCCTGCGTCTTGTCGGGTGTCGGCGCTTCTGCACCGGTGAAGGAGGGTGTGTGTCTCTTGTCTGTCTGTCTGTCTGTCTGCACCCCCCCCCCCACTGGGGTGGGAGGGGAGCCTAGGGGGTTGCCCTGTGTTGAGGGGGCCCCCATGCTGATCCTGCCAAAGGGCATTGGACTGCACCCAGCTGTGACCCCCCACGGCGGTGCCCAGGGGAGCAAAGGGCTGTGCTGGGTGTGCCAGGCCAGCCTCCCCCTACCCCCCACCCCCTGGGTTGGTCTGTCTATTTGTCTGTCTGTTTGCATCTCCTGTGGCCCTGCATGGTGCAGGGCTGGGGCCTTGTCACTTAATAAAGCAACGATAATGAAGGCATGGCCTGGGCTGGTTCTTGTCAGACTGCAGGAGTTGGGGGTGGGGAATGACCAGGTGCCTGGGTCCTATTCTGGGGCTAATCACTGAGATGCCCAGTCTGAGTGGGTTGGAAGAGACTGGGGGGGAAGGGGATCTTATGGGGAGAGCAGGGGCTGGGGGCCCATACCCCTGGGTTCTCTCCTGCTCTGGGAGAGGAATAGGGGCCTGGAGGGAGCCAGGATGCCTGTATTCTACCCAGCACTGGTGGGCTGGAGAGGTGCTATTCCCCTTCTGCAAGGGAGAGGAGGGGAGCCAAGACTCTGGGATTCTCTCCCAGCTCCCAGTGGACTGGAGCAGGGGTGCCAACTGTCAGTAAATTTTACTGTCAGTAAAAAATATCCAAAAAAAAAAAGGGGGCATTAGTAAAGTTGGTAAAACTGAGGTAGTCAGCAAAAAACCCCAAAAAACAGTAGCTGCAGCCAGATTAAAGTAGGAGCACAGTGATGCCACCTGGGTAAAACCACTGCTGTCATCAAGCAGTTGTCAACCCACTTAATTTTTTTTTTTTTTTTTTTTAACCAACAATCAAACATTTTCACTCCTAGTTGATGTTAAACCCCTAAATTTAAATCCAGCCCTTTTCACTGGGCTGTGGCAGGCAGGCAGGGCCTGGCAGAAGAGTTGTATTCATATAACGTGAAACATAGCAGTAAAAATGTCCGCAAAATAATTTGCCTATGGTGGGGGGGGAGAGAATCTTGCAAACTGTCAGAAAAACAAAAACAAAACCCCTTGGTTTGGCAACTCAGGGGTGAGGAGGGAGCCAAGACACTTGGATTCTCTCCACCGTTCAGGCAGGGAGGTGGGGTTGTAGCCGGAGCCTGGGCTCTTCTCCAGCTGTAGTGCTTCAGGGAGGGGAGTGAAGGGTTAATCAGGACAGCTGAGCTCTACTCCAGCTTTGGTGAGTTGCAGAGATACCACTTTGGAGCCATGGAGTAAGGGTTTGCGGTTAGAGCCAGGACACCTGGGTTCCATGTCAGCATTGGGAGGGTAGTAGGGTTTTAGTCAGAGCCTGGATGGCTGGGTTTCTGACCTGGCTGTGGGACCAGGGGTTGCTAAGGGACATGGGACATCCTTGGGGGGGTTGCTCTGACTTTTTGCCACATCCAGAAGCCACCCTCTGCCCCACCAGAGCCAGTGGGGAGAAGTAAAATGCAGTTGGGGGCAAGGATGCGTGTGTAGGCTTCAGACTGCTTGACAAATCTAAGTTTGTCAAAAGCCAGGCTATTATACACAAAGAAATAGGCCAAGACTTTGGCAAGCTGCAGGAGTGGGAACAAAGGTGGCCAATGAACTTCAACCCTGGCAAGTGCAAGGTGCTGCACATGGGAGAGGGATTATAACCTGTCCCCTCTGTACAAGCTGCTGGTAGAGAACAAGCATTGCTTTTTGCCCCCTTCCCCTTTTCTGCTGTAGGTAAAGTGGGGGAACCAAGTAGCCAACAACCTTATACAACATCAGGATGTTAAGTTACACTTGAGAGATCCCGGGCAGAGGAAAGACAAAATGCTGCCCTCCCCACCTCCCAGCCATACCAATCTGACAATGGGGTAAAATCCCTCCCTCACCTCAATATAGTGTTGGTTTGACCCTGAACAGAGGCACAAGACCCTCTAGCCAGGACCCCCTCTGTTTGAGTCCTAGCAGGCGCATTGGAGCACCCCAGTCACCATCCCCAGCCTGGGCTGCAGCCAATACCCAGTGCCTCCAAGGGAGGTTTAGAAACCCTAACACATGTAGCAGCCTCCTGCCTGGGGCTGGGGCTCTGAGGCTGGGCAAGCAGAGGGGGAGAGGACAGAGCCACAGATTGAGGGCAGCAAAAGGAGCAGTGGTCCCAGGAGGCTGCAGCCAGGCAGGGGTCGGTGCCAGCCTAACTGGAGGGCAGTTTTGGTGCTCAATAGAACCTGCCGTTACCCCATTCACTCAAGTCCAAGATGACACCCCCCCCACCACCCCCATTCAACAAGGGGGGGGGGAACAAGCCTTCGCTTAGAGGACAGGCTCATGGGAAAAGACAGCGCCTGCAGGCAGAAGAGGTAGCAGGAAGCCACTACGTGAGGCATGGGGGCAGCTCTGGAACTGGAGCGGGGGCACCTGATTGTGGAGCAGGAGGTGGGGGTAGTTATTGGGAGGAGCAAGTAGAGGGGGAGGAGCAAGTAGAGGGGCAGGGGAAAGTGTACAGGCTGGGGACAAGTGGCAGACGGGCATGGTGCAGGGAGCCCAATCCCCAGTCACTCCCCTCCTTTCCCTGCAACAGTAGCTGGGGGGCACAGCATGACTAATTTGAGCCATCCTTGCCATCATTAGTCTAGACATGGAAAATGGTAACAAACGTCTCATTCTCCACATACACATGTTCAGTGGGGTGGGGGGGGTCCATCTTAAATTCAGAGTCAATTTGGATGTGGGTGAGTAGGACAGCCATGTTGGAGGAGGGGGAAATGCTGCGAGCTTCTCTTCCACAGGGTTGCTGCCCAGAACCACCCCTCCCCCACAACCCTGAAATGAGTATCCGGTGCCAGGCCCAGGGCCTCTGGGAAATCCTGTTGCCAATTTTCCACCCACCCCGCTAATGCTCTGAGCTTGGAGGGGCAGGTGGCTCAGGGCACCACCCTGAGGGCGACTGCTGAAAGTGAGGGATAAGGAAGCACTTAACCCTCTAGTCCAGCTGGGTGGGCAGGCTGGGACACCACTGTGGAGCTGAATGTAGCAAGACCTGGGTGACACCCACAGGGCTGGAGGCTGCTGAAGCTGTAGGAGCTTGACTGGGCAGGTCTGGCCTGGCTGCGAATAAGGCCCACTGGAAGGCGCCAAGGCCAGGAAGAGTGCAAATACTGGAAAGAGCAAAGAGTAGATGTCGAGCAACACACCAAAAGGCAATATGGTGCTGGAGGCCACAGGGTGTCTCCCGCCAGCTGTGGAGGTGGGGCAGCTCAGGCAGGCACCACCATGCAGGGGTGGGAAGACTTGACATATGTAGTGCCCTGGGTCAGGGGCAAGTTGCTGCTGCTGTTCAGAACAGGTTGGCTGATGGACACAGCTGGTGTTGGGCTGGGTAGCATCCAGGCCCAAGCAAAGGCATCCTCTCCCCCACTGAAGAACAGAAGCTAAACACCCTCCTGCTATAGCTGGGGCCTGGGAGGTTTGGGGGCCCCCAGCTGTGCTCCCTGCCACATTCCCCAAGGACAGGTGCTGGACATTGCCACTTGTGTCCAGGCCAGGGCACCTCTTGCCTCTCTGCATTAGTGCCAGAGTCTGATTTGCCCTGAAGATGGCCAAGCAACATGTCCAGCTCAGCGGACTGCCCTGCTCTGCACTAGCAGTGCTGAGTGAGGGGGGGAAACCATATTTTCTGACATACAACACATTCTTGCTCCTACCCACCCCCACCACTATTGGAGACAGGGCTGGACAGACATCAGTCAGCCCCACCATAGCACTTGTGATGCTCTAAGCTTTTTTTTCCTTTGGAAACCAGTCTAGCCATTGCAGCATGTGCTACTGAGTCCCAGGGAGGCACCTCCTGGTGTCCTGTGTCCAGCTCTGGGCCCCACTCTTCAAGGAGGATGGGGGAGGTTGGAAAGAGTCCAGTACAGGGCAACAACAGTGACCAGGGGCCTGGGAAGACAGGCTGGAAGAACTAGGTGTATTGAGCCTGGAGAAGAGGAAGCTGAGGGGGGGGATCTGATCATGGTCTTCAAATAGCTGAAAGATGACAGAGAAGATGGAGATTGGTCACAGGGGACAGGACTAGGAGCAACGGCCTCAAGCTGCAGCAGGGAAAACTGAGGCTGGAGATAAGGAACAACTTCCCGACTCCAAGAACACTCAAGTATTGGAACAGGCTGCCCAGAGATGTGGTGGAGTCCCCATCTCTGGAAACATTCAAAAGCAGGCTGGACAGACCCTTTGGCTGGGACGATCCTGCCTCGAGCAAGGGGTTGGACACAATGCAACTCCCTGAGGTCCATTCCAGCCCTGCAATGCTATTACACATGAAGAAATACAGTAAGAGACATCTCCCCCACTTACTGGGCAGAAGCATAAGTCAAGCTGGCAGCAATGGGGCGCACTGTATGTGGTCAAGTATGGTACCTTTCCCCCCTCCCCAGCTCTGCCCAGGGCAGCTGTTACCTCTCTGCGCACACATGATCCAGGTGAGGGGGGAAGGAGATGGGCTAGGGGTAATTGGGGCTTAGCCTGCACCAGGGCCCCTTCTTGAGCCCAGGCCACCCAACTCGGTTCCTATGGGAGGCACCAACCCAACTCATGGGTGCCAGAGCCTATGAGTGCAGCCCCCTCCCCCCCACATGCAATCAGCCCCCAGCATGTGACCTGCCGGCTCCCCAAGCTGCCCCACCCCCCCACCAATGCTAGGTTGCGCCAGGCCTGGGGGCTGCAGTGCCCTCCATTCAGGGCAGCAATTAGAGAGGCAGGAGTAGGAAAGACAGCATTTATAAGACACATCATACAGAAATGGGGGGGCTGTGCCAGGCTCCCAGTCCTCCCCAGGTTCGCCTCTACCCACTCCCCTGCACGGAAACTGCAGCCCCATGAGTCCCCACAGTGCCAGGATGCCTATGCGTGACTGCCCCTCAACTGCAGCAGGGCCGTGAAGCAGCAGGGCTGTGCTGGGAGAGCGGGAGGGAAAGATGACCTGCCCCTAGGCTGCATCCCAGCACCAGACAAAGAGGACAAGCAGAACCCCTGGCAGGCTCCAACGTGGCTCAGTCATCCTTCAGGCCCCCGAAGACAGCAGATGGGACACTCTGTTGCTCCAGCGGCACCTCTGGGAGGGAAGGGAAGGGGAGGCGGGGGGGGAGGGCATCAGCACAGCACCTCCTGCCTGGCCCTGGCCCTGCCCCCTAACCCAGTTCTGACCCCCACTGCTCTGCCACCCCTTGCCCCATACCGTCAGGCTCATCGTCATCAGCCCCATCATCACCCAGGTCGTCATCAATGTTGATCTCATCAGGGTTGGCCTGGCGGGACAGCTGGGCCAACTCCGCACGCGATGCCTTCCCCCTGCAACACTGCCCATCAGTGCCTGCCAGGCCAACAGCCCTGAAATCTCTTGTCTGCCCCCACCAGGCACATGAAAAAGACCCCTAACATCCACCACTCCCCTCAACCTCTGCCCTGCCCCACCACAGGCCTCACCCCCGCCCACTCCCCCTGCCCAGCCCTGAACACCCCCCAGCCAGCACAGACCTCCCAGAGTCAATGAGGCTCCCTCTGTGCCACCACCCAAATTCCGCTGTCCCCTTCACTTCCACCCCATGCCCCCGGCCAGCTGGCAAGGCCCCCCCCCACCTCAGCTCAGCCCCCAGGGGCCGGGCACTGTCCCCCCACGCAGACCTGACAAAGAGGATCTGGTCTTTGGTGCGGGGCTGGTCACGCTCAGCTTCAGCTGCCAGCTGCTCAGCTCGCTGCTCCAGCAGCTTCATGTCATCCAGCCCACTCTGCCCTGGCGCCAGGTCTGACACTGCCAGAGGGAGAGGTTCAGAGCCCAGCAGCCCTGCACCCCACTGCTGGGATGCAGCCTCCCAGCCCCAGTGCCACCAGCTCCCAGCCCCCAGAGCTGCATCTCAGCCACCTGCCAGGGCCCCCCACTTCTTGGCACCCCCAACCTCAGCTCACACCCTGGGTGGTTCCAATCCTCCCAATCTCTCAGCCCCCTCCCCACCAGCTCACCAGTGCCAGTGGCGCTGCTGTAGACCTTGAGCATCTGTGAGGCCATGAAGTTAACCTGCGTGTTGTAGGTGGCCTGGACGCTGCGGCGGATGCGCAGCATCTCCCGGATCGTGTCCTCGTTGCCATGGCGCAACTCAAAGGCCTTCCATGTCTGCCAGAATGGACCTGTTGTCTGGAGGAGGGGGGCCAACAAGGAGGGGGGTGAGAGTGAATGCCTGTGCCCCAGCCACCACGACACTGCCCTCACCCACCCCCTGTAGCACTAGGGCTGGAGGAACCCAAAGCCAAGCCTGCCTGGGACAGTGGCTCCAGACACATGCCCTGTGGACAGGGCCTCCAGAGACACACCCCTTCTGGGTGGGGCCTCCAAAAACTGTGCCCCCAAGATGCAGGCAGAGCCCAGCACCCAGAACTAGTGAAGCAGGATGCTGGCCTAGAGGAGCTAGGGATAGGCCAAGGGTAGATCCAGACCTCCCGCCAGATCTTCTGCCCCCTTACACACCACACCCACAGGCCCAGGAGCTTACACGGGGGTCACAGATCTGAGAGCAGTAGGAGTAGATGGCACGGGCTCGATCAATCTCGCCCAGACGGCACTCCATGTCAGCAAAGCGCAGGCACATGTCCCGCGCTGGCTCATCTGACAGTACCTGGGGAGACAAGGGGGGGCATAAGCCAGGATCCCAAGACCCTGGGACCCAGCCTTACAGCAGCCTCATGTTTGACCTCCACCTGCCCCACACAGCTGGGGGAAGGATTCAGCTGAGCTGCCCTAAGGTTGGCGGGGGGGGGTGTAGCCCCTGCCAGTCTGGCATCCCCTAGTGGGTACTGGGGTTTCCAGGGCTCCTCTATGCTGGGGGGCAAACACTGGGACAGCCCAAAGCCCCGCCCTTCACCCTTGCCAGGCTCAGGGGCAGACAGAGAAAGCACAAGTTGGTACCAGGCAGACACAGTAGGCCCCTACCATGCCCCCAGCCTTCCCTAAGCTATGCTCCAATCCCCCCACGCACCTCAATGGCCTTCTCATAGATAGGGCGGGTGTGGGTAACACCGTAGATCTCCGCCGCCCGCTTGATGTAAATGTTGAACATGTCGTATTGCTCTGCAGGGGGCACAGCCTGTGTGGCACGCTCGTATACTGCCATGGCATGGCGCGCCAGCCCATGCTGCTCCTCCAGCCCAGCATATAACAGATAGATAGCTGGGGAGGAGGGGCACAGGTTAGCCAGGCTCAGCACAGACCCTCACCCTCCAGGGAGATGGCTGCAGGGGACACTGGGTCAGCCAGCCCAGGCAAAGACCACCCCACCCCCAGTATTGATGGCTGTAGTGATGGAAAGCACACCAGATCAGCCAGCCCTGGCACAGATCCCCAAGCCCCCAACCCCCTAAGTAGATAGCTGAGAAGGGGGCACTAGATCAGCCACCCCTGGCACTGCTCCCCAACAGCTCCCTAAGGTAAATGGCAGCAAACAAGGCTGGGAGGGACCCAGTGAGCTGGCCCTGGTGCACGCATCCCTTCCCAATGGCTGTGGGGATCAAGATTCAGTGTGGCTCAGGGCTGGCAAGGAGAACCGGCCCCGCTATGCAGCCCACACCCACCTGCCACCCCCTGCCTGGGCACTGCTCCAGGTCAGGCCAGGGTTGCCAGGCCCTGTGCCCCCCATCACCCATGCCCATTACGTACTCTTAGCATACTTCTGGGGGCAGCCGTCCAGTGCCTGCTCAAAGAGATCACGGGCACGCTCCAGCTTGGTGCCACCGTAGCGTGCAATGAACTTGGTCAGGTAGGTGTGCCAGATGTCAGCCACATTGGGCCAACGAAACAGCGCAATGCCACGCTCGTAGGCCTGGCCAGGAGAGTGGGAGGTGGTGAGTGCCAGGGACTGCCCAGGACTCCTCCCACTGCCTATCCAGGACACCCCCCCCCCCCGACTCCCCAGCTGTCCCATCCTCAACACCCCATAACTGCGATCCCACTTCCACCCCCACTCACAGCCTGGGACCCTCCTAAATTCTCTGGAATCCCTCCATGCCAGTCTGGGAATCCCAACCCCTAGCCTTTTACTGCCTGACCTGACAGACCCAAGCTGAGACCACCCCCAAAGCCTGGAAACCACTGCCCTCACCCAACAAAACCCTCGCTGCCTGACTTGGAATGTCCCTCACCCCCTGCTTCTTCCAGGCCCCCCAAGCACAGCACAAACTGGGCAATGCCTGCACCTAGAGAACCCCCCCAGCCCTGCCCCCATTAACACTTTAACCTCTGGAAGCCAGCTCCTCCTGCCCCCTCCCCAGCATCAACTCTCCCCACCAACCTTGAAGCTCTCCTCAAAGTATTTGTGCTCCTCCAGGAAGAGGGCGTAGTTGATGACAATTTGGGGGGTAGCGATGCGCAGGTCCAGGATCCGGTCATACACTGCCTTGGTAGACTGGTGGGGAGGGGCTGGGGTCAGTGCTGGGGGCCAGCACTCATAAGGCTGGAGTCTCCCCCTGGCCTAAGCCTATGGCCACCACTGTAGGGTGCAACCCCAACCCCCAGCCTGTCTCTCCAGCCTCCTGGTATACCTTGAAGGTGCCCAGGCTCTCCTCTAGGTCGGCCAGCATGGACCACACTTTGAGGGACTTGTAGACGCGGTTCTGGACGGGCTCCGAAGAGTCGAAGTACTCAGCTTTGCGGGCTGGCATGGCAGTGGCTCGCTGTGGAAGCAGAGGGAGTGAGGCCCTGCCCCGGAGGGGTCATTCTGTCCCCCACTCCCACCAGGACACAGATGGAATCCAGGTGTCCAGGCTCCCAAACTCCCACCCCCTCAGCCCCCGCTTCCCTCCCAGAGCTGGACAAAACCCAGGTATCTGAGTTCCCACCTCTGCCCTGTGCTGTAACTGTGCAATCCCACTGCTCTCCTAGGGCTGAGATACAATCCAAGAATCCAGACTCCCAGGCCCCACCCATGTTCCAATTCCCCAGAATCCCCTTTTTCTCCCAGAGCTGCAGAGAACCCAGGCATCCCCACCCCCTTTCCCAACCTTGGCTCCAATCCACCGCTTTCCAGAGAGCTGAGAGAGAACCCAGGGATCCTGGGCCCAAATTCTTCCCCTCTCTGCTCCCTCATGATCCCCAGCAGGTGTTGGCACTCCCCACCTCATGAGCAGCCCTGATGCCCACCCCCTACCCCGGCAGCCAGTGGTCACAGACCCGGAGCAGGCGCAGGGCCTGATCATAGTTGTGGTGACGCAGTTCCATCTCGCCAGCCTCGCACCACACACTGGCTAGATCATCAACCTGCTTGAAGTTCACCTGCGTGCCCTTGGCGAAGATTGTCCGGGCCTGGGGCGGGGCAAGGTGGGGAGTAAGGGGGGCAGGCATCCTCCTGTCCTGGCAGCCAGGACTTGGCCCCCAGCCCCCACCCTCAAGCCCTGCTTGCTGCCCCCACCCACCAACCAGCTGGCATCACAGAGAGGGTGAAAAGCTGGATACATGAACCTCCCTCCAGGGGCTCAGACCCCAACCCCCACTCCTGGGCTCTAGCTCTGCAGCTGGGGCAAAGAGGGAGCAGATACCTCCTGCCTCAGCATCTGGGGTTGAGCCCTCCAGGACCTGCCTGCTGCCCCCCTAAACCTGTGCCCACCCCAAGCTGGCATCACAGGGGGCACATGGACTCTCCCCTCCCAACTCACATCTTCAAGCTGCCCATTGTCCTCGTAGAACTTGGCAAAGGCGACCCACAGCGTGTGTGGCTTCCCTGTGGCCTTAGCAGGGTCCACGGTGCGCACGGCCTCCGTGTACGTGTTGATGATCTGGGTGGTAGGATGGGGAGGGATTAATGAAGGAAGTGAAGAACAGGACTCCCACTGGTGGCAGGGTGAAGGGGGGACTCTGGCAAGCCCCTAACCCCAGGATCCCTGGTAGGCCTGGGCCAGCTGCCAGGCACAGGGAAGGCAGCTGGTACAGGACAGGACCCAGGCATCCGGGTCCTCAGCAAAGCCCTCAGCCTGGGGCATCACCTGCCCACAGGGCAAAGCAACCCCCCTTCAGTCCTGGGCACACCCTCCTGCCCCAGAGCCAGACCAGAGACCACCAGGACCCCCCCAGACTTGCCAGGTGCCCTGTCCCATCCCAGTACCTATCCCTGCTATAGCCCTGCAGCCCCCACCCCAGCTAGGGCATTCTATGAGCCCCCACCTCACAGTGCCCCCATCCTCCTGCTGGAGCATCCTATGACCCCTGCCTGCCCTGATGCCCACCCTCATACACCTACAGCGGCATTCTGTACCCCACCCCCACTGGCACACGCACCTGCTGGGGGTTGCCAGCATGCAGCTGCACACGCTTGTGCCACTCGTGCACGTTGTGCGGGTTCTGGCGCAACAGGACACTGTTGAGCAGGAGGGGCCGGCGCAGCATGAGCCGCTCAAAGCGTGCCAGGCGCAGCTCCAGCTCCACCTCATCTGGGGGGGAAGGAGGGGAGGGGGTCAGCCCAGCCCCTTCCTCCACCAGCCTCACACCCCAGGGGCTGCAGATGCCAAGCTGGGAAGGAGCCCCTCACCCCCATGGCAAAGAAGAGCAAGATGAACAGCAGAGTCCTCCAGCACTAGGGAAACTGAGGCACAGCACTGAGAACCCTGGAGTCCTGAGGCCGCCGCAACCAAAACCTACCCCAGGGCCCCTCCCCCACGCACCATCCTCCTCCTTGCCCAGCTCAGAGGCCGTCTCCATCTTGGCAGCAATCATGCTTTCCTCAAACTGTGCGTAGCTGTCAAAGACCTGACTGAAGTCCCGTACCGTCATCACCGTCTGCACCGCCTCCTCGTACACATCCCGGGCCTGCACCCACACAGCACCCATTAGCTCACGGGGATCCCCAGGCCACCACAGCACTTGCCCGTCCCTGTCCCGTCCCCCCCCCCACTTTCTGGAATGCAATGTGTCAGGGGTGAGCTGCCCTAGCCCTGCCCCACTTCCCAGACTATTCCTTTTTCCATGCCAGGGACTATCCCTGTAGCACTGCTATGGACACAGAAGTAGGAAGTACTTTGGCCCCCACCCCTCCTCTTTCTGTGTCAAGGACTGTCCTTGTAGCACTGAAATGCAGCTGTTTCCGGGGTGGAATCTGGGAGAAGCCTCAGCCCCCCCACCCCAGGCTCCATCCCTATCTGTCCCTAAGATGTGACCACTTCTGGGATCGAATATCCTATAATGCTGCAGTACAAAATATCTGAGCCCTGCCCCAACTCTTCCAAGCCCCTCCCCTTTCTGTAACACTCCCTGTCCCTAACATGCAACCGTCTCTGGGGTAGAACTTGCCATAACACTGCAGCACAGGATGCCTTAGCCCCATCCCCACTCCTAGGCCCCTCTCCTTTCTGCAACACTTCCGGTCCCTGCAGAAGCAACTGCTTCTAGAGTGGAACACAGGATAAAGCTACATTGTAAGGTACCTTGGCCCACCCCTTTCTGTGACACTCCTTGTACCCAAGATGCAACCACCTCTGGGACTGAACGTGTCTCTCACCCCTTTCTGCAACACCCTGTCCCTGTGGCACTGAAATGCAACCACTTCTGGGGTGGAATGGGGGATAACACTATGTTGGAAGGTGCCTTGGCCCACCCCCAGAGCCTCCACCCACTCCATTCCTTGTTCCTGAACTGTGACCGCCTCTGTGGTGAAGCACACAGCTGCTCCCAGCAGTACCTTCTCGAAGTGGCCGCTGCGGATGTAGTAGTCAGCCAGGGAACACCAGAGCTTGCCCAGCTGGTCGGTGAAGCGTGTGAGGCCCCCACGAATGATGGCCCCCACGTTTAGTGACTTTACCTTGTCAGGGTTCTGTGAGATCAGGTCGCACAGCTCATGCCACAGCTGGGTGGGGAGGGGCAGGGTGAAAACAGAGTAGGGAGGCAGTCAGGGGGAATGAGCTGTCACTACCCCCTGCACTGCTCAGGAGTGGGAGGGGATAAGGCAGCCCCATCCAAATCCAAGGCACCTGTCCCACCCCATGGTCCCATGAGACCCCAGCCCTGAATCGCCCCCAGCCCCACCCTAGGGATCCCCCTTGGCCCTAGCCAGACACCAGGATCCCCAGCCCCAGACCTGAGATCCCTGTGCACCAGGCCCCACCCCACCCCACCCATACTCCAAGACCCCACCCCACCCAAAGATCCCAGCTCCTTGGCCCCCACCTGGTAGTTGGACTTGCCCTCCTTAGAGACGAACTTGTCATCATTGACAACGGCGGCCAGGCGCAGGGCAGCCTCGTCAAGGCGGTCAATGGAGCGCAGGTACTCGATGTACTCCTCTGCCCCCTCTGGGCTCAGCTGTGGGGGGGGCACATGGCTCACTCCAACATGGTCATGCATCCCCAGGCCCCACAAATCCACCCCCCTGGATCACCCCCACATATCCCACCTCCACAGCCACATCCTCCCAACACCCCCCAGAGGCCTCCAAGCCTCTCTCAGAGTTGATAAGGACCCTCCAGTCCCATCCCCACCCCGCAGGTTCCCAACCCACAGCCAACAGGGTCACTCCAACACCCCACAGGCCCAACAGGGGAGGCCCTCTCCCCACCTTGGACCCCCCTGACCCAGCCCAGAGCCGACACGGACCCACCAGGCCCCTGGCTCCTACCCTCATGGCTGACAGCACCCAACCCCCAACACCCCCATGGGCCTCCAAACCTACCCCAGAGCTGATGGGGAACCTCCACACGCCCCAGCTCCCACCCCCCATGGCCAATAGGATCCCCCCATTACTTCCCAGGCCCAACAGAGCAGCCCCTCTCCATCCCCCAAACCCAACCCACAGCTGACAAGGACCCTCCATCCCACACCTGACAACATCCCCCAACAAGGGGGGCAATAGGGGGCCAGGCCTCACCTTGAGGTAGCGGCGGTAGACACGCACGGCAGTCTCAGGTAGTGGATGCCGTCGCACAAAGGCCAGGTAGAGCGGCCAGATGCGGTGGTGCTGGGTGATGGGCAGCGCCCGTAGCGCCCGGTCGAAGGTGCGGCGTGTGCGGGTCACACGGCACTGTTCCGTCAGAAACTGGCAGTAGTCCAGCCAGATGCGCGGCATCTGTGGGCAGTGCCCCACACCTCACAGCACTGATGTGAAGGGCATGGGGCATGTCCCTGTGCTCCCCAGCTCTGACAGTCCCACAAGGCTTGCTGTGACAGCCACAAAGTAGACTGCCCCCTCCCCACCACTATAAAGATGCCTGTGCTATGGAAACCTATGCAACAAGTTTGATCAGGTCTCAATGGTTCCCTGGAGCCAGATGCATGGGAGGGTGCATAACCCTCAAGGGGAAAGCCATCCCCTGCCCCAAGTGGGGCAGAATGAGGCCAGAAGCAGGGCTGGGGCCCCTAACCTGCCCCGTTCCTCCCCTGGCTTGCCCTGCAACCACCCTCTCCAGCCCCAGAGGGACCCAGCAACCTGCCCAGCATCTCCCTAGCCCCTGTACAGAGCTCGCAGCTGGCCTGCTCTCCCCATCACCCCCAGTCCCTGTGCAGCCTCCTCAACCTGCTGCACTCTCCCTAGCCCCATGCAGCCCCCTCGCCTGCTCCAGGGCTCCTCAGCCCTCACCCCCGGCGTGCACTTCCCCCTACCTTATGCATGAAAACAAGGGCACGTTCATGACAGTTGTTCACCTCCTCATACGCAGGGTCAGTCACACACCGGTTCTTCACCTGCTTCCGCCGCTGCTTCAGGTAGTTGTACCACAGCTTGTAGCTGCAAAGGGGGGGCTGGGACTATCAGCACCACGGGGGGGGGGTGTCCTTGGCACCTGAGCCCTGGTCCCGTGAGCCTCCCACACAACAGTTCCCACCCTCCACTGGTGCTGACCCCCCACTGCAGGAATGACCAGGCCTCATGTGGAAATGTGGCTGGTGGCAGCTGCTCCCTGGAATCATCACCTGGGTCTGGAGGGTACTGCACTGCCTGGGGACCCTCTGTCCCTCAGACACCTGTCCACCAGGGGGCCCTGCTGCTCTGAGCTCCCCCTGGACAGGGATGGCCCTAATTGCCCCTTCCCAGATACCCGCCTGCCTAGGGAACCCCAGCTCTGAGCTCTCCGTGCCCCCTGTCACCTACCTACCCAAGCTTCCCCTGCCCCAAAGCTTTTCCTGCACCTCCCAGGCACCTACCACCTAGATACCCTGCTGCTCTGACCTCCCCCTGGACTAGGGGTGGTCCTAAATGCCACCCCCTCACACCCCCAGATTTCATAGACATTAGGGCTGGAAGGACCTCGGAAGATCATCAAGTTCAGCCCCCCGCCCAAAGGGCAGGAAGTTAGCTGGGGTCATAGGATCCCAGCAAGATAAACATCCAATTTACTCTTGAAGGTGTTCAATGTAGGTGTTTGAACCACCACCGATGGCAGGCTGTTCCAGACCTTCGGGGCTCAGACAGTAAAGAAATTCTTCCTTATGTCCAGCCTGAAACAGTCTTGCAGCAGTTTATATCCATTCGACGTCATCATCCCTTGGAGCACTCTGGTGAACAAACGTTCCCCCAGATACTGGTGGTCACCCCTGAGCCTGTGCTTTTCCAGGCTAAAGAGCCCCATGGTTCTCAGCCTGCCCTCATAAAGTCTGTTTTCCTGACCTCTGCACTCTCTCAAGCTTCTCCACATCCTTTTTGAATTGTGGAGCCCAAAACTGGATGCAGTACTCCAGCTGCAGACTCACCAAGGGCGAGTACAAGGGGAAAATGATGTCCTGGGATTTGCCTGAGAAGCATCTATGGATGCAAGCCAGCATTTTGATCACTTTACTAGCCACAGCATTGCACTGAAGGCTCATGTTCATCTTGTGGTCGATAATGACCCCCAAGTTTCTTTCTTCCATAGTGCTAGCCAGCGTAGCACTACCAAGCCTATAAGCATCTGCAGGTTTTTCTTCCCAAGGTGGAGAACCTTGCATTTTTCAGTGTTAAACACCATCAGGTTCTCGTCCGCCCATTTGCTGAGCCTGTCCAGGTCAGCCTGGATCGCCCTTCTGTCTTCTGGTGTGGATGCTTTGCTCCAGAGTATGGTGTCATCAGTGAACTCTGCCAGTCTGCTTCTGACTCCAGTGTCCACATCATTCAGGAAGATGTTGAACAGTATAGGCCCAAGGACAGAGCATTGGGGGACCCCACTGGTCACATGGCACCAAGACAACTGACTTCTATCAACCACCACCCTCTGGGTCCAACTACAGAGCCAATTCCCCAACCAGAGGATCATGGTGGACCCAAGGCCACAATTGGCCAGTGTCACCAAAAGACGATCATGGGATACCAGATTGAAGGCTTTTTTTGAAGTCATGACATCAATCTCTTCTCTCTTGTCCAGGTGATAGGTCACCTGGTCGTAGAAGGAAATGAGACTGATCAAGCAAGACCTACCCACAACACACCCGTGCTGGCTATCCCTCAGGATGTTGGCGTCAGCCAGTCCATTAAAGATGGCCTCTTTAATAAACTTTTCTAAGATCTTCCCGGGATAGAAGTCAGGCTGATGGGCCTATAGTTTGCTGGACCCACTTTCCTCCCTTTCTTGAAGATAGGCACCACATTGGTCTTCTTCCAGTCTTCGGGCACTTCACCAGAGTGCCAGGAGTTTTCAAAGATACATGCCAGAGGCTGGGCTGTGATGCTCACCAGCTCCTTGAGTACCCTGGGGTGTAGATTGTCAGGGGTGGCTGACTTGAAGGTATCCAGCCTCTCAAGGTGTTCCTTCACAAGGTCAGCATTGATGGAGGGCAGGGGATCTCCCTCACCCGGACCTCCCTGTCCCATAGTAGGCATGGGCGTCTCATGGGTCTGATGAAAGCCCGACACAAAGTACCCATGCAATAAGTTGTTTTTTTCCTGGGTGTCAGTTGTCCCATCTGGTTCAGCAGGGGTCCAATGTTGCCCTTGCTTTTCCTCCAGCTCCCCACATATGTGAAAAAGGACTTTTTATTGTCCTGATGCTCAAAGCTAGTTGGAGTTTAGTTTCCTGGTTTGCTCCCTGCAGGACTAGACCAGTGCAGAATACTCCTCTTTGGAGGTGAATGCCATCCTCCATCCTTTGTAGGCCTTTCTTTTTAGCCTCAGGTCTGCTAGATCCCTGGAGAGCCAGGGGGACTGCTGTGCCCTCTTGCTGCCTTTCCTCTGAGATAGAATCGAATTAACTTGTGCATTGAGGATCGCTCCCTTGAGGAGCAACCACTTTTGCTCACAGAGGGAGGGGAGTCCACTCTTCCTGGACTCCCCTCCCCCTGGGGTCGTGGTCCCTTAGGGCCTCACTGACAAGCCTCCTGAGCTTGTCAAAGTCGGCTTTCCTGACGTCAAGGACTTCAATATTGCTGACTGACTTGCCAGTTTTACAGCAGATGGTGAAGGTGATCAGCTCGTGGTCGCTGTCACCCAGCTTCCCATCGATCACTAGGTTGCCGATTAAATCATCCCCAGTAGCCAGTACCAGGTCAAGCAGCGCTTTACCTCTCGTTGGCCCATAAACTTCTTGAGTCAGGTAGAGGTCATCCACGCACAATAGGAAGCTTGGTGACCACGCAGATTTTGCTGAGTGATCCTCCTACAAGATGTCCAGGTAATTGAAGTCACCCATGACAACCATGGTCCTGGAGCATGCGGCCTCAGCCAATTCCCGGGTGAACTCCTGGTCAAGCTCTTGACTTTGGGTGGGAGGTCTGTAGTAGACTCCCACTGTTGTGTCCCCTGTGCTGTGTTCCCCATGGATTTAAACCCAGAGGGTCTCCAGTTGTCCACCCTGGTTGCCAACATCAGCTTGCAGAGGTGTGTAGCTTTTCTTAACATGGAGTAGATAAAAGGGGCAGGGTGTAGCTCTCTCTCTCTCCTGTACAGGGTATAGCCATCTATACCCATGGTCCAGTTATGGGTGGAGTCCCACCAGGTCTCCGTTATCCCTACGACATAGTAATCATGTGTGTTAGCAGGAGGATGAGTTCCTCCTGCTTATTCCCCAAGCTCCTGGCTTTTGTGTACAGGCAGGCAAGTGTCCCCCTGGGGGCTCTTGCCTTGCCCACTGATTGTACCAGGGCTGGGGCAAGGGGTAGGCCCCCTTAAGTGCCTTGCCCTGCTGGCTTTGCAAGGGTTGCTCAGTGGGCCAGCAGTGGCAGTTGTCCCCCCATTCCCCAGCGGGCTTAGATCTGAATTCCCCATGTCCCTGCAGCTCTCCAAGCACCTACCTACCCAGGGCCCTCCTGCCCCAAGCTTTCCCTGTCCCTCCCCACCCCCACACCTGGGGACCCTGCTGTTCTGAGCTCCCCCTGGACTGGGGTTGGCCCTAACTACCCCCCCAAAAAGCCACCTGCTTGAGGACCCCCAACTCTGAGGTCTCCATGCCCTGCCAGCCCCCTTCTGGCACCTACATACCCAAAGCCCCCCTGCCAAGTTCTTCCTGCCTCCCTTTGCACCCATCTCCCCAGGACCCCTGTGTGCTCCCTGCCCCTCGCCTGGGGACCCTGCTGTTCTGAGCTTCCCCTGGACTGAGGGTGGCATACCCACATACACACCTTGAATACACACATGCCTAGGAACCCACTCTGAGCTCCCCATGCCCCTGCAGCACCTACCTACCCAGGATCTCCTACCCCGAGTACCTCCTGTCCCCCCAGCACCCACCTGCCCAAGGCCCCCTGCCCCAAGCTTTCCCAGCCCCTCCTTCTCCAACACCCACCTGCCAGGCAGCTCTTTGAGGGCTCGCTCGTAGAGCAGGTTGAGTGCGTGGCGCGGCGCACTCTGCTTGAACTCAATGTAGCGCATCCAGCACTTGACGGAAAAGGGGTTCCGCAGGATCTCCTCCTCATACTGCAGGTCCTCCTCCTCCTGCCACCAGCGCATGTGTGAGTCAGCACGGTGCCCCCACCCCCAACCTCCACGCAGTGAGAGTGGGGCAGGGTGCAGAGCAGACAGGGCTGGATGAGTTGGGGGGACACATGGGAGGAGGGCAGACAGCACTGGGGGGTAGGGGCTGAGAGGGGTGCATGGGTGTAGATCAGACAGTGCAGCAGTGGGGCAGGGGCTGGGGGGCAGCGCCAGAGATCCAGGAAGAAAATACTGCGGGGTTAGAGGCAGAAGCATGTCAGGCAGCGCATTGGGGAGGCAAGTCCAGGGAGTTAGGAGGGGACACATGGGGGAGGGGTTATGGAGTGACACAGACAGCGCTAGGGAGCAGTAGGGGTGATGGTGGGGTCAAAGGGCAACACTGGGGCCACAGGAGGTCACTGGGGAAAGGCTGGGGTCAAAGGGCAGCCCGAGGGGGCGTGTCACGGGAGCCTGAGGTCAAAGGGCAGCTGGGGGGGCGGAGCCCGGCTCAGGGGGCCCCGGGAGTCCCGGGAAGAGGAGCGCCCCCCCCCAAAGTAACGCCCCGCCCCCTAGGCCGCGCCCCGCACTCACAAAGACGAGTTCGGGCCGCCCCGCCGCTCCCGCCGCCTCCATGTCCGGCATCGCCACCCCGTCAGGCTCCTGCCTCGCCCCAAGCAGGCCGCAGCGCACCGAGATGACGTCGGTGTCACCCTCCTTGCGTGTCACCGCCCCTCACCCGCCTGTTGGCTGCTTGCGGCAAGAGCCCGCCCCACAGGAGCTGACCGTGGGCTTCCGGCCGCCATCTTTCCTTGGGGCAGCGGGACGAGGCGTCGCCTCGCCGCTGCCGTAGCCAATGAGTGCCGCCATCACCGAGGCGCGAACCAATAGGGTTGCGGGATTCGGGAGGGTTAAAGAGGCTGTCCCGGGACGGCGAGGGGACGGGCAGAAGCGACGGATGTAGAGCTGTGGCCATGGGGGTGAAGCTGGAGGTGTTTCGGGTCGGTGCCGCGGCCGCGCCGGGGGTGGGGTCCGGCACGCCTGGGTTCCGCCCCGCCCTCCGCGTGCCAGGGGGACCCAGGCGTCCGGGTCCCTGACCCCCCACCCCGGACCTTTCAGGCACCAGTGAAGCCCGGGCCGCCGGTGCTGAGCCGATGCTGCTGCTTGGGCTGAGCCCGGGGTCCGGGCGGGGGCCGGTCCCCCCTCCACAGCGGTCGGGGGTTTCGCTGTCCCCTGAGGTCCGCCGTACATCTCCCCCTCACCCCCGACGTTTCGGGGGTGGGACGGGCCTGGCCCAGCTGGGACCGCGTGCGCCCGGCCCACCGGATCCGTGTCCCGCTGGGGCTGCCCTGTCCCAGCCCAGGGATGCCCCATGGGCTGCCGCACAGTCCAGTACCCCTGGGCCTATTCGCAGCTGCCTCCACTCCCCTCGCTGAGCTGGGGTCTGGTACACCGCCCATGCCCCACACTAACCTCCCCCACAGATGACACTGTACCTGACCTTCCCTGTGGCCATGTTCTGGATCTCCAACCAGGCCGAGTACTTCGAGAAGTATGTCATCCAGCGCAAGGTAGGCAAGGGGGGGCAGGACTCCTGGGTGCCGGGGGCGGCATTGCCCCTATACTTGCCCCGGTGTGGGGACAGGCTGGTGCAACCCTGGCCGGGCCAGTCTCTGCTCAGAGGCACCTAAATCCTTTCTTCCTTTCTCGGCAGAGAGAGATCTTTCCACCTGAAGATCCCCTCCTGGTGAGCCTACTCCCCCTACCTTTCATGTCCCTGTGTCAGGCTGGTGCTCCTCCAGCACCAAGGCAGAGCTGATAATTAAGATCCCTCCTGCCAGCCAGGGCTTGGCTGCTTTGTAACCCCAGGCTGGCTTCTGGGGCTGGGCATGCCCTGAAGTTTGGGTTGAGGGGCGGCGGAGGGGTGGCTGCTCCATCAGATGGGAGCTGTCATGTGTGCGTGCGTGTGTGTGTGTAGGCCAGTTACCCTTTTCATGTTCTCTGTCTTCCCCCCAGCACCAGCAGATGGAAGCCTTCAAGCAGCAGATCCGGAACCAGCAAGAAGAGCGGCGGCTCCTGCAGGCACCTCGGGAATGAGGCTCCCAAGGGACACCCTTCCCCCCAACCCCAAGAGGCTTGTGGGGCTCAGCACCTTGGATGGGTGCTGGGGTGGGGCACAGGGCTGCAGAGGTGTGGTAGGACTCCCCATTCCCTCAGGGCCCCAGTGGGTAACGCTTTACTGCCTGCGCATGGCCCCTGTGTCCCAGCCATTCCTTAAATAAACTTGGGAGTCAACACGTTAACTCTTGAGCCTAACAATGCTGCTGCCCCTCTCCCTACTGGCACCAGCCCCCAGGGGCTGGGGGGCTTGGAGCTGTAGCAAGGCACTGTGGAGGAGCTGAAGCAGCTTGCCTCTACCCTCACCGCACCGCTCCCACCCACCACCACCACATATGCACACCTGCTTTTATCAAAGACCAGTTTATTGTAGTGTTGGAGTGTACAGACAGGGAGGGGAGACCCCCCCCCCAACCTCCTAGCCCTGGGGTGCAGGGAAGAGACCCTCAATACCTCCCAGCCAGGTCCTGGGCCCCTGCTGGGGGAAGGGGATCTCTTGCCCCCACATCCAGGGATTAGGGCCCCTAGATCAGACCTAAGGTGCTGCAGCAAGAGGCCTGGGTGAGTCTGGGGTTGGGATCACTGGGGGGGGGGCACTGGGGTGAAGGGAAAGCATTTGTGGGACCTCAAGGTTTAGGTGAGTGGATACTAAGGCCTGGAGCTCATGGGGTAGCTGCTAGATGGTTGGGGAAGTATTGAGGGTGTTAAGGGTGGAAGGGAGTGGATATGGGGCATATTGGGGTGATGGGGATATTATGGGGACATAGGTGAGTAGGGGGGCTTCTGGGGAGTGTAGATGGAGGGTGGGGAGAACTAATGTGGGTGAGGGGGGCTGCGGAGCCAGGCAGTGGTGGTCTGTAACTGTTGCTGGTGGATGCGGTGGATGAGGGTGAAGTAGTCGTCAGAGGGTGTGATGGGAGGGTCCAGGAGGGCCACAGTGTTAGGATGGGCAGGGGCCTCATCCTCCTGCAGGAGAAACACAGGCATCTGTGAGCTGAACCACACATAGACACACACATACACTTGGTGCCCAGATGCCAACACCCCCGAGTGGGGGCTTCAGTTGTGGGGGGGCAGCTCCCCAGGCTGGGCCCTGGCCCAGGCCCAGGCCCAGGCAGGCAGCTAGCAATATGGGCACCAACCCCACCCTAGCCCCTGCTGTTGAGTGCGGGGGGTAGGTGTTCCCCAAGGCCTGGAGGCCTGGCACTGCTGGTCAGAGCTTCCTGGGGCACCCAGGGCTGACAGTGGAGGGGGTGGGGCACCGTTAGCACTGGAAGCTGCACATGGCAGGGATATCTGCTGCCATCCCAGCCCCCCCCACTCTCTAGCTGTTCTGCTTGTGTGCATGTGTCTGTATGTACACTTGTGCACACATTTATATATGCATGCACATTTGCGCATTTGCAAATGTGACCGCATCAGTATATGAGCGTGTACGCATTTGTGCAGGCACACACGTGTGTGTATTGGTATATACATGTGCCTGTGTCCAGATGTGTGACTGCATGTAAGTATGCATCCCCACGCATCTGTGCATGTGCCCGCATGCAACCCCTATAAGCTTACCCGACCCACAGGCTGACATGGCCGTACCCCACCACACCAGAACTGCACCCTGCTCTGGGACCCTCCCACCTCATCTGCTGGCCAGGGGTCTCTGGGGGAAAAGCATCAGAACATCCCTGGCCTGAGGGGGTTATTGGGGGTGGGGGGCCCAGGCAAAGCTCTGCACCCAGCTCCTGGAGGAGGGTGGGGTCATCCCCCCACATGGGACAGATCCCCATGGGTACACTTGGGGGCAGGCAGGGGTTAGACTCCCACCGGTCAGAGAGGAGGGACCCTGAGCCAAGCTGAGAGTCTGAAAGAGGTGGTGAGCAAGTGCATGGGTGAATGCCTGAGCATGCATGCATGTGATGTGCAGGTCGTGGGGGTGTGTGTGTGTGTGTGTGAGCATGACTGTAGGCACTGTGCTTGTCATGTGACTGGAAGGGCATATCCAGTGCTGTGTGCCTCAGGGGGGTTAGTGCAAGCATATTTGTATATAAACATGCTGTGTGTATGTGAGTGCGTGTTCACATGCTGTGTAGATGTGTACACACTGACTGCATGCATGTGCAACATCCTTGTGCTCCTACCCCATGTACAATTGTGTGTACATGTGTACAACACCCCTTTGCTCCTGTCTTATGTGCTAGTGTGTACAAGTGTGTGACGCCCCGTTCTCCTGCCTCACTTGCAGGTGTGTACATGTCTATACACGTGTGATGCACCTGTGCGGCTACCCCAGGCTGTTTCTAGCCAAGTGACCCCCTCCATTGCCCTCAGTCCCTGCCCCCCCGCCAACGCTACATGGACACAGAGGCAGGGCCGGAGCAGGTCTTTATTGGGTGCGATGTACACGCAGGCAATGGCAGCAACACTCACTTCTGCAATGAGGAAGAAATGCCCATGGCAGTGTGCATGGGGGGAAGCTGGGGGGGTGGACAGAAGAAACTGGGCACTGCCCTCTGGCCTCCCTGCACTGGGCACACGTAGACATGTGGACAGGGCTGCGGGAGGCAGAAGCAGGAGCCCCTTCCTGCATCCCAGCGTGCACATGTGCACATACACACGTGTGCAAGTGTGTGCAGATATGCATGTCTGCCCCTGCTGGACTGAGGCTGCACTGGACTCGAGTGTGTGTGTGTATGTATGCACACTCACACATGTCTGCCCCCTGCTGGGATGGGGGGGGTGCACTACACTCAGGTCTCTGCATGCGTGCAGGTATACACATGGGCATGTGTGTGCTGCTGTCCCCTGTTGGGTGATCTGTGCTCTCTATATATGTGCATGTGCATATGCATGTGCTCCCAGCTCAAGCTCTGTCCCCCAGCCCTAGCTCCTGCCTCCCAGAGCAACCCACGAGGACACAACATGGCTCTGGACAGCACCCCCCCCCCCATGCACACACACCACACTGACAAGCACACGTGCCCAGCCCCAACAGACAGGACACTTAAATGGAGCTCCAGAGGGGCACAAAGGAGACAAAGAGAGAGACAGTTAGTTAGTGGGTGCCTGGCTGGTTACGGAGCTAGTGAGCTGGTTTGTGGTCTCAGCTGGTTAGTGGGATGGTTACCTGGTTAGGAGGTGGGGGGGCTAGTTTAAGGGCTCCCAGCTGGTTAACCTCAGCATGCAGTGTTAATGCCAGAGCACAGTCAAGCCCAGTTACTGGGGGGGGGGGCACAAGGGGTGACTGCCCTAGGTCCCAGCTGCACCCACAAAGGGCTCAGTAGCAACGTCCCCTGGGCACCAGAGACCCTGGCAACTGGTCACAGCCCAGGCAGTACCAAGCGGGGGGGGCGCGGGCTGTGACCCTGGAGCAGGAAACCTGGGTTCCCTCTCTGGAAGGTTGAGGCAGGGGTTCAAGGGGGCTGTGAGCCAGGACACCTGGGTCCCCACACTGCTTTGGCAGCAAGGCCTACTGGGTGGGCACAGGGGTGGGAGCCAAACAACTGGGTTTTCTCCCCACCTTGGGAACAGAAAGGACCCTCCCACACTCCTCCCACTCTAAGGGGGCACAAAGCAGGGGGGGACACAGCCCTGCTCAGCCCCCCCACCATGACACACATATGGCCCATGCTCACCTTGGGCAGGGTGGGGGGCCCACGCTCAGCAGGCTGGAAGCCAGGCAGGTGGGCAAAGCTGACGCGCTGGTCGTCCATGCGCCGGCTCTGGCTGCTGGCCACCAGTTCCAGGAAGGAGTCCATCTCAGGTGGGGGGCTCGGGCTCTCCCCTGCAGGGGAGTCAGAGATTAGGCAGGGGGTCCTGACCATTAAGGCCTTCCAGAATGCACCTGGGTAGGCCCCCACTGCCCCTGAACACCCAACTTTTGCCCTACCAAGCTCCTCCCCCTGCCATTCCCACTTCCCCCCGGGACTCACGGGTCTCGGAGCTAGGACCAGCCGAGGCGTGGGCACCAGGTAGGTGGCAGCGTTGCTCATCCATGCGGCCGCCCTGCACATGGCTCAGCAGGTCGAAGAAGCCCTCCTGCTCTGGGGAGCCGGACTGGGGTGGAGACGGGTGTTGTGTGAACCCCAGCACAGAGCCCAGGGCCCTGGCAGCAGGTCCCACGCACTGCTCCCCACCTCCAGCACAGCACGGCCCTTCCCCTGCCTCCAACCCTGCAAAGGAGGCTAGTGCTGAGCATGGAACCCAGGTATCCAGGCTCCCAGCCCCTCCCTGCTCTAGACCTCACTCCCTACCCAGAGCCAAGGAAGGAACCCAAGCATCTGGTTTTCTAACCTTGCTCTATAACCCCCCCCACCCCAAGACCCCATGCCTTTCCCAGAGATGGGAAAGAACCCAGGCATCCCTGCTCCCAGCCACATCAGGCCCCAAAACTAACCATGCCCCGCAACCAACCCCAATCTGCACCTAGAGCTAAAGAGTGAACCCAGGTAGAGGTCCCAGCTCCTGGGCTCTCCTGGCTCTCCTCTGCTGGATCCCAGTCTCACCTCCAAGGACAGAACCCAGGCATCCGGGCTCCCAGCCCTGCTGCTTCAGCCCCTCAACACCCCACTTCCTCCCAGATGGGGGAGAGAACCCAGACACCCTCAGGTGCTCCTCACCCTATGAGGAGAAGTTGAGGGACCTGAACCTGTTCAGCCTCAGCAAACACCAGGTGAGGGGGGATTTGGTGACTGCCTACAAACTCATTAGGGGAGATCAGCAGCAAATAGGAAAGGTCCTATTCCCCTCAGCAGCACCTGGGGTGACGAGGAACAATGGCCAGAAGCTGCTGGAGAATAGGTTCAGGTTAGAGATTAGGAGGCACCATTTTACTGTCAGGGTAGCTAGGATCTGGAACCAACTTCCTAGGGAAGTGGTCCTCGCTCCTACCTTGGGTAAATTCAAAAAGAGGTTGGATGAACACCTGTCTGGGGTCATGTGATCCCAGCGTGTGCTCCAGCCAGTGGTGGGGGGTTAGACTGGATGATCATCTATTCAGGTCCCTTCTGACCCCTAGCTACTATGAAACTATGAAACTTGGACCCAGAGGACCTAACTCCCAGAGCTGAGGAGGGAACTCAGGCATCCAGGGGGCAGAACCAGGGGGCATCCATGACTGTTCCCATGGTGACTAGACCTGGCTGGGGGGGACATAGGGCAGATGCTGGGGGAGCATTGGCATCCCTGCCCAGAAACATCACTATGGCAAAGCCCAGATGGCCCCTCTGCCCCCCAGGCCTGTAGCAGGGGAGAAACTAAGGCCCAGAGGGCAGGACAGGGGCCAGGTCCATACCACCCTCCCACCCCACCCTGTGCCTCTGGGACCCCACAGAAGAGACAATACCCCTCTCTCCTCCCAATCAGCAGCCTCCCTGGTGGGGAGGGGGCATACCCTCCTGCCACCCTGATCCTGGGGGACAAAGCTGGGGCTCAGCCAATGGCAATGCAACTGATTCTAGGGATAGGCCCAGCCTAGTGGAATGGGGTCCCTGCCCCACCCCCTCCCCTCTGCCCATAGCTGCTCTCTCACCCCACTGGAGGGACTGGAGCCCGGGGCTGCGGCCGCCTTCTCCTCTTCAGCCTTGGCCTCCAGCGTCGTCATCATGCCAGCACCAGAGCTGAAGCCCCCTGCCCTCCCCTGCCGGCTCTGGCTCCTTTATAGACATCCCCTCCCACCCCAGGTCCAAATCCATATTTAATAACCAGCAGCAGCATCCAATCTGCTCCAGCCCCCGATCCCATAATCTGCATAAAGATTATCCCGGATAATTGTCTTCCAAAGCCCCCAGCCCCTCATGAGAAGGCTTGGGCAGGTGGGAGCATGGACACACATGCATATGCAAGGGGAGTGTGCAGGAACACATATGCACACATGGGTGCGTACATCAGTGAGTATGTATGTGTGTGTACAAGTATCCCTGTACATGAGCAGGCATGTGTTGGCAAGCACATGGGTGTGTGTGTACACACAAGTATGCCAGTACACACATGTGCACACATTGGTGAGCATGTGTGAACAAGTATGTGTGCACATTTATCAGGGACTGTGCATGAACAAGTGTGTGTACACACACATATCTTCATCAATGAATGTGTATGCACAAGCCATGAACAGCATGTGTGTAAATGAGCACGTGTGCATACATGAATGCACACACATTAGCAGGTAGGCATAAACTGTAGGTGGGCACAGCAATGCATGTATACGTGTGTTCATATGCCTGCACCATGGGGAGCATGTATGAACACATGGGTAAGTCCATATGAAAAAGCATTTGCATACACAGACATACCTATGAGGGTGGGGATGAGGGTGTGTAAATGTATGCACATTGGTGAGTGAGTGACCGATCTCATGGGTGTGCACACATCAATGAATGCACGAGCATAGCTGGATAGAAGTGTGTGCACATGTTTGTGGGAGTGTGCATATGCTTTTCAAAAAGTGTATAGGGACCTGTGCATTGGGGAACATGCACATGTGTTTGTGAGTACAACATGCCAAATGTTTGTGCGTGTCAGCATGTGTACGGCAATAAGCATGTGTGTACTCACAGCTTAGCAGCTGCAAACAAGGGACAGTGCACACACAGCAAATGCTTGTGTTGGGGGAAGAGGGGGGGCACAATTCTGTGCCAACGCCACCCCCATCCCCACTGCTGCTAGGCACTGGCTCCAGCTGAGCTACAGCCCCATACCCATCGGCACAGAAATATGGGGGGCATGTGCCCCCATGCGCTCCCCACATGTCACCTATGGGCACATATGTGCATATATCAGTGTATCTGTACACATACAAGTATGTGAGCATGGGTGTGTGTGTGTTCATGTGTGCACATGCACATGTGCATGCATTGCTGAGTGTGAAGAAGCATGCAAGTACATGTACACATTGGTGAGAGGGTGCAATCAAAAGTGTGAGCATTTAGATGTGCACCAATCTGTGTGCGCACACGAGTGTGCACAAGTGCCCACATACACTTTCATGCAAGTGCAAACACATGTGAACCTTGGCGGGGGCATGTGCACAAATGTGTGTGCATGCACACGGGTGAGGGTCTGTGAGCCCTCTTGTGCCTCGGCCAGGTGTCGGTGCTACTGTGTGTGCAAGCACTGGATCCTCCGAGAGCATATGTGTGTGCACGCAAACTGGGATGAGACAGTGTGAAGAGGTGACTCATGCACAACTGAGTAAAAAGTTAAAGTATGAGAGAGAAGACCCAGCTGCCTGGGTTGGGTGGTACCAGCCCCATGGTCCCCATTCACCATCCTGCTCCCCCAGGCCACACCAGCCTGCCCCTCACACCCCTGAGGCCCGGGGCCAAAGAGATGGAGGCCCCCATGGCTCTGGGAGTGGAGCTCAGTGGTTAGACCTGGGGGCAGAGGCACTGGACACCTGGACTCTCTCCCCACAGCTGGGAAGAGTACGGCTAAATGGTCAGAGCTGGGGGGATAGGGGTAGGAGCCTGGATGCCTGGGTTCCCTCTCCACCTCTACCACGCCCCCTGCCCACCCCTGCAAACACACACACTCACACAAGGACAGGCCAGGCTAGGGACTGCGGAACAGACACATGCAGGGCTAGGGCAACCCCAGTGGGGCACAGGCCAAGCCTCTCCCCCCCCCCACACACACACACATGCATGAGCACCATCTGGCACTGGCGGAAGCAGCTGGGCCAGGATGCCAGGGGCTTAGGGCAACATGAGGTGGGGAGCACACACCTGCATGGGGGCATGGGGCTGGGTGTAGCGGCGCTGGGCCTCAGCATCATCCAGGAGGGCACTGGGCAGGAGCTGGTAGTGGTGCCCAGGCAAGTGCAGGATACGAAGAGGGCGCAGCAGCCGGGACAGCACCCCTCCCCGGGCTCTGCCACCCCTTGGCCTCAGTACCTGGGTCAGAAGGCAGGGGTCACAAGCATGGCTTCCCCGGCACCAGTGTGCCCCACTCCCCTCCCTGTGAACCCAGTGCCCCCCACTCAGGTACCCCTCTATCAAACCCCTAGTGCCCCCCAACACTGCCACATCCCCTCCTACCTGGGCTGGCATCTCCCTGTGCTGCCCCAGGCAGTGGTTCCTGTTCGGGGAGACAAAGCTGGGGTCAGCCTCAGCCCCCAATTTCAGCCTGGGGGGTCTGGGCAGCTCCTAGCACCCCTTGATCCTGATCTGGGTGGTTTGGACAGCACCTAGCATGGCCTGATCCCAGCCTGGGGGTGGGTCTGTACAACTCCTAGCACCCTCCCCCCCAGTCCTAACCTGGGGGAGTCTGGACCCAGCCTGGAGAGTTGGCCTTATGCCCCGCCCCTGCCAGGCACTTTCCCCATCACCCTACCTGTACAGTCCCCAGAGGGGTGGGATCCCACCAGTTCCCCCAGACCAGCAGGTGCTGGAGCTGCCGTGCCAGCCTGCAGTACCAGTGCTGCCTGGGGTGGGGGAGGGGCTGGCACTGCCCCCCCCACTTCCCACTGGGGCTCATTAGCAGGAGTCTGGGACCCCTGGGGGACCCTCCCTCGTGGGGTTTCCACAGCAACTGCCCCAGCTTGGGGGCAGGGAGAGGTGGTAGCAGGAGCTGGGGACTAGTGGGTGAGGGCAATGGGTTGCTATAGCAATGCCATGGGGCTGAGGGAGCAGAACCCTCCCCATTACCACCCCAGGGCAAAAGCTGGGGAAACTGAGGAATGGCTTAGGCGCAGACTCACCCCAGGCAGGTGGCAGGGGTAGGAAAAGGACCCAGGTGTCTGAGATTCCCCCTCCCCCGCCCAACTGGAGGGGCTACCCTGCACTGCCCCACCGCCAATGTCAGGGGGTGCCCCCCCCAACTGCCCAGCTGGGCACTGGAGCCTGGCCAGTCATTAGGGAAATGAGGCTTAATTGGGGCAGAGCCCTGAGACAGCTGGGAGGGGAGGGGAAGGGTTACATAAGCCCAGAGGCCCCCCTCATGAGCTGGCAGTGCCTGCTGGACAGCGGGGGCATCGGGGAGGAGCAAAGAACACCCCCCCATCCCTCAGACCCCCTCCCCAGGGCAGCCAACAGGGGGCACTGTGGGGGGGACAGGGGCAGGGCCTACCTACATGCCACCCCCCCATTACTTCTTAAACTCTCCCCCCTCCTCCAAGCAATTATCCAAATGGATGTTAATTGTGGCAGATAATTCCCCTCCCCCGCCCGGATCAGCAGCTAAGAGCCCCGAGCAGATGGGGGCCCAGGGCAGCACAACCCAGGGGTTGGAGCAGGAGCCAGGACACCTCGGTTCAGAGGCAGCACAGGGAGGGGATAGGACATACTCAGTGAGAGCAGGCTGCGCAGGGTGGGGAACCTGGACACCTGGGTCGTCTCCCCAGGGGGTTGGGGGCTTAGAGCAGGGGATGCTGGGCACTGGTCACCTGGGCTCTCTCTCACTTCTGGGCAGGGACAGCGGGGCTGGTGGACACTCTGGTTCGTTCTCCCCAGCTGCCCCTGACTGCACCCCCCACCCTAGGCACTGCCACTTGTGGGGGTGGAGGTATGGTCTTCATGCTGGCTTTGGGCCAAACCCCCACAGCAGCACTCCCTGCCCTGGGTTGGGCAGCAGTGCCCAGACACCTGGCTTCAAAGGCTCTTGCTGAGAAGGGAGTGGAGAACCAGGGCCTGGCGCTGCCAGCCAGCATCCCCCACCTTCCGTTTTGCGCCCCCACCCCGCACTCAGGAGGAACAGACACATGCGGCCTCTGGTACTGTTTATTCTCACACAACACAGGGCAAGGGCTGGACAGACACCAACAACCCTGGCCCCTCCCACGCAGGGGTGATGGGCACTATCCCATCTGGGGGAGGGAAAGGCAGGGATCCCCCATCACCATGGGTGCCCCCCACTAGGCTTCCCCCACCCCAGCTAAGCGGAGGGGTGGTGGGAGAGAATACCATTTACCCTTTGCTGACTGGAGAGTCAGGTACAGGCAGCCATATGGGGTGGGGATGGGGAGGGGAGGGGAGGGGAGTGCTATTCCTTCTGGGGGGATGCCTGGTCCAGGGCAGCGACATCCTTCAGGAAGCGGGTGGGTGTCAGGATGTGGGTGGAGCCTGGGGAGGCAAAGAGGGTGTTGGCAGCAGGCATCACTGCCCTCCAGCCCACCTGGGGGAAACTGGGTTGTCTCCCCGAACCCATCAAGAGACCCCACCAGCCATGACTCCATGATCCCCAGCTGGGGGCACCATGGGGAGATTCTATTGCCCACACAGACAACAGGACTCCAAAGTGAGCAGGGCTCCGCTTACTAGGCCTCCTTACCCCTGCTCCCCCAAGTCTCCCCTCCTGCCACAAAGCCACCAGTACCAGCCCTACCCTCCCAGCTCCCTGCCCTCCCCAACACCCTGGCACCCACGGAGGGGGTCCCCACAGGCTCCAGACCCCACAATGCCCCCCACTCACCAATGAGCACTTCCCACTTGCCGTCGGTGGCACGTGTGACCTCGTAGGCACTGCGCATCTCGGACATGGCGACACCTCCCAGCACGAACAGCAGTAGGCGTGGTCCTGCCCGGCCCTCGCCTGGTGCCCGGCTCTTGTGCCAATGCCCAAAACGGGCGCTGTAGGACACAAGGAATACGCATGGGTGCTGAGCCTGACCCAGAGGCCTCAGCACACCCCTTGGACCTCCCCACCTTGCTCTGCTCCCCCCAGATTGGCCCTAGGCTGGCACCCCTGAGTCTGGATTACCAAGCACTGAGCTCCCAGCAACCCCTGGGTCCTGGCCGAAGCAGAAGGTAACTGCCAGGATATGCCCCCCTACTTCCACCCCAGAGGCTGCAAACCTACCTTGCAGCCCCCACCCTCCCTACTATGCCCTCCCAACAAATTGCCAACCTGGATTGCTGGGCAATGGCTGCTAGGAAGAGGTAGAGGAGGAACTGCACCACCCACCACCAGCCTAGCTCCCCCACCTCACCTCACAGCAGCCTGGGAGCTGGCAGCCGGAGCCGGGTCAGACACGAATGGCCACATCTTCTTGTCCAGTTTGTCCTCCACAGCATCCTTGGGGGAGGGGAGGTGTTAAAAGAACAGGGGTCACCAGCCTGCCCTGCCACTCCCCTGGACAACCAAGGGTTAAATTATTTGGGAAGGGGGTGGCAGGGGCAGAAGAACACTGCCCCCCCGCACCAGGTGCCAGGGCCTAAGGGGCCTCCCTTCAGCACAGACAGGCAGAAGCCCTTGGGGGCCCCCCAGACCCCATGCTGGGGCAAGTAGCCAGATTATGGAGGGGAGCCAGAAATGTACCACCCTTCTGCCGCACACAGAGGTTGGCGCCGGCGGGGGGGGAGGGAGGGGTAGTGGGTGCGGCAAGGGGACAGGAGGCAATGATACATCCTAATCCTGGGTAATAGGGGTTTTTACAGTAATCCTGGCCAGGCATCATGGCTTAGTGGCTCCCACAGGAAGGAGGGGAGGCAGAGCCCTGCTTGGTGTGGCACTGGGATGCTGCCAGCCCAGGGTGCCCCTGAACACTCCCCGGGCCCCCCTCCAGGCTTGGCTGTGTGTAACACCACTGTGCTCAGAGCTGTATGTGCCCAAGACCCCCCTAGCAGTGTTGGCAGGGGCAGCCACTGAGTGGTGGGGCAGCTTTGTCACCTTTCACAAGCTAAGCAGTGTCAGGCCTGGGCTGTGCCTGGATGGGGGACTGTATAGGGCGCAGGGGAAGGAGGGGGGGCCCTTCAGGGCACTCAGTGAACCCAGGGGCCTCAGCACTAGGGCACTGTGCTGCAGGTGGTGTGGATTCCCCTGTGCCTCAGGCTGGCACTGTAAGGCCTTCAGTGAGGCCCCCCCCCCATCAGAGCCAGCCACATCTCATAGCTGGTCCCTACCTCCATGACATCTTTGAGGGCGGGGGTCCAGCGCGAGAGCTGATATGTGGACTCCAGGCGCTCCCGGGTCTCAGGCCGCAGCTGCCCATTCTGGAGGGAAGAAGAGGGAAAAGCAGGTGAGGGGCAGCAAGGGATAGGGGGCCAGGCATGACGTGGGGACAGGCAGAGGGAGTGGACGCCTACCTGGGCAGGTCCAACCGAGCTGGCAGAGGGGAGGCAGAGGAAAGAAGAGACCGCTGAGCAGAGACAGAGATGGAAAGACAGACAGATGGGCTGACAGCCCCTCCCCCACCACAATAGCCCCCAGAGGGGCAGGACTGGGACTCCCCCCCAGACACAGGAAGCAAAGGGCAACAGCAACAGAGGGACTGGGCCCAGGATAGACCTGGGGGCAGTTTAGGTATACCTGGTGGGGGGGACCACACTTAGGCCAGGCTGGGTGCAAGGAGAGAAGCTCTATGGGTGACCAAGGGGATGGGGAGTGAGAAGAGTGCCCAGTGGGTTAGGGTTCCAGGGGGCACCCCTTGCCTGATGCAGGGGGGAGAGGATGGAAGAGCCCCAGGGAGTTGGGATGCCAGGCCTGGGGGCGGGGAGCCCAGGGTGGGCACTTACGCCAGGAGTGAGATGGGTGCCCAGCAGGTGCAGGTTGCGCAGGGCACCGCTCTGGGCTGGGATGTTGGCGTGCTGCACCAGCTTGGTTAGGTTCTCCTCGCTCACACCTACGGAGGCATGGCTTAGCTGACCCCAAGGCACACAGCCAACACCTCACATGCCCCGCCCAGAGCTTGTGCCACAGGCCTCCAACAGAGACCCTCCCCTACCTCCAGAACCTACCTCAACATCCCCAGTGCTAAGACCCTGCCCCTCCAGCTAGCTCCGGCCAGTACTTAAGAACCCTTTCCCCTGCAACCTCTGTAGGCCCCCACAGCCAGCACTGTGACCCTGGTGCCCCCCCAGGCAGACCCCGCCTCACACCATTCTTGAGCAGCACGTAGAGCAGGATGACGCGCGCCTTGTCATATGGGGCCACGGCTGAGTCCAGCAGCACCGGCACCAGCACCTTCATGGGGTCCTTCAGCCGCTCACCATCTACATCTGACCCCATCGCCAGGTCCTGGGGGGCACAAGGGTCAACTCTGGCCTTGGGACCCCCCTCCCTAACCACAGGGCACCGTCCTGCTGCACCCCCATTGCCACTTGCCCTGGGGGCATGGGAACCTCTCTGGCAGGGTGGGAGCTGACAGAACAGAGACCCCCCTCCCTGCTCCAAGCTGAGCTCAGGGGGGCCATCCTTCTGCCCCCCACCCCACTCCTGGGACCCACCTGCTCCACACTACACAGCTTCTCCACAGTGCCCTTGAAGCGCCGCATGCAGTCCTCAGCCAGGTTCAGGTGAGTGGAGTACTGTAAACACAGCCAGGTGGGGAGGGATGGGGCAGTAGGGCCCATACCAGACCCAACCCATAGTGGCTAGCCCCCACACCCTGCTGGGTCTTGCCTGTGCCACCCTCTGCCCACACACCCCCCTCCACCCCGCCGGCTAGCCAAGGGCTCCCTGAGGAGATTGGCAGGGTGAAAAGGCACCCCTGGGTGCTGGGGGCTGCACCATGCTATCAGCTGGTGGCACAAGTCAGTGCCAGGACCCTAACTCTTCCTGGCCTAGGCAGCACCCTCAGGAACCTTCCTGCCACCCAGTACCTTGTTCAGCTCCTTCTGATACTGTGGCATCTTCTTCAGTATTTGGGACAGGTCCTTGATGTTGGCCTGGGGGGGGGCCAGAGTGAGGACCATGAGACTCAAAGGGCCTCTCACGTGGGGGCTGCCCCTCCCCCCACCACCACCAAGGCACTGGGCCTGGCACCCTGCCAATGTGGCTCCCTGTGCTGGGGGGGAGGGCGCGCTTGGGTCTGCTTGGCCTGATTCTCAACATCCTCCTCTGCCCCCCCCAGCCCAGCTTGGGTGCTCCTGATTCCCCTGCCTTGGCTTCCCCACCTCCTCCCAGCACCCCATGCCCAGAACTCATCTCCCTGGCCCCCTCAGCCCCCACCCCTGCCTAGCCCACACCATGTTGTGCCCCCCCCACCCCCCGACAGCCTCACCTTGTCGGTTGTAAGCCGCTTGCTCTCACAGAAGGTCCGCAGCAGCTCTGTCACCTTCCTGGGGGGGACAGGGTGACGGCATCAGGCTCAGCCCAACCCTCAGCACCCTGACAAAGGGGTAGGCACAGCCCCTAGCCAGAACACCTTTTGGGGGAGGGGGGGGAAGTGCTCTGTTCTGTGAGCCACTGGGGGGCAAGGGGACAATACCATGCCTAGATGATCAGCTGGGGGGGAGGGGGTAGGATTCTTGGAGAGGGGCCAGCACCAGGGGCACTGAGCAGCAGAAAGGATGGAGCCCTTGGTAGGGGGGCACAGAAGAAGGGGCACTTAGGGGCCGGGGGGGGCTGATGCCCTCACAGGGGTGGGGAGGGTCATGGCTTCCTAGCAGGAGTGGAGCAGGTGCTGCAGTGGGCAAGTGACCAGAGTGGGGCAGGTGCCCAGAGTGGGTCAGCTCTGTGGCCCTAGGGAAGGGGGTAGGCAGGGTCTCATATGCTAATTGGGGGCCAGGGGGTAAGGTCAGGCAGATGTCCATGGGGTGGGGGGGCAGGCAGGGGGGAGCAGGCAGTGGCCGGGCCGTACTTGGAGACATCAGCAATGTGCATGTGACGCAGCTGGACCCACAGCTCGTCATCCTCGTCCAGCAGTGCCACCTTCTCCCGTGCCTCGCTCAGTCCTGTCGTCTGGTACCTTGTGGGGGAGGGGCAAGGTCAGCAGGGGAGGGGGGAAGGGACTCAGCAGTGGCCTGAGCCAGGGCCAGGGGGTGGGGCTAGGCCAGGGAGCAAGCACAGGCACAGGCAGGCAGGGTTCACATGCAGGTGAGCTGGACACCTCGGCGACAGCGATCATCGCCTGCTGGGATTCACCATCCAGCGCAAGGTGGCAAAGGCCTGTAGCAAGGCAGCAGCCCTAGATTTCAGGAGGGCGGACTTCAATGAGCTAAGGTGAATAGCTGGGGAAGCACTGAGGTCCCGGGGGGGGGGGGAGCCAGGTGTCCAAAAAGAGTGGTCGCTCCATAAGGAGACGATCCTCCAAGCCCAAAGGGAGGTAATCCCAACACAGATCAAAGGGGACAGGAGAGCGCAAACCCCCCATGGCTCACCAAAAGCATCCAGGAGTGTCTCCTGGCTAAAAGGGAGGCGCACACCCAATGGCAGGGAGAGGCCATCACCAGGGAGGACTGTACTGCGGTTGCCCAGGGCTGCAGGGGGGCAGTCAGGGAGGCCAAGGTGGTGCTGGCTCCTACCTTGGGGGTCTTTAAGACAAGGCTTGACAATCACCTTGTTGGGGTCGTTTGACCCCAGTACTCTTTCCTGCCATGCCAGGGGGTCGGACTTGATGATCTGTTCAGGTCCCTTCCAACCTTACTAACCATGAAACTATGACACCCAGCAGTGGAGGGTGGGGGCAGGCCTAAGGCAGGGCTGGGCACCCATGCCAGTGTCTTTTGGATGCTCAAAAGGTGGGCTGGGGCAGATGCCCAGCAGATAGGGGCATGGCCAGAACAGGAGGGTGGAGCCAGGCACAAGGGGGCATGGTTACACCTGGGGGCAGGGCAGAGGGGAAGGTCATATACAGGTGACCTGCTGGGTACCTAGAAGTGGGGGCAGGACTAAGGAAAGGGGAAGGGTGGGGCACAAGAGGGTGGAGTTACAGCAAGGGGCGGGGCTCACGTGTAGGTGTCTTGCTCCAGGTCCAGCAGGTCATAGGCCATGGCCTGGAAGGTGAGCTCGTGTAGCACAGGCGTCACCAGGTCCCAGCTCCGGTCCACGATGAGCAGCTGCGAGCGTGCCTTGTCGGGGCCCTGCCGGTGGGCAGGTGTCACCTGGAAACTGAGGCTCCCCCCACCCTCCCTCCCCACAACTGTGGAGGAAACTGAGGCACAAGCCCTCTCCTGCCACATCTTGCCTCTCCCACCCATGGGGGAAACTGAGGCACAGACCATTTTCCCCTTCCAACCCTGATCTGGGTGAAACCGAGTCACAGAGGCTTCCTGGGGCTGTGGGAGTGGGAGCAGCAATGACTCACCTCTCCCATGCTGGGGTTGTCGGCCTTGAAGGCATTGAGTTTGGCCAGCACCGCATGGGCCAGGGTGCAGTTGTCATCATGCCCCCTGGGGGGGCAGTTCAGTCAGGGGGGGGAAGCAGATCCTTCCCTACCCCTGAACACACTCACTTCCCACTGCAGCTGCCATGCCTCCCCCCCCCCCCGCCACACACACTTCCTATTAAATGGCCCTGGCTCCACCCCAGGAACCCCCTCTTCCCCTCAGACCATCCAATCCCAGTCCAGCAGCCCTGCTTCCCATCTCAAGAGGCAGATGACCTCACCCCCAGGCACTCGCTTCGAGCAGATGGCCCCCTCCCCCACTTCCTGTCTCAGATGACCTGATCCCATCCACAGGAACCCCCAGTTTGGGTCCAGTCCATCCCACTATCTCAAAGGGCCCGACCCCGCTCCCCCATACTTCCCGTCTCAAATGGCCTGGTCCCACCCCCCCAGGAACCCCAACTTCCTGCCTCAAATGGTCGGATCCATCCCCAGGAACCCCCACGTCAGAGGGCCCAGCCCTAGATCCCCCCAACTCCCTATCTCAGTGGCCTGGCCCTGGCCCCTCTCACCGGCGGTAGCGCACGGCTGGGTATTCCTGCAGGGTCTCGCAGAGGGTGGCAATCTGCTCTGCCAGCTGCTCCAGCTGCCGTCCACGCTCTTCAAGCCCGAACAGGCCATAGCAAGTTTGGAAGGCGCCCGGAGCGTCCAGCGAGAATACCTGGGCCCCAGGGCCATGGAAGTCATGCGCCACACCCCTTGCCTGTGTCCAGCCCCCCTAGCAGAACCCCCTCTCCCCCGCACTGCCTGGGGAGCTGGCATGAAGCTGGACCAGGCCTCAGGGCACAAATCCCCTGGCCATAGAGCCAGGCAGGCAGGAACCATGTCCATCCCCCCCAACCCTCCACCACTGCCAGCCCCAGGCCGTGCCATGCAAGATGCCCCCAAATAAGCCAGCACAGCCAGCAGGGTGGGGTGGGGAGTCAGGGATCATAGCTGGGCACTGCCCCATGGAACCATGGAGTGCTGGGGGGCAGGTCTCAGGGCTAGGATGTTTGGAGCCCCCCAACCCTCATCACTAGCAGTGCCCAGATGCCCACCTCCCCATCCAACAAGCTGAGGCCTGGGGCCCATGCTGGGCTGGAATGCAGAGCCCTGGTGTAGACCGAACCTCCCCAGAACCCACCTGGCTCTCGTAGGGCAGGAAGGCCAGATGGATCTCCTTGAGGGTCTTGATGACTTTGGTGATGCGTGACTTGCCCAGCTCCGTGAACAGCAGCTCAGGGCATGCTGCAAGGGAGGGACACCCTCATGTCATGGAGGACAAGTCCGACACGGGAGGCGTAGGGACTTCTGTGTGTCACGTGTGGGGGGATGTCGTGTCCTGGCGAGTTTGGAGGTCCGCAGGCCCCTCCCCCTGCACCCCCAGTCTGCAGGCTCTACCCCAGCACCCCACTGCCCCCTGCTGGCTGCACTGAGACATGCACACACTGTGGCTGATGCCCAGGGACAATGGAAAGGCTTGGGATCCCCACACCTTGGGGTTTGGCTGGAGCACAGACCCCCTCAGCAGCAGGCGGTGCTGGTCAGAAGGCAGCGCAGTGCATGCTGGGAACAGCCTTGATAGGAGACAGGGGGTACTAACAGGCCGAAGGGTCAAGGGGAGCACGGTGGGCCAGAAGGGCACTCACTGTCAGTGAAGAAGACGTGCGCGGCCTTGTAGCTGTATGTGGGGGAGCCCCGGAAGTCTCTGATCAGCGCCTGCACTGACTGGGGGGTAGAGGGAGGGTTAGCCAAGTCTAGCCAAGGCAGGGGCCAGAGTCCACCCATCCCAGCCTGGAGCCAGAGGGAGCATCTGACAGGCAGACCCTGGCAGTGCTAGTCCCCTGACCCCTACCACCAGCCCCCCAAGTTCTGCTCCTCCCAGCTGCCCCTAGCTCTAGGGGTGCTGAGCCCCCCAAGGGGTCACCCACACCCACCCCTAGCTCCATGCCCCTCAACCCAGACCCCATATGACCAAGGGATGCCCCTCCCCAAGCACCCACCTTCTCAACAGGGCTGAGCAGGTAGATGGCCTCCAGGCTGGGGATGGGTTCCCGCCGCTTGTTGATGTCCTCCACGACTGCCGAGAGAGGGGTGTCGGAGGGGGAGGGAGATGGCTAAAGACCCTAGGGACCACCCCCCCACAGCAAGAGCTCTGCACCAGGGGCCAGGAGGGTGCTGGTGAGAGCATGGGGGAGGGCAGAGAAGGGGCAGGGCAAGATGCTAATTGCCCCCCACAGCTCAGCCAGTGTCCCTCACTCCTGACCCACAGCCCCCTGCCAGGACACTCACTGGTGATGCCCTCGGCCAGGATGTCAGACATCTTGCAGCAGGCTGAGACGATGCGCATGCTGGAGTGGTCCATGATCAGCACCTGTGGGGGGTGAGTGGCTTGGCTGGCAGTACCCCTGGGGCAAACTGAAGCATGGGCTGGGAAACAGGGTGGAGAAGGTGGGGGAAAGGGAACAGAGCTGGTGGGCTCAAGCAGGGCAGGGGTGGCTGGGAGCCCAGACACCGGGGTTCTTTCCCAGCTCTGAGAGAAGAGTGTGGCTAGGGGCCCACATGCCTGGGTTCTCTCCCAGCTCTAGGAGGGGAGTGGGAGCATTTGGGCCTGGGGGAGTCTAAGCCTGAGCCTGGGGCACCCCAAGAGCACATCACCCCTTTGGGGCCTGCCCCAGGAAGGGGAGCAAGGGCATCTCCCTCCAGCCCCACCCCAAGCACCCACCTTCCATTCTCCCTCCTTCTTGACACTCCGGATAACCCCATTCAGGATCTCTGCGAGGGAAAGACCAGTTCAGCACAGGGGGAGGAAAGGTCTCAGGCCATGGAGCACCCTGGGCCCCCTCCCCCCCCCCCCCCCGAGTCCCTCTCCTACAGCTGGGGGTCCCCAGGGCCACGTCCAGGCTGCACAAGCAGCACCTGGCATGGGGAGGGGGGTGGTGCAGGACAACAAGTCCAAGCCAGAGGTAACACTAGATACTGCCCCCCTTCCCCAGGCAGACACCAGGCCCGTCCAGGACAGTGCCCCACCACCAACCTCCATTGTTACAGGGCCCAGAGGAAGCAAGAGGGGAGGACACATTGCTGCCCCACAGGATAGGAGCAGAGCTGCCCTGCCAAGTGTCCTACACCCTGTACCACCTCCCCTGTCCAGTGAGTCCCCTGTGGACCCCCACCCCCAAACTTGACCTCTGAAGAGCTAGTGGACTGGCACTACCCCCTCCTGTGCCAGAAAGCTGGCAGGGTCCAAGTGGCACGCCCACTCCCCCCACAATGGGTGGCAGGGCCCACATGTGGATGCCTGGGTAGCTGGGAGAACCAGTCGGCCAGCCCTGGGGCAGGGTAAGGCTAGGGCAAGTTATGGGGGCATCAGCTGGACCCTGGAGTGGGTCTGTCTGGTCACCACAGGCCTGCCAACCCCACCCCCACTCATACCTCATTTTCCCCTGCTAGAGTTCTCACTGCATGTCCAGTCCTAGCCCTGGGACCATGCCCTGCTGCGTGGGGGGGCAAGAGTTTTTGGCCGAGCAGGGGGAACCAGCTGAGTCCAGTTACCCCAACTGGTAAGCACTGGGGTGACAGGCAGGGGCAGCAGCAATGAGGCCCAGTGGGCAGAGCCCCTGCCAGTGTCCCTCACTCCTGGCCTGCAGCCCCAGCCGGCAGCCCCATACCCCAGTTTCCCCATCTGTAAAGCAGGAACCAAGCTCACCCACAAACAGCAGCAGCAGCCCTGCCCAGCAAGGCAGGTAGGCACCAAGCAGGACCTGTCACCCAAGTGCCCACCCAGGCCAGAAGCCTGCGTGTTTACCCTGCTCATAAACCAGCTGGTCAGGTGGGCCTGGAGGGTAGGGGGTGGGAAGGTAGTGCCAGGAAAGTGCTGCCAGAGATGAAGCCGGCAGCCTGGACTCTTGGGCTCTCCACCCAGTGGGTGGGGAGGAAGGGGGCTGGATCAGGCCCTGGTCTCCTTATCACCCTGGGGCAGTGGCTTCCTTCCAGTGCTTCCTCTTGGGGAGGGGCCGGGCAGCAACATCAGCACAGCTCCTTGGAGCCTGGTGAGGCAGAACCCCATGAGCAGCTGGGTCCAGGCTGGGGTTGGGGGGAGCCAAGGTCACCCCAAGGAGCCTGGAGTTGGGGGGCAGATACATTGCTCTGGGGACAGACTTGAAGCAGGGCTGGATGGGGGAGATTGGCAGGCTGCGGCATTCCCTACCACCCCCATTACTGCAGGCTAAACAAAGCTCTGTGATCTGAGTTGAGGGAAAAGCAACCACAGCCCCTTAGCACAGAAGGGGAAACTGAGGCACAGTGCCCAGCAGCCATCTCAGGCATGCCCAGGTCCCACCCCCCACAGGAAGGGAAGCATGGGCTGGAGATCCAGCCACTCCCAGAATGCTTTGCAAAGGCCCAGAGGGCTGCTGATATACAGCCACTTCTGGGGCAGAGCAGCATCAGGGGAAGCATCACACCAGGGCCCTAGGGCAGCGACCCTAATGTGCTGGGAAGAAATTCAAACATATTTGTATATTGTTCACAATTGGGAGGGCGTGGCAGGGGGAAGTAGAACGCAGGGGAAAGGTTGATTCAAAGACCATCCCCCCCAGACCCAACAAAAGGCCATGTCTCATGGCCTCCATAGTGCGGATGAGTCCCCAGCTACCAGCCCAAGGGGGTTGGGGGCTGCAGGATCTCTGTGAAACCACTTCTGTTCCACCCAAGAGACCTGAGATCTGAAGCCTCAGACACATTCCCAACGCCAGATTAGCTGGGATTACTGGCCCGGCCTGCTCCCACTCCTTGCCATACACCTACAACACGCCTACTACATGTCCTGCCACAAAGGGGTCACCTGCCTCGGGTCACCCTGTCATTAACGCACCACTAACTCATTAAACCTCTGATCACCCTAATAGCAGGCAAGGCCCCTTTAACACCTCACTGCTCTTTACCATACTTTTCAATATATAAAATACTTTTCAAAGCAAAGGATCGTGGCCCAAAAAGGGAGAGTTTAAACCTATATTGGACACAGTTTTTAGTGACTCCTTATACCATACTTCCCTATCTACCCCACACATCTCTCCTCCTCACTCCCCCACGAAATATTACCTGCTGGAAATGAATGGGGGGATGTCCATTATAAGCAGAGAAATATGGACAGGTGCCCTGGCTGCCTTGGACAATTCAGCTTCATATTCCTCATGTAACACACGCCTACCGCTTGTTTTAGATGAGGAAATATGGTATGTTTTCTTGCATAGTTGCCATGCATAAGATGGGATATAAGGGAACAACCACCTAAATAATTAATTACCATATTTATCCACATAGCGCACACTGTCAGAACAGAACCATGCCTTGTTAACAGAAGACAATAAATGTGAAAAGAAAGAGCTGTGCTCCTTGATTCCAGACAGGTTGGTTAAAAGGAGGAACCTTAACCAATGCATAAACCAACCAAGCTGAAATCAGTTTTCTCCTTTTCACCCAAATGGCAACAGTTTCCTCCCAGAGACACCCCCTGCACCATCCTTGATTGCTAATTCTCAGGGGGAAGACTCGCAGCATAGGTGAATAAATGCCCCTTATGGCTTCAAGTGTTTTTCCTATGTAAAAGGCACCATGGTGGGGAGAGAATGTTGCATCTCATATGACGGAAAATACAGCACAGGATGGAATGTAGGAAGGGGCCTGCTGGACTGGCACAGAGTCAGAGGAGTGGGGCGGGTATAAGCACCCAGGACCTACCACATTTCCCTGCATACCATGTGCCCCAAATAAGACATGTGCCTTAATGAAGCAGGGGGGTGGAGGGGTGGGTGGAAATGGGGTTCTTTTAACCAGAACCAGTTTGAGACCTGCAGGCCCATTCTCATATAGCCCCAGCCACAGTGAGGTGGAACGGGGGTAAATCCCCCACTCACAAGTCCCAACAAAGTCCTCCTATCCCTGTCATAGCCCCCCCAGATTTGGGAGGTTCCCAGGCCTGGGTATCACTAAAACCCCTCCCCAACCCCAGCTGTGCATGGGGGGGATTGCTGGCCCCAAGTGAGGGCCCCCAGCAACATCTCCATGGGGGGGCCCAATTCTGTAACCACCCCACCACAGCCAAAGCTTTGGTGCTGAGCCAGAAGGCTGGGTGGGACCAGGGGGGCAGCGCATGAACAAGAAGAGAGACCACCAGGGACCAGCCTCCCATTGCCCCCAGAGTCCAGATATCCCCTTTAGACCCCCCCATGTCCCCACAGGGCCCAACGACCTCCCTGAGGTCAGATACCCCCGTACTGCCCCTCCTGACCTCAGATACCTGCCCTTACTCCCCACAAGGTCTAGATACTGCCCATAACTGCCCCCCGGGCCCAAATACCCCCATTTACTGCCCCCAGGATCTAGATACCCCCTTATTGCCACCCAGGGCTCAGATACTCCCCTTAAGTCCCCAAAGGTTACTGCCCCCTGGCCCGGACACCCCCTTATTTGCCCCAAAGGTCGAGACACCCCGCGTACTGCCCACAGGGACTTACTGCCCCCGAGGCTCAGACACCCCCCTTACCCTCTCCAAGGTCTAGATGTCCCCACTACTGTCCCCCACCCCCAGGCCAAACACCCGCCTGACTGCCCGCACTCACTGTCGCCCACCGCCGCCTTGAGCCCCCCCGGCGCCATGGCTGCCCACACCCCTGGGCCACCGCTTCCGGGTCCGCGCGGGCCCCGCCCACCTCCGCCGTGATTGGCCCCCGCCGAGGCCACGCCCATGTCGGGCGGGGCTTAGAGGGGCGGTGCCAGGGAGGCGGCTCGCGCCCTGGGGTGCTCTCCGCAGGTGGACGCGAGGCTGGTGGTCGGCAGGCGCTGGGCTGGGCATCCGCGTCCCAGCTCCCCCGCGGCTGGAGCGAGGCGCTGCTGCCCGGGGGTCTTGCTCCCCCTCCCCCAGCTGCCCCCAAGAACCCAGGAGTCCTACGCCTGCCCCCCCCCGCGCTCGGTGCCCCAGGGCCCCTGCTCATTGACCGCCCCCTGGCATACGGGGAAACTGAGGCAGACACTACAGACCTCCCCCACCGAGGGGGGGCACTCCCTGCCCCTCGTGCGCAGGCCCTGGTCTGGAGCTCTTGGCTGTGGCCATTGAGCCGCCCTCTCAGAGGTTAATCACAGCCTGCTCGGACAATGGATTTAGTGCCCCCCCACAGATGCCAGGGTGCCATGCCCCAGTGCCCCCACCTGCCTCCGGCCAGGATGCCTGGGATCTGTCCAGCTCGGGGAGGAGAGTGGGGCCTGGGAGCCCAGATGCCTGGGATCTCGCCCAGCTCTGGAAGGGGAGTGGGGGCGGTGGTGCTGGCGACCCGGATGCCTTGGTTCCACTCCTGGGCCCTGCTCCCTACCCGGCCTGTCTGCTCAGCTCCAAGCCGCACCCACGCCCTCGGGCTCAGCCTGCCCAGCTGGCCTGCCCTACTCACCATGCCACCCCCCACCAAGGCAGCAGAGCCCAGACCCTCCCCCGCAGCCAGCCAGACCCTGCTGCTGCCACTTCACTGTGCCTCAGTTTCCCCTCCTGCTCAGCTGGGCCAGGGCTGCCCCAGGCCACAGGCCCTGGGGCTGAGCAAACAAGGAAGCTTAGGGCCTGGGTTTTTCCCTTCTTCCTGCCCCCCCCAGTGTAAAGGGGGGTCGGGTGGGGTTGTAACAGACCGGAGGGCCCCAGAGAAGTTGCCACGTCAGCCCAACAAGCACTTAAAAGAGGGAAGGTGGCCCCAGAGCAGCCAGGACCAAGGACCTAGGCATCCAGAGGTGGGTTGAGGCACAGAGTGCCCTTGTAGCCTCCCACAGGGGCTCTAACTGGCCCTATTTCCATGGGCTAAGGGGCTTTGTGGCTTTTCCTAATCTAGGGTAACTCAGGCAGATCAGGGAGGTGTTTAGAGGGCGCAGGGAGATTAGGCACCTTGCAAAGGCCTGGGAGGGTCCCAGATCCCTCAGGCACTTGGACCCACTGATCTGGGGAGAGTGGAGGTGTTAGATCTGGGTGCTGGTGACAGGTGGGCATTGGGGCCTCTGTGTGCGGGGGCTGGGCATGAGAGCCTGGGGCACGTGTGTGGGTGTACATGGGAATGAATGGAGGTGCACGTGTGTATGTGTGCTGATGGTTGTCCTGAGCCCCCTGCTGTGTGTGCGTGTATATGTATGTATGTGAGTGGGTGACTGTGTGTATGTGTGGGAATGTGTATATATGTGTATGGGTGTGTTGCCCCCTGTGGGGTGTGTGTGCATGTGTGTCCATAGTGTAAGTGTGGGTGAGTATGTAGGTGTGTGTGCATGTATGTGAGTGTGTGTCTGTGTGCCACGACCTGCTGCATGTTCTGAGTCCTGGGCTACATGCATGTATGCATGTGTGCATGCGTGCACATGTACATCAATGTATATGTGCATATATATGCAGGTATGAGTGTGGGTATGTGTGTGTATGGATGTAAGTGTGCATGAGTGTGTGAGCGTGTGGCACCCTGCCAGGTTTTCTCAGCCCTGCAAGGGGGAGGTGCACATATGTATCCATGGAGGTATGTGTGTGTGTGAATGCGTGTCTGTGCCACGTCCTGTCGGGTATTCTGAGCCCTGGCTGGGTGCATATGTGTGTGCCTGTGTGTATGTGTGCATATGAACGTCTGCATGTGCATGGACATGCCTGTGAAGCCCCTGGTGGGTGTTCTGAGCCCTGTGCTTTGTGTGTGCATGTGTGCAAAGGCTTCCTCAGCCTGACAAAGGGTTTTTAAACTTGAAAGCTTGCTAAAAAAGTTTTTTCCATCTGTTTAAGTTGGTCAAATAAGAGATATCAGATTCACCCAAAGAACCTTGTCTGCATATGTATGTGCTGTATATGCTGAGCTCTGCGGAGGGGTGGGGGTGATATGTGTGTGTGCATGTCCTATGTACCTGCATGTCTGCGCTGCCCCCACTGGGCATTCTGAGCCATATACTGCGTGTGGGTGTATACATGCATGTGTGGGGGTACGTGCTCAGGTGTGAATGTGTATGTGTGTGCATGGGTGTTTGTGCTTGTGTGTATCCTTCAGATGCACACAAGCTCTTGCTACCCTGGAAAGTGGGGGTGGGGGGCAGATCTCCCACAAGTGCTCCAGGGCCCCTTTTATCCCCTTCTTACCCTACTTGTGCCTTCTCTCCTCCCCACCCCCCAGGACCATGGCACTGATGATGATGATGCTGCTGCTGCCCCTGCTGCTGCCCACGGTGGTGAGCCAGTCTGAGTGCCCCCTTGACAGTGTGATCAACCTCAAGATCCAGGCGGCACTAGCTGGGCACTGCTCCACCCCACAGGAGCCAGGTGAGGCTAGGCAGTGGGGGGGGGGAGCAAGGGGACAGGAGGGCAGCCAGAATGGTTGTGTCACAGCACACCCTGTGGCTGCTCCATGGGGTGCCCCCTGCCCTGCTCAGCTGGGGGGAGGCACTGCTACCCCCCCCCAAAGCTCCTGCCCTTCTCACAGCAGCAGCCTGAACCCCAACCCTGAGGGGACAAGTGTCCCTCACACCAAAGAGCCAGGGGCTGGGATCAAACTGGTGCCAAACCACACTAGGGTGTCCCCTGGTGGCAGGGCCTGGCACTGTGCCTGCCGGGGGAGCAGCAGAGGCTGTGTGGGGGGCAATCTGGCATGCTGACCCTCACTGATCCCCCCCCCCATCTCCCTGTCTTACAGCTGTCAACTCCGCTGAGCTGGTGTGTACTGATGTGAATGCCCGTGGGAGCCTGGTCTCCTGCCCCAGTGGTGAGAGATGGGAGGGGGGCATGTATGGCCCAATGCTGCCACATCCAGCTCCTCCTTTCCTGAGCCCCCCCCAACCTACCCAGGGCCCTGGGGGGAAAGGGGGCTTCCAGGGATTTGGTAGGGCAGGGGGAGTTTGGGGGAGGGAGGGCAGGGGCCTGATCCTGTGGGGAAGAGGGGGCTCTGGGGTCAGGGGACTGGGGGAAAAGTAGAGGGGGGGCACCATGGAGCTTGTGGGGATGTGGGATCATGGGGGTAGGAGAGGGGCTGTAGGGTGCTGGGGGAAACTGAGGGGGTTTGGGACCTGGGGGATCTGGTGGATGTTGGGGGTGCAGGGAGGCTCCAGGGACTTGGAGGGAGGTAACTGGTGGGTTCTGTTATCCCAGGATGGGCTGGGCAAATGTGGGGGGGGTGGGCAGGGGGTCTCCAAGTCCTCTGCCCCTGCACTGACCCCTGCCCTCCCCACCCAGGGTTCAACGTGACAGCCTGCACCTGTGGCATGGGCTGCGGCTCCTGGGACATCCGTGCAGACAAATTCTGCCACTGCCAGTGCCAAGGAATAGACTGGACCAGTGCCCGCTGCTGCCGCATCCAGCTCAGCCGCGCCTGAGCACCCCCAGCCTACACCCACTTCTCTGAATAAATACTACTTTGGGCTCCATGAGGCTGCCCTAGCTTCATCCTTTCTCCACGCCCCTTTCGTTACTGTCCCCCACACACCCTCGATCCCAGGCAGGGGGGATCTAGGTTAGCTGCTGTGGAATTACTTTGTACAGCACCTGGCGCAGCAGGGGCAGGGGTATAAAGAGAAGGGGGCCGAAACTGCTGAACATCCCCCACGTCTGGGCACTGCCCCCAGTGCAGTGGTGCCTGTATGTAACATCACACCCCACACCGCCTCCATGTGAAGAATTGGTGCAACCCCTTGTGGCTTCCTACCTGCTTGCATCACACCCAGACCTGGGGCAATTGCCAGGGGTCCCTGTGAGGCCAGTGGAGCTCATGGGGGGCCTTGGAGGGGGCTCAGGGGAGCAGCCCCTCCCCCACCCATCCAGACAGTCCAAGCCAGGAAGTCCTGCACCACTACAGGACTATTTCAGGAAATGATGTCATTGCTTTGGCCAATCAAGGTTGGCCATTACCAGGGCGAGGGGGCAGCACTAGGGTTGGTGTGGGACCCACAGGCCTGTCCCCCACCCCATGACACTCCCATACCCACTCCTCCCACCTGAGCTCAGGAAGACTCACCACAGGCTGTACGGGGCCTATGATAGAGTTACCATATGTCCGGGTTTTCCCAGACATGTCCTCTTTTTGGCTCCTCCGATCTCTGTCTGGACACCTTTTTTACCTGGCAGGGGAAGCACTGTGACCACGTAGGCGGGCTACCCAGGGCAGGTGGTTGTCTCTAATATGTCCTCCATAGGAGGTCTATATTGAGCAGATTTTTTTTGGTGTTGGGTGGTGCGACTGGAGCTTGCTCCATCCACTCCATGCATTGACCTGGTATTCCTGTGCTTCCAGGAACGGTGCAAAAAAACCCCTTTTTTTCAAATATCATTAAATGTCTGAGGTTTCGATCAGCTCAGCTTCAAAGTTTTTCCTGGAACTTCCCCACTTACCTTAGCAAGGAGCTGCTTGGGGTTGTGGGAGCAGGCAGCCTTCAGCCTGGCAGGGTGGTGGGAACAGCCCCAGCAACTGGGTACAGGTAGGACTGGGGGGGTGGGAGTTCGAGAGCCAGGGCTTGACTATCTGGGGCCTTGGGGGGTGGGGGGCACACACGGGGAGGGCGGTGCATGTGTGTGTGGCAGAGGGGATTTTTTAAAATACCATATTTTGTGTTCCACATCAAATTAGCCAAATCGACTCCAGATCATACCGACTCACCAGGGAGAGCTCAGTCATTCTAGATGCCGTGTGTGACACTGCAACCAGCGAGCATCCTCCATCCCAGCCTCTCAACCTGGGACTTCGAATACTCCCAAATCCCTTGACAGGCATTCAACATGCAGGTCCAAGCCAAGGGCAGCACCATGCAGCGAACAGAGCCCAGACTCCCACCTGCAGCCAGCCAGCAGGCCTTGCTCCTGCCCCCTCACTGTGCCTCAATATCCCCTCCTGCTTAGCTGGGCCAGGGCTGGCCCCAGGCCACAGGCCCTGGGGCTGAGCAAACAAGGAAGCTTAGGGCCTGGGTTTTTCCCTTCTTCCTGCCCCCCCCCAGTGTAAAGCAGGGTCAGATGGAGGTGTAACAGCCCGGAGGGCCCCAGAGAAGTTGCCTTAAAAGAAGGAAGGTGGCCCTGGGGCAGCCAGGACCAAGGCCCTAGGCATCCAGAGGTGGGTCTGGGGAGGGGGTGCCTTTGAAGCCCCCCACAGGGGCTCTAACTGGCCCCATTACCATGGGCCAAGGGGCCTTGTGGCCTCTCCTAAACCAGGGTAACCCAGGCAGATCAGGGAGGTGTTTAGGCACCTTGGTGTCAGGGGTAGCAAAGGCCTGGGAGGGTCCCAAATCCCCCAGGCACTTGGACCCACTGGTCTGGGGAGAGTGGGTGTGTTAGAACTGGGTGCTGGTGGCAAGGGGCCATTGCATTCTCTGTGTTCAGGGGCTGTGGATGAGACCCTGCCGGCATGTGTGTGGGTATGCATGGGAATTAATGTAGTGTGCGTGTATGAATGTGGGTGTACATGTGTGTCTATGTGCACTGCTGGTTGTCCTGAGCCCCCTGCTGTGTGTGGATGAAGGCACATGCGTGTGAGTATGTGTGCATGAATATGTATTTATGTGGGTGGGTGTCTGTGCATGTGTGGGAGTGTGCACGTGTGTATGTGTGTATTGGCCTCTGGGTGGAGACACACATGCTCATGGGTATGTGTGGTTGAATGTGTAGGTATCTGTGCATGTATGTGAGTGTTTCTGTGTGTGTCACCCCCTGCTGGGTCTTCTGATCCCCATAATGTGTGTGTTCATGTATGCACGCACATTAATGTATATGTGCATAATACACATGTATATGTTGTGGGTATATGTGTGTATGCATGTGAGTGTGTATATGCCAGGTATTCTGAACTGTGGCTGGGTGCGTGTGTGTGTGCTTGTGTGTATGTGTGTGTATGCACCTCTGCATGTGCATGAACACATCTGTGCAGCTCCTGCCAGGTGCTCTGAACCCTGTGCTCTATATGGGGGGGCATGCATGTGTGTGGGCATGTGCATGTGTATGTGTGTGCACATATGTATCTGCATGTATGAGCTGTATATTCTGAGCCCTGTGTTACATGTGTGAGTGAGGGTATGCTTGTGTGCACAGTGTGTGTGTGTGTGTGTTTGTGTGCGTCTGTGTGTGTTTCTGTGTGAGTCCTCCTATGTATCTGCGTATCTGCACTGCCCCTGCTGGGCGTTCAGAGCCCTATGCGGCATGCTTGTGTGTGGGTGCATACATATGTGGGGGTACATACTCATGTGGGAACGTGTATGTTTGTGCATGCACATATGTATGTGTTTGTGCTTGTGTGTGTCCTTCAGCTACACATGAGCTCTCACTCCCTTGAGAAGTGGGGAAGGGGTGTCCCTCAAGTGCTCTAGGGTCCCTCTTAATACCACTGTTATCCTTCTCATGCCTTCTCCCTGCCATCCAAGGACCATGGTGCTGTTGCTGCTGCCCCTGCTGGTGCCCCCAAAGGGGGGCCAGTCCAACTGTGCCATTGATAGTGTGGTCAACCTCAAGATCCAAGCAGCACTAGCTGGGTACCACCCCACCTCACAGGAGCCAGGTGAGGCTGGGGGAGGGTGGGGAGCAAGCTCACAGGAGAGCAGCTGAGGGGTGCTGGGCCACACCACTCCCTGTGGCTGCTCCATGCAGTGCCCCCAGCCCTGCTCAGCCCCCCCCCCCCCCAAAAGCTCCTGGCCCCCCTTGTTGCAGCAGCCTGGACCCCAAGCCGGGGCGGGGGGCTAGTATCCCCCACCCCAAAGAGCCAGGGGCTGGGATGGAGCCAAGAGGCAGCCCAGCCTCACAAGATGGAGTAAAAGTGCCCCCTGGTGGCAGGGGCTGGCACTGTGCCTCCCAGGGCACAGCAGGGGCTGGGAGGGAGGGGGGCACCTGCCCTGCCTTGCCTTGTGCTCCCACAATCCCCCCACCTCCCACTCCTGCAGCCATCAAGTCTGCTGAGCTGGTGTGTATGGATGTGAATGCCCGCGGGAGCCTGGTCTCCTGCCCCAGTGGTGAGAGACGGGAGGGGGGCGTGTATCTGCACCTGAACCCCCCCCCAACCCTACCCCTGAGGGGTCCAGGGCCCTGGGGAGCAGGGGTTTTCCAGGGATGGGGGGGCAGATGCCACATTGGGGAAGGGGAGGGCTCTGGGGTCAGGGGGCTGGGGGAAAGGGGACCAGGGGGTCTTCAGGGATCTGGGGGGTATGGGAATGTGGGACACTAAAGAAGGAGAGGGGCTCTAGGGTGCTGTGGGGAGCTGAGGGGGCTTCCAGGCCCTGGGGGAGGGGGCATTGCGGGTCTGCGGGATGCTGGGGAAGGCAGGAGGACTCCAGGGCCTTGGGGATGTAATTGGGGTGCTCTATAGTCCCAGGAGGACCTGCGGTGCTGTGGCGGGGGGGACAACAGGGGGTCTTCATGGCCCATGCCCCTGCACTGACCCCTGCCCTCCCCACCCAGGGTTCAACGTGACAGCTTGCGCCTACAGCATGGGTTGCAGCTCCTGGGACATCCGCGATGACACCTCCTGCCACTGCCAGTGCCAAGGAATAGACTGGACCAGTGCCCGCTGCTGCCACATCCCCGCACCTGAGCACCCCCAGCCTATGGCCATGGCTCTAAATAAACCCTGCTCTGGGCTCCCCGAGGCTGTCCTGGCTCCATCTTTTCTCCATACCCCCTTTACTACCAGCCCTTGATCCCAGCCTGGGGGGCCTGTACAGCATCCCCTTTACCTCCAGCACCCGGGAGTCCCTCTGAGTACATCCTCTTGCCTACCCTGGGCTCCAGCTCCAGAACCTGCATCTGCACTAGGATGGGGGGATCATACAGGCCAGTAGGAGCCCTGCTGCTCCATTGCAGCCCTCAACAAGCCCCTTTGTGGCTCTGTGCCTCAGTTTCCTTCTTATCCTGGCTGCTGGGAGATGCCCCAGGAGGCTGGGGGACGCCAGCCACTCCCTTCAGGGCCAGGCCCATCCTTAACTCTCCTGTGTTCACTAGGCCCTACTACCTGCCTAGCTCCCATTTCCCCCAGCTGCTCACACTGTGTGCAAAGGACCATGCAGGCACACAAGGCTCATCAGGGGAGGGAAACTGAGGCAGCCACTTGAGGGAGGCCTGAAGAGCAGTTCAGCCTAGAAAAGAGAAGACTTCAGGGGCCTTTGGTGGCAGCTTACAAATATATCAGGGGACAGCATCAGGGTCTAGGCAAACAACTATTCACCAAAGTGCCCCAGGGAGAACCAGGAGCAGCCATCATAAACTCCTAGAAGAAGGTTTCGGACTGGATATAAGGAAAAACTTCTTCATAGCCTGCATGACTAGACACTGGAATAGACTCCCAGCAGGGGTGGTGCAGGCACCTACCCTGGAGATCCTCAAAAGGAGAATGGATGCCCACCTTGCTGGGTTTATTTGACCCCAGCAGTCTTTCCTGCCCAGAGCAGGGGGGCTGGACTTGATGATCTCATGAGGTCCCTTCCAGCCCTAAACTTCTGTGAATCTGTGACTAAACCCTTTGTGGGGGGGATCAGGGGTCAGTCCAGGGGCAGGGGTCATGGAGACCCCCATCATTCCCACCACAGCACCCAAGACCCTCCTGGGATCATAGAACCTCCCTAAGGCCCTGGAGCCTCCCTGCCCCCCCCCCCCCCAGCATCCCCAAGACCCTGCAATCTCCCCCAGGGTCCTAGAGCCCTCTAAGCTTCCCCCACTACCCCAGAGCTCTTCTCCTCCCCCAGAGTCCCACATCCCCCCCAGCCACCTGGAGTCCCACTTTTCCCTCAACTCCCTGACCCCAAAGCCCGCCCCCTTCCCCACAGGATGGGGCCCCTGGCCTACTAAACCCCTGGAAGCCCCCTCTCCTCCTACGGCTCTGGGCTGAGGGGGAGATATGGAGGCCATACATGCCCCCCCTCACTCACCCTCAGGACAGAAGACCTACCAAGCTCCCACTGGTGAGCACCTCCACACACACCAGCTCAGCAGAGTCAAGGGTTGCAGGGGGAAGGGTGTCAGAGCGGGGACAAGGCAGCACAGAGACACCCCAGCTCCTGGTGCTCCCTGGCAGGCGCAGTGCCAGCCCCCACCACCAGGGAGCACTCTGCCTCCCCCAGTGGGGCTCTGCTACTGCTTGGCGCTGGTTTGATCCCAACCCCTGGCTTTTTGGGGCAGGGGGCTCTTGCCCTCACAGCCCTCCCACAGTTGGCATCAACACTGCTGCAGCAAGGGGGGCAAGAGCTGGGGGGTAGCAGTGCCCTTCCCCAGCTGAGCAGGGCTGGGGGCATATTGTGGAGTATCCACAGCGGGTGCTGAAGCCCACACACCCCCAGCTGCCCTCCTGCCCCTTTGCCCCCCCAGCCACATGCCAACACACACATGTGCACACTTGAATGCATACACACACACACACACATACACACACACTCATGCACACATATATATGCACAGATATATTAATGTGCACACACACAGAGCATGGGGCTCAGGGGCAGCATACATAGGCACACACATGTAGACATGCACACATAGTATTATTGCCAGCCCCACTATGTCAAAAATCATGAAACAGACTCTTCAAAATCAAGAGATTTGGAATGTAAATCATGAGATGCTATTTTGAGGTGGGGGGGAGGAGTTAATTGTGAAGGTGTGGGGGGCTGTGGGGGGGGGGGGGTTGGAGCCCAGGGAGGGGGGTCCTTGCACACCATGACAGGATGTGAGGTACTGTGGGTCAGGAGTGAGGGGCAACAGCAGGGCTGTGGGTGCTGTGGCTTGAGAGTGAGGGACAGACACATACACACACAGAGACACATGCACACAGACAGATACCCACGGCTCTGTTGCATGACTCACCCTGGACCCAGGGCCCCATTCACCCCAGCTCCTGCCCCACTCCCCCCCCACAGTGGGGGCCTCGATCTACCCCCACCCCTGTCCTTTCTCTCTCCCCCTACCCCTTCCCTTTTATAGACTTACCAGCTTGATGCTCTCTAAACGTGCCAGGAGAAAAAATCCCGAGATTTGATCTCTCTATCAGGAGATCATGCGTCTAAGTTAATTTGACAAGGAAATCAGAAGTCTCATGACTTTTTCATGAGAGTTGGCATTACTAGTAAACTGTTCTTAGTGGTGGCAGATGACAGAACAAGGAGCAATGGCCACAAGTTGCAGCAAGGAAAGTTTAGGTTAGATATTAGGAAGAATTTTCTCAATAGGAGGGTAGTTTCATTTTATTTAGCGAATGCAGATCTGTGAAGCCAAGCAATAGTCTCACTGTTACCTGAGTTCAAAGTTATTAATCCACCTCTTGGAAGGTAGTAAAACACTGGAATGAATTGCTCAGAGAAATGATGGAATCTCCATCCTTGGAGGTTTTTAAGACCCAGCTAGAAAAAGCTTTGGCTGGGATGATCTAGGTGGGGATGGTCCTGCTTTGAGCTGGGAGTTCGACTAGAGGGATTCTCAAACTTTTTTGTACCAGGACCCATTTGTAATCATCAATGGCCAGTCCTGACCCAGTACCCCTCACTTCCAACACCCTGCCCGAGCCCTCCAGTGTGTGGTGTGAAGAAATCCCACTCTCTCTGCCTCTCCCTTGTGTCATTCTAGGCAGACCCCCCGCCCCCACCCGCTTGATTCAGGCTGGTCAACCAGGTGACCTGTCCAGATAAATTCCTAAGGGAAAGGGAGAACTCCCTCTCTTCCTGGTGGCGGGTATTTTGAAAAGCAACAAGCAATGTGCTTCCAAGTGATTGTCTGGACGATTCCCTGTAAGGAAAGACCTGGAAATTAGCCAGGAGTTAGGATTTCTGTCTAGGCCAGATGCATTTTAAAAGGATGATTATGTCCAAGATTGTATAAATCTGATTGTTCATGTTTACCCAAAGTGTATTCTGGCTTCCTTGTTTTATGCCTCCCTGCCATGCCCCTCCTCCCCCCAGCTCTCGCCTTCTGATCAATAAAGGTATCAGGTACAGTGTGCTTTTATGTGGTACTGTGGAGGGGGAAAGGCAAGCCTTTTTGCTCCCAGCTTGGCCAGCAGAGGTGGTCTGTTTATGTTCCCTCAATCCTACCTGAGGTTTATGCTTGGGATGCTTTGGGCTGAATAAAGCACCCAGAAATATTATGGTGTGCAAAGCACCCCCAAGGTTCACAGGGTCTTTGTGCCCCAGGCTGCACAGAACCCTAACAGAGACCAGTGCCCGGGTGGTGATATCATTACCCCAAAGTTGTAGGTGTTCTCCAGGAAGCAGGACAGCTGGCTGTAGGCTCCCCGAAACAACTCCTGGCACGAGTTTTGTGGGCCTGGCACAGTGAGGCGGGTGGTTCTGCATAGTAGTGTCCCCTACTGTGTTGCCATATATGGGACAGCAGGGATGTATGTGCAGAGAAGGGGGGGGCCCAAGCAGCCCCTGTCAGGCTGGAACTCCACCAGCCTGCAAGGGAAAAGTCACCATTTCCCATGTTTTTCTCCTTTAAAAAAGAATCCATTTGTGAAAGTTTGTTGATTTATTTTTAAAGTTCATTTGCGACCCTTTCATGTATTCTTGTGACCCACTTTTGGGTCGTGACCCCCAAGTTGAGAAACACTGGACTAGACGACCTCCTAAGGTCCAACCCTAACTTTCTATGATTCTATATACAAACATGCACAAACACATGCAGATGTGCATACATGCACATATATACACATGCACACAGCCCAGGACTCAGAACACCCAGCAGGGTGTGGCACATGGAAAAACTCACATATATGCAAGCACCTACATACTCACCCACGCATACCCATATGGGCACACGTGCACACGCACCCCACAGGGGGCAACACACCCATCAAAACATGTGCATACTTCCACACATACACACATAGACACCCACCCACATACATACATATACACGTAGACACACACGTACATATTCCCACACACACAGCAGGGGGCTCAGAACACCCAGCAGAGGCAGCACCAAAATGCACAGACACACAAATCCACCCATATTCACACACACACACACACACACACTTCCAAACACATGGACCGACATACATTCCCATGCACACCCACACACACATGCCCCAGGCTCCCATCCCCAGCCCCCACACACAGAGGTCTCAATGTCCGCCTGCCACCAGCACCGAGACCTAACACCCACACTCTCCCCAGCCCAGTGGGTCCAAGTATTTTGGGGATTTGAGACCCTCCCAGGCCTTTGCTACTCCTGTCACCAAGGTGCCTAAACTCCTTGGGCCCTCTAAACACTTCCCTGGTCTGTCTGGATTAACCTGGACTAGGAGAGGCCACAAGACCCCATGGCCCATGGTAATGAAGCCAGCCGGGGCCCCCTGTGGGGGGCTTGAAGGGCATCCCATGCCCTGTCCCACCTCTGGACACCTAACTCTTTTGTTCTGGCTCCCCCCGTGCCACCTACCCCCTTTTAAGTACCTGTGGTGCTGATGTGGCACCTTATCCAGGCCCCTCTGGGCAGCTATGCCCCCCCGCTCCCCTCCGCTTACATCCGGGAGGGTTTGGGGGCGGGAAAAAGGGAAAAACCCAGGCCCTAAGCTTCCTTGTTTGCTTAGCCCAAGGGTCTGGGGCCTGGGGCCTGGAGCCAACCCCACCCCAGCTTAGCAGGAGGGGAAACTGAGGCACAAGACAGGACAGGAAACTAAGGCATGGTGGGGGGCAGCAGTGGCAGTGCCTGGCTGGCGGTGTGTGGGGGTCTAGGCTCTGTCCACTGCCTTGGCGGAGGATGGCAAGGGAGGGTCGGGCTGGCCAGCCGGGCAGGCTGAGCCTGAGATAGAGAGTGGGCACGCCTTGGAGCTGAACAAACAGGGCAAGGAGGGAGCAGGGCTGCAGGAGTGAAACCCAGGTATCTGGGTTGCCAGTGCCTGCACCCCCTCCCCCCCAGCTCTGTCTTACCAGGCCCCACGCCCCTTGCAGAGCTGGGAAAAAACCCAGGCCTGGGGCTCCCAGCCTCCCCTGCTTTAACCCATCATCCCCCATCCCCTCCTGGAGCTGGAAATAACTCAGGCAGGAGTCCCCCTGCCCCATGGAGGAGGTCTCTGAAGTCTCTGTGCCTCAATTTCCCAGTATGCCAGTGGGGTGTCTAATGAGCAGGGCATGGCAGAGTGCAGTGTTGCCCCCCTGGGGGGGTTTATCTCCCCCCGCGCCGAGCTGCCCCCCCAGGTGTCTGAGCTTCTAGCCCCCCCAGCTCTCAACCCCCGGCTTTCCCCCACTCCCTCCCAAAGAGCCCAGATATCCAGGCATCCAGCCCCAAACCCCAGCCCACTCTACACCTCCCTCCACCCCCCACCTCCTGCAAGAGCTGGGTGAGAACCCAGGAGTCCAGGCTCCCAGTCCTCCCTCCCCCACCCCTAAAGGCAGGCCCTTAAGGCTAGCAGGTGCTAGGATGATGCCCCTGCTCATTGGACACCCCACTGGCATATGGGGAAACTGAGGCACCGACACTGCAGAGACTTCCTCCATGCAGCAGGGCCACTCCCTGCTCCCCAGCACCCATACCCATGGCCCTGGCCCGGATCTCTTGGCTGGTGGCCATCAAGCCACCCCCTTAGGGGCTAATCAGAGCCTGCTTGGACAATGGATTTTTTTTTCATATTTTGGAAAAAATGTTGTGTTCCAGGTCAAATCAGACAGATTAGATCCAAATCCTTTTCACTAAGCAAAGCTCATTCGTTCAAACACCATATGTGGTGCTGCAACCAGAAAGTATTTTCTACCCCAGACCTTTCAGCCTGGGGCTTCAGATACTACCAAATCCATCAGCAGGCATCCTAGCGGTCTTGGGGTTTGGATGCCCCCAGATTTTTCTTGCCCTCAGCCTACAGCCACAGGAGCAAGCTAAGGAGAAGTCTCCCATTTTCTTAAAGTCGGGGTGTAGCTGAGATCCTCCCACTGGAAACCAGTGTAGTGATTACATTTGATCTTAACCCACAACAGGCCAAGAAGCAAGGGACTGAAGCCTGAAGACCTGGGTTCTCTCCAGCTCTAGGATGGGATGGGGGCTGATGGGTTGGAGCAGTGGAGGCTGGGAGCCCCACACCTGGGTTTTCTCCCAGTTCTGCAAGGGTAGTGGGGTCTAGTGAATAAGAGTGTGTGTGTGGAAGCAGGGGAGGGCAGTGGGCTGGCAACCTGGATACCTGGGTTTCACTTCTGCAGCCCTGCTCCCTCCCTGCCCTGTTTGTTCAGCTCTGAGGCGCACCCACTCTCTATCTCAGGCTCAGCCTGCCCAGCTGGCCAGCCCTACCCCTGCTTGCCACCCCCCCACCAAGGCAGCACCATGTAGTGAACAAAGCCCAGACCCCCACACACAACCAGCCAGGCACTGCCACTGCTGCCCCCCACCATGCCTTAGTTTCCTGTCCTGTCCTGTGCCTCAGTTTCCCCTCCTGCTCAGCTGGGCTGGGGTTGGCCTCAGGCCCCAGGCCCCAGACTCTTGGGCTAAGCAAACAAGGAAGCTTAGGGCCTGGGTTTTTCCCTTTTTCCTGCCCCTAAGCCCTCCGGATGTAAGTGGAAGGGGGGCATAGCTGCCCAGAGGGGCCTGGATAAGGTGCCACGTCAGCACCACAGGTACTTAAAAGGGGGCAGATGGCCCCGAGGCAGCCAGGACCCAGGACCTAGGCATTCAGAGGTGGGTCGGGGTATGGGGTGCCCTTGAAGCCCCCCACAGCGGCCCCAACTGGCCACGTTACCATGTGGTTTTGTGACTTCTCCTAATCCAGGTTAATCCTGGCAGATCATGGAGCTGTTTAAAGGGCCCAGGGAGTTTAGGCACCTCGATGCCAGGGGTAGCAAAGGCCTGGGAGGGTCCCAAAATCCCCCAGGCACTTAGACCCACTGGTCTGGGGAGTGGGGTTGTTAGATCTGGGTGCTGGTGGAAGGGGGGCGTTAAGGTTTCTGTATGCGGCAGCTGTGGATGAAAGCCTGGGGCACGTATGTATGGGTGTGCATGGGAATAAATGCAGATGCACGTGTGTTTGTGTGTGTGTGAATTTGGCTACACATACGTGCGTGTGCATATGCATGTGCGCGCTGCCCCTGCTAGATGGTCTGAGCACCCTGCTGTGTGTGCCTGTATATGTATTTATTTGAGTGGGTATATCTGTGTGTGTATGCATGGGAGTGTGCCTGTGTGTATGGGTGTGGTGCCCCCTGTTGGGTGCGTGTGCATGTGTGTGCATAAGGGTATGTGTGGATGAGCGAGTAGGTGTGTATGCATGTATGTGAGTGTTTCTGGGTACCACACCCTGCTGGGCGTTCTGAGCCCTGGTATGCATGTGTACACGCGTGCATGCATGTGTATGTGCATGAATGTGCTGCTGGGTATTCTGAGCCCTGTGCAGTGTGTATGAGTGATGTTATATGCATGTGTGCAAAAATGTGTGTGTTCAGGTATGCATGTCCTCGTATGTATTTGCATGTCTGTGCTGCCCCTGCTGGGGGTTCTGAGCCCTGTGCTGCATGTGTGTGTGTGTAAGGGGAGGGGGGGTACACACCCGTGTATGTGTGTGCATGCAGATACGTGTGTGTTTGTTCATGCATGTGCATGTCCTCCAACTGCACATGAACTCTCGTTCCCCCCAGGGAACAGGGAGGTCTCCACCAAGTGCTTCAGGGCCCACCTTACACCCCTCTTACCCCCTCATACTTTCCACCCCCACCAGGACCATGGCGCTGATGCTGCTGGTGCTGCTCCCCCTGCTGCTCCCCCTGGTGGGTGGCCAGGTTGACTGCCCCATTGACAGCGTGGTCAACCTCAAGATGTAGGCGGCGCTTGCTGGGAAGTGCTGTGGCTCAGGGGAGCCAGGTGAGGCTGGGGGGGACAAGGGGCAGGAAAGCAGCTGGTGGGGCATGTAGGGCCTCAGCAACCCCTGTGGTTGCTCTATGCAGCATCCCCAGCGCTGCTCAGCTGTGGGGAAGCACTGCTACACCCCTTGCCCACCCCCAGCTACTGCCCCCCTGCTGCAGGAGTAAGGACACCAATCCTAGGTGGTCTTAGGGAGCAAGAGCCCCCCACCCCAAAGAGCCAGGGGCTGGGATCAAACCAGCACCAAGTGGCAGCCCAGACCCACTGCGTGGTGGGCAGAGCACGCCCTGGTGGCAAGGTCTAGCACAGTGCCTGCCGGGAGCGGCAGGGGCTCTGGAGACACCTGATCTGACTTGTGCCCCATGACCCTTCTCACCTGCCTCTCCTGCAGCCGTTTACTCTGCTGAGCTGGTGTGTACAAACGTGGTTGACAATGGGAGCCTGGCCTCCTGCCCCACCGGTGAGTGGTGGGGAGCACGTATGCTCCCCATGCCCCCCCACCCCCTGGAGGGTCCAGAGCCTGGGGGAGACAGGAGGCTTCCAGAGGTTTGGTAGGGCAGGGGGAGCTTGGAGGGCAGGGGCCCCATCCTTTGGGGAAGGGGGTCTCTGGGGTCAGGGGACTGAGGGAGAAGGGGGAGGGGCAGGCTCCAGGGGGCTGTGGGATCTGGGGCCCTGAGGGAGAAGAGGAGCTCTAGGGTTGTAGGGGGAGATGAGGGGGCTCCACGGCCCTGGGGGGTGGGCATTGCAGGGTCTGGGGGATGCTGAAGGGGACAGGGAGGGCTCCAAGGCCTTGGGGGTGGGTAATTGGGGGCTTCTGTGATCCCAGGGATGGCCTGAGGTGCTGGGAGGGGAACTGGAGGTCTCCATGGTCCCTGCACCTACCCCTGCCCCCCACACCCAGGGTACACGGCAACGGGATGCTCCTGTGGCATGGCTTGTGGCTCCTGGGACATCTGCGCCAACTCCACCTGCCAGTGCCAGTGCCAGAGCATAGACTGGACCAGCGCCCGCTGCTGCCGCATCCAGCTGCAACGCACCTGAGCCTCCTCAGCCTGCAGCTACCGCTCTAAATAAACGGTGCTCTGAGCTCTCCAAAGCTGTTCTGCCTCCATCCTTCCTCTACACCCCTGCCACTACCACCCCCCCCCACTCTTGATCCCAGCCTGTACAGTGGGGGGTCTGTACAGTGCCTGGTGCCCCCCCGGTCCTGGCCTGGGGGGTCTGTATAGCACCCCCCTAACCCCCAACACCCAGGAACCCCTCTGGAGACATCTTCCTGCCTGCCCCAGGTTCCAGCTCCTGCATCTACACTAGGGTGGGGGGATCATACAGGCCAGTAGGAGCCTTGCCACTCCGTCCCAACCCTCAGAAAACCCCTTTGTGGCTCCATGCCTCAGTTTCCCCCTTATCCTGGCTGCTGGGAGATGCCCCGGGAGACTGGGGGGTGCCAGCTAGTCCATTCAGGGCCAGGCTTATCCTTAACTCCCTGCTTTGCCTAGGCCTTACTACCTGCCTAGCTCCTATTTCCCCCCAGCTGCTCAGGCCATGTGCAAAGGACCACTTGGCCACACAAGGGCCTGTCTGGGGAGGGAAACTGAGGCAGCCATTTTTTTAAAATTTTTTTTGGGTGGGGGCTCAGCAGCAAAGGGGAAACCACGGTGGCCCTGGGTTAGCTGCTATGGGATTAGTTAGTACAGCACCTGGTGCAGCAGGGGCAGGGGTATAAAGAGAGAGGGGCCAGGGCCTGTGGCCCCTCAATGGCTGAAAGTCCCGCCATGGCTGGGCATTGCCCCTAGGGGCTCCCCCAGTGCAGTTAGATCCTTGCACAATCACGGAGCCATGACATGTTTGGAATAACAGAGGCTTGGTGGGAGCTCTCATGACTGGAGCACTGTCATGAATGGGTACAAACTGTCTAAGGACAGGGAGGGGAGAAGAGGAGGAGGAGCTGCTCTTTATGTAAAAGAGCCATATGGCTGCTCAGAGCTCCAGTATGAAGCTGGAGATAGGCCTGTTGAGTGTCTCTGGGTTAGGGTCAGAGGGGAGAGCACCAAGGGTGATGTCATGATGGGGGTCTACTCTAGACCACCAGACCAGGAGGAAGTGGTGGATCAGGCTTTCTTCAAACAGCTAGCAGAAGTTTCCCGATCACAGGCCCTGGTTCTCATGGCGGACTTCAATCCCCCTGACATCTGCTGGGAAGGCAAAAGAGCAGTTGCATAGGCAATCCAGGATGTTTTTGGAGTGTTGGGTACAACCTGGTGCAAGTGCTGGTGCAGACAACTAGGGGCCATGCTCTTCTTGACCTGCTGCTCACAAAGAGAGAAGAGTTGGTGGGAAATGTAGTAGTGGATGGCATCTTGGGCAGCAGCAACCACAAGATGATTGAGTTCAGGATCCTAAGGAAAGGAAGGATGGAGAGCAACGGAGTAAAGACCCCGGACTTCAGTAAAGCAGACTTTGACTCGCTCAGGAAACTCATGGGCAGGATCCCCCAGGAAGCCAGTCTGATAGTGGGAGGAGTCCAGGAGAGCTGGCTGTACTTCGAAGAAGTCTTACTGAGAATGCAGCAACAAACCATCCTGATGCGCAGTAAGACTAGCAAGTATGGCAGAAGACCAGTTTGGCTTAGCAGGGAACTGTTCAGTCAGCTAAATCACAAAAAAAAAGAAGCTACACAAAGTGGAAACTTGGACAAATAACTAGGGAAGAATATAAAAGCATTGCTTGGGCATGCATGGATGAAGTCAGGAAGCCCAAAGGGCAACTGGAGTTGCAGATAGCAAGGGATGTGAAGGGTAACAAGAAAGGTTTCTACAAGTATGTCGATAGCAAGAGGATGATCAGGGAAAGTGTGGGTCCCTTACTGAACAGGAGAGGCAACCTAGTAGCAGAAGATGCAGAAAAGGCTGAAGTGCTCAATGCCTTTTTTGCCTCAGTCTTTACAGGCAAGATCAGCTCCTAGACTACTGCACCAAGCAGTACAGTTTGGGGTGGAGGTGATCAGCCCTCAGTAGTGAAGGAACAGGTTAGGGACTACTTAGAAAAGCCAGATGTGTACAAGTCCATGGGGTGGGATGGGAAGCACCTGAGGGTACTGAGGGAGTTGGCTGTTGTGATTGCAGAGTCACTGGCCATCATCTTTGAAAATGCATGGCAATCAGGAGAGGTCCCAGATGATTGGAAAAGGGCAAACATAGTGGCCATATTTAAGAAAGGGAAAAAGGAGGATCTAGGGAACTACAGACCAGTCAACCTCACCTCATCCAGTGGAAAAATCATGAAGCAGATCCGCAAGGAATCCACTTGTAAGCACTTGGAGGAGAAAAGGGTGATTAGGAACAGTCAGCATGGATTCACCTGGGGCAAGACATGCCTGACCAACCTGACTACCCTCTATAACAAGGTGACTGGCTCTGTGGATGTGGGGAGACCAGTGGATGTGATGTACCTTAATTTTAGCAAGGCTTTTGATACGGTCTCCCACAACATTCTTGCAGACAAGCTAAGGAAGTGCAGGCTGGATGAATGGACTGTAAGATGGATAGAAAATTGGCTGGAGCATTGGGCTCAGAGATTAGTAATCAATGGATCGATGTGTAGTTGGCAGCTGGTATCAAGTGGAGTGCCCATGGGGTCGGTCCTGGGGCCAATTTTGTTCAGTATCTTCATCAACGACCTGGAAGATGGCATAGAGAGCACCCTCAGCAAGTCTGCAGATGACACCAAGCTGGGGTGAGTAGTAGATATACTGGAGGGTAGGGCTAGGATTCAGAGTGACTTAGACAAACTGGAGGATTGGGCCGAAAGAAATCTCATGAGGTTCAACAAGGACAAGTCCAAAGTCCTGCACTTAGGATGGAATAATCCCATATACAAGTCCAGGCTGGGGGCTGACTGGCTGGGCAGCAGCTCTGCAGAAAAGGACCTAGGGGTTAAAGTGGACAAGAAGCTGAGTATAAGCCAGCAGTGTGCCCTTGCTACCAAGAAGGCTAACAGCATTCTGGGCTGCATTAGTAGAAGTGTGGCCAGTAGGTCAAGGGAAGTGCTTATTCCCCTCTATTCACCACTGCTGAGGCCACATCTGGAGTACTGTGTTCAGCTTTGGGACCCCTGCTACAAAAACAATGTGGGAAAATTGGAGAGACTCCAGCAGAGGGCAACAAAAATGGTGAGGGGGCTGGGGGACATCACTTATGAGGAAAGACTGAGGGAACTGGGTTTATTAGTCTAGAGAAGAGGAGACTGAGAGGGGATTTAATAGCAGCCTTCAACTACCTGAAGTGGGGTTCAAAAGAGGATGGAGCTGAACTGTTCTCAGTGGTGACAGATAACAGAACAAGGAGCAATGGTCTCAAGTTGCAGCAAGGGAAGTTTAGGTTAGATATTGGGAAGAATTTTCTCACTACAAGAGTGGTAAAACACAGGGACAGGCTATGCAGAGAGGTGGTGGAAGCTCTGTCTCTGAAGGTTTTCAAGACCCAGCTAGACAAAGCTTTGGCTGGGATGAACTAGTTGGGGCTGGTCCTGCTTTGAGCAAGGGGGTGGTCTAGATGACCTCCTGAGGTCCCCTCCTGCCCTAATGTTCTAATGATTCTATGAATTGGTGCCTGCCTGCGATGTCACACCCCCAGGCCCCATGTCACTTCCTGCGTGTGGAGAATTGGTGCAACCCCTTGTGGCTTCCTGGCTGCTTGCATCACACCCAGACCTGGGGCAATCGCCAGAGGTCCCTGTGGGGCCAGTGGAGCTCATGGGGGGCCTTGGGGGGGGTTCAGGGGAGCCAGCCCCTCCCGCACCCCCCTGCAGACAGTCCAAACCAGGAAGTCCTGCCCCACCCTGGGACTATTTCTGGAAGTGATGTCACTTTGGCCAATCAAAGTTGGCCATTACTAGGGTGAGGGGGAAGCTCTGGGGTTGGGGTGGCACCCACAGGCCTGCCCCTCAGCCCATAACACCTTTCCCCCACCCACCTGCCACCCTGAACTAAGGGAGACTCACTGTGGTCTGTATGGGGCCTATGACATGCAGATGACAACACAGTCTCCCACTGGCATACCTGGTGGCACGCTGGCGGGGCAGTGTTGTACATGGCAAAGCCCAGCAGTGGGCAAGGGGAGCTCCTGGACAGCTGGCTTCACTGCTGCTGCCCAGGGCTCCAGCATCTGCTGCTGAATTTGCCTCCAGGCCGGGGACAGAAGGGGCAGGAGGCCAAGATATTTACCCCAAGTTGGTGAAAGAGCAGGGGCTACCTGTGGCTCTGGCTACATGCAGGAGGCCCTGGCCTGGGACTGGGCAGACCAGGGGATACCGTAATGTCCCAAGTAATGCACAGCACTTTGCACACTGCAGCCCTGGTCTATGGCTGGGGAGCCCAGGGGCTACCATAATACGCTGAGTACTGGGTTAGGAATGATGCAATGAAGCCCTGCCCTGTGACTGGGGATCTGAGGATCTACTGCAGTGCCCTGAATAACATACAGAACCCTGCACATAGAGCCTGGCACAAGTCCTTGCCTATGCCAGGACATCCTGGAGGGGGTAGAGGGCAGGGCAGGTCTACCAAGCATCCTCCCACTCCAGGAGATTGCGCCATGGGGTATAGTGCTGAAATTGAGCTGGAGCCCAGTTGCGCCACCACAGCCAAAGCATTTGTGGGGCCCAGGCACCACGGAGGCCATGGAGCTGTACGTGAACCATGCAGCTGGTGGGTGCCTCACTCTGAGGGCCTCACGGGAGGCAGTGCTCAGGGAAGGTAGGGCCATGGTGGCGGGAGGGGAGGGGTGTACCCCAGGACCATAGTTCTGCAGGGGGTTGGGAGGGGTAATGGCTCAGCCCACCACAGGCCCCATGTAGGCCATACCTCAGTTTCCTTGCTGGTGTGTGGGGCTTTTGGGGCGGGGGTCCATGCTGGCCTCTGTCCTTTCCTGGATGCTCCCAGCCCCAGCAAGAGGTGGGGTGGGGAATGTGGGCTTGAACCAAGGCCCCAAACTGAACCCCCTCCCCACTCCAGCCAACCCTTCCAAAACCAACCTCCCCAACCAAATCCCCCAGAACTAACCCCCCAATCAGCTCCCCAAACTACCCCCAATCAAACCCCCTGAGAACCAACCCTCTCTAAAACCAACCTTCCCAAATTAAGCCCCCAGAATCAACCAGCACCAGGGGGCTCCCCCCATGTCTGTGATGAAAACGTGTTTACTGCAAAACTGGCCTCTTCCTTGAAGACAGCATGTGTGAGAGACAGTTTTGTGTGTTTATTTTTGTATATGGTTTTGTCTGTGAACCTATGGATCTATGTGAATAGTGAATGTGTGTCTGTGTCTGTGGGTGCATGTGTGAGCTGTGTGTGTGACAGTGAGAGGTGTGTGTGTGTGTCCGTGTGTTCCCGTGAGAGAGTGGGTTGTGTGTATGCATGCTGTTTATATGTGTGTTTTTGTGTGTGTAAGAACTTGTGTGTCTATATGAATAGTATACACGTGTGCATGTGGATATAGGATCATAGGACAATAGGGCTGGAAGGGATGAGTATACAGGCAGTCCTCGACTTACAATGTTTCGAGTTACAACCTTTATAAATTGACACCGTTTCAACTTTCTGACATCAGTTTCGACTTACAGTGCTTGATCTGATGCGACGCCTTGCCAGCGAACAAGTTCGCTGCATCGCCCATCTCCCTGGAGAACATCTGTCCAAACTTCCTTGGACACTTTCTTTAAGAAAGCAGACAAGACTCCAGAAACACCTGCAGCCAGGACTCCTGAGAAGACTCCAGCCAAGAGCCCTTCCAGAAGTCCAACCAAGAGCCTTTCAAAAAGTCCAGCCAAGTCACCTCAAATAAGTCCTTCCAAATCAATATGATTGCTATTTACAATATAAATACATTAATGTAGCTATATTACTCATCTATAATTGATTGAGTACACAATTCTGGGGTATTTTTTGGTGAAAATAGGGTATCTGGCCTTGGTTCAGGAACCAATCCCCCATTTATAACATTGTTTCTTATGAGAAAATTAGTTCCAAGTTACAACGTTTCGATTTAAGACGTGGTTTTCAGGAACCGATTGTACCCTACATCCAAGGGCTGCCTGTAGTCTAGTAGAATAAAATCCTGCATCTGTCTGTCTGTCCCCAATGCTTTATTCGCACTCTGATTGGTTGTCTCAGCACCCAAGTACAATGCTGATTGAAACAACCAATCAGAGTGCTCCAAGGGCGTTCCAAACAGGAGGTGGCGGAGGCAGAGCACTGCCATGGTTTGTGGGGACGGAGCTGCCCCCCCCCCCCCCCGGTCCCTGGAGGTGGCGGCGCGGTGTGCGGCCCGTGCGGGGCGGAGGCGGCAGCACGACAAGCTTCTCCCCCTCCCACACGCCCGGGAAGTGGCGGCGGCGCCTGGTGGTTCCAGCCCCCCTCCTCCCCCCATCATTTCTGACGGGCAGTTGACTAGTGTGCATATAAGTGCAGATATAAATAAGTGTGTGTATATGGGTGTGCTGTATATATCCGAGTATGTTTTTGTGTGTGTGAATGTGGATGTCTGTGTATGCATATATGGGAGTGCCTTTATATATGCATCTATATTTACACGTGTAATTATGTGTAGGTATATATATGTGTGTGTATACAAGTGTTGTGTATACGTGCATGTAGCTGTGTATGTGCATGTTTATTAGTATCTGTGTACATGTATGTGTAGGCACGTGTACCTGTAAGTTTGTGTGTGTGTGTACATACGTGTGGATATATGCATGTGTGGTTATAGGTTTGCATGGATGTACATGTGTGTGCATGTGGAGATATGTGTTTATGGACGCATACATGTACATATTTGGCTATTTGTGTGTGTGGAGATATACACATGTATAGATGTGTGTGTATGTGCATGTATACATGTGATTATAACCATGTGGATGTGTGCATATGAACATTGCTGATTAGTTCAGTTGGTTAAAGTGTGGGGCTAATTAAACCAAGCTCACAGATTGGGTCTCCAGTTGGACTGGGTGATCTCTTGAGGTCCCTTCCACCCTTACTTTCTATGAAACTGAAATATCTGTATCTGTGGGTACATACATGTGTGTGTGTCCATGAGCACACATACATGTGGCATGCACACCCCTCCCAGAGGCAGGGCAGGCTCCAAGGAGGGGCTGAGCTGCCCCAACCCCGTGTGCCCATGGGCCCCAGGCTGGTCCCAGGCCCCCATGCCATCTCTGACTTGCAGAGGCTGAGGACTCCGACAATGACATGCCTGAATATGAGAACGTGGTGGTGCCCTGCAAGGATGAACTGCCACCCCCCACCCGGCCCCCACCAGCGCCCCCAGGTACGGAAAGCATCTAGCTACTGCTACTCACCCCCCAGGACTGAGGGCTTGGTTGGGGCTGAGATGCAGCTGCTTCTGTGGGTGAACAGAGCTACTCTTAGCAGCCATTTGGGACAGGATGGAAGTGAGGAGGGAAGGGCTGCAGAACTAGCTGCTGGGTGAGCTGGGTGTGGGAGGGATGAACATACATGGGACCTGCCCACTGCTGTTTTGCAGGCCCTGGGGCCCTGCCGAAGCCAGTGCCCAACACAAGGGGTGGCCGGGTACAGGGGGCCACCTTGGCCCTCGCCCTGTTGCTGGCCGCTTGCTTCCTGATGTGGCTCATGCTCCTCTCACTGGGACTCGTGAAATGTGAGTGCGAATCACAAGCGTGTGTGCACAGAAGCAGCGCCCCCTCCCCCCAAGACATGCGACCCCAGGGTCTTATTCACATCCACTGTGGGGGTTGGGGGCTGCCAGTTCCCACGGGGCCCTGCCAACCCCTCACAGTCTAGCCCCAATGGTCTCAGGGCAGGCAGGAGCTGGGGGATGAATGGCAACAGATGGGGAGGTGCACTGATAGTGCAGTGGGAATGGAAGGATGCATGCATAGGTGGATGAATAGTTAGGTAGCTGGATGGGTGGATGGATGGATGAATGGATGGATGGGTAAGTAGATAGGTAGATGGGTGGATGGATGGTAGTGAATGAGGATAGATAGATAGATAGATAGATAGATAGATAGATGGGGTATATTGCAATGGAAGGATGGATAGGAAGATTTTTTTTTTAAAGAAATTTTTCCTGTTCCAGTCAGCCAAAGAAGATAGACAGCAGATGGATGGATGGACAGAGGGGACTGCAGGGTCAACAGTGGCTGGGGCAGACACTCCTACTATATGCCCCCCACAGTCCATGGGGGCATAGATGAGCTGTGCAGGGATCGGGGAGCCCTGTTTAACTCTTTGTGTCCCTGACAGATGCAGAGCTGAGCGCAGAGCTGAGACGGACTAACACATCCCTGTGGGAAAGGATCACCCAAGGTGGGGGTTCCCTCACCTGTCTGGGGCTGCGGCAGGGCACCCTGAGGGGGTAGGGGCTGAAGCTGTCAGGCTGGCATGGGAGAGGGGAAGCTGGGGTGGAGTGGGAGACCCTAACCCAAGTCTTAGCCCTAGCCTTAGCCCTAAAGAAGCCACATGATCCCTGCCCCTTCCCCCTCCTGAGCTCATCTAAATGATTAAGGTATCCAGGTTGCAGCTGTGTGGTCTAGAAGCAAAAGAAATCTGAACTTGTAGTAGAGGTGATATCTTTTATTAGACCAACTACATTTTTGCAAAAAAAAAAAGAAAGAAAATTGCAATTACATTTTTTTTTTGCAAAAATCTAATTGGTCTAATAAAAGATATCACCTCTCCAATGAGTTCTGGTTCTAAATGATTAACATACTTAAATATTCAAAGCTATTAAAATGTATTCAACCACACTGAAATACAAGCATGGGTCTGACCACTCCAGTCTATCTTCACACTCCAACGTAATGGAATATATTGACAAATGTCTGCATTCAAATCCACACAAGCCCCTTTGAGCATATTTAACTAAAATTTCAAATTTAAATAGGTTTACATATTTACTTAGGCTTGCATATTTAAACATATTTAGACAAGTGTGTTTGCATATTTAAATTTATTTGCATATGTAGGTATATCACCATGTTTAAATATATTTGCATGTTAAAGGTCCTCCGACCCCTGACCCCCCACATAATCCCCACTGAGGTATCCTTACCCCCTTATCAGGCCAACATGTTGGGGGGTCATAACACAGGGAGTCTGGTCTGTACAGGGCTGCCCTCCCCATGGGGGCAGGAGCCAGAGGCAGGGCAAGGGACTCCCATCTGCCTCAACCCCTGTGCCAGGCTGAGCCCAGCAGGTCCACCCTGTGCCCCCAGTGTCCCAGAACCTGAAGGAAGCCCAGAAGAACCAGGGGCAGCTGCAGGCAAGCTTGAAGCTAGGGCATGGCATGGGAAGGAGAGATGGATGGATGGATAAGGCAGCAGGTGGATAAATGGATGGAGGAGTTGAATAGGGATAGACAGAGACAGGGAGAGAGAGAGAGAGATGATGGGTAAGTGAGTGGCTCCTTCCTACCTCACAGGGCACTGCCCAGCTGTACTGAGGTGCAGTCTCCTCTTTAACCCTTTCCTTTCTGTATCTCAGAGAAGAAGCTGGTCATGGATCTGCAACAGATCAACATTTCTCTGTGGGAGAAGATCACACAAGGTGCCCCCCCCCACCCCTCACTGGCCTGGGGCTGGCTTCCCCAAGCAGGGGAGCAGGGGCTACAGCTGCCAGCCAGTCAGCCCAGCATGGGGGTGCAGCCCAGAGCCTGGGGGTTGTGGGGCTGCTGTATACATGGGGATGGGGCAGGGGGAGGAAATGTTGCAACGCTACTCTTTCTGGCAGCTGAGGGGTTAATGCTTGTCCATCGCCCTCCCCCCTCCATAATCCCTGGGTAAAATACCATATTTACTCAAATCCAACATGCACACTTCTCCCCAAAAATTAGCTGCTGGGACTTGGGAGCTGAAGCAGTCTCTTAAAACAGGACATTTGGAGGACAGAGGCCCTGATCCTGCCCATCCCCACCGCTTAAGCTGGGTCATCCCCATGGCCTGCAGCCAAGGGGTTAACAGAGCAGCCACAGGTGTTTTCTCCACCTTCCCCTGCTGCAGCTGCCTGTACCTATCCCAGTCCATGGTTAGTCATATTGTCATGGCTGCGTCTCATCTTTCCCTTCATGCTGCCCTGTGTCCTGTTGGTGTGGGGGCGCATATCATATGTGAGGAAGTGTGGCAATCTGTCCTCTGCCTCCTGATCCTTTCTGTGGCTGTGCTCTAGTCCCCGTGGCCTGGGACAGATGGTTCCCTGGTCCCTGGCTGAATTTTTCCCACCCCACCCTAACCCACAACAACAAAAACCTAAAGACATGCCCCAAATTTGCTTCTAAAACCCTACCCTCCTCCTGGCTTTTTGGTTTCACAGATTTTTGCTGCTCCAATGTCCATTTCCAAGAACCAGTAAAGATTCCCCACTCCCACCCCGAAAATGTTGCCAATAAAAGTGGGGCCAAAAACCCCATTTCCATCCCAGTGTTGTGGGTCGGAGCTGAGCTGGGGGCTGGGGAAAGGGGTCTAAGCTGCACTGAGGCAGCACTGGGGGTCAGATGTGGAGCTAGACCAATGACCAGGGCCCCAGGATGGTGCTGTGGGGGGCAGGGGCTGGGACATAAGGTGAGAGGCTGCCCCCCCATGCCAGGCTGAGCCGAGTGGGTCCCCCCTGTGTCCCTAGTGTCACAGGACCTGAAAAAGACCCAGAAGGGGCAGGCGCAGCTGCAGGGAGAGCTGGAAAAGACACGGAGAGATGTCGGTAAGGCCTGGGGGTGCCTGGGAAAGTGTGGGGGGTGGGGCTGGTGGGTCCTTGGGGATCTTGTTAGGGTCTGTGGAGAGCCCAGGAGGCCCAGGGGAAAGCTCCATCAGGGAAAGACACAAAGAGGAGGGATGACTCCCCACACACCAGGAATAGAGCCAGGTGTGGTGGCAGGTGCATGGCACCAAGTTCCCATGAATGCATAGCTAAGGGGAGCAAAGGATGCTAGGAAATCTTAGCCTCTGGGGTTGTCTCTAGGGCATAGGGGTGTGGGGGGTGGATTCAAGGCAGTGCAGGCCAAGGCAGGGGGTGAGCCCCCCACAGCCAACCTTTGGAGGGCAGCAGTGCTGTGGGGGGGCATGGGCCTGACTGAGGGACCCCATGTCGTGTCTTGTTCACAGCCAAGCCAACGCAGAAGCCCTGAGGAGAGCAGAGGGGGCACGGGCTCCCTCAGACCCCACCTCAACAGAGCTGCCCCCCACCATCAGCTGCCCAGAAAGAGCCTAGACCCAGGTCCTGTGGGACACAGAGACCCCTAGCCTGGGGCATGAGCAGCCTCCTCCCCCCCACAGCCCTGGGGTCTGTCTACACTAGGACTCCCCCATGTGCCCCTGCCACCTCCAGGGACTCAAAGCTCTCCAAATCCTCCCCCCACTGCTCAATGCTCCCCCTCCCCCTGGACTCCTGGATTCCCTAAACCCACCCATGAAATTTCCATGGGGGGCAGCAGCCTGCCTGGGGAGCTGGGATCCAGGAGCTGATAGACCCCCAGTGACTGGTTTGGGTGAAGGGAAGGGCTCCAATCCTGCCTCTGCCACATTGCCATGCCTCAGTTTCTCCACCTGTAAACAACCAGGAGCCCAGCCCAGCTCCGTAGGGCTGGGGGTTGGTAATTAAAGCACCAGGAAAAGCCTTGCAGTTCCACTCATCAGGATTTATTCTCCGGTGTGGCAGAGATTGCCAAGCTGGCCCAGGACCCCTGCATTCCTGCTGTGTGGCCTGAAGTCAGAGACAGCCCCAGACCTGTCTCTGGACAGACAGGCAAGGCAACCTAGCTGGCACAGCCCAGAGCTACCCTCCCCAAGGCAGCCAGCATCCCAGATACCTGGGTTCCACCTGGGTAGGACATGGGGCTCCAGGGTGAGAGCCATCATGACTCCTGGGTTTCATCCCCAGTTGTGCTCTCACACCCTTGATGCCAAAGGGCTGAGGTCTGTCCCAACAGCTTGACTTGGGAGGGAAGCATATCTTGCCAGGCACTGGGTACCCTTCAATGTGCCCTGGGGCGCAACTGGCATGGGAAGGAGTCCTGGGTGTCCCAGGACCCCTCAGCCAGGCCCAGCTTGCCCATGTGAGCTACTGGCACAAGGGCCCAGGTCCCTCACAGACAAAGGCAAGCAAAGCCTGGCACGTGGTGTTGCCCCAGTTCCCACCACACTGAGGGTTGAGGTAGGCGCAGCTGAGCTGGTGGCTAATGCTGGCACTGAGTAACCCCTGGCACCATGACCTGGAAGGAAAAGGAGGAGGCGGGGACCGGGCTGAAGATGGGGGCATTTGGCAGCCTAATCACCACACATCTGCTCACCCAGCCAGCCACATAACCCGTGGCCCATGTCCCCACACTTCCTCCAGCCATCCACCCACCCTATAAGTCCACATACCCACCCACCTACCCTCCCAGCAAACACATCTGCCCACCCGCCCTTCCATCCACACCCCCACCCCACATACCCACCAACCCAGCCCACATTCCCCTCCATCTATCTCTCCACCCCACAAATCCATCAGCACATCAACCCACGCACCCATCGCTCTACCATCCACTCACCCTACATACCCATCCAACTGTCCTTCAACCCACCCATCCATCCAGGGAGGGGGCAACGCCACATGAGCATCACAAGGGCAGAACATGAAGAGACAGGGGGCCCTGTGGGGGTCTCTTTCCCTCCATTATGCTCCCTCCTGGGGTAGGGCAGGGACAGGTGCCCAGAGAGGGGGCAGACGGCACTCACGTGTAGGAGACTGTGGCCCCCTCCTCCCATTGCCAGGTGGTGCTGCTGTTGTTCAGCTGCCGCAGACCAATCCAGTGCTGGCCGGAGCCAATTCTCTGGGTCAGGAACCGCTGCCCAGAGCGGGGCACAGTGTCAGCCCATGACCCCACCAGTCTGGCTCATGGGGTAAGAGGCCTTGTCTTCAGGGCAGGAGGGGCTGGAGAGAGTGGGGCAGGGGTCATAGCTAGGGGCTGGGGGGTTGCTCTGGAGGGTCCGTGGGCTCAGGCAGGGGGGAGCTGCCAGGCAGGGGGTTGCTTTTCCGTGAACCCCTGTGGTTCCTATGGGGCCCAATCCTCCCTCACCTAGCCCCAGCACTGGCCCTTACCTGCTCGGCAGGGCCCTGAACAGTGGCCAGGAGAGCACCATGGTCCCAGCAGGTGGCCCTGGCCTGTGACCAGTCCTGTGACGTTGTGAAGACCCTGTAGCACCGGCCCTGGAAGCCATCCCAGCCAGCAGGGCAACACGGGAGCCCTGTGGGGCAGAGCACTTTCCATGTAGGCTGGTAACCTCCAAGCAGACCCAGGATTGGGCCTATTTCTGAGTGGGGGGGGGATCACCCCCACCTCCCCGTACAATACAGCTGTCCTGTTATCCCAGGATAAAAGTGGACACATGGCACTGGTGGAAACCCCCTCATGAGTCCATAGCTGGCCAACCTGGGATTCCCCATAGGGGCCAGGCACTGCCATAGCCCCCTCCCCCCCAACTATCTTGAGATAATCCATCATGTGTCCCTGCAGATTTGGGAGGGGGGCAGGGGCACACTCACACTTGAGGAGGCTCAGGATGAAGGCAACGGCTGAGAGCAGCAGGGCGAGGCCTAACAGGGCCCAGAGCACGGCTGATCGCCTCCTGCAGCCCCCACGTACAGCTCCTGGTGCTGGTGCGGCCACTGCAACCAACAGCACCAGGTGCAGCGGGGGTCAGGGGAAGCCAGTGACCTGGACTGGGAACAGGAGCTGGGTGGAGGCTTGGAGCCCGGACACCTGAGTTTGATACCAGTGGTGCAGAAGAGTGGGTGGTCTAGTGGGGGGAAGGCCTGGGAGCCCAGATGCCTGGGTTCTACACCAGCTGTGCTGGGGAAGCAGGGTCTGGTGTGTGGAGGGGAGTTGGGATCCTGGGTTTGGGTCTACTAAAGACGCAGGGGTCTAGTAGGTGGAGGAGAGGTTGCAAGACAGGGCACCGGGTTTGTATGCCAGTTCTGCTCGAGGATTGGGATCTAAAGGTTAGAGTGGGGGGGTTAGAAGCCCGGAGGCCTGCATTCTATCCCAGATCTGCTGAAGAAGGGGGAGCGTAGTGGGTTCTGGTGACGGGTGGGTTCAGGAGGCCGGATGCCTGGGTTCCCACCTCAGCTGGAGTCCAGTGGCTAGAATGGGGGTGGTGTGGCTGACAGCTAGGACACCTGGGTTCTCACCAGCTAGGGGATGGAGTGGGATCTAGTGGTTAGAGCAGGGGGGACTAGGATCCCCTCCAGAACCCCCACCCTGGGCACAAAGGACTCACCTGGCTTGGCCTCAGCTCCCTGTGGAGGCTGTGGCTGCAGCTGGGGTAGAGCATGGCTGGGCTGGACATTCACATAATCCCGCTCATCCTCATCCTCAAAGCTGTCCAGGGAGCCTGTCACATCCTCTGCCTCAGTGTCCCCAGGGGGAACTTGAATGCACCTTAAAAGTTCAGCAAGCATCCCCCCCAAACCCCTGCATGAGCAGTGCCTAGGGCACCAAGGAGACTCAGGCATCCCCATATACCCACCTGGCCTGTGGCAGGGTTGGGGCACCCACCGGCCCTGGCGCAGCTCCAGGGTGGGGTCCCTGTGGTGGCTGTAGCTAGAAGGCTGCGTGGCTCAGGAGGGGTCCTGGCTCAGTATCTCACACCAGGCTTGTGTAACCCCACTGCTCTTCCTCTCTTGCACCAGCCAAAAGAGGAAGGCACTGCTTTAACTCCTGCCCTGCCGGCTCTGTCCTGCAAATGCCCCCAGCCCAGGACTGGGGAGCTCTGGGCACTACACAGAGCCCCCAGACCAGAACTGGGGGGGTGCTGTGTGATGTACGAACCTCTCAGGCCAAGATCAAGGAGCACCAGGCACTCTACAGACTCCCCAGGCTGGGATTGGGAAGCACAAGGTGCTGTACAGACCCCCTCCCCACCCCTGGCTGGGTTTGGGGCACCTGGTGCTGTACAGACCCCCAGGCTGATATTGCCCCATGCCCTCCAATCCTGGCCTGGGAGGTCTGTATAGGGCCGGGCAAACCAACAACAGCCTGCAGCCCCCAGGTCACCTCCACTCCTCAGTACCCGGCATTTCCCACCCTCAGGCGTGACTTCCCCTGAGGCGCTTGGGACCCTCCAGACTTCCCCATGCCTTCCCCCTGGCCCCTCTGACCTTCCCCCCGCCTTCAGAGCAGCTTCTGCTTCCCCCCCACTTCAGAGCAGCTTCTGCTTCCTCCCCACCCCCAGCCTTGCCACGGGACCTCATCCTGCATCCAGGGGCTGGGGGAGGATCTGGACTACCCACTGCTAGCCCCTCATAGCCTCTCCCACTGGCTGCAGGGGGGTTGAGCATGAGTGGCCTCCCAGCCTCACTCAGCTGGGACCTGGCTGTGGGCCTGTGGTGTAGAACTTTAATCCAAAGTGATTTACTCCAGATTAAACTCCCGGAGGACCCCCATCCATCCCAGAATGATGTGATGTCAGCTCTGGCATGCAGAGCCGCTGGGGGGAGAGCAGTTGCCATGGAAACTGTGAAGTAGGACTCCCTGGAGTTGAGCTGGGGGAAGATGGGGCCTGGAGCCTTGCAGGCAAAGGTGGAGCCAGAGCTGCGAAGGGAACGCAGGAGTCCTAGGGCCCAATGACCCGCAGCTGAGCAGCCCGCCCTGCAGGCTGCGGGCTGGAACCCAGGCGCCCGGGTGTGCCGCCCTGCAGGCCGCTACCGCGCCAGACCGCGCGCGCCTCAGGGCTGGGCGGGACCCCAGGCGTCCCGAGTCCAGCCCTGACCCCGCAACTGGGACCGCTTGACTCCCGAGCCCGGATGGAACCCAAGCGTCCCAGCCCCTCCCCCCACGGGCCGGGAGGAAGCCAGGGGCCGCCTGCGCTGCCAGGGCGGAGACCAGTCGTCCACCGCCTCTTTTCATTTCTGAGCCACGGTGCACTGGCCGGGGGGATGCTGTGATCCGGAGTGCGGCGCTCAGGGAAGCAGCGTGACCACGTAGGCGAGCTCCCCAGGGTAATTGTCTCTGATATGTCCTCCATAGGAGGTCTATATTGAGCAGATTCTTTTTGGTATTGGGTGGTGGAACCGGAGCGTGCTCCACCCCCTCCATGCATTGACCTGGTATTGCAGTGCTTCCAGGACCGGTGCAAAAAAACAGAAAAAAAAAAAAAAGGTTGCTATGCAGGGGCCCCCGAGAGCCCCGCCCCTTAACCAAGCCACAGCCAGCATCCCTAAGCCCCGCCCCCTCGGCCCGCCCAGGCGAGCTCGCTTCCCCAAGCCCCGCCCCCTCCCCCTGCCTTTCCCGTTACCATGGCGACCAGACGGCCGCCTCGCGCTCGACGGATTTGCGGCAGTGGCGGCCGTAAAGTGCGGAGGGGGCCGGAAGTGGTGGGTGCTGGGTGCGGCGGTGTTGGAGGTCTGGGAGGTCTGGGAACGTGGTTGCTGTTGCCGGCGCTCGTGAGTGTCCGGGAGGAGGCGGGGGAGTGTATGGGGCTGGGGGTGCAATGCGAGGTCAGGGGTCATTGGGGTCGCAAGGGGTGGAAGGGTCACGTGGGCCCGGTCATGGGGTGGGGGTGGCTTGGCCTGGCCTGGCGGTGGAGGGGCCACGCGGGGATGGTAGATGCCTGGGAGGGTCACGGGGATGAAGGGGTCGGCGGAGCAGGATCTTGGACGGAGTTAGGGCCTCCCTGAGGCTCCAACTCCTCTGGGTGCTCCCTGCTCCTTGCTGGCCCTCCCCAGAGCGCCCCTCCAGCAGCTGCCACTGACTCCTTGCAGGACTCTTTAGCAGGTCCTGGCAGGCCCCTTTCCCACATCAGGTACACAGGATCCCCACGTGTACTACTCACCCCTGCCACATGTGGGCTTTGCTTGGGGGAGGCCAAAATGAGGGAGCAAGACCTCCCTAAGGCCCCCCGTGGGTCTCACTGGCTGCTGATATGGGTGGAGTTTGCTTGAGCCACATTTGAATACAAAAGACGGGGAGACTGATTGTCTGTGTTTATGGTTTGAACAGGGGTAGCAGATTCTTATGCTATTGAGAAGAGGGGATAGAGCTGCATTTTATAGGCCAACCAAAGTGGATAGAAATAAATACAGAAATCACAAGCTTTCGTGGGCTGAAATTTGCTGTGAAAGGACCTGCAGAAAGCAGAGTGCTAGGAGTACTGCGTCCAGTTCTGTGCGCCCCATTTCAGGAGGGATGTGGACAACATTGAAAGGGTCCAGAGGAGGGCCACCTGCATGATCCGGGGACAACAGGGCAGACCCTACAGTGAAAGACTGCGGGACCTGAACCTGTTCAGCCTTCACAAAAGAAGGCTGAGGGGGGACCTGGTGACTGTCTATAAACTCACTAGGGGGGACCAGAAGGGTTTAGGGGAGACGCTGTTTCCCCTAGCGCCCCCTGGCATGACAAGGAACAATGGACACAAATTATTAGAGAGTAGGTTTAGATTAGACATCCGCAAGAACTACTTCACAGTCAGGGCGGCTAGGAGCTGGAACCAGCTTCCTAGGGAAGTGGTGCTGGCTCCTACCCTGGGGGTCTTTAAGAAGAGCCTTGATGACTACCTGGCTGGACTTATTTGAGTCCAGTATTTTCTCCCGCCCAGGCGGGGGGTCAGACTTGAAGATCTACAAGGTCCCTTCCAACCCTACTTCTATGATTCTATGAGGAGAGAAAAATTAGAATAGAAAAGATGAGATGGCGGGCGGGGGGGGGTGGGCAGAAGAGAGATGGGTAGGGGGGCAGTGCCAGGAGAGACTAGCAATAAATCCACAGGAACAAGGCTGTCTATACATGTACTCTGGTGTAAGGGGGTGCATTATTATTAGAGCAGCTCCTGCAAGGCTGCTCTAATTAAAACACTGCAGTGTTACATGTATTTGGGGTCCTGCATTTCCAAATGGCCACAGGGTCACTTTAAAGCTTATTTGACAAGTTTAATTAAAGTGCCCCCATTGCCACTTTGAAATGTGGGGCACTGAATACATGTGACATTGCAGCATGCTGGAGCATTCCAATTAGACCCTCCAGCAGACTTGATTAACTGAGTCTGCTCAGACACTTTCTAATTAGAACACATCAGAGCACATGTATAAGCACCCAAAGGAGGTACCAAAGCCAGCCCAGGTAATGGGATACAATTCTACAGTATAGTTTGAACTATACACAGTCCAGTCCATGGATGATTTGTTGTGCATCAATTTCCCTTTCAAATTGTTTTTCTCAAAATTTGCTGCCTGAGAACAGTCCCCCTCAGCTCCACAATGGGATGGCTGGGGAGGTGAATGTCTGCCACAGGCCACCATGTTTTTCTGCAGCTGAGGTGTCTCTTGGTTCTCTTGCAGAGGGATCTGTGTGTCCATGCACACAGCAGAAGGGCATTGTAATAGGACATTAGTGGAGTTACAAGTGCCTTCCCACAACCCCTGCCAAATTGGCAGTAGCTTTTGGCAGCTCAGCTGAAAATCTTTCCTGCCTTGGATGTTATAACCTGCGTTATTTGGCTGGTGATGATATGCTTTGTATTGATGTGGCAGCACAGCAGGCATCTGAGTCCAGTGCAAGGCCTAGTGCCTTGGTGAGAGTGGAGTTAGGTGGCCATGCTGGGGCTGGAAGGGACCTCAAGCAGTTATCTAGTCTAACACCCTGCCTGAGGTAGGATTAGCCCTATCTAAACTGTCCCAGACAATCCATAATCTAAACTCTATGTAAGACTACTATGAACTCTGACACAACACAAAACCTTACAGCCAAACCTGCAACAGGTAAAGCAGAGTAACCATGGTTGTGGCTGGCTCTCTGCCATGACTCTGGAAAAAGTATCCTACGGAAGACAACAGAGCAAAATGCATGTTCTTTTTCTTTGGAGGCAAGTTGTATGCCAGAAAATATGGTCATTCAGTCTTCTTTTCCCACACCTTCAGGACCATGGACTCGCGCTTCACCCGTGGGAAGTCAGCCATCTTGGAGCGTTCCCTGACCCGCCCCAAGACAGAGGTGAGCCTAAGTGCTTTCTCTCTGCTCTTCTCTGAGATTGTCCAGTACTGCCAGAACCGGGTTTACTCGGTCTCTGAGCTCCAGAACAAGCTCTCAGAGCTGGGCCAGCAGGTGGGTGCCCGCATCCTGGATGTGCTGGTAATGCGGGAGAAGAATGGCAAGCGGGAGACCAAGGTGATTAACATCCTGCTCTTCGTCAAGGGGCCTGTGTGGAAGGCCCTGTTTGGGCGTGAGGCCGACAAGCTGGAGCAGGCCAATGATGATGACAAGACCTACTACATCATTGAGAAGGAGCCTCTCATCAACACCTACATCTCAGTGCCCAAGGAGAACAGCACCCTCAACTGTGCATCCTTCACAGCTGGCATTGTGGAAGCTGTGCTCACCTGCAGTGGCTTCCCTGCCAAGGTCACGGCCCACTGGCACAAGGGCACTACCCTCATGATCAAGTTTGATGAAGCTGTGATTGCCCGAGACAAAGCCCTTGATGGCCGTTGACCTTAGGGGGGCAGGTGGGAGTGTGACCAACATAGTCTCATTGTACATAGTCTTCTCAAAGAATTATGCCAGGAATTATGTCCCTCCAGGTTTGTTGTAGCTTGTCTGTGAATGGGAATGAGCCCTGGAGAGAGGGGCAGGGCCTGTGCCCAACTTCAAAGGGAACTGATCCATCTCTCTCTCTCTCTCTCTCCCCCTGGTTTAAAGCAAGAGTGTCAAGGGGGGGGGCCAGGGCCCAGGAATGAGTAGTGACTGCATTAACCCCTGCATTGCTGCCACTCACCCCACAGCTGGAGGTGGACCTAGATCCTGCCTTGGGGACTCAACCAGCCTTAAACCCCTGCTTTAAATTCTTCCTGATGTGTTTTTCCTCTGTCCCCCTGTCCTCACTCAGCTCTTGACCTGTGGTGAGGGGGTTGGTAGGCAAGAGAGGCCCAGCCCCCTCCTCTTGCCACAGATGGGACCCTTTTCTACTGTAATAACCTGCAGGGAACCCTCAAATTGGAGCAGCCACTGTGAGGGAAATGGCTTTGGGGATGACAACAGGAAGAGCCAAGTGTGGGCAGGACACTTAATGAAGAGCCCATTGGTATAGTCCAAGTGGGCTGGGCAGTAATAAGGGGACTCTGGTTGGATTGTACCTACTGGCTCTTTATTAACTAACCTGCCCACACATGGGGCTTCCTGGTGTTGCCCTCAAAATTGTCCCCCCTTGCGACACCTGCTCCAGCCCAGGAGATCCTGGCAACTTGTTACATTCATCCCTACCTGCCTGGCCCTAGTATAGAGGGTGATAGAGCTCTGTTTCTGGCTGAGGCTATATCCCTGGTCTCTTTCTTTCTCCCTCCTGTGGCATGAGCTGCTTGTGTGTCTGAGATGCAGGAACCCCAGCACTTGCCCCGCCAATTAGGAGCCCAGCAGGGAAGGGCTGGACCTGGGAAAAGCCCAGCAGCCTGTGAGACCTCTTGTCTGTCGGCCCTTCTATTAGGGCAACAAGCCTTTGCACTCCAAGCTATAAGCTCACATGTTTTTTTCAGTGTGTGTATATTTCTTTAAATTAACCTTTGGCTGTTCAGCTGGAATAAAGCATTCCCAGTTCCTCTTGGGAGTTCTGTACAGTGCACAGTGCCTCTGATCCCAGCCTGGGAGGTCTGCACAGCTCTTGGTGTGGCCCTGATCTTGGCCTGGGAGGTCCATACAGCACTCGGCACCCCATGCTGTTAGCCTGGGGGGGAGCAAGGTCTATACAGTGCCTGATGTTCCCTAATCCCATCCAGGGGGAGGGTATGTAGTGCCTGGTGTGGCCCCAGTCCTGTCCTGGGTGGGGGGGTCTATACAGTGCCTGGTGTGGCCCTGATACTAGTCTGGGGGGTCTATACAGAGCTTGGTGTGGCCCTGATCATGGCCTGGGGGGGTGGTCCGTACAGCATCCCCTGATCATGGCCTAGGAGGTCCATATTGTACATAGTATCCACTGTTTCTGGGCTGCGAGGGTCCTATAAAGTGCCCCCCACTCCTGCTTTTGCCCTGGTGGTGTCTGTATAGCACCTGGTATGGCCCTGATCTCAGCTTGGAGAATCTTAGATGAGTCCAGGCCTGTCTGAACCATGGAGGCCTTCTTTCTAGCCTAGGCTCTGTGGGGCAGAGCTGGGATACAAAGGCTAGGGGTGGCAGGCAAGGGCTCTGGGCTGGGGCCCCCAGTGCAGTGTCCCCTTGGTCATGAGTTGCAGCAGGAAGAAGGTAAGTTGCGTCTTGTGGCCACAGTCAGGAGGCCTGTGCATGTGACACAGGGTTGGGTTTTCTTGCATTCTTCCTGGAACAGCTTATTCCAGCCAAGGGTTAGTTAAAAGGAACATGCGCACACACACCCTTATGCACACACACATGCTTCCTTGCACATACACACACATGCATGCATGCACCCTTACAGCCAGACACAGCCCTGCACCTGCATGCACACGGACACTCACCTCAACACATACACTTGTGCACCCTTTGGCATACACAAATGTACACACATACACATCCCTACATGTACACACATGCACGTGTGCACACACACTTCAACAGTGTCAGCACTCCCACTGGGGCCTTTGCTGTCCATGACCATATCAGATGACTTCTTCCTTGATCACCCAGGCAGGGGTGGGGCACCTTCCCCCCACTTGCATCCCCTCAGCTGCCCTCCTGCCACAAAGTGCCTTTGAGGCAGGAACACGAGTTGCTGCAGCTGCAGCCAAGGCCCATGGTGCAGGGGGTGAGGGACACGTGCCTAGATGACCATGGGCCCCAGAGTCCCATGGTCCAGTAACCCCAGCCATGAGTTCCCATTGGCTGCCTTGGGGCCTCTCACTTTCAGAAGCTGTCAGTGGCTTGGAGCAGGGACTGGCATCGGGGAAGCTGTGGGATCTCTGGTCCTGAGTTCATCCTTTAAAACCAGGGCCAGTGCCTGGCCCTCTGCTCAGTCTGTCCTGTGTCTCTGCCACTGGCAGGGTGTGGAGCAGGGTCATCAAAATCACTTGGGCTCTGGGAAGGGGGGTGGCTGTGCAGGGCTCCTGGGAGGTGGAGGGGCAGATCTGAGCCCTGTGGGTGGGGGGGATCAGGCTGTGTCCAGTTCCTGACTGGCTGGATCTAGGCCAGGAGTCTTTAGAGGGGTTCCCACCAGCCCAGCCTCACACTCTCACCTGCCCCAGGGGGACCCTGGCTTCCCCAGAGGAAGTTGCCACCCAAAAGGGCTGGCCAGGCCACAGGCAATGAAGCCCCACCCCTGCCACCAGCTGAGCTTCACCCCTTCTCTGACTACTCTTGAGTTTTCCCCTGGGGCACTGGCATGGAGCCAGGGGTGCAGGGGTTTGAACCAGTGGCTCCATGGGGGCAGGCTGCCTGGCTGTGGCCACACAGCAGCAAGGAGTGTAAGCCCTAGATCCTATGGTAGCTGCAGGTCCAGGGAAGGTTTAACAGCTCCTGGCCCTGCCTGGCCAGCTGACTGCCAGTCTGGTGCCCACTTCTGGGTCTGGGTGCCACACAGCCACTGCCTGTGAGCCCCACCCTCTGCCCCAATTAAGCCCCTCCCCTCCTATCTTTAGCCCTACCCCAAGTTTGGCCACAGCTGCTTCAGATATACCCCATCTATCAGCCAATCAGGGAAGGTAGGGACATCAGACATACCCCAGAAGGGATCCAAGACCTGATTCTTGTAGAGGAGAAACAATTTTTTAATCCAGCCCATTGAGGTCTGAGGCCTGAAAAGCAGCTGGGAGAAAACAACTCAGGGAACCCTGCCCCCCCAACTGTGGGAAATATCATAATTCCTCACATGCCATATGCACCTCCCCCCACCCCAGGATCCTGAGGGAGGAAGCTGCATTTCCCCCACTAGAATAGAAGCATGGGGTTGTGTACTCCAGTAGCTGGCAACATGGCAGCTGCATGTCTGGCCCCAGCCAGCAGCAGCAGAGGGGAGCAGCATCCAGTGCAAACCGATCCACTAAGGAGGTGGCAGGAGCTATACGTGCTCTGCTTCCGAGGCCATGGTGGCTGTGATGATGTGGATGCCATAGTGAATGCCTGAAATCTCCAGTGCCTGTAGGAAAACTTGCCTTCCACAGACCTGGTGCAGGTCGGATTTGTGGGGTAGGTGTGTGGTAGGTGAGGATCAGGCTGGGCAAGGCAGCACCCCCTGAGCCCAGAACAGGGTCCTCAACAGTGTCTAGCCACAGGCGTGAGGCTGGTGCCTCCCCTGGCCATGCTCTAGGGGCTGTCCTAGGAAAAGCAGTACTAGGGCTAGGTGCCTGGGTCCACTCCTTACCCCTCCCACCCCCAAGGGCAGGAATAGGTAGCAAGGTAAGTCCAGGGCTGCCCTGCCCTCCAGTGGCCACACTATGAACAGCACATATAAGCCCACACAATGGCATGGTGTACACACAAGTGGGGATCTGTGCCTCTGTACCAGTGGGGACACATACATGCACACGCCATTGCATCCATGTGATCACGATCATGGCCATGCCTATTTTGCATCAGAACCTGAGCCCCGGCCAATCAGGCAAGGACCCGATGCTCCCATGCCGTATCAGAATAGCTCAAAGAAAGAGCCTGGGACACAATTGGCTGGATCAGCCCAGGACAGAGGATCATGGGGCTTCCACAGTCTGCCCCCTCCTGCAGGCAGCGAGGGGTAAATGCCATCCTAGGTATAGAGTTGGTGACAGTAGGACTGAGGTGAGCCAGATGCCTGGGTTTTCTCTGCATGAAGTGTGGAAGGAGGCAACTGGCAAGCAAACAGCTGGGAGGTGGGGAAAGGAAGCCCAGATGCCTGGGTTCCACATACAGAGCCCAGATGCCTGGGTTCCTCACAGGGAGCCCGGACACCTGGGCTCTGCACAGGGAGCTGCACACATAGGTTCCTCATGGGGAGCTGGGACACCTCAGTAACGTCCAGCAGGTCCAGACACCTGGGTCCCACGGTGGTGGTTAGCAGCTCCATTCTTTCTCACAAATCCAGCCCTCCACCTTCCCGGAGCAAGCCGCGTCGTTCCACCTCCCGTGGCTGAGCATCATCACACAGTCCTCCCCCAGGCCCTGGTTGTTGGGCTCCCCGAAGTCCCAGTTTCTGGGGACCCAAGAGAGCATCAGCATCAGCCATGCATTCACGAGGGCACCCTCGTGAAACATGATCTGGCCCCCCATGCGAAGACTGACCAGGGCACCTATCCATGGCCCAGTGCTGTTCAGCAGGTGCCACCAGGTGGTGCCATCACAGCCACCCCCTACTGCTTCCCAGGCAGGGCTCAGTCTTGGAAGGCCTGCTGCCTTGTCACTACCATATTTTCTGGTGTACCACATGCATCCTTCCCACCCCAGTCCACCCCCTGTAAAATCACCTACCCCTCCAAAATCAGGTATGTGCCTTTCCTTAGAAGCATGGAGACACTGGGCACATCAACATGAGAAGCTTACTGAGCAGTAGCCTAATAACACTGCACAGTAGCTTGCCAGTCAAAAAACATGCTAAAACACTACTGTGCAGTGTTATTAGGCTACTGCGCAGTAAGCATCACAAAAAAACCTGCCAGTGCTACTGTGCAATTGTGCATGTTACTGCACACTTAGTTAGTACTTCATTAAGCAAGTACCAAACTAAATGCACATTAATTAACATGTAGATGCACCCACTGTGCTGTAACAACTTTTAGGGCCTGGAAGCAGTAGAGGCAAAGCCTGGTGCTAACCCTTTCACCACAGCTACCGCTTTTCCCATAGCTTTCAGCAGAGCCAGAGCTAGGAAGTATCTGTGGAAGAATCTGGCTTTCTAGCTCCTGCCTTCCAAAGCCAAGGTGTGGGACTTATTTCAGGGGGAGTGATATGTAAAGAAATATGGTAGTTCTGGCACAAATGTTTCTGTCTGCTTGGCTGCACTGACTTTGGGGGAACACTGCTATTGGGGCTGATAGTCCTACAGCTGGGAAATACCCTGCAGACTGTTGGTGTCCTCTGTTCCAGGCCCAGCTACACAAAGAGAATCCCCAGCCTTCCTGTTATTACCACACTTCCCTGCATACCACATGCACCCTTTCCTCCAAAATCAGCCCTCCACAACAGTGGGCAGAGGGTGTCTTAAGTAGGGCATAGGAACTGCAATGCTGGCAGGGGGAACACTGCAATATCTGTTGTGACCTGTTCATCCCCACCAGCCCTAGAGGGGAGTGTGGCTTGCACTGACACTGGTAGTTATAACCCTCTCGCAACAGCTTTTGAATTGGCAGCAGCTTTTGGCCCAGCAGAGGGAAACCACTTCCACCAAATCAAGGCACAGGAGTTATTTGCAGGAGGGGAGGCATATGGTATATGAAGAAATATGGTAATTTCTCTCCCAGGGCAAATATTACAAGGCTTCTTCTTCCCCTCAGCTCAGGGGGGCATCCACCATTTTGTTCCCACCACCTGGTTTCTAGGGAGGAAACCCTGGTTCTCAGTAAGCTTTGTTTAGTCAGCTGGGCCAGCCAGTCCCATGGACTCACGTGTAGGTGGCAGAGCTGTCATCCACCCAGGTGAATTTGCCTTCCTCGCCGGTGTCATGGAGGCCAATCCAGTACTCCTTGCCCTTGATTTTCTGTGCCAGGAAACTCTGGAAGGGGAATGCAAGGTGCTTTCAGGCTCAAATTGATGCCCCCAGCTCCGGGCACAATGTAAGCTGGGGAAACTAAGGCACAAGGGATCCCAGAACCAGGAAGAGATCCCAGTTTCCCAGCCTCAGAGTGGTGGAGAACCCAGGCTTCCCAGGGAGGAAAGATGGGTATGAACCCCTCAACCCCTCCAGCCCTGCCCGTCACTCAGTGCCATTCTTCCCAGACGCCGCCCTCTATAGTAGGTGCAGCCCTCAAACCCCACCTCCACCAAATGCAGCACCCACCCCTCACTTCCCTGTGCCAGGTGCAACCCACACTCTCCATGCCAGGTGCAGCCCCAAGGCGCTTCCTCCTTGTACCAAATGTAACCTCCAGCCCTGCCCCCTATACCAGGTGCCACCCCACAGGCCCCACGCCTCCAGATGCAACCTCAAGCCCCACTCCTCATGTCAATTACAGCCCCGCCAAGGTCCCTCTCCCCCCAGATGCAGCCCCCCCAGGTCCTGCCCCCTGCCCTGCTCCCACCTGCTCATCCGAGTCACTGATTATGACAAGGTGGGCGCCCTGCGCCTGGCAGTTGCTGCGGCCGAAGGACCAGTGCTGGGGGGTGGTGGCGAAGAAGTAGCAGGCACCAGCATAGAGTAGCCAGTTGGGTGGGCAGACGGCGCAAGCTGAGGCTGGGCAGAGCAGGGCAGGACAGTCAGGCTCATGCCCCCAGAGACCACCCACCCCAGCACAGATGGGGAAATTGAGACATGGGGCCTGGCAGGGGCTGAGGTCCTCCCTCGTTTGGCCTGGTGTGAGGGCCAGGCGCCCCACCCTTCCTTCAACTAGAGTTCAAAGATGGGGGTGAGTGGGGGTTGATAGGCAGACAGGAATGGATGGATGGGAGGAGGGGCAGGAAAGATGGATGGGGGCACCCCCTAGTGCCCCCATGGGTACTGCAGCCAGCCCTGACTGCCAGGGAGAGTGTGCTCTGCTGGATACCCCCCGCCCTGCCCCCCAGCCCAGCACCTCCTGCTGCATCCTCCCCACTCTTCCCCTGCTGTGCCAAGTGCTGCACAAACAGACCAAAGCAGACCTGAGGAGGGGGCAGGAGAGTGGGGTCTCACCATTTATGTTCCTCAGGCCAGCCAGTATGCGGTAGGTCTCCTTCCTTAGCATGGTCTGGTCTGTCTGCATCTGGACCTTCTCTGTAGCCACTGCAACACAGCAAGGGTTCAGCAAGTGCGTGTGTGTGTGTGGGGTGGGGGGCGGTAAAACCCCTGGGACTCCTTGGCTGACTGTGTTTCCCTGGGTTGGCATTGCATGAAGCCACCAAGAGCCATACAGGAGCATGTGTATGAGTATGTGTGTACATGTGTGTGTATATGCACATGTGTGTGTGTGTGAATGTGTCCATATACATGTGCATACATGTGTGCAAATGTGTGAGTGTGTGTGCGCGCGCATGGGCCTGCATGTATGTGTATACGTAGGTATGCATATATATATATATGTGTCTACATGTATGCATGTGTGTGGATGGACACATGTGAGTGCATGTTTGTTCACATATATATGGGTGTGTGTGCATGCATGTATGTGTGCACGTGTGAACATGTATACATGCATGTGCATATGTGCAAATACGTGAGTGCACATATGCATACACATGTGTATGAGCACGTATGTGTATGTGCACATGTGTATGCCCCCCTCCCCAGACTCTCAGTAGCCCTGCACCCCTGACCTTCTGCCCCCACCATCACTGTCCCACCCCCAGCTTCTTACCCCCAGGCCCAGGTGTTCCCTACTGCCCAGCCCTACATGCACTACCTGCTCCCAGCCCCCTGCTCACCTGCCCCCACTCCCCCGCACACACTGCTCCCTGGAAGCCAGAGGCCTCTGCCACAGCCATTCAAGAGTTAATCAGCCCCCAATCCCAGAATTTCCCCTCTCCCCCCCCCCGGGGCTGGGGCAGGGGGTGTCAACCCTATACCCTGCTGGGCCCCAACTCAACATGGAAACCCAGTGCTGGCAAACCCAGCACTAGGGTGAAAATTGCCATGGAAAGCCAATGCCAGCCCAGAATTGCCATGGAAACCTAATGCTGGGCCCCAAATCACTGTGGAAACCAGAGCCAACCCCAAATCACCATGGAAACCCAAGGTTGGGCCCTAAATCACATTGGAAAACAGTACCAGGCCCTGAATTACCATGGAAACCCAGTGCTAGGGTGCAATTCACCATGGATACCCAATACCAGCCCTGAATCTCCTGAGAAACTGCTATTACTACCCCCCTTCCCCTCCTCACCCTCCTGCCGCGCGGTCTTCAAGTCAGCCTCCAGGTTCTCCAGCTTCTGGGTCAACGCACCCCCTGGCAAGGGCACAAGCCGAGTCACAGGCTGGGGGGACCTAGGAGTCTGGGATACCTCCACCCCCACCAGGCAATGAGGAGAGGGGGCATGAGGAAGGGGGTGTCCCACTCCTGCAAGGGGGGCCACATGGGGACCCAGGCATCTTGGGGGCACCAGCTGGGCATTGGGTGCAGTGAGGAGGGGACCTGGGGTGGTGGTGGGGGTCTTGGTACAAACCAGTGCCTTGCAGACTGGACTGGTTGGAATGGAGTATCTGCAGCTGCTTGGTCATGTCAGAGCCTGGAAGAGACAGGGACGCCTGAGCCCTGGGAACCCTTGTTCCCTTGGCACCCACATACTTGCTCAGTCCCCTGGGCGCCTTCCCCCCACACCGCTGGCTGCAGGACAGCCTCTTCATTAGCTCATGAGCACTCCTGAGAGCTAATGAGGCCTCCACCTCACTCCCATCTGGCCTCCATCCCCATTCCCAGCCTCCAGCCCACCCTGGGGTTTGTACAGCACCATGCACCAGCCCATTGTTGGTTACTGCTTGGGGGGCTTGAACACATGCCCAACTGCTGGGGCATGGGGTGGTCTGGGGGGGCTGTCCCTGATGTGTCTGAACCCACATTTCATGGCTTCAAATCAACCAGGGGCTGGGAACAGACTCTAACCAGGGCCTGGGCCCAGCCATGTGACTTCCAGAGCCAAGCTGCCTGAATGTACATTTCTGGGTGCTGCCCAGAGCCGGGGGCCAGCTCAGGGAGCCTTGGAGACCCGTGGGGCTGGGACCCAGGCTGGACAGAGCTAGACAGTGCTTCTGGGGTCATGGAGCTAGCTGGGGAATCGGGATCCCAGTGGTATCCAAACCACGGATATCGGAGTGGATCCAAGGGGTGGGAACTGGACAGTTGCCCCCTTTGACTCCTGCTCTAGCCAAACCAACTGCCTGGGAGGGGGAACCAGCATTTCTATCTAGGCACTGCCTAGGGAGTCAGTTGACTCCACAGTTCATTGCTGTTCTCTGATCCCTGCTAATATCTTCACTCCACAGGTGTTAACAACCCTCTCCCCTTGTTGATGGGCTTGATGTTCCACTACTCAAGATAGCTTTTCTTCTGCCCTTCTGCTATCTGTTAGCCACTCCTGGGAATGTCTCTGTCCTTTTCCCAGCCCTGCAGGGTCTCCATAGCTCTAGTTAAAAACCTTAATTCAGGTGTGGTCAGATTAAATCAAGTGTAGAAATGGCTGATAGGGAACCTTTGGAGGCACTAGTAAGACCCTCAAGAAGGCTAGATTTTGTTTAGGAATTTGAATAAGAGACAGACGTTTAACTACAATGATTACATGATTAATGAGACCAGATCTTTTGATGATGTTTTACTCTATTTTGCCTGGGTCCGTCCCATCTGGAGCAGCATGCGGGTGAAGCCGGGTTCCCACATGCTGCTGGGGACGGGAGGAAGCCGGCCGGGTCTGCACCGGCCAGTAGAAGTGGCGGCAGAGCCGTGTGCCACTCAGGACGGGACGAGCCCAGCCAGAGTGGCAGGGGCTTAGGTGCATTTCCCCCCCCCCCCCGCCTGTACTGGTCAGTCCCGAGCGGCACATGGCTCCACCGCTGCTTCTGCTGGCTGGTGCCAACCTGGCTGGCCTCCTCCCATCCCCAGCAGCACGTGGGAAGCCAGCACGGGGCGCCCGGCAGACGAGGTCTTGGCGTGACCTCTGTGGGGCAAGGTGGTGGGCCCCGCGGTCCGGGCTCGCAGCGCTGAGGCCACCGGGGCTGCGTGCACGGGCAGCCAGGCAGCACGGTGAGCAGGGCCATGCGGGCGGGTGGGCAAGGGGCTGTGGTGCAGCGGCCGCCTCGCTCCAGCCCCCCCTCAGGCAGCGCCGGCTCCTGGGGCTACGCTGCTCGGGGGATAGAGATGTGGAGTTATTTATTTCTCCCCTTCAGACTCTGGGGCAGTAGCTGGCTGAAGAATGGGTCCCTCCTGCCCCTGCCCACCAGCAGCTACCATGAACCTTGCAGTAACAGGCAGGTGCAGTAGGGCTGCACAGGCAGGATCTCTCTGGCCCAGGACAAGAGGGTGTTTGAATATGGCTTGGCAGCCCACTGGGTGATAAAAGGTTCATGATCCGGCCCCACATTCAAAAAGGTTGGACACCCCTGGTCTATGTGATGAACCATTTGCACCCTCCCTTTTCCAGATCTGCCCATGGACACAACAGACTGGACAAGATGGACCCACGGTCTGACCCAGTCCAGAGCAGTTCTTATGTTCCTCTGTTCTGATATCCTCTAGTGCTAGTCCCAACATGTTAGTAAAGCGTGAGGCTTCTCTTTAACTAGAGAAACATTCGTTACACCCCACTTTTCAAGATCCTAGCTCTGACCATGGAGGAATTTCTGAGACTAAGCCCAACCCAGCTGCGGTCACACCTGAGGTCATGCCAATAACATGCCAGCCTGGTGGTGGAGGGATTTACCATTGGCTTTTAACAGGGCCTGATCCATTCTCAGCTTCTCCAGCTCCCAGGACATCTCAGCATCTGCAGAGGCACAGGGAGTTGTCAGGCCGGAGAGAGGAGGTGGGGGGGAGGGCTGGACTGCCCCCACCTCAGCCCTCCTAAACCACCCCCTTTCCCTGGCTTGTAACCCCCAAATGCCAGAATGGGAGAATGAGGGTCCCTCCCCCATCACGGGACTCTGAGAGTGGAGACTGTGTGGGGGTATAGAAGAGGACAACTACAGCATGGAACCCCCCAGGGGCCCTGTTTGGGGTTGGGAGAGGCTGAATTAACCCCATCATGCCCAGCCCCCCCACTGCCACTTACACTTTCCGATGACAGTGGCCAGCAGCACAGCCCAGAGCAAGAAGGACACAGCATGCACAGCATAAAGCACTAACACAGGGCGGCCTCCCCCACCCAGCAGCGCCCCATAACCTGCAAGACAAGAGGGTATGCTGGGGGCATAATAGCAACAGTCATACCCCCCCACCCCCACCCCAGCGTTGCGGGTTCAAAGCTCCCCCAACACTCCCACCCAGGCCAGGATTTGAATCCACAGCCCTGACCAGCCACTGCGGGGGGCCTGCACCTGGAGCTGTGCCTTTAGCATTAGGAGGTTGCAGACTGGCCTGACCCTTGACTTTTGACCTCCTGCAAACTGCACCCATCCCCTGAGAGACCCTAAGGGGGCAGAGGGGAACCTGACAGAGGGAGGCATCGAACCCAGGCCAGGAGGGGCTCTGAGTTGGATGGGGGGATGCCCACCTCGGGTCCCACTCCATGAGTGCTGCTCCCCGCTGGCATTGCATGCCCCCCCCAGCAGTGTGCAGTCCCCCTCCCCTCCCCCCCGGAAGCCCTCTCCCCTCCCTCCATGCTGTGGTCAGCAGGCCCAGAAGGAGGAAGGAAGCAGCTGCCCCTTGCCCAGCCCCCACCTGGGGCAGAAAGAGGAAGTAGTGCCCCCAAACCATACTGGGGGAGGGGGCAGGACAGCAAAAGGGGCTTGTTGGGGGTGCATGTAGGTGACATGGCCGGCAAGGCAGCAGGGTTGGGGGGGTGCAGTGCAGCCCCCCCCCCCCAAACATTGAGCTGGGCACAGAACAGGGGAAGGGGCAAGGATTCTCCATCTTCAACCTCCCTCCACTCACACCAACCCCCACAGGCCTCCCTCTCTCCTCACACCCCACCTGTCCATGCTTTCATCTGTCTATTCACCCTCTTCCTCCACTTCAACTCATTTCTCCATCCATCCATTCCCATCTACTCCCTTCCTCTCATTCCATCCCTCCCTACACCCCTCTATCTGTTCATGTCTGTCCATCCATCCCCACACCCTATCTGTCTGTCTATCTATCACCCCACTATGTATGTATGTATGTATGTATCTATCTATCCATACAGCCTTATGCCCCACCTCTGTCTGTCCATCTCTGCCACCAGGCAAAACCCTCTCTGTCTGTCCCTCTCCCCCCCACCACCCCCACAAGCTGGTCCAAGAACCCCCATCCATGTTAATGCAGAGGATTCCCCAGCCTAGTCCAACTGCAGCCCTGCCTTGGCCTCCCCAGACCCCCTGAGACTCAGGGTCCCCCTCTTGCTGCCCATGGGTAGGGGGCTTTACCTGCTGTCCCAGCCCCCATGCTACCCGCCATGTTCTGGGGCTCCTGGCAGCGCCGGTAGATGCCCACTGGAGCCATAGCACCGCCCTCCTGCTCCGGGTTTTATGCTGAGGCCGCAGACACTATGCGTGGGGGAAGTGTTTATGTATGGTCTCCTTCCTGTGGGCATGGCCAGAGCCTCTGCAACCCCCAGGCAGGGAGCTGGTGAGCATTCGTGGAACTGGGGAATACAGCTGGCATGCCCCCCTTTGGTGACTCAGGATAGCTGTACCCATCAGAGGAAGACTCTCCAGCCACCCAGTCCCTCCCTTCCTCCATCAAGCTACCCTATCCCACCCCCCATCCAACCATCCATCCATCCATCCAACCCCACCCTCAGCCATCCATTCATCCATCCCTACCCATCCACCCACTCAATATCCATCCATGCATGCCTCCATCCACCCTATCCAACAACACTTCCACGTTATCCATCCCTCCATCCCATCCATTCTTTCTCCATCCCCTTCTTCTCTTCTCTTCTTACACATATTGCATAGTGACTGCAAAGCCAGAAAGGCCCATTCCCCCCTCCCTCCCTAGCAGAGCCCTGCAGCTGCTGAATCCACAAAAAGGCAGCAGGATGTCCTGGGGGCCAGAAACACTGGAGAGAGCTGCAATAGTTCTGGGGAAGAGGCTAGTTTCACAACCTCCAAGCCAGGCTGCTGGGAAGCCCCACGGTGGGGATGGCGAGGGTGGGGGAGTTGGAGGAGTGGCACTTCCACTAAATCCTAACTCATGCCAGGCCTGGCCACAACCCTCTTGGCTGGGGGTAGAACTACATGCAGCTATGTAAGAGGGACCAGGGGAGGGGAAGACAAGTTGTGTTGGGGTAGGACAAGGGGCTATAGGTGGAAAAGGCCCCAAATCACTCCAAATTAAGTAGGAAGGACTCCAAATTGAGAGATTTTCCTCCCACTGGGCTCTGCCCATCTCTCTTAGCTCTGTGCCTACTAGTTTGTACAGCACAGTGCAGAGAACAGGCCATCTCCATTAACCTCCACCCCCTGCAGGGACTGGCAGACTGTTCTCAAACCGTCTCTCCATGGCTAGTTGTCTGGACAAGATGCCCCTCCAGTTCCCGCAACCCAGCCACCCCAATCCTGTCCCCAGGGCTCAAAGCATGGAGGGAGCATATCCTTTTGGCAAATAGTAACACAACACAAGGAACCAAAGCAGTGAGGAACCAATGATTAGCTTTCCTGCTTCATACATGCACCCCAATGTTGGGTGTGGGGGCAGAGCTGATTTGGGGGAGAGAGTTGCACATGGTATGCAGGGCATTATGGTACTTTGCCACCATTGAGAAAGGTTAAAAAGCAGAGAAACAGCATTTCCCAAGGGGGCCAGAGTCCAACATGATGGGACCCTGCTGACGGTTCAATATTGAAGCATTTCCCCTGCCAGATGGGCGCCTTTGGAGAGGAAGTTGCAGAGGAAGTTGCATGTGGTATACAATACATTATGGTAGTTTGCCACCAATGAGAAAAGAGTGAATGCAAAGACCCAGTGTTTCTCAAGGAGACCAGAGTCCAACACAGACGCACCCTAGGAGTCTACTGAGGGTTCAATACTGGGGCATTTCTCCTGCCAGATGGGCCCCTTTCAGAACAAAGCTGCACTTGGTATGAAGACATTATGATATTTTGCCATAGTTAAGCAAGGAGTGAACACAAAGAGCCAGGTTCCTCAAGAGGGCTGGAGTCTGACATGGAGGTACCCTGGGGTCCTGCTGAGGGTTCAGTACCCAGGCATTTCCCCTGCTAGTTGGGCCCATTTGGGGAGAAAGCTACAAGTGGTATACAAGACATTACAGTATTTTATTGAGAAAGGAATGAACACAAAGAGCTGGGCTATCTCAAGGCGGGCAGAGTCCAACATAAGGGCACCTGAAGGACCCTTCCCAGTTCAATACTGGGCCATTTCCCCTGCCAGCAGGGCCCCTTTCAGGACAAAGCTGCATGTGGTATATAATACATTATGGTATTTTGTGATAGTCAGGAAAGGAGTGAATGCAAAGAGCCAGCATTTCTGGAGAGTGCTGGAGTCCTAAATGGGGACACCCAGAGAGACCTGTCTGAGGGCTGAATGCCAGGCTGTTTCTCCTGCCAGTTGGGCCTGTTTGGGACACAGGATGATGTCTGCCCTCCTCACCCTTTGCAGGGGGAGCCTTATCCCCCCAGCCACATCCCACTCTGGGGCTGGGGGGGCAGGAGCCTTGACTTGGGAGGCTCCATCTGTAACACGCTTGGTAGCCGAGGCCATACACATCTGGCTCACACTTCCTCTCTCACTTCCTCTCCATGCGCCCCCTCCCCCCACAAACACAAGCTGTGCCTGGAGTCACCCAAGTCCCCACATCTGCTTCCCCGTGACTCCTGCCAGGGTTGTCTCTGCTCCAACCCCTCCCCCCCACTCCATGCCCGCCCCTGGCTTTAAAAGAGACCGGGGGGTGGAGGAGGCGAACCTGGCACAAGAAACCTCCCCACAGCCCATCCTGGCCTGTGCACCCCAGGCAGAAGACACTTCTCATTAGCTTTGTTAGCTTTAATGAGTGCAGCAAACCAACCCTGGGCAAAGATGTGGGTCCCAACAGCAAGACAGGGCACTGAGGCCAGGCATCACCCCCACACCCGACCCTCGCCAAGTGCCCCCAGGCCCATCAGGCAGGGGAAAGAACTCACATCTTCCCCCCAGCACCCCTAGCATAAGAAGGAGCACCCCCATGTTTCAGCCTCTGAGACACTTCACAGAAGAAGGGCAGGGAGGTCAGGAAAGGAAAGAAGCTGGCAAGGACCCCAGAGAGCAAGGGCCAGCAACCCCTTACTCAGAGCAACAGGCAACCCCTGAGTCTCCAAAAGGTAGGAGGGGAAACTAAGGCATGGGACTCCCCTGGGGGACCCAAACCCAGTTCCCAGCCCTGCTTCATCCAGGGGTCAGGGGCTGGTGTGAACTGAGCAGGGGGTGAAGGTGGCTGGAGGCCCTGGGCTGGAGTGGTTGGGGGCCTATAGAGAGGTGGGGGCAGGGCAGGGCAGGGGAGATCTTGGGGTCCCTGTGGGGGGTCCGGGCCCTAGCAGAGCCATTGCATTTCGCAGATCCAGAACGTGGTCTTCCAGCAGGACAGGTCGTTCCAGAGCCTGTGATGCAGCAGCTTCATGCAGTCCTCATTCCTGTTATTGTTGGGCTCCCCCTTGTTCCAAAAGCACTTATCCATAACCCCTCCCTGCGGGCATGGCCAGAGGCATCTGTACACCCCCGGGCACATATTTGTACAGCGCCATGCACCTCAGAGAAAAGGCCATCTCTATGAATCGCCTTTGCCCTTGGGGCACTCTGGTGAACAGACGTTCCCTCAGATCCTGGTGAGCACCCCTTATAAACTTATAGGTGGCCATCAGATCACCCCTAAGCCTGTGCTTTTACAGGCTGAAGAGTCCCATGGCTCTAAGCCTGTCATCATAAGGTCTGTTTTCCTGACCTCTGATCATGCGCATGGCTCTCCTCTGGACTCTCTCAAGCTTCTCCACATCCTTTTTGAATTGTGGAGCCCGAAACTGGATGCAGCACTCCAGCTGCGGCCTCACCAAGGCCGAGTACAAGGGGAGAATGATGTCGCGGGATTTGCTTGAGAAGCATCTGTGGATTCCCTCCTGTCCTCAGGTGTGGACACTTTACCCCAAAGTTTGGAGTTGTTGGCAAACTTGGCTAGTCCACTTCTGATACCAAGATCCACATCATTAATGAAGATGTTGAATAGTATAGGCCCTATGACAGAGCCTTGAGGGTCCCCACTAGTCACAGGGCACCACAACAACTGACTTCCACCAGCCACCATCCTTTGGGTTTGACCACAGAGCCAATTCCTGAGCCAGAGGATCATGGTGAAGCTAAGGCCGCAGTTGGCCAGTTTTAATAAAAGGCAATCTTTGAGGACCCTGCCTCTCACATCGCCCCTCTTTGCACTCCTGGAGCTCAGTCCCTGTGCCCTCTGTCCCAGGCCTCGGTCCTCAGTGCTCCTTCCTCGATGACCCCCAGGCTGGTCCTAGTGGCTACTCCGAGCCAGGCCAAACCCTCACACAAAGTGTTGTGCACACCCCTCACCTCTTGCAGGGGGACTTTTACCCTGTCGTGTCTGCTATCAGGCTGGACGGAGAGGGGGGAGCCTTGACGTGACTTGGGAGGTTCCGTTTCAAACACGCGTGCAGGGACCAAGGCTGTACTTGTCCAGCCACTGCGCTATCACTTCCTCTCTGTGCCTCTGCCGCCCCCCTGCCAACCACAAGCTGTGCCTGGAGTCCCCCCATCCACTGCCCTGTGACTCCTGCCAGGGTTGTCTCTGCCTTATCTCCTCCCTCCCCTACAGGCTCTCAGAGAAGCAGGTGGGGTGTGAAGCTGGCATGAGAAGCCTCCCCCCAGCTCAGCCTGGCCTGTGTGTCCCAAGCAGGAGACTGCTCATTAGCTTCATTAGCTTTAACGAGTGCAACCAACCAGCTGTGGATACAGACGCAGGTCCCAGCAGCAAGACAGGGCACCGAGGCCTGGTGGGGATAAGCCAGGCTGCAGCCAGATGCCTGGGTTCCCACAAAGAGTCATAAGCCCAGGCTGCTGCCAGGCTTCCCTCCCAGCTCAGTGCCCCCAGGCCCATCAGACAGGGGAAAGGACTCGCATCTGTCCCCCAGCACCCCCAGGGTAGAAAGGAGTCCCCCACGTCTCAGCCTCTGAGGCACTTCACAGGAAGAGGGCAGAGGGGGAAGGCAGAGAGGTCCAGAGGGGAAAGAGGCAGGCAGGGACCCCAGGGAGCAGGGGTCAGTAACCCCTTACTCAGAGCAACAGGCAACCCCTGAGTCCCCAAGAGGCAGGAAGGGAAACTGAGGCACGGGGCCCCCAGGGGTACCGAAACCCAGTTCCCAACCCGCTTCACCCAGGGGTTGATGCTGGTGTGAGCTGAGCAGGGGGTGGAGGTGGCTGGAGGCGCTGAACCAGAGTGGTTTGGGGGCCTATAGAAAAGTGAGAGCAGGGGAGATCTTGGGGTCCTGGGGGGGGGTGGTCAGGGCCCTAGCAGAGCCAGCGCATCTCACAGATCCAGTACTCGGTGTCCCAGCAGGTCAGGTCATTCCAGCACCCATTGTGCTGCACCATCATGCAGTTCTTGTCCCCCACGTTGTTGGACCTCGAGGCCCATAGGTGTCAGTATTAGGGTAGAGTGTTGGCCCCAGTAAGGGACAGAGGAAGAGAGCAGCACGCGCAGAGTAAGGCCGTGAGGGAGGCCTGAGGGTTATGCAGTTGTGGGTGCAGTGTAGGGTTGCAAGGGGTGACCTGAAGGGCTGCACTAAAGTAGTTTAATGAGTGGGCCCCACTAAAGGGAGTAAATTGTTGCCCCAGTGGGGGGTGGAGGAGAAGGCAGGCAAGAGGCAGAGCTGGGCTTCAGAGAGGGCATGCAGAGCACGTCTAAGGATACCTGGGGGAAGCAGAGCCAAAGGTCAGTGGTGGCCAGTAAGGGGCTGGGGGAGTTATAGTGGGTAGCTTAATTCACAGTGTGACAACATAGTGATGGCAAGCTCCAGGGGGGAGCGAAAGTCCTGAGCAAGACCCTGGAACATAGGCTGGTATAAGGCACTGTGCAATATGGATGCTATTTGTGAGGCATGGGACATGGTATATAGGTCAGAGCTGTGTGTAATGCCCTAGGCATGAGGGCATTAAATGGGCAGCCTCCTGTATTTGTTCATCAGGTAAATAACAAGTTGAGGTAGGCGAAACAGGCCAGACTGCCCTAGACTGAGGGAAAGTTGGTATGGTGACTAGTCACTAGTTAGCTCCTTTGTCACATTATCATTTTTCAGTATCATTGCCACTATTACTGATAGTATTATTAATGTTGTTATACTTATTACTGTTATCATTATTAGTATTACTATTAGTGTTATCATTTTTACTTCAAATATTAGTATTTATCTATTCTATCCTATTCTATATCATGTACAAATTCTATTATAATATTACTCATAACATTATTATTATCATCATCATCATCATCATCATCATCATGTAACTAGGGTGTAGAAATCATTGAACCTGAAGTACTGGAGGCACCATCCAGATGCTCAAGAACAGGGCCGGGCAATTATTTTGGGCAGAGAGCTGCTTACTGAGTTTTGGCAAGCCATCAAGAGCCACATAACAGGCAGCCCAGGGCAGACAAAAAAATTTAGAAAATTAGTATTTGGGGGCCCCACAGGCCAGACAGAATGGCCTGGCCGGCCACACCTGGCCCCCAGGCCACATTTTGCCCACCCCTGCTCAAGGTGAGATTTTTTTTAAGAATCTGAGTGAAAGACATACATTGAACTAGAATGACTCCAGGACAAGGATACAATATCCTGGGACTGTGCCATAGTCATAGCTCTTAAATATTATATATATACTAGCAAATCAATGTACCTTCCAACACTTATAATTGGCTTTTGCCTTGATCCTCAATTGAGTGCTCAAGCAGGAGTTTCCTTCCCCCCCACCCCACCCCTCAGCTTGCTAGTAAAGCTTTTAGTTTCTCTTTCACTGGAGAAAAAAGTATGTTGCATTCTATGTGATGAACCATCTGCACCCCGCCGCCTTCCAGATCCTAGATCTGCCCATGGACACAAGAGAATGGGCAAGATGGACCCACAGTCAGGCCCAGTACAGAGCAGTTCTTCTGTTCTGATATTCTAGTGCTAGTCCCACCATGTTTAGTAAAGCTAGAGCCTTCTCTTTCACTGGGGAAATGTGAGAAGGGATGATATACCCCCTGCCCCCTTCAAATCCTAGCTTCTGCTCCATGGGAGGCAAGCCCATGGCTTTGAGCCAGCCTAGCCATGGTCCCCCCCACCCCCACCGTCACACAATAACATGCCAGTTGGCAGAGCAGGGAGGGGGGGGTTCCATTGGCTCTTAGGGCCTGGTCCATCCGCAGCATCTCCAGCACCCAGGATATCTTGGCACCTGTGCAGAGGCATAGGGAGCTGTCCAGCTGTGAGGGGCTGGATTGCCCCCTCACCCTGCATCACTTCTAAACCACCCCCTTGCGCTGCCCTGCCCAGATGCCAGCATGGGAGGGTACAGGTCCCTCCCCCTGCATCATGGGATTCTGGGAGCTTGAGCTCTGGGAAGGTATAGAAGGGGGCACCCACTGCATGAAACCCCCCAGAGGCTATGTTTGGGGTTCAGGGGACTGAATTAACTCCATCATGCCCACCCCCTGCCCCCCACTTACACTTCCAGGTGATGGCAGCCAACAGCATGGTCCACAGCAGCAAGGACATGGTGTTCGGGGCATAAAGGTACAATATAGTGTCACAGGAGCTAGGGTCAGGAGGGACCTGAACTGATCATCTAGCCTGACCCCCTGCCACAGGCAGGAATGAATGCCGGGTTCACAAGACCCCAGAGAGGTGATCCTCTAACCTCCTCTTGAATTTGCCCAAGGTAGGGGCAAGGACCACTTCCCTGGGAAGTTGGTTCCAGATTTTTTTTACACCCTACCTGTAAAATATTGCCTTCTGATCTCTAACCTAAACCTATTCTCCATCAGCTTATTATCATTGCTCCTCGTCACCCCAGGTGGTGCTGGGGAGAACAGGGTTCTACCTATTTGCTGTTGATCTCCCCTGATGAGTTTTTAGGCAGCCACCAGGACCTGGTGGCTGCAGAGGAAGTGCATGCAGAGGAAGCACTATCTATGACCCCTCCCTGCGGGCATGGCCAACGGCCTCTGTATATCCCCAGGCACCTATGTGTACAGCACCATACACCTCAGAGAACAGGCCATCTCCATCAACCTCCTTTGCAGGGACAGGCAGATTGTCCTCAGCCTCACCTTCCACAGCTCATATCCCCATGCCAGCTACCCTAGTACTCTCCCCAGGCCTCAGGGGATCTTCTTTGCTAGCTGCAATGCAACCCAAGGAACTCAAGTAGGGGGAGAGCTGAAAATCAGCATGCTCACTTCATACATGCACTCCAAAGTTGGGGTTGGGGTAGGGCTTATTTGGGGGAAAGAGCTGCACATGGTATGCAGGACATCATGGTATTTTGCCAGAGTTGAGAAAAAGAACACAAGGAGTCTGTGTTTCCCAAGGGATCCAGAGTCCAACAAGGGGGTGCCCACAGGACCCTCTCCTCGGGGTTCAACACCAGGGCATATCCCCTGCCTGCCAGACCCTTTGGGGACAAAGCTGCATACAGTACACAACACATTATGGTATCTTGCCATAGCCAAGCAAGAAGTGAATGCAGAGTCAACATTTCCTGAGGAAGCCAGAATCCAACATGGGGGCACCTGCAGACCCAGCTGAGGGGTCCATACTGGGGCACTTCCCCTGCCACCTGGATTCCTTTGGGCCTCTGAGTAATCAGGCATGCCCGGATGGGTCAAACACCTGAGTTCCCACACCTGCCTCTCATCCCTGGCTAATGCGATCACCCCAGATCTCTGCACCCATTGGCTGCTGAAGGCACGACTCACCCCTCAGCAGCACCATGGCAGCCTCAGGCAGTGGCACCAGCAACACCACTCGCTGCTTCTCTTCCTTTGGCTGTGGCTTTTCCTGCCCCTGACCTGGGATGTTCCTGGGAACCACTGAGCCATAGGCCTGGATCTCGGCTCACTTCAAGGATCCTGCCTCTCACATCACCCCTCTCTGCACTCCTGGAGCTCAGTCCCTGTGCCCTCTGCCAAGGCTTGGGGCCTCAGTGCTCCTTGCTCACTGACCCCCAGGCCACTCCTAGTGGCTACTGCAGGCCAGACCAGATCCTTGCACACAGGATGATGCCCACCTCTCACCTCTTGCAGGGGGACTTTTACCCCATTGTACCCTCCTCTTGGGCTGAGGGGGGTAGGAGCCTTGATGTGTCTTGGGAGGCTCCATCTGGAACATGTAGGTACCAAGTCTACACATGTTCAGCCACCGCGCTATCGCTTCCTCCCTGTGCCTCTGCCTGCCCTCCACAGGCTGTGCCTGGAGTCACCTGAATCCCCTGACCCACTGCCCTGTTACTCCTCTGGGGGGTTCTCTCCAGTTCTCTCCCCCCATTCCCTGCCCCCTACCAGAATAAACCCCTCCGAGGTCTCCCCCCTGAAAAGAGGCAGCCTGACCCTCCCCCCCACCCAACTCAGCCTAGGCACAGACAAGGCCCCACGTGTTCCAGGCAGGAGACTGCTCATTAGCTTTAATGAGCACAGTGAACCATGTGTGCAGACATGGCCCCTGGCTGCAGGACAGAGTGGAGAGGCCTGGTGGGGACAGGCCAGGTCATGGCCAGATGCCTGGATTCCCTCAAGGAGTCACAAGCCCCACCACCACTGCTGACAGTCTTCCAGCACCCACCCAGTACCCCCAGGTCCCTCAGAAAGGGGAAAGCCCTCCATATCTGCACCTCAGCACCACCAAAGTAGGTGCTCCCCATGTTTTCCTCCATCCCACAGAGAGGGGAGGTGTGCAAGGGTATCTGGAGGGGGCAAAGAGGCTGGTAGGAACCCAGGGAAGGGCAGTCCCTGAGTCCCATAAGGGCAGGAGGGGAAACTGAGGCATGGGACACCCTGAGGGGACTCTAAGCCAGCTCCCAGCACTCCCCTCCTAGCAGAGCCAGTGCATCTCGCAGATCCAGTAGTCGGTTTTGTAGCAGTGTAAATCGTTCCAGCGCCCGTCGGGCAGCATTGTCACGCAGTTCTCAGTGCCCGCGTTGTTGGGCTCCCCTGAGCTCCAGAAGCTGCGGAGGAGATGCTGCCAGTCAGGGCTGCTGAAGGGTCCTGGAGAAACTGAAGGGATCACAGGGGGGGAGAGGTCTAGGGGGCCAGGGTTGCAGTCTGGGAGGTCCTGGGTAGGGACTGATGGTGTTAGGGGGGGCCTGGGGTTCCCAGAGGGTGGGGCGGTTGTTCCAGGGGCTCTGTGAGGTCATGGGGGGTCCAGGGAATCTGGGAAAATTTAGGGGTTGGGGGGGCACATACCTGAGGGTCAGGGAGGTCCCGTCAACCCAGAGCCACTTGGCCTCAGTGTCTTGGTCGCTCAGCCCCAGCCAGTGCCCGCGCTTCCCAGCTGCCGTCTCCACCACGAAGTCCTGGGGCAGAGAGGGTGTTGTTGGGCAGAGGGCAACACCCCTGTCTGCCACAGCACACCCTCCTGCGCCTAGGTCCCACCCTCAGATCTGCCACTCACCTGCCTGCTGGGGCCCACCCCTCCGTGCCTGGTTTTCCCACATGACTCCCCATGCGCCCCGCCCCCTTCCACACCTCTGTGACCCCCTACAGTGACCTCTCAGTGATTCCCATATGGCCCTGCCCCTTTCCACACCCCTCAGTGACCCCCACATGGCTCTGCCCCCTCCCAGCAGCAGTGAGAGCAACCTCGAGGCATCTCTTAACTCACAATGCATTCCCTGGGGTACCCACAATGCACTGCACTCCCCCCCCAGCCAGGGCTGGGAGTGCCCCCTTCTGGAAGGGCCCATGGCCGTGGGGCTGCACCTGCTCTGCCTCCGTGTTGATGATGACGAGGTGGGCGCCGTGCTCAGCACAGAACACCTTGGCCTCAGGCCATGTCTTCACAGCCGTGGAGAAGTAGTAGCAGGTTCGCTGGAACCAGGCCCAGCCCTGCGGGCACTGCTGGCACACCGTGTCTGAAATGGGGACCCAGACATCTGGGGGGGCTCTGGGCTCCAAGGATGAAGCAGAGAACCCAGGTGTCCTGGGACAGCCCTAGGCTCCCCTCCCAGCACGAATAGAGAACCCAGGCATCCAGGAAGGGGAGGGGTGGCAGGGGATGAATAACCTTATTTCCCAGGGCATGGAAGAAAACCAGGTATGTGGTGGGACTGGGGCCCACTTTACCTTCCAGAGGTGAAGAGAACCCAGGCATCTGGGGTGGGTTGGGGTAGAGAGGGGGAAGGGCACCAGTCTCCCAGATCGGGGCAAAGAACCCAGACATCCAGGGAACAGTCAGTGTCCCCTTCCAAGGCAGAGCGGAGAAGCCAGAAGTCCAGGCCCCTCACCTAGCATTTTCTGGAAGGCTTTGATCTGCTGCTGGGTGCCCTCATGGTCCTGCCGTGCTGCTGCCAGCGCCTTTGACACCCGGTGCTCCAGTGCCACTGCCCAGAGACCCCCGTCAGTGTGGCTCCCTGGGTATGATGGGCACCGCCCTGCCCCCAAACCAGCCTAGGGGCTGCTCTAGTGCCCACTGGGGAGCAAGGAATACCTACAAGGCACTGCACTCCACCCAGGCTCCTGGGGCTCAGGGCTGGAAGCAAGTCCTTTCTCCCCAGTCCAGGGACGAGAACCCAGGTATCAAGGAAGTGGGCAGGGGAGGGGAGGAAAGGGAGCAGTCCCCCCTTCCTGGGCTGAGCAGAGACCCCAGGCATGCTGGGGTAGTCCCAATCTCCCAGGAATAAGAGGACCCAGATGTCCTGTGATGGCAGCTTCTCCTGGGTAGGTACAGGGCCTAGCACCCCCTCCCCCACCCTACACCCACACACCCCCTGGTTACTGTAATGTGCCTAATAGAGGGTAAAGAACACCACCCAGTCAAGGGTGGGGGGGCAGGTCCATGCATGAAGCCCCCAGGGGCTGCCACAATACACCTACTAGAGAGTAATGGGCATCACATGCTATGGAGGGAGAGGGCAGGCAATGCAAGGAATCCCTGGGCAATGCATCCCCCACACCCTCACCCTCCAGCTCCCATGCCCGCCTCACCCAGGGCATCCTGCAGAGCCGCCATAGCAATCTCCAGGTCTGCGCGGACGGAGGCCCAGTTCTCCCACTCCTGGGAGCCTGTGACAGCCAGCACAGGAGGTGAGGGGATGGGATGCTCTCCACCCCCAAGCGCCCTCGGCACCCTCACTAGTCTGTGTCTCAGCACACATGGGCATCCACACACCCAGGCATACACATGCATGTGGGCACACCTGCACATGCCCCACACACATGTACATACATAACTGCACATACACCCATTCAGGCATGCATAGATGTGCACACACAACCACGTACACAGACCCCCCCATATGCCTGTACTTGCACCCACACAACCATGCACACAACCCCCATGCATGCACACTTACCCAGACATGTTCACACACAAACAACCATGCCCCCCTCTATCCCCCCCCACACACATGCGCATAACCTGCCTCCTACCCCCTCTCCCACCTCAGCTTCTCCAGCCCTCAAAAGCCCCCACCCCAGCAAACTCCCTCATCCCATGTACATGCAGCCCCTCAACTCAAAAACCCCTTCAGGGGCCTAGGCCTTGGGGTGGGGGGTGCAGCTGTGAGTCCCATCATGGAAATTAAGGCAGCCCTTGGGGATCCATGTAGGGACCTCCCCCCACCCTGGCCAAGTTTTGTGTCATGCCTATTACCCTCTTTTAGCTGCATTACGGAACCCCCTGCCTCCCCCCGACTGACAGGCCCCCAAGTCACCCCCCACAGCATGACCCAACCCCCCACAGCAAGGTCAGGGGCCCAGGGCACTCACCGTTCATGGGCCAGGAGGAGACTTGCGCCTGCAGCTCCTGCTGGGTTGCGGGCTCTGTGGTGGAGGTATAGGGAGCTGGGGGTGCTTGGAGCTGTATGAGGCACCCTCCCCACCCGCCTGAGCTGAGCTGGGCTGGTCTGGGACAGGTTTCTGTTCCCAGCAAAGCATGAAGCCCCCCAAGGAAAGTTCATGGGAGTTTGGAATGAGGTGGGGGGGTAGGCCAGGCCAGGCCTCAGTTTACTCCTCTGCAGAATGGGGGAAGAGTTCCGTCTCGCCACAGCTGGCCAAGGCCTTGGGCGCTCCCCAGCCCAGGCTGCCTCCTGTCAACACCCCTCAACCAGACTCCATCTCCCACAATGTACGGCTTCACCAGGCCCAGTGCATCATGGGAGTTGTGGCCCAGTCAGGATAAGGTAGGTAAAAGGAGCCAAAGATATCTGAACTCCAGCTCCCATGATGCACTATGGTGCCACTTCCTGGGGCAGGGATTCAGTGCACTGGGGGGAAATACAGTTAATCCTAGGACATGGGCAGCCTAGGTCCAGAGGGGAAAAGGGGGACTGAGGCACAGAACCTGCATTTCCCATGATGCACCACGGTGCCACTTCGGGGGGGTGCTATGCAAGCTGGGAATTGCAATGCATCATGGGAAATAGGAGCCAGGCACGCCTAGGAAGTCAAAGGTTGTGGCATCAAAACTGCATCTCCCATGAAGCATCATGGTGCCACTTATTGGGAAAGGGGAACAGTGCATCATGGGAAAGAGGCCTAGTAAAGGGGCTATGGAGAAGAGGGAAGGAGAACAGTGCATTGTGGGAAATGCAGTGCATCATGGGAAACATGGCAAGGGGGGCATGAGGCATCAAAACGATATCTCCCTTGATGCAACACACTTTCACTGTCTGGGAAGGGAGCGCTAGGCAGGCTGGGAGCAGCGGGGCATGCTGAGAAGTGCAGTACATCATGGGTGATAGTTTCACTAATGAAGCATTGCCCCCCCTGCAGTTTCAAGCTTTTTAAATCTGTTTGATGTAGACTGCTTTCTAATAAAATGCTACAATTTAAAAAAAAAAATTTGCCCCCCTGCAGTCTTGGACACCCCAGTTCTGCACCCCCTCTCCTCAATGGCTGTGCAGTGCCTGGGACAAGCCACTCTCCCCACTCCCTCACACCCTCAGGGCTGTGCAAGACTCACGATTCATGAGGCTGAATGTTAAGCTGGCAGCGCATATGAGCAGGCAGATGCCCAGCAGTGTGTACATCACCAGGGAGGGTCGGGATCGGCACCGTGCACCTACGCCCAGGGGCAGGGGAAGGGCTGTGGGGCATAGGTGGGGGGTCATGGCTTGGTGGGGGGTGTCTCTCCTGCCAGGAGAGGATCCTGGAGGGGCTGTAGAATACAATGAACTGCCAGCACAGTGCCCCTTGTTGGACCCCTCCAACCCAGAACCACCTGCTGGATCCCCCCATCTGTCCCCCCAGCTCAGTGTCCCCGCTGAATACCCCCTTCTACCCCCCAGCACAGTGCCCCCTGCTGTATATCCCCATCTACCCTGCAGCACAGTGGCCCTCATTTTATACCCCCTCATCTACTCCCTAGCTCAGCACCTTCTACTTGATACCCCTGCCCACCCCTGTAGCTGGACCCCCACCCTGCTCCCCCAGAACAGCACTCCCGGCTTGATACTCCCCATCCATCCTCCCCAGCCCAGTGCCCCCTGCTGGACCCCTATCCTGCCCCCCCTGAACAGTGCCCCCTGATGTCCAGGAGGAATTGCCCCCCCCCATACTTTTCCCTGCAGCCTCCAAGGACACCCCACACTCCCAGAAGCCTCCACCCCCCTACCTCTTTCTGGGAGCTGGACTGCCTGGGGGAAGACCACTTCAGAAGGGATGGGCTTTTAAGATTGAAGTCAGTCTTGGGGATGGGAGGGGCAGGAAGAGGGAAGTAAGGGGAGGTAGGGGCAGGGGCACAGCAGGATGGGCCTCTGATACCCCTGTGATCCCCAGGGGACAGGTGGTGTCAGAGCTTGGAGCTGGGGGGTAGTGGGAGCAGTTCTGCCCACCCCAAGGCAAGTGGAAGGGGGAGGGCATGGGGCCCTTGGGTGGAGGGGGGGCTGGGGGCAGATGATGGAGAAGGAAGGAGAGGTGCGCGCGCGTGACCACGTAGGCGAGCTCCCTAGGGCAGGTGATTGTCTTTGATATGTCCTCCATCGGAGGTCTATATTGAGCAGATTCTTTTTGGTATTGGGTGGTGGAACCGGAGCGTGCTCCATCCACTCCATGCATTGACCTGGTATTACAGTGCTTCCAGGACCAGTGCAAAAAAAACAGGAAAAAAAAAGCGTGTGCGTGTGTGTGAGAGAGAGAGAGAGAGACCACTGCCCCCTGCTGGCTGGAGCACATCAGAAGAGCATGTGTACATACATGCATCTCAGTGCACACTGCAGCCAGTCCTGTTGGCTCAGATATGGCAGAAAGTGTGTGTGTACAAGTGTGTACATGCATGTATGTGTGAAACACTCGGGGGGTATAAGACAGAGAGAGAGAGAGACTGCCGCCTCCTGCTGGCTGAAGTATGTCAGATCAGCATGTGGATGGAGGGGAGACCAGACACCGCCGCTCCCTTCTGTCTACAGCATGGATTCTCAACCTTTTTTGTACCAGGACCCATTTGTAAACATCGGTGGCCAGTCTCAGTCCAGTGCCCCTCACTCCCAACCCACTGCCCCCAGGCCCCAGCCTCCCAGTGTGTGGGGTGGGGTGGGAGATGTGGGGGGACCCCAATCAGCCCCTTGCAGGCTGGAACTCTTGACGGCCTGCAAGGGAAAAGGCACAGTTTCCCATGTTTTTCTCCGTTAAAGGATAATTCATTTTTAAAGTTTGGTGATCAATTTTTCAAGTTTGTTTGTGACCCTTTCATATATTCTTGCGACCCATTTTTGGGTTGCAATGCACAGGTTGAGACTTGCTGGTCTAGGGCCCATCAGAGCATTGTGCTTGTGTGTTTGTGTGTATATACATTTGCCTATCTATGTGCATGCTGCTGCCCCCTGCTGGTTGGGATATGGCAGAATGTGTGTGGAATGCCTAGGTTGTGTGTGGGGGGGGGTTGCTGGTTGTAGTCATGTTATTCTACGGACACAGGCAGACAAGGTTCTTTGGGTAGCTGTGATATCTTTTATTAGATCATCTAAATAGTTGGAAAAAATGTTCTTTGCAAGCTTCCAGGCACCAAAAACCTTTTGTCAGGCATAGGGAAGCTTGCAAAGAACAATTTTCCCAGCTATTGAGTTGGTCTAATAAAAGACATCATATCTACCCAAAGAACCTTGCCTGCTTGGGTTCTTTGTGTGTATATATGTGTAAATGCATGCATCCACATACACACTGTGGCCCCCTGCTGGCTGACATATGGCAGAACATGTGTGTACATGGGTACATGTGGAAGTATGTGTGGGTGTGTGAGAGAGGGAGAGCGAGACTGTGCACCCTGCTGGCTGGGATATGGCACAATATGTGCACGCGCCCTGGACACCTGCGGGGGAGGGGGGGTGCACGCGCGCGTGTGTGCGCGCATGTGTGTGCGTGTGTGAGAGAAAGAGAGAGAGAGAGAGAGACTGCTGCCCTCTGCTGGTTGCAGCACATCAGAGCAGTGCGTGTACATGTGTGCATGTGGGCAGAGCTGTCCTGGCCCTAAGCTTCCCGCAATATCTCCCCAGTGCTACCCACCAGGTCCAAGCTATAGGAGAGGGGGAGTTTGGGGGTCACTCACCATCTTGAGGGGTCCTGATTGGGGTGGCTATTGGACCTGTGGGGGGAAGAAAGGGTCAGAGCAGCCTCATGGGGGGCACGTGTGTGTGAGTACACGTGTGCATGGATGAACATCCTGCTGCCCCCTGCCTACTGGCACACTCAGCGGCATGTGAGGACACCCCTCAGGACACTCAGAGACACCCCTCCCCCTGCTGACTAGTGTGTGATCCAGCCGCTCCAGGCTGCACACATGTACATATACATGTGCACACACACGTACATAGGCACATATATACACATGTACACACACATATACACACACTGCTCTGGCAGGCTCCAGCCAGTGTTGCACACATGCATGCAAGCACGCACATGCTGCCCCAGGCCAGTCACTCACCATCTTGGGGGGGCCTGGCTGGGGTGGCTGTGGGGCCTGTAGGGAAAAGAGAGGGTCAGAACAGCTGCATAGGGTGGGTGGGAGCTGGTGCATACACCACAGCCTGGGCAGGGGCAGACTGCATGTGCCTTCACGTGTCTGCACATGGCACCACCCCCTGGCATATGCACATGTATATGTGCACCTACCCCACTGCATCCTGCTGGCTCAAAGCAGGCTCCTCCTGGCCCCCATGGCCTGATGCCTGTGTACACGTGTGTGCACATGCCTCAGCTCTCAGCTAGCCAGATGCACATACACGCTGGGCATGTGTACCTGCTGGCAGGTGCATGGACATGCACTAGCCTGGCAGTGCCAGAGCTGCTATGTGCCATGTCTTCCCCTAGGCCCAGCAGGTCCCAGTGGGGGGGGGGTCACTCACCGTCATGGCGAGGCCGGGCTGGAACTGGAGCTGGAGCTGGAGCTGGAGCTGGGGCCAGGGCAGCTGCTGGGGGGAAGAGAGAGTCAGAGGGTCACAGGGGAGGAAGCAGGTGTCGGCTGTCTCACCGCCCCCCGCTTTCCCGGCCAGCCATGAAATCACCATGATCTATGACCCACAACCCCACCATGACATCACCCCATCCCCAGTGCTACTCCAACCATGACATTATCCCATCCTGTATGACACCCCTCTGTCCCCATTCTTCCCCTGCTGTGACATCATCATGCCCCACCATCCCCACCACGTCATTACCTTGTCCCCTCAAGGCCTTCTGACATGATATCACTGTCCCCATGGCCCCCCACCATAGCATCACCATGCCCACCTACCCCCTTTACCATGATATCACCCTGCTTCCAGTGCTACCCAGCCATGACATTACCATACCCCCAATGTTCCCGTGGCATCCCTTTATTTCCATTCTTCCCCAGCTGTGACATCACCATGCCCCCATGATGATCTCCATGATCCCAATGCACCTATGACATTATCCCTTCCCATTCTTTCCCAACTGTGACATCACCATGCCCTCCAATGTTCCCATGACATCACCTTACTCCCATTTTCTTACCCAGCAATGACATCATGTCATCCATCCCCATCATATCACCTTGCTCCTCCATGACCCTGTCATGACATCACCCTGTTCCCAGGCCCCCCATGACATCACTGTACCCTGCAGTACCTGCTGCCCCTTGTCTCTTGCGTCTTGGGACTCCTGCCTTGCCCTTGGGCCCGGGGGGTTTTGGGGGCGGATGCCGAGTCCCTTCCTCCATGCCCGCGTTCTCATAGTCGTCGTCGTCATTGCTGGGCACCGGGGGGAGTTCTGGGGGGAGAGCAACTTGGAGATCCCTTGATCCTCCTGGGGCAGTCTGTGCTCAGAGACTCCCTGTCACCCCCCTCCTTCAGGCACCTCTTTCCAACCCACTCCAACCTCCAGATCACAACCCCCTATGACCAGGTGGACCCCAGAGAAGAGTGGAGCTGCAGGAGGGTCATGTGGACACCAGAAGCAGGGGCAGACCTCAGCTTGGAACACAAAGTGGGGTCCTGAAGTGTATAGGATGCGGTTGGCTCTGGGGTGGGGCATCAGGAACTGCTTAAAAGAGGGCCCCTTGCCCAGTGCTGAGATGCAGCTGGCTCTGGGGTGGGGGAAGAGACAGGTATAACAGGGATTCAGCTGACTCTGGGATGAGACAGCAGAGACAGGGTATAACATGGACCTGTTGCACAATGTTAGGATGTGGATGCTCAGTTTGAGGGAAAGTGCATCCCACTTCCACTACAGCACAGCGGCTTGAGGTAAAAACGGAAGCATCTGATTTTCAGCGGGAAAAGGTGTGAGCTGGAGTTTGGCCAGGACACCTGGGTTCATACCCCATCTGTTGGGGGAGGTACCTTTCACAGCCTCAAGGGGACAACCCCCACAGTGCCCCCAAGTGCCACTGTGGGGCATCAAGCCAGTCCTGCTAACCCCATGGGATGTCTCCCATCCCAGAATTGACCAGGCCCAACCCTGCTTGGCTAGTAAGCTCTACTGGCTCCCCTTGCCATGCCATACCACACCCTTCCTTGTGTGTCCCAGCCACTTGCCCCACACCCCTGCCCCTACCTTTGTGTGGCCCCTTCCGGCCCATGAACCGTGCCTTGCCCATCCAGTTCCCATAGAGGCTCTCATGCGCCATGATGGGCTCAGTCAGACACAGGGCACCTGCTCAGCCCTGCTGTCTCCTGCCTGCCCGTTGGTGCAGAGTACTAATCCCCTCTTCCTTTCCCCAGTACTGTCACAGCTCCCTCCTGCCCTCCCCCGGCCTAGAGCAGAAGTGAAACCCGGATGCAAGTGTCATCAGAAACCCCGTGAATGCGGCTACCTCTGGGGTGGGGCACAGGTGCTCAGTTGGATCACTATGTTACCCCTCCAAGGACCCAGACTGCTGTCCATGACCTCATCATGGGGGGTGGGGCTCAGGCCAGAGCTGACAGGAGAGGTTGAGGGGGGCTGCTCATTGCATCCAGACCCCACTGAGATGGTCCCTGCGGTTCAGCCTGGGTGCAGGGTAGCCCCTTGCTGGCCCCAGCCCAGACCTCAGTCCCCAGAGGTTCAGGGAAGGTTTTGTTCTTGGCTCCAGCCCAGGCTTAAAATAGCCCCCAGCAGCTGCAGCAGGGGAGGGGACGTTTGCAGCAACTCACGCGTATCAAACACAGGCTCTCACGTCACCGTGTCCCAGGGGAGAGGGGTGGTGGCAGAACAAGGCTCACTAGGCTTAGTGTTACACCCCACTCTGCAGGGCTGAGGCATGGCTGTGGGGGGACAGGGGCAGGCAAGAGGCCTTGGGGCAGTAGCAGGGGGGGCATCAGGGGGCTGCAATCACTTGGGGAAGCAGGCCACAAAACGGGGAAGATTGGGATCCCCCATGCATAACAGCAGCAGCTGCTTCCGGCCATCATGCAAGACAGAGCCAGGACTGATGCAAGACAGAACCAGGGCCAAAGCTCTTCCAGGACCACCGGAGGCTGAGGCATTTTCCCAGACAGCCTGGGAGGGGCCTGAGCTGGGGGTAGGAGGGAGGCAGAGGCCTGGAGACTGCAGGGAGCTAACATGAGAGGGGCTGATAGATCCAGACCAGGCCTGGTGGGGGGCCTGGATTCTTCCCCCACTTGCCTCCCAGTGGGGTGACGGCAGTACTGTAGCTACAGTTTGCTGCTGGGGCAAAGCCTGCAGCAGCAGTCTGCCCACACCCCACACACAGATCGGGGGGCACACGTGCCCCCATCCTTGCCCGGGAGTGTATGCAGCGGCGGGAGCCACCCACACCCCCCAAAACAAGCCACTTGCAGCTGCATCTTGCGTCTGCCTAGGCTAGACAGCACCTGTTGCCACTTTCCTTCAGCACCCAAGACGGTCACCTTGCTCACCCCCCTCTTCCTACAGCACTGGGTGATGGTGGGGGTTCCCCCCAAGGACTGGGGTCCCCGAGCACAGGGAGGCTGCGCCCATGACTACAACTGCCAGGCGCCCCCCATCCCGTGCACTATAGGTGAGAACCCGGAAGTCCTCCCGCCCTTTTAGGCTCCGCCCTTTCTTGCTATGGTCCGGGGAGGGAAGGAGCGCGGACCCCACCCCACATGCGCACTCTAGAAGAGAACCCGGAAGTCCTCCCACCCTTCTAGACTTCATACCCCGCTCGAATCTCTACGGCGCAACACCTACCTTTCTCTTCCGGTCCGGATCCGCGGCGGATGTGTGGCTGTAGGAAGCGTTTCCGGGGTAACAGGCGCCCGCCGTGACCGAGGCAGCAGCGGCGGCGGCGATGGGGGCGTACCTGGTACGGCGCTATTTCGGCGACGCGGAGGTGGAGCCCGACCCTCTACGCATGCCCAGCTTCGACCCGCTCTACGGCCTACCCGAGCGCCGCGAGCGCGGTGAGACCCCGCGCGCCCCCTGCCCTCTAACCCCTGGGGAGCGGGGCCGGTGCGGTCCGGGGGGCGCCCGGCCGCAGCGTGACCCCTCACCCCGCTCCGCAGTGATGGTGGCAACGCAGGAGCAGATGGACGCGGCGGGGCTCCCGCTGGCGCAGCGCGACTACTGCGCGCACCACCTGCTGCGGTTCATGAAGTGCAGACGCGACTCCTTCCCCAACCTGTTCGCCTGCCAGGCCGAGCGCCACGACTGGGACTACTGCGAGCACCTCGAGTACGTGCCCGCCCCCCCCTCCCCCCGTGGTGATTTCTGGGGCCGGAAGCTGTCCCAGGCGGGGGCATCTGGTAAAGATGGGGGTGTGGGGAGGAAAGACCTCTCTGAGAGGGAAGCTGCGAGCTCTGCCCCGTGGGGATGGGTGGTGGAGGTGGCTCGCAGGGGCTGAGTGGGTTGCAGGTGTCCTGGGCCATTTTGTTGGGGGGTGGCGGGGGACTGTGAGCTGTTGCCCACTTGTCTCGATGCTCCCTAAGTAGAGTGGGGGTGGAGGAGTGGGAGGGGGGTCTCCCATGGCCAGGTGCCCTCTGGGCCTGCAGGAGGAGCCCAGGCCCCTCACCAACCTCTATTCCTAAGGAAGCTGCTCATGTTGATGCTGTGAAAGCCTCTGTCTGGTAGCAGCTGTGAAGGGGTTAATGCCCATCCCCCTGCTGCCATTATACCCTGAGCAGGCACCTGGCTGCTCCCCTTCTCTTGCGTGGTTGGGGTGGGTTGGGGGGTGGTGTCAGGTGTCCCTTGACTGTGGTTACCCCCCAGCTATGTGATGCGCATGAAGGAGTTTGAGCGTGAGCGCCGCCTGCTGGCCCGGAGGAAGCGGCTCCAGGAGAAGGCGCAAAAGGAGGCCCTGGCTGCATAGCCCCTGGCTGTGTCTACCATATTTAATGGAATAAACATCTGCTTCCCTACCTTGGCTCCCCATGCCTGTGGGGTGGGTGGGCGTTGCTGCAGCTGCTGGGGTGAGTCCTTCACTGTCAGGGATAGGACACCTGGGGGCAATTCTGCACTGGGGCATCCTTGGGCCTGGTCAAGCTGAGGCTGCCCCTGCTTTCCCTGCCCATGTTTCACCCTCTTCCCTGTACTGGGCTCCCTCACTGCTTCTTCCCTCCCCAACAAGGACCAGCTGCCCCCCACCCCCCTTCTGTGCTGGGTGGGGCTGGGTCAGTGGTAGATTCCCCCTCATGCCAAGGCTGGTGGTGCCAGACCCCACCTAAGAGAGCCCATAAGCACCTGACCTGCCTCCCCCTGCAAACACAGGCAGTCACAGTAGAAACACAGGGCATCAGAGTCATTGGCTCATTTATTCCCCTGGATCTGGACAGAGCCCCTCCCCCCACTTGCAGGTGGCTGCAGCTAAGACTGACCAGGGGCACAGGCCAGATGAATGGAGGAGGATACATGGGACACACTGATCTCAGCACTGCTTGGGCCCAGGGTCAGAGAGAGGAGGCCAGACCTGACCACCCTGCACCCGGCTGGTCACAGCTAGACTCCATGCCACTGGACACAGGGCAGGAGCTTCCCCTTCTCCAAAGCTGACATTACACTGTGGCTGCTGCCTTGGTGGGGGTGGGGGGTGTTAGCCCATCTGCTCCCCCCCACCCCAGCAGTCACCCCTGAGGAAGGGAAGCACTGCTGTACTTAAGATAAATGGGGCTGCCTGAGGCTCTTCTCTGTCCCTCACAAGCTCCCCACTTGGTGTAGTGGTGCCCTTGGGACTCTGCTTTATCTGTGAGCCCCTTACCAGCCCCAGCAGGCACTGGGGAAGGGCTGAGCTAGTCCTGAGGCTTGCCCAGCACAAGGTGGGTAGGGGTCTCCCAGGAGCTTTCCAGTGTGGAGTATGCCAGGCAGCCAGCAGGGGCACTGCACACCCCAGGGGTGACAGCTCCCCCCAGCCAAGCCGGAGCAGAGGGGTTTGGGATCTGGGTCCAGGGCAAGTGCCTCCCATCAGTCCCAAGGTGTTACCCCCCCACCAGGCATAGGACAGGAGGGGCAGGGGCTCTGGTCTGAAGAAGGTGGGGGGCAGCTGCATGGACCTGGGTGGGAGCAGGGAGGCGTTGGCAGCAGCTCAGAGCAGGAAGGGGACGATGGGTGAGCGCAGGGCAGGGTAGTCACGGAACTCCTTCAGGTAGCTGCGGTGCTTGCCCTTGGCCCAGATTGTCATCTGCACAAAGCCCACCAGCGAGAACAGTGCCACTGCAGAGGTGGGGGGAGATGTCAGGGGTGTGGCAGCATCCCCCTTCCCCACCATGCCTAGTTTCACCTTGGGAGATGTAGGGAGCCCTATAGGGGGTGAGAAGGGTGGGGTTCTGGCCCTGGTTTTTTCCACTCAGCTCTGGATACAGCAGATGAAGTATACTACAGCCCCAGGACTCTGCAGGCCTCTCTCATCTTGTCTGTATCTCAGTTTCTCCTTGTGAGGTGCTAGGAGCCACATGCAGCTGGGAGAGGAGGTAGGAAGGACAGCCCCTGGACAGTGGTGTTGGCTGGCAACTGCTCCTCCACCCCCATGCACATGCAGGAGAGCATGCCTGTTTCCCCTCATGAGATGCTTGGAACCGTATTGGAGAGGGGGGCCTGGCCCTGGTGCCCACCCACAGCATGTTGGGTGAGGCACTGCAGCCCCTGAGCCCTGCCCTCTCTCCACATCCCCCACCTCACCTGGGAGACACTGTGTCATGATAGTGAAGCCAATCCAGGAGCCGACCTGGGGGGACAGGGCCTGTGAGGGGGAAGCCACGCCAGAAGGGGTCCTCCTGCCCCCAGCCCTGTAGTGCCCTTCACTCCCAACCCACAGGCCTCTGCATCCCCGACAGAGCAGGGAACCTGATTCTTCTCCCTGCAGCTCTCCCCCCACAACTCCCACTTACTGTTGCTGGTTGGCAGTGGGGGTGGATCTCACCTCATAGGTGTAATTGGGACAGGACACAAGCAGGAAGAGCCAGGTGAAGGGATTCTTGGTCGGGTACGGGATCTTCCGTGTCTTGGAGCCTGGTGAGGGGCAGAGCATAGCTGGGACACAGTGCCAACCTCAACCCCTCTCCTGTAAACATCCCCACACCCCCATCTCAGCCCTCTCATCCTGACTTGGGTGTGAGGAACTTTGCAAAAAGTTCCTCTGGGCCTGAGGAAGTGGCTTAGTCAGGCTGGGACCCCCTGGGCTTGCTCTTGAGTTTGCCCCCCAGGACTTAGAGGTGGGGTGGTTCTTTGTGGGCTCCTGTGCAAGGGGGGCAATAGGACTGGCACTGGCCAGGAAGGGCTGGATGGGATTGCACCTGAGCTTGGCTCCCTCAACTCCCAGGGGAATGAGGCTTCAGACCAGAGGTACCCTTCCCCTGCAACACAGCCCCAGACCTGGTAGGATCTATTCCCCTTCCCTCAACCAAGCCCTGGCTTGGGCACACAAGCATGCATACACACTCACCGGCTGGCCGCAGGTTACGCAGGGCGATATGGATGGAGAAGTTCCCCAACTGGCAGAACTGTGGCAGGAGGCAGACCAGGGATCAGGTGGGAGGGGCATCCCCCCAAACTACCCAGTTCCCCCATCAAGGCTCCTAGCAGACCAGGGGGGCAGTGCCATACCACCCCTGGCAATTGAGTCCAGCCACTACCAATCACAGCCCTGTGCTGCCTCCCCCAACCCCCAGGTCTGACCCTCAACCCTGGCACTCTTCTCCCTGTGGCCCCCTCAGGGGGTGCTCTCAACCTCCCCCCACCCACCCCTCATCTCTACCCCACCCCCAGTTCTTACCAGGAAGATGATGAGTGCCAGTTTCACCTGATCCTCTCCATAGGCTACAGGGGGAAGACAGAGGTCAAAGGTTAGAGGTCAGCCAGGCAGAGGACATGCTTTCCAGGTCTGGGTACATGGAGTGGTACCTTTGGGCCTGAGCAGCTTGGGGATAACAAGACAATGGCCCCTCTCCCTACCCAAATTCTCCCCACCCCCAGGGGCATGAGGGGGCTATGGGAGCCCAACAAGGTGCAGCCAGGGGCAAAGGGGACCCTGGAAGGATGCTCCAGTCCCCGATGTGGTTAAGGCCCTTCCCCAGGCCTAAGCTAAGCTAAGCTCAACTGGAGGGCAAGGACCTGGGCTGGCTCTGGCATAGGGAATCCCCTTGGCTACAGCACCTCCAGGCCCCCACAGCTCCCTTGTGGGGCTGGGAGCCTTGTGCAGTGCATTATGGGATACCACAGCCTGAGGTGGGGTACTCACCAGGCGGGGTGTAGAGCGGGTGGTTGATGTAATAGGCCATCCAGGCAGCAAAGCCCCAGTAGTAGGTGCAGTTCTAGAGGCAGACAGATGAGGTGCTGGGTGAGGGCAGTGCTGACCATGGTGAACCCTGGGGTCTGAGAGCACCCCCCACCTAACCTTTGCCCCCACCCCCTTCTCACCTTGAAGATATTGCGCAGGGGCATGGTGCCATGGGAGAAGCGGTGCACAAACAGTGTCTCCAGCAGACGCTTCACATAGTGGAACGAGTGGCAGATGCAGGCCAGGCTGGTGGGGGCATTAGGAAATCACGGGTAGGGGAGGGCAGACCAGCCTAAGGCCCCTGTGCCCCATGTCCTGGGGAGGGACTGCCTGGGGTCCCCCTGGCCTCCCCCCTTCCCCCACAAGTTACTGTGCCCCCAGCCACCCCCCAGGCCCAGCATGTGCCCCCCTGCCAGGCCCCTAAGCCTTGCCCTCCCACAACATGGGCTTTCCCTTCAAACCCCAATACATGTCCTGCCCACCGGGTGCCAGTGTCCTGCCCCACCCCCATGGCTGGGCCCCTAGCATATACCCCCCCCCCACCTCCCCTGGCAACATGGCCCTCCCTGCCTGCCCCCCCCCTCCATGGCTCCACCTACCCAAGCCCCTGGCTGTTGCCCCCATCCCTGGCCAGGCCCCAGCAACCTGTTCCCTTCATTTGAACTCCTCCATATGCCCCACCCCACACTAGGTCCAAGCCCCCTCACCCTCACAACCCTGCCCCCCCCACATCCCTATCCTCCATACTCACTGGACGACTGAGTGGCGGCTGGAGGTGAAGTCGTACTTGGGGCCATAGATGAAGGGCACACGGAAGTAGAAGAGCAGGTAGATGAGCAGGGGCCCTGCGTATTCTGTCAGGAACACCTGGTTGGATTGTGTGCGAGTTGGGGGGGCAGATCAGATCCTTGGGGCATCCCACACTCAGGGCTCTCTCAGCCTCAGGGGATCCCCATAATGGGGGAGGGGCTGGAACAGGAGGTATCCCCTGGGTTGGGGGGGATCCCTGGGAGTGACACAGGAATGGAGTGGTTTCCAAGGGTGAGGAGGAATCCCAATGGGGGTGGGGAGGAATCCCCCAGGCAGGATGGGTCTCTCTCACCGTCACCCAGCTGATCTGGGCACCCAGGTCCCGGAAGTAGAGGGTGGCCGTTGTGCCCACAGGCAGGTTCTGCAGCACATCTTCGTCCTTTAAAGATTTGCCTTCTGGGGTGTGGGGGCAGAGTCAGCGAGGGGAGGCAGTGGGGCATGAAACCCCTGAAGCCCTAAGAGCCAGAGTGATGCCTCCCCCTGCCAGCCAAGGTAATGCCATCTGCCCCTGGCTGCAGCAGGAGGTGGGGGCTGGGATTCATTCCCAGCCCAGCCTAGATCCAGCACCGGTCCCCCAGCCCAGGGCACTGCAATGGGATGATGGGGGTGGGTGCACTTACTGGGGTCCAGACGCAGGGACTGTCTAGCCGGGTACCACTGGGGATCTGAAGAGGGAACAGCAGGTGGCACCGTAACTCCTACTACTCGGGGGCTCCAGCCTGGCCTCATTGTGCCTCAGTTTCCCCTCCTCCCTTCTGCCCTGTTCCACTGTGATACAGGAGGTCTCCCCAAGATGAAAACACCCTCTGGCCCAGTGCCCTGCCCACTGGGATGTGTGGACCCTACCCTCTTGAGGGGGACTGTAGGCCAGGGTCAGAGGCAAGAAGGGACATTGATGGGGGGCACCCCCTGTGACAGGGTGGAAGAGGGGGGAGGGCATGAGATGCTGAGCAGCAGAGGGGAGGGGCCAGGATGGCAGAAGGAATCCCCATGAGATGCTGAGGGAGGAGTGGAGGACAGGGGAAGTCCCCTGACAGGGTGGGAGGGGTGGCCTGCAGGACCCCACCAGGTGCCCATACATACGGGACTTGGTGAAGAGCGTCTTGATCTCAGCGATGGTGGCATTGGGCTCTACCTGAACAGACATATGCAGACAGTCAGTGGTGAGTGCAGGCTGTGTTCCCCCTTACCCCAACCACTCTCCCCATGCTGGGAGCCTGCTCCCCAGAACTGGGAAAGGGCGCACGCGCGCGCGCGCGCACACACACACACACACACACCCTTTTCCAGCTGGAGGCAGCCATGTGTCTGCCAGGGGAAGTGCCAGCGTTGCATGCCCACCCTGTGGGGCATGGGGAAAAGGGGTGACACTGGACAGGGGCCAAACACCAAGGCTGGGGAAGCCAGATGCCCTCTGCCCACTGCTTCCCAGGAGGGGAGACCTGGGGCTACCCCAGGCCCCATCACACAGGCAAACACACACAAACATGCCCAGTAGGTGCTGGTATTAGGTGTCCAACAGCTGCCAGGCAGGCCCTGGCTCCCTGGGCAGGAGGGTCTTTCTCAGCTCCCCACAGCTCTGCAGGGATGGGCAGCTTAGGAGGGATTAGCTCCAGCTGCATCGATGCAGCCAGACCCTGGTCTGGCCAGGGGGACACTGGACCCTTCCCCACCCCACCCCACCCCCAGGCAGGGGCAGGGGAAACCCCAGGGCCTGGCCAAGCCACAGAAAAGTGCCCACTGGCAGAGGCTAGAACTAGGGCAGGGGCTGCTGAGGGGTGGAAAGGGGAAGCCCTACCTGGCCCCTACCAGCTCTGAGCCCTGCTATAACATGCCCCCCTTCTCCACCCCCCCCCCAAAAAGAACAGAATCAGACACAGACCCCTGCCTCCAAATTCACTCTCCCATCTTTGACATCAAGGGTGGTGGAATGGTAGGGAGGGTGGGCAGAGGAAGGACCCTGGGTTCTCTCCTCACCCCCAGCACCCATCAGCCATGCAGCCCCCTTTCTCTTGGCTTCATGCCTCAGTTTGCCCAACACCCAGCTCCAGGGGGACATCCTCACAGAAGGGGGCCTTGTGGGGCTCCTGGTAATGGGCACAGGGCTGATTCTTCCCCAAATTTGGTTGCTAAGGGACCCTGCACTGTGTCCAGACACCTGGGGGCAAAGCCCTGGGTGGGTAGAGGGGGGTGGTATGGGGGCAGGCCTGTCCATCCAGAGAAGAGGGGCCCAAAAGCAGGAGGGCTGGTTTTCAGGAGGGAGCCAGAAGCAGCCAAGACTGGTTCCTGGACACTGATGCAGTGATGGAGGTCTCACTTCCCCAGTGCCCAGAAGGTCCTATCTTGGCCCCTGGATCCTGCAGTTGCCATAGCCTGGTCCACACATGACATGAAGGAATGCTGGGAGAACAGATGCCAGGGCTCCAGATGACTGGGCCAGGAGAGAACCTGGATGAACCACCCCGGGCCCTGACTCTGAGGTCCTCCAGAAAGATGCCAGGGATAGAGACCCTTTGCCAGCCCCTAGCACTAGGAGGGCTCCTGAACCCTGTCAGTGTGGATGTCTCCTGCTGCCTAGCCAGTCCCCCCAACCTCAGGGCAAGAGGCCCAGGCAGGCAGACAGCCACCCTGCCCCCCATCATCCCAAGTGATTCTTTCAGGTAGGAGGCATCTGGGCCCACACATGCCTATACATATGCATATGTGTATGCATGGCTCAGTCCCTTCCCTTGGAGCTCCTGCATGGGGTGGGAGGCTGGGGGGCCTAGCCAGAGCCCTGGTTCTTTCCGGCCTCAGCCTGGGGCAGCTGGTTCAGCTGGGGGGGGTAGCACCTCTATGCATCTGGCTGCGGGGCCCAGGCTGCTGCCAGACCCCCCCTCAGCAGCCCAGCCTGTGCCCCAGAAGGGACAGCAGGATCTGGAGCCCACAGACAGTTACAGCCCCGTGACTGAAGCTGGGGTTGGGGAGGGGCTTAGAAAGGGATGAGACCACAAGATGTAGCAGACATGGGAACAGCAAAGGTTCTGGGCAAGGCAGGGGGCAGTGTGGGAAGCAGGCAGAGGTGCCTGGGGGCAGGATCTGAGTGCATACTGATGAGGGGGGCTCTAGGGGCCTGCCAGCTGACCCAGGGAGCCTGGGGAGATGCTGCCCTGGGTATGGGCCCCCACCATGCTGCCCAAGCTGGGCCATGAGCAGCCTGGAAATAGGTCAGGGCTGAAGTATTGTCAGCGGAGGGCAGGAAATAAGTAGGATCTCAGCTGCACCCCAGTAGCAGAGGGGGGACACAACATGCTGTGGGGACAAGGGTGCTGGGGCACACCTGATGCTGAGGGCTGGCACATCCTGGCCATGCCAGCTCCAGGGAGAGAGAGCTGCAGTGGCACCCACAGCCTATGGTGTAACCACGCACCCCAGCAACCCCCCACCTCCAGCAAGATGGCATGTCACAATATCCCCCTGCAGCACATCACACCCCAACATCCCCCCAGTGCAAGGTGGCATGACCTGCTCCTCTAGTGCAGGATGGCACACCCCAGCAACACCCCCCACTGGATGGCACACCCCAACATCTCTCCTACCATGTAGGCTGGGGTATGCCAACACACCCCTGTGCAGAATGACACATCCCAGTACCCCCTCCCCCATGCAGGGTGGCACGCCTCACATCTCCCTCTCCTTGCAGGGTGGCACATCCTGCCATACTCTATGCCAGTGCACGGTGGCACATCCTACTACCCCACCTTGTACAGGGTGGCACCCCCCACTTCCCTTGGGTCCAGGGGATAGGGTCACTGAGTTTCACCCTGTGCTCCCTCCACCCCCTGCCCCTGGGGTAGTAGGTGCCCACAGCCCCTCACCTTGTCGAGGAAGCAGAGTTTCTCGCGTGTCTTGGCGTCCAGGATCTCCACCTCAAAGAAGAGAACGGCCTTCTTAGCCTTCTTGGCCACCCTGGGTGGGCGCCACAACCCTGTGCCCTCTGCCCCACCAGGCACTGCCTGCCCCCCCTCGCCTGCTGCCCCACCACCCTCCATGCCACCCCCCAGGGCTCTGCTGTGCCCGCCCAGGGGATCCCCAGGGATCAGCGCCTCCGCCAACAGCTTAGAGCGGCTGGAGCTGCCTTCCGAGGGGTAACCCGATCAGTGCTGTGCCCGCGGCCAGCTAAATATAACCAGGCCAGCTCCTCGGGACCAGGGCCTTTTTAAAGGCACCGCCAGCTTGCAGGGAGGCTAGCACCGCCCCAGTGCCCAGCCCTTTGAATGGGCCAAGGCAGGTGGCCAGCCTCTCTCATTAGTGCTGTCCTCATTAGCGCTGTCCATCCACCCCAGGGAAGGATGCAAGCAGAGCCCAGCTCCTGGGGAGGGGGTCCCTATGTTGCAGGCAAGAACCTGTCACACCAGGGACCTGTATGCCTTGGGGAGCGACCCACAGCTCCACAGGGGATCGGGGCCTGGCCTCTTTCCCTCCTACCAGAGTGGGATGAGACAGTGCCCAAAGGTGGGCCTTGCTCCCCATGCTCACTGCCAGATGTGCTAGCCAGGCCCAGTCTCATCACTCATCAGGGTGTAATGGGGAGCAAGTAGATGAACCCAGCAGATCAGGAGGGGGCAGAGCTGGGGGTGCCTCTGTGATAGGGCTGTGCTGGCAGCACCCCATAGTGGGCACCAAGTCCCCACAAGAGACCTGCACAGTTATAGCCCCTGGGTCCAGAGGCAGCGGCTGAGCTCTGGCCCAGGGGGAAAGTGTGGGGCTGGGGATAGTGGCTGCCAGGTTGAAAACCCAGCCCCCAACAGATGCATCCTGTGGTCCTTGCCCTGCCCGCTGCCTCAGTTTCCCCACCCTTACAAGACAGCCTGTACCCAAGCTTGCTCCAGCTGCAATGGGGCTGGGGGAACTTAGTCTGTCCAGGGGAGACTGCACCAGAGTCCCTGACCCCATCCAGCCCCCACATATGCTGCTTCTGACCCCCCCGTCCCACAACTAGGCTATGAGTCGCTGCGCAGCCTGGGTGTGGGGGTGGCCTGGCTGGAGATCTGTGTTCTCAGCGGGGCCCGGGGCCAAGCTGGGTATTAATAGCCACCCACCTGGGTGCTGGGATGGCTGTCACATGCCTCCACCCCCTGGAAGCAAAAAGGAGCCACCAAGGCTCCAGGGAGGGTCACCAGAGGGTCCTGGAGGCAGCAGAGAGTTCAGAGGAAGCCAGCCCCAACGCGCAGACAAAGAAAAGGGAAGACCTGCTACCCTAGCACTGCCACCATGGGATGTAGCCATCCTCAGAGTCCCTGGGGACCAGGGAACTGCATGCCCAGCACAGCGCAACTGCCTTCAGGTAGGACTGGCTTACTTGTCCTGATGGGGAGATGGGGGGGAGATTTGCTTTGTGGCCTTCCCAGACAAGCCCCTGGCACTGGAGGGATCGGCGTGGCCCCCACAACTCCTCCTGCTCCAGCCAGCCTAACCTTTACACCCAGGCCCAAGTGACTGTAGGGAGTTATGGGTTTAGAGCAGGGGAGCCCCCCTGGCAGGGCAGACAGGTAACTGGGCTGCAGCTAGCAGCCTCACAGAGGAAAGGAAGCCAGGAGTTTCCACCTCAGCTGCAGAGAGGTCTGGCTGCTCTGTAACTGCAGGGCGGAGCTAGTATCTGAGGAGGGGACTGGGGGGAACTGAGGCAGGGAGCAAGAACATGCCAGTGCATGTGGTTCTGAACCCAGCACTGTATGCTGACCCACACCATGGGGTCAGGCAGGAGCTGGTCCAAGGGCAAGTGCCCGCACCCCCAACAAACCTCTCACCCCCATCCCCTCCACCCATGGGCCCTGGTCTGGACATCCCCCCAAAGCACCATGGCTGCCAGTCTGCAAGTGTCCAAGCCCGCACAGGGACATGCCCCCACATTCCCTCCCCACTCAGTCCCTGCAGCTTGGGCTGATGGGATAGAGAGCCCCCAGCCCAGACCCAATAGCACAGGGAGTCCACCCTGACTCTGTCCCCACTAGACTGAAGCCCCCAGAAGAGTCCAAAGAGCTTGGGGGCAGGGGGTAGAGCTGGGGATGGATGAAAACCACAACTCCCAGAGCCGCTCACCCAGGAAGTACCCAGTCATGGACACCTCCAGCCCCACGTGTGGGTCTGAGGCAGGGCAGGTGGATGCTGGCAGTGGTTCCCCTAGCCCAGCCCCAGAGACAGGTGGGGTGCCTGGGCCACTGTGAGTCCCTTGCATGGAGCTGCATGTTTCCCAGCCTGTCAGCCACAGCCCCGCCCCCCCCCCCAAGTCAGATGTAGGGTTCCTCCCCCCATGTTGCATCAGTGCCCAGTGTGGGAATGAATGCCGCAGCATCAGTCTTAATCCTCGCTGATTGAGAACATTTTAACACCAGGATCAGGTTCCTTCTCAGCTCCTCCAGCCACAGCAGGGAGGTGGGGGTGAGGGGAGCTCCTGCTACCCAGTTGGAACCCCGCTCCCTAGGCAGATGCAGCCCTGAGTACCCCCCACCCCAGCAGGGGCTGGTTCCAGAGGAGGGAAGGGGCTCTGACATGGGCCCACCAGGATCTCTCCAGTCAGGGATTAGGGAGCAGATGGGGGCGGGGGGAGGAAGGATGGAAGGAGGGGGTCTATAATGGAGTAGTTGTCTGTCATTGGAGAAGCAAGGGCTGGGCAAGATGAACCCAGGTCTTGTAAGGGTTGGGAAACTGAGGCAGGGGGCAGGACAAGGATGCCCCTGGTCCCTACTTGCTCTCAGGGGTGATGTGTTTCACCATGTAACAGCAGGATGCTGAGTTGGAGTGGGAGCATGGGGGGCACTACTGGGACCTCGGGCTGCCCCATCCTGCCCATGGGGGACGACTGACCTGGCTGTGAGCTGGCACAGAGTGGTGCCAATGTGCCCCAGCCGCAGGGGGTATGGGGGCGGGCAGGGGGCGGGCAGTCGTGGCAATGGAGTGATGCTGGCTGTCAGTTTACCTAACAGCTTCCCTTGGCAGGTCCTATTTCAGTTGGTCCAGGGGCTGCCAAATACCATGCAGGGCTGCAAACAGAACCAGCTGGTGAGGCGGGGCAAAGGGGGGGGTTCAACACCACCCCCTGGTGGATACATCTGGCAGCGGAGGGGCCCTATGGTCTCTCCTGGCTCTGAGGAAGAGCTGCAGTGGGAACAGGCAAGCTACCACTGGGATTGTCCTGGGGGTACCGTATTTCCTAGTTTATAGTGTGCCCCAATTCTGCCCCTTGTTTTCAAAAGGCAGAACAAAGAATAAAGATAGAATCAACACAATAGCAGAGAAGTGGGGCTGGAAGGGACTTCCAGAGGGTACATCTAATCCAACCCCCTGCCTGAGACAGGATCACCTCTGTCCAAACCATCTCAGACTAATCCATTGTATAAACTCTTCATAAAACTACCGTCAACCCTGACAACACAGACCTAGCACCCTAACCTGCTACAGGCAAAGCAGGAGAAGCACGGCAGCTAACATCTTGCTCCTATGAAATGTTGGCAATATACACTTAAGAGATCCCAGATACAGTCCATGCCCCCGATACAGAGGAAGGCAAACCCCACCCCCATTCATACCAATCTGACTGGGGTGGTGAGGACGGGATTCCTTCCCGACCTCAAATTTAGCATCACTCCGACCCTGAACAGGGCAAGACTTTCTAGAGAGGAACCTCAGGCTTTTTGTCCCAGTAAAAGCATCGGCATAGCCCAGTCACCATCCCCAGCCTGGGAACGCTGACACTTGGCTGGATGGCAACACAACAGAGAACGATGTGGGAGTCTTGGTAGATCACAGACTCAGTAGGAGTCTGTAGCGTCACGATGAATCACAAAACCCCATTTGCCTTTCACGTGGTTGTAATAGAAGCACTGGATGCAAGACACAGATAGCAAATCTGTCTCTCTACTGAGCACTGGTTAGGCCTCCTCTAGAATACTGACTGCACACGTGTGCAGTTCGGGGCTCGGCTTTCTTAGGGTGATCTCTTTTATTGGACCAACTATGTAGTTGGAACAAAGTTAGACAAGCTGCCAAATGTAAGGCTTTCTTCCTCGGGTCTCACTGTGGGGCTCCATATTTTAAAAAGAACATGGGGAAGTTAGAGAGGGTCCAGAGGCAGGACACAAGGATGATACAGGGCTTCAAAAGCAAATCTATACAAACAGAGGCTGAAGGAGCTAGACATGTTCAGCTTGTGGAAAAGGCACTTAAGAGGGGACATGATAGCAGTCTGCAAACACCTGAGGACAGCCATAAAGAGGGAAAGCACCTTTTCTCTCCTGCTGCAGAGAGTAGGATGTGGACCAATGGCTTGAAGCTGCAGTATAAGTTTTGACTGGAGATCAGGAAAAACTTCTTCAGTGTTAGAGCAGTGAAGCAGTGGAATAGATACTTAGAGAAGGTGTGGACTCTCCATCACTGGAAGTGTTCAAGAAGAGGCTGGACAGGCACCAGGGATGATCTAGGGCTAGGCACAGTGATGCCTATGCTCTACTATGGGTTCTTTGCTGGTTGCCACATGAGGCCAGGAAAGATTCCCCACCCCACCCCAGCCACTCCTGTTGCTACAGATGTCTAAGGCTTTTTTCACCGTCCCCAGAGGCATTTGGTTGGGGATGGTGACTGGGCTGTGTCAGTGCTCTTACTGGGACTCAACCTTGGATGGTTCTTCTAGCTAGAGGATCTTGCCTCTGCTCAGGATCAGGCCAATGCTGCATTTGGAGCCAGGAAGGAATTTTACCCCCTGGTCAGATTGGTACAGACTGGGAGGGGGGTGGGTTGCCTTCCTCTATAGTGGGAGCATGGCCTCAGCCTGGGACTTCCCGAGTACAGTTGAACATTTTTTGAAGGCAGGGCACTGCCAGCCCACGGCTTCACCTGGAGCAGGTTCTGGGGCTCTGCATGTCTTCCTGAAATAGGGTTGCTGTGTAACTTTGGTAATAAGCTAGACAAGGATGTGCCTGGACTGGCTTGTATAAGAGGGTTGGACTAGACGGGACCTCCATGGAGCACAGCCAGCACTAGTTCTATGAACTGGGTATAGGGACTCTCCAGCCAAAGGCTGGTGAAGGAGTTCGGTTTGCAGGAGCAGCCAAAGGAATCAGACTCCTCAAAGCTGACGCTTCCCCAGCAGAGAAGCCCCAATCTGATTTCCTGTAGGAGACAAAGCTGGGCTGGGAACTGCCAGCAGTGAGAAGGCCCACATGAAAGGAGTCCTAATGCAGAGCCAGCTGTGGAGGAACAAGCTGCACCCATCAGTTGCCAAACCCCAGCCGCCTACGGGGAATGCATGTCCACAGCACTGCTGAGAACAGAGAGAGGAACTGACCCCCCATCACCCTACCCCTTGCCCCATGCCAGCACCCCCTTCTCAGGGGAGTTCAGAGCTGTCCAGGGTGGTTGCATGGTGGTGACCTTCTGGTTTAGCACCGCTCAAGGTCTCCAGGCCGAATTTGCACAATCTTTTCCAAAAACAGGGGCAAAAAGCAGCAGCTGTTCACCTACATCTAACCAGGTATGTTTGGGAATGGGCAGAGCCCGCACTCAGTGATGAAATCATCTGCAAATATCTGTAAAATCCTAAAAACAAAGGCAACAGGTAACTGTTCTTCACCTGGTCCCAGGGTATGTGAATGAGGGAGCACCCACCAAAATGAGCAAGAGACAGATTTCAAGGGAAGAGAAAGGACTTTTGTTCTTTAGGCAACTCATGGTTAACTTGTGGAACGCATCACCAGAAGCACAGAGTACAGCCAGGCTCAAAAAGGACTAGACAGAATAAGACAGAATCACTGAGTCCTCAAGAAGTGGGGCTGGAAGGGACCTCCAGAGGTAATCTAGTTCAAGCCCCTGCCTGAAGTAGGATCAGCTCTGTCTAAACCACCCCAGATAAATCTATCCTCTAACTCTATGTAAGACTATGGTCATCCCAGACACACCTGACACTGCCACATGGAGACCAGGAGGACCACAGCAGCCAAAGTCCTGCTGGTGTAGAAGGTTATTAATATACACTTGAGAGGCCAGGCAGAGGCTGTGTCCCTTTACAAAGGAAAGCAATACCACCACCACCACCACCCCCAGTCCACCAGTGCTCCAGACAAACCTTGGTTGGGTGTCTTCCTCTAAAGTGGGGGGGGGCATCAAGCTGAGGCACAAGTACTACAAGGGGCAGGGGCAGCTTCTGGGCCATGCCACTCTACAGAGGAAAGCAACACCCCCTCCCCTCCCCTCCCCACCCCCCACAAGTCCACACCAATAATCTGACCTCTGCTTTCTGCTCACAGCCTCTGCTCCATTGGCTGCTCTTTTATCTGTTCCTGGTCTGACCTACTATCCTGCTTTCTACCCCCTGCCCCATCTTCTCTGTGCTGCTTGCCCCCTCAGCATCTGCCATGTGCCACACCCAGAAGCTGCCCCTGCCCCTTGTAGTACCCAAGAGTGTTTTTAAGTCTCCCTCAAAGGCACTGCATGTTGGCTGCAGCCCAGGCTGGGGATGGTGACTGGGCTGCCTGCTCGGACTCAAACTCGGAAGTTCCTGGCTAGGGTGTCTCACTCCTCTGCTCAGGGTCAGACTGATGCCAGATTGGGGGTCAGGAAGGACTTTTACCCTGATTACATTCATACAGACTGGAGAGGTTTTGCTGTGGCACAAGCTGCCTGCAGTTGCTCAATCCAGCCTGGACTGAGGCCAGAGCCATGGTTGGACCTGCTGGGAATGCCAGGAGAAGGCCTGGGGCCAGGGCCCCTTGGATTCCCCTCCTGCTGCCTGCCAGTGATTGCTGGGCCAGGCTGGAGCCCTGCAAGAAGGATCCCTGCCCCCCTTGGAAACAGCTTCAAGAGCCAGCTTCAAGGCTGCAGCACCAGGAGCCCAGCCTGACCCAGAGGCAGTGTCATGGAGCATTGAGCCTCATGCCCTGCCCAGGCACCTCCCTTCTGCCTGTCCATCCCATTGTCCCATCCCCCACCCCACATTGCCCCCAGCCTGGATGCATTTTCCATTTACCTCACAGATCATGCTGTGCAGAGTTCACACACACACATGTACATGCATGCACAGGCACCCCAAAATGCACATATATGCACACAGGCGCGCACACACACCCCTTCACTAGTGGGACAGCCTGTCACATGAGCAGCTGAAGGAACTGCTGAGCTGACAGGGACAGCCAGCTCCCAGCCCATATTAATAGCCCTGCAGATCTCAGCACAGATCTGCTTACAAGACAGGTGTAGGGCTGTGTCCCCCCTTCATCCCTGGCTGTACAAGCTGGGTCCTGTAGGCTCCATACATCAGCTGGCCCTGGCATGGAGCCTGCAGCCACATGGCTTTGCTCAGGAAGTCACAAGCTCAGGAGCTTCTGAGAGGCAAGGGGAGAAGGAATAAGCGATCCTTCTTGTATTCATATCCCCTGCTTCTACCACCCAGTGCAGCCCCATGAAAGGCAAGTGGGGAAAGACAAAAGCCTCCAGCACTGGGCACATGCTCTCTGGGATAACCAATGCCATACACATGGTGGTGAAAACTCATAGACCCTTCCTCTCTGCAGCCAGATGCTCCCTCCCAGGGATCTGGCTGGGGATGAGGCTGGCTACAACCCAGCTTGGCAGAGACCATGCAATCCAATGCCTTCCCTGGCCCATGGAAACCTAAGCAGAAATCAGGGAATCATGACAGGACCCTTTGCTTAGAGTCTACATCCCCTTCCACCCTCCACACCCCCACTTCAGCATCTATTCAGGTAGGATCCTGGGGGTGGGGGGGAGCTGAGAGTCTCAGTGTTACCCCTGGATCAGGGCATGTTGGGATCCAGGCAATTTTGAGCTTACAGCTCAAGTCTGGGGAAAAAAATACTTCCTAGTGGTTCATCCAGGATGAGTGAAAGCAACTGGGAGTAGATCAAACATGGGTTAAGCCAGCACACCCATACCCCTCCACAATGCCTGTGGCTCCCAGCCCCTCAGCAAGCAAGAGAGAAATATCTAATAATCTGGCCTCAGCTTGACCATACTTTCTCATACACCACATGCACCCCTTTCCCAAAAAACACCTGCTTGAAATTTCACTGTGCTTATATGTGAGAAATATGGTAAGAGCCACTTCTACTGGTTGTGGAAAAAAATCTGCATCTGCACATGACTCTCAGGCTCCCTTATCTGCTGCTGCTCAGTTACTTGCTACAAACAAAGATCTTTTCTTCTTCATTCTGCCTTTCAAAAGCACAGTACATATTATATTTCAGGATGTATGGTATGTGGGGGAAATAGGGCACATATCTTGCTTGAAACAGGACCATGAGGAGCCCCCCAATAAAGGCAGCCATGGGGTAACCATGTATTAGGAGGTACAGGATACAGGTAGAGGGAAACCACGGAAATGCCCTCCCTTCTGGGGCTGTGGCCGTCAGTGCCCCATGCATGTAAAATTACCCATGAATCATAACCACAGAGCACAGACCCCCCTGGCCCCATAAGGGTGTATAGAGAAGGCATCCAGGTCCTCCTCCCCACTACTCACAGGTCTTGGATCCTGCTGGGCTAACTCAAGCTATCCAGGGGGGGCAGGGCCACCAAATTAAATGGGCTGCATTAAATTGGTGACTTAAAGCCTTCAGTGTTTGCTGTGGTTTTCAGCAGCACTCAGGAGGTAGAGGAGGCACACAGTGCAGGGAGGGGATTGGAGCAGCAGGGGATCAGCATCTCAGGGCAACTAGGTCGCAGGTCCCTGGCCTGCCACTCTGAAAGGTTGCTGATTCCTGGCTGTGTAGCCTACCTTGTACTGTCTAGAACAGCCCCACACCCTTCCAGAGTCCCACTCAGAACCCCTTCCCCTGCCCAATCTGCTGCTCTGATTTCTGCTCTGTGACCCCTGCCTGATCTACTGCTTTGCTTTCTGCTCCCTGCCCTGTCAATACTGCCTGCAGTCCCCTCCCCAATTTGCTACACAACACACACAGAGGCTTCCTATGCCATCCATGCCACAGGTTGGCCACCGCCAGTTTAGAAGGATGCAGAGAAAGGCAGTTCTTCAAGCTTGTCTGAAGCTAGGCAACAGGCAGCTCAGAGAAGCACCTTAGAGACTAACTGGCTCAGAGAGGCATGATCTTCCATAGAGGACAGCCCACTTTTATCAGATGCTAAGAACAGACTAGACCCAGGTGGCCAAGCTGCGATACGTGTGCCACGAGTGACAAGGGCAGCCTGTGTGTGTGGCATGTAGCAGATCAGGAAGGAGTAGGCAGTACAGCTGCAGACAGAACAGACAGCAGAAGCAGAAGATCAGGCAGGGAGTAAAAAGCAGAGAGGCCAATTAGGCAAGGGAAGGTATGAAGCTAATTTGTGGCCCACCTGACAAACAGACTGGCCCCCACTGGACTAGACAATGGTCAACCTCAACCTTCTTAGAATCAAGGTTCCCCTAGGAAAATGCCAGCTCTTTGCTTTCATTTATTTCTTAATTATGGAAAAATACTAGAGGAATTCTATTGCCCCAAAGAACTCAGCAAGCCCACAAGAAGCCAGCCCATATTTGATGCTCTGGATTCCTACTGGAAATCTCTTGAGTTTATGTGTTGCTAATCATGTAGATGTTTGCAAGAGGCAAGGCTTCTTATGGGGAATATCTTTTGCTGGACCAACATCATGGCTGGGATAAAGTTGGACAAGCTTTCGAGAACAAGGCATTCTGCATTATGCCTTGCATTCATCTAACTTTATCTCAGCTACAAAGTTGGTGCAATAAAAGGTATTGCCCATAAAAATCCATGCCTCATATCTATAGCTGGGGATGGTCCTGCTTTGAGCAGGAGGCTGGACTAGGTGACCTCCTGAGGTCCCTTCCAATAATCATTTTTTCTATGATTTCCAAAATCTGGACCATCACAGCTTCAGCACCCTGCCACCAGACACTACACAAATGAGCACAGGTGTCTGCACACCCAATATTCCCTAGCAGCCTTAAAAGGAACTGGAGACACCTGAAGTATCTGATCACCTGTCCTCCTATCTACTGTTATCTTCTGGTATGCAACATGCACCTTTGCTCCCAAAACCACCTGCTGGAATCACAAGACTAGAAGGACGCATGACTTTTGCAGGGAGGGAGGCCAAACAGAAGCAAACCCCTTAGTTTTCTACCCTATGACATCCACTGGGGGAGGGATATGGGTTTAAAAACAAACCATGCTGGATTTAACACACCAGTTGGCCCAGTTGCTGCCTCCCAGAGAGGTCTGGATCCTTAACACACTGAGGGCTAAACAAAACATTTGCTCACAGGGTCTGCTGCTACCCAGACATCCAGGGAGGCAGCTCCCATACAGTTGGGTCCTCTGAAGTTGCCAAGCCACGAGCTGCGTTAGGAGAGGAGTGTGCGCAGAGATAACACCACTGTGTGGAGGCCTCTGTACCCTCCTACCTGCTTGGCAAGGCTGTGTGGACACCATGCAGCCTTCCCTGAGAACAGCTTCCTGGGAGGATTAAGCAGGCTGGCTGGGCAGACTGGGGCTACTAACAGCCCCCACCCACCCCAAGCCTCTGCAGGGCCCAGATAAGCAGATATAGGAGGCAAGTGAGGGCACACAGGAGGCAGCTTTTGCAAGCTGCTGCCTGAAGCGTGCACAGACTTGGGCCGTGCCTGCAGCCAGCGGACAAGGATCTGCAGCGGAGGTTACAGGCAGAAACCACGCGTTCTCAGCTCCACTCAGAGCATACCCGCCCTTCTATCTCGCACGTACGCATGCGCGAGCTTACCCCACCACCCCCATGACATCTTGTGCGCCTGCGCCCATCCAGTGTTTTTTCTGCATATGCGCCCTCTGATTTGATCCACTCTCCTCCGCGCATGCACCCTTCTGTTCACCGAATCCACGCAAGCGTACTGGCACGCTCCAGCAGCCCGCGCATGCGCAGAGCGCCCGCTACCTCTCAGGGCGGAGCACTCCGGCAGTGGGCCCTTCCTGGCGAGGGAGGGAGGGGGACGGGTCACAGCCCCAGTGTGAGGGGTACGCCAACGGCCTCCTCACCTCATAGTGCTTCATAACTCCCCGCTCCGCACCCGCTGCTGCTGCCGCCTGGCACCCACCGCTTTCACGTGATCGTCCCGGTCCTCACCTGGGGGGAGGAGCCCCGCTCGCCGGGCCGACCAATCCGAGGAGTCCCGGCCAAGGCTACGCAGCCAATCAGAGTGAGCGAGGCGTGACGCCCCGCCCCAAACGTCTCCATGGTAACGGCGACGCGTGACGGCGTCCTGCCTAATAGGGAGCACTGAAGCCGGGTGGAGTGACTGGGGAACAAGCCAATCGAGTCACGGGGTGGGGGAATAGGGCCCGCCCACGCACGTGGTCACGGCGAAGGCTTGTAGGGGCTGCCTGAGGCAGGTGGGCATGGGGGTTGCGATCGAGGGGGCCCGGGACCCTCTGGGGGCATGGACAGGCGGAGGAGGGGCATTTGCAGGGCAATGGGGGCAGGGGCAGGACCAGGACCCAGCCCTGCAGCACGGCTTCAGACTCATCCCAGACTCAGGCGCCTGGCGGGCACGGGGGTAGTGCAGAGCAGCAGCCCCGTGACTCACGCTGTGGGGGGGCACCACACCCTTTCTGCAGCCCCAGGAAGGCTGGGCAGGGCAGGGTATGGAGTTTGGGGGAACCCAGGCCAGGCCCTGGAGCCAGCACGGAGGGTCAGGGACCCTGACCAGGGACCCTGTTGCCGATCCCTGATCCCCAGCATGCCCAGCCCATCCATAACTGCATCAGGGCACCCCTGGTCGGAGGAGGCAGGGGGTGGCTGAGGGGCTGGCTTGCAAGGAGCTGTGAAAGTCAGGGTGGATTTGCACATTACAGACTGTCTATGCTTAAATATAACCTAAATATATATAGACTGCATAGAGATTAACTGAAGTCCAAGCAGCTGCCATCCATTCCCTTCAGGGGAGCCAGAGGGGGCTGTCATGGCTGCAGTAGGAGCAGGCCCCCGTGGTGCAAGGCGCTGGGGGAAGGGCTGGGGGAAGACACAGGTTCAAGCACCTGGTACTGCATGATTCATGGGGTGCTGGAGGAACTCTGCTGTGCAGAGCAGCTGGTATCCAGCAGGTGCAGACCCCACACAAGTCCCCAGCGCTGCCCATGCAGGCTGGGAGATTCTAGCGCCTGGGGCAGGGCAAAGCTGGCACAGAGATGGGGGTCCACCTGTTGTGGGAAATCAGGGGGAGGGCAGGGGCCTCAGGACACCCCTTCTCCCCCCCCCCAATTGGCTTCCAGTGCTAGGTGCTGGGCTGCTCAGCTCACGCTCCTAGCCCAGGGGGTAGCGGGAATATACAGAGCCCCTGGTTGGCCCCACCCCACCCCAGCTGCTCCTGCTCTGACATGCCACGTTCAAGCAGTGCCTGGGCAGGTCCCAACCCCCACGCTAATCCCTAGAGGAATTCTGCTGGCTCAGGTCCTGGCAGCGTTTCCAGGCTAAACCCAGATCTCAGGGCAGGGTGAGGTGGGGGAGGGTCAGGGCTTGTCTATAGAAATGCCCTTTGCTGCTGCACTGGACTAAAGAAAAACACCTCCTTTCTACCCCATGTAGCACCTAGCTGGAGGCAGGATGCAGCCACATCTGGGGTGGGACAGTGCTGCTTGGAAACAGGAAAGATGAGCAACCCAAGCAGCAATTGGAATTGAAGCTGCTGGCCCAGCTGGAACCCGGCCAGGCCAGCTCAGCTCCTGGCAGGGGAGAACTCTGCTGCTGGTAGGATTTTCTCTGGCCTAGCTGGGATCACAGCTGAGGTGCTGGGAAGGAAAAACCAGCCCTGCACCGCGCCCCAGTGACTCACAGCAGGATCATACTTCCATGGGTTCCTTCCAACTTAGCTAGGTCACAAACAGCCCTGATTTCACCCTGGGGGAAACAGAGGCATGGAGGTGGCAACGTGACAGGAGTGTAAGGCAGGGAGAGAACCCAGGTGTACTGGCTCCTAGTGTGTCACTGTTGTCATTGTCCCCCCAGTTCTCGTTCTGTCTAGCTAGACGCTGCGTTCCCCCCAGAGCTGGGACAAGAACCCAGGCTTTCTGTTCCTAGCCCCCTGCCCTATCCCACTAGAGTCTACTGTCTTCCCAAGAGCTGGGAAGAGAACCTAGGCATCCTAGCTCCAGGCCCCCTGTTCTAACCACTCAAGCCCAACCTCCACCCCATCCGCAGTTGTGGATAGAACATGGGCATCCTGACCCTCAGCTCTACCCCATTAGAGCCCACTTCCTTTCCAGGGTTGTAATAGAACCAGGTGTCTGGGCTTCCTACTCTATCCACCGTATCCCATCCCACTCCCAGAGCTGGGAGAGAACCCAGGTGTCTGGGTTTGCAGCCCCAGCCCCTAAGAAGCCCTCCCAGTCTTGTCCACTGTGGTCCTGACCCAGACCCAAGGCCTCTGAGGGGGCATGCCTGGGGCCTTGCTAGCAGCAGCCTGGAGGACAGGGGATGGGGAACCACCGTTCTCCAACAGAGCCCAATCCCTGTATCTGGGGCTGCTCCTGGCTGGGTGCCCTGGGGCCTGGTGGTTCTGAGCCTGCTGAGCCAAAGAGAGGCTGGCACTGGGGCAGGGAGGCACATGGGTCCTGGGGAACGTGGGTCCAGCCCTGATATCAAAGCACCTTGCCCAACAGCCCAGGCATTATCCATAGCTTCCCGCCTGGGTCCCATCCAGACCACAGCAGCTCTGAGGCCCCAGGTGAGTGTTGGACCCAGCAGGTGACTGTGAAGCACCTTATTTGCATGGCAGGAAGATCCAGCCCTGTGTTTACCTTCTGCTCTTTGAGCCACAGCCCCTGCCCAATGGCTATAAGGGCCATACTTGGGACATGGTTCCCTGCCAGTCTGCCTTCCCCTGACACCTTCTGACCCCAGCCAGCTGCTTTGGGATCAATACACACATAGGCTCTTCAGACCAGATGCCCAAGAGCAAGTGGGGCCCAGTCAGGGGCAAATCTGGGGGGGGAGGTGGGGGTGCAGTGGTGATTCCTGGTTTCTCCTCCAGATGTTAAAAACCAGCTACCAGCAGGGGTAGCAGCATTTCTATTCATGCAGCGAGGAATGAATCAACTGACTTCATAGGTCATCATACTCTGTCCAGTTCCTGCTAATCTTTTCACTCAGCCGGTATTAAAGGACCCTCTCTCCTTTTTCAGTAGTCTTGATGTTCCACTAATCAAGCTGCTCTTTCTTTTGCAATTCTACTGTCTGTTCACTGCTGCTGGTCACATAGCTCCAATGACTCATCCCCACAGACACTTTTAACTCTAACTAAAAACATTAATCCAGGTGTGAAAACCTTAACTGAGGTAAACATTAACTGAGGTGTGGAAATAACTTCCAGAGAAACATTGGAGGTACCATCAAGATGCTCAAGAAGGCTTGTTTTAGTTTTATTAATGTAAAACCCATTACATTCTAATGACTGCAGGGCTAATGAAACAATGTGTTTTAATTATTTTTTCTGAGTTTGTTTTGTTTTTATATGGAATATATGATACACAAAATTCATACACATCCCAACAAAGCTATATTTGATTGCGTTTCTATCTTAAACTACATCCAGCTCTAAGCCCCTAACATAGAAGCTTTACTAATATTTTTTAATTGGAGAAAAATGTGTTGTGTTTCACACAATGAGGCACCACACCATCTGCACCCCCCTTTCAAATTCTAGATCTGCTCATGAGCAGCATTACAAGGGCTACATCTCCCCAGGCTCAGTAGAAGAGCACCAGAGGCAGGCTGCATTTGTGTGAGGGAGTTGTGGGATATATGTGCGCGCATGCTCATTGGGTTGAACCTGGAGGCATGGGGCTGGAGGGAGGTGCTTGTAGGGTCCAGCACACATTGCTCTTGGGGGTCAATCTCTTAATGAGCTAGGTGCAGGAAGGAGTTGGAGAAATGCACTGCTGATACGACGGGTATTGGCAATGGTGAGGAGGATTGGAATATCTTGCAGGAAGCACACATGGGCAAGGAAGGCTGTGTGGGGAGCAGCTTCTAGTAGGCACAGGGGCCAAAACTGGTGTTCATTGGAAGCTGGGTCTGCAGCTGAAGGTGGTGGCCTGCCACAGGGCCTGCCCTTGGGGTGGACTCCCTGCACCTCTTCCAGCCCTGGTGCTGGGGGTTCCCCCGCCCAGCTCCTCTAGCCCCATTGCCAGCTGGCTACTCCTTGTGGTAAGATGGGGAGTCCTATGGGGGGGTCTTTTTGCTGCCTGGGGGGCAGCTTTCGGGGGACTCCAGCAGCCTGTGGTGATGGGCACGTGGTAGAGAGTCCTGCTGGTGGGTGCCCCAGCTGGGCTGGCATCGGCACCCCACGGGAAGAAGGCCTTGCAGGCATGACCAGCACAAAAGGCACAGCCTAAAACTCTGATTCGCACACACTCCCCCTCCCTTTCCGGAAAGGGGTAGTGACTTTAACGCTCCCAGCAACCCTCATTTATTGGCCCTCACAGAGGTGAGGGCGTGGTCTTGGCGACCGTTACTCCCCTCCACCCCGCCCTCACGCAGGCAGGGCTTCGCGTGCCCGCCCTCTGTTGGGTCACGCGCCGGCGGCAGCGGGCGTCCATTGGCGGGAGGCGGGGCGGAAGGCTCAGGAGGGCTGTGGCGGTCTCTGGAACGTTCGGGGGCCGAGTATAAATGGGCTGAGGTGGCCGCGCTGGCGGCGATCGCGGGTGGGTGGTGCCATGGGCAAGGACTACTATCAAACGCTGGGCCTGCAGCGCGGCGCCTCGGATGAGGACATCAAGCGGGCCTACCGGAAGCTCGCACTACGCTACCACCCCGACAAAAACAAGGAGCCCGGCGCCGAGGCGCGCTTCAAGGAGGTGGCCGAAGCCTACGACGTGCTTAGCGACCCCAAGAAGCGAGAGGTCTTCGACAAGTATGGCGAGGAAGGTGAGCGCCCGCGCCGTGTGAGGGGCTCCGGGGGGCCGCAGGGTAGGGCTGGGGTCGGGGAGAGGATCCCAATAGCAGCGAGGCTCTGCGGGGCTTGCTGCACGGTGGGGTGTGCCCCGGGGAGCGGGGCCTGAACCACTCTGGGGAGGGCAGGGCAGGGGGGAGATGCCCTCAGGGAGCTGGAGGTGAATTCTCCATAAATGGGGGAGGGGAGTCAGGTCTACAGGGTGGGGGGCTCTCCAGGGGGAGCGGAGAGTGGAGTGCAGGCTGGGGAGGGAGCTCTGGAAGTTCCGGAGTTGGGTTATGGGGGTGGGGCACTGGCAGGAGCACAGCCTGTGGGTGGAGGAGGTGACAGCGCAGGGTCCCGCAGGTGCTGGTGGGTGGGCAGTGAGGTTTCCTTGTTGGGGGAGGGTGCTGTAGTACCCTGGGCTGGGGCTTGCAGTACAGAGTTGCCCTTTGTGAGGTAAGGACCATGTCCTGAGGGAGGGCTGGGACCTCTATGGGAAAGGGCATGGGGTGCTGGGAGACTTGTAGCCCTGGCTTGGGTACATGGCAAGGGCCTCCCTTGAGGTATGTGCCAGTCCAGAGCTGTCTGCTTAGGCTTGACTGGCCTGGGGTGCCCAGGGCAGAAGCAACATCCCCCCCAGCAAACCCTTCCCTAGCTTTTCTGCTGGCTTGGAGATGGGCCTGATGGGTCTTCTGAGAGGAGCTGCAGGCTAGGGCTGGCCAGTGCTGCCCCTGGCACCAGTGTAGCTGTGGAAATGGAAATAAGGAAGCAGCCAAGCAAGGTTGACTTGAGGAACGAGGGAAAGACCTGCAGTATGTGGCATCTTAGAAAAAATGGATACAGGCGGGCTTGGAAAGTGGCCAGATGAATCCTTATCTCTTGCTGCCAGCTGCTGTTACCTTTTAGCTTTGACACTGTAAAGAGTCCTTATTTTATGCTTTCTTGGGACCTATTCTAAAGCTGAAGCACAAGGACCTGGGGCACAGTGTGTCTACCTGACTCCCCACCTTAAGGGTGGAAGTGTCAGGATTGGTCTAGATCAGGCCTTTAATTTTAGCATTGTGGGCATGCAGGCTTCTTCTACTGCTCCTTGCATGAGCCCTGCAGCTCCTGGTTCATACCTGTGACTGAGCTGTTGCTTGTAGACAGTGGGTGAGTAACCAGAACTAGCAGAACAGGAGAGAAAACATCCTGAAACAGCTTTGCAGTTTTTGTGAAGCTGGCCTGTGTTCTTGGTAGACATTGAGCTTGCCCTTGTGTACTGAAGTGTTGGCAAGGCTGTCTGGATTGGCTGTGTTGGGAGAGGTGGAGCTTTGCAAGGGCATGGCTTGGAGTTGCAAGCAAGCAAACAAATATGCTAGAATCTTCTGTGTTAACTTGGAAACTCCCTGCACCCCCTGCCTTAATCTCCCAAGGCAAGAAGAATTTACCTTGCTGTTTCCAAGCACCCTCAATTGCTATTGTGCCTATGGAGCTGCTGTTAAGCCTCTGTTTTCCTTCAGTTCAGGAATAAAAAGTCCATAGGCTCCTACGTTCCCTGCCTTGATATGGGGAGGGGGTACATTAACCCAAATGATACAATCATACATCACTGTACAAACTGATCTGTTTGAAAGGCTAGAAGCTCTGGATATCAGAACTCTTGGAGGTGGCTCTAATTTCCCTTGTGATTAGAGAGAGTACTTGCCAGGTCACGATGAGACTTCTCTTATGTGAGGCACCTCAGAACTGAAGGATGAGATGAAATAACAATGGTGGTGGGAGCAGAGGCCAAAAGCTTGGATGGTTCTGGGGCTGGGGATCTGGAATCCTGAGGTAAGAACAAAGTGGAGACTGATAAACTAACAGCAGGTTTATTGTCTATTTCAGGGCTAAAAGGAGGTGGCTCCAACATGGGAGGTGGGGCTAATGGCCCATCATTCACCTACACATTCCATGGAGACCCTCATGTTGTGTTTGCTGAATTCTTTGGGGGCCGGAATCCTTTTGATACCTTCTTCATGCAGAGGAATGGGGATGAAGACATGGACATTGATGACCCTTTTGTCACCTTCCAAATGGGAAACTTCAGCAACGCGGGTTTCCCCCGCACCCGAGGGGGCCACAACAGCCTTCGCCGGAAGCAGGATCCTCCCATCATGCATGACCTGAGGGTCTCCTTGGAGGAGGTCTACTCGGGCTGCACCAAGAAGATGAAGATTTCTCACAAATGTCTCAACCCAGATGGGAAGACAACGCGCAACGAGGACAAGATCCTGACCATTGAGGTGAAACGGGGGTGGAAGGAAGGGACCAAGATCACATTCCCCAAAGAGGGTGACCAGACGCCTAACAACATTCCAGCCGACATTGTCTTTGTTCTAAAAGATAAGCCACACAGCATCTTCAAGAGGGATGGCTCGGACATAATCTTCCCCGCCAAGATCAGCCTCCGAGAGGTGAGTTAGGGGGTCTGGGTACAGGACTCACTGGAGTTCTAGCTTTGGATCTGGGGTGTAAAGACCCTTTTGAATTTTATGGTCACTCTGATTTGTCTCTCTGCAGGCCCTGTGTGGCTGCACGGTGAACGTCCCAATGCTGGATGGCAGGACCATTCCCATGTCATTCAAAGACCTCATCAAGCCTGGAGCAAAACGCAGGATCACTGGGGAAGGTCTCCCATACCCCAAGAACCCAGACCAACGTGGGGATCTTATCATAGAATTTGATGTGCGGTTCCCAGACAGAATCCCCCAGGCATCCAAGAAAGCTCTGGAGCAGATCCTTCCCATCTAGTTTGTGCAGTCTGTGGACCTGAGACCAAGACTGGCTGAGCACAAAGGCCTGTGGGACCATAGCCCTGGGCTCCAGGCTGTCTTGGGGCTCTGGGAACTTGGTTTCAGTGACTTGACCCAGAACATTGCTTGAATCACCTACACCAGTGAGCTGCTACTTTTGGGAGGAGCCTACAGACACTTTGCTGATTAATCATCTTGTAAGGATGTGACCAATGACTCAACCCACTGTCTACATCCTGGGCAGCCCTAAATAGGACAGCTGCCTTGCACTTCATCTCTTGCCGACTTGGAATCCCTTCACTGTGTGTGTGGTGGGGGGGAGGGGGTGCATAAACTCCAAACTGGACAGTCCTTGCTGTTGTAGTCCTTGCTTTGTGTCTTGTGTTCCTTGTCAATTCATTGGAGAACTTTTATCCTGGGTCACTTAGATGTTCTTGCTTATGAAGTCTCACCTCAGAGGTTTGTTTGTTTGTTTGTTTGTTTGTTTACACTTGCTGAACTTAATTGTGGGGCTGTGAAAATAACCCTGGTAAGCAAACACTAGGGCTTAAACAAGTGTCTTGAAGATGAGATGGAAATGAATAAACTCTGGAGTTAAAACCAATAGCTAACCAGGCCTAGAAAAATAATGCAAAGGGATTTCCTGGGTCTTAAATATAATCTGCTTTTTTCAAATCTTGTGTTTTTTTTCCAAGAGACTTTTCATAGAGGAATGTGTCTCCATTGTTGGGCTCAATTCCTGGTAGGGCCATGGGCTGAGAAGTGTTGCCTGGTTCTTGCATCTCTGCCAGCAGCAGAGTCTGATTCCTTTCCTTACTCACAGTTGCAGTCTTTAAACTAGAGGATTTTGGCCAACCACTGAACTCTGGGGTGTTTTGAGGCCTTCGTCTCTGAGCTTGTTAGCACCACCTTTGCTATCCTTTTTTTTTAATGAAAGGGTTCCTGCTCCTGGTACAGGAGCATTACAGCACTTCTTGTACATATTTTGTATAAAAGTTGTGTAAATTTTAACATGTAATTAAAATGCAGTGGAGAAGTTGGTTTATTTTAAAGGATTGTATCTGAATTAAAGACTCATGAGAGGAGCTGGTGAACTTCCTTCTTTTAACCAGCAGCACTGTTTGAAGCATGACTGGACTGATGATTTTCAGTTAGTAATGCAATAAGCCTAAATTAGGGTCACAACTAAAGTCCTGGTGGCTAAAGACCTGTGTGCCCTTAGTTGGGGGAGAGGCATCTGTCCTGACCCAGGAAGCAATATTGACTTGCACTTGTTCGACACTGAGTGGTTCGAAGTGGCCTTTCTTAGAGCTGCTGCTGTTTTACTAAGGTGGGGTTCTTCCTAGGCTAGACCCAGGCTGGGAAGGGTGGGGATAGTGGGTGTAGGGCTAAGGTTAGGTGAAGCAGCTGCACTGTGGATTCCTGCCCTGGGTGGAACAAAAAATACGCAGGTGCTAGTTTAAAAGAGCCAAGGCCTGTACTCACCCAGAGCTTCAGTAAGGGCATTAGTGATTACTAGCTGTCAGCCTGTGGGTGTGGCTTCTCCTGCCTGGTGGTTTGGCCTGCTCCACAGGGGTGTGTCCCCCCAGCCCCTTGATGAATGAACAAGGGTGCAGTGAAAGCCTAGGGGCAGACGCATTCAGCCCTGTTACTCCTTAGAAGGAGAGAGCTGGATTTCCTGTTGGCACAGGTACCAATTACATGACACTCCCATGCAGAAGCAAGATCGTGGGTTTTCCCAGCCGGTGGCTCCCCTAGGCTGGGCCCTGGCCGGATCTACATTCTTTTCTCCGCTGCTCATCGCAGCTTGGAGCCTAGGCCCCTGCCTTCTGGGCCCTGGCAGCTACAGCCGGACACCTGCATTTCGGGTCATGGATAGGCCGTGGCTGCCTGCGATCGGCTATAAGACAGTACGGGCCTGTTGCAGCCACCTCCCAGAAGCTACGGGTCCCGGTGTGCCTCGCGGGAGCATTGCATGACGGGACTTGTAGTCCAGTACTCGAGCCGATGTTCAGTGGTATGGTCCCGCCGAGACCTGCAAGGCCCCGGGGATGCACCTGGCTTGACTGCGCACCCCACGGCATACCTGATTGGCTCGTTCAAGTCGGATTTGGCCTGCAATTGGCTGGGGGCGTATCCAACTCCTCTAAATGGTCTCTCCCACGCTCTCAGCGAATGGTACCCCATCCCCCACACTAGTCCCCGCACTCCTCTCCCATGGTACCTCCCACCTTCCCCTCCCCCGGTTTGGACGCTTCCAACAGCGCCCAGGAGGGGGAAGCGGCTGAATCCGGAACGGCCCACCCAGCCCTCCCCGGCAGAACGCGCTACGATTGGCCGGCGACGACGCAAGGCCGCGCCGTGATTGGCGGAGACGCTGAAGCTGGTCTCGCCCCTCTTCCCGGCGGCGCAGGACCCGGCTGGAGTTGGGTGGACGCGTGAGTGCGGGGCTGCGATGGGGGGCGGGGGTTGGCTCTGGGGTCTGTGCCGGACGCGCTGGGGGGAGGGCACAGAGCGGGATGTTAGGGCTGGGGGGGACAGGGCTGCTGTATGCCCCTGGTTGGGGGTCCTGCCTGCTGCCATTGCCGGGCACCCGGGCCGTGACCCCTCCCCCCCATTCAGCAAGAGCACGGGGCAGGACTCCTAGGTCTCGTCCCAGGCTCAGCCATTGATTCCTTTCCCTCCGACCTGACGTGTCCCTCTGTGCCTCAGTTTACTCACATGGATGGGGGAGCCCCTAGCTATTGGCTCCCCATTTGCTTACCCACTTGGCCTCCCTGAGGCACCAAGAGAGCAGGGGTGAAAGCTGGGGGAAGTGGGGTGTAGGAAGTGCCCCTCCCCATGCCCTGGCTCCTGCTTGCACTGCCCTGGTGTTGCTAGGCCCTGCTCAGTCACGATGGTGAGGTCGCTTGTCACCTGTTCCCAGGCAGGAAGCTGCCCTGCCCTCCCTGGGCACATTAACAAGCCTGGTCCTGCTACTTGGACCCAGGCCCCCAGCAGCTGCTAGCTTGGCCTGCAGCACGCCGCCACCTCTGGGGGGGACCAGGCCCAGAGCCTAAGGAGAGAACAGGGTAGGGGAATGCACCCAGCTCTGAGCATGCGGCAGCTGAACTGCCACATAGAACAGGCTGGGAAAATGAGTACAATAGACCCAGGTGTTGGGGGGGTGGGGCTGAGGCCTTTTCTGGCCCTGGAATATGCGATCCCAGTAGAAGGTACAGGAGGGTCCCCAGCTACATCAGCAGCTGGCGTGGGGGAAGTGGTAAAAGCTTTCCTCTGCCCCAGGAAAGGCCGGGGGGGGGTAGCCACATTTCCCAGGCGTCAGAAGAACCCGCTGGGGCCCGTTCCTTAGCTCTGAGTCAGCCGGGCATGGCAGCTCCACCTGCATTCCAGTCCCTGGTGCCGGGACCCCCCTGCACTGGCTTCTACTTACCGCTGAGGGGACACCCTGGGGGCAGGAGGCATCTTTGGGGGCCAGGGAGCCTGAGAGGGGGTGCATGACAGGTCTGGAATCTGGGGTGGGGGACTGGTATCCTGTGGGGTGTAGTTTCAGTCTGGTGTGGCAGCTGGGCTGGGACCCAGGTGCCCTCCCTGCAGCCTCTGTCCCACCCCACAGGTGTCACCCGTGGGTGCTGGTGCTGGCTGTGGCCCCCCTGCCCCTGCCCTCATGCCGTTGGGCCTTGGGCGCCGGAAGAAGCCCCCCCCGCTGGTGGAGAATGAGGAGGCAGAGGTGGGATGGGTGGGGCCGGGTGGGGGGGATGGGGCAGGTGGTCCCGGGGGTCTGGGGGCCCTGCAGCCTGGCCTGCCCCCCCCACCTGCTGGCCTGCGGCCCCGCCTGGTCTTCCACACACAACTGGCACACGGCAGTCCCACAGGCCGCATTGAGGGCTTCACCAATGTGCGCGAGCTCTACGGCAAGATCGCTGAGGCCTTCCGCATCCCCCCCACTGAGGTGCCTAGGGAGGAGGGGGCACAGGACCTGGAGCTACGGGGGCCTGTGGCTGTGCGGGAGGCTGGGGACAGGAGGGTGTAGGTGGAGGGATGAGGGGCATGGGACAGGTCTAGTGGGGGAGCAGACAGCGAGACAGGTCCTGGGGGGCAGCGGGTGTGGCTGGCTGAAGGGATGGATTTAGGGCCTGGGGTAGCGGGGGCAGAACAGGACATAGGGATGCAGGCGGGAAGCTTGGGGCAGAGGATGAGTTTGGGTGGAGGAATGAGGGTCCAGGGCCTGAGGGGCCTGGTAGGAGGCAGGAGTGGGCAGGGGGGTGGAACCTCAAGGGGGGAAGGGATGGGGGTCCTGGGCCTGGGATGCAAGAAGACAGGGCCGGGAAGGGAGGCAGGGAGTGGGGCCTCTTGGTGTTGCTTACCACCCTTCCCCACCCGCAGGTGATGTTCTGTACCCTCAATACACACAAGGTGGACATGGAGAAGCTGTTGGGGGGGCAGATTGGCCTGGAGGATTTCATATTTGCCCACACACGGGGGCAGCGCAAAGAAGTCGAGGTGCTCAAGGCTGAGGATGCTCTGGGGCTTACCATCACTGACAACGGGGCCGGCTATGCCTTCATCAAGGTGGGACCTTGCCACTCCTCACCCACAGCCCCCAGGGTCTGGATGGGAGCACAGCCCTGCTGTCTCAGCCCAGATTTCCTGTGGCATCTGCTAATTCCCAGTTTGTGATGTTCTCCGGTTCCGGGGCTTCAGACTTTTGCCATGCTGTTCCGTACTGCCATGTTCCGCCCCAGACCTGGACACATCTTGACAGTGAGCAGAACACCCCATATATGGCTGCAGGTCCATGCCAGGGGCTTCAGCCCCTTCAAAGTGAGGCAGTGCAGTTTGGGCTGAAGGAGTCAATGCAGGGGGTATTTTGATACAGCTGGGGACACAGGGGTCCTTGTGCTTCAGGGGATGGCAGGGTCAGGAAGGACCCAGGCTTCGCTCCTGACCAGTAGCTGCCTGCTGGTGCCCCTCACTCCTGACCCAGGCCCCTGCTCCCCCAACTCAGCCAGTGCCCCTCACTTCCAGTCCCAGACCACTGCCCTCCTTCCCCCCAACTTGCCATTGTTCCTCACGCCCAACCTACAACACTCTGTGGTCTCTGTCTGGGCAGGGTTAGGAGTGGAAGGCCAAGGTCAGCTGGTTGTGCCAGGAAGGCAGTGGGGGGTGGTGTTAGCCTTCAGGCTGTCCCAGTCATGGATCCCGGTGCAACCCCTGCTCCCACAGCGCATCAAGGAGGGCAGCGTGATTGACCGCATCCCCCTCATCGGTGTGGGTGACATGATTGAAGCCATTGATGGGCGCAGCCTGCTTGGTGCCCGCCACTATGAGGTGGCCAAGATGCTCAAGGAGCTGCCCACAGGCCGACGCTTCACTTTGCACCTTACTGAGCCCCTCAAGGCCTTTGGTGAGTTGGGGTGGAGGGACCTCCATGAGGCAGGGGCGGGGCCTTATGGAACAAGTGTGGAGCTGGGGCAGGGACGGAGCCCTGGGGGGTGGGGGCAGGGCCTCAGTGTGGCAGGGGTGGGGGCGGGACCCTGGGATGGGGCAGGAACTGGGTGGGACGGCAGGGGCAGGACTCCAAGTACAGTAGTGGAGCATGGTGGGGTGGAGAGCCCTGGGTGCTTGGTGCTGGGGAAACAGAGGGTCAAAAAGCCCATAGAGGGCCCTCTCTTCCTAACACTTGGTCCTGGGGCTGCACTGCCATGCAGGAACAGCAGATGGTGCTGTGACTCTGTGGCCCATGGAGATCCCCCCCCCCCCCCCCCCCCCCCAAGGCTGCAGTGCCCAGGTGTCCAGGAGGGGGCAATCCCATCCCAGCTGGTGGGGCCTATGGTGGAGGGGGCAGGACCCTCCTAAGCACCAGGTCGGGGCTGTCAGCAGAAGACACCACACTGGGGTGGCTCAGCCCTGTGGCCCAGGGAAGCTGCCCAGGACACCCCCACCCCCTGCCCAAGAGCAGAACCTGGGTGTCCAGACCCTGGCACCTCCACTGGCCTCAGCCACTGGGTTCCTTCTTACAGTGACTCATGGGGTCCTGGGGCAGGTGTTGTAGGGGAGCAGCTTCCTCTTGGCTCTGGATCCTTCCCTGTCAATAACTGGGGGTGGGGGGCTGCCCTGGCTGCACAGAGTCCTCAGCCCTGCCAGTGCCCCACACTACTGACCCAAAGCCCCTGTCATGTGTGTCCCCACCTTCCCCTACCCAGTCCCAGTCTGCCACTGCCCCTGGGACAGGGTCCAGCCTCTTGCACTGGCTTTTACTGAGCACTGGGCTGCACGTGCCCTGCCCCCCCCCCCATCTGGACCCACCAGCCCCCGTCCCCTGCAGGGCCCTTCCCAGATGCTGGTCCTGCCCCCTCACCCACAGAAGCTGGTCCCAGATGGACTTGGACCTCCCTTCCCCCTCATACCCTGCAGGGAGAACAAGGGGCCCACGTGAAGTAGTGGCTGACAGGAACTGCCTGCTCCCTGCCAGGCCCGCTGCACCAACCAGGGGGGCTAAGCCAGCTGGGGGTGCACAGGGGAGCTGCAGGCTCCAGGGCACCATGGACTGGAGTTGGGACCCCTCCCTCCAGCCACAGGTTCTTGGCCCTGTTGGGGGTGGAGCTGGGAAGTGCCCCCTCTGGCCCCATACTGATCTGGCCTCTTGCTCCCCCACAGACATGATTGGGCAGCGGTCATCGGGTGCCCGGCACGGGAGCAGTGCCCAGCTGGGCACGGGCAGGGGCACCCTCCGCTTGCGCGCCAAGGGGCCAGCCACTGTGGAGGAGCAGGTATGAGTGGGAGGTCCTGTCTGTGTCATTCCATGGTGCCCCTCACACCCTGTGCCCCTCCTGACCTGCAGCCCCTGCCCCCTCACCACACCAGTCCCAATGACTAAGGAGAACTTGGAGGGGCTCAGCCTTGGTGCCTGTGTGGGGGGGGCACACTTTAGCAGTGTCCTGCTGGGCCCCCACCCAGCATTGCTTAACTCTTCTCCCCCCCCATCCCCACCCCTTCCCTGGCAGCCATCAGCATTTGAGGAACGGGCCATCGAGAAGGTAGACGACCTGCTGGAGAGCTACATGGGCATCCGTGACACAGAGCTGGGTGAGCTGGAACCCCCACTGCCTGCCTGGACAGGGAGCAGGGGTAACTCCATGGGGCAGGCCCCTGCCAGGGTTGGGGCATCAAACACCCCCCATTACCCCCCAGCAGCTTGTTCCATGGTGCCCCACTAGGGTGCTTAGGGGGCTATATGGGCACCTGCTTGACTCCCCCCCCCTCCCTGCAGCAGCCACGATGGTGGAGCTGGGCCGAGATGCACGGAACCCGGACGAGCTGGCCCAGGCGCTGGACGCGCAGCTCGGTGACTTCGCCTTCCCCGATGAGTTTGTCTTTGATGTGTGGGGGGCCATCGGTGATGCCAAGGCTGGGCGTGGCTAGGGTAGGGGGAGGAGGCACTTGGAGCCAGGAGCAGGCTGGGACCAGCCCCCAAAGTGGGGAACCTTCCAGTACCCCCCACCTCCATTGGGCAGCCTGGGACCCCCTGCCCTACACAAGGTCCCCCAGACCCCCTGGTGTGGGTTTGAGGCACCCCACATAGCGTGACACTTGTACCCACTATGCCACTATGGGCAAGCTGTGACCCCCACCCCTGCCCAAGTCTGGGACAGCTATAACGTTCCCCCTGCTCCTCCCACCCCAAAAGCCAGACCCCCTCTACCATTGCCCCATCCTGGTTTAACAGGAGTGGCCATGGAGGCTCCGCGCTCCCCTCCTGCCCCACCCCCACCTCATAGCCTGGCTTGGCCAGGGCCCTGTGGCCTAGTAGGGCTGTGCTGTCACCACAGTAACCAGGCCTGTGATGCTGCTCTGGGGATGAGGGTGTCAGTTGAGGCTAATACTTCCCTTCCAGGCTCAGGGGCCCTCAGCATGAGCCCTGTGCCCCTTCCACAGGCTGGCTGTCCCTGGCTGCCCTCTGCAGGGGGGTGCAGCCCAGGCCTGGGGTCATTGACTTTGGGGGAGCCCAGCTGAGACCTCAAGGGCCCAACCTGAGCCAAAATGGGTCCCCCATGGGGGACATCCTTGGCCTAGCTGAGGAGGGTGTCACCCAACTCCCCCCTCCCTCGCTGCAGGGCTTCCAGTGCCATGAGGGCCATGGTGCCCTCCCCTGCCCTGCCAACACCCAGCCCTGCCCTTCCCTGGGACCTGCCCCAGCCCCTCAGGGCTCTCCGGTGGTAAAACTGAGCCTGGACTCCTGGGTTCCATCCCGGGCCCTCCTTCCCCCATGGCCCCCACTGACCTACCTCACGGGGCGGGCGGAGGCCATGGGCCCCCTCCCAGTGTGGCACGTGGTCCCCTGAGGCCCACTCACCTGCTGTATCGAAGACACTAATTTGGGGCCATCATGGGGGCAGCACTGACCCTGCCCTGCCCTTCCCAGTACCAGGAGTCAGGGCAGGGGGCCAGCCCCCCCCCCCCCCCAAAAGGAGAGCTGGGTTGTGGGGTGGGGCGGCAGGTTCCAGGGTGTATTTTTGTATTTTACATGTAAAGCAACTTTAACATAAAAATATATCGATTCTAACAAGGCTGCTGGTCAGGTGTGAGGGGCAGAGGGCTGTGAATTGGGTGGGCAGAGCTTGGGATAGCAGCAGAGGAGCACTGGCAGGTGGGGGGGTGTGGAGGGCTGCAGGTCGGGAGTGAAGGGTGCTGGGAGGCACAGGTAGGGTGGGAGTGAAGGGTGCCAATGGGACTGGGAAGGGTTGGGGGGCTGTGGGTTGGGAGTAAAGGCCCCTGGAAGAGTTGGGGGTGCAGGGAGTTGTAGGTCAGGAGTGATGGGCACCTGAAGGGCTGTGGGGGGGGCATGGTGTGTGCTGGGAGAGAATCCCAGTCTCATGGCTCCCTCCCCCCATTTCTAACCACTACCCCGTGCTTCTGATGCCAGGAGGGCAGGGGCTGAGCTGAAGCCTTGTCTGTCGCAAGCAGGAACAAACAACAAGTCCTGCCAAGTATCCTGTGGGATTTGGGGCAGGAAGCAGGGAAGGGGCAGGGCCCAGGGCTCCCACACCACCTCTGCCCCGTTCCTGCCCAGCCCCTCCAGCAGGGGGCCCTGCAGTTGCCTGAGTCTAGGCAGTGCCTGATTGGCTGCCCTTCCACAGGGGGTGGGGCAAGTTAGAGACAGCAGCCAATCACTTGGGGATCCCAGAACACCACCGCTGCAGGGATGGGAGGGGGTTAACAGCCCCCCCCGGGATGGGATGGGGTTAACACCCCCACCCCCCGTGCAACCACCCCGAGCCAGCAGCATCTTAGTGCCAGAAGCTAGGGCAGACATTGCTGTCTTCATCCGGGGGCAGGGTCTGGGTAGGTCCCCTCAGACCCCCAAGCGGGGCAAGAAGTGGGACAGGACACACAGGCCCAATCCCCCCAGGCTGTGATCATGCCTCTGGCCCCAGGCAATGTACATTGGAGCCCATCCCCAGCGCACACATGGTTCACAGATGCTTCTGCTCTGACTCCTCCCCACCACGCCTCCAGGGCAGCCAGTACCTCCAGCAGCCGCTGGCATGGCCACCAGAAGAGGCAGTGCCCCTAGAAGATATATGGGGCTGAGGGAGCCAAGGAGCCACAGGTACCCACTCACATCCAACCTCTCCAGCAGGGGGCAGCAGCCATACACAGTGGGGCACAGGCATTCCCTTTTTACTATACACCACTGCATGTGTACACACCTGTGCATGTATGTGGGAGGAGCCGCACAGCTGGGGGCTATAAGGCCAGAGGAGGGAGGGGCAGGGCTGGTGGCAGGAGTGTGTGTGTATTTGCATGCTGTGGGTGTGTGCCTAGGTGTATGTATGGCTGTGTGTGTTCATGTGTGTTGTATATGCATGTGGATCATGCATGTGTGTGCATGTATGGCTTCATGGTGTGCATGTGTAGTTTGAGGTGTATGTGCATGTGTGCATCCACATTTGTTGGGGGGGGCATGTGGACGAATGACTGGAGAACCGTGCACTTGGTTTTGTGTGTTGTGCTAGTGTGTGCAGGCACGTGAGGACGTGAAAACCCTGCACAGGGCGGGTTCCCGTATGTATATGCGTGTATGTACACATACGAAGTGTGTGTGCATGTGGTGTGTGCCAGTAGCAGCTGTGACTGCCACGGCCTCCCAGGCCTGTTGCATGAGTGCATGTCCGTGCATAATTGTGTAACACCCACAGGAGGCTGCACACATGCTGGGGCCCTGCCCCCCCCCATTTCCTGCCATCTCCTGTTTACAGCAGTTAAAGCTGCAGGGGCAGGGGCAGAGGGGTGCAGAGCTCCTTCACCCAATGGGAAAACCAAGGCACAAAGCATGTAACAGTTGTAGATGGAACGCAGAAGTCCAGGGCCAGGCCCCTCACCCCTAGGTCCAGTGGCCCTGGGCTAGCACTTCCCTTCCTCCCCCAGTGAAAGCAGGGGCCTACACTGGTCTGCACTGAGAGTTGCTGGGGGGGCAGCTGTGGAGGAGGCTGGACTGGCCCATGGGGGGTGGGGGGGAGCTGGGGCCATGTTTGTGCAGTGCCTGGTGCAGGGAGGGGCGTCTCCATGTCTGGTTGGGATGAGCTGTGTCTGAAAACAGCCCAAAAAAGGGCAGTGATCGGCAGGAATCCGAAGGGAGGGGAGACGGCAGGGCTGCCCCCCCTCCAGCCCACGTGCATACGCCCTCACACACATATGGACACGTGCACATGTGTGCACTCCTAACAATCAGCACCACACCCAGAACCCACCAGACATGTCCACGGAGGTGTCTGCACACACAGGTCCATGAGTACACCCGCTGCAGACACCTACCTGCTTGGGCCTGCTCACATGCACATGCATACACACGCACACACGGGCCATAGGCATGCACAGACCTGCATTTGCAAACACACCCAGAACCCAGGCATCTGGGGTGCACGCATGCAGAGGAGTCCAATTCACGTTACACACACACACAAGCAGAAGCCTGGCATCCAGGATACACACACACATACGCGTGCACACTCCCAACCCCACCCCCACACATCCTGGTGTCCAGGATACACGCATGTACGCACAAAATTCAGGTGTCCAGGACACGTGCACATGGTCACACACAAAACCCTGGCATCCCAGCAAACACATATACAGAACGCAGGCATCTGAGACATACACATACACACGCGCACATGCACATACATATACGCACACGCACGTGAGTTTGGGACGTGTGAACACATGCGAACAGGGGTCGAGGACACAGGTGTGCACACATACAGAACCCAGGCATCCAGGGTGCACACATAACATGCACCCACCCTATCTTCAGAGGGCCCGGCCCAGCCCAGCCCTAGGGCCCACTCTGTCCCCACCCTCCACCCCCATCCAGCCCTACCTTCCTGGGAGTTGGGCCCAGTATCCATCAGTCTGTCTGCACCTCACCCTCTCCGTTGCCTGGTGCCACTGCTTGTCCCCATGTCTGGGGCCTTGCAGGGGAGCTCCCCACCCTGCCCTCCGCCTGAGGCCTGGTGCACTGCCCTGGCAATGCCAGACCAGCTCTGCAGGCCCATGCCCTGGGTCCCCCAGGCACAGCCCTGGGCCCCTGCTGTGGCACCTGCTCCCTCCTGGCCCAGCTGCAGTCATTGAGTCTGGCGGGTACAGGGGCCTGGGAGGATCAGTTGGGGGGCAGCAGCCATGCCAGGACACCTCTCCCATCTGGCCCCAATGCCCTTGTCCCTGCTCTAACAGGGGAGCCTAGAAGCACCCAGGGGCTGGGAGCCCAGGTGCCTGTGTTACGTCCTGCCTCCTGCCCCCACCCCCATCTCCCTGATCTGCCCCAGGGGGGCTCCTCTGTGACCCCTGCCCCCCAGCAGTGCCCCTGTGGGGGGTTTCACAACACAATCCCTGCCCCTCCCCAGGCCCTGTTGCAAGACCCAGAGCCGGGAAGGGCCCGGAAGAAATTGCCCCACAGGAGCAGGGTGGGGGGGAGAGGGGATGTGTCCCGGCCCCTGCACCCCTAGCACAGCGCCCTCTTCTTGACCTCAGGGGCTGTGCACGGGGTGGCGAAGGCTGGGCCGGGCCCTGGGGGCCTCTGCGCCCCCCATAGCCAGGCCCCCCCCCGCCGGTGCTGGCCGGGCCCCTCCGATCCAGCCCCGCGCAGCCGGCGGCGCTTCCAGCCCTTGGCAGAGCCCCAGCCCCCGCCCCCCGCCGCCTTTGATCTTCCAGCCGGATGCCACGGGAGGGGCACCTGGCTGGGGGCAGCGGGGGGGGCTGTTCCTCGCCGCCCCCCCAGACGTGGCTGCACCCGGGGAGGGCGCGGCCGGCTCCCGCCTCTCTGCGGAATGTGGCGGCTTAGGCTCCCCCGCCGGGGCCCGGATCAAAGAGGATCGCCGGCCCGGGGCCCCGCACTCCCGTCCCGCAGCCCTGCGTCCTTGCGCCGTCCCTGGGGGGCTGCGCCCGGCGCTCGGGGTCGCCTGATAGTTATCGTTGCCCTTTCCCTAAACACCGCAGGCAGCGGGCCCGGAGCTTGGGGCACAGCTGGGCCGCTCTTGCCCTGCCCAGCCGGGGGGGGGCGCTGGCTTCCCCGGGCTCAGGTCCATTAGTGCAGCCTGGGCCATTAGCGCTAATGAGGCAGCTGCGCTTTGCGGGAGCCAGGCGGAGGGGGGAGAGCTGCGGGGCTCCAGGGCGGAAGGGGTTAAAAGAGAGGACCACCCTCCTCACCATTATAGCAAAGCTGAGCACGTCCATGGCTTGGCCTAGCACACTGGCAGCGCCCCTGAAGCTAAGCAGGAGCCGCCTCGGCGTGGGCTGGATGGGAAACAGGACGACGGGACTGGGGCTGAGAGGGTGCAGCACCCCCATGATGTAGGTCCCATCCCCTACTGGCGGCAGGTTGTAAGTGCATCCTAGGAGTAGCTGGATCCCAGACCCTCAGCCCCCAGAATGCAGTGGGAGGGGGGGGGCGTTTCTGCTAGGAGAAGATGCCTGGGTCCCTGGCGAGGTGCGGCATTATCTCGTCTCTGGTGGCTGCTAATAGCTTTGGGGCGGGGGACTGAGTTGGCACCGGGCCCAGCAGGGGGGGCTCTAAGCCAGTCCTCCACCCCAGCTCAGGGCACCTGGAGCTGGCTGCTGATATAAGGGTTCTCTCCCGGGGCGGGGAGCCGCCGCCGCCAGGGGTTAGAGCTCCTTTCCCATCAGCACGGCTGCCTGGGTCTGGCTCCTGGCTGCGCAGCTGGTTCTCCCCCACTGCAGCCGGCCTGATGGGGAACCAGGCGCGGGAGGGGGGCTGCTGCTTAGCCTCCACACCCCATGCCTGCCCTGTCCTTCCTCCCAGGCCTCTGCGGCAGAAGCCAGTGTCCTGGATGCCCCCAGCAGAGGGTGTGCCCGCCCCTGCCCCGTCCGGAAGCGGTTGGGAAACCCCTCGGGAACCGGGTGTTCCCGGGGCTCTTGGGTAAGCGGCTGCGGTGAGGACAGCGGGGGGGCGGGGTAACCCCTCCCTGGCACTGCCCCCCATGCCCTGCGCTGGCAGCAGTAATAGGCCTTGTATCCACCCCAGAGTGCTCACAGCCCCCTGAGTCCCCAGCCCCGGCTACCCTTTCTGCCCCCCAGGATCTGCCTCGGGGGGCCGTCTGCCCCCTCCCCTGCCCCCCATTCAGCCCGCCAGGGGGCAGTAGAGCCACTAGGGAGGTGCTGGTAGGGGGTGTCCGGTGGCAGGGACCTGGCGGTATAGGGGAGCCAGGCACCTCTAGCGGGGGCAGGCAGCGCCCCCCCCGACGGGGAGCGGGGCTGGAGGCGGGCGGAGCTCAGCGCGGCGCCCACGGGCCGCCCCCGAGCTCGGCGCGGACACACGGGCCGGTCCCGGCCGGGCGGAGCGGAGCCCCCAGCCCCGGAGCGGGGAAGCCGCGGAGCCGGCGGAGGAGGGTGAGCCTGGGTCCGGGGAGCGTCGGAGGCCGAGAGCAGGGAGCCCGGACGCGTCGGTTCTCTCCCGCTCCGGGAGGGCTGGGACCGTCTAGGGCTTAGAGCCGGAGGCTCCGGGCTGCTCCTCCCGGGGTGGTGTGTTGCGGGGGGGGGGCGGCGCTGCCTCCGGCTGGGGAGGGGAGAGGGGCAGCCCCTCGGGGGTCCCGAGACCCCGATTCCGCCCGGGAGGCAGCAGGGTCGGCGCTGGCGGGAGCGGAGCCCGGAGCGAGGGAGGAGTGAGGCTGTCCGGGCTGGGCTGGGCTGGGCTGGGCTGGGCTGGGCTGGGCGGGGGCAGGCAGCTGCGAGCCCTCCTGACTGAGGGGCACTGGGGTAAGGGGGCTGCGGGTCGGGAGTGAGGGGAACTGGCAAGACTGGGAGCAAGATGGCTCCAGGTTGGGAGTGCCCCTAACCCCTTCTTTCTTTCCCTCCTCCAGATGCCCGGCGCCCCCTGACCCCTGCCTTGATGTTTGCCAGCCACTCACCCAATGCCACCCCCACAGGGCCGGGGAACCCAGTCACACCTCCCCTGGCCCTGGGCAACATATCACTGCAGCCACTGCCCCTGCCCGCAGCCTCACCCGCCCTGCCAGTCTTCTCCATGACCCTAGGCGTCGCCTCCAACCTGCTGGCCCTGGCCATCCTGGTGCAGGCCTACACCCGTCTGCGGCGCCGTTCCAAGGCCATCTTCCTCCTCTTCGCCAGCAGCCTAGTGCTGACGGACCTGGCCGGGCATGTGGTGCCTGGTGCCTTCGTGCTGCGGCTCTACGCCACACGCCAGGGCTGGGCCAGCCTGGACCCCTCGGGGGGGCTGTGCCAGTTCTTCGGCGCCGCCATGGTTTTCTTTGGCCTGTGCCCGCTCTTCCTGGGCTGCCTCATGGCAGCTGAGAGATGCATGGGGGTCACGCGGCCCCTGCTCCATGCCCGCCTGGTCACAGCTGGCCGGGCCCGCCTGGCCCTCCTGGGCCTGTGGGCCTCAGCACTGGCCATCGCCCTGCTGCCCTTCGTCATGGGCCTGGGTGCCTATGGCATCCAGGAGCCAGGCACCTGGTGCTTCCTGCGAGTGGGCAGTGTCACTGGGGAACGTCAGGGCAATGTTGCTTTTGCCCTGCTCTTTGCCTTGCTGGGCCTGGCCTCGCTGTTTGCCGCCCTGGTATGCAACAGCTTAAGCGGTGCTGTGCTGCTGCGGGGCCGGGGCCGGCGGCGGGTGCAGCGCCGGGCGCAGGGCCATGATGTGGAGATGGTAGCCCAGCTGATGGGCATCATGGTGGTGTCCTGCGTCTGCTGGAGCCCCCTGCTGGTAAGTGTGAGGGGTGCAATGTGGGGGGAGCTGGTGGGGAGTAGGAGCAGGTCTGGTGCCCCTAGCTGGTGAGGGCCAGGCCAGGGCCAGAGGTTTGGGAGGCAGGAGAGGGGTGTTAGGGCACATCAGGGCCCCTGAGTGGGAGGTGGGGGTGGAACTGGTGTGCTGGTGGCAGGTGGGGAAATGAATGGGAGGGAGTGCTGGGGGCAAAAAAGAGGTGCCTGGGGCACAGTACAGGTAGGGCTGGCACTCCCTGGTGGTGAGTGCTGGGAAGGGACAGACTGGAGGTGCAGGGTGGGATGTGGATGGCACAGCAAGGTCTAGTGTGCCCTGGTGGTGAGTGGGGGGATAGCAAGCAGCCTCACACCCCCTAGAGTGAGTGGGGGGGGGCACAAGGTAGGGGCAGGAGAGGGGTGTCAAGGGCACAGCTGGGTCAGGGGTCTCAATAGGGGGTCAGGTCCTGGAGCTCAGTGTTGGGGGAGTGCAGGCTTGAGGGTGCACAGCTGGGGATCCAGGTGGCTGCACCCCCCCCACTCACCTGTACCCCCGCAGGTGGTGGTGGCATTGACGGCAGGGCTGGGCTGGCCGGAGACCCCGGGGCGCCTGCTGTTCCTGGGTGTGCGCCTGGCGTCCTGGAACCAGATCCTAGACCCCTGGGTCTACATCCTGCTGCGGCGCGCGGTGCTACGCAAGCTGGGCCAGCTCCTGTGCCCAGGCCACAAAGGCACCACCTTGGACCGCTGGGAGCCCAGCTCCTTCCGCAGCTCTGAGCGCAGCACCCACAGCCGGCCCTGATGCCCCCAGAACCACCCAGCACCCTCCTGGGCCAGCCTGGACCCCCCAGGCTGCTACCCCCAGGACCCCCTTCTTGGGCCAGCCTTGACCACAGAGCCCCCCAAGGACAGCTTGGACCCCCCTCAAGACCCCCCAGGCTGGCCTGGAGCCCCCAGGCCCTCCCCCTCCTCCGGTACAAACCTGAGCCCCGGGCTAGACCGCCCCCCTCATGTACTTCTCCCCGCATTGATGAGCCAGCCTTGCACTCCCAGCCCAAGTCCTTTCTTGGAGGGCTGATGGGGGGGGCCATGCTGAAGTTGCACGGTCTGGGGCAAGGAGGTGTGTGTGGGGGGTGGTCTCCAGCCCACCCCCACCAGCTGGGGTGCTGAGCCACAGCAGAGATCTTGTGCCCCCCCTCCCCCATGATGGTGGTGACAGGGAATGGCAGGGGGCACAATGGGGGTACCTGACTGGAATGACAGGTGTACACATGGGGAAACTGAGGCATGGGGGGTAGGTCATATGAGGCTTTGGTACACCCCTGTCCTAGACCTCCCCCCTCCCAGCCTGCCACCTCTGCCAGTCCCACACCAGAGGCAGCTACAGCTCAGAGCTGGGTAAGAGGAGTCCCTGTTACACCTAGCTGCCACATCCCATCCCAAAAGTAGCCACATCTCAGTGCTAGTCCCTATATAAACTACCCAGGGAGTAGCCCTGACCATGAGGGGTCAGGGGGGTGGGGGTAGGTTTCCAGGTGTCCAGTGGCTGTGGCTTGCCCAGCCCAGCCTGCGGGCAGCGCTGGGCCCCATGGACAATAAAGAGCTTTTCTGGAACCTGCTGGTCCCTAGTGTCTGCTGTGTTTGGGGCCCTGATACCCTCTCACTTGCCCTGGGAAAGGAAGGGTGAGTCTCAGGAGCACCTGGCCTGGTGGTGGGTGAGGGGGCCTGATCTTGGCTGCCCCCACAATTTGCCCTTGGGAGGGGAAAGGCCCTGTCCTCACTGGGGTTATCTGAACAAGGGGTGGAGGGTGGGGAGCAGGGGCCCTAGAGTTGGGGCCCAAGCTTGAGGAGGCAGTGGCCAAGCCTTTCCCCATGAAGAAATCGTGCCCCCACCCACTCTGGGAAGGGGGCAAAATGCAGAAGGGGTTGGGCCTCAAAAGAGGCATGACTTTCCAGGAAACTAGCCGGGCTTTCTGGAAAGGGGTGGGGCCTGCAGGCAGGGGGTTGGTCTGTTTAAAAGGGGTGGGGTCTTCAAGCAGGGCAGGGCTTTGGGGAGAAGGGGAATAAGCAGTTGGGGGGGCAGACTACATTTCACATACAGCACTGGGGTCCTTCTGTTTCACCCCAATGTATCATAGGAGCTGTAGACAGAGGCCTTGTCCCCCGCAACTATAGCACTGCCCTCCCCTCCCCCAAGTAGGACTGCATCTCCCATGAGCCACCAGGACCTCCAGTGTGGCCCAGCCAGGGATACTTTAGTGCATCATGGGAGTTGAAGTCCCAGCCAGGGACCAGGGCCAGGCCTTAGAGGAGGGAGAGCTGGACTACAGCTGTGATTGACAGCAGTTAGCAGCGCCAGCCAGAGCCGGGCCCATACATGAGCAGATGCATGTACACATATGTGCATGTACACACGGCTGGATTTATCCAGGGACTTGTTCCTGGGCACACGGCTGGCATCTTGGAACCAGATCCTGGACCTCGCTCCACATAACGGGCAGGCAATTATTTTGTGTGGAGGGCTACTAAATGAGTTTTGGTGAGCTGCCCAGGGCCACAAAGGTAGCCCCACCCCTTGACAGGTGCCCCACCTCTCTTGTCACCATCCTGAGACCAGAAGTCACCCACCCCCAGCCCTGACCTTTGCCACCTCAAGTCCCTCCTCTTGCCCCAGAATTACTCCTTTTGGGAGGGAGGGCCCTGCCATCTTTAAACCAGAAAAAAACCCTAACAAATTATATACTAAAAAAAAAAAAGAAACATCTACTATAACTTATTTTAATTGTATATAAAAAAAGGTCCCAATTTGTGTGTGTTTGCACAGTATTTCTAGAGGTGATGGCAGAATAACTCAAAATATGATCTTACTTTTGTATATTGTGTGAGGGAGGGTAGGAAAGTATATGTAGGGGGGTGTGGGATGTGTGTGCAGTGTGGGCATGGTAAGTGGGGCATATGAGGAAGGGTGGGTGTGGGGTCTGTAGTTGTGGTAGGGGCTGTGGAAGGGTTGTGTGGGGAGCGGGGAGTCGTCCTTGGAGTCCCTCGGTCTGCATGTGGTGGCAGTGAGTGGGGCCAGGCACGGCTGGCCCCACCGTGCACAGCTTCCTGCACTCTCGCTCCTGTCCCTGGCTGCACGTTGTGGCAGTGTGTGTGTGTGTGTGTGGGGGGGGGGGGACAGCCCTATCTGGCCCTGTAACACAGCTCTGGCCCACATCATGGCAGCATCCAGGACCAGCCCCACCTGGGCCCATAGCTCACTTCCGTGCTGCTGCAGTACGTGGCACGAACCTGGCCCAGCCCCACAGCACACAGCTCCTGGCTCTTTCCCCCAGTGGCAGTCCCTTCACCTGTGTTCCTGCTCTGGCTGGCTGGGGGACCCCAACACACATGCTTCGCCAGGCAGGGACTTCTTGTCCCCTGTGCCCCGAGTTCAGGGCTGGGGCCAGAGGTGGTTGCTTAGCTCCCAGAGTGCACCTCCCGCAGGGATGCGCTGCCTGCAGAGAGGCAGGAGGGCCAAGGTGCACAGGGGGCTCACGGAGAAGCCCCGTGGGCCAGGTGGAATTGTGGGGCTGGATTCAGCTCTCAGGTCAGATTTTGTCCACCTCTGGTCTAAAGCCTGCTGAGGTGCTTTAGGGAGGGGGGTGGATGTCTCCACAGTGCCTAGCCAAGCCAGCAACAGTTGCTGGGATGAAAAGGTACACGCACGCACGCACGCACGCACAGATGCACCCTCACACACAGCCCAGGCATGCAACACACATAAAGAACCTAGGCATCCAGTAAGTACGCACACACGTCCAGAAACCCTCCCCCACACACACTCATAGACATGCACGGGATACACACGCGGACAGACCCGCACACAGAATCCAGGAATCTGCGATGGACACCTCCCCCGCCCCCCCGCGCTGGATCGTGCGGGACGGGGCTGGGGGCGCGATGCTTCCTCTGGGCATCAGGTGTCAGGGCCGCACCACCGTCTTCACCCATCTACACTCCTGTTCGAGTCCCGGTCCCAGCAGCACGAGCGGGGTGACGGGAACACGACAGACGGGGCTCCCGCCCACCACCGGCTCCTGGGGTGCCTGGGCCTGGCTTGAGGCCCCCCCCACCTGCTCCTTGCTGCCTGGCCCCGATCCGTGAGCACGCAGACCCCACCCCCACCCTCTCTTGTGCCCCGCCGTCTGCAACAGCCCACACCCCGCGGACCCACCCGTCCACGCCTTCCCTTTAGTTCCCAGGACCAAGCCACACCCCTAAAGCAAACCCCGCCTGTTGGGGACAGACCACGCCCGCCCCCGCCCCCAGGCTGAAGCCTCGTGGAACCAAATGTAGGCTCTTTATTCCAAGGCATCGCAGGGGGTGGGGGGTCACGGGGCCCCAGACTGCAACTGCGGCCCCGGCCCCGGGCAGGCGCTGACCAGCTGCACCAGCAGGTCGGTGGCCGCCGTGTGCGACGGCTCCTCCGCGCCCAGGCTCAGCAGCGGCTCGAAGTCGCCGACGGGCTGCGTGCACAGCACCCTGCGGGCGGGCGCGGGCGGGGGGAGGGGGGTGGTCTCTGCTGCCAGACATCACCCCCGTGCCCCCAGCTGGGCACCCCGACCCAGTCACGGCCCCCAGACTGGTATCAGCTCCCCCCACCAGCCCTGCTCCCAGACAGTGCCAACCAGCCTGGCAGTACCCGCAACGCCCCCTGCCCCCTACCGGGCACCTCTGCCTCAACCCCCGGCCGGCCGGCCTCACGCCGGCCCCCAGCTCACCAGTGCAGGACGTCGTTGCTGCTCTCGGCGTCGGGCTCCAGGGGCACCCAGCGCCCGATGGTCCAGAGCTGCGGGCCCGAGCCTGAGTCCTGGCAGCACAGGAAGTAGCTGCAACGGGACGGGGCTGGGCTGAGTGGCGCGGGGACCCAGTGCCCGTGGGTGCCAGGCAGGGCTGGGGGGCGGGGCGGGGCGGTGTTGGCCCGGGGGAAGTCTTTGCAGCTCAGTGTCGTCGTCCCCACCCCGTTCCTTCTACCCTGCGCCCCCACCCCTAGGACCACCGCTGCACCCTGCACCCCTCGGAACCTCCCCCACTCCAGCCCCAGGCTGCTCTCCCAGGACCTCTGCCCCGCCCCGCCCAGCACTCACTAGTCGGTGCAGGGCGGGCGGTGCCGGCCGGCGGACCCCGATCCGGGAGGGGGGGCGGCGCTGTCCACGTTCCAGCGCATGCGCTTGTAGAGGCGGCCGGGCCGGGCCGTGTAGGGCACCGGGAGGCAGTAGCGGAAGATGGAGACGGTCCGGCCCGGGCCCAGCCAGAACCGCCCGCAGAAGAAGCAGGACACGCTGCGGGGGGCAGAGCAGCGACCCTCCTGGCTACCCCCCGCCCCCCCGCTGGCTACCCCCCCCCAGCTAGCTGCCCCCACCTGGCGGGGTCGGTGTCCTCCAGCGACACGAAGCGGAAGGACGCGTACATCAGCACCAGCTGCTCCAGCCGCGCAGCCAGCTGCTCCGACATCTCCAGCAGCTGCGGGGCGGGAGCGGCCTGAGGCTTGGGGCAGCCGGGCCGGGCAGTGCCAGCCCCGGACGCCTTGCCACGCCCCGGCACAGCCAAGGGCAGCAGGGGGAACCCTGCGTCCGAGCTCCGACCACTAGGCCCCACCACCCTCCCTTAGAGCAGCGAGACCAGGTGTCCGGGCTCCACCACCCCAGAGTGCGGAGAGGCCCCGGGCGGCCGGGCACCCCCGGCGGCCCTCACCCGCGTGCGCACGGCGTCGGGGGCCAGCCCCAGCGGGCAGGCGGGGCTGCGGGCCGCGGCCTCCAGGCAGTGGAAGTAGGGCTGGCAAAGCCGCAACAGCGTGGGCACAGCCCGGGCGAACTGCTCCTGCCGCATCCTGTCCCTGCTGGGGAGCGGTGCTCGTCACCCGCACAGCCCCCCACGCACCGCCACTCGGAGCCCCCCGTGCCCCGCGCCTCTGTGCCTGCTGCACCCCCCGCTGCCCCCTATGTCCGCAGCCCCCTCTACTACCCCGTGCCTGGTGCCCCCCATGTCCCCAGCTCCCCTATGCCCTGTGCATCCTGGTGCCCTCCTGCCCCCTCTATCCCCTAGACCTGGTGCCCGCCATGCCCCCACCTGTAGAGCAGGTGGCTCTGGAAATCCTCCACCTTGCGCAGCAGGTACCGCAGTTTCTGGCTCAGTGGCGTCAGCAGCTCGTCCAGGGCGGCGGGGGCAGGCGACCCGCTGTCCCCCGGGGATGCCCGGCCCGGCCCCGCGCCGTCCCCGCCGGGGCTGGCGGCCGGGCTGGGCCCTGGCAGGGCGCCGGCGCCCAGAGGCGTGCCCATGGCCGGCCCTGCAAGGCGGGGGGATTAACTGGGATGAACCCTGGGGCAGGGCTAGGGCCAGGGCCAGCGTGTGGGTCCCGCCCCACACCCGGGGGAGGGGCAGCAAGGGGGGACTGCCCGCCCCTGCCTCGGTTTCTCCTGAGTGCAGGAGACGAGCCAAGGTCTGACCCCAGGTCCTTGGGCGGGGCACGGATGAAGATGGGCGGGGCTATGGGCTATTGCAGGAGGGGCTTAAGGGAGGAGGCGGGGTGATGAGACATTATGGGGCGTGGCTAGCATAGGTGGGGTGTAGCCACTGCCTTCCAGGGCCCCACCCCCTCACCTCGTGATTCGTTTAACCGTCAAGCAGAGCGGGCCAAGTGGTGGGTGGGGCCAAGGCCAGCACAGATCCCGCCCCCAGCACGTGCACAAGCCACACCCTCGAACAGATGGGTGGTTCCACCTGGGGGTTCAAACTGGGACCAGTGCAAGGATCCCCAGTCCCCCCGTGCTCCGGCCCTGCGTTGGCTGTCCTACCTCCCTGCTGGGGGCCAGGGGGAAAGCAGGACTCCTGGGTCCAGAATCCTCCAGGCTTGGGCCCCTTCAGCCCCCTTTAGGAGGTAAAGTCTCCCTGGAACAGAGATGGGGTCTTAACCCTTTATTTTCCGGACGGCAGAAGAAGGTACAAGGCAGGATTGTAGAACCATGCCCCCGCCCCAGCTACTGCTTTCCCTTGAGGGGAGGAGAAATCAGTCCAGTTTGTCAGTCACTAAACACAAGGGCCAGAGTGGAAAGTCCTGGGCTGAGTTTATTGGTTGCAAATTGTTTCAAACACACCTGAGCATTGGGGTGGGGCGGTACTAGGGGCACAGACCCCTCCAGGCAGCCCCTAGGAGGTGCTATACATGGAGTGGGGCTCCTTCTGGAGGCTGTGGAGTGCTGCTGAATGCCCAGAGCCACCCCCTTATACAGTGGTGCCAGGGCTGCTATAATAAGCCCTCTTCCCTTTTGGCTGACCGCTAAACTCTGGTCCCTAATGATGGGGGCAGGACTCAGGTTTGCTCAGCTCCCAGTATGGAAACTGAGCTGGGACTGGAACAAGCACCCACTGGCAGAGCTGTCCTTAGGGGTGTGCAGTGCCAGGGGCATATCAACCTGTGCAGGGCCCGGTGGGGGCAGGGGGCTGGCAAGTGGCCAGAGCAGAGCCAGCAGCACTTGGCAGCAGTGGTGCATGGTGGCCATGACAGGGCCTGTACAGCACTGTGTGCAGGGCCCCCCAAAGCATGAGGCCTGGGGAGGTCACCCTGCTTCACACATCCTAGGGACAGCCCTGTCCATGGGTTTGGGCATCCAGCCTCCACCCTGCCACCAGTTCACAAGGCCTCAATGTACTTTTTGCAACAGAAGACACAATGCAGGTGTCAAGGCTCTCAACCCCGATGCAGAAGCTGCCTTTCCTCTCCCAGCTGAAGTCTGCAGGGCTCTAAAGGCTTTTCCAAAGCCTGTGTGGGGTGGGTGAACATCTCTCTATGTGGGGAGGAGGGTCCATCCTGCCCCCGCCCCTCCCCCAAAGGGCACATGGGAGAAACTGAGGCATAAGCCCACACTCCCACAGCAAAGCAGCAGCAGAGCCAAGAAAGGAACCCAGACATCTGGGCTCCTGGCCCCTACAACCCTCCTCCCATAGCGGAGTCTCTAACACCCCCCTAATGGAGGGGAGGGTCTGGGAGAGCCTGTCCTCCTACCAGAGCCTCTTACCTGCCCCCCTCTTCAGTGCTGGGCTTCCCCCACAACTCAGGGCAGGGGAGGAGTGGGTTGGTGGGGGGCTGCAGTCCAGCTCCTCCCCCCAGGCCCAGGCTCTTCCCCTTGCTAGGATTAGCAGGCATCAGAGACATAGTCAAAGTCATGGAAGATGGCCTGGTCACCGGGCCCAAGGGGCCGTGGCTCGCGGGGGGGTGTGAGTGTGGGTGCCTCAGCCGTGAACTCCTCATCAAAGTTGCTAATGTCGGCGCGGCCCTGGATGGTTGGCACGAAAGGTGGGGGCAGGCGGCGCCCCAGCAGGGCCTCCCAGTCCATGCTCTGCAGGGAGATAAATGCATGTGCTCAGGGTGGATGGTCCCAGCACTGTGGCATCCCACCACCAGCCTCAGTTGGGGCACTAGGCTTGCTAGTGCCAACTGTGAAGCCCCAGGGTGCCACTAGGGGGTGCTGTGCTCCAGGCAGCAGGGGTGGGGGTGGGGAGGAGCTGGGCTCGGCTATGCTAGCTGCAATAGAGTTTCGGGCTACCAGGGGGCAGTGATCACAGGCCCTGGGGTGGGGCCAGGGACACCAGGCAACCAGTGGGGTGGGGCGTTCAGAAGGGGATGCTGTGCCTAGCTGTGAAGCCCTCCACAGCCACCAGCAGGCACTGTGCTACAGGCAGGGGCGTCCAGCAGGGGGCTGTCTGTGGTGCCCCTAGAAGCCAGCTGTGAGAGGGGCATGGGGGTGTTGGGGGTCTGAGGCGGCAGGCCACACGTACCCTGAAGAACGGCTGCTTCTTGATGTCCTCAGCATCACGCTCGCTGGAGCCCAGGCGCCTCTCAGGGTTTCTGCGCAGGAGCTGGGGGGCAGGGGGAATGGTCACTGCCTGCCACGCAGCCCTCACTCTAGAGTCCCCCAGCCCCTGACCCCAGGCCCCAGCTCACCCGGCGCATGAGGCCGATGGCCTCGGTAGACAGGAAGCGCGGGTAGCGGACCTCATCATTCACAATGCTGTCAAAAACCTCCTCCTCATCATCTCCAGGGAACGGTGACTGCAGGGGTACAGATCAGGAAGCAGAGGTCATAGGTCAGGGGGTAAGAGCAGTCCCCATACCCCCCAACTGCCCCACCCCATCTTGTACTCTCCCTGCTCCAGCTGCTCCCCATCCCATCCCCTGCTCCAGATCCCCATAATGGATCCCTAAATCCCCCAACCTGCCCCCAAACCCCTCTTCTCTGGATCCCCCACAACTGTACCCCCCGCTCTATAAATCCATAAAGAACCCCTGTGACGCCCCCATCCTATCCCAGAAGCCCCCCCCAATCCCACCCCCATCACCTGCCCCCCAGATCTCCCCATAACGGTCCGCAACCCACACTGACCTCGCCCACCAGCATCTCGTAGATGAGGACTCCCAGCCCCCACCAATCTACAGCCCGTGTGTAGGACGTGTCCGTCAGCACCTCGGGTGCCAGGAACTCCGGGGTCCCGCAGAACGTGCTTGTCCGGTCCCCATAGCCCATGCCTGGGGGTAGGGGGGGCGGAAAGGGCAGCATGTGGTTAGTGGCGAGGCATCCCATCCCTATGATACCCAGCTACCCTGTTCTTCCCTAGAGCTGGCTGCATCCTGGGGCTGAAAGGGATCTCAGAGTTATAGCTGACTCCAAGATGAACATGAGTGGTCAATCTGATGAAGTAATCAGTAAAGTTAACCACACTTTATCATGCATTAGTAGGTGCATCACAAACAAGTCCAGGGAGGTGATGGTTCCCCTCTATGCAGCACTGGTGAGACTACAACTGGAGTACTGTGTCCAGTTTCGGGCACCGCACTTCAAGAGGGATGTGGATAACCTTGAGAGGGTCCAGAGGAGGGCCACTTGTATGGTAAGGGGCCTGCAGGTAAGACCCTACAGAGGAGAGTTTGAGGGACCCGTATTTCTTCAGCTTCTGCAAGAGAAAGCTGAGAGGGGATCTCGTGGCTGTCTACAGATTCATCAGGGAGGGACAGCAAGGGATAGGAGATACTCTGTTTACCAGGGCACCCCTTGGAGTAACTAGAAATAATGGCCACAAACTGACAGAGAGCAGATTCAGGTTAGACATCAGGAAGAACTTCTTTATGGTAAGGGTCACTAGAATCTGGAATGGGCTTCCAAGGGAGGTGGTGCTCTCCCCTCCCCTGGGGGTCTTTAAGAGGAGACTGGACAAGCACCTGGCTGGGGTCATCTGACCCCAGCACTCTTTCCAGCCTAGGCAGGGGTCAGACTCGATGATTTGCTGAGGTCCCTTCTGACCCTAGGATCTGAGTCCCTGGCTCTATCTACCTGCCCTGTTTCCCCCTAGGGCTGGCTGTATCTTGGGGATGGGTGAGGGATCCCTGTTATACCCAACTAGCCTGTCTCACCCCAGACCTGGCTGCATTTCTGCCAAGTGAGGGGTCCCTGTTACACCCTGCTGCCCTGGCCCACCCCAGAGGACTGCATTCCCTCCACCCCCAACACCCACCTTCCTTGCAGAGCCCAAAGTCAGCAATCTTGACGAAGCCCTCAGCATCCAGTAGCAGGTTATCCAGCTTTAGGTCCCTGTGGGGCACACAAATGAGGGGATGTAGGCAAGGGGGTGCAGATCAGCGCAAAGGGTGTTGCTCAGGGGCTGAGCAAAGGCTCTGCCTGAGGGGGCATGGGCCTGGACACCAGGGCTCTCTCCAGCTCTGGGAGGGGAGCGGGGGCTGCTGACTTGGAGCAGAGGTGGCTGGGAGCCTGGACACCTGGGTTCTATCCCAGATTTGGGAGGGGAGTAGAGTCTAATGGTTAGAGGGCGACAAAGGGCTGGTCAGGGAGCCTGTGCAGGGAAGGTGCTATGGGTGTCAGAAGCATCCCCAGGGGAGGGTGATGGAGGACACTGCAGGCTCTGGGGTAACTCAGCATAAGTCTGAGTGATGCAGGGGTTGGGGGAGAGTCTAAGGGGCGCTGGGGGCGGTTCTGGGGGTACTGGCGGATGTCGGGGGGCTCAGCAGGTTCTGGAGGTTCCAGAAGTGCCCAGAAGGCTCTGGGGATCTTGGGGCGGGGGAGGCAGAGGCATTCTGAGGGCAGCGCTGGGGGTCTGGGGGACAGAGGTGGTTCTGGGAGCAAAGTGGGGCCAAGGGGTACTGGAGGAACATGGCATTAGGGGGTAAGGGAGTGTCCAGGTGGCATGGGAGGTTGTGAAGGGGGTTGGTAGTTGGGGTGGCATGGAGGGTGCAGGGGGTTTGGGGAGGTCCACAGGGGTGCCAGGGGCCTCTCACCTGTAAACAACCTTGTGGTCATGCAGGAACTGCAGCCCCAGGACAACGCACGCAGCATAAAACCTGGGGGCAGGGGAAGCCAGTCAGGACTCAAGAGACCCCCCCATCCCAGCCCTAACCAGGGCCCAGGGTAGGGCTGGACGCCTGGGTTCTTTCCTTGCTGCAGGAAGGTGGGGGAGGCCTGGGAGAGCGGAGCAGGGGCTCGGACACCTGGATACCTGGGTTCTTTTCCTGCTCCAGGAGGGGAGGGGGTGTCTGGGATGCAGGGATTGAAGGCTGAGTGGGGGCTGCGGGTGAGAGCAGCAGGTCCAGACATTTGGGTCCTCTTCTCCCCTCCAGAGGCCCAGATGCCTGGGTCCTAACTGTGGCTTCAGGGGCCCAGACACCCTTCTCCCCTCCAGAAGTTTGGATAACTGGGTCCTCTCACGGCTTGGGAAAGGGACACTCACGTGGCACGGGGCTCAGTGAAGACATCGGTGTGGATGTGCATCATCAAGTCGCCGCCGGGTGCATACTCCATGACGAAGCAGACATGTGCTGGCGTCTGGAAGCAGGCGGCCAAGTTCACCAGGAAGGGGTGGCGCGCCCCTGTCGCTGCTTCCAAGATCCGCTTCTCGCACAGCAGGCTGTGGGGGTGGGGCTTCAGCCAGGGGGTGTGGCCTCAGCCCAGGGAAAGGGCACCAAGAGGGCAGGCCTCAGGGTTGGGTACTATGGGAGAGGGGCATCTGCAAGGAGGCTGGGCACAATGGAGGATGGGCCAGACCTCACTAAGGGAGCAGGGCCTCAGGGTGGGGTGCCATGGGGAAGGAGCCTCCAAGAAGGGGAGGGGCTTCAGTAGGGGTGTCAGGGCCTGTGCTCCATCAGGCAGGGGCAGGGTATCAGCCAAGGGATGGGGCCTTGGGCAGGATGGGGCACAGACAACTCAGCCACAGATACACGCATTGACATAGACATGTGCACATGCAGCAGTTACAAGCCTATGTGAGTTTGTGCATGCCTGCACACATAAACACGCACACACACACACACACACACACACTGGTGCCCTCCACCCAGCATATATCCTGATCCTTACACACTCCCCCTCTGAACACACATTCCCTGGATACATGCGAAGTGGTGCTGGCCAGACAGGTGTAAGACAGGCCTGTGCACATGTGTGCATACACACAGGCAAGGGCCTGTTCCCATGCCAACCTAAGCATGCACAACTCCCCTGGTGCATTGACAGCACCTACCATGAACACACCTAAGTATGCATTTACACACTCTGTGGTGCACGCTAGCTGAATGTGCACCCCCCACCGTGCCAAGGTCTATCATGCAGATGCACTCACATACTTAAGTGCACACAATGACTGATGGCACACACCCTGATGTATGCAGTTGTGCACACATGGTGAGGCAGACCAGCCCACTAGCTGGCACACCGCTTCCTCATAGAGGCACATGCATGTGCATTTGCACAGATGAGCATCAGCTGGCAGACGTTCACACGGCCTCACACACCTAGGGACATTGACTCATGGCTGCACACTCTCACACACTCAGTAACAGAACCTGACCCTGAGGCACACACTTCGGAATGGAGACAAGTCATCACGTGCCTGCACACACATGCTTGTGCACATGCTATGACCCACAGTGACATGAGGACATACCTGTGCACACACAGTAAGCAAGACCAGCCAAGTACGCACAACCTCCCGTTCCATGCAGACACACACAGGTCAGTGAGGGGCTAGGCACACTGGCTCAGCACAAGCTCTAGGCCACAGTGGCCAAAGGGGGTGGGGGCAGGATACCCACCTCTCCACCTCGTCCCTGGCCACGATATCACCCTTCTTCAGTGCCTTGACGGCGTAGAGCTGCCCTGTGTGCATGCACTCCGACAGCAGCACCTGCAGTGGGCATGGGTCAGGATGCCTGGGTTCCCCGCAGATCCGGGGGCCAGGATGCCTGGGTTCTCTGTGTGTTGGACCACCCGGAAGGCAGGATACATTTGAGTTCCCTACATACTGATCCACTCAGGAGACAGGACACCTGGGTTCCCCATCCAGGAGCCAGGATTCCCCACCAACCAGGGGCTCCCTGCAGACCAGAAAGCCAGGATATACCTGGATTCCATGCACCCATAAGCAAGGACACCTGGTTTCCCCACCTACTGGGGAGCCAGAATGCCTGGGCTTGTGTCATATCTCAACTCCTGTGTGGGCCACCTGGGTTACATGGGCCCAGAAGACAAGGTGCCTGGGTTCTCAGCATAATGTCCCAGAGAAAAGCCAGGACACCTGGGTTCCTCTGGACACTACCACAAAGAAGCGAGAGGAGACAGAAGCCTGGACACCTGGGTTCCCACCCAGCTCTAGGAGGCATGGAGCTTACCTTGCCAAAGTGCCCGCGGCCCAGCACAGCCAGGAACTTGAAGTCATCCAGGGTCAGTGGTGTCTTCCTGGGAGCAGAGACCAGGTCAACCTGAGCCCTGGTGCCCCCAGCAGGGGGCCCTGCTCAGACCCTCCCCAGCCTCTGTGCCCCTCCAGCTCCCAGCACCGGACCACTTCAGCCTCAGCCCCAACTTCCCAACACTGCCCTGAGCTCTCGCCAACCCCCAGGATCTTGGGTTGGGGGAGGCCTGGCCCCTTGCCAACCCAGTTAGGGGCAGGGGCACCACACTAGGTACCAGAGCATCCTGTGCCCTGCTGTACTGTACTTATCTAGGTTTCCCCAGGGGTCTGGACCAGGACATGAGGGGGCACTAGGGATAGATGGGCTACATCTTGAGGGTGTACAGTGGAATTGAGGGGTCACTGAGAGAAGTAGGAGGTGCAAAGGTGAGTGTACTGGGGAAGGATTAAGGGCAGAAGGTCCCAAGAGTCTGGGGGGTAGTCCAGGCAGGGTTGGATGGTCCTGCGTGTCCAGAAGACTCCAGCAGGGGGTCCCAGATGTCTGGGGGATCTGGAGGGACCCAAGTACTGGGGTGGGGGGGAAGTCCGGGGGGTCCTCACCTGCGCAGGCTGCCGCTCCTTGGCCGTGGGGCATCTTCTGCAGATGTCTTCTCATCTTCTCTTGTACGCTGGGTCTGGGGGGAGCATGTGTGTATGTGTGTGGTGGGGGTGTCACACACAAAGCCATGTCCTCCCCCACTCCACTTGGTTGGTTATAGGCGGAGCATGACACCATGTCCCCTCCCCAACCCTAGGCCCATCTATATGGGGCTCCAGGACACCTCTCCCCACCCCCACCCCAGCCAGGTCCAGGTTGGGGCTGGGGGTCTTACCGGTACCAGGGCCTCCTCTCTATCCACCTGATCACAAGGCAGTGCTGGGGGTTTGTTACTGTCCAGGCTCAGCTTCTCGATGGCAATGTCCCTGGGGCAGCAGAGGTTGCAGATCAGATCAGGGGTCACCCCCAAGTCCTCCCCATCTCGGGGGAGCCAAGGGTCCTGGGGAGGGTGGAACAGGGATGTTCCCTGGGCTGGGGTGGGTGTGGAAAAGCGGAGGAGGGGGCTAGGTTTTGGGGTTACTGCCCTGAACCTCCCACCCTGGTGTGGGACAGAGAACGAGCACCACCCCACCACGGGCCAGGGGCAGGGCCTATGGAGGTGCTAACCCAGGGCAAAGGTTAAGGGGTTGGGCTTACCCATGGGCAGGGCCAGGCCGGGGTGGGGCACTGGGGCTGTAAGAGGCGCTGGGAGCTGGCAAGACACGACGCAGCAGCCGCACCCAGGTGGCGATGTCAATGTTCATCTGGCGAGCACGCAGGAAGGCCCGGCCTGGGAGGGGGAGAGAGCAGAAGTCAGGACCTGAACTCCCATTCCTGCCCCTGCATGCCCCCCCCCCCCCTCCCCCCATACCCTGCTGCTTGGAGAAGATCTTCTTCTGGCGCTGCAGCCGGGGGATGCGCTCAATGACTGGGTTGAAGAAGGTGACCTGGAGCCAGGAGACCAGGGGGAGGGGGAGGTGGGGGGGGGGTCAGTTTGGCCACCCACTCAACAGGGATCCCCTCTATTCAGCCCAGCTTCCCCATAGAACTGGGGGGGCGGGGGGCAGGGGGCAGTGCAGGGAGACCCCCACTTTGGTTCTGCCCCACTCCTGGCCCTACCCACACCCACATCCTTAGCTCCATCCCCAGCCCTGAGCCCCACCCCAAAACCTGGCTCCATCCCCAGCCCTGTGGGGTACCTACCTCAGCCAGCAGTGTGCCCTGGGGCTCCAGGCCAAGGTGCACTTCGTGGAGCTGGTTATCCAGGAAATCCTCCAGCTTGAGGTGCTTTAGGGCACAGAGGCTGCGGTAATCCCGCCAGTACAGCAACAGCTCCAGCTCCCTGGCCTGAGGGGGTGGGGATAAGGGGTGAGACCAGGCCCCAGGCATCTGCTGGGTGTGAGGAGCAGCATCGGCCACCCCCAGCTGCACCAGATGACTTGTGATCGAAATGGCACAGCAAGATCATTAGGTTAAAGAGTGAATGGCCAAGGCAGTGCACTACCTTAGGTCTGGCCTCCCCCTGTCCTGCCCTGCCCACATCCCCCACAGGAAGAGCTGCTCCCAGGGCAGCACTCAGATCCCACCCCCCTCCAAGCAGTGAGAGTGGTTTTCTCCCCACTCACCCTCTCCAGCTCCAGGGCAAAGGTTTGGTCCCATGCATCCAGCCCCACAGGCTTCCAGGCCGTCTGCCCCACCACAGTGTTGTCCACCTTCAACACTGCGCTCACCTCGGCTGTGGGGGGAGTGTGGGATCAGCCCAGCCCCCACCCCCCAACCCCTCCGTGGCCTGTCCAGGGCAGGGGCTCCCCCTAGGGCCTGGCTTGGGAGTGGGGCCAGTCAGGGACGTGGGTGCGAGCAAGGAGGCAGCATGGGGAGACATGCTTCCAGGCTGGGAATGGAGCTGGGGTCAGTCCTGGGTGCCCACCCACACCCTTTCATCCCCCCCCACCCAAGTGCCCACCCTATTCTTCTGGTGCCCCCTATCAGACCCCAGGCCCATGGGTGTCCTCCCCAGCTCCCCCTCCACCGCAGCCTTGTGGATACCCCAAGGACACCTGGGTTCTCTCCCTAGCTCTCATGCCCCAGCTCCAACTCCCACCCCAGCCCCATGGATGCCCCTAAAATGCCTGGGTTCTCTCCCCAGTCCCTCCCCACCCCAACTCACTGCTGAGGTCATCGGCCTTGGGGGGTGTCCTCCCGCTGAGGCTCCCGGTGCGGCTGTAGAGCCCACGCCCGCTGCGGCCCATGAAGGAGGCACTGGGGCCGGGGCTAGGGCTAGAGCCGTGGCAGGGCAGCCAGGGTGGGGCACCCCGGCTCCGCCCTGGCACCACCTCCAGCAGCCCGTTGCAGCCTAGCAGCCGCACGGCCAATGTCCCTATGATGAGGGGGAGAGGGTATCAATGGGAGCCTGGACACCTGGGTTTTCTCCAGTTCTAGGAGGTGAAGAGGGAGGGCGGCGAGGGCTAGAGCAGGGGGAGCTGGGATACCTGGGCTCTCTCCCAGCCCTGGAGGGGGAGTGGGGTCTGGGAGCCCAGATGCCCATGTTCCTTCCCAGGTCTCACACAATGGGTGGGTTTGGCCACCTCACGTGCCCCCTCAGTGTCTCCGTTTGCCTCCTCAGCAGGCCCCAAGCTCAGATCCCACTCCCCATTTCTTAGTGCTGGGCTGTGCCCCAGGGGGCTGTTCTTGAGGGGCAGGGGACCTGAGTGCTGCCCTCGGAGGGGCTATTCCTGTGAGGGGGATGGGGAAAGGGCAGGGTAGAAGGCAAGTGTATGGGGTGGAGTTCGCATGGGGGGGGGTAAGAGGGGCATCTTAGTTTCATAGTTAGCAAGGTCAGAAGGGACCTGAGCAGATCTAGTCCGACCCCCTGCCATGGCAGGAAAGAGTATTGGGGTCAAACAACTCCAGCAAGGTGTTCATCTAGCCTCCTCTTACAGACCCCCAGGGTAGGAGCCAGCACTTCTCTTGGAAATTGGTTCCAGATCCTAGCCGCCCTGACAGTGCAGTAGCGCCTACTGATGTCTAGCCTAAATCTACCCTCTGCCAGCTTGTGACCATTATTCCTGGTCACTCCTGGTAGTGTTCGGGGGAACAGGGACTCCCCCAATGCCTGCTAATCCCCTCTGACTAGTTTGTAACAGGCCACTAGATCCCCACTCAGCTTTCTCTTGTGGAGGCTGAATAGGTTCAGGTCCCATAGCCTCCTCTGGACCCTCTCCATGTTCTCCACATCCCTCTTGAAGTGCAGCGCCCAGAACTGGATGCAGTACTCCAACTGCAGCCTGACCAGTGCTGCATAGAGGGGGAGGATCACCTCCTTGGACCTGCTCGAGATGCATCTGTGGATGCACGACAAGGTGCAGCTGGCCTTCCTGACTGCATCCCCACACTGCCGGCCCATGTTCATCTTGGCATAAATTATGACTCCAAGATCCTTTTCTGCCTCTGCACTGACGAGAAGGGAGTTCCCCAGCCTGTAGGTATGGTGCTGGTTCTTCCTCCCCAGGTGCAGCACCTTGCACTTGTCAGTGTTGAATCCCATCCTGTTCTCGTCCGCCCACCCCTGTAACCTGTCTAAGTCTGATTGTAGCCTATTCCTCCCTTCTAGCGTGCCCACATCCCCCCACATCTTAGTGTCATCAGCAAATTTGAACAGGGTGCTTTTTATCCCCTCGTCCAAGTCACTGATGAAGATGTTGAACAGTGCAGGCCTGAGGACCTAGCCCTGGGGGACCCCACTGCCCACATCCCTCCAGGTTGAAAATGATCCGTCTAGTACCACCCTGTGGGTGCAGCCCTCCAGCCAGTTGGCGACCCATTTGACTGTGTAGGTGTCGACACCCCAGTCCTCTAGTTTCTTATGAGAATAGGGTGAGAGACAGTGTCAAAGGCCTTCCGAAAGTCCAGAAAGACTATGTCCACTGCTACCCCTGCATCTAATGATTTGGTGACCTGGTCGTAGAAGGCCACCAGGTTGGTCTGACAGGACCTGCCTCTAATGAACCCATGTTGGTTGCCCCTAAGCATAACCTCTCCTGCTGGCCCCTTGTGGACATGCGCCAGAATAATTCTCTCAAAAACCTTACCCAGGATCGAGGTAAGACTAACTGGCCTATAGTTTCCTGGGTCTTCCTGCCTCCCTTTTTTGAAGATGGGAACCACACTGGCCCTCTTCCAGTCCTCTGACACCACACCAGAGCACCACGAGTGCTTGTATAGCCGTGCTAGGGGTCCCACAATGACCTCAGCCAATTCCCTCAGCACTCTGGGGTGGAGATCGTCAGGACCAGCTGATTTAAATACATCCATTCCCTCCAGAAGTTCCCTAACTAGATCCTCACTAATCCTTGGCCTAGGTGCACCTCTCCTGGGGCCTGAGGGGAGTCTGGGGGCAGGGGTGGCTGTTCTGGTCCCTGCTCAGGAAAATGGAGGCAAAGAGATCGTTAAATAGGTTAGCTTTGTCGTCTGGTGTGACGACCAAATTTCCTAGCGTGTCTTGCAGGGGCTTCATGTTACCCGGTACCTTCTTTTTGCCCCCTATGTATTTAAAAACGGACTTCTTGTTGTCCTTGATCCAGGAAGCTAGTCCCAGTTCCACCTCTGCCTTGGCATCCCTGACCGCCCCCCTGCATCCCTGAGCAACCGCAGTATAGTCCTTCCGTGGTGATGGCCCCTCCCTTCCATTGGGTGTGCGCCTCCCTTTTAGTTAGGAGACACTCCCGGATGCTTTTGGTGATGGGAGGCAGCATGTCGTGGGGGAGTGAGGTGAGGGGGGTACCTGTGAGCGGGGCTGGCTTGCAGAGAGTGCTGTAGAGTGGGTGGGGGCTGGGGGGGCTCTGGCGGGCACCCAGAGCCAGCTCCTCCCGCACCAGGCAGGCTTTGGGGTGCCCATCTGGTAGGGCCGCGATGCCAGACTCCAGCGCCAGGCGCAGCACATCCAACTTCTGGCTCGACTCCGTCAACTTTGCCTGGGCCTGGCACAGGAAGAAGGTAGGGGAGTGAGATGGGCATCCCCATACCCCAACCCGCCCTTGGATCCTAACATCCCAGCTCCTGACCCCCATACCCCAACCCAACCCAACCCCCCTGCTCCCAGATACACCCCCACACCCTGATCCACAGCCAGACCCCCCCATGCCCCTGGGATCCCACCCCCTAATACCCCATTCCTGACCCCCCACTGCCCCACCTGCACACCCCAATACCCCAACCCTCCACATACCCGACCCCCATGCTGATACCCATCTTTGACAACCCCAGTCGCCTAATATTCCACCCCCAACCTCCTCCACCATCCAGAACCCCCATACCTGACGCCCTGCCCCCCACCCCCCAGGGAGAAGGGGCCAGTGGTGATGGGGTGGGGGACGGGACACCATGCCTTGAAAGTGAGGAGAGGAGGACTGTACCACAGCAGTGAAGGGCAGGGGGAATGTACCTCATTGGTGGTGGGAAGGATAGATTGTACCATGGCACAGGGATGGGGGGGCATGCCTCCTAGGTGGTAGGACAGGTATATATGGGGCCATAGCACAGCAGTGGAGAGCTGGGGGAGCACCCCACACTGACAGTGGGTAAGAAGGGAAGGGGGGGGTTGTACCATGGCAGTGTACATGGTGGGGGGGAACCATACCATAGCAGTGGAGCTGGGGGGACACTGGCAGTGTGGGTGACAGGTGCAGGGGGACTGTATCATGCTGGCAGTGGAAGGGCATTGGGGGCCATACCTCTGTGGTTTGTGGGAGGGCACTGTACCACGGTGGGGTGGGAGCCATGGTACCTCAGTGGCCATACTGACATCAGGGCATGTGGTGCAGGGGCTGCGATACCTTGATGGCCATGGGAAGAAGTGGAGGTTGTACCACGAGAGTGCAGGGGGAGAACAACAGTACCAGGCTGGTCGTGGGTGGGGACTATACCACAGCCCTGTGTTTGTGAGCGTGAGGGACTGTACCATGTCAGCAGTGGTGGGGAGGCTGTTAGGGTACCAGGTTGGCTGTGGGGGGCTGTACCATGCCAGTGGGGGGAGACCATACCACACTGGCAGTGGGAGATATGGGGGGAGGCATGAGGGCCATGGTGCCTCCATGGCTATAGGTGTGGGGTGAGAGTTGAGACTAAACTATGGAAGTGGGGTGAAGAGGCATCATACCTCGTTAGTGGCACGCCGGTCCTGCACCTTGCTGGAGCCAGAGCCAAGCAAGCGCAGAGCATTCTTAGCACCCTCGGCCACAGCCAGCTCCACACGAAAGTGGTGCCACAGCTCCTCCACCCGGAGCTCTGCACAGCTCAGCTCCCCCGCGCCTGCCAGACACATGGACACCTCGTCAGAACGCAGGGCACCCTCCCCCCAGACCTGCCAGGACACGCCCCCCTCAGGGCCACAGCTCTGGGCACATGGACACCCCCTGGGCCCGGGCCTGCAGGACACAGAGATCCCATCAGAGCCATAGCTCAGCCTCCCTAGGCCTGCCAGGCACACACAGCCTGTCAGATCCATTACAGCTCAGCCCCTGCTGGAAACACCACCCCACATCAGCCCCAATATATGGGGGTGCGGCTGGAGCTAGTGGGGGGGCAAGGGCCACATACACACGCACTCCCCACCCCCAGAGCAAGGTAATAGTGCAGTCATGCACACACACATACACATGCTGACACACCCCAACCACATGGGTGTGGCATGTGTACACATACACAGATGACCCAGAGACATGAGGTGTATGTCTGTGTCTGTCCTGAACACCTGGGTTCTGTGTCCATGTGTTAATGGGTCTGGGACACAGGTGGTGCCAGCTGCTAGGGAATCAATGGATGGAGTCTCCCCGCCCTCCTGTCTGGGCTCCCTGCCATATCGATCTGGCTGGCCAGAATCCCCAGTGCCCAACCCTTCTCGGGCAATGGACCTGCACCTGGGAATCCTCTCCCAGTGCAGCTGCCTCTGGGATGGGGCCCACTGGGGGCTGGGTATGCAGCTGCCTCTGAGGTGGGGTACTGTAGCTACTTCCACAGGGAGATGGATGTTGGGGGCACTGGGGGTGTCATACCCAAGAAATGGAAGTGTCACATCCTGCCCCCCCAACCTATGAGGTTGTCATGATTTGAGGTCAGGACTTGAGAGATGGGGGTGTCCCTCCCACCCCACCTGTGAGATCTCAGGTGCTGGAGGCAGGGCCTGGGCCATTCAGGCATCCCTCCCAGCTGCCCTCTCCACCCTATCTGTAGGGTTGAGGGAGACAGGGGTAGGGCCTGAGTGATATGGGCAGGACCTGGGCTGCTACCCCTGCATCCCACCCTCACTGTGGGGTTGATGGGGTCAGGAGCAGGGCTTTGGAAGTGTGGGTGGGGTCTGTACTGTTGGTGGGTGGCGCCTGGACCACAGGGACATCTGGCAGGGGAAACGCCATATATCTGGGTCCATGAAGGCAGTTTTCCTTAAGTGTACCCAGGGATAACTGTTCTTCTGGTGTGGTTTAGTACCCACCAAGGTGTACTTTATGGAAATGGGAGGCTTCTCCCTAGCTTGCTTCTGCAGCCATATGGCTGAAGACAAGCAAAATTTGGGGGGGATCCAAACCCCAAGCCTGCACATAGGATGCCTGCTTTAAGACTTTTAAAATATCTGAAGCCCCTGGTGGGGGTGGAGGATGTTTGCTGGTTTTAAAGCCACTTATAGTTCTGGACTGACTCTCAGATTTGGACTTGACTTGGCTGATTTGGCTTGGAACACAAAAAAATTCTTTAAATAAAAAAAAATAAATCTCTGCCTCCTTCCCTCCCTTGCTTGCTCCGAGGGCCTTATGGCTAAGGGCAAGCAAAACATGAGGGCATCCAAACTTCTGGGCTTGGGCACACAAGTAGGATGTCTGCCAAAGATTTTGGAAACATTTGAAGCTCCAGGTGCAGGTGGAGGACGTTTGCCGGTAGTAGGGCCACTTATGGTTCTGGACTCTTGGATCTGGAATTAATTTGACTAATTTGGCCGTGGATACAAAAGGCCCGGGGAGTGTGGGCAGCACCTGAGGTCTTAGGCGTGGGGCCTGGCCCATGGGGGCATCCCTCCCTCCCCACCCACCCACCTGTGGGGTCATCAGGGTCCGGGGGAACAGCTCCAGCCTGCAGCGCCTTGCGCATCTGCATGCGGATGATGTCAATCTTGGTCTTGCTGTCCTGGAGCATCTGCTGAGCCGTCTGCAGCAGCTTCCGGTCCTGGGTGGGTGGGGGGCAGGGGCAAAGGAGGGAGGTGAAGGGGTGCTACCTGAGCCCAGCCCCCCCAGGGACCTTCACTCTCTGGCACTGCAGGACCCTGCCCCAGACAGGCCCTTATGCCCCCCACACCTCCTTCCCCCATGAGTTTTGGGGGGCAGGGGGGGTGTCACAAGTTTGGCATGGCTCAGATGCAGCCACCAGCAATTGCCCCCCTCCCCCACAAGCCGCTGCCCTCTTTCCCAGGTCTACACAGGAGGCTTGGGGGGATAGGGGGTCCACTGGTGTCAAAGCCCCTCCAGGATGTCCTTCCTGGCTGGGGGGGGATGTAACCCAGGGTTGTTGGGCAGGGCTCACCTCAGAGCTGGGGGCATGACTAAAGGCTGGGGGAGGGGCTTGCCTTGGAGGCAGCCTTAGCATAGGTCTGGGCCATGTCCTGGGTGGGCTTGGGGGCAGTGTCAGAGACCTGGGGGCAGCTCATCTTGGAGACTCTGTTGGCCTAAGACTAGCTCTTGCTTTTGCGGGGAGGGGAGGGGCATAGGATGGGGGGTGAGGGGCTGCAGGAGTGTGGCCAGGGACAGGATCATGTTGTGAGGAGGAGCTACAGGGCTATAGGCATGGCTAACGGCATGGAGGCAGGGCCTACCTTGGAGCCGCCATTGACTTTGGCATAAATCATGTTGTGGGGCAGCATTACAGGGTTGGGAGTAAGGCTGTCAGGAGGGGGCATGGCCAATGGTCCCAGGAGGAGCTCACCTTGGAGGTGACACATTGATATACATCTAAATCATATTCTCGGGTGGAGCTATAGGGAAGGGCCACAGGGGCAAGGCTCACCTTGGAGGCACCATTAGCGTAGGTCTGAATCATGTTCTCGGCCCCCTGCTTCACCTTGAGCTCGATGTTGAGCTGCTTCTCCAGCCCGGCCAGGCGGCTCTCGGCTGCAGCTGCGCGGCTCTGGCTGCCAGGAGACTGCGGGGCATCTGCAGGGGACGGGGAGCAGCTCCATGTGGATGAAGCCCAGCATCCAAAGCCCCTGTTATACCCAGCTCATGATGCCCCACCCTAGATCTGGCTGCATTTCAGCACCAGGCAGGGGCCCTGCTATATCCAGCCACAATGCTCCACCCCAGAGCTCACTGCATCTTAATGCCAGCCAAGGGGCCCTGTTCTACCCAGCTCCTAACACACTGTCCCAGGACCAGCTGTGGGGCCCTGCTATACCCAGCCCCAATCCCCCACCCTAGAGCCAGCTGCATCTTGGGCCTTTGTTTTTCTGGCCGTTGAGGGAATGTCTGCGTCACTTCCTGCCTGTGGAGGCCGGATTCTCTCGGCTGCTTCCTGTTATGAAACCATGTGGGAGGGTGTCAGGGGCAAGGCCCAGGTTCTTGGGGAGGAGGGGCATGAAGGTGGGGGGGACTTCTGTGTTGGGACCCCCAGAGAGGAGTCCCAGTATAGCCAGTCCCTACTGAGAGGTACAGGCAGCTCCCAGGACTCGAAGCCTGGATACACCCCATGCTCAGGCACCGACCTGAGTCAGCCATGACCTCGGACACTGCCCCCTGCCCCAATTCTCTGTGCCGCGCTGCCCCGCCCCCTTTTGCTCCAGCCCCCCTCCCAGGTACCAAACCCCACCCCCAATGCCCAAGACCTTGTTATTGGGCTCCAGGCCTTGCCCCCAGGTCCTCCAGGCCTTGAGACCCACCCACCCATGCCCCAAGCTCTGCCCCCACACCCGAGCCTCACCCACCTGGGTCATCAGGCGCCTCCTTGACCACGATGTGGGCATCGAGGCTGCGCAGGCGTTCATGCAGGTCGCGGAGGCGCCGGACTGAGCCCTTAAGCAGCCCATCCACACTGGCCTGATGGCGCCGGGCGGTGGTCGCACGTCGCAGGTTCTCTGCCCCCTCCTTTAGCTTCAGTTCCTTGCGGATCTCACGCCGGATGCGCTCCCGCTCCTCGTCCAGCCGCTGCTGCACCCCTGGTGCAGCCAGGTCCGGAGCCCCCCCAGGCCCCAGCCCCAGCACTGCCAGCACCGAGCCGGGGGCCTCGCCCTGTGGGGAAAAGTGAGGGGCTGGGGCAAAAGCTCCAGTACTGAGCTGGGGGGAGATTGAGGGGTTTAGAGCTGGGGGCAAAGCCCTAAGACCCTCCCCCCAATACCCCCAGCACTGAGTTTGAGGCCTCACCCTGGGGGGCACATGGGGAGGCTAGAGTTGGGGGCACAGACCTGAGACCCTCACCAACCAGTCCCTGCCAGCCCCAGTGCCACCAGCATCAAGCTGGGGCCCTTGCCCTAGGGGACCACACAGGAGAGGCGTGGGGCCCAGGGAAGCAAACCAGGGGGAGCAAAGCCCCAAGACCCCCACCCCCAGCCCTGATCCCTGCCCAGCCCCAGCACCCAACCGGGGCTGAGATGGAAGTGGGGGTAGAGCCAGAGTGGGGTGGTAGAGTCCTGAGATTCCTCCCAGCAACCAGCCCTGCCCATCCCCCCCCCACTCCCAGCACTGCCCTGGGAGGGGGCAAAAGGCTGTGTTAGTACTAGAGACACAGGCCTGACACCCCCCGCCCCCAACACACAGACACACATCAAGCCCTGGACAGGAGGGTTAGAGCAGGGGTCACAGCCGTGCCCCCAGATCCAGCTCTATCTGCACCAACTCTGCCCCCTTGTTCGGGAGAGACGGAGGGAGGTTAGTGCAAAAGGGGGCACAGATCTGACCCACTGAACATGGGCTGCGATCACTGTGTCTTGGTTTCCCCATTTGCTGGGGGCAAGGGAAAACAAGCTTTGTTTGGAGATACTGAGAGGATCTCAGCCTGGGTGGCCTGTATAGCACCCAGATCATCCTGATCCCAGCCTGGGGGACTGTACAGTGCCCAGAGCCCCCTGATCCTAGCCTGGGGGGTCTGGACAGCACCTGGGACAATGAGGCCTGGCTCCTTCACCCCAAGCTGCAGCACAAATGACACCTGATCTGCTGAAACTAAGCCCCGGAAAGGCCCTGACTTCCTGATATGTCCCACCCTGGCAGTTCCCCTAGTGTCTGGTTTTACCCCATATCTTTCCCCAGCCCAGCCCCTACCCTAGAGACAGCCACGCAAGGGTCTGTTGTATTCAGCTGCCAACATGTTCTACCCCAGAAGCAGACACATACCAGGACACCCAGACCCAGCCCAGGTTGTTTTCCCGCCTGCCAGTCTTCCCATATCCCCAGAAGCCTCTTTAGAATTGGCAATGCCCCCCTCAAGACATGGCAGGTAGCAGAAGAGGGGAGCTACTGGGGGCAGCAGACTGGTGCCCTCAATCTTGCCTCCCCAGGGCCACAATGCAGGGCAGAGTTGGAGGAGGGGGCAGTGGCTTCCTCTCCACCACTCCCTGGCCCTGGATGTGGCTGTAGCTGGGGAGGAGCTGCCCCCCACACTCACACCGGTACCTCAGCATCGTGCTCAGATCCCGTGTCCGGGTCGGAGAAGGACATCCCAGCCCCAGTCCTGGCCCACTGGCCGTCTGCTCCACGCCCCAGGGCTTCCTGCCACTAGAACTGAACCCCGTCCCTTCCCCCGCAGCCTGCATGTCACTAAAAACCACTTCCCCTTCCCGCCGTGTGCACAGAGCAACTTGCTGTGACACCCAGCCCCCACTGCCAGTCCAGCCACCGAGGGGTTAATAGGGCCCAGCCCACAATCCAGCTGCCAAGAGGTTAAGGGGCTCCAGCCTCCCTACCCCATCCCACACACTGTCAGGCCCAGCTCCCAAAGGGTTAACGGGGACCCCTCACCCCCATGGCACAGGACCAGGGCCTGGAATGACCTCATCAGAAGTGCAGACCCCCACTCCAGAGCCAGCTGCATCCCAGCATAGAGGGTCCCTGTTATACCCAGCCCCAGCACCCACTTGAGCCAGTCGCAGCTCAGTACCAGTGAGCGTCCCTGCTATATCCAGTCCTGACTTTGACCCCAGAGCAAGGCGCATCCCAGCACTAGTGAATGCCCCTGCTATATCCAGCTCTAATGTCCCACCCCAGAGCCAGCCTAATCTCAGCAGCATTAAGGATCCCCATTACACAACTCTCAGTGTCCCAACCCAGACCCAGCTGCATCTTAGTGCCAAAGAGGGTCCCCATTATATATAGCTCCCAATGTCCTGAGAGCTGCATCCTAGCACAAGTGAGAGGCCCTGTTACACCCAGCCCCAGTGTCCCACTGCAGAGCCAGCTGAATCTCAAGACTGGGCCAGGGACCCTCAGCTACTTTGGCAGGGTAAATAATCAGGGCCCTTGCCCCTACACCTATACCCATCAGCAGGGCTGGGCACCAGGATGTGGGGGGCAGGACCTTCCTTTTTCCTTCCTCTGTGGATAGCACCGGAGCTGGAGTGGGGTAGGCAGCAGTTGCCTTGGAGACAAAGGAAAGTACCTCAGGTCAGGGGCACATGTAGTTGGACTCCTAGGTTCATCTCAGTGGGGGGCAGTGCCTGGCAACCCCAATCCCGGCATGGGGGGGGGAATCTGTCCAGTGCCTCTCCAAGGCCCCATGCTTCAGTTTCCCCCTCGCTCCGCCCCACCATGGAACCCAGATAGGGAGGGGGTGGCAGGAAGCAGAGTCTCCATGGGCTGCCCAGGCTCACTTTGGTGATGGTGCCCCCCCATACCCCTTGACTCCACCCCATGACCTACCCCAGGCTCTGCCCCCCAGAGTGGCTCTGGGAGGGGAAGGGGCCCCAGGGTGCCCTGCTGCACCCCCCCACCCCCAGCTGGGTCTGGCCGTGGCACCCAGAGCTTGGTTGGCTCCAAGGCTCATTGTTGGCGGGTTGATGAAAACCCCTTTGTCCTGCTGATTGGAGGGGGGGGGGGCACCAGTCCCTTCCTGTTGCCTGCCTCCTCCCAGCCTGGGCCTGGCTGGACATGGGGGGGTGGGGAAATCAGCCCAGGAAGCTGTATTCTGCCCTGATGCTGGGCATGAGGCCTGGAGCAACCCCCATAGGGCCACTGCCCTCCCAAAGGAGGGAGAGAACCCAGACATCTGGGCTCCCATCCTTCTGCTCTAACCCCAACAAATCCCACTCCCCTCTCAGAGCAAGGAGAAAACCCAGGTGCCTGGAGTCCTCCCAAACCAGCCAGGCCTCCACTGCCTTCCCAGAGCAGAGTGACAACCCAGCCATCTGGACTCCCAGGTCCGCCTGAGATTCCCAGCAGCTGAAGGGTTAATCCCTAGCTCCACCCCCTCCCTTACCCCGCCCCCAGGGCAGGACTGGCCTTGCCTCTGGAGAGCAGGGGAAACTGAGGCATGGGGGCAGGACTAACGGCCTGGGTGTGTGCCCCCTCTCTAGGGCTGTGTGGGGTCAAACCCACCCCATGGGCCACTGTGAGGGGCAGCTTGGGGCCAAAGGTGTCCCCCCTCCGCCCCTGGGCAGCTTGCTGGCTGGGATCAGGCTAGGAAGGGTTTGAAGGGCCAGTTCCTGAGCTGGGGGGCCCTGGCTGGGACTACCCCCAGATCCTGGCCTGGCCCGGCCCGGCCCACAGTCGGTAGTGGGGGTGGTAAGAACAGCTTCCAGGACTCCTGGGTTCCCAGCCTAGGGGGCAAGGAGACACTCTGGTTTTCCTAAGCAGGACATGGCTGGGGGTGGGGAACAGCTCCCCGGACACCTGGGTTCCTTGCCTGGGGTGGGCTAAGTGCCAGGGATAGTGCCCCCTGCAGCTGCTCCACCCCAGAGGTTGGGTACATCCCCCTCCCCTAAAGTGGGAGCATCAGAGCCAGGTGGAGGGGTGGGTTTGGCTGGCACTGCCCCAACCCCTCAGGTATAGAAAGAAGCAGCCTCCAGGACTCCTGTGTTCCCTGCCTGAGTGGGCAAGGAGATGCCCTATCTCTGCTGTCACCCCAGCCTACTCAGTGCCTCAGTTTCCCCAGCATGATGGGGGCAGGGAGAGGGCAACCCCATGCTCAGGAAAAGGTGGTGGGTTGGCACTGGGGAAGAGGTAAGTGCCACCCTAGTCATCTCCCTCCAGGCTTCTTGCCCCATGGCCCAGCACCCCAGAGGGAAATGTCACCCTGAAGCCCCAGACCAGCCACTCCACCTGCCCTTCCCAGAATCCTTTACTTAGGCTGGCCCCAGCTCCCAGCATGCTTTGCATTGGGGGAGAGGGACCACAGGGACCTAGTCTTCGGGTAGCTAGTGCCCCTCCCTCCTCTCGCTCCAGGCATCCCAAAAGCTGGTCTGCAACCATCCCACAACAGAACCCAGGCATCCAGAGCCCCCCAACCCCAGCCCAAACTCAGGGCCTGCAGTAGCTGTGCCATCAGGGCCTGCAGGCACCAGGCAGTGCCAGGGGGATGGGCATCTATTTGCATACATTTGCATGGACAGGACATGCGCTGAAGCACAGTCCTGAGCCTAGGGTCTGTACCAGGTGCTGTACAGAACAGCAAAGCGCTCCCAGACCAGCTCATGCCCCTTACAGAACCCAGGTATCCAGGAGCCAGGCCCCCTCCTTCACCCCACCACAGAGCCCAGGTGTCCCAGGGAGGGGCAGCCCCTCCTTCAGCCCATCACAGAACTCAGGTTTCCGGGAGCTGCACCCCCAGCCATGTCCATCCATCCCAGCAGGTGGAGTGAAAGCCCCTCCCCCACAGTGGAGGCACCTGCAGCTGGCCCAGCCTGAACTCCTGGGTTTCTAGCTCCCTAGATGTGCCTCCCTGCCCCCCACCCCAGAGCACTACATGCATGGGCAGGACATGCCCTGAAGCCGGGGAAATGCCCCGGGTCAGGGGGCGGGGGCAGGAGCTGAGGGTGCTGCCAAGACCCGATCGATGACGCTGATGACCCAGGCACGGGCTTTTTATAGCTCATTGATCTGCAACTGAGAACCTCCTCAGGGAGCCCAGGATGCCTGGGTTCTGGGAGGGGGGCTGTGGTGGAGTAGAAGTGGGAGGGCAAGGGGGCTGCTGACAACTCAGGCACCTGGAACCCATGGTGGGGTGGAAAACAGCCCTGTGAAGGTTGGGGAGGAAGGGAGGCCCCCCCCCCAGACACCTGCGTCCTATTTGCCCCATAGCTTGGCCTCTCTCTGTGCCCCGTGCCTGCAGCAGGTGAGGGGCACCCCCTACATCACCTTCTCTTAAAGGGGAACCCCCCCATGAGGTCTTGCACCCTCAAGACAGTGCCAGAAGTTGGATGGAGGGTACGATCGTCCCACCCCCATCCCAGGGGACCTACAGGGACCACAGCAGCCTACCCCCCCCCTCCAGGATTGGAGCTCTATGGGGATGGGGGCAGGGCTTCTCTTACCTTCCTGCTCCCCCTCCCACCCATCGAATGCTGGAGGGCAGCTCAATAGGGTCTGGAGCCCTTTGACTTTTCACCTCTCCCCCAGGGCAGGATCATATAGGGGTTGCCCTGCCCCCACAACCCCTGCAAGGCATGGAGACCCTGCTGCCCTGGATGCCAGTGGGGTGTGCTAGGCAGGGCTAAGCTGAGGGCGTGCCCCCCCTCATGCCATGCAGGGGCCCTCTGGGGGGGATGATCCTGGGTCCCCCCATGCCTCCAAGGGGGGGCCGTTGCAAGCAGGCGGGTTCCATCCCCAATGGGGGCAGGGGATCCCCCACCCCCTGCCTGCCCCACATGTGCACGGGGGGCAAAAGGAACCCCCCAACCGTTACCTGCCCCGACTCCTCGGCCATGGCCGCTGCCTCGCCGGGGGCCGCCGCCCCACCCTCACCGCATCCCCGCCGCCTCGATCTGGGCCGGGAGCCGAGCCCAGTGCCCCGGGATGGCCGGGGGGGGGCAGGGGGGCGTTGCAAAGGTGCTGGCGTTCGATCCGGTCCCAACGTTCGATCCGGTCCAGGCAGCGTTCGATCCGGTCCGTGTGTGCGTTTCTGCCCCCTCCTTTCCCTTCCCGGTCTAACTTGGCCAGTCACGTGACGTGGGGGGGAGCAGGGCTAGCTGCAGCTGCGAGGGGCGGGGGTGATGCCGGCCGGGAGATGGAGGGAAGGGGGGGCTGCAGCTGTTGCCCCCCAGCGTCACATCTGCGCTCTCCGAAACAGATTAGAGGGATTAGGAGCGGGAGGCGCTCGGCGCCCCCACCCCGGCACGGCCTAACCCCGCTTGTCCCCCAGGTCCTGGGGGACGCTTCTTCTGGCCCGAGGTCTTCTCCTTCCGCGGGGGAGGGCTGGGATCACCGCCGGGCTCCCAGCCCCACCCCCGCTCTAGCCCCTTCCCTCATCCCCCACCCACTCCCTTGCCAGAGCGGGAAAAGGACCCAGGCGTCCAGGCTTTCACCCGCCCCCTCCCCCACCCGGAACTGAGTGAGACCCCTGGCGGCCCTCCCCAACCACTCGCCTCCCAAAGCCGGGAGGGAACCCAGGCGTCCGGGGTCCCAGCGCCCCCCGCCGCCTCTGCTGCTTTTTCCATTGCATCCCACTGTCCTGCCCTCCAACCACTCCCCCATCCCAGCAGCAGTGGGCTACAGCAAGGGCGCTGCTCCGATGCCAGCTGGCAGTGTTGGGGGTCGGGGGGCAGTGCCAAGACCCCCCTTCTCCCACCCAGGGGGCCTGGAGAGCTCAGGGGCACCCCCCGCGCCTCTGGCACATGCACACACACACGAGACTCAGGCGTCCGGGTCTGTCTCTCATCCCCCCGCAGGATTCCGGATCTCTCTCACCCCCCAGGCATCCGGACAGTACCCCACCCCCTCCCGAGGCTGTTGAGCCCTTGATCTAGTTCCTCCCAGGCAATCGGGGCCAGGCCGAGCCGGGGGAGCCTCCCTGCTCCCAGCCCCCCACCCCCGCAGAAGCCCCTGCCAGATCCAGGGAGTCCTTGAGATGTAGGTCAGAGCCGGGAGGAGGAGGCTGCCGCAAGATCAAAGGGGCTTTGTTCCCGGTTGGAGGGGAGGGTGAAACAGACCAAGCCCCTGGCCCTGAAGCTGGCCAAGGGGCAGCTGGGATGAGCCTGGCACAAAGTCCTGAAGTCAGGACAGCGGGAGCGGGGCTTTTGGGGGTCCCATCCAGCCTAGCCTTCAGCTCCAGGTGGCCCGGATGTTGCCTAACTCAGCCCAGGGTTCTTCTCAAGACTTACCCCCACACTTCTCTAACCCAGGTCCCAGGCCCAAGCCCCTGGTCGGGAGAAGTTCCTCATCTCCAGCCTCAGTCTCCCCCCGCTGCAGTCTGAGCCCATTGCCCTGCATGGTGTGCCTGTACAGCACCCTACACCTGGAGAGGCACAGGGAAGGTCCTGTCTCCATCTAGCCGCCCCCTTCAGGGACTAGCAGGCTGGGATCAAATTCTCCCTCACCCTGCTAGTCTCCAAATCAGCCCAGCCCGTCCTTCCCCGGCTGCACTGGTGCCTCTGATAGCAACCACCGGAATCCCAGCTACATTCAGGCCTGATCCCAGCCTGGGAGTCTTACAGCACCTAGCACCGCCCCCGTCCCGGCCTGGAGGTGCGCACAGCACCCGGCACCCTCCAGCCTGGGCTCTGCGCAGCCCCCGGGACTAGTCCCCAGAGCGGCCCGTCGCAGCGCCACACCACTGCACCAGCCCCTGGGGGAAGGGCAGGAATCTGTTCGGGCCACACCCCTAAGGGGCGGGCTGTTCCGTAGCAAACGGCCCCGCCCCCCCAGCCACGTGACCTTGCCACATCCCGCGGCCAAACCCGCTTCTTCGGCACCGCTCCCTCCAGGCCAGGCCCCGCCCCTGCTTTCCTTTAAGGCAGGCCCCCGTGAGGGGCGTGGCCTCCCCCCGGCCAATAAACAGCGGCCGAGCGGGGACTTCGGTAGCCTCCGGAGCCTGCACGGAATCTGATTCTCCGCGTCCCGGTTAAACTAGTCGGGGTACCAGTCCGAAGTGGATCAAGGGCGCCTCCGCACAGAAACACAGCCGCCTGGCAGAGGTCACTCGGCCTTATTTTTCTCCCCCCACTCCCATTAATTGCTGGTTAATTGCACTACAAATAATTGGGAATAAATTAAAACCTGACAGGAGCTGGCCCCAGCCTGGGGGCCGCTGGGGGCTGGCAGGGGGGCTCCGAAGTGCGGGGTTGGGGGGGAGAACTGGGAGCCTCCGGCTGCCTCTGGGAGACGAGTTGGGGCTGGGGGGGTGTTATGGGAAGAGCGATGGGAGTCAGGGCTCCTGGGTTCTTACACCGTCCCGGGAGGAGGGTGAGAGCAAGGGGGTGGGCCCGGGAGCCGGGATGCCTGGGGTCTCTCCCACTCTGGGAAGAGAATGGGGTGGGTGAAGGTTCCTGGGAGCCAGGACACTGGGTTTTCTTCAGCTCTGGGAGGTGTGTGGGAGTCAGCAGGTGGGGGCTGGGTACCCAGCTGCCTGGCTTGAACTCCCCAGACTGCCCTTCAGCTTTTAGAGCTGGGCTTAGAGCAGCAAACTTGAAGCTTGGACACCTGGGCTCACCCTGCAGGTCACCAGGAAGCTCCAAGAGACCCTATCCAGTTGTTCTGACAGCCCTGATCCCAGCCCCTGGGACCCCCAGAGACCCCTGCCCAGTCACTCCTCCTCCATCTGCTCCCGGACCTCCAGGGGCAATGTCTCATAGAGGGTGTCTTCCACCACCAAGCCGCTCCGTCGCAGTGCCCTGCACCTCCCCAGCTGTGCAGGCAGGGCTTCTAGCCGGTTCCCCTCTAGCTCCAGTCGGGTGAGGGTGGCAAGAGCCCCAACACGAGGGGACAGGGCCGAGAGTTTGTTGCGCCCCAGCAGCAAGGTGGTGAGCCGGTGGCAGAAGAAAACCTCATCTGGCAGTGTCTCCAGGGCGTTGGAGGAGAGGCCCAGATGTCGCAGGTTCTGCAAGGCACCCACACCCGGTGGCAGCTCCCGAAGGCAATTGTGGGTCAGGTCCAGACGACGCAGTGTGGTGCAGAAGAAGAGGGCGGCAGGCAGCACCTGGACCTCATTGTGGCTCAGGTCCAGCTCCTCTAGGCCCCGCAGCTTCCGGACATGCTCAGAGAGGCAGGCAATGCGGTTGTGCCAGAGGCGAAGGATGGCCAACTTCCGGCAATGCTGGAGACTCACCATCTCCTCCACTGCTTGCAGCCGGTTGCCCTTCAGATCCAGCTCCCGCAGGTCCCCCAGGCTGAAGACAGCGTGGGGGACCCTCTCCAGCCCACAGCTCAGCAGTGCCAGCTCCCGCAGCCCCCCCAGCTTCTTCAGGGTGTTAAGGGTCACCAGGCGGATGCCGGCGTTGTGGATGCAGAGCCGCCGGAGATGTGGCGAGAGCATAGCCAGGCCTGGGGGCACCTTGGAGATCTCGCTGTGCAGGGACAGCGCCTTGAGGTTCCTCAGCTCCCGGAGGTTCTCCAACACGCCACCTGCCTTGCCTCCCATCTCCAGCCCGCAGAGCCCAGAGAGGTGCAGCTCTTCCAGCCCACGGAGGGCATAGACCCATGGCGGCATCTCCCGCAAGTCCTCAAAGGTGGCCATGAACACCTTGAGATGGTCACGGAGGAAGACCAAGGAGGAGAAATGCACCTGGGCTGGGCAGTTTACCAAGGCCAGCTCTTGAAGACGGCCCAGCTGGGTCACAACAGGTGGGATGTCAATGTCTCCCAGCGCCTCAAGGGTCAAGGCCTCCAGCTCAGGCAGCTCAAAGACCGCATCTGGCAGGCCCGGGAGGGAGGCCAGGTGCAGCTCCAGCCGGCCCCGGGTGTTCTGCTGGAGCCTCTGTCGTAGCTTCTCCACTGGCCACTCATGGTTGAGCTTGAGCCTCTTGAGCTTGCCCTCACTGGTCTCAGAGAGGAAGACAGCCAGGCGGCGGGCATAGAGTGAGTCCGACTGATCCACCAGGTGCAGCATGAAAGCCAGGTCATTCCGGACATCTGGGATGTCCCCCATGCCCGTCTCGGCCCGTGCTGCCCGGAATGAGTACACCTTAAGTGGGCGGTGGAAGACCCAGTAGAGCGTGTAGATGCAGGTGGAGCCATAGGCTGCCAGGACGCCCAGGTATCCCAGAGCCAGCTTGGAGAAGAGATGGGCTTTGGTGTGGTGGCAGCAGAAGCTCCCAGCACCTGCTGCACCCCCTGGGGCCACGTGGCAGGGCACAGAGCCCCGGATGGTACTCACCAGGGCAGCACTGTAGGCCACAATGACCACAAACTTCAGCACCTTGACCACGGCCTGGCGCAGGTACATGGTGTGGAGGATGTCTCCCTGCTCCACATGGAGCCGGAACTTCCTCACCTTCTCGAACAGTGCCCGGGCCTGCTCCACTTCCTTGCGGTCCAGCAGCATTGACGGGGGCTCGGGCCCCTTCTTCTCTGACATGGACAGAGCTGGCTCCAGCACTGGCCGAGACTCCCCCACCTCCTCCCTGGGGCTCCTCTGCTTCTTGCGGGAGCCTGGGGCATCCCCAGAGACCTCAGAGAGGGCCCGGGTAGTCCAGGGGGAGTCAAAGCACTTGGCCAGGATGGAAACAAAGTGCTCAATCTTGGAACTGGTGCCAGGGAACTTGAACCAGAAGGAGGTGCAGGCCATGAAGACCAGGGTGTGGATGATCACCAGGTAGGGGAAGTACTTGGGGTACCAGGGCAGGGCTGTCTCATAGCAAAGCTGGTTCACGAAGCCATACTGCTGCAGGTCCAGGTGGGGCCGGGGAGGAAGCTCCGGGGGAGGCCCTGAGGTGTTGGGGAGGTCCCGGGGTACAGCTGGGCAGGCAGCATCGCGGGGCAGGGGCAGGCAGATGATCTTGTCCTGGGTCACCTGAAGAAGGGGATGGAGAGGGGGTGAGGAAGGGGTGACTGAATAGGGGGAGAGAGGATGGCACCTCCATTGGTGGCCGGAAGGACCCCAAGGAGGGTGGGGGGGAAATCAATGGGAGGAGCAGGGAGGGGGTTGGGAGCCTGGTTGCCTTGGTTCTCCCCTTGCCTTTGGGAGGAAAGTGCAGCCCAGGGCTTAGAGCAGGGGTGATGGGGGGCGGGGGGGTAGGAGCCTGGACACCTGGGTTCCTACCTTCACCTGGTGGCCTTATTATCTGTGAATAGGAGGGGCTGTGCCCCCGGCGATGTGGCAGGGTCTGTTTTGTGGAGGGTCCCAGGCCAACCCCCCCACCTTGGAGCTCCAACCCCAGGAATCTCAGTTCCCCCCCATGACCCTAGCCCCTCTCCCACCTGAAGACCCGCCCCCTCCATGACCCTAGCCCATCCTTCATCTGTAGCGCCACCACTGAGCATCCCAGCCCCTTCCCTACCTGGAACCCCACCCCCAGGGACCCAAGCCCCTCCCCACAACCCCAGCCCCCGCATCTGGAGTCCCATGTCTACTGCCCCACCTGGAGGGTGCAGCCAAAGACCCCAATCATGAGCATGGCCAGGGCCAGGTATTCAGCCAGGACGTCCCACCAGGGCTTGAGCACACGAAAGGTGCTGGTCGGCTCAGCGAACTGCCGCAGCTCTGCCACTGGGATCATCCCGCCCCGGGGGACGGGGTGGGATGGGCGAGATGCAGCCACCTCTGGGGAATGGTGAACAAACAGCAGGTGAACAATGACACAGCCCAATTATTGCCTGCCTCCCCCACGCCCCCAAAATCACTGAATGCAGTCCCGGGGGGCGGGGAGGGGGGATGCAGCAGCCCATGGACACTAACACTGCCTAGTGATTAGCTTCCTCAGGGCTAAAAGCAGTCACCTCTGGAGTGGATCCCAGCAACTCCTGAACACTCACAGAGCCCAATGACTAGCTCCTGTAGCACTAAATGCAGCCACCTCTGGCATGGAGCGTAGCAGTAGATAAACAGCAACGCTGCTCAGCAGTGGCTCCCCCAGTGCTGAGATGCAGTCACTTCTGGGGTGGGTCACAGCAGCCCATGCACAGTCACAGGGCCCGATGACTCCTGTCTGCAGAGTTGGGATGCGGCCATCTCTGGGGCAGGATCCAATGGACTGTCACACTGCCCAGCAATGGTTCATCCAGTGTGAAAATGCAGCCACCTCTGGGAGGGATGCAGCCGCCCATGAACGCTTATACCACCTGGTGATTAGTTCCCCAGGGCTAAATGCAGTTGCCTCATGGGTAGATCCCAGCATCCCTAGCAGTGTTAGTGTTGCCTAGTGATTAGCTTCCCCAGGGCTAAATGCAGCTGCCTCTGGGGTGGATCCATCAGCACACAAAAATCAGTGCAACTCAGTAGTGGCTCTTCCGGCATGGAAATGAAGCCACATCTGGGATGGAACCCAGCAGCCCAGCACTGCCCACCCCAGCCCTTCTCCCACACTGAGATGCAGCTGGCTCTGGGTGGGGCACCACAGCATGACAGCCTGGAGCTGGAGGCAGCTGGGAGCCAGGGCTGGGCCCTGGAAGAGCCTGGGTGGGACTGGTGACTCAAGGCAGAAACTGGTAACTTTGCCTGGGTTCCCGCCCTGAGTGGGATGTCCAAGGACAACACATGGGGTGGGGGGCAGGGTCCCCCAGGCCTGTGACCCCTCCCCCCCATAGGCTCTGGGCAGTGGCATGGCTTTTCCCCAGAAGTGGCTGCATCAAGCCAGTTGCAGGGAGTATAGCCAGCCAGGCCCAGGGTCCAGCGGATTCCTGGCACCATAGCAACAGCCCGTCCCCATCTCCCAGGCAACAAAGGTGGGGGGAGGAGGGGTGATGGGTTAGGTCGGGTAGGGGGCTGAGAGCCCAGATACCTGGGTTCTTTCTTGTGGTCTCGGAGGGGGAGGGGGTCGGGACTGTTGGGTTAGAGCAGGTGGGCCAGAGCTCAGACACCTGGGTTCCCCAGTCCACGGGAGCTGCTGCCTCATCCCTGCCTCAGTTCCCCAGCTGTGGGAGCAGCGACCCAGCCCTCCCCTGCCCGGGCCCTGAAGCCGGAGCCCTCGCACCTGATGCGGAGCCCGGGCCTTGCCGGAGAGCGCAGGCCCAGCAGGGGGCGCCGCAGCAGGGAGAGAAGCCAGGCGTCCCGTCCCGGGGCTGCCAGCTCTCTCCTCACCCTGCTTTAACCAGTCAACCACACTCCCTCCCTAGAGCTGGGGAAAAGGACCCAGGCCCCCGGGCTCCCAGGGTGTTTGGGGCTCCGTGCTCTACCTCCCCCCAGCTGGAGGGAACCCAGCGTCCGAGGTCCCACCCATTCCAGACCCGGGAGAGGACCCCCTCTCTCCCTACCCTCAACCAGGGGGCAAATCCTGCCCACACCTCCGCCTCAGCCCCTCCCTCACCTGCCCTGGCGGGGCAGAACGGGTTCCGGCGCCCCCTACAGGGGCAAATCCGGAGCGCCCCCCCGGCGCTGGCGTCCTTCTCCTCCTCCCCCTCTGCTAGGGGGGTGGGAATCCGGATCACCGCCTCCTCCCCACCGGGGTAAATCCGGATCATTCCCCTCCCACGGGGGTAAATCCGGATCAGGAGTGCCCCCCGCACTCACTGGCTCCGCTGCCGCCGCCCGGAGGCGCGGTGAGAGGCGCTCGCACCCCCGGTGCCGCGGACAACCCGCTCCGGCTCCTGCCCCTGCCCCCCCCCACCCCGGGCCTGCGTGGGCGGAACGGGACGAGCCGGGACAGAGCCGCGGGGCGGGGTTGGGAGGCGCCCGGGTTCTCTGCCGGGGGAGCTGGGGCCGGACACCCGGGCTCTTTCTCCTGCAGGGGAGGGGGACTGGGAGGCCGGACGCCTGGGCTCTCCCCCGCGCCGGACACCTGGGCTCCCTCCTACGTCGGGGTGGGATGCGTTAAGCAGCACTGACAGGAGCAGAGCACCGGACTCCTGGGTCTCTCCCACCTGCGGGAGACCCTTCCCCCAGTACTGGCATCCCTGGCCCGAGCTGCTCTGAAATGCGGCTGCCTCAGGGGAGGGGGATTTCCAGCCCAGGGGTCTCTTCAGGCCTCACTCACCTCCCCCGGGGATGCGGCGGCTGCCCCGGGGCCTCCTCCAGCTCCTGGTTCCACCCGCAGTGGGTGCCTTGTCCGGGAAACCCGAGCCAGGCCGGGCAGGGGAGGCGAGTGGAGGGGACGGGCCCTAGGCCTGGGGGCTCCAGGTACCGGGAGGAGAGGCTGGCAGCCCGGGCGCCTGGGTCCTTCCCTGCTCTAGGGGGGAGTGGGACTGCGGGGGCTGAGGACCCAGATGCCTGGGTTCAGTCCTGCTCTGGGCGTCTCAGCTGGACCTCGAGCCCTCCCCCAGGTCTCCCTGGCAGGAGCCGACCAGCCGGTGCCTGGTCCCAGATAAGCTGCAGCCAAAGGGAACCCAGGAGTCCGGGTCTCCTGTCCTGCCCCCAGCTCTAACCACTTGTCCCCCCCCCGAGGTCTACGGTGCACTCAACCTGCCCCCAGCAAGGAGAGAACCGAGGCGCCGGGACCCCCCCAGTCTGGCCGCCCACGCAGGGGTGACCTCACCCGACCGCACCAGCCCAAGCCCCTAATTAGCTGGAAACAGCCACCTAGCCTTAAAGGGCCGGTGCCCGCCTGCCTCTGGGGCTCCCCCGGGTCCGGCAGGGGGCGCTCTCACTGCAAGCTGAGATGCTCCAGGGGGTGCTGGGCTCCACTCTAGTGGTGGCTGCATCTCCGCGAGGTGCCTCGAGCTGGGCAGGAACCCAGGTGTCCCAAAGCGGGGGAGGGCTGTAGGTCCAGACCTGTCAGCCCGTCACCACCAGGAGGCTGCGCTCTTCCCCCAGCAGTGCCCCAGGAAGATCGGACTCCGCTCGGGTTTCAAACCGGTTCGGCAGCCCCAGCCCCGAGGCAGCCGGGTCGCCGAGGGAACAGAAGGAAAGGGGGATTGAACTGGGGGGGGCGGTGCAGCGCCCCCTGGTGCCTCCTAGCCCAGCCCGACAAATCGAGGGGTCTCCCATCCAGATGCCGACCCGGCTCGACTCTGCTTAGCTTCAGCGCTGGTGTCATTGGCTAGGCCCACGCCGGACGCAGCAGCGCCCTCTTGTGGCGGCACCGATGAACTACGGCTCCCTCTTGCGCTCTCAGACTCCCCAGTAGAAGACCTACCTGGGGTATTTACCCTTCCCTTCCCAGGGCAGATCAAAGGACCAGTCTGACCTCCCCACTTCCTCAAGGGGCCCCTGCCTGGCCCTTTCCCCCTGCCCCTTGCCCCCCCCCGCCTGGGGAGCCAGGCCTGATACCCCAGGGCCCTGGATCTGCCCCTGCTGGGGGCAACTGGATCCTGCTGCACTGCCCAGGCCCAGGAAGAGGATTGGGGGTTGGGGGTTGGGGGTTGGGATGCCCTTGGCTGGCTGTGGAGGAACTCAGGAGTCCAGAGCAGGGCCTGGCTGACCAGGGCCCATCCAGTGCCAGACTGAGGGAGCTGAGATCACCGGGGAGACCCCCGACCAGTCCAGGCACCAGCCAGACTGTTCACACTGGGCTAATTGGAGACAATGGACTGGGCAGTACTGGCCAATGCCAATGGGTTAGTGCTGGATTCACTGGGTGGCACCAAGGGGAAGTGGATGGATGTGGTGATTCTTTACTGGGGACACTGGGATTGCTAGGGGTTCCAGGCTGTGCTAGGTGTAGCTGAGGACACTGGTTCTACTGGGCAGGATCGAGGGACTTGGGTTTTATGGGGTGGTTTTGAAGGATTCTGGCTTGACTGGGGGACACTGATTTTATTGGGCCTAACTGACTGTACTGGCTAGGACTGAGAGATACTGGTTTTCCTGGGAGATACTGGTTTCACTGGGGGTTACTGTCTGTATTCGCAGTATTGGGGGATTCCAGCTTTAGTGGGAGATGCGAGTTCTACTGGAGGACACTGGGATCCTAGAAGTTACTGGCTTCACTGGAGGTCACTGGTTTTACTGGGCGGAATGAGAGATACTGGTTTACCGGGAGATGCTGGTTTGCCTGGGTATCATTGTCTGTCCCAGCTGGCACAGGGGGGTCATGCCGAGATATATTGGTGTGAGGGACCCACCAGCTTGCGACCACCTGATTGGTGCAAGAGGGGGGCTTTCTGGCAGCGAAGGGGTTACAGCCCCCAGTCCTACTCAGTTGAGGGGGGGTTCCAACCCTGGGAGAGGGGCGTGGCCAGGGGCCGTCTGCGGTGACGTCACGCCGAGCTGGCTGGCCATTGGCTGCTGGGGGGGTCCCTGCATCCCTCCATCCCCGCCGCCCCCAGCAGACAAAGCCCCGCGCGAGGGCAGGTGGAGCCGGGCTGTGCTCGGCGTTGTGCGGAGGTCAGTGCGGCTGGGGGCGGGGGTCGTCCATTGCAGCCTGGTCAGTTTCCGGCTCCGACGGAGGAAGGAACTGGTTTATACTGGGAGCCTCTGGTCCCGGCAGGGCAGGGCAGGGCAGGGCTGGGAGCCGAGGAGACAGGTCTCCCCCCGTGGCCGCGGTTTTCCTTGAGGGAGCCGGGCGGGAGTGGGTCCTGGAGGCACCTGCGGGGCGAGGCGGTGGGGAAGGCGGGGAGGACTGGGCTGGACTGGGAGACATGGGAGGGGCGAGCCCTGCCCCCGGGCCGAGAGAAGGGGTTTAATCCTGCAGGGGGGAGTGGGGCATTGTGGGACGGACGGGGTGAGGGGATGGTGGGCTCGGGGAATGGGGCATTGTGGGATTATGGGGGGCTGGGGGGGGTCAGAAGGGGGCATGGTGGGATAGAGGGGGATGGAGCTCAGGGACTGAGACATTATGGGATGGAGGGGGGCTGATGGCGGGTGGGGTGGGCAGCATAAAGGTGTCTGGGGGGCAGAGAGGTCTCTGACAATGGGGTGGGGGTTATCAGAAACCAGACCCCCCTCCCCCACCCTCATCAGGGCCTGGCTGGACAGGTGCTCATCGGCTCCTTGAGAGGGTGGGGCTGGGAGAGGGGTGACCCCTGACCCCAAAGCACGTGGAGAGCCCTGGTATCTGGATCCCCTGATTGCACTGGGGCTGCTGGGATGGGGTCCAGAGGGGTGGAGGAGGAGTCAGCCCCCTGCCCCCCAAACAACAACAGCAGCCTATGAGGGATAGGGCCAGAGGTCACAGCTGAGCTGCTTCCCTCCCCATCCACCCTCTTAGAGCTGCCTTAGTGTAGATGGGCACCTGTCCCCCCAAGGCCCAGGTTGGGCCTCAAGGTCTCCATCTCTTGGTGGCTGTGGGTACTGCAGGAGGGGCACTAACCAGCTCCTTGAATCCCAGTTCAACCGGTGTCCTCCTTACTGATATTTCAACTGCTAAGTCAACCCAGGACTCCTGGGTTTTCACCTCCACCCCATCTTGCTTCAGTTTCCCCAAGTGGTGCTGTCTTGCCGCTGCTTCCCCCCCCCAATCTCTGCATGGGGAATGAGGGGGGTCTGGTCCCCCCCTAGAAGCCAACCAGGTTGTGGCCGGCAGAACCAAAGCGGCGGGAGTGGCGGGATGCCTGGATTCTTTGGAGGGATGTGAATACTGTTTACCAGTTTTCCCTTTAACCTTCTCTGGTTGTATCTGTTACAGGTTAACCCATAGAAGCCACCTGGCAGGGGGGAGCCCTGGGCTGCCTGGGTAGGGGCAGGGAGGGGGGACCCCACTGTGGGTTTTTGAGAGGGGGACAGACCCACCAGCCCCTGTTGTGAACTTCCCACCACTCCTGCTGCGAGCTTGCCCCAGTTTTACCCAATGCTGGGGGGTGGGGCTGGGAACCCGGAAGCTTAGGTTCTTTCGCAGATCAGGAGGGTGTTTGTGGGGTGGGGGAGAGGGTGGGCCAGTTCATTCACTTTTCTGCTCTGGAGCCCAAAGCTCCCTGTTGCCATGGAAATGCTGGCAGCCACACTGAGCAGGGATTGGTTGGGGCAGGGGGTGGGGGGCTGTTCTCCCTGCCCCCCACCCCAGGGGCTGGCAGTGGATTGGAAGGACCCTGCACAGGGGCAGTGCCTAAACAGACCTGGGGGTAGTGGTGATGGTGTCTAATGGTTAGAGCAAGTTGAGCAGGGGCCAGACTCCTGGGTTCTGTTCCCAGCTTTGGGAGGGAGTTAGGGGGGCCAGAGCTGCAGAGCTGGGATCTTCGGTCTCCTGGGTTCCCTCCCAGCTCACTGGTGGGCAGCAGGGGCTGTGAGCCTGGACACCTGGGTTCTACCCCTGGCTCTTGCCAGCCTCTTGGTGGGGGGTGGTACTAGATGCTGGAGGCTTTGGGTCATGAGATGGAGGTTGGAAAGGCTTCTGCTGCTGCATCCCTCCTTCCCGGCCCCCCCCCTTGCTCCTTATTCCTGGGCAATCACTTCAGCAGTATAGGGCTCATGACACACAGCAGCTTAGCTCTAGGACCAGCCAGCAGCAGACCACATCTGCCTCTGCCCCCACCTGTTCCCTGGGGGCAAAGTTCTAGGGCAGCTTCTGGGGTGCAGGGCTGGAGAAGCCAGGTATCTGGGCCCACAGTGCCCCGTTAGTCCTTGAGGAGAAGAGGGAAGGGCCCAGGCTGAGCCAGGGGGCTGGGGTCACCTAAGGTCACTGCTGGCATTAGTGTGGAGGGGGAGGCATGTGATGTCACTGGTTGCCTTATGTAAGGCTTCATTAGTAACATCATCAGTCACTTGTGACCCAGATCCTTTCCCATAATCCTCTGCTCTGCCTGGGGCCATGATGAGGGAGGGGAAGTGGGGGTGGAGAGGCAGGCAGACCTCAGCTCTGATCCCTGCTTCTGTCCCCCAATTCCCCCTGGGGACTTGCCCTTGGGGATGTGGGGCCCATGACATGTGCCATGGTGGTTCTGATTCTAGCCAGCAGCTGGTAGGGCAGCCTTGGGCCTCAGGCGCCAGGCTGGGGAGTCCTGGGTCCTTTTACCCCACTCCTCTGTGCCTTAGTTCCTCCATACAGTGACCTCTCACCTCTGCCAAGAACCCCGCTTTCCCTCCAAATCCCCCTGGGTCTCTGCATGGGGGCCTGGGGAGACCCCAATCATGGGGACTTCCCGTAACTGGGACTTGGAAATGTGGGGGGTGCAGGATGCCTGGGTCCTTTCCTTGGCTCTGTGAAGGGATGGGGTGCTGGGGTTTGCAAATCATACTCCCCACCTGGATTCCCCCCTAGCTGTGGACTGTCCCTCAGCAGTGTGGGGTCCATGATGCACACTGTGGCAGCTCCAGTCCCTGCCAGCAGCAGGCAGTGTGGCCTCAGGTGTTGGGCTGATGCTGGACTGGTTGACTCCTGGGTTCTTTTCGTCCACCCCTCGGCCTCAGTTTCCTCGCTATGGGGCTTCTCTTGCCTCAGTTTTCCCCACTGGCATGTTGCCACTTGGGAGGGAGAGGGAAGCTGATCTGACACCAGAGCATTTAAAATCCACCTGGATCAGGCTGGAATCAGCTTATCAATGGGCCGGGATTAGCTGGGATCAACCAAGCCGGAGCCTCTGGTCTCCCCACCTCCTCCACCCCTGCTGACTCAGGACCCCCCGCCCCTGCGATTTCCACCCCTGCCCTTGAATTGAATCTCTAATAGTTGGGGCTGGAGGATGGAAATCACAGCGCCCCCGCCCGCATCCACGGGAGAGCAATGATGACTCCAGAGGTGGCTGCTTCTGGGGTAGAGCCTGGGGATGGGTGGCAGCAGTGAAGAACAGGCCCTGGGTCTAGGGGAGGGGGTGGTTTTAGCTGGTGGGGAGGGGGGCTCTGATGGGGGGGGTCTTAGTTCAGTGGTGGAGTCTCTGATAGAAGTGGGGGTCCTAGCTTGAGGGGTTTCTTGTGGGGGTGCTCTGGGAGGGCCCAGCTTTAGGACGGGGTACTGTGGGGCCTGTCCTTCATGCCTGGGCTCTAGTCAGGCTTGGGGATGCTGGGAGTTTGCGGCAGGGCAGAGAATGAGGTCTGTGCTCTTCGCCAACAGTCCTGGTTTGGGGGGGATCAAAGCCAGTTGGGGGGGGCTGTAAGAGCTATGGGGTACATGACTGCCACAGGGGGCACTGGGATGTCTACCTGCAATGCCCTGCACTCGCACCAAGGCTGTTGCCTGGGTGGGGGGATCTTAGGATCCTGAGTGGCGCTTTCATGCTGATCCAGCAGCTCATCTTGGGTTTACAGGGATCAGTGGGGTGAATCAGGCATGTGACGGCACCAGGTCTGGCTGGGGGGGATTAGGAGATGGCTTGTTGCCTTGGGCAGGGGTGGTGAAGGCTTTGGGGAAAATTGCTCCTCTTCCAGTTGTGGGGGGAGGGGTGCTGGCTGGACCCCACCTCCCCCCAGCATTAACCCTTTGTTTTTCAGCTCCAGCAGGGAGACCCCCCTCCCCGCTCACCATGGACACCCCTGCAGCTGCTGCCCCTGGGGGTCTCCCATCCCCTCCCAAAGCCAAGCCTCCCTCCAAAGCCATTCCCCCAGGGGGCAAGCGGCCCACAGCCCCCCCCAGCAATGGGCCCAAGGCTCTGATCGCTGGAGGGGGCAGGCGGGCAGAGGTCCCCCCCCGGAAACCTCCAGCCCCTCTTGGGGCCAAGGCTGTGGTCAGGAAGCTGCCAGCAGAGAGACCTGAGGGGGGCAGGAAGGCACCAGGTCCCCCCACAGCCAATGGTATGTTCCAGCCCCTGCCCCCAATCAATGCTGTGTTCCAGCACCTTCCCGCACCCCCAGCTCCTCCTGGCTGGGGAGTTTGGGTTCAAATCCCTGCCCCACCTCCCAGCTCCTAGGCAGAGACATGTGAAGCTACATGAGTGGGAGCCCTGGAATCAGAGGGACAAAGCCCTCAAGCTGGGGACCCCCAGGTCCCAGCCCAGCCTTAGTGCCTGGCCTAAGCTGTAGCCCTCCCACAGCAGCACTGGAGGGGGGAGGGGGGCCCCCTGATCCCCAGAGTAACCCTGAGATGCTCCCCCCACCTCAGGGCAAGTGACCTTGGCATGAGCACAAGGCATTGAGTCGTTTTGGCATCAGTGGTCAACTCTCTGGTCTGGGCTGGGAAAACCCTGCTGAGAAAGACCCAGTTCCCAAGATCCCAGCTCAGTCAGATGTGGGTTTTTTCCCCTAGCCCTCTGGATGTTTCCCCCTAAAACACTGGATTTTGCCCCATTCTGGGGCAGCGAGGTAGGGGTGCTGAGTTCAGGGGATCCATGAACCCCTGCCTCAGCCCCATGTTGCCTTGACCCCAGTCTCCATCTTTTTCCTTGTTTTATTTTTCCAGCCAAGTCAGCCCCAGCGAAGCCTGAGAGACCCGAGACAGCCAGGTCCTCCAGGTAGGGCTGGGGGACTTGCTTCAGGAATGGGTGGAACTGCCCCAGTAAAACCAGTAGGGAGTGAGGGGGAGGGGATTTTTGGGGGTGGGGGGCTCATAGAGAGGGGTTCAAGACCTCCCGCACCAAGTGTGTGGATCGGCAGGGACCCTTGGCCAATTTCAGGTGGCCCCTGGTCAGTTTGCAGGCCCAGCTGCCTGGCTGGGGGAAACTGAGGCACAGAGGACAGCAGCACTGCTCTGCTTATATCCCTGCCCCATGGAAGCCCTGGGCAGCCACATCTGTTCCAGCTTTTGCCTGGGAAGCTGCCCCGGCCACTAAGCCCCACCCTGGCAGGGCTCAGAGTTTTATGGGGTCCTAGGGGGAGAGGGAGGCTGGGGGGATCTCAGGGTTGGGGGGGCTTGGGGTCTCCTGATGGGGGCTGGAGGGCTGTGGGGGGTCCTGGTGTCTCCAGGCAAGGGCTAGAGGGCATGGGGAGCTTTGAGCTGGGACCTCTAATTGTCCAAGGGTCTCAGCCCTTTCCCACCAGCACTGCCTCTGCTGCCTGCTTGAGGGACTCCCCACGCAGCAGCAGTATGGGACTTGGGACTTATGGACCAGCAGTACCTGCTGCAGTCAGCAGGGTGTGCTCACATAGATTCTTCATGCCTCAGTTTCCCCATCCCTTGGCAGTGGCTAGGGAGGAATTGATGAGGCTGTTTCTGGTGGGGGGACTTGGACTCTACCTGCAGCCCAGCCCCCCTTGTGCTTCAGATTCCCCCTGAGAGGGGGCCAGGCTAGTTGCATGCCAGGGACCCCATCCCCCGCGGATCTTCCACCCCCGCTTCTCTGTGGTTTCAGATCAACAGCTCCCAGCACCCAGAGTGCGATCCCTGGCTCCTCCTGCCACCTGGCCAAGCCCAAGCCAGCGGTACCCCCTGGCAGCCAGTCTGGGGCTGTGCCTTCACCAAAGATCCCCATTGCCACAGCAGCCAAGAGAGGTACCGGTGCCTGTGGATGGGGTGTGGGGTGGGGGGCAAACTGGGGAGTAGGAGGGCACATGGGGGCAGATCTGGGTTAGGGAGAGTAGTGGGGAGTGGTGGGTAGGAGGGCATCCAAGTGATGGCTGGCTCTGGGGAGGGGCTGCTCCCCACTGCCTGAGCTGAAACCCTTCCCCTCAAAGAAGGGGTGGAGCCAAGCCTGGGGTCCCATTTCATTGTGGGAGCCCCCTGTTATTCTCTAGGGAGCAGCAGCTGGTGGGGGTGGAACTGAAGCAGCCTGGGGTGGCAGGTGCTGTGGGGGTGGGGCTTTGGTTGCTGGGGGCAGGGCTTGGTCTGCGGGGTGCTCAGATCTGTATGCACCCCTGATTCCCGCTCCCTCCTTGCAGATACCAAAGCCCGGCTCACGGCCCCTACCCCCAGTAAGCCGGGAGCATCTCCAGCCAAGACACCCCGCCCCAGGCCCCCTCCAGCCCCCAGCCCAGCCCCCAGGCCCCCGCCAACCCCTGCTGTCCCCAAGGAGAAGCTGAAAGCCAAGAGTCCCTCACGGCCTGGGGGCAACATCCTGGCAGCCTCTGTTCCGAAGAAGCTGCCCGGGGTGAAGACCCCCCGGAAAGAGACTGGGAAGAAGCCAGCGCCGGGGGAGGCAGGAACCCAGAGCGCCAAGACCCAGACTTCAGGGGACATTGGGGAGATTGAGGACACTGGTCTGGAGCAGGACATGCCTGGCACCCAGGGTACAGGTAGGGGCTCGTCTGTGCCCCTTGGCCCAGAGCCCTCACCGGACACCCAGACCCAACCCAGCTCTGCCCCAACCCAGATGTTGCCCCCTGTGAGAGAGGATGGTGTGGAGGAGGACAAGATGCCAAGGGCACCAGCCCCTGCTGAACAGGAGCCAGATGGACCTACAGAGCCTCTCTTGGCATCTCTGGGCTCACAGACTGGAGCAGGCAGCAGTGGGGAGATTGGAAGCACTGGTTTGGAGCAAGTTGTCTCCCCCACCCTCCTTGGGGACCTGCAGCATGATGCCAGGACGGATGGTCTCCAGGAGACTCCCAGCCCCTCGGAGCACCCCACCGCTGCCCCCCAGATTCCTGTCGCTGCCCCTCTTCAGCCAGGAACTCCAGCGGGGGGTACTGCTGGTCCTGTGGCAGCTCCCCCTAAACCACAGATGCTGCCGTTGGGCCTCCCCAGATCTCCTGGGAAGGGCTCATCGTCCTCGCCATCCAGCACCCTGAGCGGGCCTGAGTTGGCAGGGCAGAGCAGCAGCGAGACCAGCACCCCTGAGGAGCTGCGAGCCTATGACAGCAGCTCAGGCGTGGAGTCCAAGTCGGACGAGCGGCCCCCGGCCCCCAGACCTGGCCCTGGTGAGCCTGACCTGGGCATCCGGCGACTGCCCGGAAGCCGTGGAGACCTACTGAAGATGTCCCCTGAGGACTCTGAGGGGCTGGGCTCTGGTGAGGCTGGCACTGAGACCCCCTCTTCCACCCCATCACCACCCCTGGCCACCCCTGCCGGCGCTCCCATACACTGGTGCTGTCCCCGCAAAACGGAGGAGGAGGAGACTGAAGTCCCTGGCTTCAGCACTGGCCCCCGGAGCCTGTCTACAGGTAATGTATAGGGGGGAGTGGCACCAGACCCAGGGGTGACCTTTGACCCCATGGGGGACCTTTTATCTTGAGGGTTTTTTAACCTGGGAGGACCCTTGACCCTTGTGTGGGGGGAGGACCTTTAGTGGGGTGGAACCTTTAACTGTGGTGATCAGAGATGTGCACAGCACTGGGGCTGGGGAGGCTTCTGGAGCTGTACGTAGCGCAGTGGGGAGTTGGGAGGGGACATTAACAGCCTCCCTGGTCCCTGGGAGGTCCAGCCCTCACCTCCCACCATCTGTCCCCTTGTCTCAGCCTGTGTGCTCCATGTGTGTCTGTATCCTACCCCCTGGCTGTTCTAACCCACTCCTCTCTGTTTGTGGGGGGCAGGGGGGCTCTGATCTCCCATATTTTTTTAACCCTTCAGTACCTGGCAATAAAACGTCACTTGTCTCTACCTGAGCTGCTGGCCTGGTGTGGTGTGTTTCTCCATAGGGATCGGGGCTCCTCTGTCTCTTCCCCTCCCCCCACCTTGCTGCCTTGCCCTGCCCTGGGCCTGGAGCTGGGAGGATGGTCCAGAGGATGCCCTGGATTGCTATAGTTCCCCCACATCCCTCATTGCCATGGCAATCCCATTGCAACTTTATATTCTCTGAGGACCATGGAGGGGGTAGTGGTTCCAGCTCCCAGCAGCCTCTTAGGTCTCTCTAAATACCCCTTCCCACAATCCCTGGATGTTGGGTGGGTGGGGGACATGGGGAGAGGGTTTGTTGACTTCCCCACATCAATCAGTGGCACCCAGGGGCTGTCTACAAAGTGCCAGCTCCCTGGCAGGTGAGGATGGGATCCCCCAGAATATTTCCCCATCACCCCAGCTAAACGGGTAAGACAGGGTTGCAATTCCAATGCCTGCCACTAGGGAGAAGCACAACCCCCTCCCCCCACGGCACTCCCCAACTCAGGCCCATGGAGGCAAAGAGAGTCTCCGTGCCTTTGGACCAAGGGCCAAGTGTTTGGAGGAGCTGTGGGATGAGCTTCCAGGCATTAGGTACCTCCCTCGGAGGGCAGGAAGTGCCTGGAGCTGTATGAGTGGCAGACAGAGGTCTCCATGGCAGTGCCAATGGCCTGGGGGAGGGCTGGGAGCTAGGAGCAGAGAGGGGCTCTGAGAGCCCTTCTAAGACCCAAGAAAGGCAGCGGACTTAGCTGCTTCCTGGCAGATCAGGCAGGGCCATGGAAGAACAGGGTAGTTACCATACTTCTTTGTCTACAACATGCCCCCTTTTAACATCTGTCCATTACTTTTTGGGATGCAAAATGAAGAAATGTCATTGTTCTTCATCATCAAGATTTTTTCCAGGGTTTTACAGCTTCAACAGAACAGAAACAACACTGCCTTCAAGCTCCTTCCCCCTGCCTTTCCTGCTCAACTGAAAGCTGAACCCCTAGATACTGCTGATCTCTGCGGGCAGATCTACAGCTGTAAAAGGAGTGTGGTGGACTGTGAACCAGAATGAGAGGGAGAAGGAGGCAGTGAGCATCAGGCCCAAGAGAAAGGTCAGCTGGATTAGTGGACCATCATGAGCCTTAAAAAGGAGAGAGGATTGTCGGTACCTGTGGAGTGAAGATCAGTGGGCTTATAGTGGCAGCCAAGAAGGTTTTAATTGGAGATCAGGAAAAAAATTTTTCACTGTTAAAGCAGTGGACGAGACACCCAGAGAAGGTGCAGATTCCATTACTAGAGTGGTTCAAGAAGAGGTTAGACAGCCACTGGCCTGGGACGAACTGGGTGTAGCCTGTGTTCTTCTGTGAGTATTGCCCAACCATCTGGGCTTTGCTGGTTGCCCCTGACCTTTCTGCTACGTCAGGGCTTTCAAGCCTCCCCCAGAGGCATTGGGTGCTGGCTGCAGCCCTGGCTGGGGATGGCGATTGGGCTGTCTCAAATTTGGATGGTGCTGACTAGAGGGTCTTGCCCATCTTGTCAAGCCCAGAACAACACCAGATTTAGGGTCAGGAAAGAATTTCCCCCGTTGGTCAGATTGTTATGGACTGAGGGTGGTGGGGGTTGCCTTCCTCTGTAGCAGGGGCATGACCTCTGCCTGAGACCTCTCAAGTGTCTCTTAACAATCTCTTACAGCAGCAGCCTGCCATGGTCCCCCTGCTTTCCCTGTGGTAGGTTCAGGGGTGATGTTTGGTGTTGTCAGGGTTGATGGTAGTTTATGAAGAGTAGATGCTGGCTTTGTTTGGGATGGTTTGGACAGGGATGATCCTGCCTCAGGCAGGGGGTGGACTAATGTGAGCTCTGGAGGTCCCTTCTAGTCTTACTTCCCTATGATTCGTTGTTTCACTAATCCAGCTGACCTTTCTCCTAGGTATGTCAAGGAGAGCACTTGGCTGCTGTCTGTCTCTCTCTGTCTGTCTCTTCTCTTATTTCACACCCAAGCAGCCTGGTATTTCAGCTGCTTTTTTGGTATTTTAGCTCTGCCCATAGAGATCAGGCTTCTGCAGCCACTAGGCTTTCAGCTTTAGTTAAGCAACAGAGGTAGGGTAAAGAAGTGGCAGAGTAGGCTCTGTGGCTGCCCTGTCTGGCCAGAACTAAAAAGAAACTCTTATTCTCTATTCTGGCTTCCCCAAAGCAAGGACTGTGTCTTATTGACACATGTGTGGTATGTGGGGGAATATGGTGACCACCCCCATTTCAAGGGTTCGGCTCTAATTCTGCTGCTTTTCTTTGGTCTTCTGAGGCTTCCTAGCACTATCTCTTCCCTCCCAGGTCATAGCCCACCTTCCTTCCTCCATGCAGGCTATGTGCATGGGCAAAGAGCCTCTTCTCTGCTATTTGGAGTGTGCCTGAAGCTATATGTGGCAGCTTCCCCCTTGCATGGAGCTATATGTAACTCCTCCAGGGTCTCCCTCCCACCTGAGGAAAGCACCTGATGTCTGAAATCTCAGCTTACAAGAGGCCACAAGGCATCTCATCCCCCTTTAGCTTTTGCCTGGACCATCCCAGCCCTCCTCAAGGGCGGGGGGGGGGGACAGATATGGGGCAGGGGATGTGCAACCTTTAAGGGGTTAACCCTCCACTCTTGTCTCTGTCTGTCTGTCTGTCTGGTGTGTTCTGCCCCCACCCCTCCAGGGCTCTGTGTCCACCCTCATGCTCCACTCCCAAGGGGAATGTCTCCTTTTCCCCCGACCCATGCTCCTGTGCCCTGTTCCAGGTGGGATCGGGCTGCGCTGGGCGCCCTGCACCCCTGACTTCCTCTCCACCATCTACGAAGCAGAGGGGGGTGCTGAGAGCCCAGGGCTGGAAGACATGAATGAGAAGACACCCCTTGCACTGGACAGCCTCCAAGCAGCCGTGATGCAGCAGCTACTGAGCCGGAGCCTGGGGCTGGGACTGGGGCCAGGCGGGAGCCAGCGGGGGGCCCCACAAGCAGAGCTGGGCCGCTGGAGTGAGCTGCTGTCGCCTCTGGACGAGTCCCGTGCCAGCATCACCTCAGTCACCAGCTTCTCTCCTGAGGATACTGCCTCCCCACAGGGTGACTGGACTGTGGTGGAGGTAGAGACCTTCCACTAATCCCACTCACCCACCAAGCAGACCCCATGGCTCCTTGCACTCTGTGGACAGTTGTGCTCTCCTCTCAGTCAATAGGGGTCTGGATCTTGCATAGTAGGGGTGGGACTTCCTCTCTGCTTCATTACCTGTTGGTGACAATGTTTGGTTCCTGGTGGCTTGGCTCATGGCCAACCAGCTCTCTCTAATGGACACTGCCACTTAAGGGGCAGGTATTCCTGTTGGCCCCACTTCCAATAGTTGGCCAGGCTGATCCAGGGGGAGAGGCTGGATTCTGCCTATTATAGGCTGGACTTTTTGTATGTCTCACTTCCTGTTGGCTGCCATGTTGGGTTCCGTTTGGCTGGCCAGTGGCCTACTGGTGAATCCCACGGTGGATGGATTCCCACCTGGATCCTTTTCAGTAGGACCCTATCTTCTCCAGCAGCCTTCCTTCCTTTGCTTTGGCCCTGAGTGGGGTAGTTCAAGGGGCTCCTCTGGCGGCCCCATGATGGAGCTGGGCTGTCAGGTGCTGAATGGCCACCTAGTCTCTCTCCTTCCACGTTCTGATCTGGAGGAAGTGAGCAGCAGTGGAGAGGGGCAAGGTGCTGCAGGGGTAGATGGAGGCTAGACCACCTTGGAACTGCCTGACATGCCCGGAGCTCACTCTTGTGATTTGGGTGTGAGGCTGGGGGGGAGTGGGGGCAGGGCTTAGTGTGTGTGCATGTGTGTGCTCATGTGCATGTAATGGGGTGGGTTTGGAGTGGGGTGTTTTCTGGGTGTTATGCCCCATCCCCTTCCCCAGGCTGGAGCTGGCCACTAGGGGTCACTCCACTGAGGTTGGAGCCCACTTCACCAACCAGCTTGTACCCATGGGGCACCCCCATGTGGCCTGTCTGTGCCCTGCTTTGCCCCCTTTCATAGACAATGCGAGGCTTGGACCCTCCACTGTCCCCACTATCACTTGGTGGGGGGGAATTCCTGGTAGCACCTGTTCTGCCCTCAGAGAAGGCAGGTCTCCTGTGGGCGTCCTCTTCCCCTGGCACCAAGGTGGCCTCTGAGCCTCAGCCAATAGAGGGGACAGTGACCTGCTGCCCTCTGGGCTGAGCCCACCCCAGGAGTTCTACATCTGGCTGTCTCCCTCCACTGCCCTATAGATTCTCCCCCTGCACTGATGGTGGCTTGTAGAGGGTTTTTGAAGCGTTTCTTTAACTTTTAAATAAAGATGACTTTGAGCAGCTTCTGGCTCTGACTTCAGGGGCTGGGCCCCATGTGCAGGGGAGGATGGGCAGTAGAAACTCATTTCAGCTGGGCTTGAGCACCGGGACTGGGGGGTGTGCCTTGATAGTATCCATGTTAAGGAAAGGCACTAGAAAGACCATGAAGGGGTTAAGTGTCTCTAAGGGTGGTTGGAGGTGAGGGGAAATCATTTCTCATCTATCCTCTTAACCCCCTTTCCCCCACTTTTCAGTTTTAAGACTCTAACCACTGCACTTGCCTGCCCTGGCACAAGGTTCCTCCCCAACCCAAGCTGATGCTCTGACTCACTGCCCAGGAATCATGGGTTCCCTCTGGAGCAGCCCCTTGTTGTGCCTGAGTTTCCTCCTTGCTCCCTTAAGCAGCTGGCTCCAGCCTTGAGCCCATTGGGAGTTTAAGGAGGTAAAGCAATGCATGTAGGTTAGTCCTTAGCACCCCCCACTAGTGGAACCAGCTCTGGAGCTGCGTTCTCCCAGCCCCCTCCTTTGAATCACAGCTGGTGCTGGGGGGAAGGGGGGGTGTCATGGGTATAACCCCAGGCAGATTGCCCTTGGCCCCTACCGCATGCATCCGGCTCTAGAGTGGAGCCTGGCAGCTGCTCACAGCCCAGGTGAACATGGCTGAGACCCCAATGCCCACCAGTGCCAGGCCTCAGTTTACTCCTTCCCCCCCAGCTTAAGGAAGCAGGGAGACATGGTGCTATAGGCCAGGTCACCCGGATTCTTGCCCTGGTTTGGAAGGGGCCTGGATGGGGAGAGGTGGAGGTGCTGGGGAGCCAAGCACTGGGGCTCCATCCCCTTCTTCCTCCCCTGGCCTCTCCACCCAAGCAGATCCTGGTTAATGAAAGGAGCCTCGTTTTTCTTTCCAATATTTCTTTATTTAATAAAAAAAAGAACCAACCAACCCAAAGTCCAGGAAGGGGCAGGGCTGAGTGGGGGGCAGGGCAAACAGGAATGGGGAGGGGCAAGGGGATGGTATGAGATTAAAATGCAGCTGATGCTGGGCTGCAACAACCCCCCCCCCACACTGTAACAAACCCAGAGGAACAAGCCCCAGCCCCGAATGAGCCTCCCCACAAGAAAATGGGGGAGGACAAGGCATCAGGCTGCCAGAGCCCCAGGATGGGGGGGGGGGGGGCGGGGAGACAAGAGGGGAGAAGCAGGGGAGATTGGGGTTTATGGGATAGGCAGATCTAATGCCCCCTAGCACAGAACAGGGTTGGGGGAATGGCAGATTTGAAATGAGCAACCCCCCCAACCCCCCTCCCCTGTATGAAATGGATATGATGAGGGACCTTGGCAATGCCCCCAATCCCCCATTAAATGCCCCCTCCCCCCTTCAGTCTCTTCCTGGGGGGTAAAAACTCAGCCCCAGCTGCCCGCCTAACAACGCTTGCCGTGGCACAGGGAAGCGGTGGGGGGACTGGTTTCCATGGAGACAGGATATGTTGGGGGGGGCTGGTTTCCATGGAGACAGGATGTGGTGGGGGGGCTGGTTTCCATGGAGATGGGATGCCCTGGGGGGGGCAGGTTTCCACAGAGATGGAAACCAGCTGATCCTGCATCCGTGGGGGCAGGGCTTGGTGCTGGCCCCGCCCCCAGGCCCTGCCCTGCAGCAGGGGAGAGTCAGGCCAGGAAGGGGTCGGTGTCATCGTCATCAAAGTGGCCGGCCTGCAGTGCCTTCACATGGTGCTCATAGATCTTGAGCGCGGGGCCCAGGCGGATTGAGAGCCCGGTCAGCACATCAGCACGTTGCATCAGCAGCAGAGCCTTCCCGTCGATCTCCTGCAGGGCGTGTCCATCAGGGCCACGGCCAGGAAAGGGGCGAGACCATTTGAGGGGGTGGGGCAAGGGAAGGGGCAGGCCTAAAATGAAGGGGAGGAGCCACCCAAGGCAGCAGGGCAAAGGAAAGGGTGGGGCTGGGGGGGAAGGGAGAACTGAGAGGGTGGAGCTATGGGAAGGGGTACGGGGAACAGGCAGCATGAGCCAGGCCCAGAGGACAGGGCTAGGACAGCACTGGTCCAGAAACAGGCCTCAAGAGAGCATGGGGCCTGGGGCAGGGGAGGTTAGGAGGAAGTGGGAGGCACCAGGGCAGGGGGCTAGGCCAAGAAAAAGGGGAGGAGCTGGGGTGGCACTCTGCACCCTCCAGGGGTGCCAACTTTGATCCAGGCCTGGGGGCAGAGCTCTCCATGCGCCTGCTCCCAGCCCCACCCAGTGGCCAGCCTCCAAATCCCCTCCTAGCTCCGCCCCCACCCCTGGCCCCACCCCCACTCCCACTCCCACCTGCTCCTGGAAAGCAGCTGCCTGCTCAGCGAATCCGGCCTCGGTGAAATACTCAACGACATCCCGAACTGACCAATCCACAGGGTCTGCTGGCTTCTCCTTCTTCACAGAGCTGGGGTGGGGGGGTTTAAAGCCATCAAAGCCTGGTCACATCCCCTGCCACACCCCCATGTGGGAAGATGACTCACCTGCAGCCCAGGGGGGTCCCGTCCAATGCCTGCAACCCTGGCCGTCCTGGGGACCCCGGCACAGAGGGGTCAGCACCTGCCATAGCTGGAGACCCTGTGTGGAGATGGAGCTGAGGGGTGGCTGCCACCACCTGCTGCCCCTCACTCCCGACCCGGAGTCCCCTGCCTCCTCCCCAACTCCCGAACCACAGACCTCTCTGCCTCTCCCCCCTGCCACCATCGTGGTGCCCCTCCCCCCACAGCCCCCTCCCCAACATTCCTCAGATGCAGCCAGGTCCTGACACTATTACTCCATACATGACCCCAGACCCCTGGAACCAACCCCCTCCCTGCCCCACTCAGACACCTGAGTCCCAGGGCACCAGGATCTGGGCACTCCCAGCCCACCCCAGATGCCTGGTTCCCTTACCTGCCCTGTCTGGCTGACCACAGGAGCCCCCATCCTTCTTGGCAGTGCCCAGCTGCTGGCAGGCGCTCTCGGCAGGGGAGCAGGCCTTGGTGTGGCGCCGCTCAGGCCCAGGGGGCCTCTCCGAGGCCTTGTCAGGAGATCGTTCATCAGGAGGGTGCCAATTCCGGGCATGGCCGCCCCCTCCTGGGGTCCCGCAGTGCCGGTCCTTACAGTCCCCATTCAGTGGCAGGGGCTCAGCCCGCCCCACCCCGGGCACCTCAAAAGCCTGGGCCTCGGAGCCTGACGACAGTGTGGAGGCCCCATCATCCTCCTCGTCCTCGTCTTCGTCCTCATCCTTCTCCTCCAGTGGCTCCTCCCCAGGCTTCTGTGGGCAGTAAAGGGGGTGGAGGGGCATTAGGGACCATGGTGCCCCTCACTCCTGTTCCTGATGCCCCATGGGGTGGGAATTAAACTGACTGCACCTCCTCTGCCCCCCTAGAGCATGGGGCTGGGAACCAGATCAGCAGCTCCCTGTCACCAACTGGGGCCAGGCAGCTCCCAGCCACACATGGGCAGTATGGCTTGGCAGCCTGGAGGGGAGAAGGAGCTCTTCCTGTGTCCCAAACCACCTCACTGGAGCAGAGCCCCATGACCCCGCTTTAGGTCCCCATGTGAGAAAGGGGGCCATCTCATTGCTGTCTTCATTCGCCCCCCACATGTTGCCTGGGCAGAGCCTGGCATCCCCCATCAGCTCCAGGCCTTAGGGGAGCACCCATTAAAAGAGTTAATTAAGGGCTGGATACTAATCAAGCTCCATCCCCAGCCTCCCCCTGCACAGCCCAATGGTTGGAGCCAGGAGCTCCCAGCTGAGGCTGGATGGGCCGTACTATGTGGGTGTGGTGGTAGGGGGACATGGACCTTGCTCTGGGCCTACTGGGAAGCACTCTTCAGGACCAGGCCTCCCCCCGCAACACCCCCCACATCTGTCTGCCAGAATCCTAACCCCCCTCCTCCTCCCCCAGCACTATAGAGGCTCCCCAGTTATAACTGCCAGTCCCCACAATGCCCCAGCAGGTGGCCTCTCCCTCCACTGCCCCCACTATCCTCCTTAGCCTCACTCCCTGCCCCCTCCATTGGCCCCCAATACCTCCCTTAGCCCCCCCTTCCCCCCATTCTAGCAACACCCTGTCCCCATCTGGGGCCTCTCATTGGCCCCCACCCCCCATTCTGCCTTTCCAGTCCCCCACTGGGTCTCCACCTCCCTTCTTGTCCCCAACCCTCTTCCCCATCTCAGGCCCCTCAGTGGCCCCCACTCCCTGCTTCCCAGGCCCCCACTGTCCCCACACCTGCCCCCTTAGTCCCAACCCCAACTGGCCATTCAGTGCACCTCTTAGCCCCACCCCTATTCTAGGCCCCACATTGACCCCCACTGCACCATCTTTGGCCCTCTGCCCCATCCTAATCCCCCCACTGGACCCCACCCCCTCCTTCTCTGACCCCATTGGTCCCTCACTAACCCCTCTTCACCTCACTGGCTGTCCCAAACCCCACCCTCCACTGGGTCCCTACAGCCCCCTCTTCACTCTGCCCCTTGCCCCCTACTTTCCCTCTGTCCCTGCCCCTTCTCCCATCCCAGGCCCCTCCCCGCCTCCTTTCACCCCGCCCCCTTTCCCTCATCACAGCCCCCCTTGGCTCCCCAGCACCTCCTCTGTGCCCAATCATGACCCCACTTGCTGCCCCATCCCACCCCCAGTAACCCCTCTTTGTCCCTCCTGTTTCCCCACCCCAGTCTCCCTTCCTGGCCCAGCCGGCCCTGCCCACCTGTTGGCCTCACCACCTGCTCCCTTTAGTCCCGCCCCCTTACCCCTCGCCCTGTCCCTCCTCACCCCGCCCCCTGCCCCCCATTGGACCCGCCCCACTCACCTTGCCGCGCGCCGCTCTCCCGGGGCGCGGCGGGTTCGAGGCCGGGCCCAGGCGGGGCCGCTCGTGCCGTCCGCGGGCGCCGGGCCCCGGGTCGTGAGGCAGCGCCTGGGCCCGGCCCCGCGTGAGCCGGCCGCCCGCCGCCGCCGCCCCGCCCGCGCCGCCCAGGTAGCGCACCATCTCGCGCAGGCTGACGGCGGCCGGGGCGGCGGCAGCGGGCGCCGGGGGCGGCGGGGCCGGGCCCGGGGGCGCGGGGGCCGGCGGGTGACGGGCGCGGGGCGGCTGGACGCGGGCGGCGTTGCGGTACGAGATGCTGCCCTTGTAGGAGACGCGCAGCACGGCGCGCTGCTGGATCAGCTTCTCCAGCTCGGCTCGGGTGCGCTCGGGCTCGGGGCCGTGGCGGCGCCGCACCATGCGGCAGATGCGCTCCAGGTCCGGCCGCGCCTTGCGGGAGCGCAGCGAGTCGATGGTGTCCAGGATCCACTGCTGGTAGCGCGGCGGCTCCGGGCCCGCCATGGCCGGCCGGGCCCCCACGCGGGACACGCGTGGCCCCCGCCGCCCGCCGCCGCCGCCTCGGCGCGGCCCCGCCCCGCCCCGCGCGCACGCTCCGCTCCGCCCCCACGCGCGCGCCCCCACGCGGCCGCCCCGCCCCGCCCCACGCGGGGCCGCCGCCAGCCCCGCCCACCAGCGTTGGAGGGGCGGAGCCGCCGGGAGCCCCACTCGGACACAGCGCCGCTCAGCGCCTCCAGGTCGGACACGGCCCTCCGGGCCGCAGTAGACCCCAAAGCCAGCCCCCCCCGCCAGAAGGAATCGGGTCCCTGCACTGGACGCGGCGCAGAACTGCCCCCCACCCCAAGCAGCCGGTGCCCCCAAGTCGGACACGGCCCCCCCAGGACAACCAGGTGCCTCCACGCTGGGCCCGGCGCTGGCCGAGAACCAGGAGTCCGAGCTGCGGCCAAGGACGGGCTGGGACGGGGGGGGCGGGCTCCGGGCCGCCTGGGTTCTTTGCCCCCGGGGGGTGGGCAGTGCGCCCTGGCGGTTAGAGCCGGGAAGGTGCTGCCTGCCTCCAAGGGGCCCCAGGGCTGGGTGTGCAGCCCCCGCTGGAACCCCGAGAAGGGGGACGGGCCCAGGCGCCCCCCAGCACCTCCCCCGGGACGTGGGCGGAAATCCCCCCCGGAGTCAGGCGCTACAGAGCAGCGGCCCGAGGGGCGGGGCCTCCCTCCCCTGCCTCGTTAACCCTTCCGCTGCCGCGTCTTGCTCCCTCCAGCCCATCCCTGCCCCCCACAGGCCTGTGCAGACATAATGGATTTTTTTAAACAAAACTTTATTGGTAATCGTCTCAAATATGTTTACAACAAAGCACACCGTTAAGGGGGGGCGGGTCTGAACCCGTCCGGGGCAGAGGACATAGATTTGCCCCAGGGGGGGTGATAAAGGACTGCCCTGCCTCTCCTTGAGGGGTATAAGAGCTAGAGTTGATCTGTACCCCCCATTGCCCCACTACATTTAAAGGGCTGGGAATAAACTGGGGGGGGAGGAGATGAATAGAGACAACCCAGCCACTCCTCTGCACCTGGGTGGGCAGAGGGTGCCCCCCCCTTTTGTCAGCCTACAGCCCTCCCTGCATAAGACCACGGGCACAATAGGGCCAGGGATGGAGGGGCAAGGAGAGATGAGACCCCCCAGGAATCCTGGGGGGGGCAGAGCTGATAGGGGGGAGCCAGCACTGGGGAGACAGAACCCCCCAGCATAGGGAAGGGGGCTGTCTTTTACCCCACCCCAGTCCCAATGCAATCAGCTCTTGAGTCTATAAGGGAGGAACTTATGACAATTAAATGGGGGTCTGTCAGCCCCCCCTCCACTCCAGCTAGGACCCCAATGTCTCTCATACAGACAGACAGATGTGGGGGGGCTGAAAATCACCTCAGTTTCAACCGGGGGGGGCAGAAAACTCCCCCCCTCTAAACCCACTTCTATTCCCATTAAAACCCAGCATTAAAATCCCAGTTGGCTGGGGGGTGGGTAGAACAGGGGTTGGGGGGAGGGGAAACGGGGGACTGGCCTAGAGCTTAAAACTGGGTACTTTTTATTTCCTCCCTGGAAGGAGCCGATTTCTCATGTTCTGTCATTAAAAAGGGGAACTGGATGCCACAAAAAAGGCAATTATAAAACAAGGGATGGGGCAGAGGGGTCTGATCCACCCCAGGAAGGGTGGGAGGGGGGAACAGGGAGAGAGGGACCTAACTGTCCTCCAAGGGAGCAAGGAGCTCTGACGCCCCCCTAGGGATAGGGTCTAATTGCCCCCAAAGGGGTCTGATCCCCCCCCAGGGGGGTGATGGGTAATGGACAGATGGCCATAGAAGTGTCCTCTAGCCCCCCAAATTAAAGCTAGTGAGAAAGCTGGGGTGACAGGGATGGGCAGTGCCGGGGGGCAGGTGATGGGGGTCCCTGCCTCACCCCCTGCCCCAATTACCCAGATGTGGGTGGATCCGCCCCCATTACACCCCACCCCACACAGCCCCCGGCCCAGCTAGAACTCGGCAAACTCCTTGGCGCACTTCTCAGTGAGCGAGACACGAATCTCCTCCTCCTCGTAGTCATCAAAGTTGCTCGTGTCGCCAGGGCCTTTGCACTTTGGTATGAAGGGGGCTTCCACCTGCAGGGGTGAGGCCAGGGCAGAAGGGATGGAGTCAGTGGGGGGTGGCAATAAAGGAAGCCCCCCCTCAGGCAGAGTGATGGGATTCCAGGATCAGGCCCCTCACGGCCAACCGTGCTGACTCCACCCAGTGCTGCATAGGCCTTGTCCACTGCATAGCCCCTTCTCCACCTTGGGCTCAACAACCCCCACCCCTTGGCCTCCAGCCTCCCCCCCCAGCTGGTGTTCCACAGGTTCCCCCACTCCATGGCCCCACACCTGTCCTACATGTTCTCCCCACCTTGTGTCCCACCAGCCTTGTGCTCCACAGCCCCCAGTCTCTGCCAGGAAGCACCATCTTCCCGCACCAGGTCCTGCCTACCCAGTGCTCCCCAGCTCCCAGCCCAGAAGCCCCACCCACTCCCTGGCAGGTTCTGCCTCTAGCCCTGCCCACCTTGCACCCCAACAGCTACCACCTCTGCACACATGTCCCACTCACACCACTGGGTGCACCTGTCTGCCCCTGCCCACTGCTTGGGCTATATCCCTGGCCTGCAGGCTCCACCCCTAGTTGGCACCACCCGTCAGGTCCCACCCACCTTGCACTGGTGGATGACAGTCCAGTGGCCACACCCTGCAACAGGCTCTGCCCACCCCTCACTGGTAGACAACAATCCCTGAGGCCCTGCCCACCCCAGGCTCCACCCCCAACCCCACCCACCCCATGCAGGAAGGCAGCTATTCTAGTGGCTACTGCATCCCAGTTGACTCTGCCCCCAGGTGACCCCACTCTGCTGGCACTAGTGGGTAGCAATCCCCGAAGCACCAGCCCAGGCCCTGATCACCTTGCGCTGGTAGACAGCAATCCAGTCAGTGGTACCAAACCACTTGTGGTTCTTGATGTCCGCAACGCCATTCTTGAGGTTTCCGAAGCGCTTGGTGAGGTCGACCTGGAGCAGGTTGCGCAGCAGGTCCTTGAGGTCCGAGCTGAAGTGCGACGGGAACCGCACCTGCAGCAGAGCAGGGGGGTTAGCTCAGACACCTGGGTTCCCTCCCTCAGCCCAGGGTCTAGAGGGCAGGATGCTGGGGTTTCCTCCCAACGGTGGGAGCCTGGGGACAAGGACCACTGGGTTCCCTCTATCTGAAGGGGGGCCAGGGGGCCAACAGCTGGGAGCTAGGATGTCAGGGTTCCATCCACCAGCCTGAGGTGGGAGGGAGCTGGAAGCAAGGATGCCTAAGTTTCCTCCATAAACCAGCTTTCCTCCCCAGAAAGTGGGGCTGGGGGCCAGCGCCAGGACACCTGGGTTGTAGGTATGCTGGCTAGACACTGGCTAGGGCCAGGACGCCTGGGTGCCCTACCCACTGTGGGTGCCTCCATTGCCCCGGCTCCCAGCCAGGACTCCTGGCATGGCAATGGGTCTCTGATTGACCCCAGGAGAGGGCATATCCCATCCCGCATCTGTACCACCAAACCCCTCTTCCCAGGAGCCACTGCCTGGCTACAGCCCCCCCTTTCCCATGGTACCTTCCCGGAGACTATCTTCTCGTAGATCTGGATGGGCTGGTCCGCGAAGAAGGGGGGGTAGCCAGCCGCCATCTCGTAGATGAGGACACCCAGGGCCCACCAGTCCACAGCCTTGTTATACCCCTGGGAGGGTGGATCAGTGGGGTGTCATGCCCTAGCCAAGAGGGCAGGGTACAGGCAATGGGGGCATGGCAGAGGCCTCCCTAACCCCAGCTCACCTTGCTCAGTATGATCTCGGGTGCCAGGTACTCGGGGGTCCCACACAGTGTCCAGGTGCGCCCCTTCACCCTCTTGGCGAAGCCGAAATCTGTCACCTGGGGCAGAGAATGAAGAGGGGGATGGGCAGGATCAGAAGGCTGGGGGGGACAGAATCAGGCCCAGGACTGGAGGAGGCAGAATGAGACCTGTGATGAAGGGGAGGTGTCTAGCCTGGTTGATACCCCCCGGGGTGGTGCAGACAGGGTAGGAGCTCATGGGTGGGGGCACAGTACCTCAATGTAGCCCTGCTGGTCGATAAGCAGGTTCTCGGGCTTGAGGTCACGGTAGATAAGGTCAAGTGAGTGCAGGTACTCGAAGGTCAGCACGATCTGGGCCGCGTAGAACCGGGCATGAGGCTCGCTGGGGGGGAGCGAGAGCGTGGGCGCCCAGCTGGCACCGCCCACCAGCCCCTGGGCCCACCCCCACCCCCAGTGATGGGAGAGAAGCCAGGTGTCCTGGCTGCCACCCCCCAGTTCCAACAACCAGGTCCCACTCCTTTCCCAAAGGGGGACTAGAACCCAGGTGTCTGGGCTCCCAGACCTTTGCTTTACCCACTATACTTTGTTTTCTACACGGAATCAGGAAAAAACCCAAGTGTCCAGGCTCTCAGCCTCTCCCTTCCCATTAGACCCTACTCCCCTGCCAGGGCCTGCAAATAAAACCCAGGCACCCAGGCTCTCACTCCCTACCCCCAGCTGGGAAAGAACTCAGGTGTCTGGCTCCCTGCTGGGCTGCTTTAACCTCTAGGATCTATCACCCCCTCCTGGATCCTAGTCCTGCCCCTGTGTCCATGCAGCAATGCTCACCTGAACCTCCCGATTCGCCGTAGATGGGAGAACATCTCCCCGCCTGGGATATATTCCATCACCATGTACAGGTTGGAGTTGTCCTGTAAAGCAGCACAGCCCCTGAGCCCCACTGCCCCCCCACCCCTTCCTACAGTCCCGTGGCAGCCAGCAGCCCTCCAATCCCTCCGGGGTGGGAGGAGAGGGGGGGCTCCTTTGGAGGGGAGGTAACAACCTACCATTGCAGCTACTTGGGCCCTGGGGAAAACCAGCCTAGACTGGGGAGAGGTCAGAGGAGCCAACAGCTTGGAGGTTTCCATCAATGCCAGGTTGGACAGGGAGTGAGGGGAGGGAATGGCTGGGGGGGAGGTGCTGTACCTTGAAGGAGTACTCAAGCTTGACGAGGAAGGGGAAGTTGACAGCCTGGAGGATGCGCTTCTCATTGAGGGTGTGCTCAATCTGCTTCAGCTTCACCACCTGAGACAGACAGACAGACAGACAGACAGACAGACAATTAGCTCCTGGCCTCAAGGAGCCCTCCCATGGATCCTTCCTCCCCCACAACCAGCAGCGACCTCTCTCCCGACCCTCTTTAATGCCACCAGAGAAACAAAACCTGCAAAAAAAAAGACCCCTCCCCAGGGTCCATCAACCCCCAAACAGCAGCAAGCCCTCCAGGCACAGTCAGCCTCTGGTCCCAGACCCAGATACCAGAAACCCAGGACACCTCCCAACACCCAAAGAGCCCTGTAAAAACAGCTCACAGTCCCCAATATCACACACAACCCCCAGAGCAGCACAAGCTGCCCACCCACAATCACAGCCTCATACCAGAGCAATCCCCCAAGACAAAATCCTCCAAAACCTCCTCCCCAGAACAACCAACCACCCCAAACTCTACCCCCAGCCCCAAAAGCATCAGCTCCAAAAACCTCCCAATAAAACCAAACTCCAAACCCACTGAACATCCCCCAAAAGTTCCATAAAACTAAAGAACCCCAGAAACCACTGCTAAAACCCCCTAAAATACCTCCAAACCCTCAAACCACCCCAGATGTCCCAAAGTTCCCCAAAACAAGCCCCAACCTCCTAATCTCTCTAATCCCTCCAAAACAACCCACAATTCCAAAAAACCCCAGAAGCAACCTCCCAACGCCCCCTAGAATATCTCCAACCCCCTTAAAGCCCCCAAACCACCCTCTCCAACTCCTGATACTATCCCCAACCATAACAACCCCACAAACTTCCCAACCCCTCTAAAATATACCCAGCCCCCCAAAATATCCCAACCCAACCTGAAAACCCCCTAAACTATCCCTGAACTCCTCATAACCCCCAAATATCTCAAAACCCCCGAACCTCCCAAGCCCCCTAAGATAGCCCAACCTCCAAAAACTTCCCAAACAGAAAGAAGCCCCACAAAACCCTCAACCTCCCCAAAATTGCCCCAATACCAAGATGTCCCCTGCAAAACCCTGAACACCCCCAAAAATCCCCCAAACCAACCCCCTCCTCCAAAAACTAGTCTCTCCCACAGTCCCCCACAGCAACGGCAGCTCCCAAACCTGGAGCACAGAACTCCCAGGGCTCCGAGTGGCAACAATCAACCCCAATTTAATATACCCCCCTCCCAAATCAAGCCCACAAGAGCCCCCAGACCTCAGCAGGGCCCCAAAACCCCCGAAACTTGGGATGTGCCAGTTTCATCCTAGATCAAAGATCCAACCCATGGCCCTGTTTCCTGGCCACAGGCCCCCAGAGCCTGCACCTGGACACCCCTCCCAAGCCCCCAGGGCCTCTGCTCCCAAGACACTCCTTGTCCCCCCACATGGCTGCAAAAGCACTCCCCACACCTCAACCTGTCCTGCCCCCTGTGCCCCCCCAGCCTTCACATACCCCTCCAGTCCCTCCCAATCCCTCAACATATCCCCGCCCTCACACACCCTGTGCCCCTTTGCCACCATGTACCCCCCCAGCCACCTCCATGTGAACCCCATTCCCCCCCGCCCCACCTTTTGCTTATCCAGGATCTTCATGGCATAGTGGTTGCCTGTCTCCTTGTGCTTCACCAGCATCACACGCCCGAAGGAGCCTGTGCCCAGCGTCTTGATGCGATCAAACTGGTCCAGACTGGCTGTGTTCTAAGGGGGAGGCAGGAATGAGGTGGGGGCAGCACTGGCCCTGGGGGGGGGTGGATGGGGGAGGGTGGCACCCCAAAGCACTCCCCTGCTGCCCCCAGTCCCATAGGGGCACTACCAGGGGTATCAGTTACTGCCACTGGGGAGGCTGGGACTAAGTCTATCTGGCCAAATTGGGGGAAGGGAGTGGTATCCAGTGGTTAAAGCAGCTACTTGGGGGACCAGATGCCTGGGCTTTCTTCCCACTATGGAGTGGCAGCTGGGGAGGGGGTTAGAATTGTGGGGAGCTGGAAACCAGGGTTGTCTCCCCCAGCCACTCTGGAAGGATACAGAGCTGGTAGGTCAGAAAGCAGGGTCTTGGGAGCCCAAGATGCCTGGGTTCTCCCATAGCTCCAGGGGGCTTCAGCAGAGCCCCACACCCCAGTTCTCCTGGATTCAGCTACCTGTAGCGAGGCTCATAGTATGCTGGGCACGGGCACACCCTAGCGGTGGGGTTGGGGTGTCAGTACCTGTGAGGGGCTCTCCCATTTTTTGAGGAAATCTTCTTTGGCTTTGGCCAGGAACTCCTTCACTGCAAGGCAAGGGGGTGGAGTCAGGCCCAGCCCAGGAGGCGGAGCCAGAGGGGACACACACAGATGGGGGTCCTATTGGAAGTCCCCATCTCTAGCCCTGGGCACCCAGTGGGGGGCACTACTTACCAGGAAGGCTACGACATCACCACCCTGTGCCCCCCCACCCCAGTGTCACCCCAATGCAGTCAGTAATGCAAGAGGGAAACCCCGTGACCCCCTCATCATCTGTGATAAGCCACAAGGGTGCACTCCAGGCTGGCCCTGCCCCCCCTCCATGAGGATTGTGGGGACACAGGGGACCAGCAGAGCCCCCAAGCATAGAGGCAGGGAAAACCCTGCGGAGGGGGAAGCGGGTGGTAAGAATAGGTCCGGTCCTGCCCAGCATCCGCCACCCACAAGGCAGGGCCAGGGGGCAGCCTGGGCTAGTGTTTGGAGAAAAGGATTGGGAAGGGTCACCTCGGCTCCTGGGAGTGGGGATGGAGAGAAATGCCTGGCACTCAAATGCCTGGCTTCTGTGACAGGATGTCATGCATCTCAACAGGTGCTGCCCCCTCACCTGGGAAGTGATACCCCAGTCCCCTGCACCTCCCCATGATGCCCTCCAGGCAGAAGGCAGAATCATCCATTCCCCAGAGCAGGTGGGAGCCACAGTGCCGCTGGGGGGGAACCCAGGTGTCTGGGCTCTCAGCCCACATACTCTAACCCCTAGATTCCCCCACTCTCCTCCCACACCTGGGGAAGGACCCAGGGGTTCTAACCCTATCTCTACCACAGCCCAGTTCATAGCAGCCCGCCCCCAAATCACAGGGTCCAACTGATCCACCTAGGAGAGATCAGCCCTTGCTGGGGGGGGGCGGGAATCAGATATGCCACCCCCCCCCAGCCTGAGGATATGCCAGCAGCTCCGTCTGACCTACTTTTCCTTTGTCTCCAGCTATTTATAGACACCAGCCTGCCTCCCAGCCACTGCCAACCCTGGAGCCTTGGGGGGTGTCCCCTCTCCTCATTACCCCTGGAGACCCTGCACCTGACCCACTGGAGCCCCCCTGACCTGCCCCCTGTTGCAGAGGCAGATGAAGCCCCCCAAGTCTGGGCCCATTTGAGCTGGAGGCTCAAACCTTGCCTGATACCTGGAGGGCCAAATGCCCAGCTAGAGACCACCCAGGCCCAACCCCCAGACCCAGCTGCAGATGGTAGGGAGAACCCTGCAAGGTGGGGGGGAGCCTTCTCAGCCCCACTAGGGGCCTTCAGCTCTGCCCCACAGCCTGGCGATCCCATGTGCAACACTACCCTGGCCTGGATAGCCAGGACCAGGGAAACCCATCACAGCCCAGCACAAATCTGTCCAGGCCCCAGGGGCTATACAGAGCCAGGGATGCCTCCAGAGGCTCCAGCTACATTAAAATTCCCAATTTTCCCTTTGTCCCTGGATGAAAAGCCTCTGATCAGCACTGCTTTCTGGCTACAAACCCTTCATACAATCAAACCAGGAACAAGCAGTCTGGCATGTCCAACCCCTGCCCTGTACTGGGGCCCTGGTTAGCTCCCCCCTTCCTGGGCTGGGTTTCTGGGCTCAGACATACACCTAAATGAGGCAAAGGTTTCCTGGGCACTGGAGAGATGCCATCTCCCAGGATCTGTTTCACCTGCTGCTGAGATGCAGCCACATCTGACACAGGCGAGTTAATGCTGGTGTAAAACAGCAGTAGAAAGGGACAATGGGGACAGAGGGAGATCTGGGGGTGGGGCTAGTGACCTCCAACCCCACCTCCACAGCCCTCGAATTCTCCACTGAGAGTGATGTGGATGACTTCTCCACAGCCCCCTCCCTCCATCTTCTCCTACTGGGATCCTTACCCCCCATCCTCAGCTCTGGTCACAGGAATGATGCAGACACAGCCTGACAGCAAGGGGGTATTGGCCCCTCTATCCTCCCAGGTTCAGCCCAGTGCCTCCAGTCCCACCTGGCATCAGTTGGGCACTAGTGACGCTGCTGTACCCCCAAATCAGAAACTGCTCCATCCAGGTACTGGGAGCTGAAGGGTTAATGGCAGCTCCACCTTCACCCCCTTTTCATCCCCACCACAGGGACCCACAGGCTCTCTCTGGCCCCTGGTTTCCACAACAGGGTGCTTTCAACTGTGCTAATGAACCCTTTGGGGATGCAAGTGTGGAGGTGGGGAGATCAGGGGCCTGGCATGTCACTGAGGAAGGACAGTTCTCCCCCTTGCAAAGCCTGGGTTCCCCCATGTCCACCCCTCCCATGCCCTGAGATCACACACAACAGCGGGGGGGGGGTGATAGTACCAACTGAATCACAGGTTCAAACCTGCAGTGAGAATGATGATGGAAGAAGATCCCAGGCCTCCAGGCCCCCCTGCTGTGCATTCAGCCCTCCCCCAGAGCAAGAACCCCCTCCAGACAGAGGCCCCAGCAGACAGGAAGGTAAAAAAACCCTTTCCTGCCTCAATTTACCCTCTTGCCCCTCTCTAGCAGCTGGAGGGGCAGAGCTGATCAGCAAGGGGTTGGGAGGAGGGGCGAGGAGAAAGACCCAGCAGTGCCTTGGGGGGGGGGGCAGGGGGAGTGGGTCCCTGCCTGAGCCCCAGGCTGCAGCAGCAACTGGGGCAGGAAGGACTGACGGCCTGGCGTCAACCTGTGACATCAGCCGGGGCCTGTGACAACAGAAGCCTGGATCGAATACAGTAACCACCCCCACAACCCCCACCTCCCCTTACCATCCATGCCAGGGACCCCAGCGTCTTGGGCCTTAGAGGAGTGTGTGTGTGGGGGGGCCTCCCCAGAGGATGCTGGGATCTGGCAGGGGCTGGGTGAGGACTTTGCTCCCAGCAGGGACAGCAAATATCCTCCACCCCCCTGCTCTCCCAAAAGCCACAGGGCCCTGAGCCAGCCTGGGCTGGGGAAGGGGTGAAAACAGAAACCCTGCAGCTGCCAACTGCCCCCTGGGGATCCCCTCCCCCCTATACTCCTGGGTATTGCTGGTAGTAGAGCTACCCGATTTACCTGAGAAGGGGTACTCCTGGCCTGATTTACCAGGCCAGGGGTATAGCTATCTGGGCTCCAAAACCCCTCCCTTCTCTATGCCATCCGTCCCAGAGGTGGGAGCCCAGACACGTGGGTTCCTACTTCAACCTCAACTGCCTTCCCTCTCTGCCTCAGGCCCTGCTCCCAGAGATGGGCAGGGAACCCAGGTGTCCAGGCTCCCAGCCCTATCCTGCTTCAATCACTACCTAGCAGGGCCCCGCTCAGTGCTAGGGACAGAACCCAGGTCTCCAGGCCTGCCACCTGCCCAATCAATCAGGACAACAAACCAAAGAACGAGCCCAGGAGTTCAGATTCCCACCTCTGGGAAGGAGTGTGTGTGATAGGGGCTAGGTTCAAGGCAATCAAACAGCCTGCCTCCCCCCCCCATCCAGGAGGGACCAGCTTGAAGAACCTACTATCACCAATGGCCCCATTCTATTCCCCATCCCCCCCACCAGCTAGACTCGGTGGGGGCTCCCCACAATCAGCTCCAAAACAGCCCCAGGCAGCGCCAAGACCACCTCCCTCACCCAAGCTTTCTGAAGACCACACCTGTCCCCCCCAACATAAGGATCAGTGAAGCCACCCCTAGGGTGGCAGTCAGGTTATGCCCCCCCTCCCCCCACACACACACCCACTCACCCACCCAGGACCAGGATGCAGCTGGTTTGGAGGGCAAATGGGGCCAATAGCAATGCAAGCCATAGAGACGGCCATTTGCTTGGTGCCAAAACACAGCTTGTTCTGGAGGGTGGGCATTGGGAGAAGGGGGACACCAGCCAACAGCAACATGACCTGGTGAGCCATCACTGGAATGGCCCAAAATGAAGCTGGTGCTGGGGGGGAGGGGTGGGAAACAGGGCAGCAACAAAGAGTAAGCAACCAGTTCACCCAGCAAAAGACTGTTCCAATGGCACCAAAATACAGCTGGTGCTGGGGAGGGAACAGACCAGAGGATGAACAGCCAACAGCAACATGACCTGGAGAACCAGCACTGGTATAGAATGGCATTAAGATTCAGCTAGTTCTGAGATGGAGCAGGGTCATAGGATGAATGGCCAAGAGCAACACAACCTGCCAGGGGCTTAAATGCAGCTGGTTCTGAGACAGTGCAGGGCAGGGGGGAACCAGCCAGAAGTAAGGGAACCCACAGACACAACCACTCAGGTAGCACCAAAATGCAGTTGGTTCAGGGGAAGGAGGTAAACGGCCAATAGCAACACAACCCAGTGAGAGAGCCACCTGTTCACAGCCAAATGCAGCTGGTTCTGAGGTGGAAACAGGGGAAGGAGGTGACTGGCCAACAACATGCCTTGGACAAGCCACAGCTTCCTTGGGGCTGAAATGCAGCTGGCTCTGGGGAGGAAGCAGCAAGAGTCTGGCAACCTGAAGACCCATCCTTGTTCACAGCCAAAATGCAGCTGGTTTTGGAAGGAAACAAGGGAAGGGATGAAGGGTAAACAGTGCTAGTGCCCAGAGAACCAATCACTCACTCAGGGCTGAGATGAAGCTGGTTCTGGGGGGTGGAACAGGGCAGGAGAAACAGCCACCAGCAACATGGCTTGGGGACCTGGTGCTTGCTCACTGCCACGTGCAGCTAGCTGTGGGGTGAAGGACAGTGCTGAATGGCTGATAGCAACATACCTTGGAGAAGCTATGGCTCACTGGGGGCTGAAGAGAGACTGATTCTGGGGGCAGCAGGGCAAGGGAGAACTAGTCAACAGTAACAGATGCTGGACTAGCACCAAATGCAGCTGGTGCTGGGGGAGAAGCAGATCCAGATCTGCCCAGTCTCAGGCCCCAGCCTGGCAGGATTCACCTCCTCCCCACCCCTGAGTTTCCATTCCCTATGCCAGCCCCAGCCGTGGACAGTGAAGGACAGAGACACCATGGCCTCGGGCCTGGAAAGAAGCAGCCCCCCTCTCCCCCAATCGATAAGCCACAGCCAGAGGGACCTGATCAATTGGCGACTAGGGGGGAGCCATCCCCATCCCAATGTACCCTGACAACCCTCCCACAGCTGAGAGAACCCAGGGGTCTAGGCTCCCAACTTCCCCCTGCTCTATCCACTATCCCACCCCGACTCACTTCACCAGCTGGGAAGAGAACCCAGGCATCCCAGCCTGGATGGGTTCCAAAGCCACCAAAACTCTCCTCCCCACCCAGAGCCCCCTATGGCCTGGTGGTGGGGAGGGGCAGGCAGGGGTTTAAAAGGGCCTCCACAACACTGTCAGGTGCCCAGCACTGCTATTTTTGCCTGGGTGCCCACGCCAGGGGCCATTGTCACAGCCTTGTTTGAGCATCCAGTGCCCCTCCCCTTCCCACCTCCCCCCCGCAGAGCTGGAAGAGAACTCAGATGTCGGGGTTTCCATCCCCATTGCCCTAAGCTAGGTCTCACTGATCTCCTGGCAACTGGGAGAAAACCCAGGTGTCCTGGCTCCCAGCTCCCCCCATCTTTACCTCTAACACATCAGCCCAGCTGACAGCCAGGACTCTTGGGTTCCCCAACCCCACTCTAGGCCCATTCACCAGCAGCCTACCTCAGTTTCCCACTATGTGCAGCAAGTGGAGGGGCACTGGTGATGATGCCCTTGACGGGTCCAAACTGATGGGGCAACAACAAGGCAAGAGAGGGTCATCCCCCCGGACCTCTCCTCCATCATTCTGATTTAAGCCCCCCCCCCATCTGCCCCCCCCACCAGCCCCACTCACTCTGCTGGTTCCAGGCGGTTGCATGCTCCGTCTCAGGGACCCCCCCTGTGCTTTCAGGCCCCCCAGGGTCCCCCCGTGGACCCCAGGAGAAGATGCGCCCGGCCAGGCTCTCCAGCCTCTGCAGTGCCGACATCTTGCCCCCCTTGGCCTTGCTGGGGGTGGGGCTGGGGCCAGCTACCTCTGGCCCGTGGCTCATGCTGGATCAATGGCCACTGAAATGCTGGCAGCTGCAGCCATTCCTGGACTGCTCCCCTGCCCCCCCCAACGCCTTGACACAGAGGATTGAGGGCTCAGCTGGCAGCTACACCAGGGTCCATCCTGCTCAGCTTCACTGGAGTTGGGGGCTTGGCCTAGCACAGGACTCTTAAGCCTGGGTTCTGGGTACAGAGATCTCGGTACCAAGATGTCAGGAAGAAGCCAGGGCCAGTCACAGGATGGCTGGTGAGTTTCACTGCTGGGTCCCTGGTCCGGTTAGCCTCAGAGCTGTCTTGATCAGGATTTGGGCAGTTTTGGGGTCAAGTTCAACAGCTGCCCTTGGCTGGGGGCTGGTCAGGCTCAAGATCCGCTTGGGGGAGTCCAGTCAGTTTCACTGCCGCTGGAGTTTGATCAGTTTCAGGATCAGCTGCTACTTGAGGGTCCGGTCAGTTTCATACTGCTGGGTCCTTTCCAGCCTTCCTGGCGGGGTCCCCTGGGTCCAGGGCTGGAGTCCAGTCAGTCTACCAGGTGCCTCCCCTGGGGCAGGTCAGTCAGGTTGCCTTGGGCTGGGGTCTGGTCAGTTTCACAGCTGGGAGTTGATCAATTTCTGCTGATCAAGGGCTGCTGGGGTCCAGTCAGGACCACAGTCAAGTTGAGGGCTGGGGTTCACAGCTGCTCCCCATTCCAGGGGTTCCCCCAGGTCCAGGATCAGCTGCTGCTTGAGGCTCCTGTCAGGTTCAGGGCTGGAGGCTCCTCCTTCAACTTCCATGGAGCAGATACGTCACAGGCATCAAATAGCCGCTCCAGCTGGAGGGGGCAGGGGAGCCCTGGGTGGGGGATGGGGGGCAGGGAGGGGGCACAGCCCCCATAGCAAGACCCCTCCCACCTGCAGGCCCGGTGCCCCCTGGAGGCAGGTAGTAGGGTTGCAAGCCAAGGGGAAGAAATAGGGGGGGTCCCTGATCACTTCAATCCAATCACCAGCTGCAGAGGAAGGGGCAGCAGGTCCGTGAAGAGCTGCCTACACTCAGGCTGCACCCAGCTCTGGGGTGGGGCATGGGGGGAAGCATGGAGGTTCCTTGACCTTGGAGAGCGGAAGCCAGGACAAGCAGGAGCAGAGGCCCTTCTGTGCCAGGAGGCAGCGGTGGGGGAGCCTTGAGGCCTGAGCGGCTGCAATCAGGGTCCCCCCGTGCACGCTGAGGAGCAGTGGGTGCAGGTATGGGTGGTTAGCGCTTCTGTTCCCTGCAGGAGCCACGGAGGATGTGGCCCAGCAGCCGCCCCAGCAAGTGCAGCCAGAGAACAACCTGCAGCCAGAACTGGAAGTCACTGTCGGCATTGGTGCCTGTCCGCGGGACCTTGCCAGGGGCTGCCTCCATGGTGCCCCCCCACTCCAAGGCTCAGTTCCACCACTCTCCAGCCCAGATCACAGCACCCCTGCCCCTCCCCCAGCAGCAGATCCTGTGGCCAAGCAGGCTGGGGCGGTGCCAGCTGCTGGGTATTGTTGCAGGGAGGGACCCCAGGGACCAGCCTGGGGAGGGGGGGCAGGCACAGCGCCAGGTGCCCTTAAAGGCATCAGCGCCTGCTGAGGTGTTAAACTTTTGGGGGGTGGCACAAGCTAGAGTGACCCCCTCCTCTACCCTACCAGTGCCCCCAGCTCCAGGGGTGGGGAAGGTCAAAGCCAGGCGGAAGTCTGCAGGTCTCAGAGGGAGAGAAGGAACGAACTCAGGAGTCCTGATGGACCCATCCACCACACTGTCCCTCCCCTATCTGAACCTTCACCCTCCCCAAGCACTACCAGACCCCCAGTGGCTCCCAGGGCCCAGGAGGGAATCCAGAGGTCAAGGGTAGATGGGTACCCCTAGCCTGCCCAACCACACAAAGCCAAGGATTGGCAAGAGTCTGGAGGCTGCCAGAGGGGTTCAATACACTGCAGAGACCCCAAGCAGAGGCCGGAACTGCAGTGGAAGGGGAACCCCCCAGTCCATGGCTGTTTGAGCAGAGGGGATATTCCTTCCTGACCCCAATGCAGTGACAGGCTGAGCCTGAGCTGTGGGACAAGATGTAACCAAAGCCCTCTTGATCTGAGTTCACCCCCATCACCACCCCCAGCCTGGGCTACAGCCAGTACTTCACACTGTTGAAGGAGGAGAGAAACACCCAAACCCCTATAAGCAGCAGGGGTAGGGAGGAATTCTTTCCTGGCCCCATGTGGCTGCCAGAAGAGCCCAGAAGCCTGGTAAAAATAAAAACAACAGGCCCTGACTGTGGGTCCCAGATCACACCTAGCTGCCTAGGCCTCTTCTCAGCCTCCGAGGCCAGATGGGAGCCAATCAGGGGTTTCCAGCCCCCTTGCAGGGCCCAGCTCACAAGCTTAATGCCAGGTGCATCATGACCCCACACCTGGAAGGGATGGTAACAGCCTATCACTGCTCCAGGCTAAACTGCCTCATTAGGCCTACCCCTGCCTTAGTTTCTCACTAGCTAGTAAGGTCCCTGCCTCCCACTGCACCCTACCCGCCGCACTGAGACCTCCATCATTAGCCACATCACCACAACAATGTATCCAGCCCCACCCCCTTCAGGAGGCTCCTCCCATCCACACATTCCCATGACAACCACTGTTCGTGAGCGGTAAATTAAACCTGTTTGAGGCTGGGGCGGGGCCTCTGGGACCCAGGAGTCCCCTGGATACCCCCCCATCCAGACCCCCATCCCTTCAGCCACCACTCACCGCCTGCTTCCATCTTGCCACCTTCTGCTGCCCTAGGGCTCCGCCTACGGTGCCCTGGTGGGGTCAATCTACTTGGGCCCAAAAGCCTACTGCTGCTGGAGGGCTGGGCTGTGCTGGGCTGAGCCCTCTGGGGTGCCGTACAGGAGTGGGGTGGGGCAGAGGCCTCCTGGGAATGTCCCTCTGGGGAGCCTGAGTTTGGTCAATAGGCAGGGAGAGAAGCCCCTGATCTGACCCCTCTGGGGAGCTGTAGATGTACCAAGCGAGCCTCTGGATGTGACCCCTCTGGGATGCTGTAGCATGGCCAACAGCTAGGAATGGAAACCTGATTTGTCCCCTCCAGGGCACCATAGATTGGCCAGTGGGTAGCAGGAACCCCTACCATGACCCTTCTGGGGAACCCTAGACTGGCCAGTGATGGAAATGCCTAGATATGACCTCTCCAGGGAGCTGTAGCTTGGCCAACAGCTAGGAATGGAAGCCCCTGGTCTGACTCTTCTAGGGAGCCATAGGTTGGCCAGCAGGTGGGAACAGAAACCCGTGCCTGACCCCTCCAAGACACAAATCAGCCTTCAGGCAGGGATGGGAGCTCCCAGGCATGACCCCTCCAGGGATCCGTATTTTGGCCAACAGGTAGGGAGGGAAGCTCCTGATTTGACCCCTCTGGGAAGACACAGACAGGCCAAGCAGGAGGACAGTGGTGGTGTGACCCCTGTCTGAGGGCCAAACTATGGATCCCTAGAGGGGTTATTCCCAGGCCACAGGTCTCCCCCTGCACCTCTGTACAGTGCCTTAGAGGGGTCAGCTGAGCCGAGCACAGTCCTCCAGCAGACAGACATGACAAGTGGGTGGTGGCAGGGCGGGTGGTGCTGGGCTCTGACACCCACAGGGCCAAGAAGGACCCAAAGAGGTTGGGGCAGCACTCCCCAGCCCCCTGCAACCAGGGGCCTACGCTGAGGGGGACCAGACTGGGGGGCAAGTGCCAAGACCCCAGAAACCAGGAGATCTGAAGCCTCCATCCCACCCCCATCATCAGGGGACAGTGACCAATCAATGCATTTTATGGATAGGATCCAGTAATAAACAACTGCCCCCGACCCTTTAAAGAGACAGCGTGAGATCCTGCATCCATGATTTTTTATTTTCCCTCATACTGAACTGAAGGTGAGTTGAAAGGGGAAACAAGCTGCAGCCTTCCCATGATCTCCTGGGCCTGCCACAGACAAAGATGAGCCTGGGACACAGGCAGCCCCACTTCCTGTTCCAACACACTCCTGTCTGGCAGGTCTCACCAGTGTCTATTCAGCAGGGCTAGAATAAGGCAGGTATCAGCTGCTAAGCCTGACCACTGCCCAGCCCATGGCTCCAGGCTCTCCGTGTTCCCTTCTGATCCAGTCCTTGCAGCCAAGAAAGGGTTAAACCACAAAGGAGCCAAGCATCTAACTTCCTGCTTCCCATCATCCTTCCTGTGCCTGCCCCCCCACCCCCATGCAGCTGCCTGGCTGTGATTGGAGGGAACCAGGAGTTGGGGGGGAGGGGGTGGAGCCAGGAGGCCTAGGTTCTCCTCCCAGCAATAGGCAGGCAGTGGGGGTTGGTGGGTAAGAATAGGTGATGGGAACCAGGACACCTGGTTCTCCCTCAGCTCTGAGTGTAATGGTTAGAGCCAGGGGGTGCAAGTCAGGACACCCTGGTTCTAGCTTCCCCTATAGGGGAAATGTAGGTGATCAACTTAGGGGAGGGGAGGCAGCCAGGATGCCTGGGTTCTCTTTCCCAACAGATGCCACAGATCCTGCCCGCCCCCACCAGGGGCCCTAGATCACAAGGATAAGGGCCACAGAAGGGCAGGCTACATGAATGAGTGGGAAGGGGCATGGAGAGGAGTGTGGGCTGGAGGGGGTGCCCAGTACTTCTAGCTGGATGGGCTGGAGACATCTGTGAGCTGGGGGCGCCCCCTTCAGGCTCCTAACTGCTGCTGGCTTGGGAAGTGCTTGGCCCTGGCCTGGAGAATAGGGCTGGGGGGAGGGGTGGGGCTGTGACACCATCACTGGGGCCCTGTCAGCTGCAGGGGTTTGTTTCTGAAAATCTCCCTGCCTCAGTTTCCACAAGGGGGACACCTGGGTCCCCAACACCAGCCCTGGAGGCTCTGCAGAGACAGGTCCTCCCACCAAGGGAAACTGACCAGAGTGGCAGGAGGCCCTGAATTAACAGCCCTAAATTTATGAGAAGCCTTAATGAAAGGGGGGAAAAGCTACCGGGTCTCCCCATTGTGGTGTGCATACTGGTTTATACTGGCCCAATCCAGCCCAGTGTCTCCAGCCCCACTAGCCCTAAACCACCTGCACCCCCACCCCAATGCCCTCTTTAACTCCAGACTCCACCACAGATCTGATGCCCACAATGCCAGGATTGGCCAGGCTGGCACTGAGGTCACTACTAATATCATTGGGGTTCCCTTGTTGAAGGGGGGGTCCAAGCCAGACCCTGCCCCCACCCTTGCTGCCTCCCAGTCCTCATCCTCTTATGCACTTGACATCATGTTCTTCTACCTCCCCACCTTAAAATCAACCCCCTGGTGGACCCAGCTGGGTCTCCCACCCCTACCTGGGAAGCAAGCTGAGGTCATTGCCACACAAGAGGGGGTTGCCAGGGGATGGAGGGTGGAGCAGCTCAGTTGCCACAGTAATGACCCCAGATGGACAGAGTGAGCCCAAGTCAGTGGACAGGCCAGTCAGAGCTGGGACTGGAGCCAAGGCATATACAGCACATAATGCCAGAGCCCAGACCCTACCTGGGGGCTATGATAATGTCCAGGGAAGAGAGGTGGTGGGGAGTGAGGGAGCACCCATGGTCCAGCCCCTCTCCTGTCCCCCAAAAGGGCAGGGTATTGTGCCTTCTCCCCCTTCCTTAAGCCCAGAATCACCAGGAACCCAGCAGCCAAGTGACTGCAGCACTGGGCTGGCCCTCAGATACCCAGGTTCTCTGTCCAGCTGTGTTGCTGTCTGGCCCTGTGCCTCAGTTTCCTCCATCTGCCAACCAGGAAGTGAAATGTCTGCCCACCTGCCTGCCCCCCCTTCCCCACCCCATTCACACAGCCACTGGGCAGATGTGGGGTGTGGGCAGGAGAGCCCCACTGATGCTGGGGAACTGGGCGCTCTGGTCTGACAGCTGGACAGCACCCTTGTCCCAACATCCGACAGCCAGGCCTCAACACACCCTGACTGTCTGCCCTGCCTCCAGCCCCCTCCCTCCCCTCTGCCTGGTCTACTCCAGCCTCTCCGGCCCTCCAGGATGCATCTGTCTGTCCTGAATCCTGCACGGCTCAGCCTGTCTCACCTGCAATCACAGCAGAGATACCGTAAGCCTGGGAGCCAGGCCCTAGTACCACCAACAGCCACACCCTGGGAACACTGGTCCCCTCCAGCCTGTCTAACCAGGGCCCCCAGCGCCAGTGCTCCCCGTGGGTCACACACATGCAGGCCTGGCAGAGGGGAAGGGGCACTTCTGGCAGGTGCTGAGGTTGTAACACAGCGCAGGCCCCGATCCTGCCCCAGGAGTTATAGGGATTGTGGGGGGGTGTCCTTCCTACTGCATCAACATGCAGGGAGGGGGGTGCAGGCAGGATCCCCCACCCCACCTAAGCAGGGCAGGGCGCTCCCCCCGCTCTGGAGCCTCTTGGAACCCCGGTACCGAGTCCCCCAGGCCCAGCGGCTGCACTCGCACGCGGGCCCGGGGGTGCAGCACGATCCCCCAACTCGAGCCCCGACCCGGCCCAGCCAACGCTTACCGCTCTCCAGCTCGCCGCCCTTCTTGGCCGCGGCCGCGTTGCCCATCCCGGAACCGGAGCCGGTGCCGGTGCCGGTGCCGGTGCGGCTGGGCCCGGCGCGGCCGCGATCCCCCCGGCCGCCAGGCGGAGCCGCTGCCGCTGCCGCTGCCGCTGCTGCCACTCCCTCCCCCTAGCGTCACCGCCCCCGCCCCCGGCACCGCCCCCCATTGGCTGTCGCCGCCGTGACGCACCGCAGGACCCCCCTCCACCACGCCAGCCCGCAATCCATTGGCGAGCCGCGAGCCGGGACCGCCGCCGGGGATTGGCCTACGGGGCGGCGCCGGGACCCCGCCCCCCGCGGCCGCCCATTGGCTGGCGCGAGGTGAGGTCGCTGAGTTCTATATTTAGAACGTCGGGGCGTTTCTAGGCTCGCGCAGGAATGCACGGACCTAGGGGCAGGGCCACGTCCTCGTTAGGTCACTGGGGGCGGGGCTATGAGTAGCCCCATAGCCCCGCCCGCTCCCTGTGCCTCAATTTCTCCCTGCAGTGCGAGGATCGTTGGTCAGTGCGGGTTCGGTTGCAGGGTGTCTGCCGCACCACTAGGACTCCCTGCCTTCACCAGGGCCGTGCAGGGGGCAGGGCAGACATGGGGGGGGTTGCAGATCGGGGGGGAGACCGCAGTACCCGGCGTGCCAGGAGCCAGCTGGGGCGCGAAAATCAGTGCATGGTGGGATATCGGAGGACAGCCCCAAAGCTGGGGAGTGGGGGAGAAGGTGAGAGCCTCCAAGGCAAGGTGGGGACGCGGCCTGCGAGTTGTTGCTATAAAAATCCTGGCGCTGGGGGTCATTATTACACCCAAAGTAGCAGGAGCCGGCAAGGGGAAGGCAGTGCATTGTGGGATGCTAGAAGACAGGCCTGGCTGCCCTACAGGTATAAGGGTAAGGGAAGCGCTGCTATTGTGGGGTTGCACCCCTTTTTCATCTTTTTGCACCTGGGAAGCCAGGGGCAAGCCCCTAAAAGCCTAAAGATGACCTGAATCAAAACCTGGGAGAAAACAACACCCCCCAGGAAATGCCCTCCCCCTGGGGGAACAGGGGTGCAGGCCCCAGGCTCTGGCCCCAATTGAGCTTCAGCCCTTCCCCCCACACAGACACAAGCAGAGCCCAGGCATTCTGGATACACATGGACACAACCCAGGTGTCCTTGGTATACATACACATGCACAAGTACATGCCCCACCCTGTCCTGCTTCAGGAATGCAGCACTGGCCCCAGCAGGCAGAGACCCAGGACCGTTTCCCCCTAGATACGAGCCTGGGCGCTGCAGGCCTGAGTAACTCTTGGGGCTCCCGAGAGCTCTACATGAGAGACTACAGCAAGGAGAGAGCCCTGATGGGGCACCTGGATGCCTGGCATCCAGCCCTGAGCTCTGCCCCTGGGTGTGCCTCAGTTTCCCTATCCCTGACCAGGGCATTGGCTAGCTCAGGGCCTTTTGCCCTCTCCTGCTCTGGAACTACTGGGTGGCTTAGAGGAGAGGATGGTTTCCAGGGTTGGGGGACACATCCACATCCCCAAAGGGCCCTACCCAGCAGCAGCTGCCTCCCCCTCCCTCAGGGGACTTTGGGTCCCTCCAGCCCAGCTGCTTTCAATCCCTCCCACATGTCTAACCCCTCATCCAGAGATGGCCCCAGAGGGGGCAATGGCCCCTCACCCTGAGGGGGAAACAACCCCGTCCCAGGAAGATGACCCCTGGCCCCAGGGGAGTAGGGGCTATGAATCAATGCCTTCTGTGGACCTCATGGAGGGAATGCAGCAGAGCAGGCCAGCAAGGAGCCCATCACCCCTAGCCGAACCCCCACAAGGTCCCCACCCCACCCCCAATAGACAGAGGCACCTGCACACACTGCATCCAAGAAATCTCAGTTCCTTTATTGTAGGCCCAGCGGGCAGCAGCTGGGGCAGGTCTGTGACCAGGGCATGGGCCCATGGCCTGTCCTGCCACCAGCCCCGTGGCGCCGGAGCCATTTGTTCGGTTTAATGCACTCGACCCAACGTTGGTTTGGCATATCGAAAACGGACAGACAGGGGACGCAGCAATGGGGGGTGGGGGGAGCCCCAAGGCACCGGCTGAGCCACCCCCCCCAACCCCAGACAGGTGAAGAGACTGGGATGAAGATGACTCTGGAAAGAGGCCGCCCAGCCTGTGAGGTACCAGCATAGGGGAGCCCAGATGCTTGGGTTCTGTTCCCCACCTCAGCCCAGCATAGCTTTGTACCTCGGTTTCCCCTCCCAGGCTTGTTGCTGAGGCCCACATAGGGGTATATGTACAGCACCTGGTGCAGTGTGGGCTGACTCCCCTGGGACTGCAGTGCAGGCAATGAATGCTCTGGTTATTTGGTATTGAGTTGCACCAGTGACCCTGAGGGGAGGGAGGGGGACAGTGATGGTTTCCCCCCACCACAGCCTCAGCTACCACCAGATCATCTTGAGACCCAAGCACGCCATGAGGGGCAGATGAAGGGACCCCCCCAGCCCCACCTGGGTCTAGAAGGGATGGAGGAGGGGACTTGAACACAGGGTGGGGCAGATGACTGGGAGACTCCTATGGGGGGGGTGACACCCACGTGATAACCCCATCTCCCCTGTGATTGGCTAGCAGGCACCCAATCACTGAGAAGAGCTCTGGCAGGAAGGGGGAGGCCTAGGCCTTTATTAGTAGTGGGAGACAAGAGCTAGGAGCTGATTGGAGGGCTCTGAGCTTCTCTTCCCTTTTGAAAGGGGCTGGGACAGCCTCATGGTGCCCAGAGGTGTGATCCCACCTGGGCTGTGACAAGATCGAGGCAGGGTCCCCATGGGGGGCAACTACCAAGAGGACACGGAGCAGGAGGCCCAAGTGCCCCAGGCAGAGAGGCAGCGACTGTTGAATCAGGAGCTGGTATTGGGCAGCGCTGGTGGCCTCTCCTGTTAATCCTGTGCTGAAGCCCTGGTTCCTCTGCTATAGCCCTGCCTCTTGCACTGATATCCCCCAGTGGGGAGACTGGGGTAGAAGAGGCAAATCTTTTCACCAGGGCATCTTTTCTTCCCCCTCCACCCTTGAAGGCAGCTCCCTTGGAGCTGAGCCCAGCCTGGCCCTATAACTCATTGCACTTGAGAGAGGCTTAAAACCATGGGGGGTTGGGGAGAGGGCTCTTGGGGCTAGGGCCCTACATGCTGAACCCCCACCATATTGTGGGAGGGTACAGCTTTAGATTTCACAGACCTTGCAGCCCAAACCAGGGGGGGCCTAGACCAGCCGTGAAAGGTGGTGGGGAGGGAGCTGCCTCATGTCAGAAGGTGGCCCTCAGCTATGGGGGAGGGGAACAGGACACAAAGGGGGTCCACAGACCCCATGCCAAGGCCTCACCAGGGTAAAAGGGGGAAGCACCATGCCCAGAGGCCACCTCCCCCCCAAGCAGAGCCAAGGAGCCAGGAACACCCCCGTGGCAGGTGTAAGTCAACAGAGCAGCCCTGTCTACACTGCTCCACTCCCATCACATCAGCCCCTACCCCACAGCCCCATTGTCCTTGGGCCCAGTACCGTAGGGGAGGTGGTGGCCTCATAGCTGGCCAGACGAACCAAAGAGGCCGCTTGTGGCTGGGTAGGGGGGCAGGGGATGTGGCGAGTCACAGACATGGCGAGTTCTTAGTTATATATTACATAAAAATTGTGCCAAAAACAGTTTTTCTTTTTTTTGTTGTTGGTTTGTGGGGGGGTTTTTTTGTTGCTTTTTTGTCTTTTTCCCATTTTTTCTTTTTTTTGTTTTTTGATCATAAAAATCCGCCTGTGGGCCAGCAGGGGAGGGTGCGGGCGGAAGGGCGGGGTCAGCGGCCACAGCACGGCGGACGCACATGTGCCTGAAGGGAACGGGGGCGCGGACAGACACATGGACACGCGGTGGGTCCCTCGTGGTAAGTGCCGAGGGAACAATTTTTCCCACCTTCTTTTGTACTTCCCTCCCACCCCCTTATTTGCAATATTTACAGCATTTCCGCACCCCCCTCCACAAACAAAAACAGTGCCTCCCCCCACCCTGCCCCCAAAATGGCGCCTTGGAGGGGTCGCCAGCCCCATGAGGAGAATTTTGCTTTGTGCTTCAAGAGGGAGTCCATGTTGACGTGGGGGAGCTCTGCTCTTTTTTTTTTCTCCACCTCAGAAAGAAAAGGAAAAAAAAAAAAATCACAGGGGGGGGCGGTCCAGGCTGGAGGGAGGGAGGGAGGGAATCGGTTCATTTTTTCCCTTGCTTTTCTGCTTTTTCTCCCCTCAATTTTTGTAGGGTCTTTTTTTTTCCCCCCAGTCAGCATTCAACAAGGGAGAAAGGAAATGAGTTCAGCTCCAGCAGCCCCTTGTGGCACCTGCCCACCACCCCCACTCCCATAAAAATAATCGTTGCCCCCCGCCCCTTCTCTAGACCCCAGCAAGAGTAGAAAGGATGGAGTGGCGTGGCTGAGGGCAGTGTTAGCCCCCCCTCCCCATGCAAACACAACTTCCAGAGGGGCTCCAACACCCCCAGAAAGCTGCGGGGGGGGGGGGGAGGCAGAGAGGCCACGAAGAGAAGGCAATACCTCCCCCTACCCATCCAAGGCGGTGGCCATAGCACCACGCACCCCCTCAGGAAGATAGCAGGAGCCAAGGGAAAAGGCAGTGTGCGAACCAGTCACCCCTCCGCACCACAGGGGCAAATACTGGGAGCTATGGGCCATCTCTGCCCACCCCTGGCCTAGCTCTGTCTCTCCCTGGCTATAGCTCTCTCTCTGTATATATAGATATAGATATATAGCAATTTTTTAATATATATATATATATATTAATTTTTTCCCCTTTTTTTGGCAAAGAATGTAGAAAACAAAATGGCGGTGGGGGGGGAGAGAGATGTCCCCAACCCCTGCCTGTCAGTGGGGCCCTCTCTGCCTTGCTCTCCTCACAGTCCCTCTCAGCATCACCAGGGGGCACCCCCAAAGCAGGGTGCCCACCTGGCCCCCATGGCTTTGACCTCTTCAAAAAAATCATCCCCCCTCCCCGAAAAAAGTGAATTTCCCCCTTCTTTTCAGCCTTCCCGCCAAAACAATGGAGCCGAGTAAAAAGGAGAAGCCAGAGCCGTGCATGTCCAGCCTGCGTCCTTCCTCCCCACTCCTCCTCCTCATCAAGGCTTGGTGTCAAACCCCTTAATGAACCCCACTTGTGATGGGCGACACCAAGGAATGGCAGTGGGAGGGAGGAGACACAAAATGGCCACTGGCCTTGACACCACCACTCCCCTCAGGGCGCCAGGAGTGGGGGGAAAGAAAATGACCATAGGTCTTGGCGCAACTGCACCCCCCACCACTGCGTTGCCTCCTCTTGGCCGCTCCAGGGGGGCAATTAAAAGCAAATGAGGGGAGGGGGACTGGGGGAGGGGCTCCTCAGTCCCTGCCCAGCCTTCAGAGGCTGGTGACCAGCTGCATCTGCCCGTCGCCCTCGGGCACAGGGCCCTCGAGCCCAGCAGGCACCAGGTAGCCATCATTGCTGGGCCTCCGGACCTGGTAGTAGGCCTGGAGCTGGCCACGGGGGCCCAGGCCGGGCCGGTTGGTGTAGTAGATCTCGTTGATGGCTTGGGCATGTGGCAGGACTTCCCCAAGAGCCTCGGGGCTGCTGTCCGGGTATGGAGAGTCCCGCAGGTTGGTCATACTGGGGTACAGAGAGTCCCGGTTGGGCGAGGGGGCCTGGCCCTCGGCGCCCTCGGCCAACTCGGCTGTGCAGGACTCGGACTCCTCCAGGTCGCTCTGGTACAGGATGGACTGGGCACGCTGCAGCAGAAGCGGCTCCTCTAGTGCCTTGTACATGAGTTCAATCTCCAGCGTCTCCTCATGGCTGGGTTCCGGGGGAACAGTGCCAGGTGGGGGGGCATCTTCGCTGGCAGTCCCGGGGGGGTTGCCTGGGTCAGCAGTGGGGGGTGCAGGGGGAGCTGGTTTTGCTGTGCTGCTGCTCCCACCTCCGCGCAGATTGTTGTGCACCAGCTCAGAAATGATCATTTTCTCGAAGGCAGCAGCATCGGGCAAGCCCCGCCGGGCCTCGGGGCCCTTGGTGGTATCAGGCGCAAAGTCCCCGCTGCGCAGCGAGTAGCTGTTGTTGAAGTTGCCGTTGAGTGGGAGCGTGTCCATGCCACAGGCATCGCGGGCGTTATTCAGGGGGTGCTCTGCAGGGCAGGGGGAGAGGGGATCAGTTGGCAGTGGCACACAAGTACGTGCATGCAGGCATGTGCGTGCAAACTGGAGGAAGATATGTAAGGGAGTGTGCACGTGAGTGTGAGGTGTGAAGGGCTGTGGGTGTGCACAGGGGCTGTGCGTAGCTACAGAGGTATAGGGACACAGTGTACAAGAGAACTCAGATCCATGTGCACCAGTGCACATGGGTGCAGGCATGGAAAGATGCTGAGCATGAGGCGTGTGGTGTGATATGTTCACCCTGAGCTGTAATACTGCTGGGACCTGCTAGGTGTGGAGCATCCACCCCCTACCATGGCCCTGCCACAGCCAGGTGTCTTGGGGAGGCTATGGAGTCTGACATGGAACAGAGGCTGCTACAGGATGGTACAGACTATGGGGCAGCAGAAGGGTAATACATGAACCTCATGCCACAGGGCAATATAGGATAATATGGACCGTGGACCCGATGCCATGGGGCAGGGACCACAATGCCCCACAAGCTGGTACAGGACTATACGGACCACTGGTCCAGTCTCATGTGCCAGGGGGAGGGGGCTAGTCCCAGGGTGGCTGCCCCATGACCTGCACTGTACCCTCCTACTGGTGCCAGAAGCAGCTGGGAGGCCTTGCCCCCCCACCCCCAAATCTTGCCCTGGTGCCCCCTGCTGGGTGTGGCAGGTGCATGCATCACCCCCATGGGCCAGTACAGCAAGCAAGGGGGGGTGGGGGCAGCAAATGGTACAGCCCGTGGAAAGGTAGCACGTACTGGACTCACGGAAGCTCCCTGCCGCAACACCGGTGGCAAGGGAAGAGAAAGGAGAGGCATTAATGGAGAGGCATTAATGAAGGGGCATAGGCACCCCCACACTGAATGCACACATACCCCTCCCCCATATCAGTTCCCAGCCCCTCCCCATGCACAGGACACACTTCCCATGTGAGCACCCAAACCCTGCATATGCAGGCCCCTCTCTTCCCGCAGGTCCCAGGAGACCCTCCCTGCAGCCCTGGCTGCAAAAGCCACCTGCCCTGCTTCCACCCAAACTTGGGCGGGGAGGGGTCAGGAGCCTCACCTGGGGAGTTGAAGACAGGGGGTGAGGCAGGGTTGAAGCCCACGGACTCAGCAATGAGCGTGTTGTAGGGGCTGGTGCCCCCGCGGGTCTGCAGCACCGGGTTGGTCAGCAGGTGGTTGCCCATGGTGCCTGCAGGACAAAGTCACCTCTGTACTGGGTCCAACCCCCAGCAGAGGGGGCAGGAGAAGGGGCTGATGTGGCAATAAGAGAGGCCATCCCCTGGCTCAGGGTAGGAGAGGGGAAATGGGGAGTAAAGAGCCCACAACATGGGGAAGGGAGGTGCAGCCTACTGGGAGCAAGGGCAGGGTGGGGGCATGGGGCTGGGCTTATTTCTACCACATAGGAGCAGGGCTCACTTCAGTTGGGCATGGGGACAAACCTGGTGGCAGGGGCAGGGTGCTTGGTTGAGGGCAGGGCCAGCATTAGGGGTAGGGCTCAGCCTGACTGGAGGCAGGGGCAAGAGCCAGTGTTACAGGGGTGGAGCTCACCCAGATGGAGGATGGGTACAGGGACAGCCTTAGGGAATGGGGCCATAGGTGAGGCATAGTGGGGCATGTGCTCCCCACCCCCCTCCTGAGATTGACCACTGCCAAAGCCACTGCTGGCTTCTGCAGGCAGTCGCCGCCCACACCCACCCCGCACTTGCCTCCAACACAACCACTCACCACCCCCCAACCCTTGCCGCTGACACCAAAGACGGCACCTGCAGGCAGTCCCTGCTTACCACTATGGTGCCCCTCCAGTCATGGGAGGCACCAGTTATTCATGGGCAAGGCTCACCTCGGTTGAGGGTGGGGGTGCTGTTGAGGTCCCCAGCCATGAAGCTGGACTCTGTCTGCTTGCGCACCGTGTCATTCCACATCCGGCGGATCCGGCTCTGGTGGTGGTGGCAGAGGGGGTAGGGGCGGGGGCAGGGGTCAGCACCCTCAGCCCCTGCCCCTGGCCCAGCACACAGCCTACCCCTCCCTGCTTCTGTGCAAGCTGTTTCCAGCTCAGCTCCTGTCACCCCAATGGGGGCACTGGGCAGACCCCAGCCAGCCCTGCCCCACCACAGGAAGCCCCATCTACCCCAATGGGTCACGCCAGGGTCCAGTGTCACTGACGGGGCTGCTCCTGCCCTGACATTCTCCTCCCCTCATGCTTGGTCAGGCGCACCTGGGTGCCAGTGTAGTAGCGGTTGTTGCTGCGAATAGCCGAGGTCTTGAGGGAGCCAAGGGTGGCACCAGGGGGGCTGCGCAGGCAACAGGACGCGTGACGCAGGCACTTGCTGAACTCCCGGTGCACCTGTGGGGGTGGGAGTGAGGGAGGATGGGAGGTCAGTATCCGGCCTGGCTCCCCCCAGCACTCATTCCTGACCTGCAGCCACCTGCCCACAACTCCCAGCTGTCACTACCCCTCACTCCCAACCTGCAGTCCCCCAACTCCTACCTTCTTCTGCAGGGCACAGTGGAACACAAAGATGAACATGCCCTGGAAGGCATTGAAGGTGGTGAAGAGATAGGCCATGACAATAGACTCCTTGTTGATGAAGAGGAGGCCGAAGGCCCATGTAAGCCCCAGCAGGAAGAGCAGTGCGATGGCTCCTAGTGCCCATGACCTGTGGGCAGATGCATGCCATTTGCCAAGGTTATCTCTGCTATGCCCCACAGGGAAGCACCCACCTGTTGGGTGGGGCATGGGGCTGAGTATAACAGGGCCCCCTCACCAACTATCAATGTGCAACCAGTTCTGGGGAGTGGGGGTATGGGACTGGGCAGAACAGGGACCCCTCAGCCCAGCACAGGGATGCAGCCATGTCTGGAGTGTGGGGGGCAGGTGGTGACTGAGCCAGGCACTCTCCTCCACCATCAAGATGCAGCCAGCAAGGCTAGGCTAGGACGCACTGGGGCTGCCTGATGCTGAAGATACAGCCTCTTCTGGGTCAGAGCATGGGGCTGTATACATAGAGGCCCCCCTCCCTCATGCTGAGATGCAACTGCTTCTGGGGTGGAGACTGGGACTGCATCTACAGGGACACTTTGGTGGGTGCCAAGATGCAGCCAGCTCTGGGGTGGAGCAGGGGGCTGTGCTACAGGGTCAAACCAGGTCCTGCCCCTCCACCCCCCAAGCAGGTCACTGCAGCAGCAGGGGGTCCTTCTCTGCCCCTACAACACATGGCCTCCCCTCTCCTCACTTGATATTGTCCAGGCGGCTGGAGTCAGGCTTGAGCACAGACGTGTTGCGGATCATCTTGTGCAATGTCACCATGAGAAACACGAGGTTCACCTTGGGGAGAGAAGGGGGTGGGGTTGAGAACTTGTCCTTGCCAGTGCCCTTGTCCTTGTCTGCCCCCAAGAGTTTTGGCCCCTGAGACCAACTCCCATCCCTGGTGAGACCCCCTTCCCAGTGCCTGGGGCACAGACCCCTCCAAGAGAGCCTGGGGGCATGTCGACATGTATTAATGCGCTTTAGTTAATACACATTAAATTTAGTACCTCCATTGTGAGGTACTAAGAAAATGTGCATTAGTTTGTCTTAGTGCGCGTTAACTAAATACCAAGGGTTTTTTTTAGTGATGCCTTAATGCCCACTAAAACAGGCTACTATTGCACATCAAAGCTAAACCAAGCAGCACTCACAAGTACAGCCCAGCCTAGACTGATGAGCAGAACATATACACAGGTAAGAAACAGGGGCCAGGGCAATGCTGTGATTAGGGGGCCAGTGCACACACCCACAGGAGGCCTCAAATGCCTCTACACAAATGCTCATAGTATAGGAAACAAGCAGAAGGAACTTACCCTCCTGCTAGCTGACACCAACCCAGACATAGTGGGGCTCACTGAAATGTGGTGGGACCCAACGTATGACTGGGCAGAGAATATCAAGGGCTATAGGCTGTACAGGAGGGACAGGACAGGGAGGAAAGGCGGGGGTGTGGCACGCTACATTAAGGAGGAATACATATCCTCACCAGGTAGCACAGAGTCAGAGGAGGGGCACACTGAAGTGCTCTGGGTTAGAAGACAAGGCAGTCAAGGGGAAAGAGACTTAACAGTGGGGGTCTACTACAGACCACCCAACCAAAGGGAAGAGCTAGACCAGGAATTCTCAAGTCAGCTCACGGAGGTAGTTAGGCCAAAGGACGTGGTCATCATGGGTGACCTGAACTTTCCAGACATTGGCTGGGAAGAGCAGTCAGCCAGGTCTGACCACTCACATAGGTTCCTAGCCAAAATGCAGGACCTCCATCTAACCCAGGAGGTGCCCAGCCCCACCAGGGAAGATGCCTTTTTGGACCTGGTGCTGGCCACGGGTGATGACCTGGTGAGGGGGCTGCAGGTGCTCGACCACCTGGGTGACAGTGATCATTGCCTGCTGGAATTCACCATCCAGTGCAAGGTGGCAAATGCCTGCAGCAAGGCAGCAGCCCTGGACTTCAGGAGGGTGGACTTCAATGAGCTAAGGAAAATAGTTGAGGAAGCACTGAGGTCCCGGAGGGGAGGGGAGCCAGGTGTCCAAGAAGAGCGGTCACTCCTTAAGGAAACAATCTTCCAAGACCAAAGGGAGGTAATCCCAACACGCATCAAAGGGATCAGGAGGGCGCAAAAGGCCCCATGGCTCACCAAAAGCATCCGGGAATGTCTTCTAGCTAAAAGGGAGGCATACACCCAATCAAAGGGAGGGGCCATCACCAGTATAATCATATTGTGGTTGCTCGGGGATGCAGGGGGGCAGTCAGGGAGGCCAAGGCAGAGATGGAACTGGGACTAGCTTCCCGGATAAAGGACAAGAAGTCCTTCTTTAAATACATAGAAGGCAAAAAGAAGGTACTGGGTAACATGGGGCCCCTGCATGACATGCTAGGAAATCTGGTCGTCACACCAGATGTCAAAGCTAACCTATTTAACGACTTCTTTGCCTCCATTTTCCTAAGCAGGGACCAGATCAGCCCCCCCACCAAGCCCCCCTCAGGCCCCAGGGGAGGTGCACCTAGGCCAAGGGTCAGGGACAATCTAATCAGGGAACTTCTGGAGGGACTAGATGTATTTAAATCAGCTGGTCCGGACGATCTCCACCCCAGAGTGCTGAGGGAATTAGCTGAGGTCATTGTGGGACCCCTGGCACAGCTCTACGAGCACTCGTGGTGCTCTGGTGTGGGGCCAGAGGACTGGAAGAGGGCCAACATGGTTCCCATCTTCAAAAAAGGGAGGAAGGAGGACCCGGGGAACTATAGGCCAGTTAGTCTTACCTCGATCCTGGGTAAGCCTTTTGAAAGAATTATTCTGGCACATGTCCATGAGGGGCCAGCAGGAGAGGTTATGCTTAGGGGCAACCAACATGGGTTCATTAGAGGCAGGTCCTGTCAGACCAACCTGGTGGCCTTCTATGACCAAGTCACCAAATCGTTAGATGCAGGGGTAGCAGTGGACATAGTCTTTCTGGATTTTTGGAAGGCCTTCGACACTGTCTCTCACCCCATTCTCATTAAGGAACTAGTGGACTGTGGTGTCGACACCTACACAGTCAAATGGGTCGCCAAGTGGCTGGAGGGCCGCACCCAGAGAGTGGTGGTGGACGGGTCATTTTCAACCTGGAGGGATGTGGGCAGTGGGGTCCCCCAGGGCTCAGTCCTCGCGCCCGCACTGTTCAACATCTTCATCAGTGACTTGGACGAGGGTGTGAAAAGCACCCTGTTCAAATTTGTTGATGACACTGAGAAGTAGGGGGATGTGGGCAAGCTAGAAGGAAGGAATAGGCTACAATCAGACCTAGACAAGTTACAGGGGTGGGTGGACAAGAACAGGATGGAATTCAACACTGACAAGTGCAAGGTGCTGCACCTGGGGAGGAAGAACCAGCACCGTACCTACAGGCTGGGGAACTCCCTTCTCTTCAGTGCAGAGGCAGACAAGGATCTTGGAGTCATCATTGATGCCAAAATGAACATGGGCCGGCAGTGTGGGGATGCGGTCAGGAAGGCCAACCACACCTTGTCATGCATCCACAGATGCATCTCAAGCAGGTCCAAGGAGGTGATAATCCCCCTCTATGCGGCACTGGTCAGGCCGCAGCTGCAGTACTGCATACAGTTCTGGGCGCCGCACTTTAGGAGGGATGTGGACAACATGGAGAGGGTCCAGAGGAGGGCCACTCATACGATCAGGAGGCAGCAGGGCAGGCCCTACAAGGAGACCTGAACCTATTCAGCCTCCACAAGAGAAAGCTGAGTGGGGATCTAGTGGCCTGTTACAAACTAGCCAGGGGGCACCAGCAGGCATTGGGGGAGTCCCTGTTCCCCCGAGCACTGCCAGGAATGACTAGAAATAATGGTCCCAAGCTGGCAGAGGGTAAATTCAGACTAGACTTCCAGAGGCGTTACTTCACTGTCAGGGTGGCTAGGATCTGGAACCAACTTCCAAGCAAAGTGGTGCTGGCTCCTACCTTGGGGGTCTTTAAGACAAGGCTTGACAATCACCTTGCTGGGATTGTTTGACCCCAGCAATCTTTCCTGCCATGGCAGGGGGTTGCACTTCATGATCTGGTGAAGTACTTTCCAACCCCACTAACTATGAAACTATAAACTATGAAAGCGCATGTGTAGACACGACCTGGGAAAACCAGCCCCTCCCCACCACTCCCTTGCACCTAGGCTAAGGGGAGAGCTTTCAAGGGGCCTGGCAGCCCATATGCCCAGGTTCTACCCCTGCTCTGGGAGAGAAGTGGGGTCTGAGGGCCAGAGCAGAGGGCTGGCAGCCTGGACACCTGAGTTCCCTATGACAGGCACTTACCACGATGACGAAGGAAACAGGCCCGATGAAACTCCAGATGAAGTAGTTATCCACACGGAGCCAGCAGCTGGGGGCATTCAGGGAGAGGAGGGGATGAGTCATTGCCCCCCACACCAGGCAGGGCAGGGCAGATTGGGTATGAGTCCTCATCCACTGCAGCTGCTGGCAAAGCCCTGTTGTCCCCAGCCCGAGGGGCCTCCAGAGCCATGCCCTATGACCCCCACTGCCCCCCTGCACTGCTCCATGGCTGCTCCACCCAGTCACACCCCCCATCCCTTCAGTGTCCCACACTCACATTCTTTCACTGCCCCTTGCCCACCATGCTCTTCCCTTGCTCATGCCCTTGGTGCTCTGCCCTGCCCCTTCCTCACACCTTTTCAGGGTCCCATCCTCTCCCCGTGCCACACCCCACCACCTTTCCCTATGCCTGCTGCAGGCCTTCCTCAGGCCTTGTTGGTGTCCCCTGAGCCACACCCCTTCCCCACAGATATAAGCGACTCATGGAGGGGCACGTACTCCCCCTGAGATTGGCTGCCGCCACCAGCTTCTTCAGGTAGTTGCCACTCACTACCCCACTGACAATGCCAATGCCCACAGATTGTGTCCCCCCTAGTCTCGGGAGGCACCAGTCATTCATGCCCAGACCACCTCCCCATGTCTTGCCCCTGCTCACGCCTTGTCAGTGCCATAGCTGCGGTAGTCAACGGCGGCGGCAGTGCCCACAACGAGTGCAGGAAAGCAGTACCCGCCCAGGTAGTAGTACTTGCGACGTGAGGCTTCACTCTCAAACACCTCGACCAGCAGCAGGTAGAGGTGGACACCCTCCAAGCACAGCCATGAGAAGGCTGCCAAGAAGAAGTAGTGCAGCAGCCCTGCCAGGATTGGGCAGGCCACCTGTGGGCACCAGGAAGGTGTCAGCCAGGAGGTGGCCGCCACATGTGGGCACCAGGAAGGTGTCAGCCAGGAGGTGGCCACCTCTGGGGTAGGGCAGGGCAGTGGAGTATAACAGGGACCCTTGGCCTAGCACCAAGATACAGCCACCTTTGGGGTCAGGCATGTCTGAGGCTGGCTAGATGGGATGCTTTCACCCAGAGCTGAGATGCAGCCACCTCTGGGGCAGGGTGAGTTGGAGGGCCAGGTAGAACTGGGTGCAGCCACCTCTGGGGTGGGGCGTGAGGGGCTGGTCATACAGGGACCCTCCCCCAGGGTTGAGCTGCAGCTGCCTTAGGTGGAGCATGTGTGGGCTTGGTGTACAGGGACCCTTCATGAAAACACCCACCCCAGTCCCTGCCATGTGGTGCCCTATCATGCTGCCCTGGTGCCCAGGAGGGGAGGGTGCCCCACTGGAGGCATGGTACCCACCTCATACTGTGTCTTGTCGATGCCAACAAGGAAGAGGAGCTCAGCAAGAAAGAGGCTGATGCAGAGGTTCTTGTGGATGGTGGTGCGGTCAGTCTGCAGCCCCCGCAGGAAGCAGAAGGTGGAGATGCAGATGGCCAGGCATACCAAGGCGATGACAGCGCCCACCCATGTGATCACCGACAGTAGCAGCTCCTTCATGCGGCCCTGGTACTGCCAGGGAGGGAGGGATGGGGCGGGGGGTTGCCAGGCTGGCACTGCACCCCACAACCCCAACCAAGGCCCTGCTCCTTAGCAGCCCCGACCAGGGCTCTGCCCCTTTATCATCTTGTGAGGGGAGGACAGGGGCACAAGGGGGTGTGGTAGTATCCAGAGGCAGTAGAAAGAGGTCAGAATACAGGACAGTTAAGGGAACAAGGGACATGGGGCCATACGGGAGTGTCCAGAGGGGTGTGAGGTCATTACAGTCTGGTGGTAAGAGGTACAGGGCCATGGGGGGGTGGGGGTGATAAGGCTAGGGGTTGTTATAGGGTCATGGGAGGGAAGGAGTGTAGGGCAGGGGGTTCCTTACAATCTGACGGTGGGCCATGAGCACAGCAAAGTTGGTGAGGTGGCTGCAGGCGCAGGTGGTGTGGGTGCGGTTGGTGCCCAGCAGTCGGCAGCCCTGCGTGGACCAGGCGCCCATCATGGAGCGCTCCGAGTAGTTCCAGAATGAGCAGTTGGCATTGAAGTGGTTCTTGGCCTGCAGGACAGGATGGGGGTGGGTTAGCAAGACTGGAGGGAATCACTGGGATGCCCTGTGGCCAGGGTCTCAGAGCCCCAGGGACAGGCAGATGTACCTCGAGGTGGGCGAGGGTGAAGATGACAGGGTCCATGAGGAAGACACGGCTGGACTCTTTGTTGATGGAGGCGGCAATGACCTGGGAGTTGACGACAAGGGCGGGGCTGAGGGCACCCGCATCCCCGCTCAGCTTCACTGTAGCATTCTCCGTGGACAGAAACAGCCCCAGGTTGTTGTACAGGATGAACACCACCTTCACCACACCTGCGGGGGCAGGGCCGTTAGCTCCACCCCTGGCCCCACCCCTTTCCTGCAGCCCCACCCACTGGACCCTCCTGCTTCCACCACAGCTGGCGGGAGTGGGGGGGGGAAGCAGGGCGTAGGGCTGTAAGTCCCATGCCCAAGCCCCACCCTGAGGCCTCCAGCTTCCCCATGCGTGCAGAGGGGCAGGGCCATGAGCTCTGACTCACAGCCCCTCCCCCCCAGGGCTTCCAGCCCCAGCCCCACTGACCGTTGCGGCTGTTCTGCTTGATGGTGTTGGCTGAGAGCTGGATGGAGTTCTCGCCCCCCAGCTCCTGCGGGAAAACCAGCTCCTGCACCTGCCCCTCTGTGTTCAGCACCGTCACCTCCAGCACTTGGGGGGGAGGGAAGAGGGGCATGAACAGCAATGCACAGAGCACGCATCCCCCATGCACATGCATGTTACATGTGTGTTGTTATGCCTCAGTCTGGCACATGCCCATGCTACACACATGCACATAGTGCCTCCACCTGCCAGAAATGTGTTCTAGGGACACGCTCATTGCATGCTGCATTGATACCCTCCCAGAGCCAGAGGCATACACCCCCATGGACCCAAGAGGCAGTGATGGGGGGAGCTGACCCAAGTGAATGCCCCAAAGCAGGGAAGGGAAAAGACAGGGACAGCCCCCAGTCCCCTTCCAAACTGTGGGGGGCCACTTCAGCCCTGGCATGAGGGGCCTCTATCACCTTGGGGAGCTCAGATTCTAGGGGCATAGGCACTTGGGGAAGCCCTGCCTTTCCTGGCCTCCATCCCTGGGAATCTACCTGCTACCCTCCTCCCTCATGCCCCGTGCAGGTGTAGACCCTGGGTCTGGTAGGGTTCCAGACTGCCTGTGCCCCCCAGCCTGCTCCGATGTGAGAATGTTGACTCAGGTGTCTGGGGAGGCTGCTGGCTCTGTCCTCCTTGCTCCAAATGAGAACAGATGCAGGTATCCAGGGGAACCCAACCTGTCCCATCCCTGGCCATGGGCAGGGACCTTGGTGTCTAGGAAGGCTCCAAGCTGCCTCCCACTGCCCCATGACACCAGACCCAGGTATCTGGGGAGTTCCAGAATGTCCCATTGCCCCTCCCTGCTACCATGGGCAGGGACCCCAGCATCCAGGGGAGTTCCAGGCCATCTCCCAATGAGGCTCACCAACGTTCTGGCGGGAAGTGACAAAGCGGGCGGGCTCCTTGACATTGTCGGCCAGCAGGAAGGCACCCTCCTCCAAGATATCCAGCAGCATGGTGGCTGTGTGCACCTGCTCTGTCCCGTTCATGTCCTTCCACGACTCCAGCGCCTCAGGCCGCAGAAGGTTGTCCACTGTCTCCACCACTGCCTGAGGGGGGTAAGGATTGGGGTCAGCCATGGTGGTCCCAGGGAATACCACAGCCTCTACTGACCCTGGGCAGATGGAGCCAGAGCAGCCCTCAACCACAGTGTGATGGGCTGGGCATGCCCCCCATCCCCCCCAAGAGCCTCTATACCCCCTTGTGTCACCCACTTTGGCACCCTTTTACTCATCCCCCTTCACCTTGATGTAGTCTTTGCAGGTTCGCTCTCTCTTATGCATCTGCAGGGCAAAGGAGAGGAAGGTCAGGGCCCTATCCTGGGGACCCCAATCCCAGGGGGACAGCCCTAGGTGGGATGTGGAGACCACCTCTGCCATCCCAGACCAGGGCCTGCTGCCCTCAGCGGGCACTAGTTCATACCAACCTGGTGACCCTAGCTACTAGACAGTCACTACTAGGTCAGCATTGAACACCAGGGAGGAACTAGCAATAACTAGCTGGTACCTGACCTATAACTATTAGGTAACCAGCAAACCAACCAGCAGTAATTACTAGATAGCAGCTGTTCACTGACCTATAACTAGTCAGTAAGCAACCAATCAGATACTAGCCAACAGCAAGCCAGTAAATCACTAGCCAGTGTACAAGATAGCATGAGATACTAGTACTGGTAGACAGCTTAGTTGCAGGGTAACAAGTTAACAACCAACAGGTAACAAATCAATAACTAATCAGTTTACTAGTAGGCAACCAGATAATAGGTATCTGTATAACTATTAGATCAGCACTGGCTAGCTACCTGATAACTTGTAGATAAGTAGTGGGTTAACTAGACGGTAGTAAATAAGCAAACATGTAACTGATAACCTTTAGATAAGTACTGGACAGCCAGCTGAGCTGGGGATAGAACCCAGGTGTCCTGGCTCCCCTCCCTCCGTTCTAACTCCCCCAGACCCTTTCCCTTTCCTACAGGTAGGATAGAACCTAGGTGTCTGGGCTCCCCTAGCAGACCCCATTCCTTTTGCAGAGCTGGGGTAAAATGCAGGTGTCCAGGCTCCCAACCCCCACTGCTCTAAACCCTTAGGCCCCATTCCCCTCCCAGAGCTGGGACAGAACCCAGGCATCGGGGCTCCCAACCCTGCCAGGCCCCACTCCCCTCCTGGACCAGAGATAGAACCCAGGGTCCAGGCTGCCAAACCCCCTGCACCAGCACCTTGTTGTAGTTCTTGCCGGCTGACTCGCGCTCAATGGGCCGCAGTGCCTGGAGCTGTGCATCCAGGATGTCGAGCAGCTGCTCCATGAGTCGCACTGATGAGCTGACGTCGCCAGCGTAGATGGGCCCACGCGTGTGGCGGGCCAGTTCACCCGCGATGTTCGCCGCATTCTCCCCGCTCTTGATCTGGGGGCACCACGGGCAGATAGATACACACACACACAGGTGCAGACACACACATGCATGCACACAGATATAGACAAACCCACATGAACACATGCACACACAGGCATGCATGCAAAGAAAGATACAGAAACACATGCACACAGAGACAGACACAGGCACGCACAAACACACCAGTAGCTCAGCACTGGGTGCAGGGACCAGCTATGATCCCCCAGGGACCTCCCCCCAGGCCCAGCAGGGGACCAACCATGACCCCCTGCCCATCCTCAGGCTTCAGCACTGATCCCACTTCCCCTAGGACAAGCTGTCCCCCATCCCCAGCAGGACAAAGGCAATCACCCCCCACATACTCGCCCCGGACTCCATCAAGGACAAGCAACATCCCTGGAGGGGACAAATGGTACCCCGCTGACCGCCCCATTGGGACTATGCTCTACCCCCCCACCCTCAGGGCAGGGGCAATACCTTCTGGGCTACCTGGTTGACCCAGGGGCTGGTGCAGTTGCTGAGGTCAGGGCCACGTGGGTTCCAGATCCCCAATGAGGGCAGGCACTGGAAGGAGGCAATGCCTGCGGGGGGGGGGAGGGGGGGGAGTAGGGCAGATGAGACCCTTGCGCCAGCCTGGACACCCTCTTCCCTCCAACTGAGGACCCCTGGTGGAGAACACAAGCCCTCCCTACTGCCTTGCAGAGAGCTGTCAGCCATGAGGGGTCAAGAGAGGGCCTGGAGAGAACCCAGGTGCCCTGGCTCCCTGCCCCTCCAGCTCTAATTATTGGATCCCAGATGCCAATTGCCAATTACTTCCAAGAGCTGGGAGAGAACCCATGCATCCAGGCTACCAGCCCTTTCTGATCTAACCCATTAGACCATGCTCCTCTTCCAGAGGTGGGGACAGAACCCAGCCTCCCCTCCCCTGCCCAAGAGAGCTGAGATGTAACCCCGGTGTCCTGGCTCCCAGACTCCCTCTCTCCACAGAGCCAGGTGAGGACCCTGGCATGCAGGCTCCCATCATCTACTCCTGTCCCAGAGGTGGTAGAGAACCCAGGTGTCCTGGCTCCCCACCTTCAAGGGCATCCAAGGCCCACTGCCCTCCCTCTGAGCTGGGCCAGAATCCCAGTATCCTGGGGTTTCCCCCTGCCAATCCCCAGGACTGGTTGGATCCTGCCCCCCTCTCCCCCATGATAGTCCTAGCATCTGGGCCTACCTCGAGTACCCTTGGGGCAGGGCCGTTCAACCAGCATGCCCTGCTGTGTGGCAGGCCACTGGACACGGCGCACCTCGCGGGGCTCACAGAAGAGCTCGGGGGCACTGTGCTGACCAGGGGCAGGTGGGCGGCGTGTGCTCGGGGCTGCAGCTGTGGCTGTGGCAGGCGCTGGCTCTGTGCCCTTCTGATTGCTGGCACCACCAGGGTGGGTAGTGAGTGGAGCCCGGCGCGCTGTAGTGCTGGCTGCCGGTGCTGCTGTGGTTGTGGCTGGTGTGGGCCGTGCTGGTGCCACTGTCGTGCTGGGTGGTATCGAAGTTACTGGGCCTGTGGAGAAAGGCAGGATCAGGGAACAGTGGCAGTTCGTTCACTCCTGGGCCTCCTTGTAACTCTCTCCAGCTGGCCCTGGCCCCCAGATCACCACCTGAGACCCCATAGAGCTCCCCCCAGCCCAGCACTGGCCCTTCTGGGTTCCTCCATCACCTCCCTGGATCCCATTACCCCTTGCCTTACTTTGGCCCCTGGACACCCCATTCTAGACACCCCCTTGCTGCAGGGCCCCCTCCCCCATGCCAGGAGGTGCAGTGTCTCCTGACTGAGTGACTAGACTGCTTCCCTCCCAAAGCCAAGGACAGGCCCCAGGTGTCCTGTCGCCTGTAGCAGAGCCCAGAAGCCAGGTCTCCTGTTCTCTGCACTTCCCCCAGCTGATCCCAGAACCCGTGTCCGGCTCCATCCCCCTCACCAGCACTAGGATCAGGGGGCCCAAACTGGAGGGCGTAGCGCACGACAAAGTAGTTGTTCCACACGTAGAGCTGGTTGTCGCGGGGGTTGTAGTCCACAGATGAGACGAACTGGTAGGGGTTGGGGAAGGCCAGGCCCACAGGCTCCTCACGGTTGGCATTGGTGTTGAAGGCATAGTCCACGCGGTTGCCGGCTGCCTCACTGTCATCGTCCACATAGACACTGCGCACCACGTACAGCACGCCACATGCCATGAAGGCATTAGAGGCTGCCCGTTTATCATAACCCGTCTCCCAAGTGCCCTCGAAGCGCAGCGTGTAGGGGTTGAGCTGGCTCACCACCAGGCGACCGCTGTTGGCCTCGGTGGCATAGATGACCCACAGCCCACTTTCATCCACAGCCAGGTCGATGTCAGTCTTGCCGCCCCAGCGGTAGGGCGAGGTGTCGTGGTAGTTGGCTGTGGCAATGACAGTCTCACCACTCTTGATGCGTGTGCGTAGGTCGTACTTGACAATGTTGCGTGTCCGCTCCTTGTTGTAGAAGACAGCGCCATCGTACACCACAAAGCCAGTGCCATCCACGCGGTTGGGCAAGCGGTAGGTGGTGGTGTGGCGGGCACCCACATAATCATCCCACGAGGCATACTCGGTCAGCGTGTCCGTGCGGTAGGGCACCCATGGCATCACGTAGATACGGTCACCAGCTTGCAGTGGGTCCTTGCACCATGCCCCTGCCTGGTGCTCCGATTCATGCGTTGATGTGGCCTCCAGCACCTTCTGTAGTGTCCCCGGGCATACGAAGACTGCGGGAGGGGGTGGGGGGGCAGGGACAAAAGGAGCGGAAAGGGGATAAAAGGAAGGGGGAGGTGGGTAAAAGGCAGAGGGAAGTGGGTAAAACAAAGGGAAGGGGGCAAAAGGAGGGGTGAAGGGGTAAGAGGCAGAGGGAGGGAGTATAAAGGGAGGGGGTTAAAAGGAAAGGAAGAGGGGTAAAAGGCAGAGGGAAGCAGGGAAACAAGGGGAAGGGGGGCAAAAGGTGTGGAACAGGGAGAAGAGGATGAAGATAGAGAGAAGAAGAAGCGATAGAACGAGAGACGGAAAGAAAGAGAGAAAAAGAGAGAGAGAGAGAGAGAAAAGCGGTGAGAGGCGGTGGGAGCCGCGCCGGGAGCTGCAGTCACGGCCCTCACTCAATTCTTGCCTTGGGGGCTGGGGAGGATTATGGGGAGGAGGGCAGAAAGCTAAAGGGGGAGTATGACGGGGCTGTGCTGCCCCCCCAACACAGGAGGTGCCAGGGAGGGGCTGTGGGACCCCCAGTGCTGCAGGGGATGCTCAGAGTGCAGGAGATTGACACCCGCTGGGTCAAGCCGGTTCCCCATGGCTTGGGTGGGGTCAGGCTCAGCCCCAGTCCAGTTCCACTCACGAGACCGGGGGGGGGGGCAGGTATTGAGGGGGCCAGGTTCTGGCTGAGTTCTGCCCAGACCTACCCTCCCAGGCTACATTCACTGGAGAAACTGAGGCAGGGAGAAGGGGGTGGGTTGCCCAGGAGGCAGGCTCAGGGGAGAGCTGAGGCAGAACCCAGGCATCCTGGCCCCCTGGGTCTAACCACCCAGACCCCACTCACCTCCCAGAGAACCCAGGCATCTGGGCTCCCAGCAATGACTGCCCTCCCACCCCCAACTCTAACTACTAGGCTCCACAGTTCACTTCAAGCTTGGCTAGAACCCAGGTGTCCTGGCTTTCAGTACCCTCCCTGCTCTAAATACTGGAGCCCACTCCCCTCCATGCCATGTCACCCACGCCTGATGGAGGGCTGGATATTGAGGGGATGGGGGGACACACCCCTCCCCACCCCAAGTCAGGAGAGGTGAGTGAGGGTGGAGGGGAGAGAAGGAAGAGGAGGGGGGGGGGGGGCGACTTTTTCAACACTATACAAAGCAGAGTCCAGCCATTACTGGCTGGTTTTTATGCCCATCAACCTGCCCCCCATGACTTGGAGGCCCTGCCCCAGTCCGGACAAGGGTTCCTGTTGAGGGGGGAGCAGAGGTTAGCATGGCTCCCGATCTGGACAAGCTGGCGGGAGGACAGAAGGGAGTAGAAAATGCCAATCCCCCCCACCCCCACCCCCCCCGCCCCGAACAGCCAGGTTTGATTCAAAGCAGCAGAGACCGAGCGCAGGGCAGCGGGGGCGGGGGGGCAGGCCATCCTGCCCCCCTGCCCCTGGGGGGAATGGGGAAGAGTATTGGGGAATTGAGGTGTCAGGGGGAACAATGGTCTCTGGACTCCAGCAGCAGCTGTGGAGAGGCTGGGGGAGAGAAAGGCATTAGTGCTGTGGGGAGAGAAATGGGCCCAGGGAGAGCAGAGAACTTGCCACTGGGGGCAGCAGAGTGAGAAAGGTGGAGCTGGGCCCAGGGCAGAGCCAGGGGGATGGCAGAGTCAACAGGGAGGATGGGTGCAGTCCCCACCACGGCTATAGCGGGGTGACAGCCAGCACCAACGGGGCCATGCGCAGTCTCCATGGCAGCCAGAGGGGGCAACAGAGTCACTGGGGAGGTCACCACCTGGGGGCAGGATTTTGGGGCACCAGTTTCCTGCCCCCCCCAGTTTGGCATGCAGTCCCCCGTGCGTGGCAAGTTCTCTACTCAGGGCCAAGCTGTTATATGCACCCATGGTGCCCAGACCAGCACAGAGCAGAATCCAGCCCCAGGAACCCAGCATCCTATTTGATCACCAGCTAGGTGTGCCCCACCCACCCCAATCCAACAGCCTGCCTCTGCTCCCAGTGCTGCCAGGCACTTCACATGACTGATGATGGCTGTGTGAGAGGGCAGGTCTGGTGCCATGGTGGAGATGCCAGGAAGTTAGGGGGAGGGGAGCGGAGCATAGCTGCCATGAAGACACCACCTGCTCTGGGGTGCCACTGTCATGCTGTGACACCAGGGAGAGAACCAGCCTCCCCCACTATCTCATTTGACCCCACTCCTCTACCATAGCTAAGGAGAGAACCCAGGAGTCCTGACACCCAGCCTGCTGCCCTAGTTGCTAGGTTCTACTCTTGCTCCCCAAGTTGGCACAAGAACCCAGGTGTCCTGCTGCCTAGCCATCTCTCTCAAATCTTGCTATTAATCCGTCTATCTTTCTGTACAAGGCAGGGCAGCCAGGACACCTGGGTTACACACACAGCTTTGCAATAGCTTTGTTGCATACCCTGAGCCAACCCCACAATGATCTGTCTAACCCCAGACTCCTCCCCTCCCCAAATCTAGAGCCTCTGGGCCTGGTGCTCCCCAGTGTAACTCAGTGTGCATTTCACATGCATGCGCACACATGTAAGGGCCCTCCACAGCACCAAAGGTCCCAGGGATGTGTCCATGAACTCCAGCCACTCTGGGTTGTCCCCCCACAACACCATCCTGTGGCCTTCCCTTGCCCCTCCAGTGCCTGCCTGGCTCCCAACACCTCAGGCCCCCTTTGGCCCCCCAAGTGAATGGTATGCGTTCCTGTCCTTGCCTGTACACATATGTGCTCGTGGATGCTTGAGGATCCCATATGGGTACCAATGTAGCACTGCCCATGTAGGCGTGTTTTGTGCATATACATCCACGCTCATTTGCTGACGAACTCATGTTGTCTATAGGCACAGACATGCATGCATGTGGGGATGTTCTCGTGTGTACAAGCATGTGTATATCCTGATGTCTGTGTGCCTGCACACTGCAATTAATGCAGTTTTTTGTGTGTGCATGTATGTGTTAACATGTGCAGGGGCTCCCATGTGCATGCATGCCTCTGTCCAGAAGTGTATGCTTTACTGTGTGGCTGCATTTCCATATTCCTGCGTGTTCATACAGCTGTGAGCATGTGGGTGCATGCGTGTTATATGCAAATAGGCATAGGCCTGTATGTTTTGGTTTGCATATACCCACACGTGTGTAAGAATGCTTGCACATGAATGCATAGCATGAACATGTGTGTGTACATGCACCCTCCCCTGTCTAGCAGCCCAGCTCAGGGACAGGATAACAGCTCTACTACCCCTGCAAGCTAGCAGAACTCCCCTCTGGTTGGTGCAGGGCTGGCCAGGCCAGGGATCCTTGTCCCTCCGAGAGGGGATGGATCACAGGGCTGAAGCAAAGTGGGATCTATGACTCACAGGCAGAGGGAGGAGGCCCCATGGTCCAGGCTGGGGGTGGTGGGTGAGATGGAGAAGGTGGACGGTGCCTGGCAGGAGGAGAAACACGGTTAACGAGGAGGGGAAGGTGGTTCCATGTGGGGCTGAAGGGGGAGGACACGCCCGTGGGAGGTGGCTCAAAAATGGACAAGGAAACAATCAATTCACCGCTCCCCCAAGCCCAGGGAAAAATCCAGGACCTGGCCTGGGTGAGTTTCGAACCCATGACCTTCTAGGTAGCACCTGTGGGGAAAGAAATTGAAATAGCACTCCCCGCCCCCAAAGTTCCCAGCCCAGACACATCCACCCCAGACAGATAGAGAAAGAAAGAGAGAGAAAGAGAGAGAGAGAGAGAGAGAGAGAGATATGGGAGGAATCAAGCCTGGCTATTTGGTTTGCTTTTTGGCATTCGTTTGGTTCTTAATGAAGATCAGCTCATTAACTGCCTCCGTTCATGGCCTCCGGCCCCATCAGCGGCAATTACTTACAGTCCAAGGGCCAGAATTAAAATACAAAACAAGAGCCCTGAATGCAAAGCTGCCGGGGGGGGGGGGCGGGGGGGGGGGGACAGGGGGATGTGGAATTTCTCAGCCCCCTCCTCCTCTTCCCAACAATAACAGACTAAGGGCGTGACTGCAGCTGGGCCGGGGTTTGACAGGCAGAAAACAATTCACAAGGAAATGCCGACCCCCAGGTGAGATTGGAAACAAAACCAGGAGGGAAGAACCCAAATTAATCAGAAGTCAACAGAAAAATCAACGCAAAGGCCCGTGGTGGTTAGTAACACTCAGAGCGGCTGGTTATCAGTTCAAAATAAAAGCTGGGCTTTATATATATAAAATGTATCTATATATATAAAGGGATGGGGTGGGAGGGGTTATTTATGGTTTGGTTTGCTTATTTTTAGTTCCACGGCGTCTCATTAGCGCGGCACTTGGAGGGTTAAAACAGAGGCAAGGAGGAGACAGGAGGAAAGCAGAAGCATCACTGAGGAACCGAAAAGAAAGGAGAAGCAGCCATAGGCAGGGTGGGGTGGGGAAGGGGGTTTAGGAGCTCAGGAGGGCACAGGGCAGAGCCCTGGCTTGGGAGGGTGCTTAGGCACGGGCTTAGCTTTAAGCAGGGTGCTGGGTTCTTAGGGGCCTGAAAGGCTCCTCATGTCCTGAATAATGACAAGAATAACTCAAGTCCTGCTTACGTGGATTTAAGCATGTGCTTAACTTTAAGCAGGGGGGTGTTGGGTTCTGAAGGGCCCTGCTGAAAGGCTCCTCATGTCCTGAATAGTCATCATCATAAAACAACAGCAACAGTAATAACTAGTTGGGAGCTGAAGTCCTGCTGACTTGGATTTTAACAGGTGCTTATCTTTCAGCACGTGCTTATATTCCAAGGGGGTCCCATGGAATAGCAATATCATCATCATTATCATGGTTATTATTAAGTCATTAGTGGCAATCAGTCAGCATTAATATTGCTCTTAATTATTATTAGGAATAATTAACAACAATGCTAATGATCATACTAATGATAATCATTCTTTGTGTGTGGGCTAAAATACCAACAATTTCTATCAGACAAGCATGTGGTTATAAGCCAGTAGGAGGTAATTAAAGTCTTGAGAACTGGTGGTAATAATAATAATAATCTTTGCTAAAATCCCATAGGTTCCACTTAGATGTAAGCATATTTTGTAGTGGAACATATTTAAAGTGCTACTGCGTATTTTTATTATTATTACTACTACTACTACATGTAAAAAGTGTAATAATAGATTTGTACATGTGTACTACCATTGTCTTGATTTCATTTTTATGTAAGCATGAGCTTAGTTCTAAGTTTGTGCTTATATTCCAGTAAGCCCTATTTAAAATACTGTTGCAGGGTGATTGGATTATTATATTTATTACAATAATAATAATAAATGCTAAAAGCGTTTCAATTAGTTTTAAGCATGTGCTTTTCTTGCAGTGGAATATATTGAAACTGTTACTTCATACTGCCATCATCATCATGATCATCACCAATATATAATGCATAATAATAACTTCTCTTTGAACATGCAGTATTGTCCTCTTAATTTCAATTAGATTTAAGTATGCACTTAGCTCTAAGTTTGTGCCTATGTTTCAAGTTAGACCTATTTAAAATGCAGTTGCATAACAACAATTCCTTGCATGTGAACTAAAATCCTCTTTGTTTCAATTAGTTTTCAGCAAGTGCTTAGCTTTAAGCATCTGCATAGGCCCCAGTAAGACCTATTTAAAATGTGGTTGCATATTGATTGGATGATGATGTATGCTAGCTGAATAGTAATAATAATAGCAATAACAACAACAACAACAATAATAATAATAAATAACCCTGCTTTGAACAGGAACTGAAGCCTCTTTGGTCCCAATTGGATCAAAGTGTAAGCTTAGCTCTCAGCACCTGCCCATGCCCTGTCCCTCAGCCAGCTGTGTCCTGGCACCCTCCTCATGCACAGGGCAGGTGCATAAGTTAAGCAGATGCTTAAGCGCCTGAGCAATTGCAGCCACTGACTCACACCCCCCCGGTGACACCTAATGCAGAGGGGCCCAACAGCTACAGAGGTTGATGCCTCTCGGAGTCCCTTCCCTTGCCCATGATTTGAGCCAATTTCCCCCATTACTGGAGTTAAAACAAACAAACAAACAAAAAAGGCCATTTTGGGGGAGGGGGGGTCATCCTTTTGGGGGGAAAAAGCAGGAACTAAGGGGAAAATAAAAACAATAATAATAATAATAATAATAATAATAATAATAATAATAATAATAGAGACAGAACGGAAACCAAGAGGAGAGAGAGAGCGAGGCGGTGAATGAGGTAGACTGAGGTACCCAATTGGTTGTCATGGAAACGGGGCTAGCAGAGCAGAGGACCTCGATGGAGGGATAGAAAAGACGGAGAAGTGGGCTGCCGAGATTATTTTCCCCCTGAAGGAGCTAAAAAAAGGCGCTGAGACATAAATGGTTAAAAAGTACCCCCCCTTTCCCCACCTGCCAGCTTCCCCCCACTCCCCCCACACCCCCCAGCACCCTCCCCTTAGGCTTGGCCCCCTGGACCAGGCCCAGGCCTGAGCATCCTTGGAGCTAAGATGGGGCAAAGAAAGAGCAGGAAGGGATGGGGGGGGGGCTGCGTTTTGCCAGGGAGGCCAATTCAGGAGGTAACAAAACCAGAGAGAGAAAATTCGGGGGGACAGGGATGAGAAAGGGGGGCAGGGGAGGAGAGAGAAAAGGAGGGGTCCAGGAGGCAAGGGGCTGGGGGAGAAGGGGAGGGACAGAGGAGAAGGGTTCACAATTAATATGGCCACAGCGATTATACAGGTGTTAGAGTAGGGTCAGTGGTAATGGTTCTGTTTACCTTTTTGTTCCACTTCTACTTTAAGCATCGGAAGAAAGAGGAAGAAAATAAAAAAAAAAGATAAAACAACAAAAACAACAAAAAGGGAAAAAAAAAGAACAGAAGAAAAAAATTAAGGAAAGAAAACGAGATTGAACCAACCAAAGCGAGAGAAGAGCCGGGGAGAAAACAAAGAGAGAGAGATTAGCGCGCTGCTGGGCACCCCAAGCAGCACAGCCCCGCGCCCCCTGCCCACCCCCACCCTCCATTTCACACAGGGCAGAGTCAGGAGGAGGAAGAGGGGCCCCTGCCTGGTGCGGCAGTGGAGGTGATGGGGTCGCAGGCTCCAGCCGTGCCGCCCTGGGGAAGAAAAATGTCAAAGGAGGAACGAAAAACCCGACAGGAGAGAACAAGGGGAGAGCACAGGATGGGAGAGGCACAGAGCCCAGGGGGACATGGCAAGGAGATGAAGAGAGGGGGAAGAAGGAAGGAAGGAAGGGTAGATAGACAGGGGAATATATATATGAGAGAGAGAGACAGAGAGAGAGAGAGAACGGCTAGCTGGATCAGACAGGCAGACAGACAGAGAGGATTTGTGGAGATGGGTGAATGGACAGAATGCCATAAGGGCCTGATCATGGTATTTATGGAGGTGGATGGGTAGATATGCATGTGGATGGACAAAGGTATGTGTGAATGAATGGACAAATGGCTAAAGGGATGCCTGGGGATGGATGCGGAAGAAGCGGGGGATGGATAGGAAGATGGAGGTAGAGCTGTGGAGACAGACCCACATGGAGCTGGCTGGCTGGTGGGGGTACATATACCATTGGGCCAACCCCAAACTGTCCTTGGTTCCCCTTGCCTTTGTTGATGGCAGCATCAGGGTGGCATTTTTTCCCCACCCCAAAGGAACAAGCCCCCTGGACCTATGGGCACAGACACCTGGCTCTACCTCTCTCCTCAAGGGCCCATAGCAGCCCTGACCCCAAGGGAAGGGGATCACCAGAGCCCCAAGGCACAATCTTGCTCAACTCTGCTCTGGAAGCCCCAGGATTTGGGGGTAATTTAAAGGTCAGAGCAGGGGCACAGAACCACCAGGAACCACAGGGTGGAAAGCAAGGTCTCCTTGTGTGTTCGAGACTATGGAGGCTTGGGTGCTGGGGACCAGTGAGGTGGAAGGAGGAAGTAGCTTTAAGGGAACTGAAGGGCTTGGGGACCACTTCTGAGCTGCTACATGCAGGCTGTTTGGGAGGGGTAGGTATCAGTAAAGCCCACCAGAATGGGCCCTAATGTCAGCCTGGGCAGTACCCAGCACAACAGGGTCCTGATTTTGGCGTGGGGGTCTGGCCAGTGCCTGGTGCCACAGGGTCCTGATCTTGGCCTGGGGGCCTGGACAGTGCTTGATGTGACAGGGCCCCAATCTCAGCCTGGGTCTCTAGGCATTATCCCAACAACTGTGCCAGCCCCACCCTGCGGTCCCCAGGGAAGAATGTCAGGCAAGAGTGCAACAGGAAATGGCAATGAGGAAGGGGGGGTGTCTCAGTACTATTACACCAACTGGGGGGGAGGTGGGGTGGGATTCAACACTAAAAAAAAAACCGCAACGGAATTAAAGGAAAAAACAGAAAGAAGGAAAAAAAAACAAAGGGAGAAACCAAAGGGAAGGAAGGAGGGAGCCAGCCCCGCCCCCCGCACGCGCTGGGCACCTAGGGAGGAAGAGACGCCGCAAGGTTAGAGCCGAGGCAGCTGCAAAGGAAGAAGCGTGGGGTTCAATTCACAAGCCCCCCGCCCCACCTTCCACATCCTACCCTCACCCCTGGGGGCATCAACAGCACTGGGTCAGCCCAGGAGAGCCAGACAGGGCAGCAGGATGCAGCACAGAGCACAGAGAGACTAGGTGAGCCATGGGGCAGAGACTGGGGCTGCAAAGCATTGTGGGTGGCAAGGAGAGGGGGTTGTCATGCCTCTCATCCCATTACTGTGTCTACCACTACTGGGGAGAGTGCACCCAGGCAGACACACACCATGGTGCGACTTATATGGGCCTCATTCGTGACCCTGGTATTGGAAGTAGGCAGATACAAGTATCCCAAGGCAGCAGCCCACAGCAGAATCCCACCAGGGGGCACTGGGCTGCCAGGCACTCTAGGATGGACATGGACAGATGGCACCTAGCCCAAAGTCACTTACCCCAGAGCTTTCCCCAGGCTACCTGGGGTAATTCTCCACCTGATTTAGCTGAGTTACCCTAGAGCAGGGGCCTGTGCTGCCTGGTAAAAGGGCAATGGCCAGGAGCAACCAATCACCCAGGTGCCATGCAGAGCCCTGGGTTCAAGTCCTGGCTGTACTAGGTCAGAGCAGGGGCTTGAACATGGGTTTCCCAGACACGCTGGGCCCCAGAGAGCACCAGAGATGTTTGGTCAGCAGGAGGACCTCATTAGGCTGTGGGACTTTGCAAAGACACAGGTCCAAATCAGGCTGGGGGGAGGGTCTCTCCCTGTTGAGGGCAAGGATCACAGGACTGGAAGAGTCAGAGGAAGCAAGGACCTTGGGGGAGGGGTAAAGAGCTCCACCTTGCATAGAAATAGGATAGGGTGCCTCACTCTGGACCAGAATGGATCATGTGCTGCCAGGGGAATGAGAGCCAGACCCCACTGACACCAATTTCCACCCATGGCCATCTCCTCTCTGTGCTCTATGGCTACCCCACAGCTGGCAGGTACCCCCTTACCTCCCTTCCCCCCCAGCATGCACCCCCGTAAAGAAAAAGGGGTAGTGGTCTGTTGGACACCCCCCTGCAGGGCAAGGGGCAGGGAAGGCCATGGCGCCCAGTGCTGCTGGGGCAGGGGGGAAGGGGGGCGTGGGGGTGGCAGGCAGCCAGGTCCGGAGCCGAGAGCATCTGTCCCGTGGCTGGAAGGCAAAAGAGCAGGAATCAGAAATGAAGGAGTTAGGGGAGCGGGGGAGGGGGGGCATCCATCTGTCCAGATCTGTCCGTCTGCGAGGAGAAACCAACCGGGGGGGTGGGGGGTGACCAGGGCCCCTCCCCAACCCCTCTCCCAAGTATAGGGTATCAAACCACAGGAAGCGCCCCCCATCCCTCCCAAATGAGTTGCCCTGGCTCACCAGACAAAGCGGGTGGGGAGGGCAGGGGCTGCAGACCCAGGAGGCAGTGGACCCTGAAACAGCACCCTTCACCAGAGCAGCTGCTGCCACCTCTCTGGATGGAGCAATGACCTGAAGCTGCCTCCTTTCCCTCTGCAAGCTGGAAAGATTCTCCAGGGGAGCTACGGGGTGGCCCATCTTGGGAGTCCAGCCCCAAAGCACAGGACTGGGAGCAGCGCTGCCCTCTTGGTGTTCTGCTCTGGGAATGCCTTCACCCATCTGGAAGGAGCCACCATAGAGCACAACAGCCCCAGCACGATGGGATATCCTGCTCTCTTCAACCCTACTCCTTGTCTCTTCCAAACCCACTTCCCATGGCCTGTGGCCACCCTGAACACCCCTGGTCTTGAAAGCCAAGCAGGATTGGGCCTGGTTACTACTTGGATGGGAAACCTGCCTTTTCCAGCACCACTTCTGGTATACACCTATAACTACCCCGCAACACATGCCCACCCAAGGTGACGCACTAATACATATATACACACATGCAAGGATCACACACTGGTGCACTCTCGCATGCACTGCGACACATGCAGATCAGTGTAGCTCACTCCCCTGGGGGATTTCCTAGCATGTCCCAATTTGGTCTCAGGCAGGTGACCCCCCACCCCCCAACCATCGTCCTGAAACCTGCCCCCAACACATGCACCCTTTCCATTTACCTCCACAATCTACCACTACATCCAGGTGCTTGGGCTCCCAGCGTGACCCTGCTCTAAATCACCAGACCCCACCACCCTCCCATAATGGGGAATCCAGGTGTCCTGGCTCCCAGATCCCTGCTCTAACCACTTGCCAGGTGTTCTCAAATCCCCTCTCTGCACCCATCAGCTTCCTGCTCTTCCTGGGGCAGGAAATCCCCCTGTCCCATTCAAGGGTAACTCCCCCAAGGGCTTAGCCTCAGCTGGGGGGGGCTGGAAAGACATAGGGAACTCTCTATCAGTGATACAAGGCAGGGCAGGCTAGGGTGCAAGGGTGATGCATGGGGTGAAGTCGCCTTGGAGCTTTCCCTCCCCACTATGCAAGAAGAGCATCCCCTTGTGTCCCTGGCAGCACAGCACCCCCTACTGCTGCCACAGAGCATTGAAGCTAGTCCTATCTGCCTGGGAAGAGCACCCCTTGCTGGCCTCGCTGCTCCCTGCAGCATGGTGCCACTTAGCGTCACCATGGGGCATTCATACCCCACCCCCTCCTTCCTATAAAAATGGTCCTAGCCAAGGTGGACCCAGACATGCCCCTTCCCCCCTCCCTGGTGCCAGCTCACTGGGCTAGGGAGCCAGTTCAGGGGTATCTGCCCCCTGGGTCCTGGGGGGGAGGGGAGGGGCTGTCGCAGAGGGTGGAGAAGCCAGCAGTGAGGAGAGCATGGAGAAGTGGACTCACTGTAAGGGACACAGTCATACTGAACCTCCAGATACTTGTAGGTCCCAGGACAGGGGTCTGGGAAGGCATCCGAGCCAGCCACCACCACGCACTGTGTCCGGTTGTTGCACCTGCAGGGGGGAGAGCACATGAGGGGTTAATATCATGCAGCCACTTCTGCGGTAGAGCAGTGGCACATAGGAATGAGGGGGCATCAAGAAGCCAGCTAGAGCAGGAACAGGGGGTAAGGGGACAGTGGGATTGGGACTGCAATTAGGATTGGAAGGCGGTTCACACCCTGACTCTGGTTAGGTGGGGGAAGATAAGGGACGCTGAGAGCCCGGGCAGGGAATCTGGACTTCTGGGTTCATCCTCAGCTCAACAGCTAGAGTGAAGCCTAGTGGTTAGAGTGGACTGTAAGCTGGTGACCACAACTCCTGGGTTTCCTCCCCAATCTCCTTACAGGAGTCCTTTCCACATAGGACGCCTGAACTCTGGGGCTCCCTACTTCCAGCCAGAATCCCTCCTGCCTCCTCTAGGCAGCTGTGATCAGCAGCACCAGGTCCAGAGTCCACCATTGGGGTGGCGTCTGAGGCTGGCCTGTCCAAGGTGGGTGTTAACCTGCGACTGGGGGAGGGGAAGAGGGCTTAAATTTGGGGCAAGAGTCACCTGTCATGGATCAAGGGGCAAAGACCTGCGGGGTGGGGGGAGGGTATTTCACCAGGGGCCACTAGAGGAACCCAGGAAAAGGAGATGAGACAGCCTTTCCCCAACCTGAAGCAGTGGCACATGTACACACATACATGTGCACTGAGCCATGCCCAACACCCTTACCCATAGGCATCCAACACTGGGCACTGTCTGTCTATTCCAAAATACTTTGGATTAACTGCAGCATGTGCACATGCCCCATGTAGCCCCGGATCAGCTCCGTGGGCCCTCCCTGACCCCTGTGCCTGCCAGCCAGAGCCTTGGAGCCTGGCAGCAAGTGCCCACATCAGAAGTGTGAGATGGGCCAGGAGTGTGATGAGACATGGCAGAACCCTGAAGTCCAGGACGGGCCTCCCTGCCCCTCCAGTCTGCTTGCAGAGCCCTGGGATATGCCAGGGGCCATGGGAAGGCAGAGCCCAGATGGAGCAGGTATTGCAGTACAGACTTCCCTTGCTTTATGTGGGTTCTGCACGTGTGAATTCGCTCTTACGCAATGACCCTTTATACACCAAAAATGTGTTATATGCAAGGTAAATTCACTCTTATGCGATCAATGGCGTGGAAGCCCACAATCAGCTGTTCTGTTCAGTGCACTGTGGGAGTGACGTGAACCAAAATATGGTCTCCTGTGTAGATCTGTGCTCGTCACTTGCTGTCTGCAACACATGCTTCTGTAAGTTGCCATCCTCATTATGGCTTCTAAGCGTCCCACTAGCTTATCTCCTACCTCTCTCCCTAGCCCATCAGTGAAGCCTTCAGCACCCCCTCTTCACACCAACTAAACATTCACCACCACCCTGTGCTTGTGTGTACTGTCTGCTGTTGGCGAGTACCAAAATTGTCTTGTAAAAGTGGTAGAAATGGGTCTGGGGGTCACTACAGTCAAGGTCTTGGAACATATCCCTATTTGTTATAAGGTAAAGTGGATTCCCCTTTATGCAAACTCGAGTTATGCACCGTTTTCCAGGAACACATGTACAGCATAAAGCGAGGGAAACCTGTACTTAGCCTTGGCCTAGCCTTTGCACAGGTGCAATAGCACAGAGCGGCCACCAGGCGGTGCTGCTGCACCAGGCTCTTTTCATCCTATTGCTGGGGAGGGGCTGGATCCCTGCCCCCTACCTCCCCCACCAGGCCCCAGCTCGAGAAGGGGTCAGCTCATCTCACACAGGCTCTCCAACACAGGCTGGGGTGAACTTGTCACTGCAGGTTACTGGGGGGGGGAGCAGAAATCCAGGGGGCTGGGAACCAGGCCCATGGAAGAACCAAGATGGGAGAGTGAAGGCGGGGGGGGGCAAAACACACTGGTAACCCTGTCCAGCCCCCCCAGACCCCACTCCCTTCCCAAAGCTTGGACTGAACTCAGGCATCCAGGCTCCCATTCCCCTCTTGCTATAACCCCCCAGACCCCACAGTACTTTTCAGAGCAGAGGACAGAACCCAGGCATCCTAGCTTATAGTCACACCCCACTCAAACTTTAACCCACCAGACACCTCCTCTCTCCACCCCCAAGCTAAAGTAGAACCCAGGTGTCCTGGCTCCCAGCCCTCCTCAAACCCCAGTGCAACCCAGGATCTGGACCTCCCCCACCAAAGCTCTGACCCCAGGGGCTGATGGATGTGCCCCTGGCTGGCGCCTGGTACAGGAGAAGCTTGAGCCAGGGGCAGGAGGCCCTCCTTCTCCTGCCATCACTGGCACTGCAGTGGCACCGCTGCCTGGCACCTACTGGCCCCCGGGAATGCCCCCCCCACCCCTCCCCCGCTCTTGCATCAGCTTTGGTGAGAGCAGGTGGCAGCAGCTAATGGGGGGGGGAGGGGAGATGGTCCCTGGATATGAGACAGGGAGTAGCATTGTGGGGTGGGGCCTGGGGATGCCTCTACCCCACCCCATGCTGCTTCCTACTGCAAAGGCTTCTGGGAGTCCAGCTCATCAGGCACTAGGTACAGACTCCCCACTCTAACCACTAAACTCTGCTCCCTCCAGTGCTCCCATCTTGTCAGCACCTGCCCACTGTCTCCAGATACCTGACCTCAAGCCCCAGAAAGGGTGGATGGACAGAGAGAAAGGTGCAGAGACAAATGGAGAGAGCTGTGTGGAAAGGGACAGAAACGGCTGCACTGGGATGGAGATGCGGACAGCCAGGAGACCGAACAGATAGACAGCTGGACAGAGCACTATGTGGGGATGGATGGAGGGAGAAATGGCTGGGTGAGAGCTGCGTGGATAGTGGGGTGGCTGTGCTGGCCTGGGCAGAGAGAGATAGAGACAGACAGAGGGCTGAGGGGACGGATGGACAGACACATGGATAGATGGACACAATGGATGGCCAGAAGGACAGGTGGAGGAATAGATGGAAGGATGGACAGAGCCATAGACAGAGGAACAGAGACAGACAGCCACCCGCCCCTGGCGCTCACCGCTGGGACATGATCTTGAAGGCGTCGGGCAGGTAGCACTGGACATTCTCCATCTGGAAGGGGTCGGCATCGCAGATCTTGTCATCTGTGCGTCCGTAGTTGGCATTCTCCACCATGATGACGTCGCTGCCTGGGCACCGCAGCTCAATGGGGTAACCCTCGCATGCCAGCTCCCGACGCACCAGCCCAAAGGGCAGCCCTGCCCGGCTCAGACCTGTGGGAGGTGGAACAGATACCACATCACAGGGGAGAGGGAGGCTACCCAGGGAGTCCCACAGCCCCAGGCACACATGCCTCCCCACCCCACCTGGCTCAGACCTGTGCTCAGCACAGCCTCAGAAGGGTCTCATCAGTGACTCTACACTCCTCCTCCACCCAGGCAATGCCAACACCTTGCCCATCTGAGAACTCCCTCATGTCCAATATACCTCCATCTCCCTGTGTGGAGAAGATCCAGCTTTGCAGGAAACTGCCGTCTCTACCCCCATGAACAATGCAATTGACCCTGAGACCCAGGTCAGGATGCCTGGGTTCATTCCCAGACCAAGGAGGAAAGTGGGTTCTAATAGTTGGGGCCAGGAGGCTGGGAGCCTGGACACCTGGGTTCATTCTCATCTCTGGGGATTGAAAGCAGGCTCAAGGGTCCCAAGGATGGGACCAATGTCCTCAAAGTGGGCAACTTAATGGGGGACAGAGGCCATAATCTACCTAGTATCTCAGCCCTGGCCTTCTACCTCCCAGGATGGGAGCAAAGGGTGGTGCTAGACAGGACAGGGCAGGCTTCTGCCCTGCTGCTTAATCAGCCCCTGCCCTCCCCTTGTTTCTTCCCCACACTGAAGCGCCCAGGATGGAGCTGGGAACATGCTGAGCTATCCCTTCCCTTCCCCAAAACAGAGCAGTGACCACAGGCAAACCATTCCCTACCCCAACAGAAACCTGGATGCCCGGGTCCTGTCCCCAGTTCTGGGAGGGGCACGGTGTTACTAAGTAAATGCAGAGAGGGCTGGGAACCAGGACTCCTGGGTTCGACCCAGGATATGGAGCCTGCTGGGAAGTACTGGGGGAGGGCAGGGGAGAGAAGGGGACAGTGGTCTGGCTGTTGTATTGATGAACAGGCCTGAGTGTCTATGTTCAGGTGTGCATGTATGTGCATATGCACACGTATTTCAATGTACCTGGGTGTGCCAACATGCCCATGGGTGCTTGTGCATGTGGGTCCATGTGCGGGTAGATGCATTTGCATGTGCTCCCATCTGGCAATGTGCTTGTGAGTGTGTCAGTATCCATTCATGCACACATGTATGCATGGCTCACACCTGCCAGCATGCTAGTCAGTGGGCCCATGTGTGCATTCCAGCATGCATTTGTCTGCAGGCGGGCACCTGAGTGAGCTTATGTGCATGCACAAGCACACTTGCACGTGTGTTCAGAAAGAGGGTCCTGTATTGACAACCCTAGCCCAGGTACCTGAACGGCCCCCTTCCATGAAAGCAATGGGAAATTTCAGCCCTGAAGAGTTCAGAGCTGTGAGGGAGAAGAGAAACTGAGGAATAGCAGAGGGGGTCATGGGCCCCGAGTCACACACCAGAACAATGACAGAATCAGAGAACCCAGGTGTCTGGGCTCCTAGTTCCCCCCTCTCCCATAGATCCCATTCCCCTCCCAGATTGGGGAATGGAACCCAGGCTGCCTGGGTCGCACCCAGTACTCCCTCCACCTCTCAGTACTACCAACACCAGTACTACCAAAACCTGCTACCACAACAGCTCTGAAATGCAGCCAGGTCTCAAGTGGAGCAATTTGGGTCCTGACTGACCCCTGGAGGGAACCCAGGGAGGTCATGAGTATTCATGCATCCACCCAACCCTAGTGAAAGGCTCACCAGAGCTTTCACAGATTTCACTCAGGGCCTGAATTGGTCACTTGCAAGCAAAGGAAGCGCCAGACATCCAGTGAAGGAGCAGGGGACAGGACTGAGTGATACTGGCCATGGAGCCATCCAATCAGAGAGCCAGAATAGGCAAAGTGTGACACTGGTGACAGACCCGTCCAATCGGGGCAGGAAACATGACTTGGTGACAAAAGCTAGGCAATCGGGGTATGCAGTGATTTACGTAACTCATGATCCACCCCAGGCTTGCACACCACTTGTCAGTGCAAATGTGGGAAGGGCCAGTCAGGACAAAGGGAGGTAGTGATTGGCTGCAGGGCTGAGACAGTCTGGTAGGGGAAGGGACTCACAATGCTCCAAAGCCCCCATAACACAATCTGTGAAAATCCTGGGGTAGTCATGGCAGTTTTCATGAGTATTGGTGGCTGCATGAAACCCATGAGCACCCATGAACTGCTCCCTTGGCCAGTCTCCCCTGCCAGTAGCAGAGCTCCCGCTCCCTCCTCTGCCCCATGTGCACCCAGCTGGGAGCATCAGTGTGGACATGTTCTGCCACTGACTCCCCCTGCAGCCAGGCCGGGCAGCTCCCATCTTCCCCTGCAGCCTGACTGGCCCACAGACCTCCAGCACTCCCAGAGCCTGCTCTCAGTTGCCCACCCCTCTTTCCCCAGCCAGGCACTGCTCCTCCCCAGACCTGGATGCAGATTGGCTGTGTTCCCCTGTAACCCATCCCCCAGGGCAGCTGCCAGGGAAATGCAACTGCTCCTGGGGTACCCAGTCTCCCCCACCCAGGTATTAAACACAGCAATGCCCATCCAGCTGGGGAATGTTGGGGGCCTGATCCTGACCAGAGCACAGGAAAAAGCAGCACAAGACCACCTTGTTCTAGTTGTCATAGTTTCTAGGGTCAGAAGGGACCTGAACAGATCATCAAGTTCAACCCCCTGCCCTGGGCAGCAATGAGTGCTGGCATCATAATACCCCAGAGCCAGATATCTATCCAACTTCCTCTTGAAGACCTCCGAAGTAGAGGAGAGCACCACCTCCCTTGGGGCTCATTCCAGAGCTTGGCAGCCTTAACTATAAAGTAATGCCTCCCAATATCAAGCCTGAACCTACTCAATCAATTTGTGGCCGTTATTCCTTGTTATCCCAGGTGATGCCTGGGGGAACAGAGCCTCACCCATTTTCTGTTGGTCCCACCTGGTGACCTTATAGACAGCCACCAGATCCCCTTTCAATCTTCTCTTGTGGAGGCTGAATAGATTTAGGGCATTTAGCCTATCTTCGTAGGGCCTGGCCTGTTGCCCCCTGACCATGCGAGTGGCCCTCCTCTGGACCCTCTCTATGCTAGCCACATCCCTTTTGAAGTGCGGTGCCCAGAACTGGATGCAGTACTCCAACTGCAGCCTGACCAATGCTGCATAGAAGGGAACGATCACTTCCCTGGACCTGCTTGTGATGCATCTGTAGATGCATGACAAGGTGCGGTTAGCTTTACTGACCGTTTCCTCGCATTGGTCAGTTGAAGAAATCAGGATGAAGCAGGACACAGCTTGGGGGGGGGGGTGTTGAGGTGTCAGACACAACTGGTCAGATATCAAGAGTAGCAGCCCCTGCCCCAGAAGCTCCCAGTCTCATTGCAATGACTCAGGGCTGGAGTTGAGAGCAAGGGGCACACACGGGACTGGTGGGAGGCACCCAGGGTCATATTCCCCCCACCCACGTGGCTGTACCATGATGCTAGAAATGACAAGAACCCCCCACCTACCCCCAGGACTACCAGCCCACCAAAGGGCCAGAAGAACCCCCCTTCTCCCCCTAGAAGGATACTGTGGGGGCCAATTTGAGCACTAGGGGGTCATATCCCCTCCCCCAGGAGGTGCTGAGGCCTAGTGAGAGCTGACAGCTGCAGAGCAACCCTTAGTGGCAGGTCAGGGCAGTAGTGTAGGCCAATGGGGGTGCGAGGGTGGGGTGCAATGAGTTCCCAACCCCCCATGCTCTCCAAGTGTTTGGACCTGCACCTTCTCCCTCAGTGCCTAAGTCCCCCCCACCTCCCTCCATATCCAGCTCCTCCCCATGCTCAGCCCCGCTCCATCCTACCTTGTGTGGCCGAGGTTACAAGGACGGTGGTGATGCACAGGCTCCACAAGGCAGGATCCAGTCGGGCCATCATGTCACAGGAGCACTCCCTCACACAGATCTCAGCAGCCCAAGCCCTGAGCCTCTCCCGGCATCACAGAGGGGGGTGCGAGATCTGGCAGACAGCAGCCCTGTGATGGGAGGGGAGATGCCATGAGATGAGCATGGGGGAGGAGCAGGGAGAGCCCCTGCCCCTCCTCAACACTAGTGCCCCCCTTCCCTCCACTTCTATTCTTGTCACACTTTCACTCCCAGCCCAGCATGGGAAGGGTTAACAGCTTGCTGTGCCCTAACCACCCCCTCTGGGTGGATGGGGGGTGGGGCACAAGGATTCTTGAGTTCACTCCCAGTTCTATGAGTGAAGTGGGCTGGAGTGATTCAAGTGGGCTCTTGGGACCCCGGACTCCTGGGTTCTGCTCTCAGCTCTTTGAAGTAAATGGCTTGTATGGGTTAGAGCTGCGCTCTTGGGAGCCTGAACTCCTGGGTTCTCTTTCCCTCTCCATCAGGGGAGCCAAGGCCCACCTCTCTGAGCTGCTCTGATGCTATGTCACTCACCCCAGAGCTGGCTGCATCTCCTGGCACAGAGCAAGCAAATGTTGAACAGCTGCCACACCGCACCCCCAAGATGGGCAAGGCTAGGGGGAATATCCAGAGCCTTTTTATGCAGTGGCTGGGCTCCACCCCAGAGCTAGCTGCACTGAATGGTGAATTCACAGCCCTTAGCAAGCCCAGCATTCCAATCACAGAAGTCGGGTCGGAAGGGACCTTGTAGATCTTCAAGTTTGACCCCCTGCCCGGGCAGGAGAAAAATCTGGGCTCAAATGATCCCATTCAAACCCATTACTATGAAATCCCAGACTGATTCCCCACGTTAGGGCACAAAAAACCTGTTGGAGCCCCCCACCTCCCTCCATTCTCCCAGCAAAACCGCTCCCTCCCCCACAGCAAAGGGCAGCAAGAAGAGCAGACATTAAAGGTGTGCTTTGCTCTTGCCTCAGTGGATTTATGGGCTCAGAGCTTGGATTCCTTCACTAAGAGGAGCAGGTCCTAGGAAATGGCCACAGACAACTCTCCAGCGTGCTGAAAGCTGCACAAACCGAGATGGGGGCCCCACTGTGCCCAGGACTGCTCAGACCCTCAAGCTGAAATTGGGGCACCATTGCACCAGGCACTGCCCAGGCCCCCAAGCCAAGATCAGGACCCTGTCACACTGGATGCTACCCAAAAACATCCCCCTCAAGCCGGAGTCCAAACAGGACATGCAGGAGGCTCCTTTACCCTCATTCCTCAGGAAGGGAAACCAAGTCTGGAGGCAGCCAAGGTCCCTCCCAACCAGGGCTGCACAAGCAAGTAGAGGCAGAGTTGGGGGTCGCATCTGTACCCCCCTCCCCTTCCACCTCTGTGCCTGCCTCTGCACAGATGGGGGGGGGTGGAAGCAGCACAGCCAAAGTGATTACAGGTCTCGGGGGATTTAATTACACAAGGAGATTAACGAGCTAAAGCCGTCTGGCTCGGCCGCAGGACTCGCTCCCAGAACTGTCTGGGAAGAGCTGGGAACACTGTTGTGGGGGAGGCAGGGATTACACTCAGCAACACCAGGGTAAGGCAGGGCATTATGCCTCAGTTTCCTCTCTTGGGTGGTGACCATCTGGGAAGAGAAGGGACTAGGATCACAGGTGTTTCAAACCATCCCAACTACACAAACTCTGCCTTGTCCTCCCCAGGTGGACACACTCTTACTCCAAACCAGCCTGGGGGTATCGGACCTCTGGCTGCACACACCTAGCTACACCAGGGCTCCAGGTGAGGGAGAAACAAGAGGCTCCTCAAAGCCAGTTTCCACAGCAGTATCACTGGGCTGAATCCCATGAAAACACCACACTCAGGGGCCCACATGCAAACAAGAGCCAGTAATGTTCTGCTTTAATTGTCATAAGTGAGGGTGAGAATTTAAGTCCAATTAAGCCAATATGGAAGGCCCAGTTCACATCTGAATAGCCTTTCCTCTCTCAGTACTCTGTTCTGGTACCCAAAAGACCTGTCATCCCCACCCATTAGACCTCAAAAGGCTTCACACAAAGGCCCACATGGTCATACCCCTTGGAGAAATTGAGGCACAAAGAGGGGGAGAGGTGAACTGACTTGACCGAGGTGGATGGGCAATTTGGTGGCAGAGCTGCGGCCAGAACCCAAGTGCCCCACACCCCAGCCTCTGGGCTCCTGTGCTTCCTTCCCCAAATAGGCATAGAGGGGTCAGGAGCAAGGTCGAGATGACTCCAAAACTATGGCCCGCAGACCAGGTCCACTGGAGGAGGGTGCAGCCAGAAGTGGGGGGGACTCCAAAAGGCAGAAAATAATGAGGCCGCTTCTGAGAGCTGCTTTCACCCTAAACAGGAGGGAAAGCTGCAAATTCAATGCATCTCCCAAGAAAAGTCAAAAAAAAAAAAAAAAGGACTTTGACAGGAACAGTATTTAAAACACGCAAAATCTCTGACAGGGAAGAAATTTAAAGAAGAGAAGGAGGAAGAGAAAAAAAGATAAAAAATGTAAATTTCTGACAAGAAAAACTTGAAATAAGGGAATTTCTGACAGGAAAGAAACAAAAAATGGGAATTTTTCGTAAAAATAAAAAATGGGAATTTCTGATAGGAAATCAACAAATTCAGGAAATTAAAAAAATGGGAATTTCTGATCAAAGAAATAAATGAGAATTGGAGAGAGGAAAGAAATAAAAAGGATTTATTATATATTATTTATTTATTTAACAGGAAAGCAACAAAAAAAACAGGAAATTCTGACAATGGATTTTAAAAAATATTTATTAACAGGAATGCAACAAAACCAGGAAAGTCTGACAAAGAAAAAGAAAAAACAAAAAACCATGGGAATTTCTGTCAGGAAAGAAGCTAAAAAAATAAGTTTCTGACCAAAAATAGGAATCTGACAGAAAAGGAACAAAAGAAAAATTGGATTTTTTCTGGCAGGAAAGCAACAAAAAACCCAGGAAATTCTAATAAAACATGGAAATTTCTGATAGGAAAGGGACAGAAAATGAAACTCATCTGACAGGAAAGGAACAAGAAACAGGAAATTTTGACAAAAAAGGAAGAAAAGGAACAAAAAGAAATGGGTGAATTACTAACATAAAGGGGGATTTCTGAAAGGAAAGAAACTAAACAATTAGCATTTCTGACACTCATGAAAAAAATGGGAAACCCTCACAGGAAAAAAGAGGAAAAAAATGAAAAGGAGCCCTAAACAGTCTGGGCCTTACAGATCGCAGGGATTGCCTGCACCCACTACAATCACTGAGGGTGGGTGAGAGCAGCATCCTGCAAGCACCATCGACTGCCAATGCACAGCAAAGACACATGGGAGGGTGTCCTTGGCAGGTGCTCATCAGCCCCAACTGACCCTCACTGGAAAGCCCAGCCTGGGCAGGTGCTTAGCAAGGAAAGCTGGGCCAGGGCATCACTTAATGCCAACGCTCTGGTTGCCTTTTAAATTGTTTTGTTTTGGTCGGTCCCCTTTTTTATAAGTAATACTGGTCTCTTATTGTAAGCTGCCCTGAGCCTGCCTTGGGGAAGGTAGAGGAAGGAAGGAAGGAAAAGGAAATTATGGAGGAAAGAAACCAAAACAAAATGGGAAATTGTGACATGAAATTAGGTAAAAATGAGAATTACTGAGGAAAAACTAAAAACAGGAAACAAAAGCAAGGGGGAAAGAAAAAACAGGAAAGAAAGTAAAAATAGGAATTACAGACAGGACAGAATCAAAACCAGGAATTTCTGAAAGAATGGGCACAACAATGGGAATTCCTGATGCACAAGAAACTGAAAAATGGGAATATCTGAGAGGAAAGGATGTAACAATTGGAATTTTGAACAGGAAAAACATTTAAAAAACCCGTTAATTCGTTATAGGCAAGAAACTAAAGATGGGAATTTCTGACAGGAGAAAAGAAGAAGAAAGAAACAAATAATGGACATTTCTGACAGAAAATTCCAGAAGAATTAAAATTTCTCACAAGAGTGGAATTCCAGGCAAATCTCTTTCAGAACCAGGAAACAGGTTATTTCAATAATGCCCAAAAGTTTCATTTCAAGCCAGTTTTTATACACACGTGCACAAACACATGCATGCATATATATACATACATACATACATACACACACACACACACAGTCTGCAAATAACCCCATATAATTGCATGTGTATGTAGATAAATCTATGAATATATAGATATAAACATATATCTATGCGCAAATATATTTTAAAATATTAATTTTAAAGTAAAATATGGATTTTAATATACACCCTCCACCTCCTATATAAATATAACCTCAGGCAATGGCACAATTACTGAACACATCAATACAATCCATCCCTCACAGCCTTAAGATAATCTACTGGCCCCATGCTAAATTAAAAGGGGGCGGTGGGAGAGTATCAAATATTGATGCCAATCCAGAATATTCGCTGTCCCAGGCACACACCAACAGCACATTTCTAAGGTGAAGCATTCAAATGGAGGTGTGAGGCCGTGCTGGAGGATTTTTAACCTCAGTGCTTCCCCCTTATTGAACTAAATAGAGGGATTAGTTGTTTATTTATTAATTACCTGCCTTGGCCTGTTTTTACTCCCCTGATCTATGATACTTCTTGGCCCTGATGGATTTTCCAGTGGGAAATCTCCTGGTAGGAGACTGGGGAGAACAGGGGGCTGAGATGGAGCCGGTGTTCAGTCTGCTCTCGCCTCCCCAGGCTGAACTGCATATGGGACCCAGGAGTCCGGGTGCCCCTCTGCCCAGCAGAGAGAGAGCAGTAGAGAGGGAATTCAGGTTGAGAATTATCCCTCAAGCCAAAAGGGCCTGAAAAGTCCCTATGTTTTTTAGCAAAAGCTGAGGACAGCCTGGGGGGAACAGGGTCAGGGGGAGATTCGCGCCCCACCCCCATCTCTGCAAGCTAGGAAAGGAACCCAGAGCCTTGTTTATCCCATATACACAGCCCCCTTGCTCGCCTGCACAGTGATGCCAGACATGGGCTCCCCCTCAAAAAAGCCACCCCCATTCCCCTAAGTTCAGGGAAAACTTGTCCCCACCTAGCCCCCGCCTGGGAGCAAGACAGGCCCGGCAGTGCATTTTGGGTAGCTATCCCATCATGCCTCACCTGGGCAAACTCATATTGGGCAGTCTCCCAGAGGGTGGGTTGTGTTTCTCACAATGCACCACTGCACACAAGCCCAGGTGGGTGCGTGTGGGAAAAAGCAGGGCCTGGGTGTGACCCTGTTGGGGAGATGTCAGTGTGGTCTGCCCCCATGCTCTGATGTACTGGCAACAGGGGTATCATAAGCATAGGGCAGGCAGCAGGAAACTGAAGCACAGGGCAGGGAAGGGGAGCAACCTCTGGCATCTGTCTTTGGGGAAATCAGGGCATCTGGGAGGGCAGCATCTCCTAGTGGGTAGAACATGGAGCTGGGACCTCCCAACACCTCCCCTCTAAAGCAGGGAGTGGTTCCTGGTCTATGCACAGCACCCAGGCCCTCCCAGCCCAGTTCTTCCTGGATTAGGCTACAAAAAGGTATTGGGCCCCTTCTCGAATGACCACTGGGGAAGGCTCCTGGCTCAACTTCTAGGAAAAGACTGCCCATCAGCATCAGAGCTGGGGCCTCACTATGCTAGGCACTGCCCAGATGTGTTCCACCACACAGCTGCTTGCATGGGAACACACCTCCCAATCAAGTACAGAAGAAAGACAAGGTCATCCATCCTACCCTGCCAAGGGGTGGTGCATGGAACTAGCCCTGCTAACATCCCCCCAACACCCAAGACTGGCACCACAGTGCCCAAGCCCAGCTCCTCTGCCTGCCACAGTACAGTGCTGTCACCCCCTGACAAGCACCATGTACTCCAGCAGGACTATCCCCTCTCCCACTGACCCACAGCATTTGTCAGCAAGTCCCTGGACATAAGCTCAGTTCACCAGTGGATGCAACCAGCATGTGAAGCCTCATGCATGCCCTAAAGCTACCTTGCTGCTTTCTATGCAATGTGATACCCCTTGGGATGCAAGGCTGGTAGCCTGACCTGTCCTATGGCTCCCTTGTACCACCTTCTGCACCCCTGCCCCAGTGAGGGGCCCATCCCTCACCCTGGGGCTCTTTGAGCCATATGCAATGCCTGGCCCAAAAGTGCCCAATTTCTGCTTGCCATCCTGACCCATAGCAGGCCCCTAATTCTGGGAGTTCAATGACCCTGGGCTTGCTGCCCCTTCCCTGGTGCCTTTGGGAGAGAGGAGGTAGAGGGTTTGCCCTGCACAGCCCAGAAATGCAGCTGCTTCTGGGGAACAACTTTCCTCCCACATAATGGCAGAGTAGAACTGATGCCAACCCCTACGCATCGGGGGCAGAGAGCAATGCCTGGCACCAGGGGACCCCCAAATATGAACCCTGATGGGTCTGCTCCCACAGGCACAGTCGCCCTAACTCTGGAGGGGGCCTAGAGCTGGAGAAGAGGCAGGATGGGTTGGCACCATCTCCCCACAGACTCCACCCAGCAGGGCCCATGCCAGCCAGTGGGAGATGAGCTGAGCTGCTCCGGGCCCTTTATCCATCATGATCTATAATCCCATCCACAGGTTGGAAGTTAAGCCCCAAGGCAGGAAGGCTGAGGCATGGAATCCCCCATGGCATCTGGCTCTGGGGAGAAGCTGAAGCAGGGATATGTGCAGTTCCAGGGCATGGTTGGCCCCACAGGGTCTCAGCCCCTCCACAGATCTGCCCGGCCCCCTTAGGAGGCTTCCCTGGAGTACAGAAGGAGCTGGGGTGTTTCATGACACATAGAAGTGCCAGGAGCTGCCCAGAGCCCCTAGGCCACGATTAGGACCATATTGTTCTGAGTGCTATCCAAACCCCTCCCTGACCACCGAAGCTGCTTCCCCAAGCTGCTGCATGTAGGGGAAATTGAGGCAGGAAGCAAACACTTGCCGATGGTCATGCAGCAAAGCCTGGCAGGGAACCCAAGAATCCAGAGGTTCCAGGCCCATGCTCTCCCCACTGGTCTATGCCCCTGCTCCCCACACTTGCGCTTCACCGGGGTAGGTCTGAAGGCAGCAGGGGAGGGGAGGGGCTGGGAGTCCTGTGTCCCTTTGCCCTTCCCACACAGGTGCAGGCTGCCCGAGGACTGGAGGGGGAGGAGTATCCCATGGTGCAGCCCCCTGCACCTGGCAGGGAGCCACAAGGACCAGCCCCCCTTCCCCTATTTGTGCAAGCAGCTGGGAACCCCCTCCCCCAAGGCTTCTGAAAGCATCAGCGGGGTCCCCACTGCTGAGCAGCACCATCAAGGTCTGGGAACCGGAGCAGAGAGATGCAGGGGTGGGGGAGGAGGGGTGAGAGAGAGAATGTACCTCTCCCCCAGCCCAGATCCATCTCTACCCTGCTCTGAGCCCCAGACCTTGTCACCCAGGGGGCACAGCCCAGAGACCAAGGCAGATAGGCACAGGGACAAGCGGTCTTGGGCACAGGCAGGTTGGGGCTGGGCTCATTAGAGCTCAGTATGGGAAGGGTTAACACACATGGGCCAGATGAGCTGGGGGGGAGGGGGACAGGGGTCTGTGGGTCAGGACTAACCTGTCCACTGGTACCCCCACCCCCAAAAGATCCCACTCAGAGAGACTCTTTGGGCTCAAAGATGCAGGGCAGTGACAGGACACTGGGGACAAATACCACTAGTCCAGACTCTTCAGCCCAGACCCCCACAAGGCAGGCTCGGGGCCTCATTATATCAGGCACTGCCAAGGCCACTCAGCAGAGCAGCTGGAGGCAGAACCCAGATGTCCCCATCTGCCCACTGCACCTCCCTGCCTGCTGGTGCTCCTCACCCCCGACACAGTCCCCTAAATCCCTGGCTCCCCAGGCAGCTTTGACAATAAGCTCTAGAGCTGAAGAAGGAGGAGAGAGCGAGGGAAGAGAGCAAAGGATGGGAATGAAAAGAGAGACATGAAATGGAGGAGTGACAGATCACCCGAAGTACAGATTAGGGGGGCAGGGAGGAAAGCAGGGGGGCACCTCCGATGGCTCTTCCACAGGGACCTGAAAGCTGGGCAGGCTGTGGTCAGAATGGGGTGGAGGAGGCTGAGAGCCAGGACTCATGGCTTCTCTCCACAGCTCTGGGAACGGAGAGGGATCTGGCAGGGAAGGGGGGCAAGAGCTCGGATGTCTGGGGTCACCCACCCACATCCTCACAGGCCCTGCCACACATACCTGCTCTCACACCCTATTGCCCACAGCACCCCCAGCCCGCACAACCTGCACGATGCCCATGCACAACACACGCACCCCCTGCCACATGCAGCCCCCCCACGCATGCCATTCTGTCACACATGCACGCACACGTACACGCTCTGAGTCACACCTTGATGCTCGCACGCGCAGGGCACACTGACACGCTCAGCACACCCACGCACACTAGCTCACTGTCAGCACCATCCCCCCAAATGGAGGGGGCCAATGCCTCACCTAGGGTAGGGAGAGGGGAGGGAGTGCCTCATCCCAGAGCCAAGGGACCCGCAGTACCACAGGGGCCAGCAGTAACCATTTGGGTGGTGCAGGGCACCCCCTGCTGCCTGCCACACCTCTGCCATAGGCACCACCCCAGTAGATTGGGAAGGACACGAAGTGACCACGACATCTCCCCCCTCCCCCCCCAGCCACGTGAGCCCGTGCTGCAGACCCAGGGCCCCCAGGGGCTGAGTCATCGTGCGGGGCCCCCGGGGAGCCCTCACCTGGCCACAGACACAGCAGCCCTGAAACCAGAGCCCTGCCCCCCCCCCACCCCAGGGGAGGGTGCAGCATGAATGCACTGGAGGGAAGGCAGAGCACAGGCAGCACGAGCGCGAAGTGACCCCCCTCCCCAGGCCCCGGATTGGGTTCTCTTGCCTCAGCACTTCTCCATCTCTTGAAGGTCAGGACAGCTGAGGGGCTCCCCCCCCCCATGGAGCTGGCAGAGCAGAGGGCTGTGGGTTGAGAGTGAGGGGCAACAGCAGGGCAGGGGGCTGCAGGGCAGGGGTGAGGGGCACCAGCAGGGATTGGGAGAAAGGTGCCCCTCACTCCCAACCTGCGGTTCCCTTGCCTGCTTCCTACTCGGCATCCTGTCCCACCGTCCTGCTATGTCAGGCCCTGAGCTGCCTGGACATAACCAGTCCCCACTCCCAAGCCTCAGCCTGGCCCAGACACTAGGCCACAGTGCCCAGGGCCACTGCAGGGCTGGGGAATAGAACCCCAGTGTCCTGGCTCCCATGTGTCCTCCTTGAACTGGGATAGAACCAAACCATTTGGGCTCCCAGAAACCATTGCTTCCCCCACTACACCCCACTCCCATTCCAGAACTGGGGATGGAGCCCAGGGAGTCCTACTTCCCAGCATCCCCTGGCTTTAAACCACGAGACCCTCCTGCCATTCCAGGGCTGGGGATGGAACCCAGGCGTCCAGGCTCCAAGTTTCTACTCCCCAAATCCCAGCTGTCTTTTCAGGCAGTCTGGTTCCAAGGGACTGCCTGTCCCTGGGTACAGCAACTCCTGGACATAGTAGGGGTCAGGGAAGGAACGTAAGGGGGACATACTCCTCTAGGTACTCCCAGCCTGGGGAAACTGAGGCATGGAGCCAGATGCCTGCTTCCTGGCCACCTCTAAGGGGCTCCAGTGGGGCCCAATTCTGGGTTCCCTGCTGGCACTGGCTTACCCTCCTCGGGGGAAGGACCAATTAGTCTCCTTTCCCGGCTTCCAAACGATTTCCCATCTCTGTAATTAATGAGCGCGTCGGCGCTGAACTGCGTGGCAGGAAAATTACTGGTTCGGGGGACGGGGTAATTTGCTCGATACGATAATGAAGGCTCCTGCCCGCCTGGATCCACCCTGCTCTTAAATAATGAAGCTGGCGGAAGGGGTGGGGGTGGGGGCACAGGGGCAGGGGAGGGACCTAGGAGATTGGTGGAGCCTGGAGGTCCCCGATGCTGGCACTACCAGACCAAAGGGCTTATGTAGCCCTGGCCATGCTGCTCTTGGGCCAGCAGCAGGAGAATGAGCCATGAGCTGTGGGGGCCAGAGGGAGGATACCAGCTACAGTGGACAGAAGTAGGAGGTTGTTATCCAACTGCAAGCATGGGGAGAGAGGGAGTTGGGGCAAGAGGCAGCTGTGCCTACTCCAGCAGGGGATAAAGGATTGCCTCAATACCCTTAACTCTTCCCCTTTTCAGCCTTATCCCAACACAAAACCTGAAGTCAGGGGGCTGTGGTAGCTCCCAGGACCCCGTGGGGGCATAGGGAGAAACATACTGCACGCCCATTGGCTAAGGTTCAGGACACCTGGGCTCTATTCCTGCTGGGAGACTGTCCCTTTCCTTTGTGCCTCAGTTTCCCCTTCTACCCTTCTCTACTGAGATCTGGAGGGACAGGAGCTGTTGACCTATGGGATGTGGGCACTACCTAGATTGAGGGAGTCCCCCAATCTCAGCATGAAGGTCTGGGGAACCCCACCAACAACTCCCCTGCCAGGCAGTGCCCAGACACTAGACATGAATGAGGCTCTGCACATACAGGAGTAGAATGGAAAGATGTGTCAGGACACCTGGGGTCTTTCAGCAGCTCTTCGAGGGAAGTGGGGTCTAATGGGTTAAAAGAAGGGGGAAGGGAACTAGGAACCCAGACTCCTAGGTTCCACTTCAGCTGGGGGGGGGGGGGAGCGGTGTTGGTGTAATGGGTTAAGAGTGGGGGACCTGTGAACCAGGACACCTGGGTTGTATTCCTGGCCTGGGAATGGGTTAGAGTGGGGAGGGGGTGGTGGGAGACAGGATGCTTGGATTCTCTCTGCCCCTGTGTAACCTTGGCCATGTCCCCATATCCCTCCCCACCCCCCAGCTCAGTTTCCCTGATCAGTGGCCATCACACTGATACACTGATCATGGGCTCCTCTTTCCAGGATGATCTGGCTTACCCCTGCACCCCTCAATCTATGCTTCAGTTTCCCCTCCTAACGCTTGTCATCTCAGCCCAGGAGTGGCCCAGGGCAAGGCACTGGGTCTATGCAGTGCCTGACACCACAGGGCCTGGGGCCAGAGGTCAGGATCTGAACCCCAGGAGCTACCATGGGTCAGTGGGGGTGGGCAGCAGGAGACTGACTCCTGGGTTTCCTCCCAGCTCTAGCAAAGGAAGAAGGGGGCGGGGGGGAGAGCTATTGAGTTTGATCAAGGAGAAGACGGGGTTGGACTCCAAGCCTCCCCTGTGTTCTCTCCCAGTAGTTAAGACAGGCCCCAAGAGCCAGGACTCCTGGGTTCTATTTCTGGCTTTGGCACATGAGCTGGTTACAGCAGGAGGGGGCTGGGAGCCAGGATGCTCCTCTCTGCACTAGGACAAAGTGAGGTGCAGGGGTTCCAGCAGGGCTGGCAGCCAGGACACCTGGTTCTATTCCAAGGTTGGGAGAAGAGACTGGACATCAACGGTGCGAAAATCCCTCCCCATGGGCTTCCGTGAACTGTGGGGGTCCCCTCACACCCACTAGACTTGCCTGGCCCAGCCCAGCTTAGCCCACTTCACACCAGAATGAACCCGGCACAGAAGTAGCCTAGCAGTTAGCTTTTGCAGTTGCCATGGCAGCAAGTGTATGAGGGGAAGAAAATCCCACCCCCCCAGAACAGGGGGGCTCAGAGGGGGCCTAGGACTGCCGTGAGATGACCCAACAGTGAGATGACCCAACCCACTGGGCTCTACACCATATGTAGCAGCCAGGGCAGGGAGGGAAGCCTGTTCTGGCCCCTCAGAAACCAGACAATCATGTTGGTAGACCCCTGGGAAACCTGCATCCTGGCACAGATGCTCTGTGGGACCCTGGGCTGGCCCCTCTCCCTCCGTGCCTCAGTTTCCCCAGTGTCTGGAGGGATCAGCACTCCTTGCACCCGGCTGCAAGGCCAGCTATGTGGGGTAATGTGGAAATCAAACCTGACCGGGGACAGGGGCTGGGTAGTGCCCACCCTGCTGGGAGACCCCGCCACACCTCTGTATGGTGTGTGCATGCAGAAGTGGGGGAGTAGTGTCCGGCACAAATCTCTGAGACACCCTCCAAGTGGCACAAATACCTAGCTAAGAGTTGGGCTGTGGGCACCGAAGTGTTAATAGCTGGTGGGTTAGGGGGCCCTCCAGAACTTAGGGGCTCCCCTCCCTATCAGGGGTTCAGAACCCCCACCCCCCCATCCTGCAGGGAGGAGCATTCAACACCAAGGACCACTCCCCAACTGGACCAACCCCAAGCCAAGCCTGTGGAGGAGCCCCACTGCCCCCCAACTACATCAGAGTGACCCCAGCCCCTGGGGGGGGCACTACTTTGGGAGGGGGAAGCAGCACACACAGCTATAGCTGAGGGGCAGTGCCAGGCCAGACTCCCCCCATTCCTCCCCCACAAGGGAACAGGATGCCTCACACCAGGCAAGAGTTATGGGGGACAGGAGGAGGACCCAGCCCCACAGGGGACAAGTTAAAGGGGGGAATAGAAGAGCAGGAGTAAAGCAGGGGTGCAAAAGGACCCAGCCTGCCCCTCCAGGCCCATCAGTAGGGCTCAGCCAGCCCACTGGGACTCCATGCCTGCCGGGAGCCAGGCTAGGCCACAGCTCCAGCAGGAAGGGGAGCAGCTAGACATCTCTGCTTTGGGGAGGGGAACCCACACATCAGAGCTAGGAGCCTCCAGGGATTGGGGGAGGGGAAGCAGTCACCCACCCCCCCAAGCCCTCCACTGAATTAACTCCCCCCCACCCCCAAGCAAACACTAAGCAACCTGGACTAGGAAGGGGGTGGGGAAATGAGACTGGTTAGACAACACCCATCTCTCATGTCCCTGTGGCGCCCCCCCACCCCCAGGCACTACTGCCTGCTCCTCCCCGCCCCAAGGCTGTGTAATGGAGGAGGGTGGATGGACATACCAGGGCAGGCCCTGCTAACTGACACCTGCTGGGCATTCGGCTCCGGTGCCTGCAGACTGCAAATGATGGAGCTGATTTGGGATGCAGGGAGGAAGGAGTTCCCAGTTCATTTACCCCAGAGTTTGATTCCCCCAGTAGGATCCCGCAAAGTTGCCCTTAGCCAGAGGTGCCAGGGTCTACCCTCCCCCCAAGCAAGTCTGTGGCCTGACTGGCAACAACCCTGCCCTGGCTGGCATCAGACCCCCCACCCCCTGCCAGCAGCCACCCCAGGGGGGATAGGCTGGGGGGGTTAGGAACACCCCCAAATTGCCAGCTCGGGAGTAGGGGATCAACTCACTGGCAACAGTATTAGAACTTTTATCCCCCATAGGTCCAAACAGCCCGCTCTCCCCATTCACAAGTCCTCCTCATCTAACATGCGGGATGGTAGAAGGCAGGGCACACATGTAAGTTCACCCCATTCCAGAAACCAGGGGGATGTGAACCCCCATCCCAGGGGCTCTCACCTGCCCAGAACCAAGGGGCCTGTCTCTTTAAGAGTGGGGAGGAAGGGGACAGTAAATCCAGCCCCCACATGAGGGCGGAGGGGGTGAGAGCAGCACCTAGCGCCTGTCACAGGCAACGCAGGTAGGGAGGCCACCAGAGGGCCCCAGGTGGTGTCTGGGTCCCTGCCCCCCCCCAACAATTGCTCCTCCAAGCACAGGCCAGGGACAGTGGGAGGGCATAAGCTATGTCCCAGACGGGCATCTGCCAGGGCCTGCCTGGGGGCAGGGTGCCATCTGTGCTGGGGGTGGGGGCATCAGCCATGCCCCACCCCCGCCTGCTGGGGGGGTAGGGGCAGCTGGAAATCAACCCCACACTCCTTTCCCAGAACAGGGGAGAGAACCCAGGAGTCCTGGCTCCCAGCCCCTTGCTCCAAACACAGCCACTGACCAAGGCTGGGAAGACAACCCAGGCATCTGGGCTCCTGGGGGGGGGGCCAAATACCTGGAGACCCCACCAGCCCTGCTGAACCCAGGACAGTCCCAATCATCCTCTGCCCCTCCCCCTGCTATGGGGCAGATCTAGATGGCAGAGGGGCTGGTGAAGACCCCACCAGTATCTAACTCCCTGCCTGCCCAGGCCAGACAGGGGCACCATGGGAGGGGACTCCACCCATCGGGGGGCAGAGGCCACAGCAGACCCCAGTTCAAGCTCCAGCACTGCCACTGATGCCCCACTGCTGGTGCCTCAGTTTCCCCACCTGTAAATCAGGGAGAAACCCCTTCCGCTCCCAGCTCCCTAGGGCTGTGCAGTGCCTGCTGGGAGTAAGCCCAAAAAGGGGGGGGTGTCTGTGCTCATAAGGGAGCCAGGTCACCCCTCACCTCCTGGGGGGATCCAGGCTGTGGTGCACTCCAGATTGCACCACAACCCCCTCAGCCAGATCAGGCCTGGGGGCGGGGCTATATCATCCCCTCCTGCCCCTTAGAGATGCCCCCTCCTCCTCCCCCCGTGGGAGGCAGGAGCAGGGACATCCATGCTACAAAACACTATCATCCCCCCCACGGTAAACCCGGGGGGGGGGTGTAACTGACATAGGGAAGAGGCTCCGCGGGTGAAACTGACACGGGTGGGGGGTGGTTACAGGTCTCCCTCCCTCCCCGCACTCATCCATCTGCTCCCTCCATCCGGGTCCAGCCCCCCCCCACCCCGCGCCGTGGGAGGGGGAAGGGGGCTGCGCCCCGTTTCCTCTTCATTCCCCCCAAATCCGACGCAGCGGGGAGGGCTGGTTTGGGGGTGCGCCCCCTGTATGGGGGTCCTAATACGCTCCTAGTCGCCCCCAATCCTGCCCCCCATCCGACCCGCTTCTCCTCCCCCACCTCCATCCCCTTCCCCTTTGTTTATTTCTCCGCCAGGGCCGGATCCGGAGTCATTCAGGATCGAGATCGAATTAAAAAAAAAAAAAATAGCGAGGGCCGGATCCTTCCCGCGTCCTCCCACACACCCGTGCGTGGGGCAAGCCTCAGATCCCATCACCCCCCCTTTCACCACAACTCCTACCCCGCGGCGCAGGAGGACTGGGCCCAGGATTGGATGTGCCCCCCCCCCCGAAGGTGAGGCCGCTCCAGCCAGGCCCCCCTTCTCGTTTTAAAACTGGGGGGAATGGCTACTCCCCCCCCCCCGTGTCTGGCTGGGCCGAGGGGTGGGGTCCGTGGCGCGGCCGGGCCCCTCCCCCACCCCCCTCATTAACCATTCCGCCTGCATCCACCGCGCGGGGGGGATCTGTCCCCTGCCTGCGTCCCCCACCCCCCCGCCTCTTAAATACACACCACGGGGAAGAGGAGGGGAGGCAACCCACCCAGCCAAACCCACACAGACCCCCCCCCCCCACGACGGGGAAATGAGAGAAGGGAGGGGAATATGGGGAGAATCGTGCTGCTCCTCCTCTCCAGACATTACGGTACTCGGGGGTAATTACCCGCTGCTCCCCCCCCCCCCGCCCCGGAAAAAAAATACTGCAGTAAAGAGGGCGCCTCTTGCAGGGGGCTTTGTTCCGCCGCCCGCGCCTCCCCCGGGGGGGCAGTGCATGGGGGGTGGATGTGCAATGCATCGCCCCCAACACCCCCCCCGCGCACACGCTCCGAGACACTGGCGCAGCGAGCAGACCTGTCTGGGAAAAACACGACACCCCCCCCCAGTCCATCCCGCCTTCCCTCCCACTCCAGATGGGGGGCAGCCTCCGGCCCCCGGATCAGCCCCCCGCACCGATCTCCAAGGGGGGGGCTGCATTCAGCCCCCCACAAACCCCCAGGGCTTTGCAGCCTCCTACCTCGCACGGAGAAGTCCGGTCCCGGCTCCGAGCTGCGGCTCCATCCACGCTTTACTTCACGGCAGCCATCGGGCTCCTACAGACCCCCCAGCCAAGCCTGCCCGCCCCCCCCCCCCCGCCGGCTGCACACGGTGTTACGAAACCGGAGGCAGCTGCCTGGATCGGGGCAATCGCGGGGGTGGGGGTGTGTGTGTCCGGGCGCTGCCGCCTCCTCTCGCCCCCCAGGAGACTGATGGGGGGGGGGAGGAGATCAGGCTCCGTGCAGGAGGGGAGGCTTTGGTCTAAGCTCCGGCTCGGATCCCCCCGGTTGACTGGGGAGGGGACTGCAGATGCCGCGGGTTAAGCGCGCTCAGACGAGGCGGCGGCGGCGGGGGGGGGGGGTGCAGGCGGGCTGCAACCCCCCTTGCAGGGATGGGGCTGCCTCGCTCCGGGGCGCTGGGGGCAACCCGCCGGGCCCCCCCCGGGCTCAGCAGCCGGTCGCCCTCCGGGGGGCCTGCCCCATGCCCGAGGCGCGGCGATGCAGAGCCGGGAGCTCCCCGGGGACACGACACGGAACCCCCGCGCCTCCTGCGGCCGGTGTCGGCATCGGCCTGGCGGCCCAGCCCCAGCCCCAGCCCCAGCCCCGCTCCGGAGCCGCCGCGCCGAGCACTGCCCCAGCGCTGAGCAGCCGGGCTGGGCTCCGGGGGAGGCGACGCAAAACCCGGAGCGGAGCTTAGCGGGGGGCGGATGGGAGCTGGTTACCTGCGGGAGGGGGGAAAACCCGGACGGGAATCCGGCGAGGGAGGGAAGCACCTACGGGACAGGGGAAAACCCGGAGCGGAGTCAGAGAAGGGAGGGAGTTACCTGGGGGCAAGGAAAACCCGGAATGGATCGCAGAGAGGATGGGGCGGGGAAATGCTGCAGCGGATTTCCAGGGAGGGAATGGATCCCGGGGGGGAGGGAAGCCCTGAATCGAATCTGGGAGAGCGCTGAGAGGGATGGGGGGGGGGGGAAGGGAAACCCTCCCTGACCCCCCTGGCGAGGGAACAAGGCACCTGGCCCGGGAGGAGGCGGGCCGCGGCAAAACCCGGCCTGGATTTCCCTTGCCAGAGACGCGGAGCGGAGCCTTACACCTGGCCAGTAGCAGGGGAAGGGCAAAACCTGGAGCTGGAATCTTAGAAACTGAGCGGCTCCTCTTGGCCGGCACGGAGAAGGAAGCAAAACCCGGCCTGGATTCCCGGCGCAACTGCGCCGCCAACGCACCTGCCCCAGCCGGGAGGAGACATAACCCGGCACAGATCCTGCACCTGCCGGATCGCAGACGCCAGCCCCTTGGAGCAGACCTAGGCAGAGGCAATGCCTGGCCTGGATTCCAGCCCGGGGGAAGGCTGGGCGCACAGCATCGCGCCAGCGGCCCGGAGGGAAAACCCGGAGTGGATCTCACCACTGGAGCAGGACCTGTAAAGCCACTGCAAAACCAGGCCTGGATGTCAGAGCATGGGGATTCTTTGAAGCCAGCAGCAGAGATTAGGGCTCAGTGAGGCATTAGCGGGGAAGGGAGGGTACCAACCCTCAGACCTGCGTCTGGGCAGAGGATTCAGTAGAGCATGTGGTTGGCAGGAGGAAAAATCTGGACTGGATCCCAAGGGAAGAGGGAAGCCAAGGAGCTGGCTGCATCCAGAGCCAAGGGATACAGAGAACATGAATGACCTGGGCCCCAACCCAGCACTGACCCTCCATGGACCCTGGGAAGGCTGCCTGGGGGAACCAAAGCACAGAAGGAGTATGGGAGCACATGGGCATGACACATGCATGTCTACCCAGGCTGCCCCTGGCTGGGGAGAGGCATGTGGCTAGCACCTCCCCACACCAGGTGCATTGGCTGCCTTCTGCAAGTGGAGAAACTGAGGCAGAGGGTGAGGCAAGGCCTTATCTCAGAGCTGTGGAGCAGTCCAGAGGAGTCTGTCCTTGGCTGTGGAGGTGGGGAAACTGAGGTGGAGGTGGGGGTGGGAGGGAGGCAGAACACAGACTCAGGAAGAGAACCCAGTAGTCCTGGCTACCTCATGCAAGGCTGGGGAGGTCATTCTAATCACTAGGCACCATTCTTCTCCTTGACTGGCAATGAAACCCAGGTGAACTGGCTCCCAGTCCCTCTGCTGTAACCCAGCAAACCCCACTTCCCTCCTAGAGCAGGGGTAGAAGAATGCAAGTGTCTGGGCCCCCAGCCTCTCCCTGTCATGAGTCCCTAAGGACATGTTTGACCCCCATGGCCTGGGATTAGGGCTCAGATTCCACCCCTAACCTAAGTTCCATATTCACTGCCTCCAGCTCCCCCCACCCAGCACTGTTATCCCTGTGCAGTATATAGGCAAACTGAGTCAGGGAGCAGGGCAGGGAACACCCGGTTGCACACAAGTGGCACGAAGCCTGGACCCTTGGTTCTCCTGTTTGCTGGTAGAACCGTGGCATTGGGCTCCCCAGGGCTTGTGACATCCCCTGGTTCTCAGGCCTAGAGATGGGATGAGATCCAGGCTGATATCTGGCTGAGGTCTGGGACCCCAGACTGCTGGGGGCAAGTTGCAGGGGGCCTAGACCCCCAGGTTGTATGGGGGGCAGGCTGGGGGTGATGGACCCTGGGCTATGCTGGGTGTGGGTTAGGGGACTGGGCCCTCAGGTTGCATGGGGGGCAGCTTGGGGGAGGGAGCTGGCAGACTGAGTTGCTGGAGATCAGGTTGGGGTCTCAGCCCCCATCTGCACCCCAATCCCCCACATTCATCTCATTTCCATCTGCTGCATTTGGGGTGGGAAGATGGGAATGATCCCAAAAGGTCCTGGGGGGGGGCAGTGGAACAGGAAAGGGGAGGTGGCAGACCACGAAGAAAGGAAGGAGCTGAGGAACAAATGAAGGAAGGAACTACAGAAGGAAGGAGCAAAGAAATTGGTCCCATGACTCCCTTCTCCACCCATGACCTGCTGCTGCCTCAGCCTGGGCAGGAGATCACTGGGGGATCTAGTCACCGCCCCACCAGCTTCTCCCATCTCCATCACAGCAGGGTGGAGGCTGGAGGGAGGGAGGGGAAGATTCCTCTTGCAAGGGAGACTCATGTGAGGGAGTCTTGGTGCACAAAGGGAAGCACCAGCACCAGTTCCAGGAGGGAGGACATGATGATGGACCTGGAGGGCAACAGAAGTTACCGTGGAGTAAGGAGAGGACACACATGACCAACATCCATCCTCAGGTGGGGGCTGTTCCAGGGCAAGGCCACGAGAGGGCAGGAGAGAGCTGGTTCACTCGCCCTGGGAGACCCCAGTGTCACAGGCACAGTCCTTACCCCATGATCACTTTATCCCGGGGTAACTTAGCTGTGGGCTGTTTACTGCTAGTAAGGGCCTGGTGGGGAAACTGAGGCTCAGAGCAAAGGGGGTGGGGGGCAGAGTGGGTCCAGTCCAGCCGTGGGGGACCAGGTGGCAGGAGGTGGGGCTTGCACATTTGCACAAGGATTGTGAACACTGAGTGGGGGAGGGCAGAGCCCACCCCCCTAAGTGTCATCCCCAGCTCCCTGTGCCTCATTAGCTCAGGCAAGAGCTGGGGAGGCTGTTTCAAGCCCCCCGCCAGGCCCATGGGTTCAAGCCCAGCTTGGGGTCAGCTGCATGCTCTATCCTGTTCCCAGCGGGGGGGCTGCGCTGCCCCCCAGCTGCCCCAGTCTCTGTGACCTGTCCCCTGCCCCGCCCAACCCAGTCCTGCTCCCTCCCTCCATGCAAGCGTTGCACCATAGGAAAGGGGTGGGTAGCTCAGTGAAGCCCTGTGTCTGTCTGCCCTCACTGTGCCCCCTGGGCTGGGGACAGGAGCTGGTTGGGGGTGGGGAAGAGTCACCCCCACTTCTCTCTGGCTCAGCCCAGCCCCTTCCCTAACAGCCTCCCTCCACCCTGATTTACAGGAAGCCCCAGCTGTTGAGGGGGGAGGGGGTCTGTCTGGGAACTCTGGAGCCAGCTTGGGATGGGGGCTGGGGGATCCTCAAGAGGCAGGTGGGGGAGCAGAAGAGATGCTCTGATACCCCCATGCAGAAGCTAATGGGAGTCCAATCCAAGACAGGCCCCTGCATCATCAGTTCCCCCCCACAGCCCCCACCCCAGAGGCAGCCACATCCTGGCTGGGCCCTGATTACTCAGGCAGGGGCCACAGGCTCCAGCTTGCTTTCTAGGAGGGAGGCTCCAATGAAGGGCTTTCCCAGCCAACCAAGGGTCCCTGGGCAGAGGTGGGGTGGTTCCCCTGGGATCTCAGCCTGCTATTTGCATTAAATATTAACAGGGATCTTGGCCTTGCCTGTGATGCAACTGCCTAATGGGCTGGTGCAGCGTGCAAGCTTTCATCTGCCCCCCTTCACCCTGGCTCCCTGCCCCCACCCTTGGGAAAGGGATGTGGTAGAGAATGGCGTCCTCAGTCAGGGAGAGCAAATTCCCATCCCCATCACCACCATGGCAGCGTAGAGCACTCACCTAGCTTTGGGATGTGGCCTCTTCTGGGGTAGAGTGTGTCTGGGGGCCAGTGATACAGGGAACTTGCATTCTGCACTGGGATGAGGCCACTTCTGGGTTGGGTTGTCAGAGGCTGTTATAGCAGAGACCCCTCATCTGGTGCTCAGAAGCAGCTGCCTCTGGGGTGGGACCTTGTGGGGCTGGATATAACAGGGACCTCTAGTAGTGCACTAGGATGTGACTGGCTCTGGGTCAAGGTATATTGAACACCCCAGTACAGCACAAATCCCTCAATTGGTGCTGAGATGCAGCTGCCTCTGGGGTTAGAGGGTTGGGTGTAATAGGGGCCTGTCATCCTGCACTGAAACAAGGCTGGTTCTAGGGTGGGGCATTGAGGGCTGGGTGTAACAGACCCTCAGTGGTGCTAGGATGTGGCTGGCTCTGGGGTGGAGCATTGGGGGCAGGATATAACAGGTACCCTGGTACTGCACTGGGATGCAGCTGCCTCAGAGTGGTGTGGGGGGCACAGCACCTGTTCTTCCACCCGGTGATGGGACTGGGCTGTTCATGTGGGGACACCCCTTTTTGGGGGTGCAAAGATCCCATGACTCTTCCCCCATCAGGGTTCCCACCCCTCAGGCCCATGGGGGCTCCCCCCAGTGCTCCTAGCAGGATTGAAGCTAAGCTGCCCTTAAGCAAGATGGCGGCTAGTGTGCTGGCAGTTGCTAGTCGTGCCTGGAGGCAACCTCCATTTTTACTAAGGGTCGCGTGTGGCCTCACCATCCTGGAGAGCAATGACAAACACAGGTGAGGCCATCTTTAGTCAGGTCTGCTGGCTGGCGGGGGGGGGGGGGCGGCGGCGGCGGCGGGCGTGTGGGAGCCATTTTTGTTGTGACCGACCCATTGCCTCCCCCCCATTGAAAATGCTTGGAGATGGTGGCCATCTTGAAAGAGGGCAACTTTCCCAAAGGAAGAGGAATTTCCATGTTGAAGAAGGGCAAAGGGAAGCCATAGTGACCAGGTGCAAAATTAAGGTGATGGGAAGGGGCGTGGAGCCGGACACCTGGCCTCAGGGGTCAGTGTTACGGCCCCCTCCTCCACTGCTGTAGCCAGCTGAGGATGGAACCCAGGCGTCCGGGCTTCCAGCCCAGCCAGGCATCTTTCCCACCCCCACCGCTGCCCCCTTCCAGGCCCGGAGCTGGCTAAATGCCCCCCTACTGCCCCTCCCCACCCCCGCCGCCACAGCATCACAGCGGTCCCTAATGTCGCCCTGGGGTTTTTTGGTAGCAGGCTAACGGTGCGGCGCGGGCCACCGAGGGTCCCAGGAGTCCTTCGAGAGCAAGGGGGAGGGGCGGCAGCAGCAAGTAGATAGAGGAGGCAGCCGCCGCTCTTAAAGGGGGTGCAACCCAACAGAGACCCCCCTCCCCCGCAAGCAGTAGGCGGGGGCTCCCGGAGCAGCTGCGGATGGGAGCGGGGGGTGTCCCGGACCCGAGGGTTTCAGCCTGCTCTAGGAGACAAGTAGGTGGGGAGGACAGGGGCTCAGGACTCCTGGGTTTTTCCCGGCTCAGGGGAGGGGGCGGGGCTACACATCACTCCGCCCAGCCGGCTTGGCCCCTCCCCGCCGGCAGCTAACCTATTTCGCGCCGCGGTGCGACTGCTGCGGGTCGGGAGTAAGGGGTAACAGCAGGACGGCGGGGAGGGATCTGCAGTTCAGGAGTGAGGGGCACTAGCATCTGTTGCCTCCTCCCCCCCTTAACTCTGCCCACGGCGGCCCTGACGTCACCCCCCGGCCAGGTTAGCGCCGCCCTTCAAGGGATCTGACCCCCCTTCCTCGCTGGCAGGTGGGCACCCGGATTCCTGGGCTCTCTGCGAGCTGGGGGCGGGGTTGTTTGTGCAAAGGGCAGGATTGGGGGCGCAAGTTGGCCAGGTCTCATCTCTGTTGGGGGGGAGCACCTCCGGTGCAGGGGCACTGGGAGCACTGGCGGGGCTATGTGTGGAGCCCCGCGGCTAAGATCATTTCCACGGAAATGAGGCATCAGAGCTCAGCTGGCAGGCGCCGGGCCCCGGAGTGCCAGGACAGGGGGCATAGTCCCGCGGGGGGGGGGGAAGACTCTTAAAGGGGCAGCGCTGCTGTATGCAGGCGCTGAGGAGCGGGAATGAAAGAATCTGGCAGGCTGAAGAGAGAACCCCGAGCTCCACCCACCAGCCCCCACTCCCCGCCGGGTGTCTCCTCTTTCTAGTCCCTCTGCTCTCACCCACCGGCCTGAGCTGGGGGAGGGACCCCAGGCGTCTGGGGCTGTAACCCACCAGCCCCCACTCCCCACCCAGAGTCCGGGCTTCCCCAAGGAGGGGCATGGGGGTGGATGAGGCACTGGGTGGGGACCCAGGAGATCGGAGAACTGGCAAACTCGGGGCGTGACCTGCTGGCTGCCTGGGGTCCCAGGTCATGGTAAGGAGCATAACTAGCGTATATTAACTATTCGTAGTGCCCAGGAGATCCAAGCGCCCATTCAGTAAATTAATTAGGGCACTTCAAATATGGCCACCAGGGGGGAGCACGGAGGAAGGGACGGTAAATTCACTGCCCAGTGCTAGTGATTAATTACGGGTGTTAACAGGGTGTTAATTACGTCAGTAATAGGTCATGCCTCCTTTGCTAATTATTCTTAGCAATTAATGATTGATCATTAGTGTTGGGCTAGTCATTTTCCAATAGTTAGGGGGCTTTTGTTCCCCCGAGGCCTCCAGTACTGCTGAGTGGCGTATACTAGGAAAAGCTGTTTTGCACTGGCGGGAAGTGATAGGCCTGGGAATGGAGAGAGGGAGTTTTTGCATATGAAGCAGGTCATTGCATAGGCAATAAGTAGCTGCATAATCAATGAGGTAAAACGGAGGGAGGTGAGTAACTGGACCCTTTCCCCTTTCGGCACCTTGGGGGCGCTGCACACGGCTTTCCCCAGCTCTAACCACTGCACTCATTGCCCTCCAGGGTCTGGGGCAGGAACCCAGGAGCCTTCTGGGAGGGGGAGCACCACCCCTATATGTAATCATCATAATTAGGAACAGCCAATGGGAAGCGCGTCATAGCTTTGCTCATTAGAAAAATCAACGGAGCCGCCTCATCTCGAGGATGCGACTAATTAGGGTGAAGAGCACTAATTACGCTAATAATAAGGGGGGAGGGGAAGGAGACTGATAGGCTAATAATTAGGTCGCATAATATCGAACTAATAATGATAATTAATGACGTGGAGGCCAGGAATGGCAGCAAGAAGAGAAGGCGCTAATTAGACCCTCGTGGTAATTAGGGCTTAATTAAGGCTTAATTGCCAGTGCCTTGATGTCAAAATTATACCCCAGCTTTAATTACAATTATGGGCCATTATGCAATCACTGCAGTAACGGGGTAATTGCATAATGATCGTCCGAGTGCATTAATGAAGGTGCCACTAATTAGGAGGCCCGATGAGGTGGCCAATAATTGGAATAATTAGTCAGGGGGGTGGGGGGGAACAGGTAATAACCGGGACTGGGATCAATATTAAGTCCGTATCCCCGGGAATAATATTGATCCCGGTCCCGATCCCGGTCATTACCTTCTCCCTGATTAATTTTCGCTGCGCTTAATTGTGGTAATGAATAACAATGATTTCCCCGATTTAATTATGCAGATGATGGCTGAATAAAGGGCGGGAATGAGCTGAAGGCGGGTAATAATTACCGCGAAGGCCGGTTAATGATATGAATAATAATGAGGCCAATCATTATTGGTCCTAATTAAGCGCCACAGGGCAGAGGGAACTGGCTTCATTCCGGCCCTTATGAATATTCACGAGGCTCATTAACCCCCATCACCTCCCGCCGAGGGACCAACCGGCCTATTACAAGCCTCTTGGATCATTATTGTCTTGAATATTCATGACTCCCAGCTATGGCTCTAATTAAGCCCGCTCCCTAATGATTCTGGGACATGGGTAATTAACAGTCGTGATGGACGGTAATTAGCCCCTCATGGAGTGGGCAGGGCCGCAGGAACTGGAGGGAACCCAGGCGCCCGGGCTCCCATCCTCTATCACCCAGCCCCCCGCCCAGAGAGGGAGAAAACCCAGGCGTCCGGGGAGGGGGAGACGGGAGCTTTGTGCCCCCGGGACCTCGCACTTAAAAGCCGCCGATCGATGCCAGACGGGCCGACTCCGGCCCTGCCTGGCAGCGCCCCCGCTTCCCGCTCAAGTGTGTTGGGGGGGAGCAAGGGATTGTGGGATAGGCTGCCCCCCCGGGGGGTCTTCTGTGGGGCAGCAGGAAGAGCCCCGAGCCGAGCCCCTAGCCCTGCTGGCGCCCCGCGCGCCCGACCCACAGCCCCTGCCCGGCGCCTCTTTTCTGTGCAGCCATCTGTGGGGTGGGAACGGCCTCCAGTTGGCCCCGCCTGTTTTCCCTCCTCTCCCTCGGGCTTGGTCAGTAGCTCTTCCTTTCCTCCAATCTGACACCTGGACCGCTCCCTGGGCAGCAATTGGCTGCCTGCGTGATGACGTTGGACCCGAGGCCCGAGGTCATTGACCAGGAGTATGAGGCCGGGCGCGGATTGGCTGCCACAGCTCCCGCCAGAAATGAAGCGAGGCGGAAGGAGCTGTCGAGCGAGGCCGCGGACGCCTGGGTTCCGCGAGCGGGAGCTAGGCTTAGAGCAGGGCAGCGGCAGCCGGCCGGAGTCCAGACGCCTGGACCCCCTCCCTGTTCTTGTTGCCGGGGGAGCCCGGGCGCCGTGGGAAGGGGTGGGACTATTTCACGTCGTCATTGTCGCTGCGGTTCCGCTGGATCTGAGGCTCGCCGGCGGTCGGCAGCCGTGTCATCGACGTCTTCTGAGTCCCACACAGGGGCCCGGAGATGGCCCAAAGTTGCGCCCCGAGTGGACAGGTCCTGCCTGGCCGTCCGCGTCGTCACTTGATGGCATCCGGCATTGGCGACCAGCACCATGGTGACATCAACTAAAAAGTGCAGGATCGGGGTATCTCGCTGGCGTCCGGCGCTCAATGTTGTATTAGCGGTTTGTAAAAGGCTAAAAGCTTAAAAAGTTAAAAACCTAAAACAGCAATGGGGCCGCCACTGGGTATGGCGACCAGCGCCTTAAAAAAAGTTGCTTATCGGGTCTACCTCGCAGTGGGCCCCAGGGGTGCTCCCCAGCACACCACCAGATTGGGGGACACCAGCCCGGTCCACTTTTCTACGGCCCATCAACGCCAGCTATACATGCTCATCTGCCGGACGATCCATCATACCGCCCTCGCGGCCCGCCAGGACACCGCCTGGCGGGACTATTTTGGCGAGGCCGATGGGCCGCGGTGGCAGAGCCTGTACTCTGATCTCATCCCCAAAGCCACCAGGGACCTATGCTGGTGGCTCCTTCACGACGGGCGTGTGGCTGGCCCATTTTGAACTTGTCTCCAACCAGTGCCCATTTGCACCAGACTGCAACCCCCGCACCTCCTCCTCCCCTCCCCTTTTAGTTTATGCACACCCCATCCATCTCTCCACCAAGGCCAGGGACCTACTGGTTTACCTCCTCCTGGCTCTGGCCAAACTGGTCATCTAGCAGTCCAGGAAGGAGGCTCTGGCCGGGAAGGCTCCCGGTGACCTCGGGACGCTTTTCCTCTGTGTCCTTCGCGCGCGTCCGGGCGGAGTACCACTGGGCAGTAGCTGCCGGCGAGCTCCCTCAGTTCCCGCTGTCCGGGGTGCTCTGCTCGGTGTCCCCTGGGGGAGCACTAGTTTTGACCCTATGACCTGCACGTGCACACCCTGTTTTCTCTTTTGTTGTCCCCCGTAATTTATTGGTGGGAAGGGGGTGGGGGGCGCTGGGAGCCCGGACACCTGGGTTCTCTGGCACCTTGGGGTGGGTCCATGTGGAGCCCTTCTAGGCCACCGGGGCTGCCCCGCTCGCACTGGGGGCTCCGATCTCCGGCCCCGGCCCCAGGCCCGGCGCTCTCCTGGCCTTGAAGTTCCCCCGGAGTCGGCGCCGCCTAGTGGCGAGCGGCTGCAGGGGTGGGGACCCTGCCCCGCCCCCCCGGACTTAGCCTGAGCCTGCAAGCGTTAACGCTGACCCGGGGCAGGAAGCACACCTCTCTCTCCGCATCAGCCCCTGGAGACCTCGGGCCCCTCACTCCCGACCGCAGCCCCAGCTGTGCACAGCTGCGTCCTTGGCCTTGGCTCATGGGAGCGGGGGCATGAGCCCGTGCGTCCCCCTAGAGGTGGATGCTCCTCCTGCCGGGCTTTGCCCCCGGCAGGTTTCTGTACAAGCAGGATGTGGGCGCTGGGGTTATGCCCCACCCGACGCCTAGGTTCCGCTGCCAGCCCTGCGGCAGGAGTGAGGTCGACGTTTGAGTGTTGCTAGGGGGAGTGGGGGAGGGCAGGACTCCTGGGTTCCTCCCCCGACTCACCACTGTCAATGCAGCCAGCCTCTGCCCTTGCCGGCCCTTGTGCCTCAGGCCAGGCAGGAGCCCCCCGCAGCCGGGTAGCGCTACCCGCCGCTGCCTCCGCCCCGCCCCTTGTTCCCAGGTCTCTCACCGGGGGGCCAACCAGGCCTGAGCCTGCTTAGCAGAAACTCTCTCTCTCCCCCCACCGCAGCCCCATCACAGGGCACTGGCCGGCTAGGCAGGCTCAGGCCTGGTCAGGCCCTGGATGGGAGACCTGGGAGCCAGGTGGGGCCGTCGTGACCTCCCCTCCCTTCCCTTCCCCCCGGCCGCTCTGGAAGGGGAGGGGAGCGGGGGCTGCGGGTGGCAGTGGGGTGCCAGGGCGCTGGGAGCCGGACGCTTGGCTTCTCCCCTAGCTCTGAGAGGACAATGAGGAGAGGTCATCAGTCCCCACTTCCCCCAGGACCCAGAGCTGGGGGAGAACCCAGGCGTCCGGCCGGCGTGCCGCAGTAACCCCCTCACTCCCTGGCACGTGTGTGGCAGATACTGTCGATCTGCGCCCGGAGCTGCATGCCCGGGTCAGATAGCGATATGATATGCCGGGCCTGGAGGCCGGTGGAGCGGCGCACTGAGTCCTAGCCAGGGCACCCTGTCCTGCCCCACGCCAGAGCCCGGACGCGCGGGTTCCCTCCGACTCCGGGTGGGCAGCGGGTCGGGGCGAGTTGCCCGGTCCCACCTGGGGGCGCCGCGCCATGGCCGTGCCCCTCCCTCGGGTTGCACGGTCTGTATTTAGTCCCCCGCCCACCTCTGTCGGCCTGGGCCGGGGCCAGCTGGGCTAACAGCTCCGGGCGGGTCTCAGCCCGGCCCGGCACTCGGGCTCCTCTACCCCAAGCCCAGCAGAGTGAACCCGGGCGTCCGGGCTTCCTAGCGCCGGTGCGGTGGTTCCGTCCTCTGCACCCCAGGTCCCACCTCCTCCTCGTCTTGCCCCGGGGGTAAGTCTCCCCCCCACCCCCCCGGCAGAGGCCCCGCCCCGCCCCGCCCCGCCCCTGTCCCAGCCCGCGCCCGGCGCTGCCCCGCGTTACTCCTCCGTGTGTCCGAGGGATCGCGCCGCTGAGCCGGAATGGACAGCGCCCGCCGCCTGCTGCTGCTCAGTGAGACCCGGCCCCCCAGTCTCCCTCCGCGGTTCCCTGGCGTCCCACACCCTGCCCCCCGCCCCGATCCCAGCCCCCCTGGACTTCGCCCTCCCGGCCCCGCCACGTGCGCTCCGATCCCAGGTCCTGCCCCGCCCAGTGACTCCGGTTTGATCCTGGGAGAAGCTGGTTCCTGCGACCGCCCCCGAGCTCCGGGATCCGGAGGGGCGCAGGCGTCTGCGGTCCCAGCCCCGGCCCCTTGCCACGGTGCCCCCTGCCCTGGGGGGGCTCGGGGAAGGCAGTGGGAACGACGGGGAATCCCTAGCGCTCGGCGGGCGGTGGGGCTGGGGACCCGGACGCTGGGGTCGCTGCCCAGTCCTGGCTGGTCGCGGAGGTGGGGGGTAGGGGCTCGGACACCTGGGTCCCTCCCCAGTCCTGTGGAGTCGCGGGGTACTCGGATGCCTGGCTTCCCTGACAGCTCTACGGGGGGAGGGGCAGGCTCTGTCTCCTGCTCCCCCCGCCGCGGGGGGTGCTGATGACGTCAGCAGTGTGGAATTTATTTGGCTTTTCCGGCATGTTTTGGTGCCGTTAATAATCTGGCACTTCCTGCGGGACCGGAGGAGGGGGCGGACACATGGGTCCTCCCCGGCTGAGGGCTGTGAGCCCACCCCCGCGTGCCTCAGTGTCCCCTTGTGGCTCCAGGCCCCCATCCTAGCCAGGGGTGGTTCTCGGGTGCCCTGGGGTTGGGGGGAGGCAGGTCTCCTGGGTCCTTTCCCAGCCCTCTAAGGGGTCCTAAGCAAACCTGCTGGATGCCTGGGTTGCCCCCTGGGTGTCTGCTGGGAGGGGCTGGGGGAGCACGTACCTGGGCTCTCTCCCTGCTCTGGCGGGGAGTGGATCTTGTGGGGAAGGTGGGTGCCTGGATGTCTGGGTTCTGTCCCCATCTCTAGGGGGGAGGGGAGTCGATCGGTTAGAGCAGTGGAGGGTGCGAGGGGAGCACCGGGCACCTGCACACCTAGCTTCTCTCTCTAGCTCTGTCCCTGCTTTGGCCCGGTCCCTTCTCCAGCTCCGTGCCTGTTTCCCCTCCTGTTGGCCGTTCTTGGCAGGATGGGATGGCCCCCACCCTCCCGGTCTGCCTCCTCCCAGGCTCAGGAGGCATAGGAGCTACCACACTGGGAAGCCAGGTCAGGGGCTTGGATGCCATGGGGGGGCATGGAAACCCCCAGCCTCCCCCCGCATCTGGGCAGACAGATCCCAGTGGTAGCAAGACCCCCCCCTCCCCCTTCTGTTAATGGTTGGCCCCAAAATAACCAGGCAGCTGGAGGGCGAAAATAGACCCTGGGTGGAATGTGGGGAGGGAAAGGGGGTGGGGAGCAGGGCGGGTGCTGATTGCCTTTGGGCAGGCAGGGGTTAATGAGGGTGCTCACTTTCTCTGCCTTGGGCCAGGTCAGGTCTTTGGTCCTCGCCCCCTGCCCCGGGGAGAGAACCCAGGAGCCCAGGTTCCCAGGGGCCCCTTTGCTCTACCTGTTTGACCCCCCTTCCCTCCTAGAGCTGGGGATAGACCCCAGGTGTTTGGGCACCCAGCACCCCCCCAGCTTTGCTCTAACCCGTATGCCCTACCTCCGCCCAGTGCCAGGGAGAGCACCCAGGCATCGGGGCTGTGGACCCCACAGCTCTAACCCACCCGACCCTAGTGCTGAGGGAGGAACCTAGGTGTCCCAGCTCCTGACTTCCTCCCTCTTCTCAGCCGTAGCTCCTGACCCTCGCGGCTTTTCCTGAGCAGAGAGAGAACCCAGGCGTCTGGGCTGCCAGGCTCCCCCTGCTCTGATCACAGGAGGGTTTCTTGCCACTGCCAGTAGGTGACACCAGCACAGCTCCAGCCCCTCCCAGCTCCCAGTCCCCTCGCACAACTATGCACTAGTGCGAGGATCACTCTCCCCCATGCACTGCCTGGGCATGACCCTGGGCACTCGCATGCCCATGCACTAGTGCCAGGCTCCCCCACACACACCTCCCTGGGCCTTGGCATGGCCACACCCTCTTCTGTGTGCTTGCACACTTGTACACAAGTGTTGGGCCCCTCACATGCCTGTGCACAAGTACTGGGCCCCTTGCACGCATGTGCATTCACTTGTGATTGGAGCCCTGCCCATGCTGCCGTAAGCTGGGGGCTGCTACTGAGGTGGGGTGCAGGGGTGGGGGGCTGTCACCAGGGCCTGAGTCATCACATGCGGTGGAGGGCTGGGCGATAAGGATCTTTGTGAAAAAGGAACAGCTGTGGCCTGGCAACCACCCGGATGTTTTCGCAACAAAGGAGAGCTGGGAAGCCCCTGCCCTGGCGTGGCCCCCAGTAACTGTTGGGGGGTGGTGTGGCTCTCTCTCATCTTCCTACCCAGGAGGAGGGAGGGGCAGATAGGGCTGTCCTTGCCTTTCCTGCTGCACTTCTATTAGGAGTGTTATGGTAGCCCCTAGCATGTTCCTTTGTGGGATCTGCACAGACCCCCCCTGCTCAAGGCCCTGTTCTGGCTGGTAGGCCCTCTCCTCCCCCATGTGACACATGTGACATGGAGAAACTGAGGCAGAGGGAAGCACCCCCTCCCCTTGTGTCCCTACCTTTCTCTTGCATTTCTCGTAGGAGCATTACAGTGACCCTAGGCGTGCTCCTGGGGGGAAGGGGAGGCTGCACACATCCCCTGCTTCCTGCCCCAGCCTTTCCCACTGTGCTTCTCTAGGAGCATTATGGCAGCCCCATGTTGACTGGGGAGGCGGGGGCACTGCACAGACTCCCCCAAGACCAAGGCCCTGCCCCAGCTGTGAGACCCCCTGCCCAGGTGTGAGGGAAGCTGAGGCAGGAGGGAGCCCCCCCAGCTTGTGCCCAATCCAGCCCCCTGGAGCCCCCCGACTCCCCCACACCATCCCCAGTGCTAATGGGGGGAGCCTGGACACCTGCGTCCCCTCCTGACTCTGGGTGGGAGAGCAGGAGGTTGCAGTGGTCAGAATAGGGGCTGGGGCCCCTTTCTCTTACCCCTCACCCCACCCCCAGACTTTCCCAGGGTAATGGTTGGGGACTGGAATCAGGACGCCTAGGTTTTTTCTCCTGCCATGGGGACCCTGTCCCTGCAGCTCTGATGCCTCTCCATCCACCATGGGCTGGGGGAGCAGCTGGCCTGGGCAGGGGGCAATTATATGAGGATGGGGCTGGGGCAGGAGGAGGCCAGGGCTGTGCTGGGGGGTGATGTTGATACAGCCCAGCTTGTGGGGGGCAGGATTAGGTCCACTTCTCGGGGGGGGGTCAGAGCCTTCAGGACCCCCCATGAACCTGGGACTGCCTGGGGGTGGTTCTTGGGGCTGGGGGGACGGGGTGGTCGTTATACCCCAACACTGGCCTGTGTGGGTGTGTGCGGGTAGGGGGCTGGGAAGTTTAGCGTTTAAAGCAGCTGCTGTGGAGGGTAGATCCACACTACCCCAGTGCCTCCCAGAGCTAGGAGGGAACCCAGGTGTCTGGGTGCCCAGCCCTGCCCTACCCTAACCATTGCCCCCCTCCCCACCATCACCTGGGGAGGGAACAGGCACCTGGGCACCTGGCTGTACTCAGCTGTGGCTGCCAGAGACCCCACCCACAGTGAGGGAGGGGAGCGGGATCTAGTGGTTACAGCAGGGTGTAGCAGGACACCTGGCTTCCATCCCCAGCTCCTGGAGGGGAGTGGGAGCTGGGGTGGCGGCTGGGGGCTGGGAGCTTGGACACCTGGGCTCCATCCCCAGCCCTGACAGGTTGGAGCTGGGGGTGATCAGGGAGGTGGGAGCCTGGACGCCTGAGTCCCAGCACCGGGAAGGGAGTGGGGGCTGGTGGGGGGAGGGGGTGCCAGGAACACAGACACCTGGGGGCTATTCCCAGCTCTGTGAAGGGAGTGGGGGCTGTTGGGTTGGGGGAGTGGGGCTGGGAGCTCAGGCGCCTGGGTTCCCATGTGGGCTCCAGCAGGGCAGCCAGCACCAGGGAGCAGGGCAGGGCGGCCGGGCACCTGGGTTCTCTGGCGCCAGTTCCCGGCACTGTGGACGTGGAAGCAGAAGTGGGAAATGCAGAGGAACTGGTTCCAGCCCTGGAGGGGCACTGAGCCCAGACGCCTGGGTTTCCTCCCCAGCATGGGGAAGGGAGTGCAGAGGCCTTGTGAGCCCAGACGCCTGGGTCCTAGCCTCAGCTGGGAGGGGTGGGGGGTCTAGGGGTTCAGCCCCAATGCCTGGGTTCAATCTGCAGGTCAGGCAGGGGGTGGGAGTGGGGGTGGGGGTTACAGCAGGGCAGGCCTGGGCATTGGGACACCTGGTTTCTACCCCATTCTGGGAGGGGGAGGAAGAAGGGGTGGTCCATGGTCAGGGATGGGAGCTGGGATACCTGAGTTCTCTCCCAGCTTTGGCAGGGGACTGATGTGTGCCCAGTTCTAACCCTAGGTGTGGGAGCAGAGCAGTGGTTGGAGCGGGTGGGGGTGAGGGTGGGGGCTGTAGGGAGCGCGGGCGCCTGGGCTCCAATCCTAGATCATGGACACAAGTGCTGAGGGTTGCAGGAAGTGGGGGAGGGGATGGGTTCTCACTCCCCACCGCTGGTTTTCTAGAAAACTGGAAGTCACAGCCACTTCCCTCTGGGTTAGGTCCATCACATCAGGGGGGCGATAAGGGCAGGCAGGGGGCATGGAAACCAACCCCCCCACCTCTGCCCCACACTGGCTTCCGCCCTGCTCTCTCCCAGCCCTGAATCGACAGCTTTCTTCTTTCAACCGCAGGCCTTGTTGCCAGGGAAACAGGCTCCAAATACTGTGTGCAAGCAAGGCACCTGTGCAGGGAGACATCAGCACCTCCCACCCCACAACTTACTCACGCCCCCCACCCCCCACCTCTCTGTTCCAGAGGTGCTTGGGGTGGGGGCTGGGGGCTGATCAGTTTGCTCTGCTTTGAGGCCTTTCTCGCTCTGGTGGAAACAGAAGGGGGCTCTGAGGGTCCGGCCAGCAGGGGCAGGGGTAGATGGGGGGGGAAAGAGGAAGGAGGGAAAGAGGAAGCAGGACAGGAAGTGGCAGAAGAGGAAGGAGCAGGTGGAGGAGGCAAGATAGGGGAGCACTGACAGTGCCCAGGGTCCCTGATCGCAGCTGGGGGGGTTTGTACAGCTCCCAGTGTTGCCTGATCCCAGCCTGGAAGTCCTGGCACCCCCCAATCTTGACCTGGGGGGGTCTGTAAAGCATCCAATATCCCCTGATCCCAACCTGTGAGGGGCAGGGGAGGGGGAGGGGGAGAGGGGTTGGACACCCACAGGTTGTTGACTGGGCCCCGACCTGCATGCCCTATATCCAGGGACACTGGGACCAGTGGGAGCCTCTAACTGCACGCCTGGCTGGGATTGAGTCCCCGTTGGTACCTATGGGGTTAAATCTACCCCAGAGGTGGGGAGCAGTCCGTGCTGACTGTCCCTCACTGTGCCTTTGTTTTTCAGGACTGTGCCTGGCACTGGGTTTGTGGGGAGTCATGGGTAAAGGTAAGGCTGATGCTGCCCTGGGGGGCCCCAGCTGGGGCATTTAAGCTGCCCCTCCCCCCCAACACACACACACACACACACACACACACACATGCAGGCATGCAGAAGGAAGAGTTGCCCCAGGCAGGCCATTGCCCCTTCCTGGGACAGGCCTGGGGCTGCCTGAATTTCCACCCTCCCCACAGCCCTGGCCTCACCCCATCTCCATCCCCTGCAGGTGACACTGGGAATTGTACTTGGGGCTGCCCGGAAAATTCCCAGTGTGTGAATGCCACCCACTGTACCTGCCTGCCCGGGTTCCAGTCCGTCAGCGGGGCACTCTACTTCTATAGCTCAAGCGACTCCTGTGATGGTAAAGGGCGGCACTGGTGGGTGGGGGCTCAGCCCCCCTGCCTTCCCACAGAAGCAGGGGAGAGGGGGGACTCAGGGTCCAGCTGGGCGAGGGGCAGGAGATGCCCTTAGGGCCTGGACGTCTGGGTTCAATCTTCTGAGTCCCACCCCGCCACCCTGTTCCCTCCCAGTCACTGCGGGGGTGGGGGGAGGCGAGGAGGGTCCTGGCTCCATCCCAGCACAAAGGCGTTGCATGCAGCTGAGAGTCAGGCCTCCAGACTCCTGGGTTCCATTGCCTGAGGGGAGGGCCCCCCAGCATGCGGGTGGCAGGTCCTGGGGCCACTACAGTGCAAGGGGACCTGAATGCTCCAGCCGCTTGCCACCCCCTCCCCCTGGTGCTGCTGCCGCCACTGCCTTCTTTGGCTGCTCGACACCCCCCACCTCCAGCTTCTTCAAGGCAGAGGGCCCCAAAACTATTTCTTGCAGGGGACCCCAAAAAATTGTAGGCTGGCCCTGTTTTCATCCCACAAAGGGGCCCAGACTCCTGGGTTGCGTGTTCCTGGCTAGCTCTGGGATGGGGAAGGTTGGAGGTGTTCTGGGGTCTCAGCATGTCCCTGGCGTGTTGCAGACGTGAATGAGTGCGCAGCACCTGGGCAAGAGAAGTGCGGTGCCAATGCGCAGTGCAACAACTTCGCTGGTGGCTTCAATTGCACATGTGTCTCTGGATTTGAGGCTAGTCCGAGCAAGGAGAGCTTCACAAATGCCAGTGGTAACATGTGCCAGGGTAAGATCCCCCCCCCTGTCCCCACCCACCCAACCTGGGGCTGCCCTGGGGGGCAAGGATGGCTCCAGCCACCATCCATGAAGCAGGCCACAGGCATCCCCCATCCTATAGGCATCCCACAGGCTAGCCCAGGCAACAGGCATCCCCCATCCTCTGCTGTGGGCTGGGACCTCTGGGGGTTTGTCCAGGGAGGATGGGGTTCTGGGTGTGGGGAGCTGGGGGACTCCCTGTGTCCCCATGGGCAGGATAGGTGCCCCCAGACTGGGGAGGGGCTATGGGGTCCAGCCTAAGGTCCTTCCCCAACCTTCCTTCCACCCCTTCCTCATCAGGGCAGAGATCACCCCAGTCAGCAGCACCCCTGGTGCAGCACTGGGGGGAGAGTCTCTCCGGGGCCTCTAGACAAGTTCCCAAGCTGGGGCTTTCAAGGGTTAACTGGGCCGGCCTGGACATTTCATGCTGGTACCTTGTCACATACCCCAAGCAGGTCCCTGTTCCAGCACCTGAGCCCTTCCCCCCCCCGCCCAGTAATAACATGGGAGGGGGTCCCAGGGCCATCCCAGCACACAGGAGCCTAGATACAGGTGGAAAACAGGCCCTGCCAGTCCAGGACACCTGGGTCCCATGGCCTGGATACCTGGGTTCCCCTGGCCTGGGCTGGGTCCAGAGGGAATGGGGTATAAACTGGACGCTTGCCCCCCCCGCCCCGATGCCTTCCTACATTTGTGGGGTGTAAATCGGAGCCACCTTGGGGCTGCTTTAACCTGGCACTGGGAGTGGGGGAGCCCCTGGGGATTTGGCTCTGGAGGGCTGGTGTCTTAGTTCCTGGATGCCTGGGCCCCATCACCCAGGCTGGCCCCAGCAAGGGATTGGAGGGCATCAGCATGTCCCTGGTGTATTGCAGATGTGGATGAGGGATGTTGCTGTGCTCTGTTGACTTCACTCAAGCTGCAGCTCTTTGCTGATTTTTATTGACAGGTTTTGGTATTTTTACAGACTTTGCTGATTTAAAAAAAATTTTTTTTTAGTGACAGGAAATTTTACTGACAGTTAGCAACCCACCGCTCCCCCCACTCCACTACAGGCTGCCTAAGGCCAGGCCTTCTCCTAGCCTGGCCTGACCTGGTGGCCTATGTACCCTTGCAGACATAGACGAATGCCAGGAGAATGTCAGTGCCTGTGCCCCCCATGGGAACTGTATCAACACCCCCGGGGACTTCATGTGTATGTGTAAAGCTGGCTTTGCGAAGAGAAATAAGGGCAAGGCCAAGATCTGCATGGGTATGAGTAACCCCAATGCCCAAAGCCCTGTGATGGTGGTAGAGGGGTGGGGGTGTCTTTGCAGCTGTGGGAGTGGTAGAAAGGTTGTGACCCCTCCTGGTGGCCAAGGAAAGGATCCTGGATTGGAGATCTCACAGGAAATTCAGGCGGATTTCCCTTTGGAGCCTTGAGATCTCTGCCAGAAGCACTGTGTGGGGGCAGAGAACTAGCAACGAAAATGAACCTGACATTGTCCAGGGATTGACTGGAAGGCATCAGAGATTAACAAGATTAAGGAGGATTCAAGTCATTCCCTCCCTGATGCCACTGATGGGTGTTATTGAAAGGAATCCCAACCCAGAAGAATTACCCAGATGGTTACAAGAAACAGCGACCACTGTAATGAATCCTGATGACCGTGTTGACCCACGCGGCTGTGATTGGTTGAGTGTGGAGATGTCTGGGGACAGTCACGTGGAGAGCTTGACCTGGATCACCGGAACTAAAGGAGCCTGGGGGCTGTTGTGATCCATCCCCACCCATGAGATTTGCTGGGATCCACCTGGATCCCTGGAATCACCTAGATACAGTTGTGATGGGGGAGGGGTGGTGGCTAGAATCTGGGGAATCCTGTGAGACTGACCAGGATCAATGAGATGAGGCTGGATGGGTGGAACTGCCTGGATTGGAGATATTCATTTTTATGAGAGAAATTACCCATGATTCACTAACTCAAGAGCTGTCCATGATCTCAGGCCCCAGGGGCCACTTATGACCGCCCCCTCCATGCTGCTTGTGGGTGTGGAATTTCCCTCCTGCCCCAATCCTCTGTACAGGGCCTGGACCTACCCTCCTGGGGCTGGGGGCAGGGTGTCATGCCCAGGGGAATTCACCTGGATGCTGCAGTCGCCCTCTTGGAATCACCTGGACTAGAGCAATTAGTTGTGATGGAAGCAATTAACTGGCTCAGCTGAAACAAAGGGAAATCAGGGAAGTTTACAGGGATTGCTGGGATGTGAGCCCACCTTTCACTGAGGTCAGAGAAATTTAGGCAGGATTGTGTCATTAATCCTGATGATGTCATTAACCAGCAAGGCTGAATTTACTGGAGATCAGTTATTGCAATAACATTAACCAGCATGGTGGAATTTACTGGAGATGAAGAGATTGCAGTGACATTAGCAGGGACAGGTATAATTAATGGTGATGATGTCATTAGCCAGCAGGGTTGAAGTTCCTTGAGGTCAGAGATTGCAGTGACATTACTGAGGACTAGTGTCATTAACGCTGATGATATCATTAACTAGCAGGGCTGAAGTGAAGGAGATCAGAGATTGCAGTGTAGTTAATGAGCCAGAGTGTAATCAACCTTGATGATGTCATTAACGGGCCTTCCTGAAATGAACTGAGGTCAGAGATTGCAATGAAAGGAACCAGCCTCTGTAATTAACCTGGATGATGTAATTAACCTGAACTAATTTGAGATTGGTGAAATTAAGGAGGATCAGGATGTAATTAACCTTGAGGCAGCAATTACCCCGCCCAGCTGCAGGGAAGTACAACAACTGCACTGTGCCTGAATGACCAGAGTTAATTGTGTTCCATGTAACTAACCTCGATGTTGTCATTGCTGGGCATGGCTGAAATTCACTGGGATTCAAGATTCCAGGGAAATTTGTTCTCCTGGATCCATGAAGTTCACCTGGATGATGAAACACTCTGGGATTGGCTGAAAGGAAGAGAATGGATGCAACCAACTAGGCTTGCTGCCAAATGATTGGTTGAAATTTGGGGGAATTGATGATGTCATTGACTCTGATGTCACTGACTCTGGGGTGATGTCATCACCCGAGTTAGCTGGCATCACCTGTCATGGCTGGGTTTCCCTGGGATCCAGGCAGCTGGTGGGGCTGGCTGCGACTGATGGAGTACTCTATCACTGGATTGCATTTCAAACCAGGCCAGGTCCCTGCGCCTGCTGGGAGCTGTTCCTGTCCCCCTGCTCCCATCTGGCTTTTGCTCCTGAAGCTCATAACCTGGCCTCTCTGCGGGGGCAGAGGGTGTCTGCCTGCTCCCCACATCGTCCACACTCAATGGGCCGCCTCTGATTTTTCCATTCTTAGACCTGGATGAATGTTATAGATCTCCTGCCATCTGTGGGCCCAGAACCCGATGCTACAATACTATTGGGAGTTACCGCTGTGTGTGTGCACCTGGACATATTCCCTCCACTGGCTTTGGGACCTGGGTATATCACAAGACCATGTGTAAAGGTTGGTTTCACCCCTGTATGTAGAAGCAGGTCTGTTTGCACGATGCATGGAAATTTCTTGGTCCATGAAGCACAAAGTGATGTGAACTGATTTCTCCTCATTCATGGAGGGGAACCATTGAGTGGTGAAGGGGACCCAGGACCATGGGAGAGATACAGGATCCAGGAACAGAGGGTGGAAAGAGTGGAGAGCATGGGGCAAAGAAGAGTCTGAAAGGAGTGGGGAGCAGAAGACAGAGTGAGTCATAGTGAAGGGGAGACAATCTACATAGCTACCCATATGTGAACAAGGAAAGAGCAGCCATCGGGGCTGGGGGCAGAAGGCAGATTTCCCTGAATGGGAACGGATGGAAAAGTTGTAATATCTGGTCCTTTTTCTCCCTTCACAGAAGTCCCCACTGTTAACTGCAGCACCACATTTGAGGCTGTCACTGAGATGTGCAGGAATTTCTCTCTACAGGTGCCTTGAACTGATTGTCACAGTTGGCCCCTGAGCCAGCTTCACGGTCTCAGTTATAGCCCCTGAACTGGGAGAGTTCACTTTTGTCCCCATGTCCCTAAGGCAATGGTCTTCAAAGTGGGGTGTGCATACCTCAGGGGTTGTGCAAGACGATCCATTGGGGTGCGGGAAGCAAATATTAGGACTTCTATTTCTATTTCTATCAATATATGTATATTGGGGGTGCGTGCTCAAAATTTCTTTTACTGATAGGAGTGCACGATCAAAAAAGTTTGGAGACCACTGCCCTAAGGGATACCACTGGCACCTGAAAGACATGTGAGGCCCTCTCACTCACAGGACACCTCCTTTCCTGTCCCCAGGAAGCAGACCGCTCTTTCAGTTCCCTCCGGAACATCTCAGCCCAACCTGGCCGCAGCGAGGAGGAGGTGATGTTGGCTGTGACACTCCTGCTAGAGAACGTGGAACGGGCTGCTCTGGCCACTGCGTTGAGGTCCCCAGAGGTGACACAGACCATAGTGATGGAGTCCATGGGTGAGGAGAATGCATGGGCATAGAGCATGGATACCGTAGAATAGGGGGTTCAATCCTGCAGTCAGTGCAGACACACAGCAGCACTGCCCCATCCTGGAGACTGGTCATGACCCCAAAGAGCATCAGCAGCGGCCAGAGACAATGTAATGCCCATTCGTGTCCTGCCATGGGGCCTGGCCTGGCCATGGCCATTCCATCCAAGAGCTACATATATGAGTGGTGTGGAGGTGCAGCATGGCTGGGTGCCCAGGGACAGGATGCACAGACCATGGGGAGGGGAATAAGGACATGAGCCCTGAACCCATCCCAGCCCTATAGGAAAGGTAAGGAAAGCCCCACAAGTGAGAAAGTAGCATGGAGCAGGGATCCAGCCTTACAAAGGGGGACACCCAGGAAGGGGTTTCACAGCCAGGAGCTCTCCTGCTTCTTCCCCCAGCTCTGGAGACACGCCGCATCACAGGGACCTGCAGCCAGGGCAACGAGGTCTTTGTGCTGAGAGCCCGGGAGCAGGCCATGGAAGTTCATTGCAGCACAGTCAGCGATGCTGCTTCCCAAGCCGCTTCCGAAGGTACCATCTGAGAAATGTGGGGCATAGGGAGCCAGCCCTGGGATGGAGCAGCACAGATCCATGGGACTTTACCTGCTGAGAAGGCCCCAGTCCCAGCCCTGCTTCTCTTCCATCCCTGCCTGGAGCCTCCTTTGAGCTGGGGCTCTTTTCTCGGTCTGGCACTAGACAAACCTTGGGCGCTGCCCCAGTGCCCCTGTCACTACAGAGACCTTCCTTCCTGGCAGTCTTACCTCCTGAGGACTGAGCAGTGGGGGAGGTGGAAAGTGGGATGAAGTGGGTCAGAGAATGGGAGGGGAAGTGCTAGTTAGTGGCTAAAGAGTCAGGATTGCAGCTAGGACTCATCTGGGACCAGCTGCATCATGAACTAAGTGTGACCTTGGCCCTGGATTGCTCTTTTGTTGCTTCTCACCCACCCAGGTTCTGGGGCTGCTGTTTTTATCTCTTACTCCACCCTCAACTCCATCGTGAACAATCCCATCTTCCAGAAAACTTCCGTACCAGCTGGCCAGGCCCTGGGGAAAGTGCAGCTGCTGTCCTGGATGGCGAGTGGGGTCATTGGACCCCGGAAACCCAATCACCAGCTCCTGAGACCTGTGAAAATCACCCTGCTCCACACACAGGTACGCGTTGATCCCCTTTCTCTGACTTTTTTCTGGGCTCAGGGGCGGCATTGGCAGTGGCGTCTGCTCCCGGGGGTTTATATTGCGCTGCCTTACCAGGCTGTTGATCACTGAGAAATTGATGGAGCCTCCAGCCTTAATCTTGGTGCCCCAGACCTATTCTGCTGGAGGAGGATCTGTGGAGTTGCCCCATGTCACAGTCTGTTCCAGTCAATCATGTAACAGGGTCTGGGGGTAGGAGCTATGCCCAACTCACCCACTGCCCGGGAGAATTTAAAGCAACTTTCCAATTATATTAGGACTCAGAGTCTGCTGGCAGGTGGATTCACGCTTCTTCCCTTGACCACAGCTGCTCGACTATGTCCCATTGCTGCAGTGCTAGAGGCCAGTGAGGGCTTTCCGGTACCTCAGGCAGCAAATCCAAGGTCTGTCTCCAGTGTCACCAGGGAGTCCTGTGTAGGCGTTGGGTGCCGCACTGGGGTACCCTGGAAGCCCAAGTGACCTCAAGGCCCCTATTTGTGGACTGTAGATTAGTGATTAGAGCAACCATATTGTCTTGGTGATACCACGAGGATGCTGAAGGTGCATTTCTGTTTTCAGCCGAAGGCTGAGGCCAAAGAGGCTTTCTGTGCGCACTGGAAATTCCTTGCTGGAAAAGGTGTCTGGGCTCGGGACGGCTGCTCCACTCTCCACACCAACAGCACTCACACAGCCTGCAACTGCAGCCACCTCTCTACCTTCGCCCTACTCATGGCTCCTGCCCCTGTGGAGGTATCTTTCTCGCCCCTTCAGATCAAAGGCTGGGCTCTGAGCTTTGTATTTGCCCAATCCTGCCTCAGGCAAAGCTCCTTCAAAGGCTTCCTCTGAGCATGGGCCTCATGGTCTTGGGCTGAAGTGTTTGGAGTGGGTTTGACGGTGCTCATCTCTCTGCGCTGCAGGAGAGTGATGCCCTGAGTGTGCTCACCTACGTGGGGCTGAGCATCTCCATGCTGTGCCTCGTCCTGGCCATCCTCACCTTCCTCCTGTGCCGCTCGCTGTGGAACGTCAGCACCGCCATCCACCTCCAGCTCTGCCTCTGCCTCTTCCTCGCTGATCTGCTCTTCCTCACAACCGTCACCCACACCAAAAACCGGGTATGTCGCCCTGCAAGTGGGGCCCAAACCCCACTCACTCTTTACCTCTTCTAGCCCAGGGCTGGGCTGTGCAGCTCTGCTGCCCCTTTGGGATATGGGGCAGGGCAGTGCACAGAGGACAGCACAGAAAGATGCTTCCCTCTCCACCCTGCATGAAGCTCCTTGAACACAGTGATCCAAGTTTCTATTCACACACACTGAATTTCAGGCCAGGGCTCTCACTGCTCCACAGCAGAGATATTGGAGCATCAGGAGATTGAGGAAATTGTTCAGCGCCCGGGAATGTGGCCCAGGCCCCACTGCCTTGCTTTAAACTCGGTTCTGTCTCCTTTTTCATGTCAGTGAAGTTCAGGTGCGGGACCCCCAGAAACCAGGAAGAGCTCTGCAATCAGAGAGATGTGTGTAATCAGTGTGAACCCCATGATGGGCCTCGCTGTCCCCAGGATTTCTCTTTCCCCATGCTGTGTCCTGAGCTCTCTGTCCCCATCCAGACCACATGTGCTGTCATCGCTGGCTTCCTCCACTACCTCTTCCTGGCTGCCTTCACCTGGATGTTCCTGGAGGGGCTGCACCTCATCCTCACCATCAGGAACCTGAAGGTCGTGAACTACACCAGTGCCAGCCGGTTCAAGAAGTGATACATGTACCCCTTTGGCTATGGGCTCCCAGCCCTGGTCGTGGCCATTTCAGCAGCAGCCAACCCAGGCGGCTACGGAACGGAGCATCAGTAAGTGCCTCGTCTCTCCCCAAGGGGAGTTGGGTCCTCATTTCCAGTCAGTTGCTTTGGCTCACATTGGCTCTGAATTCATCTCAGACTTCCCAGGAACCCCCTCAGACCTCAAGCTGGCAGTGGGATCCCTCTCCTGCCCCGTACTGTGAAGCTGCCCCCGCACAGTGCAGCTGAGCCGCACATGTTTAACACACATAGGATCTCTGCTCTGATGAGGAGGGGACTATGGAAATCATGACGCAGGTTGGCTGCACAGCAGCTCTTTAATCATTCAGGTTCCTCTGTGTACCTCCACCACTGATCGGTGGAGAAGCCCCACCACTTGCTCCTGATCAGCGGGGAGGCGAAAACCACAGTTTTAAGTATGATGCGGTTTTTGCCTCTGGCCAGGGCTCGGCCTGCGGCCAATCAGCAGTGGAAGGCAAAATCCCTACTATGTTTAACACTGCAGATTTGCCTCCCTGCCAATCAGGAGCGAGCAGCAGATCCCCTCTGCCAATCAGCAGTAGGAGTCAGCACGGAGCAGCAGGGCTGCTGAGGGCCCTCGGCCAGTCAGCAGTGGGAGGCAAAAACCGTGCCATGTTTAACACTGCTGATTTGCTTCCCTGCCAGTCAGGAATGAATGGCAGAGCCCCTCTGCCAATCAGCAGTGGGAGTGCTAATGGGGGAACCTGGAAGATTAAGGAGCTGTTGCACAGTACACTTCTGCTGTGTCTAGAGTAGGTCCCTACTGATGAGGATGATGATATGTGAATATGCAGTAGCCTCAGGGATCTCTGTAGACTCTTGATTGCCCGGTGTAATCGAGAGCAACCCCTGGTGCTGGGACTGGCGCCAGGACATTCATGTGGAGAATCCTGCTCTCTGTCCTGCAGCTGAAACAAGCTAAGGTTGCCATTACCGTGCTTCCATGTTGGGGATAATGCACCTCTTCTTTCTTCCTCCGTGTTAGCTGCTGGCTCAGCCTGGACAGAGGCTTTTTCTGGAGTTTCCTGGGGCCTGTCTGCCTTATTATCTTGGTGGGTACAACACAGAACCACAGGGCCCTGTTCCCGTTCTCTGCCATGTGACTCTGTTACACCTCCTATGTCCCTGTTGTGCTCCCCTGGGCAGCAGCATCTGACATTGTCCCCTGGGATTGGTCAGTGCCTTAACTGGAGTCATGGTCCCAGACAGGACCCTCACGAGGGCACATGCCCTGCTCTGCCCACAGATAAATCTAACCTGTTTCATCCTGACGCTGTGGATCCTAAGGAGCCACCTCTCTTCCCTCAACGTGGACGTGTCCACCCTGTGAGACCACAGGTGAGGCAGCAAAAAGCAGTTCTGGTGGATCTGAGCCCTGGGGGTGGAAGCCCCTGGTGGGGAGAGACTAGGATCCAGGCGAGAACAGGCCTTGGGGAACTGTTCTCCCTGAGCCCTGTGGCTCAGTCGCTCTCACCAGGGTTGTTCTGATGGGGTCTCTCCACCTGCCTCTGTCCAGGCTGCTGACTTTCAAAGCCATCACCCAGGTCTTCATCCTGGGTTGCACATGGAGCCTGGGTCTCTTCCAAGTTGGATCAGCTGGCAGAGTTATGGCGTATTTATTCACCATCACCAACAGCCTGCAGGGAGCCTTCATATTCCTGGTGCACTGCATCCTCAATCGCCAGGTGAAGCCTAGGGCCTGTACAACCTGCCTTGGCTGTAGCAGCCTCATAGCTGCTCCTCCCTCCCCAGGTGCTAGTCCCCTCATTTGTCTGTGTGCCCGTGTCGCAGGTGAGAGAGTGGTACCGGCGATGGATGAAGGGACTATGGACATCTGCCTCCAAGTCTCAGACATCTGGTCTTGAAATATCCACCATCCCTGTCAGCACCAAGTCGGTAAGTAGAGCTGTGCTGGGTGCCAGCACCAGCCTCTAAGTCTGCTGCCTCCCATCCGCTCGCGTTATGGCTCTGAGATGCTTTGTGCCTGACTGGCCTAGTCCAGCTTTGTTGCCATTTGGAGCCTTGCGTGTCCCCCCCACCCTCCCCCCCCAGGCATGACCAGCTGAGCAGTGTGTGACCTTCCCAGGGGACTTGATCCTGTCATGTGCCTTCCTTTCAAGGAATGAAGAAGGTGGAGAAGTGGCTCCTCTTGTGCCTGAAGAAGCTCCCTGCTCGTGCCTGGCGTCTGGCAGTGCATGGAAGAGGAAGCTGCCAGCTTCAGTGCCAAGAGCTGATCAATCCCTGCTGCCCTCTGGCTTCTCTGTGGGTGAGGTGGGAGGGGGAAAGGGAGCGGGCTCTAAAATTCCTCCTTCTGATGAGCCCCATTTGAAAAGCCTCAATGCCCACAGCAGAGCCTGTTTCTTCCTGTAGTTGCCTGTTGAGGAAGAGCCAACCGCTGCACCAGTCCCTGCAGCCTTGGCTATGAGACAACCTGCGCAGCCATCCCCATGGAGGCCTTTGTTTCCAGCCATGGCCTTCCTCACACATAGTCATGTGAATTGCTGAACTGGTTCAGACTGCTGAAGCATTCCCAAGCTTAGCAGTAGCAATGCGGTACCATGTGCCTGGCTTACAGGAGCAATGCAATACTGTGCTCAGTAACACTTCAAGGAGACCAGGTGCAGTCTCAGCCACCACAAGTTGCCCTACTCTGACCAAAAGGAGAGGGGCAATGCCATCCCACATTACATGAAGCCCCCAAGGAGATAAGTGTTGCCCAGCACCAAGGTTTACTGACTAGGCAAACAAAAATCATGGCTCTTTGTATAAGTGTGGATGTCTTGTTGCCAGGCCTGGTACTTGTCCCCACAGCTGTTTTTGACCAGCCCCAGGTTATTCTCCTTCCCCTGCCTTGGAACAGTACATTCAAGGTCTCTGGCTGCTCTCCTCAACCTCCACCTCCATTACAAGTGCTCAAAGTTGTCTCCCTGGTGGCCCGGCCCCATCCTGCTAGGTCTCCCACTGTTCCTGGGAGATCCTGTAACAGGCCCTAAGGTTGGAAAGTGAAGTACCTGTGGCTTACTGATGAGGGGGCGAACCTTAATGTCAGTGAAAGGAGATGGAATATCCCCTAAATCCTCCCCAGCAGCAGAGACTTAGAAACCCACAAAACAGCAGATCGGTGACAAGCCAAGAGTTGTTGATGCTGCATCTGACCCTTCCTCAAGAGCCAACAACCATGCCGGTGTCCTTAAGGTCCAGGAGATCCTGCACTGTGTTTCTGAGCTCAGTTGCATCAATCTGAAATAACTGCACACTCCAGCGGAGCTCCTCCAGATCGGTATCCATGTGTCCGAGAGCCCCTTCCCTTACACCAGCTTCTTTCTGCCCTGCTTGTAATGCCTGCACATGGCAGCCCCTATGCTTTTCTGACCCAGAGCTGGCAAAGTCTTGAGATCAGTGTGATAACAAAGCTATTTGTTTTAGGAAAAATAAACGGCAGAGTCTTTTTCTTAGCTGACTGGTTCCTGAAATTTTAGGTTACATCTACATCGTTTTTTTCAGTGTACTTGCAAGGACTAGCGACTTGTTCTGTTATTATAATGAAATTTGCAGTCCTTCCCTCCATGCATGTACACATGAGAAGGGGCCTGTAGACAAAAGCCAAATATCTTGCAGGTTGGGATCAAATCCTATGACATGGTAACAGATGCACAGCTGTGGTGATCACTTCTCCAATCAGCGTCTTGCTTCTCCCCAAGAGCTGGTCAATACTCAGCTGTAGCAGAGCTTTTCTCTCCTACACAGAACACAGTCCCCACCCTTTTGGGCATGTGGTCAGGGCTGATGGAAAGGGAGGAAGAGAGTCACAGAATTGGCCTCAGCTACTGCAGCATGAATATGGCACTTGGCTGCAGTTTCCTGCCAGGTCCTAACATCTTTGCAGACCTCCCCCGTTGGCTGTAGGCCAGGTGTGCATAAAGTTCATCGATTGATTGATTGATTGTGGGGTGGGCAGCCTGATCCTGATTGATGAGCTGGATGGAGGTGTCTAAGCCTGACTGGAGTCTGGGAGCATGGAGCTTCGGAGCCCACAGCCCATGGAGCTGCTGGATTAAATCTCCATTGACAGCAGCGCGTCTCCCTTCTACAAGTCACCTCCAACACAGCTCTTGTGCACCATGCCCCACCCATGGCCAGTCTGACTGCTCCCAGAACAACAGCCCTTCCTTGTCCATTGGGCATTCTGGCCTTTGCCAAGTGACTCCCAATGTAGCCAGCGACTGCACCAACCATCCAGAGATGCTGGCATAGGGAATTCATTATCTATCTCAGTGGAATCGGGGAGACCGGTGGATGTGGTTTATCTTGACTATAGCAAGGCTTCAGATATGGGCTCCCACAACATTCTCGCAGGCAATCTAAAGAAGTGCCAGCTGGATGAATGGACCGTAAGGTGGATGGTTGGAGCATCGGGCTCAGAGATTAGTAGTGAACGGCTCAATGTCTAACTGTTAGCCGGTATCAATTGGAGTGCCCCAGGGGTCAGTCCTGGGGCTGGTTTTGTTCAATGTCTGCATCCATGACCTGGAAGATGGTATAGAGAGCACCCTCAGCAAGTCTGCAGATGACACCAACCTGGGGGGAGTAGTAGATAAACTGGACGGTGGGGCTAGGATTGAGAATGATGTAGAGCCATCCAGGACAGCAGCTGCACTTTCCCCAGGGCCTGGCCAGCTGGTACGGAAGTTTTCTGGAAGATGGGATTGTTCACGATGGAGTTGAGGGTGGAGTAAGAGATAAAAACAGCAGCCCCAGAACCTGGGTGGGTGAGAAGCAACAAAAGAGCAATCCAGGGCCAAGGTCACACTTAGTTCATGATGCAGCTGGTCCCAGATGAGTCCTAGCTGCAATCCTGACTCTTTAGCCACTAACTAGCACTTCCCCTCCCATTCTCTGACCCACTTCATCCCACTTTCCACCTCCCCCACTGCTCAGTCCTCAGGAGGTGAGACTGCCAGGAAGGAAGGTCTCTGTAGTGACAGGGGCACTGGGGCAGCACCCAAGGTTTGTCTAGTGCCAGACCGAGAAAAGAGCCCCAGCTCAAAGGAGGCTCCAGGCAGGGATGGAAGAGAAGCAGGGCTGGGACTGGGGCCTTCTCAGCAGGTAAAGTCCCATGGATCTGTGCTGCTCCATCCCAGGGCTGGCTCCCTATGCCCCACATTTCTCAGATGGTACCTTCGGAAGCGGCTTGGGAAGCAGCATCGCTGACTGTGCTGCAATGAACTTCCATGGCCTGCTCCCGGGCTCTCAGCACAAAGACCTCGTTGCCCTGGCTGCAGGTCCCTGTGATGCGGCGTGTCTCCAGAGCTGGGGGAAGAAGCAGGAGAGCTCCTGGCTGTGAAACCCCTTCCTGGGTGTCCCCCTTTGTAAGGCTGGATCCCTGCTCCATGCTACTTTCTCACTTGTGGGGCTTTCCTTACCTTTCCTATAGGGCTGGGGTGGGTTCAGGGCTCATATCCTTATTCCCCTCCCCATGTTCTGTGCATCCTGTCCCTGGGCACCCAGCCATGCTGCACCTCCACACCACTCATATATGTAGCTCTTGGATGGAATGGCCATGGCCAGGCCAGGCCCCATGGCAGGACACGAATGGGCATTACGTTGTCTCTGGCCGCTGCTGATGCCTGAGGGGCCCTGGTATCTCTCTTCCCACTCAGGCTGTGTGCAGTGAGGGTGGCTAGCACCCATTCCCATCCAGGACTGTGCCATTGTCATGGGAGGCAGCTGGAGTAAGACAATGACAACTCAGCACCACTCTCTCCCAGGCTGAGGGGAGCAGCAAGCGTCCTTCTCCTTACCCCAGCAGGTGTTCCATCCAGCCCTGGTGAAGTTCTCTCTCCCAGGACCAGACTCGAATCCTTGGACACAGCTGCAGCGGTACGTGCCAGGGACATTGTGGTAAATAGCACTGTGTCCACAAGCTTCCTGCCCATGTACTACACACTCATTGATGTCTGTAGTACAAGAGGGGACCCTGTTTATGCCCAAGACAAGACTATTTCCCTTCACCACCGGCATGGACCTGGGGCAGAGAACAGTGGTACAATGTGAAGGGACCTAGGGAGCCGCACCTGGGCTGGGAACTCTTGAGACCTGCTGCAGTAGGTGGAGGTGGAGCCTGTTTGGGGCTGTGTGCAAGGCCCAGGATGCTCTGGTTGGACAAGGCTTTGGGATGCAGGCTTTAAAAAGATGGGCAGGTCTCAGTCTGCCCCTGCTGCTTGGGGCATGGGATGCAATTGCAGGGGTTGAAAGGAGACCTCTGTATTCCTGAGAGACTCCATCACAGCAGGGACCTGGCCAGTCTGATGTGGAAACACCCCTTCAGGACAGGTGTCTCTGGAAGACATGGCCTGGACCCTAACCAGAACGAGGATCCAGAGCCAGCACTGCAGTAAGCATGTGGACTCTGCCAAGTGAAGGTGGGGGGTGTGGGGTCCTTATACTGGCAGGTGTTCCCATTTGCATCTGTGAAGTTCTCTTTGCCAGGTTCAGGCATGATCCCCGGTGTGCATATACAAAAGAAACATCCAGGGAAGTTGCAGTACTGTGTGTGCGATCCACACATTCCAAGGTCAAGAATGTTACACTCATTAACATCTGCAGTGCGAGAAGAGATCCACTGCCAATGCAGGCAAAGTGACCTATGACCCTGAAGCCCTGATGATGTTACCAATAAGTGTCTGCTGTGGCTGTGGACAAGGAAACTGGCTGGGAGAGCAGGGAGGCTGGAGACAGATCAGGGGCCCGTGCAAGAAGCAGAATGCTCTGGGCACACATGGCAGGGAAGGTAGGGTTTGGCATGTGTTGTAATTAAGGGATACAGCATCACATCCTATGACACCTTATTGCCATGTATGACGAGCCCGGGATGGCAATCCCAGGCTCTCTCTGCACCAGCTCCTACTGCTTTGGACTCTTCAGCTAATGAGACTCCTATGTGTAATGGCCTGTGCAGTGCACAATGCACCCCTGCAGTTGGGATCCCCATTAGCTAACATGGATCCTAGCCCTGGGCACGTAGCTATGCTACCCATGCAAATTCAAGCTGGATACAAACCAGCTATAAGATTAGAAACTATTTTCCAGCTTTAACTTTATAGCTGGATGGAGCTTTTTATGGCATGACAATTCATTTGCACGTGTAGCCGGTCTGAATGAATTGTGCAGTCAACCCGATGATGCTGTAACGCATGTAACATGCAGATACTAGCAAAGGAACTTCTTTTACCAACGCAGAAGACCAGGTTGCTGAAGTAGTGCTCCCCACTGGTGGACCTGAACCCGGGGACACAGGAGCAGTGGGTAGCATTCACACATCTGGAAAATTGGGGGCAGCTATTGGGATCACAGTCCAGAGGGTCACTTGCAGTGAAAGGAAACAAGGTGAGAAGGCTCTACCTTGTGCCACTGGCTTTTCTTCCCCATCCCACTGTGATACTCTCTCCAGGTTCATCTCACACACTTCTGCCCCTTTCTCTCATCCTCCCAATCCTTTCTCTCCACCTAACATCTCCTAGTTCCTAGTCCAGCCCTTAGGCTGAGTGTCCAGCTTATTTTCCTTTGCTAAGGTGTGAGAGTCTCTGCAGCTCTCAGGAACATTAGAGGATCCCAGAGATGGCTCGAGCCAGGCATGGGGCAGGCAGGGGCTGCATGGGGTTCTCCAGGGCAGAGAGTGCACAGGGTCAGATCCAGGGTTTGGCAAAGGGGAGTGTGTGAGTAGCCCCTGGTAGCAGGGGTGGCTGCACCCCCTCTCCCGGCCTCCTACTCTGCAACCCACCGTAAGGGGAAAGCCAGGCTACAGGACCCTCTGGAGACTTTTTAAAATACCCAAAGCATTTAAGAATCCCTGCCTTACTCTCTGTACTCAGGGGCATGTCTCCTCCCCTTCTCTCCCTTCCTTCTCCAGTCACCACTATTTCCCTTGCTGTTCTGGGGATGGAGGGAAGCTTCAGAGCTGCTTCTGCCCACTCCAGCTGGGTTGCACAGGGGCTGAGCTCAGCTGGGAGCAGCAGGAGAAGCAATGGGGAGGCGGTGGCATCACTCAAGCTACCCGGTCTCCCTAGGAGCAGGCAGGGAAGCTGCTGTAGCGGTGTCTGCCTTAGCTGAGCCCAGCCCCTGTGCAGCCCAACTGGAGAGGGCAGGGGCAGCTTGGAAGACTCCCAGGCCCCCAGGACAGTGGGAAAGTGGCCATAGCATCTGGGGAACCATGGAAGGGAAGGGGAGGGGAGAGAATGATCCTCCAATCATGGTGGGTATTGGGGATTCTTATCTGCTTTGGGGAGTTTTTCAAAGTGTCTGGAGACTCCAGCAGCATGGTCCAGGTACCACTGCCCCCGCTTTGGATCTGTTCCTCGGATGGCATCCCATCTCACATCCCCCTGTTGAAGTCATGGGCTCAGCCTCTGGTCTTAACTCACTAGCATATGTGAAGTTGACTGCCAGGTTCAGCCATGAACCCCAGTTCACAAGGGCAGGAGAAACCTAAGGAAAGTTGTGGCAGTGTGCGTTCAGTCCACATTCCAGGGTCAAGACCTGTACACTCATTGACATCTGTCCACTCCCAGTGCAGAGAATAGGGACCAATGAGCCTGGGGCCCTGATGATGATGCTAAGTGTTGTCTGTGGCTGTAGACAATGAACCCTTTCAGGAGAGCAGGGGAGGTGGAGCCAGAGGAGGGACTGTATGAAAAGCAGGATGCTCTGGGCACATGTGGCTGGGCAGAGGGGGGTCGGCAGGAGCTGTGATTATGGGATCCAGCATCAGATCTTATCACACCTTATTGCCAGTGTAGTGATCCTGGGCTCCTTCTGCACCAGCTCTTGCTGACAAGACATCCATTGCAGCTGACTGTGCAGTGCACTGTACACCCCTGCAGCTGGGATCCTGACAAGCTGATGGGGCTCCCAGCCATGGAGGCATAGCTATGTTACCCATGTAAATGCATGCTGGATAGAAACTAGCTATAAGGTTAGAATATATTTTCCAGCTTTAACTTTCTAGCTGGATGAAGTTTTTTTATGGTATGCCAGTTAATTTGCACACGTAGCCGGTCTGAATGAATTGTGCAGTCACCCTGGTGGTTGTGTAATACATGTAACATGCAGATACTAGCACAGGAGCCTCTCTTACCATCACAAAAGACCATGAAGTCACTGAAGTAGGGCTTCCCATTGGTGGACTGGAACCCAGGCAGGCAGGTGCAGTGGGAGGTGTTCACACACCTGGAAAATTTGGGGCACTCGCAATGCAGGTTTACTTCTGCAGGGAATGGGAGGTAAGTGAGAAAGCTCTGCCCTATCCCACTGGCCCTTCTTCCCCATCTCACCCTGGCCCTTTCTCCAGGTTCATCTCACACCCTTCACCCCTTTCTCTCAACACTTCCTCTCCAGATAATGTCTCTTAGCTCCTAGTCCAACCTCCAGGCCAAATGTCCAACCTGTGTTCATTTGCTAAGGTGCAAGAGTCACTGCAGCTCTCAGGAACATTGGGGCTCCCAGAGTTGGGTTGAGCCAGGTTTGAGGCAGGAACGGGCTGCGTGGGGTTCTCCAGGGCAGGGACTGTACAGGGGTGGGTGCAGGGTTTGACAAAGTGGGGTGTGGAAGCAGCCCCCTGCTTTGTAGGGGTGGGAACATGAGTCCTGTGGCGGGCCAGTAGGGGTGCTCCTGCGTTGAGCCGCCCACCTCCCTGCGCCCTACCACCTTCCAGGCTCCGAATGCCTCCCTAGGGGCATTATGCTTGGCCGACCCCTCTCCCAGAGCACACTCGCTAGTCTGGGGGTAACGTAGCTGCCACCACCCCGAGAAGGGACTGTCTCGGCCCTGGGCCCTCGGGGAAACACAGGCCTAATAGTCCGACGGGTACTCAACCCGGTACAGGCACTTGGGGCACTTCCCCAAGTCAGGGGGCAAAAAGTAAAGTCTCCCTTAGTCCGCAGACCTAAGGGGTCTCTTAGGCATAATTTAGACCCACCCCTCAATAAGTCTCCCACACCAGTCAAAAAGGAGAACTTTATTGATTTCAAGGGGTAGGGTAAACTAGGGTACAGGATTGAGCAATATCTTAGGAATCCTAAAGAGCAAACAGTGTGGCTGAGGTAGCCTTTTGATCACGCATCTGTGTTACTGCCAGCTAGATATCTAAACAGATTGAGTAGCTTACTCACAAGCATCTTCCAGAGGCTGGTTGACTTTCCCCTCTGGAGTCTTGGGGCGAGAGAGAGAGAGCTAGGTTCGGATGGTAAGGCTTCTCTGTCTCCCCTGCTTTGCTGCTGCTTCACCTCATGGCCGAAGAGAGCCAGCCTCCTTCCCCCCCAACCTATATAGCCCCTGTGACCTCATTCACCTGGTCCAGTGGAGGTCAGCCCCAGTTGGCTGTCAGCCAACCAATTTGAAATACATCATCTGTTACCAGGCAGATTCCAGCTCCCCAGGTAGATGCCCCTCACCCAGGTGGCTGATGCCAGTCACGCAGGCAAAGGGAGCAGGTTTTCCCCCTCTCTCAGGAATGCAGCCAGCTCAGGTTACCTAAAGAGATAGGCTGAGGTGTGAATCCTCTGTGCTGGCCCCTCTAATCACATTGTCACAGGGCAGAGATTTTGGGGAGAAACCAAGGTGGCTTTCTGCCACAAGTCCATCCCCTGTGCAGCCCAGCTAGAGAGGGTAGGGGTGGCTTGGTGGATTCCCTGGCCCACAGGGCACTGGGGAAAGTGGCCATAGCAAGTGGAGAGCAGGAAATGGGAGGGGAAGGGGAAATGGGAGAGGGGTCCGGATGTGCCTCTGATCATGGAGAGAAAGGAGGGAATTCTTGCTCACTGGGAGTAATTTTTAAAGTATAGAGATACTCCAGCAGGATGGTCCCAGCACCACTGTGTCCTCTGGATCTGCTCCTAGAATGGCATCCCAACCCACAGCCCCCCCATGGCAGTCACAGGCTCAGCCTCATGACCCATAGCTTATCTGACAATCAGCAAGAGTGCATGGTCATAGCCTCAAACAACTCAAGTACAGAGAATACGCCCAAGGGGCTGCCAAGTTGGTATCAGGTTCCTGATAGACCGCCTGGCCCTTGTAAGTTGGCTGGGAGCATGCCATTTGCAGTGTTGCTGCCTGCCTGGTTGGGAACTCACCCATGATGCCTGCCCTGCAGTGAGTGTGTGGCCTCTGCCAGGCAATAGCGGGCCCTTACCTTGGCAGGTATTCTCCCTCGCATCTGTGAAGCTCTCTTCGTCAGGATCAGCTGCAAATCTGGGAGCACATGTGCAGTAGAAACCTCCAGGGAAGTTGTGGCAGTGTGCATTCAGCCTGCACATACCAGGGTAAAGACCTGTATACTCACTGACATCTGCAATGTGAGGAGGGATCCTGTCCATTCCCAGTGCAGAGAAAAGGGACCTACAAGCCTGGGGCCCTGATCATGATGCCAACAAGTGTCCTCTATGGCTGTGCACAATGAACCCTGCTGGGAGAGCAGGGGAGGTGAAGCCACAGGAGGGTCTGTTGCAAGAAGCAGGATGCTCTAGGTACATGTGGCTGGGCAGAGTGGGTTGGCAGGAGTTGTGCTTATGGGATCCAGCATCAGTTCCTATCACACCTTATTGCCAGCGTAGGGCAAGCCCAGGATGGTCCTGGGCTGCTATGGGTTCCAGAGCTGATGAGACTCCCATTTGCAGCTGGCTGCGCAGTACCCAGTACACCCCTGCAGCTGGGATCCCCATCAGCTGGCAGGGCTCCCAGCCATGGGGGCATAGCTAAGTTACTACCCATATAAATTTAAGTGGATAGGAACTAGCTATCAGGTTAGTAAATATTTTCTAGCATTAACTTAATAGCTGGATGGAGCTTTTTATGGCATGACAGTTAATTTGCATGTGTAGCCATTCTGAATGAATTGTGCAGTCAGCCAGGTGATTGTGTAATGCATTAACATGCAGGTACTACCACAGGAGCCACTTTTACCATCAGAGAAGACCCTGGCATTACTGAAAAAGCGCTCTCCAGTGCTGGACTTGAGTCGGGCAGGCAGGTGCAGTGGGTGGTGTCCACACACCTGGAATCTTCTGGGCAGCTCTTAGGGTCACGGCCCAGAGGGTCAACTGCAGAGAATGGAAACAGGGTGAGAAGGATCTGCCCTGTGCTATTGGCCCTTCTTCCCCATCCCACCCTGGCCTTTTCTCCAAGTTCATCTCACACACTTCAGCCCCTTTCTCTCATCCTCCCAACACTTCCTCTCTAGCTAAAGTCTCCTAGTTCATAGTCCAGCCCCTGGCTGAGCATCCCATTTGTGTTCCTTTGCTAAGGTACAAGAGTCTCTGCATCTCTTGGGAACATTAGGGGCTCCCACAGCTGGCTTGAGCCAGGTACATGGCAAGCAGGGGCTGCATGGGGTTCTCCAGGGCAGGAACTGAATGTGGGTGGATCCAGGATTTGGCAAAGGCAGGTGTTGGAGCAGCCACCTGAGTTTTAGGGGTGGATTCACCCTCTCCCAGCCCCTTCCCTCACAACCCACCAGTGGGGGAAAGCCAGGCTGCAGGAGCCTTTGGGTCTTTTTAAGGTCCAGAAAACAGGTAATGTCCCTGCCTTCCTCTCCATGCTCAGGGACATGTCCCTTCCCTTCCCACACCTTCCCTCCCCTTCCATCCCATCCTCCTTCAGTCACTGCTGCTTTCCCTGCTGTCCCAGAGATGGGGGAAGCTTTAGAGCTGCTCCTGCCCCCTCCAGTTGGCCTGGGCTCAGCTGGGAACAGTAGCAGCAGCCTTGAGGAGGCAAGGGGGAGCCCAAGCTGCCCGGTCTCTCCAGGAGCAGGATGGGAAATTGCTGCAGCTGTGGCTGTCTGCACTGAGGCCAGACCCTATGCAGCCCAGGTGGAGGGGCAACTTGGAAGATTCCCCCACCCCTGGAGCACTAGGGAAAGTGGCCGTGGCAAGTAGTGAACAGAGGATGGGGCAGGGTAGTGCAGGGGATGGGAGAGGAACAGGAGGGAAATGGTGGGGAGGGGAAGGGTCGGGACATGCCTCTGAGCATGGAGGGGAAAAAGGGACTTCTTGTCCTCTTTGTGGACATTTTCAAAGTATTGAGAGACTCCACCAGCACAGTCCCAGCACCCTGCCTCCTGCTCTGGATCTGCCCCCGGGAGGGGAGCCCAACCCACAGCACCCCATTGCAGTCATGGGCTCAGCTTCCCCCCCACAGCTCATCTGACAACTTCCAAGAGTGCAAGGTCGCAGCCTCACACAACTCAAGTACAGAGAACACCACCGAGGGACTGCCAAGTTGCTATCGGGTTCCTGATAGACGTCCCCCTCCCCGCACACCTCCGGCCCTTGTAAGTTGTGCATGAGCATTTCCTATGCAGTGTTGCTGCTTGCTAGACTGGGAACTCACCCATGACTCCAGTCACTAGCTCATCTGCTGGTGGGAGAACGAGGAACTGGCTAAGGAGGAATAATGCTGGGAAAAGGAAGAAGAAACATCATGAATGGAAATAATTTATTTTAAAAAATGTTCCAATTAAAATAAAGGAGAGATGACACAGAAGCACAGAGAAAGCCTCTTTCAAAGGACCCCGATTCTGCCTTTGTTAAACCCAGCCTTCAAGATGGGGCAACAGCAATGACTTTACTTATTCACTCTTCCTGCTGTAATGCCATAAGAACATCAGCAGGGCCAGCCTGAGTGAGATCAGTGATCCATTTAGCCCAGGGTCCCATCTCCCACAGTGGCAGTATTGGATGCTATGGAGGGTGAGAACTGAACCAGCTGCATCTAGAGTGATCCATCCCATATTTAACACCCTCCTGGTTTCCATTATTATTGGGATAGAGATGCCCGAGAAAACAGCTCCAGCCAATCTGTTCAACGGCCATTCATGAATCCATCATCCATGAATTTACCCAGTTCCTTCCTGAACATGGCTCTGCTGTCTGCCTCTGCCACTTCCCATGGCCACGAGTTAACTATGCATTGCAGAAAAAAGTACTCTCTCATCAGTTTCAATCCTTTCACCTACTACATTCAGTGGTGCCCTCTTATTCTAAGGTTCTGGGCTGAAATCCTGGCTTCATGCTGCCACAAGGCACTGAATCAGCTCCCTGGGAATTCCTCCATGTAGAGCAACCCAGCACCATTGCTCCCCCTGCCCCTGGCAGCCAGGGCTCCCAAAGCAGTGTGATGTGGCCAGGGCACGTCAGCTGTGGTGACTCCCAGGATCTGGAGCAGTCCCCTCTAAGCAATGGAGGGGGCAAGCTTTTACCCAGGAAAGCTGAGCTGCCTTAAATGACTCAAACAGCAGGAGACTGGGGCTGATTTGGTTCCAGCCTTCAGTAACTCTGAAAGTGGCCTAATGTCAAACCTGACCCTAGTCCTCTGGTGAGCACATCATAGCCAGTCCATGGGAGGCTGTGTGAATCTGGATTGAGTCTGGTGAGAACAGCCTACCCACTGGAGGTACCAGATATAACACTATGCCAAACTACTCCCCTGAAATACAACCCGCCACCACCCCACCCCTGGACTCTCTTATTGCACCCCTGGATCCAGCCTTTGATGTCATTCTGCTCACCTACTACATGTAGGTGGCCTCGGTTTCCCATGGTGGTGACTCTAGTATTCTCAGGACAGGACAAAGCTCAGACAACCCTGAGCCCTGCAGTCCTTTATCTCAGAAAGGCAACACAGGAACAGAGCTGCCGTACATCCAGTTGCATGAGGTTGTATCTATTTAATTACCACACACAGGAAGAGGCAGCTTTCTCAGCATGCCCTGCTTCCTTAGCTGTCCTGCTGAGTCTTCAAGCATGAAAATATGCAGCGGCCTTATAATTCTTTGCTTCCCCAAATGCTGTATGAGGACCGTGTGGCAGTAAATCATGGAGTGTAGCTAGAACCCACTGACCTCCACCAAACTAGGGGCGCTCTTTGGGTAGATGAGTCTTGTTTTGTTTCGAGGCTATTTCGACAGCCTTTGTTTCATTCCGATTTTGCTGTTTTGACCTTGAAATTGGTTGAAGCAGTGTTGAAATGAAATGACTGTTGAAATTTTGCACAGCCCTACAGTTCAGCATCAACTAATTCTTGGAGAGCAGCAGAACAGCTCTGACAAGCAAACTTTGCAGCTTTCCATTAAATCCTACCAAGTCACACCACATTCATAACTTGCAGGCTATTTGCTGTTCTTCTTCAAACCCCCACTCACATGTCTGCACACATCAAGGGAAGAATCTTGGTTTTCATTTGGGAAAAGGAAAAGTTTCTAGCCATGGCAAGAACAACAGCAGTGGTTGGAAACAGGACCCAAGTGTGACCTAAATTCTCAAGAACAAGGAGGCAAAGAAAAAGAATCTGATACTTATTTTATCTTGGGGAAAAGGTCATGATTTTCAGGTCAGTCTCATACTGTGCCCAGTTCTGGTCCCCATACCTCCAAAAGGATATAGAAGAACTAGAGAAGGTACACAGAAGGACAACATGGTTGATTAGTGGTATGGAGGAGCTTCCGTATGAGGAGAGACTAATGAGGCCAGGCCTGTTCAGTTTGGAAAAGAGATTCTTGAGGGGAGGATGGGACAGGCGAAGGATTAACAAAATACTAAATGTGAAGAGATAGCTGAGGGATTTATTATTTACTGTTTCTCACAATACAAGAAATAGGGGTCACAACATGAAACTAGCAGGTAGTCAGTTTAAAATGAACACCAGGCAGTGCCTTTCACCCAGTGGGTCACTAAAGCATGGAACTTGCTACCACCAGCTATGGTGGAAGCTGAGAGTTTAGCAAGATTCACAACGGGATCGAATGCTCGGCCTGTGTGAAGCAGGTAGTATTTGCTTCAGATTCAGGGGACAGTGATTTGATTTGGTGATTCGAATCACTGTCCTGGATCAATTAGGTTAAATCTGACTTGGAGATTTGGCTGCTGCCAAATTAGCCAAATCTCCAAATCACACAGGCCCATCCCCCGCCTGCTCTCCCAGCCCCCCCAGCCCCAGCTCCTGGCTCTTTGGGAAAAAAAAGCCCTGACTCACTGGCTGCTGCCAGGTGGGGGGCGATCCCTGCTATCCCACACTGTGTGGCGGGCTCTGCCCCAAGCCCCTGGAAGCCCCAAGGCCACTGCAGCAGCTGGCAAGTCTGAGATTTTTTGTTTAGTTTAGTTTAGTTGTGTTTTTAAAGGTCTGGGAACTGGGATGGGCAGAGGAGCCATGGGGGTGGGGGCAGGGGGCTGGGAGAGCGGGCGAGGGTGCGGGGCTCGTGATAGTGCCCCCCACACAGTGTGGACAGTAGGGAGGAGCGGGGATTGCCTCTCTGCCTGGCAGCAGCCAGTGCATAGGGGCTTTTTAAAAAATAATTGGGAGCTGGGGCAAGCAGGCAGCCATGGTTGGGGGGAGAGCCGGCATGGGTCGGGGGGTACTCAGGGGGTCTGTGGGAGCAGGCAGGGGATGGGGACTGGCAGGGGTCCCCCCATGGTCCCCTCCCCACTCCTCCATCCCACCCTCTCCCACCTCCTACTTACCAGCATGCAGTCTGGGTCCAGCTTCCTGCTGCAGCCAGTGGGGACTGCCTGAATTGCTGAAGCTCTCCAAATTAATTCAGAAAAGATTTGGAGAGCTTTGAATCAATTTGGACCTTTTAACTGGTGCCTTGATTTAGTTCAGATTTGGAGATTTGGCTGGCAAATAGGGCCGAATCTCCTCCAAATCAAATCAGATCAAATCAGCACCTGAAGCTTCACACAGCCTTATTGAACACACTCTTGGTGGAAAGGGGCATGGGTAGCTATTGAGTATGTGAGTGAGGGGCACAGCCTCTGAATCAGACTTTCCTAGGCCTTAAATGCTGGAGGCTGCAAGCGAGAGAGGAACAGTGGGAAAAACTCTGGTCAGAGCCAGTTCACTTTCCTTTTAGCATCTGCTCTTTGCCAATGTGAGACACAGGAAACTGGGCAAGATGGACCTATGGTGTGAGCCAGGAAATGACCTTTGGAGATGTCCATCATTCCAGATTGATGCCAGCATAACTGAATGCAGGCCAAGACTTCCAGGACCTTAGCAGTGGCCTCTCCTGTCACCAGTTGTTCAGGAAGGATCAGATGCAGGACTGACACCTTTGAGAGGTTTACTGCATATCTTGTGGTATTCAGTGGGGTATTCAAGCCTCCACTCTTGGTCTTCTATGATGGGATAAGAAGTTTAGGATTTTGTTTTAAACCAAATACATTTCTTGCCCTTGTGCTTGCAGAGAAAGACTTCAACATGTTGACCCCCTAATCAGAACATGCATCAAAAGAATCCACAAAATGGTATTTGTTACTGTAAGAAGGTGTCATGTTTTGACAGTTTTCTTCTGCTCATTGGTGGGTGACAACACCTTAAGCAGACAACAATGTAGAAGACATTCACAGATAAGCAAAATTCCTGTGGGTGCATTAGAATCTCGGAAAGCAAGTCCAAAAGAACGTGAACACAAAGGCTTTGGGACCTGGGGCAGGGCTGAAGGGACAATAGGGAGGGGCTGAAGGGGGTCAGATAGTGTTTCCGACATGGGAGTCACCACTTCTCCGCCATGTTCTTCACTCTTTGAAAGAAACACAGAGAAAGGTAACAGGGGAAAGGGATTTAATGGTGGGAGTCTACTACAGACCTCCCAACCAGGGAGAAGAGCTTGACCAGGAATTCTTGGGTCAGCTCACAGAGGTAGTGAAGGCTAAGGATGTGGTAGTCATGGGGGACCTGAATTTCCTGGACATCTGCTGGGAAGAGCAGTCAGCCAGGTCTGACTGCTCACGTAGGTTCTTGGCCAGAGTGCAGGACCTCCATCTAACCCAGGAGGTGCCCAGCCCCACCAGGGGAGACACCTTGCTGGACCTAGTGCTGGCCACAGATGAAGACCTGGTGAGGGGGCTGCGGGTGCTCGACCACCTGGGCGACAGCGATCATCGCCTGCTGGAATTCACCATCCAGCGCAAGGTGGCAAAGGCAAGCAGTAAGGCAGCGGCCCTAGATTTTAGGAGGGCAGACTTCAATGAGCTAAGGAGGATAGTTGGAGAAGCGCTGAGGTCCCGGGGGGGAGGGGAGCCAGGTGTCCAAGGAGAGTGGTCGCTCCTTAAGGAGGCGATCCTCCAAGCCCAAAGGAAGGTAATCCCAACGAGGATCAAAGGGAGCAGGAGAGCACACAAACCTCTGTGGCTCACCAAAAGCATCCAGGAATGTCTCCTTCCTAAAAAGGAGGCTTACACCCAATGGAAAGAAGGGGTCATCACCAGGGAGGACTATTCTGTAGTTGCTTGGGGATGTAGGGGGGCAGTTAGGAAGGCCAAGGCGGACATGGAACTGGGACTAGCTTCCCAGATTAAGGACAATAAGAAGTCTTTTTTTAAATACGTAGGGGGTAAAAAGAAGGTCCCGGGGAAAGTGGGGCCCTTGCAGGACGCCATGGGAAACTTGGTCGTCACACCAGACGGCAAAGCTAACATGTTTAACGATTTCTTTGCCTCCGTCTCCCTAAGTAGGGACCAGAACAGCCACCTCCCTGCTGGGCCCCCCTCAGGCCCCAGGGGAGGCACACCTGGGCCACAGGTTAGCGAGGATTTAGTTAGGGAGCTTCTGGAGGGGTTGGACGTATTCAAGTCAGCCGGCCCGGATGATCTCCACCCTAGAGTTCTAAAGGAACTGGCCGAGGTCACTGCAAGTCCCCTGGCACAACTTTACAAGCACTCGTGGTGCTCTGGTGAGGTACTGGAGGACTGGAAGAGGGCCAACATGGTCCCCATCTTCAAAAAAGGCAGGAAGGAGGACCCGGGAAACTATAGGCCGGTTAGTCTCACCTCGATTCTAGGCAAGCTGTTCGAGAAAATTATGCTGGCACACATCCACAAGGGGCCAGCAGGGGACTGCATGCTTAGGGGCAACCAACACAGGATCATCAGTGGCAGGTCCTGTCAGACCAACCTGGTGGCCTTTTACGATCAGATCACCAGATCATTAGACGCAGGGGTAGCAGTGGATATAATCTTCCTGGACTTCCGGAAGGCTTTTGACACTGTCTCTCACCCCGTTCTCATTAAGAAACTGGGGGGCTGTGGTGTAGACACCCACACAATCAAATGGGTCGCCAACTGGCTGGAGGGCCGCACCAGAGGGTGGTAGTAGATGGGTCCTTCTCAACCTGGAAGGATGTGGGCAGTGGGGTCCCCCAGGGCTTGGTCCTCAGGTCCGCACGGTTCAACATCTTCATCAGTGATTTGGATGAGGGTGTAAAAAGCACCCTGTTCAAATTTTCTGATGACACCAAGATGTGGGGGGACGTGGGCACATTGGAAGGAGGCAACAGGCTACAATCAGACCTAGACAGGTTACAAGGGTGGGCGGACGAGAATAGGATGGGTTTCAACACAAACAAATGCAAGGTGATGCACCCTGGGGGGAACAACCGGCACCATACCTACAGGTTGGGGAACTCCCCTCTTGTCAGCACGGAGGCGGAAAGGGATCTGGGGGTCATCATTGACTCCAAGATGAACATGGGCCGGCAGTGTGGAGAGGCAGTAAGGAAGGCCAACCGCACCTTGGCATGCATCCACAGATGCATCTCAAGCAGGTCCAAGGAGGTGATCCTCCCCCTCTATGCGACACTGGTCAGGCCGCAGCTGGAGTATTGCGTCCAGTTCTGGGTGCCACACTTCAAGAGGGATGTCGACAGCATGGAGAGGGTCCAGAGGAGGGCCACTCGCATGATCGGGGGCAGCAGGGCAGGTCCTACAAGGAGAGGCTGTGGGACCTGAACCTGTTCAGCCTCCAAAAGAGAAGGCTGAGGGGGGATCTTGTGGCCTGTTATAAACTAGTCAGGGGGGATCAGCAGGCATTGGGGAAGTCACTGTTTCCCCGAGCACCGCCAGGAGTGACCAGGAATAACGGTCACAAGCTGGCAGAGGGTAGATTTAGGTTAGATATCAGGAGGCACTACTTCACAGTCAGGGCGGCTAGGGTCTGGAACCAGCTTCCAAGAGAAGTGGTGCTGGCCCCTACCCTGGGGGTCTTTAAGAGGAGGTTAGCTGAACATCTTGCTGGGTCGTTTGACCCCAGTATTCTTTCCTGCCATGGCAGGGGGTCGGACTAGATGATCTGCTCAGGTCCCTTCCGACCCTAGAAACTATGAAACTAAGTTCAAGGGGACCTGAGAGCAAAATAAACAGATTGGCAGGTTCTTTCTGTCAGATAACATGATTCCAAATGCCACAAAGTTGAAATAACCAGGCCTGGATCACCTGGCAATAAAAACACCTCAGGAGGTGCAGGACAACCCAGGTGGGGGTGACACCAGCTAGGACTAGAAGAGACTAAAGAGCCTCTTACCATCTTGGTGCTGGGGGAGGCAGTAGACATGGAGAAACCAGATGCCTGAGATTCTGGGGTGGTTGTTCTGAGTCCCTTAATCCATCACCTGTACTCCTCTCTTACCTGGAAAACCACAGCATGGTCACTGTACGATGGAATGACCATCTAAGAAGACCACATGAGGCCATTCCAAGGTTGGTGAAGCCTCTGGATGGGTAGTGAAGGGTGATGGGCCTCACCTGGTGACTGAGGATGCAGTGCACCAGGAAAACGAAGACTCCCTGCAGCTGTTGATGATGGTGAAGACATAGGCCATGGCCTTGGCTACTGGGCCTACTTGGAAGAGACTCAGGCTCCACGTGCAGTCCAGGATGAAGAGCTGAGCCATGGCCTTGAAGGTCAGAAGCCTGAAGAAAGGAGATCCCATAATCCTTGGAAGAGCAACTGAGCACAAGGCTCTAGACAGACTGGGAGGGAGTTGCTGCTGGCTGCTTTACCATGCAACAGGGTCACAGCCCAGGAAACAGTGGGACCTTATGGCCAAGGGTCTCCTCAGTCACTCCCAACCCCTTTGCGCCAGGGACTTCCACACCTAGAGCTCAGGCCCCCAAGAGTGGTTTTGCTGCAGTCTCACCTGTGGTTTCGCAGAGTGGACACATCTGCATTGAGGGAGCAGAGGTGGCTTCTCAGGACCCACAGTGTCAGGATGAAGAAGGTTAGATTCAGCTGTGGAAACAGCAGGAAAAGGTCCCTCATGGGTGCCATGCTGAGGGCCATGGTTCCAGGTGAGGCAGAGAAGAAGCCCAGAAGACTGATCCAACCAGAGCTGATCCTGGCACTGCTGTTTCTAGGTAGGTATCAACTTCTTTCTTGTTGGATGGTCAGGGAGGACTGCCTTTCACATGAGGTGAGGGGCTGACAGTGCAGCCACCATCATTGGGGTCACAATGAGAACCATGCTAGACTCACTCCATTTTCTCTAATGGGGTCAACAGTTATTCTGGGTCTATACCAGGTATCTCAGAACAGGATTTGGCTCAGAGATTCCAGTTTCTAGAGTCTTTCCTGCCACACTCACTTTAAAATATCTCCTGCCTATTACTAGGATGGGGTATACAGGACTGATTCAAATTTTCCTACATACTGCTCCCCAGTACAGCCTCTTTCCTCTGTTGTGGTGGTCAGGCATTACTGGATTAGGTTAAACTGGCCTTTGGCTAAACTTCTACTGGTTCTGACAGCCCCTCATCCTGAACAGTCAGCCACTGAAATCCAGTCCAGGAAATACCCTAGGATTGCTGGGAGGGGTTGCATGCCACTTTGATTCCTGTTCCACCCAAACTTTGAAACCAACTGCTTGGGAGAGGAAGGAGCATTTCTGTTTATACAGCGCTGAGGAGGGTCTGTTGACTTTGTGGTTCATTATTATCTCCCGAATTCCTGCTAATCTCTTCAGTCCACAGGAGTTATTCCTTTCCTTTTTAATAGTATTGATGTTCCACTATGTAAACTCTCCTTTCTTCTGCTGTCTGTTATCCAGTCCTGGGGGTGTTTCCCTTCTGGGTCACAACCAGGCAGACTGTTTCGAGCTCTAGCTAAAAACCTTAACCTAGGTGTGGTCAGATTAACTCAGGTATAGAAATGACTGTCAGTGAAGTATCAGAGATGCTGTCAAGATGCTCAAGAAGACTGGAATTTGTTTACATATGTGGATAAGAGATGTACATTTAACTCTAATGACTCCAGAACTAGTGACACAACATCTTTCAATTATTTTGACTATTTTTGCCTAGTTTGTTCTGTTCTTCTAAATTTAATATATAACCTAGAAAATTACAGCATCTTCCAGCAGTTATATTTGTTTTTGCTTTGAATTGTGCAGTGCTAGCCCCCTAATATGTAAGTAAAGCCTATAGTTCCTCTTTCACTGGAGAGAAATGTTCCATGTGATGATGCACCACACTACCCGCACCCCTTTTTTCAAAATCCTGGGTCCGTCCTTGAGGACTGCCCAACCCCTTAGGCAAGGAAGCCAAACAGAGACTCATCATACTCCTAGGGGATGTGTTCTCTTGGCCCTGCTGGTATCAGTGGGATCTCAGAGGGTAGAGAGGAATGGGGCCCTGTGATGTCCTCACCAGGATTATGGCACAGATGGGCCCCAGGAAGATCCATTGAAAGCCTCCATCCAGGCTGATCCAGCAGCTTAAGGAAGGTAGGAAAGAGGCACATTATCCCTGAGGCAAAGGTAAGGTCATGTTACCTGTTTTCAGCTGCTGGGGCACAGGGAGGGGCATGGGAAGAAAGGGCACCTCCTGCATGCATTGCTTGTATCCCTCTTTCCAGGGAAAGAAATGGCACCATACAAGTGATCATCACTCTCCCTCCCAGGAGAACAAACTAGAGCAGCTGCCTGGAAGACACAACCTGGCTCCCACATGGGATGGACCTGGCACTTATTTGCGGTCTGTTCCATAGCCACCTGGGTTGGCTGCTGCAGAAAGAGCCACCACAAGGGCTGGGAGCCTGTAGCCGAAGGTGTACATGTATCGCTTCTTGAACCTACTGGCACTGGTGTAGTTAACCTTAAGGTTCCTGATGGCGAGGACGAGGTGCAGCCCCTCTAGGAACATCCAGGTGAAGGTAGCCAGGAAGAGGTAGTGGAGGAAGAAAGTGATGACAACACATGCTGTCTAGGGGTAATAGAGATCAGGGACACAGCAGCTCGGAAGGGAAGTGCAGACTACAGCAGAGGACTACTTTGGAGGCTCTCACTGGGCTCCTAATCAGCTCATGTCTCTGCAGCTATAGAGATCTTGCCCAGTGACAGGTCCCCACCACTCGTGGCAAAAAGGAGCAGGGTTCAGCGGTTAGAGCATGGGAGGGGGTTTAGGTGAGATTTTGACTCTGTACCCAGCTTTGCCACAGGTTCCCAGACTGATGCTGGACAAGCCACATCTTCTACCTGTACTTCTGTGGGAAACAGTAGGGTTAGTGGTGGACCAAACTCCTATGTCTCCAGCACCTAAGGAAACTTAGGGCACTTTAATACACCCTAAAAGGAGCCTTAATAAGGGTGGAAATAGAAACTTCCTCTTGGGACACCCTTTGCAGTCTGCTAAGCCTCAGAATCCAGAAGCCACAAAATGGATCCAGAGCCACACTGTCCTGCTCTGCCCTGCCACTGGTGAAACAAGGGAGCATTGAGGAATGGGTCTTGAAAATTAAGGACATACCAGTGCGGGTGATGGCAGTGAGGAAGAGCAGATCAGCGAGGAAGAGGTAGAGGCAGAGCTGCAGGTGGATGGCGGTGCTGATGTTCCACAGTGAGCAGCACAGGAGGAAGGTGAGGATGGCCAAGAAGAGGCACAGCATGGAGATGCTCAGCCCCACGTCGGTGAGCATGATCAGGCTATAACTCTCCTGTGGCGCAGAAGGACAAGCATCATAAACCCAAGAGTTATATTTGTTTTTGCTCCCCTGTTGCCAAATTTCCAGACTTACAGGGAGCCCTGAGATCCAGGTAGCATGGCCTGGCATGATGGATTATGCATGCAGGGTGGCTTGGGGCCCAATCCTGGCATGCAAGGATGGGTAGGGGCAGCATGGGGCTCTGGAGCCCAGACCTGGTGTACAGGGGTGCCGGCCCTGGTATGGAGGGGTCCCAGGACCTGATCTCCATATATGGGGCCCAATCCTGTTGGGTGGGGGCAGTGCAGGACCTGATCCTAGCACAAGGGGCTGGTGCAAGGATTGATCCAACCCACAAACCAGGCCCATGCCACTCATGCTTAGGAAGAAGGATTCAGAAGGAGCTTGCCTGAGGTGGGACTGAGCAAATACTGAGCTCAGAGCCCAGCCTTTGATTTGTGGGCCAAGAAAGATACCTCCACAGGGACAGGAGCCATGAGTAGGGTGAAGGTAGAGAGGTGGCTGCAGCTACAGGCTGTGTGAGTGCTGTTGGTGTGGAGAGTGGAGCAGCCTCCCAGAGACAAGAAGCCTTTTCCAGCAAGGAATTTCCAGTGTGCACAGAAAGCCTTTTCATCCTCAGCCTTTGCCTGTAAGCATGAACACACTTTGTGGCATCATAAAGAGAATGCTGCCTCTTGTCACATATCTATACTGCACAACAATACATCCAGGGTCACCCAGGGCTGTCTCCACGCGATGCCCAGAGCTCAGTCAGGACTTCTGGGTGACAGTTAAAAGACAGCCAGGATCCTTCTCCTGTGGGAAAGTTGTGGAAAGAGGCAGAAGTCCTACTGCCACTCACCCACAGGCTCTGAGCTGCACTGTCTGTAAGGAGCTTCTCTGAATTATTCCAGGTAGGGGACAAGGTAGGCAGAGCTGTGACTGGTGAGTACTTTACATGTAATAGAATGTGACATGGTGAAACTCTCCATCAGCTCCCCCATGGGCTAGGGACAAGCATGGTCCATCTGCTTAGAACTTCAGAGGGCCCCAAAAAGCAACACAATCCAAATCCTCATCCAAAGATGCTTTTTCCAACTTGCCCCAGAATGGTCCAAAAGGAAGGGGAACTCCACCTACCTGTTTATGGAACAGGGTGAAGTTCACAGGGCTGGAAAGGTTACCAATGTGTGCACCATCTCCAACAACGCTGCTCACCACCCTGGAGTTCAGGTGAAACTTCTTCAGGTTCTCACTAGGGCTTTGGTTCCCCTCATTCAGAAATCTCTCATTCATGGTGGAGTTAAGGGTGGAGTAAGAAATAAAAACTGCTGCTCCCACACCTGCATGGATGTGCAATACCTTCTTGTTACAGAAACCAGAACAAGCAGCAAATCAGGGGCCCAACATTAACCAGTAGGTTGGTAAAACCCCTGGAAACAGAACATGGGACCTTCTCCACCTTTTAACCAGTCATCTTCATTTCCCCCTTGCCTTATCCTATAAGAGCATTTATTTTACAGGAGGGAAGAAGTTAAAGGGAAATTATCTTGTGCATGGGTTAGTACAGGAAAGAAAGAGGGCCTTGTGGGGCTGTCCATGGTCCTGGAAGATTAGCTACCAGCCTGTTAGGTCATATCAGCCTGTTTTCATAGGCCTTCGATAGGCAATTGGGGTGTAGCTGAGCTCAGTGCTGGAGCATCATGGTGGGTCAATGGATCCCAAATCTTTCCATTCTCTGGATCACTGTTATGTGATGTGACCCTCCCATCCCCTGCCTGGACAGTTCTCATGGAGTGAGACAGCCCAGAATGAAGGCCTTTGCCTAGTTATATGGACCATAGCTTAAGAGCTACTAGCTCTGCCAGCATGGACCATTGACTCAGATAGATGTCATGGCCCAATCCAGGGGATCTGCAGAGAATGAGAAAAGTGAGACTGGGCTCTGGAGCACTAATAACAGGAAAATGGTCTTGGAAACTCTCAGATGCTGGTGTGCTCCATCTGCATCTCCATTGCCAGCATGGTACCTTGTGTAGTGGCCTTGCTGAATGTACTGCAGTGAATCTCCATCATCTGCCCCTGTGCTCTCAGATGAAAGATCTCACTCTCATAGCTGCAATTCTCTGATGAGCCGGGTCTCAAAAGCTGGCAAGAAAGAAGCAGAATTTCTGTGAATGCACTTTCCTGTTCCTTGCAGACCAGGTCTCCTCCCTGCTCAACCTGGGATGCTGGATCTTCTGGTCTTTTCCCTTTGGGTACTGGGGTTTTGCATCTCTCTCCCTGTCTCACAATGCTTTGTGCCCCAGAAGATCCTGCTGTACAGCTCCTATGTCTCTTGCGGAGGAAGTAGCATGTTGGTCAGAGGGAATCAGCTCAGTATTGCTTCCCACAAGGGCAAGCAGCCCATCTTGCATTTAAAGCCTTCTGAGGCAGCTGCCAGTGCATCCTGACACCCAGCAATTATTCATGGAGAAAGGGGTGGGTGGTTGCATACCTGTAGTGTGGAAGCCTCTAATCGCAGCAGTCAGCTGGGGCCACTGGGAGCTATGGGACATCCTCACCCATAGACTCTGTTGCTATGTTCTGCATCTTTGTCTCTGGAGAGCTCAGCGCTGTGGCCAGCACCATCAGTTCTGCACTCTGCAGCAGGAGTGTCACGACTAATGCCACCTCTCCCTCATCCTTGCTGGTCCTGAGAGCGGTAATATTCAGGAGGGAACTGAAAGTGCTATTTGCTTCCTGGGAATGGGGGAAAAAAACCACCCTGCTGATAAGGAGTCTGGACTTTCCTGGCACAGATCCTTCATGTTCCCAGGGAGCAGTGATGTTTCATGGGGAATGATGCTTGAAGTCAGTGCTTCTCAACTTCTTTAGACTCAGAGTGCTCCTCAATAGACTCCACACCCCCCGCACCCGGGAAAATGCCAGCTCTTAGCATTCACTCATTTTTTGACCACAGGGAAAACATGAGAGCAGTTTTTATGTTGCAAAGAACTCAGCCCACAGCAGGGCAGAATGTTTTTAACACTGGATTCCTATTGGCGACCTCTGGGTTTACCGCATTGCAAAGGACTCAAAGGCCACAACAGCTCAGAGCTTTTATAACTATGAATTTCTATTTGCGGTCTCTGGGTTTATCTTGTGAATCACGTCTGTGCACTTAAGAGTGCTAACATTGTGTGGCATCCCGCAGCACCCTTTAAAGCAGCTCACTGAATGCTGGCTGAGAAGCATCGCTTCAAGCTGACAGACAACAAACACCTGCATTGTTTTAGGAAATTAAGAATAATATCTTCATATTTCCCTAGACAATAAAAATAAAAGGTTGTGAGGTTGGGTATGGGTAGGTTTCCCTATTGGATTAGTCTAGGGGTGCTCAACTCCCAGCCCATGTGCTAGATTCAGCCCACTGGGTCATCTGGTTCTTGGAGTTTTCCACAGGTTTGAAAATGTGGAGGCAGGAAGAGTGGTAGCACTACTCCCCTGCTGCCCAATTTCCTGACCTACAGGGAGCCCTGAGGACCAGGTAGCATGGCCTGGCATGCTGGATTGTGCATGCAGGGTGGCTTGGGGCCCGATCCTGGCATGCAAAGATGTGTAGGGGAAGCATGGGACCCTGGAGCCCAGTCCTGGTGTACAAGGGGCCCAATCCTGGTATGGATGGGTCCCACAATCTGATCCCAATACATGGGGCCCAATCCTGCTGGGTGGGGGCAGTGCAAAGCCCAATCCTAGCACAAGTGACTGGTGCAAGGATTGATCCAACCCACAAACCAGGCTGCTGCAGAGCACTTAGGTGCCCTGCACATGAAAACAGAAACAGCTCAGGAGAGACCCCTAGCAGTGAGAAGGGGGAGGCGCAGCTGCCAGTCACCAGGGCAGCACAGGTGCTGGTTGCCGGGGCAACCAGCAAAACCCACTGACAGGAAGGGGCAGGGCTTGGCCCTTCTTAAGCCCAGGCAGGAGGCCAGGAGGGCAGTTCCCCTCCGGCAGCCAAGGAGGAAGGAGCTCGGCCAGTGCAGAGAGAGAACTGACTGCATGAGCATCCCCTGGTTGCTGCCATAGGTTGGAGTATTTTCCTGGTAGGGATCGAATGTTGTTTTGACTGGATGGTTTAGTTTTACGTTATGGCCCAGGGGCTTTGTGTTCTGTGTTTACTGTTTTAACCGGAGGATTGGGTGAGGCTATTAGGGGTTGGAGGAGGCCTCATAGGGACTCCACAGTAGTGTGGGGGTCCTGGTGCCAGAGAGGGCATAGCATTTGGGGTTCATTGGCCCCAGCCCCAGAGCTAGGGGGCAGTGAGAAGCCTCAGGGCAAGGGGGACAGTGAGAAGCACGGAGAGAGGGCCGCAAGGGGTGAGGAGCCCCAGAGTGAGGGGGGCAGTGAGGAGCCCCAGGGAGGTAAAGGAGAGGGCCAAATCACAGCAGGGCCCTGGTGAAAATCCTGTCGGTACCATCTGTAAGGCTTGGGCTGCAGTGGAGGGGAGGAAAAAGAGCTGCAGATAGCACCCCCTGGCACCGGGGCATATAAAGTGAGCAGCCTCCTGCTAACTACATCACTCAATCAATTAAGATCAAGCTATGGCAGGTGAGTAAGCAGGTGGATGGCCCATAACAGGAGAGCGGAGTCACCACTAGAAAGACTCCAGTAGCGATACTCCTGTCACACAGGCCCATGCCAGTCACCTGGCCTGTAGAAGATTGAACCCCCCTCGATCTGTCTGAGTATTTCCAACTTCTGCAAGTCAGAAAAGACTGAAGCAGGTGAGCCACTATAGAGTGCAGACGAACACAGGCAGCTTCATGCCTGTGTACATGTAGCTGCTAATGCCACACAGTGCTCTAGGGTACATCCGGAAGTTAAAAAACTCTTACCTCCAGCGAGGACACTGCTGTTCTGCCTTTGCATGTAGAGGCCAATATCTCTGAAGTCAAAATAATGAAAGAGCAAAGTCCCCCGTTGCTGCTGCTCAGCCCTCCCTGTGGAGAGACAGTGAGAAAGCTTTATCTGTGGACACTGAAGCAACACTCCCCAGTGCTATTTCACTTGGACACATAAAAGAAGCCTGATCCTGCTGGAATTAATCATGTGATTAAACTTTTAAGGATCAGGGCCCAGTTGCAGAAGGAACAAACAAGGCAAGAGATTTGGCCTTATTACAGAGACAGTGTAAACGTCACTTCTTCTGTGTTTTAACTGTGCACTTCAGTTTACTGAAACCTTTGTGCTTTCTTTCAGTTTAATTCTGATTTTCCTGAATCAGGACTCAGGACCTCTGGATGCCAACTAGGCCACAACCTGGTGTTCCACGAGAGATGCTCCACCCACCCTCTCTTGCTTGAAGGCACAATACTTGGAAATGCACCGATGTATCCACTCTGGCCACAACCCTACAGCGGCTCTTGCAACTTCTTGTTTAATGCAACCAAGATCAGCCGCAGGGGAAGGCCAGAGTGATTTCACTTCCCTTTGTTGTTGTTCAGTGCACATGCAGGGATGTGATAATTAGGCCTGTGTGAGTACACAGCTATTTGATCTGGCTTCGGATACAGCCATGCTGGATGCCAGGGATCTGATCCGGAGCTACAATTCGGTTTCCAGCTTTGATCCAGCCGAAGTGGCTCCGAAGCTTTGGAGCCACATTGGTGATCTGGCCATAGGGCATATTGGGGAATCAAAGAAATATATATATCTTTGTTGGTTTTTTTTCTGATGTGACTGAAACTTGCAGGAGTGGTAGCCTCTGCTGAGACCATGAAGTCTGCCAAGTTTCAAGAAGATTGGTGCAGGGGTTATAGAAATTTTATTGATTCCCCATTATAGCCTATGGCCGGATCTCCAAAGTGGCTCCGAAGCTTTTCCAAAGTGGTTCAGAAGCTCCGAACTGCTTCAGAAAGCCAAGCAAAGTCAGTGCTTCGATCCAGACATGTTGCTTTGGACACCAAAGTGTCCAAAGCTTCTCTGGATCTGAAGCGTGGTCCGAAGCCTTGCACAGCCCTAGTGATAATCTCTTCTTTTCTTTGTGCCTTCTTCTTCACTAAACAGTAGATAAAACAGCTTCCTCTGCTTTTTTATTTTGCAAGCTCTTTAAAGCAAGAGAGCCAGGTACTTTGTATGTGGAACAGGTTGCTGATTTCTCTAGACCTTACTGCAATGCATATCATGACAAAGAATTCCACCTAGGGCTTAATGCAGTTTTGGTTCAAACACAAGGCGAAACCCTGACCAACAAGGAAATAGTGCAAAATGTACCTGTACAGAGCGATTCCTGCACGACTCTATGGCTCCCTCAACTTCAGTGCTGCAGTTAAAGGTGGGGGGTTCTAATGTGGGAAATATAAGAGCAAAGGTTATAGCTTTTTGCATTGGCTCATCCTCGGGGGAATTCCCTTCCCTCCCCAGTCCTGATGATTTCTACCTGCATGTCAGTGCTTCAACGCCAACTCAAAGGCCACTACAAAGTTCCCATCCCCTTCTCTCTCTGCGTCACTTCATCTTTTTCCACTCTAAGTTTATATACTTCTTTCCCTCTCCCCCTTCTTTTCCTATGCATAAGCTTTATCTACTCTGCACATAGCATAGCTGTCAGCAGACACCTTTGCCTGCTGATGCAAAACTTACCTTGACTCATGGTCTTGTTCTGTATCCAGTTCCCAATGCCAGTTGAAGGGATACAGCCAGCTTTGCACTCACAGTGGTAATTGCCATTGGTGTTGGTGCACTAAGCTGACTGCCCACAGATGTTGGGAAATCTTTCACATTCATTAACATCTGGGAAGAGAATCAGGGTTCTTAAAACAAAGATTTAACCTATGTATTTCAACTCAAGTGTGAGCTGAAAGGATAAATTCCATTATCTGGCAGTAGGAGTAAGCTGCTATTTTTCTAGTAGTCCGCAATGCTAGGGGGAACATCTGGTCTGTCACCGGTACTCTCCATCTCAAGCCTTGATGCAAGGCTGTCTAGAGTGGTGGTTCTCAGCCAGGATGCCATGGCACCTTGGAGTCCCTTGAGATCCTTTTAAGGGTGCAAGATTAGCACTGTTAGGTTTGCAGACATTATTCACAAGATAAACCCAGAGATTGTAAACAGAAATTCATAGCTGTACAAGCAGTTGAGCTGTTGTGATATTTCTGAGTTCTTTGCAGCAGCGGAATTGCTCTAGTATTTTTCTGTAGTCAAAAAAACCAAGTGAAAATTAGGCATTGGCATCTTCTGAGATATGCCTTGAGTCTAACAAAGTTGAGGACCACTGGCCTAGACTGTGCTTTAGACATTTTGATGTAGTTCCTCACCTTGCTGTTTATATGACTGTTCCAAAAGAACCCTGATGCAACCCAACACATCTCACCCAAACTTACCACAGGTAAAGCAGGAGGGGCAATGGCAACCAACATCCTGCTGCTGTAAAACGTTCCTAATATATGCCCAAAAGCACTTGGGTTGAGGCCACACCCTCCAGTATGGAGAAAGGAAATCCCCCGCCGCCCCGTCCCTACCAATCTGAACAACAGATAAAACTCCTTCCTGGCCCCAAATGCAGTGTTGGTTTGACCCTGAGCAGAGGGGCAAGACTCTAGCCAGGAACCTCTGGCATTAAGTCCAAGCAGGAGCATTGGCACAGTCCAGTCCCCACCCCCACCTTGGCTGCATCCACCACCTAATCCCTTTGAGGAAGGCTAACAAACACTTTGACCCACATAACAGAAAGCAGGGAGAGGGGGCAACCAGCAAAGCCCAGAAGCATGTGAAATACCCATAATAAAACACAGGCGTCACTACCCCTGTATCAACCCTAGCCAGCAGCTGCCCAACCTCTTCATCAGCACCTCCAGTGATGGAGAGTCCACAATCTTGTGTCATACCAGCTCATGTCACACCAAAACAAGATGCATCCTTGACCAGATGATTCAGTACAGAAGAGAAATAGTAGAGCATCCGTACTCCTTATCCCTTACTTATTAACCCGGGGGTTAACCTGAATCTGGGTTTGATACTTGTTATTCACAATCCTGTCCTGATTTTGCCTCATCACTTTTGAAACTCCAGGGTGATGGCCACTGAGGCTAGCAAAGGGATTTCCCAGTTCTCCTTATCTACATGGAGGAGAAAAGTCAGAGCCATTCACAGGGCAGATAGTGAAGCTACTGGGAACAGTGACATTTCAGCACATCTCACTATCAGGACACTAGCAGGTAAGCTGGGTACCCATCTGCGTGGAAATGTGTTTTGTGGTGTCATTGACAATCTGTGGTCAGCAATGGTCAGCCATCATACTGCCCAATCATACTATCTACGTCAAGCAGGCCATTCTAGATTTACACTCCTATATCTAGGGGAGAGTCTAGTCCAAAGGGCTTTATTTTCTTTTGCCAGAACAAACCCCAGAGGACTGATCAGGACTGTCCTACCAGACAGAAGCATTTCCTGGCAAAGAGCAATTCTAATTTACAATTGATTCTCCAGGCAGAATGCAGGTCAGACCAAGGGGAGGGGATGGGGGTCCTTACCTCTGCAGCTGTTTAGATTTAAGTCTGTGAAATTCACTAGTCCAGGACAAGCCTCGTACCCTGGTGAACAGCTGGAGTAATAACGCCCAACCTCATTGTGGCAGCCTGCATGGTTTCCACAATCCATTCACCCAGGCGTTGCACACTCATCAATATCTGCAACACAGAAGATGGAATTGAAGTGTCCAGGGACCTGAGAAGTCCACAAAAAGGTCCCACAAAAAGGCTGTCACTCCAACACCTTCCCAGGGGAAAGTACCCTAGGTTGAAGGTAGGGAAACAAGTTGAAAATATCGGGGGGGGGGGTGTCCTGGGTGGCCAGAGGGCAGGATTCAGTCTCTCTGCTACAGCCAAGTATGGGTGTAGAGCAGGGAGTCTTTGCCTCGGCAAGTGTTGTCACTGGCCTCCATGAACATCTCTTTCCCAGGGTCAGACTTGGATCCTGATATACAACGGCAGTAGTAACTTCCAGAATTGTTGAAGCAGGCTGCTTTCTCCCCACAAACCACCTGCCAAGGTGTCTCACATTAGTTAATATCTGCAACATAAGAGAAGACCCCAGTTCCTTCCCATTGCCAAGAAAATCCATTGCAATTCATTCACTTGCACTGACAGGAGCTGGACCTCCAATGTCCAGAGAAAAAGCTCTGTTGACATTGCTGTGAAGTCACCTGATATCTCAGCCCTGGGTGTACCACACCCTAACAGCCCTGCTGCTGTCACAAACCCCAAACCTCTCCATACCTACAAATCCAGCCCTGAAGGTCTTCTTCCTGTTGCTGTCAGTTCCACCAAGCCTACACCAGTGACCTAGCAACACCACTGGATGTCTCCGTGAGACATCAAAGCAGGAGGAATTTATGCAAAGGACAGAAGCCAACTGGCAAACAGCTAGAATCGGTGAAGAACAGTTGCTCAGTTTTCTCTTCAGAAACCAAGATTCACCTCTCTCCACATATGCAAGCCAAAGGCACAGATGCTCTAACCCACTTCTCCATTCAGGTGCACAGGTTCATAGCAGATGGTTTTTTCAGTGTGGGGCTCTTATAGCATTGTGCCCACAGCGGCTGGAGCCCAGCACCAGTAATTGCAGAAATCAGCAGACACGACTGGCACTGTTGGCAGCGGAGGTGGGAGAGGGGGCAGTGCTGACCAGGCTGGCAAGCAACGACTGCCTGCAGGCGCCACCAACAGTGTGCAGGGGGTGCACCGCCACACCCAGGGCATGCACGTGAGTACATGCACTCGCATGCACCCCTGCCATGTCACCCCGTATGGCATGTTGCCAGGTGGGAAACTTACCCATGTTGGCTGTCTGTTGGATGCACTCTGGTAGCCATGAGAGGAACCATCCAAGGAAGAAAATCACTTGAGAGAGGAAATACCAATATTTACTTTTGAAATGGTACACAGTCCTTTGGTTCTGTCCATAAACTAGAATTTGTTCTTATTTATCCTACTAGCCAATTGCCAGTCACGAATGATGGATTTCAGAGGAGTGTTTACATGGCCGGCCCCTAAGGGTGGCCCTGCCCCTGCCCATTCTGTTGCCCCTTGCTGCCAAGCCACAGCCCCACAGCCCTGCTGCTGCCCCTCACTCCCAACCCACTGACCGCAGCCCTGCCAGTGCCGCTCACTCACCAAGCTGCAGTACCCTGCCCCCCTGGGCCTTGTTGGTGCCCCTCACTCCTCACCCACAGCTCCCTGGCACTGACAGTGCCTCCCCACATTCCCAACTCACAGTCCCCCACCCTGGTGCCCCATACTGCCAACCCACAGGCCCCACAGCCCTGTTGCTGCCCGTTGCTCCCAACCCACTAACCCCAGCCCTGCCAATGCCCCTCACTCCCCAGACTGCAGTACCCTGCCCCTGGGCCATGATGGTGCACCTCACTCCCAACCCACAGCCCCCTGGCACTGAAAGTGCCTCCCACATTCCCAACCCACAGTCCCCTGCCCCAACCCTGGTGCCCTTCACTCCCAACCCATAGCCCCCTGCCCCCCCAGCTCTGCCAGAGGGCCACCAGCTGTCTCCATCCTGCCCTGGCCGGAGCGCGGTGTCTCCGATTCATGCAGGCAGCAGTGGAGCATGTCTGACTCAGTCCAGGCTGGAGGGAAGAGGAGGGGGCCTGTGGCACACCAGCACTGGGATAGACCTGCAGTGCCCTGTGGGCAACCTGGCCATGATTCCTTCCACCTCCTCCCCATCTCCCCTGTTCCCCCCAGGCAGCATCTAGTGGCTGCTCAGCCCCTCTGCACTGGCATCTGTGCTGCTGCCCAGCCATGGAGCTCCCCGCTGCCCTCGCCCCCACCCCTTTATCTCACTGGAGGGGCAGGCAACCCTTCCCCACCCCCTGCCCTGTCACACCTGCAGCCCCTGCTCCCCCTGCCCTGACCAAATGTCCAGGATTTTGCTGTGCTTGGGGGATGGGAGCAGGGGGAGGCACTCGCAGCCAACAGGAGCACCATTTGGGTCTTCCACCTCCGCAGCTCCAGGCAGATCCCTGTGTGCTCCCTGCTGCCTCTGATCACCCTCCCCCTGTTTCCACCAGTGCAGCAAAGGGAAATCCCAGACATGTGGGCAGATTTTAAAAAACCTGCAACAAATAAAAATGATGCACTACTATTCATTCCTACCAGGGGATATGACTTATGAGGAAAGACTGAGGGAACGGGGCTTATTTAGTCTAGAGAAGAGGAGACTAAGGAGGGATTTAATAGCAGCTTTCAGCTACCTGAAAGGGGGTTCAAAAGAGGATGGAGCTGGACTGTTCTCAGTGGTGACAGATGACAGAAAAAGGAGTCACTATCTGAAGTTCTTATTTATGTCTATGAAGTTGCAGCAAGGGAAGTTTAGGTTAGATATTAGGAAGAATTTTCTCACTAGGAGGGTAGGAAAACACTGGAACAGGTTACCCAAAGAAGTTGTGGAATCTCCATCTTGGAGGTTTTCAAAACCTAGTTAGACAAAGTCTTGTCTGGGATGATCTAGGTGAGGCTGGTCCTGCTTTGAGCAGGGGGTTGGACTACATGTGACCTCCTGAGGTCCCTTCCAACCCTAACTTTCTATGATTCTCTTGTCACTGCAGTGTCCAGCAATGCCAATTTTATAGTCCTACAGACATCTGGCTTAATGAGCCAACAGCAAAGCTAACTGCACTTTATCTTGCATTAGCAGATGTATGATAAATAGATCCAAGGAAGTGATACTTCCCCTCTATGTGGCATTGGTCAGACTGCAGTTGGAGTACTGGATCCAGTTTTGGGCACCGTACTTCAAGAAGGATGTTGATAGACTGGAGAGGGTGCAGAGAAGGGCCACTTCTATGGTTACAAGCCTTAGAAGGAGAGACTGAGGAACCTGGACCCCTTCAGCCTCCACAAGAGAAGGCTGAGAGGTGATCTTGTGGCCACCTACAAATTCATTAGGGGGACACAGCAAGGGTTCAGAGATGCTCTGTTCACCAGGGTGCCTCTTGGGGTAACAAGGAACAATGGTCACAAACGGACAGAGAGCAGATTTAGGATAGATATCAGAAAAAACTTCTTCACAGTAAGGGTGGCCAAAATTTGGAATGGGCTTCCAAGGGAGGTGGTGCTCTCCCCTACCTTGGGGGTCTTTAAGAGAAGGCTAGATAGGCACCTGACTGGGGTCATCTGACCCCAGCACTCTTTCCTGCCTAGGCAGGGGGTTGGACTCGATCATCTGTTGAGGTCCCTTCTGACCCTACCAGCTATGAATCCATGAATATGGAATTAGTCCAATAAAAAGATATCAGCCTAAGAAATTCTTGACTCTTGGTTAGTCATGGATAGAATTCGGTATGTTGATTTTCCTAGCAATTCTGCTATACTACTTAAATGCATTTCTGCTATGATGTACAAATGGCTGTAATCTCTTTGACCCAGGAACATGTTTTCTGAGTACCTTACCTTAGTGAAAATGTAGGTCAGCATCCACAGAAGAACATGATTACTTATTGATGAGCCCATGCAGTCAGTCTCAGCTACAGATATAGTCCACATCTCAGCTAGTGTCTTTGAGAGCAGCTGAAAAATCAGTTTTGTTCCTGATGGCAGAACAGTGATAGATTTAGCCCAACCAATGTCTCTCACTAAGAAGAGATCCCTGTTGATGATCCTCTAATGTAGCGTCTTAAAGTAAGCAAATCTTTTGGATTTGTCCCCTTTCAACCCTCCTTTAGGGCTACTTTTGAACTCAAAGTGAAGAGAAGCAAAGAAAAAATTGCTTACAGGCAACCCCCGCTTAGCACTATTTCGCTATATCACTTGTTTTAAATTGATACCTGTTTTCACTTAGCACTCAGGAAGTTTTTCTATAACACTTGTGATTGCCATCTTGGGTCATTAAAAATAACTGTGGTCATCATTTTGGGTCATCATGTACTTCATACGAGTTTCACTTAACGCTTGTTTCGCTTAACACTCGATTTTCTCGGAACCAATTAAGAGCACTAAGCAGGGGTCACCTGTATTCTCCCTTTTGCAGTGATAATTTCCACAGGTCTTACTGGACACTGTCTTCTTGTAACCCTCTTCCAGAAGAACAGTTCTGGACCAATCAGGGGCAAACATGCTTTTTACATCACGCATTCATTATCCATTCAGAAACACTGCACATTCTTCCTGGGGTTTTGCATATTTAAAAACCATTTCTTGTCAATAAATTCCTTTTTCTTTGGGGCCCTAAGCAGAGCTCTTGACAGTAAATACTGAACTGGGATATTTCTTCATCTGCTTTACTTTGTCTTTTGTCCCTTGAAATAGAACTTATTTCTCAGTAACTGGAATTTTGTAAAATGTATTGTCTAGAAGCACAATTTCAATGTGACTGTAGTACTTGCACTCCCAACACATGAGCTTTGAGACTTTTTGCCTAGTTTTCTTAGTAGAGAAAGTAGAGGTCCCCCCTCCCATGTTCTTCCCACTCCTTAATCTGAGAATGCCAGATTGTCAAGGACTCTGAGGAAGGGGAGAGAGAGGGAGGGAGGTGAGATTCATATATGGATAACACATCCCAAAGAATGTGTTACTAGTAATGTCTCTTTGTCAACTTGCTCATATGCATCACCTTGAGTGACTCTGAAACAGGAACCACAAAACCTAGAAGTAGGTCCCAGAGTCCAAGGCAGACAGTGACTGAAGGCTTGCTTTACCAAAATTACTGTCTAGTCTGGACCATGACAGCAGACCATTTGATAAAACAGTGTGACTCAAGGGACATGCCTTCCAGTTGCTGGGTATCGAGGCAAAGAAAATCCATCATCATCACCTGAGCTCTGATGAAAGAAGCTCCATCACTGCCAGGTCCATTTTAGCAATCCCAAAGCCCATCCAGTATCTGATTGAACTGTCTGTAGGCTGAAATTGTTCTGTAGAATCTTCCAGTCCAAGAAATGTTATGAATGGCTTAGCTCTGTGCCAGTATCTAGCCAAGGCTCTTTTTATGGCCACCATGAACAGTTATGCCGGCTTGGATAGAAATCCAGTGTGAGTATATCATACATGTCTGGATGTCTCATCCCTGGTGATTGCTATCAAGAAAGCCAACTTCAAAAACAGGCCTTTGGCACAAACAACAGCTCCATCAAGGATACAAGGACTGGAGCCAGATCTCATCAGGAAACAACATTCCGCAGCAGAGGGAACACGTCTGAGGGGCATTAGCAGTGGTGAATGAGATAAGACAGCCTGACCTTCATCCAAGGGGCCATGGGCAGAGTTGGCAGTCAGCTGACCATTAAGATAGGTTACTAAGCTTCAGCACTAGAAGGCAGTGTGGGGTAGCTGGTATAGAAGCCTCATAAGGGAAGAGTAATCCTTGCACAATACCAGAATAAAAAATGTAGCCCAGTTAGCTTGGTAAATTCATCACATTGAGACTTCTTTGCTAGGAATGAGAATATCTCAAGCAGCAGATGAGAAGGCTGGCTGCAGGATTGCTGTGGGCAGTCATGGGAAAAGTTTATGAAAAGTGTAACTACTTAAAGTTAAAAGTTCATAGCATTTAAAATTAACATGAGTTAAATTAAAAGTTAATTATTTCTACTTTCAACTAGTTAAAAGGTAAGGTAAAAAGAGAGTAACTAGTTAAAAGTTAAGTTGATTTGTGAGAAATGAATGAAACACCGTGACTTGCTTCTTAGCATCATTTTTCATTTTCAAATGCAATGAGTGGGCACAGAAGCACGCTAATTTACTCAGAACTCACCCTGCTTTACCTGAAAACAATGTTATACTTGTCATACAGTTTTCACAATAACAATTTACCAATACATATGTAAGGTTAGATCCTTCTCACCCTCTCCATGTGAAGTACTTTGTAAAAGTCAATGCATCACGTAGGTATACCAGAATAACAGTAAGGAGAAATTCATAGCCAGGTGACAAATTAAAGCTCCTGAATCTGGGAATCAGTGGAAGACTTCTGGCACTCTCTACCAACATCTGTAAGGACTTTGCATCATTTAGCCACTTTTCAGGCCAGCGGTAATGGCCTAGTGACATCATTCTGAGCTGCAACACCAAGGCAGAGGAAACTTGTGACAAATATGAAAGGCAACTAGCAAGAAACAGAACCACTGAAACAGGGGTGCAATGAGAGGATTAAAGGACAAATTAATTCAGAGAAGACAGATTTTCAGCAGGTGTAAGTGGCCATCACTCTGTTGTCATTAATGGAGCAGCTCTGATTTGAACCAGTTTAGGAATCTAAACCATACTCCTTTCCAGTTCAGCAGCTCAAATTATAGCGGTGCAAATTTGAGCCGGGGCTTTTTGCCCCAGGACATGCACTCAGACATGTGCTTTGTTGTGGAGCAAATTGTGCCATTTGGGGCAAAATAACCCTGCCTGGCTCTTCCCAGATCTGCAGCCAGGGGGAGCTAGAGCCCAGGACCAGCACCTGTGCAGTGCCCAGCAGTATAAAAAGCTGCCCTGTTCTGGTCCCATCAGTACAAAAAGCTGCCCTGGCAAAGAGCTCAGGGCTACTTGCTCTCAGGAGCTTCTGGGGCAGGGTCACTTGGTACCTGGGGACACTATCCCATATGCCAGCTGGACTGCTGCAGCAGTATCCCAAATCCATTTTTAAAAATACCCCAACATTCATGTTCTTCCACAATTAAAACAAAAGACCACTCTACACACACATATATATTTAGAAGGAGAGAGAAAGAGAGAGAGCAATCAGTTAATGTTTTATTGGTATATTTACAATCTTAAAGCAATATGGAAGCCTACCAGCGTCTCTATCATCATGATAAAATAAATTCTAAATACCGATATGTGTTGATGTGTAATTTTGGTTTTCTTCACACATGATGGGTATGTGATGTTTGCAGGAAGGGGGTAGGAAGGAGTGTGGGGAAAGACAGGTGGGTGGGTGTGGAGGGATGTGGGTTGGTGTGTGGGTAAGGGTGGGGTGATTGCTGGGGGGACTATGGGTGTGGGGGACCTTGTGGGGGGATTTGGGGCCCTGTGGGGGGGCATTCTATGTGCTGGGGGGGCTGCTGAGGAGGGGTAGGTCCCCAGGCCACCACAGGTTCCAGCCCCCCCCAGAACATGGAATGCCCCCCCACAGGGACCAAGCCCCCCCACCCAGGGTCCCAGCTCCCCCTGGAGGGCCACAGCCCCCTCACCCAGGGCCCATAACTTACCTTTAGCAGCAGCAGCAGGGGTGGGGTGCTCTGAGTCATGGCGGCAGGACCCGGCATGGCACGCTGCTCCGAGGCCCTGGCGCTGCTCCAAGGGTGGCAGGACCCAGCTGGGCAGTGAACAGCAGAGCCTGGGGGGCTTGTGGGGGGAGGGGCCAGGCAGGGTAGGGATTAGGGGGCTGGGGGAGTGGGCAGGGCTGGCAGGGGTCCACCCCCAAGGTCCCCTCTCCTCTCCTCCAGCCCACCTGACCCCTTACTCACCAGCACTGGAGCCGTGGTGCTTAACACATGGCCTGGCCATCTGTGCCTTTCAGCACCAGAGTGAGGCCAACCATGGAGATGCTCTGGCAGCCAGAGCATCTCCCTGGAGGACCCAGCCTCCAGTTGCCTCAGGGCACAATCCAGGACTGTGCCCTGCCCTGCTTTTTTTGCTTCATTTTTTTTAGACCCCTGGATATCCAGGGGTCTAATTTTCTCCCCATGCTGCAAACTTGCAATGCAGGGAACAGTTTTTCATTCCTGCATGTGCCTCTTGCCCCGCCTCAAACAGATTTGAGGTGGGGCAAGAGGCACGTGCATGCTTGTCTGTATGCGCCCACTGTGTTTACTGGGAGGGGTTGAATTTTTGTTTCTGATCCTAAAGGCAATCAGCAGAAAGATGACCAGAAACTCCATACATAGACATATTCTTCTTTTGCCACATTCATGGGGATATCAACTGCTTAAATCTACATGCCACATATGATGATTATTACTCCAATAATACCCTTATCCTATCACACTTTGCTGGGATCATTTGATCTCAGCAGTATTCCTGCCTAGAGCGTGGGGGAGCAGGGGGGAATGATTCTACATTATCCTTTCATAAATTTGTTGAGTATCTTTTTGAAGACATAGAGGTCCCTCCTCCCCACAACTTTTCTGGAAGGACTATTGCAAAACATTGTGCCTCAAATACTAATTAGAACATTGCTTCTAATTTCCGGTCTAAAGTTGATCAGGGCCAGTTTGCATGCACTTGATCTTGTGTCAACATTATTTTTTAACCTACACAGGTCTTCTCCCTCTCTCCTGTATTCAGCTTGGAAATGTTATTAGTAACCCTACCCCCCTTTTCAGCCTTTGTTTAGCCAAACTCAACAAGTGCAGTTCTTTTAATCTCTCATTAAATAGGTTTTCCATTTCTCTAGGTATTGTAGGAGCATTTTTTTGGACGTGTTCCAGTTAAACTGGCATTTTGAACATAGCTGGCCAAAACTGTGCACAGTATTCGAAATGGGGTTTTATCAATGCCTTGTCAATAATGCTAATGCTTTGCTGTTTCTACTGAAAAATATCCCAAACATCTCCTACTAATGCATTTGCTTTCTTCAATGTAGTCTTGTACACTAGTTGAGCCCTACGTCACAACATGAAATACACTCAAAGGAGGGAAGAAGTTGTGGCCAGATTGATCTTAGGGATAGGAAGAGGAAGTTTAACAGAACAAGGAAGTTTGTTGCGATTCCTCTTCTCAAAACTAAATTAAGGAAAGCAAACTCAGCTACAATGCAGGGGTGGGTATAGGACCAAACCTGAGAGACAACAAAGTTGACTTAAAAGTAAATAATAAAGTTGGGACCAAAGAGTCCAAAAGGTTCCTGGTAATAACAAAGACTAAGGATAATGTGGCACAGGTGTCAACATTTGTTAGGTAAATGCAAAATATAAATAGAATTGCTTACTCCAGCTATAAGGGGAAGTTTGAAAATCTTTACAGTTTGAATTAGGCTCAAGGGATGCAAGTAATTGTGAGTTATGCCTTTGCCTTATTACAAGGATTCAGGGCTAACATCTTGTGAGTCTTTGGACAGGCAGGTTCAGAAATAGTTACTGCACAGGTAACAAGCCTGACTGAGCTTTTGCCACTGAACCAGCCTGTGTGGCTTTTCTTTTGAATTAGCAAAGACAATGCCCTGACCAGTGCTCAGACATAAAGAGCTACACTGATGAAAACTGAATGCAGAGGAACAACTCATGGGAAACACCAGGACCAGGCTGAAGCAAAACTCAGATACCAATGTGTAGTGAGGCTCCACTCTTGGCCATGGCTCAGCTACCATAGACCAGGCATCACCATTTTAACTCTGTTGCCATTTTCCTGGAAAAATTTCTCCCCAACACTAAAATTGTGGACAGTTAATGCAATCTGCAGCTGTCTACAGGAAGCAATGAGCAGGCTCACTCCCCCACACTGATGCTACCCAGTTACTTACTACAAGAAAAAATCTTTTATTTTCTTCTCCATTCTGCTTCTTAGTTTCATAGTTAGTAGGGTTGGAAGGGACCTGAGCAGATCATCAAGTCTGACCCCCTGCCATGGGCAGGAAACGATGCTGGGGTCAAATGACCACAGCAAGGTGTTTATCTAGCCTTCTTTTGAAGACCCTCAGGGTAGGAGCCAGCATCACTTCGCTTGGAAATTGGTTCCAGCTCCTAGCCACCCTGACTTTGAAGTAGTGCCTCCTGATGTCTAGTCTGAATCTACTCTCCGTCAACTTAAGGTCATTATTCCTTGTTACTCCCAGTAGTGCTCAGGGGAACAGGGACTCTCCCATTGCCTGCTGGTCCCCCTTGGCCAGTTTATAGATGGTCACCAGATCCCCTCTCAGCCTTCTCTTGTGGAGGCTGAACAGGTTCAGATCTCGTAGCCTCTCCTTGTAGGACCTGCCCTGCTGCCCCCAATCATGCGAGTGGCCCTCCTCTGTGTATTATAGCTCAGGGCATGTTGCATGCAAAAAATAAGGCAACGGGCTAGGAAAAGCTGGGATAATTGAGAAACAGAAAGAGGTTTATACAGCGTGTGATGCACAGTAGTTGTGATAACAGCACAGGGTGCCTGAGAAAGATGTAGTAGTGGGAACTGACTGGGCTTTAGGTTTCCTTCCTTTTGCAAGTTTTTCCCTTGCGTGCTTGATATGCAATTTAGGAACTAGTTGGCGGGGGAAGTGCAATTGCCCATGGAGAAGGATTCATTCAGCAGATACAAGATCTTTCACCATACAAAGAACACTGTTGGGCAAAAGAGCTGCCCAGTGAAGGGGTATGGACTATGAAACAGGGCTGTTGGAGCTCTCTAGTACTACAACCAGATGGTGCTGAGACCCATGCATCCTCCTTGCCCACAAACTCTGCTAAATTATACACTCTCATCCCGGGAGACCTCAGTAAAGCCTGCTCCATGCACCACAGCATGAGCATCACAGCCATGACTTCACTATTCGTGCCGGTTCAGAAAAGGCTTGTCCAGAAAGAAAGTGAAAAAAGTGAGCCATTTCTGGGGACAGGAGACAGAATGGCCTGTGAGTGAAGTTCAGAGGTTCAAGCACCATGTCCCATGTGTCTCCCAAGTGATGTTGCTATTCCACAGATTGTGGAAGGGGAAGCCTTTATAACAGGAGTGTAAAACTTGCCCTGCCACCTGTCACAGTGCACTCAGGTGCCCTGCGCCTGAAAGCGGATACGGCTCAGGAGAGACCTCTAGTGGCAGGAAGGGGGAGGCTCAGCTGCCAGTCACCAGGGCTGCACAGGTGCTGGTTGCCGAGGCAACCAGTAAAACCAGCTGACAGGAAGGGGCAGGGCTTAGCCCTTCTTAAGCCCAGGTAGGAGACCAGTTCCTCTCCTGCAGCCGTGGGAATAGGAACTCAGCTAGGACAGGTCGAGGGAACTCTGGCGGTGTGAACATCCTCTGGTTGCTGCTGGGGTTGGGGAGCCCTCCCTCCCTCTCTCCCTCACTCTCTAGTAGGGAGTGAATCTGGTTTGACCAGATGGTCTAGTTTTATGTTGTAGCCCAGGGGCTTTGTGTTTTCATGTTCATTTTTTGACTGGAGGACCGGGTGAGGCTATTAGGGGATGGAGGAGGCCTCATAGGGACTCCCCAGTAGCGGGGGGGGGGGGGTGTTCCTGGTGCTGGAGAGGGTGCAGCATTTGCAGGGTGCATTGGCTCCAGCCCCAGAGTGAGAGGGGGGCAGCGAGGAGCCCCAGAGTGAGAGGAGGCAACCAGGAGCCCCAGGAGTAAGGAGGAGGGCCAAGACATAACAGGACACAGGTCAAACCATGTCAACGCCATCTGCGAGGCTTGGGCTGCGATGTAGGAGAGGAAAAGGAGCCGCAGGTAGCGCCCCCTGTCACCGGGGTGCGGAAAATGGGCAGCCTCCCGCTGATTACAACAATCTACTAATCAAGTAAGATCAAGGTGTGGCAAGAGAGTAAGCAGGCAGTTGGCCCATTACAGGAGCGGGGAGCCACCCCCGGAAAGGCTCCAATATTGACACTCCTGTCACACCACCCCAGGCCAGATCTGGACCACAGGGCTTCTTGTAGGCTGGATCCAGCCTGGGGCACAAGGAGGCAGCAGCTCCAGCTCCAACCCGGGGTATGTGGCAGCCGCCTCAGACCCTGCGCCTGAGCTGAAGCTGCCACTACTGCAGCGTGCCACATGATGTGGCAGCAGTTCTACTTCTGGCACAGGATACAGGGTATGGGTCAGGGGCTCCAGAATGGGGCAACAATGGGGTCAGAGACTAAGGAGCTAGAGCTATGGCACTGGGGATGGGCAAAACAACTGGAAGCTGACTTGGGCAGTATCAACCATTGCCTGTTCTCCTGCTGCTGACTGCCATGTCCTTGGGCCCCAGATTCTGTGGCAGGCCCTCCCTGCAACTTCCAGATAGACAGAGCAGCTCTGTGGGATGAATCCAGCCCACAGGCCATATCTTTGATACCCATCTTTACATGGTGAAATCAAGTGATGCTCACTCAGGGCCCTGGTATGAGCTGAAGCTGAGGCAGGCCTGGAACCTGCTGTTACTACCTTATTGCTACATAACCTATCCCTCCATCATGGATGCCAGGAAATAGCTGATGTTCCTGGGCCCTTGTCCACAGCATTGGCTTTTTCCTTCTAAAGAAGTTCCCGTTCTTTTTTCATTGTCATAATGTACCACGACTAATGACTTAACATGGATATCATTTAGTGTGTTATGGCTTAATATTCTATAACTAGTAGGGGTGTGTAAAGCGGGCTGTATTCAATTCGGATTCGGCTTGATTCAGGGACAGTGATTCAATTTGCTGATTTGGATCACTGTCCTGATTTGATCTGGCCAAATCTGAATATGAAGATTTGATTCTGATTCAGAGAATCAGCGATTTGGCCTTAAACACAGCTTTAAATGTTTTTTCTACATACCTCAAGGTACCAGGTGCAGCTTGTGAATGCTGCGATGCTGGGGTGGATGGAGCATCGCGCAGGAGTGCAGTGGGGCCCCCTGCATGCTCGATGGCGGACCCAGAAGTGGACTGGAAGTCTACCCCAGCATCTCAGCATTCATGAGCCATGCCTGGTACTGTGAGGTATGTAGAAAAAATATATAAAGCTGTGTCTATGTACAAATCATTGAATCTCTCGGAATTGAATTGGAGGCTTCTGATTCAATTCAGAGAGATTAATGGGCCTCCTGATTTGATTCGAATTCAGAGATTTGGCCACTGAATTGGGCTCAATCTCCTCTGAATCAAATCAGTGACCAAAGCTTTGCACAGCCCTAATAACTAGTAAAAGATGCTAAAGGTCATGTCGTAACAATCTTACCCTCCTGCCCTCACAGTACTAGTTTATACCGGGGGAATTTTAAGAAAGGATTTGATTTTTTTGATAGTTTTGTTTTCTTGGGTCATGGCAGGTTGATTTTTTGGGAGGGATTGTCAGTGGCCTTGCTTGAGAGACCTGCATTTTTGGAGGGGTTTTCAGGCAGAGAGAAGAACATACTTATGAAGCATGAGAAGGATGCCTTATGCCACTTCCTTCTACATGACCAGAGTGGCAGCACATGGAGGGGCTACACAGGGGAGCTGCCTGCTGCTGCAAGCTCTGTGCTTTGTCACACTTCCCCTGTGTGCACACGAGCAGTGTGGGCAGCACGCAAGGTTGTGCCCCTTGCTGCTGCCCCTGCCTGCAGGGGAAGTGTGGCCAGGGCAGCGGGGAGCTCAGAGTGGCAGACAGCTTTCTGTATCTGCCCGCTGTGCCCTGGCACGTTGAGTTTCACGCGCTGCTCTGCAGTTAGGCAGCACAGTGGGAAGCATCACTGGTATCTGCTGCCTCCCCAGAGCCCGGGGCTGGATCTGGGAGGCAGCTGGGGCCGGGGTGGGGGGGCAGCAGCTGTTTGCAGTCTCCCGGCTGCAGCTGGCTCAGGTTCTGGGTAGTTGCTGATAGCCTTGGAGCCTGGGCTGGGGGGCAGGGTCTTTGGGTGGGGGGGCAAGGGGCATGAGCAGGGTTGGGGGCAGGGGCTTTGGCTGGGGGCCAGGTGCATGAGCAGGGCTAGGGGGCAGGGGCACGAGCAGGGCTGGGGAGCTGTTGTGGGGGGGACCTGCACAAAACAAATACACAAGATCAAAGGGAGTATCAAGTTTTATTTATTGTCACCAGGTTTACAATTTTTAGACAATCTGGTATTTACCATAAAAAAGGGAAACCTTTATGATTATTAACTATACTAATATGAAGTTCATCCTGCTATGTACCCCCTGCCCTCACTTTGTTTTTCTGGCATGTCAGCACTCTAGCAGCTTCCAAGGTAGGCATTGTGGGTTTTTCTGGCACTCCAGCCAAAAAACGTTGCCTACCCCCCGGTCTACACAGTCTCAAGTGGCAGTGCTGGTAATGTCACTGCTAGATGTCTATTGGTACTCGTATTATCCTTAGATTAATAATACTGAAAAAGTAATTGAGAATGAGCATGATAATTAGCTCACCTTTAGCATTGCATGTATAAAAATAAGCATCTTTCTGCTGCGACACACACGATTTCTAAACAGAGACAAAGAGGGGTCGTATGGTGTGAATACAGCAGCAACTAAACATGCACTTGAAATAATGATTTTGAATTTGAAAAATGTATATTTCATTTTAATATTAACATGCTAGTATTTATCAATAATTAGAATGTTTCTGTCTATGGTCAGGGTAAGAACTGTCTATGCTGTGTATGTGTGTGCCCTACTTCCAGGGCTGACTGTTGCAATGTTCCCTTTTTCCTATTTTGTTTATTCAGGGGGATACAGGGGGGCACCTCATGATATGAATCACAAGACTGGTGACAGCCATCCTGAGGCGTGAATGACAAAGACTAGTGTCTTGTGTCTGAGGGCACTTATGTAATGTACCATAATTTGGACAGGGTAATCAAACTGACACAGCAGGAACCCAGAAATCTGTGAGATGCCTTTCAATTGCCCACTGTTCCACTGTTCACATCAGGCATGGGCACCCGCTCGTGGTCCTACCGTACCCACTCCACAGGTGCTATGGATAAGCCCACCCCCTATACTTCTGGTACACACAACTGTGACCATGGTACCACACCACTGCTTTGTCAGCACAGCACCATTGCAAATGCTGAGGACACTGTGGCCGTGTCCAGAAAAGGGTGCATGGGCCTCTTGCCCCATCTCAAACCCCTTTGAGATGGGGCAAGAGGCACATGCGTGAATGAAAAAAGGTTCACCGTGCTGCAAACCAGGGCTCCAGTGCTGGTAAGTAAGGGGTCAGGGGGGCTGAAGGAGGGGGGGGGGATTATGGGGGGACCCCCACTGGCCCCACCCACTCCCCCAGCCCCTGATCCCCGCAGTGCCCAACCCCACCCCCTGCCTGCCCCCCCAAGGCCCCTGATCCCGGCAGTGCCTGGCCCCATGTCCCCCCAGCCCCTCCGACCCTTCCGACCCCCACCTACCACCCAAGGCCCCTGATCCCTGCAATGCTTGCCCCAGCCCCCCCAGCACCCTGATCACCACAGTGCCTGGCTCCATCCCCCGCCTACCCTCAAGCCCCCTGATCCCTGACCTGCCCAGCCCCATCCCTCCCAGCCCCCTGAGGCCTCCACTTCCTGCCCCCGCACCCCAGTATGCTCACTTAAAACAAAGAAACAAACAAACAACCCCCCCCCACCCCCCAGCACTTACCAGCAGCTCCAACTGCCCTCAGGATCACTTGGGGCCTTGCCTGCAAAGCAGGGGGCAGAGGGACAGCCCCAGCGGCCCCAGCCCAGGCCCTCCTGCCCTGTGCTGTCTGGGGGCTCTGCCAGGGGGCCCTGGAACCCCCCACCCCTGCTCCTGAGCTAAGTAGAGGCTTTTCCCCAGTTTTTATTCTGTTTTTTTTCTGGCTTCTTTTTTAAGTGCTGGTGCCTGGGGTGGGGGGGCAGCCATCGGGTCCTTGGGGTGCAAATGTGGGGTGGAGCCAGGGCGGAACAGCCATTGGGGGGGTCTGGGGGAGAGGGGGGTGGAGCTGGGTGGGGCAGCCATCGGGGGGGCTGCAGCAGCAGGCAGGGATGGGGCCAGGTGGGGCAACTATTGGGGGGCTGGAATGGGGCATGTGAGCCTTGTAGGGGGTAGCCTCTGTGGGGGCCATTTGGCCCCTGTTGGATGGCCATAACCCCTGTGTGGCCATAGCCCCCCAATAGCCAGTGCTTTGACACTGTAGATATATCAATAAAACATTGCCTAACTGATCGCTGTCTCTCTGGCTCACTTCCTCTCTCTCTGTTTATAGTGGTCTTTTGTTTTAACTGTGGAGGAACATGGATTTTGGGGTATTTTAGAGAATGACTTTGGGATTTTTTTTACCAGGAATTTTTCAGTTTTCCAATAGGGAACACCTGAATTCCTGCTAGGCAGGCCAGTGGCATGACCTTGCCTGCTCCGAGCTGGCACCTTGGACCCAGCGGCTGTGGCTGACCACCTGGCCAAGTGGGGCCAGGAGGACATGCTTTGACAGTACAAAGCAGGCCACCACACTCGGAACATCTTCCGGGAGATAGTTGCCCAGGTGGCCAGGAAGGGGGCACACGTGGCAGTAGTGCTGCACAGAGGCCAACCCTACAGCCACACCTCACTGGCAGCTGGCCCAGAGGGGAGATGCCTCATCCCGCTCTGGCAGGTGCGCAGCAGGTCACAGCCAGGCAGCAGCCCCCACTGCCAGACTGCTGCAGTGGGTAGGGGGCGCAGGGAACTCTCGGGGCTGCTTCAGCAGTCCAGCTGGCACAAGGGGCAGTGTCCCCAGGTACCAAATGCCTGGACCTTTTTCCAGAAGTATACCCAGATGGCCACAAATGAACTGTGCCGCTGTATCTGAGAGCTGGAGGAAGATGTGGTGGAGCTCGAGGCCGCCCTGCTGGCTGCTGGCAGTGATGTGGTGCTGCACAAGAGCCTCTGATTCTGCAGGAAATCCTGTGTGACTTGGCAGAGAGCACGGCCTGCAGAGCAAGGATCTGCGCCTGCTGCCAAGAGCTGGCAAAAACCAATGCCCCAACCCACTTCAACCTGGACCGGCGGTGGGCAGTGAACAAAGTCTTAGATCACCTCAAGACCCACCCCCCACAAGGTCCCCCACAACCAGTCCCCCAGCAATCACCCCACTCCTACCCACACACCAACCCACATCTGTCCACACACACTCACACACCTTCCCCCACACCCCTTCCCACCCCCTTCCTGCAAACACCCCATCTACCCATCACATACCCATCATATGTGGAGAAAACCAAAAGTATGCATCAACACATATGTATTTCAAATTTATTTTATCATAATGATAGAGACACTGGTAGGCTTCCATATTGCTTTAACATTGTACAAATACCAATAAAGCATTGCCCAACTGATTGCTGTCTGTCTGTCTCTCTCTCTAGATATATATATGTATGTGTGTGTGTATAGAGTGGTCTTTTGTTTTAATTGTGGAAGAACGTGGATTTGGGGGTATTTTTAAAAATGGATTTGGGATGCTGCTGCAGCAGTCCAGCTGGCACCAGGGGCAGTGTCCCCAGGTACCAAGTGGCCGGGCCCCAGAAGCTCTTGAGAGCAAGTAGCCCTAAGCTGCTTGCCAGGACAGCTTTTTGTATGGATGGGGCCAGGACAGGGCAGCTTTTTATACTGCTGGGGACAGCACAGGTGCTGGCCCTGGGCGCTAGCTTTTCCCTAGCTGCAGATCCAGGAAGAGCCAGGCAGGGTTATTTGGGCCCGAGTGGCACAATTTGCTCCACAACAAAGGGCATGTCTGAGCATGTGTGCTGAGGCAAAAGCCCCACCTCAAATTTGCACCGCTTCTATTTGAGTTGCTGCAAGCACACATGTTTGCATGTGTGCATGCACCTGTGGTGTCCTCAGCATTTGCAGTGGTGCTGTGCTGGCAAGGTGGTGGTGTGGCACCATGTACACAGTCATGTGTACCAAAAGTATAGGGGTGGGCTTATCTATAGCACCCACGGAGTGGGTATGGTAGGACCATGAGTGGGTGCCCATGCCTGATGTAAACAGTGGCACTATGGGTAGTTGAAAGGCATCTCACAGATTTCTGGGTTCCTGCTGTGTTGGTTTAGTTACCCCATCCTGCCACCAAGGGCCCAGCCCAGCCGGGCAGCAGAGGGGCCCTGAGAGTGGTGGGACCCACTTGGGTCTGGCACGCAGTCCTCGTGTGCATCACCAGGTCCTGCCTCTGCCTTGCTGTGCCTGTGGGGGGTGGCATGCAGTGGGATCTGGGCCAGCCCTGTGTGGCTTGCTAGTCTGACTTTGCACCAGAGTGGGTTGATTCTTTTTGGTGTTGGTTGATGGAACCGGAGCGTGCTCCATCCACTCCATGCATTGACCTGGTATTGTGCTTCCAGGACCCGTGCAAAAAAAATTAAAAAAAAAAAAAAAAAAAAGGGTCACATGGCTCCAGGAGGCATGAGCCACATGGGGCTGGGCTGGGTCTATACCCCCGCAGCCCTGGGGACATCCCTTTGCCACTCCCCAACCCGCACCCACATCCATGAATGCCCCCCCCCCCCCCCCCCCCACTTACCTTGGACAGCGCTGGGGCCTGGAGGAAGCAGGAGAGCAAAAGAGACACTCTGGCTGACACCAGAGCATCTCTTTTGGAGGACTCACTCCCTGGCATGGTCTGGGACTGTGTCTTGCTCTGCATTTCTGCAGAGTGGTTTTTTTAGACCCCTGGATGTCCAGGGGTCTAATTTTCTCCCCACGCTGCAAGTTTGCAGTAAGGGGAACCTTTTTCATTCCCGCACATGCCTCTTGCCCTGCCTCAGAGGGGTTTGATGTGGGGCAAAAGGCATGTGCGCACTCATCTGGACATGCCCCACCTGTGCTTCAGGGAACAACAGGCACAAGAAGAATGCAAGACAGTGGTAAGTTTGCCAGCGGAGGGGTACTTTGGAAAAAGACAGATTTTTAGTTGAATTTTTGAATGGGCTAACTGCTCAATGTCATCTCCCCTGACAACTGTTCCTCGCCCTGACACAAGAGATGCCGTGACACAGAGACACAATGGTATCAATGAGGATACTAATTGATTAATTAGGTATGTATGTATGTAATCAAAAGAAAATACAAGTTATGTCATGTGAGAAGAAAGCACAAGGACTTGGATTCTTTCTAACTGTCACATTCACTACCCAGAGAATAGCACTGATCATGCATTGTAAAGATTTCAAATTTGTCTTTTGACAGGAGTGAAAATGAAATCATTGTCCAGTTTCAGGAGGCACTGCTCTTTACTGGTGGATAAGCAAGGTTCGTTCACTTGTTCATTTGTTTGTTTGTTCTTTCTTTTTTGCTTGTTTGTTGCGGGAAGTTATCTTTTTCTGTATCTTGCCTTTCGAGAAGTGCTTTTAATCCCCATTTTTTTCTTTTTCTCTGTTTCTGTTTTATGCCTAACCCCCATAAGCCCCCCCCCGACCCTTCTCACTCCACCCCTTTCCCCATCCCATTTTGTTTTTTATGGCCGCATTCCCAGACACTTATCTCTGTAGTTAATATACACAACTTTTTTTTCATTCCCTTAGTTTTAGCTTTTGGGATTAACCCTGTCCTAGCAGGAATGGATGCTCCTACACCCAGTGGCTGGCATGGGGATGCCTCTCAAGGTCTCCCCCTTAACCATGGCTTGAGGGTTCACACCTCTCCTTATGTCAGGGTCGAGGTCTGCGTAGGTGCCCTAGCTGGTCTCCTGGGACAGCGTAACATACATTATGCGGGTCATGTGAACACAGTCCCAGTGATTTACCTGAGCACTTCCACCCTGGTCAACAGGGTGTTTGCGGAGGGCCTGGGCAACGCGGGCGTACACTATCTTGTTATGTCCCTAGATACCCAGGCTATGAGGGTGGTGATTTCCAACGTGCCCCCACATGTGTCTGACCAGGAGCTAGCCAAGGGACTTGAGCCCTATGGGGTTCCTATGAGTCCCTTTCACTGGCTGACAATCGGAAGCAAGGACCCAAAGCTGAAGCATGTCCTGTCTTTTCAAAGGCAGGTTTTCATGCTCCTCAGGGAGGGCCCTCAGTCTCTGCCTCGCTCCTTGAACCTCATGCTTGATGGGCGGAGGTTTGTGATTTATTTTTCCTTGGGGGAGACCATGTGTTTCCAGTGTGGTAGCTCTTCCCACCTAGCAGCCCAGTGCCCATGGAGGAAAGTGGCCAGAACATCAGGAACTGCAGCGGCACCGATGGATGGCACATCCACATCCTACACCCAGCTCCCCCCAACCTCCTTTCACCTCTGTTCCATCCGAGGGGCTGGGGTCTCCAGTGTGAGAGCACCAGCCAGTGGAGGGCCTGGGACTGCTCCTCAGCCCTCTCCCCCACCCATTCCACCTATGGTTCCCCCCCCAGTGCAGAGGTCCCACCAGGCAGAAGGGCTGATGCCTCCACTTGCCCCCTGCCTGCCCCAACTGCCCCATCTGAGGTGGCTGGGGTGGCCAGTGACTGTGGTGCCAAGGCCCTATTAGATGACGGGGCTCGGGCCTTCTCCTGGCCGCCCTCCACCACAGCCTTGTTCGAGGTGGCTGGCCCTGGGGAGGTGGGCTGGGAGCAGTCTGGCCTATCCCCTATGAAGAATGGGCCACCTGCCACTAAGAAGAAGAAGAACAAAGAGCGGAAGGTGAAGGGACACCTCATCCCCACTGAGACCCTCCTCGGCCGGCTCTGGGGGGGCACTGCTGGAGAGTCTGACCCCACTCTGGCTGTCATGCCAGCAACCCTATTGCACGTGACTGCGGAGGGGAATGGCTTGGAGGTGGGAGAGGCAATGGCGGTGGTCACCAACCCCTTACCTGTCTCCCAGTTTCCAGAGCTGGGTGGCAGTAAAAGTGATACAGAATGCCTGTCTTCTGGAGGCCCTACCCATCGGGTGGCAGAGGAGTCTGCTGACCTCTTGGTCACATCCCAGCCTACCGAGTTGGATGAGGAAGCTAGTGAGATGGAGATCCAGCTTTCTGAGTGTCACAAGCAACCTTGAGAGCAGGATGACCTCTTTCCCCACAGGAAGGTGGGGATCACTCCCCTGGAGCCAGTCCTTGACCTGGTCGATGAGAGAAGGTTGATATGTCTAGACATTGAGGGTGTAGACACTGCATTTGTGGGTGAGCTTCCACCTTGGGTGCAGCCTCACCGTGCTTTTGTCAGAAATATCCAGCCCATGTTGGCAGATCCCTGCCCCTGATCGCCCCCAACTATGGGGGTCTCCTGGCCTTTTTGAAGCAGACCAAAGGATAGAAGACTGTAGAGGAGTGCATCACCCAGTGGTGTGCAGATCCTAAACTCTTTATCAAGGCTTCCAGAGCTGTGGCCAAACTTATGCAACAGGATCTAGGTACTCGTCAGATGGCTTACCGTCGGGAGAAGCTCGCACAGTGGGTGAGAGATGAGTGGGGTTGGGGTGGTCCCTGGAGTATAGTAGGGCATGATAGGCCTTCCCTGACCTGTCTCTGCTGTTTTGCTCTACTCTTGGGTGCTCAATCTTCCACCTACACCTTACCACGCTCTTCCTCTCCCATACCCACACCCATGGTAACCACAACCATTGCACTTTTAACATCAATGGCTGTCGAGATCCAGTGAAATGGGAGGCCATCCTGGAGCTCCTGCACCAGAAGTGGCTGGCCATCGCCTTCCTCCAGGAGATACATTCTGATAGGCTCAACCAGGTGGCTTGGCACACTGCCTGGCATGGCCACTTGTTCTTGAGCTATGGCACCAACCTTAGCACCGGAGTTGTGACTCTCCTATTGCCACAACTGCAGCATAATAAGGCAGTGGCATGGGAGGTCATCCGTGGCCACCTGCTGACTGTCTGCATCACCCTAGCACAACACCACCTGCTACTCGTCAACATCTACACATCCACTTATGGCCCGGACACAATTGCTTTCTTTGAGACCTTGGCCTCCTGCGTGATGCCAGTGAGGATGATGACTTGGTCCTTGTAGGTGGGGACTTTAATTGACACCTCGCTTGACTGCACAGGGCCTGAGCCTCACTTGCCCTCAGCATGCAAATTGCAGTCTACCCTGGGCCAGTACACCTGGGCCAGGATGAATGCTGGTGGTCTCACCATGACCTGCCTTGACTGCCTTTATATCACCAGGCACCATCTGTGCAGCAGTCACATCATTCCTTTAGGCCTGTCAGATCATGGCTTGTCCTGCTGTGAACTGAGCCTGCCAGGGAGAACGTACATGCAGGCACCCTATTGGTGTTTCAGTGTCAGCCTGCTTCAAGACTTCTCCTTCTGAGACTGCTTCACCCACTTTTGGTGGGGCTGGGAGGCCACAAGACTGAGGTAATCCTCCTGGCAGCTGTGATGGGATGTAGGCAAGATACAGATCTGGGCCTTTTACCAGAAGTACACCCAGATGGCCGCAAATGAACTGTGCCGCTGTATCTGTGAGCTGAAAGAAGATGTGGCAGAGCTTGAGGTCACCCTGCTGGCTGCCAGCAGTGATGTGGTGCTGCGCAAGAGCCTCTGATTCTGCAGGAAATGCCTGTGTGACTTGGCAGAGAGCACAGCCTGCAGAGGGAAGATCTGTGCCTGATGCCAAGAGCTGGCAGAAACCAACACTCCAACCCACTTCTTCAACCTGGAGCAGCAGTGGGGAGTGAGTTAAGTCTTAGATTACCTCAAGACCCCCGAGGGCAGGGTAATCATGGACCCGGGTGAAGTACGTGAGCACGCCATTGTTTTCTATCATGACCTGTTTGCAGCTGAGCCTTCCTGCCCTGAGACCATTCGGGAACTCCACAAGGGCCTGCCATGTCTGTGCCCTGGAGGCCAGCGAGCTTGAGCAAGCATTGTCTTTGGAGGAGCTGGCAGCTGCCATGGCTGGCCTCACCTCTGGCAAGGCCCTAGGCCTTGACAGGTTACCCGCTGAGTTCAACAAGACCTTCTGGCCTCTCCTTGGCCCATGCCTCCTGCATTTTCCAGGACAGCCTTGCTAACAAGGTCCTGCCAATCAGCTGCCCCCAAGAGGTGCTCATGCTGCTGCTCAAGAAGGGAGACCTTGGCTGCATTAAGAACTGGGGCTGGTCTCCCTGCTGTGTGCGGACTACAAGATTCTGGCCGAAGCACTGGTGACCTGCCTTCACACCATCATGACCTCTGTCACTGGGCCTGAGCAGAGCTACTACGTGCCAGGCAGGACCATCCAAGGTAATCTGTTTCTGCTGCATGACCTACTCACAGCCAGTGAACTCTTTAGCCTAGACATTGGCCTCATCTCTCTGGCCCAAGAGAAGGCCTTTGATCAGGTGGGTCAAGCCTACCTCTTCCAGACCCTGGAGGCCTTTGGTTTTGGGCCTCTCTTCACCGGGGCCCTCCAGATCTTGTATCAAGACACCTTCAGCCTGCTCAAGTGAATGGTATGCTCTGCACCCCATTCCCTGCACATAGGGGCATCCGTCAGGGCTGCCGCCTGTCAGGCATGCTCTATGCCCTGGCCATTGAGCTGCTGCTGCATGCACTGCAGTGCTGCCTGAGCATTATGGCTTTGCCATTAGCCACAGGCCCATCCATTGGCCCTCTGCTCTGGCTGTTGGTGTATGCAGATGATGTGACCATTTTCCTTAACACCCAGAAAGACGTGTGGGCCCTGCCAGACTGCTAGCGATCCTATGAACGTGCCTCCTCGGCCCGTATTAACTCGGCCAAGCGTTAATCCCTGCTGCTTGGTGCGTGGATCAGTGAGCCCCCCGCCGATTAGCCAGGGGGCTTCACTTGGTGCTGTGAGGGCCTCAAGGTCTTGGGCATGTTCCTGGGGCAACCAACCTTCACGGTGTACAACTGGGACGGCCTTGAGGAGGGGGTGGAGACCCGGCTGCAATGATGACACTGGCTTCTACCCAGCTTCTCCTACCATGGTTGTATCCTTATCGCAAACAACCTGGTGGCAGCAACGCTGTGGCACTGGTGCACTGTACTTGACCCGCCACAGGACCTACTCAAGAGGCTTCAGCACCTCCTTGTAGATTTTTTTTTGGATGGGCTTTGCTCGGTCTCATGAGCTGTTCTTTACCTACCTGTTGCTGAGGGGAGCCAGAGCCTGGTCGACCTGGCAAGCAAGGTGGCCGCCTTCCGCCTGCAAGCCTTTCAGCAACTCCTCTACGGTGAGGAGCACCTACCTTGACAACAACTGTCGTGCCGGTTCCTGCAGAGAGTGGGGGCTCTTGGCTTTGACCGGGAGCTCTTCCTGCTAGTCCTCATGCTCCTGAACTGGGAGGTGCTTCCAGCTTTCTACCATGGCATGATATGAGCCTGGCAGGCCACCTTCTGCCTCCAGCCAGGGGCCTAGCACCTGCAATTCCCACAACTGCTGAGGGAGCCCCTGGTGCACAACTCAGTTATTTATGCTCCTTAACAGGGAGGGTCCGGGTTTGCCCCACTCCATGTCCTTCCTGATTGGTGGGCAGGATTATGAGGTCTACCTCACCACTGGGGACACCTCATGCTTTCGGTGTGACAGCAGGTCCTATCTGGCTACCCAGTGCCCAAAGAAGAATCTGGCTGCAGTGGACACACTTGCAACTGCACCCAATGGTGTCTCATCCGCCTCTGGTACGGCAGCCCTGTCAGGTGGTGGGGAAGGGCCTTCCTCCCAGTCACTCCCCATTTCATTGGAGTCAGGTAGCTCTGTGGCAGTGAACCTGCCCACCCCCCTGCTTTCCCTTCAGGGGAGGATTTGGCCCCTCCTGCTGGGAAGAGCAAGTCCCAGAAAAAAGGGGGTCTTCTAAAAAGGCCTCGTCATCCCCTCAAGGCATCCCCACCACTTTGAGGAGAGCTGAGGTTAGTAAGCAGGGCCCGCCTCCCTCTCAATGACTCCTTGGCACCCCCCCAAGACCCTCTAGTGCTCAGGGGTGTCCTGGGGGTAGGGGAGGTGGTGGGGGAGTCCAGTGGCCCTCCCTCTGCTTCTCAGTTCCTTGAGCCCGATGAGGTTGATATGGAGGTTGGGCCCCCTGAGAGCCACAAGTGACTCTGGGAGCAAGAGTGCTCAGGCCAGGAGAAAGCCCTCCTCTCCCGCACAAGAGATCAGGGACTGATATCCCCACTCAGAACCTCTCAGAGGATGTTGCTCCCACAGGGCTTGATGCTGAAAGTCCTGGCATGGGGGAGAGTGATCCCCACCCCCCGGGGCTTGGCAACTCTCACTGCCCGATGTGTACAGCTCTGTCTCCTTGCAGTTGGATTTTGATTCTGCCTCTGAGGATGAGTTGACAGAAGTCCTGCCTCAGAAGGTGGTGTCCCCCATTTCAACTAAGGTGCCCCCCTCAATAGGGATCGTACCCAACCCAGAGGCGAGACCTGTTCCTGCTTCTGAGGAACCTCCTTGTGTCAGTTACTCTGTTGAATGACTTACTGGTTTTCTTGACCAGACCAAGCACCACTGGAGGGTTGCACAAATGGTTGCATAAATAGTTCCTAGAATCTGAGACATTTGTGGTGTCCACTGAGGCTACAGCAGTAATGCTGCACTCCATTCCAGGGATGCAGTGTTATAGTTTTTGCCTAAGCAAGCTCATGAGCATGCTAGGCACCTGTTGTGAGCAGTGCTGGCTGGTGAGCTGTAGGCCTGGTTTTTCCCTGTCCTGAATACTTGATCCTCTCTGTTGTTTCTCTCTGTTCCTTTGGTTTTGCCTCTCCCCTTTTCTACACCCTTCATGCATGGCTGCTGTGGTGGGCCAGTAGGTGGTACTCCTACACTGAGCAACCTGCCTCACCATGCTTGACCACCTGCCAGGCTCCAAGTCCCTCCCTGGGAGTGCCTCATATCTGGCTGACCCCCTTCCTGGAGCACACCCACAAGCCTGGAGGTAATGCTACCACCACCCATTGTCTGGACTGATCTTGGCCCAGTGCCCCCTGGGAAACACAGGCCTAGTAGTCATAGATTTCATAGATTTCATAGACATTAGGGCTGGAAGGGACCTCAGAAGATCATCGAGTCCAGCCCCCTGCCTGAAGGGCAGGAAGTCAGCTGGGGTCATAGGATCCCAGCAAGATAAGCATCCAATTTACTCTTGAAGGTGTTCAATGTAGGTGCTTGAACCACCTCCAATGGCAGGCTGTTCCAGACCTTGGGGGATCAGACAGTAAAGAAATTCTTCCTTATGTCCAGCCTGAAACGGTCTTGTAGCAGTTTATGACCATTCGACCTCGTCATCCCTTGGGGCGCTCTGGTGAACAAACGTTCCCCCAGATCCTGGTGGTTACCCCTGATAAACTTATAGGTGGCCATCAGATCACCCCTGAGCCTGCACTTGTCCAGGCTAAAGAGTCCCATGGCTCTCAGCTTGTCATTGTAAAGTCTGTTTTCCTGACCTCTGATCATGCATGTGGCTCTTCTGTGGACTCTTTCAAGCTTCTCCACATCATTTTGAATGGTGGAGCCCAAAACTGGACACAGTACTCCAGCTGCGGCCTCACCAAGGCCGAGTACAAGGGGAGAATGATGTCCTGAGATTTGCTTGAGAAGCATCTATGGATGCAAGCCAGCATTTTGGTCACTTTACTAACTGCAGCATCACAGTGCAGGCTCATGTTCATCTTGTGGTCAATGATGACCCCCAAGTCTCTTTCTTCCATAGTGCTAGCCAGTATAGCACTGCTGAGCCTATAAGAATGCTGCAGGTTTTTCCTCCCAAGGTGGAGAACCTTGCATTTTTCAGTGTTAACCACCATCAGGTTCTCGCCCGCCCATTTGCTGAGCCTGTCCAGGTCAGCCTGGATCGCCCTTCTGTCTTCTGGTATGGATGCTTTGCCCCAAAGTTTGGTGTCATCGGCAAACTTGGCCAGTCCACTCCTGACTCCAATGTCCACATCATTAATGAAGATGTTGAACAATAGGGTCCAAGGACAGAGCCTTGGGGGACCCTACTGGTCACAGGGCACCATGATGATTGACTTCCATCAATTACTACCCTCTGGGTCCGACCATGGAGCCAATTTCCCAGCCAGTGGATCATGGTGGACCCAAGGCTGCAATTGGCCAGTTTCTCCAAGAGGTGATCATGGGATACCAGATTGAAGGCTTTTTTGAAGTCAAGATATATGACATCAATCTCTTCTCCCTTGTCCAGGTAATAGGTCACCTGGTCATAAAAGGAAATGAGATTGGTCAAGCAAGGCCTACCTGCAACAAACTAGTGCTGGCTATCCCTCAGGATATTGGCGTTGGCCAGTCCATTAAGGATGGCCTCTTTAATAAACTTTTCTAAGATCTTCCCTGGGATAGAAGTCAGGTTGATGGGCCTATAGTTTGCCGGATCCACTTTCCTCTCCTTCTTGAAGATAGGCACCACATTGGCCTTCTTCCAGTCTTTGGGCAACCAGAGCACCAGGAGTCCTCAAAGATCCGTGCCAGGGGCTGGGCTATGATGACCGCCAGCTCCTTGAGTATCCTGGGGTGTAGATTGTCAGGGCCGGCTGACTTGAAGGTATCCAACCTCTTAAGGTGTTCCTTCATGAGGTCAGCATTGATGGAGGGCAGGAGATCTCCCTCACCCAGACCTCCCTGTCCCGTAGTGGGCATGGGCGTCCCATGGGACTGAAGAAAGACCGATGGAAAGTACCCATTTAATAGGTTGGCTTTTTTCTGGGTGTCAGTTGTCCCATCTGGTTCATCAGGGGTCCAATGTTGCCCTTGCTTTTCCTCCGGCTCCCCACATATCTGAAAAAGCACTTTTTATTGTCCTTGATGCTCAAAGCTAGTTGGAGTTCAGTTGCAGCCTTGGCTTTCCTGGTTTGCTCCCTGCAGGACTGGACCAGTGCAGCATATTCCTCCTTGGAGGTGCATTTCATCCCCCATCCTTTGTAGGCCTTTCTTTTTAGCCTCAGGAGGTCTGCTAGATTCCTGGAGAGCCAGAGGGGCTGCTGTACCCTCTTGCTGCCTTTCCTCTGAGATGGAATCGAATTAGCTTGTGCATTGAGGATCGCTCCCTTGAGGAGCAACCACTGTTCCTGGACTCCCCTCCCCCTGGGGTCGTGGTCCCTTAGGGCCTCACTGACAAGCCTCCTGAGCTTGTCAAAGTCAGCTTTCCTGAACTCAAGGACTTCAGTGTTGCTGACTGACTTGCCAGCTTTACAGTAGATGGTGAAGGTGATCAGCTTGTGGGGTAGTCCATGTGAGGTATTCAACCCACTGCAAGAACTTGGGGTGCTTCTTTCAGTCTGAAGTACAAATACTGGTCTCCCATAGTCAGCAGAACCAAGGGGACCCCCAAGGCATAATCTAGACCTTCTCCCAATAAGTCTCCCACACCGGGTACCGAGGAGAACTTTATTGGTTACAAGGAGTAGGTTTGGAATAGGGTAGAGGAATATCAGAGAAATACGGTACCTTAGAGCAAACAGTGGCGTGGTAGCCTTTGATCATGCACCTGAGTTACTGCAAGCTATATATCTAGTTAGATCTCGAGTAGCTTACTCACAAGTGTCATCCAGAGGCAGGTGGATATTCCCTCTGGAGGTAGGCAGTTCTTTGACCATGAGTTTCAAGAGAGAGAGTTTCAGATGGTCCAGCTTCTCTGAGAGTTTTCATCATGGCTTCTGCCCCACCTCCTGGACAGTTCTTAACTTATATAGAACTTACAACCTCTTTTACCTGATCTGAAGGCCAGCAGCTGTTGGCTGCCAGCCAACCAATTTGAAATGCATCACTGATTGCTGGGTAGACTGGCAGAGTCTCTAGCCCCTCCCAGTCATGATGACATTGCTTAGAACAATAGGGAGTTTAAGCCTCCATCCAGGTGTGTGAGGCCAGTCACATAGGCAGAGGAAGCAGGTTTCCCCCTCCCTCAGGAATGTATCTAGCTCAGGTTATAACTCAGTATTACCTAAAGCTGATGGGGCCAGGGATGTCTGCCCTCTGCAGTGACCATGGTATTGTCAGATTTGTCATCTGTCTGATAGCAGAGTTTGGGGAGAGAGAGAGTTTGGGGAGGGACAGAGATGGCATTCTGCCACAGCTGCCACAACCTTTGGTTCTCTCAGTGCCAACAGCTGCAGAGACCCTGTGAAGTAGATGGCACTCCTTGATTTTCTGCACCAGAAAAAGCTGGATGTCACCTTTCTGCAAGAAACTCATACTGATGCAACTAGTCAAGCTGATTGGCATGCCACCTGGAGGGGCCATATGTTCCTGAGCCACGGCACCTCTCTCAGTGCAGGAGTCGCAATCCTTTTATTGCCACAGCTTATGCCTGACTTAGTGGTAACCCAAGAGGTTATCTCTGGCCGCCTGCTAACTGTTCATATCATGTTAGCATAACATTGCCTCCTTCTAATTAACATCTGTGCACCCACTGCCAGGTGAGAATGGACTGCCTTCTTTGAGACCCTGGCTAACTTTTTGAGGAGTGTAGCTGGCAGTGACCACCTTCTGCTCCTGGGCAGGGACTTCAATTGCACAGTCAATGAATGGCATGACCAGAACAGGCCAGAACCCAACCCATTCTCAGCCTGGCAGCTGTGTACAGCTTTGGAGGCAAGGGACCTTGTTGATGTCCGGCACCATTTCCACACTGATGCAAAACAGTACACTTGGATAAAGGCAACCTCTGGTGGGATTTCTCTGGCACGCCTTGACCAAGCATAGCCTGCCAGTCCTGCGTGGCAGCTTCATCATTTCATTCAGACTCTCAGATCACAGTCTTATTGGCTGTGAGCTAAGTCTCCTTGGCAGAGCATGTCCCCAGGCACCCTACTGGTGTTTTAACACCAGCTTGCTGCAGGATACTGACTTCTGTGAATGATTTGCCTATTTCTGGTGGACCTGGGAGACTGCGAGAACAACCTTTTCCTTCTGGAAGCAGTGGTGGGATGTGGGGAAGGTACAGATCTCTGCTCCATTCCTGGCTCACAAGGGCATCCACCAGGGCTTCCCCCTCTCAGGAATGCTGTATGCTCTGGCCATTGAGTCCCTGCTTCATGCGCTGCGATGGCACCTGACTGGCTTTGTTCTTCTATTGACCTCTGATTTCGTTGGCGGCCCACCAGTTAGGCTGATGGCATATGCAGGTGATGTGATCGTTCTCCTTGGCACCCAAGGTGATGTCCAGTTGCTGCTGGACTGTCAGCGTGCTTATGAGCATGCTTCCTCAGCTCACATTAACTGGACCAAAAGCATGCCGTCCTCAGTGCATGGGCCAATCATTCCCCCCCAGCCCCAGACCTCTCTGGGGGTCTCACGTGGGAGCGCAAGGGTCTTAAAGCTCTGGGGGTGTTCCTTGGACCATCAGTCTTCCCAGCCTGGAATTGGGAGGGCTTCAGCGAGAAGGTGGAGGCATGCCTGTGGTGGTGATGCTGGCATTTGCCTAACCTCTCCTACACTTGGGAGGTTCATGTCCACCATGCTTATGTCCTTGATACTTGACCTCACATGATGTGGAGGCAGCACCTAGTGGCACCGGCGCTCGCACCAGCTTGCCCTGCATAGTGCACACTTTATAAGCTACCCATTGCCAAACAGACTAGTGGCCTCCAGTGTCAATTGCTGCATGGGATACTGGCCACTGGCACTCTTGTCCACCACATGGACCCAGCTGCATCAGCAACTTGTCCCTTTGCCCAGGGGAGGTAGAAGAGGATTTATTCCATGCCTTCCTTGGGTGCCCCAGCTGATGTGATTTGCTGACCTCGGCATCTTGTCACAGGTGATAGACTTGGACCTCTTGGAGGCTACCTATTTGGTTTTTTTCCCATACTGGGTGGCTGAGGGGAATGTCATCTGCCTGGCCACCTTTTTGCTTGATCAAGCCAAGATGGCCATCCTCAAGAGTCACAGGAACTGGCTCAATGGGGTCAATTCTGACGACACCCTACGACTCTTTCAGTTCTTCGTCCAGGAATGCCTGGCACTGGAATTTGAAAATGCGGTCCTCCAGCAGACAGCACCCACCTTTTAGGTGTGTTGGACCATTCAGGGGGTGCTTTGCAGCATTGAAGGCATCCATTTAGTTCTCGTGCTATGATATTGCTTGACCCCTCCCAGGGTACCAGCAGGGGTCTGAGTGGGCTGTTGTTGAACTAGCTGGTTTTGTTTTTAGACCGTGCCATAGCCCTAGGCTCTGTTGTACCTGGGCCCCTGTGTGGGCAGTGTTTTATTTTGTTGTTGTTGTTGTTGTTGTTGTTGTATTGTTACCCCCTTTTCCTTAATAAACCTTTTTAAAGTCTAAAAAGTCTGTCTGCTATCTTGGTTTATTTGTTTATTTATTTGGTTTTTATTTTCATTTTGTTTGATGCCTTTATTTATGGTTCTTAAGTTAAATTATGTTATTAAAACGTTTTGCTCTGTACAGTACAGGGTTTTGTGTGTTTGCTCAAAATGAAAAAATGTGAAGAGTGGGAGAAATACTGTGGCCATGAATGGCCTGTGCGTGATGTGAAAGCAGGGGTGTGCTCTGGGGGTGCAGGGTCAGGCACCTTTGTGGGGACAGGACAGCAAAGCAGGGCGTGCAAGAAAAGTTGGGGTGCTGAATCGGAAGAGGTTTGTTGACTCTGAGAAGTGGCAGCAGGGAAAATGGGCATTGCCTGCCAGCAGTGGTGAGAGGGAAGGGGAGAGCCTCAAAATTCACAGCAAGGCCAGCCAGTCGTAGTACTGTGGGCATGCACAGCCCAGCCATGGTATGAATGCAGGGGTGTGCTCCAGGGGTGCGGGGCCAGGCACCCCTTGAGGAGGGGCACAGCAAAGCAGGTTGTAGAAGAATCTTCTTCCAGCCTCCAGCTTTTAAGGGTTTTTTTCCCCTTCCTTTTGTTTTGCTCTTCTCACCTGTCTGTCAAGTGGTTGCCCTGAGTTATGGTATATATGATCTGAGTCACCTAGCCTCCATTGTCCTGAGCCCTAGCATCATGACCTGGGGGGCAGGGCCTTGAGTCCCAGTCAAGGTGTGATGCTTTTCAAATTGGTTGGTCAGCCTCAAACAACACCTGTCCCTGACTGGGTCAGGAAGGTGAGGTCAAGCAAGCTATTTTAGGGGGAGGCTCTCCAGGGAGTGGGGGGAACCATGTTGGGACTTTTACACAGCAAACTGAACCTCTGCAATCCTCACTCATTTCTGGGATGCTGAAGTGAGTTAATTACCAGAATCTTAACTAGACAGATAGCTTACAGTAATTTAGATGCATTTTAAACAGCTACCAAGCCAGTTCTGTTTGCTCTCAGTATTCTTTTGATACTTCTCTGATTTGTACCCCTCCCCAAGCCTACCCTCTCTCTCCAGTAAAGCTATCTGCTATAACAAGCTTTGTGGTACATGTTTGAGGGGAATAGGCATGCCTTTTATTCCCTTGTCTCAGCTGGCTAAGGGAAGCTATTTTCTGTGCTTCAGGTTAAAGGAAACACTGCAAGATCTGGCAGAGGGTCAAGCACCCTCCAGTTTCACAAGGCCTGTGTACCCTGGGGGGCACAGGGCCTGTGCAATGACCAGACCTTGGGGTGGTGGTGGCAGTTACCCCAGGCTTGCAGGTGTGCTCTGGGAGGGGTCGGCAAGATTTGTAGCACCCCAGGGAAGGCACTCAGAGCTTGGTAGGTGGTTGGATGCAGTGTGGTGTGTTGGTCAGCACACGAGACTGGCCCTGCCACACAGGGCATGTGAGAAAAGTTGGGGCATTGGAATGGAAGAGGCTTGCTAGCTTTGAGAAGTGGAAGCAGGGAAAATGGGTGTAGCTGGCTTTCAGAAATGCATGTGTAGATGGGGAACAATTCATTTTTTTTTTAAATGACCAGTAAAGATTTGCAAGAATCACACCCGGTGTCTTGTTGCAGCATTGAAATCGAAATTCCATGGATTTCCAAGTGAACCCATGTGGCAGCTGGTGATGAAATAATTGCAAGGCAGGGAAAATGTCATTTACATGTTGAAAGAATAATACAATAAAAATACAATAAAAATAATCCTCTTGGCACAAATTCACCCACTAAAAATAAAACATGTCAGAGGTGGTTTAATTTACCGGGATAAAAAACGACTAACAAGGTGACAATGTGGATCTTCAGACGTGATTAAGCTAGCAAAATGATGAATTTTGTCACGTGGAAACAGTAAAAGCACTTTGTGGACAAGTGTCCCCCTGTGACTGGGGCTGTATCTATGCCATATCCTGCTGTTATTCAGAGAAAGCTGTCAGTTCACTGTTAACTAGTCGGTGGGGGGGAACTCTTAACGAAAGATGCAAAGGTGGCAGAGCTACTCAACAGCCACTTTGCCCCAGTCTTCACACAAAAATTAAGCTGCAGGCAGATACTGATAAGGATCATTTGTATAAGGGAGGGGACAAGAAGAGAGATAAAATAACAGAAGAAATGATCAGAGAGCTTTTGAGGAGTCTGAATGAATTCAAGTTGATAAGCCTGATAACCTTCATCCCAGGGTACTAAAGGAACTGGAAGAGGAGATCTTGGAGCCCTTTGCAATGATATTCATAAAGTCATGGAAGATGGACAATGTACCAGAAGATTGGAAAGGGGCCAGTGCAGTACCCCTCTTTAAAAAAGGCAAAATGAGGATCTGGGGTGCTACAAACCAGTTAACCTCACCACAATACCCAGGAAGTCACTGGAGAAGAGCCTAAGGAAGGCCATTTGCAAGCATCTAGAGGAGGAAAGGGTGATCACAAGCAGCTGGCATGGATTTATTAAGTTTGTGCCAAACAAACTTGATCTCCCTCTTTGACTAACTAATTATTTGGGTGAATGAAGGAAATGCTGTTGATATAGTGTATCTGGGCTACAGCAAGGCTTTTGATTATTAACAGATCCATGTCAGAATGGCAAGAAGTTTAGAGTCCCATAAAAGTCTGTCCTTGGCCCTGTGCTGTTCAACAAGTTTATTAACGGTTTGGGTGCTGGTATAGAAAGCTTCTTGAGCAAGTTTGCAGATGACATGAAACTGGGAAACACTGCAAATATACTGGAGGATAGGAGTGAAAATTTAGAAGGATCTCAACGGGTTGGAAAGCTGGGCAAGAGCTAAGAGGATGAAATTCAATGCTGAGAAAATCCAAGGTGCTACACCTTGAGAAGAATAAATTTTTAAAAAAAATACAAAATAGGTGACACCCAGCTGGATGGCAGCACTATTGAAAAGGAATTAGAAGGCTTATTGGATCTTACACTGAATATAAATCTCCAGTGTAATGAAGTTGCACTAAAGACAAATAGTTTTGGGATGCACCAATAGAAGAAGCATTAGGTGTAAGGCACAGGAGGTGATAGAGTCTCTCTACTCGGCACTGGTTACGCCTCATCTAAAGTACCATGTAGTTTTGGACTCCATATTTTAAAAAGGATGTGGAGAAGTTAGAGAGGGTCCAGAGACAGGTAACAAAGATGAAAGGGCTTGGAAGACAAGTCATGTGAGGAGAGAGGAGAGGTTGAAGGCACTTAAAAAAGGACATAATAGCAGTCCTCAAATACCCGGAGGGCTGCCATGAAGAAGAAGGGAACACTTTTCTTTCTTTCTGAAGAGGACCAATGGCTTGAAATTGCAGCAAAGTGGTTTAAACTGGGAGGAAAAACCTGCAGCATCCTTATAGGCTCGGCAGTGCTACGTTGGATAGCACTACAGAAGAAAGAGACTTGGGGGTCATCATTGACCACAAGATGAACATGAGCCTGCAATGCGATGCGGCGGCTAGTAAAGCGACCAAAACGCTGGCTTGCATCCATAGATGCTTCTCGAGCAAATCCCGGGACGTCATTCTCCCCTTGTACTCGGCCTTAGTGAGGCCGCAGCTGGAGTACTGTGTCCAGTTTTGGGCTCCACAATTCAAAAAGGATGTGGAGAAGCTTGAGAGAGTCCAGAGGAGAGCCACGCGCATGATCAGAGGTCAGGAAAACAGATCTTACGATGACAGGCTGAGAGCCATGGGACTCTTTAGCCTGGAAAAGCGCAGGCTCAGGGGTGATCTGATGGCCACCTAGAAGTTTATCAGGGGTGACCACCAGGATCTGGGGGAACATTTGTTCACCAGAGCACCCCAGGGGGATGACGAGGTCGAATGGTCACAAACTCCTGCAAGACCGTTTCAGGCTGGACATAAGGAAGAATCTCTTTACTGTCCGAGCCCCCAAGGTCTGGAACAGCCTGCCATCGGAGGTGGTTCAAGCACCTACATTGAACACCTTCAAGAGTGAATTGGATGCTTATCTTGCTGGGATCCTATGACCCCAGCTGACTTCCTGCCCTTTGGGCGTGGGGCTGGACTCGATGATCTCCCGAGGTCCCTTCCAGCCCTAATGTCTATGAAATCTATGAAATCTATGAGAGCAGTGAGGCTGTGGAATAGATGCCTGGGGAAGCTGGAATCTCTGTCACTGAAGGGGTTCAAGGAGAGGTTGGACAGGTACAGGCTGGGGATGACCTGAGCCTAGTGATGTCTATGCCCTCCTATGGCAATTTCCCAGACTTCCAGGCTTTGCTGATTGCTGCAGGAGCTGGGCAGGAGTTTTTTTTCTTCTCTTGCTGCAGCATGTGCCAGGAGGTTTCCTCAGAGGCACTGGGTGCTGGCTAGAGCCAAGCCTAGGGATTTTGACTAGGCTGTGCCAATGCTCCTGCTGAGACTTAAAGCTGGAGGTTCCTGGCTAAAGGGTCTTGCCCCTTTTCTCAGGGTTAGACCAATCACCACATTTGGGATCAGGGAGGGAACTTTTCCCCATGGTCAGATTGGGATGAACTGTGTGGGTTTTTGCCTTTTTCTGTAGTCAGCGGGAGTCACCTTCTTCCTGGGATATGTTGGGCATATATTAACCACCTTTTACAGCAGCAGGACTTTGGCTGCTGTGGTTCCCCTTCTTTATCTGTGCAGATTTGGGTGTTATGTCCTGTGGTTGCACATGGGCTGACTGTGTAGTTTTGCTAAGAGGTTAGACAATGGACTTGGATGGTTCAGATAGGGATAATCCTGCCTCAGGCAGGGGGTTGGGCTAAATGTGACCTCTGGAGGTCCCTTCCAGTCCTACTTCTCTATGACTCTATGAGTTGTGAAATCAGTGGAACTAAAACTTGATTTCTCCCGAAAAACTTTGCAAGACGAAGGAGACTCCCTACAACCAATTGCCTAAAGTGCCCTGAAGAGACCACATAGAGTCCGCAAGATTCTCATCAGTAGACTGGTGATACAACTCCTTCCTCTGTTTAAATTGCAAACTCCTTGGGGCAGCACTGGGCCGGTGGAAAGAGCTCAGTGCAGTGAAATGGTCTTTAAGCCTTACCTTAAGGCATAAAATGAGAAAGGGTTTTGTTTGAGAATTACCATATAGTTGTTACAACACACAGGGAAACCCCCCCCGACAAAAAAAAAAAAGAAAAGAAAAAAAAAAGATTAGTTCAAAAGGGAATATTTAGTTCAAAAGTTCCTGCAGAAAGAAATCTCCCTAGACATCTTCAGGACTTTCCTGAACTCAGTGTTGCTGCTAAGAATAAGGACTTCTCTTCAGAGAATGATGAACAGGCATGAAAGTTTTTACATGTTAGGTACTCCACCTCACTTAAGTACTCTACCCCGCCACCTCTCCAGCCTTGATGGGGAGGCTTCCTTAGCAATGGTTTAGAAAGCACACCATATTCCTCTTCTCCCTACCTCTACCCCCATGTCGTGCCTCTTCCTCTCCTATTCATACTCCTCCTTGCTTCTTCCTCTTTTGTGGCCTACTTCTCTAGGATCTGGGTTACCCTCCAAAAGACAGACCAGGGATCAGCAACCCCCAGTACTCATGCCAGACCATGGCACATGAAGCCATCTTCCTTGGCATGCCACAGCCAACCTGGACTCTGGGCAGCTTCTGTCAGCTGCTGCCCAGGGCCTGGGCTGGCTGCAGCTGGGAGGCTGCAAACAACTGCATGGGGCTCTGCAGCCCTGGCACCAGTTCTGTGGCTGCAGCAGCTGTGCACACACCTCTGGGTACATGGCCAGGAAGGGGCCTGGGGTAGCACAACCCTGGCTCCTCCCCGACTGTCTACCCAGAGGCATGTGTGCAGCTGCCGCCACCATGGAGCTAGTGCTGCGGCTGTGGACCCTGGCACAACCGCTTGCAGCCTTCCGGCTGCCTGCTGCAGCTACCCAGAGCCAGGGATGGCTGTGGAACACAGTCAGGAGGCTGCAAACACCTGTGCTGGGCTCCAGAGCCCCAGCACCAGCTCCAAGGTGGTGGTGGGTGCACACGCGGATCACAGCACATGGCTAGGTAGGGGCTGAGGCAGTGCAACCCTGGTCCCTCCCTACTGTCCACTCAGAGGCAGGCGTGCAGCCGCCGCCAGCAATGAAGATTGTGCCCCTTGCAGCTCCGCCATCTCTGGCACACCAAGTCGAGTCATGGGTGGAAGCTGGGGTGATTTTGGCACTCAGGGCAAAAACGGTGCTGACCCCTGAATCAGACCAAGGCACCAACATAGAAACATGGTGCCTGCTTCTGCATAGCTACCAGCCATCCTGAATTCTCCATGACAGTCCCACACGTGAGGGCTCTGGCTCAGTTTCCCATGAGAACTCCCCAAAACAAGCCTTTGTTTCAGGTTTGAAAAAACTGATCTCATGTCCATGCCAGAGAGCATCCTGGTCCATGTGGTCAGAGAACACAACGCAACGCCACTTAGTGCCGTATGAATGTGGTCATACTGCTCCTGGGTCACAAGGTACCCAGAAGCTACTTCGTGAACCAGACATAGTGTAGCAGCAAGTTGCAGTGTCACATGCCACTACACCCAGTCCAGCTTTGTCTCCCATTGGGAACTAAATCAGTCCTGAAATTTTTTCAGCTATTGCTGTGTGCTTCACCTGCTTCAAAGGGGTGGGTGAAACCCAGAGCCCCCAAGCAAAGTGGGATACAAAGGATGAATAGATGCAGAGGAGAGAATTGGATCTCACATACAAACAGCTACTAGATCTTTAGCCAGTATAGGTGGGCACCCCTCCATTGACCAATGTGGAACAACCCTGCTTGATGCCAGCTGGGAATCTACTTCATACTGTTTTCTGGTTCTGAAGATAGTGGGGTTTTTCCAAGAAAGAGATTTTTCTGTCACTCCATAAACAATGCAGCACTTAATATTGCAGAAAAGACCTTTCCCATGAGAGTCCAGACCATCCTACTATGCGGCTCCCAAGCCAATGCTAGATTGATGGCAGATGACCCCTGCTCTCTGTGGGACCTCTCTGCAATGGGGATGACTGTTTTATAAAAGATGCTACATCCTAAGAGAGAGTTGCACCTTACCAGTGTCCATTATCATCTGGGCATCCCTTGATAGAAGAATGAACCATCCAAGAAAGAAGATCACTAGAGAGAGGAAAACAATTCATTTTTGAAACACTACAGGCTTCCTTAGTCAGGGGGTCCCCAAGGCAGGCATGGCTGCTTGTAGGCCAGAGCCTTAGCCTAACCAGTGCTATTTTTAAAGCAATGCTATGCAGCTGAGCTTGCAAAATAATTGTTTCCTAGAATTCTGTTTCATAGGACTAACTTTTTAAGGAAGGCTATGTAGCTGAACATGCACAAAAACTGTGGTTTAGCATTTAAGCTACTTGGAGGCACTCTTATTTTACAAAATAAGCCACTTTTGTTCTGAAAAATAGTAACCACGGAAGTATTTACTAAAAATACATGTTGGATAGATTCAGGTTTGAACTTCTGAGAAGCAGCGGCTGCAGAAGAAGAACTCCACAGCCCCAGACCTCCTCAGGATGGATTGGCTGAAGGAGTTGTTAATTAGTTACAGCACTAATGTAGGTCGGGGTGCTCAACCCCCAGTCTGTGGACTGTATCTGAGCCATGGAGCCATGTTATCCAGCCTGCGGGGCTCCCCATGGGTCCATAAATTTGGCTGTGGTAGAGCAGTGGTTAACACTGTCACCACTCCCCTGCTGCCAAATTTCCAGGTCCTGGATGGCTGGATTGGACCCACAGAAGAGATTTGGCCTGCGGACTGACTGGGCACTGCTCATCCAGCTCACAAGGCAAAGAAGTTGGGCACCACTGGTTTAGGTAATGGTGATATTAGTTATATAAATCCTATGCTTGTTCTGTCAATAAATTCACCTTGTTAGGCTGCAGTCTTGGTTTATCAAGAAATGAAAGGATTGGACTTAAGCCCCTAAAGTGGGGTTATACCTTTGAACTGACAAGCAGTGCACAGTTGCTTCTAGTGAAGCGTGAGTTGACAAGCAGGGTCACATCTAGTGAAGTGTGATGGCAACATCCCAACATCACCATTGTTTTGGGCTAGGATTCAGCTCTTTGTGCTCTAAAAGGAGAAGCGAGATACAGTAGAATAATAAAGAAGGTTGGTGCCATGGTTAATGCACCAAGTGGCCACTTAGGAGATCCAATTTCATTCTCTAGCATTGTGGCCCATTTCCCATGTGACACATCAGGGAGTAGAAATTACTTCAATTGCTCAGTGCGGCAGTGTAGGGGAATCTATGGGCCAGTTTCAGCTGGTATTGTAGGTTCCAGCGGCCCATAACCAGTCCTCAGTACAGGTTACTACAAACCTGGAAAAGTCCACAGGGAAGGAGAGCTAATTCAACAAACTTTGGGATATCCAGGGTTGATACATTATGTCCTCCTCTTAGTTCTTCCTCAAGTATATGGTCTCATTTGTAGGATCAAGGTATCCATGCCATGAGCCTCTAGTTAGAATGAGAAGGGTGACAGAAGAACTCACCTGGGAGGACACCAGTTAATAGCAAGTAACCTGCATTTTTCTAAATACGGAGCCTTATGGTACTGGCTGTTTCTATGTTTCACCCGGTGTATTGGGAACAGTACAGGATTCCAGCTGATGAGGGGTTGAGCAGTGGTTTTAAGATGATCTTACAAGAGCAAATAGGCAAACAGGAGTTTGGGAAGCAGAAAGCCTGGGATGTTAGGACCCAAGATTAGAATACGTGACTGCACTGACCTTCTGCAAAAAAACAGGAACTCAGGCTGTTGTGAAAATAGGAAGTACAAATTATAGGAATCCTTTCTCTAGAAAGTATGATGATAGTTCCCGAGGCTATAAAAGATCATAGTGTCAAGAAGATGAACATAAATCCCCAACCATGGAGCAACGTTGTCTCTACTCCAGGCAGGAAAATTTTGAAAAGATGGAACTCACAATGGAGAGCCCGAGGAGGAGGCAAGGTAAGGGCAGGACTGGTCTGAGGAGAAAGGGTGCTGGGTTCTGGACTAGGACTAAGAGATAGGTATAATGGCTGGCTCGCGTCCAGATTCTGCTATTCTACTGATTTTAGCCCTACTTGTACAAATGTTTTTCCTAGCATTCCTAGAAACACCCTAGCTCTCAGAGTAACTCATTGCTGTGGTAACTTCCTTTCCTTCAGTGTGATGTTACTCCAGGAATGTAGCTGGTCTTGTGAGTCTCTGCAGCATTTTCCTTCGAAAGCCTAAAAGGGTCCTTGTGTCCCAGAGTTAGGGCTTCTCCACCTGGGCGTCACAAGTCCAGCCGCTCTCAAGGAATCACAGTCACTCGGTGTTTCCCATTTTGCCAAAATGGGAAGAGACTCCATGTCCTGAGCATTGTCACTTTAGAGAAAAGATGAGTGAGTCGTTGCAGTGACTGAAGGGTGCTGACCCAACATTGAATTGCACTGAGAAATCTAACTGGCATTGCTCCCCATAGCTTTCGGCTGCCAAGGGAAGGCCATTGCAGTCCTGTGCGTCTTGCTGGTGATCTGCTTTGTGGTGTTCACAGCTGTCCTTATAGTGAACCATGGGAAAAGTAAGTCTTCTATGTCGCCAGCTCAGTCCTACATTTCTCTTGCACACTGAGAGGCTGAAGAGATTATTAGGGAGTGATTTTATCATACTGGGACAAAAAAAACAAACAGCTCAGGGACTTAGATGGAAGCTAAGATGCAAATCTACTTGTGGCGTAGCACGCATGGCAAATTCCACAAGCAGGTGGGACTTTTCTAAAGTGTGCATGTGACTTGGGAACACAACTCCCACTAGCTTTCCACAGTACCTGTGCTCCTAAAGTCATTTTAGAGAACCCCATTCAAAAAATCAGGAACTGGGACAGATCCATACTAGCCTTTAACCCCTCAAAAGTGGATATTCAAAGTAGGATCTCAACTGTAGCAGGCAACTGTTTACTTTGCATAGCATTCAGCCCTGCAGTGTGGTGTGAAGGGCAATTCTTTCTTTCAAATCTCTGTGCTGCTCTGACCCTTTACTTTGCACTGAAGCCCAAACTGGTCCCAAGAATCCACCACAGTGCACTTGAAACTGAGGGTCATATCTAGTGAAGCGTGATGGCAACATCCTAACATCACCATTGTTGTTGGGCTAGGATTCAGCTCTTTGTGCTCTAAAAGGGGAAGTGAGTCACAGTGGAATAATAAAGGAGGCTGGTGCCATGATTAATGCACCCAGTGGCCACTTAGGAGATCCAATCTCATTCTCTAGCATTGTGGCCCATTTCCCATGTGACACATCACTTCCCTAATGATAGCTTAATTCTTCCATCTGTAAAATGGGGTTCCTTTCTTGCCTGGGAGATGGTAGCATTCCTGCCTCTGGACAGTGGGGTGGGGCAATCTCCTCTCTCTGACCCCTTGTAAGGAAGCAATGTCTTATCATGCTGTTTGCAGCATCCATGGAGCTATCCAACATGAAGATGCAACTTGAGAAAATACCAGTGAATTCCACAAAAGAACTAGCAGACCTTCTGCACTCCATAGGTAAGAACCAGCCTTATCGCTCCAGTCCTGAATGGCTGCCGTTTCTTTGTGGGGAAGCCTAGATATGGCCATCCTGCTTCAGGGTCTTTTGCTTCAGCCTAGAAGCATGGTAGAGAAAAGTGTGGTGAGTGGGACATCTACAGGAGCTGGCAATTGGGATCCAGTGCAAGCTAAGGATAGACGTAATGGTTGACAGGGTGGCAGAAAATGGGAGCACTCAATTGTCTTATATTCCTTTTAGATTCTGCAACATCCAAAGAACTCAAGACAATCAACAGTCAACTTGTTAAAGGTACTTTCTTGCCTCCCAAGAGGGCTGGGGATAACAGAGCTCCCAGTATCACTGACAGTGAGATTTAAAGTCATGGTTCAGGGTGGTGGGGTTTTTAAGACATAAATATTATGTTCATTTTATACCGTTGCACATTTCTAAGCCCTTAGGACTATGCTTTGAGCTTCTCTGCAAGCTTAAACCAGGGGGCATGGGGCAGGAAATGTAATGTTCTAAATGAAAGCTGAATTTCTCCCCTAATCATAGAAAGCCAGAAACTGAAACCTGATGGAATACATTACATCACATGAGATAAAAAATACGATAAAATAGCATGGCTTGACAGCAATGTAGGCCCTGGGACCTGAGGTGGAAAAATGTCCCTTTGTGGAGTCCAATACAATGCAGAGCTCTTTCCCTTTCCATCTGCAGTGTCTGACGAGCTGGCTGAAACAAAGACGAGGTTTGCAAAGATCCAAACAGATTCCAGGAAAAATCTATCAGATTTCCATGACTCTATAGGTAAGAGAGGTCCTACTGCTTTTTAACAGACCCTAACGTTGACTGACTTACTGATGGATCCTGACTACGTTGTTACTAGGGCTGTGTGAAATTTTGGCAGCCATTTTGTTTCAGAGGGGTTTCAGGTCATTTCGGTGCCTGAAACACCAAATCGGATTGAAACAGAAGGCTCCAAAACAGCTCCAAGATGTTTTGGAAATGTTTCAGAGAACTGTGGAGTTTCGGAGCCAGGCTTGTAGGGAAACAAAAGCTAAGAAGAGGGAGAGGAAAAGACTGCTTTGATATTCACATCTAGCCCCTGGTTCAATTCCCCAGCTCTCTGACCATTTCCCCAGCTCTTCCTTGGGGGCCATGGGCCCCCAATCTGCACGCAGGGTTTCAGCAGGCTGCTGCTGCAGGCTGGGGCCAGTGGCAGCCGCTTGGCGCAGCCCACACCAAGCTGCGGCACTGCTGCTGGCCCCAGCCTGCAGCAGCAGCCTGCTGAAACCCTGCGTGCAGATCCAGGGGCCATGCTGGGGGAATGATCCGAGAGCTGGTGAATCGAACCGGGAGCTGGGGAATCCATGTCACACCACCTGGCTCCGTTGGGAGCAGAGATCCACACCGGGGTCTCCTCCCTGCCACTGCCCACCCCGTGCAGTCCCACATGTCTGCTGCCTGTGGAGCCAGGCCGTGCAGTAGGGACCAGCACTATCCTGCTGTGCAACCTGGCTCTGCAGGGATTCAGAGATTCAGCCACTGAATCAAGCCAAATCTCTGCTGAATCGAACCACCAACCGAAGCTTTGCTCAGTCCTACTAACAGTTACCGCACAAAGATGAGACGTTGTGAAGGGTTCTTTAAAAATACTGGCATGGGGCTCGAAACACACAAAACCAAAATGATCACAGGAACAGCTTCAGTTGGAGGGGAAACTAGAAAGGAGAGATTTCTTCAGCTTGGAAAGGACATAAGTGACAGGGAATATGATAGCAGCCTGAAAAATCATAAAAGGTGTAGAAAAGAAAAACTATTTGCTATGTTGTATATATAACACAAGAACTAGGCATCACCTAATGAATTCATCCAGTTGTTTAAAACAAAACAAAAGCAAGTTATTTTTTAACACAATGCACAATTAACATGCTGCTGTCATTGCTACGGGACACTGAAGCAGCCAAAAGTATAGCCGTGTTCATAAGAGAGATCAGACACAATTTATGGAGAAAGGATCCGTCAGGAGCTATTAAGCACAACAGTTAGGATTGTAACCTCCTTGTGATGACTGGAAGAGTATGAGGAGCTGGATCACTCTCCCTTATTTTTTGGTACTCTTTCTCTGTCTCTCAGTGATTCTCAAGCAGGATGGCATAGCACCGCAGGGTGCCTTGAGATCCTCTCAAGGCTGCCACAAGGTGCTAGCACTGTTAGGCACGCAAACACAATTCACAAGATCAATCCAGAATTTTCACACAGGAATTCACAGTGTTGGAGACATTCTGATCTGCTGTGGTTTTTCTGAGTTCTTTGCATCACAGGAATTGCTGTAATATTTTTCATAGTAAAAAAAAAAAGAGCACGATAGCTCAGAGCTGACATTTCCGAAGGTTGCCTTGAGTCTACAAAGGTTAAGAGCCACTTCTCTAAATCATCCAATACTTGCAACAGTTGGACACAGGTTACTCAGCGACTACTCAGGTTACTCAGACCTTTGGCCTGACCCATTCTGGAAATGATTGCAAGTTTTTATCTTGCCAAAGAATAAGCATTGGGGAATTCCTATTAGATCAGTCAATTGTTTGCATAGCTGGTCCCAGAGAGCACAGAATTGAGATCTTCTAGATTTCAGAAGAAAGTACAGGACTGAAATTTAGGAGACACATCTCAGTTTGTGTCTGAGCAGAAAATTAGCATAGTAGGATACATTCCTAGTTGGGCACCACAATAATACAAAGCAAGTAACACCAACAAACACCACCACCACCATCTCATAAAAAGTTGCCATTACTCCCCAAGTTTCACACCCCACAGCACAAAAGACTGTAACCCAGTGAATGCTATGAGCAGTTGTAAGGGTCGGGGGGCTGGTGAAAATGGAACCTCCTCATTCTCTTATGTCCCTTTTAGATTCCAAGCTGTCCACAGAACTCCAGACAATCGACAATCAGCTTGTTAATGGTACGTTCTTCACTTGTCTCTCAAGACATCTGGTAGGAAGCAGAGCCTACAATACTGCTAACAGCGATATCCAAAATGATGACTCGGACCACTGGGATTTTTAAGAAATAAATGCTAGGTTCATTTTACTCATTTCCATGTTACTGTTCCCTTGCCATTACACTTGGGATGTACTTTAACGCTGCAACTAGGAGGGCAAGAAATCTAATGTTTTAATGGAACACAAACTTCTCTCCTATTCAGAGAAAGTCAGGAACCGAAGCTGAAAAAAATGCAGCATATATAATAATGCAATTTGTGATAATATAGCATGGATTGGCAGCCATGCAGGCTTTGTGACCCGAGTTGAAGAAATCCCTTCTTGACAGCCCAAACACAGCACAATGCTGTCTTTTCCCTGTCATTTGCAGTGACTGAGGAGCTGAGTAATACAAAGCTGAGGCTTAGGAAGATCCAGGAGGATTCCAAGCAAGATTTATCTGATCTCCAGGATGTAATAGGTGAGAGCTTTCCCAGTTCTGTTTTAATAGAACCTAAGTAGATATTTTTCCTAGAATTCTGATTGCTGCTCCTAAAAGAAACAAAACATCTAGGTAACACTGTAGAGCATTTAAATAAAAAACCAAACAAACCTGGCAACAAGAGCAGTGTTATTCAAAAAGACAAATAAAATCAGTAGGAAATGAATTTAAACCAAACTGAAAATACCAGTGTGCTTTATACAACTCTAGGGGACACCCAACCTCTTGAATTATCTGTGATCTGCACAGAGTATTGCTTCTTTTCTATTTAGATCATAAATTTCATGAGGCAGGGGCTGTCTCTCATTAAGTGCCATTTGGCACAATGAGGACCCATCTCACTTTGTGCCTGTGCAGATGACAGTGCAAAAGGATACCAGTCATAGCTGGGGACTGGGCAGAACCAAGTAGATGTGGCCCTGATCTCAGTTAGGTCTTCTGGGCACTACATGAATATGAAATATTAATTGCAACAAAGTTGATGACCTTACAAAAAGGTTCTGCCACATGTTCAAATTAAAGCTGGAGAGAAACGAGCCATAAAGTTGTTCCACATTTTCAAGCACTAACTCGGTAGCTGTTTGTCACTTGTTATAGCTGAATGGACATTCTTATGGTGTGATAATTACTTTGCACATGTGGCTGATCTTAATTTATTGCATGATTGACCAGTTAATTGTGTGAAGTGTGTAATGTGTAGCAAGGACCTAAGACTCACAGCTTTGAACAAGGCTGTGATCCAGTGAAGAACAGCCACAGGGACTGGTGGGAGTTGTTAAAAATGGAATCCCCCCACCCTTCCATTTCCTTTTTTAGATTCCAAGATGGCAAAAGAACTCAAGACAATCAACAATCAGCTTTTCAATGGTATGTTCTTTACTTCTCTTCAAGAGATCTGGGGTAAGCTAAGCCTACAATACTGTTGATAGCAATGTTCAAAATCATGACTCAGGCCAGCATGGCTTAAGAAATAAGCACTAGATTTATTTTATTCTTTTCTGTGTTTCTGAGCACTTAGCATCTCACTCATGCCACAGTTTAACCTTCTTTCTGCAGCCAGCAGATATAGAAATGTACCTATTTAATGTAGGCTGAGTTTCTCCCCTAAGTTAGAAAAAGCCAAGAACAGAGGCTTAACAACTCACACCAACTATCCCAACACTTGTCATAAAATAGGAGGGAATGATAATGTAGGCCCTGGGACCTCAGGTAGGGAAATCTCTTCTTGCCAGTACAGAACACAACACAGTACTCTCTTTCCTGTCATTTTAGTGTCTGAAGAACTGAGTGAGACACACCCACAGCTTATGAGGGTAGAAGCGGATGCTAAGAAAAATCTATCTGATCTCTGGAACTCCATAGGTAAGAGATGTCTTACTGCCTTCTTATAGATCCTAAGCAGATCTAATTACTGATAGGCCCTGAACATGCTGTTACCACTCAAGAAACATTTGAAACATTACATGTTCTTTTAAAATACTGGAACTAGGGACAGCACCACTCAAAACAGCAAAAAAGAATCATGATGAAAGGAACTGAAAACAAAACATAAAATATCATTATGCACTATATACATTCAGGGTGCACTCAGCTTTTCAAAACTATTGGTAGATCTTGCCACTCTATCCCAAAAAGGAGATAACAGAATTAGGAAAATTACCAAGGGGGGAGGAACTGAGATGATTATATGGTATGGAACGATTTTGGTAGGGGGAACTAAAAAGGACAGATCTCTTCAATCTGGTAAAAAAAGAGATAACTGAGGAAGGATGCGATAGCAGCCTATAAAATCATAAATGGTGTGGGTAAGGTGAACTGTTTCACTATGTCTTACAACACAAGAACTGGGGACCAGGCAATGAACCCATCAAGCAGCATGTTGAAGACACAAAATAAAGACTTTTTTTTTTTCCAAATGCACAATTAACATGCCACTGTCATTGCTGTAGGACATCAGTGAAGGTTAAAAGTATAACCAAGTTAAAAAAAAAGATCTAGCTTATGGAGGAGAGCTCCATCAGGGTCTATTAAATGCAACAGTTAGGGATGCGACCTCCTCATGGTGACTGGGAACGTATGGAAGGGGATGGATCACTCTACATTGTTTCTAACACTCTTTCTCTAAAACATATATTACTTGTTACTGTTTGACATAGGGCACTGGACTACTGGGCTACTCCATTCCTTTGGCCTGGAAATTCTTATGAGTTTCTATCTTGCCCAGGAAAGTGTGCTGGTGGATTTCCACCGGCCCAATAGATGGGCTTTGTGTTGCCGGCCCCAGAGAGCACAGAAATCTCCTAAATCTATGTCTTTATGGGTCTGCATAGCATTTGGCACAACTAGAATCCATCATGGTGCCTGTGAAAAAACAACACAGTAGGATGCCAGTCTTACTTGGGGTCTGAGTTTTGGCCAATACCAAGCTTAGAGACGTCCCAAACTCATTTGGGTCTCTAAGCACTATAATTATATAAAGCATTAATAGTAGTAGTAGTAGTAATAAAATAATTAAAACCTTACAAAAGGCTGCCATTGTTCCATATGTTCTACATTCCCCCGAATACAAAGCTGTGACCCAGTATACTCTAAGTGCAGGTGTTTTTGTTAAAAATGTAATCTCCTCTTTCTCTCTTCCCTTTTAGATTCCACCATGTCCAAAAAATTCCAGACAATCGAGACTCAAATTCACAGCAGTAAGTTTTTCTCTCTCAGGTGGTCTGGGGATAGGTAAGGCCTACAATACTGTTAAATGTAACATACAAAATCACAACACAGATCAGTCGGATTCTTAAGAAATAAGTGTTAGAATCATTTTATTTATTTCCATGTTTTTGAGCCCTTGGCATGTCACTTGTGATATGCTTTAAACTTTTTGCTGCAATAAGAAAAGCTAAAAATTTACCTTATTGATAAAATCTGAATTTAAACCCTTATTAATTGCAAGCCAGGTACTGAAATGGGAAGAAATATATCACTTCATCTTTTTCCGGTGACCATTCATTCTGTTCCTCTGTGTCTGTCTCTCTCCCAAAGACTTGAGAAAGGGGATTATGATACCCAAAAGCTTGTCTATGTCTATCCCAACCATGCAGTTGGTCCAATAAGATATACATCACCCACAAGAATTCTTGCATATTTCCTGGACCATCACAGCAACATCATTACTTCAACACTATCAGCAAATATCATGCAATTTGTGATTGGGCAGCAGAGAAAACTATGTAGGCCCTGTGCCCTGGGATGGGGATTTCTCTTCTTGAAATATCAACACAATATAATGCTCTCTTTCCCCTGGTATCTGCAGTATCTAAGGAGCTGGCTGACACCAAGCAGAAGGTTATGATAATCCAAGCAGATTCCTGGAAGAATTTATTAGCCCACCTAGGCAAGACAGGTAAGAGAAGACTTTTCCATACAACCCCACAATTACTCTTACATCCTTTCAGAGAGAATTCAGAGTATGACCTTTCAGGACTGGGTTGAACTGCAGATAGAGTATGACAATAGCAAAGAGTCAGAGCAGGGACTCCTAGCCTGATATCCCAACAGTGGAATCCTACTCCAACAAGACCTTCAGGGATATTGAATGTTTCCCTGCAGCTGCAGAGGTCTCTTAGACCCAATAAAGGTACACATATGTGTAATTACTGGTGATTATGCATTACAAAGCCAACATTGGGCTTTTCTCTAGAGAAAGTCAGTCAGTCAAAGGCCCAGTTAGACCTCCAGGTAAAATTTTAGCAGTCCTTGCTTGTAGCTCTGGAGGGTATCATTTCAACCCCAATTGTACTGGTTAAAATGGCAGCAGACAAGGAATGTCCCGGTTACTACATGTGATGTCCTGTATGCTTGGGTGCTTGGCTGAATTTTAATAAGTGCCTATGCATAGGTGTTTGGCTCTCAAGAGGTGCTGAAAGCTCACCATACCAGAGGAACTCTACATTAGCTGTTACCACACAAGAAAGAGATCTAAAACTCCCACTCAGGGCTCAGCAGCCACCAGAGGAGGCAAAAAAATGTTTGGGATTATTAAGAATGGAATTGTAAAGAAAACTGAAAGTATCATGATGCCTCTTTATAAATGTATGGTATATCCACTAGGGGTGTGTGAAGTGGGCCCTATTTGATTCAGATTCGAATTTGGCCCAGATCAGGGACAGTGATTTGATTCGTTGATTTGGATCACTGTCCCTGATTCAATTTGGCTGAATCCAAATCTGAAGATTCGATGCTGATTCAGAGAATCAGTGATTCGGACATAGACACAGCTTTAAAAGTTTGTTCTACATACCTTGAGGTAGCAGGTGCAGCTCGCGATTGCTGTGATGCATGGAGGTGCATGGAGCATCCACAGGAGTGCGGGGGGGCCCTCCACATGCTTGGTGGTGGAAGTAGTTCCAGTCCACTTCTGGGTCCAACAGGAAGTGTGCCAGGCCCCTCCCCCCCGTGCCCCCCAAGCTCAGCGCTCGGCCGCAGAGGGACCCTGGGTGCCTCCCCCAGACCCAGGAGGCACCAGTTGGTGAGCTGGGGGAGTGTGGGGGGGGCCGCCCAGCACACTCCCTGGTGGACCCGGAAGTGGATCAGAAGTGCTTCTGGTCCACTTCTGGGTCTGCTGCCGAGTGCACTGGGGACCCCCGAGCACCTGGGGGACACTCCATGTGCCCCAGTATCACAGCATTCACGAACCCCTCTACCTAGAGGTATGTAGAAAAAACATTTAAAGCTGTCTCTATTTTCAAATTGCCAAATCTCTCCGAATCAATTCTGAGGATTCTGATTTGATCTGGAGAGATTAAAGGGTCTCCTGATTTGCTTAGGATTTGGAGGTTCAGCCATCAAATCGGGCCAAATCTCCACCATATCAAATCAGGGACTGAAGCTTCATGCAGACCTAGTATCCACACCTTGAATACTTGCCCAGTTCTGATTCCCAGACCTCCAAAAGGATAGAGAAGAACTACAGAAGGTCCAGAGAAAGGCAACAAGGATGATGAGTGCTATGAAAGGACTTCCATATGAGAAGAGACTACAGAGGCCAAGCTTTTCAGTTTAGAAAAGAGACAATTGAGGGCAGACAGGATAAAGTTTTATAAAATACTAAATGGGAAAGAAAGAGTCAATAGGGATTTATTATTTAGTATCTCTCACAATACAAGAACTAGGGGTCAACATGAAACTAGTAGGCTGTAAGTTTAAAACTACCAAAAGGAAGCTTTTTTCACAGAGTGTGTAATTAAAGTGTGGACCTCATTGCCACCCAATCTTGTGGAAACTGAGAGTTCAGCTGTATTCACAAAGGGATTGGACATGTTCTTGGAGGAAAGGGGCATCAGTAGCTATCAGAGAGGCACAGCCTCCAAATCAGAACTTCCTAGACCTCAAAAGCTGGTAGATGCAAGCGAGAGAGGAACAGTGGAAAATTCTGGTCAGACCCAGTTCACTCTCCCTTTCAGCTTCTGCTGTCTGCCCATGTGACACAGGAGACTGGGTCTGACCCAAGAAATGGCAATTATGTTCTTTATAACTACCTTCAGACACTGGGGATGCACAGCCCTGTGGAGTCAAATCCCTTCAGTGCAAGTATGAACCGGACTGTGACCCTGGTTGGGCTGGCATGAATCTGGTGATTCTGTAAGAAGAGGATGCCCTTACTACAGATTTGCACATCCATGGGGAAAAAGTATCTCATGGCACAGAAACAGAGGGCCAGCAAGCTGATTGTGGGGCTAGCAGGGTGAAACTTCATCCCTGCAGGTATAGAAAGCTCAGGAAGTCAAAGACAAAAGAAGGGCTTAATTAATACAGTTGTGACAGGCATCACTTTAACAGAAGGGCATGGATGAAGACGGACAGGGAGACAGTTGGAAGGACAGAGGGGAAGGGGACAGACAGTAATGAGGATGAGAGCGGGTCAGCTACAAAACAGAGAAGGAAGATCTTGAGCCAGTACATAATACAATATCCATCCTTTCCTCCTGGTGACATCTTTCTACCTTTTGCCTGCTCGTACAGAGATAAGGAACCTGACACATTTTTTGGTAGAAGAAGTGGGCAAGGAGCTGACTGAAGTGAAAAAGGACTACGAGAGATTCCAGAATTCCTTGAGCAGCGCACAGGAAGAATTAAGGAACCTCACAGGTGAGGGCTTACAGCCAGGCCTGTGCCACCAGTAAAAGCATTAACCTCAAAACACTCCAGGTCAGGCTGTTTCATTTTCAGGCTCCCAATAGGCCCTACAGCTAACTCTGCTCCTTCTGCAATGAAGCTGACCACTACTCGCCAACCTGAGGGTCAGTTCTTAGGCAGAGCTGTTCCTTCAGAACGTATCTCAGAAATGTGGCCTGTGATCCCAGACTAGGCTGCATGTCATCTGTGGCCACCTTCATCTGTGAGCAGAGAGAAATAGTTTGCTGTGTTCAGCAGTAGAAGGCAGGATAAGTTTGCACTTACAGACTAACCCGAAGTGTGTGTGTGTGTGCATGTGTTTACAAACACACATGTACACACATACCCACTTTGGTTGGTCTGTAAGGTACAAATCTACTTTGCCATCTACTTGACTACTATATATAATATGAGAGAGGGAGAGAGTGCACAAGGTTTCATGGGCTGAAGCTCACTGGTCTGATGAAGTGAGGTGCAGCCCACGAGAGCCTTTGATAGATAAAGCTACTTTGGTTAGTCTATAAAGGTGCAAATCTATTCTACCTACATCTATATACCCAGGACTGGTGTTAGGATTTATAGATAAACCAAGTGTCACTAAGAAAAAAGTTATATTACTAATTTCTCTTTCCAAAGGAAACCAACCTGCAAGCTTCCTGTTGCCTAGGCAAAGGTGATAATATCATGTGATTTGTGTAACTACCCAAAAAGACGATCAAAGGCTGAATACTGCACCAAAATAACTGGCAATACTTTTCATTAGGAGACAAGGATGGGCAGAGAGGGTGGTAAATTCATTAACTGTTCACTGCCAAGTATTTGTGCAATCCTAATGAAAATTTAAGTAGTAAATAAGGAGTATGAGACGCACAGAAGATTTCTTACACTTCAACTTGTCTGCAGCTAAGCCTGGGGTGTTTGACTGGGCTGTGCCAATACTTCTGCTGGGACTTAAAGCCAGAGGTTCCTGGCTGAAGGGTCTGGCCCCTTTGCTTAGGATCAGACCAATCCCATATTTGGGTTCAGGAAGGAATTTTACCCTATGGTCAAACTGGGGTTTTTTTGCTTTTCTCTGCAGTGGGGGCATGGCCTCCCCCTGGGATCTCTTGAGTGTATATTAACGACCTTTTATAGAAGCAGGATATTGATTGCCGTGGCTCCCAGCTTTGCCTGTTGCAGGTTTGGATGGCATGTCTTGTCTTGTGTTAGGATTGATGGTAGATTTACAAAAAGGTTAGATTATGGATTTGTTTGATTTAGATAGGCATGATCCTGTCTCAAGCAGGGGGCTGAACTAGATCAGCGTTTCTCAACTTATGGGTTGTGACCCAAAAGTGGGCCACAAGAATATACAAAAGGGTTGTGAACAAACTTAAAAAATGGGTTTTCCTTTAAAGAAGAAAAATGTAGGAAACCATGGGTTTCCCTTTGCAGGCTGGCAGAGTTCCTGAAGGGTGGCTCCTGCTGCTGCGTGCACTCCCAGCAAGCATGGCAGGAGGCATGTGCCCCCCCAGCTCTGTGCACAGGGCAAGGTGGGCTGCTGTTGTGGGCTATGCCCTGGGCACCAAACTTCGGTGCTTTGGCACTGGTCTTGGTACAAAAAAACCATAGAACCACTAGACTAGATGACCTCTGGGGTCCCTTCCAGCCCTACATCTCCATGATTTTGTCTCTAATGCAAAATCTTTCTCTCACCTGACTTCTATCAGATCTCTTCTGCACAAGATGTCCAAAAGGCTGGGTGCAAGATCAGAAAATCTGTTACTTCGTTTCAACATCAAGCAAAAACTGGAGAGATTCCAAGAAATTCTGTGCCGATCTGGGGGCTCACCTGGCTATCATTAACAGCGAAAGGGAAAACGTAAGTCAGATGCTCAGCTTCCTATTGTAGGTCCAACATAAAGGAAGAAATTAGCTCTTATTGAAAAAAAGGGTTCAGCTTTTTAGGATTTAGTTTCCATTTACAAGGTTGGAGTGTGCACATGGCTAGGTATTGTGGAGCAGCTGAGACATAGTAAAGATCCACCGTATCTTATTCTGCGCCAAGTTGCTTGTATATCCACTTATTCTGATCAAATGGAGACTGGAGTCTGGCCCAAATTCCTTAGCAGAGGGCGCTTCTACCCAGTGCAATTGATGTGCCTGAATAAACTCCATAGTAGTTTGTGCAGAAGCTTATTGCTCCCAGGTGCAACATTTACGTGTGTACCCAGGACCACAGCATATGCAACCGGGACAGCACAGCCCTGGCGAGCCGGGGGTCCTGCAGGTCAGCCTGCCAGCCCAGAGCTCTTCTGCCCCACCAAAATGTGCTCTGGAGGGGCTGGCTGGGACATGAGGGTGCTACAGTGCGGGGCTACCCAGCAGGTAGCCTCCCTGCACAGTAGCACCCTCATGCCCCAGCCAGCCCCAGTCATTGTTTACACATGTGTTGCAGTGCAGTAAATAACTCTGCCATAGGATAGTACTTGTGCTGGCAGTACTAACCTGTGGTGGAGTTAATTGTGGTGACTGCAGAGCTAATTAGGCAATTCCACAGTGTCTGGTGTAGATGCCCCCACTGAGAGGTAGATAGCCATGTTAGTCAAATATGGCATAAGACTTTAGGATATTAGTGAGACTTTTGGATGTCTCAGGAGGTTGACGGTGGTTTGGGAGGAACTGCAGAGTCATCTGAAAAACACTGAATGAGCTTCACCAACTGAAAACTGAATGTCCAATATGAGGGATTCCACACACAGGGGGGTCCCATGTGAATCCAGCCTACAGATTATTTTGTGGTTCTCTGTGCCTGGTTCCTGCAATCGGAGACAAAAGATATCTCCCTTGCCTCTCAAACACTAATATCTATCTATCTATCTATCTATCTATCTATCAATTTCTTTATTTTTTTTCATCCTTGCACCAGGGAAGGCTTCTCAGATCTCTTAGGTGAGATTTCACTCCAGATCTCTGACCAGGACTCTGCAGCAACCAAAAGTAATCCCACCCTCAGGAAAATCCATGCCTAGCTTTAAATTGAGGCCTGAGAGAGAATTTGGGGCAGGGCATATACACAGGGAGGGCAGAGGTGGCCAGTTACTGGCGTGCATCTATAGTCACTCTACTGAATGCAGCAGGGATACTTTGGATAGCAATCAGTGGAACTATGATTTGAATCTGAGTCTTGTGCCCACTGTATATATATTTTATCCATGCAATTTATATACTGCCATTCCCCCCAGAAAAGGCTCACAGCAGCTTACAGCAAAGGAAACAGAATAATTTACAAGAGCAACTAGAATAAATTAGACAAAATTCTAATCTAATAAAGGTCCTAGTCTGTCTGTCTGTCTGTCTGTAACAATTTTGACCAAGTGCACAGGCTGTTCTCCAGTGGGGAGAAGTGGTAGGGTGTGGGGGCGGGGCTTGGAGGGCAGCAGGGAACTCTGTGGCCGGACAGCAGCACAGGGGCCAGTGCCTGTGCTCTGGGGGCTGAGCAGCCATGAGATGCTGTGGGGGGGTGGGGAGGAAGGAGGAGCAGGGGGCCATGGCCAGGCTGCCTGGTGCAGCAGCCTCATCCCAAGGCAGAGGCTGCCACAAGCCCCCACTTCTCTTCCCTTCGCCTGCCCTGGAGCTGGACACGCTCCGCTGCTACCTGCATGAATTGGTGCCACCGCGCTCTGGCTCAGTCAGGACAGGGACAGCTGAGGCACCTCTGACAGGAATGGGGGGGCAGGGGGCTGTGGGTCGGGAGTGAGGGACACTGGGGTGGGGCGGGGACTGTGGGTTGGGAAAGCAGGCGGCACTGGCAGTGCCAGGGGGCTGTGGTTCAGGAGTGAGGGGCACCATCAGGGCCCAGGGGGGCAGAGTACTGCAGTTTGGTGAGGGAGGGGCACTGGCAGGGCTGGGGTCAGTGGGTTGGGAGTAAGGGGCAACAGAATGGGCAGGGGCAGGGCCATCCTTCGGGACCGGTCATGTAAACACTCCTTTGTAATCCATCATTTGTGATGGGCATTTGGCTAGTATAATATAAAATATTTAAAAGTTTACAATAAACTAGAAAAGAATTTACAGTCATATCCTAATACCTAGGCTTAATGAAATTTGAAATGATATGGGATACAAGTAATTTTGGGAAGGTAGGTGAATCACTTCCTTGATTATCCCAGAAAGAAATCAGGAGACCTATAGTCAAGAATTTACAAGCCCTGGGAGCTGACACTAAGCTATCTTCATTTCTCCTGGAACAAGCTAAAGTTGTCACAGAACAGCAGTGCAATGTATTGCATTTAGTCAGGTTACTAGCAACTCTGACTCTCCATAATGCAGTAGCACCTGTCAGCTCCAGGCAAGGCCCCATTGCTCTGGGCACTACATATGCACACACGTCACAGAAGGCAGTCCATCACACAGAGTTCATAACACAGAGTTTACTTTCAATTCAGAAAGGGATCTTTGTAGTGCACAGCTGAGATTAGGCATTTAATCTGGTAGATCTGGTCTAAAATGGATTTTTCCTCTTTAGCAAAAACTGGAATTCTCAACTGTTTAAAAGACCCCGCCTAACTATTTCAAATCAACAAGACCGCACGTCACTGTGGGACTCGTAGCTTCAGCACATCAGGCCCCTGCTCTTCTCTGAGCCGGGCTTTCTGCTCAGTTACACCTGCCATAACACGTCACAATTGGCCTCTTTGATAGACAAGGTACATTATGGGTAGGGGTCACAAGGCAGGCTGCTGTTTTCATGGGCTCATCACAGGGCCCCACGCCTCTGGCTTAGGGGCCCTGGTGGCTCAACTCTGGCCACGGATTGGTGGAGAAGGCTGTCCATCATATAGCCCCTTCCCTCACCACTGATTGGCTGAGAGAGTTGTGTTATGTGGCCCCACTCCTCACTGCTGATTGATGGGGGGGGGCACAAGACAGGCAGCCCTCTGCACCAGTCACTGGTGAGAGATGGCAGCCATCTTGCCTGCTTCCCCCCTCCCCACCCAAGGTCTGGCCACAGTGGCCATGAAGACTGTTAGCTCCCACTGGGGAGCCAGCATTGTATTTTTAGTAAGTCATCCCCTGCCCCACCCCCCAACCCCCCACTGGATTTCCTGGAAATTGCCTGATTTTGTAACTTCCACGAAATCTGCAAAATTGCAATTTTAATAGTTCCTTAATTATGAGTGCCTCTAGCCATGGACCATCCTGGAAGACATAGTCTGATAAATCATAAACTTAAAGGACTGAAAAAATTAGTGCTTGGTAATGGCGACGAGTCTGTCAATGAGTCCAATAGTTCAGTAGTTTGTACACGTCCATCCAATGATTCCCAATTGGGGCGCACTCACTCCAGAGATGTACGCGTCAGATCCGCCTGCCACGACTTTGATGGTTCCCTGGTTCAGTGTCTTTCTATGATGCGCACACGTCCGAAAATGAGACCTCCAGTCACTCCAAGTCCGAGATCCTTGAGGGCTCCTTCGTCCCCTACACCCTCGCCCAGGCCTCCATGCACAAGTCCGGGTTGCCCTCCAAGTCTCCCCTCTGGTGAGCGGGGAGGGGCAATGCCTCGAATACAAAATACAAAGTTAGCAACCACGAGCCAAACAGTCAGTTCCACCATGGGGCCCCTGACTCCAGGTCCCTGTGTTTGCCGGCTTCACTCAAGTCCAGCTCTCCTCTTTCAGGAGTCCCCTTGTCCCCCTTACCGGGGTGGGCTGTCTGCCCCCTTAGGGTCCTTTCCCTTTGTCCCCTTTGTCTGGGGCGGCTCTGACTCCTGCCCCCAACGCACTGTGGCCGAGGCCCGTAGCCCACTTCTCCAGGCTACCGGCCGAGTAGCCTCCAGCTGGGGTGAGGTGCCTCCAGCCTTCACAATCGCCTTGAATAACTTCGGGGCTTATCGCTCCTGGTGTCTCGCCCCGGCGAGACCTCACCCTTTCCCCAGAATGTGCGTGCAGGGCGCGTGTCGACGTGCCTCTGCCGCTCCGGACTCCTGCTGGGGATCCGCTGCCATCCCGGCTCTTCCAGTTCCCCTCCTCTCTGTTCCGGCGTGGCTTTTGTGCCCACCGGCGCCGCCGCACACCTGGGAGGGGTAAGTGAGTCTCCCGCCCTCGGTGCCTGCGGGGGACTCGCACCCGTAGCCGGGCCCGCTCGGCAGCTCGCGTGCTGTGCTGACCCCGCCGCGCCTGCACCGCGCCCCCCACTCCTTAGCTGCCGGCAATTTATTGCCACAGTGGCTCCCTCTTCGCTGCTCCCAGGGCTTATCGGGGCTGGGGCTCTCTCACAGGTAACTATAGACTCTCACCTACAGACTCAACTTTGTGTTCTTTTTCCCCTCCATAGAAATTTCTGTCAAACCAAATTCCTGCTTTCCATGCTTATTGGCTGGGCCTATCTGACGAAGATGAGGAAGGATACTGGCACTGGGTTGATGGCACTTCCTTAACCCTCAAGTAAGTCCTTTTTATTTGGTATCTGTGGAAATTGAGCTGTTCCAGACAATCAGGCAATTCTGCTTTCTCCCTTCTACTGAAAGACACTGAGACACGGAGTATTTACATCAGCATGAGTTTGTCTCCCTCTGGTAGTTGAATCACGTAAGATCTGAGATCCTCTTTTATCACCAAAAGAGCATCCTACCACATTAGCACAAAACAAAATGCACCTTGAATCTTTTGCCCAGTTCTGGTCCCCACATCTCGGAAAGGAAACAGAAGAGCTAGAGATGGTCCAGACAAGGGCAACATGGACGATCAGTACTATGGAGGATCTTCCATATGAGGAGAGACTAAAGAGGCTGGGCCCAGCTTGAGAGCAATCTTCCTTCCAGAATGCTTAATACTATGAACAAGCCCTGCATCCTCTGGCCATGAATAATCCCAACTCTGGGGTCTCCAACTCAGTGGCAGTTCAGGCATGGCATTTGCAGATGAGTCGGGCTCAAGTCACCTCAAGATGCATTAATGAGCTATGGTAGAGATCATCCAGGAATCAAGAGATTGCCGATGATGACAACAGTAGTTCAGGAAGAACTCAACCGAGATTGTCTGCATCTAATGAACAACGTTTTCCTCCATCAGAACAGCTGGTTCATTGAAATCAAACTGTTCACCCGAGCAAGATTTCAGCAGAGTTTCCCCAATCAGCTCTAGCAGCATGCTCTAGGACACACTGGAATGACTTGCAAGCAAGACTATGGGGCTCTAACCCCATCTTGTAATGGGAGATGTGTCTGTGGTTAGGATTCACTAGACCAGAAGTTAGGATTCCTAGGTTTGAGCTCTGTGTTGGTAAGGAATTGGTCTGGGGTGGTCAGAACAAAGAAGCTAGGAACCTGGGTTCCATGGCCAGCTTTTCCATTGGGCTCTGGCAGACCTTGAGGCCATCTGTCCTTTTGTTTCTACACCAGCAAAATAAACTGAGAATGGATCTCTTCCATCTCCAGAATAAAAAATGAATGCACCAACTTCTCACTATCCAGCTGCCATCACCAACCTACCACAGCTCTGCACTGTGGGATCCAGCTCTAGGACCATTTGGGGTCGGATTAATCCATGTCCCAGCTGATGTGTTAGATTAGCAGGCTGGTCAGTGCCCACCGATATCTGTGATGCAGATGCCCATCCTTTAGGAGCTGGCCCAGTTGACACCACTGTTTTAACAGTGGATTAAAAAGCAGTTCTTCTACCCCAATGTGCTGGTGCCCATCCCCTTTTTAAATTCCAGACTTACTGCTAACCACAAGGTCTCTGGCCTCTTTCTCAGGTTCTGGGATAAGGGAGAACCCAACGATGTAGGACGACATGGTGAAGACTGTGCCACCCTTTTGGACAGAGGAAGATGGAATGATGTTACCTGCCATGGAGAGGAATACTGGATTTGTGAACGGAAATGCGACCCAGAGCTTTGAATTTATAGAAGGGAGGGGAATGACAGACTGTAAAATGAAATCCAGGCACAATTGCTAAAGATTTACATCTGTTAATGCTTGGGGGCTATTGCAAGGCTTTGAGTTTGAATTTATCAGACATAACCCTGAAAAGCAGGGTTAGAAAAACTGATTGATTGGTATTTATTATTGAGTTTGTTTCCCTAGCCCACTGGACCCAACAGCAAAAGCATTTCCCATGATCTGGGATGCAGGATCTGACGTTGCATGTGGTCCCCACATGGGGGATACAATTGCTCAACGTAGTAGATCTCATTGGCTCCATATGCATCCTGGCACTGGCCTGAATACTGATCTCAGATGCACCACTGTAAATGCAAAAATGGTACTGACTCCATTGGAATAATTCTTTATTGGTGAGAAAGATACAATCTGGCCCTTCTGACTAACATGTCCTTTTATAAATATCACCCACCAGTTCTGCTAGGAGGAAAAATACTTGTTTGTAAGGAACAGGATTGAGACAGAGGGAATCTGTGTTCAGTTCCCAGCTCTGTCACCATCTCATTGTATGCCTATGAGAAAACCAGTTAATTTCCCTGGGCCTCAGTTTTCTCATCTGCAAAATGGGGATAATTCTGCTTTTGTCCATTACAATATAAGCTTCTGGGGTCAGGAGGTGTTTCCAATTCTCCCTCTGCAGTGCCCAGCACAGAGGGGTCCCAAATGCCAAATGGGGCCTCCAGGTGAATTACTGGATCAGTGTGCCTCAGGATCAGAGATTTACATCTTTCCGGAACATACATGCCTGGGTTTTAATGATTCAAAGTCTATTTTTGTTCACCAAATTCCCCTTTCTCCATAATATTCCAGTCATGCTCCTCTCACAGGAACCAATTCTGTGGAGAGCAGCAAGGTATTATTTACCTCCCTTACAATGTGCAGCGACCTCCTATTTGACAACCTATTCCCAGTGACTCACAACATTTCTGTAACCTTCTGCTTACTGGTGATGGGGAAAAGTCAATAACAGCAGCTTGTTTGTGCTGGGCGTTAGCCTGCTGCCAGTACACTACTTTCTCAACAAAAACTTTGTACTTTTAAGACTATGCTGTACCCAGACCATCCTCATTAAGTAGGTGCTCAGAGACAAATAAAACGTTCCCCAGCCTTGCCGCAGAGTCATCCATGTCTTCTGTGCAGAACAGGCCAGTTTCTCAGCTGCTGTAAAATCAGCACCACTGGAGAAGCTACCGCAGCTGGGAAGACAGTCTGACATAATGAACCGCAACATGCTCAGGGAAGGGCTTACGGCTGGAGGAAATGTGAGGGCTAAAACCAGGAAATTCAAGAGAGGAAGAAGCAGCTAGTCACAAATTCAAGTCCAAATTGGAGACAATGAGACTCAGCACAGAGGCTGCTTGAGTCCAAACACCATGCCCAGGTCAGAAACATGGGATAGTGAAGCTTCCTTTATGTCCTGTCTGAGCTACCCAACTCCTACACCACGGGTCATGATTCACAAACTTAACCCTGTTCCTCTTTCCCAGCTTAGTTTATCTTAGTCCTGCTTGTTGTGAACATTTGGTGGAGCAGCTGGTTGTTCTGGGAGAACTGATTTGCATCCAGCCACTCCAATCTAAAATGCACAGATATAAAATGGTGTCCCCTACCCTCACACCCCAAGAGTGCTTTAACACACAGTCTACATGGCATATTCCATCTTGCTTGCTTATCTCCCGCACTGGAGTTATAGTGCCTAAGCTTGCTGGAAATCTGAGTCTTCATTCCCAAGAAAACAGGTGTGTGCGCACAAGTGTTTGCATGTGTACATGCATTTCTGTCCTCCCATGACCCAGCCCAATCCAGTTTCCACACATTCCTTCAGCAGCACCAACCCAAGACACAAAGCACCTCCTGGGTACTCCCTGCAGATACAGAACATGGAGTGGCAGAAGTATCTAAAGGACATGAGAACAGATCTGTTTAGATGCATACTTTAGTTAATGCTGGGATCTCCTTCCAAGACAGGGAAGAGTACCTACAGTCATATGAGGATCACTATCATTGCTCTGAAGTCAGCATACCAGAAACCCAAATGGTAAAATCTGGTGTTGCTTTGCTGAAGTCAGTAAGTCCATTACTACCAGCTAGGGATCTTGTCCTGTATAAAGAACTTACATACATGCAGGCTCAGCACTAACTGTAGAAATCATAGCATAGAAAAGTAGGGCTGAAAGGGACCTCCATAGGTCATCTAGCCCAATCCCCTGTCACAGGCAGGATCATCCCTGTCCAAGCCATACTGGACAAATCCATCATCTAAGCTCTTTGTAAAACTACTGTCAGCCCTAACGCAACACATCACACCCAAAACTCCCACAGGGAAAGTAGGGGGATGGGGCACAGCAGTCACAGTCCTGCTTCTGTAAGTGGTTGTTAATATACACTCAGAAGATCCCAAGGAGGGGTTGTGCTTCTGCTACAAAAGAAGGAAGGCAACCTCCAGGTCTCCCCACCAGGTCCATACCAAACTAAAAATGGGGTAAACTTCCTTCCTGACCTCAAATATGGCAATCAGTCTGACCCTGAGCAGAGGGGAAAGACCCTCTAGCTAGGAACCTCCAGCTTTAAGTCTCAGCAAGAACACAGGCACAGCCTAGTCAAAATCCCCAGCCTTGGCTGCAGCCAACCACCAATGCCTCCAAGGAAAAAAAGAACACACACACCTGACACGTGTAGCAGGAACCGAGTGGGGATACAAAATAAAATAGGGAAGCTCATCAGAAAACAGCCTAAGGAATAAAGAGAGGAAGATAAAAGCAGAAGTTATGGACCTACAGGCAAAAAGATTTTTCACTGAGGCTGAAGGTCCATGAATTGTAAAGAAAATTGTTTCGTTTGCTGTTCTCCTTCACTGATCTCTGCCTGCCTGTCCGTCCAACCTTACCCTGTGAGTACAACAGGGCAAACACTGTTGCTTCTTGTGCCTTTGGAAAATGCCTGGCACATCACAGGCACTGTAAGGATTGGGTCGAGGAGTGTGGGGGTAGACAAGCATCTGAGCCACAGGCAACTCCAGACCAGGGTCCAAAGCTCCCTGAGAGAAGCAGAACCAGAGTCCAAATCTAAGCCCTAGTCAGTAAGCAAGATCCATGTCAGCAGTCTCAGCAGTGCCAGAAGTCAGGAGCAGGGAATCCAGGACACACAAACAGGGTCAGCAGGAGCAAAGAACCAGGGTGAAGGGGAAAAGGTGCAGCTGTTGACAGGTTGCAGAGCACTGAACAACCAAGTCCAAGTGAAGAGCTTGGGTTTATATAGGTCTACTCTGCAACTACTGTAGCTTACATACTGAGCCTAGTCTGCAGCCAGTGAGCTTGACCTTTGTAGCTGCTCCCACTCTGTACCCAGATGGCCCTGCTGAGGGTGCAGATTGTCTTCTAACAAACAGTGGCACACACATTTAGACAGTGCACAGGGGAACTCACTGCCACCAAGACTGAGAATTTAGCAGGATTCTTAACAGGCTTTGAAGGCTTAACAGGCTCCTCTTCTCTGATTTAAAGTAGACTTTGTGCATTTGAAACTCAGGCCCTGCATAATAAGAACAGTCAGTGACATTAGGTAAGCTGATAAATAAGTCAGACTCTGCTGAGTCAAGTCACATCTACCATAGGCTGCTGCTACTTTCAGAACTCTGGTCAGGACACAGAACTGCCGCCAAGGTACACGCTCACCGCACACTTCTGACAGCCCCGGGCAGCTTTGGATAGGCGCAGGGCCCGCAGAGGATGAAATGGATTCTGGCAGGGCACCAACTGCTGAACAGACTGCTGAAAGGTGCAAGGATCATCAGATGTATTCAGGGGGCTGCTGGGTGTCAGTCCACACCTTTCTGTACTTAGAGTAACCCTCCAGGCAGACCTCAGATAGACTTTTAAGTATTCAAGCACTCAAGGTTTGCTGGCAAAAAGCTATGCAGTATAGGTCTAGTGAATGCACTATGAAAGTATTTCTTCGGTAAACAGAAGTTCACCTGCAAAAGAGGGTAAAAGGAAACTACCAAAACCTAATTCCTAAGAACTATTTGGAACGGTTCACGTATGACAGGCATGAGGACACTGCAACGTCTGACTGACCATGACACAGTGAAGAGGCGTGCAAATGCTTTGGTTAGAAACAAGAATTATAGAGAAATGGGGCTGGAAGGGACCTTCAGAGGTCATCTAGTCCAACCCCCTGCCTGAGGCAGGATTGGCCCTATCCAAACTATGCTATAAAAATCCATTGCTTAACCTCTTTGTAAAACTGTCCACCCTGGCACAAAACAATACATCACGCCTGAACCTGCCACAGGTAAGGCAGGTAGCCAATGTCTTGCTTCTATAAAATATTTTTAATATTTTAATATCCCCAACCCCATTCCCACTAGGTCTCACTATCTTGGCTCTACTTTGGTTTGTTTCGTTTACAAATACAGCTGGTGTCAAGCTGTCTGCCAAAAATCTTATGATTGCCTTGCAAATACTTTTAAACTGCTGATCTTTGTGCCTTTTGCAGTCATGTAGCAAAGGGAAGCTGTAAGCAAAATGCTGAGTTGTTTCCCCAAAGCCACTATGAGACAATGGCTACTTCTGGGTTCCACTGTCAGTGCAAATTCTTCCTTTTCAGGGCTTCTCTCTCCCCACAGACCTTTGAGTGTAAGGCAAGGATTTTGGCTATGCATAGCTAGCCTAGCCATCCTTCAACCCAAAGTGCCAGTCCTCAGAGCATATAGGCACAGATTCTACCTGCAGCACTTAATCTCTGCTTCCTCTGTAAACCTGAGCCTTAGCCTGACCAATGCTATTTTTAACTCAACATTGTGTTGCTGAACTTGCAAAAGACTTGTTCCTTGGAATTTAATATACCCATGATCCTTGCTGTTTTATCCTATAACACTAGTGGTTGGGTGGTGAGAAGCAGCAATGCTCAAGGTATGAAATGGGAGCACAGGCTGGAGCAATTTGAGTCAGATTTGTTTGCATGTCTGAGGAAGATAGGCAGCTGCAGGAAAAGCAGCCAGAAATCCCAGGTTACCAGAGCATGGCCCAGACATTCCACTAAAGCTGTTAATCATTTAAGTAACTGCATTTAGGTAAATATCAGTTGTCCAGATCTTTCACTTCTCCACCATATGAGACAGGTTGCTGTCTTCTCTCTCTGTAAGCCAAAAGGGTCCAAAGTTAAATTCCCTGAAGTATGGTAACATCTTTACACTGAAAAGTAGTGCTTAGAGAGAAGAAAAAAACTTGAATCTTCTACCTAATTGTGTAGGGAAACCTCTGGCTTAATTTCAGCTGATTTTGCAGGTTCCAGTACTCCAATTCTAGCCCTCAGTTCATGCTCCTGCAAACCAGAAGTTCACAGGAACAGAGCTAACTCAGCAGACTTTGCAATGTCTTGGGGTTGATACATTATGCCCCTTTAGTTCTTTTTCAAGTACATATTCCCAGTTGTAGAATTAAGGCACTGCTATCATAAGCTGCCTGTTGATGTAGGGTGGAAAAGAGGAGAGCTCCTCTGGGAAAAATCCAGTTATCAGTGAGGTGCCTTCATTTTTCTGACTATAAAATCCTATGCTTATTACAGTTCTTATGCACCATCCAGTGTATCAGGAGTAGCACAGGGTCCCAGCTGATGAGGCGTGCTGATTTTATAAAACACAAAAGACAACCAGGCATTCAGGGAACTCAAAGTTTGGAAATATACAGACCAGAGCCTGCAGCTTCCACGAATCTGTTACTCTGTATTGACCTTCTGCAGAAGGGAAGTCAAGTAACTAGGAGAATAGAAGTTGTTATTATGATGGGCGTTCTTTTCCCGGCATGAAACTTGACAGAAGTTCCTGGAACTATAAAATGTGCTGGTGTCAAGGAAAGAAGCAGAGGTAACCACAGCTATGGAGCAAGTTGGTTATAACAAGCACGAAAATTCTGATTGCGTAGAACTCGAAATGAAGGAACCAAGCAGGAAAAGAGGTAAGTGGGGAGTGGTTTAAAAGACAATGGTCTTTCAATTAAAGTTCTGGGCAAGGACCCGAGAAAGATGGGGTTAGTGGTTAGTTTGTGTCCATAATCAGGAAAATGTATGGCTCTCCTACTAGTGCACTGATTTTAATCTCAACTGTTATAAACCAGGGCTGTGCAAAATTTCGTCACCAGTTTTGTTTCAACCTGTTTTGAGGTTGAAATAGCAAAGTCAAAATGAAACAGATATCATCAAAACAGCCTCAAAATGAGGCAAGTCAAAACATTTCACCATTTCGTTGTTTCGCCCATAGGCTATAATGGGGAAGGTCAAAACAGGCTATAAATGTGTCATTCTAGCCAGATTTGGATAAAACTTGCAGAAATGGCAGACCCTGCTGAGGCCACAAAGCCTGCCACATTTCAAGGAGATAGGTGCAGGGGGTTCAGCGAAACTGCACCCCAAAATCCTGAAAGCAAAACTCATGTCACATGTATGTGGTAAGCCACAGTGGGGTCAAAACTGCAAGCATGCTAACTCATGCTGAGGCCACAAAGCCTGCCAAGTTTCAAGGTGATAAGTGCCAGGTGTGGAAGAAATCAAACTTCGTGGTTGAATCAGAACTGACAGAGCCAGCTTTTCTTTATTTCAGGCTATACTGTGATCACAGGGAGGATTTCGTACAGCAAGGGGAATCACCCACTTGTCTGTTTCAAAGGAATCCTCTTCCTCTCTAAGTTTTCAAGGGTTTTTATACTTAAGACAGATAAAGAGAAAAAAAATATGACCTTGGAGAAACTAAAACAAGTTTACTTAATTGGACCTCTGCGCACAGGTTAATAAGACATGCAGGATTCCTTATTTTAAAACACGTAACTGAAATAAGCAGTATCGGCACTTCTGGTTTCTGTCTGTTTTTCTAGTCAGGGGGGCCAGAAGCCGGACTAAATTCATTCCTACATTCTCTATTTTTTTTTTCTCAACAAGTTAGATATTTATAGCCATTAGACTTTCAACTTCTAGTTTTTCTTTCTCTTTACTTTCTGCTATTTCAACATACAAATTATGTTTCTGGTTGATGGGCTATTCCTCATTTGCAGCACAGTTTAAGCAACATTGAATTATCATAAACACTACGCATACTCTAATAAAAACAACAAACGATATCAACAAACTATGAATGATGGTACAGACTAAGGAACTGAAAATAGAGCTAAACCAAGAATTTAAATTTCAGCTATCTGACTCATGCAATTTAGCTGCTTCTTTCCGAATATGTTTAATTAAATCCTGGATTTCTTCTGAATTATCAGGAATATAAGTACAACATTCTTTACTTATTAAAGCACAGACTCCTCCTTTGCTGCCTAGTATATAATCTAACACAAGTTGGTTTTGCAGTGTCATTTCCCTTATTTCCTTCATTTCTGTATTTATTTTATCAAAACTATCAGCAGTAGCATTAGCAATCTTTTCCAGAGATGCTGCAACTTTCTTTATCTTGGACATAGCTAAGCCTGCGCCATAGCTGGGGAACATTATACTCCAAAACCTTTGATTTTCTGTAATTTGGTGAACATTGCGAATTCTTCCTTTAGGTAAGTGAGATTTAATAGTAAAGGCAGGATACACTGCGAAGACATAGCACATTCCTCTCCAACCAGAGGGAAGATTTTTATAGGCCTTATCTCCACACACAAAATAGTGACCAACTAGTGCAGTATATCCAACTGTATTACAGCGTGGGGACATCATTCATTGTGAATAATAGCCTGAAAAATTGACCTGCATGGGAGTAGTTAGATATCCAGGAACCATTAGAAAACCAAGCACCATTTATCTTAAATTCTGCCTTGCACTTACTGACTCTTACTACAACACGAGATCCGTTACAGGTCCAACAGAATTTTCCAGGGGTGGCATAAGCTAATCCTACATAGTCAGACCGGTTGCAACTTACATTCTGCCAAGTTTTGTTTCCATGAACATCTGAATATTAAGGGGCTAACATCTGAGTTGCATTCAAGGGTACTGGTATCACGGGTATTCCTCCAGTAGAATAGATAGGGACATGACTACATATCCAACAATGAGAGACATTTAAATCTATTCCAATTTGATTAACTAAAGACAAGAACATATTTTCATGAAATGATCTTTTTTGTTGGTGCGGAAGTGTAGTTTGGTTTACAGAGTTTCTTATAACTGATGAGTCAAGTTCATATAAGATGGCCCAAAAAGAAATACTGAGAACCACCCAAATCATGACTAACTAACTCCACCTTGGGAACCAGGAACTAGGTAGAGGACTTTTTTCTGTCCCAAAGGACATAGTGGTGTCTTTGGGGCACATCCTCTTTGCTCTGTAGTGGCAAATCTTCTTCACCAGTAGGCGCTTGGCTCACTACTGGTCTTGAGCTCTCCTGCTGGCAGGTGCTAGGCTCACTACTAGTCTGTGGAGACTGATTACAAGATTGATATGGAAGAGACTTTGAGTCTAAAGGGGCTGATGTTTTCTTACTGTGTGAAGTATGGATTCATCTCTGGAGTCCTTGACACTTTATTGAAGTGTTGGTGGTCAGGAGTACCTGGAATGGGCCTTTTCAGTGAGGTTCCAGCGATGACTTTCATTGATGGACTTTTACATGGACCCAATCTCCAGGCAGGATAGAATGGCACGGCTCATCTGGTTCTTTGGGGAGAGCTGCCTGTACCTGTGAATGAAAAGCCTTAACACACTTCATTAGTGCCTTACAATAGTCCAGAATGGTATCATCAAGAGAATGTATATCACAAAAGTGGGAGGCAACAAGTGGCAAGGCGGGGAGCCTCATGGGTCTTCCCGTTAGAATTTCATGTGGGCTAAGCCCAGTCTTTTAGTTGGCAGTAGATCTCATACTCATAAGGGCTATGGGAAGTGCATCTGGCCAGTTTAAGTGTGTCTCAGCACAAATTTTGGCCAATTTATTTTTCAGAATGCCATTTTGGCGTTCCACTTGGCCCCAGGCCTGTGCATGGTATGGGCAATGAAAGTTCTGTTGGATCTGCAGGACTTTGCAGACTTCTTTCATTATCTGTCCAGTAAAATGAGTTCCTCTATCAGAGTTTAGGGATAAAGGAATACCAAACCTTGGAATAAAGTCTCTGAGCAACTTTTTGCTTACAGTAATGGTATCAGCTTTTGCACATGGCTAGGCTTCTATCCATCCAGAAAACATACATACAATAACAAGAACATATTCATAAGAACAACATTTCTGCGGTTGAATAAAATCTAATTGTAAATTTACAAACGGTCCTCAAGGTGGGGGATGTGCTGCCTTCTTTGTTTTTACAGGCTTTCCCACATTATGGGCTTGGCAAATAAGACAGGTGTGTCAGTACTGTTGAGCCACAGATGGAAAAGTTGGAGCAAACTAATTAAGCTTAACAGCTTCTATCATCTCCCCTTTGCTCATATGTGCCATGCCATGGTGTATGCCAGCAAGATGAGGAAGAAGGACCACTGGGGCAACCAGGAGGCCGTCCGGGGAGGGCCACTAATGGTCAGGGTGTAACAAACACCCAGCCAGTCTCCATGTTTGTTTCTCTGGTTCTGGAGCCTGATCTTGGAGGAGGGCAAAGTTGTGAAGACTTGCCAGTGGAGACTGGTCAGTTGGAATAGACAAAAACACAGGCATAGCCTGAGGAGTGGAAATAGCCGCAGCTTTGGCAGTGGAATCTGCCACAGCATTCCCAAATGTAACATCATCATAAGGTTTCTGGTGAGTCTGGCATTTAATAATAGCAACAGCAGAAGGTAATTGTAAAGCATTCAACAAGGCATTTACATATGGACCATTACTAGTCTTGGCACCTCCTGAAGTGAGGAAGCCTCTTTGTTTCTAAAGTTGACCGTAATCGTGTGCAATACCAAAAGCATAGTGAGAATCAGTATAAATATTAACAGAGGCACCAGAGGCCAGGGTGCAAGCCCTGGTGAGGGCCACAAGCTCAGCAACTTGAGCTGAATACACATTAGGTAAGTGATGGCTTTCTATAACATCATATTGGGAACATACTGCATATCCTGCAGCAAGGGAACCTTTTGAGTTTCTCTGACATGATTCATCAGCATAGAATACTAGATCTGGGTTTTGCAAGGGGTTGACCTTTAGGTTAGTGCGGGGCATTGATAGGTGAGCAGTAACAAAAATGCAATCATGGGGTTCACCATCTGAAGGGGTAGGTAACAGGGAAGCAGGGTTTAAAACAAGGCACCTAGTTAGGGTGACATTTCTAGCAGAAAGAAGCAAGATTCCATACTTAGTTAATTTAGCATTTGAAAGGTGTTAGGTTTTTGTTTTTAGTAGAAGCGCTGCTACAGCATGTGGGACAGCAACAGTAAGAGAACAACCTAATACAAGGGTGGAGGAAAGTTCAACAGTGACAGTGGCTGCAGCTACAGCACGGAGACATGGGGGAAATCCAGCTGCAACTGGGTCGAGAGCAGAGCTATAATAAGCAATGGGACAGTGCTTTTCTCCATGTGTCTGAGTAAGTACTGCAAGTGCAAATCATGACCAAAAAGGATAAAAGGTTTAGTATAATTGGGAAGGCCTAAGGCAGGAGCTTGCAACAGAGCTTGTTTAATAGAGGCAAAAGCAGCTTCGATCTCTGAAGTCCAAGGTAAAGGCTCAGAAGTATTAACAAGAGCCAGATTTTGCAATGGCTTGACTATACAGGCATAGCCGAGTATCCACTGATGGCAGTAACCAGCCATGCCTAGGAAGGTATGCATTTGGGACACAGTAGTTGGTCTAGGGATTTTAAGAATAGCTTCTATTCTGGAAGAGGAAAGCAGTCATTCTCTAGCAGAAATATCATGACCTAAATGGTGGACGTGAGGAAGACAAAGCTGTAGCTTTTCTTTAGATGCTTTATGGCCTTTTAGGGCAAGAGAGGTGAGGAGAGTTAAAGAATCAGTTTTACAGGCTTCAAGGGAGGTAGATGCCAAGAGCAAATCATCAACTTATTGCACAAGCACAGAATTTTCTTTAAATATTATGTCATCTAGATCTTTCTTCAGAATTTGAGAAAAAAGAGAAGGGGATTCAGTATAGCCCTGGGGCAGTCGTGTCCAGGTATACTGAAGTCCTTGATAGGTAAATGCAAAGAGAAACTGGCTATCAGGGTGTATAGGAATAGAGAAAAATGCAGAACACAAGTCAAGAACAGTAAAATAACAAGCATTAGGAGGAATATAGGACAAGATAGTAGCTGGATTTGGTACAACAGGGAAAGTAGGTAAAACTGCAGAATTTACCACACAAAGGTCTTGTACAAAGCGATAGGTATTCTTTCCAGATTTTTTTACAGGAAGAATAGACGTATTACAAAGGCTCTTGGTTGGAACAATGATACCATGCTTTAAAAGGGCAGTTATAACAGAGTGTATCCCTTCTTCAGCTTCTAGATGTAAAGGGTATTGAGCAACTTTAAACTTAGCTGGGTTTAATCTAATTTTTACAGGCTGGGCAGTATGGATTTGTCCTACTTCATTAGCATGCTGGGACCAGAGAAACGGAGGGACAGCTTTTATGATTTCTTCTTGCAACACAGAAAGATTAGGGAACTCAGGCTCAGGAGGTGAGCTAGCTAAAGTGTCAAGTATTGCTATCTCATTATCACAGGGGACATCTAAATAAACACCATTAGGAGAGCAATAGTTAGTACAGTCAAGTTTACAAAGCAAATCTCTGCCTAATAAATTAACAGGAGAACAAGGACTAAGAGGAAAGGCATGTTGATCAGAAACAGGACCAAGAGAAACATGTAAAGGTTGAGAAACAGGATGAGGAACTATTGATTTTAAATTCCTACAGCATTTACAACAGCAGAGGAGAGGGGAGTTGTGGAAAATTCTTCAGCTCGAAGAGTAGCGTGGCTTGCGCTCTACAAAATGTAGTAACGATGTCTACTAAACATTTTGTAGAGATACCATTTATTATGCAGGAAACGAAGGGATCATCCTGATTAAGTGGGAGAAGCGGGGCCGTGATGATGTTACTATTCCTCAGGCTGGCCTAACAGGAGGCTCCCTGATTCAGGACAGAGAACTGAGTGTGAGGAGGTGGTGGCAGGTTAAACATCATCCCCGGCTGGCCAGGCCGGTGAAGACATTGAGCCTTCCAGTGTCCTGGTTGGCCATGATAATGAGAACTGTCATTATTTTGGGACTGAAATCCTCCTCATCCCATCCTACGACCAGTTCCCTTGCCTCTGAACTGTCCTTGATGGAAACCTCTGCTTCTGCCCCTACCTAAAGTCTGTAATTGTAATGTCATTAGCTTAGTTTCCGTGGATTCCTTTTTCTTTTCCTGGCAGGTTGTACAATGATTTGCAATGGTGACTAGTTCTGCAAGTGGCTTAGTCTGCCAACCTACAGCAATTGTGCACAACTGTTCCTGGACTTTAGAAAGAAGTCTGTGGACAAAGGTGAAAGCAACTGCTTCTGGGGCAGTTTCAGCTGCATTTTCAATACTTGAATGTCTTTCAAATACTAGTTTCAAGCGGTCCATGTAGTTTGCTGGGGATTCTCCTTTATTTTGTTTACAGTTATGTATTTTGGCCCAGTCAGTTTTTCTGGGGCAAATTTTAAGCATAGCCTCAAGGATGTGTCTTTGGGCATCTGCTAAGTGATCTCCTATTCTGGGGTCTTGAGTAGGCCAAGTAGCCTGTGCAATGAGGTGGTTGCAGACCTCAGAGGGCAGAACACTTCTCATTAATTGGTTCAAATCTGCCCATGTTAGATTATAACAATGGATTACAGTGTCTAATTCATCTCTACATTTTTGGGGTTCCTCTCTGACGTTGGGAAATTGTTTAACAAGGTTTAGGAGATCTTCTGGAGTCCAGGGGACAGGGACTGTGATTGTAGTTTCACCATTTGGACCTTGTCCTGGAAGTTGGAGCAAAGGCACAAGCTGAGCCTTTTTAGTTTTTAAAGAAGGGGCTGGACCATACTGGGTATCAGACCTTAAACAAGAGGAGGGGGTTGAGATTTCAGGAGACAGATGCCATGCCTCCGGTGGATGTGGGCATGCCCCAGGGGCAGGTGACGGTTGTTGAGTGATAGTTTTCTGGTGAGGTGGGCTAATCCTGCCGGAAGAGCCTATTTGGTTACTTTGGACTTCTTCAGGTTTAGATTGTGCCTGGGGATGATATGGGGGTGGCACATTAAGAAAATCAATTATATCTTCTGCAGATTCATTCTCAGTTTTTTGTGGATAAAGTTGTTTTGGTGCTGATGGTACTGTTGATGGGGGGCCCCCTTTTGGTGAACTTTTCTGTTTTAATTCCTTTATCTGAGATTTCAGTTTCTCTTGGGAGTCCTTAAGACTCCAAACTTGAGATTCTTGATGTCTTTTAATAGCTTCTTCATACCAATCAAAAAACGTGTCCCATTGAGTCTGTGGTATATTACTACCTCTTAACTCAAGGTCTCTGCGGAGATGAACAATTTTACTTATATCAAATGTTCCCTCCAGGGGAAACTGCTGGTTAAAATCATCTCTGGTATACCAATTCCATTTGTCTAGAAACTTACAACTTTTATGGCCATAGCGTGTGTACATGTACAATGCTGGAGTCCCTTTTGGTGGAGCCGTATGTCTTTAGACTCTGCACTCCCCATATCTTTAAACTCAATGCACACAGGTCTTTCATACAGGAATGGCTTATTCAGGGTGTCTGGTCAGGTTTTGAGATCTGATAGCGGCACAGAGATGCTGTGGCTAATGTCCAAAGACAAGACTCCACTGCAATAACAGCACACAATGCAGTTACTCAGGGTTAGACACGGCTCATTTATGAGGGTGGGGAAAGGGTAAACCTGTCCACTGGGTCACGAGGTTCCAGTTGGGCCCCCTTGCATTCAAAACTGCCCTTTTGGACAGCCTTGGGGCGGCTGAACCCAACCTTAGTCTCAGACCTGGTCAGTGGCTCATATTTCTCAATTCATACTCTCAATTCACACAAGGGAATTTCTGCATTGAGGCATGAGATTCAAGAGCATTTCTTTAGTCTCAGCCTTGGTCAACGCTTATCGTGGAAAACACTCACACTCTTAAGAGCTTCCACCTTGCACCCTTGCTTTCAAAGACCACACAGAACAAGTCTGGTGTCCTCAGGGTGGCTGCACAAGGTTTCCACTCCTGGCCTCAGAGAGACTTCCTAGTTTTTTACAGAACTTAACTCAATTCACACGGGGAAATACTTTCATTGACAACAGCAACACAGAGTCTTTAACCTTAATTCTTTTTACTCACAGTTACTACTTACACAGTGGGTCTGACAGTTCTGGCAGAAAAAAAGTTCGGATAGGGTGAGCCTCAAGCAGTGAATCAGGAAGACACAGAGACAGCCTCTCACTGAAAAGCCCCAATAGAGATTTCAAAAGGTCTCTCCTTGATTTGATGCCAGGGCTTCAGTGAAGAGATATCCAACTGATCACTCCAGGCACCTCTATCCGAGTCACGGCACCAAATTGTGGAAGAAATCAAACTTCGCGTTGTGGTTGAATCAGAACTGACAGAGCCAGCTTTTCTTTATTTAGGGGTATACTGTGATCGCAGGGAGGATTTCATACAGCAAGGGAATCACTCACTTGTCTGTTTCAAAGGAATCCTCTTCCTCTCTAAGTTTTCAAGCATTTTTATACTTAAGACAGATAAAGAGAAAAAAATACGACCTTGAAGAAACTAAAACAAATTTACTTAATTGGACATCTGTGCACAGGGTAATAAGACATGCAGGATTTTTTTATCTCAAAACATATAACTGAAATAAGTAGCACTTCTGGTCTCTGTCTGTTTTTCTAGTCAGGGAGGCCAGAAGCCCGACTAAATTCACTCCTACAAGGGGTTTGAGGGAAACTGCATCTCAAGCTGCAGACAAGCAAAACTTGTGACGTGGGTGACAGTGTGTGTGTTAAGGCGCAGCAGGGTGATGGCTGCAGGCCTGCTAGCCCCTGCTGTGGCCACAAAGCCTGCCAGCTGTCAAGGAGATAGGTGCAGGGCTTCTGGGGCCCTGCACCTCTGGCTGCTGACAGGCAAACCTTGTGTCATGGGTGCTTGTGCAACTGTGTCTGTCTTGGGGCGGCGTAGGGGGAGAACTACTGCAGGCCTGGCTGCTAGGCCCTGCTGCAGCCACTAAGTCTGCCAGCTGTCAAGGAGATAGGTGCATGAGGGAGTCTGGGTTCTGGGGTGCATGGTGGGTTCTCCTAGCCGAGTAGAGCAGGAGAATCACTTCTTTGCAATGGTTTCAATTGATGCATGCCAGTGTACTGTTGGCCCTGCCGGCTAAGGCTGTGTGAGGCTTTGAACTGTGCTCCGGATCCAGAGGAGCTTCGGTGTCCAAAGCAGCATGTCTGGATCAAAGTGCTGGCTTTGTTAGGCTTTTTGAAGTGGTTTGGAGCTTCCAAACCGCTTCAGAAAAGTTTTGGAGCTGCTTCGGAGATCCGGCCATAGGGTATAATGGGGAATCAATAAAATATCTATAACTTTGTGGGGGGTTGTCTGATTTGGATTAAACTTAAAGAGATGGTCACTGCTGCTTAGAACATGAAGCTTGCCAAGTTTCAAGATGGTAGATTTAGGGGCTTGGGGGGAACTGCACCCCAAATATTTGAAAGCAAAACTCATGTCATGTGTACATGTTAAGCCACAGTGGGCTCAAAACTGTAGGGCTGGTAGCTCCTGCTGAGGCCACAAAGCCTGCCAGGTTTTAAGAAGATAGGCACAGGGGTTTGGGGGGAACTGCACCCCAAGCTTCTGACAGGCAAAACTCATGACATAGATGACCCTGTGTGTGTTAAGGCACAGTGGGCTGAAAACTGCAGGAGTGGTGGCCCCTGGTGAGGCACAAAGCCTGCCAGCTGTCGAGGAGATTGGTGCAGGGGGGTTCTAGGACCCTGCACCCCTAGCTGCTGACAGACAAAACTCATGACATAGGTGCTTGTGCAACTGACTGTCTCTGTCTTGGGTCAGTTGATTGTCTGTATTGATTACTTCCTCTCCTTAGTCTGTGGTTTTGTAGGTGTTAATCCATGCTTGTTAACTGGTTATGTAGTAACTAGGTACTGTGTATTGAGCTGGTCCCTGAGTGAATCATGATTAATTGGTAACTGGTAACACAGTAGCTTAGCAGCCTGGCCTGCAGTAGTCCGTCCCCCACCTCCCCCATACCCCAAGACAGACACAGTTGCTCAAGCACCCATGTCACGAGTTTTTCTTGTCAGCAGCTTGAGGTGCAGTTTCCCCGAAACCCCTGCACTTACCTCCTTGAAACTTGGCAGGCTTTGTGGCCTCAGCAGGAGCTACCACCCCCGCAGTTTTGACCCCACTGTGGCTTAATACATACACATGACATGAGTTTTGCTCTCAAGAATTTGGGATGCAGTTTCTCTGAACTCCCTGCTCCTATCTTCTTGGAACTTGGCATGCATCATGCCCTCAGAGAAGGCTACTATTTCTACAGGTTTCATCTAAATCTGGCCAGAAGTGACACTTTTATAGCCTGTTTTGTCCTTCCCCATTATATCATATGGGCAAAATGTTGAAACAGGTTTGAAACGGCAAAACATTTTGATGGAACGAAATGGAACAGCCATTTCAACTCAAAACAAAAGTCAAAACAAAACACTGTTCTGTCAAAACATCGAAACACTGGTCAAAACGGAACGCTTCCATTTCGCACAGTCCTATTATAAAACTGATTTTTCTAACCTTCATATAAACTCCTTAGCTCTTATAGAACAAACTCATGTCTGTGGAAACTCCACTTCCTATATTATGATGTTAGTCTAAGAATAAAGCTGGTCCTGGGAACCTGAACCCTATTTTTTCCCTAAAGCCTAAAAAGATTCTTGTGTTTCCACAAGTCTGGGCTTCTCTACCTGTGGGTCACAACTCCAACTGCTGTCAAGTGATCACAGTCACCCTGCATTTTCCATTTTGCCAAATTGTAGAGCTCCAAAAATGGGTGGGCCCCAGTAGAAGATGAAGTATCACAGAATTATAGAAAGTTAGGGTTGGAAGGGACCTCAGGAGGTTAAATCTAGTCTAACCCCCTGCTCAAAGCAGGACCAGCCCCAGCTAGATCATCCCAGGCAAAGCTTTATCTAGACAGGTTTTGAAAATCTTCAGGGATGGAGCTTCCACCACCTTGCTGGGTAACCTGTTCCTGTGCTTTACTACCCTCCTAGTGGGAAAGTTTTTCTTAATATCTAACCTGAACTTCCCTTGCTGCAACTTGAGATCATTGCTCCTTGTTCTGTCATCTTCCACCAGTGAGAATGGTCCAGCTCCATCCTCTTTTGAGCTCCCCTTCAGGTAGTTGAAGGCTCCTATTAAATCCTCCCTCGGTCTTCTCCTCTGTAGACTAAATAAGCCCAGTTCCCTCATTCTTTCCTCATAAGTCATATCCCCCAGCCCCCTCACCGTTTTTGACACCCTCTGCTGAATTCTCTCCAATTTCCCCACATATTTTCTGTAGTGGAGGTCCAAAACTGGACACTACTCCACATGTGGCCTCACCAGTGCTGAATAGAGGGGAATAATCACTTCCCTTGACCTACTGGCAACACACCTACCAATGCAGCCCAGTGTGCCATTTGCCTTCTTGACAGCAAGAGCACACTGTTGGCTCATATTCAGCTAAAGTACCTCAAGGTATTTGCCATAATATGAATCCCTCCTCTCCCTTAGTTCATTCATCTTTGCTCTGAAATAACAGTGCCCAGTGCCTGGAGTCTCTTCCCAGACACACGTTAGAAGGGCCTGATCCAATGCTGAATTGCACTGAGAAATCTAGTGCAACATTGCTCCCTACAGGTTGCCACTTCTTTTATTCTGCCCAAAGGAATACCATTCAAATCCTGTGTGCCTTGCTGCTGATCTGCTTCGTGATCTTCATAACTGTCATTGTAGTGAACCAAGGAAAAAGTAAGTCTCATACTTTTCTATTTCAGTCTCAGATCTTACTTGCCAATTTGGACACCAAAAGGATTATTTAAGGATGAATTTTTGTGTTGGGACAGGAAAAAATAGTCCTAGGGGGCTTTGAATGCAAGCTCAGTTGCAAACGTAATCGTGAAGTAGCTGCCACGGATTTCATAAATAGATGAGATTTTTTTAAAGCATCTAAGTAGTTTAGAAACAAAACTCCCATTGGCCTTCCACAACACTTTTGCTTCTCAGGTCAGTCAGAATCATAGAATCGTAGAAAATGAGGGCTAGAAGGGACCTCAGGAGGTCATCTAGTCCAACCCCCTCCTCAAAGCAGGACCAGCCCCAGCTAGATTATCCCAGCCAAAGCTTTGTCTAGCCAGGTCTTGAAAACCTCCAAGGATGGAGAGTCCACAACCTCTCTGGGTAACGTGTTCTAATTTTTTACTACCCTCCTAGTGAGACAGTTTTTCCTAATATCTATCCTAAACTTCCTTTGCTGCAACTGAGACCATTGCTCCTTGTTCTGTCATCAGTCTAACATAGAACTTTGGGCACCCCCTTCTAAAATAATCAGTAATTTTGACATACTTGGGGCAATAGATTTTATGGTAGTGAATTATTCCAACAAAGGGTCCCTTCTTATAAACTGTATTCTACAGCAAGTGAAGCTCCAATTTAATGGCTTATCAAGGACCCTGCAATGTATGGGGACTATGTAGTAGTGGGTCACTGTACAGTATATCATGGGCACAGAGAACATCAATTCTATCGTGGGGCTCACAGTCAGATCCTTCTGTTCCCAAAGCCTACATGAGGCCTGCAGAGCAACAAGGGAGGTTGGTGCTGCAGTTAATGCACTAGGCTGCAAATTTTTATCTCCCAGCTTTGCTATTGACTTTCTGTGGAAAGAGCTCCATCACTTCTCTAGTGATACCTTAGATTTACCATCTGTAAAATGGGACGCCTTTCTTAGAATCACAGATTCATAGATTGTAAGTGGCTGGAAAGGACCTTGCAAGATCATCAGGTCCAGCCCCCCTGCACTAAGCAGGTAAAACAACTGGAGTCAGGTGACCCCAGCGAGGTGACCATCCAGTCTCCTCTTGAAGATTTCTAGGGTGGGTGCTCTCTTGCTTGGGAGATGGTAGTAGAGCTGCTGTTGTGCATTGGGATGAGATAATCCCTCCTTCTTTGACCACTTGTAATGGCAGCAATTTCTGTATCTGGCTATTTACAGCATCCAAGGAGCTGTCCGATGTGAGGCTGAAGATTGAGAAAATCCCAGTGAATTCCACAAAAGATCTGTCAGACTTTCTGTACTCAATAGGTGAGAAACATCTTTGCCCTCCCAACACCTGATTGCTGCCATTTTCTCATTGAAACTCTGGGTGTAACCATTGTGTCTCAGAGTCTCAACCTAGAAGGATGGCAGACATGATAAATGTGGAGTGGGACATCCACAGGACTCAAGTATCCAGTGCAGGCATAAGGGTTGTGGTGGTGTCAAAAAGTTAACCTCCCCATTTTCTCATCTCCCTTTCAGGGATGTCCAACGAATTGAAGACAATCAACAGTCAGCTTCTTCATGGTATGTTCTTTACTCATCTCTTAAGAGGTCCAGGGATAAGCAGAGCCTAGAATATTGCTAATAGAGACCTGCAAAATCACAGCGCAGGCCAGTGGGTGTTATAAGAAACCAGAAGTTAGCTTCACTGTATTCACATTCTTATTTTGTTAGACTCAAATACTTCATCAGGCTGTGTTTTAAGTTTCTCTCAGGAACCAGGAGGGGGTAGCAATTTGCCTTTTAACAAAGCTGAATTTCCCCCTAAACCATCAATGGCACATGCCCCCGGCGGCTGGGGGGACACGGCTGCACTGACAGTGGCGGGAACCCGGGGACAGTGAGTGGGGATGTCCCACAGATGCTGCCAACACTGTTGGTAACGGGGGGTGGCGAGTGCTGACTACAGGTCAGCGACCACCGGCAGGTGCTGCCGGCAATGTCAGCAGCAGCCGGGGCAATCACGGACCACCCGCAGATGCCAACAGTGCCGGCAGTGGGGTGGCAAGCGATGACTTCCTGCAGGTGCCGCTGACAGTGTTGGCAGTGCCTTTTTGCAGGAGGTGCACTGCCACGCACAGGGGGTGCACATGTACCCTCATGCACCCCCTATGCATCGTCCCTGCCCTAAACAAAAAAAGCCAAGAACTTAAGTCTGTGAAAACACATCAAGTGTCAGAGACCTGAGATAAAACAGATAGAATTAACAATGTAGGCCCTGTGACCGCAGGTGGGGAAATCTTACCACATTCCCACACATAGTAATGCTCTTTTTCCCCTGTCATTTGCAGTGTCTAAGGAGCTGGACTACACAAAGTTGAAACTAAGAGAAATCCAAGCAGATTCTAAGAAAGATCTTCAGAACTACACAGGTGAAATATGTCTTCTCTGACAATACCTACTTACCGCTACTTCCTTTGAGAAAGAATCCCCAAAATGACCTTCCTGCCCCAGGGCCTGATTGCAATGCAGGAAGGCTTAGTGTAATAAAAGACTGAGGGAGTTGTGAGGGTTAGGGCAGCAAGCCCTGGCTTGATGATCCCATTTTATAATCAGTTGAAATTTGGTCCCACCAAGTTCTTCCCTGCTGAGTGGTTCACCTCTGCAGTAGGCATTTGGATCTTAGACTCCAATCCAACAAAGGCGCTTATCATAATCATGCATTACAAAGCCTACTTTGTGCTCATCCCCAAACAATGTGAATGAGTCGCAGGCCAAACTAGAGAATTTGAACTCGTTTTAGCAATCTTTGCTTGTAGCTCTGGAGGACACCAGTTCAGTCCCAACTGTGGTGGCTGAGATGATATTTCTTATGTAATACTTCCATTCCCCATTACTGCATGTGATGACATCTATGTTTGGGTGCTTGACTGAATTTTAGATAGGCAGAGGGGTCAGGTCTGGTCAGTGCAAGTATGAACCAGACAGTGACCCTGACTGGGCTGGCATAAATCCAACATGAAAACATAGGTGGTAATGTCCTGACTTCAGATTTGCATCTTCAAAGGGAGCTCTCAAAGGCCAGAAGCAGCAAGTTGACAAGCTGACTGTGGGGTCGTTAGGGTGAAACTTCACTCCCAGAATATGGTGGGTGTAGGAAGCTCCATAAGTCAAAGGTGTAAGAAGCAATTAGTAAATCCTGGGAGCATCTACACATTCATTAATGCATTGTAGTTACCGTGCATAAAGTTTAGTATTTGTATAACCAAATACTGAATCAACATGCAGTAACTGGCATTACTGCACAGTAGTGCTGGCATATGGCTTTTTAGTGATGCCAACTGATCAGTAGCCTAATACTACTGTGCATTACCATATTAGCATGGTTTTTGCCCTGCATGCTAATGCACAGCAGAATTAGTCTATTGCATGGTTAGCGTTTCGTGTAGATGCGCCCACTGTGACCTATCTGTGTAAGAGGATGGATGAATAGAACAGGGTGGATAAGACAGATAGGACAAAGGATAGTTAGAAAGACAGAAGGAAGTGGGAAAGAAAGAAAGACAGAAATGATAATTAGAGTGCATTGGTTACAAACTAGAAAAGGAATAGAAAATGTCAGTCTTTCCATTTTGGTGACATCTTTCTACCTTCTGCTTTCCCTTACAGATATAAAGAGCCTCACACAGTCTATGGTCAGGGAACTGACTGAGGAGCTGACTGAGGTGAAAAGAGCCTGTAACAAGTTTCAAAATATCTTGAGCAGCATACACGAGGAAATACGGAATCTGTCCGGTGAGGGTTACAGGGCAGGGCTCTGATATCCGGAACAGTTTTAACCTCAAAACAGTCAGTGAAAGCTATTTCATGACATTTTCACACTCCCAAAAGGCCCTATGGCCTGCTCTACTCCTTCTACAATCAAACTGATCACATTCCCCCCCAACTTAGGAGTGTCCAGTAGATGCAAAACATTACACCGCTCATAATGGCAGTCCAGAGTGGTTTAGTTACTTGATACATATCATTAGCGGTGCACAATATAGTGTGATAGCATGGGTCACCAGGGGTCATCATTGTACATCATCTTTACAAATTCTTTATCTTAGCCCATGAGCAATATTTAGCCTTTGAAGACATATTGGGTTGTTTTTAGTTTTGTGCTGTAATTTACTGATCCTTGCCGAAATCAACCAGCCAGTTCTTAGGATAGAGTTATTCCCTGAAAACTCAGGACTGATGTTTGGCCTGAGATTTCAGACTGGAAACTCTGTTGTTTGTGACCACATTCATCTGCCCCCAGGGCTGGTGTAAAGATTTATAGATAAACAAGTTCTATTAAAGAAGATATTATAATACCTGATTTCTTTTTCCAAAAGGAAACCAACCTGCCATGGCTTGGCAGATGGCAGTAGTATCATGTGCTTTCTGTAATTCTGAGAAATAATCACCACTGAAGTCAAAATAGGCACACCAAGCAATCTGATGCCCTCTTTAACAGAAGATAGGGAAGTGTGAGGGGTAGGAAAACTTCATTAACAAATTCACAAAAATTTACCCAAACCATGTAAGTTCTATAATTTCTTTAGGGATGTATGTTGTAGCTGTGTTGGTCTAAGGACATAGTCAGACAAGAGTCTTTGGGTAAATCTGATCTATTGTATTAAGCCAACTCAAATAGTTGGAAAAAATCTTCTCAGCGAGCTTTGTGGCACAAATACCCTTCGTCAGGCTTAGGAAGCATCTTCAGTTGGTGTGTGCTCTTCCTTGCTGGGAGGAGGCCGCTGCCTGGTGCCCCTCCGGGTCAAGCCCCCGCCCAGGCCCCTACTTGGCCCAGCCCCCAGGGAGAGAGGAGTGAAGGAGGGGGTACTTACCAGTCCCCCTCCTGTAGGGCAGGGCCCCCCAAATCCCAGGCAGGGCCCCCCTGGCCTGAGAAGCCAGTGTTCCCCGACGGCAGGCCCACTGCGCATGCGCGTAGTTTAAAAGGGCCCACCAAACAGGGGCCAAAAAAAAACAAAACAAAAAACAAAACAAAAAAAACCACACACTCAGGACTCAGGCAGGCTCTGGAGCAGTGAGAGACGCGCGGGTGAAGCCCGCTGCGCCCCCACTCCCCCGAAGCCCCCCAGACACTCCCTCAGCAGCCGCCGAGCCCCCTGCCGACCCCCAGCACAGCCGGAGGTAAGCGGGCTCGTGGTGGGAAGGGGTTAACTCCTCGCTTGCTCGGAGGAGGCCACTGCCTGGTGCTGGGCCTGGTCAAGCCCCCGCCCAGGCCCCTACTTGGCCCAGCCCCCCAGGGAGCCCCGTGACCGGAGCCGTGTGAACAGGCTGCGTAAACAGGCACTTGAGTTAGCGCAGAGTTCGCGCAGGGGAGGGTGTGGGAGGGCACGAGACCCTGCCTGCGACCCCCCCCAGCCATAGCCAGCCCCAGCCGTAGCCAGCCTACCAGAGGCATGACACGGATGGGCACGCGCCGCACCCCGAGGGTCTCCTCGGGCTCTGCGGCCCCCCCATTGGGCGCCTCAGAGACGGCCACCCAGACGGGGCCCATGGTTCCGGGCTCCACACAGACGGAGCCCCTGGCTCTTGGCTGCGGGGGCTGCCTGTCCCTTTTTCAGGCTCTGGGGCCCGGGAGCATGGCCCCCTCCCCTTGCGGGGTCTGCTCCCTACTGGGGTCTCTGGCGCACCAGCTGGAGGAGCTCCAGGCCACAGTCCAGAGACTGCGTGCCATCAGGGACTGCGAGCAGGAGATAGACTCCTACTGCCAGGCCCTTCTCCCCCGGGAGCCGCAGGGTAGAGCTCCGTCTCCCTCCGCGACTAAGGAGGACTCTGGGACCTCCCGCTCTGCCCAGTCAGGGGCATGGACCAAGGTGGTCAAGGGCCCCAAGGCCCGCCGCACCAAGGCCCCTGCCCCGCCGGAGCTTAGCAACAGGTTCGCACCTCTTGCAGCCCCAGCAGAGCCCACGCAGTTGCCAGCTCCCGCAGGCAACCCAGGCTCGACTGCAGCTACTGGCCCCGCTCTCCCCAAGACAATGCGTAAGGTGTTTGTTGTGGGAGACTCCATCCTGCGGGGCACTGAGGGGGCAATCTGCCGCCCCGACCCCTTAGCCCGGGAAGTCTGCTGCTTCCCGGGGGCCCGCATCCGAGACATTGCGGAGAGGATCCCGCAGCTCCTCTGGCCCACAGACCACTACCCCATGCTCCTGATTCATGTGGGCACCAATGACACGGCTCGGAGCACCCCCAGCCAGGTCATGAGGCGCTACAGGGAGTTGGGAGCGGGGCTTAGGGGTCTGGGAGCTCAGGTGGTGTTTTCGTCGATCCTCCCAGTCTCGGGCTATGGGCTGAGGAGGGAGAGGAGGATCCACACGGTGAACCAAAGACTGTGGCGCTGGTGTTATCGGGAAGGCTTTGGCTTCCATGACCACAGCCCGCTCCTTGGAGAGAGAGGCAGCAAGCTGCTGGGAAGAGATGGCCTCCACCTCTCTCCCCTGGGGAGGAGGCTCTTCTCAGCCAGGCTGGCTGACCTGCTCCACCGGGCTTTAAACTAAGCCCGCTGGGGGATGGGGGGACTACTGCCCCTGCTGGCCTGCTGAACGGCCCTTGCAAAGCCAGCGGACCAAGGCACTTAAGGGGGCACTTAAGGGAGCTCACCCCTGCCCCAGCCCTGGCACAATCTGTGGGCAAGGCAAGAGCCCCCAAGGGCACACTTGCCTGCCTGTACATTAATGCCAGGAGCCTGGGCAACAAGCAGGACGGGCTCGTCCTCCTGCTCAGTGCAAAGAAATATGATGTCATTGGGGTAACAGAGACCTGGTGGGACTCCACCCATGACTGGACCACGGGGATAGAGGGCTATACCCTGTACAGGAGGGATCGTGTTGACAAAAGGGGCGGGGGTGTAGCTCTCTATGTAAAGGAAAGCTACATGTCCCTGCAAGCTGATGTTGGTGACCGGCATGGACAGCTAGAGACCCTCTGGGTAAAAATTCGTGGGGAATTCGGCACAGGGGACACAACGGTGGGAGTCTACTACAGACCTCCCACTCAAAGTCCTGAGCTTGACCAGGAGTTCACCCGGGAACTGACTGAGGCCGTTTGCTCCAGGACCTTGGTTGTCATGGGTGACTTCAATTACCCGGACATCTCGTGGGAAGATCACTCAGCTAAATCTGAGCGGGCGCAAACCTTTCTCTCGTGCGTGGATGACCTCTACCTGACTCAAGAAGTCTATGGGCCAATGAGAGGCAAAGCGCTGCTTGACCTGGTACTGGCTACGGGGGACGACCTAATCGGCGACCTAGTGATTGATGGGAAGTTGGGTGACAGCGACCACGAGTTGATCACCTTCACCATCCGCCGTAAAGCTGGCAAGTCAGTCAGCAACACAGAAGTCCTTGACTTCAGAAAAGCCGACTTTGACAAGCTCAAGAGGCAAGTCGGTCAGGCCCTCAGGGACCATGACCCCAGGGAGATGGGAGTTCAAGAAGAGTGGTTTCTTCTCAAGGAAGCGATCCTCAGTGCACAAGCTAAATCTATTCCAACACGGAGGAAAGGCAGCAAGAAGGCACAGCAGCCCCGCTGGCTCTCCAGAGACCTAGCGGACCTACTGTGGCTAAAAAGGAAAGCCTACAAAGGATGGAGGACGGGATTCACCTCCAAGGAGAATTATTCTGCACTGGTCCAGTCCTGCAGGGAGCAAACCAGGAAAGCCAAGGCTGCAACTGAACTCCAACTAGCTTCAAGCATCAAGGACAACAAAAAGTCCTTTTTCAGATATGCGGGGAGCCGGAGGAAAAGCAAGGGCAATGTTGGACCCCTGCTAAACCAGATGGGGCAACTGGCAACTGACGCCCAGGAAAAAGCCAACCTATTAAATAGGTACTTTGCGTCAGTCTTTCATCAGTCACACGGGATGCCCATGCCTGCTATGGGACAGGGAAATCTGGGTGAGGGGGATCCCCTACCCTCCATCAATGCTGACCTCATGAAGGAACACCTTGAGAAGCTGGATACCTTCAAGTCAGCTGGCCCTGACAACCTGCACCCCAGGGTACTCAAGGAGCTGGCGAGCGTCATAGCCCAGCCCCTGGCACGGATCTTTGAAAACTCCTGGCGCTCTGGTGTAGTGCCCGAAGACTGGAAGAAGGCCAATGTGGTGCCGATCTTCAAGAAAGGGAGGAGAGTGGATCCGGCTAACTACAGGCCCATTAGCCTGACTTCTATCCTGGGGAAGATCTTAGAAAAGTTTATTAAGGAGGCCATCCTTGAGGGACTGGCCCAGGCTAACATTCTAAGGGACAGCCAGCACGGGTTTGTTGCGGGTAGGTCTTGTTTGACCAATCTCATTTCCTTCTATGACCAGGTGACTGATCACCTGGACGAGGGAGAAGAGATTGATGTCATATATCTTGACTTCAGAAAAGCTTTTGATCTGGTATCCCATGATCACCTCTTGGCCAAACTGGCCGGTTGTGGCCTTGGCTCCACCACTATCCGCTGGCTGGGAAATTGGCTTCGTGGTCGGACCCAGAGGGTTGTGATTGATGGCAGTCACTCATCATGGTGCCCTGTGACCTCAAGGCTCTGTCCTGGGACCCATACTGTTCAACATATTCATTAACGATGTGGACATTGGAGTCAGGAGTGGACTAGCCAAGTTCGCCGATGACACCAAACTTTGGGGCAAAGCATCCACGCCAGAAGATAGGCGGATGATCCAGGCTGACCTGGACAAGCTCAGCAAATGGGCAGACGAGAACCTCATGGTGTTTTAACACCGAAAAATGCAAGGTTCTCCACCTTGGGAGGAAAAACCTGCAGCACCCTTATAGGCTCGGCAGTGCTACGTTGGTTAGCACTACAGAAGAAAAAGACTTGGGGGTCATCATTGACCACAAGATGAACATGAGCCTCCAATGCGATGCTGCGGCTAGTAAAGTGACCAAAACGCTGGCTTGCATCCATAGATGCTTCTCGAGCAAATCCCGGGACGTCATTCTCCCCTTGTACTCGGCCTTAGTGAGGCCGCAGCTGGAGTACTGCGTCCAGTTTTGGGCTCCACAATTCAAAAAGGATGTGGAGAAGCTTGAGAGAGTCCAGAGGAGAGCCACGCGCATGATCAGAGGTCAGGAGAACTGATCTTACGATGAGAGGCTGAGAGCCATGTGACTCTTTAGCCTGGAAAAGCGCAGGCTCAGGGGTGATCTGATGGCCACCTATAAGTTTATCAGGGGTGACCACCAGGATCTGGGGGAACATCTGTTCACCAGAGCGCCCCAAGGGATGACGAGGTCGAACGGTCACAAACTCCTGCAAGACCGTTTCAGGCTGGACATAAGGAAGAATTTCTTTACTGTCCGAGCCCCCAAGGTCTGGAACAGTCTGCCATCGGAGGTGGTTCAAGTACCTACATTGAACACCTTCAAGAGTAAATTGGATGCTTATCTTGCTGGGATCCTATGACCCCAGCTGACTTCCTGTCCTTTGGGTAGGGGGCTGGACTCGATTATCTCCCGAGGTCCCTTCCAGCCCTAATGTCTATGAAATCTATGAAATATCAGATTTACCCAAAGAACCTTGTCTGCCTATAATTTCTTTAGAAAATGAGCAGCTAGTACAAAGAAACAGAATTCAATTTCAATTAATAAAGTATGCATTGCAAATCACTTGCATGGTCCTAATGAGAATCTCTGAAGTTAATAAGAAACATGGGGAAAACGCATGAGATTTTTACACTAGTCAATCAAGCTGGATTTAGTCTCTCAAATGTAAGATTTCCATAACCTGTCATCTCATAGATGCCATATGTGCAAGATGTCCACAAGGCTGGCTACCTTTTCAGAAAACCTGCTACTACTTTTCAACCTCAGCTAAATCCTGGTCCAATGCTAAGGAATTCTGTATTGATCAAGAATCCCACCTGGTTATTATTAATACTGAACGTGAAAATGTAAGTCGTCTGTTCAGTTTCCTATTGTAAATCCTTATAATTAAGCCCTTTTTCAAGGAGGGCTAACTTTCTATGCTTTCCTTAGTACAAAGTACGAGTGCACATGTGGGCAGTTACCAAGCAGTTGATAGACAGCAAAGTTCCACCTTACTTTACTCTGCACCAAGTTGTTCTTATGCCCATTTACATCAATGAAACAGACATTGGGATCTGGCCCAAGCAGCCTGGGATGAGTGACACATTTTGATGCCTCAGGAAATTCAAGATGGATTGGGAGGAACTGCAGAGTCATCTGAAAAATATTGAATGAGCTATATCAGTGTCCAACACGAGGGAGGATTCAAATCCAACTTAAAGATTTTGAGGGGGTCTATAACTAATAACATTTGAATGTTACCAACTTGGGCAAGATTTACGCTGCTAAGCAGCAGATAAAAGTCTCTTTACTATCTCAACCTTGCACTAGGAAAGGCCTTGTATATGAGCAAGGTGGGATTCCACTTCAGATTCCTGACCAAGACTTTCGTTGTTTCATAGTTGTTAGGGCTGGAAGGGACTTTACAGATCATCAGATCCAGCCCCCCCTGCACTTGGGCAGGAAAGACTGCTGGGATCAGCAACCAAAATCAGAGCAGGTGCAGGTTGTATGCATGGATAGGACAGAGGTGGCTAGTTACTAGTGTGCAGCTATAGACACTCAGCTGAATACAATACAGTTACTCCTGATTTACATCCTTAGAACTGAGACTAGAATCTGACTCTTGAGCCCAGATCATATATCTTCCATAATCATATCTTGATACCTGGACGGTAAGTGCTCCCAGGAACCTGAGATGAGATAGGACATGAGAAGTTTTGGGAAGGAAGGCAAGAGGATTTCTTTGGACCCCCAGAAAGAAATTGGGATGCTCCTGCCAAGGGATTTTACTCCAGAACCCAGAGCATATACCTTTCACAATCATATCCTGATACCCAGATTTAAAGTGCTCTCAGGAACCTGAAATAAGATAGTACATGAGGAGTTTTGGGAAGGAAGGTAAGAGGATTCCTTGGAGTTCCCAGAAATTGGGATATTCCTTTCAAGGGATTTAAAGGCCCCCTAGAGCTGAAACTAGATCACTGCAGGAGAACTGAAAATAATCTAAAATTGTCAGAGAATAGCAATGCGGTATCCAGTCGATTACTAGGAACTACTGTTCTCCATAAGTTGTAGCACCTGTAAGCCTCAATCAAGACCCTATTGTTCTAGGCCAGGGGTGGGCAAAATACGGCCCATGGGCCAAATCTGGCCCATGCAGGGACTTGTGCGGCCTGCAGCGAGTCCCTTGGTCCTACCTGACCCAGGAGCTGTCCAGCCCGTGGTGCATCTCACCACCCCCAGGCATGCAGCACGGCTGAGGCAGCTCCACAGCCAACTGGACTCCATTTCTAGGCAGCCCAGGCAGCAGTGGCTCCTCCCAGCTGCCACCACTGCTGGCCCTGGCCCCATGGAGACTGGCAGGGATCCATGCAAGGACCCCTGGACCTGGTCCGGTCTGCCCTGTGCCCACTCCAGACCCACCCTGGCCAGAGTGGACCAGCTCCAGACCAGCTGGGACCTGCGTACACAGCCTTGGCCTCAGACCACCCCGCGCCGAATCCAGACCCAGCCATTTATGATAAGCAGCGGTGGCAGTGGTGGCAGCAGCGGCCAGACAGAAGCTGCTGCTGGGAGTGGGGGAAAAGCGACCACTTCCCCCTCACCACTGCTAGGCCCTTCTTGCTTCAGCTGCCCAGAGCCTGCACCCAGGCTGTCCTGTGGCTCTTCTCCACTGCCATCACCACCGCCACTAATGCCACTTCTGAGCCACCCAGTGTGGCAGCGGTGGCAGTGAAGAGGAGCCACAGGGCAGCCTGAGTGCAGGCTCCAGGTGGCTGCAGCAAGAAGGGCCCAGCAGCGGCAAGGGGGGAAGTGGCTGTTTTTCCCCTGTGCCCAGCAGCAGCTTCTGCTCAGCTGCTGCTGCTGTTGCTCATCGTGGGCAGGCTGGTCTGGAGCAGGCACATGGCAGGCAGGGGTCAGGACTGTGCACGTGGGTCCTGGCTGGTCCTGAGCTGGTCCACTCTGGCTAGGGCGAGTCCAGAGCATGTGCAGGGCAGGCCGGGGCCGGGGACATGTACTCAGCTGCTGCTGGGTGCTGGTGGTGGTGAAGAGCTGCAGGGTGCACAGGCTTCACACTGTTGCAGGGGAAGGGGTGCTGACCAGCCCACGACAGCTCCCCAAAACTGGCTATGTGGCCCGCAGGCCCAATAATTGCCGCCCCCTGTTCTAGGCACCATACCTGCACACGCATCACAAAAGGCAGTCACATCCACTTATAATACAGAGTTTGCTTTCTTTTCAGATGGAGATCTTTGCAGTGAAGAGGTGGGATTAGGTATTTAAAATAGATCTGGTCTGAAATGGGTTTTTCCCTGAGGGAAGCTTAGATTCTTCAGCAATATCCAAATACTAAATATTTTTTAAAAAGCTGCTTCAGTGCATTGTGGGAACTGTAGCTGGACACAGTGTGTCCCTCCTCTCTCCAAGTCGGGCTGATCAAGTTATACCTCCCATGATGTATAACAGTCTTATCTCTTGGAGGAAGGAAGTAGTGCATCACAGGTGTCACTAGCCAAGGAGCATCATGGGATATACAATCTCAACAACCCTAACTAGGAAGGCTTGGACTCTCATACTATTGGCCACAAACACAAGTTACACTTCCTGCCCATCTGTTTTGTGCGTCTTGATTATCTTCCTAACTGGTTTTCTCCCTGTAGAGGTTTCTGTCCAACTACGTTCTTGACTCCCGTGCTTATTGGCTGGGCCTAACTGACGTAGAGAGGGAAGGAGACTGGCGGTGGTTGGATGGCACCTCCCTCTCTGTCCAGTAAGTCTATTCTCATTCACTTTCTGTGGACAGTAAGCAGTTCCACAGAATTAGGTGATTCTTACTTTTTCCTCCTGTTGAAAGACATTGAGAGACAGAGTATTTACATTAGAGTAAGTCTGTCTCCCTCTGGCCGCTGGACCATGCAAATTCTGAGTCTTGTTTTGTCACCAAAACAATATGCACAAGGCTAACTTAGAGCAGGATTAGTTGCAGGCTGTTCCTAGGATGCTGAAAGCTGCTTTAAATGATGTGTTCACTATCAGGTAAAGTTAAGAGTCCTGGGTAGAAAGGCAAAATTTAGTGAAAGGAAGAACTAGATACATTTCTATTACATAGACAATTTTGGGTTTTTGCAATATGATTTCATTCTGACTGGTAAGGGAAACTGAATTTTTTTAATAACAACATGGAACTGCAGCTCCAAAGCAACTGGGTCTCTGGGATGGCAATACTGTGAACGCTGGAAGCCTTGCATCCTCTGGCTATGGACAATGAGATCTCTGGTGTGTCCTACTCAGTGGCATTTTTTGAAAGTGGAATATTCAGTGGAGTTAGATTTCAACAAATCCTACAGAAAGTTATGGTCAGAATTTTCCTAATCAGCTCTACAACATGCTCCAGTACGTCCCGGAACAGGACTATGGGATTCTAACCCCAGCTCTGTAATGAGAGATGGGTCTACTGATGAGAGCAGGACACTAGGAGTAGATTCCCATGATGGGAAGGACTTGGTCCATAATGGTTAGAAATCAGTTCTTGGGTCTTATTTCTAGCTCTTCCAATGGGCTCTGACAGAGCTTGGAGCAATTTGTCCCTCTGTGTCTCCATCAATACAATAAACTGGAAACACATATCCTCCATCATCAGAACAGATACAGCCTGGGAAATGACTAGGCCAACATCTCCCTATCTAATTGTTAGCAGCAATATACCCACTCTTGCCCGCAGGGACCAGCTTTAGAAACAAGTGGACAGATCACTCCATATCCTTGCCGATCTGTTGTGCCAAGATTAGCAGGCTGGACAGTGCCTGCTAGTATCTATGATGTAAATGCCTCTCCTTTAGGAGGGGGCCCGGATCACATCACTATATGGGAAGCTGTGTCCACACTAGGGAGATTATATGCATAAATTAATATATATTTAAAGGCACCTATGTGAATCTACGTGAAGTAGCTGGTATCCAGCCCTTCAACTCAATGTCACTGGCATCCTCCCCGCTTTTTTAAATTTCAGAGTTATGGCTGACTCCAAGGTCTTGTCTCTTTCTCAGGTTCTGGAACACTGGGGAACCCAACAATATTGGACACGAGGGTGAAGACTGTGGCACCATGATGTCCCAGGGAAAGTGGAATGATGTAGTCTGCTCAGTGGCACATTACTGGATCTGTGAACAGAAATGTTAGCCGAGTCCTTAAATTCATAGAGGGGAGGAAAACAATCATATAGTGGACAAGATGAAGATGTGACAAGTCCTGGGCGCTTCATTTTGTTAATACTTGGGTCTACTGCAAAGCATAGGGCTTACGGGACATAATTCTGAAAAGCAGATCAGTATTTTCTTCTTTTAGTCCATTTCCCCAACATGCTGTGCCCCAGAACAAAAGCATTTCCTGTGATCTGGTCTGTAGGATCTAGCATTACTTGTGGTCCGTACTCTTCCCTGGGTGGGATACAGTTGCTCAGGCTGGTAGACCTCAGTGGCTGCTGCTTATCCCTCCTGGCACATGGCTGGATTCTGACCTCAGATTGCACCACTGTAAATGCAGAGATTGACCTGATTTCAGTGGAGTCATTCTCTACTAGTGGGGGAGAGACTGAAATTAGGCCCTTCTGACTAAAGTGTCCTTTTACAAATTTCACCCACCAGTTCTGGTAGGAGGAAAAATGCTTATTTGTAAGGCACAGGGCTGGGACAGAGGGGATCTGGATTCAGTTCCCAGCTCTGTTACCACCTCTTTGTATGCCTATGGGAAAACCAGTTTCTTTCCCTGGGCCTCAATTTTCTCAGCTGCAAAATGGGGATCATTTTGCCTTTGACCATCCTGTACCTTGCAATGTAAGCTCCTGGTGGCAGGGGCTATTTCTCATTCTCTCTCTCTCTCTCTCTCCCCCCCGCTGCCAGTACCGAGCACAGCAGGGCCCCAAATGCCGATGGGGCCTCCAGCAGCTACTATTGCATCTTTATGTCCGAGATCACAGATCTCTGGCTTTCAGGTGTCTACATTCCTGGGTTTTAAAGATTCAAAATCCATTTCTATTCAGTGACTTCTTTCTCAGCAACATTACAATAATTCTCATCATATTTATTCACTTGCCTTATTGTGTACTTTGTCCTCCTCATCAACAACCTATTCCCAGCAGCTTCAGTCATTTCTTTGATGTTCATTATTCAGACTATGAAACTTTATGTTCATTAGAGTGTCTACATACCATCAAGTGCATCGGGAATAGCACGCAGTCCCACCTGATGCAATGTGCTGATTTTAAGTAAATCTTATAAAAGGCAAGAGGCAAGTAGGCATTTAGGGAACTCAAAACCCAGAAATAGAAGGACTGCAGTTATAAAGGATCTTGCTCTAAATAGAAATTATGCAGAGTCAGGCCACTTGGAGAGTGGGAAGTACAGTCTGCTTTTCAGAATTATGTCCCATAAGCCCTATGCTTTGCTTCTAAAAAGTGACAACAGATCCTGAAGCTATAAAATGAGCTGGTGCCAAGAAAAGAAACAGAGATATCTCCAGCTTTGGAGAAACAGGGTTTCAACAGCAAGTGAGAAAATTCTGTTTGGGAGGCCCATACAGTGCACCAGCCAAGCAAGAGAAGAGGTAAGGGAGAAACTGGTCTGAGGGAAAACGTTTTTGCAGTTAAGATTTTGGTCTCAGACTCTAGTGAGATGGATGTAACTGTTGGCTTGTGATCTGATTTTAATTCAGACTGTTAAAATCTATTTTCCCCAACGTTCATAGAGACACCATTGCTTTTATGGTGTAAACTCATCTTGGTGGTAATTCCGTTTCCTTCCATATGATGCTACTCCAGAATCAAAGCCAGTCCTGTGAGCCTGTGCCTTATTTTTCCTCTACAGCTGGAAAGAATTCTTGTTTCTGTAAGGCAAGGGTTTCTTAACCTGGGGAGTCACAGTGCCGACTGTTGTCAAGGAGTTCAATGGGCCTGCATTTCTCACTTTGCCAGTGGTGCGGTGCCCAAGATGGAGATGATCTGATTCATTTCCTAGCTTTGTTATCATCTCCTTACAGGACTACGGGAAAAAAATCATTTACTCTGGCTTCATTTTCCTCATCTACAAAAATGGGGATAACTCTAACTTCCTCCACCCTCTCCATTTGGAAGGGAAGCTTCTGAGGGCAGGAACTGTTTCCCCACTTTCCCTCCCTCTAGCTAGAAGTGTTGAGCCAAGGAGACAATTGATCTTTTCCCCCCTTTAGACTTGAGATTTTTGTAGCTAAAATTGATGGGCAGTGGCATTCTGGTATCTAGGGCTCAAGTACTACCCTCACGAGTACCAATCTGGCATCAGGATATCCGTGCCAACTTGACAACTGCTCGTCCAAGGGACAATATTTTATCTGAAGTAGAGCCACACCCCTAAGCTGATGTAAATCACTGTAACTCTGTTGGACTCAATGAACCAAATCCCCAGCAAACATTTTGCATAGCTTCACTGACTTCACATAGAACTAAAGTGCCTCTCCCTTGTTTTGCATTCACCCCTCTCTATTTCTTAACTCTTTGGCCTTTTTAACTTAGCATTCTGCCTCCTGCATGATTAGAGATGTTGTTCCTGATGTTTTAAAAAAATGAGAGAAAAAGAAAGTTGTAAACTGTTCTGTAATGGAACATATGCAAATGTGTAACTCGTACGCACTGGAGCATGCAGGCTGCGGGGATGGGGGGGGAGGGGGTTTCTATTTCAGCTGAAGGTACGTGGATGGATTTACCTCAGTAACCATGGGGGTTGGATTAAATGCAATGAAAATAAGTGACTGACTACATAAGGTGTTCATGTAAGCATGCAGGCAGATGTTGTAGGGGAGCATTTTATAAACATGGTCATATTTACACTAGCTAAAGACTTCAGTAGCCTTACTCTGAATTTACCAGTGCACATGAAATTGGAATTAGGCTCCTACTATACAACCCTCTGCATGGCATGTCATGCCTACATAAGAACTGCCATTTCCTGGGTCAGACCCTAGTTCTATCTTGACCAGTCTCCTGTGCCACAGCAGCTGAATGTGGATGCTGAAAGAGATGATGAACAGGGTATGAATAGGGCTTTTTTCCCCACTGTTCCCCATCCACTTGCAGCCTCCAGCATTGAGGGTCTAGGAAGTTTTGATTCAGAGGCTGTGCCCCTAACTCCCCTGTACCCATGTGGCTAGAAGTAGGCCCCAGACTTTCGGGCTCTGGCAAAAAAAGTATCATAGAAAATGAGGGTTGGAAGGGACCTCATCCCCAATGAGATCATTGTTAGCAAATAAAAACCTAGGATTCTGGACTAGCCCAGGGATTGACACAGCACCTCGTTCGATGAGCGATAAAAAGGCATTATTTACTACAAGTATTTCAAATCAAGTCAAGTGAACCCAAACCCAATCAAAGTCCAGTAATTAGCTGTAAGGTGATGATTTCTCACCAAACTGGCGACGGAGAGGTGGTCTGTTTCTCTTCAACTTCTAGAGTAAGTCAGGCGCATCAGCAACTGGTGTCAGAGAGATTTCTCACTCTTGAAGTGCAAGTGCTGTTTGCTGTTTTACTGCCTTTTTATACCTTTAGTTTAGCATCTCCAAAGTATTCTTTTAGTTGTGTAAATCAAGAGAGAGTCCCAAGCAGTAATTGACAGGAAAAACCTGCTCATTACTGGTTATCAGAAAATTTTAATTTGAACGAGTTACCTTCTTTGGTAACAAGAGGTTATCCAGTTTGAAACATATCAAGAAACTGATTAACAGCCAGGGAAAACAGTAAATCAGGAGGAGACATCTATCACATATGGAGAGTGTCTCTTCCTGAAAATAAACATGAGTTTCATAGTTTCATAGTTTCTAGGGTCGGAAGGGACCTGAGCAGATCATCTAGTCCGACCCCCTGCCATGGCAGGAAAGAGTACTGGGGTCAAACGACCCCAGCAAGGTGTTCATCTAACCTCCTCTTAAAAACCCCCAGGGTAGGAGCCAGCACCAAATCCCTTGGAAGTTGGTTCCAGACCCTAGCCGCCCTGACCGTGAAGTAGCGCCTCCTGATATCTAACCTAAACCTACCCTCTGCCAGCTTGTGACCGTTATTCCTGGTCACTCTTGGCGGTGCTCGGGGGAACAGGGACTCCCCCGATGCCTGCTGATCCCCCCTGACTAGTTTATAACAGGCCACAAGATCCCCCCTCAGCCTTCTCTTCTGGAGGCTGAACAGGTTCAGGTCCCATAGCCTCCTCGTAGGGCCTGCCCTGTTGTCCCTTGATCATTCGAGTGGCCTCCTCTGGACCCTCTCCATGTTGTCCACATCCCTCTTGAAGTGTGGCGCCCAGAACTGGACACAGTACTCCAGCTGTGGCCTGACCAGTGCCGCATAGAGGGGGAGGATCACCTCCTTGGACCTGCTCGAGATGCATCTGTGGATGCATGCCAAGGTGCGGTTGGCCTTCCTAACTGCCTCTCCACACTGCCGGCCCATGTTCATCTTGGAGTCAGTGATGACCCCCAGATCCCTTTCCGCCTCCGTGCTGACAAGAGGGGAGTTCCCCAACCTGTAGGTATGGTGCCGTCCGTTCCTCCCCAGGTGCAGCACCTTGCACTTGTCTGTGTTGAAACCCATCCTATTCTCGTCCGCCCACCCTTGTAACCTGTCTAGGTTAGTTGCAAAAAAAATATTTACCATACTAATTAATCAAGGATAGACATTTCATATGGTTACACACCAGGCAACTAAGAGTCTGCCTGAAATCTTCCTCAATATAGCAAGATAAGCTGGAAGAGATACTTCATTGTTCCTTCTCAGATGGCTTAGCCATGAACTCGCATCCTCTTCCAATATGCAGTTAGCATTATTATTCTGTATTTTAACTTTTGTGAGTAGGCCTGAGCTTAGAATGAGTTTCAGAGTCATCAATCATCCCAGCCAAGGCTTTGTCTAGCCAGGTCTTAAAAACCTCAAAGGACTAAATAAGCGCACTTCCCTCAACCTCTTCTCATAAGTCATGTTCCCCAGCTCCCTCACCATTTTTGTCACCCTCCACCGGACTCTCTCCAATTTCCCCACATCCTTTCTGTAATGGGGGCCCAAAGCTGAACACAGTACTCTAGATGTGGCCTCACCAGTGCTGAATAGAGGGAAATAATCACTTCCCTGGACCTACTGGCAACACACCTACCAATGCAGCCCAGTATGCCATTAGCCTTCTTGGCAGCAAGGGCACACTCCTGGCTCATATTCAGATTATTGTCCACTGTAACCTCCAGGTCCTTTCCTGCAGAGCTGCTACCCAGCCAGTCAGTCCCTGGCCTGTACTGGTGCATGGGATAGTTCTGTCCTAAGTGCAGGACTCTGCACTTCTCCTTATTGAACTGAACGAGATTCCTTTTTGTCCAGTCCTCCAATTTGTCCAGGTCACTCTGAATCCTAGCCATAACCTCTAGTGTATCTACTACTCTCCCCAGCTTGGTGTCATCTGGAAACTTGCTGAGGGTGCTCTCTATGCCATCTTCCAGGTTTCTGATGAAGAGATTTGTAACCTGGGTGGTACTCCAAGAGGTACCCCCCCTCTGCAATTGAAGGGATCAAAGCAGGTACACAAATGCTGTGGGAGGTGTAGGGACTCTCCTCCCCCTATAGAGCAGAGCCAGACCATCAATGGGGACTTAACCATATAACTTTTAATGAGAGAACAATACTGGGAACATAACCAGTATAAACCAGGGGGTATAGGGGACACTGCAATGCCCTGAGGGGGCAGGATTCAACAAAGGTTAGACACTTACAATCTTAGATATATTCATCCAGTTGACAAAAGACAGGGTTAACCAAAATATAAAACACAAACAGTACAGCAAACAGTACTGGTTGGTGAAATATAAAAGGCACAAAATATAAAATGTCAAATGACAAGAAATATAGGGCCTAGGTACCTGGAGGGGGAGAAAGAGGGAAAACACAATGGCCCCTTTCCACTGCAACAAGAACTTCCCCTTGTTACTTCACTCACACTAAGTCACCCCAGAAGTACTTTCCCCACAGAATTTTGGCAACCGTTCTTGCTGTTTGATCTCGCGTAGGGAAGGCCTGGGCATATCGGGTGAAGTGGTCTGCCACAGCCGGCACATTCCTTTTTCCATGCCCCTCCCCTTCTAAGGCTAGGAAATCCATGCACACAAGCTCCATGGGTTTTGAGCTCTGGATGGTGTGTAGATAGGCAGTTCAAGCGGGCAGGGTCTTCCTCCTCACACACTGATCACAGTTTGAGCATTTAGTCCTTACGTCTTCAGCCATTTTGGGCCAAAAGAACTGCTCACGGGCTAGCGCCAGGGTGCGCTCCACCCCCATGTGCCCAAAGTCATCATGCAAAGCCTGTAATGCAAGGGCCTTATACTTCTGAGGGAGGACTAGCTGCCAATATTTCCATCCTTCTGGGTCCTGCACCTCCCGATGTAGCACTCCATCAAACGAGCAAAGCCTTTCCCACTCCCTCAACAGGAGGTGGGCTGCTGGGGTAGCATTATTAAGGGTCGCAGGGCAGGTATTCCCTGATCTCCGGGCAAATAGCACTTCTTGCACATCTGGGTCCCGTTCTTGCTCTGTCCACCTTTCCATGGCTGTGATCTGGGGCAACGAGGAGGGAGTCAGCATGGTGTACTGAACCCAGGCCTGTGGGATCCCCTTAGGGGGCAACCCTAACACCTCAGCCATGCAAACAGTACTTTCCCTTGTCCCCACAGGGTCTTGTAGCTGCAGGTCACAAATGGTCTTCACTGTCTTGGGGCTCCAAACACTCCTGGGGTTGTTGGGGAGTTGTCGAGACAGGGCATCAGCATCCATGTTCTTTCGTCCTGCTTGATAGTGCAGGCTGAAGGTGTAGTTGGCTAGTGCCACGATCCAACGTTGGCCAGTCTGTCACAGACTAGCTGGGCACTGTGAGGATATCAATTTAGTTGCAGACTGAATGAGCACTGCAACTTTATTAACCACTGGGCTTTTTGGTTCGGGATCGAGGAGGTGATGTTGGAAAGGAAAGAAATGACAAGTTTCACTTACAAAAAGAAATTAATTTTACTTATGACAACAAAAGATATAGTTTGCATATATAATAGTTAATAAAAAAGTTAAGCTAATAAACAGACAACATAACAATACAGATTAAAATTGACAGTGACGATAAAACGGATAAAGAAATTAATCAAGAGTTCCCACTTGGTTAGTAACTTATCGATAGTCCCTCGGTTAGAAGATGCACGGCAAGTTGAATCAGCGAAGTCAGACGTCTCTGAACTGGGCTGCCCGAAGGAGAACCAGTGGAAGCTCCTCAGTTAGGATCTGGTCCTCGCTCTCACAGGGAGTAAGAGAGATCTGTGGGGTACGGGACAGCAATGACCCTTCTGTTCCGTCCTTCCCCAGGGTTACTATGACGTGTGTGTTCTTTTATATTCTAATTATGCTAATTTTTTATGTAGCCATTTATAATATTGCTTTATAGCTGTTATCCTATGGGGGTTAAAAGGTGTTAGAAATTGTTATAATAAGTTACTGCCCAAGCTGGGCTTTATCCAATAAGCAAATTGCTAGTGCCACGATCCATCATTGGCCGGTCGCATCCAACTGGTGAGCACATAGGTAAGGGGATTATTGTCTGTCCACACCTGGAAGGTGTTTCCATACAGATAGTCCCGGAATTTCTCAGTGACGGCCCACTTGAGGGCCAGGAATTCAAGCTTATGTACCAGGTAGCGTGTCTCGCTGGGTGACAATCCCCTGCTGGCAAAAGCCACTGGTTGCCGGTGTCCATCATGTTCCTGGTTCAGTACAGCCCCCAGTCCTGACAGGCTAGCATCCGTGTGCAAAATAAAAGGGTGGTTGGGGTCAGCATATGCCAGCACAGGTGCCTGAGTCAGCCACCGGATCACCTCCTGGAAGGCATCTTCACACCGTGAGTCCCACCAGGGACCAAAAGGCTCTGTGGGGCATCGTGTCACAGGAAGCCCGTTTAAGCCATTGTTTTGCCCCTTCTTGCAGGGTGACCTTCCCACCTGGTGTCCTCGAGTCAGGGCATTTAAAGGTCCAGGTATTGTAGCATAGTCTTTAATGAGTCGCCGATAGAAACCCACAAATCCCAGGAACCTTTTCAATTCCCTAAAGTTCTTGGGTCGAGGCCAGGTGGTCACAGCACTTACTTTCTCTGGATCAGTGCTGACCCCTTCCTGTGATACAATATGTCTTACGTACTTCACAGATACATGTATCAATGGCCAACTTAAGTCCAGTGATCTCCAGCTGATCGAGTACCTGGAGTAGCACTTCTTCATGTTCCTCCAGGGTCTTTCCCAAAACAATAATACCATCTAAATAAACCAGTACTTAGGTCATATGCATATCCTCAACCACCTTCTCCATTAGTTGCTGGAAGGTGGCAGGAGCCCCGAATATCCCTCGGGGCATTCGCTCAAACTGATAGAATCCCAAGGGGCAAATATAAGCAGTCTTCGCTTTGTCCTCTTCCCACAGAGGTAGTGGCCATTGCACAGGTCTAGTACCAAAACCATTTGCTCCCTACTAAACAGTCCAAAGCCTCCTGCACCCGTGGAACAGTGTATTGATCAGTGATGGTCCAGGTGTTCAAAGTCCAGTAATCAATATACATATGGAGTTGGCTCTTCTTCTTCCGCACAATCACAATGGGAGAGGCATAAGGGCTCTTAGATTCCATGATGATGCCGTGGTCCATGAGCTCCCGCACATGATGTCTTACTTCCCCCATCTCAGTGAGGGGAATGGGCTGAGACCTTTCACAAAAGGCTCGTGGGTTGCTCAGATGAATGTGATGCTCCACCCCCTTAGTCTCCCTTACATCCCAGTCATGCAGGGGGAAAACACGGGCTCGAGCCCTGAGTGTGTTCCTGATCTGAGCTTTACAGGCTTCGGGCACTGGGGAATTCCTGAAAAAGAACCGAAGGGTCAATTGGAGGGGGGTTTCCCTGCTGCTCAGGATTCACCACTTCAGCTTCCTTTATCAAGGCCACCTTCTGTCCCAGGTGGACCACAATATCTTTCAAGGTTGGGTTAACCACTATCACGGTACCCAGGTCTTGGTTGAGCCCTTTTGTCTCGATCACGCCATTAGGGATCCTCAGCACACCGGGTCTCTCTCTCCCAGTGGGGGTCTCCACCACCAGCAGCTTATTCTTTTCATCCCTCTCAATCCAATTACATACAGTAGGCAAAGCCCATTGGCCCTGTGCAGGGACTCGCTGGGGCTTTGCTCCAGAGAAGTACAGGGTCCCCACAACCTCAGGGTGACCCCACATCTCTCTATGCTCCCATCAGTCATATGCCTCTGAGCACAAGGCATGCATCATTAACCACTGTTGGTAATCTGGGCCAGCCTGTTGTTTACAGTTGCGAGCAAGAACCTGGAAAAGGCTGGAGTTGGTCCCTACAATGAGACTGGCCCCTTTCATCCACCCCAGATCAGGGCATACTGGAGTGATGGTTGACACTTCTTCCTCCACCCCAGCTATTTCAGCAGGGAATTTTAGCCTCACAGTCACATAACCCCTGTAAGGATACTGTTCCTGGCTTAAGCCACAAAGTCCCAGCCCCGTAAGGGGAAGCAAAGGCAGGTGTCTCAGATGTTCCTCATAGAAGGATTCAAATAGGATGGTAACCTGGGACCCACTGTCTAGAATGGCCCAGCATGGGCGACCATTCACAGTCATGGGGACCTCCGTATGGGGTCCCACTAGCCCGTTTGGCAGTGAATTTACTGAGGGTAGTGTGCGGGAGTCTGTCTGGGTCCGGAGCGGAGCCAACTCCATTGCTCTGCCCCTTCCCCATTTCCCGCTGCCCTTTTAACCTTTCAAATACTAATTCAGGGTTCTCAGGCTGGGTGCCCTCCCGAGCAATGTGCCCCGGCTCCCCACATCTATAGCAGAACCCTGGGGCCCTAGAGTGGGTACGGGGCCGAGGTCCTGCTGAGGCACAATGACGGGGCAATGGCTGACCCCTGGGCGGGTGGGTTTCTGGACATGGCAGCTGCTAGTGCTGGAGCCACAGACTCCTCCTCCACTCACAACAAGGTGTCCTCATGGGGAGCCACCATTAGCACCTGACCCATGGGTCCCCTCCAGGGGGAAACATCCTCTGGGACCCACATAGTCTCTCTGAGTCTGGATATCTCTTCCTCTTCACAAATCTGTCGGAGGAGGTGACTGAAGTCAGGTGGGCTGCTCCGGCTCCCCACTAAGTTGAGGTTTCGGAGTAAGTCTGAGCTATACCATGCCCCACTATGAATTTGGCAGAGCTGTATCTGATTGGTGTAGGTGACACTAAGTGCTCCTTGGGTCACCAGGCATTGTAACACTGGGTCTAAGCTGAGGATGTATGCTGAAAGAGTCTTGCTCTTGCACTGGAAAGTTCCCAGCAATTCATAGTACGCCCCCCCCAACTCCCTGTGTTGGCCAAAAGCATCCTGAAGGACCTACACACATTGCTGGGTGGTGATAGCAGGGTTCTGGAGTTTGGCAGTCCTCACAACCCCAAAGGCAGGCTCCCTCAGGACCTCCAGCAGACGGCCTTGCTTATCCTCATCAGGTATTTGCCAAGCCAGTAAAGAATATGGGAGAGCCAAGAATTGAATCCTTCTTCCCTTGCAGGGACTGGAAGGGTTCTTGAGAAACTCTGGAGTCTCTCATAGGCCACCTGGTCACTGGAGGAATGGGTCACCTCCTGCAGAATCTGCTGGAAAACCCTCACCCAGTCTGGGGTAGCTTCAGTATCAGCAGGTTGCCCTGCTCCCCCCTGCACAGTCCCATCACTCCCAGAGGGTATGGCAAACTGGTCGGCATTGTACATGTCTCCTGGAGGCTCTCTCTCTCTCTCTCTACAGGGGTACACAGCACTTGAATAATATTCTAGCACCTGCTACGTGGAGATCCTGGACGAGCCCCCAAAATGTAACCTGGGCAGTACTCCAAGAGGTACCCCCTCTTCAATTGAAGGGATCAAAGCAGGTGCAGAAGCACTGTGGGAGGTGTAGGGACTCTCCTCCCCCTATAGAGCAGAGCCAGACCATCAGTGGGGACTTAACCATATACCTTTTAATGAGAGAATAGTACTGGGAACATAATCAGTATAAACTAGGGGGTATAGGGGACACTGCAATGTCCCAAGGGGGCAGGATTCAACAAAAGTTAGACACTTACAATATTAGACATTTTTATCCAGTTGACAAAAGATAGGGCTAATCAAAATATAAAACACAAACAGCAGAACAAACAATACTGGTTGGTGAAATATAAAAGTTAGAAAATACAAAATGTCACATGACAAGGAATATAGGGCCTAGGTATGTGGAGGGGGAGAAAGAGGGAAAACACAATGGTCCCTTTCCACTGCAACAAGAACTTTCCCTTGTTACTTCACTCACCCCAGCTAGGACTTGAACTCATATCTCCCACATGGTAGGCAGAAATGCTGCTACACAGCCACCAGTGCTGACACTGCTTTAGGCTGCTAGGAGTCTTGACCTTCCAGGATCCCTGGCCTTATGTCAAGCTGTCTGGCCTCTGATCGGAGGAGCTGGAAGCAGAACTGGAAACCCCTCAGGTCGCTGCTCAGATCCTTCCTGGAGTGAGGGAGCCTCTCCTGCTGGCCACAGCCTCTCCCAGGGAATCCTGGAGCCCAGCGGGGAGCCTCTCCTGCCAGCCACACGCCGTGCTGCTGAGGGTCCAACTTCTGCCTGCAGATCCCGCTCCTCCAGGCTCTTCTGGCACACTGCTCCTGCCCCACTGGCTCAGCTCTTTGAAGCTCTTTCCTCATGGTCCTTCGCTGGTCTCCCTTGAGTCAGCTGCACTGCCCCTTTTATCTCCCTCCAGGTGACCCAAGGGGCCAATCAGGGGACATGGGGGGTGAGTGTCTGGGGCCTGATTGGTGAGGAAAGGGAAACCCAAGTCCTCCAATCATCTTTTACCCCTTCAAAACCCCTGGGCTAAGTCACTGCCAGCCACCCTGTCACACATTGAACAAAACTGGCCCCACGACTGACTCCTGGGACACTCCACTTGATACCAGCTGCCAACTACACATTGAGCTGTTGATTACTACTGAGCTTGATGATTCAGCCAGTTTTCTGTCCACCTTACAGTCCATTCACCGAGCCTGCACTTCCTTAGCTTGCCTGTGAAAAAGTTGTGGGAGACCATATCAAAAGCCTTGCTAGAACAAAGATACACCACATCCACTAGTCTGCCCGCATCCATAGAGTCTGTCATCCCATCACAAAAGGCAATCAGGTTGGTCAGGCATCACTTGCCCCAGGTGAATCCATGCTGACTGCTCCTAATCACCCTTTTCTCCTCCAAGTGCTTACAAATGGATTCCTTGAGGATCTGCTCCATTATTTTTCCAGGCACTGAGGTGAGGCTGATTGGTCTGTAGTTCCCTGGATCTTCCTTTTGCCCTGTCTTACATATGGGCACTATGTTTGCCCTTTTCCAATCATCAGGGGCCTCTTCTGATTACCATGAGTTTTCAAAGATGATTGCCAATGGCTCTGCAATCACATCAGCCAACTCCCTCAGCACCCTTGGGTGCATCCTATAGGGCCCTATGGACCTGTACACATATAGCTTTTCTAAGTAATTCCTAAACTGTTGTTTCACCACTGAAGACTGCTCACCTCCTCCCCAAACTGTGCTGCCCGGTGCACTAATTTGGGAGCTGACCTTGCCTGTGAAGACAGAGGTGAAAAAGGCATTGAGCACTTCAGCCTCTTCCTCATCCTCTGTCACAAGGTTGCCTCCCCCATTCAGTAAGGTACTCGCGCTTTCCCTGATCCTCCTCTTGCTACTGACATACTTGTAGAAACCTTTCTTGTTACCCTTCACATCTCTTGCTAGCTGCAACTCCAGTTGCTCTTTAGCCTTCCTGACTTCTTTCGTGCATACCCAAGCAGTGCTCGTATATTCTTCCCTAGTTATTTGTCCAAGTTTCCACTTCTTCTAAGCTTCCTTTTGTTGACTGAAGAGTTCTCCACTAAGCCAAGCTGGTCTTCTGCCATACTTGCTAGTCTTACTGCGCATCAGGATGGTTTGTTGCTGCATTCTCAGTAAGGCTTCTTCGAAGTACAGCCAGCTCTCCTGGACTCCTCCCACCACCAGACTGGCTGCCCAGGGGATCCTGCCCATGAGTTCCCTGAGCGAGTCAAAGTCTGCTTTACTGAAGTCCAGGGTTCTTACTCTGCTGTTTGCCATCCTTCCTTCCTCGGGATCCTAAACCGAATCATCTCATGGTTGCTGCTGCCCAAGTTACTATCAGTTAGAAGCAGAAATATACTTCCCCATCACTGAGTTCTGGCTTTGGGCTGCAGACCACACTTACACTCCAATCCCCAAAGAATGCCATGGCTGCATAGCTGAGAAGAACAACATCTCTGGCAAGGGAGAAAAGGGCCTTCAGATCAGATTGTAACTTCAGTTAAACTGATGCAAATTCAGAGTCACATCCTGGGAATCAGCAGTGTGACTCCAGATTTACCTCAGGGTGACAAGGTGGAATCTATCCATTTGGCTGCACTTTTTAGTAATAGGTGCTTAGGTCCTGGTCCTTTGGCAGGGAAAATAATGAGCCAAGCAAAACATCATTGCTCAATCCAATAGGCCATCTAATATGAATCAAGTCAAGGAAGACTTCAGCTCATGACCCCACCAAGGCCTTCTACATGCTTCCAAAGGTTGGTTATCCCTAACTGCTTGCAAAGCATCAGACAGGGACTTTAGCTCCTATTCCTGTATCTTGCTGCTGGTTTCTTTATAGTATACTTGGAAAACAGACATTGAAGCTTCCCTGCACTGCAGTGGACAAGGCAATCCCACAATGCAGGTCACCACACTCAGAAAGTATCAATGAGCCCCTGCTTCAAGCAGCAATGCTGGGCACTGGGGAGTGGCAGGTTCTGGAATCCACTGGCACAACTCCAGCTGTGGTCCAAGGGGCAGGTGTGCCCGGTAAGAGGAAATATTGCTGCCTTATGGTAACCTGACCATCATCTTAACCTTATGCTCTCCTTAATTGTCAGAACACAACTTGTTACACAGGATGATGATTGCTGGGACTTACCAAATGCATCTGAATATTAACAGGTGCAAACACATCCTCTTCTAGTTCCCTCCCCTTCCTAGCTACATTGTGGTTTGCTGCACCAGTGAAGAACTTATAAAAAAATAAACTGACAGCTGCTACCATGCAGCACTATCCTATGACCTAGCTCTTATCAGCCAGAATCTGTCAAGCTGCCTCCTCTAGGGAACTGCTGGGCATTATGGAACTGGAATTCCCTACTGCAGAGTGGTCGAAGTGGACCTCCCTGCTGAAAATTAACCCAAAGCCTGGGGAATAAAAGCCATGAAAGCTGCATTTCCACTAGCCCAGTTTACAACATGACTGATGTCCACACATGGCAGAAGCCAGTGTTGCAGACATCCCTTCCCAGAGATGTTATTCTTCTCAGCTGTGCAGCCATGGTGTTCTCTGGGGCTTGGAGTGAAAATGTGGTGTCCAGCCCAAAGCCAGAACTCCATGATGGGGAAATATATTCTTGCTTCTACCTGAAGTTTTGGCTGAGAGAACTCCAGAATTGCTGAACTGTACAGCTGGGATTTTCTCAGGACCATAGGAGTAGCTGCAATGAAAACTGGACTAAAAAGAACAGAGATTTGATACAGTTTAGCAATTTCCAGAATCTTATGAGATTCATGCAGTTCAGTGACCCACTAGCCACCCAATCACCAATCCCTCTCCCAGCTAATGTTTTACCCTGCACTTCCACAGAGGTACTGTGGTATGACTGAACTACATGGCACATAAGAGCCTCCACACATTCCAGGTCTCCTTGCATTACTGCTGTGCCCAATGGCACGGCGTATAGAATGGGTCAATGGGATTTAAGTCATATCTAGGCCTCATGCTGACTCCACAGAGTGAATTCCATCCTAAAGCCAGGACTCCAGCTGCTACAGATTAGCATCATTTCACTGGAATCAATCTGATCCCCAGCTGGTATATGTATACATTGCTCCATTAATGTCATTGAAGCAATACATTTTTATGCTAGCTATGGATGTCATCCTGAGAACCAAATCCCAAATCCATGCAAGCCCACAGCAAAATTCCCTTTGGCTTAGATTTCAGTGCAGCAGTTGTGTGGAAACGGCATCATCCACGTTTCCAGCCATGCTTTCATTCTACTTGTCCTAGGCATGAGCTATGGATTGGGAATTGACCATACATGTTGGGTTTAGAAATCTGTCATAGTGCTTTGCCAGTGATTTGCATGATGTTATTCATCCCAGCCCTTGCAGAGAGAGGAAGTGAAACAAAGAGGGCTGAACAAGTGTCCCCAGTGAGATGTTAAGAGCAAGAAAGTGGGATGCCCCTCATATACAGTAGAGTTTTGTGTCTTGGTCTGGGTCTGACTTGACATCAGTACTCCTGAGCTTCTGGTCACCAGCAAGGAATCATGGCTGAGCATGGACTGTATGGGAACTGGCTGTGCCCTCCACCATCACCAGGAAAGGGACTGACAAGACGATCCGGTAAGGACAAGATGACTGGAAATCAGTTCACATAGCAGGGTTTAAAAAGGGGAGTAGTGTGCAGATGTGGGCATTGCGGGAATTGTATAGTGTGTATAACTGTATGTATTTGGTGCATGAAGATGTTCAAGGATCTTTTGTATACCATTGAGTGGATAGGTATATGTAAGCTCTGGTTAGGTGAGTTACATACCAGGAGTGTGACAGCATGCAGTTGCATGCTGTTTTTTTTATAAGTGATTGCATGTTTACATGTGCACCAATGTATAGAGTTGTGTATTTATGTATGTGAATTGCTTTTTTAACATGCATATTGCTATTCCCATGTTCAGGGTTGTGTTTGTTACCAATTGTGATTTGAGTCTATGGTTCTTGTCATGTTACATATGTTATGCAATGAACTGGTCAATCATACAATAAATTTAGACTGGCCACACATGCAAAGTAATTATCACGCCATAAAAATATCCATCCAGCAATTAACTGGTTAACTGCTCAACATATTTAGACCAGCCATACGTGTAAAGTAATTATCACACCATAAAAATGTCCATCCAGCTATAAAAAGGCATCCAGCTACTGAGTTAGTGCTTGAAAATGTGTAACAACTTAATAGCTGGTTTCAGTTTGAACCTGTGGCAGGGTGCATAGTTTGGAGTCAATTTACATGACAAGTGATAATTACTTTGCATGTGGGCTGGTGTCAATATATTGTATGATTAACCAGATCATTGCATAATACATTTAACATGTGGCAGGGGCTTGTGTGCACATTTATTTGCTGGATTTTTGTGTATGCAAATATAAATACACATAGTGTCCAGAGTGCTATCTGCAGAGCATAAGTACTTTTGTGTGTGTTGGTAAAGATCACCAAATAATTAAAAGAAGAAAAATCTCCCCTATTTAAAAAAAAAAAATCAAGCAGTTATTGCTTTAGGATTCTCCCCTGTTCCAATTTAGATTACTGCATAAAACACTGGGGAAACACCTAGAAGCTGCAAATTGTTGTAGCCTGAATTAAATCAATGCTGAAATCAGGCCAATGGTGGCAGCAGACACAGCTCCTCTGATGTTAGCAGAGTTTAGCTCATTGGGGAAGCACATGCATGACAGCAATAGGACGTGGGGCACATCCCATGCTAGTGGGTGCATCTATACACATATGTAATTAATGTGAAGCATTAAACTTCAGTGCATATTGCACTGGAGTTTATTGCTCCCAGGCACCATGTTTACATGTGCACCTGGCACCTCACCATGTTGAGCCAAGTTGGAGCAGCCCCGGCTAGCAGGAGACCCAGCTAGTCCAGAGCTGCTCCAGCCCCAGCTCAACGTGCTATGGAGGGGGTGGCTGGGGCACAAGGGTGCTTCAGCACGGGGCTAGCTGGTAGGCAGCTCCTTCACTGGAGCATCCTCGTGCCCCGGCCAGCCCCATCAACATCTACACATGCACTGCTGCGCACTAAATACTGCTGCAGGATAGTACTTGTATTTACAGATACTAACCTATGATGCTGATGCTGTTTATTAGTTTACTGTGACCTAATAGGGCTGCATGTGTAGATGTGGAGACTTTACTGCGGAGCCAATTAGGGAGCTCCACAGTAAACGTCTCGTGTAGATGCTCCCAGTATGAACTAGTTGAACCCCTTTGTTGACTAAACTAAAACAGGCTTTTTTCCTTTAAGATTTACAACCACAAATATTTATGTGCAGTCTAGATCAGTCTTTGCAGTGTGTTAGCAGTCTTCAGTGAACAAATAGGCAGTCAGTTCCAGGCAATAATATGCAGTGTAGACAAGAGCTAAAAGGTGGCCATAACATTTACATGGCCTGCTTCCCATGAAATGTCCGGGGTTAGAGTAGAGGCCTTGGAAGCCAACCCTTTCAAGTCTTCTCTATGCTGCAAGACTAAACTGTGTTTGAACAGTGTCTGGGAGTTATAAGCCTCATCAGCAGAGCTATAAGCCCTGACATAGGATCATAGGAAAGTAGGGCTGGAAGGGACCTCACAAGTCATCTAGTCCAGCTCCCTAAACAAGGTAAATTCATCCCTGACTAAACCAACCCAACCAAGTGTCTACCTAACCTGCTCTTAAATATTTCCACTGGCATGGAGGGGCACATAGCAACAGGGCAGGCATTGGTGAGGCAAGGTGAAGGGAGGGCAGCCAAGGAGGGCAAAGGGCAGGGGAGCAAGGGGCGGGGGTTTGGCCCCTCACCTCCCACTGCTGCTTTCCCCACCACATACGTGTGCATTTGGCGGGGGGGGCGTGAATTTCATATGAGCTTCTACTAATTAGATTCTATACATGAGAAATTATAAACACATTTATAATTTTCCATTTACAGAATGTAATGATGGGGGGTGGGGACATCTTAAATTCAAAGTCATCTTGGATTTGGGTAACAGTGGTGCTTTTCAATTTTTAACTAAAGTTATTTATGGACCATTCTGACTCTTGCACTTTTGTGTCAACATTTTCCATTACCTTATATACCTTTTCTCCTCATTATGTAACACCTTGATGTATTTATGGACAGTGATCATACCATCTCAGTCTTGGGCTCAGAAAGTGAAAGTTGACTTCCTGTATTCTCTCATAAAACAGGCTTTTCATTTCCCTGGTCGTCCTCTGCATCCGTTCTAGCTTGAGTTTACACTTCTTGAAAACTGGTAACCAGAACTATACACCGTGCTCCAGATGAAGCCTAACAGTGCCTTGCATAAAGTGGCTAGTATTTCCCTATCTTCTTTGGAAATCACTTTCCTTGTACATCCTAGGACCATGATAGCATTTTTCACAGCTCTGTCAGATTTGCAGCTCAGAATCATCATGTGATGAGATCACATACTCAAGTCCTTCTCTTCCTTTGTAATTTTGAATTGATCCCCTCCCAGGTTGTATCAGAAATTTTTGTTATTAGTTCCCAATGCACAGCTTTCCATTTTGTTTCATTTGCACAATGCTTGTCCTCGAGTCATCCAGCCCTTTGCCAGCTTTCAGTTAGTAGAGCCAGATCTCCAGCTGGTCAAAATCAACATCAGTTTGTAAATCAGCATCAACTGATTGAAGTTTCAAGGCAGATCCCTAGCTGGAGGAAATGGACACTATTCTATTGACGTCAAGGGCCAAGATGCTCAAATGGTGTGAATCGGTATTAATCTGCCAGAGCCAGAAGAGCCAATTTGAGCTTACCTGCCATAGCTTACCTGCACTAGAAACTTGTATTAATTTAACTACAAAGTAGTATGATACAAGGTGCATAACTATATAGGGATTGATATAAAAGAGCTTATCCTAGAATAGCTTATTCTATTATATGAAGAAGCATAAAAAAGCATCTTGCTACTAGTAGAACTGCACCTAGAGCTGGGTTTATCTTACCATATTTACAGTTTAGGCATTATCCAAAACAATTTGTGGAATAACTCTTAAGTCTCCAAGGTCACTGCTAAATTACAAAGTCCAGATGGTTTTGGCGAGACTTTTGCTTCATGTGGCATCATTTCCTTTCCCTGACTAGATGAATGTATCTCCACAGATAATGTTTCTGGTAGCAACTATTTGCTTTTACACATGCAAGTATCTCTGTCCAACTCTGCTCCAGTTTAACTTGTTAAAGAGCAGCCACAGTGAAGATGAACTGGTTCCAGCTGCTTGGTTGCAGCTTCTAAGTTTCTGGTGCTAACTACAAATGACAACATGGAGTCTTCTAGATCAGGGGTTCCCAAACCATGGTACACATACCCCTAGAGGTACACAAGACACCTCTGGAAGGTACACGGGAAAAATTCAGTTTCATAGATGTTAGGGGCTGGAATCATAGAGGACCTTACAGATCATCAGGTCCAGCCCCCCTGCACATGGGCAGGAAAGACTGCTGGGATCAGATGTCCCCAGCAAGATGGGCAACAAGACATTTTTTGAAGATCACCATAACTGTACCACCTCTGGGGGGAACCAGCTCCAAACTCTCGGCACTTGACTTGTAAAGAAGTTTTCCCTTATGTCTAGCCTGAAGCAATCCTCAATCAGCTTGTGCCCATTATTTCTTGTCCTCCCCTGGGGGGCCTTGGTGAATAGATGCTCCCCCAAACCCTGATGCACACCCCTGATATACTTATAGGCTGCCACCAAGTCCCCTCTGAGTCTTCTCTTCTTCAGGCTGAACAGTCCCAAGTCTTTCAGCCTCTCCTCATATGACCTGGTCTCTAGGCCTCTAATCATGCTTGTGGCCCTCCTTTGAACTCTCTCAAGCTTCTCCACATCCTTCCTGAAGTTCAGTGCCCAGAACTGGATGCAGTACTACAGCTGTGGTCTCACCAAGGCCGAGTAGAGCAGGAGGATGACATCCTTAGCCTTGCTCAAGATGCCTCTGGATGCATGCCTGTGTTTGGTTTAGCTCTGCCAGCTACAGCATCACATTGGACACCCAGATCTCATTCAGCTGTGGTACTGGCAAGCTTAGCACTGCTCAGCCTGTAAGTGGATTATTTCTCCCCAGATGGAGTACTTTACATTTCTCCGTATTCACCAACATCAGGTTGAGATCCACCCACCTCACAAGCCTGTCCAGGTTGGCCTATATTGCCAGCCTGTCTTCGAGCCTGACCACACTCCCCCATAGTTTGGTGTCATCAGCGAACTTCACCAGTTCACTTTTAATACCCGAATCCAAATCATTGATGAACATATTGAAGAGCACTGGTCCCAGTACTGAACCTTGAGGGACACCACTGGTCACCTTCCACCATGATGACTCATTTCCATCAATCAAATACCCTTTGGGTCCTACACCAGAGCCAATTACCTAGCCACCAGACCATAAAATAGTCGAGGGTGCATGTTAACAATTTAACCATGAGGACTAAATGTGTAATGGTAGTTTTCATTTTCATAATAATGATAATTGGCATTTGAGGGGTTAAAATATAACACATATGCTGGTAGGGGTACACAAGCAACTGGTAAATCTGGAAGGGGGAATCCAGTAAGAAAAAGTTTGGGAATCCTTGTTCTAGATAATTCCCACCTTCTCCAAACAATTCTCTTTCCTTTCTTTTTTGCAGGGACTTATTCATTGGCAGGGAAAGCAGAACATATGAGTCATTTCAGATCAGGTGAGTCAGCTATACTGCTTTTCCCATATGATCAGGCTGTCTGCACTTGATAAAGTGCCAAGCTCTGGACCACAGCATAAAGCAGAGGGAAACTTGACAGACACCTGTAACACTTTAAGAGAAGAAGCTGCTTGAGAAACAGCTCCCAGATGGTAGAAGGCAGCGGATTAAGGACCCACCTGTCTGGGAGAGGGCAGGGCTTGAACCATCTAAGTGCTTGAGACAGTTCACCCTGAGAGCCACAAAAAGAGGAGCTCCTGGTAGCAGGGCTCCTGACCTGACAGTGAAATTTGGAGAGTGACTCTACAGGCCTGGGGACTGGAGAAAGCTGCCTGGGGCAGAGAAAGGCTTGTCCGTGCAGGCAGGTGATCCTGATTTTATGGTAAGCCCAGAGAGGGTTTGGGTGTTTTGTTTTAAAGTTACACCAGTGGTTTATCCTTGAGCCCTGCTGAGGCAGGCTCTAAGCCTGCTCAAAGTCTAGTAGCCCAGGAGCGGCTTTACAGAGACTGCCAGGGCTGGGAAGCCTGGAGATCTCTACTGAGGCAGGAGCGGGAACAGGGCCCAGGAGAACCAAAGGTCCAGGAGGGACCACAGCCAGGGATTGCCAGAGCCAGGAAACCTAGAGATCTCTACTGACCCGGGAGCAGGGCTAAGGTCCAGGAGGGGCCACTGCTAGAGACTGGGAGGGTCAGGGACCTGCAGTTAGGAAGGCAGGAACCTAGAAGCCAGATCCAGGACTATGGGCCTGAGCTAAAGGCCCCACAAGAGCATAAGGGGAGGAAGCTGATAAAGCCAAGACCTCTATAAAGGCAAATGACCATAAAATAACACCTGTGAAGCATGGGATATGGTATAGGGAAGGACGGAGTCATGCAAAGAGACCTTAAGGCTATGGGTACCCTGGAGAGGCACGGATATGCAATTAGCCCTTAAGGCTGCAGGTGCCTTGCAGGGGGCACAGATAAGCCAAAAAGATCCAGTAAGCTTAACAGCTGGAGTGAGAGTGGTAGAGTCCAGGATTTGGTTGGACTAAGGCTCAGCCCAAAGCCCAAGGTCAGCCTCCCTTATCTAATCTTCATTGAGAACAAGGTGGGTCAGGCTAGGAGACAAGGAAGCGCTACTTTAGGGCATTTGTAGACATGCTCCAGGAGGTGCCCCATCACCAAGATCTGCACTGATTAAAGTGCCCAGAGCGTCATGTGTATCAGCGTCCCCACACTAAAAAATGGTGATGGGGCACTTTAACTAAAGCTGGTCAAACAAGCTGTCCCAGGGAAAACACAAAAGGTGGACCCCAAAGGGTCAAGGATGGCCCCTGGGGGCTGGCACACCCCAGGGGAGACACAACGAAGGGAAAGACAAATGAAAACCCCTTACCTGCAGCAGGAACCGCAGCGGGACCAGAAGCAGTGGTGGGCCAGCTGGAGAGAGGAGGGAAGAGAGCCAGCACGGGGGAATAAGAAGTGTGGCCAGTGATGTGGAAGGGAGGAGGAAGCTGGGAAGGAGCATGGGGGGAGTATCCCCAGGACCCCTCTCGGAGGAGGGAGCAAGCAAGGACGCCTACCATAGGGCAGGAGGCTGCCCCAGAGATCTTCAAGAGAGAGATGCTGTTGCCGGACTGGGGAGAAAGAGGTGGCCAGGCTGCATCTCAACATAGGACCCCGGGAAGAGGCTCCAGAGACGAGACAGGCGAGTGAGATGCCCTGGGAGGGAACCCTGAAGAAAAGAGAGATCTAAGGGATGCATGGTACTGAGTCAAGAGGGATCCTCCACAAGCATAGCCCAGCCCCTGGGATCTTCCTAAGTGGGAGGCGAATGGCTACGACAACAAATCGCCCTACATATCCACAGCCGATCGGCGCAGGACTGAATGATCAAGGCCCGACGGGTGCAAATGCTTTAGTTAAATCCCCACCACCATTTTTCAGCACAGGGATGCTAATAAGCACAATGATGCTGGAGTGCAGTAATTACCATGCTCCAGTGGACTCAACTAATCAAGTCTGCTCCAACACGCTTTAATGCACACACTCCCTACACATGTACAGGAGCCTTTAGAGCCGGGCGGTCAGTTATTTTGGATGGAGGGCTGCTTACTGAGTTTTGGCAGGCCATCGAGGGCCACATGCCAGGCAGCCAGGGGCAGATACCTATTAATTTTCTAATTTTTTTAAGGTGCCCCATGGGCTGGATAGAATGTCCTGGTGGGCTGCATCCAGCCCACGGGCCACATTTTGCCCACCCCTGCCTTAGAGACAGAGCTGGGCCAGAGCCCCATGGTCACCAAGGGGCCTCATGGCTGCCCTGTGACTCAAACCTGGTAAAAGTGACACAGCAGAGACAGGTTCAAATCACTGTCAGAGCTGGGAACCTTGTGTGGCCTTGGGCAAGTCCACATTCTATGTGTATCTTGATTTTCTCATTCATGAACTGGAGATACATTTCAACTAACACATAAAAGGTACTTTGAGACCTATGTTTAAGGGACAAAATTTTCTACCGCTCTATACTTTAAAAAAATTATTACTATTTGTATTTCCTTAACACCTAGAAGCCTAACAAGTGATCAGGATCCTACACACACTGTGGAATCCCAATCTCCCATTGGCTTCTAGGTGTCAAGGTATACGAGAATTAAATCCTGACCCTTGAAAAACTGCCTATGATCATAAAGTATTTCCAGATGCACTTACTCCATTTACCTTGTAGGCAATCCCTACATCTCCTAACTTCAATGGAGTTACTCCATATGTGTATCATTATAAAGAAAAAGCAAATCAAGCTTCAAAAGAACTAAGTGACAGTCTCATCCTTCCAGCAATAACAAGGACAGCCTGTAAAAAAACTTGTTGCAGGTGGTATAAAGTCCTGTAGATCCAAAGCTACTGAGAGTCTCACATGGAGGATATAGTATATCTTATTCATATGTTTAGCTTAACAATATTAAACTTAATGTATATAAGTAATGTACATTCCTATGTTGAATCAGATTCCCACTTGACACTGCTCAGAGCTGAATTCATTTAGACCACAAAATCAGATAGCATAGTATAGTACAGTCTGCCAAATGTTGCACTGTGATGAATTCTTCTCTTCTGTTTAGACTCACCTGATAGCTTTGCTGATGAGGAGGATTATGATGATGTGTCCTTGACTGAGACAGGAAATCACAGACAGCAGTGGGTGCCACCTGAAGAAAACCAGGGAAGCAAAGCTGTCCCAGGTAGAATATGCTCTTCTCCTCATTCTCTTCATTCCAGGGACTGCTTATTCCTTGGTGAAGTCAATGGGATTTTCACCAGAAATGAATCTGACTCCTTATTGCCAAGCAATGACACATGCTGGAGAAATAGGCTTGTCTGACCCATGTTGAACTCACACCTTCTTCTAATGCTTGCACTTTCCTTCCCTTCTGTAGGGGTTTATGTGCTAGCAGGGAAACCAGCAACTTCAAGTCCTATTGAGACAGGTGAGTGAGGGTTCCTACGGTCAACTTTTCCTTGAACCATGCCATGTGAGTTGCTCAGTCAAAGGATTCAGATGGGCCACAAAGCAGCCATGAGAAAGATGCGTTTCTGGTCATTGTCTACTGGATATGTCTTCAGCTTTAGTTTACTTTCCAGCAAGTAGTTCCTTAGCATCTTTCCTGTAAACTCAAAACAACATCTCTATTAGATTTCACAGAGTCTCTAGCACTTCTTTTCAGAAGTCAACGGTGCAGACTGGAGCTAGTGTCTCAAAGTTAAAACTCTAATATCTCTGACTTGCCTTACCACCCACACTGAGCCAGCACAACACCCATGCCTGGGACAACATTGAGAACTGTACCCTGGCAACAAGAAGGTCCTGCATTTCCTTCTCCAACTTCTCACTCTCGTCATCTAACCACTGACTCCACTCCCCAATAGGAACAGAATCCAGGAGTTCTGATTCCCAGACCAGCCACGAGGCACCACTCCCTTCTGACAGCTGGAAAGAGAACTAGTCCTGAATCCAAGATGTCCACCATCCTCTAACCCCTGGACCACTCTTCCTGTTACTCTTTTGAAAGTCATCAGCATTATTTCAATGCAAGCTATGATGATTCCAAAACATTTTAAATAACCATGGCATTTTCCTTGAAATTCAAGAGCCTAGCCTGAGGGGAACGGTTCTGGGATTCCTCCTGCTGGGAAATCCTGCAAGTATGGTAGAATGGAGGCAGGGGACACAATTGTAGCTCGTTCTAACTAATGTTGCTTTCTCCAGCTGACCTGATGCCTCCCTCGGCTCAAGATAGATGTTGCAAGAAGTCCATTGTGGTTTTATATATCCTCATGGTTGTCTGTTTTGCAATATGGGCAGTTTCCCTCTCCTTTGCACTGGCAAAATGTAAGTCCCACTGTTCACAAACAGATTTTGACATGTGTGCATATCTTGATGTGGGGGAGGGGAGGATATAATACATGTCTCTGAAGCAGCATGTCTGTTTTAGGACTAGGATGCTGCAGGGACAGAAGAGGGGGGCAATGCAACAGTTAAAAAGAAGCTTTTTCTTACCTCTTCACCACATGCAGTTACTGGGTTTGTTATGTTAGTGCAGGGTTGTCCAACTTCTCACTGGCTGAGGGGCCACATGCCCAGAGTCTCCCTGCCATGGACTGCCATCACCACTGGGCCATTTCTCCTATGCCTCCCCCACAGCTTCCCCTGCTGTGCTCTCCCAGCTATGTGGGCTTCCCTCACCCTCTCCACCTCACTGTCTCCCTTGCACTCCCCCGCTGCATGGGGCCATGTGGATCTCAGAACCGCAGGCTCCCCAGATATGCCATCCAGCTCCCAGGGACAGGATGCACAAGCAGAAGGAGAGAGGGAGCTCTGGTGACTGCAAAGCAATGGGGGCTGCAGTGTCCAGGAGGGAGTCCAGGGAGCTGCAGTGAAACTCTTAGCAGGCCACGTGGGCAGCCTGCACTAGTGAAAAGCATCCGATGCACATGCATACACACAAAACTCAGCTACTGAGTAACAAGGCACTCCCACTACATACACACAAGTAATGGCAATATGCATGCAGATTTCAGTGACACTAGCACCAAATTACCTCCTAATATATATGTATACCTAGTTTACATACACAGTCTCAGTGACGCTGGTGAAACAGCTTCATCTTCTCTCTCATGTTTGCTATACTACTGTAAATCCAGAGTAACTCCACTGAAATGATGAATCTCTGGGCCTTGTTTTCCACTGCCCCAAGCCTTATGCATTCATTCACACGCAGGAAAAAAATTTGCTGTAACAGAAACCATTGGTTTACAGAGAATACTGTTAGATCTGTATTCTCTTCCCCAATCTGTCAGTCTCCCAACACAACCAGTATTTTATTCCCATCTTGTACTGGTGTGAATGACTGCACAAGATGCAGGGCAATTAAGATATCAAGATCCATGCATACAAGTAACCCTGCTTTACTGCGGAATGCTAAACAGGCTTGTGCTATTCCTGAACATGAGGAGTTACCAGCAGCCCCAGAGAAATTCCTGGTCCAATAATTCAGCCAAGTCCCATTCAGCTCGAGAACAAAGTTCATGCCATATCCTGTCCCAACAAGGCTCCTCTGGATGCCATCGTAAATTCAGAGCCATCAGTCTCACAATAACGGGTCAGATTCTCCTCCTGGCTATACCTACAAAGCCAAAACCATTCCATTAGGCCAGAATCTCAACTGCTGTAAACCACCATAGCCCCATTGACTTCAAGACATAAACCAACCTTTCATCAGTGGGAGGTGGAAGGAAACCTGCCTCGATGGGAAATTATCACCTCAGTGCACCTTCTGAAGCCGCTAGTGGAGGCACAATACTGGACCAGATGCCTTCCTGGTCTGATCTCGTGTTATCATTTGTATGTAGCTGTGCTAGCCCAGGATCTGGCCCACTGACTTTTAGATGCATGGAATAGTCCATTCTTCTGTTTCCCTTTTAGACTCGGAGATGTCGGAGGAGTTAAGGATGCTAAACTTGAACCACTCAGAAAAAAGTAATGGTAGGTTTCTGGACACTAGCCTATGTGGCAAAAGTACTTCTTGTTAACAGTGGAGAGAGGTAGTTCTGAATAAGCTGTGGATGGGTCAATTTAGTTTTACCAGTCCTTGCCCCTCTCTAGCACATCTCATTCAAGCATCTCAAAGCTTTCTGCATGCTGAAAAAATAGCTAACTCTGGCATAGTTTAGCAAATAGCTATTCCTAGGTCTGATTCTCCTCTTACTAATATCAAAAGAACACTGCTGACTTCAATGGAGTTGCTTCTGATTTATACTGATGTGTGGAGTTTCTCCAAATTCACACCAGGACAACATCAATGACTATAACAGATTTGACTTACATCAACATAATATCACTCAGCCCAATTCAGCTATACACCAGAACATGCTGGCATAGCACCATTGACTCCAGTGAAATCAGTCCGGGGTGCACTGGTGCCAGTGAGAGGAGGTCAGGGTCTTAGACGTCAATTAACCTATTCCTGCTTAACATGGGATAATATGCAAGGAAAATCAAGTCCATTATCCTCATACAGATGGAGAAAAAGTGGCACAAAAAAAAAAAAAAAAAAAGGAAAGCCAGGTTATGGTTACACAGAATCTGCTAAGAGTTAGATGTATAAGCCAGATCTCCAGCAGGTATAGTGGTACAACTGTAAATTTATACCAACCAAGGATTATTGTTGTATGATGGTGTCATTTGTCCTTCACAAGTGAAGATGACCGCTTCCAGTGGGGGCTGGGGCGGGGGGGAGAAAAGAGAAAGGAAGTGGGAAAGAAAAAGGGAGAGAGAAAAGAGGAAGAAAGAAAGAGAGGAAAAAGGAGAAAGAAAGAGGAAAGAGAGAGGAGGGGGGTGGCGGCTAGGTCACATGGGTACACAGGTGATTTATAAGCCCAATCTTTGCCCTGAACAATCCGCTGCAGCAGGGGCAGGAGAGCAATGAGGACTGGACATGAGAGGTCCTCGTTTTCCTGGCCACGCACTTCCTCACTGCCTGCTGTGCGCCACTGCTTGAAGGCCAGTGCTCCACTCTGGACCGATGAACTCCAGGATGGACGGTCCCGAGCGATTTTCTCCCATGACTCCGGGTCAATGTCATGGGAATATTGTGGTAGTACCTTATAAATCTCATCTCCAGTGTGCCAGGTAGAAACACAACAAAGTAGGGGCTCCTGACCCGAACAGTTTCTCCTCTAAGAAAAGCAGAACAAGATAATAATGAAGTGATTGAAGATCTAGCCCTTTATGAAGATTTCTTTCATGAGAGCCTTAGTTTAATTTTTGAGGCCCAAGTGGCATATGACTTAGGATATAATTTGTACAATCAGCCAAATGTCTGGGTATTTAACTGGAATTTCACTTACGGCTAGATTGCAGTAGAAGACCCTGGGCATCCTTCTCTTTCAAGCATACCACACAAGTCAATGATAAAGTCAAAGCCACAGTGAGACTAGACCTAAGCAATCCTAAAGCTATGACTGTACTGGCAATTGTTATATTTATTTTAGTCCTACCTAGAGACCCTGACTGAGATCAGGGCAGATAGTAGTAGTTAGTCTGAAATCAGGCAGAAGTACAGGAGCTTATGCATCTCTGATTCAGCTGGTCTATATGGTACAACTCACCCTTCCTTCTGCCTGAGACCAGAGCCCCAGTATGGTAGATCCTGATGCATGGAAAAGACAGTCCTTGCCCTTACAGCCTAAGCACACAGAATAGACAAGAAGTTGATAAGGGAAGTGACAGGTTTCCCCGAGTCCCAAGCCAGCCTCAAACCTGCTAGACCAAGCTTCCTAAATTGTTTTATGATACTTCATATTTTTCAGCAGTGAGCAATCTGGACGATATAAGATTGGAGCAACAAAGAATCTGGAAAACCATCAACAGCCTCTATAACGAATTCAAAATTACCACAGGTAAAACTAAATAAATACTGGGCACATTTTCATTTTGCTTCTTTTCTTTCAGTCCAATTATGATACCAGGGGAAATCATGTTGATGTCAATTGAATATCAAAGGGGCTTGGCGATTTAAGGATATTAGAGTAACTCAGCTGAATCACAACAGAATAGAATTACAACAGATTTATGCCAGTGGAATAAAAGAAAAAAGTGCTGCACACCAAAGGACTAGAAGTCCCAAGCATAAATGACTTTTGGCCAAAATAGCTCCTAGAATCAAACAAAACAACTCCAAGGAAGTCAGTGTAGTCTCCAGAAAAATGTGCAAACATATGCTTCCGGTGAGCAACAGACAGTTGCCGTCTACATGAACTGGAGTCTCCATTAATAATTCAAGACTCTTCCACATTTTACCTTATAGGAGAGCTTTGCAAAGGTCTCTCAAAACCTGTGAAATGTCCAAGCAAGTGGAAGATGTTTGAGGAAAACTGCTATTATTTTTCAAATCAAAGAAAGAACTGGAAAGATGCTAAGCAGTTCTGTACTGATAATGGGTCTGACTTGGTTGTCGTTAACACTGAAGATGAGCAGGTAAGCCACCTCTCCCCTAGCTACTCTGCATCTTATGAAGTAGCAAGAATGAAGCATAAGAGGTCAGATCCTGCTCTCCATACCACTAGTGTTCATCCAGGATCACTCCAGGAAAGTCATAACAGTTTCCAAAAGTGTGAGCCGTGAAACAGAGCAAGTTTTAGCCATTTACCTGATCTTTCTCTCTAATAGATGCACCCAGTAGTTACATTAAAATTATACTGGCACAAAAAATTAATCAAGCCCAGGGTAAAAGATTCTTACAAATGAGAGCTGAGCAGAGTAGAGCTGCACCAAAGACAATGCTGCTCTTCCAGTCTGCCCCAGCTAGGGCACCGTCCTACTGACTCCAATACAGTGCTGCTGGCTTACACTGGCCCATCTGCACTTCTTCTCAAGAAAGCAGTTACATGGGGATGGTTTTTGTAAGACATATCTGGTCTGTTTTTTACTGAGACCTACCAAAACTATTACCTGAAAGGTGCCTTCAAATTGCTCACTGGTCTAAGATCGTTTCCTGTCAGCCCTCAGATTCATCATTTTGACCCTTTCCTTTCTTGCTTTCCCCTTCTAGCTGTTTTTGAAAATGCATGCCAACAGCAGCAGCACATACTGGCTAGGACTAAGTGATACTGCCAAGGAAGGAAATTGGGTATGGGTAGATGGCAACCCTGTTATTACCAGGTAAGTTCTTTTTTGTGCATGTCCCTGAAACAAAAAAAATAGTCCTTGAACTTTGGGCCTTTGAATCTAGGGTTGTATCCCACCCCATGAAAGGAGTCCAAGTGGGCACTGGGAAGCACATATGGAGCAGGGGGCGGAGGGGGAAGCATGGGGCTGAAAATTTAGCTTAGGATGATTGTTTTACATGAACTTAGTGCAGGGATGGGCTATTATTTGTGCTGGAGGGCCACTTAGGGAGTTTTGGTGAGCTGTCACAGGCCAGGTCTGCAAAAAAATCCACTTTCAGGTGATTTCAGGGCTAGGATGAAAGTAATATAGATATGTCCTAGGGCCAAATTCTGGCAGCTGTTAGTTAAATTTAGCAGATTTTGTACCTACCTATATCAAGCCAGACTTGGTCTGGGTTATTTATTTCACAAGCAGTGGAGAGCCATTGTGGATGGTGAGACCCAGATGGAAGTCTCAGAGCAGTCAAAGCCATTCATAGATGCATAAGAAGACTCATGCAAGACAAGGATTTTGCTGGGTGATATCTTTTATCCCAACCATGCAGTTGGTCCAATAACAGATATCACCCCCAAAAATCCTTGACCATCATGGCCACAGCCTGACTCCAACATTTCTAAACAGACTTAGGCATCTAAGCTGCAGTTTAACAATTTAGGTGCCTAACTCACAGCAATCCACAAAACTCCCAACTGAGGGGGAAGTAGACCGCCTGAGCTCACACCCATAGGCATCTAATTTGTATGGGGCATCCTCCACCCTTTTCAGACCTTGTTTACAACTTGTCTTCTTGTGGGATAATTCTTGCTGGACAGCTGCCACTCTTGCCAAGCCTTCACGAGTTCTACAAAACTTTCTTCTATAGAGCTTGGTTTTATTACAGCTCCTCCCACAAGCAACTCGATCAACCAGGTCTAGTTTAACATGACTGGGCCTAACTGTTCTTTTGGTTATACCGAGAGAACTCCATAGAGACTGATACCTAGTTAGTGTACATTAGCATGGTTTCAATGGGAAGAATGCTGATTCATACCAGACGGGGACTTCTGCCTGTACACTTCACAAAGCCTAACAATTATTCTTTACCTGTCAGCATCATTAAATACATGAGGATGTGATTTTAATGCGATTTTGTCCTCGTCAGCTTTTGGGCTATTCCAAGAAATACTGACAACCATGAAGAGGAAGACTGTGCCAGCATGTGGCCTGATGGGAAATGGAATGATGTCTCATGTTTCTCGACTAACTACTGGATTTGTGAAAAATCACAGATATGCTGACTCATTTCTTAAACATGTTGCTGTTGCAAGATAAGGCACAAAACCCCTTCACTCTTCCTAACCTACCCAGCAGCCAACAGCAATGAACTCCAGCTCCTGAGTCAAAGATGTAGCCTCTTTTGATTTGCAGTAGTGCTCCCAAAACCTTCCCATTTGTCACAGCATGCAGGCATCCAAGTGGTGGTATTCTTACCTGAGCCCTGCTAACTATCCTAACCTCCACCTACAAACTCAGAATATTTGCATGTATGAGGTGCAATGGCAAGGAACAAGACAGGTAACTGTGTGTATATGCAAATTGTTATCAATAGGCTCTGAGTGGTAGCGCCCAATTAAAACAATGGAAGTTTACATTTCTCAGATACATTTGGCCCAATTTTTGCTCTGGCATCTGTGTTCCACTGATGAACCAACAATTTCAGAATCGTTAAACTTTCAAAAAATATTATCTAACAAGATTTACAAACTGCTCCTCAAAAGTAAGTTTGATACCAGACACCTGCAAAGGGTGCAACAGCAAAGCAGCTGAGATACCCTGCTGGGAATCCAAAATCATGCTGAATGTCACCCTTACTCCAGCTGTCCCATGTGATCATTTGGACCGATGACTTAAAAATGGTTGTGTTGTAAACATCTAAACATCACGCCTTTGTGTGCCACTGTGCCTTAGACTACAAAACTGGGGTACCTTAACCCCACCAGCATGACAGGCCTGGGCAGACTTGCAACCATCACCTTCAGCTCAGAGGTATTGCCTGATGGCATTCTCTTTGCCTTTTTTGTTTCAAACTTCAATCATAAATAACAAGCATTTAAATACCAACAAAAAAACTCCCCGAGTAAAACTCATGTTAACCTAAAATAAAGGTTGAGTGAGAAACGTTTTTTCTTTCTAAATAAGAAAGTGGTAATTTAAGCATCACAAAAATTCTGCAAGGGTCTCAAGGGAGGAAAATGAAAATAATTTACTTGGTTTAGCTAGATTCTCAGCTGCTGCATGCATCACTCCAGATCCATTGACCTCCGCAGACCTCATTTTATTTATACCAGCTGAGGATCTGGCCCACTTTAACACTGTCTCCACTTCAGACTCATGGGTGAAATATGCACCATTGTGGCAGTGGCCTTATGTGGGCCCTCTGTTTGGAGGCAAATTTCATTGAGAGTCAAAATGTTGGCTAGGATGAAATCAATAAAAGTCTTATGGTCAAAATTCAGTGGGATCAGAATTTAACTTAGCTTCCAATCTGGAAAAGTTTTTTTGGGTTTTTTTTGGAGTCTATTTCAAAAAGCCCTGACTGTAGGAAGATTCTTGGTTTACTGTGACCAAGGTCCATTTCTAGCAGATAACACTTCTGAACAAGTTAGCCTCTAACTAACCCTAGCTAACTGGTCACCCTGCCCTGCCTTCTACCTGACTTCAAACTAACACAGCTAACTACCTCTCTCCAGTAAAGAACCAAAATACAAGACCCAAGGCTACTGGTCCCGTAAGCAACCATTGCTTAGAGCAGGTTTATAGAAGGTGGTTAATAGAGTGGCGCCTGCAGATCATGCACAGATGCAAACATGACTCTTGGTAAGCAGTCATCCATTTCACGTGTCTGAATGTCCCGTTTCAGCAGGCATACCCGTTTTATCATCCTAGCCAGGTCTTGGATGAAACCAAACCAAAGAACCTGGGTCACAGGAGAACCCATCATTGAGCCCAGTCTTTGTAAGGGACGGTACCTTGGGGGTTTAGCCAGGCAGTATGACCAATAAAGCTTGTAACCAAGTACTTTGTTTTGGAAGTGGATGAGTCTTTATTGAAGGAGACTGTGACACTGTCCCATCCCAGCTCCCTCCACCATGCACCTCTACTTCCTGCTCCTCCCTCAGATCATGCACCCCACTCTTAACTCCCCCCATACACCACGCACTGCCCCTCCCACATCCCCCCCAACACCATGCATCCCCCTTCCAGTTCCCCACAACCATGAAGCCCCTTGGCCCATGCACAGAGCTGTTCTCACCCCTCCTGCATGCGACGCGCCTCCCCACCATAGTTTCTCTCCCCCATTTCAGGGAAATGTCTCCCCGCCACTCAACGCCTCATAGGCTGAAACCATTTGTCCATCACTCAGTCTCAACCAATCAGAATCTTCTCTCAGCTGCTTGTGGTGGGAGTCATTTGAGAAGCCCGCCAAATACCTCCAGAAAAGCAGCTCAAAACAGAAGAGCCCAGGTTTGCCAAGACCCCCGCCTATCTTATTTCTCCCTGCCAATCAAAATCCTCCCTTTAATGGAGGTGGGATGGATGGCAGAGTTCTATGGAAGAGGGAATGCAACTTGCTTCAGCCAGTCCCATTAGCTGTGCTTCCTCCCGCCTGTCAAACAAGAGTGATCAGGAAGCTTACTGGGAAAAAGGTGAGGATTATGCCCTTGGTCCTTGCACTTTGATCTTTGCATCCCTGCACCTCAACCAGATACATCCTCTCCCAGCCCTATGGCTGCAGTGCCCCCTCCATAGTGCCCATAGGGCCCATGGTAGGCCCACTGCAACCCAGCAGCAAGCTCCTGCTACTCTTATCACAGCCCTGTGGCTTCCCTTTATGGCAATGTTCTGTCCCCACTACAGCCAGCCCTGTGCATGTAATCTCATGACTATGTGGGTTCCCTATGAAATGCTTATAGCAGCCAGCCACCCATCTTCAATTCCTTCTATTCTTATTTCCCATCCATATAGCACAAACCATTTCTCCTCAAGGACTAGACTCTGAAGTCACTTCAAGAACCATCATTGAGCCATGATAAAGAGATCACCTGCAAATCAAAGGGACTGCCAATGATGACTACAAACTACACACCAGTGACACTCAACCAGGGTGCCCTGGCACCTTGGGGTGCCTTGACAACTTTTTGAGGGTGCTATGGGGTGCCATGCTCCATTAGCATTGTTAGGTATGCAAATGTGGTTCACAAGATAAATCCAGAGATTTCAAATAGACATCCATAGTGGTGGTCTTTCTGAGGTCTTTGTAACAACAACAACAAAAAAAACCAAAACAGCAGGTTTTTTTGTTGTTGGGGGTTTTTTTTTACTACATAAAAATAAAGAGAAAAAGAAAAAGAGTGAAAACTAACACTGGTGTTTTCCAAACCTGTCTAGTATAATTCCTAGGCACAATACCCACCTCACCTTCAACACCCACATGACAAACCTCCTTGCCTTTCCTTTACTGCAGTGGTTCTCAACCTTATTAGGAGTCAAGGTACCCCTCGCTAGACTCCAGGCCCCTCTCAGAAAATGTCACTTTTACTTGTTTTTGACTAGGGAAAAAATACTAGAGCAATTCTTCTGTTGCAAAGAACTCAGAAAGACTACAGCAGGGCAGAATGTTTCAATACTATGAATTTTTAACTGAAACCTATGGGCATGTCCTCATGAGTATGCGTGTGCAGGGCCACATGTTTCTTGAAGGACAAACAGCAATGAGATATATTTGTGCCATTGCTATTTGTCCCCAGGCATGCTTGCACATGTGCGTGCATGCAGAAAAGTGACCTGAGTGGGGTAGGGGAGTCTGGGGCCAGCGCCTGTGCTGGCCCCAGCGGCCCTAACTGAGGTCCTGGGGGCCTCCCAGGCAGTAGCAGCCCAAGCCAGCTGCTCAGAGCCTGGCTGGCAGCCAGAGCAGGGCTGTGGATGGCCAGGTTCTGTTTCTGGCAGTGCATGCTGCTGCAGCGTGCACCACTTTCTTTAGCAGTGGTTTTAAAAAAAACCCTAAAAAACCCCTGCCATGCTATAAATTATCAGTGCAGCAAAATGGTGCATGTGTGCTGTGTGTAGTTCATTGCTCCTCAAACATGTTTGAGGCTGCGCAAACCATACATGTGCACTTGTCAGGACATGCCCTGTGGTTTTTTACCGGTGAACCTTGTTTGCTCCCCTAACAGGGCTAATATTGTGTGGCACCTTGAGAAGGTCTTAAGACACCCCAGGGTGCCATGACACCCTGGTTGAGAATCATTATTGCAAGGAGCCCCTGTAGCCATTGCAATTCCCATATAGCACCCTCTTACTAGGATTGCACTTCCCTTCTGTGCACCCCTCATGATAACCCACAGTACAGCCCCACAACAAAAAACCCAGCCCCTTCCGGGACCCTACAGTACCTACCTTCAGCTCTCCATGGCATACATCCTATATTCCCTCTGTGACACTTTCTGTACTTTGCTACTACTTAAAGGACAGAAATCTGATTTTTCATGCAAGGAGGCAAAGTTTGATGAGTAAATTATCATTATTCTCTCTGTACTGCTAAGACTCTCAGGCAGTTCATAACTGGAGTTGTCAGGCACGGGGAGTATAAATAAACTTTTACAGTTAAATGTCACTCTGTAATGCAAGCGTGTTTTCCTCAGAGATCACCTGCAGAAATGTAATTCAAGGAAGTTCATACCTTCCTTTCAGCATTGGCTACTTGCTAAATCATTCCAGATTGAACAAGGGTTCCCAGTGTTTATTAGTGCTGAGGAGGAACAGACAAGTCAGTCCTGCACTTTTCAGTTGCACGTTAACAGAATAGGAAGAACATGGCACAACAAACCAGAATGTTGTCAGCTCTCCTGGTATAACTCCACTGCTTAGCAATGGAATCAGAAACTGCATTTTATACGGTTCATCCACAAGATGAACATGAGCCTGCAATGTGATGCTGCGGCTAGTAAAGAGACCAAAACGCTGGCTTGCATCCATAGATGCTTCTCAAGCAAATCCCAGGATGTCATTCTCACCTTGTATTCAGCCCTGGTGAGGCCACAGCTAGAGTACTGAGTCCAGTTTTGGGCTCCACAATTCAAAAAGGATGTGGAGAAGCTTGAGAGAGTCCAGAGAAGAGCCACATGCATGATAAGAGGTAAGGAAAACAGACTTTACAACGACAGGCTGAGAGCCATGGGGCTCTTCAGCCTGGAAAAGAGCAGGCTCGGGGTGAGCTAATGGCCACCTATAAGTTTATCGGGGTGACCACCAGGATCTGGGAGAGCGTTTGTTCATCAGAGCGCCCCAAGGGATGATGAGGTCAAACGGCCATAAACTACTGAGAGACTATTTCAGGCTGGACATAAGGAGGAATTTCTTTACTGTCCGAGCCCCCATCAGAACAGCGTGCCATCGGAGGTGGTTCAAGCACCTACACTGAACACCTTCAAGAGCAAATTGGATGCTTATCTTGCTGGGATCCTTTGACCCCACCTGACTTCCTACCCTTCGGGTGGGGGGGCTAGACTACATGATCTTCTGAGGTCCCTTCCAGCCCTAATGTCTATGAAATTTATGAAATCTCAGATGAATTTCCCAGAATGAGATATGGCTAAATTCTCTCCACACTCTAGTAATAATCTTTACATTGACTCCAGATTAAATATTAATAGCTATCAAAGCACTCCTTTACATTATTGCAATATTGCCAGAATTATCAACTGCATTGAAACAAAAAAGGATATACAGTTACATAGCACACTGTTGTATAAGAACTAGCATGCTACAGTGCTGAGAAAAATCGATGCCTGCAGGTTTAACAAAGAGGCCAGGTCAAGTTTTAAGCAATTTCAGGCAAACTGGCAATATTATTTAAGCAAATACTTAGCACAGGAGGAAACAAAGGACAAAAAAAAAAAAAATTCTATAACACGCCTGGGATTTCCTTTCCTTTTTAGAACACAAATAGCATTGCATTTATTAGCCTTGAAAGAGGACACATAATGATCACTTATGACAACCTTCCTAACTGCTCCATACTATCTGTTGTCTTCTGCTGAGAAATGTTTCTTTAAAAAATGAAATATATGAGGCATCTACTGAAATGCCTAAGATGTCATTTATGGCAATTACTGAATTTACTCATTTTAAACAGTGAATATGGAAAGATGACCTCACGTTTCCTTCTCACTCATACCCTGGGGGTCAAGTGCCTTCTGAGCACCAGGGACTGGTTTCAAATGCTTGCATTTTAGTCATCACTCAGTTGTGGTTATGAGCTGGCAAGCCTATAATGACACTGGCACATTGGGCTGAGGTTTGCATTCTTGTTCCACCTTTACCCAAAGGGAAATGCCATTTCTTCTGCTGTGAATGTGTTCAAATCAGCATCATGGAGTCCATTTCTCCATCAGCCAGTACTGGAGCCTGAATATGCTCGAACAAAAACTTATACCAGGCATGGCACACTAGGTTTGCAAAGAACTATAGCTTCATGGAAGAGCTGCAAATCAGTCACAACAGCTGAGCTAGCATCTGTTTACCCAGCTCAGTTGAGGGAAACCCTATAGACAGAGTCTTGAGAGCTTCATGGAGAAACTTTTTCATAGAAACTTTTTTGTCAGCTTCAGTTGGAACAGAATCAGACCACCATCCAAGACTTGAGAATAGAGGCAGCAAATACTGGGGTGAAATAAAATGTATTCCCTCAATCCTTGCCATAGAACAGCAGACAAAAACTGATGGAGGTTGAGAGATTCCTTTTCCATGCAAAGGAACAATCATCTGGTGTTAGGAATGGAGCAAGCTGTTATATTTCCCCACACGCAGTTCTCTTCACTTTGCCAGATGACTTTTGTGTTCCTAGAAAAAAGGGAAGAAAAATGAGGGAAAGTTCCAGGCCAAGTGATATTTTATGAAAAGCTTTTAGGGAACCTGGTACTCTCTGCAGATGTGACTAACTCTCACTAAGTCCAGTGCTGGACTATATGGCACCAGTCACTCGGAAGACAACACAAGCTACTTATTATAGTGATGGATCTATTAAAAAAAAGTATAACTAGATGGGGGTATCACCTAGTAAATCAGTCACTGGAGTTCAATTTAGGAGACCTAGGTTCAGTTCTCAGCTCTGCCACTGATTGCTTGGATGACTTCAGACAACACACTTCTTCCTTACCTCAGTGGTCCCTTCTGTAAATTGGGACTACCGATTCTGACCTCCCTTGAGATCTATAAATTAATAAGGACTAGTCTGTTCTCCAAGTGTTTTAAACAACCACTAAAAGCACAATCCAACATTATAAAACACAGCAGCCCAAAGATAACACACCAGAGAAAAAAATTAAAATGTCATAACCAAATTTATCATATAGAGCTGATAGCTTCTATTATCACAAGAGCACATAGCTATAGATATGGGATCAACAGATATTGTGTTAACCTATAAATGACTCTGGTGGCAGTAGATGCATGGCAGCAAGATGGGGAAAACTAGACTCTGATAGATTTTTGCAATACCAGCACATAATAGGAGAGAATAAGATCACTTACCATCCTGATGGTGACGGGGGGTCACTGATGTAGATAGCTCATAAGGCTGAGATTTGCTGCCAACTATTCCAGTCCTTCTAAACCATCTCTTATACTGCTCTCACCTAGGGAACAAAAACCATACAATGCAACCAACAACCCAGGAGCAACTCAGAGAGTTTTTACAGCACTTGGTGCTAAATCTGAACAGAGCAAAGGGACTGAAATGTTTGCAATCATCTTCTCTGCTGCAAACCCCACATGCAAACTGATTAGGTGGGAATTTCCATATTCATAAATTTCCTGGCCTCCCATCAGCCAAATTCTGCATTTGGGTCACACCCAGGCAATGTCACCAAATCCAACAATGCTGCAAAGAGTACAGAAATTTAGCTGAGCCTATGCAAACTGGTGCTGCTACCACAAAATCACATTGTTGGACTTGATGCATGAATTACTGAGTGCACCTACGTGATGCAGTTCTGTGACAGGTCAAATTATAAATGATCCTTTCTGGACTTAAACTGTGGGAAAAAGAGGAAAGTTAGGGTACAGGAGGTTGGAGGGGAGAGACGGAAGCTCACACCAAAGACAGGAGCAACCAAAAGAGATGCCTGCAGCAGAAGACAGAACTGTTGTATGTGGAGAGAGTAAAACCAAAGCACACGTGCACACAGTCGCCTTGCTGGCTGAACATGATTGTAACTGCTGTGGGAACAAAGGGCATTGGCTTTACCTGGCGATTGAGGACACAGTGCACCAGGAAGATAAAGGCTCCCTGAAGGCTGCTGCTGATGGTGAACAAATATTCCACGACCAAACCAATCTGCTTTATTCGAAAAAGAGCCAAACTCCAAGGGCAGCCCAAGATAAAGACCTGGGCAATCACTTTAAATGTCAGTAACCTGGAGAAGAGCAGAAGAAGAGATCACATTGTAACCCTACATAACCCTCTATAAAGTGCAAATCTACCCTGCCTCCTTATGGGAGGTGTCAAAGACAGCATACTCTGGGCTGGGCTATTCTCCTGATCACACCCCTCAATAACACACTTTAGATAGCGACTCTGAAACAGGCCATACTCAAACCAACATTGAGTGGCTGTCTCACATCTTCCTCTACTGATCCCATCCCACTGAAGCTCATAGAGATACTTCCACTGGGCTTTGTGTGAGGCTATGGATTAGCTCCCTTATTCCCAAATGTGGGGGCCCAATCCTGAAAGGTTCTGAGTTCCACCCAGCTCAGTAGACATTGAAGGTTCTTTGCTCCTGGCAGCATCAATGTCCTTGTTTGATGCTCTCCAAAGCCTTCCAGTTACTGAGTCTGTACCATACCGGTATTTGCTCCTTTTCATAGAAGTACAGGGATGGTCATCTAGTCCAACCTCCTGCTCAAGGCAAGTACATCCCTACCCAAGCCATTGCACACAAGTCCCTTTCTCACTTATTCCTAGAACTCCACAAACAACCTGGTTGCACCACTGGAAGACAGGTAGCCCAAGGACAACAAGAAAACCCCAACCTGCTACAGGTCAAGCAGGGAGACAAGGGCACTGTCAATGTCCTGCCACCAGGAGGTTGTTTTAACTGATCCAGGAGCATCTCCATCAAAGACTCCAGCAGCCTACTCACCACACCCCATCCAATAGGTTTCATACCTGGTGCCTTTGATGGTGGTGACATCTGTGTTGAGAGAAGAGAACATGTCCCTCAGGATCCAGAGGGTTAAGAAAAAATATTAAGTTTACCTGTAGAAACAACACAACGGTGTGGCTGGATTAGGTGGCGAGGTCCATTGGGTCCAAGATCCTGCCTCCAAACTGTGCCTGACATTAGATGTTTTAGAGAATTCTCCTGCAGCAAGTCTGGGCGCCGTGACCTCCCCTAGTGCCCTTGTCTACCATGCCAACCTGGGCTTTGAATGCACCCTCTATCTCGCCCACCACGTCTTTGATCTTAGTATTGTCAGTGGAGGCTGCCTTCCTACCCTTCTTGGCACAGGGCTGATCTTACTATACTGGGATTTTCTCTGAGTCCCAGTGCTGGTCCTCTCCCGGGACCAACTCAATACACGCGTCCCCCTCCAGGGGTGGATCTCTGACTGTGCCCCTTCTTGCCCAGCTCGGACTTCTCAAGGGGCTTACGCCCCACTCAGGGCTTTGTAACTTCCAGGCAGTGCCCTGCTTGGGCCTGCCTCCCCTATGTTAAAATCACGGTTCGTTTCTTTTGGAGGCTTGCGAATAATAATTCCTCAGGCACACACTATTAGCAACACAAAAGGTATATTTGCAAATAGGGTTAGAGTGAAGACAAAGGGCCACTCCGCCCCCGAGGAAAACTCTCAGCTGGCTTTTATCCTTCTTCTCCTGGGCACGTGTGCAGAAACAGGAACTCTTACAGCTTATTTCCGGTTCATACAAACATATATGTAAATACGTCACGTCATACGTCGCATGTTCATTATAATTAACTACTTAAGTATGCGGGGCAGATAGGCATATATGCATCAGCTAATTACGCATGCTTAGAAAGCTCTCTAGGTCACCAAAAGTTGAAATCCTTCTCTCTTTCAAGGACTCAGTCAATTGAATTATAGCTTCTGTAATCTGCATGAGAATGTCAGGGGAGTGTGTGATTTAGTGTAGGAAAAAGATAGTAATTTGGCCAAGAGGGAAAAGGGAGTGATACTTTAGCACAAAGGGTCCTTGGTAGTGTGCTTATCAGGTACGAGATGCAAACTGTGCAGTTCTAACAACACTCTATTCATTATGCATTCCTAATAATATTTCTAACACCTATGTTCCACGGCCGCTCACATACTGTCCTCTTCCGTGCTCTCCGCGGTCTCTATGCCCGCACTCGGGCCTGTACCTGCGCCTCTCGCGCTCTCTGCCCGCACTGGGCTCTTTGCTTCCGCTCCTCGCGCTTGCTCGCCTGCACTGGGGCCTTCTATGCCCCACTGGGGCCCTTGCTCATGCTCCTTGCGCTTGTTGCCTGCACTGGGGCCTTCTATGCCCGCACTCAGGCCTGTGGTCGCACCCCTTGTGCTCCCCGCTCGCACTCGGGCCTGTCTATGCCCGACTCGGGCCTACGCCCGACTGGGGCTCTTCCCAATTGGGATTTCCAATTGGGGCCTGTCCCGGTAATGCCCACACTGGGCTGGGGTCGGGACCCCCCCACTGCTTAGACCCACCTTTCTGGGCCCGCGCCCTACTGGGCTTCCACCTCTACTGGACTCTTCCCGAAGTCGCCCCAATGGGCTGGGGTTGGGACAACCCCACAATGCGGCACCCTCCGTGGTGCCAGGAACTCCCCCACCTTACTGGGGAGCTCCTGCTGAGGCCTCCTCCACCCCTACAGCCTTGCCCGGTCCTCCGGCTGCATTGGTAGGTGTGTTGTCAGCAGATTGAGGGAAGTGATTATTCCTCTCTGTTTGGCATGGGTGAGGCCAGATCTGGAGTTCTGTGTCCAGTTCTGCACCCCCTCTCTCCCCCCTTCCCCACACACATAGAAAGGATGTGGAGAAATTGGAGAAGTTCCAATGAAGGCCAAGAAAAATGGTTAGGGGGCTGGGGCACATGACTTATGAGGAGAAGCTGAAGGACCTGGGTGCATTTAGTCTGGAGAAGAGAAGACTGAGAGGGGATTTAATAGCAGCCTTCAGCTACCTGAAGGGGAGTTACAAAGAGGGTGGAGCTAAACTGTTCTTGGTGGTACTACAGGAAGACAGAAGAGGGCAACAGGAAAGAAATGGCAGACCTCATCTGGTGAAGAGGGATCTGTCATAGACTTTTTCAGGAGTAGACCTTCTGAGAAGGGGTACAGATATAGAGATGGGTGTGCAGTTATGCGGTGCAAACTGTGCAACTGGTTTTACTGTGCTATGAGCTGCCAAGGGCCACTTAGTAAAGTATTGGAGGCGGAGTTGTATGTATGTATATCTATCTTTTTTTTTTTTAAACAAAAGTGGTGACAGATGACAGAACAAGGAGCAATGGTCTCAAGTTGCAGCAGAGGAAGTTTAGGTTAAATCTTAGGAAAAACTTTCCCACTAGGATGGTAGTAAAGTAGCGGATCATGTTACCCAGAAAGGTGGTGGAATCCATGGGGGTTTTCAAGACCCGGCTAGACAAAGCTTTGGCTGAGATGATCTAGTTGGGGCTGGTCCTGCTTTGAGTTGAGGGTTGGATTAGATGACCTCCCAAGGCCCCTTCCTACCCTAATTTTCTATGATACATCATTGGAATGATCCAGCGTAACAACTGTGAACATTACAGATACTCATTTCAATTTCCAATCTGTTTCTGAATCTTGCCATGTACTTGCTGTGTTGACAACAGTATCCCAACTGCAGCCTATAGATGCGGTCATACCACGAAGCTGAATTGTTCCCATGCCACCAGATATGGCTTAGGCAGAAACAAGGTAGTCTCTTTGCTGTGAATCCTGATCTGCCCTTTGCATCTTCTATGGATTCTCAAATCTCTCAGGTTTCTGTCTCCAAGCTCTGTTCAGCAGCAGGATTTGTCTAGCTCCTTTAACATCCCTTTCCAGCCCTGTGATACACCTACCACAGCACATACTCTGGCTTCATTCAAAGTCTTTGGAACGTACTTCCACTTTCTCTTCTGGAAAACTGGTGTTAAGAAGCTGATCTCTGACAAATCTCAGCATTTAGCATGAGGTTTTTTTCCACTGACGCTTACATAAACTGTGTAAGACTTAATATTCATTGATTGCAACAGAAATGAGAGGATGACAAAAGTGATATCTTTATCTACTCGCTTTTCAGAGAGTAAAACCATACTTAAAGGTGCCCTCTGATTGCATCAGCATTCTCATTAAGCAAATAGCCCCCCACTGTGACTCATCTGATTATCCATGGTTTTTCTCCTTAAGGCATACAAACTTACAATTTACCATTGTCCAACCTTACTCTATTAGTCCTTGAAGAGAGAAAATCAATTGTATACCCACAAAGATAATAAAACAGACTGGTCCGATGAAACACCAGATAAAATCTCCCTGTTCTGAGAGCCAGCAACTGCAAGGAGAGAACAAAATGTACTAAATGACTCTTAGCATTAAAATGAAACAAATTTCCTTTTTTCTTTGAGCTTGTGATCTAAAAGAGATGTGACAAAAGGCAACAGGGATCAATTCAGGATGATTCCTTTACCGTGTTGGTAACGTGATTCACCATAGTGAGGAAGGGCAGTTCAGCTACAAAGAGGCAGATGCAGAGCTGCAGGTGGATGGCAGTACTGATGGACCATGATGAACGGCACAGGAGGAAAGTGAGGATGGCCAGGAAGAGGCACAGCAGGGAGATGCTCAGCCCCATGTAAGTGAGCATGATCAGGGTATAACTCCTCTGTAACACAAAAAAGGGAGAACTTTAAGGAAGAAGAAATCACATTGGAGAAATCAGGACTTAGAAGGAACCAGATTGTTCCCTACAGCCATCAGGTGTGGAGCTCTGTGGCTGGAGAAGGTGGAAGGGCAGGAGCAGCTGGGTCGCTGTCAGTGGAGAAAATCAGAGACATTAATACTGCATGTGGGGAGTGACCAGTGCTCAGAAGATGGCTGGGTTCTCTGGATCTCTTGATGATGACTGCAAACAAACTGGGCCAAATACTGGGCCTACCGTGGCAGGCAGGGTACTTGTGATTTGCAGGCTGTCACTCCCCCCTGCCCATCCCCTGCTCCAGGGATCTCTTCCCTGCTCTGTGCTCCCTGCTCTGCACACTGGGTGCCACAAAGCCATGGCAAACACCATTGGTGATGTGTAGGGACTGCACATGGGTATGTGTGGTGCCTGTACGTAGCAGTGCACTGCCTACGAAAAGGTGCCACCGACACTGTTGGCAGTGCCTGCAGGGGGTTGCTGCTTGCTACTCCTACCCACCTCGCTGCCGACACTGCTGGCAGTGTCTGCAGGTGGTCAGCAATCGCTGTTGGCTGCCGCTGCCGCTGCCAGCAGCATCTGCAAGTGGTCACCAACCCCTGGTTGGCACTCACTCCCACCACTGACAGTGCCAGTGGTGTCTACAGGAGCTCTACAATTACTGCCGCCATTGTCAGCACCACCATACCCCCTCGGCTGCCGGGGGCATGTGTCATTCATGGAAAACAGCAATTCAGAAAGGCAAATTCAACAGTGGGGGCATAGAGCAAGAGGCTATAAATCAGGGGTAGGCAAAGTCTGGCCCACAGGCCAGATCCAGCCAGCACTGAACGCCATTTCCCAGCAGCCCCTGCCCGGGTGGCTGGGGCCAGTTTCCATGGAGACCCCAGCAGCAGCCCCACTGTGGTAGTGTGGGGCCAGGGTTTCCACGGAGACCAGCCCCAGCAGCACTGGCAGGAAGCAGTGGCACTAGCCTCTTCCTGGTCCAAGGGGGAGCTGTGCTGCAGGTGGGAGCGGAGGAGGCTCAGCTGCTACCACCTGTGCAGGGAGGGGAACAGGGGCAGCATCAATTTTCTAAACTGAATAGGCCTGGCCTCCTTAGTCTCTGCTCATATGAAAGCCCCTTCAGACCACTATTCATCTTTGTTGCCTTTCTGTGGACTTTCTCTAGTTTTTCTATATCCTTCTGGAGGTGTCGGGACCAGAACTGGGCACAAGATTCAAAGTGTGAATGCACCCTGGATTTATAAAGGGGCATCATGATACTTCCCATTTTGTTTCCAATTCCAATCTTAATAATCCCGAACATTTTGTTTGTCTTTTTGATGACTTCTTGATGTATCTAGTCAACTGTCCACAGTGACTCCCAGATCTCTTTCCTGTGTCGTAACAGCTGATGTAGAGCCCATCATAGCATAGGTGGAGTTTGGGGAGGGGAGGTGCCCCTGTGCATAACTTGTGAATAGGCCATGGGAAGGCAATACATGGGATGCATCTGTGTCTTACCACCAGCATCCAGAGCTGGTACCTTTGGATGGCTGTGGGATCAAACTTGTGCTTTGTCTGTAATAAACCTGCCTGAGCCTTTGCCCCTAGACTGATCTATGTGGTCACTGTGTGTCAAAGAAGACAGGCTGGCTGCACTAGCAGCATGGGCAGCACCCTGACAGAGCACTCTCGCACGCAGAATTACATGCACCAACAGAGAACATGGAGAAACAACAGACAGATTATATCCTCAACGAGCTGGAAAGAGCTCTCAGCCTACATGAGAAAAACATGGGTGCAGAGAGGGAATGATGTCCTCAGGGGGACACAGCACTGTGGAGACTAAAAATCCAGGCTCCTTTACTCCTCCCCTAGGCCTTCTGCCCTAACCAGAAAGTAGCACTACAGGCCTCCTTGGGGCCTGCAGTGATAGAAGTTATCATTTACAGATGTTCCCTCACAAGAGACAGAAGAAACTGGGAACTGGGAGATGGTCCCTTTGTTAGAGAGCAGCTAGCTAGTTCAAAAGACACCAAGGGTCTGACAAGGTTTCCTACTGCCCCACAATGAAGTTCATTACTTAGTTCTCATTCACGTATACCCGCATTTACTGAAGCCAATGATTATTACACAACCCACCCCTGCACTGCACTATATCACTGGAAAATCCACACCCATCCTACTAGGTTTTGCTCCTCCTGCCATGTGTTATCAAGGGGGACCAGAAGGTGTGTCCATGGAGCTGACAACCCAAGACTCCCTTCCAGGCCTAGTTTCAGGTCCGTCTGGACAATGGGTTAAAGGATTTAATTTCAGACCTGGATTTGTGGAATTAATCAAATTGATTTGACTCCTTCCATGGTGCATTAAAACTCCAGGGGAGAGTACCTGGTGTGATGGCTCCTACAACCATCTGGCAGTCAATGCTCATGGTCTCTTCTTTAGCTTTCAGTTTGATTGTTTCTCCTTCCAGGCAGCCACATGTAATGAGTTTGACAGCGACAGCTAGAGACAGAAGGATGTGTTCCTCAGTCCAAGGCTTGGAAAGTGGTGAACCCATCCCCATTCAGGGCCAGATTCTTCACACCCTCACCTGACATAGTGTCGTGGCTGGAAAAGTATGCCAGGGACCCTTTTTTGTCCTGGGTCTGCACAACCCAAAAGAGTCCTGGTCCAGGATTGAGGTTTGGATTAGCAACCAGAGTAACTTACATTATGATACTTCCTGGAGCCTGTAGGGAAATTGGAGCCCAGTTGCACTGGGCACTGTGTATACATACACCAACTGGCAGATCCTGCCCCAAAGAATATATGACTTTAGGAGTGGATACCTCTATAATCACCATCATTTTGCAGGTCAGTAGCAGATGATTGGTTCAAGATCATAGAAACATAGAGAAAAGACCTCCAGATGTCATCTAGTCCAACCCCCTGCCTGAGGCAGGATCAATGCTATCCAAACCATCCTAGACAATCCATATTCTAGCCTCTTAGCAAAACTACTGCAAAACCTGACATAGCACAAGACACTACACGCAAACCTGCCATGAGAAAAGCAGGGGAAACACAGCAGCAAACATCCTGTTTCTATAAAAGGTTGCTAATATATGCTTAAGAGAACTCAAGCAGGGGGCATACCCCCAGGTACAGAGGAAGGCAAGACTCCCATAGTCCATCTCAATCTGACCATCAGATAAAATTCCTTCCTGACTCCAAATGCAGCGTTGGTCTGAGCATGAACAGTGAGGAAAGACCCTCTAGCCAGAAACCTCTGGGTCTGAGTCTCAGCAGGAGCACTGGCACAGCCCACTTACCATCTCCAGCCTGGGCTACAGCCAACATCCAGTGCCTCTGAGGAAGGCTTAAAACCCCCCAGACACATGTAGCAGCAAAGGGGGTGGAGGGGGTGTGAAATTCCCCCATGCAGCAACCAGAAAAGCCCAGAAGCCTGGGAAAACCCCATAGCAGAACATAGGCATCGCTACACCTCCATCATCCCTGACCAGTGTTTGTCCAACCTCTCCTCAAACTCCTCCAGTGATGGAGAGCCTACAGCTCCCTTGGGCATCTATTCCTCTAATACTGAAGATGTGTTTCCTGATCTCCAATCTAAAACTACTTTGCTACAACTTTAAGCCATGAGTCCATGTCTTGCTCTCTGCAGCAAGAGACAAAAGGTCTCTTCTTCATGGCAGCCCTTCAAGTATGTGAAGACTGCTATTGTGTCCCCTCTGAAGCATCATTTTTGCAAGCTAAACATCACCACCTCCTTCAGCCACTCCTTGAAGGACCCCTCCTCTCCCTTCCAAGTCCTTGATCATTTTTATCACCCACCTATGGACCCTCGAACTTCTCTATGTCCTTTTTAAAATGTAGAGCCCCAAACTGCACACAGTGCTCTAGGTGAGGCCTAACTAGTGTAGAGTAGAGACACTATCACCTCCTGTGATAGGAGGCTCTGACACAGCCAACAAGCCTGACCTCCATCCTCAAGCTACACTCTAGCTCAGAAATGCTAAGCACATGGCCATCCTCACTGGAAGGAAGGGCTTTGTGCAGCTTCCCTCACTCTTACCCATGGTTGGGGACATGAAATTCTGGGAGAGGTTCTGTGGGTTCTGCAAAGCCACTCTCACAATGAATGACTCCGTCTTCGCTAGCAGGACAGTTGCTGCCACAGACTGCTCCTGCTTGCTCAGCTCAGATGTGGCACTGAAGAGTTTTTCAAAGGAGTCAGAGGCATCCTGGGGTTTAGAAAGGAAGCAGCTTATGTCAAGCTAAGGTTGTGAGATGCTAGTCCCTGGGTCACTCAGAGATGACCTAGCAGACACCTCACAGACCCAACACCCTTCCCCATTACAGAGGCTAAGTACTGACAGTCAAAAAACCTGAGGTCAAATGGATTCAATTTTTGCAGGTTAATCTAAGCTGTGCAGATTCAACTGCTATGCAAATGAACAGACATTCACTTTTGATCCCAAAAATGCAGCCACATGCCTGCAGTGGCCCAGACCAGAAGCTGGGGGGAGGCTAGAGCACACCTCCCTGCTTGACTAGAGCAGACAGCTTGGGTCAAGGCTAGCCTGACCACCCTGCGATGGGGTGGGGGGTTTGTAGGGGAGGTTCAAGGCATCCTGGGATGCTGAGGGACTGCAAGTTAACTTCAATCTGGAGGGGATCTGAGATAGAAGCTCAATAAACCAATTTAACTAAATCAGTTAAGTCTAATACTACATCCATCCAGGTTTATCTTAAACCAGCTTTGGCCATTTTAAAAGTGGTTTATGTAGACTGCACTTCTGTTGTATTACAGATTTGAACCAGTTTCCAATCACTTATACCAATTTATGTGTAATTTCTGTCCCTAGCCAGAATGCTTAGGAGCTAGCAGCTTGGTGCTAGGGTGTTCTTATAGGAAACATTTAAGCCATTTAACCTTTAGACCATATGTAGAACATTAAGGGGGGCAGGGCTGCGTGCCTGGCCCACAGCCCAAGGGCCAGATCAGGTCTCTTGGGTTCCATGCAGCCATCAGCATGGTGCTATGTGGGCTGGGGTGGTGGGGGTGTTGGCTTGGAGCCAGTACTACCCCCTGGGTTTGGGGAGTGGAAGGCTTCTCAGGGGTACAAGAGCTGGGAACCATGCATCCTGGGATGCTGGATGACTGCAATTTGGTCACTTGATCTCCATGGAGCAGATGAAACTATACCTTAGCTTGAGTTAGGTAAAATGGCTCAAAGATAACCCTTGCCTGAAGCGGATACCTTTAAAATGTACGTCGTTCTTTATACAAGATGTAAGTCGTTCTTTATACAAGTTTCTGTCAATAAAGTGCTGTTTCCACACAGACAGCGTTTGAGAGTACTTCATACAATTGAACACTCTTTAACACATGGACACTTCCATTTTAAGTGTTTTTAGAATGGTTTAAAGAAAATCCGTAACACCACCCATAAGCATCCTTTCTAGGGCTGTGCAAAGCTTTGGGTGGTGATTTGGTTCAGAGGAGATTTGGCCTGATTCGGTGGCTGAATCTCTGAATCCAAATCAAATCAGGGGACCAATTAAAAGGTGCAAATCGATTTGAAGCTCTCCAAATCTTCAGAAAAGATTCAGAGAGCTTTGATGATTCGCAGCTCATAAGTAGGGGGCAGGGGAGGGAGGGCTGGGGGAGGGGACCATGGGAGGACCCCTGCCAGCCCCCAGCCCCTGTCCGCTCCCCCAGCCCCCACCCGGCCCCTGCCCACTCCCCCAGCCCCCCCATGGCTGCTCTGCCCACCCCAGCTCCCAGGATTTTGAAAAAAAAGGTCCCACTCACCAAGTGCTGCCAAGCGGGGGGACGATCCCTGCTTCCCCCCACTGCCCCACACTGCACGGGGGGCTCTGCACAAGTCTTCCGACCTTCCCCTCGCTCCCCCAGCCCCGCCTCATGGCTGCCCTGCCCGCCCAGCTCTGGCTCTTTAAGAAAAAAAAAAAATGAGAAAGACCCTGGGACGCACTGCTGCTGCAGCAGCCTTGGGGATTTGAGGTGCTTGTGCAGAGTCCCCCACGTGGTGGGGGTAGCAGGGGCAGCAGGAATTGCCCCCCACTGGGCAGGAGCATTGAGTCCGGGATTTTGTGGGGGTTTTTTCTTTTTCTTTAAAAGGTCGGAGCTGGGGCGGGTGAGGCAGCCATGGGGAGGCTGGGACAGCATAGGGCAGTGGTGGGCAGCAGGGATTGCCCTCCCTGCACCTGGCAGCAGCCAGTGAGCAAGGGCTTTTTTTTTCAAAGTGCTAGGAGCTGGGACGGACAGGGCAGCCATTGCCGGGCTGGGAGAGTGGGTGGGGGATGGACCTGAGCGATTCGGAAATTTGGTAGCAGCCAAATCAGATTCAGCCAAATCGATTCGGGACAGTGATTCGAATCACCAAATCGAATTACTGTTGCCCGAATTGGCCAAATGCAAAGTGAATACTAGCTACTTCGCACCAGCCTAAATTCCTTTCCTCTTCCCCCTTCCATGCACACTCCTCTCCCACAACTCCTTAACATGTGGCTCCTATGCAGCTGTGGGCCCTGCCCCCAAAATGCACCCCTTGCCTAGTATTGGCTGGCGGGTGAAGTTCCAGTCTCTTCTCATTTTCTACAGCAGCAGGTCCTAGCAGAAGCAGCTAGGCTTGTTCCCAGATGCCTTCAAAGACCTCCCCCACCAACAGTTCATCTATGCATTTGGTAATATGGAGCAGAATAAGAGCAACTGGGAAGAAAGAGGAAGGAAACTTGTCTGGGGGGGCAGGGATTAGCAAATGCTGGGGCAGAAACTCTGACCTTCAGGGAGGTTGCCTTGCTTCTGTTTCCACATGTCTGCTCCTGAACCCTAGAAGCCAAATTCAGGAAACCACAAAGCATGCTGCTGTTGGAGCTTTCCTGGGAACCCAAGGGTAGAAATTAAAAGAGTTAACTCTGTAGTCTACTGAGCCTGTATCTGCCCTCAGCTGTACTATCCCCTTGGTTATGGTGTCATTCTAGCCATCTTCTCCGTGTAGCTCTGGTGATTGTTTCATCTAAACCCATACAACCAACCCAACCACTCCTTTCAGTCCATCCCTTCCTATTGTACCTCCCTATCACCCCCATCCATCCTCTCCAGCTCTATCCAGCTATAGCAGGGGTGTCTAACTTGTCAGGGCCTATGGGCTGAACAAATGGCCTGGGGCTGGGCTGCAGGCTGAAAGAGTGGTGTGGGGCCAGTCCATGAGCTGAATCAGGCCTACAGACAGCCCACCCTTGCCAGATCCAGAGTACCACACTTGCACATGCTGACCCCAGCCCTGGCCTTACATACACATACATGTCAGATCTATCCCCACCAACCACACGGGGTGCTGGATATATACCATGGTGTGTGGCTCTATCTGAGCACCACCAGCCAGATGATAGGGCTCCATAGGCTGGATCTGGCTATATCTTTGACACCCCTTGATCTACCATATGCAACTGAGACAGACAAGCAAACCAATCCAGCCACATTCACTCCCCATACCCATTCTCTCTCTGTCTCTTCTGTTCACACCCAGAAAACAAATCCAGACTAATCTGTCACGTTTGGGCTTAGTTGTGTTGTTGCACTGGTTCTGAACTACCTGGAGAGCCTCTGCTTCACAGGTGAAAACCAATTCTGGGGAAGGAAGCAGGGAACAGGGGGGCCTTTCTTATAAAGGATGAAAATGGGACATGATGGATGCTCTTGGGCAGAGACATGATACCAGGTCAAGAGCAAACTCTAGCCAATAGCTTGGGGTAGGATGCCACTGAAGGGACTGATTGGTGGAACCAAGAAACTGGCCACGTTCTAGAGCAGTGTTTCTCAACCAGTGGGACACATCCCACTGGTGGGATGCAAAGGTCGTGTAGGTGGGACTTCTAGGTAAGCCCAAGGCCAAATTTAATGAATATTTTCCATCTGAAGATGATCCTCGGTTTGGATTTTTGTGGGTAATGGATCTGTTCACTCATTCTGGCAGTGAAACAAATAAGCTGTCACTTTCAGTCTCAGAGGAGGATAGTCTCATTGAATTAGCAAATGATCTGACATTGAAAGTATTCAAGAGTCTGCCTTTGGATACTTTATGGCTTAAAGTGAAGACAGAATATGCACGACTTAGCAAAAAGCCTATTAAGAAACTAGTACCCTTTTCTTCCACATATCTTTGTGAGCAAGCCTTCTCTGCCATGGCAACTACAAAAATGAAGGAAAGAAACCATCTTCAACTCGAAACAGCTCTTCGAGTCACTATTTCAAACTTTACCCCAAGAACTGATATGGTTGCCAATGAAATGCAACCACAGGCTTCTCACTAATAACTAAATTATCTTATTTCTGCTAGTAGATTTTTGTTTGTTTTTTACAATTATAGCAATAAGACTTATTCTCAACAAAATTATTGCAATTTTTAATGTCCTTAAAAATTTCCATTAAAGATTAATATAATACTAAAATGCATGTAAATGTAAAAATACACTTCTTGGAAAAGTGGGGTTTTGTTTTTATCATGGTGGGACCAGGGTTTTTTAACAAAATGGTTGGTGGGATGTAAAGTGCAAAAGGTTGAGAACTGCTGTTCTAGAGTAGGGGTATTCCAGCACCGGCCCATGGGCCAGATCCAGCCTGAGGGCCTGCCTCCCCACGGGTCCAAGAATTTGGTGGCAGGGAAGCTGTGCTACCATTCCCATACTATTAAATCTCTGGACACGTGGGGAGCACCAGGCCCTGCACTGCAGAGTTAGGCATGGGCCAGTCCTGGTGTGGCCAGGACAGCCAGGAGAGGGCAGCACCAGATCCCCAGGACCCAATCTTGGCATGGCAGGGGCAGGATGAAATGGTGCTGGGCCCCCAGGACTCAATCCCAGTACATGGTGGGTGGAAGAGGGTGGTGCCAGGCTCCCAAGACCCAAACCCAGAGCATGGGAGGCAGGAGGACAATGTGCAGGGCTTCCAGGCCCAATTCTGGCATGCAGGGGGCAGGCGGGGAATGATGCTGGCCCCCCGGGACCCAATCCAGGGGTATGGGGAGTAGGACAGGGTAGTGCCAGGCCCCAGGGACCCTATCCTGGCTCATAGGGAGCAGGAGGAGGTTGCACTGGGCCCCAGGGACCCAATCCAAGTGGGAGCGGGCTGGGAAGAAGCGATGCCAGGGTCCCAGGGATACTGCCTCTATTCCTACACGATGCTGGTGTCAAACTGCCCATGCATTCGATGGGCTGCCCAAGGAAGCCTGTACTGACTAAGTACCTGTGCAATTCAAGAAGTGAGGCTTGCCGTGGTGCCATTGGGAGTAGAATAACCCAGAGAACACTTGCAGGAATAATCGCCTGGAGCACTGACACAGACCGTGTTTGGGCCACAGCGGGCGGGGTCCTGAGAGCGCTCGGCCACGTCTAGACACAAGAACACAGCCCCCGCTGGCCTTCATGCACCGCTCCATGCTCCCGTTGTCACCAATACATTCCCAGATGTTTTTTGTAGTCATTCAGTTTTTACTGATTTACACACATTTTTCGATTCAAGTCCTTGTTAGCTGGCATGAATGGGGAATGGCCTGTTCCGCACTCATGCCAGTTACAAGGGATTTGAACTGAAAAATAGGTGGTGCCGGTAAGGTAAAGGTGCCAGTTACCCGAGGCACAGGTTTCGGGGTGGGGGAGAGGGGGCCGTTGGGCGTGGGGGGGGTTGGCTTTCCTCAGCAGCATTGGGTATAGACCCAGACTGGGGGTGAAGACTGGGCTGTTGCCAGTGCTCCTGCTGTGACTCATACCTGGAGGGTCCTGGCTAGAGGGTCTTGCTCCACTGCTGAGGTTCAGACTGATGCTGTATTGGGATCAGGAAGGACTTCCACAATGCTCCCCCCCGGTCAGATTGCCATGGACTCAGGGGGAGGAAGGGGGAAGTTTGCCTTCCTCTGCAACAGGGCCATAGCCTGCATCTGGAATCTCTCCAGTGCATTGAACCCCCCTGGCAATGGCCATGCCTGCCAGCCCTCAGCCCCTGACTTCCCATGGAACAAAATAATGGGCTCTGGGTAACTGGAGAGCAACAGGACCAGTTGTTGAACCACAGGATTATTGTGGGATAGCTCAGACCAGGATGGGTCTGGGAGGACTTGGATGAGAACGGTGCTGCCTGAAGCTGGGGGCTGACTACAGGTGACCTCCGGAGGGGGCTGGCCAGCCCAGCTGTACTAGGATCCCATGAGCTGACACCATAACTTCATTGTTTCAATTTACAGAATCTGGGATGTTGTAGAAGCCCCCCAAGGCAGCCAAAGCAGCAATGGGCTGTAAGAGGAAGGGAAAAAGAAATGTTAAAAGCCTTGATCACACTGGCTTTTTATCCCTGTGACAGCGTAAGAGGTGGCAGGACCTGGTGGAATAGACACAGAGCTGGGATGTGGAAGAGGTGGGCACCATTCAGGGCTCTGACACAGGGCAGTTGGGTGCCCTTGGGCATGTTGCTTCTCCCCTTATTTGCTTTCTGGGTTCTTTGGCACAACGGGACCTTGAGCTCAAGACCTAGTGAAAAATAGCCCAGCACTGATCATAGGAAAGTTGGGCTGGAAGGGACTTCAGGAGGTCACATCTAATCCATCAAGACAGGATCATCCCTGACTAAATCATCCCAGTTAAGTATATGTCCAGCCTGCTCTTGGACATTGCCAGGGATAGAAACTGAGAGTGGTTCAGAGAAAAGAGAGTGGTTTAGAGATGTTCCAATGCTCAACTAACCTCAGAGACAGAAAGTTCCTCATCTTCAGCATCAGTTTCCCCTTCTGCAGCTTGAGGCCATTGCTCCCAGTCTTGTCCCCTGCGGCCACAGAAAAAAGCCCATCTCTCTCCCCTCTGTCGTCAGCCTTCCAGGATTTAAAAACTGTGATTCAGTTCCCCTCAGTCTTCTCCAGACTCAATACTCCTAGTTCTTTCAGCTTTCCTTATCAGTCCTGCTTCCCAAGACCCTAATCATTCATGTCACTCTGTGCTGGATTCTTTCCAATCTGTCCACCTCCCTGAAGTGCAGGGGCCAAAACTGGACATAAGACTCTGGAAGAGGCCTCACCAGTGCTGAATAGAGTGGAAAAATCACTGCCTTTGATTTGCAAGTGATGCAGGGTAAATCTACATGCACACTTAGGGTTCCTGAATAAACTCCAGTGCAGTTCACACCAGAGTTTATTGCTCCCAGGCTCAGTATTTACATGTGCATCTGGGACCACAGCACATTAAGCCACAGCGGCACAGACCCAGCTGGCAGGGGGCCCAGGGGGCCAGCCTGCCCACCCAGAGTTGTTTCACCCTAGCTTAACATGCAGTGGAGGGGCTGGTGGGACATGAAGATGCTATAGTGCAGGACTAGCCAGCAGGCAGCGCCTGTACTGAAGCATCCTCATGCCCCAGCCAGCCCCAGTCACTGTCTACACATTTTGCAGCAGAATAAATAGGGGTGCACCAATAGAGATATTTTGGGCCAATACAGGTGGCCAAATTTTAACAAGCTATATCAGCTGATACTGATCTGATTGCAGATATGCAGCTAGGGAGCTTGGAGAGCAGTGTCAGGCTGGTAAGTCTGTTGTGGGGGAAGGGGAGAAGGAGTGGGGGGCAGATCGAGGACCACATGGTGAGGGAGGGAGTGGGGCTGGAGCAGAGGCGGGCGCTGCCCAGCTGGGGCAGGACATGGAACAGAGCTGCAGCTCATCTGGGGGCACAGGGGTGGGAGGTGGTTCCCACTGCTGCACTTACCCCCAGGGGAGCCATGGGGGGGGCGTGTGCCCCTGGATCTGTGTGTGGGGAGAAAGCAGGCTGCCATTGTGGGCTAGGGCTGTGGTGGCACTGAGCCCTTCCCAGAGAGGGGGCTGAGCTGGGCTGCACTCGAGGCACGTGGCAGTGGCACTGGGAGGGGGCTATGGGGAGTGGGGCTGCAGGGAGGGGGGGCTGCATCCACTCCAAAATTCACTGTAGTTCCCTCAACCCCCTTCCCAGTGCCACTGCTGCCTGCCCCGAGTACAGCCCCTGCTGGGAAGAGCTCGCCACCACCCCAGCCCCAGCCCATAGTGGCAGCCCACCCTCACCCCACACGCAGATCCGGGAGCACATGCCCCCCCACCCCTCATGCCCTCCTAGTGTACACCCCTCTGGATGAACTGCTCATGGCTCTGTCCCGTGTCCTGCCCCGCTCCAGCTGGCCAACACCTGCCCCTACCCCAACGCCAGCCCCACTCCCTCCCTCCCTTCTTCCCTCATTGCAGGGGCCTTGGCCTGTCCCCCTCCCCACCCCTTTCCCTCCCCTCACCCCTTCCCGAACAACAGACTTATCAGATCGATGCTGCTCTCCATGATGCTGGGCTGTGCTCCTGGCCGCCTTCATGCTGCACAGCGGCTGCATGCATGCATGAGGCATTTATTGGTAATATTATCAGCCACATCAGACCAAAAAAGTCGATTGCCGATACTGTCAATTTTCATTGTATCAGTGCCTATCCAATACGGGACCAGTGTATCAGTGCACCTCTAAAGTCCACCATAGGATAATACTTTTGTTGGGTAGTACTATCCTATGGCAGAGTTAATTAATTTATTCTGGCTTACTAGGGGGACACAGGTAGATGGTGATACTTTAGTGAGGAGCTAATTAGTCAACTCTTACAGTAAAGCACATGTAGAAGCCACCACTGGCTGTTAATATAACCCAAGAGGCTGTTAGATTTTTTTTCTTTTTTTCTTTTTTTGCAACAAGAGCACTCCTTGGCTCCTATTCAGTGTATGGTTCAAGTTCTTCTCTGCAGTGCTGTAGCCCAAGCAGCAATTTCACCAGTTTTATGGTCAGGATGGGTCTTTCCTCAAGATCAGAGCTGCCCGTGATGTTATTAGTGCAGCTTCATTGACTTGCACAGAGTTGCAATGATCCATGGTGTCCTGGTGTCCTCACCTCAAAACCCAACCAGGTGGGGAGTTATCTCGGCAAATTCTGCATAGGGGCTGAATCATTCTGTGTCGCTCGCTGTATGAGAGAGAAGTTTATTCAAACTTGCTTCTGCCACTTGGTCAATCTCCCTCAGCTGCCCCATTATCAAATCACCTCCGCCTCTGACTCAGAAACCACTTCCCTGCCCCTTGCTTCCATGGTATTTCTTGGTAACATAGAACCTGAAGCTGGCCTCTTTACTATCTTGACCGCTGATCTTTCACGGGGGATAAAACCCACCCAGTATAGATTTAAGAGTTCCCAGAGATGGAGAATCTCCCCACCAGCCTTGATAAAATGTTCCAATGGATAAATTCCCTTTGCCAGTCACATAATTGTCCTTTGCATTCGTCCAGCTCGAACTTCCAGCCATTGGCACTTACTGAACCCCCTGCTAGCCTCATCACAGACCTTAAGGGACCCGAACGAAGTGATTTTGGGTTCACAAAAAATTGTGCTCTATAAAGTCCCTTGCAGCCTCCAGCATTTAAAGTCTAGGAAGCTCTGATTCAGAGGCTGTGCCTCTCATTCCCATGCTCACTAGCTACTGATGCCCCATTTCACCAAGAATGCATCCAATCCCTTTGTGAACCTGACTAAACTCTCAGCCTCCACCACATCCGGGGGCAATGAGCTCCACACTTGAATTCCACACTGGATGAAAAAGTGCTGCCTTCTGTTAACTTTAAACCAACGGCCTCCTTGTCTGGTGAGAGTTAGCCAATAATAAACCCCTAGTGACTTTCTCTTCACCGCTTAGTATTTTGTAAACTCTTCTCATGTCCCCTCTTGAGCATCTCTATTCTAAACTAAATAGGCTTGGCCTTGTCAGTCTCTCCTCGTATGAAAAGCCCTCCATACCACTAATCATACTTGTTGCCCTTCCTTGGACCTTGCCTAGTTCTCCTCCTCTTTGAGAAGCACTATGTTCTACCCCTTTCACCCACAACCTCACCTGGGCAGCTGATTTTTTTCCCAGGACCCTCCCAGCCCTTGACTGAGTTGCTGCTTTCCAAGACAAGCTCCTCATCCCATCAGCATGACCCAGGTTTTGGGGTCTGACTCTACATGAGGTTTCTGGGAAACGCATCTTGTTTGACTGAGCTCACCTGTACCAGTGACCCAGATTGCCTGGTCTTAGAGACCAACCGTTGCCCTGCATTCAATTACCCCAACCTGCACCTATGTTTCCATTTGGATGTTTTCCTCCCAACCTGCTCCATTACAAAATATCACTAAGAAATACAAATCCTTCCCCCTTGGATATTTCCAGGACTAGCTACAGCTACATTCCAACCCCGCTGACCGAACAAGCATTTATTTTCAGGTCATAAATCTGAGCTGAAGTCTCCTTCCTGAACCCCCGCCAAAACCTCTGAAGGCTGTTAACAGTATGTTAACTATATTTATTTGCATACCACGTGCCCCAAAAGTAAGATATATGCTTTAGTGGGGAAAGGCAGGATGAAGGGGGAAAAAAAGTTTCTCTTGTAACCAAATAGTTCAGAATCTATTTCCTTGTTTAAAGTTGAAGCTCAGTTTTGGACTGCTCATTTTTGGGGAAAAAGGTTAAATGTGGTAAGTGAATAAATAAGGCATTATTATGGGTACCCGAGGAAGGGTACTTGAGGTCTGAAGGCTTGGCCAACAGCTTCCCAACTCTATAGTGGATCTGATAAAAGATACCACAAAAAATCCTTGCCTCTTGTACGTTCCATAGACTATCACAACTACAACAACACTCCACCCTCATTCTTCTTCTTCTTATTATTAATATTATTAATTCTAAGAGCCCCAGTCACAAACCAGAGACCCCTTTGGGTCACTACTGCCCAAGCAGAGACCAAATATGGCCAAATAGGAACTCAAAATATGCACTGAGACGGAAAACCCAATTAGAAAAAAATAGGATCATAGGAAAGTCAAGCTGGAAGGGACCTCATGACATCATGTCTCGTCTAGCCCCCTGCTCCAGGCAGGATCACCCCTGTCTCAACCATCCCAACCATCAGCCCTGTCTCAACTGTGTCTGTCCAGCTTACCAAAAAGGAAGGTAACCAGTGTCCCCTTCATCATGGCATCTGAAGCACTGGCCCCAGCTGTGTCTCGGAGGAAGTTTGCTGAGTAACTCACCTTCCCCCAGCTTTATCACTGATGTGTTATCATAGAGCTGCTTCTCTGACAGAGTAGAGTCCTTGCCTCACCCCACCCCCTGCTCAAGACTGTCTGGAAGCCTCTGCTGAAGAGTGGAGAGATGCCACCTTGTCCTCCGCAGATCTTGTGAAATACGGGGTGTGGTCACAGGCAGTAACCAGCTTTCCAGGAACTGAAAGGGGCCAGAAAGAAGAGGGAGGTGTGGGACTTGGAACCATCAACCCAAGGCTGTCATCAGGCACAGGATCCCTAGTGAAGGCTTCCTTCTGGTGGTATAAGCAATGCTGGTACAACAGCAACCCGAGAAAAGGTAACAATGTCCTCTAGCATCCTTCATAACATTGAGTCCAGGCATTTGAAACAGGAAAACATCTCCAAGGGAGAAAACCAATGGTCTCACTAGGATAAGGCAGAGGGTAGGAGCACAGGGCTAGGAAGGGGCCTTCCGGCCCATGTAACCTAATCCCCTGAATCTGTAGGCAATCATTCATCCAAGGATTCCCCCTAAATCCCCACAGCCAATCCTCCACTGGTGAGGCCTCTTCTGGAGTCCTGTGTCCAGTTCTGGGCCCTGCACTTTCAGAAAGAGATCGAAAGATTGGAAAGAGCCCAGAGGAGAAAAATAAAAAATAATTAGGGGCCTGGGAAGTAGAAATGTTAAGGACAAATTGATAGAGTTTGGGTGACTTAGTCTGCAGAAGAGAAAGCTGAAGAAGATTTGATCATAGTCTTCAAATCCCTGAAAGGCAATGACAGAGAGGATGGACATGGGCTTTTTTTCTGTGGCCACAAGGTATAGGACTTGGAGCAATGGCCTCAAGCTGCAACAGGTGAAACTGAGGTTGGAGATGAGGAGAACTTCCCATGAGGGTGGTCAAGCACTGGAAGAGGCTGTCCAAAGCTGTGGTGGAGATTTCATTCCTGGCAATGTCCAAGACCAGGTTCGATGTGTTGGTGTCACTGGGCATAACCCTGGGTAACTCAGAGGGATGGAAGACCACGAGTGTCGAGGAAGTCCTTCTGCTCCAGGCTCAGAAGAGCCAAAAACCCCCCTTGCCCAACCTTTGTAACCCTTCCTTTGGCGCCTGCAATCTCCTGTCCTTCTGGAAAGCAGGTGAGCTAAAACTGTTATCTGTGGAATGCAAGGGCACCGCTCGGAGAGAGAAGGGAGGAGGGAAAGGGGAGAAAGAGGGGGGCCAGCTGCTGGAAAATCACTGACAGTGAAACTGACCGGGGTATAAAGATCCCGCTGTTGCAGGGTTAGGGGTGCAGGATTTGAGACAATACAGTCTCCCTGTGCCTTTTACTTGAGCTCAGATAAACTCTGTCTGCTTCTCCCCCAGTGTGTTTATTTGGCACGACGCACACCGGGCAACGAACCCAACTGTTGCCTCCCTCGGGCACCTTGTGCCGGCAACAGATGGACAATGGACTAGGTTGATTAGTCAGGGCTGATTGTGCCTTGAGCCTGGGGTTGGACTAGATGTGACCTCCTGAGGTCCCTTCTAGCCCAAATTTCCCACAATCCCCCACAACTATGAGGAAGAACCTGAAATCCTGGAAATACCCTGTGGCCTTGAGAAGAAGCAGGGGAGACAAGGGAGCTGCCAATACCCTGAGGCAGAAATGCCAGGGGAGTAAGAGTTAACACAGGGATGTCTGACTTCTGGATGACCAGGAGCCACATGCTGCATGGGCTGTGGTCACACTAGCTCCCCACAAGGGCTCTCCAGCCCCCATGGGTGCAGACAGCAGAGGTGAAGAGAGCAGCTGGAGCCTGTTAAACCCTCACAAGGTACATGCAGGCTACAAGTGAGGCAACCCTGGGTTCACATATGCTCACTAGACCTAGGAAGAAGACCAGACACCATGTATGATGGCAGGCACCCAGGATGCCTGGGCAATGTGTGAACCTCTCGGAAGTGCCAGGAGACTAGTGCCTTGTAGCATTAGCTCTTCCATGTCTTCCCTCCCCTCCTTTATTCTCCAAGGCGGGTGGAATACAGAACTCAGGCAGGTCCATTTCTCACCTCAAAAAGACTTCAGAACCTCTCTCCCATGTCAAACCAAAGTCCCTCCAGCCCAGGTCCAGGGTCCAACAGTGGTTGGTAACATATGTTTGGAGGAAGAGTATGAGGAACAGGGCACATATAAAAAGATCATTGTGCCGCAACCTGCTAGGTTGAGGCTATAGCCCCAGTTCTTAAATTTAGGAGACCCTGGTAGACCCCCACCCTCCACACTATATCAAAAGACCTGGATCTGTGTAAGGAAGCCCATACTTGGTATGAAGACCCACCACTGTTCTCCAACCCACCCACCACCAAACCACCTCCACCCCATGATAGTTCCAGCCCACACTGGGCATGAAGACCTAACACTGCTCTCCAACCAGTCCACCACCAAGCCATGCCATGATAGCTCCATCAGCCTGTACAGCACTGGCCATCACCCTAAAGGTACCTGCATGCTTGATCTTACTTCCTTGAAGACCCCTTCAGCAGATGATGATGATTCTTTTTTTCTGCATCCTTTCTCCTTACCCAATGTCATGCACTCTGATACTGGTCACACTACCCTTCACTCCAAGCTATTTCAGTGCAGTTCTCTTCTTATGTTCTTACCTAGCAGGACTGGCAACATTTTACAACTCCATACAGGAAAAATTACTGTACTTTGACCAGAATATCCCAAATTGCACCCAAACTGCCATGCAAATGAATCCTAGGGCAACCAGGCATTTCTTCTTTGCCAACAGCAAGGATTTCTCACCTAAAACGTCTGCCTAATGTTCTCAAACCACTCTGGACTGCCCTTCTCCTTATAGAAACAGTGAGTTCTCTTGAGCTGCCAACCACAGAACACATATCTATACCAGGGATGCGGTGCCTGTTACTAGCCAGACTTCTGACTATTCACATGACTCTAATACTTTTTCCAACTTAAACTTGGAACACCCCTAAATTCCCAAGCCAGAGATCTCCTCAGCTAACTCTTTTATAACTCTTGGGTGTGGTTTTTTTCCATCTGCTGAGTTTAAAATATTTAGCTATAGTAGAAATTATCTAACAGCCTCTTCAGTTAGCATTGGCTTGAAAAATACTTCATGCTTTCTGTGATACAAGTTCATAATCATGTTTCTTTATAAGTATGATACAGAAATATTGAACACTGTTTTTTCTGCATTATTATTAATATTCATATAGATAACATTTAATAATTGACTTTGCCACAGCTAAGATTACTTTGATTCTTTAGATGTGTAAAATTTATTTTCTTATTATTTTAGCCCTTCCAGCTATGGCTTTATTCCAGATCCTTTAGCCTCCCTTATCAGCAGGAATCCTGATCTTCTCTGATTAAAAAATCTTCAATTTTCAGATTAAAAAAGGTAACCCAAAATCCAGTTTTCCATGATTAAAATGAAACGCCACTAATAGGCAGCTAGATTTATACAATGGTATTTCATTTTGATTATGTAAAAATGTGGATTTTGGGTTACTTTTTAAGATCCAAAAATTGGGGATTTTTTTTTTATCAGAGAAAACCAGGAGCCCTGCTTATCAGTTTTCTACATACCATAACAATTTGAAAGGATTACTATCTGTGATGAGGAATCACACCCCCTCCCCCACTATGAAATTCACTGGTGATTAATGAAGGTGAAATATTACCCAGAAGGCTGTGCTGAAAGCAGCTATATCAAAGACATTTGGTTTCAGAACCCTGGACTCTGCTCCGAGCATTGCGTGTGACATTTATTGTGCTGGTGAGTGCATATTATGGGTCCTCTTCTGTGTCTGAGCTACAGGAGAGGTACCACAAGGTGTACTGTATTCCCACAGCTCAAGCACATAGAGCTTGCTTGTGAGACCCTCCTCCTCTGTGCATCATGCCTCTACAGATGACAAACCTTGTTCTTTGCTGGGGGCTGCTCTAACTTACGCTAAGAGCTGGGCAGGGTCAGGTGTCACCCTCAAACTCATCCTTCCCACAACTCCCGCACTGACCTACAATGTTCCCTTTTGAATGCAACTGAGATAAGGCCATTCCCTGCAAACCTCCTCTGTTTTAGTTCTGTTTCCCCTGCTAAACCCTCTGTATCCTCCTGAATAAGAGATCGTGGCTCCTGGCTGGTTGGGCGGGAAGGGGAGTCAGCGGCTCTTAACAACCCTCTTTCCTTTTTCAGTGGTCTTGATGTTCCATATTACACTAGTCAAGCTAAATAGATTTTCTTCCCAGAGTGGAAACTTTGAGTCTTGCTCCACCCAGCAGCAGCTCTGGCATTACTATTCAAGCAACTGAGGAAGTCAATTAATTTAAGGGCTCATTATTCTCCACTCTCCAGTGAAGCCTCCTTTCTAATGGCCTTGATGTTTTTGTAGTCAAGTTAATCCCTTTTTAGGGCAAAAGTAATACCTGCAACCTGCTCTTGATCTCTCTCCTCCAACTTCACATACTTGGAGACACTTTCCAAAATCATACATCTACCCATGGAGAGCAGTCTCCACAGCAGATAGGATTTCAGCTTTCATTAAGCAAGAAAGGGAAGTTAAGTGAGCTGAAGGTGAGGTTTTGTCCATGCTCTATGTCACTGTAACTCTAGAAAAATCCTTTTTTTTCCTTCATTTCTGCTTTCAAAAACTAGTTGCATATTATATTCTGGGGTGTCTGTTGTAGGCTTGAAAATACAGTAGATGGGCATTCAGGTCCCTGATCAAGAATTCATGGCACAGCTGGAGATAAGAGGCATCTCTGCAGGAAGGGGCAATGGAAACCACATTTGCTGGCCTTCAATTTGATTTATTTGACAGGTAACTTCCTTAAAACATGTCAGAGGCAAGAGAAGGAGGATCTCAAAGGTTCATAAATTAATCAACAGGCGGGGGGGGGAGGGGAGGGTTGATCCATGGCCATGCCTTCTGCTGGCCGCAGCACACAATAGGGCTTCTTGCTACAGGGACCCATCAGGAGACCAAAGTGGTTACAGCCACAGCTACAGCTCCAGGAAGAGGCTGCTTGGGGTCATGATCTCAGGGGAACGTCAAAGTGGGGCCTGACCCGCAGGTGGTCCGATCTCAGCAGTATTCAGAGTAATCTTCTTCCACATAATTTGCAGGGAACCAGCCGACCTGGGAGGGTGGGGAGAAGACAGAAGCATAATGAGATACCACAATCATTGGGAAGCATCTGGGGAATGGGCACTCCTCATCCAACTGGCTGGCCCCTTCTGGGGGAATGAGCACAGCCAGCCTCTGTGTCATGAGCCTACCCCATAATGCTAATAGCGAAGGGGAATTCTCCTGGAAGTTATATGATTATTGGGGCCCGTGCTAGACAGAATATGTTGGAGCTGTGTGTGTGTCCATATGTATATAAAGAGTTGCATAGGAACATGCAGAATGTGTGTGTGAGTGTGTGTGCATGTGCAGAACTCTGCCCCCTGCTGTATGCAGTGCAGAAAATCTATGTGTGTGTATGTGTATATGTACATAAAGAGTGGTATGTGCATGCAAAAAGAACTTATCTGGGCATGAGTCTGTGTGTGTGTGTGAAGAAACAATCTGCATGTATATGTGCACATGTGGGCATGTATGGGAGATGTTTCACATGTGCATATGTAGAAGATGGCACATATGCATGCATACAAGTGTATGTGTAGAAAATGGCATGTGTGTGCTTGTCTGTAGGATACGGTAAGTGTGTGCATGTACATGCATGTATAGGATATGGTGTGTGCATGTAGATGGCATGTGTGTAGGTGGCATATGCATGTAGGTGGTATGTACCTGTAGGAGATTGTGTGTGCATGTAAATGGCATGCACATGTAAGAGTGTGTGCGTATGTATGTAGAGGGCATGTGCATATAGATGACATGTGCTTGCATGTGTGTGCAGATAGCAGGTGTGTGCAGATGTAGTATGCATGTACATGGTATGCATGTGTAAATGGCATGTGTGGTATGAGCATGTATGAAGATGGCATCTGCATGTAGGAGAGGTGTGTGCATCCCTCTGCCCCCCAGCCCTGCACTTACCCGCCCATAGATCTCGCCCTTCCACCAGCCCGGGTTTCCCTTCTTGGACAGAATGCGGATGACATCGCCTTCCTGCAGCGTCAGCTCCGTCCGGTCCCGCGCGCAGAAGTCGTATCGGGCTTTGGCCGACCCAAAATACCGCAGCCCTCCTCCTGCAGTGGGGAAACACCGTCACCACAGAGACAGCTGCCACGGCTACCAAGCTCCACCCCTCAAGGCAGCTTGCAAGACAATTAGCTCCCAGACCCTTCCCTTGCAACATGGACTCCATCTGCTCCCACATCATGACAGCATCCCTTTCTAGAGGCCACCAGGCTGGAATCTACAGACCTGCCATGGGGCCATATGACTTGGGATGTTGTCAGTGGGATTAATGCCCCAGTCCTGGTGGACCAGTGGCTTGAAGTTGCAGCCAAGTAGGTTTCAATTGGCTATCCGGACAAACTTCTTCCCTCTCAGAGCAGGGAGGCAGTGGAATAGATGCCCAGGGAAGCTGGAGTCTCCATCACTGGATGGGTCCAAGAAGAGGTTGGAGAGCCACTGGTGAGGGGTGAACTAGGCATAGTAATACCTGTGTTTTAATAAGGGGTTTTCTCAAACCTCTGGGCTTCCCTGGTTGCTCCAGGGGCTGGGAGGGAATTCTATTAACCTCCTGCCCTTGCTGCTACATGTCAAGGGGTTTTTTATTCTGTAACAAGGAACCCTATCCCTGTTACTAGGAAGCAGAACGGCCCTGTTGACCAGAGTCTTCAGAGCGCAACCTGCCAGCAGAGCAGGGGTTAAAGGCTAAGCCCTGCAGGCTGGTCATCTGACTGGGGCTGTCAGGTAACTGGGAGAGGGCCCAGGCCAGAGCTATATAAGCCCTGGTCTGAGCTAGCCAGAGAAGCCCAGGCTGGGACAGAGAGTGGACTCCTGAAGGCTCCAAGCGAAGCTGTAGCAGCTCTACAAGTGAGAGCAACCGGCAGTGGGGACTCAACGAAGTACAGTCCATGGGTAAGCAGGCTAACTGCCTCCATTACCTTTGTTTGTTATAGCTCAGGGGCTTACTGTTTACGTTGTAGTTTAATCCAGTGGTTTGTGGATGCAGCTGTAAGGGAGGTGGAGAACTCATTAGCGCCCACAGGGGCGCAACTACACGGGACCACAGAGCTAGCACCACAGGAGTGCAGCTATACAGGGCCAGAGGCCTAGAGCAGATTGATTGAAGCTAGTGCCTCAAAGCTTGGCCCAGAATAGTGGGTCTGAGCTGGAAGGCTTAGCTACATAAAACGGGCAGAAGCTGCGTTAGTTGAGACCCCAACAAAATGAGAAGAAGATGCAGACAACACCTGTGAGGCATGGGACACAATAAGGGAAGGTCGAAGTCATGCAAATAGCCCTTAAGACAGGAGTTCATCACCTCTTGGTGTTCGAGAACCAAGAACAGATCTGAGAAGCCCTGGGGCAGCCTCCCTTTTAAAACCCAAAGTAACAAGTCGTGACAGGCAAGTAAAGCGGAGTCTGTTCCCAGAACCAATTACAATATGAAAAAGGGACTCTGGAGTGCCTCCAAGCATTTTCAAATGTCGCTGGGGATGGCAGCCTGTTACACCTTCCCTAGAGGCATTGGGTGTTGGCTGCAGCCCGGGCTGGGGATGGTGACTATGCTGTGCCAATGCTCCTGCTAGGACTCAACCCCAGAGGGTCCTAGCTAGAGGGTCTTGCCCCTCTGCTCAGAATGAGACTGACACCATATTTGAGGACAGGAAGGAATTTTGCCCCCTGGTCAGATTGATATGGTTTGGGGGGAAGTGAGGGTTGCTCTCTACTGTAGCAGGAGCATGTCCTCTGCCTGGGATCTCTCCAACATATATTAACAAACTTTTAAAGGCACAGGACATGGTCCTCCTGCTTTACCTGTGGTGGGTTCGGGGTATGATGTCTGGTCTTTTCTGAGCTAACAGTAGTTTTGCTAGGAGGTTAGAATAGATGATGGATTTGTCTGAGATAGTTTGGACAGGGCTGATCCTGCCTCAGGCTGGGGGTTGGACTAGATGTGGCCTCTGGAGATCCCTTCCAGCCCCACTTCTCTATGATTCTATGGGGCTGGGGTAGATCAGCTGGGAGCTCACAGCTCCACGCAGTTTCTAAGGGCCCTTGCCAATCCCCCTACCATATTTTCCAACATACAACATGTACTTCCTCACACCAAAACCAGCTGCTGGAAATTGTAATGCTTGGTATATTCAAGAAATACTGTAAAAGCCATTTCTGTCTGGGCCAATTGAAAATAAAATGAGCCCATAATTCATAGGGAGCAGAACTAGGAACAGGCTTTGCTCTAGCTGCTGATACTCAGGGCCCCATCACACATACAAATTAAAGCTAGATAGAAATGATGTATAAAGTTGTTACACATTTTCAAGCACTTATTTAGCAGCTGGGTAACTCTTTTTATAGCTGGATGGACACTTTTATGGTGTGACAATGATACTGCAGGTGTGGCCAGTCTAAATTTACTGCACAATCAAACCAGTTCATTGTGAAATATATGTAATGCGTGGCAGAGGCTCCAGTGACTAACTGTAAGATCTTCCTCCCCGCCCCCACCCCCAAGTCCCCCACCCCCAAGTCCTTCTGCCTTTCAAATAAAGATGCTTATTATATTCTGGGCTGCAGTATATGCAAGAAGATATGGTACTTTCTCCTTATGGCCAGAGGACACTGAGAAAACCCCTTGCCCCATCACCCCCTTGATCCAAGAGAAGCCTGGACATGGGTGTATTGCCCTGAAAAAATGACAACATTGCATTTCCCTCCTGTTTGGGGACAAAAGCTTCAGGTTTTTTGTTGCCAAAAAAGGTTATTTTCCCCCCACACAAGCAGAGACGTTTGACCCCAAAATGACTTTGCAGGGGATGGAAGTTGCATCAGGAGGGGAGAGGGCCTTCTGCCCAGACCCAGGGCTTGGACACAGGCATGGTTCCCCCGAGACATGGGGGCTGGGGGCTGAGTACATATGGGGGCCATACCAGGAGGCCGTGGGGTGCTCCGTCGCTCAGGATCCTTGAAGGGAAACTGCAGGGTGGTGTCAAGGGTCTTGAAGCAGTCCTTGAGGGAGTTCTGCTGGTAGAACTCCACCAGCTCCTGCAGGGGCAGAGATTGGGGGGGGGGAGTCAGCTGGGTCCCTGAGGAGAGGCTGGTCACCCCACAGAGTGGAAAGCACATTGTCCTTCCTGAGCTAGGGAGAGAAGCCAAGCATCTGGGCTCTGCTCCCAGCCTCTCCTTCTCTAACCATGACACCCCATTTCCTTCTCAGAAGGAACAATTGAACCCAGGCGTTTGGCTCCCAGACTCCCCTTCTCTATACCCTATACCTTATTCTCTCCCCAGAGGCAGGGATAGAACCCAGGCATCTGGACTCTCAAGCTCTCTGCTTTTACCAAAAGACTTCACTCACTCCCCCTTCCCTGAGCCCAACAAAACCCAGGCATCTGGGCTCCAAACCTGCCCTTCTCTAATCACCCGGAGATGGAATCTAAGCACCCCCACTCCCAGCTTTGGCTACCTCCAAATATTTCCCCCTACTTCTCTTCCCAAGCTGGGGACAGAACACAGATGCCCTCACTCCCAGCCCTGCCCCACCCCCTCCCCCCCTTCAACCACTAAACATCACTCCCCTCCCTGACCTGGGGACAGAACCCAGGGGTCCTGTCTCCCGATCGTCCCTGCTTCAACTGCTATTTCCCCACCCATCTTCCCAAGCCAAGGAGAGAGCCAAGGCATCCTGGCTCCCAACCTCCCCTGCTCCAACCAAGGGACCCCACTGCTATCTCCAAACTGGAGGTCTTACAATGAGCCCTTTGAAGGCCTTCTTCTCTGTGATGCGATACAGCCCCTCTGATGTTAGGATCTTGATGTGCTTCACTTCCACATTGAACCTGGGGGCACAGATACCAGTGCTCAGTGGTGCTCAACCAGACAGCCAAGATGAGGCCAACCATGCTGATTTTACACCTGCTGGGGATTCAGCCCCATGGATCCCAAGGAGCCAGAGCTGGTTGGCCGCATCCTGGGAGCTGGATTTCTTGATTCCACCCTCAACTGGAGAGCTGAGTCCAAGGGAGCTCCCAGTTTACCCCAACTGGAAATTTGACCCAGTAGGCTCCAGCACAACAAGCCCAGTATACAACAGCTGGTGAATTGATCCCGGGCTCTCTATACTAGGACAGGACTGATCCTGGAATGGGGAACTGATCTGGAATGGGGAACCTTCAGACACCTACGGCTTGGCATTCTCTTCTTACTGTACCCCTCACCAGTGCCACATGCCTGGCATTCAAAAGATCTTGGCCTTTTATGTTGGACACTACCATATTTCCTGGCATAACATGCACACCTTCTCCCTCCCACCCCCCACCCCAGCTCCCAAAGCAGCCCTCCAGAATTGAGCTGTCTTATACACAGGGAAGGTGATTTTTCTTCCCTGGAATAGAAGCAGTGTGATGCTGTGCTAAAATGGCTGCTACTTCTCTGCAAACAGCAGGGCTGGAGTCTAGTGTTAATCCTCTCACCACTGCTAGTAAGGCAGTAGCTTTGGCCGAAGAAGCCCTGACCAGTCTGAGAGAACTCCTATGAAGAAGGCAAGATGTCACAGTCTTGCTACTACTTTTGCAAGGGGCAGATTGTGGGGGGTGCAGTGGGCAGTTCCTCCTCCCCCCATGTCCCGTCTTTGATTCCTGCTCCACCCAAACTCCCTGGGAGAGGCAGTGGCATTTCTATTCATGTAGCACTGAGGTAGTCAATTGACTTCAGGGCTCATTATCACCTATCTGATTCCTGCTAATCTCTCCATGCCATAGGTGTTAACAACTCTCTCTCCTTTTCAATGGTCTTTATGTTCCTCTGTTGAAACTAACTTTTCTTCTGAAATGTCATGTCTGTTAGCCAGTCCTGGGAAGGTCTTTCTTGTATTTCCTAGCCCCATAGACCGTTTTGAAGCTCTAGCTAAAAACCTTAACTCAGGTGACCATTAACTCAGGTGTAGACATGACTGACAGCAAAGTATTGGAGGCAATGTCAAGATGCTTAAGAACACTAGATTTTGTTTTAAGAATCTGAATAAGAGATGCATATTTAACTATAACGACTAGAGGATTAATGACGCATTATCTTTTGACTGTTTTTGCCTCCTTTGCTATACAGATAGATAAAAATAAAATTTATAGTAAATGAGTGCATATTCCAATAGTTACATTTGCTCTTCTTTTGATCCTAAAATAAGTATTGGGCTAGCCCCTTGCATGTCACTAAAGCTTCTAGTTTCTCTTTAACCGGAGAAAAATGCCAAGTGTTCTATGGGAAGGTGCATCACACCATCAGCACCCCCCTTTTCAAAATCCTAGATCCACCCATGGCTGGGTCTGTCCTGCCATGCCAGGAGGTTCCAGCTGCCTCATCCAGATTGTCTTCTGGGATGCTACGCCTCCTGGCAACTCTGTGTTCCTGAGAGGACTTACTAAATGCCCCACAGTTGGCCACGATTCTGGCAAAAATCTTGCTTCCTACACCCTCCTTTCCAAAAACCTTATTTTGGGGGTGGTGCATAGTACAGGAGATAACATGGTAACTTTTTGTCTAGTGCCCCTTATGCCTCAGGAGGAGCCCCAGTTTGTCCCATGAACTGGTCCTGCTGTGGGATGGACCACAAAGGTAGAATTACTTGATGCTGATGGCAAACTCAGCTGCATCCTTGACCCGTTGCCGCACCAGGAAGGTTCCATCAGAGCGGCTGCTGAGGACTTGTTCTGCCTCTGCTCGCTCCATGGGGCCAGCATACCTGTGGGCAAGGAATGTGGTTATCTTGCAGTCTGCTGTTTGGCCATGCTGCCACGGACATGGATTCCAGGCAGGCTGAGGCAGCATGGTCAATGAAGAAGACCAAGCTGGAAGGTGAGCTGTGTGGAAACCTATGAATTGATGTATGTAGGAGGGGTGTCAAACATACAGCCCATGGGCTGGAGCTAGGTCATCCAGCCTAATAGCCTTGATGAGGAACCTTCCTGCAGCACCCAAGTGAAAGCTGCAGCACTGGAGGTAAAATCCTTGTACTGCAGCTTGTTCCCGTGGCCACAAGAAAGCATTTGGGATGCCCGACTCTTCTCATTGGGTTCTGGGTCTTGCATGTACTGGATCTGGCGTGGTGGGAGATGGTCCGTGGGCCTGATCCAGCCCTCAGAACTCGCCCTACCCCACAGGGCCAGGCAAGATTGACCCTCTAGCATATGTGCTTTCACAACACCCCAGACTAACGAGCAATTAACCACATCATGAAGCAAGCTCAGAAATGCTGGAATTGTGTCATTTTTACTTACCAAGAGTAAATGGAGAGATCTGGGGGAGGCGTCTGGAGGGGAAAAGAAAGGTCTTAGTTCCTTAGCTGTAATCACAACAGGTGAAAAAAGAGTGTAATCTTGCTCAGGAGACCAGAGTTTAAAAGAGCCTTGACAACAACATTCTGATGTTCATGGGTTTAAACACAAGGCCCTGCTTCACTGGGAACTGTGCAGACCCCAGAGGAATCATAGAATCACAGAGAAGTTGGGCAAGAAGGTACTTCCAGAGGTCACATCTAGGCCAAGCCCTTGTCTGAGGCAAGATCACCCCTATCCAAACCATCCAGGGTAAATCCGTAGTCTAACCTTTTCCTAAAACTATTGTCAACCCTGACACAACACAAGACATCACACCCAGACCTTCCACAGAGAGAGCATGGGGATAGTGGCAGCCCAGGTCCTGCTGCTGTAAAAGGTTGGTAACATGCACACAAGAGATCCCAGGTGGAGGCTGTAGCCCCACTACACTGAGAACCACACCCCACCCCAGTCCGTACCAATCTGACCATGCGATTAAATTCCTTCCTAACTCCAAATCTGGCATTGGTCTGAACCTGAGCAAAGGGGCAAAACCCTCTAGCGAGAAGTCCCCATCTTTAAGTCCCAGCAGAAGCATTCCAGTTGCCATCCCCAGCCTGAGCAGAAGCAATGCCTCTGAGGAAGGCTTAAAAACACCCTGACAAATGTAGCAGAAAGGGGTGAGGGGGCAAGCAGCAAAGCCCAGCAGCCTGGGTAATCCTCACAGTAACACATAGGCATTGCTATACCTAGCTCATGCCCGACTAGTGGCTGTCCAGCCTCTCCTTGAACCTCTCCAGTGATGGAGAGTCTACAACTCCCCAGGAATCTATTTCACTGCCTAACTGCTCTAACAGTGAAGAAGTTTTTCCTGTTCTCCAATCTAAACCTATTTGGCTGCAAGTTCAAGATGCTGGTCCATGTCCTACTCTCTGCAGCAAGACAAAAAAGCTTTCCTTCTTTATGGCAGCCCTTCAAGTATTTGAAAACTACTATCAAGTCCCCTCTTAAGTGACTTTTCCACAAGCTGAACATGTCTAGCTCCTTCAGCCTCTCCTTATATGACTTGCTTTCCAAGCCCTTGATCATCTTTGTCACCTGCCTCTGGACCCTCTCTAACTTTGCCATGCCCTTTTTAAAATGTAGAGTCCAAAATGCACACAATGCTTTAGATGAGGTTTAACTAGTGTAGAGTAGAGAGGCACTGTCACCTCCTGTGTCTTGCACCTAATACGTCTATTGATGCCGCCAAAAAAAATGTCTGCCTTTTGTGCAGGAGATCGAGGGAGCCCCCACATAGCACCAGACAATGTACAGACCCCTCCTTCCCCCACACTTGTGCCAGGCACTGCACAGACCCTGCCTGAGATTGGGAGGGATCTCCTACAGGAATTGCCCAGACCCCCATTGACAGCAGGAGTCTGTTATGTGACGTGAATGAATCTCAGCCAGGATCAAGGGCCCCATAGACCAGGAACAATGCAGAGCTGGTCAGGGCAGCATGATGCCAGGTCCTGCCCTGAGATCTGCTGAGAGGCAAAGACCTTACAACAGGAAGGGGAAATGTAGGAAGAACCACTTCTGGTTTGAAGACCAACTAATGAAGGAACAAGATGGAGGGATGTGCCCAAGGCTGCATGAGTTATCAGTGGCAGGGCAGGTCTCCTGAATCCCAGTCCAGTGCTTTGACCATAAAATCCTTCTGCTAAATGGGATGGAGCTAGGACTGACATCTTTCCGATCCCCCTGCCCCATACCGGGCAGCCAAATGCACAGACAAAACCCCCCAGAGGTTACGCTCTGATGCACACCAAACCCAGAAGGAAGTGTTACTTACATACACATACGGCTTCACCTTCCTACAGGGGAACCAACCGACCTCATTCGTGGATGTGTTTCTTCCCTGAAAGCGACAGCAGTATGAGCCGAGACCCAGCTGGGGCAGATCCATCCCCAGACCCCAGCCAGAAGGTATCAGGCAGAGTCGTCCCTTAGGAAGAGTCGTCCATCCAGGCTGGGCCATATAAGCTCACAGAGGACAACAGCGGCTGTCTGGGCAAAACCTCCATGCTGTGATTCTGGCCTACTTGTTGTATGCAAGGGAATATGGTAAAAAACAGACTCTGTGCCCTGACCCCACTGGCTTAGACCCTCCTGCCTATTCCTAGTTACTCCTGCTTCTGTCTCAGACCTCCCAACCTGGATCAACTGCTTGCCCTGACCAGGATCTCATCTGTCCCTACAGCTTATTATCAGGGACTAGGCTAACGTCTAGCTTGGACCTGAGCTTCCACTCCAGTCACCCCCTGACCTAGCACAACTTACTGAGGCCTGCTGTCTATGCCTGGATCAAACCTGACAGTGGCAAAAGCCAGTGCACATCAGAGCCATGGTGATGGGCCAAGGGGCCTTTGCTGGGCCCGATATTCAGCCCAAAACTCCACCATGGAAGCCATAGTCTGATTCCCTCCTGCCCCTATTCTCTTCTACAAATCTGGCTTCCCTCACTGGACCACGTTTCCCAGAAAGTCCCAGGCCTGGAGCAGAGGCAACCACCTCCCCTTCATCTTGACAGGAAACCATAACGCATTGTGAGACAGGCAGTCTGGGCAAGGAGCCTGGAGGACAAGAAGCACTTGAACAACACCACCCATGAGCGCTTGCAGTGCTTCCCAAAGGACTTTTTTTGGTTCCTTTTCACAGGAAAAAGGAACATTTCCCAGCTCCCTTCAAGCTGGACACCTGATGACAGACAACCTCAGTGAAACCAATGGGCATCTTTTCATTGACTATGGTGGTTTTGGAAACAGCTCCCATTGACTTTTGCATGGCTTAGGAGCTCCTAGCCCCCTTGGGGAACCAGGTCTGGGGACAACTGGCTGATGGCAATGGGCAATGACCCCCCATGACGTGGCTCTCTAAAGCAAACACTGCAAACCCAGGCTGGGGCCTGAGCCACAGAGGTATTTAACTGTCTTAGTGCCTAAATTCTATTGGTTTCAATGAATAGGTGTCTAAATACCTTTGTAGACCTGCCATGCAGACAAGGTCACTAAGGTTCTCTCTGGGGTGCTAGCCTGCACTGCTTGGTTTCACCCCCGGGCTCCCTGATTCTGGTAGTCAGGTACAAGGATCAAGGGAGCGCTGGTAGAAGCCAAAGCTGTGGATCAGGGTTCAAATCCCTCCTCCCCTAAATCCCCAGGCAAGCCGCCATGTGGTTAGGTCTTCTCCACTACCTGTGGCTACCCCGTCGGGTGGACCTACCTCCCACCAGATCTGTTCTGCCTCGGCTTTTGTCAGCTCTACGATGTCGCCCTGGCTGAGACGCAAGGGCAGGCCGAAAGCTACAGGTGGTGGCGGCAGCCCATAATAGTCCTGGCAGACCTCCATCTTAGGCAAACCTAGGGAACAGAGGAGATGGAAGACCCCACCATACCACCCCCAGTTGTCTCCCCACAGCCACCACATGCCACACAGAAGGCCTGGACCCAACCTTCCACGGAGATGACTATGGAGTGACCCATCTCCATTCTTGGGCTATGGCAGATCTTCCTTTGGGCTCACCATGCCCCTTGAACCTGCTTCAACCCAGATCTCTCATGAGTCATTGAGAACCACCCAACAAGGTTCAGGGGCCCATCTACCCTAACATCAGTCTTCCTTATGTGATTGATAGGACCAGTAACCTGGTATCCTTGTGGACCTGTTTGGTAAGGGTTGGACACTGTATAGGATCATAGGAAGGTAGGGCTGGAGGGACCTCATGAGGTCATCTGGTCCAGCCCCATGCTTAATATATCCCAGGATGCACCAGGGCTCCAGAGATGAGGGGCAACAGTCCCTCACAGTTTCATAGTTGTTAGGAGCTGGAAGGGACCTTACAGGTCATGGGGTCCAGCCCCTGCACTTGGGCAGGAAAGACTGCTGGGGTCAGATTACCCCAGCAAGGTGGGCATTAAGACACTTTCTGAAGATTGCCAGGGTGGATGACTGTACCACCCCTGGGGGGAGCCTGTTCCAAACCCTCAGTTCTCAACTTGTAAAGAAGTTTTTCCTTATGTCTAGCCTGAAGCGATCCTCCATCAGCTTGTGCCCATTATTTCTTGTCCTCCCCTGCAGGGCCTTGGTGAATAGATGCTTCCCCAGGCCCTGATATACACACCTGATATATTTATAGGCTGCCACCATGTCCCCTCTGAGTCTTCTCTTCTCCAGGCTGAACAGTCCCAAGTCCCAATACCACAACAGAACTAATGATCTACTATCCTGGAGATCCTTTGTGGGAATGAAAGTATGTGCGGTTCTCCTAGACACCCCCTTGCCCCCACAGCCTGTACTCCCCGGGGTCACCAGTAGGGTTCCCCCTTCTGCTCAATTCAAGGACCCCTGAGCTGGTGATCTCCACTTGCCACAAAGTATGAAGGTGGGTGCACAGAATGCAGCTTACCGAGGTCATTCTTCCTTTTCTCCTGGGTGTGTCGATTGGATTTGTTCTGCAGAAGGGAAAAAACAAGGATCAGCAGGTGGTACCAGGCTGCAGTTCAAAGGTCACACATCCTTCTATAAATAAGGTGGGGGAGGTGATTTTGGGGGGCAAAACTGGAGAGAAGGGGTCAGGTTTCAGGAGGGAAGAATTCAGGGTCTTACTTGGGGGCCAGCTCACCATGCCCCCATTCCAGCCAGCATTGTCTCCCTCTCATGGCAGCAGTGTTGGCTAACAGGTAGAGCGCTGGACCACACAGGCCCAAGTTCTGTTCCCCACCTTGCTCGGTGTGTGTTTCCCCACCTGCCCTGCATTCACATAGATTCTTTGGGGTTGACTTGGCTTCATTGTACCCCCTGAATCTAGCATAATGAAGGCCTCTCTGCTGAGTCCGCCTACCATAATGAAACTAATAAATCCACCTCCCAAATGAGAAACCCCATCCCCATTGAAAATCTAAAGGCTTTTTTTCTTTACCTTTTTTAACACAGACCCTGAATCTGGAGCAGAGGGAAAAAAAGGAGAATTACTTGAAAGATAATGCAAAAGACAAGTAGGTTTTATTGATTTCCCCTTTGCAGGTCCCTGGTAAAGACCAGGTGGGCTGGGACTGATAAACCGCTTCCAGGGACACAGAGGCAGTGAAAGGGTTAACCCAGAGGCTTTCTGCTTGGCCCTTCCTTCCCCTGGGCTTACATTCAACCCCTTGCATCTGGGATCCACCCTAACAGCCATCCCAGAATGCTTTGCGGCACTCTGCCCCAGAGGCCACCCGAGTCTCCTTCACATTACTTCCTGCCCCTGCCCCCACAGGATCCCATAATGCTTTGTGCCCCTGAGCCCCGCTGGATCCCAAAACCCTTCATAACACTCCCCAGTCCAGTGGTAACCCAGAATGCTTTGCACCACAGGACATCTATCCCAGAATCCTTCATAAGACTCCCCACCCCCAGCAGCATCCCAGAATGCTTTGTGCCACTTTGCCCTTGCTGTATCCCAGAACTCTTCACATCAATCTCTTAATGGCATCCCAGAATGCTTTGCACTACGACTGCCGCCCCACATCTGACACTGCTCCCCACCCCCAAAAGTATCCCAGAATCCTTTGCACCACTTTGCCCCTGTTATATCCAAGAACATGTCACACAACTTCACCCCTCACCCCTAGCCATATCCCAGAATGCTTTGCAGCACTTTGCCTCAAAGGCTTCCCAGAATCTCTTGCTCCCAGCCCTCCTGAGAGCCCTCAGGAGAACCAACCTATCAGTGCCGCTTGCTCCCAGGCCACAACAGGCCAGAGGCTGGGAGTCACATGTCCCCGGGTCCCATTCAGAGATGGCCACATACCTGCAAGTGCCTTCCCACATGGCGGCACTCGCCCGAGACACTCTTTGTGAGCCGGTGCCCGGCAGCGGCTACAGCGATAGCCCTGGTAAAAGATGCCCCTGTTGGCAAGGCCAAGAGATGACACAGACAGGGTTAAAACAGACTGGGAAGCCCCCTTCTCACCCTGCTCTCCTAGTCTGCCACCCCGCCTTCACCCACAGGGCTCACACCCTGACACCCTATGCAAGCCAGCACCCCATGGAGGGATCAAAGGTCAACCAGGTTCTCACCATCCCCCTCACTGATCAGCCAGCAGCAATAGCAGGGCTGTTACTATATTTTGTGGCATATACAAAATCGTTGCTGGAAGCCACAGTGCACATCATCTTGTACTCAAAAGCTTGTCTAACTCCATCCCACTTATGCATTTGGTCCAATAAAAGACCTCACCCTAAGAAATCTTTGCCTCTCACATGATTCCTGGACCACCAAGGCTACAGTGTCACTGTAATGCTACCGTTATATGTGAGAAGTACAGTATGAGCAGTAGCTGTTAGCTATGGGCAAAGGCAAAGTCAAATCTTCATGCAACTCACAGAACAAGTAGGCTCCAGGCCCCAGCTGCTGCTACTCAAGTTACTTGCTACAAGGAAAGATCCTTCTCGTTTCAGTCCATCTTTCAAAAACAAGGTGCGCATTATATTTTGGGGCACCTTGTATGTGAGAAAATACAGTATATGCTAATTGATGCTCTAGCAAGGCCTACACTACCACCTGCAAACCACTGGTGTTGCTCAGCAGCAACAGAGTACAGCAAGGACTTCATCAGAGACAAGCTGTATTAACAAATCCAGGTATTGCAACCCAGCCCAGGCATCCCTTCCAGACCACTGGGCTCCCACGTCAGCAGGAAATTTGCACACCCCCTCCCAACCTATATACATATGTGTGTGTGTGTTTATGTATATAGGTGTGGGGGGGTGCAAATTTCCTGCTGACCTGGGAACCCAGTGGTGTATTATATGCATGTGTATATTATACATATGCATGTATGTATGTGTGTGTGCGCGCGCACGCGTGTGTGTGTAATTTATATGTGTGTGTGTATATATACACACATACATTTATATATACATACATACACACACACAAATATATATAGGCACACATACGCACACACATATACAGATTATATACACACGCATATTTAGGCTTAGCAGGATTTGATTTTTATCAATAAACATTGATATATGTCAATTCAGCCACACATTCACGAACTGATTATCTTTTTACATCATTAATGACTGAAATTCATAGAAAAGGGACTAAGAAAAATGTTGGCTGATGAAGTGTGGTTACAGGGAGAGCAGTAGTTTGGACCTGCAACTCCCAGAAACCCCAGGGGACTAGGCAAAGGCAAAGGAAATGACAAAGGAAGCTACAGGGGAATGGAGTGGAGCTGGGACTGATGGCAGCTCTGTTGCTCAGCTGGCAGTAGTCCTACAGTAGTTGTGTTTGTCATTAATGAATTGTCTGCCCCCAAACCCTAATTTTGCACATTCTTGAAAATTTAAATGGATAAAAATGGAAAAAAGTGCTTAAAAATAAACTGATAATATCCATCAAAATTATTACAAAATAAAAATTGAAGCCTATGCATATTATATTTACTCACATATATATATATATTATGCACAAGCACATGCATATACACACATATATACACACACGTGCACACACACAAATATTATACACATACACATATATATACATGCACATATAAACATTACACCCATCCACCCCTATATATTATACACAGACATATACACACGTTATACACATGCATGCTCACACACACGTGGGAAAATAGGGTATGTGCTCTGGGATCCAAGGGGTTCCTACCTGAGCAGCATCTGGCAGGCCTTGCAGGATGCTGTCTCCTCAAAGGAGTACATCTGGAAGTCGTGACTGTTGGCCGTGGCATTCTCGGGATAGATGTTGGAACTGCAGAGAGGGACACGACAGATAGGAGGGACATTCATGATCAACACAGAAGAACTTGGAGCAGGAACCAGAACATTCACGGAGCTCCTGCCCCCTAATGCTGACATCAGTCAGTCACCTCAATTCACGGGCAGAAGGACCCAAGAAATTCCTTTTGATGGCTCTCCCAGATAATCTATGCTGGAGGATTTTGCCAGTGCTGAGCCCAATAATTGTGACTTTTAGAGTGCCTGACAAATGGGGCCCTGATCCCAGCTGAGATGTCACAGTGTGTGTAGAGCACCTGACATACAAGGCCAGGATCCCAGCTGGGCTGTCTTTCATGGTATACATACAGCACTTGACACATGAGGCCCTGATCCCAGCTGTGCTGTATGTCACAGGATGTGTACAGAGCTATGGACCCACAGTGCTCTGATTTCAGCCAAGGCTGTGACTCCGTGCAAGCGTGTGTGGCTGGGAACAGACGTTGCATTCTCCCCTGGACAAGTTGTGTCTCTCTCCCAGAACAGAGATCTGGGATTGACATGTTTACACATTGTCCTTCTAATCAGGGGCTGAATGCCCTGTTGCTTTTCAATAATCCATTCAGTGTTTTTTCTTTCCTGCAGTAGAAACATGGAAACACTGTGCAGACACAATTTGCAGCCACCTGGAATAAAGTGTTAATACTCTGTATCTTTTTTAGGATTTACCCCAGGACAATGGACGTGGACATCTGAACAATCTCACTTTGTCCCAGGATAAAGTGGTTTCCCCCCTGGATACATGTAACGCCTGTTTGTAGTGTGTGCGTGTGTGTGTGTGGTGCCTGATACAACAGAGGCCTGATCCCAGCTCGGACAATGGCTGTTTCTGCATGTCTGTACAGTGCCTGACACATATGCCTGATCCCAGCTGGAGCAGGGGCTAGGTCTCACTGTGAGTCTGTACAGTGACTGACACCATGGGAGGCAGAGGCTGGAAACCCCATCTTGAGCAATAGGATGGTGGGGAAGTGCAGGGACCCCTCTGGGGCTGGGAGCCCGTGGGGCAGAGGGGTAGGGGGCAAGGGTACTGAAGATGGGAAAAGAGAGGAGGTCGTACATAGCCATTTCAAACTGCTCCATCCACTTCTTCTTCAGCTCCCGGGTTTTGAAGTACAGCTCGTAACCCTGTGCCCCATAGCTGTCGATCAGAAAGAACATGTGGGTCCACTGGAAAAGAGAAGCCATGTACAGAGTTAGAGACTCTTGGACTGGTCAGGAATGTGGATACCTGACATGTCCTGCTGCACCCAGCTGGCAGCAAGGAGCAGAGGGCAGGGCACAGGAAGCAGGGCAGCAGATGGGGCAGGGAGGAAAAAGCAGACTAGCCAATGGGGCAGGGAGTAAGAAGCATAGCAGTTTTATGGGACCAGCAGCAAAGGGTGAGGAGTGGAGAGCAGAAAAGCAGACAGGCAAGTAGCACAGGGCAAGGAGTAGAAAGCAGAGCAAAAGACCTGGGTAAGACAGGGACTGGGGAGCAAGGACACCTGGGTTCCATTTGCCGACGTGGGGGAGGTGCACAGAGCCTTGTGGTTACAACAGGAGCCTGGATACCTGAGTTCTACTCTTTGCTGGGGTGGGGGTGTTACCTAGTGAGTAGAGCAGGCCAGGGCTGGCGTGCAGGACCCCAGGGTTCTCTGGCGGACAAGTGCTCTGTGGTTAGAGAGAGCCAGGTCCAGACTCCTGGGCTCTCTGCCAACTCCCTCTGGCATCCAAACCAGGTGAGTCCTGTGAAGCCCAACCAGGGAGGTGTTGGAGGGGGCGGGTTATGTCCTTACTGCCCCCCTACTGGATGGAATGGCACACCTCCATGTGTGCATGCAGGCCTGTGCTGTGTTAGCAAGGTGGGGACACCCCCCGCTCCCCCTCCTCATGCCTCCACCCCCCAGACTCACCTTCTTATTTTCCCTGTCCCCCAGCGAGTCATCCCGGACCTGATAATTGTGGAGGTTGATGAACTCCTTCATCTCATATGAGTCCCCCTTCCTTTTACAAATGATCATGGCTTTGTCCAGCAGAAATGCATACCTGCCAGGGAAGAGGCAGAGAGGCTCAAGCTACATCCACACAACAGACCCCTGCCAGATGCAGTTATACTGGTAAATCCAAGTTTATACCAGAAGTAACTAGGGTTAGCTTCACTCTGTGGGGAATACTTGCATTCACATTGCCAATAAAGACTCCTTATAAGAAGGTGTGAATAGATGTAACAGTTAGAGTATTGTTATTGTACACTCTTGCATATAACATGTACTTTTGCACACCAAAAAAAGCAACTGGAAATTGGAGTGAGCATCACACATGAGGAAATATGGTAAGAGCAGTTTCTATTGCTTAACAGCCACAAGCAAAAGTAAAGTCTATGCCTAACCCAAAAAGAGCAGAACAATGAGCTTCCTTGCTGCTGCTACTCAGTTCCTTACTACAGGGAAAGCTTTTTTCCCATAGTAAGTAACTGAGTAGCATTCTGTATTATATTCCAGGGTGTGTTGCATGCAAAGAAATAAAGTAAATTGTGCTGGTATAAGATATTTCAAGATACCTCTTGTATCTGTCCACTCTTCTTTAAATCTGAGCTGTTCAGGTTTCCCTTGCTTATTCTAGTATAGGCACAGATAGATATAACAGACCAGATCAGATAATGAGCAGCAAGTTTTCCCCATATACACACTCATTTTGAAATGGGTTTAAAATCCACAGCCTCAGTGCAGAAGGGGACCAAGTGTTACTGTTATTACACTTATAAGATTTTGTTATAACATTACATATAACAACAACAGCAACAATACCACCACCATCACCAATAGTAATAATAATAACAGCAGGAAAACAACACCATCACTGCCACCAATAATCTTCTTCTTCAGCAGTCCTTTGCAGTCGAGGATGATTGTCTTCCACCTGTTTTCATGGAAGATGCCTGTGTGTGACTTCTTTTATCATGGAGAAGCTACTGCACATCAGCTTCCACACAGCTCTTGACAGGACGAGACCTTGATCCAATGGCAAGGAGACCGAGACAACTGGGGATCTCGTTCCACTGCAGCCTTCATCCGCCATCACAGCTGTTGAGGTTCTGACATCTCCTTCCATCTGCTCTGTCACTGGGGACTTGTAGACCCATGACTGGTGGGGCGGGCAGGCTTATTACAGAGGCAAGTTGTACTTGCCATGTCAAAGGATGTGTGGGACTTTTCAGGAGGGAAACCATTGCCATCTGCTGTCCTCACCACATCCTCATGGTGCTGCCGCTGCTTGGTCTGCAACTGCTTATTCCTCACAGCTAATCTTCCCTGAAGGTCATTCCACTGTCCACCACCTGTGCACACACTGGGTAGCAGTACAGCTCTGTCCCACAGCACCAATAATAATACTAATACTACTAACATCAACAATAGCAAAAAAACCCAGCAAAACAACAAAAATAATAAAAATTGTAACACCACCAATAAACATTATTAGCAGCATCATTATTATTACTATTATCATTATTATTCACAAATGACAACAATGACAACAGGAAAAGCAAAACAACAAAACACCACCACCACCACTAATAATAATAACAGCAATCACAACAACAGCAAAACAGCAGCAATAATAACATTAATAACAACAACAACAAATGGTGTTTTCTCACATGTAACACATGCCTTCCCCCAAAACCTGGCTGCTAGAAACTGGGTGCATTATAATTACAGAAATATGGTAACAGAAGTTTCTGCTGCTTGAGTCCCTGACAAGAGAACAAAAGTGAAGCTGTCCATGGCCCTGGATACAGGCTCTGGACGTTCTCTGTTTCCTCCCTGGCAGAGGCTATCAAGGAAAGATCTCATGTTATTCATTCTGCCTTTCTAAAGCAAGGTGCACATTTTATTCTGGGGCACATTATAAATTAGATAATACAGCCATGATGGTGCAGATGAAGATGATGATAATTCTGAGTTCCTCCTGAAAGGTTTTGGTAAAGATCCACCTCTGCCTCTCCACCTATAGTGATCTGTGGGGGCAGAGCTAAGCACCAGGTAGATCTTGTACTGTATTTTGCACCCCAAAGCCCATTTGGAAAAGCTTGGGGTCACTGTCTTTGTTCTACGACGGGACACTAAGGCACAGAGGCCCTCACCTGTCAGTCTTAGAGCGCTTCTCTGAGCTGGTCACCTTCAACTCCCCGTCCATCTTCGGCCGCCCAAACTCAGCAAGGGACTCTGACTGGGGGGGGGAAAGAGCAGCAGTTCTTTTATGAGTTCAGCCTGGAAACAAGCCATAACACCATGTACTCCTCCACTGGGCTAAGGATAACAACATATGCTACTACCAGTCAATGGGTGAGTGACAATGCCAGGGGTACAGTGCTAGGACTTTGAACCCTGCTAATCATCCTGACATACCTCAGTGTATCTGCAGTAGTGGGGGCCACCAATCAAGCCCTGCCCCATCCCTGCTCTGACTCTTCCTCCTAGAGGCATACCTGGGAGCAGAAGCAGTGGGACTCAAACCTCTGGCCACATGGCCCCCCTGCCCACCTGCTGCCCATCCCTATGGCTCCCATGGGAGTAAGGATTCAAGCCCTAAATTTGGCAATGGAAGGGCTGAGCCAGCTCACCTGCTCCCTTCCTCTCTCCTCCGGGAGGCTACAAGTTCAAGCTCCCCTACCTCATCCTGGCTGACCCCTTTAATGAGTGCTACCCACAGCCACTGGCTATACCACAGAGCAGCCACATCTGATTTACACCACCCAGCTGGGAAAGGGAATCCCTAGGCCCCTGATGGATGTCCTGGCCACAGGTTCCATTTAAGGTGCAATACAAGGCACAAAAGTTAATCCATGTTATGTGGGCAATAACTTTATGGCTCATTTATAGAATTCTTCCACCTTAAATTGAGTTTCAGGTGTGGCTGGGCTGCTATTTAAGGAGTGAGAACTTGTTCATCACACTTTAAATGTAACATTCCAGAGGCCCGATATATAGAAGATGTAGTACTACTATTTTCCAATAGGGGAAGTCACACATACATACAGACACCTGTATGTAAAAATGTGAGAGCAAGTAATATGATTTAGATGGGGGAAAAGTACATTTTAGGGGTTTATTTTATATTATTAGTTCCTTAAAGAGAAAGAGCCAATAAAAAATGGGAAGAGCCACAATGACAATGAAACTCCTCTGCAAAATGAGGAATGAAATAGAGGGAATGAAGAAATTCAAAAGAAGTAAACTAGAAAAGAAAGAAAAGAAAGGAATGAAGGAATAAACTGATGGATCCAAAGGAAGCAGAGAAAGGATGAACAAGTGATGGAATCATGGCGCCAGAGGAGGGAATGAAAGGGACAGGCTGGACAAAAAGGAACGGATGGAAGAAAATGAGTTGGGAAGTGGGTGAGTCTAGGTGACAGCCCTGGAAGGAACCCACCAGTTTCTCAATGGAGAGCTGAAAGTTGGTGATCTGTTTGAGCGTCTCGTTGTCTCGTTTGATCTCATTAACACACTGTGCCAGGTCCTAATGAGGCAAAGAACCTATGGTCAGTGTTAGCTAGGACTGGAGAAGAGAATATTTCTGCCCTGGGGTTTCTCAAGGTAATTTCTGGCTATCTTATATATGACCAAGCCCAACACACTCCAGAAGCACAGATTCCACTGCTGACCTCTTTGGGTCCAAGCACTACAGTTTTCTACTTTCTAAAACCAGGGTGCGTGTCTTATGTGAGAACTGCTCTTCTGGCATGGTTCAGTACCTGCCAAGGTGCAGTGGCTTTAAACCCAGTTTATGAAAATGGGAGTCTCCTCCCTAGCTTGCTCCAGGGCCTTAAGGTTAAGGGCAAGCAAAACTGGGGGGCATACAAACCCCAAGCCTCCGGGCTTGGGCCTGCAAGTAGGATGCCCACCAAAGGTTTTGGAAATACCTGAAGCCCCAGGTGTAGGTGGAGGATGTTTGCTGGTAGTAGGGCCACTTATGGTTCCGAACTCTTGGATCTGGAATTAATTTTGGCTAATTTGGCCTCAGATACAAATTATATAAATAAATGTCTTATGTGAGAGGCATGTGGTATGCAGGGAAATATGGTATTGGCTTTTCCCAAGGGGCTGGAGACTTCTTCTTCCCACTAGCTCTAGTAGAAAGCCTCGCCGGTCCCTCAGCTCAAGTGGAAGTCCATCTTGGGCTCACCCCTACTTAACCATCTTTGGATGTGAGTGTCATAAAGAAAAATCATGAGATTACAGGTGAAAATCATGAGGGTTTCTGGAGACACAAAGCCCGGCTCACCCGTGTGGCATCCAATGCTAGCCTCAGATTTTCCTTCTCCATTGGCTCTGTGGTATGTTTCACAAGCTCCTACAGAGAGGAAGGACAAAAGAAATTCAACTGGCTACAAAACATTTCCATCCAGCCACATCTCTGTGGGTTCTCCTCCCTGCCTCCCTCTCTGCCCAAAACTGGATTTGACTAGGGAGTCCTGAACTGGGCCCTGGAAGTGTCAGGTGCTATATAAAGCAGAGAACTCAACGATCTACACCCCAGTGTGCTGATGCATCTCACTGGAGAACACCCCCAAGGTTCAACGGAAAAGGTGATCTGAATACAGCTGAGCAGGGCATTGGCAGTCGATCATGCCACTGCCAAAGTTGACGAGATGTTTGAGGATGACCATGGTTCTCTACAGGGAAACTGAGGCACAGAGAGAAGGTACCTGCCCAAGATTATCCAACAAGAAGGTGGTAAAACCAGGGATGGAACCCAGACCCCCTGCTCTGGCCACTGGACCTCACTCAGCTCCCAAAGTTGGGGATACAACCAGGTGTCCTCCCAGCCCACTCCTCCAACCAGTAGACACCACTATCCCGTGTCAGAGGTGGGAATAAAACTCAGGTGTCCAGGTTCTCAGCTCCTACTTGCTTCAACCATTCCCTACCCAGAATTAGGGGCAGACCCCAGGCTTCCAGGCTCCATCCCCCCTCCTCCAACCACAAGACGCTACTCCCATGCCAGAGCTGGGTATAGAACCAAGGGGTCCTGGCTTCCGCCCGCCCCCCCTTGTTTTAACCTTTTGTCTCCCAGAGTTGGGGAGAGGACCTGGGTGTCCTAGTTCCTAGTGGTTGCTCAAACCACTTGGTATCACTTCTCTTTCAAGGTCTAGGCTAGAACCCAGGAGTCCTGGTTCCCAGCACACCCTGTTCCATTCACTCCCTTCCCAGAGCTGGGGAGAAAACCCAGGCATCCTGCTCCTCGCTTCCCCTATACCTGCAGGAGGAGGTGGTACTTGAGTACCCGCTGCATGGGCACCATAAGCAGGTCACGCAGAGTGAACCGCCCGTTGTTGGCTCGCTGGGAACACTCCTGCAAGATAGGAAGTGGTGTTGCCTGGGACAGGAAGTGGCATTGCCAGGGAGAGAGGAAGTGGCATTGCTGAGGAGACCAGTGACTTGAGGTCTAGTTATAGGGTCCTGCAGGGGCCAGACCTACATGCTGGAACATATTCCCACTCCTGACACTCCAAGACCCCTCCTCTGAGGGCCCCTTCCACCATGAACTTTGGTGCCCCTGTGGCCCCTTGCACCATGACCTCTGATGATCCCATCCACATGAGCTTGTGGCCCCATCCACCATTCTCTGGTGCCCTCGTGGCCCATCCCCACCACATCCTCTGGCGACCTCATCCACATGACCTCATAGCCCCTCCTACAATGACCTCTGGTGACCCCCATGGCCTCACCCACCTTTCCCTCTGTGTGATGATCCTCATGACTTCATAGCCCCTCACACCATGTTCTGATGACCTCATGGCCCCTCCCACCATGGATAACTGGTGCCTCCTGAGTCTGGGGGGGGCACCAGATCACCGCTGGGGGTGGGTCCCCTGTGGCCAATCACCGACCGGTGGGGAGAGGGGAGCAGTGGCCAATCACCAAGTGCAGAAGCACCAGCAGTGAAACCGGAAGTACACTTCCAGGGGGTGCGGCTGGCACTTCCAGGGGGTACATGGCCAATCTCAACCCTAAGCATCGCCAATGCCGCCCATCATGCTTTCTGTTGACCTCAGCCCACTTAAGAGGCCCCATGAGGCTCCATACCCTGCAAATGGGGCATAGGGGACAGTGTGGGGGACTCTCACAGCACTATGTCCCCCAGCCGAAGCTGGGGGGGGAACAGGGCCGTAGGAGGTGGAGGCAGGAGTCAGCAGCTTTGCCAGGATGGGGCTACAATGGCAGGGCAACATGGGTCAGACCTCCAACTTCATCCTCACGTCCACGCTGGCATTGGCAACTGCATCCAGCCACCGGCTGGCTGCCTCCACCTGGCTGCAGTATCTGCCATACAGAAGGAACCTGGGGGCAAGAAGGGGCTGCTGTGAGCAGGAGGCTAGAGAGGACCCCCAGCTGGGTCATCCTCAATGATGTCACCGTCACAGGGGCCCCCCCAACCTTGGTGTCCTCCACAGGAGACTTTCCCTTGGAGCCCTAGGTACACACAGCTAGAGCACTAGATGGGGAATGTAAAAAGAAAGGAGGGGAAACAGAAGGAGGGACGGGAAAGAAAATAACACGGTGGAAGGCTGAGGAAAGGAGAAGGCTGAGGTAGCCAATTAAAGCCCTGCCAAGTGCTGAGTTCAGGACACTCCAGGCCAGGATGATGACATCCTCCCTGATGCACAGAGGCCCAAGGCTGGGGGACACCCGTTGGTTGACATAGAAGAAGCCCTGGGGTGGGCTGGGAGTTTCAGCAGGCCCCTCTGCCTGATCACACAGAAGTGGGGAAAGGTGATTGAGAGCTGGAGGCATCTCCTGCTCTTCCCTGGGTGAGTTATCCAGGGAATCAGGGTTTTCTGTGTCCACCCCTCCATCTCTTCCACCCCAGACCTGGTACCTGTCCACCTAGTGTGCAAAGCCTCACCTTTCCTTGTACTTGATGAAGACCTGGTAGAGGTTCTGGCCATTATTGAAGGACAAGGCACTTCGTAGATCGGCCAGGAAGTACTGATGCACATGCAGGAGCTCCTAAGAGGAGGGGAAAGGTAGGGGTGGGGTCAGTGGTGCCTCCTGGGCCACAACTACCTTAGGCCCCAACACCAGCAGCACCCGAGCCATAGACGGTCATCACCCACAGGCCTCAACCATCCACTGGAATCACACAAGGGTTAAACTTAAGCCTAGACCACAAGGCTGATGCATATATGGATTTTCAGCATCTCATCTCATCAGCTGCCTCCTAATTACTGTATTTTCTAGTGTACATGACACACGTTTCCCCCACAAAATCAACCCCTCAAAATTGGAGTGTGTTCTTTAAGTGGGGGAAGAATGATTTTCTGCCTGGACTAGAAGCTGTCCACTTTGATTTCTGTTGTGGTACTACTCTTCAAGAAGCTGAAGGAGTCAATTAGTTTCATGGCTCATTGTTTTTCACTCCAGAGTTATTAACAAACATCTCTCCTTTCTGATGGTCTTGATGGTCCTAATGAACCTAACCTTTCTTAGGGAAATGTTTACTCACTGCTCCTGTTCTCTCTCCTCCTATTTCACAGCCTCCTTTTTGGCTCTTTTCCAAATCCTAGCTCTTCCCATGGAGACCAGGCTTCAGCAGCAGCTAGGGTTTCAGCTTTAGTTAAGCGGGAAATAGGGTGATGAACTAAAGATGAGGCTCTGTCCCTGCTCTATGCAGCCACACCTCTAGAAAAATCTTTTTTTCCTTCGTTCTGTCTCAGAAACAACATGCATATTATATTCTGTGGCATGCTGTATATGTGAAAATGCAGTATTGATCTAGTACTCATGAGCCCTGCAGCCCAGTGGGCCAGGCTCCAAGCCAAAACATCTCTCCATCCCATTCTTCTCTGATGGATCTTCCCACCCAAAGCCCCAAGGCCCATTCCCCTGATGGGGAGAGGTCCTTTGGGGAAATGGACTAGATGCTCGGTGAGGTCTGAAATCTACTACAGCTTTCTCTGGCACCATTAACATGAAGTTCTCTGCCCATTGGGGCCTTCTTGTTTCTGGCTTGAGGCTCCACAGCTCATATCCTTCTGCTGCAGAGGACAGGACCCCCTCACGTGAGCCAGAGAAGTATTCCTGGCTCACTGTGAGCAGCATAGGACGTATTACATGTGGCTGGATGTTTCTAGTTCCATCCTCCACCCCAGTGGGGCATGACCAACTGAGATCTTAATGCTATGTGCCATACCCACACCTTGATCTGGCACTAGATTATCACATGGGTTCCTCCAGTAACAAGGAAATCAAGTCGTAGGGAGAAGTGACGTGCTCAGGCAGATGGCAAACAAAAGACGGAGGAATCCAGGCATCCTGCCTCTTAACCCCATTTTGCTAACCACAACACAGCCAGAAATAAGAGCCAGAAGTTAGGCGACACAGCCTTCCTTGTTCTAACTCCTAAGTCCTGCTTCCTTTCAGAGCCAGAAATGCAACCCAGGTGTCCCAATTCTCAGCCTCCTGCTCTAACTTCTACCTTCCAAGAAGCATGGAATTGAACCCATGAGTTCAAATTCATCCCTATACCCTCCCCAAAGGCATCTCTGAACCACTGGAAAGGAGACAGGGAGACTTAGCCTTGCCAGTGACATCTGACCCCTCCTCTGCTCCCAGTTTGAACCCCCTGCCCTGGCCATCTGGGGCTACCCTGCCAAACATGCCAGCTGCCCAGGGCACATGTGGCATGCATGTCACAGGGTCTCCATCCCTTACATCAGCACTGACACAGGTCAGAGGATGATCTTTTGCCTGGATGTCTCCAGGCTGAGCTCATGGCAAGCCAGGAAGGGAAGGGAAAGAGGGGGACAGCATTGTACCTCGATGTTAATGAAGATGTTCTCAATGTCCTGCGGCTTCAGAAACCGCTGCAGGGGCTTCTTAAAGTGCTGGACACATGGATGGACGTACAGATGGACACACACAGATAGACACACAGATGGGGTTATAGCCAGAGTCAAACCATTCGGTTCTAGCCTCAGCCTAACCCTAACCCCTGCTGGATGGACATTCACTGGATGGTAGGAACAAGGATTTAAAGGGGCCAGCTTTCAACAAGGGAAAAAGAGGTCATAAACGATGCTCCCAATTCTTCGCCCCTTACCCCCTCTGAAACTAACCCTTTGTAGCCCAAAGCCCCAGCTGCTATCTCTGCCTCACGGCACAAGAGGCCAGGATCATAAGGGCTACTTGTCACACCTGGTAGATGGATTCTAGTGTGTCCGTGTACTTCTCCTCTGTCTGCCGGATTTCCTGCAGGCAGCAGTTCCTTTTGTCCAGCTCAGTCATCTTTTGCTGTGGGAGGATCCAGAGCCAGTTACTGATACACAGTAATCTGAACCCCACCCCCAACTCTACCCAGGCTCCTAACCTGAATACTAACCCAATCCATGCCCCCAATCCCAATCGTACCCATACTCGTACCTCTAACCCTACCCATTGCCCCTAACCCTAACCCTACCCAAACCCATACCTCTAACCTAACCCTACCCATGCCCCTACCCTAATGCTAACTCTATTCATACCCATATTTCTAACCCTACCCATAAACCGTAACCCTAATGATACTCATACCTCTAATCCCACCCCTCCCTTTACCATGACCCAGACTCCCAACACTAATCATAGTTCTCTCCCTTGCCATAAATCTACCTATACCTCTACCCCTAAACATACCCATAACCCAAACATTGACCTTACCCATGACACTCAGCCCTACCTCTAACCCTGCTCTTACCTCTAGCCTTACCCCTATCCATTTCCCTAACCCTACCACTATCCTTACCCATCCCATATCCATAATCCTTTCCATACTACTCACCCTAACCCTAACCATACTCTAACCCTAAAATTACCTATTCTCCTAACCTTAACCCTACCCATAACCCTACCTGCCCTGGCTCCTATTCTAACTGGAGACTCAAACACCCTCCCCAAATCCAGGCCTCCCAAACTACTAACCAGGAGCCACCCCCCCAGCTGCATGGAAACAGAACCCAGGAGTTCAGAGTCCCCAGTCCCTCTTCTCTAGTAACCAGTCCCCCACAGTGCTGGGGACAGACATCCCAGGAGTTCTGAATTCCAATCTCCACCTCTCTAGTCACTTGGTCCCATCATACATGCTAGGGGCAGAACACAGGAGTCTGGACTTCCAGGTGCTCTGTCCTGACCACCAGACCTCTTCCCCATTACCAAGCTGGAAAAAGAGTGCAGGTGTCCTGACTCCCAGCCCCTTGGCTCTGACCATTCATGCTCCTCTCCTTGAGACTGAAACCTTAGGGAGTCCTGACTTCCAGCTCCCATGGGCTAGAACATCTTCAAGCAATGAGGGTGAACTCACAGGCACTGGGGATGGCTCTGATCTCATCAGATCTTCATAGATCTCATCACCTTCAGCCTCTTCATTCTCCACACAGTCATATAGGTCCTCATCATCCTCCACTGTGTCACTGGAGGGAGGACAATAGGACATCAGGAACTACACGGACCCAGGCTGACATCAGGACCCCATTGTGCTGGGTGATGTAAGGGCCCCAACAGAGATTGGGGAACTCCAGTGCCAAGTAACGGTCACTGCACAGAAGTGTCTGTGTTCCTCCTATAGACTACAGTAGACCTTATGCTACTGTAACAACAGGAAAGTAAAGAGTTACTGATAGTTGCTTGACAATGGTTGGCCAAGAGAAGAACAGGAGAAGGAAATACATAGAAGAGAAAATGTCACAAAAAGGTGAAGGTGAACCATTTAAGAGAATTCTAAGATGGGTGGATCTAGGGTTTTGAAAAAGGGGGTGCAGATGGTGTGGTGCATCATCTCATAGAGCCCAACACACATTTTCTTCCAGTAAAAAAGGAACTAAAAGCTTCATTAATAAGTCAGGGCCTAGAGCTATAGCATTAAATTTAAGACTGAAGCAAAAAAACCCACCAGCTTTACTGGAATCTGCTATATTAGATATTCTGCTATATCATCTACTATATACAACAATTTAGACAAACATAATCCCAAAATGTTGTCTCATTCTTCCTAGCATCATTACAGTTAAACGTACAGCTCTTTTTCAGATTCATAAAAGAAAATCAAGTCTTCCTGAGTATTTGCACAGCACCTCCAGTATCTCATGCAAATGGATTTCCACCCTTGAGCTAATGTTCCCCTGAGTTAATATTTTCACACCTGGGTTCATGCTTCTAGCTAGAGATAAAAAGCAGTCTGAAGGGCTGTCAAATCGAACTGACATGACCAGAAGCAGCAAACAGACCACAGCATTGGAGAAGGAAGGATACCTAGAGAACTGGAAGCATTTAAAGACCACTTCAAAGGAAAGAGAGGTATTAACACCTTTGGAATGAAGAATTTAAAATCAATCAAGCAAATTCTAGTGAGCCATGAAGTCAATTGACTCCCTTGCTGCTGCCCCAATAGAAGTGATGCTATCATTGCTAGGCAATTAGCTTTAAAATTTGGATGGACCAGGTACAAGTGTGCCCCACTGGATCTACCCCTGAACACACAACATATTTTTCTCCAGGGAAAAAGAAACTAGCCACTTTACTGATATAATAGGGGCTGGTGCTGCATTATTCAGTTCAAGAGCAAAGTAAAAACAAATATATCTATTGGAGCATATGCTGATTAGCTAAATTCTAGGTAAAGTTTAACAAAGCTCATGTAGGTTTCTAGCTGAAATACAGGACCTTCATCTAACCCAGGAGGTGCACAGCCCCACCAGGGGAGATGCCTTGTTGGATCTGGTGCTGGCCATGGGCGACGACCTGGTGAGGGGGTTGCAGGTGCTCAACCACCTGGGTGACAGCGATCATCGCCTGCTGGGATTCACCATCCAGCGCAAGGTGGCAAATGCCCGCAGCAAGGCAGCAGCCCTGGACTTCAGGAGGGCAGACTTCAATGAGCTAAGGAGAATAGTTGGGGAAGTACTGAGGTCCCGGAGGGGAGGGGAGCCAGGTGTCCAAGAAGAGTGGTCGCTCATTAAGGAGATGATCCTCCAAGCCCAAAGGGAGGTAATCCCAACACGGATCAAAGGGAGCAAGAGGGCGCAAAAGCCCCCCTGGCTCACCAAAAGCATCTGGGAATGTCTCCTAGCTAAAAGGGAGGCGTACACCCAATGGCAGGGAGGGGCCATCACCAGGGAGGACTGTACTGCAGTTGCTCAGGGATGCAGGGGGGCAGTCAGGGAGGCCAAGGTGGAGATGAGACTGGGACTAGCTTCCCGGATCAAGGACAACAAGAAGTCCTTTCTTAAATATACAGGGGGCAAAAAGAAGGTACCGGGTAACGTGGGGCCCCTACAAGACACACTAGGAAATCTGGTCGTCACACCAGATGACAAAGCTAACCTACAACTTCTTTGCCTCCATTTTTCTGAGCAGGGACTGGGTCACTCCCCCCACCGGGACCCCCATAGGACTCAGAGGAGGTGCACCTAGGCTAAGGGTCAGTGAGAATCTAATCAGAGAATTTCTGGAGGGACTGGATGTATTCAAATCAGCTGGTCCGGACGATCTCCACCCCAGAGTGCTGAGGGAATCAGCTGAGGTCATTGTGGGACCCCTGGCACAGCTCTACGAGCACTCGTGGTGCTCTGGTGTGGGGCCAGAGGACTGGAAGAGGGCCAACGTGGTTCCCATCTTCAAAAAAGGGAGGAAGGAGGACCCGGGGAACTATAAGCCAGTTGGTCTTATCTTGATCCTGGGTAAGTTTTTTGAGAGAATCATCCTGGCACATGTCCACGAGGGGCCAGCAGGGGAGATTATGCTTAGGGTCAACGAATACAGGTCCTGTCAGACCAACCTGATGGCCTTCTATGACCAGGTCACCAAATCCTTAGATGCAGGGGTAGCAGTGAACAGAGTCTTTCTGGACTTTAGAAAGGCCTTTAACACGGTCTCTCACCCCGTTCTCATTTAAAAACTAGGGGACTGTGGCATCGACACCCACACAGTCAATTGGGTCACTAACTGGCTGGAGGACCACACCCAGAGAGTGGTGGTGGACGGGTCATATTCGACTTGGAGGGATGTGGGCAGTGGGGTTCCACAGGGCTTGGTCCTCGGGCCCGCACTGTTCAACATCTTCATCGGTGACTTGGACGAGGGGGTTAAAAGCACCTTGTTCAAATTCACAGATGACACTAAGATGTGGGGGGATGTGGGCATGCTAGTAGGGAGGAATAGGCTACAATCAGACCTAGACAGGTTACGGGGTGGGCAGACAAGAACAGGATGGGTTTCAACACTGACAAGTGCAAGGTGCTGCACCTGGGGAGGAAGAACCAGCACCGTACCTACAGGCTGGGGAATTCTCGTCAGTGCAGAGGCAGAAAAGGATCTTGGAGTCATCATTGATGCCAAAATGAACATGGGCCGGCAGTGTGGGGATGCAGTCAGGAAGGCAAACCGCACCTTGTCATGCATCCACAGATGCATCTCGAGCAGGTCCAGGGAGGTGATAATCCCCCTCTGTGTGACACTGGTCAGGTCGCAGCTGGAGTACTGCATCCAGTTCTGGGCACCGCACTTCAGGAGGGATGTGGACAACATGGAGAGGGTCCAGAGGAGGGCCACCCGCATGATCAGGGGGCAGCAGGGCAGACCCTACGAGGAGGCTACAGGACCTGAACCTGTTCAGCCTCCAGAAGAGAAGGCTGAGGGGGGATCTAGTGGCCTGTTACAAACTAGCCAGGGGGCACCAGCAGGCACTGGGGGAGTCCCTGTTCCCCCGAGCACCGCCAGGAGTGACCAGAAATAACGGTCACAAGCTGACAGAGGGTAGATTCAGGCTAGACTTCAAGAGGCGCTACTTCACTGTCAGAGCGGCTAGGATCTGGAATGAACTTCCAAGAGAAGTGGTGCAGGCTCCTACCCTGGGGGTCTTTAAGACAAGGCTAGACAATCACCTTGCTGGGGTCATTTGACCCCAGCACTCTTTCCTGCCATGGCAGGGGGTAGGACTTGATGATCTGCTCAGGTCCCTTCCGACCCAACCAACTATGAAACTATGAAACTGCAACAAACAAAGAAAAAATATCAAATGATATTCATAGAATCCTAGAGAAGTGGGGCTGGAAAGGCACTCCAGAGGTCGTATCAGGTCCAACCCCCTGCCTGAGACAGGATCAGCTCTATCCAAACCACCCCAGATGAATCCATCATTTGTAAAATGACCATCGGCCTTAACAACACAAGACACCACACCCAACCCTGCTACAGGAAAGCAGTGGGACCACAGCAGCCAACATCCTTTTGCTGTAAAATGGTGTTAAGATATGCTCGAGACATCCCATATAGAAGCCATGTCCCCTACTGTGGAGGAAGGCAACACGTTCCTGCCCCCCACCCCTACCCCCACTGTCCATACCAGTCTGACCATGGGGTGATATTCCTTCCTGACCTCAAATGTGGTGGCCAATCTGACCCTGAGTGGAGGGGCCAGACCCTCTAACCAGGAGCCTCCAGACTTGAGTCTCAGCAGGAGTATTGTCACAACCCAATCACCATGCCCAGCCTTTGCTGCAGCCAACACCCAATGCCTCTTTAGAAAGCTAGAAACACCTTGGCACCTGTAGCAGAAAGTGTGAGGGTGGAATTCCCTCCCAACCCCATGTGGCAAACAGCAAAACTCAGAAGGCTGAGAAATCCCTGTAACAGAACACAGGTATTGCTACACATAAATCAGTGACTGCCCAATGTCTTCTTGAACATCTCCAGTGATGGAGAGTCCACAACTTTCCCAGGAAGATTTAGTTATTCTTATGTTGGGAGTATTTCCTTTTTCGGTGGGACTGTAGCAGAAAGCCCCCTTTATACATTTCCCTTCTGGACATTGATATAACAGAAGCCCCTTCACCGAATGGATCCAGACCATGCCATGACAAGAAATGCAAAACTTGCCAACACATCTCCACCACCCCCACAATTACGACAACCCACAACAGAATCATCAGCATTCCTCATCTTACAGCTGCACCTCCAGAAATGTCATACATCTCATCCAATGCACCAAATGCCCTGATGGAAAATACGTAGGAGAAGCCAAACAACAACTGCGCACCAGAATGAATGCACACTGAAAATCTATCCAAGACAAGAATACCCAATTACCTGTGGGGGCACATTTCTCACAAGAAAACCACTCTTTCTCCAATCTCTCAGTCCTGATCCTCAAAGGGAACTTACAAAACACTTCTCAAGACGAGCCTATGAACTCCATTTAATCAAGCTCCTAGATACAAAAAATTATGGACTAAATACAGACATTGGATTTATGACACATTACAACCTGCCTGACAGCTGACTCCCCAGGTACCTCTCCACTATTTAACTACTACATTCATCCCCCTTTTCTCTCCCCCGCCACCTCAGCCTGTCTCTCACCCATTGACTCCTCAATTTACATCTTCACTGACCGTCTGTCTTGTATGCAGACCAGACCAGCCTCTGGCTTCTTTACTATTCATTCCATCCAGAAACAGCACACACCAACTGCAGAGGCTTCCTCAGCCTGATGAAGGGTTTTTAAACCCAAAAGCTTGTCATATATCGACAGAAAAAAAAATTGTTTCCAACTATTTAAGTTGGTCTAATAAAAGATGATTCACCCAAAGAACCTTGTCTGCCTGGTGATCAGTGGGTAATTAAATGACAATAACCTAGCCAAAGGAACTTACCATTACAAAACTCTACTCCACCATTTTAGGCTAATCAAGCTAAGGAACTGATTCCTGGGACTGAGCACCCACCCTATTGACTATTCCTGCAACCCTTAACAATACCATTGTTAATTAATCAAAATCACAAACTAACTCCCAAAACTACACCATTGAGCAAAACCTCCAGTGACTGTGACTAACAGCTGTCATGCACTACTCAAGACCTATGTGGGACAGCGACCTCCAGATTAGGCAGCCAAAATGTTGCTGGGAGATCACACAAGTATGCCAGAAAGGGATAAAAGGCAGTTAAGTGTGACCCTCAGTGGCACCCTCTCATCCAGCACCTGACCTACAGAGACTGAAGGGCAAGCAGGCAACCCCCTTCTGAAGAAGACATCGCCTTGAAGGAAGCTGACTGTCGACAGCAGATTCCAGGGCCTCGGATGGGTAGATATACTGACACCAGTGCTCTCACAATCACTACAGCAGCTACGATACACTATACTACATGGGTTTAAATGACATGGGTTTGAATGAGTGAGTGCATGTGTGTGTGTGCGCGATAAGGTGTCCAGTACCACTCATAACTCAAAGTTTGCATTTAGGACTTCATTGGTAACTTCACATCCTGTCCAATAAACTAGAATTTATGATGATCCCGAGAGTCGGTCCTTTTCAGCCAACAAAACAGGCTCTTTGAACCTTTCTTGATTCTTAGAATCCATTTGAGGGTGAACACTCCTCAACTGGACAATTGACATTGACTCCGGGGGTTAACTGAGTCACAGTGAGGCAGAGGGGATGCTCAGCAGAGCTGAGAGCAGACCACAGGACTCCTGAGATTGGAGCACAGAAGGCAGGCACTTACTCGATCTGATCTGACAGGCCACTGTACACATCGTCATCCGTGACGCTGTCTTCGGTGGGGAAAGGCCTGAGGGGAGATGGAGATAAAGAGGTTATAACCATGGCAAGACAAGGTGGCAGCCAACATGGCTGCACCTGCCCTTTGCTTATCTCTTTTCAGGACAGCTTCATTTCTCTGGCCTTTCCCCCACATCGCACCAAAGTCAGTCTGCCTGCACACCCACCTTTGGCCCCCTAGGGCCAATCAACCAGAAGAGGCTGCTAATGAAGGTAAAGAAAATCTTGGATGGCCAACCAAGATTGCCACCATGGCCAACCATGGTTGTGAGCAACCAAGATGGCTGCCATGACCAGCTACGGCAGCCACCAATGCATCCTGTGACCACAAAGGCCCCATGGCACAATTGTCTCTAATGGAAGGGATGAGGGAGAGCTTGAGTCTAGGAATGACCACCATACTTTCTCATATACAACATGCCTCCCAAATAAGACCTGCCCCTTGGTTTTGGAATGCAAAACATAGAGAGGAAGAAAGATTATTTTGTTCCTCACCCTCAGCTAGTTCACATGCTGCTTCAGGGCAAAAACCTACAGAGTTAACCCTTTCATAGCCACTGCCAAATTGGCAGCAGCTTTTGGTCCCTGCTAGTTGCTAGTCCAAAGGGAAGCAGAGGCCATTACAGTGCAATGTCTCCCTGCTTCTATCCCTCTGCACTTTTATTGCAGTGAGAAAAGCAGCTTCCTCATGAAGAATTCAGCTTCCTCACTTAAAACATACACCCCGATTTTGGAGTGCTGATTTTCAGGGGAAAATATGTGCATAGTAAGTATAAATATGGTAACCCAAAGTCAGAGTAATACAGAGCTCTGAGTTTTAGGTTCAAGGGTTCTAGCCTGCTCTTTGATAGATTGTGAGGTCTCAGAGAGGCAAAGCCCTGTCAAGAAGCAGGTATTATCCACCAACCACCTCTATGAGAGAAGGGAATGACACTCATAGCCACAATATTGTCCCCCTTCTTAGCCCCTCAGGTTCCCTGCTATAGAGTCGTCAAGACCCAACATTTCCCCACATACTCACATGATCCCTTTGCTCTGGGCAATCTGTGTCCATGACAGAGTTGACAGTGTCCCAATGACCTGTGAAAGGAGAGGTTGGGGTAGAACACATCACAGGAGGGACATTATTTGCCTATTCACAGAGGTAAAGTTCTGGCCTATTTCTGGACATTTCAGAGAGTGAAACAAAAAAACAGATGAAGAAAAGAAGCTCTGTCCTGCAGAACACCTGAAAGCAATAATTATTATTATTTAATATCTGGTAGTGTTAGTACTATATTTCTTTGCATACAACACACCCCAAAATATTCAGCACACTTTGTTTTTTCAAGGTTGAATGAAAAAAAAAAGAGATCCAGTAGCAAATAACTGAGTAGCAGCAGTAAGGGAGTCCAGCCCGCTTACTGTTCTTCCTAGGGAGTGCCACAGGTTTTACTCTTGCTTTTGGCCAGTAAGTGGTAGAAACTGCTCTTACTGTGTTTCTCACATATAATGCACATTTGCGGTTCCAATAGCTGGTTCCTTGGGAAAAAGGTGTGTGTTGCATTTAAGAAAAGATGATAAATAACCATCATCATCAACATGGTGATGACTGATGAAGATTATAATAATAGTGGATGATGACAATGATAACAGTAATATTATAGTGATTGATTGTGATTATAGTGAGGATTATATCATAATATTATAATGATAATTTAATATTTAATAATGACAATGACAGTCACTATAATAACAATAATAATGTTTATTGTGATTGATTATGCTAATGATAGTGATGATGATTATATAATACAACTACTAATGATGGTGACTGATTATGATGATGGTGGTGGTGATTGATGATGCTGATGGTGATGATAATTGCGCCCTCATTATTCCTGGGAAGTCAGAGGGACCTGAAAGAGTCTTCAGATCCAATGCAATGTCCCTGTCCTACAACATAAAAATGAAATCCCACAGACACCATGAAACAATCATGGGCATAGGCGACACATGTGTGCCCTCTGACAGGGCTCCCACCAATGCCAACAGTGGCACCTGTGGGAGATCACCATCTCTACCTCTGCCACCAACACCAGCACCGGCGCCTGAGGGAGCTCGCCAGTGCTGGCCCCACCACCGACTCTGGCGCCTTCAGGAGCTCACCAGCTCTGCTCCCACCACAGACACCTGTGAGACCTCACCAGCTCCAGCCCCACCACTGATGCCAGTGGTGGTACCTGCAGGTGCACACCCAGACTCAGGAGGCACCAGTCACCCATGATCACGGGAATCCCCCCAAACCAATGAAATACCATGACAGCCTTTCAGCTCCCAGGCAGGGCTCCCCTCCCAGAGCTGTTTGAGGACCAAGGGAAGGGAGTGAATTTAATTGGTGAGGTTGGTTGTCACACCATGATCTATTCCAATGAGCTTTGTAGGCACACAAGATGGCAGGCCAAGATGGCTGCCTCAGGGCCATTGCACCTGCCAGTTCTGACTGGGGCTAACAGCATCTGGCCTTTTTGTTTTCCAACTACCTCTCTCGAGATCTGGGGCATGGGGAGAGGCAAAAAGGGACAAAAGACAATTTCTTCAGGGCTCTATCTGGGCATCAGGGCCCAGCGCTTCTGAGGCTCTTTCAGGCAGGAAGCGCAGAACTCTCCCACTTCCTCCTGATCTCACTCAGCCCCAGCCGAGAACACGTGGGCGAAACCTCTTCCCCTTCCTCCACAAAGTGACGTAATGACAGGCAGTTCCCGGAAGCAATGGGGAGACTCAAACAGAGACACGCAAGAGGAGATGGAGGGACTGATATACTGGAAGCAGGCATGATGCCGCATATTAATTGGGGGCGGAAAGAATCAGAGACCTGGAAAAATCTCTCTTCTTTGCCCTGTTCTATGACTGGAAGGGATGTATGCGTGTGAGAGAGATGGGTAATACAATACCTTCTTGAATATAACACATCCTCAAATATAATATGCACCTTGTTTTTAAAAGGCATTATGAAGAAAATTAGTTTGCCTCCCCAGAGTGATAGCTGAAGAAAGAAGAGACAGAGCCTTATCTTCAACTGACTCACCCTCCCTTTCCTGCTTAACTTAAACCCTAGCTGCTGATGAAGTCTTGTTCCCATTGGTGGATCTCTGATCTTGAAAAGAACTAAAGAGCTGTGAAACAGGAAAAGAGACCAGAGGCCATAACAGAGGGAAACATTCCCCATAGTAAGGTTAGCCACATTCGCTTCGTCTGCCTGAAGAAGGATGTTTGTACCCAAAAACTTGCAAAGAAAAATTTTTCCAACTGTTTTAGTTGGTCTAATAAAGAATATCAGATTTACCCCCAGAAATTTGTCTGTCTATGTCCTTAGACCAACATGGCTACAGCCAACACCCTTCGCTTCATTTGTGGTGCATCAAGACCATTAAAAGGGAGAGATGGTATTTAACACCTGTGGAGTGAAGAACAATGGGCCATGAACTCAATGATTATGCTTATTTTTTATATGCTGGAGGCTCCTGTTAGTTTAAGAAGAAAGACTGCAGCCTGAGAGGCCAGACAAGGGCAAAGGGACATCATTCTCCCCTTGTACTCGGCCTTAGTGAGGCCACAGCTGGAGTATTGCATTCTGTTTTGGGCTCCACAATTCAAAAAGGATGTGGAGAAGCTTGAGAGAGTCCAGAAAAGAGCCACACGCATGATCAGAGATCAAGAAAACAGACCTTATGACGGCAGGCTGAGAGCCACGGGGCTCTTTAGCCTGGAAAAGCGCAGGCTCAGGGGTGATCTGATGGCCACCAATAAGTTTATCAGGGGTGTTCTCCCAGGATCTGGGGGAATGACTGTTCACCAGAGCCCCTCACGGATGACAAGATCAAAAGGTTATAAACTCCAGCAAGACCATTTCAGGCTGGACATAAGGAAGAATATCTTTACTGTCCAAGCCCCCAATGTCTGGAATAGCCTGCCATCGGAGGAAGTTCAAACACCTACATTGACCGTCTTCAAGAGAAATTTGGATGCTTATCTTGCTGGGATCCTATGACCCCAGCTGACTTCCTGCCCCTGGGGCAGAAGGCTGGACTCAATGATCCTCCGGGGTCCCTTCCAGCCCAAATATCTATGAAATCTATGAAATCTATGAAAATAGGCCTCATGACTCAATGAGAATAACAGAAAGACTCCAGTGTTTGGGCTAACAGGAAAAACAATCAGTCCCTTCCAGCCCTAATGTCTATGAAATCTATGAAAGGCCTGCTGCCAAGACAGGGGAGAGGCCCATCTGGTTAAAGGGTTGCACCTGCTGCTAGTCAGGAGATCTCTGCCTAAGGGAACAGGCAGCTGAGACTAGTGACTGCCATTGTTTACCATAGGCCTAGCAGCCCACAATAAGCAATTCAAGGAGGCTGCTAGGGCAGCAGTTCCAAGTCACCATTGCAATCATTCATTAGGCACTGAAGAGGAAACACCTGCGGATGGTTAGGGAGCTACCTGATCAGAAGCGGGGTCAGGTTTGGAGCATATAAACCAAGGGTCTGAGCTGGCCAGGCAGTCCAGCCTTGCAAGTCACTGGATGAAGAGCTCCAGGCCAGGGAGACTGCAAGGGGATGCCAGGCTGACTTTATTGCTGCTCAAAGGACCACCAGCTGGATACTGGTGTCTTACAGAGGAACACAGCCTCAAGTAAGGGGAAGCCTTGCTGCAGACACTGAGCTACTGGTATCATTTGCTACACCTAGAGCATGTTAAGTTTATGTTACAACCAGTGTACTCATTCCCATTGTTACAGTTTACAACTGGTGGTTTGGGTGGGACTGTGAGGGGTGGTCTTGGAGGTCCCATTTGTGCCCAAAAGGCACATGATTGCTTTGAGACTGGCCAAGGGTCAGGCTCAAGGCACTGATTGGGCTTGAGGGCCCAGAGCCCTTGCAAGATGAAGGCAGGGGCCAGGAAGCCCAGCATTGCTTTGGAGGGATAAGAATAGGGCCAGGGTCCCAAAGCTTGTGAGGGACAGAGACACTTCTTAAGGGAGAGGCAAGGGTCAGGGACCTGTAGCCTATAAGGGGTGATCTCTGCAGGCCAGAGACCCTGAGTGAGAGGGGTGGAGCCTCCAAGAGACTGTGTTGACAGAGATGCCTGTAAGAAGTGAAGTGAGAGTCAAGAATCCATAGCCCATGAGGGGCAAACTCTGGGGCCAGGGACCTAGAGTGAGGGGCAACAGGCAGGGAATCCAAGAGCCTGGACTGACAGAGCTGGTACCTAAAAGCCAGGTCCAGTACAGTGGGCCCATGCTAGAAGGCCCAGCTAGAGAAAAGGAGTGGAGGCTGAGAAGGCCAAGGCCCCAACAAAGAGAACGATGGTTCAGTGACACCCCAGGCACAGGTGTGGTGTAAGGGGCGGTTGGAGCCACGTAATTAGCTCCACATGCCAAGCATGGAGACATCTGAGCTCAGGAGCCCAGAATCAGGCTTGGGAAGCCCTGAGGCAGCCTCCCTTTTGTTAAAAAATAACAACATCAAGGCATGGCAGACAAGGGAAGGGGAGATTGCCCAACCAGTTTGGCAAGGGCTGAGAGGGCTCCAGGGGCATCGTGGCCACCCTGGCACAGAACACATTTCACCCATTCATGGGCCATTGACCCTCTTGCCTGCCTAAAGAGGAATACCAGAGCTGCTGCACTATGGGGCAGGGATCAAATCAGAGGGCTTTTATCTCAGTCCAAAAAACAGTATCTCCACTTAATACATGCCCTTGGATTTGGGGTGAAAGATGCTTGTGGTATATGGGAAAATACAGCATCAAAAGATAGACTTGGCTATCAGGACCCAATCAGATTCATGGAAAAGTAGGGAGAGGCAACATCTACACCAACCTCCTTCTCCAGGACCTGACAAAACTATCTCCATTAAGTGTCTGTGAAACAGCCTCTTGAAAACATCCTTGGATAGAGATTTTCCCCCTCTCCAGGTGCCTGGGTCCAGGTTAAACCCCCTTCATAAAGAGAAAGTCATCATCTCCATCCAACTGCTCCTTGTCCCATTCCTCATGGAGAAAAATCTATTTCTACCTTCCATATACTGTATTGTCCTTCATACCACACACCACCAAATACAAGCTGCACTTTGTTTTGGGGAAGGCACTTTGCTTGGAAAAGGGGGTTGCAGATGGAGTGATACATTATTGCATATGACTGGGCTGTGCCAATGCTTCTGCAGGGACTCAAACCCAGACAGTCTTGGCCAGAGGGTCTTGCCCTCCCTACCCCCACCCCCAGGGTCTGACACCATATTTAGGGTCAGGAAGCAATTTTACACCATGGTCAGATTGGTATGGGCTGGAGGGGTTTTGCCTTCCTCTGTAGCAGGGGCCATGGCCTCTCCTTGGGATCTCAAGAATATATTAAGGACCTTTTATAGAAGCAGGACGTTGGGCACTGTGGTTCTCTGATTTCCCTGTGGCAGATTCAGGTGTGATGTTTGGTGGTGAGTCAGGGTTGATCATAGTTTTATGAAGAGGTCAGATGGTGGATTTGTGTAGGATGGTGTGGATAGGGATGATCCTGCTTCAGGTAGGGGATTGGACTAAATGTGACTTCCGGAGGTCCCTTCCAGCCTAACTTCTCTAGGATTCTATGATTCAAAGCCAAAACAAATATAACTATTTTTGAACGTATGCTAATTTGCTAGCTTCTATATTAAGTTTAAAAAACACAAGAAACTAGGCAAAAATAGTGCAAAAATAGTGTTTGATTAAACTTCAATGCATGTCTCTCATTCAGATTTGGAAAACAAAGTCTAGCCTTCTTGCACATCTTGGCAGTGCCTCCCATACTTCTCTGTCAGTCATTTCTACACCTGAGTTAATCTGACCACACCCAAGCTATGGTTTTTGCTAGAGCTAAAAACAGTCTGTGGAGCTGTGAAATTGAAGAGAGACATTTTCAAGAATGGCTGTCAGATAGTGACATTGCAGAAACAAGGATCATTTGAATGGTGGAACATCACAACCATTAAAAAGGAGAAAAGGTTGTTAACACCTGTGCAATGAAGAGATTAGCAGAAATCAGTTAAGTCCTAATGAGCTGTGAAGTCAGATGGTTTGATCAGTGCTGCCTGAATAGAAATGCCACTGCTTCACAGAATCATAGAAGTTGGGTTGGAAGGGACCTTGTAGATCTTCAAGTCTGACCCCCTTCCTGGGCAGGAGAAAAACTGGGCTTAAATGACTCCAGCCAGGTAGGCATCAAGCCTCTTCTTAAAGACCCCCAGGGTAGGAGCCAGCACCACTTCCCTAGGAAGTGGTTCCAGATCCTAGCCGCCCTGACCGTGAAGTAGTTCTTGCGGATGTCTAATCTAAACCTCCTCTCCAACAACTTGTGGCCGTTATTCCTTGTTATGCCGGGGGGCGCTAGGGGAAACAAGGTCTCTCCCAAACCCTTCTGGTCCCCCTAGTGAGTTTATAGATGGTCACCACGTCCCCCTCAGCCTTCTCTTGTGAAGGCTGAACAGGTTCAGGTCCCGCAGTCTCTCACTGGAGGGTCTGCCCTGTTGTCCCCGGATCATGTGAGTAGCCCTCCTCTGGACCCTCTCCATGTTGTCCACATCCCTCCTGAAGTGCAGCGCACAGAACTAGATGCAGTACTCCAGCTGCAGCCTGACCAGTGCCGCATAGAGGCGGAGGATCACCTCCTTGTCCCTGCTAGAGATGTATCTGTGGATGCACGACAAGGTGTGGTTAGCCCTGCCAACCATGACCTCGCATTGTCGGCCCATGTTCATCTTGGAGTCAATAATGACTCCAAGATCCCTTTCTGCCTCTGTGCTCTCAAGAAGGGAGTTTCCCATCTTATAAGTGTGCTGCTGGTTACTACTGCCCACGTGCAGCACCCTGCACTTGTCAGTGTTAAAACACATCCTGTTTTTGTTAGCCCACCCCTGTAACCTATCCAGGTCTTGCTGCAGTCTTTCCCTCCCTACTAGCGTGCTCACCTCACCCCAAATTTTGGTATCATCAGCCAATTTAAACAGGTTGCTTTTCACCTGTTATCCAAATCGCTGATAAAGAAATTGAACAGCGCTTCTCCTGGGTAGCAGGCTCTAAAGTTTGCATGGAGCAGAAATCAAAGTGGGAGGAGGTAACTGCACCATTGTATCTCCCAGATACATGGGGAAAATGCAGAAAAAGAGTTTTGGGGGTTTTTTTAGTTCTGGGCAGGGACAGAGCTATATCTTCAGTTCACTCAGCCACCCACAAAGATTGTCTTAAAAAAATCAGGAATTATTTTAATGTAAGAATAAATATTGTGCTGTTTTCCTCCCAGTCTGGGATCTGGGTTATCAGAGTTTCCAGTGAATCCCACCAAAAGCCCCATAGAAAGAAACACACTGTTTTTTCTTAACGATAGCTGAAATTCTCACATCATCCCGTGCCCTCTCCCCCGCCCCACCATGATGTGAAGGAAAGGCCTGAATCTCATGCTAAAACAAGGCAATATGGTAGTTGCTGTGTGTCACTGCTGGATTCCAGGAAACAGAGATTAAGGAGAAAGAAAAAAAAATCGCTTCATATCAAGAGATAAAAATTACAGGGGTTGGTAGTCTTGATCTCATTGTGAGATAAGATCTCATGGGCTGGTGAGCACAGAGTTGGCCACATCGCAGAGTCTGACGGAGATTCCTCACCCCAGAGAGGCAGGACTGTTTCCCTCCAAAAATCTCTACTGGATCACAAAGACTTTCACCAACAACTGAACAGTTCGCTGCTGTTGCACAAAGGTTTTCATCTACAATGATGAATATTTCCATTTAAAAGTCACTATTGTTTTTTTATCAAAACAAGAATTTTCAGTCAAAAATCATTGTTTTTCACAAAGATTTTAGCAGGGAAACGTCCTCTCCAATCTTTCTGTCCCTTCACAAAGCATATTCACCAAAAACTGTGAGAATTATCCTTTAAAATTCCTGTTTTCCCCAAATATATTAGCAGGAAATAATTCCCTTCCAATCTCACTCTCCTTCCACAATCATTTTCACAGAAAATTGCAAGAATTTTCCTCCAAAATTACCATTTCCCCAAAATTTTCATCAGGGAAAAAAATCCATCCCATCTCTCTATCCTTTCACAAAGATCTTTCATTTAAAATTGCAAGGATTTCCCTCAAAAAATATCACTATTTTTCACAAAGGTTTTAACAGGAAAAAATTTCCTCCAATCTCATTATCCTTTCATACAGATGTTTCACCAAAAAAAGCAAAAATTTCCCTGCTAGAATCATTATTTTTCCCAAAGGTTCTAGCAGGAAATAATTCCCCTCCACTCACAAAGGAGAAATCTCCTTTCACAAAAATCTTTCACTGAAAATTGCAAGAAGTTCCCTTGAAAATCATTCCTCCTCACAAAGGTCTTAGCAGGAAATATTTCTCCTCCAATCTTACTCTCCTTTCTCAACAATTTTCACTGGAAACAGGACGATTTTAGAAGGGAACTTTCCCCTCCAAGCTCACTGCCCTTTCAGAATGTTTTTCGCTGAAAAATGCAAGGATTTCCCTCCAAAAATCAATATTATTCACTAAGATTTTTAGCAGGGAAACTTCCCTTCCAATACTGTTATCCTTTCTCACAGTCTTTCATTGAAAATTGCAAGGATTTTCCTCCAAAAAGTCACTATTTTCTCCAAAGGTTTTAGCAGGGAAAATTTCCCCACTAATCTCATTCTCCTTTCACAATGATTTTATAACTGAAATTTGCAGAATTTCCTTCCAAAAATCAGTATTTTTCACTGAGATTTTAGCAGGGAAATTTCCCCTCCCATATTGTTCTCTTTTCACACAGCTGTTTCATTGAAAATTGTAAGGATTTTGCTCCCAAAAGTCACTATTTTTTCACCAAGATCTTATCAAGAAAAATCCCCTCTAACCTGCTCTCCTGTCAATGGTTTTTCAACAAAAACAGCAAGATTTTTCCTTCCCCCACAAAATTTTAAAAATCATGATTTTTGCCCAAAGTTGTTGGCTCAAAACCTCAAAAACTGCAAAACCTTCCCATAAAAATCCCCAAGTTCACCAAACTCCAAATATTTCACCATCATTTTTCCACCCACACATTTTATTCACAAGCCCCCTTCTGCCTCACCAGGTCACACAGATAACTGGAAATAGCCTTGCAATTTTTTTCTTTCTCACTCATTCCTTTTCATGATCTTTCTCTTGGTGAATCCCACCGCTCTCATGATAATCATTGCGATTCCTGCCCCCTCCACCCCCACCACTGGCTCATGAAACCCTTTCCCTTTTCACAAGTGGCACTGCCATCTGATGACCCTCTCACTCATTCACAAGTTTTCCCCATAAAACCCCATTCTTCTGCCCAGAAAAGTGCCTCCCTCCAACACCTACCCCAGAAATTGCTGATCTTGTTGCCTTCTCCCATGAGAATTCACACCAATTTGCATGAGGGACAGTGGGGGAAAAGAGCTGGGTGCCGTTTCAATTGGTACCAAGTGAAAATGCATGAATGGGTGATGACTTGAGGCCCAGAGACTCAAGGCACCAGGTGTGATCAAATAACTTCACTCAAGGCTTATGATGGCATCTGCTCAGGGTAGCTGTGACTCACTGAGGTTGAGGGTAAGTCCTGAGGGAGAGATGGGGGCATGGTTGGGGCACAGACCAAGGGTTTGAAACCTCGGGTGTTAACAGGAAGCTAAGATCGAGGTTCTGCTGGTCTGATGTGGGTAGGAGGGCAAGGAGGAGGCTGGAAGCCCTGCCAAGGGGGCCTGTTCATTTGGGTAGGGTGCTTCCATCTTCCCCGCCAGCCTTGCTGGTGCCCCCCCTCACTCCTGACCCCCAGCCCTCCCAGGGCAAGGCTGCATGGGGCTTTCAAAGCAGCAGGTTCAAGTAGGGGTCAAGAGATGGTCCAGACACCTGGGTTCCATCACCAGCTCAGCAGAAGAGCGTGGTTTAGTGGCCAGAACAGGGATGCTGGGGAGCAGGACTTTCCTTTTTTTTTTTTTTCATATTCCAAGTCAAATTAGCCAAATCAATTCCAAACCCATGAGTCAGTCAAAAATCAAATGTGGCCCTACTACCAGCAAACATCATCCACGCCCACCTGGGGCTTCAGATGCTTCCAAATCATTTGACAGGCATCCTATGTGCAGGCCCAAGTCTGAAAGCTTGGGCTTTGCATGCCCCCAAGTTTGGGTTGCCTTCAGACAGATAGCCACAGGAGCAAGCTAGGGAGAAGTCTCCCTTTTCCATAAAGTCAGCAAGTAGCCAAGATCCTCCCACGTGAAGCTGGCCAGTGGGAAGCTAACTATGGAGGCTTTCATAAGAAGTCCTGTCCAGAAATAGACAAGGGTGCAACCCTCCACTACACAGTACCCTTTTAACTGCATTACCTCGGTCATTATATTTTTCCTGCCACCATCGTGGTCATGGTATTTCCCCTGCCAGGTAAGTCCTGCTGGGGAGCAGGATACCTGGGTTCTCTCCCCAGTAAGGGGAGGGGAGTCTAGCGAGGTAAGAACTGAGGGACAGGCCAGGACTCCTTGGTTCTCTAGCTGTAGGAGGGAAGTGGAGTCCAGTTGGGGGTGAGGAGGGAGAGGGGAGTCAATGCTGGGAGAGGAGCTTAGCGGGGTAGAGTGGGGCATGGGCTGCAGAGCCAGGACTCCGGGGTCCTCTCCCAGCAATGGGATAGGAACGGAGTCAAGTTAGAGCAGTACTGGGGGACTCGGGGCCCCTGGGTTCTCACAGTCTGGCTCCACTCGGGGCAGAGACCCAGCCTTCCACCCCACTCCCTGCCCTGCTCAACCCCCTGTCCATACCTGGGGAGCACCACATCACCTGCCTCAGTTTCTTCCCCCACCTCCCCCCTGGCTCTGGGTGCTGTGGTGGCACGGAACAAACCTTGGCAAAGTCCTGGACGTCGAAGAGGTCAAAAGCCTCAAACAGCTCACTCTTGCGCAGCCCAAACTTCTCGCCGCAGGTGGACAGGAAGGTCCGGATGTTCTTGAGACACAGGAACTGCGGAGGCAAGCGGGGACAGGTGTCAGGCCGGGGATGGCTCCCGGGGAGACAGGCAGCTGCTCAGGGCCCCCATCCCCGCTGGAGACCTGAGGAACTGCCTGCATGAGATGTGATACCGTAATTTCTCACCTACCACATGCCCCTTTCCCCAGCCTCCAGCACTGGGAGAGTGACTTATGTGAGGAAAGTGGTTGGAATGGAGGCATGGAGCACTGAAATGGCTGCAGGGATTGGGATTGGCTGTGGACATATTGGAACAGCTGTCAAGGGCTGTGATTGGCTGGAATGGAGGTGTGGGAGGATTAGAATGGCTTCCAGAGGCTGCAATTGGCTGGAACAGAGGCACAGGGACTCTAGACTGGCTGTTGAAGGATGGAGTTGGCTGGAATGTAAGCACGGAGGCACTGGAATGACCGTTGAGGGTTGTGATTGGCTGGAGTGGAGGCAGAGGAGCATTAGAATGCCTATCAAGGGCTACAATTGGTTAGTTGCGTTACTGGAATAGCTGCCGGGGGCTATGATTGGTTGGAATGAAGGCACAGAGGCATTGAAATGGCTGGTGTGTGTTATGATTGGCTGGAACAGGCCTGAACTTCAGGCCTGCTTGAACTCACTTCTGCTCCCTTGATGAGCTGGGAACACCTGTAGGGGTTTGAGTTTTGGGCTGCTTTTTCTGATTGTTTCTATTTTCTTCTGATTTTTCCTGACTTTTTTTCTGGTCTTTTTCTGGTTGTTGTTATTGTTCCATTTATTCTTGGTTGTTTTTTTTCCCTGATTTTTTTTCTAGGTTATTTTTCTGTCATCTGTTTATTTTTTCTGATTCTTTTCATTTTTACTGTTTGGGTTTTTTTTCCCCCCTTCTCCTGATTTTTTTTTTTCTCTGACTTTTTTTTTTTCTGTTTTTTTTTTGTTTTTTGTTTTTTTTTCCCTGAACTTTTTCCTGTGGGTTCCCTCCATCCCTCCTCCCCTGCACCTTTTACCTGCTTTTCATCCTGACTTTTTCCTGGGATTTTCTTCTGCCCTTTTCTACCCTCTCCCCCTCCTTTTTTTTCCTATTTTTTATTCCTGCCCTTTTTCTATTTTTTTCTCTGACTCTTTCCTTCCCCCCCAATGACTTCCCATCTTGTTTGCCTGAACTTTTCCTGTTTTTTCTAACTTTCTCCTGGGTTTTTTTCCCAACTTTTCATGAACTTTTCCTGCTTTTTTTCCCCCCTGACTTTTCCTTGGTTTTCTTGACATTTTCCTGTTTTCTCCCTTGACAGCCCACGAGCTGGGTCTCATTTCAGCCCAGAGAGGCAAGGCTCTGCCAGCAAGCCAGGCTACCATATTGATATACCAACCACATGCCCCTGAATACCTGTAGGGCAGCAAGTTTCAGCCAAAGGCAAGGCTGATATGGAGCATTTCCAGCTCTCCTAGCTGGTTTACAACCCCAGCCCCCCATGATTGTGTCCCCACAAACCCTCCCCCCAGGGCCTGAGTGAGCCGTGCCTGTAAAACCCACAAGACCCACATGATCAGCTGAGCTCTGAGTCAGGTCTGGGACCAATGGGGGGTGGGGGGGGCCATATATTAATCCCCAGCCCGCCCACACCATGACAACAATGTATGGGTTTGGTCTCTTCACCTCCAGCAGAGCTAGAAAAGACCTAGAGCAGGGGAGGAAGGGGAGACTGGCGGAGGAGATGAGGGGAGAAGGGAGGGTGGGGGGCAGGGGAAGACCAGGACACTCGGGTTCTCTCCCCAGTGTAAGGAAGAGGACTTTTTCAGCTTTCCCAGCAGAAATGGCGGTGAGGGGTCCAGGTCTGGCCAAGCCCGAAGGGAAGAATAAGATTCTGCTCTGTCTCATCTCTTAGGAGCTCAGCCATGATGATGGAGCTGTAATTCATCTGCTCTAGGGGCCATAGCTAAGACCAAGATCCCACTGCACCCAACACTGTACAACCCAACAAAGCTTGGAGCTCCTCATGTCCCCAGACCTCTTTTCTCCCTTTCCTAGCATCAGGCATCATCAGAAACCCTAGGAAATCAGGGCATATCCCTTTAAGTGCTGCATGGCCTCTAAAGGTACTCATTAGGTTCTATATTTGAAGAAGCCTCCAGAGACCAATTGGGGCAAGCTGTGGCAGGGGAAGACCAAGCTCTTATGGGCTTCTAGGTATTCAGGAAACATGGTGGGGAAAAAGGAGGACCAGACCCTCAAAGCCAACCATCTCTTTTGCCCCTTCATTCTTCCCTGGAAATGAGGGAGAGAGGGGACTCACACTGGCTGTTGCAATACAGGGCTTATGACACATACTTGGATAGCAGATCTCCTTTTCCAAGCACATTGCTCCAGGCTGTTAAGTTTTTGTAGGGCTGGAGGATTTGCATAGAGGTGAGGGTGGCCAATGGGAAACCCCTCAGTGCTTTGTTCTGGTCTGGTCTTTGCAGTTTCCAGGCCTCATACATGACCCATCCAGCTGATTATGCAACCGGTTCATGCCCAGAGCTTTGCATAACAAATCAGCTGGGGGTGTGATGCACTGTCCAAAGGAAAGAAGCAAGCCTTGTGCTGGGAAGCAAGCTGGGAGCGCTGGCTAGCAATGGCACCATAAATATTTGTATACCACATGAATCTTTCCACACCCCACCCCAGAACTCTTTCTGTGCTGGAAGGAAAGCATGGAGATGTTGTCCTAGCTGCCATGCTGCCCTCAAGAGGGGAGGGTAGAGCTGGCTGGTGAGGGATGGAGTTATACAAGTTAAGTCCTTTTCCATCTGCTGCCAAATTAGCAGCAGTTTTGGGGAAAGAAGCCAAAAGCTGCTGCCAATGTGGCAGCAGCAGTGAGGGGGTGTCACTGTAAATTTAGTGGATGTTATGGGGGAAAGGATGCTGCCCCTCTGCTCCAGCTACAGCCATGACAAAAAAAATAATGTTTCCCTTCATTTTGCCATCTCAAAATGAAGTGGGGCCACGTGGTATGTCAGGAAATACAGTAACATCATCCTAAAGAATGGGTATGGAGAGACAAGGATTTTTAAGGGGGTAATGATAGCGTTAATGGCACTATTTTGGCCAGGTCAAATCAAGTGTCAGGGAATTCCCATGCTAACACCTGCCCCTGAGGTGCTTAGACTGGGGGGAGGGGGGTCTGTGACATGGTGTCTGAATCACCTCTGGCTCCCAGGCCTCCAGACCTCACACTTGGGGCTGTTGCTGCGGCTGGGGCTGACTCACAGGCCGCAGGGGGGAGGAGGCAGAGGCCAAGTCTCTCCTGCTTTTGAAAATCTCTGTGTTCTCCCCTCCGCCCCCTCCACTTCCTTTTCCTGCCCCCTTCTCTCCTTCGTCTATCTCTACCTCCCTCCGCCTCTCTTCTTCTCCACCCCTTCCCCCACCATCTTAGGCCCAACTTGTAGCAGCTCCCCTCCCCCCCCCCCTCCAAATCCCCAGGGCCTCAGGTTCAGCTCTGAAAAAAATCATCCCTCCAAAATCATCCCTCATCTCCAATGCAACTCCACCCACCTCACAGCTGTGGAGAGAACCCAGGGCACACGTGTCAAGTGAGGAGGCTGATTTTTCTGCACTGGAATGGAAGCATGGAGACACTGTGCCAGCCCCCTCCAGCCCCCAGGGCCTCAGGCTCCCTCAGGCTGAGGCCTTTAGCCCTAGAACTAGCTCAACCTGGCAGCAGACGCCCATCCCAGGGCCAGGGTTTTGCTTTTGGCTGCCTGAGAAGTCTTGAGGGCAGCGAGTTCAAATGAGAAGGCAGCAGAAAAGGAGCAAGAGTGAGGGAGGCTGGAGTCTTGGGAGATTAGCTCTGGCATCCTGCTTGAAGATGGTGATGGGAGTGGGGTTTAGGACAATGTAAAGAGTCCTTTGGACTGCACAAGGTGCTGCGCACATTTTTTAGGGACAGCAAGGTCATAGAGAAGTTGGGCTGGAAGGGACCTCTGGGGGTCACATCAGCTCTATCCAAACCATTCCAGCCAAATCCATAGTATAATCTCTTCCTAAAACTACCATCAGCCCTGACACAGCATCAGATATCACACCAGAAAAAGCAGGGGGGGACCACGGCTACCAAGATCCTATTAGAAAAAGGTTGTTAATATTCACTCAAGGCAGAGGCCATCCCACCGCTGCAGAGGACGGCAAACCCTTCCCAGTCTGTACCAATCTGACCAGGGAAGAAAATTCCTTTCTAACCCCAAATCTGGTGTGGGTCTGAGCCTGAGCAGAGGGACAAGGCACTTTAGCCAGGATCCTCTAGGTTTGGGTCCCAGCAGGTGCATTGGCACAGTCCAGTTGCCATCCCTAGCCTGAGCTGAAGCCAACACCTGGTGCCTCTGGGGGAGGCTAAAACCCCCAGACGCAAGTAGCAAAAGGGGGGTGGGGGCAACCAGCAAAGCCCAGAAGCCTGGGAAATCCCTATAGCAGAACACAGGAATCGCTACATCTCCATCATCCCTGACCAGTGGCTGCCCAACCTCTCCTTGAACCCATCCAGTGATGGAGAGTCCACAGCTCCCCCAGGCATCTATTCCACAGCCTCACTGATCTGATGGTGAGGAAGTTTCTCCTACTCTCCAATTTAAACCTACTTTGCTGCAGCTTCAAGCCATGGTTTTGAGTCTTCCTCACTGAAGCAAGAGAGAAAAGGTGCTTTCCCTTTTCTTTACGGCAGCCCTTAACCCCAAGACTGCTCTGATGCATTTTCTGACCCACCAACAGGAACTGCTGCAGCTGAGCGGACCTGGATCTGAGCCCTCGGCAGGGGGCCAGCAAGAGGAATCAGGCACCATGGACCAGGCAATGGCCCTGATCTAGCTGTTATGGGCCTGGAGAAACAAGATACTGGGATAAGAACACAGTATACCCCCCAGGCTGCTTCCTATACTGGGAATTGGGAGTCAAGCCCTGTCAAAGAGGACCTAACTGCCAAGCCAAACTCATGTCCTCACCAAAGCCAACGCTGTCACCCCAGCCACGCCACCTCCTCTTCCCTGAATGCCATCCCATTGGCTGCCCAAATTATATGATCCCTCCAGCCCCAAGCCAGGTGGGAATCAAGAGCCAGCACAAGGATCTCCTGATCGCCTTCAAAATTGCATGATTCTTATCAAAACACTGTTATTTCCTCACATATAACATGCCACCAACTAAGATTTTTCCTTTCAGGCAAACTGTGCTGAATGGGTCGTCTTTAAAACCTCCACCCCCAAGTTTCAGTTGCCAGTTACCAGGGAAACAGCACATGTTGGATGCAAAGAAATGAATTACCATATTTCCCCACATACCACACAGTTCCAAATAAGACACACACCTTGTTTAAGGAAGGCAGAAGGAAAAGATATTTCCTTTTAACTACACAATTCAGAATCAATCATTTCCTTGTTCAGGAGACACCCCAATTTTCAATGGCTGATTTTCAGGGAACTGGTATGTGAATAAATACGGCATAATAGAAACAAAGCCTTTTTTTCATTGGCTTTTTCAGATTGGGAGCCTGGATTTGCATTTTTTTAGACTTCTGTCTGGCATGTTAAGGAACTTGAGTTTTTTTTTTTTAAATAAAATTCTTACATCAGTGCATGAAATAGGGCCTTCAAAGAAATCACCAGCATTTGCTAATGCTGGCAATGCTGGTTTCTCACTTCCTCGGTCATTACCATAATTTATCACACATCATGTGCCTCTGAATAAACCACGCCTCTTGTTTCAGAAGAAAAAAGATTTCCCCAGACTCATGGCCCAATGCTGACTGGACAGTTTTAACCCTCTCATGGCCACTGCCAAATTGACAGCAGGTTTTGGTCACTTAGTAAATATGGTATTACTAGTAACCCATACTGAGGCATGCAATTGATTGCTGCTAGTAGAATCTCAGGCAGGCTCAACTGGAGGTTAAGAAACTCCCAAAGAGCCATAAGTTCAAATCCCAGCTCTGCCACTATATAGCAGTCTCCCAGGTCTTGGTTTCCTTATCTTGAACAGGCAAGATAAGAGCTCTTCTCTACTTCACAGGCAAGGAGAAACCAAGGAAGCAGTCAGAGTTATGTCAGGCTCTGTACAAATAAAGACACTGCAGAGGCAGTTCCTACCACAGAGTGGATATAATTAGAGGCGTGGAAACAAGCACCTGAAAGGGTTCAAACAGTAGCAGGCAAATGAAGGAAACTCCCCCTCCCCCACAAACTTCATGGCTTCTTTTCTTAAAGAAACACACCTCATGATTTCTACCCCACTCTCAGGACTTTAGGTAGGGGAGGATTTGTGGGGGTGGGGGGAAGATTCGGGTTTTGGGAGGCTACACTGGGGCTGGTGGAGCCATACTTGGATTCAGGACTGTAGACTGCATGTGGGTACTGGTACAGCCATACTGGGACCAGAGGTGGTAGACTGGGATTGGCAATGCCGTACTGAGACTGGTGATGCCATATTGTGACTGGGGGCTGGCGATTTCATCCTGGGGTTGTGGACTGACAAATGTCATCCCAGGACAAGAAAGCTGGTGATGCTATACCAGGACTGAGAAACTGCCAATGCCATCCATACTGGGACTGGGGAAACTGTCATATTGGGATGGGAGCTGATGCATGGGAATCACAGGACCCACTGACAGAAGAGCCTAGGATTAATGCCCCCAGCATGCCTGCCCAGCTCCCCTCCACCAGCCCCCGCGTTCTGCACCCTGGGAGAGCTGGGCCGGAAACAGGAAGCCATGCAGAGCAATGAGAGTAGCGGTTTCTTCCTTTCCCACCACCCCCCCAGCCCCAATGCTCTCCCCTCCCCTCCCCCCTACCCACAACTTGGGAGGAAATCAGCAGGGAGCAAACACCACAGGGTGAAATGCAGCCACCTCTGGAGTGCAGCCTAGCAGCTGTTCATGGCTGTGAACAACACTGCTCCTTCCCCGCTGCTACACAGCACTGCAGCCCCGTTCCCACTGATCTCAGCCACCCTGTGCACACACACCACCCCGCTCTAGCCTGTTCTCCAAACAGGATTCAGTCTAATCCAGGATAGGCCCATTGGTGACAAGTCCTCCAACACCTTCCCACCATCCCCTGCCCTGCACCCTGATAAAGCAGACAAGTTCCGTTCCACCCGTCCCCTCCCCAACATATATAATTCCCTGGAAGAAGCTGTTCAGCAGTGCAAAGCATCATGGGATATGCATGCCTTGGGTAGTCACCAGTCGCTGACCAGCCAGTGAGCACAGGGTTATATCTTACCCCAGAAGTGGCCACTTTTCAGTACCCTGAGTTATCCCTCGTGTGGTATTGCTTTGTTCTATTGAACAGCTGTCGTGTTCTACCTTAGTGTGGTCACATTTCAGCCCTGGGTGATTGCTGTGCAGCTAATGAGCAACATGTTATATCCCTCCCCAAAAGTCACCGCATTTTGGCACCGTGTGAGCAAACCCCCATGTGGTACAGCTATCCACTACTGTACTGAACAGCTATCGTGCTCTACCCCAGAAATAGCTGCTTTCAGCCCCAGCTGACTGCTGTCCAGCCTCTGTGCATGGTGTTACATCCTACCCTGGAAATGGCCACTTTGTGAAGGATCCACCGTGGGTATTACTGGGCGCTACTGAACAGCTGCTGTGGTCCATCCCAGAAGTGGCTGCATTTCAGCATTGGCTTGGCCTGACCTATTCAGTGTCACTGTGCTCTGCTGAACAGCCACCCTGTTCCACCCAAGAAGTGGTTGCATTTTAAGGGGAGATTAAACATTGTTCTGTAGTTCATCAAGCGCTTGGGACTACTACAGGGCTCTAAGGAGTAAACTAGGCCCGGGACTCAATATTCACAGGGTGTTAGATACAGTGCAAAGCATCAGGCCCAGAAGTGACACCCAGGCAGCATCACACCCCACTGCAGTGAAATCATGGATGTGGCTCAGGAAGGGCAGACAGCAACTGAGAGAACATAGCCATCTCTGGGGTGGGATCCAGGTGGTGCTTAACAGTTACCCAATGATGGGGCACTGAAGCCAAATAGAATAGGGCTGCTTAGAGTTCAAGAGTCCCATTAAACAGCCATTTTGACCTTTTGACTCCTAACTCACTTGGGAAGCCCTAACAACCTCAGCCATGTGCATTCCACTCCAGAAGCGGTTGCATTTCAGCGCTAGGCCATTGCGGTGCAGCTAATAAGTGTGGTTACCTCCCGCCCCAGAAGCAGCTGTATTTCAGCCCCTGTGTTCTCTGCAGAGAAAAAGACTTTGGCACTGCTCATTATAACATCCAGGGTCACTTCCAGCCCTTGCTGTCTGGGAGAGGCAGAATGAGAGCAGCTGCCGGAAGGAGAATTGAGGAAGAAACTCAAATGCTACTGCAGCAGGAACACAGCCCGAGCGCGGCTCCCCGCTAGACACACGTGTGCAGGGAGGCTGCTGGCATGTTCCGTATCACTTGGGAAAGCCCCTGCCTGTCCCCATCCCCCCTCCAAGAGTGTGTGGGCAAAAAGGCTCTGAGACAACATCACAGTCAGTCCCCACTGAGTCTGATGCTCTGGGTTGAATCTAACACCCTGTGGATGTCAGGTCTGGGGCCTAGTCTGCCTTTCTGAGGCCAAGTCCTGAGCGTGTGATGGGCTACAGAACAATACTTTAATCTTTCTCTAAAATGCAGCAGCTTCTGGGGTGTAGCAGAATGGCTGCTCAACAGAGCACAGCCACACTGAACAGGTCAGGCTGAGCCATAACTGAAACGCAGCTGTTTCTGGGGTGGAACATGGTATCACAATGGATGGCTCACATGGTGCTGAAATGCAGCCACTTCTGGGGAGGGATATAACACTAGCCTCATTGGCTGGACAGAAATCACCCAGGGCTGGAATGCAGCCTTTTCTGGGGCTGTTGGCTCAATAGCACATGGCTAGACCACACAAAGAATTGCTCATATAGTGCTGAAATGTGGCCACTTCTGGTGTGGGATATACCATGCTCATTAGCTACACAGCAATCAGCTGGTGCTGAAATGCAACTGCTGGTGGTGGAGGGAATGGAACGCAGGGGCTCTTAAACAGCTACAAAGCCACAGTCAGACAGCAGGTAAAGGAGGTGTTGGGGAGCAAGACTGGATTAGCAGAACCGAGACAGCCGCATTCACATCCTCTGCTCTTTTCTGATGACGTCCCCAGCAGCTGTGAAATATAGAAGCAGCCCCCATTGCTACTCTACATCCAAGAAGGAGCAGATGGTGCAAAGCACTGGATCTTGAGTCGAGCAGTGTGGAACAAAGGACCTGCACCAGAGGGGAAACTGAGGCAGGGGCTCTTCTGATTTACCAGCCAGGCTTCAGCAGAGAAACTACCATGATGGGGGGAGGGGGGGTGCTGATCACTGGGGGCTTTCTCCAGAAGCTCCACGCCCACTCGCTCTGGTGTCCTGGGAGCTATTTGTATTTCTTGACCTCACTGTGCAGGTGCTGAACAAACCCAGGCCAAAATAATATTCCCTGCCCCCAATCCTATTACAGACAGAAGCTTGCTAGTCTCCTATCCAAGGGCCAACCAAGCCTGGCCCCACTTAGCTGGCTCTTTGCACCTGTATCACCAGACCCCATGGCACTCAGTGCTGTACAAAAAGCCAAATCAACATGACACTCACTGTCCCAAGTCCTCCCAATTCCATTATAAAACAACATGAGATTGGGCAAGTCTCCCATCCGAGGGCTGGCCAAGGCTGGCCCTGCTTATCTTCTTGTATTTGGAGTTCTAGACCCCATCATGCACAGCACTGTACAAAGCCAGGCCAGCACTGCACTCCCTGCCCCCAAAATGCTTCCAATCCGATTATAGATGGCTACCCGCTGGTCTCCTATCCAAGGCCCAACCAAGCCTAGCCCTGCGTAGCCCTCGCTTTGTGCTTGTTTTCCCAGAGAGCACTGCACTATACAAAGCCAGACCAGCACCATGCTCCCTGCTTCCAATCCAGCTGTCAACCAAGACATCACCCTCCCCATCTGCCATCCAGGGCTCAAACACTGGATTTGGAGCCAGCTTTGCTTAGGCAGCTCTTGGATGGGGGTATATATAGGCTGTTGCAAAGGAAACAAGTCAAGGTCTTCAGCCTGGGGTTACCCTGCACCTGAAACCCAGAGCTCTGCAGGCCAAGGCTGAGAGCACCAGGCCCATTGTGTGAACAGGGGAAACTGAGGCACTGAAGTGGAAGACTCATCTACACCAGGGCAGCAGCAGGCCCCAGAGTCTGCAGTTGCCCAGGGGCACTCTCCAGGCTGTTCCTACCAATCACTGTTCCCATTGCCACCTGCCCAGTGCCACTGCTCACCAGAACACAGGAGCACCCTCAGAGGGTTCACAAGCCATTAAAGAGACAGGGCCCTATTCTTTTTTTTTTAACCCCTGGATTCTACTCTGCAGCTGGGGGGGGATGGGGAGGGGGTCTGGTAGGTGGGAGGTGGGCCTGGGAGCCAGGACACCTGGGTTCTCTTCCAGCCCTGGGAGGGGAACAGGGCCCAGTGGGTTAGGCCACAAGGACTGGGAGCCCAGCTCTGGGGGGGCTGTGAGGACTCCAGTAAGAAGGAGGAACTGGATACCTGGTTCCAGTGAACTCTGCCCAGCTGCCCCTCCCCCTCACCTGTGCCAGCTGTTAACCCCTGAGTTGCCAGGGGCCATGGCTAGTACCTGCCCCCCTCCCAAGTGCAAGCAAGCCCTGCCTGCTCCCCCCCCCCCCCCGCCTTCCTGTTAACCCTGCAGCTGCTGAGTGGGGAAGTAGCCCCCGCATTAACCCCTGCACTCCCAAGTGGCTCTCACAGACCTGTTAACCCCTTCACTGCCAGTGCTGCCTACCAAAATCCCTATACATGGCACCTTTGTTGCCACTCAACCACCTACCACCCCCACCTATACTTAACCCTTTAACTGCCAGCCATGGCATCCTAAACCCCTCATACTTCACCCCTTCACTGCCAGCCACCACCTACTAACCCCCTTACACTATACTTGACCCTTCAACTGCCAGCTACTGCCTACCAAACTTCTCCCACCTAACCTATTAGGTGCCAGTGCTGCCTGCCAACCCCCGACCCCATGCTTAACCCTTTAGCTACCAGGCAGGGCCCAAAGACTTGCCCCCAGAGGCTGTTAACCCCTGAGTCACCAGCTGAGTCCCATCACCCCCTCCTCCTCCCAGCGTTAACTCCTTAGCTGCTGACAAGGCCCAACTTGGCCTTCCTACCCCTACACCTTGTCCATTAACCCCTTAGCTGCTGGGAGGGGTCCTTCCAGGCTTCCTCCCCACCTCATCCACTAACCCATTAGCTACCAGCACCCCCATGTTAACCCCTTAGCTGCTATCAAGGCCTCTCCCAGCCTCTCTCCCCCAATCCCCACAGCCATTAACCCCTTAGCTGACAACACCCCCTCTCCCAAAGTTAACCCCTTAGGTGCTGGTGGGAGACTCCCATGGTTAACCCCTTAGCTGCCAGCAGGGACCTTTCCTCCCTCCCCCCAGCCATGCAGCCCCAAACCCCTGAGCCACAGGCAGGCACTCACCTGGGACATCTGCGGCCGCAGGTTGATCTCCCGCAGGTTGACAGCATGGGGCAGCAGGTTGTTGAGGAGCTGGCAAAGGAGGACACCATCCCGCAGGGCCTGGGCTAGGTCGCAGACCTGAGCCCCATCCCAGGTGACCCGGTGGTTGGGGGGCAGGACACGGCACTGGATGAGCCAGCGGGCACACTGCTTCCACAGCTCCATGACCCCGGCCTGGGGGGGTCTCAGCACTGCTCGAGGCTGATGCTGCTGCCTCTGGCCCCAGGCGCCTCCGGCTGGGAACTGGGTGACAGCTTCCTCTTTTGCAACTGACACTAAACCACAGGGCTGGGGGAGGGAGGAGTGTGGCGGGGGAAGGGCACAAAATGGATCTGTCCCCCCCCAGGGAGGGCTGAAGGAAATCAGATCATGACCCCAAGGAAGAGATCCCACCCCCCACACCCTGCCAAGGCAGAGGAATGTAGGATCATAAACATGCAGAGGTGTGTACCTACAGACCTCCCCACCACTGCTTTGGGTAAAACCAGAGATCATACATGTACATGTGTGTACTTGGGACAGACACCTCCACTCTGCATAGGGATAGCATGCCTGACTATATATGTACCTGGGGAAAGCGCCCCACAATGCTCAGAGTAAAGCAGAGATCACATGCACACACGTAGCAGGGACAGACATCCATCTGCCTGATGTAAAGACCAGGGGACACCAAGCACTGTACAGACCTCCCAGACTGAGATTTGGGAGTGCCAGGAACTGCCACCCCCCAGGCTGGGGTTGGGGGGCACCGCTCACATACTGTGACCAACAGCATCCAGCACCTAGTGCAGGTGTAGGCAAACCCCAGCATGTGCCAGAGTATGGCACCAATGGCACTGGGGGAGGGGGCCAGGGCTGTGCTGCCACAACAAGGATAGGGATACTTGCACTTGCCCTGTCATCTGACCCTGGCACACAAACATCTTACGGTTGTGAGTGTTTTTGGCACTCAGCCCAAAAACGTTGCTGACCCCTGAACTAGCGAATCCACTACTAGCTCCTAACAGTCCTGTTCCCCTTGCCCCATCCCACCCCCCACCCTTTCTACCTTGGGGCTGTCTTACCTGAAATGCCCACTAGGGGTCACACGTCTCCATGTCTTGCGGGGCAGCCGGGACTATCCAGTTAGAATCACAGGATATCAGGGTTGGAAGCACCCCCGGGAGGTCACTGCTAGCCCAAACCCCTACTCAGTGCAGGGCCATCCCCAGCTATATCATCCCGGTCACAGCTTCATCTAGCCAGGTCTTAAAAACCTCCAAGGATGGAGATTCTGCCAAGGATAGAGATACCCTCTCAGTAGCCTGTCCCAGTGTTTGACAACCCTCCTAGTATGAAAATTCTTCCTAATACCTAACCTAAACTTCCCTTGCTGCAGCTTGAAACCATTGCTTCTTGTTCTGTCATCTGCCACCACTAACAACAGTCCAGCTCCATCCTCTTTCAAACCCCACTTCAGGGAGTTGAAGGCCACTATTAAATCCATCCTCAGTCTTATCTTCTCTAGACTAAATAAACTCAGTTCCCTCAGCCTATCCTCGTAAGTCATGACCCCCAACCCCCCACCCACATAATTTTTGTTGCTCTCCACTGGACTTAATCCAATTTGGCGACATCCTATCTGTAGCAGGGGACCCAAAACTGAACACAGTGCTCTAGATGTAGCCTCAGCAGTGCTGACAAGAGGGGAATAATCACTTCCCTTGATCTACCAGCCATGCTTGTACCAATGAAGCCCAAGAAGCTGCTAGCCTTCTTGGCAGCAAGGGCACACCGCTGGCTCATATTCAGCTTCTTGCCCACTGTAACCCCCAGGTCTTTTTCTGCAGAGCTGCTGCCCAGCCAGTCAGCCCTTGGCCTGTGCTGGTGCATGGGATTGCTCTAGCCTAAGTGCAGGACTTTGACCTTGTCCTTCTTGAACCTCATGAGATTCCTTTTGGCCCAATCGTCCAATTTGTCGAGGTCTGTCTGAATCCTAGCCCTACCCTCCAGCCTATCTACTACCCCCACCCCCCAAGCTTGGCATCATCTGAAAATTTGCTGAGGGTGCTCTCTGTGCTACCTTCCAGGTCACTGATGAAGACATTGAACAAAACTGGCCCCAGGACTGCTCCCTGGGGCACTTCGCTTGATACCAGCTGCCAACTACACATCACGCTATTGATTACTACTTCTGAGCCCAATGCTCCAGCCAATTTTTTCTCCACCTTACAGCCCATTCATCCAGCCCGCACTTCCTTAGCTTGCCTGCGAGAATGCTATGGGAAACTGTATCAAAAGTTTTGTTAAAATTAAAGTACATCACACCCACGAGTCTCCCCGCATCCACAGAGCCAGTCACCTTGTCGTAGAAGGGAATCAGATTTGTCAGGCATGTCTTGCCCTTGATGAATCCATCCCGTGCTCCCTAGCCCAGACCCCCACATCTGGTCTGGGGCCTGGGCAGGCTGGTGTGGGGAAACAAGAGTTGAGGGGTCCTGGGTGAAGAGCTAGATATTAACATTAACAATATTAACAAAAAGGCCGGTTTTTCACTGGAAAATCACAATTCTCTGAACAATTTTGACTAAAAAGTCAGATTTTTGGCCTCAAAAATGCAGTTGCTGGGGAGATTTTTGATGTAAAAAGTTTTTGGGGTGAAAAAACACCAAAAATTTCCTGTGCAATTTTAATATAAAGGTCTTTTCATGGGGAAAAAAATGCTATTTTCAGGGAATTATGAGGAAAAGGAGAGGCTTTTTGGCTGACAGTAAAAAATTTCAAGGGCAATTTTAATAAAAATTTAGTTTTTCTACCAGCAAAAACATTTCTCAGGGCAATTTTAATGAAAAAAAACAAGTTTTGGTTTAAAAGAATTTGGAGGTTTTGGTGGAAAGGCTAGTTCTTTGGTTGAAAAAAAAAATGCTGGGCAATGTTAATAAAAGGTCTGTTTTTCTCTGAAAGAAATACAATTTTCAGAAAATTTTAATGAAAAGCAGGGTTTTTATACTTAAAAAACATACTATTTTCAAGTCAATGTGGATAAAAAAACACCATTATTTAGTGGGGAAAAACGGAATTGTTGAGAGTAAATTTAAAGAAAAGTAGAATTTTTCTGCTGGGAAAAAAGGCAATTCCCAAGGCAATACAGCTAAAAATTACCATTTTTCTTTTTAGTGGCAATATTGGAATTTTTATAGGGTAAATTTGATGAAAAGCAGAGTTTTTCTGCTGAAAAAAAACAATTTGGTGATGAAAATCGTGATGAAAATGCCAGTATTGGCCTTTAATTGGCCAAAATTTGGCCATTAATTACCATTTTTAAAGGGATTTGGATGGAAGAGATTTTTTTTTCCCACTGAAAACAATCCATGCAGATGAAAAACATTAATTAATGGTCTTCCAGGTTAGACCTGGAGCTACCTACAGAGGGGAAATCTCCACCCTTTTCATTTTAATGGCTAATAAAAAAATTAATGGGCCTTGCTCTAAAGGGCCGCTATCCCAGGCAAGAGCTTCCAGCCCCAGGATCTTCCTTGGCACAGGTTATTTTCTACCAACAAAAGGATTTCTTTGCGTGTCTGGCCAGATACTCAAGCCAATCTTGATCTCAACTCATTTCCTGGCCCCATCATAGGCCAGGAATCCACCCATAAGCAAACCCTGTGAGCCATTCCCAGAGTTCAAAGGAGCAAGAGGAGTCTGTACAGTGCCTGGCGTGGTCCCAAGCCCAGCCTGGAGGTCTCTACAGCACTCAGAGCCCACAGTCTCAGCCTGGAGGAGGGGTCTACAACACCCAACACCCCTTGATCCCAGCCTGGGAGGACTATACAGAACCTGGAGCCCCCCAGTCCTGGCCTGGGGGTCTGTACAGTGCCCGGCACCCCCTGATCTTGGTCTGGGCGTTTGTACAGTGCCAGGCATAGCCCCCATCTCAGCCTGGGAATCTGTACAGCATCTTGTACAACAGGGCCCAGACCTCTGATTGCCATCCCAGACCAGAATCCGCCATGGCTCAGCTAACCCCTGTCTTGCTGGTGCAGGGTGCAAAATAAATCAGTGTTGGGGCTTCCCTCCCCCTTTGACAAGTTCCATCCTGAGCTCAGGGGGGAGGGGTGGGGGTGTTGCATCGGGGGGACTGGGAGCCAGGGCACCTGGGTTCCTCTGCATCGGAGAAGAACCTAGAGCCCAGGCCTATGGGGGACCCAGGTGACCTCCAAGGAGGCTTAGGCACCTCTGGAAGTTCCCCAACCTCATGCATTCTCCCCTCCCCAACTCCATGCCTCAGTGTCCTCAAGTGACCAAGAACAACCGAGGGTCACATATAAAGGGGTGTGCACACATGCGTGTTGGAGCGGGCATGCATTCTGGACACCTGGGTTCTGGGTATACGCCATGACAGCCCTACACAAGGCAGGCACCCAGGGAGAGAATCCAGGTGTCCCAGCCTGGGGCCTTCCATCCCCTCTTCTGTTCATGTGATTATCCTCTAGCCAGAAAGAGTCGGGGGGGAGTAAGGGGCAGGGGGCAAGGCAGCCTATCCCATCCCCATCCTCCTCACAGGGTGACCTGTGGTAAGTTGTTGGTGTCTATGCCTCAGTTTCCCCTTCCCTGAGTGGTGATAAGGGCCTGGGATGTGATGATCTCATGGCTCAGGCCAGGTAAGAGCCAGGGCAGAAGGTTCCCCAGGGGTAGAGGCTGTGGCAGGCAAGGGCAGGAGAACCCCCCAGCTCCCAATAGCTCCCAGTATCTCCCTCTCCCAGGACAACCCACCAGCTCCCAATACCCCCCAGTGTACACCCCCCTGTTCCCATTACCTCCCAGTACATACCCCCTGGCCCTCACTGCAACCCACCAGCTCCCAGGAGCCCCCCAGTGCCCAGCCTCCAGCTCCCAATACCTCCCCATATATACCTCCCAGACCCCAGTGTGCCCCTGTACACATTCCCTGGCTCCCAGTGCCCCACCCCCACACACCCACCCAAACTCCCAGTACTTTCCAGAATACACCTCCTGGCCCCCAGGAAAACCCATCAGTTCCCAGTATCCCCACCCCCACCTCGTACACACTTCCTGGCTCCCAGTACCCACTAGTACCAACCACTTAATACTCCCTAATACAACCCCCCCAAGTACCCCAGCACAGGGGGTGGGGGTAAATCAAGGGGCCCTGGGGACCCCTGGAGATGCAGCAGGGAGGGGGATGCCCAGAACCCCCAGGCCAGGACTGGGATGGGGGTACCAGGCACTGTACAGACCCCCCAGGCCAGGATCAGGAGGCACTGAGCCCTGTACGAACCAGGAGGGTAACTGAGCCCCCATAGTGATCCTTCCCCCTCCAAGCTGCCTCTGGTTTTACACCCAGGTAGAACCTGCCAATGAGGGGTAAATTAAAGCTGTGCCTGTTGCTGCTTTACTCCTGCACAGAGCTTGGCTCCTGGGCACTGGGTGGGGGCAGGATTTCCTCTGCATTGTCCAAATCTGCGCTTTTGTGCCACAGTTCCCACCACTGGGCTGGGTGGGCCAGGCCAGGCTTCCGGCTGGAGGGGCTGTGTCCTGCTCTACATGCCCCCCCTGCCCCCGTGCAAAGCAGGTCTCCGGGCCCCGCTCAGCCCTAGGGATGGGGGTCTGGGGTAGGGGCTGTCTGGGGGAAAGTTGTACAGCTCCTGGCACAGGGGAATCGGATCCTGGCTAGTGCAGAGGCGTGCCTCAGGGAGTCTGTACAGCTCCAAGCGCAGGAGGGAACATGATCCCAGCGCAGAGAGACCTGATCCTGGCTGAGGTCTGATTCTGGCTTGTGGGCTCATACCCAATATTGCCAACTCTAATGATTTTTGGCATTGTTTTTAAGGTCTACACTTTGGGAATGTGAAAAATATAGGGTTTTCTTTCATATATATATATATACACACATATAGAATAAATATATATAAAAGAAAGTGCTACATTTTTCACATTCCCAAAGTGTAGATTTGAAGAACACCACCAAAATCATGAGAGTTGGCAACACTGCATACAGCTCCTGGCATGGGAGGATCTGATCCTGGCTGAAGTCTTTTCCTGGCTGCAGGGCTTGTAAAGCTTCTGACACAGGGGACCTCATCCTGGCTGGAAGGATTGTGCAGGAGCCAGGCCTGATCCTGGCTAAGGGGCTTTGTACAGCTCCTGGTGGAGGGGTGAGGGTGCATGTCTCTCCTCCCTCCTGCCTTCTCTTACTCCAACAGTCAGGTTGACAGGAACCTGAAAGCCACATGCCAGGCTCGTGAAGGGTTAATGGGCTGCGAGCTTCCCCCATGCAGTGCCTTGGCCCACAGTGTGGGGTCCATGCCTGGATCTGGGAAAAGAGTGGGGGGATACATGCGTTAGAACTGGGGGGAGGGGTTCCCGCAAGGTTGGGGTTCTGGGGGGGGAATGCAGTGGTCTGCGGCATTAGACCAGGGGAGGGCTGGGAGCCGGGATGGCTTGGGTCTGGGAGGGCAGTGGCGATCAGTGGGTTAGACCCAGGGGAAGGGAACCCAGGACTCCTGGGTTCTATCCACGGATATGAGAAGAGAATGGAAACCAGGGGGTTAAAATGACAAGGGGGGAGGCTGGAAGTGAGGTCTGATAGGTTAGAACAGGGCGGGACTGGGAGCCCAGACTCCTGGGTTCCTGGGAGGTAGGTGGGGTCTGGTGGGTTAGGACAGGGAAGACTGGGAGCCTGGACACCTGGGATCCTGGGAGGTGAGAGCACAGAGAGACTGGGAGCCCCGACACCTGGGATCCTGGGAGAGGGGAGTGAGTCAGAGCAGGGCGGGACCAAGAACCCGGACACCTGGGTTCCCGGAAGGAGGGTGCTGTCTGGGGGGTTAGACCAGGGGAGCTGGACACCTGGGCTCCTGGGAAAGTTGGAGGGGCTGGGAGCCCGGACACCTGGTTCTTCTAGGTGGGCTCAAGCTGGGCAGGGGGTCTGAAGCTGGACAGCTCCGATTGCCACGGCTGAGAGGGGGTGGGCAGCCCGGACTCCTGGGCCCCTTACTCCAGTGTCTGCCACACCCAGTTCCTTCCCCCGTGAGGGCAGGGCCTGGCCAGCTCCCAGCCACTGACTCAGGGCCCAGGCAGTTCAGGTGCGTGAGGGCCCCAGGCAAGGCGGATCCCCACCTCCACAACAGGGAGCTTGGTCCAAGGAGACAGGGCTGGGGGGCTGGACCCCCACAGTGCAGGGGAGTCGGAGCCTGGGGGCAGTGGTGAGGGAAGTGGCACCCGGTGCCTCCTCCCCTCCCAGCTTGCTCCAGCCTGGGAGGTTCATATAGCTCCTGGCACAAGGGCCTGATCCTGGCTGGGAGTTCGTACAGCTCCTAGTACAGGGAGAGGGACCAGACTGATACGCGGCAGGGCTGTGGGGACGGAGCCTGGCAGAGGTAGGGGCTAGAGCAGAGCCACCGGGGGGGGCCCGGATGCCTGGGTTCTCTACGGGGGGGGCTGGGTGAGGACGGGGGTCTGGGCGGTTAGAACTGGGGGAAGTGGGGCAGGAGTCCAGGCACCGGGATCCTCCCCACCCTAGGAGGGGGTCCGGGTCCACTGGGTTGGAACAAGGGAGTTGTGGGGAGGGGGTCTGGGAGCCCGGATGCCTGGGCTCCTCAGGGCTGTGGAGCTCTCCTCACGTCTCCCTCAGAAGACCCCTGAGTGTCTGAGGTAGGGGTTAGACTAGAGCAGGGGCAGGCAATTATTTTGGGCAGAGGGCCGCTGAGTTTCGGCAAGCCATTGAGGGCTGCATGACAGGCAGCACAAGGCAGATTAATATTAATTTTCTAAACTTTTTAGGGGGCCTGCTGGCCAGATAAAATGGCCCCCGGGCCACATTTTGCCCACCTCTGGACTAGAGCATAGGCCGGGAGCCTGGGCACCTGGGTTCTCCGCCAGCTCTGGGAGGAGTGAGGCCTGGTGGACTATGGGTGGGGGAGCCCAGATACCCATGTTCTTTACTAGCTCTGGGAGAGGAGTGAGGTCTGGTGAGTCAGAGCAGGGAGACATGGGAGGCCAGACGCCTGGGTTCTTCCCCCGCTCTGCGAAGGGAGTGGGATCCATTGAGTTGCAGGTGGGGTGCAGACACCTGGGTTATTTACTAGCTGTGGTAGAGGAGCAGGGAGTACTGGGAGGTCCTGATTGAGTCAGGGGGGCAGGGACCTTGCCTAACCTTTGCCCTCTGCCCCCAGGAGGTGCCATCACGGCCAAGCATGGCCGGAGACCTGGAGAAGCTGCAGCTGAGACCTGCTGCCCTGCGCCGCCAGGTACTGCTGTCCTTGTACTCAGGAAAATATGTTAGCACCCACATTCCCCCCACACACAGAGGCTGTGGCAGGGAGGTGGGGGGGAAGCTATGCACAGGAGGGAGAAACTAAGGCATGGGGAGCAGAGGGACATAGACTACCCTCACAGCATGCAGGGAGGTGGGACTCAGGGACCTGGGCTCCCAGTACCCCCCCACCCCACACACACACACACACACACTGCTGGGAAAGAGAACACAGGCATCCAGGCTCCCCCACTGCCACCCAGCCCTACCCCTACCAAAGCCCAGGAGGGAATCCAGGATCCCAGTCCTGCTTCTGGTATAACCCACCAACCTCCTCTCCTCCCCAGGCCTGGGAGGGAACCCAGGTGTCTGGGGTCTGCCCCCTGCCCCCATATCCAGGAGGAAACCCTGGCATCTGGGTTCCAACCTACCAGACCAACTCAGGCATCTGGGCTTGCTCTAACCACTGTCCCGTACTCCCAGGAGGCCGAGGGGGAGCCACAGGAGCCTCCTGATGTACAGCACCCTGCACGGAGCCGCTGCCAGCTGGAGCCACTAGGCAGAGATACTGGAGCCACCTGGCGGGGGCAGCTGAGGTAGGCTCTGGGGGCCAGACACTGGGGTCTATTGTGGACTGGGGGGAGGAAAGGGGGCTGGACGCCTAGGTTATAGTTCTAGCACTGGGAGGGGAGTGGGGGGAGCAAACGGATTGGGAACCAGGACTCCTACGCTCTCTGGCCAGGTGGGTCAGGGAGGTGGGGAGCCAAAGCCCGGGAGCCCAGACTCCCAGGGTCCAGCTGCGTTAGCAGGCTGCAAAACAGGCTTAGGAGACTGCTGCTGTGGTCCTGAGCCCGGCCACCTGGTTCTCTGCTCCTTCGAGCTGGGGGGGCAGGTGGCTACCGGGAGCCCGGATACCTGGGTTCTGCCACAGCTCAGAGCAGGGGGAGGGGGAAAGGGGCTGGGGGCTAGTGGGTTGTGGGGAGCCCAGGGGCCTGGGTTCTCCAGCCAGGGCAGGGACTCACAGGGCAGCTCGGGCCCTGACAGCTGGGCTGAGCAGGACCATTAATCCCCTGGCACCCGCAGAGCTCTGAGCCAGGCCCTTCCTCCCCACAGGGCAGCTGAGCACAGCGGGAGCCAACCTGCGGGGCTGGAGCGGCTGGGCCGGAGCCCCCAAAGGCTGGGGCCCCCCACCCATCCTGACCAGAGGGCCGGTGAGGGGGCAGAATCAGGGGAAAGGGGTGGGGCTAGAGGCAAGGGGTGGGAGTAGAAATAAGGGGGAGAGCCATAGAATAAGGGAACGGAGCCTGGATAAGGAGGTGAGGTGGTATGGGGAGGAGGCTGGGGGGAAGACAGCAGAGCCATTGGGCCAGGGGGCAGGGCAAGGAGCCAGGGGGAGTGTAAAGGCAGCAGGGCCAGGGGTAAGGGGGCAGGCAGGGAAAGGGGCAGGGCAACAGGTAAGGGAGTGGGCTGGGCTGGGGGGTAAGGATGTGGCATAAGGGGGTAGGACCAGGGGGCAGGAGAAGGGGCCAAGGGGTGGGGTGTGAAGTAAGGCATGGGGACAGGGCCAAGCCCCTCCTGCCCCCCATCCCCTGATTACCCCCCCTTCTCCCCTGCCCAGGCAGCCCTGAACGGACCCGGCTTCCACCCCTGTCACCCGTGTCCCGGGCAGGCAGCGACCCCGGGCTGGTGCCCAACCATAGCTCAGGCCCTGGTGCCCGCAGCAACTCTGAGGGGCATTTAAGCCCACCCCTTGCCCTCCGCAGCCATGTGGGGCGGCTGCGGGCCCAGGAGATCCGGCGCCGCCGAGCACGGGCCACCGAGGCTGACTTGGGACTCCTGGATGTGGGTGGGGAGGCGGGGGGCTTCCAGCACCTGTTGCTGGAGCCAGCCCCTCAGCTCCCTGTCATCCCCTCCCTCCTGCTGCCCCCTGACAACAAGCCCCTGGAGCCCAGCGTGCTGCGCAGGCTCAAGGAGCTCTTTGCCCAGCATGATGCCCAGTGCACAGCACTGCATATGCTGTACATGGACTGCCTGGTAAGGAGTGGGGGGTCTGGGAGGAAAGAGGCTGTGTGGTGATGAAGGGGTGGGGGGGGCAGTGGGGGTTGGTGGGAGCCAGGACACATGGGTTTTACCCTGTTGTGGAAGGAGAGGGAGGTCGGGGTTGGAGTTGGTGGGGCTGGGAGCTCGGTTGCCTGGGCTCTGTCCCCAGCTCCTGGAGACTGGGGTGATGGGGGATGCTAGAAGCCAGGATGCCGGGGTTCTCTCCCAGCTTTGGAAGGGAGCGGGGCTGGTGGGTTACAGCAGACATGACCCAGACACCCAGGCTCTCTCCCCAGTTCTAGTGGGGTCCTGTGGTTACAGCCTGGATGCCTGGGGTCTCTCCCCAGCTCTAGCATAGCTGCTTCTCCCAAGGGGCAGAAGGTAGCTTCATTGCCACAGTAACAGCCCCTCCCAGGGGACACTTACCCCCTCTCTCCCCTCAGTGAGAGGGACAGGGCTCCAAGCCTCATCTCTCTGCTCCTTCCAGGCCACCAGGATCACAGGGGTCACACAGGAGCAGCAGCGGGCAATGGGGGTGAGCTCAGGCCTGGAGCTCATCACGCTGCCCCACGGGCACCAGCTGCGCAGAGAGCTGCTGGAGAGGTGGGGGCCAGGCATATGCCCACATCTGGGGTGGGACACAGCTGTCATGGCCACGGGGGAAGGTCCTTGGCGCAGCAGAGCCACCGGGTGGCTGAGATGCAGCCAGTTCTGGGGTGGAACACCACAGCTGGGGCTGGGAGCAAGAGCCCGGGCACCTGAGTTCTATCCCCAGCTCTGGGAAGGGAGGGGGCGTCTGGGGGGTTAAAGCAGTGGGGAGGCTGGGATCCCGGATGCCTGGGTTCTATCCCCAGCTCAGGGAGGGAGGGCAGTGGGATCTGATGGGTTACTGGAAGCATGATCTGGATGCCTGAGTCCTATCCCCAAGCTCCCACCCACAAGCTGAGACAGGAGCCAGGGAATAGCTCCCACCCCCAGGCCAAGATGCAGCCAGTTCTGGGGTGGAACGCAGTCCTCACAGCCTCAGTTGTCTGTCTAAGGCACCCAGCCATGAGCTGAGGTAGTGGAGCAGCTGGGTAGCTGAGATGCAGCCAGCTCAAACAACAAGGTGCAGCTGTTTCTGGGGTGGAACATAGCCACCAAAGGATAGCTCACATAAATGGCCTCAAGGTGCAGCAATTTCTAGGGTGGAGGCCTGGATCGCTCCCATGAGTAGCACTGAATGGCTTCCCCCTTCCCTAGGGGGCTGCTTGAAATGCAGCTGTCTGTGGGGTGCAGCAAAGAACCAGCTAGGAGTTAGACTGGGCCTGGCTAGAGGCACCAGCTGCCTCCTCTGGAGGAGGCCAAAGCCCCTCCTGACACCAAAGGGGTGGGTGGGGGTAGGTTGTCTGGCTAGTCTCCCATCCAGCTGGGCCAGGCCAGGCCAAACCCTGCTTAACTTGCCCCACATGCTGCTGGCTTACCTGGAGGTGCCACTGTGGCAGGGCAGCCAAGTCTGGTAGCCCCATGCTAGCTGCTTCCTGCCCCCCAGGCACCGGGTGCTGGCACTGGGCATTGCTGTGGACCTGCTGGGCTGCACAGGCACTGTGGCAGAACGGGCAGCCACACTGCACCACATCATCCAGCTGGCAAGCGCCCTGCGGGATGTGGCCGGTGACCTCTTTGCCCTCTCAGCCGTCATGAGCGCCCTGCAGCTGCCCCAGGTGAGGAAGCTGGGGCTGGGGCTAGGATGCCTGGGTTTGGAGAACAGGTCCCCCACGTCTTGGTTTGCCCAGCTCCTCCATGCCTTGGCTTCCCTTGGTTCTTCATGCCTCAGTTTGATTCCTCAGGTTCCCCCCCGCCACAGCTCCTCCATGCCTCTCTGTCCCTCAGTGTCCCCACCCCCCCAGTTTCTCCATGCTTCAGTGTCCCTATCCCCAGCCTCTCTGTGCCTCAGTTTCCCCAATCCCCACCTTCTCCATGACTTCTCCAAACCCACCAGCTTCTGTGTGCCTCAATGTCCCCATTTCTTCTGCACCTCAGTTAAGTTTTCCCACCTGACAGCTCCCCTACCCCTGCAGCTCCTGTTTTCCTATCCCACCAGCTTCTCTGTGCCTCAGTTTCCCCTCCTTGTCTAGCTCCTCTGTGCCCCACTCCCCGCCCTTGCTCTTATTAGGCTGGTTGCTCTTCAGCCCAGGCACTTCACTAGTTTGGTGGGGGCACAGCTGGGGGACGGACCTGATCCTGGTCAAAGGAGCTTGTACAGTACCTGGCGCCAGGGGCTTGAGACTGGGACGGGATGGGGGCTAGATCCTCACTGGGGTCTTAGGACTCTTGAGGGACTCTGATTTGGGGACACGGGAGATGCAGGAGGACCCCCCTCTTAGGGCCCTTTCAGGCTTGTCTCCATCTCTACGGGCCTCATCACCAAAGCAGTTGCCCTCCCCTGTCCATTGGGTGGAGGGAGGGCAGTGCCCAATCACAAAAGGGTCTGTCTGAGGTGCCTAAATCCTACTGGCGTAGGCACCTGAAGTCCTTGGAAGGACCTGGGTTTGGTTCTTTGCCCTCTTGAGGGGAAAAAAATGAACTTTCCTGTGTATAAAACTGAGCTAGGTGTTGCAGCAGATGGAGTCCCTTCTCCCCAGCCCCAGGGACCTGCCTCTCTTTGCACCTCCTCACCCCTGTGCCCTCAGGCTCCCCCCACATCTCAGTTCCCACCACCCCTTCCCCCCAGATCGCACGGCTGCAGGAGACGTGGAGATGCCTGCGGCAGAATCACACTGAGAGCGCCGTGGCCTTTGAGAAGGACCTCAAGCCTTTCATCAGGCGCCTGAGCCAGGGGGAAGGTGAGGCTATGGGGGGGGGGGGGGGGTGAAAGGGACTGTACCAGGCTGTAGGGGGTCATATCTACTGGGGCAGAGTGGAGGTGCAAGCAGGTAGGTCTGCCCCCCTTCCCCAGCTTCCAGCTGCCTCCTTTCAGGCACCAACTGCCTGTGTGACCCTAACCATGTCACTTGAACTCGAATTCAGTGCCCCCCAGAAAGGGGCCAGGATACCTGGGTTCACAAAACAGGCTCTCCCATGCCTCAGATCCCCCAGCTTCTCTGTGCTTCAGTTTCCCCAACCCCAGCTGTCCCCCATCCCAGGCTTCTCTGTGCCTGGTGTTGGCACCTGCTCATATCACTTTAATGCAGATTTCTATCCCCCCTCCCCCCAGACACACACATATGCACACACAAAAAAGGCCTTGAGGTGCCTAAATCCCACTGGCATAGGCACCTAAAGCCCTTGGGAGGTCCTGCATTTGGTTCTTTGCCCCCTCAAGGGAGAGAAATTGGACTTTCTTGCATGTAAAGCCATGAGCTGGGAAGTGCCACTGATGGGGAAAGGACACTTTCCATCTCAAATGGGGTCCCCTAGCCCCAGGGATCCACCTCTTTTTGCACCCCTGCACTCCCCAAAATTAAGCTCCTACAGGGCACATGCACTGGGTCTTCTGAAGGCTGCTAGTGGCTGGCGCAGCAAAGATAAATGTCCTACTACTGCTGCCAGCCAAGGGGAGCTCCTTCCCCTCACCCTGAGGTCCCCTGATGGGGAGTCTGCAAGTTAGGGAGATACCTTCAGACCTCCCACCAACTTTGTCCCGTGCTCCCCCACAGAGACCAACATCCCAGGGGCTGTAGCAGTGCCCTTTGTGGTGCCCCTGCTGGGGCTCCTGGAGGGAGAACGGCTGTGGGATGACCATGAGGACAGCTGCGAGGCGCTGCTGCGGACACTGGGTGCTGCCCGGGACATGGCTGCCCATGCCAGATGCTACCAGGCCCAAGCAGAGGCCACACTCCAAGGTAAGGCAGCTCTGCCTCTGGCCTGGAATCTATTTCCCATCATGCCCCTGGCTGCAAGGCACCATACCATGGTACTCCCTGTGCAGTGCATGCTGGGAAATGAGGTCTAATCACCAAGCCCCGCCCCACCCCCTTGGGCTGAACTCCTGCTGGGCTCCTGAAATGCCTCTGACCGGGACTCTTAAGATACCATTGTTTTTCCTTTGTAGTGCATGCTGGGAAATGTAGTCCAGCTGAATAGCCCCCGCCTTGCTCTAGCCACCCCTACACCCACCAACCTCTATGGTCTGAGCCCCTCCCAGCAGACTCCATTTCCCGTAATGCCCCCTGCCAAGTGACATGTTATGACGGCATTCCCTCGGCAGTGCATGCTAGGAAATTGAGTCCAACCACACAGCTCAAGTCTTAAGCTAGGAGGGACATCCGCTGCCCATTTTTAATGGTCTGGAATTTTCCATAATGCCTCTTGCCTGGAAACTCCATGATACCCCTGTTCAGCGTATGCTGGGAAACGTAATCCAGCTGCACAGCCCAGGCCTATTCTTGCCTCACCCCTCAGTCTCTGTGGTCTGCAATCTCTTCCCCCCTGGACTTCTATTTCCCACAGTTCATCTGGCCTGGAATACTGCTGCTGCTCCCTATGCAGCGCATGCTGGAAGAAGTAGTCTAACCATAGTCCAGTCCCTACAGCAGCCTCAGCCCTCATCCCCAACCCCTCCCAAATTCCTATAGCGTGAGTTCTACTCAGCTAAAAGCTGTTGTCAATTCATCAGCAGCAACGAAAGGGTTAAAACTACCTTTGATGCCCAAGATGCTGTGTCCCTCCTGGCCATGGCAGACATCACAGCATTTTTATGCTTCCATTCTGGCACAGAAATCAGCTTCCTCACATAAGACATGTCTCATGATTGCAAAGGGAAAATGTCTGTGTGGTATGCAAGAAAATACGGTAATGACCCTCCCACAGATGTTGCATCCAGGAGGTGTTCCTCAGCTTGGCAGGGAACTCAATGCTTTCCCTGACCCCTGATTTTCTCTGTCGGGTGGTCCATGGGCCTGGGCTACCAAAGAGATCTCCAGCCATAATGCACCTTATAACAGCCTGGCAGGTATAAGTCGCCCAGCCAGTGCTCTGATCTCACCTATCCGAGCTGTCTCTCTTCAGGCTTCCAGCCCACCCCTGAGCTCCTGGAAGCCTTCCAGACGGAATTTGCCCTCCGCCTCTTCTGGGGCAGCAAGGGAGCAGAGGCCAGCCAAGCAGAACGCTATGAGAAATTTGACCGGATCCTTACCGTCCTGTCCCAGAAGCTGGAGCCAGCCAGGAAGACAGAAACTTAGGATCTAGCTAGATCTGGCCCCCAAGGGGGACAAGGGGGGAGGGAGAGGTGGGGGAAGAATCTCTGCATTGGGATAGCCCCCAGAGCTGGTGGAATGAAAAAAAAGACAGGTGGAGGGGGAATAGGCAGTGTTGGGATGGAGGGGGTGGGGAATGAGCAAGAACAGCACCTTGATTCTTTTGTACCCTTAAATTAAAAGAACCTGGAGGATCTTCTGATTCTCTTTCCCCCTGGCCGAGGCAGGGCAGGGGGGTGAAAACTTTGGCTGCAAAAGATACTGTGTGCCCATCACTGTCCCAGGACCCCTGTGGGCCGTTCTGCCTCTCACAATCCAGTGGCAGAGAGGTACAGCAGGACCACTGCCCTGACACCAGGCAGTGGGGAAAGACATGTGCCAGCAACTTACATGCAACTAGCCCAAGGGGTGGTTGGAGGAGAGGGTCGTGGTGGGGACTATGAGGGAGGTAGAGGGTAGATTGATCACAGAATTCAGGGTAAAGTTACTCAGGAATCAGTGTATTGTGTGTCCACACACCCTTACTACCATTCCTTTGCCTACTAAAGACAAGGGCTATTTAAACGAGCACAAAAAGGCTATTTGTTGTGCGCATCCCCCCCGCAAATAAGATCCAGGGCACAGGACTCCATATTAAGTATGTTGTATGTCCTCACCTTTTAAATCACATTTTCCTCCCTGCTTGTTAATAGTTATTTTAACAGCAAAAAAGGCTATTTGTTACATATGAACACATCTGCACCTGCACAACCATCATAGGATAAGATCCAGGGGAAATTATTCCAGTTTAAACATACCGTGTCCAGACACCCTTAAAATCCCTTTGCTTGCTAAAACAAGGATTATTTTAACCAGCTCCCAAAGGTTAACATATCCCAAAGGTGGTAGGGATATGATTCCTGAAAGTTGCTCGTTATGTACACACACGCACCCCCACCCCTCCAATCCCAGAATAAGATCCAAGGTAAATTACTCAGGATTGAGTGTGTTGTGTGTCCGCACATCTTTCAAACCCGAATCCCCACCCCTGGGTAAGGTAAGTGTTATTTTAACAGCACAAAAGGGTTATTTATTTTACACACACACACCCCCCAAAATAACATCTGGGGTAAATTATTCCAGGATAAAGTGTGCTGTGTGTCCACATGCCCTTTCAATCCCTTTGCTTGCTGAGATAAGGGTTATTACACACACCCCCCTCCCAAACAACGCCCACAAATAAAGCCACAGCCACCTCCAAACTGCATCTCATCTTGTTTTTATAAACTTTCCTTTAAAACCTGGCACAGGAGAGGGAATAACAATGACTCTCCCCACCCCACCCCCCTGCCCCTGCAAAAATCACCACCCCCCCAAAAAAAATCTCTGTACATAAAGTGTAAGCAAGGCACCGCGGGCTGAGCTCGAGTACATTCGACGGCGCTAGCAAGAGGGGCTCAGATACAGCAGCCTAGAAACCACCTGTCAGAACCGAGAGACCACCCCCCACTTAACTGGGAGCCACAGGGATTCCCAGAGGTCCATTAACAGGCCATCAGAGTGGGGCTGGGGGGGTGAGGCTAAAACACAGTGGGAAGGGGTCCCAGTATAAAAGGCTATCATATATTAGAGTCCTCTAAAAAAAACAATAAATCAGTGTGTGGGAGGGGGGAAGCGAGGGGAGAGGGAGCCGGACGCCTGGGTTCCCACAGCAAGATCCCACCCCCCAACCCCCCAGATCCAGGGGACCTCCGCAGCAGGCACTTGGTTGAGTTGATTTATTATTAGGTTTGCATCTGGCCGAGCGAGCTGGGAAGGGGATAAAGTGCATATCATGGGGGGCAGGAGCAGGAGCTGGCTGCTTTAGGTGGGCAGCACCTCTAGGGGGCACTGGGTCCTGGTAAGGGGGTGGGGGGCTGGGAAGATAGGGGGAAGGCCTGGGATCCCATGACCCCAAAAGTAGGTGGAGACAAGACTCCAAGGGGATGGGATTGTGACCCTAAAGGGGATTGGATTATGACCCCAAACACTTGAGGGCTGGACCCCAAAAGGGGATGGATTGTAATCCCAAAGGACTGGGAACTGAGACCCCAAAGAGGGTGGGGGCATGATTCCAAGGAAGTAGGGGGTGACCCCAAGGGAGTGGAGTCATAACCCCACAGGGTGCAGGGATAATGTCCTCAGAGGGGGTGGGACTGTGACCCCAAAGGGGGTGGGGGTCCTAAAGCCCAGCCCTTATTCCCATTGAGCCTGTCATTAATGAGAGGATGGGGCCTGGCCTCTTTCTGCCCCCTGCTACATCAGGGGTTAATGAAAGCAGAAGGGGGGAGCATTTGGGGGCAAAATGTCCCCAACCCACCCCCCCACCAGCAAGGCCTTAGAGCTACTCCCAGAGAACAGCTGATGCTATTTGTCCTGGGTGGTGACGGGCATTCAAATCCCCAAGACCCCAGGTTCAAATATTAGAGGGACCAGCAGATACCGATGGTTTGTTATGTGAGGGGAGCTGTCTTCTGCCTCCCTGTGCCCTCCTGCTCCCCACTTGCCCTTGGAGGGAGGGAAGGCAAAAAAAGGGGCCTGTTACCCCCCAGATGGGGAAATAGGAGTGGGGTAGGGGATAGTAGCCCCCATTGTAGAAAGGAGAAGGAAGCCTGCCCACTTGTGGGCACCAGGAACACTGCACCCCCCCATGAGGCTCACAGCAAAGAGGGGAGCAGATGAACCCCCCCCCACCGGAGTCTTGACTTGGAGAGGGCAGGATTCTCCCCTCCCCCATGGAAGATCTGATGGGCAAAGCCCCCAGCCCTGATCTCAGGCTGATGACCCCAGTATGCCCCCACCCCAGGGCCTGGGGGGCAGCACTTCCTGCTGGTTGCCCCCTCCACCCCCCAGCCAGCTGGTGCTCAGTGCAGGCTGAGGCGCAGGTAGGAGGTGGGCACATAGCCCTCGTCACCAGGGCCACGTCGCACCCGGGTCCAGCCATCGCCCTTGTCCTCCTCCACCAGGCTCAGCTCCTCACCCTCTGCCATGGAGATGGTGCCCTCACTGGAGCCTGAGGGAGGAGGGGAAGGGTTAGATGAATCCACATCTCCTCTCCCCCCCCCACACACACGCACAACACGGGCATCTGAGACATGCACACACACACAAACAGAACCCAGGAGTTTGAGACATTCGCATACAGAACGCAGGCATCCAGGACATACATGCACACACGCATAAGTCCTAGGAGCCTGGGACATGTGCACACACATGTACAGACATACATCCACAAAACCCAGGCATTCAGGGTTCAGGACAAGCATATACACACAAAACCCAAACGCATCCAGGACACACACATGTAGACATATACAGAACCCAGGCATCCAGGATATGCACACAAAGACACACACAGAACCCAGGCATCTGGAACACACAGACACCCACACACACTCACACAGACACAGTGCACTCAGGCCTGGCCCTCCCATGATGCTTTGCCCTTCCCACCCTCCCGCAATACCTTCGAAGCGGTACATGGCTACACAGGAGCCAATGGGTGACACCAGCTCCTCTTCGAAGTCATCATCGAACTCAGTGTAGATGGGCTGGTTCAGGGTGTCTGTCCCGTCCTCAGAGTGGGGTGCATCAGGGCTGAGGAGGGAATGAGTGCTTAGTAGTTAGAGCAGCGCTATGGTGGGCCCAGATGCCTGGGTTCTATCCCCAGCTCGGGAACAGGACCGCACAGCTTGAAGAGGATGGGACCTGGAAGCCTGAATCCTCTCCCCCTCAGAGGAAAGTGGGGCTGAGGAAGGATATGGCAGACTAAGGGGGGCGCAGCTGGAAGCCCAGACACCTGGGTTATATCCTTGCACTGGGAAGGGAGTAGGGCTGAGGGGTTAGACCAGGGGGTGTTGGGAGCCCAGATGCCTGGGACCTCTGGGTGGGGAGCAAGGTCAGGACTGATGAGCTCAGGACTTCTGGGTTCAATTCTGACCTAAGGCAAAACCCTACCCTGATGACACCAACAGCTCCCCACCACTGCCTGCCCCAGCCCTGGTCTGGTTGGAAAAGGAGGGGGCACATCTCAGGGATCACAAGAACTATACAGATTCCTATTAATTAAGAGCCAGGAGCTCATTAGTGGCCAATGACCATCCCCCCTGCCTCCAGCTACCAGGAAGAGGACCCCCCCCACACACACACACACAATAGCACCATGACAGCCCGAGTGGACATAGTTTCCCTGGCACCCCTGACATCATGTGATGCCAGGTATCGAGGACCCCTGGCTTGTCCCACCCTGGTACATGGAGCTGCATGTCTCTCAGGCTTTCCCACAAGCCTGCCCCCCCCAAAACCCTCACCTGTCTTTGTCATGGGAGCTGACATTGTTGTTGATGGCACTGGAGGGGTCCAGCTGGTGCCCACCACGGGGCGCATTGTCTGGGCGGTTGCTCAGAGCTCGGCCCTCAGCGTCTGCCAGCCACGACTGGGGTGGGAAGGGAGAAAGGGGGGGTCAGGACTCAGGCTGCCTTCCACCCCCCACAGTTGCTCCCTGGTGGGTGGCTGAGGGTGGTACTTCAGACAAAGTATGTGTGAGAGGGGTCTGGATCCACCCAACCTACCCATGCCCCGCCCAGCCAGGAGGAGGGGCAGAGCAGCTGGAGAGAGCCCAGTGCCTCAGCTTCCCCACAACCATTCACAGGGTTTGAACCAGCCTCTGTCCAGCCCCCAAGCCTGAGAGCAAAACCCAGGAGTCTGAGCTTCCCAGAACCACCCCCCGCAAACCACTAGACCACCACCCACTCCCATACACACCCTGTGCCTCCATTTCCCCATCCTGATCCCTGACCTCTAGCAAGTCAACACCCCACCACACACATACGCACACTTCCTTGTACCTCAGTTTCCTCATTGTGATCCCTGGAATGCCCCAGAGACCCCCAAAGCCAGTTACAAGGTACCAGTTCTCAATGCGCCTTTCCAGCCCCTCCCCCCACCTCATATTTCTGGATCTCCAGCCGCAGCTTCTCAATGGTGCTGAGGGTCTCGGCAATCTTGGGCTCCAAGCTGGCAGGGTCACCCATCTGCGGTGTCTTCTGGTACACGTCCTTCATCTTGTTCAAGGCATCCCTGTATTAGGGAGGGTGGGGGGGAGAAATTTAAATACCATATTGCATTATACAGAACACACACATTTCCCCCCTGAAGGATCTGGGACTGAAAAGGTGACTGGGAGGGAGAACAGAACTGATCCAATCCACACCTGACAGCACAGAATTGTCCACACTACTAAACTTTGATACCCAGGTTAGGAACATTGGTGGGGGAGAGGGGAATGACCCATCCCTATAGCTGATGCCAGCAAGAAAACCGCTGGGTATACACAGAGCTAGCCCAAGAGTGGATCTTAATCTGCTCACACCCTGCACTCCCACTAGAGGGCACTGCCAGCACAAGATCCATGGGGGGGGGGGAAAACTGCCCATCTACCATATTTGCCTATCTACTATACAACATGCTCTCTCCCCCCAGAAAAACAGCAGTTGGCACCTGGGAGCATGCATTATATGTAAGAGATTCGGTAAGAACAGGTGCAGCTGTTTCCCAGCAAAACCAGGGACAGATTCTGCTCCCCAGCAGCTGCTACTCAGTTTCTAAAGACATAGATTTCATAGACATCAGGGTTGGAAGGGACCTCGGGAGATCATCGAGTCCAGCCCCCTGCCCAAAGGGCAGGAAGTCAGCTGGGGTCATAGGATCCCAGCAAGATAAGCATCCAATTTACTCTTGAAGGTGTTCAATGTAGGTGCTTGAACCACCTCCACTGGCAGACTGTTCCAGACCCTGGGGGCTCGGACAGTAAAGAAATTCTTCCTTATGTCCAGCCTGAAACGGTCTTGCAGGAGTTTGTGACCGTTCGACCTCGTCATCCCTTGGGTCGCTCTGGTGAACAGACGTTCCCCCAGATCCTGGTGGTCACCCCGATAAACTTATAGGTGGCCATCAGATCACCCCTGAGCCTGCGCTTTTCCAGGCTAAAGAGTCCCATGGCTCTCAGCCTACCATCATAAGATCTGTTTTCCTGACCTCTGATCATGCGCGTGGCTCTCCTCTGGACTCTCTCAAGCTTCTCCACATCCTTTTTGAATTGTGAAGCCCAAAACTGGACGCAGTACTCCAGCTGCGGCCTCACCAAAGCTGAGTACAGGGGGAGAATGACGTCCCGGGATTTGCTCGAGAAGCATCTATGGATGCAAGCCAGCGTTTTGGTCGCTTTACTAGCCACAGCATCGCATTGCAGGCTCACGTTCATCTTGTGGTCAATGATGACCCCCAAGTCTCTTTCTTCTATAGTGCTATCCAACGTAGCACTGCCAAGCCTATAAGGGTGCTGCAGGTTTTTCCTCCCAAGGTGGTGAACCTTGCATTTTTCGGTGTTAAACACCATCAGGTTCTCGTCCGCCCATTTGCTGAGCTTGTCCAGGTCAGCCTAGATCACCCGCCTATCTTCTGGCGTGGATGCTTTGCCCCAAAGTTTGGTGTCATCGGCAAACTTGGCCAGTCCACTCCTGACTCCAATGTCCACATCGTTAATAAAGACGTTGAACAGTATGGGTCCCAGAACAGAGCCTTGAGGGACCCCACTGGTCACAGGGCACCACGATGAGTGACTGCCATCAATTACAACCCTCTGGGTCCGACCACGGAGCCAGTTGCCCAGCCAGCGGATCGTGGTGGAGCCAAGGCCACAACTGGCCAGTTTGGCCAAGAGGTGATCATGGGATACCAGATCAAAAGCTTTTCTGAAGTCAAGATATATGACATCAATCTCTTCTCCCTCGTCCAGGTGATCGGTCACCTGGTCATAGAAGAAAATGAGATTGGTCAAACAAGACCTACCCGCCACAAACCCATGCTGGCGATCCCTTAGGATGTTAGCCTGGGCCAGTCCATCAAGGATAGCCTCCTTAACAAACTTTTCTAAGATCTTCCCCAGGATAGAAGTCAGGCTGATGGGCCTGTAGTTAGCTGGATCCACTCTCCTCCCTTTCTTGAAGATCAGCACTACATTGGCCTTCTTCCAGTCTTCAGGCACTACACCAGAGCGCCAGGAGTTTTCAAAGATCCGTGCCAGGGGCTGGGCTATGACGCTCACCAGCTCCTTGAGTACCCTGGGGTGTAGATTGTCAGGGCTAGCTGACTTAAAGGCATCCAGCTTCTCAAGGTGTCCCTTCACGAGGTCAGCATTGATGGAGGGTAGGGGATCCCCAGCGCCCAGATCTCCCTGTCCCACAGCAGGCATGGGCGTCCCATGGGACTGATGAAAGACTGATGCAAAGTACCTATTTAATAGGTTGGCTTTTTCCTGGGCGTCAGTTGTCAGTTGCCCCATCTGGTTTAGCAGGGGTCCAACATTGCCCTTGCTTTTCCTCCGGCTCCCCACGTATCTGAAAAAGGACTTTTTGTTGTCCTTGATGCCTGAAGCTAGTTGGAGTTCAGTTGCAGCCTTGGCTTTCCTGGTTTGGTCCCTGCAGGACCGGACCAGCGCAGAGTAATCCTCCTTGGAGGTGAATCCCGTCCTCCATCCTTTGTAGGTTTTTCTTTTTAGCCGTAGGAGGTCCGCTAGGTCCCTGGAGAGCCAGGGGGGCTGCTGTGCCTTCTTGCTGCCTTTCCTCCGTGTTGGAATAGATTTAACTTGTGCATTGAGGATCGCTTCCTTGAGAAGCAACCACTCTTCTTGAACTCCCAGCTCCCTGGGGTCATGGTCCCTGAGGGCCTGACCGACAAGCCTCTTGAGCTTGTCAAAGTCAGCTTTTCTGAAGTCAAGGACTTCTGTGTTGCTGACTGACTTGCCAGCTTTACGGCGGATGGTGAAGGTGATCAGCTCATGTTCGCTGTCACCCAGCTTCCCATTGATCACTAGGTCGCCAATTAGGTTGTCCCCCATAGCCAGTACCAGGTCGAGCAGCGCTTGCCTCTCTGGCCCATAGACTTCTTGAGTCAGGTAGAGGTCATCCACGCACGAGAGAAAGCTTTGCAACCGCTCGGATTTTGCTGAGTGATCTTCCCACAAGATGTCCAGGTAATTGAAGTCACCCATGACAACCAAGGTCCTGCAGCAAGCGGCCTCAGTCAGGTCCCGGGCGAACTCCTGGTCAAGCTCAGGACTTTGAGTGGGAGGTCTGTAGTAGATTCCCACCGTTGTGTCCCCCTTTGTCCGGCCTTTCCCAAGTGAGGAGCGTCTTCTATTCCATGGCACATTATATGCAAAAATATATGTCCCCTCCCACCAAATGCTGCGTGCAAGTCATTCCCCCTCCCTTGGTTGCCCCCATGCAGCCTGCTCTGCACCCTAGGGAAGTGCATGCTGGGAAATAAAGCCTAGTCCATGGCAGGGCTGTGGGGTGGGGAGGGGGGTCAGGTACCTCTGGTCAATCTCCTTCTGCAGCTCCCGGTTCCTCTCCTCAATCTTCTGCTGCAGCTTCTTCCTCCGCTGCTCTGGGGGCAGGTGGCTGAAGTCCTCAGTGATCACAGGCTGGCAGGACATAAGGAAATGGTTAGAGCAGCTGCCTGGAACTGGCTAGAGGCTACTGGGATGCTCGGGATTGTAGCTGGCTTTTGTGGGGAGCACTGGTTTTACCCCAGCACAAATCCCCCCTGCACAAGAGAGAACATGATGGATCATCTCACTGAGGGCAGACCCCTTGCCCTCTCCCAACCCATGGGAATGGGACCTGCCACTGCAGACGGAGAGGGAACAAGTTGGAACTGGCACCATTTCTTGTGTGGGGGGTGTAGGGGCCAACTGTAACAAGATCCGGCCGCCTCTGGGGTAGAGTGTGTCAGGCCAGGTATGAGATACAGCTGCCCCTGGAGTGCAGTGTCAGGGGCCAGATATAACAGATGCAGCCAACCCTGGGGTGAAGCTTGTTAACAGCTATATAACAGATGCAGATGCCTCTGGGGTGGGGGGGGGGGTGTCAAGGCCAGATGTAACAAGAGATGTGGCCGCCTCTGAAGCAGGGGGTGTCAGGGGTTGGATCTAACAGACATGGCCAGCTCTGTGGTGGGAAACATCAGCTGCTGAGTGCAACAGAGATGAGACTGCTTCTGGGGTGCGGTGCATCAACAGACAGAGATACAGCTGCCTCTGGGGTGGTGTATCAGAGACAGGGTATAACAGAGATGTGGCCAACTCTGGGGGCGGTGCTAGATATAATGGATTCAGCCAGCTCTGGGGTGGAGTGTGTCAGCGGCTGAGTATAAACACGAAAACAACTGCCTCTCCGGTGGGGATATGACAGCTAGTTTGCTCAAGGCTCTGTTCTCTTCCCAGGGCTGGTCTCCCTGGCCCAACTCCAATCCCACAATGTCCCAGTCCCAGTCTCTGTGACACTGGGCACTTATCACTGGGGGAGGAGGAAGCAGTGCATTATGGGAGCTGGAAAGCCATGCAACACCCACTCCCACCCCACGCTCCATGGGCTGGGCTTCCTGCTCAAACTCTGCCCCGTTCCACGGCAAAATCACTCTGGACATTTGCAAGGCATTGTGGGAGGTACCATTTTCACAGCCCCTAGAGAAGAGCAGGAATGACACCTCCCACGAACCGTCGCAGCAACAGTGTCAAATCTTGATGACTTGGGTTTTCCAAGTGGAATTTTTTCACCTTTTCCCCCTTTTTTTGCCCCAAAAATCCTCCTTCCCCAACTTACCGCCCGCCTGAGGCTGCGCAAGGAGGCGACGCAGGGCTTCACTGTCTTATTGATCTCGTTCAGACAGTAAGACAGCGGGTCGCGGGCGAATTTGGGGGAGCGAGATCCGTTGGGAGCCAATGGGGCCAGAGGAGGGGGGAGGGAGCTGGCCAGGGAGTGGGGTGGGGGCTGGTGGAGGACAGACATTGGTGGGGGAAACACATGGACACACACAAGAGGGAAGAAATTGCTGTAAGAAAATCAAAGAAAGGCAGAGACGCAGGAAACAGAGGCACACAGAAATAAAACCACACCCAGCGTGGGCAAAAATTGGGGATGGAGGGGGCAAAAACAGAGAAGGAGGGGCAAAAAATGGGGGAGAGGGGGCAAAAAAAACAGGGGGAGGGAAACAAGCAGCAATACCACCACCCACCAGCAGGGGACGACAGGGGCCAGAGGAGTCACCTGCCAGCAGAGGGCGACAGGGGCCAACCACTGGGCCGTGACAATGGGACCAGGGTGTGTAATGGCCCCTAGGACGCTGGACAGGACCAGTCCCACCTGGAGCCACCTGGTGCGAGTGGGAGCCTTGCTGGTCCCTCCCAGTAGCCCTGATGATCCCCAGAGGTGCATTGAGGGGAGAGCACAAAGGCTCATGGGAGCAGTAGTTCCAGCCTATGGGAAAAGTCTGAGGGAGTATTACCCCAATGGACTACAAGTCCCATGAGGCTGTGAGCTACACAGACTCTGGCCAGGACCCAATGGTATGCCTGGCCCCTACCCCCTCCCATCTGCTGAGAAAACTACAGGGGGGAAATGCAAAATCTCTTCCCATACACCTCTTTGGGGCTTGGGGGGGGGGCCACAGGTGAGGAGAATGCCACATTTACACTCCTCCCTCCCATCTCTCCTTCTTCCAAATATTGCCCACATTTCTCTGGGAAAGAGTCTGGGGGCTCAACCAGAGGAAGGAGCTGGATTCGCTACTCTATTCCACAATACCATATTTTCTGGCAAGCAACATGCAGTTTTTCCTCCCAAAAAAGGCTGCTGGAAATTGGTGTGTGCATTATATGCAGGAGATACGGTACGAACAGCATCCACCACTCACCAAGGGAGGCTGCAGCAGCCCAAGGGAGCAGGACAAGATGGAGTATACTCCAGGAGCATGTTATAGACAAAATAATATGGTAGGCAGGGGAGTCTTACCCAAATTGCCCAGCAACTGCTACCCCTCCCTCCAAATGCCCTGATGGGGGACGGGGAAAGGGACAAGGGGTCCACCCTGAATCCCAGCTCTGTTTGGTCTGGCAGTCCAGGCCGGACCCCTCCCCCAAGCAGGTTGCAGGGCCGGGAGGGGCACGCTCACTCGCGGAAGCAGGAGGTGTTTTAGTTCATGCACAGAGCAAAGCAGGAAGCCAATGTGAGCCAGACCCCTCTGAGGTAGGAGAGGGGAAAAGGGGTAGGGGGTACATCCAAGCCCCCTGTGGGCCTCCCACAGCAACTGGAGTGGGAGCAAGGGGCACCAAATTGTCCCCAGCTCCCAGTAGAAAATACTGTATCTACTGTATAAGACTGTATAAATAAAGACTGCATTTGCCATGTATGTTTACATATATACCATATATACTCACATACCACACGCCAAAAAATTGCCTTCCAAAACTGGGACATGGGGCTTAACTCAGGAAGCACTGGTGGCATTTCTGTTCAGGGAGTCAATGGACTGCATGGCTCATTCAAAGCTGAGTCCTGCTAATTGCTCTTTCCTCCAGTGCTGCTAACAACCCAATCTCCTTCCTTAATGTTCTACTAATCAAGCTAGCCTCTCTCTAGCAATGTCACTGTCCTCCATGAGCTAATCCCAGTCTCTCCCCTAAATCACAGCACTGTTGCTTTTAGCTCTTTACAAAATTTTTGTCCCACCCTCCCCTGAAATGGAATCTAGGCTTAAGCGGCAGCTGGGGTTTCAGCTTTTGGCTGAGCTGTCCACAGCTGCTGCTAATTCAGCAATTAAAAGGTTAAAAAAATCCTAGCTGTTGCCTCAGCAGGAAGTGGGGTGGGGACAGGGAGCAAGCCATGCCCCTGTCCTTTGTGGCTGGAAACCCCCTTCCTTCTGCTTTCAGTGCCCCAAAACAAGGGACAGGTCTTATTCAGGAGGTGTGTGTATACTTGAAATTACAGTACTCTTGGAGTAGTTAGGATGGGAATGGGCCTGCATAGAGTTCCTTCTTCCTACTGGGCAACCCAGATAGTCCCAAGGCACCTACAACTAGCCACAGCACTCACCTGCCCCATCCTACCCAGTCTTTCCCAGCCCAACACCAGTTCTAGCCCCAACCCAGGCTGTTTCCCAAGGTAGGGGCAGAGAATCTCTAGGGGCAACACAAAGGTAGAAGACACATAGGATGGAGGCACAGAAAAGACGGGGGGGGATTGTGGCAGAGGCCAGGGCCGGCAGGTGTGGGGAGGGAGTAAGTCACAGGGAAGGGGCAGGGATTTCCCATTATACCCCTGCCCATCATGCTGGGAACAGCCTTGGCTTAAGGAGCCATTGGCCCAGTCCCAGGCAAGAGGAGGCCCAAATCATGCCCTTCCCAACCTCCAATCCAGCCCAGATCCTAACTGCTGCTCTAGGAGGAGGCAAGAGAAGGAGATACAAAGCAGCCACCTGGCAAGAGAGCCTGGAGCCAGGAACGGGCTGTTCCGATTGGCCGATGACAGGGTGGGGCATCCGGGGCATGAGTCATGAGGAGCTGGAAGGGGGTGGGGGGTGCACAGCAGAGGCAGCCAAGGGAAGGGGGTGGAGTCTGCCATGAGTGACAGGCGATGCAGCATAGAGGGCAGGGCATACATGACTCCAGCCAAGACCGATTTGGGGGGGAGAGGGGTTGAGGGGCAGCTGGGTCTTCCCCCCACCTAGAAAAGGGGGGTTAGGTTGGTTAAGGCCAGATCTGAGAAAAGTGGGGTCCAGTGGTTAGAGCAGCCTCAGGGAGCCTAGGTTACCCACACAGCTCTGGAGGGTGTGGTATTCAGTGGTTAGAGCAGGGCTGGGGGCCCAGGCACCTGTGTCCTCTGTCCAGGTCTGGGGGAAGCAGGGTCTGGTGGTTAGAGCAGCCTCAAGGAGCCAGGAGGCCTGGGTTCCCCACACAGCTCCAGAGGGAAGGAGCAGGGCCCAGTGGTTAGAACATGACTGGAGCCCGGATGCCTGGGTTCTCTGCCCAGCTCTGGGGGAAGGGAGCAGAGCTCAGTGGTTAGAGCAGCATCAGGGAGTCAGGGCTCCTGGGTTCTTCTCTCCAGCGCTGGGAGAAGAGCGGGGCTCAGTGCTGCAGTGGCTGGCATCCCGGACTCCTGGGTTCTCTGCCCCAGTGCTGGGAGGGGGAGTCCAAGCCTTGAATCAAGCCCAGTGAATCGAGGCAGGTTTACACTGGGTAAGTGCTGTGCATCGGCAGCTGCCCCAGGAACCCTTGGGACCAGAGGCAAGTCCCTGCTCCCTGCCATGTACCTGTGGGGGGTGAGGGGTGCAGAAGGAGGAAGGACTCAAGCTTTCAGCACCACCTGGTGACTTGGGGTGCTATAACACAGACACGGCCTAGGGTAGCAGATGGTCCCAGAATAAGTGAAAGCCCAGGAAGACACGGTTGCAGGGTGTAGCCTAGCCCCTGGCCTCTCTTACCTTGCTCTTTTTGCTGAAAGGCCAGCGCTTGGCCTTGTTCTTGCCTAGCAGGCGGGGGTCCAGCCGGACATCAGGGGGGCCGCGGGGAGTGCCCAGGCTGCTGTCAGACGAAGCACGGTTCATGGGCTGGCTGAAGTCCTCAAACTCCACGTCTCCTGGGCGCTCAAAGCCAGACTTATGCAACTCAATCAACAGCTGGGAGTCCTAGGGGTCATGGGATCAGAGTTCCCCAGAGAAATGTCCAACCCCACCCTCCCTGGAACTGCCCCTGCTAGAGGGAAGGCTTCATGCCCCCAAAACAGGCTGCACCCCCCCACCCCAGCCCCCAAAACAGGCTGCACCGCCCCGCACCCCAGCAGGACAAGGAAGAGAACCCAGGAGTCTGGGCTTCCCTTCACTAACCATCAGACCTACCCCCCTCCCAGACCTGAGACAGAACCAAGGGTCCAGGCTCCCAGGTGTTGTATCCAACCCTGCACCCCCACCATCCCCAAAACAGGAGAGAACCCACGAGATCTGGCTTCCAATCTCCTATGCTCTAACCTCATGTCCCAGAGCTGGGGAGCAAACCCAGGCATCCAGGTTTCCAGCTCCAGTTGCTCCAACCCCCACTGCCTCGCCCCCCCACCGCACAGTGCCAGGGAGTGAACCCAGGCCTCCAGGCTCCCAGGCCCACCTGTGTCCCCTCCCAGTGCCAGGGACCAAACCCAAACATCTGGGGCTCCCCCTGCCCCGCCCCACTCACGCTCTTCTCGTCCACAGCCTCAGCGGCCACCTTCATGCCTTCCAGACACTTGCCCACGATGGGCATCACTTGCCGCTCCGTCTCCGAGAAGAGCCCATAGCTCTCACGCAGCCGTGCCGTCCGCCGCTCGTCCATCTCCTGCAGCTTCTGAGGGGCAGGGGGGACCCCAAAAGCTCCACTAAGGCCCCCATGGTCCCATCATCCCCACTCCCCTCGCAAGGCTGAGACATGCCAAACTCATTGCACCTCCTGTGCTCCCTGCCCCATCAGATGCTCTGCTTTCTGCTCTCTGCCCCTGCCCTATCCCCAAAGGGGCCTGGGACACTACCTGGAAGAGGAGGGGTGAGGACTGGGCTCTGATCAAGGGAGTGGAGTCCTAGCAAAGTGTGGGGTCCTAGCAAAAGAGGGAGGGAAAATTGTGCTCTAACTATGGGGGGCAGGGCCTAACCAAAGGGGGTGAGCCTGGGATCTAATCACTGGGACATCAATGGGGTCCTAAGCAAGGGGCAGGGCAGAGCTCTAATCAAGATGGCGGGGATGGGGTTTAGCCAAGGGGGGCGGGGCCTGAAGTAGGGGGACAAGGCCTTACATTGAAGATCTGGGGCATCTCCAAGAAGTAGAAGCGGTTCTGGTCCTGGTTGAAGTGCTGCAGGCAGGCAGCGTACTCATTCTTGCTCTCCTCTGCCATGTGGCCCCGCACATGAGCCTGCTGCTTGGCCTGTGGGACCAACACAATCAGCTTGGGGGCCTGGAAAGACCCCAGCTCCCCCCCTCAACCCACCTGGCCGGCTTGGCTTGGCCATGCCAGGAGCTGTACAAACCCCCAGCAGAACAGAGAGCTCACCCCATGGCAATGCAATGCCTAGGACCTTGCTGAGGGCATTGGGGGGGGGGGGTTGTGGTGCCCCCTACCCCAGCCACTACCCCCTGGGCCACAGGTGGGGAGAGAGAGCAGGTTCCCACCTTCTCCACATCGGCCTTGGTGGCATTGATGTCCTGGTCCAGACGCTCAGCCGTAAGCAGGGCCTTCTCTGCCTCCCGGCAGTCACGCTCAAACTTCCGCTTGCTCTGGGTAGGGAAGAGGAGGGAGTGTGGGGGAAGCTGGGGACAGGATGGCTGAGCCCTGCCTCATCCACTGCTGTACTTTCAGCTCCCTGCCCCATCAGCCACTCTGCTTTCTACTCCCTGCTCTACACCCCATCCCTCGTTTGCCTGCTCTGCTTTCTGTTTTCTCCCTAATCTGCCTTGCACCATGCACCCAGAGGCTCTCCTGTGTCAGTCACAGCCCCCTACCCAGATTCACCCTCAATGAAGAGGACAAAAAAAAGTCCCCTCCTTCCCTTTGAATCGAGGCTCTGCTTTTCCTTTCCCTCCTTCTCTCTCCAGCAGATGTTCAGGAAATCCCAGCCTGCCCAGCACAGCTGGATCCCAGCCCCTGAGCCAGGGCCAGGGGCTCCCAGGAGTAAGGTTGGAAGGTCAAGGGGAAGGGGAAGGGCAAAGGCCTGATCCCAGGGGTTTGCGGGAGACTCACATTATCCAAGAGCTTGAAGGAGTTCTCCAGCTGCTGCTGGGCCCGTCGCCCCTCCTGGAAGTGCTGTGGGGGGGTTTGGCGGGAAGGGAGTTAGGTCTCCATCTTTTCCCTGCTGCATAGCTACCAGCCATGCCAGCCTCGCATAGGGCCTCTCAAAGGATCCCAGATGGATCAGAGTACACTGGGCCCTACAGGGTCCCATCCAGCCCAGCCCCCTGCTCCAAGCTGTATCAGCCCCATCCAAACCCCGCCCCAGCAAAAGACAGAGGGCAGCGCTGTAGCCAAGGGCGGGTGGGGCCTAGGCAGAGAATCGGCCCTAATGTAGGCAGAGCCAGGAGCAGACAGCCCACCTCCTCCCACTTTGCACTAGGTCCCTAGCAAATGAAACCCAACAGGTTGTCAGTTCAAAACAGTCAGAGCTTCCTACACCAACGGAGCTCAACTGGATGGGCAGGGTCTGATCCCTCCATGGGCTTGATCCCACCAGCTGACCCAATCTGGCGACTGGGATGGGCGTGGTAGGGCCCCATCCGGCCACGTGGAGTGGGGGCAGTTCGGCCCCAATCCAGTCATGTGGGGGGTGGGAGGGGAGAGGGGAAGACTTGGCCCAGCCCCAGCCTGGCCCTGCAGGGGGAAAGGGGAATGAACCAGCCCCACAGGAGGAAGAGGCCTGGCTATGCCCTGATCTGGCTGGACAGAGGAAAAGGGCCTGCCCTAACTCCAACCCCCTCTCCCCATGGGGTTTGGGATTTTGGTGGCTGCATGAGGTGGCAGTATTGCCACTGCTTCCCCGCTGCCACACTTCCCAGCCAGTGTTGAGCTCCCAGGGGAAGTCAAGGGCTGAGGACTGGAAGGGTCCGGAAGATGCCAGGAGGGTTCAATGCACTGCAGAGACCCCTCTTCCCCATTCCCTGTAACAACAGGAGGAGGAGAAATTCATTCCTGTGTTATGATGAGATCATCATGAGGGGATCCACCATGATGAGGTCAAGGGGGTTCCACCACTATAAGGTCAGAGGCATCAACATGATTAGGCCAATGGGGGCAGGTCCATCAGGGTAAAAGCAACAGGGTGTCTATCATGATACGGTCATCAGGAAGGTCATCATAAGGGTATTAGGGATTCAATGCAATGTGGTGAACAAGGAGATCATCATGAGGAAGTCATCAAGGGGTGGGGGTTCACCATGGTAAAAGCAACAGTGAGTCTATCATGAGGAGGTTAAAGGGGAGGCCATTATGGTGACACAGCCACTGGAGGAGTCCATCATGGTAAAAGCAAAAGGGGACATCATGGTGAGGTCACTGGGGGGTCATCATGATGAGGTCCACAGGTGGGTGATCACAGCGAAGTCAATGAGGGGGGCAGGGTGCTCCATCCAAGCAACCACCAAAACTCAGAAGCCCAAGAGACACCCACAGCAGTGCACACACCTGGCTACCCCCAGGTCCCCCCCCACCCAACATTTCTCCAACCTCCCCACAAGCCCTTCCAATGATGAAAATCCCACCACCTCCCTTGGTGTCCACCCCCTGACATCTTCCCTAAGATCCCAGGAAAGGATGAGGGGGTTGTCCCCCCAGCCCCAAAGAGCCACTAACCGTTTTCCTCTCCTGCTTGAGCTCCTGGAGGTACTTGGAGAGCTCCACACAGATGCACGTCATGAGGTTCTCAGCCACCACCTCCCTCTGCCCAGCCAGGTCATTCAGCTCCTTCACCACCTGCAGGAAAGCCTGGTATTGGCAGAACCTGGATGAAGAGGGGGCAAAAAGAGCCAAGGGTCAGCTCAAGGAGCCATGGTTGCCCAGCCACAGCCCACCACCTTTGTGGGAACAGCCACATTCCACAAGAGCCATGACATGGGGATCTGCAGTCCCATGGGGAGGCTTGGGGGGCAACAAAACTTTGATCTCGCCCCAAAACACTCCCCCACCTGCTCCTGCACCAGGGTTGGAGGCTTGGATGCAATGCCCTGGCTGGCCAGTAGGGGACACCCTCCAGCCACAGGAGTCCAGTTAAGGACTGAGGGCTTGCTATGGGGCCAATGTGATGAGGTCATCAAGAGAGGGGGGTCACTGTCATGAGGTTGTGGGAAGAAGGGTTTGCTGTGAGGATCTATTGTGATGAGATCATCAAGGGGGAGTCATCAAGAAGAAGTCACAGGGCAGGGAAATCCATCATGAGTGTGTCATGGGGGGGTCATATGTGATGAGGTCAACATGGGGGGTCCACTATGATAAGGTCAATGGCGCAGAGGATAAAAATGCTGTCATCAGGGGAGAGGGGAGTCCATCATGATAAGATTACCACGGGGGCGGTCCATCAGGATGAGGTCGTGACAAGGGGGGGCATCATGATGAGATCACCATGGGGGTGAGGTCCATTGTGATGAGGTCATCACGGGGTAGGGGGGTGAGGCAAATCCATCGTGATGAGGTCATCACAGATAGCCAGGGCCTGCCAAGCCCCTTAGCCTGCCCTCCTCCCTCTCACTGTCCAGAGACCCACTCCCAGTTCTCCCAATATGAACTCAGTGAGTCCAGGCAAGGTCTCCAGGCTGGATCAAAAGCCCCTGCACCCCCTGCCATAGACCCAGGCCCTGACTGCTTAAATGCTGCTGAGTCTGGGGCGGGTCCATCCACCTGTCTGTCCCTGCATCCGGCCCAAGACATGCAGACACTTACTTGGCTTCCAGATCGTCTCTCACATTGCGCTTGGGCAGATATTTTTTCACCAGGCTCCTGGAAACGAGAAGTCAAAGCTAAAAACAGCCTAGATGAAACTCCCAGGTAGCCCCCTCCCCTCCCCCACACCATCCTGCCTAAAAAAGAACACAGGAGTCCAGGCTCCCAGCCCCCACCGCTCTCACCTGCCAAACACCACTCCAAACTAGGACAGAACCCCGGTGTCCTGGCTCCCCGCCCCTCCCCACAGTAACAGTGACCCCTGCTGTCCTCCTAGAACTAAACACAAGGGGATTCAAACCTATTATCCAGTGATGGAGCTGGGTACTCGGATACCTGGTTTCCAGCCCAGATCTGGAAGTGGGGTGGGGAGGCACAGAAAACCCGGGCTCTTGCTTTCCACACCACCAAGAAGAAAAGCAAGAGTCTGGGTTTGCTGTACCTCCCCACGCCACTTCCAAAGCTGGGATGGAACCCAGGTATCCAGGCTCCCATCTCCATCCCCCCACCAAGGGGAGGAAGTGGAGAGAAGAACCCTAACATGTGTCAGAGGCCCCATACTACTATGGGAGGATTCTCTGGGGTTAGGGCACAGACATACCTGAGGCCAGTGACAAGGCATTGAACAGGACCCGAGGACCACAGTTCTGATGCAACTGGTTCCCCCCACCCTCCATGGGGCCACAACCTGACATGCCACAGGGGAGTGTCTTAATACACACACCCCCACCCCAACCCCACCCAGGAGTTCTGGGCCCCGAGGCCCCCCTCTCATCGTAAATACAAGACAGGGAACCCAGGCATCCTGGCTCCCACCTTTCCTGCTCCAACCCATCCCCAGAGCTGGTGTAGAACCGGCATCCTGAGCCCCCGTAGCTCTGTTCTCACTGGCGGCAGGAGCCTAGGCAACCTGGTCCAGGAGTGGTTGCGACCCCTGCCCCTACCTCAACTGCTTGGCGTAGGCCTGCTCGATCTCTGTCCGCTCCTTGACAAACTTGATGTACTTCTCAGCCAGGTCGAGACCCCACTGGGTGTGATGTTCAATGATGTCGAACTGGTCCTGGGGGGATGGACAGACAGATGGACTACATCAGTGCTGGGGCAACACAGCCCCTTCCCACGATGCCCTGAGGTCTGGCAGGCCCGAATCCCACCCTATGCCCTCCCAGTGTCACCCCCCACAGCCATGCCCCCCATCAATATCAGGCAACTTGCTCAATCTGTCACAGGCAGGCCACACGCCCTCTATCATATGCAGATCAGGCCACACCTCCTGTCATGTCAATATCAGTCCATGCTCCCCCCATGAGCAGTGGGCCACGCCCCTCCATCATGTGACTATCATGCCATGCCCCACAGCACTCAAGCCACACTGCCTCCATTACATCTCCATCAGGCCATGCCCTCATCTTGTCAGTATCAGACCACACCCCCTGATCTGTCCCATCAGGCCACACCCCCTCCATTACATCCCCATGATGCCATGCCCCCATCATGTCAATGTTAGGACACACCCCCTGAGGTGATGGTCAGGCCACACCCCCTCCATCAAACCCACATAAAGCCATGCCCCCATCATGTCAAGGACCCTGAACTTCAGAAACGCCAAGTTTGACTCCCTCGGGGAATGCATGGGCAGGATCCCCTGGGAGGCCAGTCTGAAGGGGAGAGGAGTCCAGGAGAGCTGGCTGTACTTTGAAGAAGCCTAACTGAGAGCGCAGGAACGAACCATCCTGATGTGCAGGAAACCTAGCAAGTATGGCAAGGAGTGGAAGCTTGGACAGATGACCAGGGAGGAATACAAGAGCACTGCTCGGGCATGCAAGGATGAAGTCAGGAAGGCCAAGGCACAATTGGATTTGCAGCTAGCAAGGGCCATGAAGCATAACAAGAAGGGTTTCTACAAGTATGTCAGCAACAAGAGGAAGATCAGGGGACATATGTGTCCTTTACTGACTGGGGGAGGCAACCTGGTGACAGAGGATGAGGAAGAGGCTGAAATACTCAATGCCTTTTTTACCTTGATCTTCACAGGCAAGGTCAGCTCCCAGATTAGTGCACCGGGCAGCAGAGTTTGGGGAGGAGGTGAGCAGTCCTCAGTGCTGAAAGAACAGATTAGGGACTACTTAGAAAAGCTAGACGTGTACAAGTCCATGGGGCTGGATGGGATGCACCTGAGGGTGCTGAGGGAGTTGGCTGATGTGATTGCAGCATTGGCCATCATCTTTAAAAACTTGTGGAAATCAAGGGAGATCCTGGATGATTGGAAAAGCACAAATATAGGGCCCATCTTTAAGAAAGGGAAGGAGGAGGATCCAGGGAACTACAGACCAGTCAGCCTCACCTCAGTCACTGAAAAAATCATGGAGTACATGCTCAAGGAATCCATTTCTAAGCACTTGGAGAAGGAAGTGATTAGAAACAGTCAGCATGGATTCACCATGGGCAAGTCATGCCTGACCAAACTGATGGCATTCTATGATGAGATGACTGACCCTGTGGATGGAGGGAAAGCAGTGGACATGATATACCCTGACTTTAGCATGGCTTTTGATACCATCTCCCACAGCATTCTTGTAAGCAAGCTGAGGAAGTATGGGTTGGATGGACTGTAAGGTGGACAGAAAGCTGGCTGGACTGTCGGGCTCAATGGGTAGGGATCAATGGCTTGATGTCCAGCTGGCAGCTGGTATCAAGTGGAGTGCCTCACAGGTTGGTCCTGGGGCTAGTTTGTTCAATATCTTCATCACAACATGGAAGATGGCATAAAGTACACCCTCAGAAGTTTGCAGATGACGCAAAGTTGAGAGGTTAGGATTCATAACAACTTAGACAAGTTGGAGGATTGGGTCAAAAGGAATTTCATGAGGTTCAACAAGGACAAGTGCAAAGTCCTACACTTAAGACAGAGCAATCCCATGCACCAGCACAGGCCAAGGGCTGACTGGCTGGGCAGCAGCTCTGCGGAAAAGGACCTGGGGGCTAAATCAGACAATAAGCTGAACATGAGCCAGCAGTGTGCCCTTGCTGCTAAGGCTAATGGCATCCTGGGCTGCATTAGTCGGAGTGTTGCCAGCAGATTGAAGGAAGTGATTCTTCCCCTCTATTCAGCACTGGTGAGGCCACATCTGGAGTCCTGTGTCTAATTTTGGCCTCCCCCACTACAGAAAGGATACAGACAAGTTGGAGAGAGTCCAGCAGAGGGCAACAAAAATGGTGAGGGGGCTGGGGGACAAGATTTACGAAAAGAGGCTGAAGAAACTGGGCTTATTTAGTCTGGAGAAGAGAACTGAAAAGGGATTTAATAGCAGCCTTCAGCTACCTGAAACGGGGTTCAAAAGAGGATGGAGCTGTTCTCAGTGGTGGCAGATGATAGTCTCAAGTTGCAGCAAGGGAGGTTTAGGTTGGATATTAGGAAAAACCGCACTAGGAGGGCAGTGAAGCACTGGAACAGGTTACCCAGAGAGGTGGTAGAAGCTCCATCCTTGGAAAGTGTTCAGACCTGGCTAGTTAAAGCCTTGCCTGAAATGATCTAGTTGGGGCTGGTCCTGCTTCGAGCACGGGTTGGACTAGATGACCTCCTGAGGTCCCGTCCAACCCTCATTTTCTATGATTATATGAATATCAGGACATGCCCCAGCCATCACATCAGTGTCCGGCTACACCTCCATCCTATGAATAGCAGGCCACGCCTCTTCTACCACATGAATGCCAGGCTATGCCCCCCATTATTTCAATATCAGGTCATGCCCCTTCCACTGTATCAATCACCTTGGGCATAACAGTACCACCCTGGGCATGGCTGGGGAGGGGGGTCAAAGGACTAGGCCCCTTTCACCCCTCTCTGGGGCATGGGGAGCAGGGGCTGGGTGATCTGCTCCAGCAGCAGACTTTGTACCTCCAACCTCCTGCAGAGCAGATGGGACACACACGAATGCACATGCAAACACAACCCAGGTGTCCGGGACACACACATCCATATGCATGCATGCACACACATAGGACCCAGGTATCCCACATACATACATGCACAGGACCCAGGTGTCTGGGTTACACGCACAGCATAGTCATCTGAGACACACACACCTGCATACATGCATGTGCACACACACAGACACAGGACCAAGGCATCCAAGATGCACACACACATGCAGAACCCAGGTGTCCGACACCCTGCACCCACTCTCACAATCAAGAACCCAGGTGTCTACAACGCATACACACACACTCACTCACTCTCTCACACGCCCACACACACAGAGCCAGGCCACACTGGTTCCCCCACATTCCTGCAGCTCCTCCCTGCCTCTTCACTGAAATGCCACCAGCACCACCCTGGATCTGCACCATGTATCCTGTGCCTGGGGTGGTGGGTATAATACAGCCCTCCCTCTCTTACCTCCTGACATCTATGGGCTAGCCCTGACCCCCATGGGGCTGAGATCTACCCCCCATAGGGGTGCCCAGCCCTACAGGCAGGGTCAAGGGGGCAGATCAAGGGGCCTGGCTAGAACCTGCTGCCCTGGGGAGGACACAAAACTCCCTGCTAGGGCCCAGGAGCACTTGGCAATGCCAGGCCCTAGCCAGGTTGGGACACCCACTCCCCAGGCTTCCTGCTCTTGCAGCAACCCAGGAATCCTGTTGGCAACTAGCTCCATTCCCAGCCTTAAACAGAACCAGCTCTTACCATATTTCTTGCATGGTGGGCAAACCAATTTTCAGCAGCTAAGTGTTGCAAGGCGGAGGGGGGAAGGTGCATATTGTACATGAGAAAATACGGTAAGTGCAGATGGGGACTCCCCTCCATTTGCTGAGATGGTTCTGCTGATGGAGGGGAGATGCTGGATGCTTGGATTTCTGGGCTCCCCTCCTAACTTTGGGCCCAAGCTGCAATCCCAGTCTCTCTGCACTGGTTTCCAGTAGACCCCACTCAACACCACTGTTAACGACCAGAGACTCCTGGGTCCCTTCTGCCCCTGCTAGCTCCACCCGACCTGTCTCTGCACTGCAGGCCCATCATTTGAACAGTCAAATCAGCTCATTTGCCTATGCAAATGAACAGTCAATGGTTAGCAGGAAAGGGGTTAACGTTCTTAAAGGGGTGGGTGGGGGGACCCTATGGACCCAGGAAAGCAACAGGCACCGACCTACAGCTCTGCGCGCAGGGGTTCGATCCAAGGGGACTGCCAGAGGCACCAGGAAGGGGCAACCAAGGAGTTAAAAATAGCTGCTCCCAAGAGCCCTGGGTTCCTTTTCCAGCCCTGGGTCCTGGGTTATAAACTCCAACAAGACCATTTCAGGCTGGACATAAGGAAGAATTTCTTTACTGTCCGAGCCCCCAAGACCTGGAACAGCCTGCCATGGGAGGTGGTTCAAGCACCTACATTGAATACCTTCAAGAGCACAATGGATACTTATCTTGCTGAGATCCTATGACCCCAGCTGACTTCCTGCCCTTTCGGCGGAGAGCTGGACTCAATGATGTTCCGAGGTCCCTTCCAGCCCTAATGTCTATGAAATCTATGAAATCTATGAAAACAGGCCTCATGACTCAATGAGAATAACAGAAAGACTCCAGTATTTGGGCTAACAGGAAAAACATGATCTTCCAAGGTCCCTTCCAGCCCTGATGTCTAGGAAATCCCCTCCCCTACTTGCTGATCATGGTGCAGGGGGTCTGGGAGCCCAGACTCCTGGGTTCCCCTCTCAGCTCTAAGAGGAGACAAGACCCCCAGTTGCAATCCCAGTCTCTCTACACTTCCCACAAGACCCCACACTCCCTTCCCAGAGCCAGGAGAGAACTCAAGAGTCCGGGTCCCCTCCTGCACCAGCTCCAACCACTACTCCCAACTCCCCCCAGAACAGAACTCGGGGGTCTGGGCTCCCAATGCAGACCCAAATCTTCTCTTTGGGGAAACCAGCTCAGACCAAAGCTAAGGAGGGTTCACCTGGCTTGGCCTAGGGGGATTGGGACCCTGGGTCCCTGTGCCAGGCACTACACACACCCACTGAGATCAGGTCCCACACCACCACGCAGGTGCTGTACAGACCTATAGAGACCAAGATGACCCAGTGCCAGGTGCTGTACAAGCCTGCAGAGATTGCAAGCACAACACCACCACGACAGGTGCAAGTCCACAGAGATCACACCCCCCACCCCTGCACCAGGTGCTGTCCAGACTCCATACATCAAGGCACTCCCCTTGTGATACCAGGTGCTGCACAGGCCTATAGATACCAAAGTGACCCACCACGCTCGGCTCGGTACGAGTTCCAGAACCAGGAGAATCCTGCCAGCGTGCCAGGCGCTGGACAGACTTGCAGAGGTCAGAACGCCATGCGCCTGCACCAGGCACTGAACTGGCCTCCAGAGACCAAGATGGCTCATGCACCAGGCACTGGACAAGTGAGAGAGAGCAGGGTGCTCCCTGCACCGTGCCAGGCACTCCACAGACCTGCAAAGACCAAGATGACCCATGGGACCAGGTGCTGTATGAGCCCCAGAGACCAGGGGGATCTGTCCACTGTGCCAGGAGCTGTACAAGCTTGGAGAGATCAGACCTCCCACCTTCATGCCACATGCTAGACAGACCCACAAGGCACTGTACAAGCCCCAGAAACCAAGGTACTCCCCTCATAGCACCAGGTGCTAGACAGACCTGCAGAGATCAAGAGGACCCCTGTGCCAGGCGCTGTACAGACCCAGAGACTAAACCCCATATCTCTGCACCAGGTGCTGTACAGGCTTCAGAGAGCAGGGCAGTCTCCCTCTGGTGCTGGACAAGCCTACAGAGACAGGCACTAGACAAGCCCCAGAGGTCAGGTTGCTTCTCCCACCCATGCGCCAGGTGCTGTACAGACCTATGGAAACCAAGATAACCCAGGCACCGTACAAGTCCACAGAGATCAGGATCCCACACCTCTGCACCAGGCACCGTACAGGCCTACAGAGATCAGGGCACTCCCTAACTACACTAGGCTCAGCACAAGGTCATAGAGATCAGGCCACACACTGCTGTGCCAGGTGCCTTACAGATCCATAGAGACCAAGCTGACCCACCTCCATGCCAGGTGCTGTACAGCCCCAGAGACCAAGGCACTCTCCCCACCACACCAAGTGCTGTACTGGCTCCAGACACCAAGGCACTCCCCTCACAGTGGCAGGCACTGGACAGGCCAGCAGAGACCAAGATGACCCATGGCCCAGGTGCTGTACAGAGTCACAGCTATCAGGACCCCGACACCCCCCCACCCAATCCCCCCGGCACCAGGTGCTGGACAGATCCACAGAGACCAAGCTCCCCACCTCACTGCCAAGCGCTGGGCAGGCTCCAGACATTAAGGCACTCTCCTCACAATGCCAGGTGCTGCACAGGCCTGTAGGGACCAAGATCACACACTGTGCCAGAAGCTGTACAAACCTGCAGAGATCAGCCCCCACACCAACCTCTGTACCAGGCACTGTCCAGGCTCTAAGGCTAACCTGGGCATGGCTGATGTGCCACCCAGACACCTGCCCACCAGTCAGTGCCCCTTAACAGCCACAAGCTACAGCTCAGACAGGCAAGGCAAGGGGGCCAAGACAATGGGAGAACCAGAGGCAGGGACTTCACCCCAGAGAGCCCTACACTCTTCGGCCATCACAGACATCTGCTAGAGAGACAAGGATCTCGGGAAAAACCTGCCCCCTGCCCCGGGCCATCCAATCAGTTCCTGCCTTAGCCTCAGGTCCCAGGGCTACAAATGCCACTAGGGTTGATTGACTGATTGACCACTTGCCCCTGTCAGCCCAGCACCAGTATCCCAGGCCAAAGGCCATGTAGACAAATCCAAACCCAGGCCTCACCAGAAAACCCACCCTCCTCCCAGCTTCTCCTCTTGGGATCAGGGAATGGGGGATGTGCACACACATGTAACGAGCTGCCCCGTCTCAAGAGACGCCCATAGACAGAGGTGCCTGTGACAGTACTTTCTCATGGCAGGAGCTGTGTAGCAAACAAGGCTGCTCACTGCTCAGGGCAGGATGCTTTCACTCGAAGCAGAAGACAAGGCCATTACTGTATTTTCTCACATTTAACGCATGGTCCCACTTGCAGCAGCTGGTTGTCATAAAGTCATAGTCAGAAAAGTGGGACTATAAGGGACCTCCAGAGGTCACATCTAGTCCAACCCCCTACCTGAGAGGCATAATTAGTCCCCACCCCAAGCATGTTTTATGCAAGATAATATGGTAATCCCCACCTTCCACAATAGACCTAACTCCAGTATGAATCAGGGGAGGAGAGATCAGGGGTGCTGTGCTCTTGATCACAAGCCTTGGCACATTGCCCAAGTTGCTCCCAAAGCCTTTCTCCTCCATACCCCCAGAGAAGAACCCGGCAGATGGACTCAGCACCCCCAGGAGGCTGGGGAAGAACCACCTGCCCTTGGCAGCCGGCCCAGAGACAGGCCATTCCAGCTGAAATCCTCTTTGCAAGCTGACAGTCACATCCAGTCCAGCCCCATAACTCCAGGCAGGATCAGGCCTGTCTGAACCCTCTTAAATGCCTCTCCCCTACCTTCCCAGTGGAGGGAAACTGAGGCATGGTTCCTTACCTGACTCCAGCTGAGCACATGGAAGGAACCCAGAAGTCCTGAGGCTGCACTGCACCCAGGTTCCCCCTGCCCTAATCTCCCTTCCCAGCAAGGGAGGGAGCCTCCTGGGACAGAGGGAAAGTGAGGCACAGCTCCACCTGACTCCAGCTGAGCCGGGACACAAGGAGCCCAGGAATCCTGAGACTTTGCTTCGCTCCACTTCCCCCACCCCCCAAGTCCAAATGCCAGTCCCCACAACACTTCCCCTTCCCAGTACAGCATGGAGGGAAACTGAGGCAAGGCTCAAGCTGACTCCAGCTGAGGCAGGAAATGAACCCAGGAGTCTGGGAGGCCAGGAGAGGGGCGGCTTCCAAGCGCCGGGGTCCCACATCTGGTCTCTATTTCCACTTCCTGCCTGTGTTTATTCCGGCTTTGCCAAGAGCAGGAAGTAGGACACAGGCATCCAAGCTCCCCACCCCCGGGGAGAGGCAGAGGGAGGGTTGAACCCACAGCCCAGATGCTCGGGTACTGGCCAGAGCTGGCAGCTTCTACACAGCGCCAAGAAAGGAGGAGGCAGAGTACGGCTCTGTTCTGGGGCGCCCAGATGCCTGGGTTCTCTCCCAAGCTCTGGGAGAAAGTACAGCCGAGGGGATTTGAAAACGAAGGGCTGGGAGAGCCCGGATGCCTGGGTTCTCTTTGCAGCTCTGGAAGAAATACACTCCAGCCACAAAACTGCAGAGAATAGGGAACCAGACATCTGGTTTCTACTCCTAGCACAGGGTGGGCAAGTGGGGGTTAGGGGTTTGAGCACAGAGGGCTGGGAGTCTGCACACCTGGGTTTCCTCTGCAGCACTGGGAGGAGAAATATGCTCAAACCACCAGATCCCAGAGGGCTGGGACCCCAGACTTCTTTTCTCTGTGCCTATTTGCCTTTTGTCTAGGCAGTCTGTGAACCTAGGGCAGGCACCACCTGGCACCTAAAAAACCCTACTGAAGACTAAAATCAACCCCCACCCAGGCCTGCACAGCCCCACCCAGCCCAGCCCCACTGTTGGCTGCCCATCCCTCCCTGCCCTTTATCTTGCCCAGATAACACCTTTGTTCCCAGATTCATCTGCTCCCTCCCTCCTCACAACAGCAATCAGGCCCATTGTCTGCACAGCTTTACCATATTTGCCCCTGGAATATAACATGCAACTCATCTGTGAAAGGCTGAATCAAAGAAAAAAGATCTCTCCTGGTAGCTTCAGGAAGGGAGCCCCAGCCTGCTCATTGTAATGCCCCCTCTACCCAGCAGAAACAGCTCTTATGGTATTGCTCACATAAATAAACACACTCCAATTTCTAGCAGCCGTTTTTTGGGGGGGAAAATGTATGTATATGCAAGAAAATATGGTATTATCTGCCAGGGGGTACAATGAAAAACTCAGCCCAGCAGCTTTTTTTGAGGAGTGGGGAGGGGGGGAGAGGGGGGAAAGAGCATGAATATGTGAGAAAATATGTTATTATACATCTGGAGACAACTAAGAGACGGCCCAGAAGCTTTTGGTGTGGGGGAATCTATAATATGTGAGAAAATATGGTACTGCCATCATGAAGAGAGCAGCCCAGCAGCTTTTTGGAGGGGAGTGCATGTATATGCGAGAAAGTACAATATTATTGGCCAGATACAAGACATCCCAGCTGCAGAGCAAGGCAGGGACCAGGTCAAGGTGGGGAAACTGAGGCAGGAAGCCCCAGAGGTGACATGTAGGTCCCATAACACTGTAAGAAAGCCAGATGGGGGTGGAGATCCAAGTGACTTTTATTAGCTTAAAAGGGCAAGTATGACATAACAGCAGGGGCTTCAGGCTCTGTGACCACCCCCCAGTCACTTTATCTACCCATACTGGTGCAGATTAGAAACCAGTTGCAGATTGCCAGTCCATCCATCTGCCAGCAGCAGGGCTAAGTGGCTGGCTGCAGCATGGGCCCTATGGGTGCCATGGACTAGCAAGGGGCTAGTCATGCCCATTTCCCCTCCCCACAACCTTTTTATCTTTGATGGGGTGTTTTGTATAGCAGTGAGCACAGCAGGGGTCCAGCTACCCCAGGGGAGTCTACCCCAGCTGGGGGCAGCTGTACGGGGGGGGGGCCCTCTCTTCAGTCAGGGCGGTTCCCACACAGCAGGGGCCTTCCCACCCCCCCACATCAGCCTCTGGGTCTTGAGATTGATCAGAGGACAGGACAGGATCTTGCCAGCTGACCCCCCCACCACAAGCCCTTTGACTGGATGTGGATCCCTGCTTTTCTAGCTTGGGATCCAGCAGCCAGCAGATCTCATGCCCCAAGGGGAGCCAACAGTGGGATCCACAAGGATCCCAGATCCCCAGCTGTCCAGATAAGATACAACCTCCCTTCCCAAGGCCTGGAGGGTGCCAGCCAGCACCCTTACCCACTGAAGTGCCCCATGAGGGGGGGAGGGGGAGGGGGAGGGACAAGCCAGGTCGGAAGAGGTTCCTTTCAAAGCCTCATGGGTAAGGCATCAGATTCGGTTTCTCTTCCATGAGATCCAGCCCCTGGCTCCCCTCCACAGTCTCTCAGGCCTGGCTTGGGGAGGGGCAGGGTCATGCCTCAGTTTCCCTCTGTTGAGACTCTGCCTCACTGGGAAGGTGGGGGAGGGGCATTTACGGGGGAAACCAGCCCAGCAAAGACCCCCATCTAATCCTGCTCCTCCAGTTCCTGCCCCTAAGGAAAAGCCAGGAGTTTTCAATGTCCCCCACCCCACAAGATCTGGGGAAATCCAGGGCAGCTGAATTGAAGAACTGAAAGCAGCGGAGGGAAGGAAGGGAGCCGGGTGAACTAAAAACAACCATACGACACATGGCAGCAGAGTGCTGCCCTGCCAGGCTGACCTGGCACCAGGGCTAGGTTGTGTAGGGCTGGGGAAGAGGCTAAAAGGGCAGCAGGGTTCAGACAGAGATCCCCTGGAAGAGGGACCCTGGGTTCAGGGGGCTTGTGGGAAGAGGAGAGATCACTAGGGAGCTGCAATGGTGGGGGTGTGAAATGGATCATTTCCCCCCACTGAAACCAATCAAGGGGGACCTTGAAATCCACCATAGGGAGGCTTGCTGGGGCCTTGAGGCAGATCACTGGGAGACCCCTGAAATTGATCAGGGTGGGGCTTGAAATGGATCACAGAGGGGGGCGCCCATGAGGTCAGATCTTTGGTAAACTGCCATGGCAATGTGCCCCACACTACTGCCATGCACTGAGATGGGGGCACAGAGCCACTCCTGGCTGGGAGGGAATGGGGGGGCAGTCATTCACCTGTGCTGGAGCCACCAGCCCCCCCACAGGTGCTGGGGGTACAACCAGGCATCCGGGCTCCCAAGAACACGTGGGGTCCCCCCACCCCACCAACACAAGCTGCGGGGCGGAGGGGTGGAGCTGCATGAAGCTAACACCTAGGCAGCCTCTTTGGAGCCCCAGTCCCAGGACCACTCCTCCCCCCAGCACTGGGGGTGACCCAGGGGATGCCAGTTCTAATCCCACCCCTGTCACTTCCTGGCTGCCAACCCTATGCCTCAGTTTCCCACACCCTGCAATTTCTATTGTACAAGGCAAAGCCATGGCAGCTACCAGCCTGGTTTCAAATGCCCCCCTGACTGACTCAGGTCCTAGTAAAGAGGCTGACTGGCTTCTAGCAGATCCTCCAGCCACCAGGATCAGTTGAGCAGCCAGTCCTGGCCCAGATGATGAAGCCCAGGGGGCTCCAAAGTCCTGCCCGCCCCCCTCCGCCCACGCCCAGGCGCCGTCCAGGTCCCTCCATCCCAGCTGCAGCAATTCCAACCCGCCCTTTCCCTCTTGAACAAGTGTGAGTCAGTTTCCATGGTAACCCCCAGCTCCCAGGGTCCCCCTGGCAGAGGCCGGCGTGGGGAAGGGGCTGGATGCCTGGGTTCTCTCCCCAGCGGGGCCTGGGAGCTCAGCCACCTGGGTTCCCGCTCGGCTCTGGAAAGCGAATGGTATAAGGGGGGTATAAGGGCTGGACACCGGGGCTCTCTCCCCGCTCTGGGAGGGGAGTGGGGACTGCGAGTTGGAGCAGGGGCAGGAAGCACGTATGCCCTTGGCAGATGGACTGGAAGCCCTGCCCCTTGGCAGCCCACTCAGCAGGGCCAGGCAGGATGAACAGCCAGCCCCCTGCCAGGACACAGGGACCCCATCCCCTGGGATCTACCACTTTTAATGCAGTGGGGTTTCACAGAGGCCTCTACCACCCCCCCATACCTGCAGCCCCTCCCCACTAGTGACCTGGCATCTCCCAGTTCTGCCCTGCTGAATGGGGAAAGTGGGGCAAACTCCTGGACCCTTTCCTGGGAGACTCCTGGTCTCACCCAGCACCTGGAATCTGGGACTCCTGGGAGTTTCTCTCTGAAGCCTTCTCAGTTTCACTCCAGGGATCTGCCCCCACTCAGAGACCTGTAGGTCCTCTAAGACAGTGTTTCTCAACTCATGGGTTGCAACCCCAAAGTGGGTTGCCAGAACATACGAAAGGGTTGCAAAAAAAAATGGATCAACAAACTTTAAAAATGGATTCTCCTTTAAAGAAGAAAAAGGTGGGAAACTGTTCCTTTTCCCTTGCAGGCTGGAAGAGTTGCAGCCTGCAAGGGGCTGCTTGCCCCCATGCCCCACACACTGGGGGGCTGGGGCCTGGGGACAGGGGTCAGCAGGTTGGAAGTGAGGCACACTGGGTCAGGACTGGCCATTGATGTTTAATGAGTCCCGGTACAAAAAAAGGTTAAGAACCACTGCCCTAAGAAATGCCCCCTCCCATGGTTCCTGCATGTGCCACAGCCCCCAGCTCAAAGCTCCTAGCTCAGCCATCTCATTGCAGCCTCAAGGATCCCCGCTGGCTTCAGGCCATGGAGAGGGGAAATCCAGCACCTAGGATTTCCCCTCTGCCCTACCCCAGATCCTCTGGACTGTCCCAAGAGGGATATGAAACCCATTGCAGCCAAGGAAAGCTCCCCCACAACAAGGAAGGAGCAGGCAGCAATAAAAATGCCACAGCCTGCCTCTCTAGGAGGTTTCCAACCATCCAAGGGGAAATTGTCCCACAGAAGCTTTTGGGATTGAAAAAAAGCCACTCCAGAGGCTTATGGATGGGGTCATATCCAGCCCAGGCCTGGCCCAGCCTGGACACAGATGCCTCCTATCTACACTCCCAGGCCCAGCACCCCCTTGATCTGTTCCAGGGGCCCTGCCCAGGAAGATGCGAGTTCAAATCCCACCCTCACCCCCTGCCATGCCTGGCAGAAGCCCTACCCTTATTCAGGGCTCATCTGATCCAGGGGGGCCTGATCCCCAGGATGGCATCCAGCTGAGTCTATGGGGTTGGCTCCAAGCCTCAGGCAGCATAGCCAGGGCTGCTGGGAAAGATCGGGGTGGGGTGGAATACCCCTCCCCGCCAATACCACAGCAACAGGAAGAGGGGATAATTCCTTCCCAGCTCCATGTGGCCACCAGACGCCTGGATCAGACTCCCTCCTCTGCTCAGCTCTGTAACCTAGGGACAAACACAGCCCCACACCTAGGACCCATACATGCAGCCATCCCCCTCCACCTCCACCATCACCAGCAATCTGGTTCTTGATGTGCTCCCAGCCCAGGCAGAGGGGTATCTGCCACCTGGTTTCAGTCACCTGAGGATCCTTGAAGCTGGCTGTGTGATTGCAGGGGGAGGAAAACTAGGATTCCTCTCTAATCCAGCCTGCTGGATCCCAAGCAGGGATCTCATTACAAAAAAGAAAGCAGGGGAAAGCAGGAATACCGTACTTACCTGGCTACCACTCACAGCTTTACCCCACAAAAATCAGTCCCCCTCAAATTAGGCCCTGTGCCTTAAACCAGGAAACTGATTTTCCACCCACAGAGCACAGATGTCAGCTCTACACCCGAGCCTCCTGAGGAAGTGAGTAGACTTCAGGACTCATGGTTTATCACTCCAGAGGTGTTATCCACCCTCTTTTTAGGACTCTTGATGTGCTGCTAATTGAGCTAGCCTTTCCTTTGGTTATGCCGCTGTCTGCTAGCCAGTCCCTCTTCTCCTCCAGCCCTGCAGGCTGTTTTTGGCTCTTCAAAATCCTAGATCCACCCTAGAAGAAGCTGCATCAGCAGCTAGGGTTTCAGCTTCAGTTCAACAGGGAAGGGAGGGAGAATGAGCTAAAGATAAGGCTCCATCTCTGCTCTACATAGTCATACCTCTGGAAATATCTCCCCCCTGCCCCCTTCATTCTGCCTTCCCCAAAAAGCAAGCTGTGGGGACTTTTTGGAGGAAGGTGAGAAAGTACCTTATTACCAGCTGTGCTTAGGCCCTTAGGGCATGATGAAAGTATGAGGTCAGGGACATGAAAGACCCTTATATAAGGGGTTGGAAATGGTGGATACACTGGATCCCATCTGGATTCACCCATGATCCCAGCTTCACTCACAATTCCAGATCCCAACCCAATTTCTTCATGAACCCATCCAGATTCATTCATTATCCCAGATCCCACTCAGATTCATCCATGACCCCAGACCCACTCTGGATTTGTTACCAATCCCAGATCCCACCTGGATTCATTCATGCTCTCAAACAGATTCATTCATAATCTCAGATCCCCCTCCAAGATTCATCCACAATCCCACCCCAATTCATCCATGGTCCCAGATCTCACTCAGGTTCATCCAGAGCCTTAGATCCCACCCCGATTCATCCACCTCCCACCCAGATTCATCCACAATGCCAGATCCCGCTGTGGATTTGTTTGCAGCCCCAGATCCATTCACAATCCCACCCAGATTCATCCGGGATCCCAGATCCCACCCAGATTCAGTCCCTGTCCTTTCTCCCTCCACCCCCAGCCCAAAGCAGGGTGACTCACAAGCAAGGAGAAAGGCAGCAGGGCCTTCTCTAACCTCCCAGACAGCCCTAGGGAGATAAGTCCAAGCTTGGCTGATAAGACTGTGATTACTAGCAAGTGTCGCCAAGTGTAGCTGGTTTCTCAGGCAGAAGCAGGGCAGGGGGTGCCCCACGATCAGGATACTCTCGCCCCAAAACTGCCTGTCTGTACAGAGCCACTGCCAGAGATGGAGCCTTCTTGCCTTGCAAGCCTGGGGGGGAGAGGAGGGTCCCAGCTGAAGCTCTGATCTCATCCCTACCCAGCTCCAAAAGCTGGGATGCAGGGCGTATCTATGGGGCGAAGAACCCAGGAGCCCCGGCTGCCTGCAAACTGCACAAGGGTGCTCGCTGCCTCCCGAAGCTGGGGGGAGAAGCCAGGCATCCTGGCTAGGGGGAAACGCCCCCACCCCCTCCCTGGCGCTAATCACTGGATATGCTTGGTCCCACGGCTGGGAAGAAAACCCAGGCGTCCTGTCTAGGAGTAACCCCCTGCACCTCCACACATACAGCCAGGCACACTACCGCAGGGAGCTGGGGCGAGAACCCGGGCATCCTGGCTAGGGGAAACCCGTCGGCCTGCTGTAACTGCCCCCCCACCCCGCTGGCTGCTCCCTTCACCCTGCCCGTGAGAGATCCCAGGATCTACAGCCCCTAGGATCCCCAGTACTCACCCTGCAATTGACCCCAACCAGGCTCCTAAACCACTTGCAGCAAAACCTGCCAGATTTAGGCACCTTTAAGGACTCTATTTCCCAGCAAAGAGGCACAAGATATCCCCCTCCCTGCATGAAAATTCCCTCCCTCAAAACTGCCCAGGGGGTGGGGGGAGGTGTGAAAACTGATGCCCTCCTACACCAAGCTCTGCCCCCGCAGCCAGCCCCCGGCTCCCCTGATCAGCCGAACCCCACCCCGACTGTTTGTCCCCCCCACCCCGAGATCTGCCCCCCACCAGCCTTAGGGGGGAAGGTGGGGAGAGGGCAATAAGCCCAGGTGGGGGGTGGAGGCAGGGCAAGGCTGGTGGGGTATTAAAGAAGGGGGCAGGGGGATGAATCCAGGTGGGGGGCAAAAGTGGAAGAGGGGGCAAATTCTCAGATGGGGGGGCGGTCCTCGGCTTAGAGGGGCAGAACAGGGGAGGCTGAGAACAGGAGGGGGCAGTTCCCGGCTGCTGGGACGGAGGGGGGGGGCACAAATAAGGGCCAAATCCCAGGCGGGGGGAGTCCCGGGGCCCCGATCCCGGCCGCTCACCCACAGCTCCGCGCCCCAGTCCATGCTGCGGCCCCGGCCCGGCCCGGCCCGACCCGCCTGCGCCGCCGCCGCCGCCCCCCGCGCCCGGGGCGGGGCCAGCCGGGCCCTATGGGCGCCGCGCGGGCCCTGCACGGGCGCCCCTTGCGGGCCCGAAGGGGAGGGGCACGGGCGACCCCCGCCCCAGTGTGACACCCCCTCCCCCCGCTGCCCTATGGAGGCACGGCCGCTTCCCTGTGGGCCCTATAGGGGGGGACACCCGCGCCCCCAAGCCGCCCATAGGCCCTTTAGGGAGACAAATGCCCCTCCATTGCACCTACAGACATGAAGACATTGTTCCTATAGAAAGGGACACTGCTGCCCACACACTGCCCCTATAGAGGGAGATGTAGGCCCTGTCAGGACAGACGTGGGCCCTTATAGGGAGGAGCAGGAGCCCTATAGAGGGTGAGGCTGGCACCCCCCCATTGTCCCCCTATAGATCAAGACACAGCCAGCCCACTCAGCACCCCTATACAACCACATGGACTCTGCTGTGCACCCTATAGGGTATGTGGGGACCCTACATGTCCCTATAGAGGAGCACCCCATAGGGAGGAACAGGGGCCTTACAGAGAGACCCATGGGCCTTATGGAGGGAAGACCAACCTACAAGGCCCTATAGCATGCTACCAGTGCCCTTCTAGGGGCCCTGTAGAGAGGGACAAGGGCCTGGCCAGCTCCCAGGACACCTGGGTTCTCCTCCCAGCCCTGCCACAGCTGTCCAGAGTGACCTTGGCCCCGCCTCGCTGCTTCTGTGCCTCAGTTTCCCCTCCTGCTTCCCGCCACCACTGCGGGTGGGATGACCGCATTGCCCTCCAGCAGTTCGTCCTGCTAACGAATCAGTGACGCCCAGCTCCCTGGCTGCCCTGGAGACATTTCAAGGAAGGCTGCGGTCTCTGATCCTCGGGGACGGCATTTGTTTGACCACTGGGTCCCGAGAAGGACTGAGACCTCCGTGGTACCATATTGACCTGCATATAACATGCACCTCAGAATCACATCCCCTCCATCCAGGGTGAGACTGGGATCCAGGACCCAGGTGACCCCAGAAAACCAGGGGGCGAAAGGAGACGTGAAGGAGGATGGCCTCAAAAGAACCACCAGGTAGGGTGGGCGTGGCCCATGGGGCAGGGTAGCCACGCCCCCTCATGGCCCACTAATGTCAGAAGGGGAGGAGTTGGCCCCTCCATCCTGACTGGCCCACAAAAGCTACCACAGTGGGGGAGGGGGGACAGACACGGGATGGATGCTTTTTGGCAGGCGGGCCACAAGTTAAGCTCTGTCCCCTCCCCCAGTTCCTGTCTGATCTCCTGCGTCTGCCCAATCTGCTGCTCTGCTTTCTGCTCCCTGACCTGTGTTCTCTGCCCCATTGGCTGTTCCACTTTCTGCTCCCTGCCACATTGGTCACTCTGCTTTCTGCTTCCCACCCTGTACACCCTGGCCCATCCACTGCTTTGCTTTTTGCTCCCTGCCCTGTACCCCACTGTCCACTAATCTACTTTCTGCTCCCTGCCCTATACTGTGCTCCCTGCCCCATCCACTTCACTGCTCCCTCCCTGCTTCCTCATCTGCTACATGACCCACGTGGAAATTGCCTATGCCACTTGTGACACACGTGCCACATGCTGCCCACCCCCAAATGAAGCTTCATCTCCTCCTGTGTGCCCCCTTCTCCCTACACACACACATCAGATCTGACAATCTCTGTCCAGTTCTCCTGAGTTCCCAGCCCTTGCTTCAGCCCCCCAAATAACCTGAGGGCTGATTCCAATAGCTCCCAGAGGACTTGGGATCCTTATTCCTCTTGACTTTCATAAATAGGGGCCTAGAGCCCTGCTGTCATTGCACAGTCACTCTTAATGCACTGGTCTAGTGCCCCCTAGTGGCAAAAGCATGACACTACAATGAACAGAAGACCGGAACCCTGGAAGAATTGGGTTGATTTAGCTCCGCAAAGAGCTCCTCCACTTTCGTAATCTTTACTTCTCCAGCTTCCAGAGTCAGGAGAGTCCCTGCTTTCCTTTAAAATATATATCAATATAATTGAGTTCCTAGCTCACAGGACTATAGAGGTGGAGACAACATCATCAATGTACCATATTTTGGGACCCAAAGAGAAGGAAAAAAAGGGACTTTTTCTAGAGTTACAGCTGCACACAGCAGGGATGCAGCCTCATCTTCAACTCATTCCCTTTCCTGCTTAGCTAAAGCCAAATCCCTAGCTGCTGCTGCAGCCTGGTCTCTATGGAAGGACATAGGATTTTGAAAAGAGCTAAAAAGTGTCTCCAGAGCTGGGAAATAGGAAAAGAGAGAGCAGGAGCAGCAAGCAGACAGCAATATTGCCCTAAAAAAGTTAGCTCAATTAGTGGAACATCAAGACCATTACAAAGCAGAGGTGGGTGACCAGACTGTGGAATAACCACTCCAGAGGTGATACAATTGTCTACCCGGGAAATCTTCAAGAGGAGACTGGACAGTCACCTTGCTGGGGTCACCTGACCCCAATTGTCTTTCCTGCCTGGTGCAAGGGCTGGACCCAATGATCTTCCAAGGCCCTTACAGCCTCACAATCTAATGAACCTATAAATCTATGGCTGTTAACCCTTGTGAAGTGAAGAAGAATGAGCGGTGAAGTCAATGAACTGCCTTGGCTGCTGCATGAAGCAGAAATCAAAGCTGGGGGACAGTTGGGGACCCTATGCAGGGTAGAAATATCAGCTTCCCCACATCAGGCATGTACCCTGATGGGAGATGGCAGGGTGATTCCTGAGTGCATTGTAGGCTAGTAAATATAGAAACTGAGTTCCCAGCTCAATGAGTTGAGGTACATCCAACCCCCTCCCCACCCCCAGCAGATTCAAAAGCTGTATTCACTGACAGGACCTTGTGATACCTTAACACCAGTCTCGTGTTTTTTAAAACGGCTTTCATTCTAAGGCGCTGGGCACAGGAAGCTTTGGGGTCCTGGCTGCTGGTTAATCCCAGTCAGAGCCAGCTCCAGCTCCAGCTTATAAACTATTTAAAAGGAAGGTATTTTTTCTTTGCCTTTCTGTTTTTCCAAGGAGATTGTTTGCCACCCCTGGTTCAACACCTTCCTCGTTTCCAGGCCTAAATCTATTCTTGGCTCCCGCCACCCCTCGTCCTTCAGCTCAAAGTCCTTCTCACCTTCCTGCTCAAGTATTTATAGCTCCTCTGTCTCACTGCCAGGCATCTCCACTTCTTCCCCCGCATTGCTCCAGCAGCCCAAAAAGGAGAGAGAGCTTGGGGTGCTAATCCACACCTCTGCCTCAAAATGGGATACAGGCAGGAATGACCTGGGTGCACTGACTGGGAGAGGCTCTTCTGTGCTGGTCTAGTGCCCCTTGGGGGAGAATGGTGACACTGCAACATGTATTGTGCCCTGGGGTCAGGCACCAGGCAGGGGTGGGGATGGGACTTTATAGACTAACTTGATGGGGGGTGACTGCTTTGGCAGGGAGCCACAGAGTAATGCCAGGCCCTTCTCTGAGCACTACTCTGATCCCTTCCTCTGCCCAACCAGCAGCCCTGTTTCCTGCTCCCTACCCCACTGGCTGATTTCCTTTCTGCTCCCTACCCTGGGCTCCTGGCCCCATCAGTTGTTCTACTTTCCGCTCCCTGCCCTGAACTTCCTGTTCCATCAGTTGCTCTGCTTTCTGTTCCCTTCCCTATACTCCCTGCTCCATTGGCTGCTCTGCTTTCTGCTATCTGACCTGTGCTCCCTGCCCCATTGACTGATCTGTTTTCTGTTCCCTACCCTATCCACCACTATGTTAGATCCCAGACTACCTCATAAAATGCCAACTCTTTGTTTCCAATCCTTTCCTGACTACAGAAAAATCCCAGAGAGATTCTTCTACAGCACAGGCTTCAAACGCAGAACAGGGTGGAGTGCTTTTAATCTCATAACTAAGAGATGGACCCTCCCCTCCCCCAGTCACTGACTGGTGTCAGGGGTGGCATGTGCCCCTGCAACTCAAGAGGCACCAGACACCCATGGCAGTCAGGCATTTGGAACAGGCTGCCCAGATATGTGGTGGAGTCCCTGGCAGTGTCCAAGGGCAGGTTGTATGGACCCTGGGATGCAGGTTGGATGACTTAGGATGCATCTGGTGAAGCAAGCTGATAAATCTAGAAGGTGCAAGTCTACCCTGACATCTGGGCTAGTTTAGCTAAGGAGATCCTGCCTGGGGCAGGGGGTTGGGCTAAATGGGACCTTGTGGGGTCCCTTCCAGCCCTGCTTTCGTGATGATCTCAGGATTTACCTGTTGATCTCTGAGTTGATCTGATATCTGGGTTGTTCTGATGATCTCTGGGCTGATCTGATGACCTGATGATTTCTGGGCTGATCTGATATCTGAGTTGATATAACCTTGTGATCTCTGGGTTGATCTGATGATCTCTTGGTTGACCTGATGAATCACAGGCAGGCGTTTGCTCATATCACAGGACACCCCTCCAAGGCTCACACAGAGCCCAGCCCCAGTGGAGAATCGTGGCCTTAAGAACCTTCAAGAAAAAGCCCAAAGCAGAAGAGTGACACCAGGAACCTTTGCTGGTCTCACCCCACTGCTACCCAAAGATCATGTAAGATTAAGGCCAGTTGCTTGGGGTACATTAGGGACCTCTCACAATGAAAGGATCCCTGCGGATACTGGCTCCAAAACCAGGGATCCCTCAGCAAGGAATGTCCCACCCCCTGAGAAATAGGGTAATACCATATTTTCACATCTACAATGCACCCCAGGATATAATAGGCCCCTGGTTTTTAAAAGGCAGAATGAAAACTGCCCAGTAAATCTCATACCAAAGGGATCACTACGGAAGTTGGCTCTGAGATCATAGAAAATTAAGGTTGGAAGGGACCTCAGGAGGTCACCTTGTCCAACCCCCTGCTCAAACCAGGAACATCCCCAACTAGATCATCCCAGCCAAGGCTTTATCTAGCCAGGTCTTGAAAACCTCCAAGGAAGAAGATTCCACCACCTCTCTGGGTAACCTGTTCCAGTGGTTTACTACCCTCCTAATGATAACGTTTTTCTTAATATCTAACCTAAACTTCCCTTGCTGCAACTTGAAACTATTGCTCCCTGTTCTGTCATCCACCACCACTAAGAGTCCAGCTCCATCCTCTTTGGAGCCCCCCTTCAGGTAGTTGAAGGCTTCTATCAAATCCCCTTTGTCTTCTCTTCTGCAGACTAAATAAACCCAGATCCCTTAATCTTTCCTCATAAGTCATGTCCCCCAACCCCCTCACCATTTTCTTTGCTCTCCACTGGACTCTCTCCAATTTCCCCACATCCTTTCTGTAGTTGGGGGCCCAAAACTAAACACAGTACTCCAGATGTGGCCTCACCAGTGCTGAATCAAAGGGAATAATCACTTCCTTTGATCTGCTGGAAACACAACTACCAGTGCAACCCAGTATGCCGTTAGCCTTCTTGGCAACTAGGGCACACTGTTGGTTCATATTCAACTTATTGTTCACTGTAACCCCCAGGCCCTTTTCTGCAGAGCTGCTGCCAGGCCAGTCAGCCCCCAGCCTGTATTGGTGTATGGGATTGTTCCGTCCGAGGGCAGGACTTTGAACTTATCCTTGTTGACATGAGATTTTTGCTCAATCCTCCAATTTGTCTAGGTCACTCCGAATCCTAGCCCTAGCCTTCAGCATATCTACAACTCCCCCCAGCTTGGTGTCATCTGCCATCTTGCTGAGAGTGTACTCTATGCCATCTTCCAGGTCATTGATGAAGACACTAAACAAAATCTGCCCCAGGACCAACCATTGGGGCACTCCACTTGATACCAGCTGCCAACTACACATCGAGCCATTGATTACTACCCTCTGAGCCAAATGTTCCAGCCAGTTTTCTATCCACCTTACAGCCCATTCATCCAGCATGCACTTCCTTAGCTTGCCTGCGAGAACGTTGAGAGAGACTGTATCAAAAGCCTTGCTAAAGTCAAAGTATAGCACATCCACTGATCTCCCCGCATCCACCTCATCATAGAAGGCAATCAGTTTGGTCAGTGATGACTTGTCCCTGGTGAATCCTAATCACCTTCATCACCTCCAAGAGCTTAGAAATGGATTCCTTGAGGATCTGCTCCATGATTTTTCCAGGGACTGAGGTGAGACTGGTCTGTAGCTCCCTGGATCCTCCCACTTCCATTTCTTAAATATGGGCACTATATTTGCCCTTTTCCCATTTGCTTGCCCTTCAACAAGGAACTCCCCACCCAAGGAAAGGACTAATACCATATTTTTGCATCTACAATGCACCACAGAATAATATACCTTTAAAAAAAAAGGCAGAATGAAGACTGCCCAGTAAGTGACCAAAACAGCTCTTACCATATTTCTTGCATATATATGAGCGCTTTGATGCCTAGCAGCTGGAATCACTTCAGGCACCCCGGGGAACTCTCACACCAAAAGTATTACCAAGGGGCCGAAACTGCTCTTCCCATATTTCTCACATATAATGAGCATTTTGATTTACAGCGGCTGGTTTTTTATTTTTTTTCAGGGCAGGGAAACGTGCATAATGTTGGTCAGACAATATGGTATTATTAGCTCACTGGTGCTTTGGGCTGCATTAAGCTCCCTGTAGCAAGGGGGTTACAGCCTGAGGATGAAGGGAATTGTGATCATTGGTATCAGGGCTGGGCTGGATAAGCTGGAAGGAGATACTGAGGGAAAGGCACTTGGCCACAGACTTTGGCGTAGGATGGAGGGTGATGTGTCCTTGCCGATGACTCAGCCTTCAGGCTGAAGAGGCCCTGGCAAGGCAGCTCCAGGGAGGGGGCGGAAGAGAGAAGCGCCGAGTCTGGACGGTCAGCAGAGCTCCCTGCTATTTGCACGCTGCTGTAGTGAATTATTCACCTCCCAGGTCTCCTGAGGCCTCTGGCAGCTGAAATCTCCCCCCTGCCAAGAGCAGCATGTTCTTCACCGAGGTCTGTGTGCCTGAGAGGTTTGTGCGCCTGGCGCCAGAGAGGCCTGACAGGAGCAGAACCCAGGCATCTGGACTCCCAACCTCCCCCAACGGAAACTAAAACCCAGGCTCCCAGGCTCTCTTCCCACTGCCCCAAATGGAAATGGCGTCTGAGCCCCCTTCCCCCCGCAGCAGAGAAGACAACCCAGACAGCAGAGGTCCTAGCCCCTCCCACAAAAACCAGGTGTCCAGGCTCCGGCCCCTCACTGCCCCAAGCAGAGGAGAGACCCCAGGCCCAGACCTGCCTCCCCCACCCTGGAGCAGAAAACCAAAATCCTAGCCCCAGGCCCCACTTTAATTAGGTCAGGCATTCTGTGGCCACCAAAGGTTGTGCTGCCTCCTTGCCCCTCCCCCCAGAAGTGGCTGCACCCAAGGGCCCCAGAGCATGCTGGGAGCTGTAGTTTGCACCCAAGGCCCATCACAAGGCATGCTGGGAAATGTAGTTCCTACCCCAAAGCTTCATAGGAGAAACTGTGTCTAGCTTCAGCTTTCTCTGCTGACATGAACCCCTCCTCCTACAGCCCCCATTGACACCTGCCCTACTGTGTTCCTACTGGCTACCTTTCAGGGGCAGAGGCAGGCTCACACACAGGGCTCCACCCTGATTGGTGGAAGGGCAGGGCTGAGTGCAGGGATTGGTGGAGCTGGGGTTCCTGGCTGTGTAGGTCCAAGGCAGGCGAGAGATGCACCTTATAGACTAACTAAAGATGTATAGAGAACAGGAGAACCCAGACATCTGGACCCCAAGCCTCCTGTCCCCATGGTTCCACCCCAGAAGCAGTCGCATTTCAATTCCAAGGTTATCTCTGCCTCCCCAAAAACATGCATTCTGGCCCCAAAATGCTTTATAGAAACATAAATGTCACCTCCCCCAAGAGCTAACTTCAACCAAGGCTACTTAACTCTCTGATAGGTCTCCTATCCCTGTCCTAACCCAGCCAGACCCTGCTTAGCTTTACAAACACAAACAACAAAACAACAGCCCAGCCCCGGGGGGGGGGGGGTAAAGGCTGGGGTACTACTCGCCCAAGTTGACCCCAGATCAGCTCCAGCCCGTCCCAGAGTGTAGAGGGAGGATAACGTAAGGCCGCAGGTGCCAGCTGGGGGTGCAATTCTCATTGTTGCATAGGCCTAATCAGGTCATTTTGCCACTGTGTGCCTCAGATTGCCGTCCCAGTGCAGGAGGGAGTGAACCTGGGGACAGCGATGCCTCCTCAAACTTGCTTCCTGGTCACCTTAATGTTCCTAAGATCAAGCACCCCCCGTATGGGCCACAGGTTGGGCACTGCTATGCCAAGAAATACGTAGTTGCTGGGCTCTCTTACCAGCGTCTTGTAGCAGGTCCTGCTCTGTACCAGGGTTGGAACAAGATGTGGGGGGTGGCTGGGAGCTGGGGTTCTCTCGCCAGCTCTAGGAGTGGGGGTAGACGCCCGGGTTCTGCCCTTGGTTCAGGGGAGTGAGCGAGGTGGGGGGGTAAGAGCAGGGGCCTAGGACCCAGACACCTGGGGTCTCTCTCAGCCCTGGGAGCGGGGTGGGGTCTGGGGAGTCAGAGCAGGGGCGGGCTGGGGGCCTAGGTTTTCACCCAACTCTGGGTGTCGCAGGGGGGCTGGGAGACCGGACACCCGAGTTCCACCATCTGTACCCCAAGAGGACGCCTCTCCTCTGCCTTTCACCATGCAGGTCTCCCTGCTGCTTTAATCCATAGTACAAAATGAACCCCCACAGCAGGGTCAGCCCCCAGGGGCAACTCACAGCCCCACCCAAATCCCTACTCCCCACGCTTGCCCCATTCCCGCCCCACAAAAAAGCCAGCACCTCACCCCCTCCTGAGGATCCTAGAGGGGTGGTAGCTGTATGGGGGGGGAGGGCTGGGCCTCAAGGGGTCTTGGTGTGGTCCATGTCCCGGCGCTTGCGCCACTGCAACAGCTTGAGCAGGCTGAGGCTGGCCTTGAAGAGCCGGTCATGCTGGAAGATGAGGCGCTGGAAGGCAGCAAGGGGCAAGTGCCCACTGGTGTCTGCATGCTTCAGCGTGGCCAGCGGTGCATACAGGCTGTTGGTCTGGGACCGGAACGGCGGCGACTCCGACGTGATCACCCGAGCCGTGTGCTGGAGGGGAAGGAGCAGGGAGCAGGGCCTGAAACCGACTGAGGCTCCAGACACACAGACCTCCCCCATGGCTGGATCCTGAACCCCCAAGTGTTGGGGAAAGAGATCAGTGGGTCTGAGACTGCCCTAACCCTGAGCATGCCCCACCCTCCCCAGGCCAGATCCTGCACCTCCAAAGTACAGGCAGGGAGTGGAGTCAGTGGGTCTGAGACTGAGCAAGACCCCGGACACACGCTTCTATGGCTGAATCCTGAATCCCTGAAGTGCCATGGTGGGGGTGGGGTCTGGGTCTGATGCTGACCAGGGCTGTGGGCACCCGCACCTATAGCTGAATCTTGAACCCCAAAAGGCCAGGGGTGCAGGGTAGAGACTGACCAGGGCTAAGGACACACAGACCCATGCTCTTGCCAGACCCTGAACCCCCAAAGTTGGGGGGGGGGGAAATCCAGTGGGTCTGAAACTGACCAGAGCTGCAGACATACCCCCAAGGCTGGATTGGGGCAGGATCTGAGACTGACCAGGGCTGAGGACACACGGAGCTCTCCCCTGGCGGGATCCTAAATCCTCAACATGCTAGGGAGGTGGGGGGGGTCAGGGTCTGAAACCAACTAGGGCTGCGGACACATTCCCCCATCTGAACCCCCAAAGTGCTGAGGGAGGAGCAAAGTCAATGGGTCTCAGATTGACCAGGGTCCCCGACACCCCCAATGGCCAGACCCCACCTCCTGCCAGACCCTGAACCCCCAAAGTGCTGGGGGAGGGGGGAAGTCAGTGAAACTGAGGGGGCTGAGGGGGATCTAGTGGGCTGTTACAAACTAGCCAGGGGGCACCAGCAGGCATTGGGGGAGTCCCTGTTCCCCCGAGCACCACCAGGAGTGACTAGAAATAACGGTCACAAGCTGGCAGAGGGTAGATTCAGACTAGACATCAGAAGGCGCTACTGCACTGTCAGGGCAGATAGGATCTGGAACCAACTTCCAAGAGAAGTGGTGCTGGCTCCTACCTTGGGGGTCTTTAAGACAAGGCTTGACAATCACCTTGCTGGGATCATTTGACCCCAGTACTCTTTCCTGCCATGGCAGGGGGTTGGACTCGATCTGCTCAGGTCCCTTCTGACCCTACTAACTAAGAAACTCTCTCCACGCCCCACAGACAAGCACCCATAGCCGAACCCACCCCCATAACTCCCCAAATCAGGGGGAGCGGGTCAGCAGGTTTGAACCTAACAAGGACCCTAGACCCCCCACAGTCAGCCCTTGAACCCGAAAACACTGGGGGGGGGGGCAGAATCCAAGTGATACTAACAAGGGCCCTGGACATGCCCCCCCACCAAAATCTTGCAGCAGGGCATGTTCCAGGAAGCTGCTGCAAGAAGCCCCAGCTCCAGGCACCCTTGGGGGTAGATTTAGGGCCTATCCTGCTTGGGGAGACCTAGGTGATGGCCCTGCCCTCTCCCCCCATGATGGGGGGGGGGTGGTCACAGCAAAGACTGCCCCCACCTTTTAGGGTGGAGGGTGCCAAGTCATGCCCAGTCTGGGTGGGCACCCAGCACCCCACAGAATGGAGGATTTGTGGGCAAGGGGATTTCCTACCTCGGCCACCTCTGCCGGTGACTGGGCCAGGGCAGCAAAAACCTCCCGAGAGTAGGGCAGGTAGAAGCCCTGGAAGAGTTCCCGCGTCTCAGGGTCCAGGCCGGACAAGTCCAGGGCAGCTGCCTCCTCATACAACTTCCGCTCAAACTCTGTGGCCACCGGCCCTGGCTCAATCAGGCTGATGCTGGGAAGCGGGCAGGGGGACAGATGTGGGTTAGATGTGGGGCAGCCAGGAATGCCCCCAGAGCCTCCACCTGGTGGGCTATGACCTGGGAACCCCCTGACCTCCCTGGGTCATTGTGTGGCCCTCTAGCCCCCCTCACATAGTCAATGACATGACCCGTCACCCTGTAGCCTGCTATATGAGACCCCCTCCAGCTCACGGTGTGGCCCCCAAAACTAGAGAAGCAGGATTCCTCCAAACCCCCCCAGTGTGGGCCCCAGACCACTACCCCTGGCCCCCCTGGCACATCCCATGTGGCCTTCCCCCCTGCCCTACAGACATGGCCATACTGGTGCCTCAGTCCACCCCCATTACTGGTCCCAGTTGCAGCCACCTCTGGGGCTCCCACACCCAAACTGACCACCTGCCCCCCTTCCTGCCCCCATCATGCCCAGGCTGGGGACTATTCCCCCCGCCCCCCGCCGCCACTACTCACTGCACCCCAAATTTCAGGGCTTGCAAGGCCAGGCTCTCACAGAACCCCTCGACCGCAAACTTGGAGGCGCAGTAGAGGTCATTGAAGAGGAGGCCTGGGGGGAGGGAAGGATGGGGGGGAATCAGTGGGGGGAGGCATGCCCACATGCCCCCCAACCCCATTGCCCCCAGAACCCAGGCATCCAGCCCCCAGCCACCATGGCTCCAACCCAGAAGCAGTCGCCCCCTCTTCCCAGGGGAACCCCCTGCCACCTGGACAGCAACCCCCCCGGCTGATTACATAACCCCACTTCAGCCTCCCCCACCCCATACGACTTACCTGCCCCCACAGTGCTCCCCGGCCCATGACATGGGGCCCCGACACTCCCCTCTGTGACCCATTATGATCCCACCTAGCCTCCATCCAGGGCTTATTATGTGGCTCCCAGGCTCACCCTGGGGCCATTCCACAGGACCCCCATGGCCCACTCTGGGGCACCCCCATACACCCACCTTAGCCCCCTCCATGATGCATTCTGTCCCCCCAGCCCCTCCCAGCGTCTCCCAGCCCTGCAGCAACCCCCTGCCCTTTTGACTCTCCAGTCTGCCCCATGACCCCTCTCAGCCCCCATGACCCTCCCAGCTGCCCCCATGACCCACCCCATAGGCTCTCCCCTGCCCCACCCCATGAAGCCCCTACCCCCCATAACCCACCTGTCTCCCCCAGCCTATTGTGTCCTTGTGACACACCCTGCAGCCTCTCTAATGGCTGTCTGCAGGTCCTCTCTAGCCCATAGCCCCCCTGCCCCTCCATGACCCACTGCATGCTCCCCACCCCAACCTGTGCCCTCTATGGGCCCCAGTGCCCCTGCCACTCCCACCTTGCAGGCCTAGCACACTGCTCATGACGACGACGTGGCCACTGCGCCGGCGCTTCATGTCAGGCAGCACCTGGTGCACGAGTCGCAGCAGCCCCAAAACATTGGTGTCCAGCAGACGCCTCGCAGCCTCCACACTCTGCAGCTCCAGTGGCCCCACCAGCCCCCGCCCTGCATTGCTCACTGTAGGAGGAGGGGGGCTGTGAGCTGCAAAGTGCCCCCCACACACCTCTTGGGGCTCCTGCATCTCCCAGCCCCACCCACCATGGACCACCTGACCACCAGCTCCAGGGGCGAGCCAAAGGGAATATGGGTGGAGCCTAAGCGGGTGGGATCCAGATGAGTGGAGTCTAAATGCCTGGGTGTGGGGGGCAGGCCTAAGTGGGTAGGAAGATCCTACTTGAGTGGGATCTAGATGGGCGGAGTCTAAGTGGGCATGTTGGGAGGGTGGAGTCTAAGTGGGGATTCTGGGTGGGTGGAGCCTGAGTGGTAGGCTCTAGATGGGATGGAGCCTAAATGAGTAGGGTCTGGGGGGGCAGAGCCTAAGCCTGTGGGTCTAAGTGGAGTCTGAGTGGGTGGGACATAAGGGAATGGGGGGACTAAGGGGGTGGAGCCCAAAGTGAGTTAGTCCGGGTGGGCAGAGCCTATAGTGGGTTTGATGGAAGTAGGTGGAGCCTAAATGGCTGGGTCTGGGTCTAAGGAAGTGGGAAGTGGGACACTGGGCAGAGTCCAAGGAAGTGGGACACCCCTGTCCTCCTTGGCAGATCCCTGGGCCCTGCCTACTGGGGAGGGCAGCCCCTCACCTAGCACATCCACGCGCCGCTGGGGCATGGCCTCCACACAGCGCCGCACCGACTCCTCACAGTCCACGTCCAGCTGGCGGATCTCCAACGTGTGGCCCAGCGCCGTCCCTGCCCGTGTCTCCAGCTCCCCACGCCGGCCCAGGTCCCGCATAGTGGCAACAACTGGGGGAGAGACGGGTGGGGATCTCTGGGTTAGCGGGGGCTGCGTGTGGCAGGGCACTTCAGGTGTCTGCCACTATAAGGAGTCAGGCAAACTGTAGAGCCACCAGCAGGTGGGGTCAGGCTGATCAGGAGGACCATATGACTGCAGGGAGACTGCCTGCCTGGAAGACGGTTGGGCTGAGATGGCATAAACAGACCGTGTGCGCTTGTACATGTGACAAAACTGCCCTTTTTAGTGGTTTAATTACCCCTATAGCAGTTTAATTGCATCACATTACATGCGTGGCAACACGCTGCAATGTAGATGACTTTGTTACAAAGACCAGGGCCCCCCACAGCTCACAGCCCACTGGCAGGTCGCCCCCCAGCTGCAGACAGGCTCCGCCTAGGAAAATAAAAAAGGATCGGTCCCCTCGCCATAACAATGATGGAAGCCCCTAAACTGAAACACTGGGTTTTTAAAAGTCACAATTTAAAACCCACTGTTTCAGTTTAGGGGCAGTAAACCCCCATCATGTGTACAAGCGACCCGTGAGAGCAAGATGGAAGGAACAGCACTGCCCAGCCTGAAGACTGCAGCTCCGTCTGAAACAACTGGAGGAACTATGGGGATGCGGAAGGGTCCTAGGGACCCAGTGTGGGGGTCCACCGCCCTGAAAGGGGCTGAGGGAGCATCTGGTGAGAGACCATTGGAGCCCCCAGAGAAAGAGGGTTGAGTATGTTGAGGCCTGGAGAAGCCAAACCAGCCTAGGGGTAAGAGGGCTGAGTGGGAAGCTAGGCCAGACCTGGGAGAAAGAGGCCGAGCGCTCAGAGGCCAGACAACATCTGGGAGAGTAAGGGCCAAAATGGGAAGAGGACTGAATGACTGAGTTGCAGAGAGGCCAGGTCTGCCCAGAGGAAGGAGTGGAGCATGCAAGAGACCAAGGGAGAGTGCCGAGCAATCCAGAGCGCGGGGCAGCGCACACCAGAGGCGCAGTGAGAGGCCAGACCAGTCGTGGGGAGAAGGACCAGAGAGTGACCAGGTGGGCCCAGAAAGATGGCCTGAGCAGCTGAGATCAAGCTCCAGGCCAGGGGAAGACAGACAGAGGGCCTGGCATAATCTTGGGAAGGGTTTGAACTCTGTAGTGAGAAAGCAAGACGCATGAGGGTGGACCCATGGAAGGGCCCAACCGCCAGCAGACTGACTCCAGGGACCTTGACTGGCCCATGTTGGGGCCAGGGCCCAGGAGGGACCAAAAGGTGAACCTCAAGAGGTGGCCAGAGCTGCAGAGGGCCTGGCACCTTGGCTGGCCTGATAGTGGGGCCAGGGCCTCGGAGAGGCCAAAAGCATCTGCAGGTGGAGACCACGGCTGAGAGGTAGGGGTCAGGGGAAGCACAACTCAGATGACAATGGATGACTGTGACATCTAAGGAGGAGGGCTCAAGGATGAGGGGTCCACATGCAAGTAGGGCCAGAGGTAGAGATGCAAGATGGGGCCACAGGGCCACCAGCCCAGGGGAGATGCAGAACCTCTAAGGGGGGCCCAGGGAAGAAGATGGGAAGATCAGGTAGGCCGAAGGTCTGCACAGAGAAACCACAGCTGTGAGTTAGGGATCAGGGCAAGTACAGCTCAGCTGACGATGACTGATTAGCCATCTGAGGGGTTGAGAGGCCTGAGAGTGGGGTTGAGAGGCTGAGTAGATAGAGTGCAACCAGACACGAACAGGATGCCATCTGCGAGGCACTGGACAGTGTAGGGTAGGCATGGAGCCATGTGATTGGCCCCGAAGGCCAGGGCCACAAGTCAAGGGTCATCCCAGTAAAATCAGGGCAGCCTCCCACAACTTATATATCAGTTAACATCAAGGCAAGGTGGGACAGTGTGGGACAGACTGTCCCCTAGAACAGGGTGGCATAGAATTTTTTTTGTGGGTGCCCTGGTAGTGCCCTGTTACACTGGGCTCCACCCCAGAGTTGGCTGCATCTCACTGCTGGATGAAGGATCTCTGGGTTAACAGCAGCTGGCTTGCACCCCAGAAGTGGCCACATCTCAGTGCTGGGAGAAGCACTCCCATCCTCTCACCTCGAAATCTCCTCAGCTCATCTCTGGCCAGGTGGATGGCCAGGGCCAGCCCAATCCCTGAGGAGCAGCCGGTGATCAGCACGTTCCTGCAGGACATCCTTCCTTCCCTGCCTGAGTGGGCGAGAGCAGAGGTCAGAGGTCAGGCAGTGAAACTGAGGAGGAGGAACTGATCAACCTACAGGCTTCAGGGCACTGGCTGGGGGCAGTCAGGAAGAAAAGTCCTCATTTTTCCTGAGGGGTTGGAGAGAAGGGGGTTAGAGACAGGATGGGGATAGTATCAGGTCCCCCAGTCACCGACTGGGAGCCAGGTGTGCCAAGGGTTGCAGACAGATGGGGCCCAATACAGGCTCTCGATCTGCTGCTCTGCTTTCTGCTCCCTCCTCTATCCATGCTCATTCTACTCCCTTCCCTGTGCTCCCTGCCCCATCAGCTGCTCTGCTTTCTGCCCTCAGCCCTGAGACCCAAGCCCCAACTGCTGCTCTGCTTCCTGCCCCCTCCCCCTATGCCCTGGTACGGCCATCCCTGCTCTACTCACCACTGACTGCAGTCTCTGGAAGGGATGTGCAGCTGGGGTTCAACCCAGCTGGGCTGAGATGCAGCAGCTGTGTCCCAGGACCTAAAAAATGGGCCAATCAGGGGTGACCCCCCCGAAAGCAAGCCAAGGGACAAGAAAGAGGAATCACTGCCCCCCCATCCAGTTGTGGTGGGGGCAGGAGACAAAGGCCATATGGGCTCTGACCCATCTAATCCCTCCCACAGCTGCTCCTTGTCGGATCCCATCAGCTGATCTGTTTGACAAGCCACCAGCAGGAACTGGAGTGGGGGAAACGGTCAGTTTGGGTTACATGGTAATTAATGACCTCCCAGCTCCTCTTTATTAACAACTCCTTCCCCTCCCTGCTTCTGAACCTAAACCCCATGCACAGACGCCTAGTAAATGCCCCCTGGCGCCCTTGGGCCTGAAGGTTTTCCTCAGGCCAAAGCAGAGGGCAGAGAATTTTAACTGCACCCATTTTATGGATGGAAAAACTGAAGCCCAAAGCAAAGCAGCTCTCCGACTGCAGGACTCCTGGGTCCTAATTCTGAGCTTTGGGTGAGGATGGAAAGAAGCTATGACTCCTAGGTTCTTTATTGAGCCACATCACTTGGAAGGAGTATCTCTTGCTGACAGGAGCTGGGTACGAGGGAGAGTTGGGATCCGAGGCAGAGTCCCAATCTGCCCCCAGTCTTTGTCAGGTCTCTGTGCAGCCCCTTTCCACCAGAATACCCCTCTCAGTTCCTCCTACAGGGCAGTTTATTCCCTGCTGCCTCTTGCGTACTCAGGAAACACTTCTTTCCTGTTAAAGCAGGGAGGCAGGGGAATCAACACCCAGGGAGCTGTGGACTCTCCATCACCGGAGGGATTCAAGGAGAAGTTGGACAGACACTGGTCAGGGATGATCTAGGTGTAGCGGTGCCTGTGTTCTGCTATAGGGATTTCCCAGGCTTCTGGGCTTTGCTGGTTGCCCCCTCCCCTCACTTTCTGCTTCAGGTGTGGGGAGCATGGGGGGTTGGCGGCAGCCCAGGCTGGGGATGGTGACAGGGCTGTGCCAATTTTCCTACTGGGACCCAACCCCAGAGGGTCCTGGCTAGAGGGTCTTACCCCTCGCTCTGGCCGAGACCAATGCCATATTGGGGTCAGAAAGGAATCTCCGCCCCTGGTTGGACTGGTCCAGACTGGTTGGGGGGGAGAGGCGGGGTTCCTTCCTCTGTAGCCGGGGCATGGCCTCTGCCTGGGACATATCTTTACACCATTTACAGCAGCAGGATGTGGGCCACTGTGGTCCCCCTGATTTCCGTGGCAGGTTTGGGCGTGATGTCTGGCCCTGTGTCCGAGCTGACAGTAGCATTAGGAGGAGGTTAGACGATGGATTAGTCTGAGATGGTTTGGATAGGGCTGATCCTGCCTCAGGCAGGGGGTTGGACTCGATGTGACCTCTCAAGGTCTTATCCAGCCTGTCTCATAGATTTCATAGACATTAGGGCTGGAAGGGACCTCGGGAGATCATCGAGTCCAGCCCCCTGCCCAAAGGGCAGGAAGTCAGCTGGGGTCATAGGATCCCAGCAAGATAAGCATCCAATTTACTCTTGAAGGTGTTCAATATAGGTGCTTGAACCACCTCTGATGGCAGGCTGTTCCAGCCCCTGGGGGCTCGGACAGCAAAGAAATTCTTCCTTATGTCCAGCCTGAAACGGTCTTGCAGGAGTTTGTGACCGTTCGACCTCGTCATCCCTTGGGTCGCTCTGGTGAACAGACGTTCCCCCAGATCCTGGTGGTCACCCCTGATAAACTTCTAGGTGGCCATCAGATCACCCCTGAGCCTACGCTTTTCCAGGCTAAAGAGTCCCATGGCTCTCAGCCTGTCATCGTAAGATCTGTTTTCCTGACCCCTGATCATGCACGTGGCTCTCCTCTGGACTCTCTCAAGCTTCTCCACATCCTTTTTGAATTGTGGAGCCCAAAACTGGACGCAGTACTCCAGCTGCAGCCTCACCAAGGCCGAGTACAAGGGGAGAATGACGTCCTGGGATTTGCTCGAGAAGCATCTATGGATGCAAGCCAGCGTTTTGGTCGCTTTACTAGCCACGGCATCACATCTATGATTCTATGATCTTTTTATCCCTTGTGGGGTCCTTTTAGCATACAATCCTACATATCCCATTAGAATCCTTTGATTCCTTAGGGGATCTTTTTATCTGAAGGTCTTACAGGCCTCTTTAGGATCCCTGTATCCCTTCTGAGATCCTTTTAGCCTGGGATCTTATAGACCCATATAGAACCCTTGTATCCTTCTGGGATCATTTTATCCTGGGACCCTACACACCTCTTCAGGATCATTTGATCCCTTTTGGGATCCTTTTATCCTACAGACCCCATTAAGATCCTTGTATCCCTTTTGGAATCCTTTTTAGCCTGGGGTCCAACTGATCCTTTTAGAATCCTTTGATCCCTTTTGGGATCCTTTTAGCCTGGGATCCTACAAACTCACTGTCCTACTGAAGACTCTGAAGTAACACTTTGCCCGGCAGACCATCAAGGTGAGTTTGAATGAATTTGAAGTGAGAGCTGACAAACAATGCCTTGCCTTGAAAAGCTTGTCTGCCTCTATCCCAGTGACCAGATTGTTGCCAACAAAGGGATCCTCCTAAGAAATCCCATCCCTCTCCAATTAATTGCCAGCCAAGATGACAAAGACCCCTCCAGCCTGTAAATCAAAACCCAGGACCATTAGATGAAGCTGGTTGTCTGGTTCTTAAACAGTCACCTCCTGGGTTTAACCAAGTGTCATGGGGGCTTCATGGAGAATCTGATCTGGGATTTGGGAGGAAGGAGTGAAAGCAAAGGGCTGGGATTATTCAGGAGGAGGCAGCAGAGCCTAAGAAATGGTGAGAGTCACAGCATCCTAGAGAAGTCAGGCTGGAAGGGACGTCCAGAGGTCATCTAGTGACTTACCCCCGCCTGTGGCAGGATCAGCCCTGTCCAAACCATCCCAAACAAATCATAAAATCATGGAAATTAGGGCTGGAAGGGACCTCTGGAGGTCACCCAATACAAACCCCTGTTCCAAGCAGGACCATCCTCAGCTATCTCATCCCAGCCAAGGCTTGGGTTTTCAAAATCTCCAAAGACAGAGATTTCACCACTTCTCCAGGTAGCCTGTTCCAGTACTTCCCTACCCTCCTAGGGAAAGAGTTTTTGCTGACATTTCACCTAAACTTCCCTGGCTGCAACTGGAGCCCATTGCTCCTCACCCTCTTATCTATCACCACTGAGAACAGTCTCGCTCCATCCTCTTGGTGCCCACCCTTCGGGGAGTTGAAGGCTGCTATTAAACCCTGCTCTCAGTCTACTCTTCTCCAGAAAAAATGAACCCAGTTCTCTCAGCCTCTCCTCATCAGTCCTGCTCCTTTCAAACCAGTCTTGTTGCCCTCCCCTGGGCTCTCTTCAATTTGGCCAAATCCTTTCTGGAGAGAGGGGACAGTACTCCAGATGTGGCCTCACCAGTGCTGAATACGGGGGAAGAATCACTTGCCTTGGAAAAAAGAAGCTGTTATCTAAATTTTACATAAAAGGACCATCAGCCCTGGCATGACACCAAGCATCACACTCAAACCTGCTACACGGAAAGCAGGGGAGCCATGGCAGCCAACATCCTGAGGCTGTAAAAGGGTGCTGCTCAAGAGATCCCAGGCAGAGGCCATGCCACCGCTACAGAGGAAGGCACCCCCCCACGGTCCATACTGATCTGACCAGGGGAGAACACTCCTTCTTGACCTGCAGCGTGGCTTCTGTCTGAGTCTGAGCAGAGGGGCAAGACCCTACAGCCAGGCCCCTGCCCCCCAGGTTGAGTCCCTGCAGGAGCACTGGCATGACGCAGTCATCATCCCCAGCCTCGGCTGCAGCCACCACCCAAAGCCTCTGAATGAGGCTTAAAACCCCCTGACACACTGTAGTAGAAGGGCTCAGTGTAATGCCACTGGGAAGGGGTCCAAGCTTCTGTATTCACAGACTCACAGAGAAGCAGGGCTGGCAGGGACCGCAAGAGGTCATGTTTAGTCCAACTGCCTGCCTGAGACAGGATCAGCCTTGTCCAAACCATCCCAGGCAAATCCATTGTCCAACCTCTCCACAAAACTACCCTCCACCGTCCCATAGCACCAGACACTGCACTTGAACTTGCCACAGATAAAGCAGGGGGAACTCAGCAGCTTCTGCAAAACACTGTTAATACACAGTCCAGAGATCCGAAGTGGAGGCCATACTCCCTTTACAGAGAAAGGCAGCCCCCCTCCACCCCACATCCATGCCAATCTGATGTGGGGGAGAATTCCTTTGTGACCCCAAATCTGGCATCCATCTGAGCGTGAGCAGAGAGGTGAAACCCTCTAGCCAGGACCCTCCCAGGCTGAGACCCAGCACTGACACAATCAAGTCACCATCCCCACCCTGGATTGCAGCCAGCCCACACCCCATGCCAATGAGGGAGGCTTAACACCTGCCCCCCCCACCCCCAGCAAGCAGGGGGGCAAGCAGCAAAACCCAGAAGCCTGGGACATCCCCACAGTAGACTCAGGGGGCTAGAAAGCAGGGAAGCAACAGGCAATGGGGGACACAAGAGGAGGAAAGAGGGATCCAGTTGGATCTGGAGGCCAGAGAGGATGCTTTGTTTGTGAGGGCAGGGTTGCCAACTCTGTTTGAATCTGTTCTGGGAGGTTTCATCACATGCACATTACTACTACAATTTAACAACCCTGTAAAAACCTGACAGCTGTATAAATCAGATTCAACATTTCACATTTATTTTAATGGATGCCCTATCATTTGTCTCCGGGTGACTCTCAGCATTTCCTGGGGATTTCTCTCTAATTCCTGGAGGCTCCAGGGCAATCCTGGATTGGCAACCCTACCTGAAGGGGGGTCCGTGGAGAGGGAAATAGGGGGAGGGCTGGGAACCGGCTGGGGGGGGTGAGATGCTTCCACCCCCCCCGGATGCATCAGCCCCGGGCTTGCCCCCAGGACCGCCAGGTCCTGTCGCGCCCCCAGCAGCCAAGGGAGAGGTTGATGGCCCGGCCCGGCCCCACCGCACCCAGCGCCAGGCTCGCGGCCCGGTGCCTGCCCTGCCCTGCCCTGCCCTGCCCTACCTGCCCGGCCGGCCGGCTGGATGCAGGGAGGGGCCCGGCCCCGCTTTGCAGCGCCGGCTCCACCCGCCAGCCCGGGGCAGGCCGGGGCTCGTAGTCCCCGCGCCGCCGCCGCCGCCCCCTCCGGGCTGGAGCCGCCCCGGGGCGGAGCCGCGTGCTGCTGCCGGGTTTGCTCCTGCCCCCGCCTCCTGGCCTCTCGTTAGCATATTGTGCATAATATAGTCAGATATAGGTGCATATATTTGCATAATATGGCCCGATACCCGGGTGTGTTTGCATAATATACTCAAGTAGATCTATTCAAATGAGCTCAGCCCTCCCCAGCTCAGGAGCTGCCTCTAGCAGGCCGTAGGGATGTTGCTACCGGCTTTGCTCCTGCTTCTATTCACTGGCCTTTGCCTATTTTTGCATAATATATTCAACTATTCCCATGTATTTGCATAATATAGTGGAGTAGATCTATTGAAATGAGCTCATCTTTCCACCCACCCCAGCTCATAAGGCCACAGGGGTGTTGCTACTGCGTTTGCCCCTGCTTCCATCCCCTCTTCCCTTTGTATATATGTGCATAATAAATTTAACTATTTGTCTATTTGCACAATGTATTTGAGCAGATTTATTAAAATGAGAGATCTCCTCACCTGCCCCAGCTCATAAGAGTTTGCTGCAGCAGGCCACGGGGGAACCTGCCCCAGAAGGGATAAGCCTGGCACACTCCGAGCTAAAAATGCCTCTTCAGCCCATCAAACCCCACTTTAAGTGTCACATCCCATTGGCCTAGCTGCGACCAGCATGGGGCCCTGTCCTCAGCCTGGTGCCAATGCAGCCCGAAGGCAGGGCTAATGGTGGGGCCAGGCCCCAGCTGGATGGGAGTGCCAAGTAGAGCAGCCTAAAGGTGGGTCTGAGTTGCGCGCAGCTCCACGCTGCCCCTTGAGAAGACCTGGATTGATGCCTGCGGGAAACAAATCGACTACCCTTCTTCAGCTGGAGTTTGGGTGCTCTCAGGCCACAAGTCTCCTGATCAGGGGCTGGAAGGCTCGGGACACCTGGGTTCCCCGCTTCAGGAGCGGGCTAGTGGCCACAGAGGGACACTCCCGGATTCCCGCGGAGGGGTAACGATGAGATCTGCAGCCCTGGGATGCCTGGCTTCTTCTGGCTGCCTCTTCACTACAGAGGAGCAGGGCCCGGGCTAGACGGCCGGTTCCAGCAGCTGTTTTCCACCACGCCTGCCCTTGGAGGGGATCGGAGAGATCTTGGCAGGACATGGACCAGGGAAGGCAGTGGGGCCAGGATCCTTACGGTCTGGTGCCAGGAGTGATCTCGGGAGCACTGAGGTAGTCACACCCCACTTTGCTTTCTGCTCCACCCAGACTTTAAACCCTACTGCCCAGGATTGGCAGCAGCTCATATTCCAGGCAGTTATATTTGATTTGGTTTGATCTCAGCTGAATAACCTATATTTTGTTGTCCAAATCTGAATGAGAGACATGCATTGAACTCTAATGGCTACAGGACTAATCAAACACTATCTTTGAACTAGTTTTGCCCGATTCCTTGGGTCTTTTTAAACTGAATATATAAACTAGAAAATCAGCACACATTTCAATACAGTTATATTTGATCTGGTTTGATCTCAACTGAATAATCTATATTTTGTTTTCCAAATCTGAATGAGAGACATACGCTGAACTCTAATGGCTTTGTGGGTAATGACAAGTTACATTTGCACTTGTAGGCAGATTAACACACGGACCAGCTGGGCCTGGGCCCAGGGACCCCTGCCTTAGCACAAACAAAACTGGTGTCTGAACCAGGCTGGGAGTACACGATGCGGCAGGCCATGGCTGCCAGACACTTTTTGCCGAGTGCTGCTGCAGCTGGACTGAGCTGTGGTGGAGCGAGGGGCCACCTCCCAAGCTCGATCTGCACTGTGTGCACCCAGTGAGCAGCAGCTCTGTACCCCCAGAGTCGGCTCCAGCACAGACCTACGGACAGAGCCCATGGCTGTGGGGCAGGGCACAGGTTATGGGGGGGACCCTGGGCCATGGGGGGGAGGGGGATCAGGCCCAGGGCCCCAATGAATCTTAATCCACCTGTTTGAGCTATTTTTGCCTAGTTTCTGGTTGTCTTTCTAAATTGAATATATAAGATGGCAAATCAGAGCACATTTCAATGCAGTTGTATTTGGTAGGGTTGGATTTTAAATAAAATAATCTAGCTCTAGGCTCCTGGCTATGAGTAAAACAGCTAGTTTCTCGAACTGAAGAAAAATGGGTAGTGTTTATATGGGCTGATGCACTGTGCCACCTGCCTGCGCACTTCAAAATCCTAGATCAGCCCATGGCTGGTTCTACCTAAGATAATCCCCCCAAAAGGCTCATATTTTGGGTTCAAATCTGGGGACAGGGAAAATAATCCAAATCCTCCCAGATAGAGAAATCCGAGAGCTGATTTCCCATCTGCCCCAGGTAAACAATGAAGCAATCATGGGGCCCTTCCAACTGGCATGAAATTAGATGTCCTGGCAGGGGGCTTCTCTATGTACTTTCCATGTCAACAGCGGACTGGAATTTCCCTCCCTGCTCCGTGGAGGTGAGGTGCGGGAGCTGCCGGCACAGAAAGTCCCGGGGAGAGAGAGCACTGGGAGTTGCCAGGCACAGAGAGACCAAACAAAAGGCCTCTTCTGTACTCAGAGAGGAGGAGGTAGAGGCTGAAGCAAAGGGGCCAGCTGCCAGGACTCCTGGGTTCTCTTTCCAGCAGGGAGGGTTGGGTGTGGGGGCAGTGAGGAGGGAGGACTCCTCGGTGGGTGTTGGAAATGAGTCAGGAATCCAGGATTTTTTTTTCCTGCCCTCTGCCCTGAGCTGTTTTATTTGTTTTCCCTGGACGGCACTTGGGACATGCGTTAAATCCAGTGGTTCCCCTCTGGGGATGAAGCAGATGACCGAGTGCGACTGCTCCAGCAGGGGCAAACACTGGCTGAGACGCATCCAAAGACTTCCTGGAGTCCAGCCTGCTCCTCAGTCCTTTCCGCTTCCTCAGTAAGACATCATTTATTCATTCACGTACCACACCTGCCTTCTCCCCTCTCCCCAACCCGCAAAAAAATTAGCTGTCAATTATTAGAGGTGTGAAAAGCAATGCTGACCACGTCAGATAAGAGTTTCTTCATTTTGCCTTCCCTAAACCAGGCATGTGTTGTGGGGAGGGTATGCTATGTGGGTAAATATGGTAATTAACGGGTACAGTAAGCACATTCATGTCACCCCCTAGTGTCCAATTCTCTGGATTGCAATAGCATGCTCAGTTTGGGGTGTTGTGGCTTTAAACCATGATAAGTGAACACACAATGAGCTCTGTGCCACATGATCCCCACTCGCTGAGCAAATGTAAAGCTTGTGTAAACCTAGCATGGATACCACACTTTCTTGCATACCATACACCCCCAAAATAAGACACACACCTTAAATGTAAAACAAACAATAAGATTTTTCCAGAGTTAGGGCCACATTCAGTAAGGATAGGGGGCCTTATCCTCAGCTCATTCCCACCCCCTTGTTTGAGCACAAGTTGTAGTTTTTAACCATTTTGCAGCTGAATGCTCAGCAGCTCAGCCAAAAGCTGAAACCCTACCTGCTGCTGAAGCCTGGACTCCATGGTAGCTCTAGGGATAAAAACAGTCTATGAAGCTGTGAAATAGGAAGAGGGAAACCAGGTGCAGTTAGCAGACAGCAGCCTTGCTAAAGAAAAGTTTTTTGGATTAGTAGAGCATGAACACCATTAAAAAAGGAGAGAGGGTGGTTCACACCTGTGGAGTGAAGAGCAGTGATCAGAAATCCAATAGCATCTCATGATGCATGAAGTCCCTTGACACCCTCAGCATTATTTGAATAGAAATGCCACTGCTATTCTGGGCAGAAAATCCTTTCCCCCTCATATAACATGGAGTCCAATTCTGGAATGCTAATTGTTTGGGAAAAAGGAGCATGTGGTATGCTAGTAAATATGGTACAGTTGTCTTGAATGCAGAAACATCCACAGGAAGGTGAGACAAAATGCATTGTATTACCATATCTTCTTGCATAAAGTATGTCCCAGAATATACTATACACCTTGTTTTTTGAAAGGCAGAATGAAGAAGTAAAGATTTCTCCAGAGTTATGGCAACATAGAGCAAGGACAGAATCTCATCTTCGGCACGCTCCCCACCCCCAATCCTGCTTAACTAAAACTGAAACCCTAACTGCTGCTGCAACTCAGCCTCCATGGGTGGATCAGGAAATTACAAAAAGACCCAACAAGGGTCCCCGGGGCTGTGAAATAGGAGGAGAGAAACAAGGAGCAGCTAGCAAATAGCAACATTGCTGGAAGAAAGTTCTATTAGTTAAACACAAAGACTGTTAAAAAGGAAAAACAATAGGTAACACCTCTGAAGTAAAGAACAATGAGCCCTGAAGACAACTGACTTCCCCAGCTTGCTGAATAGCAATGCAGTAGCTGCTACCCAGGAATCAAAGCAGAAGGCAGAGAAATCAGCTTTGCCACTTCATACATGCATCTCGATAGGGGGTGGCTGATACTGGTGTTAGAAATGGAGTATTGTTAGAAATGCACAGCTTGCATCTTGCACCTGATAAGAAAGAAACACTGTCAAGGACTTTTTTCCTTGGCCAGCCTTGCCACAGCTCTTCTTATACTAAATCACAGACTCTCCCCCAGCTTCTCCCTAGCCTTTCTCATACAGATTACAGAAGCTGGAATTCAACTGACTGTCTCTTTGAAAGGGGGGGGGGTTTAAACTCTTGGTGACCTATAGTATTCTCTGAGCATGCTTGATTAGCTGATGCATATTTACTTCTCCGCCCTGCATACTTAAGTAGTTAATTATAATGTACATGCGATGGATGTAGTGATGTAACCACATATATAATGAGCTGTAAGAGTTCCTGTTTCTGCACACGTGCCCAGGAGGAAAAAGATAAATACAGCCTACAAAAATTCCTTGGTGGATTCAGAGTAATCTGAGTCTTTGACTCTGCTCTGACCCTATTTGCAAATACACCTTTTGTGCCATCTGATGTATGTGTGTCTGTGATTTTAGTGGCCTCCAAGAAACGGACCGCAATTTTTTGCAACGCTGGGGGGAGGAAAGCTTGTGTTGTATGCAAAGAAATATGGTATCACGCAACCTAAGGAATCTAGCAAGTGCCACTCCACCTGCTCCACCAGGCCTGGAAAGAACCTGCTGTGGCATTAAGCAAGCAGACATGCAAATGACAGGCATGCAAATAAACCTAGCAGAGAAGCCACTTGGTATTTCCTTATTGACTTTGGTTCCTTGGGCACTGAGGCCCTGAGGCAAGGGGGTTGGGGTGGGGAGCTGCATTTCATGGAGAAGGGGGCTTCCCCTAGCTTGTCCCTGCTATGTTGTGGATGCAGCCTGTGAGCTCCTTATCAGGCCAAGGTTGCTGCCTGACAGTGCATGACCTGGGCTGTCTGTTGGAGGCCAAGCTAATCCAGGTCCAGCTTCATGGTAATTCCTGTGCCACTGCCAGGAAGGTCCCTTGGGGAGGGAAGAAGTGAAGTTAACTCTTTCACTCCTATGATGTCAGGCCTGCTCTGGTGCCAGGAAGTGGCCTGCAGGGCTGGGCTGGCCCTTATGTGCCTGGAAGATTGAGGTGGTGAACTGTGTCATGGATGTACAGCACCGAACATGACCTGGCTGCAAGACTAGGGAGGACAGGGGTTGTAAGGGCTAAGCTGTACCTGGGATAGAGTGTTGGGCTTTGCTGTGGCAAGAATGGGCTCTTATTGTGTGTGTGGGTACATGTGTCTATGGGAGTATAAGTGTGTGTGTGCGTACGTGCATACATATATGTGCACAGTTTCATAGTTGTCAGGGGCTGGAAGGGACCTTATAGATCATCGGTTCCAGCCCCCTGCACTTGGGCAAGAAAGACTGTTGGGGTCTAATGACCCCAGCAAGGTAGGTGTCAACATGGTTTTTGACAATCGCCAGGGTGGGTGACTGTACCACCTCTGGGGGGAGTCTGTTCCAGACCCTTGGCACTCAACTTGTAAGGAAGTTTTTCCTTATATCTATCCTGAAGTGATCCTCAGTCAGCTTCTACCCATTATTTCTTACCTTCCTTTGGGGGCTTGAACAGATGCTCCCTCGGGCCCTGCTGTATGCCCTTAATATACTTATAAGTTGCCACCAAGAATAATTTCATGTGCCTCATTTCCAGGGCCCACAACCCAGGCTTAAACTTACAACCTTCCCAGGTGCAGCACTCAAGGGTCTGAGCCACAAAGCAAGTCCAGCTCCTGCCCCTTGAAATTCCTCCCAGTCAGCAGAAACCCATTTCCCAGGGCTGGAATCCACCCCCAGCCTTGAACTCACAACCTTTTGCCTACAAGCTCAGCCATGCAAACCCCTAAGGGAGAAGCCAAGATACACACCTAGAGGAATAAGTAATATCAAGATAAGCTGACCTATTCTGCAATCTTTGCATTCGAAGACATTTTTTTTTTTTTAAAGTCAAGCAATATGTGAGCATTTTTGTTAAGAGGTATACACAGTGCTCATGCTGGAGCACCTGCACTGGCTGGGAATTAAACCCATGTCTCTTATATAGCAAGCAGGAATGCTACCATTGAACCACCAATGCTTGCCAAAGCTTCTATGCACATGAGTATGTACATGCACAAATACCCATACATGTATTTGCATATATATATGCATAGAGATGTGTGTGTACATGTGTGTCTGCACAGGTATGGATGTGAGTGCAGGTGTGTATGTACATGTGTGCATGTGCACATGCATATATGTGCATGCGTGTGTGGATACATGTGTGTATACTTGTGTCTGTGCGTGGGTGCATGTGCATTATGTGCAATATTCATTAGCTACTACTACTAATGAATAGTCATTTAGCTTGGCCACCAAATCTATTTGACTACTACTACTATGACTACGAACAACTCTCCATTAGATGGGATGCAACACCAATTTGCCTCCTGCTACTAATGAACACTCATTAGCTGGTGTGCAGAATTTGGTCTACCCTTTCTTTTGAATATTCATCAGCCTGGGTGCAAAAGTCTGATAATAGTGGAATTTCTACTAATGGCAACTAACTGACTTGCAAATAACAGAGGAGACAACCATGTATGTATAAGCCTGTTCTCCCCAGCAGGGCTAGAACCTGTACTTCTATAAAGTGCACCTAATCCCCAAGCTATAGCATCTCACCCAGAGCCCTCTCCCACCCAGAGGGAGCATTGTAATGTCAGAGAAAAGCCCCAGTGATACAATAGGTCCTTCTATTTTAGCCTGGTCCCACCCCACTAAAGAAACCTCACTCCCACATCATCCCACCCCTATGGACATCACTCCACAATGAAGGTGAGGCCCTTGCTGTGCCAGTTACTGAACAAATGCTTGGAGAACCAGAGGTTGGGGCCATGGAGTCACTAGCCCAGAAGCAGACAGCAGGAAAGCAGCTTGGCAGTGTTATAGGGTAGCCACTAGCCAACCCTCCAGGATTGCCCTGCAGTATTCTGGAATTAGATATAAATCTCCAGGAGATGCTGAGAGTCACCTGGGAGAGAACTGAGATGGCATTCATTAAAATAAATGTTAAATATTGAATCCAATTTATACAATAGTCCAGTGAGTTTTTAAAATGTAATAGCAATGTGCATTTGATGTCCTGATGTAAAGTCTACACACCATAATCTGTAACTGATACACCAAGCATGTGGGCATGTTCACATTGTGCATCACCAGCACGTTGCCATTCCAGACACCTCCAGAAATAGATCCAAACAGAGTTGGCAACCCCTACAGCGTTAACAGGGTGATCTGGCCCTTTAAGAAGGGGCAGCTGGGCCTGATAAGGGAGCCCAGCTGTGGGGTATTTAACTTGCCAGGGAATGCCCTTTAATTAGCTCCCAGAAGAGCAAGCCAGTGAGTGAGAAAACAGCTTGTTGCCAAGAAAAGAAGTGGAAGGCTAAGGCAAAACAGGATCTTGGTTTGTTTTAATTGCTTTGTTAGCTGCTGAAGCTTATTTGGTAGAAAATGACCTGCCTGGGGAACTACCATACTTTCTGGTCTACCACCCACCCCCAAATGAAACAGGCAACTTGTTTTTTGTGAAGTGGAACATAGGGAAAAAAGACTTATTCAGAAGTTGTATGTAGTGGTGGGATGTGGAGTAAGCCCTCCTGGGAACACAGAGTGTCCAGAGTGGGGTCCAGAAAGTGTGGCATCAGGGAGTTCCTCATGCCAACGGCCTTGCCCAGATTGCCTCCTGGGATGCCATGCTTCCTGGATGCTCTGTGTTTCCAGGAGGACTCACTGACCTTTCCAAGGGCAGTAGCAAAACAGTTCTTTCCTGCAAACAAAGTTCCTGTAAATAAAGTATTTCCACACCACAAGCCTCACAAAGATCCTACCAGTAGCCACAGGTGCTGAGTACATGGAGGCCTGAAGGCCCCGGCCCCCCTTGGAAAGAGGGCAGGGTGACCACTAGTCCCTAACAGGGCAGAACCAGGACAGTCCCTAAAAGAGAATTCCAAATCCTGGTCCCAGGCTGACTCTGGTGCAGCATCTGTCCTGGAGTCCCAGTATCATGCACAAATCTGGGTTTTCTGTTCACCTCAGAAAAACAGGGGAAATGGTACGTTTCCCCTTGGAGGCTGGCAGAGCTCTAGCCTGTACGGGAGCCCTGCACCGACCGCACTGTCATGGTAAGGCGCCCCCTGCCCACCAAGCAGCAGCGAGACTGGCAACACTGATGGCAGCGGTGCAGAGTTGTGCCCCTTGCTGATGCCAAGTCAGCAAGAGGCACCTCACCATGGCGGCATGGGGCTCCCAGGGGGAGAGCAGCAAGGCAGGGAGCCCCGAGTCTACAGCGAGCACCCCCCATCTACTCCGTGGGCTCTGCTCATCTCTGCTCCAAAGGGGGAGCAGGAAGGAATCTTCTTAGCCCCGCCCCAGCAAAAATAAAAGTTGGCGCCTATCCCAGTAGCTCATTGGCCAATTCAGGCAGAAGCTGCAGTGCTGAGCTAATAGCTACGGTTATGGCTGTGAGAGAGTTAACACAGGACTTGGCAGCTGTGTGGCATGTACCATGCCTCCCAATTTTTGTTTGGTTTTTTCTCAGTGAAGAAAACAGCTCCCCCATTTAAAATGCACACCCCAATTTTTTTGAGGGAAAGATACGTTATATGTAAGGAAATATGGAAACAGCAGAGCTAACCAGCCTGCAAAAGGCAGCAGAATGAAAGACCCAGTTATACCAAAGCCACCATGCAGCTCATTGGCAGAGCCTAGAATGGGACCCCATCTCCTGGCACCAACTCAGGGCCCTCACCCACTGCCCCTGCCCCCAACCGAGGTTTGGCAAAAGCTGCTCTCACTGTATTTCTTGCATAGAATGTGCACTCCAGTTTCCACCAGCCAATTTTGGGGAGGAGTGGGAGGTGCATGGTGTATATGAGAAAATATGGTATCAGGATGTACACAGCTCGGTGGCAGAGCCCAGAATAGGGCCCTATTTCCTGGTGCCAGCTCAACACCCTCATCTAGTGCCCCTAATTAAAGGGCAGACGCTGCTCTCACTGTATTTCTTGCACTGGGGGGCATGCTGCATAGTAACAAAATGTGTTTACCTACCTTTAGTAAACAGCTTAGTGGCAGAACCCAGAACAGGGCCCCATTTCCTGGTGCCAACTGTTCTTACTGCATTTCTGGCATAGAATGTGTGCATGATGATTTCCAACCACTGTTTTTTGATGAAAAAGTGCATAGACCTTCATTATCATAGAGGAGTAAGGCTGGAAGGGACTACCTGCCTTTAGTAAAGAGCTCAGTGACAGAGCCCAAAATAGGGCCCCATCTCTTGGTGCCAGCTCAGCACCCTCATCCATTGCCCCTCCTTGGCCAGTAAGTGATAGAAACTGTTCTTTCCATATTTCTTGCATAGAATGTACATTCTAATTTCCAGCAGCCTTTTTGGAGGGAAAAATGTGTATTTACAAGAACATACAATGTGTGGGGGTGTATCTACATGTGCAATTAAGGTGCAGCAATAAACTCTGGAGCACTTTGAGCTGAAGTAAACTACTCCAGGGTGCAGCATCTACACATACACCTGGGACAACAGCAATTTGAGCTGGGACAGAGTGGGCCTGGGCTGGCAGTGGGCATGTAGGGGTTAGCCCTGGGCTCCACATGGCAGCGGTGGGTAGCAGAGGGCTGGCCTGAGCCAGGGGGTCTGGCCTCTAGCTGGCTGGGCTGACCATGTGCAATTTAAACCCTAGTCACCGCATCCACGTGCTCATTGCCTTTATTGACTCCACTGTAAGATAGTAGTGTCCCCAACAGTACTATCTTATGGTGGAGTTAATTAATTTACTGCCCTCTAATACTGGCACATGTGTATATGGTGACACTTTGCTGTGGAGCTAATTAGTCTACTCAGCAGTAAAACACATGTGTAGATGCACCCTGTGTGTGTACACATGAAAATTAAGTATCTAGGTGTTTTTACCCAGCTTTAGTAAATGGCTTAGTGGCAAAACCCAGAATAGAGTCCCAGCTGCTTTTACTGCATTTCTTGCTGTAAATGTGCACTCCAATTTCCAGGAGCTGTTGGGAAGGAGAGCACGTTGTATATGAAAAGTACAGTACCAAGGTGTTGTTACCTGCCCTTGGTCAAAAGCTCAGTGGCACAGCCTAGAAGGGGGCCCCATCTCCTGGTGCCAGCTCAGTGCCCTTGCCCACCCCACCTCCTAGGCCTGGCTCTCACTGCTCCCCTCCTGCCAGGCCTGGTGAAATAATTGCCATCTAGAGATTGATGGCCCCTGCTGTGACAGCGAGCTTAGTTTTAAGCAAACATGTTGCAACTAGATGTCTTTGGTTATTGTCCAGACTCCCCTCCCATATAAATACCACTGCTTGCAACACAAACCGCTTATGGGAAGTCAACTGATAACCTGCTTCCCCACATTAACCATCTGCTGGCTAGGAGCTCCTAGCACCCTGTGAAGCCTCCTTGATAGACTTTTACCTGCAGGCATCTGACCAGATGGTCAGCTTGAATTGGTTCACCCTGAAAGTGCAGGGCAGGCAACAGAAGGCAGAGCAGCACGTGGGGCAGGGAGCACAGGGCAGGGAGTAGAAAGCAGAGTAGCACACGGGGCAGGGAAAACAGGGCAGGGAGCAGAAAGCAGAGCAGCAGGAAGCAGAAAGCACCATGCTTTCTGTCCCCAACCCTGAGCTCCCTTGCCCCATGCTTTCTGCTCCCTTCCCCATCTGCCCTGCTTTCTGCTCCAAAACAATGGAGCAATGGTAGGCATGGATACTGGGATCCACATGATTACAAAGGAGCCTTGCTTCATCTTAAACACACCAAGGGAATCTGGGCCAGTGCCTGCCAGGGGAATAGATCTCTGTGTCACACGTGACTTCAAAGACACCCATCATTAGGTGCTTAATTATCATGTTGCTTTATCCGATCCAGTATTTCCACTAGGAGATATGGAACCCACACCCCACCCAGAGCAGAAGATAGGAGCCAAGAGCAATGAATTTCTGCTCCCTCCCCTGCTGTAACCCACTTGCTCTCCTACAGAAAAGCATGCAGCAGGAGTCCTGGATCTGTAACCCCCTGACATGAAGTGTGGGATCCATCAGATCCCAGCCCCTCTGATTGGCTGGCTAATGCCATAGGGAATACAGACAACAGCCAGAGAGAGCCCCAGGGCCTGACATTCAACCCTCTCCTCCCCCCATAGAAAAGACAAATCGACTGTTGTTTTATTCTGCAGAAAAACACCTTAGTTCCTTCCAGATGAAGGATCTGGTCCCCACCCATTACTGATTAACTAATCAGCTGATTGCACAAAAGTTTAGCTTGCAGGGAGCCTATAGTATAAATAGCCGGAGCAAAGCCAGCCTCCCTGGACCCTCCAAGCAGCTGCTATGGAGGGATCTATTTGCTACCTGGCAGCTATCCTGCTATTCTGCTTCCCTGCAGTTGTTCACAGCCAGCTGTAAGTATCCCTGCACCTCTGACTGGGCAGGATGTCTCCTCCCACCCCCCACAAATACTTTGGATCAGAAGCTGTGGCTGATTTTGTCTCTGGGTTTCCACCCTTCTCTGTAACAAAGAGGCTGCAGACCTCTGTCTGGTTTCTCTGGCATGGATTTTAATCGGTAGCAGCAGGGGTAAGCTGGAGGGTGTTTGATGTACCAGGCTGTGGGTTGCAAGTGAGGCTCGTCCCTGGATAGATGAGATCAGCACTTGTCTGGGATGGTTTAGATGAGGCTGATCCTGCCTTCAGCCAGGGGTTGTAATACCTATGACTGCCAGCAGATCCTACCAGTCCAGTTCTGCCATGTTTCTATGTCAGTGATTCTCAGCTGGGGAAGCCTGGAGCATTGTGAGTTCCTTTTAAGTGCTCTATAATATTAGCGCCGTTAGCTGTGCAAATGCCTGCCGGTGATTCACAAAATCAACCCTGAGATCTCCAAGAAGAATCCAATGCGTCTCAGACCCTCCTGCCTTGCTCTGGGCTTGCTGTGTTGGATTTTTGTCTGCAGTCAAGCCATGAGGGAAAGTGGAGGGCTGGGAGATTTTGAAGGGGCTTTTGTGTAACTAGGGATGCCTCGAGTCTAAAATGGTTAAGAACTGCTGGTCTGGACTCTGCGTGGAGGGGCACCAGCTCTGGGAACTCTCTTCTTTGTAGAAGGCAGGGGAGACTTGCATCTTGTAGCCTAACCAAAGTGTGTAGGTATAGGTATAACACAACCTGTTGTGGGCTGAAGGTCACTTCATTAGAAGTGAGTTCAAGAAACCTTGCTCCAGGAAAGCTTGTGTTCATATATCTGTAGCTGTAGCTGTATCATCTATAACTATAGCTACCTACTTTGGTTAGTCTATAAGGTAGAAAGCAGGGTAGATTTGCATTTTGTAAACTAGCTAAAGAAAGTGTGTGTGTGCGCGTGCGAGCCACCTGAGCTGAAGCTCACTTCATCATATGTCCACAAAAGATTGTGGTGTATATGTGTATGTCTCTCTCTCTTGCTCTGTCACTTATTTATAGATAGATAGTTCTATCTATAGATATGTATGTGTGTGTATATATAAAAATAAATATGCATGCATGTATGTCTAAATAAATATAGCATATTTATGCATGCATACATGCACACACACAAGCACATGCACACACACACTTTGGTTAGTTCATAAAGTGCAAATCTACCCCACCTTCTACTTGAGTTCACATGAACATGGCAAGCTACGTCTCTTTAGTCTCTGCTTTGTCCAATTCTGGGACTGACTTCAGGTCTGTAATTGATTTCAAAGCCAGGTTTTAAACACAACTTCTTGCCAGGGGGAGCAGGTGAGTGATGGTGATGTTTCCCCCAGTGGCTTCCAGCACCTAAGGAGCTAATGCCCCCACTAGCCCCTGTCCTGAAGGTGAGTTGTCCATCCTGTGAGGAGCCCTTTGGTCTGGATCCAGCCTCCAAAGGAATCCAACACCCTTTATTTAATGAATAAGAGTGACTTTGAGCCTGAAGAGGGGCATGTCTCCACCCCTCCCCACTGCAGCCCAAAAGCAGATTTAACCTAGCTGCTCTGTCCTGTTTGTAGTAAAGTCCTAGCAGCCTGGACCTGGCATGGGCTGACCGCTAAGACAGCACTGAGGAATCTGGGTGGGTTTATGTAGTTTCCATTAAAACCCCAGCTGCTTCCACTTCACTCCTATTAACACCCAAGAAAGCTGGTATCAAAGTTACTTGGGCCTGGGCCTGGGCCTGGATATAGTTATGATTTTGGACCTGGGCCTGGATATAGTTATGATTTTTTTTATATATATATATATACACACTAGCCAATTATCTGTCAAGAATGGCAAGGGGGAGGGGGCAGGGATGTAGTGCCACCACCTAACAACCCATGCTGCCGCTGTCTTGCTTCCCGCAGGGAGCGGGATGGGGGAGCCGAGGCCACCAGCTCTGTCCAGTCCTCGGTGCGGTGCTCCCCCACGCTTGGAGCACTTTGATTGGCTGTTTCCATCAGCCAATCAAAGTGCGAATAAAGTGTTACAGACAGACAAACTTAGGCTTTTATAACATTAGAATATATCTTATGTTGTTAGTCTCCAAGGTGCAAATCTATCCTGCTTTGAGCTGGCATATCCATTAAGACCTGACTGAATTGCAAATATACTGTATTTTCTAATGCACCACGTGCCCCCAAAGTTCCCTTCCTGTGGCCTCTGTCCTGAGCAGCGCAACTATCTTGGCACTGGCCTTGACATTGAAACACTTTCATCTCACAGTGGACTGTGCCCTGATTTTTTTTACCTGTGCATACAACTTTTGACCTTTATGTGTTATGAAATTTCACTGGAACTTCTCCAGTTGCTCTTCACATCACAGTGAGGCAAAGCAAACTTGGCTGCCAGTTTGCATAAGCTTTCTACTTCCCTGTACCTCCTTGCAATTTCCCAAAGCTTGCCTTTCCTTGTCAACTCACACCTCCATTATTGTCCAAGTCAATCAACCGATCCTCTCTCAAGGCAGCGAAGTGAGAGTCACATAGCTGGAACGCAGCATTTCTGCTTTGGGGAGAAATTGCAACATGCTGAGATTCCCTTTTGCTCTCAAGAGGAGCTAAGAGCTGAGATCTGTCCCAATGTTAAATTAAAATTAATGTAAATTAAAATGAAAAGAAATTGCATGGGAAATGTCCAGATAATTCTCTTGAAATGCTTCCTTTGGTGAACATTCAGTTTTCACATCTCATGTAGATGATCCCATCTCGATATGGAGAGGCTATTACTGTAGCCATGGGTGGATCTAGGATTTTGAAAAGGGGACTGCAGACAATGTGATACATCATCACATATAGCACAACACACATTTTTCTCCAGTTAGCAAATCTTCTAGATTCTGTTTAAAATGTAGTAGGGGCTTAGTGCTACATTATTCAGTTTAAGATCAAAACAAAACCCAAATATAACATTATTGGAAGGTAAACTCCTTTGCTAGATTATAAATTAAGTTTAGAATAAACACAAAGTAGGCAAACAAATTGTCAAAGGACAGTACAGTTAAATTGTCAAAAGATAGTGATTATGCTTAACTATATTTTTTTATTCAGATTTGTAAAACAAAATCTTCTCTTCCTGAGTATCTTAGCAATGCCTCCAATACTTCACTGTCAGTCATTTCTACACCTGAGTTAATCTAACCACACCTCAATTAAGGGTTTTAGCTAGAGATAAAAACAGCCTGCAGGGATGTGAAATAGAAGAAAGGCATTACCAGGAATGGCTAAGAGACAGCAACTTTGCAGAGGAAAGGACAAATTTGGACAGTGGAACATCAAGACAATTAGCACCTGTGAAGTGAAGAGATTAGCAGGAATAAGGGAGATGACAATAAGTTATGAAGTTAATGGACTCTCCCAACATTGCCTGAATAGAAAACAGTTGGTTTTAAAGTGTGGGTGGAACAGGAATCAAAGGGGGGAGGGGGGGCAGGCAACTGCACCACTGTCTCCATGCCCTGGATCCAACCCTGGCTGTAACAAAGCACTTTGAGCTTATTACTGTGACATGTTTTCATTGTTTCCTATTGTTCACTTCTGTGAAGTGGATGTGTCAGGGCAAAACATTTCAATTTCAGCCAATCGGTCATTTCTAATGCATTTTAGGTGGAATAGTTATTTATTTGTTCATTCATTTATTCAAATGTATATGCTTCAATTCCCAGCAGAGGCTCAGAGCTGCTTAAAACAAGAGACGAGGAAACTTAATACTATAGAAGAATGATAGAAGGAACCAAGAACGTAAAAGGGAACTAAAAAAGAAAAGAAAGAGAGATCTCCTTGAGCCAGTGGTTCTCCAAATGTTAGAATCCAGCCTCTGCTCTGTTGTTTTGATACCTTCAGCTCCAGATTTCCACAAGGACCCCAACCACGTCTCTGAGCTCCTGTTTTCCAGACAACGCCCACCCTTCTTGGGATGGGCTCTGAGGGCATCCTACAATGAAGAAAGCAGATTCCCCACTTAACACATGCACTGCAATATCAAGAGGCTGTTTTAGTGGGGGAAAGTGCATGTTGTATGTGGGGAAAAAATGTAGTTGATGGCCATTGCCTTGAAAGCCACAGAGGGAAGGTGGAAAAGGTCCTTGGAGTGAAATGTGTGATAATGATTGATTTTTAAATACCATGAACTGTTTTGCATTCACAGCTATGCTCTGATCACACCCAATGTTCTGCGGGTAGAGAGCGAAGAGAAGGTGGTGGTGGAAGCCAATAGTCTTACCACTGCCACTGAGGCCACCATCACCGTCCATGACTTCCCCTTCAAGCGACAAGTCTTATACCTGATTAAGGCAAACCTAAACCCTGATGAAGGGATGCTAGCCACCACCACAATAAAGGTGGGTACAGCTTCAGTTCATTGGATGACAGGAATGGTTTCAGGGCAAAGGTGTTATAAGTGCTATATTTTTTTGCATACCATATACATCCAAAGAAGGCATGCTTTATTTTGGGAATGCAGAGCGTGGATGTATTCAAACATCAGGGCCTAGCACCATGATGATCAGGGAGAGACCATGACTCAAAAAGGCTGATAGTTTCTTTGTGGGACAGCGAGCAAACTCTACATTAGCTATTACCCCACAGAAAATAGATCTGAGAGTCACTGTGGACAGTTCACTAAAAAAAAAATCATCTCAGTGCCCAGCAGCCATCAAAAAAACAAAGAAAGTGTTAGAAATTATTAAGAAGGCAACTGTGAACAAAACTGAAAGTATCATCACTCCCCTTTATATTAGGCCTGTGCAAAGCAGCTAGTATTTGCTTCAGATTTGGCCGATTCAGGGGACAGTGATTTGATTCGTGATTCGAATCACTGCCCTGATTCAATTAGACTGAATCTGATTCAGAGACTCAGCAGCAGCTGATCTCCAAATCAGCCAGGCCAGGCCCATCCCCTGCCCCTCTCCCAGCCCTGCAATACCTGCCCTGCCTGCCCTAGCTCCCAGCACTTGGGAGGGAAAAATGCCCCAGCTCAGCAGGTGCTGCTGGATGGGGGGTGAGCCCCACTGCCCCCCACTGCCTCCCACTGTGTGGGGGGCTCTGCATTAGCCCCTGGACCCCCTCCCCTAGCCCCACCATGGGTGCCCCACCTGGGCCAGCTCCAGCCCTTTAAGAAAAAGAAAAACCTGAAGAAAGCCAGAGATTCCCTGCCCCTGCCAGCACGGGGGATCCCGCTGCCCCCCTGCCATGTGGGGGGCGAGCCCTTGAAGCCCCAAGACTGCACCAGGAGTGGTCAGTCCCCAGGCTTTCCTTGGCTTTTTTTTTTCTTAAAGAGCCAGAGCCCCGACAGGCAGGGCAGCTATGGCGGGGGCTGGGAGAGTGGGGGCAGGGGTCAAGGGAGCTCATGCAGAGCCCCCCATGCAGTGGGGATCGCCCCAAAACCAGCAGCACCTGGTGAGAACCGGGACTTCTTTTAAAGCACTGGGAGCTGGGGCAGGTAGGGCTGGGGGAGCAGGCGGGGGTCAGGGGGACTGAGGGAGTGGGGGTGGTCACGGAGCCTGGCAGGGGTCCCCCTATGGTACCCTGCCCCATCCTCCAGCTCCCCATGCCCTGCCCCTAGTACTTACCAGCTTGGAGTAGCTGCAGCTCCCCAAATCATCAAAGCTCTTGGAATCTTTACCAAAGATTTGAAGAGCTTTGAATTGATTTGGACCTTTAAATTGGTCCCCTGATTTGATTTTGGATTTGGAGATTTTGGCCACCAAATCAGGCCGAATCTCCTCTGAATCAAATCGCCACCCAAAGCTTTGCAGAGCCCTACTTTATATATCCATGGAGCATCCACACTTCGAATCCTGTGCTTGGTTCTGGTCCCCACACCTCAAAGAGAAGACAGAAGAAGTAGAGCAGGTCCAGAGAAGGGCAACAGGGATGATCAGTGGTATGGAGGTACTTCCCTTTGAGGACAGACTAAAGAACCTAGGTCTGTTCAGTTTAGAAAAGAGATGTTTGAGGTGAGAAGGGTTTTCAAAATACTAATTGGTGAAAAGGAAGTCAATAGGGATTTATTAGTGACTAGCTCTCACCAGATAAGAATGAGGGGTCACAACATGAAACTAGCAGGTAGTCAGTTTTAAACTAACACAAGGCAGCTCTTTTTCACCCAGTGTATCATTAAAGTGGGGAACTCATTGCTACCAGATGTAGTGCAAGCTGAGAGGTCTGCCAGATTCTCAAAGAGACTAGGCACATTCTGGGAGGAAAGGGGCATCTGTAGCTATTGAGCATGGGGGTGGGGGGCACAGCCTCTGAATATAACTTCCTAGACCCAAAATGCTGGAGGTTGCAAACGAGACGGGAACAGTGGGAAAAACCCTAGCCAGACCCAGTTCACTCTCCTTTTCAGCATCTGCTCTCTGTTGCTGTTTAACATAGGAGACTGGGCAAGATGGATTTATGTTCTGACTCAGTACATGGCAGTTCTTATGTTCTTACTATATTTTCTTGCATACTATATGCACTCAAAGAAGACATGCCCTTTTTTTTTTTTGGAATGCAGAGTGTAGAAGAGTTCCAGCATCATGGCCTAGGACTGGACTTTTCATGGAGAGGCCATGATGCAAGATGACTAATAACTTCTTTCTGGGCAAGCAATTACAAGTCAAGGGGTAGAGTCTAGTGTTAAACGTTTCATGGCCATTTTCAAAACTGACAATGGTTTTTTGGCTACTCCGCCCAAAACTCACCCAGCCATGATCTTCTCTTTCAGATTTCCTCTAATCAAGTCAAGAAAGATTCCAGGGATAACCAGTACGTCCTCATCCAAGCCAAGATCAAGGATGTCACTCTGGAAAAGGTGGTTCTGCTGTCCTTCCACAGTGGCTACATCTTCGTCCAGACAGATAAAACCATCTACACACCTGGGTCAACAGGTACTTACCTTCTGGTAACTGCTTCTTGTGGCAAAGCATGAGAGAGACAGACTTTATTTCTGATCTCAAAGGGGTAGCCTTGTCCATAGTGCAGTTCTTGTCTTGTGTGGCATAAGGGAGAAAGTAGAATAAAGCTGGAGGTGAGATCTTAGAGAGGTAGAACTGTAAGGGACCTCCAGAGATCATCTAGTCCAATCCCCTGTCTGAAGCGGGATCATCTCTCTCCGAACTATCCCATATAAATCCTTCATCTAACCTCTTAATAAAGCTACCATCAACCTTCATTCAACACAAGAAATAACACCCAAACCTGACATAGGTAAAGCAGAGGGACCTTGACAGCCAATGTCCTGCAGCTGTAGAAGGTTGTTAATAAACACTCAAGAGATCCCAGGCAAAGGTTGTGTCCCTGCTACAGAAGAAGGCACCCCAACCCCAATCTATCCCAATCTGGCCAGGGGGTAAAATTACTTCCTGCCCCAAATGTGGCATTGATGTGACCCTGAGTAGAGGGTCAAGGCCTCAAGCCAAGAACCTCAGAGTTAAAGCCCATCTGGAGCATTGGCATGGCCCAGTCAAAATCCTCAGCCTTGGCTACAGCTAACACCCAATGCCTCTGGGGAGGGCTTAAAAACAACATGACACATGTAGCACACAGTTGTGGGGGGTGGAATTCCCTCCAAGCCCCATGCAGCAACCAGATTACCCCTACTGTCCTGAGCTAGTTGCTTTTGTGCCGTTATTTCCTACCTTATATACTAACCAAAGTAGGTATCTGTAGTTATACATGATATAGCTATAGATATATGACAGGGCACCCTGGGGCCCCATGTGACCCTTGTAAGGGTGCCGCAGGGCACAACATTAGCATAGCTAGTATACTGATCAATAAATACCTACATATGTGAATGAGAACAACTAAACAAGACACTTTAATTGTGGAGCAGTAGGCAACCTTTGCAGAACCTTTGTCTCTTTGCAACTGGAGGACCATCTTCCAATTCCTAACTTCTGTAGTCTTCAAAGGCAGCATCTCTAAATTATAACCTCTCACCTACAAGTCGGTGTGCAAACAACTACATGGGATACACAAGATCAACTCGGAGGTTTCCAAAAGAACTTTAGGGTGTCCAAACCCTTCTGGGTTTACTGGGTTCTTTGCAAGGGAAGAATTGCTCTAGGATTTCTTAGTAGTCAAGAAACAAATGAAAGTGAATGGTTGGCATCGGCCAAGGTGGGGTGGAACTTGCATCCCAACAGGTCAAGAATCATTGCCTTACCCTCATAATCCTCACTGAGATGTCTCATTTTGCTTGATGTACCAAGAAACTGGGTACTATGGATCTTCATCCCAGTTATGGATTCACCCAATTGAATGGAGGAAGTATCACACCCAACCACCATCTCAAGGTCAATGCAAAAATGATGGTTGAGGTGTGGTTCTACAAAGGGAGGTGCTTGTGAGATAGCTCCTTGCCCTATCATACCTGAAGCTTCAGGATGGGAGGAGAAAAGCAAAACAAGATAATAGTCTTCAGATGCCCAAAGGGCAATGATGAAGAGCATGGAGGTGGGCTTTTCTCTGGCCATAAGAGACAGAACTAGGAGCAATGGCTTCAAGCTGTAGCAGGGGAAAATTTGAGATTGGAGATGAAAAACTTCCCGCCTCTGAGGAGGGGCTGATCTGGTCCCTGCTTAGGAAAATGGAGGCAAAGAAGTCGTTAAATAGGTTAGCTTTGTTGTCTGGTGTGACGACCAGATTTCCTAGCATGTCTTGCAGGGGCTCCATGTTACCCGGTACCTTCTTTTTGCCCCCTATGTATTTAAAAAAGAACTTCTTGTTGTCCTCGATCTGGGTCACTAGTCCCAGTTCCATCTCTGCCTTGGCCTTCCTGACCTCCCCCCCTGCATCCCCGAGCAACCGCAGAATAGTCCTCCCTGGTGATGGCCCCTCCCTTCCATTGGGTGTGCACCTCCCTTTTTAGCTAGGAGACATTCCCGGATGCTTTTGGTGAGCCATGGGGGCTTTTGCGCCCTCCTGCTCCCTTTCATCCGTGTTGGGATTACCTCCCTTTGGGCTTGGAGGATCATCTCCTTAAGGAGCGACCACTCTTCTTCGACATCTGGCTCCCCTCCCCTCCGGGATCTCAGTGCTTCCCCGACTATTCTCGTTAGCTTATTGAAGTCAGCCCTTCTGAAATCTAGGGCTGCTGCCTTGCTGCAGGCCTTTGCCACCTTGCACTGGATGGTGAATCCCAGCAGGCGATGATCGCTGTCACCCAGATGGTCAAGCACCCACAGCCCCCTCACCAGGTCGTCACCCGTGGCCAGCACCAGGTCCAACAAGGCATCTCCACTGATGGGGCTGGGCACCTCCTGGGTTAGATGGAGGTCCTGCATTTTGGCTAGGAACCTATGTGAGTGGTCAGACCTGGCTGGCTGCTCTTCCCAGCAGATGTCTGGAAAGTTCAGGTCACCCATGATGACCACGTCCTTTGGCCTAACTGCCTCCGTGAGCTGACTTGAGAATTCCTGGTCTAGCTCTTCCCCTTGGTTAGGTGGTCTGTAGTAGACCCCCACCGTTAAGTCTCTTTCCCCTCGACTGCCTTGTCTTCTAACTCGGAGCACTTCAGTGTGCCCCTCCTCTGACTCTGTGCTACGTGATGAGGATGTGTATTCCTCCTTAATGTAGAACACCACACCCCCGCCTTTCCTCCCTGTCCTGTCCCTCCTGTACAGCCTATAGCCCTTGATATTCTCCGCCCAGTCATGCGTTGGGTCCCACCATGTTTCAGTGAGCCCCACTATGTCTGGGTTGGTGTCAGCTAGCAGGAGGGTAAGTTCTTCCTGCTTGTTTCCCACACCATGAGCGTTTGTGTAGAGGCATTTGAGGCCACCTGTGGATGTGTGCACTGGCCCCCTAATCTCAGCAACTTAGATGATAGCAAGAAGTTATTGAAAAACCAGGCATGTCTAAGGTTGTTGTATCCATTGGTTAATGCTTTCTGTCTTTATTTTCTCAGTTCTCTGCCGGATTTTTGCCATGGGTCACAAAATGGAGCCATTATTCAAGACTGTGATCGTGGAGTTTGAGGTGGGTAATCTGGTCTGAGTGAACTTGTGAGGAACATCTGGGTTCATCCATCACTTTAAGTAACTTCCAGCCCCTATTGGGACTGAGAAGGCTGCAGAGAACCCCTCAGTGGCTGTTGTTATGTGACACATCCAGGAGGAAAGTCCATGTTTTCCCAGTACTTTTTCTTGCAAATCTCCTTCACACGAATTATCCTCCCTTTGTTAGCTCTGCAGCTTCCATATTTTGAGGGATAGATAATGCATGTTAGCCATCGTGCAAAGTGGCACGCTTCTTTGGGAAGAACTAGGTAGTTCTCTGGGAAGATCTTATGGTTGAAGACACAGTAGATGCCTGTTTGAAGCAACATCTGGTAGGAGCAAAAATCTCTGACCAGCAACATTTTCCTTGGAATAGATTATATACCCTATTATAGGCTGTTTCCACTTCCATAAGAAATTTGAATCGGTTAAGAGTCCGGGAACAATGGACAGGTCAATGCAATCGTTAAAGGAGTCCCCTACCCTAGAGTTTGCCCATGCCACGGGTTGGCTACCTTTGTGTATGGTATGGGGCTGATTGGGGAGGGGACAGGGAGCACAGTGGTGGACAGGGCAGGAAGAAGAAAACAGGAACAGATTGGGCAGGGAACAGAAAGCAGAGGAGCTGATAGGACAGGGAGCAGAAAGCAGAGCAACGGAAGCCCCAAAAATGCAGAAATCAAAGTAGCCAATAGGGCAGGGGAAGAGGATCAGGGTGGTACTTACAGAGGGTGCAAGGCTCACTTGTGGCCCTCCTGCTGAAAAGATTGGCCCCACTATTTTAGACATACAGAAATTGGACTCAAATTATTACCATATTTCCAGTTCCAAAAAATAGGACATCTGTCAGGGGGTGGGTGGCATGTATTCTTGTGGGGGTGGGGCAGTTTCTCCATAGTCTCTGTCTCACCTCCCTGCTGCTTCTCCTTCCCAGACCCCTGAGGGTATCATTGTCAAGCAGTCTCCTGTCTTCTCACCCATGAAAACCGGCATCTACTCCCTTAACTACAACTTGCCTGAGATTGTGAAGTAAGTGGTCTTGGTTTCCAGCCCATGAAGTCACGCACAGATTAGGGCTGGTGGCATAAAGGTGGCATGAAACTCATTAGTTTAGGCAGGGCCAATTAGCTAGCTCACTTCCTATGGGCATTTCCTAGTGACCTAGAGAGAACATGGTCCTTGGCTTGGTTCTCTCATGAGTACCAAAGTAGAGCAACACAGACTTCACTGCTGTTGTAGGGGGTGTCAAACATAAGGTGCATGGAGACAGAGCCGTCCCTTGGTGGGGGTGTCAATCGGGGCAACCACCTCAGGTCCCACACTTTGTGGGGCCCTGTGGATAGCACCATTGGCACGTGCTGAGAGTGTCACCACTGTGCACAGCCACTGCACATCACCAGCTTCATGCTGTGGCCACTTGCCACACCCAGTGTCAGCTCTGCATGGAGGAATAGAAGCATGGAGACAGTGTGCTGGCATGGCTGGACCAGCAAATAGTAGTGGTCAAGTCCAGTATTAACCCCTTCACAGCTGCCAATGAACTGGCTGAGGATGAATTAGCTGCTACATGCAGTCAGCCATGACCAGAAAAATCTTGTTTTCTACCTCCAACCTTAGACAAATAAATCATGTGTTTTTTGTGGGTATGTGGTATGTGAGAAGGTCTGGTATGCCAAGTAACCCTGTTAAAAAAGAAAAAAAAAAGGATGTTCTGTTTATTAAATTCTTCCTTATTATTTTCCCTTCCAGTTTGGGAATATGGAAGGTGGTGGCCAAGTTTCAAGACTCCCCACTGCAGAATTTCAGCACACAATTTGAGGTCAAAGAATATGGTAAGAAACTTCTTCATTGAAGGATCCAGCTTTGCTTTGCTGGTGACCCACACCCTGCCCTACATGTTCCATGTTCTCTTCCCCTCTCTTTTCTCCAGTGCTGCCTAGTTTTGAAGTCATCCTGGACCCAAGCGAGAAATTTCTTTACATAGATGACAACAAAGACTTCAAGGTTTCTATCACTGCCAGGTAGGTCTGTAAGCAGGAAGAGGTGATCAGTTGGTAACCACTAGGCATAGATATCTAGAGAGCCTTAACACGAGCACAGAGGCTGCTCCAGCATGCTGGAATTCCAGCACGTCAGAGCGGTCTTGATTGAGTCTGCTGGAGTGTGGCAATTGCAGCACTCTAGCAGCCTCCTGCATCTCATGTATTGTCAAATGAGTTTTAGTTCAAGTTCCCCTACCACCATTTTTAAGTGCTGGGATGTGATACAGGAGACATGGTGGTGCTTTAATTGGAGCGCCACTCTCCCACCCCCAAGAACACATGCAAAAGTGCCCCTAATGGCTTTCTCCAGATGGGATGATTGCAATGTTGAGGATCAATACTCAAAGTGAAGTCACACTACAGGGTTGGGTTAAATGTTTGCCTTCAAAACTATGTTGGGATGGGAAAATGGGGTCTTACAAAACTACATTTTTCACAGAAAGCACCAGTTTTTCAGTTTTTCACTGAAATCCACAAAGCTTGAAAGGAAAACCAAAAAGATTCCATTCTTGACTGTTTGAGTGCCTCATAGCCCCATTCCCATAGGAGCACTGAGGTTAGATTTTCCCTCTGGAGGACTGCATGCAGCTCTGAGCCCTGCACTTGAAGAAGAATGTGGACAGATTGGAAAAAGGGTTAGAGATGGTCTTTTCTTTGTGGTCACGGTGGACAGGACTATGAGCAACAGCCTCAAGCAGGGGAAACTGAGGTTGGAGATGAGAAACAATGTTCTGACTCTGGAGGTTGTTGAGTGTTGGAACAGGCTGCCCAGAGAAGTGGTGGAGTCTCAATCCCTGGAAATGTCCCAGAGCAGGTTGGCCAGACCCTGGTTGAGCTGTCTTACTCGGGGGTGATCCTACCTGGAGTGGGCGTTTGGATTAGACCTTGTGAGGTCCCTTCCAATCCTACTTTCCTATGATCTAAGTTGACCATGTCCACGTGCCTACCATTGATGGTCCATCTCTCTTTATTGTGATCCACCATGGGACATATACTCCAGTCATGGAACCTGGCCTGATGGCCTTTCAATCTCCCTTCAAGATGACAGCCACTCTTACCTGTCCTGTTCTCTTCCAGATACCTGTATGGAAAAAAACTTGAGGGCACTGCCTTTGTTCTCTTTGGGGTGAAGATGGAAAACGAGAAGAGAAGCATCCCACAGTCTCTCAAGAGAATCCCGGTAAGTCCCAACCTTTCCCTTGTGTCACCCATGGGACTGGCTGGATGAGGTGGTGACACCTTCCCTCTCCCATGTCAGATCCAAGATGGGGATGGAGAAGCCGTGCTGACCAGAGGAATGCTCCAGGCCCGGTTTCAAAACCTCCAGGAGCTTGTTGGCCACACGCTCTACATCTCTGTGACGGTCTTGACAGAATCTGGTGAGTGACAGTGATGAGGGGAAAACCCAAGATCTATTCAAAACATGTTCCTCTTTGAATGGTTTGCTCCATCAGTGGGTACTCTGTTCAGCAAAGATCTGAGATTCCTGTGACTCCATCAGCAGGATTTTTCAGAGATGCCCTGAAAATATATTTATTTTCCTACCACACACCTCCCAAATCAGGTCCACAGATCATTTTGGGAAGACTGAATGAAGAAAAAAAAAGTGGTTCCTTTTAATCATACTGTTCAGAATCAGGTTTCTCATTTAAGACATGCCCCTCTGATTTCCGGCAGCTGATTTTTAGAAAAAAGGTATGCAGGGGTATATCCAGGTGGTGGTGCAGTGGTAGAGTTGCATCCCACTTTGAATCTTGTTCAATGTAAACATTAAAACCAACTGCCTGGCAATGGCAATGACATTTCTATTCGGGCATCAGTGAGGGAGTCACTTAACTTCGTAAATACATAAGAACTGCCCTTTCCTGGGTCAGACCTGGGTCCATCGTGCCCAGTTTCCTGTCTCTCACAGTGGCGGAGAGCAGAAGCTGAAAAGGAGAATGAACTCAGTCTGACCAGAGTTTTTCCCATTGTTCCTCTTTCCCTTGCAGCCTCCAGCATTTTAGGTCTAGGAAGTTCTGATTCAGAGGCTGTGCCCCTCACCTCTATGCTGTATAGCTACCGATGTCCTTTTTCTCCAAGAAGGAGTCTAATCCCTTTTTGGATCTGGCTAAACTATCAGCTTTCATCACATCTGGTGATAACAAGTTTTACACTTCAATTATATGCTGAGTATAAAAAACCTGCCTTTTGTTATTTTTAAATGGACTACCTGTTAGTTTCCTGTTGTGATCCCCAGTTCTTATCTGGTGAGAGTTAGTCAATAATAAATCCCTGTTGATTTATCTCTTCACCATTTAGTTTTATAAACCCTTATCATGTTCCCCCTGAAAAGCATCTCTTTGCTACACTGAATCAGCCTAAACTGAATGGCTTGTTATCATCTACCAGATTCCTGCTAATCTCTCTTCCCTCTGCAGGTGTCAACAACCTTCTCTCTTTTGTAATGGTCTTGATATTCTGCTATTCAAACTATCCTTTCTTCTGCAATTCTGCTGTCTGTTAGCCATTTCTAGTAATATCTGTCATCTGTTTCACAGCCCTGCAGACTGTTTTGAGCTCTAGCCAAAATTTTTAGCTCGGGTATGGTAATATTAACTCGGGTGTAGACATGACTGACAGTGAAGTATTGGAGGTACTACCAAGAGGGTCAAAAAGGATAGATTTTGTTCCACAAATCTCAGTGAGATGCACGTTTGACTATAAATGATTACAGGGCTAACAAAACAATAGCTTTTCACTATTTTTGCCTAGTTTATCATAGTTTCATAGTAGCTAGAGTCGGAAGGGACCTAGGTAGATCATCTAGTCCGACCCCCTGCCTTGGCAGGAAAGAGCACCGGGGTCAGATGACCCCGGCAAGGTGCTCATCTAACTTCCTTTTAAAAATCCCCAGGCTAGGAGCCTGCACCACTTCCCCTGGAAGCCGGTTCCAGGCCCCAGCCGCCCTGACTGTGAAGTAGCGCCTCCTAATATCTAATCTAAACCTACCCTCCGCCAGCTTGTGACCGTTATTCCTGGTCACTCCTGGCAGCGCACGGGGGAACAGGGACTCCCCCAATACCTCCTGATCCCCCCTGACCAGTTTGTAGCAGGCCACAAGGTCCCCCCTTCACCTTCTCTTGTGGTGGCTAAACAGGTTCAGGTCCCGTAGCCTCTCCTCATAAGGCCTGCCCTGCTGACCCCTGATCATACGAGTGGCCCTCCTCTGAACTCTTTCCATATTGTCCACGTCCCTCTTGAAGTGTGGCGCCCAGAACTGGACGCAGTACTCCAGCTGCGGCCTGACCAGTGCCGCATAGAGGGGGAGGATCACCTCCCTGGACCTGCTCGAGATGCATCTGTGGATGCATGACAGGGTATGGTTGGCCTTCTTGACTGCCTCCCCACACTGCTGGCCCATGTTCATCGTGGAGTCAATGACGACTCCAAGATCCTTTTCCGTCTCCGTGCTGGCAAGAGGGGAGTTCCCCAACCTGTAAGTGTGGTGCCGGTTCTTCCTCCCCATGTGCAACACCTTGCACTTATCAGTGTTAAACCCCATCCTATTCTCATCCGCCCACCGTTGCAACCTGTCAAGGTCAGCTTGTGGCCTATTGCACCCTTCTAGTGCACCCACATCCCCCCACATCTTAGTGTCATCAGCAAACTTGAACAGGGTGCTTTCTACCCCCTCATCCAAGTCACTGATGAAGATGTTGAACAATGCGGGCCCGAGGACCGAGCCCTGCGGAACCCCACTGCCCACATCCTTCCAGGTCGAGAAGAACCCATCCACTACCACCCTCTGGGTGCGGCCCTCCAACCAGTTAGCGACCCATTTGACTGTGTGGGCATCGACACCACAGTCTCCCAGCTTTTTGATGAGGACAGGGTGAGAGACAGTGTCGAAAGCCTTCCGGAAGTCCAGAAAGACTACATCCACAGCAACCCCTGCATCTAATGATTTGGTGACCTGATCGTAAAAGGCCACCAGGTTGGTCTGACAAGACCTGCCACTGATGAACCCATGTTGGTTGCCCCTGAGCATGCATTTCCCCGCAAGGCCCTCCTGGATGTGTGCCAGGATAATTTTTTCAAAGAGCTTACCCGGGATTGAGGTAAGACTAACTGGCCTGTAATTTCCCGGGTCCTCTTTTTTTTCCCTTTTTGAAGATAGGGACCACATTGGCCCTCTTCCAGTCCTCCGGCACCTCACCAGAGCACCACGAGTGCTCATAGAGCCGCACCAGGGGTCCCGCAATGACCTCGGCCAGTTCCTGTAGAACCCTAGGGTGAAGATCGTCCGGACCAGCGGACTTGAACACGTCCAGCCTCTCCAGAAGTACCCTAACTAACTCCTCGCTAACCCCTGGCCCAGGCGTGTCTCTCCCAGGGCCCGAGGGGGGTCCAGCAGGGAGGTGGCTGAACTGGTTCCTACTTAGGAAGACAGAGGCAAAGAAATCGTTAAATATGTTAGCTTTGTCATCTGGCATGACGACTAAGTTGCCCATCGTGTCCTGCAGGGGCCCCACATTACCCGGGACCCTCTTTTTACCCTCTATGTATTTGAAGAAGGACTTCTTATTGTCCTTAATCCAGGAAGCTAGTCCTATCTCCATCTCTGCCTTGGCCTTCCTGACTGCCCCCCTACATCCTCGGGCGACTGTAACATAGTCCTTCTTGGTGATGACCCATCCCTCCATTGGGTGTATGCCTCCCTTTTAGCAAGGAGACATTCCCGGATGCTCCTAGTGAGCCATGGGGGTTTATGTGCCCTCCTGCTCCCTTTGACCCTTGTTGGGATTACCTCCCTTTGGGCATGGAGGATCGTCTCCTTTAAGGAGCAACCACTCACCTTGGACATCTGGCTCCCTTCCCCTCTGGGTCCTCAGCGCTTCCCCAATGATCCTCCTTAGCTTGTTGAAGTCAGCCCTCCTAAAGTCTAGGGCTGTTGCCTTGCTGCAGCCCTTTGCCACCTTACGCTGGATGGTGAATTCCAGCAAGCGATGATCACTGTCTCCCAGGTGGCCCATCACCCGCAGCCCCCTCACCAGGTCGTCACCCGTGGCCAGCACCAGGTCCAACAAGGCGTCTCCCCTGGTGGGGCTGTGCACCTCCTGGGTTAGATGGAGGTCCTGCACTCTGGCTAAGAACCGACGTGAGCGGTCAGACTTGGCTGACTGCTCTTCCCAGCAGATGTCTGGGAAGTTCAGGTCCCCCATGATGACCACATCCTTAGCCCTCACTGCCTCTGTGAGCTGACCTAAGAATTCCTGGTCGAGCTCTTCTCCCTGGTTGGGAGGTCTGTAGTAGACTCCCACCGTTAAGTCTCTATCCCCTGGACTGCCTTTTACTCTAACCCAGAGCACCTCAGAGTGCCCCCCCTCTACCCCCTTGCTAATTGACGAGGAAGTATATTCCTCCTTGATGTAGAGTGCTACTCCTCCACCTTTCCTGTCCCTCCTGTATAGCCTATAGCCCTTGACACTCACCGCCCAGTCATGCGATGAGTCCCACCATGTTTCTGTGATCCCCACTATGTCAGGGTTGGTGACAGCCAGCAGGAGGGCAAGTTCCTCCTGCTTCTTCCCCATACTTCGAGCATTCGTGTAGAGGCATTTGAGGCCTCTAACGGTTGTGCCCACTGACCCCCTAGTCTCAGCAATGCCCCGTCCCCCATCACTTACCTGTTTCTCCCTTTTGACCATTGGTCTGGGCTCGCTGGCTGTTGCTGAGCCTGGTAGTTCATCATCTCCTCCGCCCTCATCTTCCCCCTCCCCCGACGAGCCTAGTTTAAAGCCCGCCGAAGGAGGTTCACCAACCTGGAAGAGAACACACGCTTACCTTTAGGGGAAAGGTGGAGCCCATCCCATCCCAGCATGTCTCTCATCACGATGTGCCGGTCATGGCTGAGGAAGCCAAAGCCCGCCTCGAAGCACCATTCCTGTAGCCTCCAGTTGGTCTTCGCTATGCACATCTCATGGCGTCTGCCTCGACTGCTCACTGGCAGGATGGAAGAGAAGACCGCCTGTGCGCCCATCTCCCTCAGCACGCCTCCCAGAGCATGGTAGTCCTCCATCAGGCAATCAGGGGCTCTCCTGGCCGCATCGTTAGTACCCACATGGACAAGGACCATGGGGTAATAATCAGTGGGCTGGATGATGGACTGGAGCATCCCCTTCACATCCTGAATCTTTGCTCCGAGCAGGCAGTAGACCTCACGTGCTGAGGGATCCTGGCGACAGATGGGGCCCTCCGTACCTCTCAGGATGGAGTCACCAATCACGATGACGCGACGCTTCCTCCTCTTAGGCCTCTTGACTCCCGCCGCCCGCACAGGACATTGTGTGCGCAGAGTCTCCTCCCTGGTATCTTCCACTGCTCCTCCTCCAGGGCTGCCAGGGCCTCGTACCTGTTCTCCAGATGGACAGGAGGAACTGGTGCCGCAACATGGTTAATAGCCCTGGCACGGGAGACCGTCTGCCACTCAGCAGAGGAGGGCTCATCCCGGGCTGCCCTCTTCTCGGTCGTACCACCCTGCAGAGAAAGAAAATACCTATCAATTTCCTCCTCTGCCTCACGGATTCCCCTCAGCCTGCTAACCTCCTCCAGGAGCCCCCGCACCCGTTCCTCCAGGGTCCTAAGGCGGATACCTACAGGACAGGTGCAGGAGTCCCCAGTCCCTGCCCCCCCAGACCTTGCCGGGCAGTTCCCGCAGGCCAGGGGGTTGGAGGACGGCAGCCCCCCCGAGGGCTCCGTCTGGGTGGAGGCCTCGGACAAGCCCCGGGAAGGCCGCGCCCCCCGGGCAGGGGCCCTGGCAGAACTCCGTGTCGACACCATCGCAGGAGTTACTGCCCTTACTAGCAGAGCAGGGGTCAGCCTCTGGGCCCCGCCTGCTCACCCGCCGCCGCAAACGCCGGCGCGCTCTTACAGACCGCGCCTGTTTGCGCGCTCTGTTCGCGCGGCTCCCTACCGGCTCGGCTAAGAGGGACCCGGGGGGCTTCCCCTCCGGATCTGGCTCAGCTGCGCCGGCCCCTCAGTCCCTCAGCCCCACTTACCTTAGGGGGATCAGCTGCTGCCCCCTCAGCTGCTCCGCTCGCTGCTGCTGCTGCTGCACTCTCCTCCGCTCTCCTCCGCTCCGGGTCCTGTTTTTTTATACTGTATATATAATCTAGCATATTAGTGCAATACATTTGTACACATTTCAACTAATTTAGATTTGTTTTTGCTTTGATCTTAAATGGAATAATATAGTGCTTGGTCCCTAACATGTAAGTAAACCTTGTAGTTTCTGTTGAATTGGATAAAAATATGTGATGTACTACATGATCTACACCCCACTTTTCAAAATCCTAGACCCATCCATGAAAGTATGTGTGGTACATGAATAAAAAAGAACAAGAGACCCATGATAAAATCCCAAAACTGACCGCACAGAGGCTGTGATCCAAAATTTTCACTGCTCCATTCCTTGTTTCTTTCTACAGGCAGTGACATGGTAGAAGCAGAGAGAACTGGAATTCATATTGTGACCTCCCCCTATCAAATCCACTTCACCAAAACCCCCAAGTACTTCAAGCCGGGGATGCCCTTCGAACTCATGGTAATGACCCTCCTACCTGGATCTTGCCCAAGGTTGCCAGAAGAGAGTGGATGGGAAAGAACTCTAGATGCTATAATGATAAAGGAGTTGTTACAACTTGAGTAGGGACCAAGAATCTGTTCTAATCCATTCCACCCTTGTAAATCTGGAGTGAGTCTACTAACAACACTCTGGATTGACTCTGTCACTAACCAGCCAATGTCTAGGCTGAGAAAACAAGATGTAATAGAGCATGTAGCTAATTAGCTGGGCATCAAATATGTCAGAAGACCCTGATTCCCCTTCCTGTGTCACTGGTTCCTCAGGCTTTTGTGTTTGCAGAGAGGTGACACTTAAAGGGAGTTCCAGTGGGAGAGGAAAGTGCAATGAGGGGCAAAAACAGGGAGCAGTATAGTGGTTTTACTATTATCCTCGTTATTATTGTCATTATAGTTACTGTTGTTACTATCAGCATCACTGTTGCTGTTGTTGTTGTTAGTATTATTATTATTATTAAGGCAAATATACAAACAAACCTCCAACCCTGGAGAAATCCACAGGACTTGCATGAAGCTGAAATTATTTACACAAGAAATCATAGACAACAATATTTCTAATGTAACATCAGTGCTATCAAGAGACGTGTTTATACGTGTAAATATAACATTTGTTAATATTCAAACAATCTGGCCAGAGACACTGGCTAGTATTTGTGTGTGTGCGCACATGCACATGCACATGTGCGCGCACACACCTTTATATATAAATAAAAATCATAGAAAATGAGGGTTGGAAGAGACCTCAGGAAGTCATCTGGTCCAACCTCCTGCTCAAATTGGGACCATCCCCAACTGGGTCATTCCAGCCAGAACTTTATCAAGCCAGACCTAAAAAATCTCCAAGGATGGAGATTGCACTGCCTCTCTATATAACCTGTTCCAGTGTTTCACCACCTTCCTAGTGAGGGAGTTTTTCCTAATTTCCAACCTAAACCTCCTTGCTGTAATTTGAACCTATTGCTCCTTGTTCTGTCATCTGCTACCACTGAGTCTACCTCCATCCTCTTTTTAACCCTCCTTCAGGTAGTTGAAGGCTGCTATCAAATCCTCTCTGTCTTCTCTTCTGCAGACTAAACAAGATCAGTTCCCTCATCCTCTCCTCTTAAGTCATGTCCCCCAGCCCCCTAACCATTTTCATTTCTCTCTGCTGGACTGTCTCCAGTTTGTCCACATCCTTTCTATAATGGGGGGCCAAAAACTGGACACAGTACTCCACGTGTGTGTGTGTGAGAGAGAGAGATTCAAAACCAGTAAGCTGTTCAAATATTAATGAATGCGTATTCATTAAGTGTTCCAGCTAATATATGGAATAGATATAAATGATCCTTCTTTTTATGCCCTTTAGCCCTGCTCCCTCCAGTAGGGTATTTATAGGGGCGCATGAGGGTGGAAAGCAATTCCTCAGTTGAGCATGGGTAGGGATCTGAGGGATTCATTCTTTCCCATCACTCCGCCCAACTGTTGTTTAAAGCTGTAACAAAATCTCTACTCATTCCTTGTCTGTCCTTTCAATTGTATGCCTCAGGCCTACGTCACAAACCCTGATGGCTCCCCAGCACCCCGTGTTCCTGTGAAGGCTGATAATTTCCCGGGGACAGTGTCAACCCAGGGTGATGGAATGGCCAAGCTGATTTTGAACATGCCTGGGGATAAGGATCAAGTCAAAGTCACCGTGAGTAGCCTTCTGGTCCCATCTGCACCTAGTGGGGATTGCCTTAAGGGTGGTGTTCTCTGCCTACCACACACCTCATGCAAGTAGGAAGCTGCATCTTGGATCTCTGCAGCCACTTTGTGTCCCTGGTGCTCCATCATGGGGCCATAAAAGACCTCCCAAAACACTTGAGTGGCCTCAGGCTACCTACCATACCCCTAGTTTCGATACCCTAATTTCATGTATACAACACACTTCTTTAAAAATCTGGAAATTGCAGTATGTATTATATGTAAGAAACATGGAAAGAGCCATGTCTGCCCTACTGAGCAAAAACAAAAATAAAATGGGCAGCAATCCACAGGATGAAGAACGGTGAGGGGGAGCTGAGTCTAAAAATGATTGAGAATCACTGGATGAAACCAGAAGCTACAAAACCTGGGAGAACCAGATGACTTAACTGCATCCCTCGGAAGCACCTGGTAGATCTCTAAGGCTAAAAATAGACATTGTTAAATGAAGCACCCCATTGGGTGAAACGCTCATCGGGTTGAGTCTGTGGGACAATGGGCAACTTGTTCCATGCCATGGGTGAAATATAGGATTTTGAAAAGGGGCATGCACATGTTGAGGCACATCATCCCACATATTTTTTTCTCCAGGTAAAAATAAACTAAAAGTTTTAATAATGCACTAGTGGCTCAGGGAAGGATTCCTCAAACTAAGATTGAAGCAAAAGTAATATAACTTTATTGGAATGAGTTAAAAAGAAGCTGAAGGGCTGTGAAATAGGAGGTTCATGACCTGGAGCAGCAAACAGGAAGCAGAACTGCAAAACAATGGCTAGCTTGATCGGTGGAACATTGAGACCATTAAAAAGGAGAAAGCGTCATTAACACCTATGGAATGAAGAGTTTAGAAGAGATGAGGTAGATGATAATGAGCCATGAAGTCAAGTGCCTGACTAGAAGTGCTGCTGCCACTACCAGGGAGTTGTTTTTAGGCTTTGGGTGGAGTAAGAATCCAATGAGGGATTGCAAGTGCACCCCCTGGATTCACCCTTGTTCCATGCTTATAGAGATATGCCTCCATGGTAAGTAGTAGGGAAAGCTAGTGCTGATGAGGTCCCAGGGCTGAGATTGCCAATCAGCTGATTGGCAATCCAAGCTCTGGGACTACATCAGTGCATCAAACCAGCATGTCTCTAAAATGGGGAAAGCCAGGCAACATTTTTTTTCCACCCTGAGCTCTCAGTGCAGGGAGATGTAGGCCCTAAGCTTGTTCTCAGGTTCAACAACGTCTTTATCCTTCTGCTCCCATAGGTAAGAACAGTCCATGAAAACATCAAGCCAGATAGTCGTCAAGCCTCCCAGTCCATGATAGCAGAAGCCTATAAGACCCAAGGAGGGACCAAAAATTACCTCCATCTGGCAGTCACGGCATCCGAGCTCAAATCAGGTGACAACTTGCCAGTGAATTTCCACCTGAAGACTGATGATGCAAATATCCTGAATGGCCTCAAATATTTCTCCTACCTGGTAAGTCCTGTGTCCTTTGGGCACTAGGAGTTCCTCTAATGTAGGCACATTCCAAGAAGAGGTTGGACAGGCACTGGTCAGGGATGATGTAGGGATAGTGAGCCTCTGCTTACAATGGGTATCTCCCAGGCTTCTGGGATTTGCTGATTGCCACTTGGGGCTAGGAAGGGGATTTTCCCCCTCTTGTTGCTACAGGAGGTAGGGGGTTTTTCCCCGCCATCCCCAGAGGCAATGAGTGTTGGCTGTAGTCCAAGCTAAGGGTTCTGACTGACCTGTGCCAATACTTGGACTCCAAGCCAGAGCTTCCTGGCTAGAGAGTCTTGCCCCTCCACTTAGAGTCAGACCAACACTGCATCAGGGTCAGAAAGGAATTTTACACCCTTGATGGATTGAGATGGACTTGTGTGTGTGTATGTGTGGCCGGTGTGGGGGGTTGCCTTCTTCTGTAGCTGGTGGCATGGCCTCTACCTGGGATCTCCTGAGCATACCTTTACAACCTTGCAGCAGCAGGACATTGGGCACCATGGTCCCCCTGCTTTTCCTGTGGCAGGTTTGGGTTTGATGCCTTGTGTTGTGTTAGGGTTGATAGTAGTTTTACAAAGAGGTTAGATGATGGATTTGTATAGGATGGTTTGGACAGGGCTGATCTCCCTCAGGCAGGGGGTTGAACTAGATGTGACTTCTGGGGGTCCCTTCCAGCCCCACTTCTCTGATTTCTGTGATCTGAATTTCATCAATCTACCCTCAATATTTGCACTGAATCCCAGGAGAACCTGTAGCAGGTAATTTTTCCCAGTCTGGCAATATGTGATTAGGCCCAAAAGCATAAAGTCTGGCATAAGCAGAAAAGGGTGGATGAGTGAACTGCAGTTTAACTCAAAACTGAAGCCCTAGATCAGTGGTCTCCAAAGTGGGATGAGATGATCCATTGGGGTGCGGGAAGAAAATATTAGCACTTCTATTTAGCTGTATATTTATATAAATATACATATATTGGGGATGCAAGCTCAAATTTTTTACTGATAGGGGTGCAAGAATATAAATATACATATATTGGGGGTGCATGCTCAAAAATTTTTTACTGATAGGGGTGTGGGATCAAAAAAGTTTGGAGACCACTGTCCTAGATGCTGCTGAAGTCTCATTTCCATGGGTAGATCTAGGATTTTGAAAAGAACCAAAACCAGTCTGCAGAGTTTGTGAAATCAGAAATAAACCAGAGGCAGCTAACAGGCAGCCATATTGCCCATAGATGGTTAGCTTGATTAGAGGAACATCACGGCTTTGAAAAAGGAGAGACTATTGATAACACCTGTGGAATGAAGAACAAGGAGCCATTAAATCAATCAACTCCCATGGCTGCCTGAACAGAAAGACTGCTGCTGCTGCTTGGTGGGGCAGGGATCATAGGGGTGCTTTTGTCCCAGAAAAATCACATTTCCCACCTCAGTCATGCACCCAAATTTTGGAGGGGTTGAGTTTTTTGGGGAAAGGCATCTATGGTATGAGAGTATTTATGGTAGATCAGTGGTGCTCAGCCTTCTGGCCCGATAGGCCAGATGAGTGGTGTGGGGCCTGTCTGTGGGCTGGATTGAGTCCTAGGGCTTGGCACCACCTTCTCCCCACCCTACATGCTGGGACAGGACCCTAGGAGCCAGGCCTTTCCTACCCCTTGCATAATGAGATTAGGCCCCAGGAACCTGGCATCGCCCCTCACACCCCCTACATGATGGGATTCGGTCCCAGGAGCCCAGAATCGCCCCCTTGCACTTCCCACATGCCAGGATTGGCTCCTAGGGCTTTGGTACCACCCCACTCTGCCCCCTATATGCCAGGATTGGGTCCCAGAGACCCAGCACTTCCCTTCCTGGTCCCCCACACTGGGATTGGGCCCTGGGGAGCTTCACAGGCTAGTCCACACAGCACCATGGGCTAAATCTGACCTGCAGGCTGAAGCTTGAGGCTACTGCAGTAGGTTGATGTGGAGATTCACAGCCCCTGTTTCCCCATTAGATCTTGAACAAAGGAAAAATAGTCCTGGCTGGAAGACAACCGAGGCAGGTGGGACAGAACCTGGTGAGCATGCCCCTGCCCATCACGCCGGACCTTGTTCCTTCCTTTCGTATCTTGGCCTACTATCAGGTTGGCAGTTCAGAGATCGTGGCCGACTCAGTCTGGGTGGATGTCAAGGACACCTGCATGGGGACGGTAAGTTGGCTTCCAATGTGGAGCCCTAGAAATATAAAAGCCCATAAAGGCATCAGCACTGAGGGATTTCCTGTAGCCTTAAAAGGCTAATCCAGCAGGGCCCTGGCCTTTTTTGCAAGGTGTGTGGGGAGTAAAGCCCCATGCCCTCCCCACATGTCACCCCCATCCCCTTCCCCTGCCTGATCTACTTCTCAGTTTTCTGCTCCATTCCCTGTGCTCTTAGCCCCATTGGCCACTTCGCTTTTTGCTCCCTGCTCTGTGCTCCTGGCCACATCTGCTGCTCAGCTTTCTGCTCCATGCCCAATCTGCTACTATGCTGCCTCCCTTCTCCTGAATTAAGTTCTCAAAGACATTTGACTATGTAGTACCAATAATGACAACTATAGTTCAGAGAAGAAATGACTGAGGGGGGATTTAATCATAGTCTTCAAAACCCTGAGGGGCAATCCCAGAGAGGATGGAGATGGACTTTTCTTTCAGGAGAAAGGACTAGAAACAATGGCCTCAAGCTACAGCACAGAAAACTGACATTGGAGATGAGGAGGAATGGTTTGACTCTGAGGGTGGTCTGGCATTGGAACAGGCAGCCCAGAAAAGTGGTGGAATCTCGATCTGTGGAAATGTCCAAGAGCAAGTTGGATGGACACTGGGCTGGGCTGGTTTAATCAGGGATGATCCTGTCTTGAGCAATGGGCTGGACTAGATGTGACCTCCTGAGGTCCTGTCCAACCCAACTTTTCTATGATCCTATGACATCAGTGAAGTAGTCCCAGATCCATAGGGCTGCAGCTGAGATGAGAATCTGACTTTCCAATCCTCAACAACAGGATGGCGTACCTCTTTTCCTGCTGCATGCTGTGAAAAGACATTAGCTACCGCTTCTGCTCTAAAGCAAGCCTCTCCCTTCCATGTCTTTCCTACAGCTGGTGGTAAAAGGAGCCTCAGAGGCAGACAACAGAATCCATGAGCCAGGAACGCCAATGAAGATCAAGGTGGAAGGAGACTACAAAGCTCATGTTGGGCTGGTGGCTGTGGACAAAGGTGTCTATGTCCTCAACAAGAAATTCAAGTTCACGCAGTCTAAGGTGAGTTGTTAATACCTAGGGTGTATTTAGTCTGTAGGAGAGAAGGCTGAGGAGGGATTTGATCACAGTCTTCAAATCCCTCAAGAGTGATGACACAGAAGATGGAGATGAGTTTTTCTCTGTGGCTGTAGGCGACAGGACTAGGAGCAATGGCCTCAAGCTGTAGCAGGCAAAATTGAAGTTGGAGATAAGGAGAAAATTCCTGATTGTTAGGCAGGTCAAGCATTGTGGAACAAGCTTTCCAGAGAAGTGGTGGAGTCTCCATCCCTGGAAAGTCCAAGAGCAAGTTGGATAGACACTAAGCTGGGCTGGTTTAGTCAGGGATGATCCTGCCTTGGGCAGGAGGCTGGACTAGATATTACCTCATGTGGTCAGTTGCAGCCTGACTCTCCTATGATCCCATGATCTCCTAAGTTGACCATAGCCATCAGACTGCCAGTGATAGTCCATCTCCATTTATTGCAGTCCACCATGGGACACGCATTCCAGCCATGGAGACGGGCTTCAAAAGGGAAATGCAATGCTATAATGGGCATCTTTACATGTGATCTAGGGTTGTCGCCGGGGGGGAAGGGAGCTACTCTAATTGAAGTGCCCACAGTGCTCATGTATTCAGTGTTCCATGCTTCAAAGTGGTGGCAGGGCCGCTTTAACTAAAGCTTGAGCTTTAGTGAAAGTGTTCCCACCACCATTTTGAAGCATGGGGACACTGAATACCCGTGACACTGAGGCTGCTGGAGCATGCTAATTAGCAGACTCGATTAGTAGAGTCGGTTCCAATGTTTTCTAATTAGAGTGCATCAGAGCAGGCATCAGGCACATGTATAGGTGCTCAGTGTGACAGCCAATGCATGTTCTGATTCTGCCTTGAGCTGTGGGCCCAACTAGATATGACCTGGTTAAGTTCCTTCCAGCCCAACTTTCCTATGATTTTATAGGATGGCCAGGGTTGATGGTAGTTTTATGAGGTCAGTGCAGTGCTGCATTTGGAGCAAAAGGGTATTTTACCCCATGGTCAGATCAGCACAGACTGAGTTTAGAGTATGGATTTGTATAGCATGATTTGGATAGGAATGATCCTGCCTCAGACAGGGGCTTGGAATAGATATGACCTCTGGAGGTCCCTTCCAGCCTGATTACTTTATGATTCCATTAAAGACTTTGATTGTAGCTACAGAACAGCCTGCATGGCTCATAACATTGGTAGGCCCGCCAGGGAAGAAAACGAGAACCTTTTGTTCACAGACCTTCCACTCAAGCTAAGTAGGGTGGGGGGAAATCAACACTTTGTTGAGAAACCACCATGTGAAATCAATGATTTATCTTCTTAACCCTGCAAGGCAGCACTCTGGTGAATACAGTCTACATCCCCATGCTCATGTGGGTGATGTGGTAGAGCAGACTCTCTATGTTTTCAGTAGAATAGGTGGTCCCCAACATGGTGACTGGGGGCACTGTGCTGCAGGGACAGACTGGAGGCTCAGGACAGCACGCCCTCCTTGGTGGACCCAGTGTGGTAGATGGGCATGAGAGTGGGGTAACTCACTCATGAGTCACTGCTGCCCCCCATAGCCTATGCTGCTGGAAAGGCTTCAGCTCTCCCAGAAGTCCTGGCCACTATATATCCCCTGAACTTTCCCAGAATCAGAATGTTTTTGCTGAATTCCAAACTAGGGGATTACCATATTTTCTCATATATCACACACATCCCAAAGAAGTCATGTACCTTGTCAACATGTAATAAAAAAGGATGTTTCCAGGCTGCACATAACAGCTCAATCCTTCCCAGCCAGTCCACTGGGTGCTTCAGGTGAAAGCTATAGTGTTAAGCCACTCACTGCCACTGCGAGATTAGCAGCATCTTTTGGCTGCCAGACTGCGGTTGCTACTTGCTGGCCCAGAGAGAAGCAGCAGCCATGCTGCTACAGCATTGTCAAATTTCTGTTCCTCCATGCTTTTATTCCAGTGACAAAAATCAGCTTCTCTACTTAAAATACACATTGCAATTTTGGAGGGCTGATTTTGGGAGATGGTGTGGTAAATGTGTAAATATGATATATTTTCTCTGTCTGCATTTAGCTGCCTATGTCATTTTTTTTTTCTCCTTTTCCTGCTATACAAACAGTTGCACTACTGGAATGTAGCAACTGTTTTGCTCCACTTTATAGGTGGACACATTTCAATGGGGACTGAGCTTCCCTAAAGCTTTTTTGCACAGAGCTTCCATTCATTTACCTTGTTGCAAACCTAGTTCAATGGAGTTAAACTAGATTAGCCAAAGTGGAAATGGGACCAGAATGTGGCTCCATACCAGTAAGGGGCACTGAGACCATTCTGGATGGAAAGTGCAATAGAAAGTTAATGAGTTGTTGCTAACAATAACTCTTCAACTATTGCATCCTGCAGATCTGGGACACCGTGGAAAAGAGCGACATTGGCTGCACAGCTGGCGGTGGTAGAAACAATCTGGGTGTCTTTACAGATGCTGGCCTGGCTCTACAGACTAACACAATCTCAACGCCCCAGAGAACAGGTATGAAATTGAATGCTGGCCAACAGAAAGGGAGCAGGGCAGGGGAGAAAGTCAGGGAAAGGTCCTGGGACTCAAACCCAGAGGATCCTGCCAAGAGGGTCTTGCTCTTCTGCTCAAGGTCAGTGCAGTGCTGCATTTGGAAACAAAAGGGTATTTTACCCCATGGTCAGATCAGCACAGACTGAGAAGGTTTTGACTTCCTCTGTAGCAGGAGATACAGACTCTGTCTTGGATCTCTTGAGTGTACTTTAGTAACCCTTAAGGCAGCAGGTCATTTATAACTCTCATCCTCTGGCTTTACTTTAGACATAGGTTAAGTTATTCCTAGTGTCTCAGGGCAATGGGCCTGATAGTTTTGTGACAGGTTGTTTGTGTAGGGATATGTTAAACAAGGACTTGTCTAGGATGGTTGGTTAGGGCTGACCCTACCTTGAGAAGGAGATTGGAGTAGATGACCTGATGTTCTTTCCAGCCATACTTTTCTATGAGTCTGAGCCATGAGTCCCAGCAAGGCAGATCCCACTGGAAATGCCTAGGAACAGAAAGTTTGAGGGTAAAGCAGAGGCCATCATTTCCTCTTGGTCACCTACTTAAAGGGATTCATTTAAAGGATCTTCGGGGGGTGGGCTTCAGAGTTTTTTCTCTACTAGATCAAGGGTCGCATCTGGTTCCCTGTTGATAGAAGCCATCAACATTTGAGAGATATGTAATGACTTATTTGAAACTAGCTGATGGCTTCAGCACACTTGCCAAAGAAAAGAAGGGAGGCAAAGTCCTCTAGAGATTTACAGCAGGGACTGGGGATCAGGACCCCACCCTGGGTCCTGCTCTGACTCTGTGAGGGAGTGAGGCCTAACGTTTAGAATGGCGGTGGGAGAGCAGGACTCCTGGGATCCATCCCAGACATCATTGGTTTGAATGATTTGTAAACAAGTTCCAGGTTTTGGGGTTCTCTGTTGATAGGATCATAGAAAAGTCAGTCTGGAAGAGACCTCCTGGTTCTGACTTATTTAATACATTTCCAGAAGGACAAAGGAGGGTGATGTTGGAAGCATCCCCAGGCTGTTCTGCCTAATCAGCCCTTCTTGGGTTATACCAGGCACAATTCATGGCAGTGACATATGAAGAACCAGGGGTTTCTTGGTGGCCTTCTCCTGTATGCACAGACAGTTCTCTGGCATCTGCACCATTTAGATCAAAGAACATAGGAACTTAGGAAAGTGGGGCTAGAAGGGACCTCAAGGAGATCACATCTAGTCCAGTCCCCTGTTCAGGGCAGGATTATCCCTGACTAAGCCACCCCAGCCCTGTATGCGTCCAATCTGCTCTTGGACACTTCCAGGGGTGGCAACTCCAGCACTTTACTGGGCAGCCTGTTCCAATGTTTGACCCCTTTCAGGGTCAAAAAGTTCCTCCTCATATCCAACCTCAGTTTTCCCTGCTGCAGGTTGAGGCCATTGCTTCTAGCCCTGCCCCCTGTGTCCACAGAGAAAAGCCCATCTCCATCTTTCCCTGTCATCTGCCTCTAGGGATTTAAAGACTATGATACATTCCCTTTTTAGTCTTCTCTTCTCCACAACAGACGACCCTAATTTTGTCAGCCTGTCCTCATTAGTCCTGCTTCCCAGGCCTCTAGTCATTTTTGTCACTCTCTGATGGACTCGTTCCAGTTGATATATCTGAGCTTTGATCCCTGAGCAAGGAGACATAGTTAACAGGATTAGTCTGAAGTCAAGTAGAAAGCCTGCTTCCCAGACCTCTGATCATTTGTGGCTCTCTGCTGGACTCTTTCCAATCTGTCCACATCCTTCTTGACATTGAAAGGGACTAATGAACAGAAGCAGGCGATCCCCACATTTTATCAGGGCTGGTCCTGCCTTGAGCAGGAGCCTGACTAGTTGACATCATGAGATCTCTTCCAGCCTAAATTTCCCATTATTCTATGTCACAGACTTCCCAGCCATTTTGGAAATCTCTCCAATGCAATTTTTGAAAGTTATCGCTTTACCAACAAACTGAAAGAGGAATGACCTGAAACTGAGGGCAGAGCCTCACTTGGCTCAACCAGAAAACAATAGGAGTTTTATTTTATGTTTATCCCCTTCCTTTGCAGAACTCAATTGTCCCCAGCCAGCCAGTCGTAAGCGTCGCTCCATTCAGCTCATTGAACATAAGGCCAGCAAAGGTAGGTCTGAGTTCACCTGGAATAGGGTATCTGTCATCCCCAGTCAAAGCAGGAATCCTACTTCTCAAGTAGAACCCATTAACCACTCCTTACCCTCTTTTATCAATTGCAAAGTGATTTGGGGTCATGGGTGGATCCAGGTTTTGAAAAGATAGGTGCAGGTGGTGATGTACATCATCCCATATGATGCAACACATTTTTTTCCAGTTGGAGAAACTAGAAGCTTTACTAATAAGCTAGGAGCCTAGGGCTAGATTATTCAGTTTAAGCTCAAACTAAAACAATATCGCTGCATTAGACTGTATGCTAATTTGCTAGCTTGTATATTAAGCTTGAAAAATACAAAATAAGCAAAAATAGTTTAGAGAGAGTTTTTGATTAGTCCTGGAGCCATCAGAGTTCAATGTATGGCTCTTATTCATATTTGTAAAATGAAGTCTAGCTTCCTTGGCAGTGCTTCCAACACTTCACTGTCAGTCATGTCCACACCTGTGTTAATGGTCACCTGAGTTCATCTGACCACACCTGAATTAATTCTTTTAGCTAGACCTAAGAACAGTTCGTAAGGCTGTGAAATAGCCAGTTCTGGTAGTTTCTCTCTAACAGACATCAACATTACAGAAGAAAGAATAGTCTGAATAGGGGAATGTCAAGACCATTACAAAGGAGAGAAAGAATCATATACACCTGTGGAGTGAAGTGATTAGCAGGAATCGAGTAGATGAAAATGACCCATGAAGTCCAGTGACTCCCTTACTGCTGGCTGGATAGAAATGCAACTCTCCCCCTCTGTCCACACACACACACCCCTGCCCCCCAAGGCAGTTTGTTTTAAAGTATGGGTACAGCAGAAATGAAAGGGAAGGGGAGTTGTAACTGGACCACTGCCCCCTCCCAACCTGCACCTACTGGGGATGAGTTCCATATAAGGAGGGATAGGAAAGCCTGTGATGGAGGGAAATAATATAGGTATTGAGTGGTTGAACCTTTCTGGAGCTCCCTCTGTGTTTTGTGTCTATACAGCACTTGGCATAATGGGCTTCTGGCCCCCAACTCCAGCTGCTAAGTGTGCCCCACAATGCAGATAATATTAATAATAACAGGAAAACTGATAATTTAGCTACTTTCATAACATGAGAATAAGGGACACTCAAAGAAATGGAAAAGCTGGTAACTAAGAGCTAAGGAAAGAACTGATTACCGCATTTTCTAACATACAACACTCACCTCATTGTTCAGCTCAATGATCATTGGAGATTTTACTCTAGGCCAGTAACTGGAAGAAACAGCTCTTATCCTATTTCTTACATAAAACATGCACTCCAAGGTGCTTCTTTGGGGAAATAGGGGTGTACTGTATATGATAATATGTTGTATCCACTGAGTGCAAAATTTAAATCATGGAATTCACTGTCTGAGGAATGTCTTGAGGCTTAACAGGGTTCAGGAAAAGATTATATGCTTAGCTAAGGAATGAGAACATTTGTGATCACATTAGGGTTTTGTTTTTAAGAGGGTTATAAACATTCATGCTTTGGTGTACTATCCAAACTCTAACAGGTCAGAAACCTCCTGGGGAAGTTATGCCATTATCAGGTTTCTCTGAAGCAAAGGGTGGTGGTCATTGTTAGGGACGAAATATTAGAGTAGATCAGGGTGTCAGACCTAAAGCTTATGGGTCAGATCCAGCCCATGGAGCCATGTCCCCTGGCTCAGGTAAGGACAGGGTCCAGCACTGAAATCCAGAGCATTAAGACCTGTTAGGGATGAACGTCAGTGACAGAAGTAGCAGCTTTTTTTAACCCGCTGATGCTATTTGACTTGCCACTGGGTCTGGATCCAGCCCACAAGAAGCCCCACCATCTGGACCTGGCCCTATCTTTTTCCTTTGCCCATGTCCAGTAGTAGGTCAGTGGAAGCTGGGTCGCAAAGACCTTGTGGCTTGTACCTTTCAGTGGCAAATTACCATGACCAGAAGCTGAAGAAGTGCTGTGAAGATGGGATGTACGAGAATCCCATGGGCCACAGCTGTGACAAGCGGGCAGTGTACATCCAGGACACCAAGGAGTGTGTGGCTGCCTTCCTTGACTGCTGCAAATACATCAAGACCATCCGAGATGAGAAGCAAAGGGAACTCATCCTGGAACTGGCAAGAAGCAAGTACTGGGCCTTTAAGAGGGGCTGGAGGAAGAGGGCTGGGGGAGAACATCAAGGAAAGCAGGGTAATGGCTTGCATACCACACACCTCCTCCAGAGCTGGTCAGGCTTAGAAATGGCCAGCCCACCCTGATAAGCCTGTGTTTTGACTCCCCAGGTGAGGTTGATGAAGGGTTCTTGTCGGATGATGATATTACCTCAAGGAGCCTGTTCCCAGAGAGCTGGTTATGGCAAGTGGAGCAGCTGACAGAACAACCAAACAACATGGGGTAAGCTCTTGTAGTAATACCGTTATTACTACCGTATTTTTTTCCCTTGTACAACATGCCCCCAAATAAGACCCAGGCTTTGTTTCTGAAAGGCAGGCTGAGGAAGATACAATCTTTCCTTGATAATGCTGATAAGTAGCCATATGTAACTGAGTAGCAGAACCTAGGGAAACCTAGTATTACCATATTTCCTTGCCTATAGTAAGCACTGCAATTTACAGGTGCTGATTTGGGGAAGGGAGGGGACAAATTTTATGCAAGAAAACATGGTAATTAAAGCACTTAGTGGAAACAAGTGCATTGTCATCAGACTCAGTGTTTCTCCTTCAGCAAGATTCTCAGAGCTAGCTGCAGCATTTGATGTGAATGAAGGCCAAAGCTAGGTATCTGATCCATATTCATAGGTTCATTTGCTGCTGGTGTGAGTGCTAAATTATGTAGTCTGACACCTTGTATAACACAGGCCAGTATATCACCCTGTGATCCCGTTATTTCATCATTCGCTTCACTTCAAAAGGCACGCAGTAGCCATCTACCTCCGTCGGCTTCAGTGCCAATTAAAAAAAAAAAAAAAAAATCAGGCTGCTGATTGAATTTCCTGAATATGGATGTAGACACCTGAGTCTTCAATCTCTGCCCCAAAAAACATTTATTTTATTCATGAACTTCTTGTGAGTGTTTATTGTTCATGGTGTACTATTGGTTCCATAGGTCATGTCTTCCAGCTGATAGGGGAATAACCAATGATAGGCAAGTCCTTGGGGCATGCCTTTTTCCCCTGAGATGGAATATAAGTACTCCAGCTGGAAGTAGGCCTGGACATCAGAGTTAATCCTGAGACCTTTAAAAGAGGTTGTATCCCATTGCTGGTCATAGGAAAGTCGGACTGGAAGGGACCTAACCAGGTTATCTAGTCCGGCCCCAATCATCGAGGCAGGATCCTACCCAAGTGAACCATCCCAGCTCAGTGTCTGTCCCATCTGCTCTTGATCATTTCCAGGGATGGAGATTCCATCACTTCTCTGGGCAGCTCGTTCCAATGCTTGACCACCCTTAGAGTGAGAATGTTCCTCCCCATTTCCAACCTCAATTTTTCTTGTTCCAGCTTAAGGCTGTTGCTCCTAGTCCTGTCCCCTGTGGTCATTTCCATTCTCTTTGTCATTGCCTTTTCAGGGATTTGAAGACTGCTGTCATATTCCCCTCAGTCTTCTCTTCTCTAGACCAAACTAACTCTAGCTCTTTCAGCCTGTCCTCATCAGTCCTGCTTCCCAGGTCTCTAATCATTTTTGTTGCTCTGGGCCAGACTTTCCAATCTGTCTCCTTCCAGTCAGGTGTGGAGTTCCTCCCTGAGCTGTAGATCCAGAGCTAAATAAGTTCCCCTCAGGGTTTCCCCCCAGACTTCAGCTGTATGGCTCAATATGAAGATGGACAAATTTCTTGACTGGGGAATGTTCATCTCCATCCTTCCACAAAGGCCTCTGCCTTTCTCTTTTTATGCAGAATTTCTACCAAGACAATACCTGTTTTCCTGAAGGACTCTATCACAACCTGGGAGGTCCTGGCTGTGAGCCTCTCTGAAAACAAAGGTATGGGGCATATGGCAAGCTCTCCAAAGAGCAGGTAAAGATGGTAATGGGAGAGACTCTAGGTCAGGGGTTTTCAACCAGGGGTATGCATACCCCCAGGGGTACTTGGATAGGAAGTAGGGGTATGCACAGACAGGCAGGCAGGTGGGGCTGGAGCACGCCCCAGGACACGGTGGTGGTGTCTCCCCAGGTGCCTTCCCATACTTTGCTTCTTACCCAGGGGAGAGGGAGGAGGAGGAACTTGCTGGACACCACTGATCCTACATGGCGCACTGCGGCGCCTCCCTGTCTCCACTTCGGCTCGCTCTGTGTGTCTGCTCCCAGGAGCAGGGCCAGGGGACTGAGGGCAGCGGTGCCGCTCTGTGGACTGCATGAGCACTGCCTGGCTGGACAGGGGTGAGGCAGGGCTCGCACGCAGCAGCCACCACCGCCCTGCACCACTGCCATACCCCGCACTGCTTTCCCGTGGCCAGTTGCACGTGCGGCTCTGCTGGCTGCTGGCAGGCAGCGTGAGATGTGAGGTGTAACCGCAGCCTGCAGAGCTGCACATGCAAACAGCCACAGGAAAGCAGGGCAGGGTGAGACGATGGCGGTGCAGGGTGGTGGTGGCTGCCACGTGCAAGCTCCCTGCCCCCTCCCCATCCAGCCAGGTGGCCACAGAGGGGCACTGCTGCCCTTGCCTTCCCCCACAAGCCCTGCTCCTGGAAGTGGGCAGAGACACACTCCCCCCCCCCCCGCCGCCTTTCTGATCTGGCCCTGCCCCTTCCTCCCACACATGCACTTACCTGTTGGGGGTGGTGTATGTCTGCATCTCCGTGTGTATGTCTGTGTCTTTGTGTGTGTATGTCACCTGCCCACCTAGCCTCAGCAGGCACATGGCGTCACATGGGTCTTGGGGCAGTGGGGTGCAGAGTCCAGTCTGCAGCAGCAGCTGCCTCTGCCCTGTACGCAGATCTAGGGAGCACGTGCCCCTGGGCCTCCACCAGGGTGCACACAGCAGCAGGAACTGTTTGACCCCCTGCCCCCCTCCCCCGATGAATCTTTCTTGTGGTTCCATCCCACGCTGTGCCCTTGGCTGTGCAGCACCTGCTCCTGCCCCAGCCCCACTCCCTCCCTCACCACAGGGGCCTCAATCTGCACCCCCACCCCTTAAAACCAAGAAAAAAATATAAAGGGGTACATGAGCTGAAACTTTGAGGCAGAAGGGGTACACTTGTTAAAAAAGATTGAAAACCCCTGGTCTAGGCTGTAATGGGCCTTGGAAACATAACATTGTTCCAGCCGGCTGAGAGAGCAGATGTTTTCAGTAGGAATGAATAAGCCCCGCTCCTCCATCTATGCCCTCAAGTCCTTCTCTGTTTGCCGGTGCAGGAATCTGTGTGGCCGACCCCTATGAGATCACGGTGATGAAGGACTTCTTCATTGACCTTCGCTTGCCCTACTCTGTGGTGAGGAATGAGCAGGTGGAGATCCGGGCAATTCTCTACAATTACTGGGATAAGAATATCAAGGTGAGCTTGCTGTTTCTTGTGTCTCTAGGGACGTGTGATGAAATGGGGGCCCTAAATTGAAGCAGTGGGTCTTTAAAAACACTGCTTCAATTTAGGGTCAATTAAACCCCTGTGTTGTGCACAAACCCAACTTAACTGCCTCTCCAGCGGTGGGGTGGGGAGGGTGAGCTGCCAGTGGGCAGAGTGGTCTCTGGACTGCTGGGGGGCGTCTGGTGCTTCCTGCAGCAGCAGGCCACCCATCAGGCAGCACCCGCCCGCAGGCACCCGGCTTGGGTGGTCCCAGGGGGCACCAGGTCCCCATGCAGCTCATGTAGACAGGCAGGCTCCGATGGGGGTGAGGGGGAAGGAGGAAGATCAGGCTCACCGCTTTTGTTCTCTTTTGGGCAGAGCCTTTCGTCCCAGGCTGCTGCCAGGCTGCCTGCTCCACAGCTGGTAGGGCAGCAAATTAAAACTCCTCGGAGGAGTTTTAGTTTGCTGTGCCCCAAGTCATTTAAGGCACATTACCCCACCAAATTTGTTACAGCAGCTGTAATTAATGCACAGTATGCCACAAAGGCATGAAAACACCAACACCATTAAAGTGGTGCAAAAGCATTTAGCCCACTTTAAAGTGTCATGCACACATGCCCCTCATTTCATCTACACACGGCCTGGGTCTTTAGTGTGTATGTAGATCTGAAATAAGGTGACTCGATTCTAGGACCCCATCTCTCAGGGCATTAGAGGTCCCTATCTCTTAGCACCCCTTAAGAGATGTGCTCTACAACTTCTAAAATCAGGACCAGAGAATGCACCCAGCACCAGGACAGAGTGAGGTGGAAATAATAAAACTTCTTCTCTGGCTAGGCATCAAATCTCACTAGGTACCGGGCTTTAGAATGGTAGTTTCCTTATACTCTCCCTGGCCATTAGACCAGATGGTTCTTCTTCCTTCTGAAGACCAAAGGTCCCTCTGAGGTGGGAGCAAGAGAGATGGATGGTGAAAGTGATCCTGAAGGGAAACTCAGGAAAGCAACATGTTGCATGTGGGAATGGAGCAAGGAGCTAAGTAAAGACTCTGCCTAGATCAGTGATCCTCAACCAGGGATACCTGGAGATCCTTCTAGGGTATCCCAGGGTGCCATACCATGTTAGCGTGGTTAGGCATGCCAGTATGATTCACAAGACAAACCCAGAGATTTCAAATAGGAAGGCAGAGTGTTTTAAAAGCATCCTGCCCTATTGTGAGCTTTCTGAGTTTTTTGCAACAGAAGAATTGTTCTTTTTTTGCTTAGTCAAAAAGGGAGCAAAAATTTAAGAGCTGGCATTTTCCAAGCAGGATCTGGAATCTAACAATGACAGAGTCTAGGGCCTAATGAAAGGGCCTTGGGTCTAGCAAGATTGAGAACCACCAGCCTAGAACCACCATCTCTGTTCTTTCTTCAGGTCCGAGTAGAATTGATACACAACCCAGCTTTCTGCAGTGCATCAACTTCCAAGCAGAGGTACCGCCAGATATATGATCTCCCGCGCTTGTCCTCCCTGGCAGTGCCATTAATCATTGTCCCCTTGGAGCTGGGGCTCCATGATGTCGAGGTCAAAGCTGCCGTATGGGGCCAATTCGTGGCCGATGGTGTAAAGAAGAAGCTGAAAGTCGTGGTAGGTATCAGGGGATATCTGCTGTTGGGGCAGATTGGCTGGTATTGGGAATCTGTGCTTTGTCCACTCACTTGTAAATGGACAAAGGTGAACACCTGCATCTCTGTCCTCATAGAATCATATGGTGACTGTACATGAACATGGAGGCTGCTGTAATTACAGCATGTTGGAACAGACTCAGTTAATCAAGTCCTGTGGAAATGTGGCAATTACTGTGCTCTATCAGCCTCCCATGTCTTGTGTATCAGTGTCCCTGCACTTCAAAAGGGCAGCAGGGGCACTTGAACTAAAATGTCATCCCCGCCCCCCCCAAGAGCATGTGTAAATGTGCTAATAGAGAAGTGGGGCTGAAGGGACCTCCCAAGGTCACATCTAGTCCCCCTGCCTGAGGCAGGATCAGCCCTGTCCAAACCATCCTAGACAAATCCACTGTCCAACCTTTTAGCAAAACTATACAGTCAACCCTGACATATCACAAGGAATCGCACCCAAACCTGCCACAGGTAAAGGAGGGGACCCACCACAGCCAAAGTCTTGCTTCTGTAAAAGCTTGTTTGTATACACTCAAGAAATCCCAAGTAGAGGCCATGCCCCCTGCTACAGAGAAAGGCAAACTCCCCCCACAAGTCCATACTAATCTAGCCATGGGGTAGAACTCCTTCCTGACCCCACATCTGACATTGGTCTGACCCTGAGCAGAGGAGTGAGACCCTCAAGCCAGGAACCTCCAGATTTGTGTCCCAGCAGAAGCATTAGCACAGCCCAGTAGCCATCCCCAGCCTGGGCTGCAGTCAACACCCAATGCCCTGATACATGAAGCAGAAAGTGGGGAGGGCTTCCTACTTCCCTTCTACTGCTGTGGCAATGATGGCCAAGCTGGGACTCTCCTTTATACTCTCAACTTTTGGCTGTTACTGGAGGGACCCTGAGCTCAGAATCTGGCCTTAACCAGCCTCTGGTGGAATCCATGGAGACTCGGGGTACCTGGGAGTTACTGCTGACCAGTCTGCAGTGTCCCTTGGGAGCCAACCAATGCAGCATCCCTGGTGGGATTCTAACAGGTGCTCCATCCCCCACACTCCAGAGGATCACCACAACACTAGATGAGAGGAAGGTTCTCCACTGAAGGTCAAAAGGAAGAGAAAAGTCCCTCAAGGAGATCCTAGAGCAATGGCCATTTTGGATTCTTTGCTCTCATGCCCTGTTCAATTCTTTGGGTTCGTTTCCCCAGGAATCCAAGTGTTTATATCTGGGATACCATCTTTGCCCACATTACTACATGTACCTTTCCCCCAAAAATGAGGCCTCTGAAATTAGGAGGGCACATCTCAAGTGAGAACGCCAACTTTTTTTTTTCTTCCCTGCAATAGAAGCATGGAGGAACAGAAGCACAGAGATGTTGTGTTGTAATAGCTATCAAAATGGCTGCTGCTTCTCATGCGGGGGAGGAAATCTCATGTTAACCCTTTCATTGCTGCCACTGAACTACCAGTAGCTTCTGGCTGAGCAGCCTTCCAAAACAAAGTTGCATGTCTTATTTGGAGGCATGTGGTACACTAGAAAATATATAGTAAATGTGGACTACAGACCCTCCTAAGCAGGGTCAAAAAGGAAAGGAGAAGCTGCTTGATGCTGGGGGGTTAGACCTGAGACTTGGTCAGACTTATCCTGATGTCAGTTATAGCAGTGTCATGTGCCCAGTGACTAGCACAGCAATTGGTCCTGACTTAGGCTGAGATCATTAGCATCATGATTGGGCCTTAATAAAGTATGTCTTTTGCCTTTCCTATTGGCTCTTCACTGTCTCCAAATGCCCCTGGTTGTTATGATGTAATGATTTGTGTCCTTGTGATTCCTTTCCAGCCTGAAGGGGTGAGGATGACCAAAACAATCAAATCCGTCACCCTGGAGCCCTCTGTGAAGGGGGTGGGTAAGTTACTGGCATGCTTTACTTTCAGACCACGTCTTTCTTCCTATAAGGTCACCCACAGTTGTTGGGGTCAAACTCACTTTGTGCCCCAGGCTGGAGCCAGACTCTGAAGATTCTTGGAGGACTGGATCCTGCCTAGGGCATACAGCAGCAGTGGCTGGAGGACAACTGGGGCTCTATCAACCCTTGCCCTCCTTGTCACCAATCACTATGTCTACAGGGGCCAAAGGGTCCCAGATTCTGCCCTATATCCTCCAATGTCCAGTGGCCTGTTGGTATCCCAGCAGTCTGGATAGAGCAACTCCCTGAACTAGATCTAGCACACATGGATCTAGTCCAGTACGCAATGGTTTCAGGAGATGCTGCAGGGAACATGTGATGGGATGCCTATACACAAGCCGGGAGGCTGCTCCAGCATTCTGTAATTACAGTGCTCCTACCAGCCTTCACGTCTCATGTATCAGTGTCCCCATGCTTCAAAATGGTGGTAGGGGCAATTTAGCTAAAGCTTGTTCAAGGTTTAGATAAAGCACCCCCACTGCCATTTTGAAGCGTAGGGATGCTGATACACAAGACACTCCAGGAGCTTTAATTAGAGCATTTCTTGAAGACACTAATTAAAGAACCCTCCTCCCTGGCTCCCCACCCCCTTCTCTTCAGAGCATGTGTAAAAATGCCCACGCAGTTGCACAGGTTTTGGGCTGCATCAATAGAAGCATTAGGTGCAAGACATGGGAGGTGACGGTGCCTCTACTCAGTACTGGTTTGTTTGACACCCCTGATCTAAAGCAATGGTCCTTCTGGGTTTTAAGCCTTTGTAGCTATTCCAACCCCTTTGTTGATTCTCATAGAATCCTAGAAAATTAGGATTGAAAGGGACCCCAGATGGTCACCTAGTCCAACCCCCTGCTCAAAGCAGGACTATACCCAACTGTATCATCCCAGCCAAGGCTTTGTCTAGCCATATCTTAAAAACCTTCAAGGATGCAGATTGCACCTTACTAATGGAATCAGGTGTTCTCCACCAAACATTCCTTAATATGTCCCAGCCTGTTATCCAATTGTGCCTTGTTTACTTTTGGCCAAGTTGAAAGCCAATATGAAGCTGTTCATCTCTGCACCTAATGACTAGCTTGCTAATTCCCAGCTCAGCAGCCCCCCCATCTCTTTTTTTCTCCTAGCAGCTGGGTTGATTGTGCAAGGTTCTCTGTCAATGTTGCAAGAGTCCTAGTCAAAGCTCAAGGGGGTGTTGCAGACATTTGTACTGATAACATGTTGTTGCTTCCTTCCATATCTTCCTTCTTAGATGGAGTCCAACTTGAGCAAGTGACAGCTGCAAATATAGAGGACATTGTTCCTAACACAGAGTCGGAGACCAGAGTCAGCGTTCAAGGTGAGAGCTAGGGACTTTCAAGGGCTTTGGAGGCCACCATTGAGGGAAAAAGGACTCCTTTTCTTGTCACTCACACCTACAGCTGACTGATTTACTGTATGACACTGTTGACATCTCCTTGTTATCCAGAGGTGCTATAGAGCATTCCTGCCTGAGGTACAGGAAGCTTATGGTAGGTTTATGATTAAAGGTGTTCAGAGGAGAAGGTGTGGCGGACCAGTAGGGGGTGCTCCTGCATTGAGCCACCCACCTCCCTGCACCTGACCACCTTCCAGGCTCCGAGTGCCTCCCTAGGGTGCCTCACATCTGGCTCTCCCCCTTCCTGGAGCACACTCACTAGCCTGGGGATAACGTAAGCTGCCACCACCCTGAGAAGGGACTGTCTTGGCCCTGTGTCCTCAGGGAAACACAGGCCTAATAGTCCTACGGGTACTCGATCCAGTACAGGCACTTGGGACACTTCCCCAAGTCGGGGGCCAAAAAGGCAAGTCTCCCTTAGTCCACAGACCTAAGGTGCCTCTTAGGCATAATTTAGACCCACCCCTCAATAAGTCTCCTACAGGTGAAGGAGAACTTTATTGATTACAGGGCTAGGGTGAAAATAGGGTACAAGATAGAGCAATATCATAGGAATCCCATAGAGCAAAACAGTCTGGCTGAGGTAGCCTTTTGATCACGCATCTGAGTTACTGCCAGCTAGATATCTAACCAGATCTCAAGTAGCTTACTCACAAGCATCATCCAGAGGCTGTTGGAGATTCCCTCTGGAGGCAGGCCGTTCCTAGCTCATGAGCTATGGGGGAGAAAGCCAGTTTCAGATAGTAAAGCTCCTCTCTAAATCTGAGTCCCCGGCATGGCTGCTCCCCCTCTTCCTGGACAGTCTTAACTTATATAGCCCCTGTGACCTCCTTCACCTGGTCCAATTGAGGCCAGCACCTGTTGGCTGTCAGCCAACCAATTTGAAATACATCACTAGTTGCTGGGCAGACTCTAGCCCACCAGGCAGAAGCCCCTCACCCAGGTAGCTGATACCAGTCACGTAGGCAGAGGGAGCAGGTTTCCCCCCTCCCTCAGGAATGCAGCCAGCTCAGATTACCTAAAGAGATAAGGTAAAGGTGTGTCTCCTCTGCTGGGCCCTTCCTAATCACATTGTCACAGAGCAGAGATTTTGGGGAGAAACAAAGGTGGCTTCCTGCCACACAAGGAGGGGTTTCTTCAGGTATAGATGAGATCATAGCAGAATGGGGTTGGAAAAGACCACAGCAGGTCATCTAGTCCAGCCGCCTGCTCAAGGCAGGAACAGCCCTAATTAAATCATCCCAGTCACATGTCTGTCCAAACTGCTCTTGAACATTGCCAGGGAGGGAGATTTCAACAATTCTCTGGGCATCCTGTTCCAATATTACAAGCTGGACCACCCTCTGAAGCAGGAAGCTTCTCCTCATCTTCACCCTCAGCTTACCCTCTTGCAGCTTGAAGTGGTTGCTTTTAGTCCTTTCTCCTATAGTCACAGAAAAAAGCTCATCTCCATCCTATCTGATAAAATCCACCCTCAGTTTCTCATCTCCAGACTCAGTCACCCTGGTTCTTTCGGCCTTTTCTCATCAATCCTGCTTCCCAGGCCTCTAGCCATTTTTTGTCATTCTTTGCTGGACTTCTTCCAACCTGATATATCTGAGCTTAGGTCCCTGTGCAGAGAGATGTAATTATCCATGTTAGTCTGAAGTCAGGTAGAAGGCAGGATAATGTTGCATCTTAAAACTAAAAGCAGCATGTGTCTATATCCTTTCTTTTTCATGCCCTTGTGACAAAGTATTTAGAAGAATTCACAGATTTGTTGCAATCTAACTGGCCACATGGCAGGCAGTTCTAATATGGCCTCAAACTTGTGACCTCTGCCCGTCAACCGTGCACTTTAGCCAGCCCAACCCCCTGCCTTCTCCTTAGGTCCCTATATCAATTTCTTGCTTCTTTAGCTCAGCTGGCAATGGGGGGGAGGGGAGAAGGAGAATTATGGCTTTCCCAAAATCCATCCTGAGCATCATACTAGAGACTCTCAAACCCTTTGCATCTCCATGAGACTATCAGCATGTTTCTATGACCATGCAACCATTTTAAGAAACCGGCAGAGGTAAGGGGGTGAAGTGAAAGACATGTTAAGTTGGTTACATGGCCCACAGCAATAAACTGTTTCTATTGCAAGGGACATTTCTAATGGATTAGAAAAGTCTTAGGGCGTGTCCAGACAAGCATGCATGTGCATTTTGCGGCACCTCAAAGGAGTTTGAGATGCCGTAGGACGCATGCCGGGAACAAAAAAAACCTTCCCTGCACTGCATATTTTCAGCACGGGCTCAAAATTTGGTACCTGGAAATCCAGGTACCAAAATAAAACTTGAGTGAAAAAAGCAGGGCAGGGATTTTGGAGTATTTTCAAAAGTGGATTTGGGATGCTGCTTCAGCAGTCCAGCTGACACAAGGGGCTAGATACCAACTGGCCTGGCCCCAGAAGCTCCTGAGAGCAAGTAACCCTGAGCTGCTTGCCAGCCAGGTTTTTAGACTGCTAGGGACAGCACAGGTGCTGGCCCTAGGCTCTAGCTCCCCCTGGCTGCAAATCTGGGAGGCGATGGGCATGGTTATTTTTGCCCCAAGTGGCACAACTAGCCCCACACCAAAGTGCTTGTCTGGGCACATGTGCTGAGGCAAACATCCCCAGCTCAAATTTGTGCCACTCCTATTTGAGCTGCTGCAAGCGCACGTGCCTGCATGTGTGGATGCGCCCTGCATGGAGTTAAGGTTGGGTCTTCACTCACTAGCTTGCAGGATTTGACTCTAAATCTGCCCATGGATTGTCTCTCCCTCTTCCCTGACAGCTGCTGCCTCCCCTGACTGAATTGGCTTTGTGTTCTTCTCTTGACCAGGAAATCCAGTGACCACAATTATAGAAAAATCCATCGATGGAGCCAACATTAAACATCTCATAGTGACACCTTCAGGCTGTGGGGAGCAGAACATGATTGGCATGACACCGACAGTCATTGCCACCCACTACCTGGACAGCACCAGTCAGTGGGAGAAGGTTGGGGTTGACCGCAGGAATGAAGCCATCAAGCTGATTACCCAAGGTAAGGATCTCTTATGTGACATAACTGGCCCCTCTCTGGTGCTGGGAGGTGCCAGAGTGGACCGAGCTGGCGGTCCATATAGTCCAGTAGGCAGTGATTTTAGGAGATGCCGCAGGGAACATGTGATGGGGCGCCTATACACGAGCCAGGAAGCTGCTCCAACACTGTAATTACAGTGCTTCTACCAGCCTCCACACCTCATGTGTCAGTGTCCCCACGCTTCAAAATGTTGGTAGGGGTACTTTAACTAAAGCCTGTTCGAGCTTTAGATAAAGCACCCCTACTGCCATTTTGAAGCACAGAGATGCTGATATACGAGACACTCCAGGAGCTTTAATTAGACCATCTCTTGGAGCCACTCTAATTAAAGCACTTTCCACCCCTTCTCCACCTCCCACTTCTCCCCAAAGCATGTGTGAGTGTATGTAAAAACACCCATGCAGTTGCACAGGTTTTGGGTTGCATCAATAGAAGCATTAGGTGCAAGACATGGGAGGTGACAGTGCCTCTCTACTCTGTGCTGGTTAGGCTTCATCTAGAGCAGTGTGTGGAGTTTGAGGCTCCATATTTTAAAAAGGACATGGAGAAGTCAGAGAGGGTCCAGAGGCAGGCAACAAAGATGACTGAGGGCTTGGAAAGCAAGTGATACAAAGAGAGGCTGAAGGAACTGGGCATGTTTATTTGCAGAAAAGGCACTTAAGAGCAGACATGATAGCAGTCCTCAAATACTTGAAGGGCTGCTATAAAGACAAGGGGGAACATCTTTTCTCTTTTGCTGCAAAGAGTAGGATGCAGATCCATGGCTTGAAGTTGCAGCCTAGTAAGTTTACATTGGCTATCAAGAAACACTTCTTCACTGTTAGAGCAACGAAGCAGGGGGAAGGTGTGGACTCGCCATTACTGGAGGGTTCAGGAAGAGATTGGAAAGACACTGGCCAGGGATGAAACAAGCATAGCTATGCCTATCGTCTACTATAGGGATTTCCCAGGCTTCTGGGCTTTGCTGGTTGGTGCCTTGCAGTGGGAGGAAATTCTCCCCACCACCTTCTTTCTGCTGCACATGTCAGGATGTTTTTAAGCCTCCCTCAGAGATGATTGGTGTTGGCTGTAGCCAATGTTGAACACAGTGCCTGAACTCTGCCACTGCTCCTGTTGAGACATAAAGCCAGTGGTTCCTTTCTAGAGGATATTGTTCCTCCACTCATAGTCCAATTGACACCACATTTGGGGTCAGGAAGTAATTTTATTCCATGGTCAGATTTGGATGGATGGGGTGAGGGTTTTGCCTTCCTCTGTAGGGGGGACATGGCCTCTGACTGGGATCTCTTAACCATATATTATTATAGAAGCAGGATGTTGGCTGCCATGGTTCCCCTGCTTTACCTGTGGTGGAGTTGGTTGTTATGCCGTGCCCTTTGTTGTCAGGGTTGATGGTAATTTTGCAAAGAGGTTAGAAGATGGGTTTGTCTGAGATAAATGGACGGGGTTGATCCTACCTCAGGCAAGGGGTTGAATTAGATATGACCTCTGAAAGTGCCTTCGAGCCCCACTTTTTTGGGAACCTGACACATCATGTTGGGCAGATGTGGAAAGTGGCTGGAAGGGAAGCAGGTCCCAGAGACTAGGTTAAAGAAACACAGGATCATTTCCCAGCCCTGCTACAGACTTGATCGATCTCTCTTTCTGCCTCCGTTCCCCATCTGCTCAGGGGATAATATCACTTCCCTATCCCACAGATGGGTGGGGAGGAGGCACTTGGGTATGATGGTTATAGGGTAATAGACATACCGTATTTTCCTGCATATAACTAGGGCCTGGTTTAAATCATGGGTCCAGCTTGCCAATATTGTGACCTGATCGTGGTGGGGGCCATTATTTTCATGTCCAGATCATGGCACCACCACTACACTGCCTGATTGACTGAGGGGGCAGGTTTAGGGCCAGGTTTAATTGCAGCCACAGAGGCCTTGCTCCCAAAGCCTCTGATGGCTGCTGAAAAGCCCATGCCCCCACCCTCGCTGAAGGGGTCCCAAAAGGGGCAGGGAGAGGAGAGAGCTTGGGGATGGGAGGGACTGTTTGTTCCTCCTGGTGGGAAAACTGGAGCACAGGCATTGGGGCTGTCTGGGGGCTGCCTTGGCAGATGGCCCTAGCACCAGGGGGTAGGGAGGGGCTGTTTGTTTCCGCCTCTGCACATGTATTCTCTCCTCTTGCCCTCAAGCCCAGGCACCTCAGAAAACAGTGCGAGTTTTCCCACCTGGAGAAGCAAACATCCTCTCCCCTACCCAGTGCCAGGGCAGCCCCCAGGGGTCCCCAATCCCCCTGTGCCCCAGTTTTCCTGCCCAAAGGAGCAAACAGTACTTCCCTTACCCGTCCCTATGCTCTCTCCTCCCCCTGTCCCTTTCACGACCCCTCTCCCCTGGGCTACTAGGTTTTTGCCCTAGCTGAGGAATGCTTTCTTCAGCTTGCCGCAGCCATCTTGTTGCAATGAAATGAGATGATACAGCTGCTTGCAGCCATATTGTGGCATTTCATGGCAAATCACATTTTTTAATGAAAATCGCTTAATTTTGTAACTTTCACAAAAATGCAAAATCATGATTTAAACTAGGCCCTACATATAATGCACCCCTGAATAAAATAAGCACTTTTGTTTTTCATAGATTTCATAGACATTAGGGCTGGAAGGGACCTCGGGAGATCATCGAGTCCAGCCCCCTGCCCAAAGGGCAGGAAGTCAGCTGGGGTCATAGGATCCCAGCAAGATAAGCATCCAATTTGCTCTTGAAGGTGTTCAATGTAGGTGCTTGAACCACCTCTGCTGGCAGACTGTTCCAGACCTTGGGGGCTCGGAGAGTAAAGAAATTCTTCCTTATGTCCAGCCTGAAACGGTCTTGCAGGAGTTTGTGACCGTTTGACCTCGTCATCCCTTGGGGCGCTCTGGTGAACAGACGTTCCCCCAGATCCTGGTGGTCACCCCTGAAAGGCAGAAGAAAGAATTTAAGATCTTTCCTTGAAAATAATGGCAAAAAGCAAGTGAATAACTGAATAGCAGCTGAGTAGGAACCTCTGCCAGAGGGAGCAGGAAATGTCCAGAACCAGCAGCTAGGAAGCATCCCATGTAGCACTGAAGCATTACTTTTGTTTCCCCTCTCCACCCAGAGAGGCAGGAACTGATATCACCATATTTCCTCACCATGTGCAACTCAATTCCTAGTCGCTGAACTGGGGTAGGAGGTGTGTGTTGCATGTGAGAAAGTATGGTATTAAGGGAACTGGAAAAGCAGGAGTTAAAAGGGAACACAGATTTGGGGTGCAGTCAAAGGAAAAAAGATCAGACACATGCTAGGTTTTTGCCCCTGATTTTGCTTGCTTTGTATCCATAAGATCCTAATGAGAAGCTAAATAAAAGACACCTCCCTCTTCCCATCTCTTCCCTTTGTAGGTTACACACAACAGCTGGTTTACAAAAAAGGTGACTTCTCCTATGCTGCTTTCCAGAACAGGGCATCAAGCACATGGTAAGTACAGTGTCTGTCTAATATATTAGATTGGTAAGAGTCCAGAGGAGAGTGACAAAAATGATTAGAGGCCTGGGAAACTGAGGAAAGGCTGAAAGAACTAAGGTGACTGAGCCTGGTGAAGAAAAGCCAGAGGGGAAATTTGATCACAGCTTTCAAATCCCTGGAGGGTGATGACAGAGAGGACAGAGATGGGCTTTTCTCTGGGGCCACAGGGGACAGGACTAGAAGCAATGGCCTCAAGTTGCAGCAGAGGAAATTGAAGTTGGAGATGAGAAGGAACACTGCACTGGAGCAGCTGCTCAGAGATGTGGTGGAGCCTCTATCTCTGGAAATGTTCAAGACTAGCAGGTTAGACAGATACTTGGCTGGGATGGTTTAGTCAGAACTGAATCTGCCTTGAGCAGAGGGCTGGACTAGATGTGACCTCAGGAAATCACTTCCAAACTGATTTTTCTGATGACCCTACTGATTATTGCCTGTGCCTGTGTGTTGTTGTGAATTGTGAATCAGGGCAAATTAGTCCCTCACCCAAAGCCAAGTAGGGAAAAAGGGCACCTGGGACAAAGTATCAGGTACTTGGGACACTTTCATTTAAGGTACCAACTGCCACACGAGTCAGAAGGCCTGAGTTTGGGAGCGGGGATCAGATCCTAATCTACTTGCCATGGGATCATGATCATGGGCTCTCACTACATTAGCAAGTTGAAAGCCAGGTGCCCACAAGCTGGTATGACTTGGTGAGGTCCCAGAACTGGGCCAAGCAATCAATTGATTGTCCTTACCAGCCTTAGAATAGTTCTGGGCATATCACAGTTTAAGAAACCACACAAACCAGCCCCCAAAATGTTCTACATTATATGTGGAACACTTTTTTGCCTGGTTTGCATTTTATGAGAGTTGGACTGAGCTTTCATTAATCTTAGTAGGTGCTTAAATAACTTTGCAGTTCAGAGCAACTCTGTGAGAGGTGGATGTGAGCCAGAATGAAGGCAACTGGATTTTTGTTCGTTGGCTTACATGAAACAAGCCTGATGCTTCTGCTGTCCAGTTCCCTGTGGTTAGAAGTGGGCTATAGGTCACAGTAGGCTGTGAGAGCTTGTGACATCTCCAGCTAATAGTGTCAGTACTGCTAACTGATGTAATCGGTTACCATCACTGACCCATGTCAACCTCACCCATTACCAGATGGTCCAGCTTTCTCATTCACAAGCATTTCAGGACTGATTCAGATGTGGCTGATTTTCCCCCCTCAGGCTGACAGCATACGTAGCCAAGGTCTTTGCCATGGCTACCTCATTGGTGGGCATTGAGCATCAAGTTCTCTGTGGAGCTGTGAAATGGCTGATCCTGGAGAAACAGAAACCAGATGGGGTTTTCCAAGAAGATGCCGCTGTGATCCATGGAGAGATGGTGGTACGTTTCCTTTATCCTTGAAACGCCAGACACAACTTACTTACATCACCATGATAACTTGTCAATTCTTAGTTCAAAGAAATGTCTCAATGGTCCATATCCCTGAGACCTCATTCAACCTGATTCTTCTGTGTCCTACACTAGTGGCCATAAAGAACATCCCAGTGGAATCATAATAGTAGAAACTACCATATTTTCTGGCATTAACACATGTTTTCTCCCCCAAAAAAGCTGCTGGAAATTGCAGGGCATGTTATATGTGAGCAACATGGTAAGAACACTCTCTGCCTTACGGGCAAAAATAAAAGTAAAGTCTGCATGAAACTTGTAGGTAGTAGAATAATGAGCAGGCTCATTGCTGTTACAAAGGTACTTGCTACAAGGAAAGATCTTATTTTAGAAAAGCAAAATGAAGGAAAAAAGGCATGTATTATATTCCAGAGCAAGTTATATATGAAAAATTATGGTAATGGACGTTTAGGCCCAGTAGGTCAGGTTTCTTCTGTCCATCTATTTTCATATGCCCTGTTCATCTCTATCCATTTTAGTCCTCAGTAGACTTCATGGAGTGTCTGGAACATCTTCCTTTTGGTGGTAAAATTTCTGCAGACATTGTCCATTACTATATTACATGGGCTGTCTGGGATTCCTCGTCTCTTGTTGCTGTGATCAGGTGAATTTCTGATCTCAAAGCCTCTCCTTTTTTTTCCCTTCAGGGAGGATACAAAGGTGCTGAACCAGAAGTGTCCTTAACGGCTTTCGTCCTTATTGCTTTGCATGAATCCAAGGACATTTGCAAGGATCATATCAATGTGAGTGTCTCTTGTGGGGTCTATATATTCACATCCAGGCTTTTCCATCTTCCTGGAGCTCTTATATTTTAATCCATAAATTCCATGAACATGGCAGGTAGGGCTGTAGTACCCAGAATAACGTCTTAAGGATGCCACCAAACTCAGCCAGATCCTAGGGTTTGACTTCTTGGCTTTTGTGTATGTGTCTTGTTTCCTCTTCATCTTCTAGAGTTTGGAAGGAAGCATCAACAAAGCTGCTGAATTTTTATCTAAAAAATACATGTTTCTGAAGAGGCCTTACACTATCGCTCTCACAAGCTATGCCTTGGCTCTGGTGGAGAAGTTGAACAGTGAAAAAGTGCTCATGAAAGTTGCAAAAGGTAAATCAGAACATCATATATGGTACCAGAAACAGGGGCCAATTAAGGCTGGTTAGTAGAGAAGGCAAGCAGGGATGGCTGGAGGTGAATCTATGATGAACAGGCATAGCTAGACACTGGTCTCAATAACATGTGGTACAAATCCAGAGGACCTCAGCTTAGTTGAATGGCATTACTCCAGATTTGAATGTAGGATGTGACATTGACTTGACCTCAGTTTGTCCAACAGGAAGCTTGCAGGATCTTGTATATACTATATTTTTTTCATATACAACATACCCAGGAATAAGACACATGCCTTGTTTTCAAAGAAATAAAAGATCTTCTGGCAGTGTTGCTGTCTGCTAGCTGCTTCTGGTCTCTCTACTGCTATTTCATAGCTTTGCAGACTTTTTTAGCTGTCCCTGCTCTATGCAGCCATAACTAGAAAAAATCTTCTTCACTTCATTTTGCCTTTCCCAAACACGGTGTATATTTTATTCTGAGGGGTACTGTATATGAGAAAATATGGTATTTTGGCAACTTGTATTATCAGTTTCTCCTTGGCACGGACACAGCCTTGCAATGCCTGAAACACTGATTAGGTGCTTGACCCAAGGGGGCAATAATATGACATTTGGGGGCAGATATTATGCAAATTATAACATACGGGAATTTGGGAAGAGGCAGCACTTTCTAATCACATGAGCTCAGGACAAGGAAATTCAATGTCCTGGGAGTGCCATTAGCAATTTTTTTGTTGGTTTCTAGGGGCAAATCGCTGGGAAGAGAGAGGTGCTCACACCTTCAACGTTGAGGGCACCTCCTATGCTTTGATGGCCTTGTTGAAAATGAAGAAGTTTGAGCTGACGGGTCCCATCGTCAGGTGGCTGACAGAGCAGAAGTACTACGGAGGTGGATATGGGTCTACCCAAGTGAGTATAAACCTCCCAGAATCTTGCAAAGAGTCCTCAGTCCATTTCCTGTAACTGAGCCTTGTCTCCTCTCTACGTAAGTGGATCGTAAAAGCTCAGGTGGCAATTACGAGAAATTTGAATGTGCTGATGAGAATCTAAGGTTCAGTTTTCTGCTGTCAGATCTGCTGTTGGCAATGGATGCCTACTTTTACTTGATGATCATGATGTATTCTGTGCTAACCAGCCTGGTGGCACTCTTGTGCCTGTCAGTGCCTTAAGTCATCCTGTTCCTTGCCATACTTGGGGCTAATACAACAACAGGGATCTAGCATTTTGGGGTCAAGAACTATGTCTTTCATCCCCCTGCTGGTTAGTGTGTAGCATAGCTGTCTATATCATATGAGAATAGCCAAAAATGTATTACCCTCCATCCTAAAAAAATCATCTGGAATCAACCAGAAGAAAATTAGGACAAGAGCAAAGACTTAATCATTGCATGTACAAATACAGACTGGAGAATGATTGGATGGGATGAAGCACTGCAGAAAAGGACCTGGGGGTTATGGTAGACCATAAGCTGAATAGGAGGCAACAGGGTGCTCTTGCTGCAAAAAAATCCAACAGCCTCCTGAGTTGTATTAACAGGAGTGTCACTTGTAAATCAATAGAAATGATTCTTCTGCTCTATTCAGCACTGGTGAGGCCTCCCCTGAAGTCTTCTGCCCAGTTTTGGGCCCCACACTTAAAGAAGGATGTGGGCAGATTGGAAAGAGTCTAATGGAGAGAGACAAAAATGATTAGGTGCCCAGGAAGCACTGGAAGGACTGATAAGGGTAGGCTGAAAGACATAGGATTGTTTAGTCTGGAGAAGAAGTCTGAGGGGATTTGATAACAGTCTTCAAATATTCAAAGGGAAATTAGAGCAAAGATGGAGATGGGCTTTCCTCTGTGGCCATAGAGGACAAGGCTAGATGCAATGACCTCAAGTTGCAGCAGGGGAAATTGAGGCTGGAGATGAGGAGGAACTTCCTGACTATCAGTGGTCAAGCATTGGAACAGACTGCCCAGAGACTTGATGGAGTTTCCATCTTTGGAAATGTCTAAGAGCAGGTTGGATAGACATTTGGCTGGGATGGTTTAGTCAGGATTGAATCTGTCTTGAGTAGGGAGCTGGACTAGATCTGACCTCCTGAGATCCCTTCCAGCCCTACTTCCCCATGATCCTGTGATCCAGTTGACACTTGGCTCATACTAATGTTAATGGGACAAGCTCAGCTAATTAACCATGCTTTGTCTGACCAGTGCCTGTTTGATCTTGCCTGACACCAGTTAGATCCATACACCCTGGGGAAAACACCCATTTTTGTCACTGTATTGGTGGATCCTATTCATTAGACAGGTCATTTAAGAGTCTTTAGGTCATCGAGGAATAAAACCATGGAGTATAATGTTCTCTTTCTTTCTGTGTCCTAGGCCACTATTCTGGTGTTCCAGGCTCTAGCCCAATACCAAATGGACATCCCGCAACAAAGTGAACTGCAACTGGATGTGTCTGTACTCCTGCCACGGCGTGCTGCCCCAGTAAAAATCCGAATTGAGAATAGTAATGCTTTCCTGTCCAGATCGGCAGAGGTAGGCTACTTTTCTTTGCCATCTGTAGTGACTGGTGCTACAACTTGGGCTTTGTCTACCATAGGGAGAAGGGATTCTACCAGGACCTCATCTCCCAGCCTCTTCGAACAGGGCTGGGTGGCATTTTTTCTGGACACCAGATGGTCTTGATTCATAGTCTGACATATTTAAGGCTATTGAGGGCCATTGTCATCATCTAGTCCAGTGGTTCTCAACTGTTTTAAACTTAAGTACCCCCTCAAGTTAGGTTCAGGCTTCCCCTTTTTAGACTCAAGGTGCTGCTTCAATAATGCCAGCTCCTGGTTTTCACTTGGTTTTTCACTCCAGAAAAATACTACAGAAATTCTTCTGTTGCAAAGATCTCAGGAAGACCCCAACAGAACAGAATGGTTTTGATGCTATGGATTCCTGTTGGAAATCCCTCAGTTTATTTTGGGAATCATGGTTACATGCCTAACAGTGCTAATATTGTGTTCTACCCCATGGGACCCTTGAAAGGATCTCCATGCACCTCCAGCGTGCTCTGTCACCCTGGTTGAGAATCACTGATCTAGTCTGACCTTCTGCATGAGACAGGTCAAAGAATGTCATTCCGAATTTGGCATCCAATTTTTGCTTGTAATTTCTGGTTGAGCTCTTTCAAAAAGCCTTCCTGTCTTCTCCCAGTGATGGAGAATCCACCATATCTCTAAGTGACTTGCTTTAGTAGCTAATCATGTCCACTGTTTAGCTTAAACCATAGAAAAGTAGGGACCTCAGAAGGTCATCTAGTCCAACCCCCTGCCTGAGGTTGGATCATCCCTATCCAAACCATACTGAGCAAATCCTAGTCTAACCCAGTGTTTCCCAACCTTTTTTACCCCACGGCACACTTTTTTTTTTTTTTAGGTAAAAGCACCATGACACACCGGATGCCAAGGGGAGGAGGGGTGGCACACGGCCGGCCGGATGCTGATGGGGAGGGTGGTGCATAGCGGATGGCATTTTGGGCAGGAGCCACACTCCCTGCCTGTCTGTCTGTGTCTACAGCAACAGCAGGTGGGGGGCATGGCTGCAACCAGGCAGGGGGCGTGGCCCCAGCTCAAAACTTGGACATGCCTGACAGCACACTAGTGTGCCATGGCACGCTGGTTGGGAAACACTGGTCTAACCTGTTGTTATAACTGTACAGTCAACCTTACCATCCAAGACATCACACCTGAACCTGCTATAAGTAAAGGAGGGGGACCATGGCAGCCAATGTCCTGCTGCTACAGAGGTTATTAAGATACCCTTGAGAGAACCCAGGTAGAGGTCATGCCCCTGCTCCAGAGGAAAGCAAACCCCCACAGTCCATCCCAATTTGACCATGGGGTAAAATTCCTTCCTGACCCCACATCTGGTGACCAGTCTGATCCTGAGTATAGGAGCCAGACCCTCTAGTCATGAATTTCTGGGTTTTAGTCCCAGCAGGAGCATTGGCACAGCCTAGTCATCATCCCCAAAGTGGGTTGCAGCCATCTAAGGGATATCTCTAAGGGAGACTAAAAAACCCTGGCACATTTAGCAGAAAGGCTGGGGATGCAGGTGATTCCCTCCCAGCACCTGACAGAAACCAGCAAAACCCAGAAGCCTGGGAAATCCCCACAGTAGAATAGAGGCATTAGGGCTGTGAGAAACAGCACCATTCCATTTTGACTTGCGTTTTGTCAAAGCTGTTTCACCCATAGGCTATAATGGGGAAGCTTGAAACAACCTATAACTTTGTCATTTCTGGCATGATTTGAATTAAACTTGCCTAAATGGTAGCCCCTTCTGAGGACATGAAACCTGCCAAGTTTCAGGGAGATGGGTGCAGGGGTTTTAGAGAAACTGCACCTCAAATCTTGAAAGTAAAACTCATGTCACGTGTATGTGTTAAGCCACAGCAGGGTCAAAACAGTAGGGACAGTAACCCCTGCTGAGGCCACAAAGCCTGCCAGCTTTCAAGGAGACAGGTGCAGGGCTTCTGGGTTCTGGGGCCCTGAACCTCTGGCTGCTGACAGGCAAAACTCGTGACATGGGTGGGTGACACTGTGTGTGTGTGTGTGTGTGTGTGTGTGTGTGTTGTTACAAATTATGCTCTTAAAGCTACGTGAAGTTCACTCTAGGCTGGGGCAATGATCACGCAGAGCAAGTATCTAAAGTCAGATAGATACTTTATTTATTTGCTGCAGTGAGGTGCCTCCGAGGAGGAACCCCGCCTACTAGATATAATACTATTTTATACTTTGTTACTATGTCAGCATTAATTCGTTATTAGCTCGTGCTTGTAAAAATACTCAATCATCTATTAACTAAATTACTATTCTATCTAATTAAGTGGCACTGTGAGTGTGAACATCAAAGTTTAACTCTCGTGACTATATGCCCCATATATTTTTGCCAAGATGAATCTTATCTTACAGAAACAATCCTTGTACCGCCTCCAAGGTTCTTCTGTTGATGAGACTTCTCTGACAGGATTCAGCTAGTTTTATATCTTATCAGTAACCCTTACACAGTACCCCTCTTCCCCCAGCCATCTCATAAGTGCTGTGTCTGCTTTAATGAAATGGAGGCAAAAGGACAAGGAAATGGCCTCACTGGCTAAGATTCATATACAACAGTGTTAAGGTGCACCCTCACTCAACTGACATCAAGGCAGAAAGCAAGGCAGTTCAAACAATGCTGCCTTTTATGCAGTTTTTCCATCCCTCCCCCAGAGCACTGGGATTGGAAGAGACCTCAAGGAAGAACGACAGTCATTGGTCAGTTACACATTTAATAACGAGAGCACTCCTTCCCCCACTTCTCCTGCCCTCTCCTTACTTTAGTTTCTGTTTCCCTGCAGGCAAGCCCAGCTTGAGCTTCAAAACTCGAAATGTTTTGAAATTTTCAAAATGTTTTGACTTGCCTTGTTTTGTATCAAGGCTGTTTCAAAGCTCTCTGTTTTTGTTTTGATTTCACAGTTTTGAGCTCAAAATGAGTCTAAACAAAACTGCCAGCAAAATTTTGCACTGCCCTAATAGGCATAATTACACCTAGATCAAACCCAGTCAGTGCCTATCCAGCCTCTTCCTAAACACCTTCAGTGATAGAGTCCACAACTCCCCTGGGCGTCTATTCCACTGCCTCCCTGATCTGATGGTGAAGTTCTGAGTATACAGGAGGCAGCAAGGAAGGTAATAGCTTTCTGGAGGTACTGAGGGAGGACACTTTAATGGAAAGATCTCACAGAGACCTGACAAAGATTTGCAGGGAGAGTGGGAGATCAGGACCCCACCTGGGATCCAGGCCCACCCTTGTACCTAGCTCTTGTCACCAAGAGACCCAGAAATCTCTGGATTGGATGCAGCCAACACCCAATGCTTATGAAGTTGCATCCCAAACTAGAAAGGGCAGGGAATGTTATGTTAGCTTGGATCTACAGAGACAGTACCACTGGAAACCAAGGATCAATGCCTGGTTAATAACCTATTTTTCTACATGAAATGGACTTGGCAGGTATCCTGCCACCCTTCTGCATAAGTAACTTTCAGTTTCAACTGCTTGCATGCATGTTCCCCATCTATTTTTAAAATGACTATCACAAAATCATCTTGCATCTCTCTACAGACCAAATGGAATGAAAACTTCACTGTGAGAGCAGAAGGAGCCGGGCAAGGGACCCTTACAGTTGTGACTGTTTATAACGCAAAGATAAAAGACGATGAATCCAAATGCAAGAAATTTTCCCTGACCGTATCAGCGGAAAATATCGCACGGCGTAAGAAACTTCCTCTCACTTCCCTTCTGAAGCTTGTTGGGACACCTGAGTGGTCTGCTCAGGATTACACTGGTTCAAATGCAGAGAAACTCTGATGGCAGCAGACTTCCATAGGCTGGGCTGAATAGAATTTGGGACAATATCACGACATAGTGTGGTCTCCGGAGCCAGCCAATCACCTTGCTCAGTCCCCATTTTTTAAGCCAGTTTTTGAACGATTTCAAAATTCTCCAAGTTGCATATAATTTGGTTTGGTCTGGATCAGGCTGGCAATAAATAACCCAAGGCACCTCCATGTTCTGAACAGTATCTCTTTTCTTAGTTTGTGATGAAAGAGATTATTCCTTCTCCCTCTTCCTGGCACTTGTTATCTGTAGAGTTGGTGTATAGTATTCTAGAGAAATGGGGCTGGAAGGGACCTCCAGAGGTCACATCTATTCCAACCCCTTGCCTGAGGCAGGACCAGCTATATCCAAAACATCCCAGACTAATCTATCATCTAACCTCTTAGTAAAACTACCATCAGCCCTGACACAAGTCTTCACACCTGAACGCCCCACGGGGAAAACGGGGGGATCAGGGTAGCCAACGTCCTGCTTCTATAAAAGGTTAATTTACACTCAAGAGATCCCAGGCAGAGGCTGTACCCCCACTGCAGAGGAAGGACCTTCCCCCCTGGCAAGTCCAGACCAGTCTGACTAGGGGGTAAAATTACTTCCTGACCCCAAATCTGGCATCGGTCTGAGCCTCAACAGAGAGCAAGAGTCTCTAGCCAGAAACCTCCAGGTTTGAGTCCCAGCAGGAACTTTGGCACAGTGCAGTCACAATCCCCAGGATTGGCTGTAGCCAACACCCCATCTTGTGTGGATAGCAACTCAGCCCTGATCCTCTAGGACACTTGCATTCTGAATTAAGATGCAAACACTAACCAGGGCTAACCAAGAACACTAATCCAAGTCCAGACTTCCAGCAGCCACATATGTCCAGAAAGCATGGGTGTTTTCGGAGGGACAGAATTTCCCAGAGTATGAACCGCTATCATTTGAGCTAAACAAGTCACTCCTTTAGCTGGAAGCTGGGTTTCTAGTTGCCTGGCTAGCCAGTTCTCCAGCCATGAATTCTGGATCCACTCCTAACTTGTCTGAATAACCGAGGAGTTCCTACCCAAGCTTCTGGCCCAGTCACATCTCTGTTTCCTTTAGCTATAAACCACACTTCATCTTTACCATTCTTTTGGGAAATGCTTTGCAGTTTGAATCATTTATGGTCCGCATTGGTGGTATCTATTTTTCATGACTCTGGGATCTGTTTGATTACTGGGTTCTTTAAAAAAATCAAAAAAAACCCCTCAAGGATTTCAGTTGCACAAAGCACTAATTTCTTGTCTTCTTTTCAACCCCTCTAGCAAAGAATAAAGAAGGAATCCTGCGCTCAGTCAAGATTAATATCTGCACCAGGTGAGAACACTGTCCGTTTATAATAGAGGGGGTGGTTGACTCAGTGCATGGAGAGGTGGTGGGATAGACACAGTGAGTGTACAGATAATTAGAAATGCAAGATTTTTCTGTGGGACAACAAATGGGGTCTTATAAAGCCCCAATGTCAGGAGTTGGCTGAGCTACTGTATTAAATAAAGTGTCTGAATGAAGAATTCAGATCCAAAGGTTATTTTAACTCTCCCTTTTGCTAGATTCCTCGGTGAGGTTGATGCCACTATGTCCATCATCGATGTCTCCATGCTCACAGGCTTTTCACCTGACACAGATGATCTCAAGAGAGTACGTCAGTCTTCTTTTAAGAGTTAGGAGTATCATAAACCAGCTAGAGATTTTTTCCCTCTAGGGATTTTGGGTTAGGAAATTCAATGAATTTCCGTGGGTGAACAACAAGACAGGAGGGGTTAAACCCAAAAGGAGATCAGATGGTTCAAAGGACTGGAAATGGCCACTGGGCCTTTTAGCAAGGTGAAATCAGCTGGTGCTGACAGACAGCTAGACGTGAAGCTGATGGCACAGAGAGCATGCATGCAATGGCTGCCCCCACCACTATCTATACTCTCAACACCGCCACCGTACACCAGGAGTGGAGGGGGTGCTGACAGCCAGCTGCACACGAAGCCAGCGACACAGAGTAGCAGGGATACTTGGGTGCAGGAAAACAGTGCCCAGCAGCGGCATGGAGCGATGGATGGCAGTGGCAGCACCGCCCAGCTCTGTTTTCCTGAGCCCAAGTATCCCCACTTCTCCACGCTGCTGGCTTTGCATGTGGCTGGCCATCAGCACCCCTTCCCCCCGTGGCACTCAAGGGTGGCACTGAGTGTATAGATGGTGGCGGGGGCAGCTACCACATACAAGCTCCCCACACCACTGCTGCGCACCGGGCAGGAGAGGGCCGTTGCTTCCAAGGTACCTCTGCTTCTCTGTGCTGCTGGCTTTGCATCCAGCCAACTAGGGGTGGGGAAAGGGGCATTGCTGACTGCTAGCTAGATGTGAAGCCAGTGGTGCAGAGAAGCAGGGGTATTTGGGCACAGGAAAATGGCACATGGTGGGAATGCGGAGTGATGGATGGCGGCAGCAGCCCCGCCCCCTGCACCGCCACTTCTCAAATACCCCCACTTCTCCGCACCGCCGCCACGTACCCCCTCGGGCTTTCCCAAGTACCCGTAACCCGATTGACAACCCCTGATCTCAGTAAATCAGGCATTCAAAATGATTAAGGGCCTCAAAAGCAAGAATGATGGGGAAAGGCTGAATGAGCTAAGCTGACTGAATCTGGAGAAGAGAGAAGACTGAGAGGGGATTTGATCACAGCCTTCAAAACCCTCAAGAGCAGGAGTGGGCAAAATATGGCTTGCGGGCCAGATCCAACCTGCCAGGCCATTCTATCTGGCCCACAGGGCCCCTACAAAATTTAGAAAATGTATATTTATCTGCTCCTGGCTGCCTGTCAAAAGATGACAGAAGCCAGGGGCAGTAGGACTCACCAGCAAGGCCAGCCCAACCCTGCCCCACCAACTAGAAGTCTCTGCCTGCCACAGCTTTCACTGCTTCCCTGCAGCCCACTAGCTGCTCCAGCACCACGTGGCCCCCGGCTGCATCACTGGACCACAGGAGCATTGGGACCACGCTGGGACCACACGGGTACCCCAGGACCAGGAGCCAGGGGAGACAGGAGGGTGCATGTGTGTGCATGCAAGCATGTTCCTGTAATGTGGGAGGGAGAGGGAGAGAGACAGAGAGAGCAATGAGGGAGAGAGAGAGAGAATGTGTGTGTAGGGAGGGAGGAAGAGAGTATGTGTGTATGTTCATAGGGTGTTCCGCACCCATAGCTCCCTTGCACTGCCATACAGACCCACCACACCCCACATACCCACATGCTCCCCCACATCCACACCCTCCCTCACACCCCACTTACTCACACACTAACAGCCCCCCACAAACCTATACCCATGCTCCCTACACCCCCACAATATACAAGAGTAAGACTTCATTTTAAGCTATTGTGCAATCACCTCTATGTGCACTACACAAACGCATGTAAATTGGGACAAAAATATTTTTTGAAATCAAATTAATGAATGTTGTAGATGTTCGATATTTAGAATACAATTTGGTATTTTTCTGGTTCTGAGATGGCAAAACCACTTGCTGAAAAGAGTATTTCTGGGGGCAAGGGGAGGGACTATTGGTGGCAAAGGTTGGGGTTAGGGGACAGGACTTCTGGTCACAAGATGGTGACCAGGAGGTGGGACACCTGTCAAAGGGTGGGACTACCAATGCAGTCCTTGACAGCTTGCCAAAACTCAGTAAGTGGCCCTCCGCCTGAAATAATTGCCCATCCCTGCTCAAGAGCAATAACAGAGAAGATGGAGATAGGGTTGTCTCTGTGGCCACAGAGGACAGGACTAGAAACAAGAGTCTCAAGCAGCAGGAAGGGAAATTAAGGTTGGAGATGAGAAGGAGCTTTCTGCCCCTAAGAGTGGTCCGGTATTAGAACAGGGTGCCCAGACAAGGTGGAGTCTCTATCCCTAGCAATGTCCAAGAGTAGGTTGGACAGACACTGGGCTGTACTGGTTTAGTCAGGACTGATTCTGCCTTGAGCAGAGGGCTGGACTAGATGTGACTTCATGAAGTCCCTTCCAGCCCCACTTTCCTATGATCTTAGTTCTGTGGCCTAAATGGTGCAGACACTGGAGAACTGTGAATATAGGAGAAGGCTGTCGAGAAACCCTAGGCTCTTTATGAGTCCCTGCCATTAATTTGCCTGCCTTGTATAACCTGAGAAGGATTGATTGATCAGAAAGGCCAAGGGATGCTTCCAACATTGCCCTCCTTTGTCCTTCTGGAAATGTATAAGACAAACAACCAAGCCAGAACTGTAAGTTCACACCATGAGTATTGGATTTGAAGCTTTCTTCACCAAAATCATAGGAAGCAATAATCTCATTGACTGTCATAAGCATCAGGCTAACATCCTCCATACAAGTTATGGTGAGAGAAACATAATCAGATTCCCATTCCTGGTGAATTGTAGCATGATACCAGGGGTTTACTGTGCTGAGGTGGTGGGACTTTCATATCTGCCTTCCTACTGATGCCTCTTGCTTTTCTCTGCCCATGTTTTAGCTTTCCCAAGGCGTCGACAGATACATCTCCAAGTTTGAAATGGACAAAGCCCCATCTGAAAGAGCCTCTCTCATCATCTACCTGGATAAGGTAATGCCTGGACGTGGGGGTAGTGATGGAAGTTATCATTTAAAGACACTCCCTACCAGACAACTGAGAAAGTTGGGAGTTGGCCCCTGCAATATGGAATAGCTAGTTTGTTAGAGAAAGACAAAGGGTCTGCAGAAGCTGCCTACTGCTCCACAATTTAAGTCTGTTAGTTAATTCTTCTTGTGCTTTATATTGCTATCCTTAATGAACCCACTCATCATGTCAACAGAGTTTCTTTGATCTCATGGTTCCTTTTTTTCTCCACCTGTTTTGCTTTCATGCTTTTTTATTTCTGCCACATTTATTTCCACACCCTTTCATCCCTTCTTTCCACCTATGCCAATGGGAGCCAGTCTTTTTTGGCAGGTAGGCAAGAAATTAAAGCCTACACTCTCCCTGAATGCATTTCTGACTTCATTCCCCTGACTAATCTGTTGCTTTGCTTTCTGCTCCCTGCCTGCTTCTACTGCTCTCTTACTTCTCTTTGTCCTGTGCTCTCTATCCCATCTGTTGCTCTGCCGTCTGCTCTCTGCCTTGTGCTCCTTGCCTGATCTTCTGCTCTGTGTTCTGCTTTTTGCCCTGTTCTCCCTACCTAATCTGCTGCTCTGCTTTATGCCTCCTGCCCAATCTGTTACTCTGCTTTCTACTCCCAGTCCTGTGCCCTCCACCTCGTTGGCCGCTCTGCTGTTCGATCTCTCTGCTGCTCTGAACAATCTCTCTGTTCCCCCACCCAGGTCTCTCACACAGAGGAGGAATGCTTGTCATTCAAAGCTCACCAGTTCTTTGAAGTCGGGCTCATACAGCCAGCATCTGTGACTGTCTATGACTACTACACTATAGGTAATGCAGACCACAGCTCTCTTTGGTAAAAGGCACTATGGACCCAACCCTAATTTTACATCCATTGGCACTGACATAGTTTCATAGTTAGTAGGGTCAGAAGGGACCTGAGCAGATCTTTGCAGACTTTCCTGAGGGTCTTTTATTATTCTCCCAATGTAACACTGAGTTGTGCCTTAAGACGGTGTCAAGCTCATCTGGCCCCATGGACTAGAAGAGTGGTGTGGGGCTGGTCCATGGGCTGGACCAGCCTCCCTGCCCCTGAACATCCACAGGCTAGCTGGGGCAGGCGCTGATTGAAGGGATGCCCATCCTGTCCCCAGGCAGCATGCAAGGGCCATATATTTGATACTGCTGCCTTGAGATACCATTAAGTAGCTGGAAACAAAAGCCAGGGGTCTTGGATCCCAATCTTCTTTTCTTCAACAGCCAGCATCCTTTCCTCCTGCTGGGATTAGAACCAAAGGATCTTGCTTTCCAATTCTTCCACTCAAATGCTATCCCACTCTGGATTTAGCATATTTTCTGGTATACAATGTGCCCTAGAATATAATATGCACCTTGTTTTTGGAAGGCAGAAAGGGAAAAAAAATGTCCCTAGTAGTAAATAACTAAGGCCCCTGCTATATGTTACATATATTATGCAATTAATTGGTGAATCATTCAATAAATTTAGACCAGCCACACAATGCAAAGTCGAGTGGCAGCAGCAAGGGAGCTGGTCCTGCTCATTGTTCTATCTCCTGTGAATTCCTGAAGGTTTTTAGTTTTGGTTTCAGCCTTTAAGCAGCAGAACCTGCCCTTACTATATTTCTCACTTATAAGACACACTCCAATTTCCAGCAGCTGTTTTTTGGGGTAAAAGTGTGTATTATATACGAAAAATTATGGCATATGAACATATCAGCTCTTTAATTAATATACCATAGAAAGGCAGACACCCTGATGAGGACAACCTATGAGAATCCCCAAACTAGGCAAGAATTTCCCTCCTTTGCTTCTTGCCCCACCTCAGCTTCAGAGATGACAATCATGTAATCGGAAGAATGTGTTAAAGCAGTTCAAATCAGTTGTTTCAGTTGCGTGTTTTCCTATGATTGGAATATGCAGAACACTGTTCTCTCTCCCTTGGCATCATCCCATGAGAGTGTTGCTACAGTAAAGGCCACAGAGCTCTGGGCTGCAGGTATGATCTTGCGTGGGGTAGGGCTGAACCATATCTCTCTCCTCTCTATAGATGACCGATGCACCAAATTCTACCATCCATCCAAGCAGAGCGGCCTGCTCAGTAAGATCTGTCATGGGGATGTTTGCCGCTGTGCAGAAGGTAAGGAAGGCCTTGTCTCTCACCTGCACTGAACATAAGAATTGCCATTTCCTGGGTCAGACCTTAGGGCCATTTTACTCAGTCTCCTGTGTCACATGGTGGCAGAGAGCAGATGCTGAAAGGGAGGGTGAACTGGGTCTGGCCAGGGTTTTGTTCCACTGCTCCTCTCCCACTTCTAGCCTCCAGCATTTAAGGTCTGGGAAGTTCTGATTTAGAGGTCATGGCCCTCACTTTCATGTTCAATAGCTACTGATGCCCCTTTCTTCTAAACATGTGTCCAATCCCTTTGTGAATCTGGCTGAACTCTCAGCTTCTAACACATCTGGTGGTAATGAGTTCCAACATATAATTCAACAATGAGTGAAAATGAACTGCCTTGTGTTAGTTTTAAACTGACTACCTACTTGTTTCATGTTGTGACCCGTAGTTCTTGTCTGGTGAGATCTAGTCAATAATAAATCCCTATGGAATTTTTTGCCATTTGGTATTTTTTAAATCCTTATCATGTTTCCCCTCAAGCATCTCTTTTCTAAACTGAACAGGCCTGGCTTCATAAGTCTCTTCAGAAAGAAGCCTCTTCACAGCACTGTTCATCTTTGCTGCCCTTCTTTGGCCCTTTTCTAGTTCTTCTCTATCCTCATTAAGGTGTGGGGACCAGAACTGGGCACAGGATTCAAGGTGTGGACACACCATGGATTTATAAAGGGGCATCATGATGCTTTCTGTTTTGTTTACAATTCCCTTCTTAATAATCCCTAACTGAGGTGACATCTTGCTCCAAACTCCCACCCTGCTTGCCTTGGGATGTTGAGTTCTGGGTGAGATTCACTCACAATTCCAAGCATTTAGGAAGGTGGATCCCCTTTGGATGTGTAATAACAGCAGTGAATGTCTCTCACATGCTAACATGGGCATTGCCTTCCTTCTCCACAGAAGACTGCTTCATGCAGCACAAAATGGACAGCCCAATCACCCTGGACAGACGGATTGACGATGCCTGTGAACCTGGAGTGGATTATGGTGAGTGACTGAAGAGGAGAGGCTGATAGAACTAGGGTTATATAGTTTGATGAAGAGAAGACTGAGTGTGGGATTTGATCACAGTCTTCGAAGAGGAGGGAGACGGACTTTTCTGTGGCTGTATGAAACAGGACTAGGAACAATGGCCTCAAGCTGCAGCAGGGGACCTGAGGTTGGAGATGAGAATGGAAAGCCTGTTCCAATGCTTGACCAGAGATGTAATGGAGTCTTTATCCCTGACAACGTCCAAGAGCAGGTTGGAGATGGGCTGTGATAGTTTAGTCGGGCATGATCCTGCCTACAGCATAGGACTGGAATATATGTGGCTTCATGAGGTCCCTTCCAGCCCAGCTTTCCTATAATCTTAAGATATTTCATGATTTCATAGTTAGTAGGGTCAGAAGGGACCTGAGCAGATCATCAAGTCCGACCCCCTGCCGTGGCAGGAAAGAATACTGGGGTCAAACGACCCCAACAAGGTGTTCATCTAACCTCCTCTTAAAGACCCCCAGGGTAGGAGCCTGCACCACTTCTCTTGGAAGTTGGTTCCAAACCCTAGCCGCCCTGACCGTGAAGTAGCGCCTCCTGATATCTAACCTGAATCTACCCTCTGCTAGCTTGTGACCGTTATTTCTGGTCACTCCTGGCAGTGCTCGGGGGAAGAGGGACTCCCCCAATGCCTGTTGGTCCCCTCTGACTAGTTTGTAACAGGCCACTAGATCCCCCCTCAGCCTTCTCTTGTGGAGGCTGAACAGGTTCAGGTCCCGTAGCTTCTCCTCGTAGGGCCTGCCCTGCTGCCCCCCGATCATGTGAGTGGCCTCCTCTGGACCCTCTCCATGTTGTCCACATCCCTCTTGAAGTGTGGCGCCCAGAACTGGATGCAGTACTCCAGCTGCAGCCTGACCAGTGCCACATAGAGGGGGAGGATCACCTCCTTGGACCTGCTTGAGATGCATCTGTGGATGCATGACAAGTGCAGTTGGCCTTCTTGACCGTGTCCCCACACTGCCGGCCCATGTTCATCTTGGCATCAATGATGACTCCAAGATCCTTTTCTGCCTCTGCACTGATGAGAAGGGAGTTCCCCAGCCTGTAGGTATGGTGCTGGTTCTTCCTCCCCAGGGGCAGCACCCATCCTGTTCTCATCTGCCCACCTGTCTATGTCTGATTGCAGCCTATTCCTCCCTTCTAGCGTGCCCACATCCCCCCACATTTTAATGTCATCAGAAAATTTGAACAGGGTGCTTTTTACCCCCTCATCCAAGTCACTGACATAGATGTTGAACAGCGCAGGCCCGAGGACCGAGCCCTGGGGGACCCCACTGCCCACATCCCTCCAGGTTGAAAATGACCCATCCACCACCGCTCTCTGGGTGCAGCCCTCCAGCCAGTTGGCGATGAATTTGACTGTAGGTGTCGACACCACAGTCCCCTAGTTTCTTAATGAGAACAGGGTGAGAGACAGTGTTGAAGGCCTTCCTGAAGTCCAGAAAGACTACGTCCACTGCTACCCCTGCATCTAAGGATTTGGTGACCTGGTCGTAGAAGGCCACCAGGTTGGTCTGACAGGACCTGCCTCTAATGAACCCCTGTTGGTTGCCCCTAAGTATAACTTCCCCACTCTGGCCCCTCGTGAACATGTGCCAGAATAATTCTCTCAAAAACTTTACCCAGGATCGAGGTAAGACAAACTGGCCTATAGTTCCCCGGGTCCTCCTTCCTCCCTTTTTTGAAGATGGGAACCACGTTGGCCCTCTTCCAGTCCTCTGGCCCCACACCAGAGCACCACGAGTGCTCGTAAAGCGGTGCCAGGGGTCCCACAAAGACCTCAGCTCATTCCCTCAGCACTCTGGGGTGGAGATCGTCCGGACCAGCTGATTTAAATACATCCAGTCCCTTCAGAAGTTCCCTGACTAGTCCTCACTGACCCTTGGCCTGGGTGCGCCTCCCCTGGGGCCTGAGGGGGGCCTGGTGGGGGGGGGCTGTTCCTGACCCTGCTCAGGAAAATGGAGGCAAAGAAGTTGTTAAATAGGTTAGCTTTGTCATCTGGTGTGACAACCGGATTTCCTAGCATGTCTTGCAGGGGCCCCACATTACCCGGTACCACCTTTTTGCCCCCTATGTATTTAAAAAAGGACTTCTTGTTGTCCTTGATCCAGGAAGCTAGTCCCAGTTCCACCTCTGCCCTGGCCTCCCTGACCGCCCCCCTGCAGCCCCAAGCAACCGCAGTATAGTCCTCCCTGGTGATGGCCCCTCCCTGCCATTGGGTGTATGCCTCCCCTTTAGCTAGGAGACACTCCCGGATGCTTTTGGTGAGCCATGGGGGGTTTTGCGCCCTCCTGCTCCCTTTGATCCGTGTTGGATTTGGATCCACCAGGTCTTTTTTAATGAGGAGAAAGCCAAGGCAGGATTTGCAATGAGGTCTAGATGGGAAAGTTTCTGACTAAAGCTGAATGTGGGAAAGGGCTCAGATTTCCTGGGGTAGATATTTCAGGGCCCTACCCCCAGGAAATTCACAAGATCAAATTTCTACCTATTTTAGATATTCATATGGCACCAGTCAGCCCATAACAGAACACCCACAATCTTGCATAGGTAGCTCCCTTCCCCTTCCTTTTTTGAAGTACAGCAGTGCTATTTTCCTCACTGGACAGATGGGGAAACTGAGGCACAGGATGCAACCAGTGATTCTGGGGTGGAAGCAGGGAATTGAAGTCCAGCCCCAAACAGCACCTTCAGCAGTGGATGATCTTGAATCTGTATATCCTGGACTGGCTACAGCACTGCCCTCTAACTAGCATCCTGTCTATCTTTCCTTTCAGTGTATAAGACCAGGCTTGTTGAAATTGAAGAATCAAGCAGCTATGACAACTACATCATGGAAATTCTGACCATCATTAAGGCAGGTAAGAAACGCCTCTGTGTGAGGCTAAGAAAGAAGCAAGGCTGGGTCCAAAGCCAGCATTTTCTTTTTTATGACATTTGGTTAGTCCATTTGCCTTTCTATTGACTCACTCAGAGGAAGAGCTACAACAAAAGCATGCTATCTCAGGCCTTTGAACTTCGTCTTTTTGTTGCAAAGGAAAGAGTTTGCCCAATCCATTTGTGCAGCACAAAAGAAAGACACAACAACAGGCCAGTTGCCTCACAGGAGCGTTTGACCTTCCTCTGAAGCAAAATCTGAGCTTTGATGGCCTAGTTGGCTACAGATAAGAATCATTCCATGTTCCTGAATGCTGAATTATCTAAATAGAAATAAAAGCAAATTAAACCAGAGTCAAATGAACTGGGAGCTGAAGAACAGGTGTTATAAGTATCTGTTGATTTAGCACTTAATGATCTCAGCTGTGATCAAGCCCACAGGCTAAGCTCCAGATCATAGATGCCTGAGTCTTTAAGGTAACCATCTTAGCAAGGGAGATTTATTATCCCCCTCTTGCAGATTTAATGAGAGGGAGTGACTTGCTCAGACCCACACAGGGAGTTGGAGGCAGTCAGGAAATAATCTCTGATGCTTCTTAGCATAGTGTCTTAGCCTTGATGGCTATATGCCATATGTCCTTACATACCACATGCTCCAGAATAAGACCTGCACCTGTTTTGGGGGAAGAAGAAAAGATTTTTCCAGAGTTATGGCTGCATTGAGCAAGAAATAGAGCCTAATGGTCAGCTCACTCATCTTCCCTTTCCTGCCTAAAAAGAACCATTTTTAATTCTTTCACAGCTATATTTTCAGCAGCTTTTGGCAGCTTAGCCAGAAGCTGAAACTCTCCCTGCGTATTAAAATTGGACTCTAATCTTCCCTGCTGAAGACTGGACTCCATGGGCAGGTATAGGATCATATAAAGAGCTAACAATAACCTCCAGGTCTGTAAAATAAGAGGAGGGGGATCAGAAGCAGGTACTTTGCAAATTCTTTCATGAATTTGCCCAAGAGGGGTTAGCTTGTTTAATGGAACATCAAGACAATTAAAAAGAGACAAGATCAATTAGCAGAAATCAAGCTGATTCTAATGAGCCAATTGACTCCCTCACAGCTGCCTGAATAGAAATGCACTGCTGCTGTTCTAGTCAGAAATTCAGCTTCCCTGCTTAGTCACACACCATGGTTTTGGAAGACTAATTTTTAGGGGCAAAGGTGCATGTGATATGTGAGTTAGCATGGTATACAATGGATGGAATTTCAGCAATTGGTCACAACAAGGCTTGCATCTGAGCAAAATGGTTTGTTTCTCAACTCTCAAGAGAATACCAAGGTTTTCTTTTTGCCTCTTTTCCTTTTATCTTCACCTCACCTCACCTCGCATTGACTATTTTCTCTCCCACACATTGCTGTTGAGTGTTTTTCCTCCCTACTACCAGGGACTGATGAGAATCCAGTAGGCCAAAGGCGTAAGTTCATCAGCCACGTAAAATGCAGGGAATCTTTGAACCTGGAACAAAACAAGGACTACTTGATCTGGGGCCTGAGCAGTGACCTGTGGACCATGAAAAATGAGTAAGTAGCACTCTCACCACCTTGGCACCTTCTGTTGTGATGGAGCTTGCACTTTGACTCAATGTTTCTTGAATAGTCCCTTAACTAATTACAGTTTCTATAGTACCATATGAAAGATATAAAGCATATATATATAATATCTATATGATTATCCCATAAACCTTATCTTTATTCTTCCTATGCCCATGACATAAGCAAATTATATTACCACTTGAGAGATGGGATACCTGACACAAAAAGAGCCAACAGCATCCTGTATTGTATTAACAGGAGTGCCTCTTGCAGATCAAGAGAAGTGGTTCTTCTGCTGTTTTCAGCACTGATGAGGCCTCCCTGGAGTCCTGTGCCCAGTTTTGGGCTCCACACTTCAAGAAGGATGTGGACAGATTGGAAAGGTTCCAGGGGAGAGTGCCAAAAATGATTAGGGGCCTGAAAAGAAGGACTGAAAGAACTAGGATTATTTTGTCTGGAGAAGACTGAGGGAGGATTTGATCACTGCCTTCAGATCCCTGAAGAGCGATGACAGAGGACCAAGATGGGCTTTTCTCTGTGGCCATAGGGGATGAGACTAATAGCAATGGCCTCAAGCTGCAATAGGGGAAATTGAGGTTGGAAATGAGGAAGTATGTTCTGACTAGGGCTGGTCACGCATTGGAGCAGGCTGCCCGGAGGGGTGGTGGAGTCTCTATGCCTGGCAGCATTCAAGAGAAGGTTGGACAGACACTTGGTTGGGATGGTTTAGTCTGTGCTGATCCTGTCTTAAGCAAGGGACTGGACTCAACAACCAGGTGAGGTCCGTTCCAGCCCTGCTTCCTATGATCCTATAAAACAGAGAGCCTAAAACATATTGCTCAGTATCACTCTGGACATCTGCAATGGATCTAGTAGGTAAAATCAAGCTTCCAGGCTAATAAACATAACTCAAGCCCAAGCTAGTCACTGTAAGCCATACTTCCCCCTTTCATGGGCTACTCCCCTATGGCACTAATACAAATCACAATTCCAGTGCAGTTTTTCGGCTATGGTGAATGCATCCATCTACAGCTGTATTATTTTCTAGTCTTAGACACCATGGAAATATTAAGTATGGAGATATATAATATTCCCAAGTGAAACCACAGCTCAGAGGAGCAGCAGGATCTAACAAGCTACTTTCAGTCCTCATGGTGACTGTAGGATGTCATTGTTGCTGAGCTCATCATGTGTTATTGATGGGTTGTTCAGTGTTGAAGTCTCATGGACTGTGTTGCCAACAAAAAGTTGCAGCCAGGAGATCCCAGTATCAGTCATGTTTTAAAGAAGGACCTGAGGCTTGGTTCAGTGGCAAAGGCTCAGTCAGGTTTATTGTCTGCAAGGCCCTAACACACTTGTCATCTGACAGACATGTGCTCACGCATCTATGCCTGGGACAAGGTAATGGCACAGCACTGTGTAGGCTTCCCTAGGCCAATACGAAGTTTCCACACTCTCTCTAATTCTCCTTTTATACAATGATCCAATCAAATGACATACTATGTATCTTGACTATCTTGAGCTGCCCTGTACCATGGGCTTGTTCCACATCCTGATTTGGGTGTTCCCATTCCAGCCTCAGCATCCTGGTACAGGACTATCCTACACCTTGTATAGCCATCTCCCCCTTCCATCTCTTGACAAGAGGGCACATCTGGCATATCTGGCCATACCTTAACCACATTCCAAGTTGTGCTTACATCAGTTCATACATCAGTCGAGTTCACTGATCAGGCCTACTCTGGCTAATACTTTAGCAAAGCCTTTGTGTGAGCAGTATATATATAAGGTGATCAATGTTCCAGTGAAGCCTATGTAGCAAAATATAGCATTAGCTGGGTTTTTTAACATCTGTGAGCATCTGAGAGGGGAGGCACCCAGCTGTTTCTCTTCCCAGCTGTGCAGATCCTGGCAAAAAGAGTACACCCAGTTTGTGTTGCATTGTTCCACTGTGCTGTCCTTTCCAGGCTCTCCTATATCATCAGCAAAGACACTTGGATTGAGAAGTGGCCAAATGAGGAGGAATGCCAGGAGCCAGATTTCCAGAAACTCTGCCAGGAATTCCAGGAGTTCTCTGAAGCCATGACCATGTTCGGTTGCCCAACCTAAATGTGAAACTGGCCCTCACGGCAGCCTTTAGGGGGCCCTTTGAGCTGGCCTGATATATAACAGGCAATGCCTTCTCTCAGATGGTCCCAACATGGCTGACAATTTGTCTCCCCCCCCCCCGCCTCAGTTTCCCACTTTGTTTCTTATTGTTTACATATATAAAAAGCTGATTTCTTACTCATGCCTGCTGTGTGGTTATTTTATTACCAGTTACATAGTTTGCAGGGCAGCTTTATAGATGTTTGTTCCTAGAAATATGAGTGCATTAGAAAAATCTTCACTACCATATTTTCTTGCACATAATGAACACATTTTAAAAACCTGTTACTGGAAATTGAAGTGTTCATTATATGTGAGAAATTATGGTAACAGCAGTTTTTACTGATTGCTGGGCAACAGCGAGTATAAAATCTACATGTGATCCACAAGGAGCAGAACAGTAAGGCAGCGTGACTCCCTTGATGCTGATTCATAGATCCTAGGGTCAGAAGAGGCCTCGGTGGGCCATCTAGTCCAACTCCCTACCCCTGGCAGGCAAGAAAAGTGTTCCCAAACCAGAAGCCTGTCCAGTCTCTGCTTGAAGACCCCCAAGGATGGGGTGAGCACCACCTCCCTTGGGAGCCCAGTCCAGAGCCCAGCAACCCTACTCTCCAACAGCATATGACCATTGTTCCTTGTTGTTCCAGGGGGTGCCCTGGTAAACAGATCATCACCTATTTATGTTGCAGTCCCCTTATGAATTTGTGTGCCACCACAAGACCCCCTCTCAGCCTTCTCTTGGAGAGGCTGAACAGGTTAAGGTCCCTTAGCCTTTCCTCATAGGGCCTTCCCTGCAGGCCTCCAATCAGACGAGTGGCTCTTCTTTGGACCCTCCCCAGGTTGTCCGCATCCCACCTGAACTGTGGCATCCCGAACTGGACACAGTACTCCAGGTGCGGCCTGGAGTATTACCTCCCTGGACCTGTTTGTGAAGCACCTACGGATGCACGACAAGGTGAGATTGGCTCTGCTGACTGCTTCATCACATTGATGACTCATGTTCATCCTGGAGTCAGCAGTGACTCCAAGATCTTTTTCTGCCTCAGTGGAGCTGAGAAAGTCGCCCCACAGCCAATAGGTATGATGGTAGTTCTTTCTCCCTAGATGCAGCACCTTGTACTTGTCCTTATTGAATTGCATCCTGTTGCTCTCTGCCCACTTCTCCAACCTGTCAAGGTCAGCCTTGATCTGGTTCCTCCTCTCCAGGGTGTTAGCTTCACCCCATATTTTTGTGTCATCCATGAATTTGGACAGGGTGCTTTCCACCCCTTCATCTAGATCACTGATGAAGATGTTGAACAGCACTGGCCCCAGAACTGAGCCCTGAGGGACTCTACTGCCCACATTTTTCCAGGTTGACACCAACCCATCCACCACCACTCTCTGAGTGCGACCTTTGAACCAGTTTGCTACCCAGTCTACCGTATAATCATCCAAGACAAATCTCAATTTATTTATAAGGATGGTATGGGATACCATGTCAAAGGCCTTCTTGAAGTCCAGATAGATAACATCCACCTTGACTCCTGCATCTAAACATTTGGTGACCTTGTCATAAAAAGAAACTAGGTTAGTCGGGCAGGACCTGCCTGCTATAAACCCATGTTGGTTACCCCTCCATATCACATTAGCCAGTAGGCTCCTGCAGATGTGTTCCTTGATAATTTTTTCAAGGATTTTCCCTGGATAGAGGTAAAGTTGACTGGTCTACAGTTCCCCAGATCCTCCTTCCTCCCCTTCTTAAAGAATGGGATGGCATTGGCCCTCTTCCAATCCTCCGGGACCTGACCTGAGCACCGTGAGTGCTCTTATATCCTTGCTAGTGGTTCAGCTATGACACTTGCTACTTTCTTCGTTACCCGTGGGTGGACTCCCTCTAGTCTGGTGATCTGAACACATCCAGTCCCCCCGAGTGCCCTTTTACTGTGTCAGCACTGACCATTGGTCAGCGGATGTTCCCCTTGTTGGTGTCCGTGCTGCATATTAAGGGTTCATCTACATTCCTATTTAAGAAGACAGAGGCATAAAACTAATTGAAGAGCTCTCATTTGTCCCTGCTATCCATCACTAAGCCCCCCTGCCTGTCCTGTATGGGTCCTATGCTACCCTGCACCCTCTTTTTCCTCTCAACATACCTAAAGAAAGACTTTTTATTGTCCTTAATCCCTGCCACTAGCCTGAGTGCTAGAGCTGCCTTGGCCTTCCTGACTGACTCCCTGCAGGTGTGGGCCAAGGAAGTGTACTCCTCCTTGCTAGCTACCCCCTGCTTCCACTTCCTGTATGCTTCTTTTTTTGCCCTTAAGGTATCCTGGATGACCCTGGTTAGCCAAAGGGGCTTCCTGGCCCCTTTGCCACCTTTCCTCTGCCATGGGATTGTCTCACTCTGAGCCCAAAGAACGGTATCCTTGAGGAATGAGCACCCATCTTGGACCCCCAAAGCATCTAGGCTCTTGGTTCCTAGTACCCTGCTAACCAATCCCCTGAGCCTATTAAAGTCAGCCTTTTTAAAGTTTAGCACCTGTGTCCTGCTAGGTATAGTGCCTGCCCTTCTCTGGATAGTGAATTTTATCATTTGCTGATTGCTGTCCCCTAAGTTGCCTTGAATCTGCAGGTCCCCCACCAGGTAATCCCCTGTGGCCAACACCAAGTTGAGCAATGCATTACCCCTGGTGGGACTCTGTACCTTCTGTGTTAGGTGGAGGTCCTGAATACAGTTTAAGAACCTGCATGAGCGGTTAGATCTGGCTGACTGTTCCTCCCAGCATATGTCTGGGTAGTTAAGGTCCCCCATTACTACCATATCTCTAGACCACACAGCCTGGTCTAAGAGCTGCCTGGAAAATTCCCCATCTACCTTGTCTTCCTGGTGCGGAGACCTGTAGTAGACCCCCACCACCAGGTCCCTTTCCCCCTGACCCCCTTGGATCCTAACCCACAGAGTCTCTGCTTGTCCGTCCTCTGATCCCAATTTGATTAGGCAAGACTCCAGCCAGGTAGGCATCAAGCCTCCTTTTAGAGACCCCCAGGGTAGGAGCCAGCACTACTTCTCTTTGAAGCTGGTTCCAGATCCTGGCCGCCCAGACTGTGAAGTAATGCCTCCTGATGTCCAGCCTGAACCTATTCTCAATCAACTTGTGGCCGTTATTCCTTGTTACTCCGGGAAGTGCTTGGGGGAACAGGGTCTCACCCATTTTCCTCTGGTCCCCCCTGGTAAGTTTATAGATGGCCACTAGATCCCCACTCAGCCTTCTCCTCTCAACATTGCCCTACACCAGCAGCCACAAAAACCTCATTATAGGCTGGTCTGAAAAGATTCTCTGGGCAACCAGGCAGACAAGGTTCTTTTGGTAAATCCAATATCTTTTATTAGATATCTTTTATTACCTTTTATTAAACCAACTCAAATTTGAGTTGGTCTAAATAAAAGATATCAGATTTACCCAAAGAACCTTGTCTGCCCATGTCCTTAGACCAACATGGCTATGACCTACACCTCTGGGCACCCAGAACATGCTCAGAAGCATCCCTAGTGAGATACCATATTTACTCACAAGATACCTGCACCTTTCCCCAAATTCTGGCCCTTCAAAACTGGGACATGTCTTATGTGGGGGAAGCTAAGTTTTCTTTGCTGGAACAGAAGCTTGCAGGAATAGAAGTATGGCAATGCTGTGCTGTAAGATGGCCACCTGCTTCTCTCTCAGGCAACAAGCAGGTTGGGGAAAGTCTAGCATTAATCCTTTCACAGCTGCCCTCAACCTGGCATTAGTTTTGAGCCAAGGAGCTGAAAACTGTTGCCATTTGAGAGTGGCTGTGAGAGGTCTGAGACTAAACTCCATGCCTTCCTGCTTTCTGTCTCAGAAAGAAGCTGCTAGCCATTTGGTACTCCTACCTTTTCATGAAAAAGCCAGCACTAGGCCACAACAGTGGAAAAATCCTTTTTTTCTACCTACTTTCTTGTAATTACATTATTTGTCTTGTGAAGGCAGAATGAAGGGAAAAAGAGATTCTTTCTTTTAACCACAGGATTCAGAATCAGTTTCTTAAAGTCAAGTACCCTAAATTTTGATTGCTGAATTTGAGGGGGAAAGGGCAGTGTGGTATGTGAATAATTACAGTAATCTCAGGCCCCCTTTATTGCTACTTTCTGGCCTGTGGCTACCATTACTGCAGGCCTCCATCTAAAATGGGCATCATCCGTATGAGGATTCACCTTGGGACTTAGTGCCTGGGAGAAATACATCCCAATCCCCCATCTTTGCAGCCCTAGATGCCCAGCCTGTGCCTATCACCTCTGGAGACCCTCTACCCATAATGCACTTTGCTTGGGACATGGACCCTAGGTAAAAAAACACTGCCACCCCCCGAGCCCTGCAAACCTATGTTGGCTTGAAGGTCAGCCCCATAGTGCCATGGCCCTAGGTTTTCCACCTTTACCTCAGGTTCAACCATCTCTCCATTTTCACGGCCCCTAATACTGAGGCAATGGCTGAAGCCCACGCACCAGCCCAGCCAAGGGGCACCTGAGGCTCATGGGCCAAAACCACAGCCCCTACATACCTCAAGGTATGTTGTGTGTGTGTGCATGCTCATGTATGTAATGGCAGGGGAGATGCAGAGACTGTTTCCTCCTTCGTTGCCTCTTCCATCAGAAAGTGCTTCTGGCTGCTTGACTCTCTACAGGCTCAGATCTCTGTCCATTTCCCTTCTCTGTCCAATCAAAACCCCCAGCAGGAACGTCAGGGATGGGGGAATATATAGTCACATGTGGGAGAGGCAAACTCCCTCTTGCCAATACCATTGGCTGTCTGACCTGCCACTCCACTGCTTCTCCACCATACATAGGTGATCGTCCCTACCAATCAAGAGCTGCTGGGTACCCTATTGGTTGAAGAGGAGGTTCATAAATAGCAGGGCTGTGCGAAGCTGCAGTTGCTGATTCAATTCAGCAGAGATTCAGCCTAATTCAGTGGCTGTATCTCTGAATCTGAATGAAAGCAGGGGACCTTTTAATCTCTCCAAATCCATTTAGAGAGATTTGACAATTCAGATATAGACACAGCTCTACATGTTTTCTCTATATACCTCAAGGTCCACTTCCGAGTCCACCATGGACCACGTGGGGGACACCCCACCCCGTCCCCCGGCTCAGCAATTGGTGCCTCCTGGGTCTGGGGAGGCACCTGGGGTCCCCCTGCAGCCTATTGCCAAGCCATGTGGGTGCAGGGCCCAAAATCACCAGCGGCAAAACCAGAAGTGCACTTCCACTGGCACTTCCAGTTTCATAGCTTGCGTTTCCAGGGAGTGCATGGCCAATCTCAGGGGGTGCATTAAGTGTACAAACACTGACACAAGATAAGCCCAGAGATTTTCAGCAGGGATCCAGAGTGTCCAATGCCTTCTGCCCTGGTGAGGCTTCCTGGAGCTCTTTGCAACAAAAGAATTGCTCTGGGATTTTTCTTTTATCCATAGTAAAAAATGAGCGAGGGCAAAGAGCTGGTGTTTTCTGAGGTAAGGCCTGAGCCTAATGAGGTGGAGAACAACTGTTTTAGGGGGCTGTGTGAGGAATCAACTGTGATTTCTCCCCTGTGGGTAGTTTGTGGTTGATTGTAAGCCCTCTAAGACTTTCTGGGTAGGGTGGGATATAAGTGCACATAATAAGGGCATACAGAAATGAAGCTTCTGGTAGCAAACAAAGCTCCAGGCTTGTGGCAGAAGGCCACCCCTGTTTCTCCCCAAAAACTCTGCTCTGTGACAATTTGGTTAAGATGGGCTCTCCAGAGGGTACACACCTTACCCTAACTCCTTAGGTAACCTGAGCTAGATACATTCCTGAGGGAGGGAGGAAACCTTCTCGCTCTGCCAACATGACTGGTATCACATACCTGGGTGAGGGGCTTGCTCCCTGGGGAGCTAGGAACTACCAGTATGCCCAGCAACTAGTGATGCATTTCAAATTGGTTGGCTGACAGCCAACAGGTCCTGACCTCCATTGGACCAGGTAAATGAGGTCATAAGGGCTATATAAGTTAATAACTGCCCAGGAGGAGGGGGCAGCAGCTATGAGGAAGACTCAGAAAGAGAGAAGAGCTGGACCATCTGAAACTTGCTCTCTCTCTTAAAACTCACGATCAAGGAACTGCCTGCCTCCAGAGGGAATCTCTACCTGCCTCTGGATGATACTTGTGAGTAAGCTACCTAAGATCTAACTAAATATATAGCTTGCAGTAACTCAGATGTGTGATCAAAGGCTACCCAGCCATGCCAGTTTGCTCTATGGGATTTCTCTGATATTGCTCTACACTGTATCCTATTCCAACCCTACCCCTTGTAACCAATAAAGTTCTCCTTTGTACCTAGCATGGGAGACTTATTGGGAATGGGTCTAGATCATGTCGTGGGGTCCCCTTGGTTCGGCTAAGGGAGGCCACTACTTGTGCTTCCAACTGAGGCAAGCATCCCAAGTTCTTGAAGTGAATCAAGTACCCTCGAGGGCTACTAGGCCTGCATTTCCCAGGGTGTGTAGAGCCAGAATCATACCCATCCCTGGGTGGTGGCAGTGTTACCCCCAGGCTAGCAGGTGTGCTCCAGAAAGACGGTTGTCCAGATGTGAGGTGCCCCCAGGGAGGCGCACGGCGCCTGGAAGGTGGTTGGGTGCAGTGAGGTGGGAGGCTTAATGCAGGAGCGCCCCCTACTGGCCGACCACAGGCTTACCCCTTTTTCTTCCCTCCCTGAAATTCTGACTGCAGTCAGACAACCTCCAAATATGGGCTCTTTAGATAAGGAGAGGATTGATCTAGGATCTTTATTGGAAGGGAAGAGAGGCTAAAAACTGGATCCATGTGGGAAAAGCAGGTGCCAAAGTGGAAGTTAATGGGAGTTAGGTGCAGATATCACAAGAAACAATCCAGATTTGCCTCTGATCCAGTAGTCACAAAACTTGCTTGCTGCTTGTGTTTTGGACAGCAAAGGTTCCCAAACTCAGGCTTGCCTTGATGTTTGGGCTGACTGGTTGCTGTGATTCAGATAACATTTAGGATTTATTCTTTCCTGTCTCTCACCAAACAAAAATTAAGGGTCACAAAAGGAAACCAATAGGCAGTAAGTTTAAAACTCTTTTTCCCCAGTGTGCCATTAAAGGGTGGGGCTCACTGCCCCCAGATTCATAGATTCATAGACCAGGGCTGGAAGGGACCTTGGAAGATCAAGTCCAGCCCCCTGCCCCCCAGGGCAGGAAGTCAGCAGGGATCATAGGATCCCAGCAAGATAAACATTCAAATGTCTCTTGAAGGTGTTCAAAGTGAGTGCTTGAACCACCTCCAGCGGCAGTCTATTCCAAACCTTGGGGGCTTGAAGAGTAAAGAAGTTCTTCCTTATGCCCAGCCTGAAACACTCATGGAGGAGTTTGTGACCATTCGATCTTGCCATCCCTTGGGGCCCTCTGGTGAACCAGATCCTAGTGAGCACCCCTGATAAACTTATAGGTGGCCACTAGAATACCCCCAAGCCTGCACTCTTCCAGGCTGAAGAGTCCCATGGCTCTCAGCCTCTCATCATAAGGTCTGTTTTCCTGACCTCGGATTGTGTGTGTGGCTCTCCTCTGGACTCTCTCAAGCTTCTCCACATCCTTTTTGAATTGTGGAGTCCAAAACTGGACCTAGTACTCCAGCTGTGGTCTCACCAAGGCCGAGTACAGCGAGAGAATGACATCCTGGGATTTGCTTGAGAAGCATCTATGGATGCAAGCCAGCATTTTGCTCACTGTGGTGGAAGCTGAGAATTTAGCCAGATCCACAAAGGGATTGAACACATTCTTGGAGGAAAGGGGCATCAGTAACTATTGCTTTCCCTTTCAGCATCTACTCTCTGCTGCCATGTGACACAGGTCTATTTGCTACTTTAAGGGATTGTGGGCCCAGTGTGACACAGGAGACTGGGCAAGATAGACCTACCATGTGACCCAGTAAATGGCAGGTCTAATGTTCTTAAAAGATAAGAAATCCTCCCTTTTACTTTCCCCAGGACATAAATCCCAACTAATTGATGGTTTCCAAGTCCACAAGAGCTCTGATACAATCCACTCCCTAATGTTTCAATGAAATGAAGACATTTAAATAAAACCAATCATGAACATCTCTTACAATATTTAGAAAAAGCCATCTATAAATATAAGGTATAGGCTGGAGGGGAAGTTGAAAAACTCAGTAAATTCAAGAAGACCTACTACCAGCCTGCGTGCCACCCTCCTTCACCCTCTGAAGTTTTCCAGTCCAATAAAGATAACGTGTTGTCTATGTTGTGCTGTCATAGGTAGCCAGATGGACTTCAGCATAACTGTTTGTTTTTGTGTTTTGAGACACAGGCAAAAAAAGGTCAGGCTGTAGACCTCCTGCTTGCCTAATTTCCAGTAGACGATATGCAAGGTAATTTGGGTAATAAGGGCAAACCCAACCAGATCAAAAGTCCACCAAATGTATTTGATCAGCATGATGTAGATGGTATGGGGAAGTCATGGACCTTTTTATCACTGATCAGCCTGTCCCATCGGAGAGGGAGGAGTTGATCAATAGAGGGATAGGGACTGATTATGATTTCTGGTGCAAGCGCCAATGGTAGAATTGTGGCCAATGCTGGCTTAATACCATCATTTTACAACACCATCATTTCACAATTTGAATGCTTTGAAGAACACCCACACATATCTCTCTGGTCACTGCCAGTAAAAGAAAATATTTACTGGAAACCAGCTGATAACCTGTTTTGCCCATTAACTGTTTGCTGTATTTCAGCTTTGTATTTGCAGCTGAAGTGAGTTACTGTTTGTTGGCAGCAAACACAACACAAGTCTTCTTCTGTCTGTTTAGCAATAAGACTCCATACAATTATGGGTACAGATTCTTGCCCCTTAGGTGTGAGAGGCTGGCCAATGGTTAGAGCTTTGAAGATTGAAGGTGCAAATATACGTTACACTTAGGCCATGCTAAATCTGTGGCATGTTACACAGGTTTAAAGCTAGAATGTGCTGAGAGCTATCACATTAAGGGTTAAGACCATTTCTTACCTGCATAGTCTATCTTGCTATTAGAGGGATGGCATGGAGGGGCATGGTTGATGATGAAGCAAGTGTCGCTATACTCATGTGTTGGAAGCGTGAGGGCCAGACAGCCAGCAACTGGTAAAATAATCAATGTGAATAAGACCTTGGGCACCTAAAAGAGGGCTGTAAGGGTATTTGTAGATGATGTGGTCAGCTGTCTGAGCTTAACCACCACAGCTCCAGCCAGCATTGTTGGAGAGGTCCCAAGAGTGCATGCTTTCCTTAAACCATCCAATAACCATTCTGAGATAGTTAAGAGCAGTCCAGGCCCTGCAAGGCAGCTGCTGTCCTGAGGGATGGAAGCTGGTGTTGGGGATGAAGTTCTTTAACCACAGTTCTTGTGCAGCATATTGACTTCTCCACTGGTGGGAGGTCTATGCTATAGGTGCACAGTACTCAGCAGGAGCATACACAATGCCAAAGCAGGGGTGTGAAGTGTTTGGAAACTTGAACCCCAGGTGGTGCCAGCAAGGTGATGGATAAGAGCTCCTCTGCTGCTAACCTTACCCTGGACCCCTTCTGGATGCTGGCAGAAGGTAAGAGTCTCATCCAGCTTGCCTCCTAAATAAGTGATGGTGTGACAATGTTCATGTGTTCTATCTTCAATCTTGACTCCATATATGGAAGTAGTCAGCAAGGGTGTTCATATCCAATGTCAAAGTGGATTTGATGGCTCCCCATTGCTTGCTTGATTTGGTGAAAGCCAGGTCATCAGCATAGCCATACTTTTTGGATGTCAGGCAAGTCAACAATGTACACATTGAAAAGCAATAGAGAAAGTCCTAAGCCTTGCAGCATGCCATTTCTAAGACTTCTAGGGTGGCTTTCCTGTCCACCAATGGTCTTGAGAGTGAAGATGAGGTTCTGAAGCATGAGCATAATAAAGCTAATGATCATTTTGTCAAGTATCATTCAGAGGAGCTTGTAGTAGATGCCATGGAGTCAACAATGTCGTATGCAGCAGTGAGGTCCACCAGGACAGCGCTGACCTTCTCCCCAGCCTCAAAGCTCTCTTCAGTATCTTAAATAGAGTTACCTGCTCCACTGTTGACCTTCTGTATCTGGAACCAGCCTGTTCCTTACGCTGAAGATCAATTATGGGGTAGACTCAGGCATAAATGAGGCATTCCAGGAGCTTATATGGAGTGCACAAGAGGGAGATTGGTCTATAGCTTTTTGCATCATCCTTGGGCTTGTTAGGCTTTAGGACCACAACAACTATGGCCTTTCTCCAAATGTGAGGAATCTTGTTACATTTGACACAGTGGAGATGGACTAATGAAGCCAAGTGATCATCATCTCCCCAGAGTTACAAAGAAATTTAGCCTAGGTCTTGCTGAGGGTGAAGGCAGCCATATTAAAGTCATTCTAGTCTGTCAGGTGATACACAGTATGTTTCCTGCAGGAGGATGACAGCTGCATTGTGTTCAGTAGCAATCTGACTAACAACAAGCTTAGCTGTGTTGCTTCCTTTGATGTTGAGTTGTAGGACAGAGTCATTGCCTACTAGTGGTATGGGCCCAGAGGCTGTAACCACTCGCCCTAAAAGGGCTCTATACTCAGCACAGGAACTCCACTAGCGGTCCAACAACCTACTTGGCTGGTAGCAATCCAAATGCAGGCATTGTGATGGAAGTGTGGCATTAGCTTCCCTCTAAGAGCAATTGATGGAGTAGGCCACAAGAAGATTGCCACAATCTACCCCTGACTAAGGGCATGGCTAAGAGCCAGGACACCTAGGCTGTCTGAGTGGGTTGGGGGCTAGGTGTAGTTCATCCTGGAATGATGAAGGACTGCAAATTGCTCCTTTTATTCCCATGGAACAGATTGAAATTACCCTAACATAAGCTGGGTAGCACAGGCCAGAGTTAACCCTTGCCTGAAGTGGCAAAATTTTGAGATCCTCAGAGGGCACTTAGGATGAGTTAATGAGCTCTAATGTGTGGACACTGGCATTTTAAATGCCATAAGTATGGTCTAAATGTAGTGTGTCATTTTACCCTTAAGTTTGCTGAGCAGTCATACCTTAACGCATACTAGAATCTAAATATATACTACAATCTAAATTGGAGTCTCCTGATTATATTACTTTAAAAAAGCAGCCCCACATTAACTCGACAAGTGTTCGGTAGCACAATCAGGAGATACTCCTTGCTGGAAAAGGCATAACTTTACTCAAGTGAAGTTACATGTTACTCTTGAATGACTCCTGCAGCTGCCTGAATAGAAATGCCACTGCTTCTGCCTTGTGGGCCAGGAATCAAAGCTGGGGAGCTTCTCTTCAGGGCAGAAAATCAGCTTCCCTATTTAAGACATAAGGTGGAGGGGGGAAGTACATGTGGTATGTGAGTAAATATGATAGACAAAACCTTCCTCATGATTTGGAATCTCTTATTCCTTTGAAGAACTCTGAGGCTTTCCACGCTTTACTGATTAACTTCTCTTATGTTTGCACAAGAGTTTGATTTATATTAGACTTTCTAGATAAATAGATCAGCAAGAGCAGTTTCTTCTTATCCTGCCCTCACTGCCATGGGGAGGACTGTTCTCAGTCTGGTGGCCGTGTTTGCATTCTGGTTCCCAACCATTTCTCAAAGCCAACTGTAAGTACCCCCATAATTATAATGGCATGAGAAGATTAATATGGGGTTCGATATTTTCTCTCCACCTTTCATTTTTCTTCCTTCACTGCAGTTGTCTGAAGAGTGTGTTTGCTTTTGCAATGCTGTCCTTTTGCTGGCTTGTTCTGATTTTCTAGCAATCTTGTGCTTTCTGAAATTGATTTTGGATTGATAGCTTCTTTAAAAAATACTGGAAACACAAAGCTTCAGAGCTAAATCCTGATAAAGCAACATTGCCCTTGAGCAGAATTCTGCTGTGGCTTGTATCAAGATAAATTAGCATGAAAAATCAGCAGATTGCACTAGTTTGGGATAACCCCAGTCATGGTACACCCTGGCTCAGGTGGCATTACACGATTTATCCCTTTATAATCATCTTGCAAGAAAACAAAGAATTCTAGCTGGATAAAAATTAATTCCCTCCCTAAGGGAAGAGTTAGTTAGAGGCATTTGTTGCTTAGGACTAGGGACAGACATTAAAAAAGCCTGAGCCTGAATTGATTCAACCTTTGCAGGTTACTCTAACCTGGCTAGGCTATACCGGTTTCCAACCATACAGACAATCCCTCTGGACTGAGGAAACTCAGGCACATGGCTGCAGTGGCTCAGGCTGGAAGATGGGGGGGCACCAGAGCAGCCCTCCCTGCCCTTCCACAGAGCTAAACTGAGGGGGGCATAACCATGTCCTGGCAGGAGGCTCTGACTGGGGGGACTGCGAACCCCCACCCTGCCTGCAGTCCCAGGCTTTTCCCCGTTCACTGCTCAAGGGGCAGGGGTGTTCCCAGCCTGCAGCTCTGGGCTAGCACTCTGAGGCAAAGAGGGGTGTGCAGTTTCTGATCACTTGAACTGGTTTATGTGTAATGTCTGTCCCTAGCCTATGGGACTAGACTGACTTGTGAGTAGTAATACATGGTGGTATTCAGTATAGGCTTTTCTTGTCTTCCATTGAGGATGGTAAGCCTATAGGTACGACAGATATGCATATAATTTGTTGAGTTAAAATCCTCGTCTCTACATGGGAGGTGTCTCAGCAAGAAATGTAACTGTATTTAAATGTATTTAAATACAGCAGGGGACTGCATGCTTGTCAGCACGGAGGCGGAAAGGGATCTGGGGGTCATCATTGACTCCAAGATGAATATGGGCCGGCAGTGTGGGGAGGCAGTCAGGAAGGCCAACCGCACCTTGGCATGCATCCACAGATGCATCTCGAGCAGGTCCAAAGGGGTGATCCTCCCCCTCTGTGCGGCACTGGTCAGGCCGCAGCTGGAGTACTGCATCCAGTTCTGGGCGCCACACTTCAGGAGGGATGTGGACAGCCTGGAGAGGGTCCAGAGGAGGGCCACTCGTATGATCAGGGGACAACAGGACAGGCCCTACGAGGAGAGGCTACAGGACCTGAACCTGTTCAGCCTCCACAAGAGAAGGCTGAGGGGGGATCTTGTGGCCTGTTACAAACTAGTCGGGGGGACCAGCAGGCATTGGGGGAGTCACTGTTCCCCCGAACACTGCCAGGAGTGACCAGGAATAACGGTCACAAGCTGGCAGAGGGTAGGTTTAGGTTAGGCATCAGGAGGCGCTACTTCACGGTCAGGGCGGCTAGGGTCTGGAACCAGCTTCCAAGGGATGTGGTGCTGGCCCCTACCCTGGGGTTGTTTAAGAGGAGGCTAGCTGAACACCTTGCCGAGGTCGTTTGACCCCAGTACTCTTTCCTGCTGTAGCAGGGGGTCGGACTAGATGATCTTGGGGGTCATCATTGACCACAAGATGAACATGAGCCTCCAATGCGATGCGGCGGCTAGTAAAGCGACCAAAATGCTGGCTTGCATCCATAGATGCTTCTCGAGCAAATCCTGGGACGTCATTCTCCCCTTGTACTCGGCCTTGGTGAGGCCGCAGCTGGAGTACTGCGTCCAGTTTTGGGCTCCACAATTCAAAAAGGATGTGGAGAAGCTTGAGAGAGTCCAGAGGAAAGCCACGCGCATGATCAGAGGTCAGGAAAACAGATCTTACGATGACAGGCTGAGAGCCATGGGACGCTTTAGCCTGGAAAAGCGCAGGCTCAGGGGTGATCTGATGGCCACCTAGAAGTTTATCAGGGGTGACCACCAGGATCTGGGGGAACATCTGTTCACCAGAGCGCCCCAAGGGATGACGAGGTCGAACGGTCACAAACTCCTGCAAGACCGTTTCAGGCTGGACATAAGGAAGAATTTCTTTACTCTCCGAGCCCCCAAGGTCTGGAACAGCCTGCCAGCGGAGGTGGTTCAAGCACCTACATTGAACACCTTCAAGAGTAAATTGGATGCTTATCTTGCTGGGATCCTATGATCCCAGCTGACTTCCTGCCCTTTGGGCAGGGGGCTGGACTCGATGATCTCCCGAGGTCCCTTCCAGCCCTAATGTCTATGAAAATCTATGAAATCTGCTCAGGTCCCTTCCGATCCTAGAAACTATGAAACTATGAACTAAATCAACTTTTCCCATAGGTACACACTTATCACTCCCAATGTCTTGAAGGTGGAGAGTGAAGAGAAGGTTGTGGTAGAAGGTCATGACATCAGCAGTCCAGCTGAGGTTACAATTACCATCCAAGACTTCCCTGCCAAAAATTATATCCTATACCAGGTCAAAACAACCTTGGATACCAATAATAATATGATGGGCACAGCTGTAATAAAGGTAGGAGAAACCACTGGCTTATGCATCTAAGCAAAGAAACAGTTAAATCAAAGTGCAAGATCTTTTCTGTTTAGTGTGGCTAGTCCTAAGTATTCAAAAACCATAAACTGGGTCTCAAAAAAAAAATCAAACTGAGTGTGGTTTCAAAATGAGACATTTTAATACAAAGCTAAATTTGTTCTTATTTTCTGAGACTTTTGAGTGCATTTGGATCACAAAAGGCACATCTACATGTTGCCCTGTGGCAATGCAGCAACACGCTATGTCACCGTATGGCATACTATGGCAATGTAACGATCAAGTGGGTCTCCACGTGATTGCCAGCTACATTGCCAGAGCAGCACACTCCCCTGGTATAGCACACCGCTTTGGTGATGTAGCCGCAAAATCTGAAGAGCAGTACTGCACCATGGTTTAGTACTTCCAAAAGGATGGCAACTACTACTAAAGCATGGCAACATGTAGAGGTGCCCAAACATAATTTTCTGTGCAGCTTAGTATAAGTGTATGGAGAACTCACTAATTGAGGACTGTTGAACTAGACAAGAATAAACTGTCAAATGCCTCAGTAATAATTATCGTTAAGCAACCTTTGTGTCTCCGTGATCCTGGACTGCTCTGGGTAACAAACTTTACCCAAAGGGAATATTTTCATTTTGCATGTTGAAATGACCTGCCGCATAGCCATTTTATTTATCAAAAAGGAATGAAATGTGGTGAATTTATCAAAATGGAATGTTTCCATTGATCTAAAAACCAGCTGCTGGGGGGGAAAATAATTTAGCTTGAAATTTCCTTTTTTTTTAAATTTCAGTTCCAAATTGGACCAAAAATAAATTTTGAAATGTTATCATTTATTGTAAGAGGCAAGGATTTCTTCTGGTAATCTCTTTTATTGACCAACTGCATAGGTGGGATAGAGTTAGATAGCTTTTCAAATGTAAGCTGTCTTCATCAGGTTAGTGAAAGCCAACACAGCATAGTAACTTACTGCATTACAATTTTCCTGATACTTCAGTTCTCCCCACACGTGAAGGGTGAGAAAGACCCTCCTCCCTTTTGAGAGGCCTTGATTTCTTAGTAACTGGCTTCTTTTTCTTTAGCTAATTGTTTGCCTGCTACCCTTAGAAATTTCTTACAACTGATTTTTTAATATGCAGTTTTTTACTCGCTGCTCAGACCTGATGAAGAAGGGCCTGTATTTGAAAACTTATCTAACTCTATGCCCATTATGCAGTTGGTCCAGTAAAAGATACCACTCTAAGACAGGGGTAGGCAACCCCCAGCATAGGTGCCAGAGTGTGGCATGCAAAGGCATTGTTTGTCATGAGCACATCAGGGCAGACAGTGGGGAAGGGACTGGGGCTGAGCGGCCACAACAAGGAACTTGCCCTTCATGGCTTCCCTGCTGTCTGCCTCTGGCACACCAACATTTTCCAAGTTGAGGTTACAGGTGTTTTGGTACTCTGCCCAAAAATGTTGCCAACCCCTGCCCGAAGAAATCCTTGCATATTGCATCATTCCTGGACCATCACATCTAGAACATCATTCTAACAATTAACTTGGAATTACTCTTCTGGCATAAATTTTGATCAGCTCTACTCATGACTCACTGAGTATTATCAGGGATATTATCTGGGTTTTCCATTTACCATGGAAAAGCACGGTAAAACCCAGATTTTCTCATTTTAAGGAGAAATATGCTAAAAACAGTGGATTTCCTCTTGCAGGCTGGCAGGGTACCAGCCTGCAAGGGGCTGGGGGGGAGAGGGAGGAAGGCAGTCATGCAGAGGGCACCATGCACATGTGCACACGTACACACGCACATGGGCACCAGGCAGCCTCAAGAGCAGTTCCCGCAGGTAAGCCTGGCAGGGTAGGGATTGAAGCCCAGAGGGATGGAGTTGGGCAGGGCTGGGGCTGGGGCTGAGGCTGCTGCCCATTCTGCGCAGTACGTGGACCTTGGGGTATGGGGCCAAAATGTGCAGCTGCAGAACCCGTGTGGGGAGTGAAACGGAGCCATGGGCTTCCTGATGCTGTGTGCATGCCCAGAGGGAGGCATGGAGGGCTCATGTCCCCCAGATTTGTGTGCAGGGCAGAAGCAGGTCTGGGCTGCCTGCTGCAAGCTCAGGGTCCCCGCCCTGCTTTTTTTTTTTTTTTTTTTAAGGAAAATTTTTCTAGTCCCAAGACAAATCAGACAAATCTATTCCAAACCCATGTGAATCATTCAAGAACCATATGTGGTTCTGCTACTGGCAAACATTCTTCGCCCTTGCCTGGGGCTTCAAAGACTTCCTAATCCTTTGGCGGGCATCCTACATGCAGGCCCAAGCCTGGAGGCTTGTTAGGCTTTAGGGGTTTGGATGCCGCCAAGTTTCGCTTGCCCTCAGCTGTATGGCTGCAGAAGCAAGCAAGGGAACAGTCTCCCATTTCCATAAAGTCACCATGTAGCTAAGATCTTCCCACTGGAAGTTGAAGTGGCAGGCTAACTATGAGGCTTTTGTAGGGAGCCCTGTCCACAAATAGACAAGGGTGCAACCCTCCACTACACAGTGCCATTTTAATTGTATTACCTCGGTCAGGATACTACCCCATGCCACGTTCACGGTTTTCCCTACCAGGTGGAAAAACACCTTGGTGGTCATGGTATTTCCCTTGCCAGTCCTGCTGATCTCCCCTTGGGACCTCCACAGCCCAGTGGGCAGGACCCACCATGGCAGAGCAGGGTAGGAAAGCTTGGTGCTGCTGCTGGGAGCCCTAGTGCTGCCATGGCAAGGCACCTACCTACCGCCTGCATGGCAGCAGCGGGGACAGCAATGCAGAGTTGTGCCCCCTGCTTCTGCTGGGTGGGCAGGGGGCACCTTGCCATGGCAGTGTGGGCCTCCTGGAAGAGGCACTGAGCTTCCCCACCCAGCCCTGCTCTGCCCTAGTGCACTGGGCCCCATCTGCTGAGCTACAGAGGCCCCAAGGGAGGGCAACAGGCAGGGCATCCAAGCCCACAATGGGCAGTCCACATCCAACCCCTCCCTGCCCCCTGACAGGCTATGCTTCGGCCATGTCGCCTGTAGGGGAAGAACAGCTGGGCTCCATGCTCCACTCTACCACAGCTGCTGCCACCTCCCACATGCAGCAGCTCGGGCTTGGGAGCTGCTGTGAGGGCAGAAGGCTGCAGACTTGGGTCCTTGGCCCCATAGCCCTGGCAGCTGGGGGCCCCATCCAGCAGGGCGAGGAGGGGCAGGGGACTGTGGGTGGAGAGTGAGGGGCAATGGCATGGGCAGGGCACCAGCATATCAGGGCTGCTCAGCACCACAAAGCAGTGGGGTGGGGGATAGCCACAGCTGGACACGTGACCTGGTGAGCAAAGGGGGCAGTGGAAGCTCTAATTTTCCATGATAAGAACCCAAGAATCAAATGCCAAAGTTTATAGGTATTCATAATTTATTTTATTATAGTGATTGAGGTGCTGGCAGGCTTCCAAATTGCCTTAAAATTGTAAATATATCAATAAAACATTGTGTTCAACTGATACCTATATATTTAGTGGCATTTCACTTTAATCATGGAAAAATGCAAAATTGGGGGGTTTTAATCAAAGAATTTTCAATTTTTGTATCAGAGAAAAACAGGATCCCTGGTTATTATCTTTGCAAGATCCATTTTTGTACCCTGATTTGCATGTGGAATATTAACTGATATTGAGCAGATGGGTGGGTCAAAGGTAAATTTGTGGCACACAAAGCTTTCTCGTAGACATTTGCAGCTCTGTGGGAACTGCTAACATGACATATGCTTCATTTTTACTGTTGCTGCCTTAACATTTTTCCACTTATTGTCTTGGTAAACTGACAACACCCTGCCAAATGCTATTTCATTCAGGTTCCTTCCAAAGATCTAAAGAAAGATCCCAAGGTTAAGCAGTATGTGATTATCCATGCCAAATTTCCCCAGACGAGCTTAGAGAAGGTAGTTCTGGTCTCATTTCACAGTGGCTACATCTTCATCCAGACAGATAAAACCATCTACACACCTGGATCTACAGGTGAGGACCTGCATCTGTGGGGTGGAGATAAACAATATAGATCCCACAAGACCACGGGTTTTGAAAAGGGGGGTTATGAGATTCACATACAACAACATATATTTGTCTTCATTTAAACAGAAACTAGAAACTTTAGTCATATGCTAGGCATCTGGCTTCATATTATTCAGTTTAAAATCAAAGCAAAGCAAATTTAAATGTACTAAAATGTATGTAAATGTATTGCACTAATTTGCAAGATTATATATAAAGTTTTAAAAACACAACAAGCTAGGCAAGAATAGTGAAAAGCTATGTTTCATTAGTCTTGTCATCCTTATAGCCAAATGTATATCTCTTATTTAGATTCATAAAACAAAATTTACTCTTTTGGGGCATCTTGACAGTGCCTCCAATACTTCATTGTCAGTCACATGAGTTAATCTGACCACACCTGAGTTAAGGTTTTTAGCTAGAGCTATAAAGAGTCTGCAGGACTGTGAAACAGAAGAAAAGTATCACCAGGAATGGCTAAGAGACAGAAAAATAGCAGAAGAAAGGAAAGTTTGAGGAGTGAAACATCAAAACCATTAAAAAGGAGTGGGGGGAGGGTATTAACATTTGTGGAGTAACAAGATTAGCAGGAATAAGGAGGATAACAATGAGCCATGAAGTCAATGGACTCCTCAGTGCTGCCTGAATAGAAATTACACTGCTACTAGCAGGCAGTTGGTTTTAAAATGTAAGTTGAACAAGAATCAAAGGGGAGGTGGGGGTGCAACTGTACCATTCCACCCTCACCCTGGATCTATGCCTGCACAATACTGGTCCCACAGGAAATACCAGGCCATGTTCTGATGAAGCTGAAATGACACAGCTCCAGGCATGAAAGAGCCGTCAGTCATCCACATGACTTTTTCTTTCAGTCTACTACAGACTTTTCACAGTGGGCCACAAACTAGAACCAGTGATGAAACCAGTTACCATTGACCTTGAAGTAAGTCATATTCTTATTGCCATAAAACATTTGGGTGGCATGGTATAGTATATTTTCTCACATATAACACACCCTGGAATATAATATCTTGTTTTTTGATAGGTGGAATGAACAAAAAAAAAGGGGGGTTTTCAGCGTTATGGTTCCATAGAGCAGGAACAGAGCTTCACCTTCAGCCCACTCCCTTTGCTTTTCCTGCTTAACTAAAACTGAAACCCTAGCTTTTGCTGAAGCTGTGGGTAGATCTGTTTTTTAAAAGAGCTAAGGAGTCCCCAGGGCTATTAAATAGGAGGGGAGAAATCAGGAGCAGCTAGCAGACAGCAACACTGCTGGAAAAAAGGTTAGGTGGATTACTACAATATCAAGACCATTAAAAAGGAGAGAGGGTCGTGAACATCTATGAAGAACCATGATCCTCGGCTGTCTAGCTAGCAGTGCCACAGCTGATTCTGGGCAGAACAGGAATCAAAGCAAGGGGCTTCTAGCCCAGTCAGAAGAACATCAGCTTAATACACTCACCCCAGTTCTGGAGAGGGCTAATTTTGAGGGAAAGAGTATGTGTTGTATTCAAGAAAATATAAATGTTCTGCCAACTCGGCTATTTTTAAAAGCCTTGCTGCCTGCAGACAAGTATTTTTGTGGGTAATGTCTTTTTGAGATCAACTATATCATTGGGAGAGAGATCATCAAGCTTTTGTATACCACAGTACCCTTCCTCAGGTCTCCAGAAGAGAGGCAGGATTGAATAGCAGATGGAACAAGGGCTTGTTTAAAATTCCCTGGGTAAATAAAATCAGGACATAAGAGAAACTGTCAGGCGGCCAACAGGCAGGAGAGTCACAGCAGAAACCTGAGAAGTGGAAGAGCAAGATGGGTCAGGAGAGTCATTATCACTTGTGAAGGGCACAGATTTGGGTGTATTAGGTAGATTATAATGGGCCATGAAGTCATTGTCAGTGTCAAGTCTCTGGTTCTTAGTGACCCATCTCCCTGCCCGCCTCATGGAGGGAAGGGGCAGAGCTCACCATTCAGGGACAGAAGCATAGTGTTAATTCTCTCACAGTCACAGCCACCACATTTGGGATCCCCTGTGGTCAGCATTCAACCTCTGTGTCTTAATTTTGAGGAACATTGGTATGGGAGGAAGATAGGCAGATGGGATTTGAGCATCTAGACAGGACACACAACATTTTCTTCCACTGCTTAATGATTTTCCTTACCAGACTCCAGAAGGCATCATTGTGAAGAGGTACAGTGTCTCCTCAGTCAGTAAATCAGGCATCATCTCTACATCCTACCATTTACCTGAACTTGTCAAGTAAGTTACTTTAAATGCCATTACATATGGATGCACCAAAGAACAGCAGGGATCAGGAAGTGAAGCAGGCAATGAAGTACTTCATGTGAATACTTGGGCACACAACTATGAACATATAAGAACATTAGAATGGCCATTTCCTGGATCAGACCCAAGATCCATCTCACCCAGGCTCCTGTGTTACACAGTGGCACAGCGTGTTGCTGAAAGGGAGTGTGAATGGGTCTGACCAGGCGTTTTTCCACTGTTCCTCTCTCACTTGAAACCTACAGCTTTAAGGTCTAGGACAGTAGTTTTCAGTCTATGGTCTGCATACCCCTGAGGGTCCGTAGGCTATGTCCAAGGGGCCCCCAAAAAATGAGTAAATTAATATTTATTTGATCCTGGCTGCCTATCAAAGCTGACAGGAGACAGGGGCAGTAGGACCAAGGGAGAGCCCTCAGCAGAACTGAGCAGCCCATCCCCGCCCATCCCCAGGCATTTCATAGTCTTCCTGCCCCTGCCCTGCTCCAGGACCACATGGCTCCCAGCTGCATCACTGGACAGAGGAGCACAGGGCTGTACTGGTAAGTGTGTCTGTGTGTGCAGGCAGGGACAGAGAGTGTGTTCATAGGGTTAGTCCCAAACACAGACCCCACCATACACATGCACCCACACTCCCCCCCTGCACTGCTATACATGCAGACCCCCACACCCACACCCCCTCATATAACCCAGCCACCCTCCCCCACACACACTCCTTCACAAACCTCATGCCCACCCACACCCCACATACCCACACACCCATAGCCCTTCACAAACCTATACATACCCTCCACGATATACAAGAGTAAGACATCATTTTAAGCTATTGTGCAATCACCTCTATGTACACTACACAAACACATGTGAATCAGGACAAAAATATTTTTTGAAATCAAATTAATGAATGCTGTAGATCAAGGGCAGGCAGTTATTTTGTGCAGAGTATTTTGCTTTTCGGAATATAATTTGGTATTTTTCTGGTTCTCAGATGGCAATACCCCTTGCTCAAAGGAGTTCTTCTTGGGGCAACGGGAGGGACTTTGGGTGGCAAAGGTCAGGGATTAGGAGGCGGGACTTCTGGTCACAAGATGGCTACCAGGGGTGGGGCACCTGTCAGATTCAGCTGATAAAAGGATAAAATTGCCTGGAGAAGAAAATGGGCCAAAAAGACTTTGTGACATCTGTGTGCTAAGTGCATTCATTCATTCCTCCCTTTCTTTTCCTCTCTAGTCTGGGCACCTGGAAAATCATGGCCCAGTATGAAGATTCTTATCATCAGAACTTCAGTGCGCAGTTTGATGTTAAGGAGTATGGTAAGATTTTTCTAGTGCCGTCCCTTGCCAATCCTTAATCTAGTCTCCTAGTCAGTTGGGCTTTGGAAATCCCCCATGCTGTCCAGCAAAGTCAATGTTCTCTCATTTGCACTCTTTTTGGCACTGGTGAGGCCTCAGTTGGAGTCCTGTATCTAGTGTTGGGCTCCACACTTCAGGAAAGATGTGGACAGACTGGACACAGTCCAGCAGAAAGCAACAAAAATGATTTAGAGGCTTGGGAGGCATAATTTATGAAAAAAGCCTGAAAGAACTAGGGTGATTTAGACTGGAGAAGGCAAAACGGAGGGTGGATTTGATCACAGTCTTCAAATACATGAAGAGTGATTATAGAGAGGACAGAGATGGGCTTTTTTTGTGGCTGCTGGAGACAGGATCAGGAGCAATGGCTTCAAGCTGCAGCAGGGGAAATTGAGGTTGGAAATGAGGAGGAGCGTTCTGACTATGAGGGTGGTCGGGCATTGGAACAGGCTGCCTAGAGAGGTAGTGGAGTCACCATCCCTGGACATGTCCAAGAGCAGATTGGACAGACACTGAGCTGGGATGGTTTAGTCAGGGTTGATCCCACAGTGAGCAGGGGGCTGAACTAGATGACTCTGTGAGATCCCTTCCAATCTGACTTTCCTATAATCTATTCCCCTCTGCTTTCTGTAGTGTTGCCCAGTTTTGAAGTCACGCTGGAGCCATCAGAGAAGTTTTTTTACATTGATGGCAATGATGATCTCAGGGTTGATATTAGTGCAAGGTAGGTGTGCAAGTAATAAAGCAGATCAGTCCATTGGCTTAGCCCTACCAGGATCATAACCAAGACTTGAAAAGCGTATGAAGAAAGACCCCTGCCAGGGTAAAAACCATAGTTGTTCAACAAGTCCATGGTTGTAGATTCCTGGCATCTCCAACCCTGCTTAATTATCTTTCCTGGAGTCAGTCTGAAGATGTAGCATCACCCCAGCGTATGGCTGAGTGAGTAGTAGCTTTTGTGCAGACCCTGCCTTTTGTCCAATTGTGGAGTCTCCATCCTTAGAAATTTTCAAGAGCAGATTGAATATAGACACTGAGCTTGGTTGCTTTAGCCAGGGCATGGGCAGACCTAGAATTTTGTAAAGGGGGTTCACATGGTAAAATTAATCATTACATACGAAACAAGACATATTTTCTCCAGTTAAAAATAAGCTAGAAGATTTACTAATATGCTAAGGTTCTTGGGCAGTATGGAAGCAAAAAAAAGTAACTTCATTGGAATGAGAGTTAAAAACAGTCTGCAGGGCTGAGAAATAGGAGCTTCATGACCAGGAGCAGCAAACAGACAGCAGAATTGCAGAGGAAAGGCTAGCTTGATTGATGGAACACTGAAACCATTAAGAAGGAGAGACGGTCATTAACATCTGTGGCATGAAGGTTTTAGAAGGGGTCAGGTAGATTATAATGAGCTATGAAGTCAATGGATTCCCCCAGCATGGCCTGACTAGAAATGCTGCTGCCATTGTCGGGCAGTTGGTTTTAAACTTTAGGCGGAACAGGCATCAAAGAGGGGTGCAAGTGAATCAGTTCCCCCACTACATCCCTCCTGCCCAAGGCTTGACTGCAGCCAATACCCAATGCCTCTGAAAGAGGCTGAAAAACACCCTGATACATGGAGTAGAAAGTGAGGGAAGGGGCAACCAGCAAAACCCAGAAACCTGGGAAATCCCCATTGCAGAATACAGACATCATTACACCTCCATCATCCCTGACTAGTGTCTGTCCAACAATTCCTTGAATACCTCCAGTGATGGAGAGTGCACAGCTCCCGAGTGTCTGGTCCACTGCCTCACTACTCTGGCAATGAAGAAGTTTTTCCTGATATCCAATCTAAACCTAGTGTGCTGTAACCTAGTCATTGGTCCACATCCTACTCTTGTGTCCTACATATTCATAGTCCACAAGTTCTCCAGTGTTCTGACTCAGGGACCAAGTTAGTGAAACTCTTAAATGCCAAAGCCTGGAAGCAGAGCCAAAAAGGATCAGAAGCCAGAAAATCAGGGAGGGTGGCTCCAGAGAGGCTGCCCACAGCAGACCTACAGAAGAACAGTTGACTGGCCTGTAGCTTGGTGTCAAAGGCAGACTTCAATGAGAAGACCAGTCTCTCCAGAAACTAATTGGGAAACCCTAACCGTGGGCAGCTGGTTCATCAGTAGGAATGGGCCTGCCAATTAGAGTCTCTGGCAGCTAGGAAATTAATCTGATCTGAGCTGCCTGTTAGGAGCCCTGACACCCACTAGGGCCTGTTTTGTAGCTCTAGAGCCCAGAGGGTGAATGCTGAGGTCACTCACGCTTCCCTTGCAATGGGGGAAATCAGGAGCTCTGAGCAGACCCACCCTAAGAGCTGATGCATGGCAGAACCAAAGTGGTGGGGGGAGGGGGCTGGCCATATCACTGCACCCCCTTTCTATATGTGCCCCTCTCCAGAGGTTGCCTTGTGTCTTGTCTTACTCGGTTTTCCTCTCTCAGATTCCTCTATGGCAAAGATGTGCAGGGCAACGCCTTTGTCCTTTTCGGTGTTGCTGTTGGGGATGAGAAGAAGAGCATCCCCCAGTCTCTGAGGAGAGTGGAGGTAACTCAGGGGAAGACCCCGTAGAAATGGAAACTAAAGAGTGAAGGCAGAGCCTGAAAGGGTGGGAAACCAGTTACAGAGGCAAAAACTCTAGCACAACCCCATTGTATAAAGTGCCCCAGGGACAGATCCAGAGGTGGGGGGCAGTGGCACAGCTCCACCCCCTCTTTGGGACTGGATCCAGCCTGGGAGCCTCTGGGGTCTTAAAAAAAATGTGTAAGACCCTTCGCTCCTCTCCATGCTCAGAGGCACATCCAGTTGGCTCCCATTTCCCCCACCCCTTCTGCCTGACACTGTTGCTTTCTCCAGTCTAGAAGGTGGAGGGGGGGATTCAGTGCTCCCCCTGCCCTCTCCAGCTGGGCTCTGGGAGGATGGACTCAGCTGGAACCTTTTCTACACATGCAGAAGCCATCAAGGAGCAGAAGTGGGCTTTTTCCACCTAGCTCCATTTACGAGGGCACTCTTGATTCTAGCATGGGACGTTTGCAACAAGTCTCCCTCTGCTCTAAAGCAGTGGTTCTCCATCTCCAGTCTGTGGGCTGAATCCAGCCTGCAGACCCATGTCATCCAGCCCACTGGGTTGCCCGTAGGTCTAAAACTTTGGTGGTGAGGAAGCTGTGGCACTACTAATTGCTATAGCTTCCAGGGTCGTGGCAATTAACACTGCCACTGCTCCCCTGCCATCAAATGTCTGGACCCATGGGGAGTCCCATGGGTTGGATGACATGGTGTGACATACCTGATCTCACTGGCTCATGGGGTCACTCTGTGGCTGGACCCAGAGTGCAGGGGCCAGGCTGAATCACACCCATGGGCAAACCCTGCACAGCATCCAGCCCACAACTCATTGCACCCAAGGAACTCCCCCCACATGTCACTCATCCTTGGATCCATAAGGTTGACCCCCTCTGCTCCAAGGCATCAGAGATGCATAAACATTTCAGGGCAGGTAGCTCTCTTACTGCATGTGACATTATGAAATCCCTTCCAACTTGCTAGATAGCTGATGGAAACGGGGAGGCGGTGCTGACCCGTGCCATGCTCCAATCCCGATTTTCCAACCTCACTGAGCTCATCGGCCACTCCATCTACATCAGCGTGACCGTTCTGACAGAATCAGGTGAGCAGGGGCTTTGCTTTGGAGCAGTGCAAAACCAGACTCTACCTGCATCTCGCCAACTCAGTAAACTGTTGTGGATGCCTAGCTAAAAACATCAGCTCAGTGCTCAGCAGCCATCAAAAAGGCAAATGAAGTGTGAGGGATTAAGATAGAAGAAGGGAATTGTGAATAAAACTGGAAGTATCATGATGCCCCTTTATAAATTTACAGTGCATCCACACCTTGAATCCTGTGCCTAGCTCTGGTCTCCATACCTCCAAAAGGAGAGGGAAGAACTAGAGAAGGTCCAGAGAAGGGTAACAAGAATGCTAAATGGTCTGGAGGGGCTTCCATATGAAGAGAAACTAGAGAGGCTAGGCCTATTCGGTTTAGAAAGAGAGGCTTGAGGGGAGGCATGAGAAGTTTTATGAAATGCAAAGAGAAAGTCAGTAAGGATTTATTATAGACTAGCTCTCACCAGATAGGAATGAGGGGTCACAAGATGAAACCATCAGGCAGTCAGTTTAAAACTAGCAAAGGGAAGTTCTTTTTCCCCCAGTGTGGAACGACAGAGTGGAGCTCATTGCCACCAGATGTGGTGGAAGCTGAGAGTAGCCAGATTCCCAAAGGGATTGGAGACATTCTTGGAGGAAAGGGGCATCAGTAGCTATTTAACATGGGACTGAGGGGCATGGCCCCTGAATCAGAGCTTCCTAAATCTTAAATGCTGGAGGCTACAAGGGAGAGAGGAGCAGTGGGAAAAATCCAAGTCAAACCCAGTTCACTCTCCCTTTCAGCATCTGCTCTCTGTCCCCATGTGACACAGGCCTATTTGACACATAATGGGGTCATGGGTCTTAAACCCATAGAGCAACAGTTAGCCCCCCTGTTAATATAGGGGGCTATTGGATATGTGTTAATTGATTACTTCAGACAACACAAGAAAAAAGCAGAGAGAGGAATAAAGGTCATGGGTTAAAATTAGTGCACTGGCGGGGCGGGTATCAAGTGGAGCACATGGGACAGTGTCCACTGGCCTTCAAATGAGTCCCAGGAGCCAGTGGACACTGCCCAGTGAAACTCTGCCTGGAGACACAAACAAACAAAGGAGAGGAAAGAGGCCTTGCAGTCCCTGGTGGTGCTCCCAGCCAGAACCTCCTTCCTGGTCAGATAGCTCAGGAGCTTGGCTAGGGCCAGGAGGAGGTTCACCAGGAGGTCCCAAGATTGGTGGGGTCATGGATGGGAAGTGCATAAATGAAAAGGTGTGGGGAGCAGCGCAGGCAGAACTGAGACACAAGATGCTGGGCTAGATGGACCTATGGTCTGCCCTAGTAAATGAAAATTCTTATGACCATATGAAGCTTCCTAGGGTTCTTTATAGCTCCATAGATGACAATCAGCAATGACACATGCAACATTGCACATGAGACAGAATAATTTCATGCACAAATGCAGCTTGGGGAATGACTGGCTGGGCTACAGTACTACAGAAAAGGACCTTGGGGTTGGTCCTTACCAGTTTTCACTAGTTGTAGCTGACATTTTGTGAAGTTGAATATAAGCTGAATAAAATGTCTTAAGTTGAATATGAGCCAACAGTAAAAAAAGCCAACGGTCTCCTGCGTTGCATTAGCAAATCAAGGGAAGTGATTTTTCTGCTCTATGCAGCACTGGTGAGGCCTCATCTGGAGTAGTGTGTCCAGTTTGGGGCCCCACACTTCAAGAAAGATGTGGACAGATACAAAAGAGTCCAGCAGAGAATGACACAAATGATTAGGGGCCTGAGAAGCAGGACTGGTGAGGACGAGCTGAAAGAATGAAGGTTATTTTGTCTGGACAAGAGAAGACTGAGAGGGATTTGATCAGAGACTTCAAATGCCTGAAGGGCAATGACAGAGAGGATGGGGATGAGCTTTTCTCTGTGTCTGTAGGGGGCAGGACTAGGAGCAATGGCTTCAAGCTGCAGCAGAGAAAATTGAGGTTGGAGGTGAGGAAGAGCGATCTGACTCTGGGGGTGGTTGAACACTGGGACAGGCTACTCAGAGAAGTGGTGGAGTGGAGCCTCCATCCCTGGAAATGTCCAAGAGCAGGTGGCCAGACACTTGGCTAGGATAGTTTACTTAAGGCTGACTCTTCCTTGAACAGGGGTAGCTATGAGTCACTTCCTGCCATCAGTCATCATAATAAAGATGTGTTCCAGATTGCCACGAAGGCAGATGATATCAGAATCCATCCTAACATGAATTTTCTTTCTCATCCCTTGGCTTTTTCTTTTTTTTTTTTGCAGGCAGTGATATGGTGGAAGCAGAGAAAACTGGAATTCACATTGTCACATCCCCCTATGAAATCCACTTCACAAAAACCTCCAAGTACTTCAAGCCAGGCATGCCCTTCGAACTCATGGTAATATCCGTTCCACCTGGATCTAGACTTTTGTTTTGGAGAGAAAGGGCCGTAGTTCTAATTTCAGATAGACTCATGGCACCGAAGTCCATGAAATGACTCAGGATTTAGTTTGTAGTGGGACTGAAGTGTTGTTATTGGTATGATGGTCCAAGGACATCATAGAATCATAGAAGTCGGGTCGGAAGGGACCGTGTAGATTTTCAAGTTGACTCCCTGCCTGGGCAGGAGAAAAAACTGGGCTCAAATGATCCCAGCTAGGTAGGCATCAAGCCTCTTCTTAAAGACCCCCAGGGTAGGAGCCAGCACCACTTCCCTTGGAAGTTGGTTCCAGATCCTAGCCGCCCTAACTGTGAAGTAGTTCTTACAGCTGTCTAATCTAAACCTACTCTCCAACAACTTATGGTCATTATTCCTTGTTATGCCGGGGGGCGCTAGGGGAAACAAGGTCTCTCCCAAACCCTTCTGGTCCCCCCTAGTGAGTTTATAGACTCTCACCAGATCCCCCCCTCAGCCTTCTCTTGTGGAGGCTGAACAGGTTCAGGTCCCGCAGTCTCTCATTGCAGGGTCTGCCCTGTTGTCCCCGGATCATGCAAGTGGCCTCCTCTGGACCCCCTCCATGTTCTCCACATCCCTCTTGAAGTGCGGCGCCCAGAACTGTACGCAGTACTCCAGCTGCGGCCTGACCAGTGCTGCATAGAGGGGGAGGATCACCTCCTTGTCCCTGCTAGAGATGTATCTGTGGATGCACGACAAGGTGTGGTTAGCCCTGCCAACTGTGACCTCGCATTGTCGGCCCATATTCATCTTGGAGTCAATAATGACTCCAAGATCCCTTTCTGCTTCCGTGCTCTCAAGAAGGGAGTTTCCCATCTTATAAGTGTCCTGCTGGTTACTACTACCCAAGTGCAGCACCCTGCACTTGTCAGTGTTGAAACGCATCCTGTTTTTGTTACCCCACCCCTGTAACCTATCCAGGTCTTGCTGCAGTCTTTCCCTTACCTCACCCCAAATTTTGGTATCATCAGCGAATTTAAACAAGATGCTTTTCACCCCGTCATCCAAATCGCTGATAAAGAAATTGAACAGCACAGGCCCAAGGACCGAGCCCTGGGGGACTCCGCTGCCCACTTCTCCCCAAGTCAAATATGACCCGTCCACCACCACCCTCTGAGTATGACCCTTCAGCCAATCTGCAATCCATCTGACTGTGTAGGCATCAACGCCAGAGTCACCCAATTTTTAAATGAGGATGGGGGGGAGATGGTGTCAAAGGCCTTGCTAAAGTCCAGAAAGACTACATCCACAATGATACCTGCATCCAATGCTTTTGCGACCTGATCATAAAAGGCAATCAGGTTGGTCTGACATGACCTTCCCCTAATGAAACCGTGCTGGTTGCCCTTGAGCATCATCCCTGAGGCCGGCCCATCGCAGATGTGCTCCATGATGATCTTCTCAAAGAGTTTCCCTAGGATGGAGGTAAGACTGATGGGCCTATAGTTGCCCGGGTCCTCCCTCCTCTGTTTTTTAAAGGTGGGGACCACGTTGGCTATCTTCCAATCATCCAGCACCTGGCCCAATCACCACGAGTGATCGTAAAGCCATGCCAAGGGCCCTGCAATAACCCCTACTAGCTCCCTCAACACCCTGGGGTGGAAAACATCTGGACCCGCTGATTTGAACACATCCAGCCTCTCCAGAAGCTCTCTAACCCAGTCCTCTCCAACCTGAGGTCTGGAGGCGTTCCCCTCAAGTCTGACTTGCATCACAGTGGGGAAGTCCCAGTCGCTGCCCAAGAAAACAGAGGTGAAGAATTGGTTAAAGAGGTCTGCTTTCTCCTCTGACGCAACCACCAGATTGCCCAGAGGATCTTGCAGGGGCCCCACGTTTCCTGGTGCTTTCTTCATCCTCCCTATATATTTGAAAAAGGACTTTTTGTTATCTTTGATTTTGGATGCAAGTCCTAGCTCTTTGTCCACCTTAGCTTTCCTGACAGCCCCCCTACAGGCCTGAACAGAGGAGGTATACTCCTCTTTGGAGATAGCACCCCCTTCCACCGGGTGTACACTGCCTTTTTGGCAATCAGGCATTCCTGTACACCCTTGGTGAGCCAGGGGGACTTTCGGGCACTCTTGCCCCCCTTGCTTCTTGTTGGGATGGTCACCCCTTGGGCTTTGAGTATCATCTCCTTCAGGAACGACCACTCATCTTGGGCACTGAGCTCCTCTGCTCTCGAGAACCCCAGTGCCTCTCCCACTAATCTCAACTCGTTGAAGTTGGCCCTCTTGAAGTCTACGGCTACTGCCTTGCTGCAGGCCCTTGACACCCTGCGCTGGATGATAAACTCCAGCAGGCAATGATTGCTATAGCCCAGGTGTTCAAGGACCTGGAGGCCCCTTACCCGGTCATCGCCTGTGGCCAGGACCAGGTCCAACAGGGCATTTCCTCTGGTGGGACTGTGCACCTCCTGAATTAAATGGAGGTCCTGTATCTCAGCTAGGAACTTCCTGGAACAGTCCGTCCTGGCTGACTGTTCCTCCCAGCAGCTGTCTGGGTAATTGAAGTCACCCATGACAACTACATCCCTTGCCTTAAATGCCTCTGCAAGCTGGCCCAAAAGTTCCCGATCCAGCTCCTCCCCTTGGGTGGGGGGTCTGTAGTAGACCCCCACCATTAAATCCCTCTCCCCACGGCCCCTTGTATCTTGACCCAGAGCACTTCAGCTTGCCCCTCCTCTGACCCCATTCTGCTGGCAGAAGATGTGTATTGCTCCTTGACATAGAGCACCACACCCCTGCTTTTGCTTCCTTCTCTATCCCGCCTCTAAAACCTAAAGCTCCTAATGCTAACTGCCCAGTCATGGGATGAATCCCACCAAGTTTCTGTAAGCCCTATCATGTCTGGGTCTGAACTGGCTATTCTGAGGGCAGGTTCCTCCTGTTTATTCCCCATACTATGAGCATTGGTATATAGGCATTTAAGGCCCTGCCTAGCTGCGTGTGCCACCCCCCGATTTGGGAGACTGTTTGGATCCCTGTTTCTTACCTGGGCACTCCTTGCATTTGTCACCTGTCTTGCTCGGGTGGTGTCTCCTCGTCTTCCTGCGGCCTCCTAGTTTAAAGCTCACCGTACAAGATCAACCAACCTGGAAGAGAAGATACGCTTGCCTTTAGGAGAGAGGTTAAGCCCATCCCGCCCCAGCAAGTCCCCTGCCCGAAAGCATGGGTCATTATCAAGGAACCCAAGGCCTGCCTGGCAGCACCAACTGCATAAGCACTGGTCGATCTCACCAATGCAGGCCTCATGTCGCCATCCCCACCTACTCACCAGAAGAAGAAAGGAGAATACCACCTCACACAACAAGGCTCTTTTGCAGTAGGTTTTATTGGACCAGCTATGTAGTTGGGAGAGACATTGGACAGTGTTTTGGATATCAGGTGCCCTTCCTCATGTCTGAGAGAGAAGTAGAGGAAAGGCTGAGCCAGATATCAGAGGAAAAGATCCTTAGTGGGAGGGACCAAGGAGAGCTATGAAATAGCAGAGAAGAGTTGTTTTCAGGACCTATTACAAAACAAAAAGAAATGCAGTAGAATAAGTAGTCTGGTTAGTGGGGCATGCCAGAAGATGGTGGAAATGGAAAATCACTTTCTCCTCTCCATCTCAGGTTTATGTCACCAACCCTGATGGGTCTCCAGCTTCCCGTGTCCCCGTGAAGATCAGGGGCTCTGATGACCTGCAACTGACTCAGGGAGACGGGACTGCCAAGCTGATTAAGAATACAGCTGGAGACATCTCCCAGCTGCCTATCACTGTGAGTAGCATGATCCTATCACAAGACCCTGGGGACTGTGGAGACCCTCCATGGGCAGCATCTTCTGGGCTACGTTCCTTTGGGAGCTACACCATTGTACAAAGCATTGAAGGAAGTGATGGGGAACAGGCAAATAAGCCAATGACTGGAGGGACCTTGGAGATTGTATTATCTTCTTATTCCCAGGATGGGCAAAACAATCATAGGAAATTTGAGCTAAAAGAGACCTCACAAGGTCATCTAGTTCAGCACCTTGATCCAGGCAAGGTTGTCCCTGACTAAACTATCCAAGTCAAGTGTCTGTCCAGCCTACCATTGGACATTTCCAAGGATGGAGACTCTACCACTTCTCCAATCAACCTGTTCCAATGCTTGCCCCCCCCCCTCAGAGTCAGGAAGTTCCTCCTTATCTCCATCCCCTCTATCATCACCCTTTAGGGATTCAAAGACTATTACCAAACCCCCTCAGTGTTCTTTTCTCTACTTTAAACATCTTTCAACCTTTCATCATAAGTTTTCCTTCCCAGGCCCTGAATCATTTTTATTACACTCTGTCAGACTCTTTCACACCTGTCCACATCTTTCTTGATGTGTGGGGACCACAACTGGCCACAGGGCTCCAAATGAGGCTTTACCAGCACTGAATGGAGCAGAAGAATCACTTCACTTGATGTGGTTCAGTATGGGGAAAGATTTCTCCCTTACAATCCATGCTACAGTGGTTCCCTCTCCTGTCTCCAGAACCTTTCCCTAGCTCTGAACTCATTTGACTCTGTTGAGCCCAAAATGGTCTTAAAAGAGAGACAATGGCAGCTAGTGATTGTACCTCAGCAGACCCAGGTTTAGTTCCTAGATCTGAGACTAGCAACCAGCTGGGAACCTGCAGGTTAGAACAAGAGTTTTAGGAGGGACAATTTTGAGGGTGAGGACAAGAAGCTCCATGTGCACAGAAAGAGAATGGAAGTTGTGAACCCAAGGGCACCAGAGGGCTTCAGGCAGTGCTCTTAAGAAAGATCCAGTAGTTACAGCCCCAGTGAAGTCCATCTATTGATGCCAGAGCTCTGTGCATGAGACAGACATTAACTTGCTGTTTGATGACACATGAAGCAGTCCCCTTCTCTGTACTTCAATTTTGCCAACTTTAAAACCATCATAATGATACTGACTTACTTTGCACAGTGCTGGGAGATCTGTGAAGGAAAAGCACTGTTCTCTACTAGACATCATTGAGTCTCCTTGGCCTTATGAAGATTTAAAGTCTGGGGTCTCTTTCCAGCAAAGTTTTTTGTAAATATGGAGCTCTCATTTGGTGATCAAGGATTTATACTGTCACCACCATTAGCAATCCCTTGATTCAAGGATGATTTCTACCACACTTGTTGATGGATCTTGAGGTAATTGAAAAGTCCAATCTTTGAGCCATAAATCTGTCCACAGAAGTTGAAGGTGTTTCTGCAGGGGTGAGTAGGCTGTAGGCTGTTCCTGTCCTTTTCCCTCCTCCACTCCATACTCTCTGCTTCAAGGGCAAGATAGTTTCATAGTTGGTAGAGTTGGAAGGGGACCTGCCTCAAAGATGCTTTATCTCAAAAAGAACTGTCATTTATTTGAGGTTGCAACACCACTAGAGTCAGTCAGCAGCCAGCTCCTTCCATCTCTTGATGTCAGCATCTGTTTTCTTGATATATACTTTCCCTGTGTCCTTGTAGCATTTCCTCTGGCCACCGTGAGATCTCAAGCTGTAACTAGGCTGGGAGTAGAGCACTTGTTTGGGGAAATGAGAGTTGGGCATCCACACACAATGTCCAATCCAGGGAAGTTGGTGCTTGAGGATCACCAACTCAGTGATGGTAAGGTTGGCTTCCTAAAGGATGTTGGCATTTGTGCAGCCATCTTCCCATCTGATGTGGAGGATTTTCTGGAGGGATCATTAGAAATACCTCTCCAGGCTCTTGAGATGACAATGGTAGGTCATTCACCTTTCACTTCCATAGAGGAGAGTTGTGATGATAAATACATTGGATTTATACCAGTGCCCCTGAGAATAGGCTGTAATCCAGACTGAAGCAGGGAAGTCTTAGCTCATTCCGAGGTTCCAACAGAGTTTGGCTCATGTCATTTCCTTTCTTCCATCCCTCCAGGTACAAACTGCCCATAGAGAGCTCCCAGAAAACCGCCAGGCTTTGAGAGACATGGTGGCACAGGCCTACCAAACCCAAGGAGGGTCTAAAAACTATCTCCACCTGGCGATTGCTAACATTGAGATCAAGACTGGAGACAACTTACTTGTAAACTTCAACTTAAGAACAAACAGGGAGTCTGTCATGAACCAGATCCGCTACTTCACCTACCTGGTAAGCGTTCTGTCTCTTGGGTCATGGGAGATTCTTAAATCCAGGCACAGAGGACTTGATTGTAATACTTTCAGGCCCTGTCACACATTCCATATATTACATAGTTAACTGGTTGATTATTCAATAATGTTAAACGGCCCACACATGCGAAGTAATTATCACCCATAAAAATGGCCATCCAGCTATGAAAAGAGCCAAACAGCTACAAAAAATAGTGTTTGAAAATGTGTAACAACTCTATACATGGTTTCTATCCAGCTTTAAGTTGAACATGTTATAGGGCCGTCATACTTATCTGTGTGTGGCATGGAGCAGCTCAGTACCAATGTCATTTCCCCAGTGCTAAATGTAAAACCAGTTATAATCTCTCTAGCCATGGGATGCTGCTTTAACTGCTCCAAAATCCTGATCAACAATTTGGAGAAAAGTCTCGAGATAGTACATTTTCTTACATACAATATGCAGCTTTCCCCCGACAAACTGCTGCTGGAAACTGGAGTACATATTATAGGGGGAAAATATGGTAAAAGCAGATTCTGCTGCTTACCAGGGAAAAACCAAAGTAAAGTTAACAACAAACTACAGGGAGCAGAAAAATGAAAGGCTCAGTTCCCAGCTGCTGCTACTCAGTTACTTACTACCAGGAAAGATCTTATTTCCTTCATTCTGTTTTTCAAAAACAAGGTGGGTATTATATTCCAGGGCATGGTTGCATGCTGGAAAATATGGTATTATCACCCTTGCCTTCTGTGCATTGCAGTCAAATGCTGTGTCTGGATTTAAGTTGACGAAGTCTAACTACATGGAATGATGTTCCCAGAGCTTTGCTCTGGCCTCAGCAGAGTAGATGGTTGGTCTTTGATGGGTATATCTGAATATCAGACCCCTCACACTGAGAATGCATCCTTCAGTCTTCAGTCAGTTTCATCAGCTGGAATTATAGAGTTGGAAGGGACCTCAAGGATCACCCAGTCCAGAGGTGCTCAACTTCCAGGCCATGGTGCCATGTCATCTGACCCGCTGGGCTCCCCAAGGGTCTGGAAATTTGGCATCAGGAGAGAAGTGGCACTGCTTCCCTGCTGCTGAGCCTCCAGACCCAATCCCAGCACTAGTGCTTAGTTCCAGCACAGGTGGGGGAAGGTGGGAGGACCCAAGGACCCAGGACCCAATTCTGACACTGTGGATGTGGGAGAGAGTGGCGCCATCCCCCCAAAGTCCAATCCCAGCACAGGGAGGGTTGGATGGGGTGATGCCGGGCCTCTGGGACCCAATTCTGGCATGCTGGGGGGCAGGAGGGGGCAGTCCCAAGCCCTAGGGACCCAATTACAGTGGGAAGGGCTGATATCAGCCCCCAGGATCCAATCTTAACACAAGGGGTGTGGGATGGGACAGAACTGGCCCCCAGAGCCCAATCCTGGCATGCAGAGGACAGGAAAGAGCAGTGTCAGGCACCCAAAATCCAATCCTGGCACAAGGGGGCAGGAGAGGCCAGTACCAGCCTCCCAGCCCCAAACCTGGCTCTCAGGAGGTAGAAAGGAGTGGTGCTGAGCCCCCAGGGCCTAATCCTCCTGCACAGGGAGCAAGAGGGCCTGAAGGAACAAAAGACTGAGCACCACTGATTCAGTCCAATCCCATTAACAAACACAGGTGGTATGATTTTTAAAGCCATAGTTTTACATGCATATCTGAAATGTTCCTAGTGTCCTTGCCATATCCCTGTGGCAGTCAAGGTTCCCTGCCCTTCACAAGCAATGTCTCACATTGTCCCATCAGATCCTGAACAAAGGCAAGATCGTCAGTGCTGGCAGACAGAAGAAAGAGGCTACACAGCATTTGGTGACTATGTCTCTACCAGTCACACCAGACCTCATCCCTTCTTTCCGCTTCGTGGCTTACTACCACATCGGGCAGGAGATCGTGGCTGACTCAGTTTGGGTGGACGTCCAAGACACCTGCATGGGAACAGTGGGTTGATGTTCTCAGTCTAGCTACACTAATGCAAACTGACTTTTCCCCCAATTTCCTCTTCACTTCTGGTAAAGTGTTTGGGGGTGGATAGACAGATAGGTGGATGGAAGGAGGAATGGGAATGAATGGATGGATACAGGGGGTGTGGGGATGGATGGATAGATAGATAGATAGATAGATAAGGTGGGGGAATAAATAGATTAAAGGGGGTATGGTAATAGATAGAGGAGGTGTGGGGGTGGACGAATAAGCAAAGGGAGGGGTTGTGGAATGCATGGTTTGCAAGGAGGGAAAGATGGATGGATACAAATTAAAACTTTAACAAAGGATCTTTTAGAATCTATAAGGCCCTTTCCATGAATTTCTCTTAAGAAGCAATGAAATATGCTTTCCATTACCCTTCACCTTTCTCTGTCTCTCTCTCTGTCTTACACAGTTGGTGGTGAAAGGAGCCACTGAGGCAGACAATAAAATCCAAAAACCCGGGTCTTCAATGAAAATAAAAGTGGAAGGAGACGCCGGAGCCCGTGTAGGGCTGGTAGCTGTGGACAAAGGCATCTATGTTTTGAACAAGAAGCACAAAATCACCCAGACAAAGGTGGGTCAGAAAAGAGCTCAGGGCACTGACTACAGCCCATGTGGAAGATACTGAGATAAGGCTTTTTTTATACCTGAAAAGAAAAGAATCTGCATTGTAGGGATGAGGATTTCTGGATGAGGACATTAGGGAATACTATCATGATTTCACAGAGCAAAAGTAGCTACAGCCTGAATCATCCTTTGAGGTCCTTCTAGATCAGGGACAACAAAGATCGTCTGGCCCGTGGGGCTGGAAATTTGGTGGCAGGAAGAACAGCAAGTTCCATGTTTCAAGAAGCCACAACAATTAATGTTGCTACCACCAAATTCCAGCCCCGAAGGCCAGTGGACCAGCCCCATGCTACAGATATTGGGGAATCCTGATATCTTGAACCCCTCGATGCTGCGTGTGTTTCTCCATCTAATTTAGTTAGTCTGTAAATGTACTTGTCTATCTTGCACATGAAGTGTTTAGAAGGAATCAGATAGATTTTAATGAGCCATGGAATCAATGGATTCCCTTCACTGCTGCCTGTATAGAAGTGCCACTGCCACTGCCAGACAGTTGGTTTTAAACTTTAGATGGACTGGGAATCCAAGCAGGAGGTGGGGAAAATACATCACTGCAACTCCTCCACCCCCCAGATCTGCCCCCAGAATCTATGTATTTTTTGCTATATGTAGCTGCTATTGGCAGGGGCAGATCTTTCTTCTGCATTGCTTCTATCTGAGAGCTGCTCCTGATCATGTAGCTCCTATCTCCCAGTTCTGCAGACTGCTCTTTAACTCATTCCAATAGTTATATTTGTTTTTGCATCAATCTTGAACTGAATAATCCAGCCCTAGGCCCCTAGCATGTTAGTAACTATCTTCTAGTTTCTTTTTACCTGGAGAAAAATGTGTTGTGTTACATGGAGTGATGCATCTTATTGTGTGCACCTGCATTTTCAAAATACTACATCTACCCAAGTATACCCCCTACCAGGTGATGAAGTCTGAGGTCCCTTGGAGGCCCACATCTATGCCTGTGTGCATAGACATTGAGTACTTGGGTGCCCAAGGGTCCTGGCCCTCCTCAGGAAGAGGGTAGGGTGACCACCCATCCCTAATTGGGCAGGACAGTCCCAAAATGAGAACATCAAGTCCCGGTCCCAGGCTGCATGACTCCAGGACAGCATTAGTCCTGGATTCCCAGTATTGCGCAGGGATCTGGGTTTTCCATTCACAGCAGAAAAACACGGGAAATAATAGTTTCCCCTTGCAGGCTGGCAGAGTTCCAGCCTGCAAGGGGCTGCAGGGAGTGGGCCATAGGAGGCATTATGTGCACATGGCCAGGAATACAGCCCCAGGCACTAGTAGAGAGCAGCTTCCCCAGCTGCCTGCAAGCAAGTCTGTGGAGGGGAGGGGATGGCAGATCAAGAACCCCACAGTGAGGGAGGGAGTGGGGCAGGGTCTGAGCCTGGGCCTGGCTATTAGTAAGTATGTCTGATTGCTAATATCCAAAAAAAACTGTTGTGTAGCTTAGAGGAACTTTTTGGCTTGTCTTGTACTTCTCCAGATAAAATAAAAGCCCGTGGAGTCATCCTGAGAGCCACACAGATCTACCCTATGCGGCCAGATGAGCTGGGCACCACAGTTTAAAATGAAATACATTATGTCTGAGATTGTCAAAGAAGCCAGTGTTAAGTGAAGGATAAACACCAAGTGCCACTATACCTAATGGTTCCCCATGGTTTGTGCCCCCTGGTTTGCAGATCTGGGATACCGTGGAGAAGAGTGATATCGGTTGCACACCTGGCAGTGGCAAGGACAACATGGGCGTGTTCGCCGATGCTGGACTTGCCTTGGCCACCAATCATATTTCAACACCCTCGCGATCAGGTATTTGGAACACCTTGCTTTTCTCCACACTTGACAACTCCTTTCACAGCCTGGTTGTGATCACTTGCCTTTCAGTTCTAGCTGCCTGCTCAGGTCAACCTTAGGACGACAGCAACAGACTTCCCCCTCCAATAGCTGCTTTGGGTGATGAGAAGTGCTTGATGGTTTCAGTCCAGTTCCTAGTGGAGAGGTGTCCAGAGGACACAGCCTGTTTTAAAGCAAGGACTGGTAATTAGGAATACTTCCAGCTAGAGAAGAGAGTGGTATGTAGAGCATTAGTGGTTCCCAACCTTGGAATGTGACCCAAATCAGGGTCACAAGGGGTCCTCAGTAGGGTCACAAAGGGCCCTGTTGGTGGCCGATTTAGAGTCACAGCAAAAAAAGATTGGGAACCAGTGATCTAGAAGTTAAGGCAAGACTCTTAGGTACACTCCCAGCCCTTGGAAAAAGTGAACCCTGGAGTTTGGAGTAGACAGTGGGATTCAAGACTCTTTCATTCAATTCCTGACTGCCAAGAACTTGTATGAGTCTCCAGAAGTTGTTTTGCCTCTACCAGGCTCTGTTTTCCCATCTATGAAATGGGGATAATATTGCCTATTGGCGTTAAGTGCTTCAAGACCCTTGGTTGGAAGGAGCCAGAGAAGTGAAGTGTGTGATGATTCTCTCATGAAAATCAACACCATGATGACCATGAGCCACACCAACATCTTCAGCGGACAGGCCACAGACTTCTTGTCATGCCATATCATGAGTGGCCAGGTCTGCAGGTCACCCAGGGTCAGAAGAAGCAGCCAAGATCCAAGAGGAGTGTGCAGAGGCAGAGTGTATGGGAGCCAGGAAGCGAGAAGATCCATCTGGGGAACCAAGTCAGAGATCCAGAGGATCAAGAAGCTGTCCAGTTGGGTATCGAAGAGATCAAACCAGAGTTGGGTTAGGGAGCCAAAGAGTAAAGGCAAACTCAGGGTCCCGGGCAACTATAGGCCAGTTAGTCTCACCTCCATCCTTGGCAAAGTCTTTGAAAAAATTATCAAGGCTCACATTTGTGAGAGCCCGGCAGGGCAAGTTATGCTGAGGGGAAACCAGCATGGGTTCGTGGCAGGCAGATCGTGCCTGACCAATCTAGTCTCTTTTTATGACCAGGTTACAAAACGCCTCGACGCAGGAGGAGGGGTGGATGTCGTATACTTGGACTTCAGGAAGGCCTTTGATACGGTATCCCACCCCATACTGGTGAACAAGTTAAGGGGCTGTGACTTGGATGACTGCACAGTCTGGTGGGTGGAGAATTGGCTGGAGGGTCGCACCCAGAGAGTCGTGGTGGATGGGTCGGTTTCGACCAGGAGGGGTGTGAGCAGTGGGGTCCCGCAGGGCTCGGTCCTTGGACCGATACTCTTTAATGTCTTCATCAGCGACTTGGATGAGGGAGTGAAATGTACTCTGTCCAAGTTTGCAGATGACACTAAGCTATGGGGTGAAGTGGACACGCCGGAGGGCAGGGAGCAGCTGCAAGCAGACCTGGACAGGTTAGACAAGTGGGCAGAAAACAACAGAATGCAGTTCAACAAGGAGAAATGCAAAGTGCTGCATCTAGGGAGGAAAAATGTCCAGCACACCTACAGCCTAGGAAATGACCTGCTGGGTGGCACGGAAGTGGAAAGGGATCTTGGAGTCCTAGTGGACTCCAAGATGAACATGAGTCGGCAGTGTGACGAAACCATCAGAAAAGCCAATGGCACTTTATCGTGCATCAGCAGATGCATGACAAATAGGTCCAAGGAGGTGATACTTCCCCTCTATCGGGCGCTGGTCAGACCGCAGCTGGAGTACTGCGTGCAATTCTGGGCGCCGCACTTCACGAAGGATGCGGATAATCTGGAGAGGGTCCAGAGAAGGGCCACTCGTATGGTTAAGGGCCTGCAGGCCAAGCCCTACGAGGAGAGACTAGAGGAACTGGACCTTTTCAGCCTCCGCAAGAGAAGGTTGAGAGGCGACCTGGTGGCTGCCTATAAGTTCATCAGGGGGGCACAGAAGGGAATTAGTGAGTATTTATTCACCAAGGCCCCCCCGGGGGTTACAAGAAATAATGGCCACAAGCTAGAAGAGAGCAGATTTAGATTGGATATTAGGAGGAACTTCTTCACAGTTCGAGTGGCCAAGGTCTGGAACGGGCTCCCAAGGGAGGTGGTGCTCTCCCCTACCCTGGGGGTCTTCAAGCGAAGGCTAGATGTGTATCTAGCTGGGGTAATGTAGGCCCAGCACTCTTTCCTGCTTATGCAGGGGGTTGGACTCGATGATCTATTGAGGTCCCTTCCGACCCTAGCATCTATGAATCTATGAATCTATGAGCAAGCCAGAAGGTAGTCGTAGAATTCTCCAGAGAGCCAGTAGAGGCACAAGCTGAGGGTGAGGCAGCCTAGGTACAGGGGTGAGCGTTTTTGCCTGGACACTTCCACTTCTAGGTCAGGGGTTTTTATAGGAAGGGGTCAAGGGTCTACTGATGCTGGCTGGCCTCTCTGGATATAGGGCATGGGTAGGCAGCAAGGCCAAGGTAGCAGGTTCTGACCACCTATGTCTGCTCCAGTGCCCAGCTGAGGAGGTAGCAGACTAGGATGTCCAGGCACAGTGAGGCCTCAAGCTCAAGCCATAGCCTGGCCTGACAACTGTATATGCCTCAGGAAACACCTCCTTTTTCTCCAGGGATTCACTTCTTCTTTTTCCTCACCTCCTTCCTCAGATTATGGATGTCCCCAGCCCGCAAGACGCAGGCGTCGCTCTGTTCAACTCATTGAGGTCAAGGCCACCAGAGGTAGGTTGACAACTTGGGTTTGGATGAAAATTAATGTATATGCTCCCTGGCATCATTGCCCAACTTCTGCATTCCAGCTGCCCAATACCAGGACAAGGCTGAGAAGAAATGCTGCGAGGATGGGATGCATGAGAATCCGATGGGACACAGCTGTGAAAAACGCGTGACCTACATTCTGGACACAGACAGGTGCAAAAAAGCCTTCCTTGACTGCTGCAACTTTATCAAGACCATGCGGGATGAAAAGCAACGGGAGCTTCACCTAGAACTGGCCAGAAGCAAGTACTGGGGTTCTGATCTCACTATGAGGGGGAAAGATGGGGGAAAAGATTGGGTCCCCAGAGCTTGGACTCAGTGCACTCGCGTATGATGACCTAGGAAACATGACATATAAGGTCAGGCTTGAAGATCTGGAATCATTTAGTCTGGAGAACATGAGACTGAGAAGAGTTTAGATCACAGTGTTCCCAATCCCTGACCATGGTATGATGTATTTAAGAGTTATAAAGACCATGGCAGTCAACTACTATTTGTGGCCATGGGGGATAGGATAAGGAGAAATGGTTTCAAACTGCAGCAAGGGAAGTTGAGGTTGGAAACTGAATTAGGAAGAAGATTTGAAAGAACTTTTTTGGTTATTTAGGCTGGCGAAGGAAGGACTTGATAACAGTCTTCAAATCCCTGAAAAGCAATGACAGGACAGGATTCATAGATGGAGATAGGCTTTTCCCTGTGGCTACAGGGGACAGGACTAGGAGCAATGGCCTCAAGCTGTAACAAGGGAAACTGAGGTGGGAGATAAGGAGGAGCGTTCTGAGGGTGGTCAAGCATTGGAACAGGCTGCCCACAGAAGTGGTAGAGTCCTCATCCTTGGAAATGTTCAAGAGGTTAGATAGACATTTATCTTTGATGATTTAGGTAGGGAGAAGCCTGCCTTGAGCAGGAGACTGAACTAGGTCGCCACCTATTTGTGTCATAGAATCGTAGAGGAGTGGAGCTGGAAGGGACCTCCAGAGGTCATCTTGTCCAACCCCTTGCTGCTCTATCCAAACCATCCTATACAAATCCATTGCCCAATCTCTTAGCAACACTACATAGTCAACCCTGACACAACCCCAAGACATCATACCCAAATCTGCAATGGGGACACACACATACACACACCACAGCAGCAAGTATCCTGCTCCTGCAAAGATTATTAAGATACACTTGAGAGATCCCAGATAGAGTTCATACTCCCACTCCAGAGGAAAGCAACCCTCCCTCCACTGAAGTCCATACCAATCTGATCATGGGGTAAAATTCCTTTCTGGCCCCAAATGCAATGTCTGTCAAGACCCTCTAGCCAGGACCTTCCAGGTTTGAGTCCCAGTAGAAGCATTGGCACAGTGCAGTTGCCAAAACCCAGTGCCTTTGAGATAGGCTTAAGAAATACTCTGATACATGTAGCGTCAGGAGATGGAAAATTTCCCTCCCAGCCCCATGTGGCAACCCTGAAAGCCCAGAAGCTTGAGATATCCCCATAGTAATTACACTGTGGTTCTGCCACAGGTGAGGTAGGTCTCTCCTATGTCCTGGAACATGAACACTAGTCTTACTCCCAGGATGACTCTGGGAGCTTTTATTTTATCCGGAGAAGTACAAGAGAAGCCAAAGCCAGTTCCTCTGAATAATGCACTGATTTATTGAAATATTAGCAAGTAGGCAACATGACCAAGAGCAGCTACATACAGCACAGAATACACAGACATACTCAGTGCCAGGTCATGAGATCTCAGGCCCCTCATGGTCTAGGTAAGTTCCAGATTCCCACCCCTCTGCCTTTGTGTCGAGTAGTTTTATACAGTTCAGATTCAAATGTCTGTATCCCCTCCCATTAATCTGAGAGAATGATCTCTTAGCCAATGGAACAGGGATCAGGGAAACTGAGTCATTTCCTGAGGTTGTCTTATTACCACTGGGTGCAATCACTGGTGTGATCATCTCAGGTCCCTTGAAACTATCCTTCACCATCCCTCTTCATGGGCTAATCACTGTAATACAGACTAAACTGCTTCTGAGATCAGAGGATCTGAAAGTAGAAATGTAGCAACACACTCACCACAGCAAAAAGGGGTGAGAGGTCTTCAGGACTCCCCAACACTAGGAAAAGGCACGGCCTGTGGAGAACCAATGAAAAAAAGAGTATTTCACTGAGATCTGGTGGGGAAACACATTTATGATCCCAGCACTCATTCCTGCCCAGGGCAGGGTGTCAAATTTGATGATCTGTTCAGGTCCCTTCTGACCCTGGAAACTATGAAACTATGAAACTGAATATAGGGGAAAACAGGAGATCAGGGACTTCCTTGTCTAGATACCTCCTTCTGTTCCATCTCTAGGGCATGGTGCCATCAAGATGTAATGTCCCTTAATCTAACACCGTGGTAATTAGGTTGGAGTTTGCCAGTGTTTGCAGATAAATGAAAGGTGTTAATTATTTCATAGCCCCATTAACTACTTCTGATATAACACCTCAGGTGACCTGGATGATGAATTCTTATCAGAGGAGGATATCGTCTCAAGAAGCCACTTTCCAGAGAGCTGGTTATGGGAAGTAGAGCATCTGAATGAGCCACCAAATAAAGAGGGGTGAGTGCATAACTATGTTTTTCTATAGGACCAGTTCCAAGGGTAGAATAAGCAAAGAGAGCTCCATGGATTGGTCCCAACGCCAAAAGTCTTGACCTTACCAGGGTTGAAGTCAGTGCCTACAAAAGATGTAGGTGGGGAATGAACATGAAATAAAATTCCTTCTCTCTTTTCTTCCATAAATAAATTCTCCATCTCTTTCTTTCCATGTAGAATTTCTTCCAAGACAGTGCCTCTTTTCCTGAAGGATTCAGTCACTACGTGGGAAGTGCTGGCTGTGAGCCTGTCAGAAACCAAAGGTGAGGGATAGTACAGCAAGATCTCTGAAGGAAATTAGAAACACTGTGTTGGGAGGGAGAAAGTCAAGGTGTCCAGTTATAAAGAGGATGACACCCAACTATTATGTGTAGCTGTAGGGAATAGGATAAGGACCAATGGTCTCAAGTTTCAGCAAGGGAAATTGAGGTTGGAAATGGAATAGGAAGAAAATTAGGGAAAACTTTCTGGGTTATTTAGTGAGAAGAAGAGAAGACTGAGGGGGAAATCAAATCATACTCTGCAAATCCCTGAAGACTGATTACAGAGAGGATGGAGATGAGCTTTCCAGGTTACTATGAGCTTTGGCAACATCCCAGGGTGAAAGAATAATCCAAAAAAGAGAAAATATGTGTCAGTGCTCAGACAACTGATTGACTGAGTTCTTTCTTGCTGACCATTCAGGGATCTGTGTGGCTAATCCCTATGAGATCACGGTGATGAAAGATTTCTTCATTGACCTCCGGTTGCCATATTCTGTGGTGCGGAATGAACAGGTCGAGGTCCGAGCCATTCTCTACAACTACCTGCCAGACAAAATCAAGGTGAGCTTGCAACTAGTCTTCAATGCATTGTGGAAAAGCCAATAGACCCTGGGATGTTCATACTATATTTTCTAACGTACAACACACACCTTTTCCCCAACAACCAGCTGTTGGAAATTGGAGTGTGCATTATTTGCAAAAAAATATGTTAAGAGTAGGGCCTGCTGCTTACTATTTGAAACTAATAGTAAAATCTGCAGTGATTCACAGGGAACAGAATGATTAGCAGGCTGGGCTCCCTTGCTGCTGCTACTCAGTTTCTCTCTGCAGGGAAAGACCTTCTTTTCTTCATGCTGTGTTTCAAAACAAGGTACATATTATAGTATAGGGTGCCCTATAGGCAAGAAATTATGGTATATAGAACTCAATGAGGCAAGAAAATAAAGATGTAAAGTGTTATGGTCATCATTGGGTCCAATAGAGCCCATCACTGTGGGCATTAACTGAGGATTGATTCCATTTTAGGATTCTGGATGGCCTGTCTAAAACAAGTTGGTGGGTTCCCTTTCAAAAGGGGCATGTGTTTGTCCTGTACCAGCGTAACTGTAACATTTGGGTGTCCTGGGGCCGGTTTAAACATAGGCCCAACCACTTGTCTTAGGCCCAATTGCCCGCCTCCTCGCCTGCCATGCCTTGATGTTATTAATTATCCAATGTTAATCAGGAGGGATGCTGCCCATTTATCTGCCCTGATACCAAGGGCCTATGTGTATGATTTTGACCTTCCCTTATCATATCCCATGCCTCACAGATGTTTCCTCCAGGTAGCTAACACTGGGGCCCAAGCTCCAGAGTCTCACGTGGGACTGTCACTCCCCACTGAAGCTTGTAGTTCAAGTGCCCTTACCCTGGGTTCTCTCTTTATACAAACACACACTGGGCCCCGGACCCCACACACTGGGCTTTTAGCCTGCACACACTCTCAGGGTTCCAACCCCACACAAACACTCTTGGGGCTCCAACCCCACACCTTGTGGCTCCAAGCCTGCCTCTGGGATCAGAGATCTGAGCCCTCCCTGGGCAATCCCCTTATCCCTAGCCCCATATATGTCCTTAATAGCTCCCCAAAACTCAGGGCCCCACTCCCCTGGAGCTTCACACTGGCTCCTATATGTGGCCTCAGACCTCCACCACAGAGTCTGGGCACTGCCACAGGTCCCTCCACTGACCTGGGCCCTGCCTCAGTACTCTCGGTATGTCTGGGCTCCTCCTCCCTAATCTCACCCATCAGGGATGTGGGGCTGGGGTTAGGAGGCACCCCATACTTGCCTTTCACCAGGGTGGTAACTAGCCTGGCATTTCTGGGGGACTGTCCTGCCACGGACAGTTCCACCAGGCCACCCATCCCCAACAGGGTGTAGTTTTCTGTCATGCCCAGGACCATGGGGTCTCCTCCTTCCCCATAGCCCCAACTTGGAACCTCCAAGGGGTGTTCCATAAGTAGCAGCTCAGCCAAGCTCACCTTGCTGGGGTCGTTTGACCCCACTACTCTTTCCTGCCGTGGCAGGGGGTCGGACTTTATGATCTGCTCAGGTCCCTTCTGACCCTACCAACTATCAGTTAGGCTCTGGAGCAGCGAGAGACACGCCAGTGAAAGCCCGTCACACCCCCGCTTCCCCGAAGCCCCCCTGACACATCCCAGCAGCTGCGGAGACCCCGCTGACCCCCAGCACAGCCAGAGGCAAGCGGGGCCTGTGGTGGGAGGGGGTTAACCCCTCACTGAGTGGGAGGAGGCGACTGAGTGGAGCAGAGCGGGGTCAAGCCCCACCCAGGCCCCTACTTGGCTCGGCCCCCCCAGGGAGAGAGAGAGGTAGGAGGGGGTACTCACCAGTCCCCCTCCAGTAGGGCAGGGCCCCCCCTTGCCCAAGAGCAGCTTTCCCCGACAGCAGGCCCACTGCGCATGCACACAGTTTAAAAGGGCATGCCAACAGTAAAAAAAGCTCCAGTTAGGCTCTGGAGCGGTGAGAGATGTGCAGGTGAAAGCCCACCGTGCCCCCAGTCCCCTGAAGCCTCCCAGACACCTCCCAGCAGCTGCAGAGCCCCCCCACAGACCCCCAGCACTGCCAGAGGCAAGTGGGGCCCATGGTGGGAGGGGGCTAACCCCTCACTGAGTGAGAGGAGGTGGCTGTGTGGAGCTGGGCCGAGTCAAGCCCCACCCAGGCCCTGACTTCGCCTAGCCCCCCAGGGAGCCACATAACCAGAGCTGCACAAACAGGCTGCGCAAACAGGCACGCTTGCCTGCCGGCGCATAAGTTAGCACAGAGTTCGTGCAGGAGGGTGTGCAGGAGAGCCTGAGACCCTGCCTGCGAACCCCCCAGGGTAGACAGTCCCAGCCATAATCAGCCTACCAGAGGCAGGACACAGATGGGCACGCGTCACACCCTGAGGGTCCCCTTGGGCTCTGCGGCCCCCCCCCCGGGGACCTCAGAGACAGCCACCCAGATGGAGCCCATGGTCCCGGGCTCCACACAGACAGCCCCTGGCTCTTGGCTGCGGGGGCTGCCTGTCTCTTTTTCAGGCTCTGGGGCCCAGGAGCATGGCCACCTCCCCGTGTGGGGTCTGCTCCCTTTTGGGGTCTCTGGTGCACCAGCTGGAGGAGCTCCAGGCCACAGTCCAGAGACTGCATGCCATCAGGGACTGTGAGCAGGAGATCAACTCCTACTGCCAGGCCCTTCTCCCCTGGGAGCCGGAGGGTAGACCACCATCACCCTCCAGGACAAAGGAGGACTCCGGGACCTCCCACTCTGTCCAGTCAGGGGCATGGACCAAGGTGGTCAAGGGCCCCAAGGCCCGCCACACCAAGGCCCCTGCCCCGCCGGAGCTTAGCAACAGGTACGCACCTCTTGCTGCTCCCACAGAGCCTGCTGAGTTGCCAGCTCCCACAGGCAACACAGGCTCAGCTGCAGCTACCGTCCCCGCTCTCCCCAAGACAAAACATAAGGTGTTTGTTGTGAGAGACTCCATCCTGAGGGGGACTTATGGGGCAGTCTTCTGCCCCGACCCCTTAGCCCGGGAAGTCTGCTGCTTCCTGGGGGCCCGCATCTGGGACATTGCAGAGAAGATCCCAAAACTCCTCCAGCCCACAGGCCACTATCCCATGCTCCTTATTCATGTGAGCACCAATGACATGGCTCAGAGCACTCCTAGCTGAGTCATGAGGCACTACAGGGATTTGGGAGCGGGGCTAAAGGGTCTTGGGGCACATGTGGTGTTCTCGTCAATCCTCCCAGTCTCAGGCTATGGGCTGAGGAGGGAGAGAAGGATCCACATAGTCAACCAAAGACTGCGGCACTGGTGTTATCGGGAAGGCTTTGGCTTCCATGACCACAGCCCGCTCTTTGGAGAGAGAGGCAGCGAGCTGCTGGGAAGAGATGGCCTCCACCTCTCTCACCTGGGGAGGAGGCTCTTCTCTGCCAGACTGGCTGACCTGCTCCACCAGGCTTTAAACTAAGCCCGTTGGGGGACAGGGGGACTACTGCCACTGCTGGCCCGCAGAGCAACCCTTGCAAAGCCAGCGGGCCAAGGCATCCTCTCTGTCATCAACCTTCAGGAATTTGAAGACTGCGATCAAAATTCCCCTCAGTCTTCTCTTCCCCAGACTAAACAACCCTAGTTCTTTCACCCTTTCCTCATCTGCTCTGCCTCCAAGGGGCAACTTGAATAATGTAGGACTTTAGATTCATGAGGTTTTACCCATCAACTTGTGCTTTTCAGTTATGTTACAGGAGTTTTGAGGGGTGCTGCCAAATGCCAAGGTCTTCAGCCCCTAGCAAGATCAGGCTCTTAGAACCTAGCCCTTGTAGTTATAACATGGCAAACAACTTCCCTCTGCCTACCAGACTTTTCTGCATTTTTCCTCAGGTCCGACTGGAACTGATGCACAACCCAGCTTTCTGCAGCATGTCCAACTCCAAAAAGAAATACAGGCAGTTCTTTGAAATCCCGGCCAAATCTTCCCGAGCAGTGCCTCTGGTGATTATCCCGCTGCAGCTGGGACTACATGATATCGAAGTGAAAGCAGCAGTGTGGGAAAAATATATGGCTGATGGGGTGAAGAAGAAGCTGAAGGTTGTGGTACGTGTTTGCTCATGGTCCCATCACACCATTTAGAATGGGGGTGATCAGTTGGTGGAAGGTATGCCCAAAGTGGCACAACCTGCCTCTGTCTAGCACTTGGCAGATCAGGGAGGGAGCAGAGAGCACAACAGAAGAGGAGGCAGGGAGCAGAAAGCAGAGCAGCAAACAGAACAGGGGGTACAGGGTAGGGAACAGAAAGCAAAGCAGCAGATTGGACAGGGGATACAGAATAGGGAGCCCAGGGCAGGGAGCAGAAAGCCAAGCAGCTGATTCAGCAAACAGAAAGCAGAGTAGCCAACAGGACAGGGGAAAGAAAGCAGAACAGCAGAAAGATCAGGGAGCAGAAAGCAGAGCAGCTGAAGGGGCAGAGAGCACAAGAAAAGGAGCAAAAACCAAGCAGCAGATCAAGCAGGGGGAGGGAATTGGGGCAGCGCTTAGGGAAGGTATAGGGCTTAAACTATAATAAAACAGTTGGTTTGCTCTGATCTGTATGGTTGGTTTCTTGATCTATACTTTAGCCTTGTATGTTAACTCTTCCAATTTAACCTTATTCCTTCTCTCCCCTGCAACAAAGAACCTATTATTCCCTGGTCTTTTCTCCCCATGATGGTCATTACTATCTTGTAGCCAAGTCAGCTCTGTCCTTCTGATCAGCTAACTCCTTGAGACTTCTCCAAATTGTAGAACCTTCTTTACTGTAGAGACAGAGCCAGACATGACATTGGCCTCACTAATACCATCTGAAAAGATTAAACCACCCTCCTAGTCCTGCTCATATCTTTCCTGTTTATAATGCAAGAGTTGTTTTCACAGTCACTGCTTCCCAAGACACAGCCCCCAATTTTCACAACTTACCTCTTCCTAGTGCTGTTTTCAAGAATACTGTAATTTTTTGCATACTACACACAATTTTCCCCCAGAAATCAGCAACCAAGAATAGGGGCACATGTGTCTGCAATGGAGAAAGTAATTCTGAATGGTGTGATTAAAGGGGAGTGGGGAGGAATTATCTCCCTTCTGTGTTCTCATAACAAAATGTGTGTCGTATTGGTGGGCTATCTGGTATGCTAATAAACAAAATGCTTAGTTTGGAGCCTACAGTGCAACCAGGTCCTTGTTCTTCCTTCCTAGCCTGAAGGGATGAAGATAACAAAAACTATCATATCTGTTGTGTTGGATCCAGTTAAGGCTGGTGAGTGGCCATGATATAGTGCCTTTCTTTCTATATAATCTCTGCAAATGCTACATTTTCTAGGTCGGGTTGTCAAAGATATAGCCCATAGGCTGGATATCACCATAGAGTTGTTTCATCCAGCCTGCAGGGCCAAATCTAACCATGGCGCACTGGTTGAATTTGGCACTCATGCTCTCAGTAAAGGCATCTCTATTTTGGAGCCATCCTGGGTGGTGTTCTCTTCTTTTCTGGTCATCTCTTTGGCTGTTTTTGGTTATCTACAAAGTGTTTTTGACACTCACATGCATAAAAGGTGATATCTTTGCTGTGTTTCCCTCCTCCAACACAGGCCAGCATTTGGGTTCTATATCAAGCCAAGAAATAGCAGCAGTACTTGGCCAACAGTCATATTTTCTAGGGCTGTGCGAAGCTGTGGTCCCTGATTCAATTCAGTGAAGATTTGACCTGATTCAATGGCCAAATCTCCAAATCTGAATCAAATCAGAAGACCCTTTAATCTCTCTGAATCAAATCAGAACCCTCCGAATCAATTCAGAGAGATTCAGCAGTTCAGACATAGACACAGTTTTAAATGTTTTTTCTACATGCCTCTAGGTAGCAGGGGCTTGTGAATGCTGCAATGCTGGGGCACATGGAGTGTCCCACAGAAGCTCGGGGGGCTCACCAGCATGCTTGGCAGCAGACCCAGAGGTGGACCACAAGCACTTCGGGTCCATTTCCAGGTCCGCTGGAGAGTGCTCATGGGGCCCCCCCATACCCCCCCAGCACAGCGACTGGTGCCTCCTGGGTCCGGGGTGGGCCCCCCCAGCACACTCCCTGGTGGACCCAGAAATGGACCAGAAGTAGTTCCAGTCCACTTCCAGGTCTGCTGCCAAGCATGTGGAGGGCCCCCCACACTCCTGCAGGCCACTCCATGTGCCCCAGCATCTCAGTGATCACAAACCACACTGGTACCTCAAGGTATGTAGACAAAACATTTAAAATTCTGTCTACATCCAAATCGCTGATTCTCTGAATCACCATCGAATCGTCAGATTCAGATTCAGCTTAATGGAATCAGGGACAGTGATCCAAATCAACGAATCGAATTACTGTCCCTGATTCGGGCCAAATCCAAATCCAAATTGAATAGAGCCTGGTTCGTGAACCCCTAATATTTTCATGTGGGGTTCTTTTCCCCCGTGCTTCCAGGTGGAGTTCAGGAACAGAGGATAGAAGCTCCAGCTCTAGATGACATCGTTCCAAACACAGAGTCAGAAACTAAAGTCAGCGTCCAAGGTAGGAGACTTGGAAATTAAGGTTCTATTCAAAACCGATGGTGGGGGAAACACAAAGCCTGTAAGATTGTTACAGCAAAGAGGGATCATGTGACATAACATGCCAGGACTGTCTAGTATCTAAGAACAGCCCGATGAAGTCAATGCAAAGACAACCATTGGCATGAGTTGGCATTTGGGATCGGGTTGAGAATATGGGATGGGGAGCTGGCATAGCTCACAAAACATTGTGAGTAAGCAACTGTGCATCATGGCTCTTTGGCTGGTAATACCGTATTTCCTCATGTACTACACACCCTTGAATAAGACGTGTTTCAGTTTTGAAAGGCTGAATGAAGAGAAAAGACCTTCCTTTTTAGTAGGTAACTGGATAGAGGCAGTGAGGGACTGGAGCCTCCTCATGATTCTGCTCCCTGCATGCCATCTTTACTTTCACTTTTGCCCAGTAAGCACCAGAAACTTCCCTTGCCATATTTCCTCACATACAATGGACACACCCATATCCAGCAGTTGGCTTGGGGAGGAGTTTTATAGATTTCATAGACATTAGGGCTGGAAGGGACCTCGGGAGATCATCGAGTCCAGCCCCCTGCCCAAAGGGCAGGAAGTCAGCTGGGGTCATAGGATCCCAGCAAGATAAGCATCCAATTTACTCTTGAAGGTGTTCAGTGTAGGTGCTTGAACCAGACTGTTCCAGACCTTGGGGGCTCGGACAGTAAAGAAATTCTTCCTTATGTCCAGCCTGAAACGGTCTTGCAGGAGTTTGTGACCGTTCGACCTCGTCATCCCTTGGGGCGCTCTGGTGAACAGACGTTCCCCCACATCCTGGTGGTCACACCTGATAAACTTGTAGGTGGCCATCAGATCACCCCGAGCCTGCGCTTTTCCAGGCTAAAGAGTCCCATGGCTCTCAGCCTGTCATCGTAAGTTCTGTTTTCCTGACCTCTGATCATGCGCGTGGCTCTCCTCTGGACTCTCTCAAGCTTCTCCACATCCTTTTTGAATTGTGGAGCCCAAAACTGGATGCAGTACTCCAGCTGCGGCCTCACCAAGGCCGAGTACAAGGGGAGAATGACGTCCCGGGATTTGCTAGAGAAGCATCTATGGATGCATACCAGCATTTTGGTCGCTTTACTAGCCGCAGCATCGCATTGGAGGCTCATGTTCATCTTGTGGTCAATGATGACCCCCAAGTCTTTTTCTTCTGTAGTGCTAACCAACGTAGCACTGCCGAGCCTATAAGGGTGCTGCAGGTTTTTCCTCCCAAGGTGGAGAACCTTGCATTTTTCGGTGTTAAACACCATCAGGTTCTCGTCTGCCCATTTGCTGAGCTTGTCCAGGTCAGCCTGGATCACCCGCCTATCTTCTGGCGTGGATGCTTTGCCCCAAAGTTTGGTGTCATCGGCGAACTTGGCCAGTCCACTCCTGACTCCAATGTCCACATCGTTAATGAAGATGTTGAACAGTATGGGTCCCAGGACAGAGCCTTGAGGGACCCCACTGGTCACAGGGCACCACGATGAGTGACTGCCATCAATCACAACCCTCTGGGTCCAACCATGAAGCCAATTTCCCAGCCAGCGGATCGTGGTGGAGCCAAAGCCACAACTGGCCAGTTTGGCCAAGAGGTGATCATGGGATACCAGATCAAAAGCTTTTTTGAAGTCAAGATATATGACATCAATCTCTTCTCCCTTGTCCAGGTGATAGGTCACCTGGTCATAGAAGGAAATGAGATTGGTCAAACAAGACCTACCCGCAACAAACCCATGCTGGCAATCCCTTAGGATGTTAGCCTGGGCCAGCCCCTCAAGGATGGCCTCCTTAATAAACTTCCCCAGGATAGAAGTCAGGCTAATGGGCCTGTAGTTAGCCGGATCCACTCTCCTCCCTTTTTTGAAGATCGGCACCACATTGGCCTTCTTCCAGTCTTCGGGCACTACACCAGAGCGCCAGGAGTTTTCAAAGACCCGTGCCAGGGGCTGGGCTATGACGCTCGCCAGCTCCTTGAGTACCCTGGGGTGCAGGTTGTCAGGGCCAGCTGACTTGAAGGTATCCAGCTTCTCAAGGTGTTCCTTCACGAGGTCAGCATTGATGGAGGGTAGGGGATCCCCCTCACCCAGATTTCCCTGTCCCATAGCAGGCATGGGCATCCCGTGTGACTGATGAAAGACTGACGCAAAGTACCTATTTAATAGGTTGGCTTTTTCCTGGGCGTCAGTTGCCAGTTGCCCCATCTGGTTTAGCAGGGGTTCAACATTGCCCTTGCTTTTCCTCCGGCTCCCCACATATCTGAAAAAGGACTTTTTGTTGTCCTTGATGCCTGAAGCTAGTTGGAGTTCAGTTGCAGCCTTGGCTTTCCTGGTTTGCTCCCTGCAGGACCGGACCAGCGCGGAGTAATCCTCCTTGGAGGTGAATCCCGTCCTCCATTCTTTGTAGGCTTTCCTTTTTAGCCACAGTAGGTCCACTAGGTCTCTGGAGAGCCAGGGGGGCTGCTGTGCCTTCTTGCTGCCTGTCCTCCGTGTTGGAATAGATTTAGCTTGTGCACTGAGGATCGCTTCCTTGAGAAGCAACCACTCTTCTTGAACTCCCATCTCCCTGGGGTCATGGTCCCTGAGGGCCTGACCGACTAGCCTCTTGAGCTTGTCAAAGTCGGCTTTTCTGAAGTCAAGGACTTCTGTGTTGCTGACTGACTTGCCAGCTTTACGGCGGATGGTGAAGGTGATCAGCTCGTGGTCGCTGTCACCCAACTTCCCATCAATCACTAGGTCACCGATTAGGTCGTCCCCCGTAGCCAGTACCAGGTCAAGCAGCGCTTTGCCTCTCGTTGGCCCATAGACTTCTTGAGTCAGGTAGAGGTCATCCACGCACGAGAGAAAGCTTTGCACCCGCTCAGATTTAGCTGAGTGATCTTCCCACGAGATGTCCGGGTAATTGAAGTCACCCATGACAACCAAGGTCCTGGAGCAAGCGGCCTCAGTCAGTTCCTGGGCGAACTCCTGGTCAAGCTCGGGACTTTGAGTGGGAGGTCTGTAGTAGACTCCCACCGTTGTGTCCCCTGTGCCGAATTCCCCACAAATTTTTACCCAGAGGGTCTCTAGCTGTCCATGCCGGTCACCAACATCAGCTTGCAGGGACATGTAGCTTTCCTTCACATAGAGAGCTACACCCCCGCTCCTTTTTTCAACACGATCCCTCCTGTACAGGGTATAGCCCTCTATCCCTGTGGTCCAGACATGGGTGGAGTCCCACCAGGTCTCCGTTATCCCAATGACATCATATTTCTTTGCACTGAGCAGGAGGACGAGCTCATCCTGCTTGTTGCCCAGGCTCCTGGCATTAGTGTACAGGCAGGCAAGTGTGCCCTTGGAGGCTCTTGCCTTGCCCACAGATTGTACCAGGGCTAGGGCAGGGGTGGGCTCCCTTAAGTGCCCCTTTAAGTGCCTTGGTCCGCTGGCTTTGCAAGGGCCGTTCAGCGGGCCAGCAGGGGCAGTAGTCCCCCCATCCCCCAGCGGGCTTAGTTTAAAGCCCGGTGGAGCAGGTCAGCCAGCCTGGCTGAGAAGAGCCTCCTCCCCAGGGGAGAGAGGTGGAGGCCATCTCTTCCCAGCAGCTCGCTGCCTCTCTCTCCAAAGAGCAGGCTGTGGTCATGGAAGCCAAAGCCTTCCCGATAACACCAGCGCCACAGTCTTTGGTTCACCGCGTGGATCCTCCTCTCCCTCCTCAGCCCATAGCCCGAGACTGGGAGGATCGACGAAAACACCACCTGAGCTCCCAGACCCCTAAGCCCCGCTCCCAACTCCCTGTTGACCTGGCTGGGGGTGCTCCGAGCCGTGTCATTGGTGCCCACATGAATCAGGAGCATGGGGTAGTGGTCTGTGGGCCAGAGGAGCTGCGGGATCCTCTCCGCAATGTCTCGGATGCGGGCCCCCGGGAAGCAGCAGACTTCCCGGGCTAAGGGGTCGGGGCGGCAGATTGCCCCCTCAGTGCCCCGCAGGATGGAGTCTCCCACAACAAACACCTTTCGCTTTGTCTTGGGGAGAGCGGGGCCAGTAGCTGCGGTCGAGCCTGGGTTGCTTACGGGAGCTGGCAACTGTGTGGGCTCTGCTGGGGCTGCAAGAGGTGCGAACCTGTTGCTAAGCTCCGGCGGGGCAGGGGCCTTGGTGCGGCGGGCCTTGGGGCCCTTGACCACCTTGGTCCATGCCCCTGACTGGGCAGAGCGGGAGGTCCCAGAGTCCTCCTTAGTCGCGGGGGGAGACGGAGCTCTCCCCTGCGGCTCCCGGGGGAGGAGGGCCTGGCAGTAGGAGTCTATCTCCTGCTCGCAGTCCCTGATGGCACGCAGTCTCTGGACTGTGGCCTGGAGCTCCTCCAGCTGGTGCGCCAGAGACCCCAAAAGGGAGCAGACCCCGCAAGGGGAGGTGGCCATGCTCCCGGGCCCTAGAGCCTGAAAAAGGGACAGGCATCCCAGCAGCCAAGAGCCAGGGGCTCCGTCTGCGTGGAGCCTGGAACCATGGGCTCCGTCTGGGTGGCCGTCTCTGAGGCGCCCAATGGGGGAGCCGCAGAGCCCGAGGAGACCCTCGGGGTGCGGCGCGTGCCCATCCGTGTCATGCCTTTGGTAGGCTGGCTACGGCTGGGGCTGACTACTCTGGGGGGGTCGCAGGCAGGGTCTCGTGCCCTCCCACACCCTCCCCTGCGCGAACTCCGCGCTAACTCAAGCGCCTGTTTACGCAGCCTGTTCACACGGCTCCGGTCACGGGGCTCCCTGGGGGGCTGGGCCAAGTAGGGGCCTGAGGGGGGGCTTGACCCGGCCCAGCACCAGGCAGTGGCCTCCTCCGAGCAAGCGAGGAGTTAACCCCTTCCCACCACGAGCCCGCTTACTTCCGGCTGTGCTGGGGGTCGGCAGGGGGCTCAGCAACTGCTGAGGGGGTGTCTGGGGGGCTTCGGGGGAGTGGGGGCGCAGCGGGCTTCACCCGCGCGTCTCTCACCGCTCCAGAGCCTACCTGAGTGTGGGTTTTTTTGTTTTTGTTTTTGTTTTTTTTTATCCCCCTGTTTGGCAGGCCCTTTTAAACTACGCGCATGCGCAGTGGGCCTGCCGTCGGGGAACGCTGGCTTCTCAGGCCAGGGGGGCCCTGCCCGGGATTTGGGGGGCCCTGTTGCATGTTGTATTTGAAAAAATATGGTAAGTGAACTGGGATTCTCTTTGCTGAAGTGACAAGGATGCTTGTGCTTTGGGGGAGAGAGCATTTCTTAGAGCAGTGGCCACCAACCAGTTGATCACAATAGACTGGTCAATTGTGGAGCCTTGGAAAGTCAATTTGAGGCTGGGGGTGGGGGCACGGAGCACGCGCATGCATGCACACACACACCCCCAGGCTAGCAGGTCAGACTGTGGGGGAGAGAAGGGGTGAGGGCCAAATAGAGGCCCCCACAGTAAGTAAGGGAGTGGGGTACAGGCAGAAGCAGGAGCTGAGGTGAGTGGGGCCCTAGCTGGGCCCAGGTGGCTCAGGGGCATGGGGGGCACCCGGGCATGGAGGCCTGGGAGGCAGGTGCCCCCCCTATCTGCTGCCACTGCAGGCTGCACTTTGAACCCTGCACCCCGCTGCAGCTGCCCCAGGAGCGGCATGATGCCATGTGCATCCTGCCATCCAGCTGGCAGGGGGCAAGGCTCAGCCAAGCAGTGCAATGCAGTGGCGTCAGGCTGCTCCCAGGGCAACTGCAGTGGGGCTCAGGGCACAAAGCCCAGTGTACAGTGGCAGCCATCTTCACCTTGCGCACAGATCGGGTGGGCACATGTTCCCCAAATGCAGAGCAATGCGGGCAGCTGCAGCAGCGGTGAGGGAGGGAGTGGGGCTGGGGCAGGTGCTGTACAAGGTGGGGCGCGGGATGGAGCTGTGAGCAGTTTATCCAGGGGGCACAGGGAGAGTGGGAGCACATACCCAGGAAGGGTATGGGGCACATGCCCCCAGATCTGTGTGGGATGGGACAGGCTGCCGCTGCGGGCTGGGGATGGGGCAGCACCGGGCTTTTCCCAGCAGGGGGCTGAACCAGGCTGTGCTCAGGGTGGATGGAGGCAATGCTGGAAGGAGGGTTACAGGGGGCGGGGGGCTGCAACTACCTGAAAATTCACCTTGGCCCCCCCGCACCCATCCTCCCAGCACTACTGCCATCCACCCTGAGCACAGCGCAGCCCAGCCCTGCCTGGAAGAGCCTGGCACCACCCTGGCCCCAGCCTAAAGTGGCAGCCCACCCCACCCTGCGCACAGATCTGGCAGCATATGCCCCAACCCCCCAGCCCTCCAGGGTGCATGCAGTGGTAAAAGCTGCCACCCCCCGCGCTGGGCACCACCCCCTCTCCCCACACCAGGCACCCCCCAGACAAGCCATTCACAGCTCTGTCCCATGCCCTGCCCCAGCTGTGCAGGGCTTGCCCTTGCCCCAGCCCCCACTCCCTCCCTCACTGCCATGGGGTGCAGATCAAGGCCCCAGTGGTGCGGGGAGGAGTGGAGCACAGGTAGGAGATGGGGCTGGGGTAAGTGGGGCCCCAGCAAGGCCAGATGGTGGAACAAGCGGAGGCCTGGGGGGCATGTTTTCTGTCCTTCTTCCAGGCACGACTTCATGCTATGTCCTTCTCCCTGCTAGGAAATCCCGTGGCCCTGATTGTTGAAAACTCCATTGATGGGGCCAACCTGAAGAACCTCATTGTGACGCCAAGCGGATGTGGTGAACAGAACATGTTTGGGATGACCCCAACTGTCATCGCCACCCACTACCTGGACAACACCGGGCAATGGGAGAGACTTGGGCTAGACCGCAGGGCAGAAGCCATCAACCTGATCACGAACGGTGGGATCCTATCCCATAAGAAGTATCCTAGAAACGGAAAACTTCTCTCGCTTTTCTGTACTGCCTATTGAGTTGCCTTCTCCTGTCCAGATTTAAAAAAAACATAGATTTAACTGCTTCAAAGAGGACTTAACTGAACCCCAAGCTAGGGATGAGAGGCCTCAGAAACACAACCTATGGGGAAAGGCTAAAGAATGAGGGTTATTTAATGAGGGAAGACTGAGGCAGGATTTAATGACAGAGAAGATTGAGATGGGCTTTCCTCTGTGACCACAGAAGGCAGACCTAGAAGCAATGGCCTCAACCTGAAGCAGGGGAAGCTGAGACTGGAGATGAGGAGGAACGTTTGGATTCTGATGGTGATCAAGCACTGGAACAGTCTGCCTGGAGAGGTGGTAGAGTCTCCATCCCTAGAAATTCATGCTGATAGATATTTTTGCAATCAAAGTCCAAACACTCCTAGAAGTGACTTAGGTTGCCTACCAATATGCCATATTTTTTCACATATAATATGCATATTTTCAAGACAGATGAAGAAAAAATGGTATTTCTTTGCAGTAAGTGATGGAATAGCAGCAGCCAGGGAATCCAGCCTGCTAATTTTTGGTTCCTCTGGATCACCCACAGAGTCACTTTCGCTTTAGCCTGGCAGAAACTGCTGTTACTTAATTTCCTTACTTATAATGCTCACCCCAATTTCCAGTAGCTAGTTACTGGAGAGTGTATTGTATGTGATAAAATATGGTAGTCTATCTCTGTCCTCCATAGAATCACTCCTTCAGGGATTTTAAAACACTGATCCAACCTTCTCTCTATCTTCTCTTCTACAGACAAAGCTTCTAAGTCCTTGTTGGCTTCTTAGTCTATTTTTTGTTCGGTTCTCTGTCTTTGGCCTATGTGCTGTTCTCAGCAATATTTACCAAGAACATCATGTGCATGTGATATGCACCTTAGATAGCTATTAGCAGGGTGAATGCAACTTTGCTTATGTTTCACAGTTTCATAGTAGTTTGGGGTCAGAAGGGACCTGAACAGATCATCTAGTCTATCCCCCCGCCACTGGCCAGAGCACATGTTGGGATCATACAACCCCAGACAGGTGTTCATCCAACCTCTTTTTGAATGACCCAAGGTAGGAGCGAGGACCACTTCCCTAGGAAGTTGGTTCCAGATCCTAGCTACCCTGACAGTGAAATAGTGCCTCCTAATCTCTAACCTGAACCTGTTCTCCAGCAGCTTCTGGCCATTGTTCCTTGTCACCCTGGGTGCTGCTGAAGCATTAATTTTGGTTTCTGAAGCATTAATTTTGGCTGCTTCTAGGAAAAGATTCCCATTCATTTTCATTTTGCTACCAGCCTGCTGGAACAGATGGAACATGGAAAGTCAGGGTAGAAATCCAAGGCAAAGGGGAAGAAAAATGAGCTGGAGAAGGGGATGATGGACAAATGGGATGCACAACATGTTTCACAGCTCTTTCTCCCTTCCAGGTTACATACGGCAACTGACTTATAAAAAAGGAGACTACTCATATGCTGCCTTTACTCACCGACCTTCAAGCACCTGGTAAAGTCACTCATTCTATGTCACTCTTCTGATCAGCAGAAAGCTACTCCATTGCTTTAAACTTCACAAACACAGTCAAGAACAGTGGCAGGAGAATGTTGAGGAAGAGAGGATGCATGATAAGACAGGTCTGCAGGTATAGGAGTGTTTATGCATGGAAGATTTTTAAAAAATATCCAGTAGTGAGAAATCTATTGTGTAAATAGCCTATAACTAGCCAGTAGCCATGGATGGATCTAGGATTTTGAAAAAAGTACACCATCCTTATGGCATCATCATTCCATATAACACAACACATATTTTTCTCCCAGTAAAAAGAAACTAGAAGCTTTACTAATATGCTAGGAGCCAAGGGCTGGATTATTCAGCTTAACATCAAAGCAAAATAAATATAACTTCATTGAAATAACTTCATTGGAATGAGTTGAAACCAGTCTGCGGGGCTGTGAAATAGGAGATACATCACCTGGGGCAGTGAATAGATCGTAGCATTACAGAAGAAAGGCTAGCTTGTTTAGTGGAAGATCAAGATTATTAAGAACAAACACGGACTGCTAACACCTGTGGAATGAAGTTTTTAGAAGGAATCTGGAAGATTGTAGTGAGCCATGAAGTCAATCAACTCCCTCACTGCTGCATGAATAGAAATGCTGCTGTTACTGCCAGGCAGTTGGTTTTAAATTTTGGGTCAAGCAGAAATCAAAGTAGGGACAAGTGCACCACTGCACTGTCCCTGGGTGGCTGGAATTCACTTGGTAGATTGAACAGTCTCACTCTTCAGCACTGTTACTGACCTGAGGCTTTACCTTGTGTTTTCCATTTGGATACTAGTACAGATTTGGATACTCTTTGGCTTCAGCATCCAGGTCAAGGTGAATTTCAAGGTGAGCCTGACTATCTGAGGAGATTAACTGTGCATGTTAACCCCACAGGCTGACAGCATATGTAGCCAAAGTCTTTGCCATTGCTAGCAGGCTTGCATCAATAGACGAGAATGTCATCTGTGGGGCTCTGAAATGGCTGGTCCTAGAAAAGCAGAAACCAGATGGGATTTTCGAAGAAAGCGCCCCTGTGATGAGTCGGTCCATGACAGTAAGTTGAACCTGAGTTTGTGGAATACCCCAATCAGAAGTTCCCAATACACAGACAGTCTGTCAGTGGTACACTGCAGCAGCAGGCAGCAGTGCTCAGAGCACTCATGCCTGATGCAGGCACTCAGTGGGGCATGGCTCTGGCCAGTGCTGCACATTGCAGCAAGGGGAGCAGTCTCTGCCAGGCTGTCTGCATTGCCAGTGCTTCCCATGCACACATGCAGCTGTTGCAGTTGCCAGGCACAAGAAGGAAGCCCCACACCCTGGAGCTGGCTGCCTTTGCCACCAAGGTTGAGCAGTGTGGAAAGGAAGCCCCAGGTGCCTTCCTCTGGGGAGAGGGGAAGGCAGCCAGCTCCAGCATGCAGGGCTTCCCTCCCATGCCATGCGAGTGCAGGGAGCGTTGCTGATACAGACTGCCCAACAGAGGATGTGCCCCTCACTGCAATGTGCAGCACTGGCCAGAGCCATGCCCCACCAGGTGCCCTGAGCACCCCTCTTGCTGCTGTACCATGGGGACAGTGCAGGGGTCCCCACACCCTCCACCCTCTCTCACACCCCACAAACACCACACACCCATGCCTTGCCCCCACAACGCTACACATATACACAACCTCCCAACATACCCTATGATGTCTCACACACGTGGCCACAACCCATCACAAACCCGCCACACACCCTGCCATACACATGCACATCGCACCCACACCCCACCTGGTGGTACTGAAGGTTGTATCATTTTAAATTGTTATTGCACAATCTGCCAGAGTTTGGGAACCACTACCCTAAACCATCTTCTTTCAACTCAGACTCAGCAGCTGGATGGATCTGATTGTTTTTCCTGTTAGCCCAAATACCGGAGTCTTTCTGTTATTCTCATTGAGTCATGAGGCCTATTTTCATAGATTTCATAGTTTTCATAGATATTTGAGATGGACGGGACCCTGGAGGATTATCAAGTCCAGTCCCTTGCCCCAGGGGCAGGAAGTCAGCAGAGATCATAGGATCCCAGCATGATAAGCATACAAATGTGTCTTGAAAGCATTCAAAGTGGGTGCTCTAACCACCTCCAGTGGCAGTTTATTCCAGTTATTGGGGGCAGTTATTGGGATCAGTTATTGGGGTCTCGGACAGTGAAGAAGTTCTTTCCAGCCTGAATCGGTCGCAGTGGAGTTCGTAACTATTCAATCTTGTCATCTTTTGGGGCCCTCTGGTAAACAGACGTTCCCCCAGATCCTGATGAGCACCCCTGATAAACTTATAGGTGGCCACCAGCTCACCCCTGAGCCTGCGCTTTTCCAGGCTGAATAGCCCCATAGCTCTCAGCCTCTCATCATAAGGCCTGTTTTCCTGACCTCAGATCATTCGCGTGGCTCTCCTCTGCACCCTCTCAAGCTTCTTCACATCCTTTTTGAATTGTGGAGCCCAAAACTGGACCCAGTACTCCAGATGTAGCTTCACCAAAGCCAAGTACAACAGGAGAAAGATGTCCCGGGATTTGCTTCAGAAGCATCTGTGGATGCAAGCCAGCATTTTGCTTGCTTTACTAGCCACAGCATCACAGTGAAGGCTCATGTTCATCTTGTGGTCAACCATGGCCCCCAAGTCCCTTTCATCTGTAGTGCTAAACAGCGTAGCACTACCGAGCCTATAGGCATGGTGCAGGTTTTTCCTCCCAAGGTGGAGAACCTTGCATTTTTCAGAGTTAAAAATTTCAAAGTTCTCATCCGTCCATTTCATGAGCCTGTCAAGGTCACCCTGGATCACCCTCCTTTCCTCCGGTGTGGATGCTTTACCCCAGAGTTTGGTGTCATTGGCAAACTTGGCCAGTCCACTTCTGACTCCAATGTCCACATCACTGATGAAGATGTTAAACAGTACAGGCCCTAGGACAGAGCCTTGTGGGACCCCACTGGTCACAGCACTCCAAGACGATTGGCTCCCATTGACCACCACCCTCTGGGTCCTACCGCGGAGCCAATTCCCCAGCCAGCAGATCATGGTGAGGTCGAGGCTGCAGTTAGCCAGTTTAGCCAAGAGGTGATCATGGGATACCAGATCAAAAGCTTTTTTAAAGTCAGGATATCCAACGTTGATCTCTTCCACCTTGTCCAGGTGATAAGTCACCTCGTCATAAAAGGAAATGAGATTGGTCAAGCAAGACCTACCCACAACAAACCCATGCTGGGTATCCCTCAGGATATTGCCTTCAGCTAGTCTGTTAAGCTGAAAGACCTCACGTAGGGCTGGCAGCCATGGACAAAGTTGTCTATTCCCTGAATGAGAAATGCAAGTTCACACAGTTAAAGATGGGTCACAAATACCTCGGGTTATTTAGTGTGGGGAAGAGAAGACCGAGTGAGACTTTGATCAGTCTTCAACTCCCTGAAGGTCAATGACAGAAAGGATGGAGATGAGCTTTTCTCTGTGGCCACAGGGGACAGGACTAGGAGTAATGGCCTCAACCTGACAGACAAGGTATTCATTCACGTATGCCCAGGACACGGTATTGGCATAACACCATGTAGATTCCCCTAGACTGATACAAAGTTCCCATGCTTCTAATTCTCCTTTTATATAGTCATCAAAACAAATTACATATTATGTATCTTGATGATCTTGACTGTCTTGTACCGTGAGCTTGTTCCATATTCTAATCTGGGTGTTCCTAGTCCAGCCTTATCATCCTGGTACTGATTTAGTCTACATTGTCCAGGCCATCTTCCCCTCCCATTGCCCATTGGAGTGCACATCTGGCCAATGTTCCAAGTTTTGCTTATGTCAGGAGTTCAGGCATCAGTCAGGTTCACTGATCAGGCCTACTGTAGCCAGTGCCTGTGTGCAAGCAGTATATGTATTAATCAATGTTCAGGCAAAGCCTATAGCATGTACGTGGTATGAACTAGGCCTGTGTAAAGTAGCTAGTATTCGCTTCAGATTCAGCCAATTCAGAGGGCAGTGATTTGATTCGGTGATTCGAATTAGTGTCCCTAATCAATTCGGCTGAATCACTCAGGCCCATCCTCTGCCTGCTCTCCCAGCCCCCGGCAATGGCTGCTCCGCCCGCCCCTGCTCCCGGCACTTTGGAAAAAAAAGCCCCAACTCACTGGGTGCTGCCAGGTAGGGGGCAATCCCCTTTGCCCCCCAGTGCCCATGAGTCAGGACTGTTTTTTAAAACACGGGGAGCTAGGGCAGACAGGGCAGCCATGGGGGGGCTGGGGGAGTGGGTGGGGGATGGGGCCTGGCAGGGGTCCCCCCAATAGTCCCCTCTCCCCTCCAGCCCCCTGTCCTCCATCCCCTACTTACCAGCTCCAAGTCCAGCTCCAGCTCCCTACTGCAGCAGACAGGCACTGCCCGAATCATTGAAACTCTCCGAATCTTTTCCAAATCAATTCGGAGAGCTTCAAATCAATTTGGACCTTTTTATTGGTCCCCGATCTGATTCAGATTTGGAGATTTGGCTGCTGAATCAGGCCTAATCTCCTCTGAATCGAATCAGCACCCAAAGCTTCGCACTGCCCTAGTATGAACTTTGCTATGGGGTGTATCTCAGCTATTAATTAATGCAGTAAGAAAGGAACTTCCTCTATAGGAAGACTGTTCCATAAATGTCAGAACTGCTTTCAGTGTGTCATATATCAGGAGGTTATTGTTTCTGTATCTTCTCACATACAACAAGCCAGAGAATAAGAAATGCACCTTGTTTTTGGAAGCCAGAATGAAGAAAAAAAGATTTTTCCAGAGTTGTAGCTACAGGGGCAGAGCTAAAAAGTACACAACTATGAAATAGGAGGGGAGAAACCAGAAACAGCTAGCAGACAACACCATTGCCAGAGATTATCTTGAGTAGTGGATCAAGACCATTAAAAAGAAGAGGTGATCATTAACACCTATAAAGAGCAATAAACGATGAAGTCAGTTGACTCCCTTACCTGTCTGAATAGAACTACCATTGCTGCTGTCTACTGGCACAGAAATCAAAGCAGAGAGCCTCTACTCCATGCAGAAAAATCAGCTTCCCCACTTAAGACATGCACCTCAGTTTTGGGAGCCTGATTTTAAGGAGGTGAAGGCTGCATATGATGTATGAGAAAATAAGGTATTTCTTGATTGACGCTGGACTTGCGTAGTTCCTGATGCTGAACTTTGCCCTTTGTTTCTTTTCAGGGAGGTTACCAAGGTATCGAACAAGAAGCAACTTTAACGGCTTTTGTTCTTATCGCCTTGGTGGAGTCTGGTGACGTGTGTGCAAATCGGGTCTCTGTTAGTATCTCTGTCACATGTCTTGGCTTATTGACATCTGCCTTTTTTAAGCTATCAAGCCATAGTGAAAAGAATGTGACCATGATGGACTCAGTAGATTTCTTCATCTGTCCAAATACTTGAAGGGCTGCCATAAAGAAGAGGGGAAAACCCCTTTCCCCTTTTGCCACAGAGAGTAGGAAGTGGACCCATGACTTGATGGTGCAGCAAAACAGGTTTAGATTGGATATTGGGAAAAACCCATTCACTGTTACAGCAATGAGGCAGTGGAATAAATACCCCAGGCAGTTGTGGACTTTCCATCAGTGGAAGTGTTCAAAAAGAGATTGGACAGCCACTGGTCAGGGATGATACATGGATATCTCTATTATGGGAATTTCCCAGGCTTCTGGATATTGCAAGTGCCTCCCTTCCTTTCTGCTCCATGTGTCAGGTTGTTTTTAAGCTTTCTTCAGAGCTGTTAGGTCTTGGCTACCCCCCAGGCTGGGGATGGTGACTGGGCTGTGCCAGTGCTCCAGCTGGGACTCAAACCCAGAGATTCCTGGCTACAGGGGTTTGCCTTTCTGCTCAGGGTCAGGCCAGTGCCATATCTGGGGTCTGGAAGGAATTTTACCCCATCAGATTGGGACAGACAGGGGGGCGGGGGAGGAGCATGGTTTGCCTTCCTTGAAAAAAATGGCAGAATAAATCCAGTCTCAGCCTGATCCATGGGTTCAGTTTCTTCCCGTATCTTTTTGATCTTCCAGGCTCTGAAGACAAGCATCATCAAAGCTGGAGAATACTTAACCAAACAGTATGAATCCCTAGCAAGACCCTATACAGTGGCCATAACTTCCTACGCGTTAGCATTGCTGGGAAGCCTCAACAGTGAGAGGGTGCTTCTGAAAGCGTCAAAAGGTTGGTCATTGTTCAACCTAACAGATGAGTTTAACTTGGGGAGGGAGCTGAGAGGAATCCAATCAAGCCAAGCAAAAGGGCTAGTCAGATCTTCCAGTGAGAGAAAAAAAGAGAGTGTGGTTATGTGAGCATTTAGTAGTACTGTATTTATTCATATTCCACACAAAACTTCCCCCTGAAAAATCACCCCTCCAAAATTGGGGTCTTAAGTGGGAAGGATGATTTTTCTTCACTGGACTAGAAGCATACAGAAACTGCTGCAAAATGGCTGCTGTATTTTTCCCTGTCAGCCTCAGCGAGACATAGCAAGACACCTGAACTTTGCTACCCCACCCCGGCTCCACCCTTGACTCCTAATCCAGCGTTGGCCACCGGGGACAGAACTAGGAGCAATTGGCTCAAGCTGCAGTAGGGGAAATTGAGGCTGGAGATGAGGAGGAACTTCCTAACTCTGAGGAGGTCAAGCATTGGAACAGGCTATCTAAAGAAGGGGTGGGATTTCCATCCCTAGATCAGGTGTGGCGGATACTGGGCTGGGGTGGTTCAGTCAGGAGCAATCCTGCCTTGAGCCAGGGGCTGGACTAGACGTGACCATGAGTTGATCTAGGATTTTGAAAAGGGAGCTGCATATGGCATGGTGTGTCCTCCCATATTACACAACATCTTTTTCTCCAGGTGAAAAGAAACCAGAAGCTTTACTAGTATGCTAAGGGGCTAGGGCTCGATTCTTCAGTTTAAGATGAAAGCACAAACAAGTGTAACTTTATTAAAATATGTATTCATTTGCTACATCAAACATGGCAAGCTAAGCAAAAATAATCAAAAATCATTATTTCTTTAGACCTGTAGTCATTAGAATTCAATGTACAGCTTTTTCACATCCATAAAACAAAATCAAGCCTTCTTGAGCATCTTGTCAGTGCATCCAATGCTTTAATGAAAGTTATTTCCACACCAGAGTTCATGTTTTTAGGTAGAGTTAAAAACAGTCTGCAGGACTGTGAAGTAGGAGCTACATTAAATAAAGCAGCAAACACATGGCAGAATTGCAGAAGAAAGTGGAACATTAAAACCAGTAAAAATGGAGAGAGGGTCATTAACATCTGTGGAATGAAGTGTTTAGAAATTTTGGGTGGGTGTGACCTCCAGAGGTCCCTTCCAGCCTGACTTCCTGACAATGCTGTGATCCACCCCACCAGCAAATCTTTGGAACACTCCATGACTTTGCATTGGTGTATAGACAAATGGCCCCACACAGGCTATTTTGGCTGGGAATTTGCCTGGCAATAGTATTTTCTCACTTGGAACATGGGGTACTGTATCCTAGCAAAGATATCCCCTAGCTGCCCTTCTCTGTTTCCCTTGTAAGCCTTTGAAAAGGACCGCTGGGAAGAGCAGGATGGTTCCCGTACCTACAGTGTTGAGAGCACCTCGTATGCACTGCTAGCTCTGCTGCGCATGAAGAAGTATGAGCTTGCTGGCCCCATTGTGCGGTGGCTCTCAGTGCAGAAGCACTATGACGGAAGCTACGGCTCCACCCAAGTGAGTATAACTCTTGGGGAATATGGAAAGATCCCCTTTGGTATTCCTGTGGAGAGAATAGAGGCTCCATTGCTCAATTCAGTGGGGGTCAAGACAGCATGTGTGCCCCAAGTGGCATGGGTGGCCCCTGTGTGGCATGTGGCAGATCAGGGAGGGGGCAGGGAATACAGGGCCAGGAGCAGAAAACAACAGTCGGAGCACAGGGCAGGGAGCAGAACAAAAAGCAGCAGATAGAGCAAGGAACACAGGGCAGGGAGCAGAAACCAGAGCAGCAGATAAGGCAGGAAGCAGACAGCAGAGGAGCGGATGGGTCAGAGAACACAGGGCAGGGAGCATAAAGCAGGGCAGCAGAAGGAGCAGGGAAAACAGGGCAGGGAGCAGAAAGAAGAGCAGCTGACGGGACAGTTAGCAGGCCACCCATAGAGGCTGTAGAATATTGATAGCCTTGTTCCATTTCTGCTGTAAAGGGATTATTCAAGTGTCCAGGCTCTGAAGAAGAGTGCTTTCCTTTTGTTACACACACACACACACACACACACACACACACACACACACACACAGAGTTAACTGTGGTTGTACACTGAGTTCATTCCAGGAAGCAGCTGGGCCTGGCTTCTGATCCCATACATGCAGGGCTGTTCCTTTCATGAGATGGAAAGCTAGGCCCTTAGTTGGTTGCCATCAAGGAGAAAGGTGCCACCTTCTTCTTTTCTGGGTTCTCCAGGCCACCATCATGGTGTTCCAGGCCCTTGCCCAGTATCAGATCGACATCCCACAGCAGCTGGACTTGAATCTGGATGTCTCCATTCATCTGCCGGGCCGTAGCAATGCTATCAAGTACAGAATTATGAACAAAAATGCTATGCTGGCAAGAACAGCAGAGGTAGGTACTGTTAGGGTTTTTGTTTCTGCTGTCATCTCTGGTAGGAAAGCTGGGGCCACAGATCTGGAGCCTTCAGAATTTCCAGGGCCAGTCAGCATTGGAAGCCTACTTCTGAGCCTTTCTACCTGCGATTGATCAAGGGGTCAATCCTGAGCAGAGGGCTACTTGTTACTTCACCACCATTCGGTCCAACATGGCATCTCTTCCTGAGAACCTCTGAATTTAATCCAGAATCAGATCTCAGATGGCATCTCCTTGGCCTTTCTCTGATCTGGTGAGACTGTCCTTTAGAATAGTGAGGTCAGCAGCGTCTTCCATTGCAATGTTCTCCAAGCCATGCCTTTGAGATCTATGAAGTGTCACTTGCTTCAGAGTCAGGGAAGACCACCTGGGTTGTGGCCAGCAGCCTCGAAAAGGAGTCTGCTTCCTGGTGGTTCCTTATAGAAGACCATCAGGAAAGGCTTGACCACAGTAGTTTCTCCGTCATTGGTGGTGAATACAGGTTAGAAGGTAGAGTGTGCTACCCTTTACATCTGCAATATTGAGGACTACAGATGTAATATTGAGGACTACAGATGTAAACAGTGTCTGCTGAATTGGTCAACTCAGAGGGTTAGGAATAGTCTACAGAAACTTATCTCTGGGTCACCTCCAGCTTCTGCAAGTGGGATCTAAAAGGCATTGTTACCATTGGATGGTTGCTTATTGGCCTATGTGGAAGGAACTCCTGTGCCTTAATTCAATGACAGTGATTCCCAGGTCCAATTACTGGCCATCTCAGCATGGTAAAACCAGTGACTGAAGGCATTGTTGAGAGTAAATTCCCTCCCAGAATAAGACAGAGCACATTGATATAGGGCTTTGCAAGTATGAGCTAGCCTCCTGCCAAAAGAAAGCTGGACGTGAAGGGAATGGGGTAGGTGTACAGTGCTTGTCCAGTAGCTGTTAGATGAAGTGAGAACATCAGAATGGTCCCAGGCTAACAGTTGGATACATTTCTTGAACAAAAGGATGATTCTAGAGAGGATGGAAGGGGCTTTTCTCTGCAGCCACAGGAGACAGAACTAGGAGCAATGGCCTCAAGTCACAGCAGAAGAAACTGAGGTGAAGATGAAGGGGAATGTTCTGATTCTGAGGGTGGTCTGGCATTGAACCAGGCTGCCCGGGGAAGTGGTGGAATCTCCATCCCTGGATAGCTCCAAGAGCAGGTGCTGGGATAGGTTAATCAGGTTTGATTCTGCCTTGAGGAAGGGGCTGGACTAGTTGTGACCTCATGAAGCCCCTTCCAGTCTGACTTTGATCCTATGAAATCCAGTTAATCTCATGGGAAATTCATCTTGTCTATCCATGGGTTTCTCACAGACAAAACTCAACAAGGACTTTGTTGTGAAAGCAGAAGGAACAGGAGAAGGGGTCTTGACTGTGGTGACTGTTTACAATGCAAAGTCTACCAAGAATGAATCCCAGTGCAACAAGTTTGACTTGGAAGTATCTGTTGAAGAAGCCCAACATGGTAAGTTACCATCTGAAGGGCAAATAAAATGTGGCTGGAGAGTCCCTCTACATATGCCCATTAAGGAGATAAAGTGTTTCCAAGCTGACAGGCCTGAATAAAGACCAGGACAATAAGAATCTAGTAATCTAGAACTCATTATCCCTAGCTGTAAAATGGGCATAATGACCTGACCACCACCCTATAGAAAAATAAGGCTGGAGGGGACCTCAGGAAGTCATCTAGTCCAACCCCTGAACCATTTCATCTAACTGCTTCCCAGGCTTCCATGAAAAACATTGAGGTGGCCATATGAAAAGCTGTGTATCAGTGTTAGGCATTGCCAATAATTAATTGGCATTAATTCATATTACTATCACCCCTAAGCAGCTCAGTTTCCAGTGCAGAGGAAGCTTAGCTGAAGGGACACAGCCCAATGCATTTTAAACTAGGGTTAGAACCCACTACTTCTGTAATATACCGCATTTTCTTGCATACAACATGCTCCAGCATAAGATACGTACCTTGATTTGGAAAGGCAGAATGAAAAACAAAATGTATTATATATACTATATATAATGTCCTATAAGGTGAAAATCTACCCTGGAGCAGTGGTCAGACCAGGAGAAACTGAAAAGCCAGGACTCTTCAGTTTAGAAAGGAGAAGTCTGAGTGGGGAGATGATAGAGATCTATAAAATCATGAAGGGTGTGGACCAAGTGAATGGAGAACCATTGTTTACCAATCCCAGAACACTGGAAGTAGGGGGCACCCACTGAAAGTAGCAGGAGATGCATTTAAAAACTAACAAGAGAAAGGACTTTTTTAAGCAGTATGTTGTTAACTTGTGGAGCTCATTGCCATAAGATGTGGTGGAAGCAGGTAGCAGAGCCAGGTTCAACAAAGGACTGAATCATTTCGTGGCTGATAGGCCTGTTAATGGCTATTGAATGAAACGGTTGAAGATGTTTCCTATGGCATCTGAGAATCAAAGCCCAGGGAGGGCTTTGAGATAAAGAATGGATCACCCTAGGTATACCCTGTGTGTGATCTCCCTCTATAGCATCCACCCCTGCCACTGTCAGAGAAAGGATACCTGGCTAGATGGACCATTGGTCTGACCCATTGTTCTTATGATCTTACCCTGCTTTAAGCTTGATATCAGCCACTAGATGGAGTCTTTTTCCTTCAGCTGAGCATGGCACCTTCCATGAGCTAAGAGGTGGCAAATGTTTCATAGCCTCCATGAAGCGGGTTGTTGTTTAGGACAGCCTTTCTAAAACACTGGTGCCTTTCTAAAACAGTGAGTCTCTTAGTTGGAGCTGTGACCATGCACGATTTAGCCAGTAGATATTGGCTGCAGCCTAGGCTGGGGATGGTGACTGAGCTAAGCTGATGTTACAGGTGAGGCTCAAACCTGGAGGTTTCTGGCTAGACAGTGTTATCCCTCTGCTCAGCATCATCCTGACTGTTGCATTTAGGGTCAGGAAAGATTTCTTCCTCATAGTCAGATGGAAGCCAAGGCAAGAAATTGGTTGAGATCATTCAGACAGGGCTCATCCTGTCATGAGCCAGGGGTTGGACAAGATGATCTCCTGAGGTCCCCTCCAGTGTTATTTTTCTGTAGGGCGGTGGTCAGCATCATTATGCCCATTTTACAGATAGGGATAATGAGTTATAGAGGACAAAATTGCTTCTGTCCTAGACTGGGGGGTTTTGCCTTCCTCTGCAAGTGGGGCACAGCCTCTGCCTGGGATCTCTCAAGTACATTTAACCTCACCTGGGACAGAGTCAGGAGCTTTGGGTATTTTGGGGCAATGGGCCTTGTAGATGTGCAACAGGGTTCTTGCACCGTTTTAGGACAAGGATGTTTCTGGGACAGCTGGGATTGAGACAGTTGGATGAGGCAGGTGGACCAGATGACCTCTAGAAAACCCAGCCAGACAGAATTTTCCATGATTCAACTCTCTTTCTAGCTAGGATTTGTCTGGGCAGAGTTCGAGGGCAAGCAGAAAGCTTGGATCCAGCTCTGAACTGCCAGAGTCCAAGAGCCAGCTGACCCCAGGTCCCCTCATAAATCATGCTTCCTCATAACACGTTGCTCAGAGAGACAAGGTTATTTGGATAGATGTTGTATCTTTCATTAGACCAACTGAATAGCTGGAAAAATTGTTCTTCACAAGCTTTTGGGGGTACACACCCTTCTTCAGTCATAGGGAGAGTCTGTTGGTGTTTGTCTGCTCTGTAGGGTTGAATAGAAGCTTAAGCCAATAGGCAAAATGCAGGCCTGGGAAAATGCAAATGTGTGGCGGGAAGATCAGAGGGGACAGGCAATACCATAGCAAGGAAGTCTGGTGCCTGGGGCAAGCCTGCTGCGGCAGCCCGCCCTCACCCTGCACACAGATCCAGGGAGCACATGCCCCCACATCCTTACCTGGGAGTGCACACAGCAGTGGGAGCTGCCCTCCCCCCATTCCTGCACCCCACCTCCCAAAATAAGCCACTCGTGGCTCCATCCCATGCCCCACCCTAGCTGGGCAGCACCTGTTGGTGCCCCTTCGTTTCGGCCTCTGGGGAGGTCACCCCACTTGCCCCCTGCCCACTTGCTATGGTACTGGGGATAGGAGTTAATGGGTGTTAGACAGGTAGGTGTGGGGGAAGGGACAAAAGAGGGGAATGTAAATTGGTGATAAAATGTAGCTGGTAAAATGTAGATAAATTACCTGGGGTTATTGGATGGCAGGCAAATTATAACGTGCCATAAATCCAACATCTATCTTTAGTTCATGATTTTTATGTATTCAGTAGATTTATAAAGTGAAGTTTGTTGGCTCATCTACAAAAGGTGTTTTGTAAAATCCCTTTGAGGATTAGAACTGAGAGATTGGAGAGAGAGTGGTTGTCCTGGAGAGTGGTTGAGAGGAAGGAGGAGTTGCAAATGCTATTCCAGGCCATAGCTTCAAACTGGGGGCCAGCAGCTTTCTTGAATAGCAGGCCTGAAACCAGACAGAGGGCAGGGGTGGCTTGCACCTTACAGACTAACTCCATCAGAGATGTATAGCTGGAGGTTTCTTGAGTTCACACGCACTGCTGAAGTCCCCTCTACAATATGCCAACCATCCCTGCTCCAATCTTCCGCACCCCTGTAAGGTAGCCTCTGCTTACTGACTACCACTGAAAAGCATGCCCAGAGCCAACAGAGAATGGCTAAGAAGTTGGCAGTAAGGTGAGCAGCAGTCACCCCTGCTGCCACCACTGGGTCCAGACCTGTCCTGTCAGAGGGTTAAACCCATTGCTGTTGGCTGCCCAGAAGGGGAAGGGAGAGTAAGGCCGAGGAGGGGAGTGCCCCTCCATCTCCTTGCACCCATGGTCTCCAGCCCTTGTAGAAATCAGTTGCCTTGAAACAGCCTAATTTTCAATTGCTACTTTATGGGGGTGGGGGGCAGTGAATGTGGTAGCCGAGTAAATACGCTAACATCACTATAAAATCATGAACTGTCTTCCTCTCCTACATTGCCAGTGAGGTGCCCAGAAGGAGCCCTACGATCGGTCTTCATCACAATCTGCACCAGGTGATAACTGTAAACTTAATGGCTTGTGTTGTGTTGTACCCAGGCCAGCTGTGACCCTAGGGAGGCTGTGTCTAATCAAAGGCATCTGGGTTGCTTTGGCTGGTTGGAGCAACTCAACCCCAACCATGTGCTGGTGGTGTCTGAAGCTTATCACAGCTACCTCAAAGAATATCTTGCATCTGTGGGACTTTAAAAGAGGAGCAAGAAATAGCTAGCTGGGTTTTAAGACAATAGAGCTGGCTGAGGTCCATGCAAGACCCTTTATTTAGCTGCCTCATTGCCCTTCAACCTCTCCTTTGCCATGATGCCTGCAAAATACTTGGTGATAACATGTGAGCCCCCTAAAAGCACAACCAGCTAGAACCCACCACCAGTTTCCACCATATACGCCCCATGTTTTGTCTGGCTACTCATGGATGGTGGTAGCACCAGGGAGGCTGGTTGTAGACCCCACTCCTCTGAGCAGGATTTGAACGCTGAGCGCCCGCTTCACAGGGCAGTAGTATATCCCCAGGCCAGCTTACACAATGAGTCCCTTCCTGTAGCCAAAAGCCTGGCTCTGCAGCTGAGGATGGAGGTGCCTGTGGCAGAGAGAAAGTGCCCCTAGCTTAGCCTATTGTTTGTGCCTCTTTGTGTCATAGTTTTCCCAGTGACTCACTCTACAAAAGTGGCAGCAGGTTGTGGGGGGTCAAGCTACCTCCCCAGAGCATGAGAGACACACCCAGGCAGACCTACAGAGCTACTGAGCCCCTAAAACTATGCGGCGGGGGGGGGCAGGGCATGTGTGCCACAAATTAATTAAGCCTCACACCCTCTGTCCATGCTGCTTCAATCTCCTTCCACCTCCTCATCAGTTGCTCTGCTTTCTGCATGCTCTCCTGTGTTCCCTGCCCCATCAGCTGCTCTGCTTTCTACCTGATCTGTTGCTCTTCTTTCTGTTCCCTGCCCTGTGCTCACTGCCCCATTGTCTGCTCTGCTTTCTGCTCCCTATCCCATCCTCACTGCCCCAGACTGGGTAGGGATTAGAAAGCAGAGCAGCTGGTCAGGCAGGTGACAGGAATCAGAGTGGCACTGGGGGAAGGTGTGAAGCTAATTTGTAGCCCACCTGCCAAAAAAGTTGACCCCCCACAACCCACACATGCATACATCATCTGGCATTTATTATATTAGAAAGAAACAGGGCAGGCTCACCAAGCCAGTAGTCCCATGTTTTTCTCAGCCCTGAATTCTCATGTCAAGGTCTCTTCTTTCCCGTGCCAGGTTCCTAGACGAAGTAGATGCCACCATGTCCATCATTGACATCTCCATGCTCACAGGCTTTGCTCCAGACACAGAGGATCTGAACAGGGTATGTTGAGACTTTCCACACGGTGGCAGGGACCAAGTGAGACAAAAGGAAGGGGGAGATACTTCAGGACCAGTGCTCGTGCTTAAACGGAACCCAGATGAATTTGTGAGCAGTAATGGAGACTTCAAATACTATATTTTCTGACCTACAACATGCCCCAGGATATAAGTTGCACCTCGTTTTTGAAAGGTAAAATGAAGGGATTTTTCCAGTTATGGCTGCGTAGAGCAGAGACAGTGCCTTGTCTTCAGCTCACTCCCCATCCCTTTCCAGCTTAACTAAAGCTGAAACCCTAGCTTCTGCTGAAGCTTAGTCTCTGTGGGTGGATCTAGGATTTTAAGAAGAACTAAAGTGTGTCCAAGGCAATGAAATAGGAAAAGATACACCAGGCTTGGCTATCAGACAGCAACATTGCTCAAAGAAAGGTTAGTTTGATTACTGGAATATCAACACCATTAAGAAAGGAGAGACAATCATTGAACACTTCTGCAGTGTCTTAAAAAGGTTGGCGGTGTAGGTTGTAGCTGTGTTGGTCTAAGGACACAGGCAGACAAAGTTCTTTGGGTAAATCTGATATCTTTTATTAGACCAACTCAAATAGTTGGAACAACTCTTCTTTGCAAGCTTTCTGGTATAAATATTCTTCATCAGGTTGAGCACAGATCAACTGCAGATGCTTCCTCAGCCTGACAAAGGGTATTTATACCTGAAAGCTTGCAAAGAAGAATTTTTCCAACTATGTGAGTTCATCTAATAAAAGATATCAGATTCACCCAAAGAACCTTGACTTAAAAAGGTTGGGACTCTTAAGCTTTGAAAGGAGCAGGCTAAGGGGGATAGGATAGAGATTTATGAAATCATGAAGGATGTGGACCAAGTAAACAGGAAACTGTTGTTCACCAAGTCCCAGGATAGTAGAATCAGTGGGCATGTGCTGAAATGAGCAGGAGATTGGTTTAAAACTAACAAGAGGGAGGATTTTTTTAAGCAACATGTAGTCAATTTATGGAATTCATTGCCATGGGAAATGTTGGCAGCAGAGAGCAGAGCAAGGTTGAACAAGGGACTAGATAATTCATGGAGGATTGATCTATTCATGGCTATTAAACTATGTGACCAGAAGCAGCTCACAGAGAGCAGCATTGCAGAAGAAAGGGCTAGCTAAATTACTGGAACACCAAGACCATTTAAAAGGAGAGAAGGTTAGTAATGCCCATAGAGTGAAGTGCTTCACAGGTATCACAGATAGAATCATAGAAAGTTAGGGTTGGAAGGGACCTCAGGGAGGTCATCCAGTCCAACCCCCTGCTCAGAGCAGGACCAGCCCCAACTAGATCATCCCAGCCAAGGCTTTGTCTACTCAGGTTTTAAAAATCCCCAAGGATGCAGCTTCCACCACTTCTCTGGGTAACCTGTTCCAGTGTTTTACTAGTGAGAAAATATTTCCTAAATCTAACCTAAATTTCCCTTGCTGCAACTTGAGACCATTGATCCTTGTTCTGTCATCTGCCAGCACTGAGAATAGCCTAGCTCCATCTTCTTTTGAACCCCGGTTCAGGGAGTTGAAGGCTGCTATTAAGTCTCCTTTTAGTCTCCTCTTCTCTAGACTAAATAAACCCAGTTCCCCCAGTCTTTTTTCATAAGTCATGTCCCCCAACCCCCTCACCATTTTTGTCGCCCTCCGCTGGGCTCTCTAATTTGTCCACATCCTTTTTGTAGTGGAGGGCCAAAACTGAACACAGTAGTCCAGATGTGGCTTCATCAGTGCTGAATAGAGGGGAATAATCACTTCCCTTGACTTACTGGCAACACCCCTACCAATGCAGCCCAGGATGCTGTTAGCCTGCTTGGCAGCAAGGGCACACTGCCGGCTCATATTCAGATTATTGTCCACTGTAACCCCCAGGTCCTTTTCTGCAGAGCTGCTGCCCAGCCAGTCAGCCCTTGGCCTGTGCCGGTGCATGGGATAGTTCTGTCCTAAGTGCAGGACTTTGCACTCATCCTTATTGAACCTCATGAGATTTCTTTTGGCCTAATCCTCCAGTTTGTCCAAGTCACTCAATCAGGTAGATTGCAATGAGCCATGAAGTCAGTTGTCTCCCTTACTGCTGCTTGAATAGAAGTGCTGCTGCCACTGCCAGGCAGTTTGTTTCAAACTTGATCAGGGGGTGGGGGGAGGGGTGAGACAGAGTAAAGGGAGGTGCAACTGCCCCACTGCACCTGGATCTGCCCCTGCTCACACTGCTTCTTGCTTTAGCTCTCCAGAGGTGTTGACAGATACATTTCCAAGTATGAATTGGAGAAGACTGCATCTGATAGAAGCACTCTCCTCATTTACCTGGATAAGGTAAGAGCTTCTCAAAAGCCTGTATCGCCTTCCAGCTCTTGGTGAACTGGGTTCTACTCCTGCTTCCACCTTGTAGGACCACAGTTTTTCCTAACTACAATGAGAGGTGCCCTGGCTAATGTCCAGTAAATCAGCCTTTCCTCTCCCTTTTTTCCTCCCCACCCTATTTACAAAAGCCTAATCCAAGGCATGTGTGTCACAAGTAGCCTCTATGTGCAACACAAGGCAGATTAGTAAAGGAGCAGGGAACACAGATAGAGCCAAAAGCAGGAAGCAGAGCAAAAGATCAGGCAGGTGGCACAGGGCAGGGACCAAGAAGCACAGCTACAGATGGGGCAGGAGGCACAGGGCAGGGAGCAGAAAGCAGAGCAGCTGATGGGGAAGGGAGCACAGGTCAAGGAGCACAAAGCAGAACAGTAGATTGGGCAGGGAAACAGGATGGCAATGCCACTTAGAGAGGATAAAGGGCTTCATTTGTGCCTGCCTGCCCTGGCTTCCTCACGCTGTATCAGTCTTTATCTCCCCCTTTCCTCCTGCAGGTTTCCCATACAGAGAATGAATGCTTGAAGTTCAAAGCACACCAGTTCTTCGAGGTGGGGCTCATCCAGCCAGCATCAGTGACTGTCTATGACTATTATGGCTTAGGTAACAGAGATCTTCTGATGCATCCTCCCTCCCCAGCCTCTGAGGACAATACTCCCTTTGCCCCCAATTTTATGGGATTTCTGAAAACATTTGCCCACAGTCCAGATCTGGCCCACAGTCCAGATCTGGCCCACAGTGCCGTGTTGGGGGTGGGGCAAACCAGGTGTTAGGCCTTGTCCCCAAAACCCAGGGCATGAGGTGATGCATATCACCATGTTATCCAGTACATTCCAGGGGACTCACAACTTCCTAAGTAACATCAGGGTGTATCACTAGAAAAGTGAGAGATCCAAGAGTCAGTTAAAGCTGAAGTCTAGAATTCATCTCCAGATCTAAACCTCCGCTTCAGATCTTGAAAGTGATCCACCCATGGCAGGAACCAGCTACCAAGAGGTAGATTCTCCATCCTCTGATCCTTTTAAATCTCTGGCAGGCGATAGGTTTCCCAGGGTAGAATTCTCCACCTTCTGATGCAATAGGTCAAACAAGATGATGTCATGGCCCCTGTTGGTACTGAAATCTATGATGATGATGATACAGGCCTTGGAGTTGGGGCAACTGCTGGGTGAAATGAACAATTGGTCTCTTTAGAGCATAAGAACTGACACTTACTGGGCCAGACCCTAGGTCCATCTTGCCCAGTCTCCTTTATTACACAGCAGCAGACAGCAGATGCTGAAAAGGAGAATGAACTCGGTCTGACCAGGACTTTCTCCCTGTTCTGCTCTCACTTGCAACCTCCAACATTTAAGGTCTGGGAAGTTCTGATTCAGAGGCTGTGTCCCTCACGCCCATGCTCCATAGCTACTGATGCCCCTTTCCTCCAAGGATGTGTCCAGTCTCTTTGTGGATCTGGCTAAATGCTCAGTTTCCACCACATCTGGGGGCAACAAGTTCCACATTTTAATTACATGCTGGGTGATAAAGATCTTCCTTTTATGAGTTTTAAACTGACTACCTATGAGTTTAAACTTACTAGTTTAAACTGATTGCCTCCTAGTTTCATGTTGTAACCCCTAGTTCTTGTCTGCTGAAAGCTAGTCAATAATAAATCCCTACCGGCTTTCTCTTCACCATTTAGTATTTTGTAAATACTTCTCATATCCCCTCTCAAGCATCTAATTTCTAAACTGAACAAGCCCAGCCTTGTTACTCTCTTCTCATATGTAAGTCCTTCCATGCCATTCATCATCCCTGTTGTCCTTCTCTGTGTGGTGCTTTCTGGATCTCATGAGCCTGAATCGGTCTCACTGGTCTACTTGGAGTTACACTGATGGCCAGATCTTAGTCATGACTCACTCATTGCTCATTCTGTCTGGCATAAAAATTAGCAGAATATCCTTTCTGCTCTTTTCTGGCCAGAAGCTTCAGAGAAGTGCCTAAGTATTCCAGCTGGCAGATACCATGTGTACAGAGAGGAAAATTCCAAGGCCCTGGATTTTGTTCCACACAGCCTCTGGCTTAAGAGCAAATGACGAGCTCAAGACAGGAATACTGGGTTGAAATTGGGTGTTCTTTGAGATTCAAGAAGGAGAACAATAGATGTTGGCTTAGCAGGACCTTTATGAGGTTACATATTGTCCAGCCCCTCAAGCTCAAGGCAGGATCATCCCTGACTAAACCATCCTAGCCCAGGGTCTGTCCAGCCTGCTATTGGACATTTCCAGGGATGGAGACTCTACCGTGTCTCCAGGCAGCCTGTTCCAATGCTCAGAGTCAGAACATTTCTCCTCACCTCCAACCTCAATTTCTTCTGCTGCAGCTTAAGGCCATTTCTAGTCCTGTCCCCTGTAGCCACAGAGAATAGTCTATGCTTCATATAAGCCTTCATCAGTCCTGTTCTCCATGCTTATTAGGAATGGTTAACAGAACAAGGATCATAGGATAATTTTTTCTCTGGTGGCACAGAAGCATGGAAACACTGTGCTGCAAGGTTACTCCCAGCTTCTCTCTCAGGACCATAGGAAAGTCAGGCTGGAAGGAACCTCAGGAGGTCATATCTAATCCAGCCCCCTGCTCAAGGCAGAATCGTCCCTAATTAAACCATACCAGAGAGAGGTTGTTAGTCATGTTCATCTGAAATCAGGCAAAAGGCAGGGTAGATGTGCACCCTATAGACTAACAAAATGAGATATAGAGAAAACAGAAGCTTTAGTGATGTCAAACTGACTTCATCAAATACTGTTCATAGAAGCGAACCATCCCAGCCAAGTGTCTGCTGAACATTCCCAAAGCTGAAGACTCCACTAATCTGGGCACCTTGTTGCAATGTCAGAAGATGCCTTCTCATCTCTAACCTCAGTTTCCCATGCTGCAGCTTCATAGATTTCACAGACATTAGGGCTGGAAGGGACCTCAGAAGATCATTGAGTCAAGCCCGCTGCCCCAGGGGCAGGAAGTCAGCTGGGGTCATAGGATCCCAGCAAGAAAAACATCCAATTTTCTCTTGAAGGTGTTCAAAGTAGGTGCTTGAACCACCTCAGATGGCAGGCTATTCTAGACCTTGGGGGCTCAGACAGTAAAGACATTCTTCCTTATGTCCAGCCTGAAACGGTCTTGTAGTAGTTTATGACCGTTCGACCTCATCACCCCTTGGGGCACTCTGGTGAACAGACGTTCCCCCAGATCCTGGTGGTCACCCCTGATAAACTTATAGGTGGCCATCAGATCACCCCTGAGCCTGCACTTTTCCAGGCTGAAAAGTCCTATAGCTCTCAGCCTGTCATCATAAGATTTGTTTTCTTGACCTCTGATCATGTGCATGGCTCTTCTATGGACTCTCTCAAGCTTCTCCACATCCTTTTTGAATTATGGAGCCCAAAACTGGACGCAGTACTCCAGCTGCGGCCTCACCAAGGCCAAGTGCAATGGGAGAATGACGTCCTGGGATTTGCTGAGACGCATCTATGGATGCAAACCAGCGTTTTGGTTGCTTTACTAACCGCAGCATCACATTGAAGGCTTATGTTCATCTTGTGGTTAATGATGACACCCAAGTCCCTTTCATCCCTAGTGCTAACCAGTATAGCACTGCTGAGCCTATAAGGATGCTGCAGGTTTTTCCTCCCAAGGTGGAGAACCTTGCATTTTTCAGTGTTAACCACCATCCGTCCATTTTCTGAGCCTGTCAAGGTCACCCTAGATCACCCTCCTGTCCTGCTTTACCCCAGAGTTTGGTATCATTGGCAAACTTGGCCAGTCCGCTTCTGACTCCAATGTCTACATCATTAATGAAGATGTTCAACAATACAGGTCTAAGGACAGAGCATTGGGGGACCCCACTGGTCACAGGGCACCACAACAATTGACTTCCATCAACCACCACTCTCTGGGTCCGACCACGGAGCCAATTCCTCAGTCATCGGATCATGGTGGACCCAAGGCCACAGTTAGTCACTTTTGCCAAGAGTTGATCATGGGATACCAGATCAAAGGCTTTTTTAAAGTCAAGATATACAACAATCTCCTCTCCCTTGTCCAGGTGATAGGTCACCTGGTCATAAAAGGAAATAAGATGGTCAAGCTAGACCTACCCACAACAAACTTGTGCTGGCTATCCCTCAGGATGTTGCCATCGGCCAGTGTGTTAAGAATGGCCTCTTTGATAATATTTTCTAAGACCTTCCCCAGAATAGAGGTCAGGCTGATGGGCCTGTAATTTGCCAGATCCACTTTCCTCCCTTTCTTGAAGATAGGCACTACATTGGCCTTCTTCCAGTCTTTGGGCACTACACCAGAGCACCAGGAGTTCTCAAAGATCAGTGCCAGAGGCTGGGCTATGATGCTCGCCAGCTCCTTCAGTACCCTCGGGTGTAGATGGTCAGGGCCGGCTGACTTGAAGGTGTCCAACCTCTCAAGGTGTTCCTTCACAAGGTCAGCATTGATGGAGGACAGGAGATCCCCCTCACCCGGACCTCCCTGTCCCGTGATGGGCAGGTGTTCTATGGGACTGGTGAAAGACTGTCACGGAGTCACAGAGGTGCTCCGGGATTGAGAGGGTGATTGGCAGAGCTGTCAATCACCCAGGCAGCTCAGGTGCCTGGTTGCCAGGGCAACCAGGCGGTCACATGGCCGGAAGAGGGCAGGGCCAGGCCTTTATAACTAGCTGAGGCCGGAGCTAGACACACAGTTCCCTTCTGGCTGCCGCAGGAGCAGGAGCTCTGCGGCTCGAGCTGAGTGGCCTGAGCGAGTGCTTGTTGCTTTGCCCCACTAACAGGCCGCGATGATGCAGGGAACAAGACCGCCCTGACTGGAGGTAGGATGGAAAGCCCTGGTGGGGCTTGGAGTTGTTAGGCGTGTGGAGCCTCTGTATTTATGTTATAGCCAGATGGCTGGAGTATTACGGTACAGTTTACACCGGAGGACCGGGTGAGGCTGTAGGGGAGCGAGGAGGCCTCAGGGGAGCTCCCCAACAGCTTGGGGGTTCCCAGTGCCCAGTTGAGGCACAGTGCCAGGGGCACTAGTGTCGGTGCTGCTGGGCATTATAGTGCGCCAGGGAGGCGCGGTGTGCGGGGTTACAGACCCCGGCCCATAAGGGCAGTGTTTAGCCCCGGAGCGGGGCAGCGACAGAGCGCAAGAGGCGCGGAGTCAGCCCCGAGAGGGCAAAGCCCCGGAGCGGGGCAGCGACAGAGCGCAAGAGGCGCGGAGTCAGCCCTAGAGAGGGCAAGGCCCCGGAGCGGGGCAGCGACAGGGCGCGTGGCGTGTTGGCCCCAGAGTGGGAAGCTCACAGGGGCGAAGCGCAGGGAGCGCGGTAGAGGCCCCTGGGGGGGGCGAGGCCCCAGAGAGGGGCCGAATAGCCAGGCCTAGCTAGCCACCCAAGGGCGCCGAGACTAGGGCGGTGATAGCGCCGGCCCAAGGGCGCCGAGACTAGGGTGGCGATAGAGCTAAGGCTGGCGCAGTGAGAGCAGCCGAGCTAACCACCCGAGGGCGCCAAGACTAGGGCGGCGGGAGTGAGCCGGCCCGGGGGCGCCGAGACTAGGGCGGCGGGAGTGAGCCGGCCCGGGGGCGCCGAGACTAGGGCGGCGGGAGTGAGCCGGCCCGGGGGCGCCGAGACTAGGGCGGCGGGAGTGAGCCGGCCCGGGGGCGCCGAGACTAGGGCGGTGATAGAGCCGAGATCCGGGCAGAGGGAGCGTGCCGGCCCAAGGGCGCCGAGGCTAGGGCGGCGAGAGCGCTCCAGACTTAAGACAGAGCCGGCGATTAGCCAGGCGCCGGCTAGGACCCGGCCCAGGGGGCGCCGGTAGTGAGCGGCGCTGGCGAGCCGACCCAGGAGGCGCCAGCAAGTAGCTGGGCGCCAGCGTGACAGGCCCAGGGCGCGGGGAACGGGCGAGAGATTGGGGCCCGACCCACGGAGGCGCCAGGTGGGCGAAGAGCCCCGGTGCCCGGGAGTGAGAACAAGGGCACCCGAGGGGCGAGGGACCATACAAGCGTCCCCCGGAACAGCTGCGAGGCTTGGGGCGTGCTGAGGGGGAGGCTTGGAGGCACGCGTTGCCCTTAAGGCAGGAAGCGCATAGATAACCCGTCTGGAATAGGGACGAACAACTAGACCGTCCATTAGGGAAACTGGCAGCCTCCACATTATATATTTTACCATCAAAGTCGTGGCGGGCGAGGTTCTGAGGGTGCTACATCACCCTAACGTGACGGTAGGCGGCGCTAGGGAGCTCACGGCCGCCCCTAGTCGCCACTCCCTCACAAAGACCAACGCAAAGTACCCAGTTACTAGGTTGGCTGTTTCCTGGGTACCAACTGTCAGTTGTCCCATCTGGTTTAGCAGGGGTCCAATATTGCCCTTGCCTTTCCTCTGGCTCCCCATATATCTAAAAAAGGACTTTTTATTATCCTTGATCCTAGTAGCCACTTGGAGTTGCATTGCAGCCTTGGCTTTCCTGGTTCGCTCCCTGCAGGTCTGGACCAGTGCGGAATATTCCACCTTGGAGATGGATCCCATCCTCCATCCTTTGTAGGTCTTTCTTTTTAGACGCAGGAGGTCCTCTAGTTTCTTGCTGAGTAAAAGGGGCGGCTGTGCCCTTTTGCTGCCTTTCCTCCGAGACAGAATAGCCTTAGCTTGTGCATCTAGGATCACTCCCTTAAGGAGCAACCACTCTTCCTGAACTCCCTTCCCCTTGGAGTCATGGTCCCTCAGGGCCTCCCCAACAAGCCTCCTAAACTTATCAAAATCAGCTTTCCTGAAGTCAAGGACTTCTGTATTGCTGACTGACTTGCCAGCTTTACAGCAGATGGTGAAGGTGATCAGTTCGTGGTCACTGTCACTCAGCTTCCCTTTGATCATTAGGTCACTGATTAAGTCATTTCCGGTTGCCACTACCAAGTAGAGCAGCGCTTTATGTCTTGTTGGCCCATAGACTTCTTGTGCCAAATAAAGGTCATCCACGCATGAGGGGAAGCTTTGCGACCGCTCAGTTTTGGCCGAGCGCTCTTCCCACGAGATGTCTGGGTAGTTGAAGTCTTCCCATGACAACCATGGACCAGAAGCAGGTGGCTTCAGCCATTCCCTGGTGAACTCCTGGTCAAGCTCTTGATTTTGGGTGGGCAGTCTGTAGTAGACTTCCACCATTGTGTCACCTGTGCCGTGTTCCTCACGGATTTTAACCCAGAGGGTCTCCAGTTGTCCACCCTTGATGCCAATATTGGCTTGCAGGGACACATAGCTTTCCTTGACATAGAGAGCTATACCCCTGCCCCTTTTGTCCTCTCCATCTCTCCTGTACAGGGTATAGCCATCTATACCCATGGTCCAGTCATGGGTGGAGTCCCACCAGGTCTCCATTATCCCTATGACATCATAATTATTTGTGTTAAGCAGGAGGACAGATTCCTCCTGTTTATTCCCCAAGCTCCTGGCATTTTTGAACAGGCAGAAAAGTGTCCCCTTGGGGGCCCTTGCCTTGCCTACAGATTGTTCCAGGGCTGGGGCAGGGGTGGGCTCCCTTAAGTGCCTTGGCCTGCTGGCTTTGCAAGGATTGCTCAGTGGGCCAGCAGTGGCAGTAGTCCCCCTGTCCCCCAATGGGCTTAGTTTAAAGACCAGTGGAGCTGGTCAGCCAGTTTGGCTCAGAAGAGCCTCCTCCCCAGTGGAGAGAGGTGGAGGCCATCTCTTCCCAGCAGCTCGCTGCCTCTCTCACCAAAGAGCAGACTGAGGTCATGGAAGCCAAAGCCTTCACAATGACACCAGTGCTGCAGTCTTTGAGCTTGAGGCTGTTGCTCCTAGTTCTTCCCCCTGTGGCCACAGAGAAAAGCCCATCTCCATCCTTCCCTGTCATCAGCCTTCAGGGATTTGAAAATTGTGATCAAATGCCCCCTCAATCTTTTCTTCCCCAGACTCAATAATCCTAGTTCTTTCAGCCTTTCCTGATCAGTACTGTCTCCCAGGTCTCTAATCATTGTTGTCACTCTGCACTGGACTCTTTCCAATCTGTCCACCTCCTTCTCAAAGCACAGGGCCCAAAACTGGACGCAAGACTCCAGGGAAGCCCTCACCAAGGTTAGAAAGAAAATTGAGGTTCCCTTCCAATTTTCAAACCTAGTACCCCCATGTTGCTCTGCTTTTCCTGCAGATAACCGCTGTACCAAATTCTACCACCTGCCTTCTCAGACTGGCCAGCTCAGTAAGATCTGTCATGAGGATGTTTGCCGCTGTGCAGAAGGTAAGAACCTGGCCTGTCTCTAGTTCATTTCTAGGCGTTATGGGCAGGGAAGTGAACCAGCTGGTTCACGTGGCTCAACTAGACCTGAGCCTGATTGGTAAGGGAAATACCATATTTATTCATATACCACACACACCTTCACTGTCCACCCAAAAATAGCCCTCCAAAACTGGGGTACATGTCTCAAGCAGCCAAGCTGATTTTTTTTTTTTGCCGGCACAGAAGCATGGAGACACTGTGCTCCAAGATGGCTGCCTGCTTCTCTCTCAGGCAGCAAGAAGTATTTCCCTCTCTCAGTGAAACTTTTCCCAGCTGCTTTCAAATTGGCAATAGTTTTGGGCTGAGCAGGATAATCAAGTCCCTCCCACACCCCTGGTTATGAGTCTCAATGGGTGAGTGGTACTGAGTGGTCTTTCCTGGTGATTTTTGGTGTCTTCCTCTTTTTCCCCCACCACAGAAGAGTGCTTTGTGCAACACAGGATGGACAGTGACATCACGCTAAACAGGCGAATTGAAGAAGCCTGCGAACCTGGGGTGGATTATGGTAAAAAAATCTGAGTTTTAATCTGAGCCTTGCTTGGGAGTGGAGATGGGGCTCAGACATAACTGGGAGACAGCTTCCAGTTATCCTCAGTGAAATGTGCCATCAGGCTTAGGTGATTCATCTGAACCTGAGCCCAGGTGGGGCGGGGTGTATAATGGAAATAGTATAAATACTCACATACCACATGCAGCTTTCCCCCAAAAAATCAGCCCTCCAAAACTACGGTGTTCATCTTAAACTGTCTGAGCTGAGTGGGCAGCTGTGTCCTACAAGCCCTGGAGGCCGCAGCACCTTCTTGATCACATCCCAACATCTAGGTCTGTTGTGGATCACGTAAATTACAGGTGTCTTCAGGATTTGCTGTAAAAAAGACTCCAGAGGTGATCGAGTTCCTGTTATGGCAGAAATTTGGGTAGATCTGCTGATCTCACCTTCTTCCGACCAGCCTCTGGAGAGTAAATTTCTTGTGATTTTTGGATCCAGCCCAGAGCTGGCAGTAGAAGGCAGGGGTGTCCAACTTGCTAGATATGGCATGAGCAGCCTCTGTGGGTGGGGATGGGACAGGGAGTATAAGGCAGGGAGCAGAAAGCAGAGTAGCAGATCAGGAAGAGACTCCTGCCCAGAATTACTCGAATTCAGGCTCCATCTTTGGCTCATGAAGTCTACAAGCTGGACATGTCATCTTGACCCTAACAGTGGGCTTGGAAAGTATTTGGGCCTCTCTATAGGGCACCCAGCCATTCAGACATGACTTAAAGATGGTCCCTGAGGTTCTAACAAGCTGCTACATGTCGCTGTTCTCTGGGTCCCCTCAGTTCTTAGCACTACCTCTCACACAGCTAAGAAACACCAGTATTCAAGCTGCTAGGGGGAAATTCCAGCAAAAGAAAGCAGTCAAGGCTCTGTCAGTTGCTCAAGTCTCTCTCTTTCTCAGTTTGCCTCAGCGCAGGAAAGTACAGCAGGTTGGGGTGGGATGTCCATTGTTGTGTCAGGGTGGACAGTAGTTTTACAAAGAGTTTAGATGATACATTAGTCTGGGATGGCTTGGACAGGGCTGATCCTGCCTGAGGCAGGGGGTTGGACTCAGTGTGAGCTGTAAAGGTCCCTTCCAGCCCCACGTCCCTAGGATTCTATGATAAACTTGTAACCGGGGCTGCTCAACCCCCAGCCTTCAAGACAAATCTGGCCCACAGAGCCCAGGCCTCCAACCCATGGGGATCCCCATGGCTTGGGAAATGTGGCAGCTGGAAACAGTGGAAGCTCCAGGCAGAAGGATCCAGCCCTGCCCAGGCCATTGCCACAAAGTGGGATCAGAGCCAGGTCCATCCCCTATGCATCCCTCTCCTCCACATCCAGATGGAGGCCACTGCCTCCCCCCACCCCCCATCTGGATCAGATTTAATCCACGCCCCGCCACCTCTGTATCTGGATTGGGGCTGCTGCCCTTCTTATGCATGGATTGGGGCCACTCAATACACACACACACACACACACTCATTGGGATCAGGGCCATTCTGACTCCCCCACCTCCTACGCCCACATTGGGACAACTCCACCCCCAACATCTGAATTAGAGCTACTGAGACGCCCTCCCCCATGGATCCAGATCAGGGTTGCACTCTACCCCCCACATCTGGACTGAGGCTGCACCACTCCCCCCGCCGTATGGACCAGGACCATTGTGCCCCCCCACCTCCATGTGTTCAGATCAGAGCCACCGCCCACCCCTCACCTCTGCCCCTAGCACCTGGATCGGGGCTAGGCTACTCCCCACCTCCTAGCTGGATGGATAAGGGTTCAGCTGCATGCCCCCACCTGCAGCCAGATCAGGCCCTGCCACACTGGCCCCATGTGCCGCATTGAACTCACTGGCTAGATCTGGCCTGTGGATGGACCTAGCCCCCCACTACCCAAGCCACAGGGTGAAGAGGTTGGACACCACTGGCTACTAACCTGTTTCTCTTTCCTCCCCACCCCTCCAAGTATACAAGACCAAACTGGTGAGCAAGAAAGAGGAAAGCAGTTATGACAACTACATGATGGAGATCCTGCAGATCATCAAAGCAGGTGAAGGATCGTCCTTGGACTCCAAAATGAACCCCCTTCTCCCAGCCTCTCCACTCTCCAGAGCATTTAAACAATCCTCTTGATTCTTCCCCACTAAAGGGTCAGATGAAAACCCCCAAAGTGGAAATCGCAGGTTCATCAGCCACATTAAGTGCCGGGACTCACTGAGTATGGAGGTGAACAAGTACTATTTGATCTGGGGCCTGAGCAGCGATTTGTGGAACATGAAAAATGGGTGAGTTTAACACCCATCAAAGCCCTCAGTGGAGGCTGGGAGGTTACAGCATGTTGCTTAATTCCATGGGTTAATTGGTAAGGGGTGGCCAGCTGTGCATTTCACTAGCATAAATCCATCATTCAAGGTGTTCAAAGAGAGGTTGGATACACATTGGTCAGGGATAACCTAAGCATAGCAATGGCTATCATCTACTAGGGAGATCTCCTAAGCTTTACAGGTTGCCACATGAGGCTGGCAAGGAATTATTTTTCACTTCCTCTTGCTACATGTGTCAGGATATATTTTTCTGTGTTGGGTGTTGGCTGCAGCCATGGGTGGATCTGGGATTTTGAAAAAGGGGGGTGCAGCTGCTGTGGTGCATCATCCCCCAGAACACAATGCACATTTTTCTCTGGTTAAAAACAAAACTAGAAGTTTCACTAATAAGCCAGAGGCCTACAGCTATAGCATTCAATTTAAGGTTGAACCAAAAGAACCCAACTTCACTGGAATGTGCATTAATTTACTCTCTGACATATTATATATTTAAAAAACCTAATACCCTTCTTGGGCACCTTGCCAGCACATCTAGTGCTTCCTTTGAAGTTATTGCCACACATAAAAGGCTCTCCTGAGCTAACATTTCCAGACCTGAGTGAATGCTTCTAGCTAGAAAGGGGGTCATTAACACCTACAGAGTGAAGAGTTTAGGAGGAAATCAGGTAGGTGACACTAAACTGTGACATCAGTTGACTGCCTTGCTGCTGTCTGAATAGAAATACTGCTGCTACTGCCAGGCAGTTGGTTATAAGCTTTGGATGGACCAGGAATTAAAGGGAGGCAACTGCACCACTCTCCCACATCTGCCCCTGGCTGCAGCCCAGGCTGGGGATGGTGTTTGGGCCATGCTGGGACTCAAACCCAGGAGTTCCTGGCTAGAGGGTCTTGCCCCTCTGTTCAGGATCAGGCTGACACATTAGGCATCAGGGAAGAATTTGACCATCTGACCAAATGAGCACAAACTGAGGCTGGGGAGTAGTTTTCCTCTGCAGTAGAGGCCTGGCCCTTGCTTTTGGAAGTGACAACGAAGAAATAAAAGATCTTTCCTCCTATTCATCCTGCTGCTGCATGGGGATTGTCTGTAGTTTCGACTTTCGCTTCTGCCCGTCATCATTGGCAGAAACTGTTCTTACCATATTTCTCACATATAATATATACTACCATTTCCAGGGAGGGAAGAGGGGGGATTAAAAGGTGTCTGTTGTATGCCAGAAGCCTACTCTTAAAGAGAAACCCTGCAGAGTTTATTCATGGTGGGAAGTGGTGACTTGCAAGATTCCAGGGTCAAATCCTTTTTCCCCCCCATCCTTTTCAGACTCTCCTACTACATCAGCAAGGACACCTGGATTGAGAAATGGCCGAATGAGGAAGAATGCCAGGACCCAGATTTCCAAACCCTGTGCCAGGAATTTGAGGAGTTCTCCCTCGCCATGACCATGTTTGGTTGCCCTACTTAATTCTGGGGGTTGGCACGTCCAGCTGGCCCTGGGGTAAGAAGGCTTCAGCTTCATGCAGCCTGCTTTTTAGCTTCTGTAACAGGCACCCAGAGTTGGTGCTTTCGCTTCTGGATCCTCTGATGGCTTGCGGTTTGTCTCGACTCCTTCACCCACCTCCAAGTAACCAATCATCAACATATATAGCAGTATAAAAAGCCTGATTTCATACTATAGCCTCTTGTATGGCCCTTTCAACAACAAGTATCTAGTCTCTCCACATAACATTGGATCCTAGGAGAGCAGGTCTAGAAGGGACCTTAGCAGGTCATGTCCCATCCAGCCTCAGCCTCGACTAGACCAGCTCAGCCACATATCTGTCCAACATGCTCCGGGACACTGCCAGGGATGGAGACTCCACCACATCTCTGGGCTGTTCCAATGTTTGACCCTTCTCAGAGTCAGGATGTTTCTCCTCATTTCCAACCTGTTTCCCCTGCTGCAGCTTGAGGCTGTTGCTCTTCATTCCTGTCCCCTGCAGCCAACACTGAATTAGAAGTCAGGGGGAGGAGTGGGGGTAGGATAGCAAGGTTAAAGCATCTTGCTGTGTCTCCCTGAGGCTGGCAGAAGGAGAAGCACAGCAGCCATTTTGCAGTATTGTCTCCATGCTTCTATTCCAATGAAGATAAAATCAGCCAGGCTAGATCCTGATTTCACCTGCCTTAGTGGCAATCTTTAATCACAATGACTAAACAGCAGGGAGTGATTCGCAGTTACCACTGGGAGTGGATACAAGTCAAAAAGAACTGTATAGATGCAACAGGCTGGATTGCATCCAAAGAAGAGAGGTAGCATAATGAGGCCATATCATAGGAAAGTCAGACTGGAAGGGACCTCACAGTGTCATCTAGTCCAGCCCCCTGCTCAAGGCAGAATCAGCCCTGAATAAACCAGCCCAGCCCAGTATCTGTCTAACCTGCTGTTGGGCATTTCCAGGGATGGAAATTCCACCACTTCCCTGGGCAGCCTGTTCTAATGCTCAGCCACCTTCAGACTCAAAATGTTCTCTCATCTCCAGCCTCCATTTTCCCTGCTGCAGCGTCATGCTGTTGTTCCTAGTCCGTCCATTATGGACACAGAGAAAATCCCATCTCCATCTTCTCTGTCATCACCTTTCAGGGATTTGAAGACTGTGATCAAATCCCTTCTCAGTTTTCCTTTCTCCAGACTTCATTGCCCAAGCTCTTCAGCCTATCCTCATCAGTCCTGTTTCCCAAGCCCCTGATTATTTTGGTCACTTTCTGCTGGGCTCTTGCCAACCTGTCCATGTCCTTCCTGAAGTGGGTGGCCCAGAACTGGACACAGGACTCCAGGGGAGGCCTCACCAGTGCTGAATAGGGCTGGAGAATCACTTCCTTTGGTTTGCAGAAGACAGTCCTGTTAGTACAACCCAGTGTAACCCGGGCAATACTCCAAGAGGTACCCTCTCTCCAATTGAAGGGATCAAAGCAGGTGCACAAGTGCTGTGGGGGGTGTAGGGACTGTCTTCTCCTATACAGCAGAGCTAGACCACCAATGGGGATGTAACCGTATACTTTTTAATACTGGGAACATAAACAGGCATAAGTCAGAGGGTATAGTGGACACTACAGTGCCCCAAAAGGGGCAGAATTCAACAAAGGTTAGACACTTACAATCATTGACGCAAACAGGGTTAACAAAATATAAAACACAAACAGCAGAACAAACTATAGGTTGGTGAAATATAAGAGAGGCACAAAATGCAAAATTTCAGATTACAAGGAAATATAGGGCTTTAGTATCTGGAGGGGGAGAAAGCACAATGGCCCCTTTCCACTGCAAGAAGATCTGCTTCTTGTTATCTCACTCACCCTAGGTCACTTCAGCTGGGAGTTGAACCCAGATATCCCATGTGGTAAGCAGGAACGCTGCCACAGCCACCACTGGATGTACTGCTCCTACCTGCTAGGGCCCTTGGCCTTCCCAGAGCCCAGCCTCATGTGGTATTGCCTGGCCTCTGATTGGAGGAGCTGGAAGCAGAGCTGGGGGGAACCTCTCAGGTGCTGTTCAGATCCTAGCTGGAGCAGGGGACCCTCTCCTGCTGGCCACAGCCTCTCCCAGGGGATCCTGGAGCCCAGAGGACACCTCACCTTCTGGGCGCACTGCCGAGGATTGCTCTTTCTGGCTTTTCCAGGACACTGCTCCTGCCTCAGCTCTGTGAAGCCCCTTCCTTGCTGTCCCTCACTGGTGTCTCCTGAGTCAACCCAGCTGCACCTTTTATCCCCCTCCAGGTGACCCAAGGGGCCAATCAGGGGACAACGGGGGGGGGGGGGGGGGTGAGTCTCTGGGGTCTGATTGGTCCAGAAAGGGAATCCCAAGTCCTCCAATTATCTTTTACCCCTTCAAAACCCCTGGGCCAAATTATTACCAGATTGGTGAGGAAGGGGAATCCCAAGTCCTCCAATCATCTTTTGCCCTTTCAAAACCCCTGGGCCAGTTCACTGCCAGCCAGCCCATCACACCAGTTTGATGCATCATGCAAGTTTAATGTACAAACCAGAAGATGTCAGTATTAAAGGCCTCCAGTTTATTAGAAACCAGAGCAAGAATCAGCAGGTAGAAGCTGCAGACAGACACGTTCACATCAGAGCTCAGTGCCCTATATTCACAGCTCGGGGGTTTTATCTTTGCAGCAGCTAGCAGGGGAAGTGGGTTCTCCATCTGTTGATCTCTTCAAGGCAAGCTCACTTTCCGGATGATGGGCTTGGGTTCAGTCCATCTGTAGCAGCATGCTGTAATGTCTTGCCTACAACAAGCCCCTAGAATATAATATGCCCCTTGGTTTTTTTAAACAAAGCAGAAGGAGGAAGAAGAGATGGCTCCTCAACAACCTATTTCTTTTGCTTTTACCTGATAAGCAGTAGAAACTGTTCTTTACCCATATTTCTCATGTATAATGTTCACTCACAGTTTCAAGTCATTGGTTTGTAGGAGGAAAGGTGGGTGTGTATTGTCAGGGGCCCTAAGAGGCAATCCAACCTCAGGCTAATTTCCTAAGCAGGCACATTTGCTTTGAGTCTCTTGAAGTGATGAGCTCCACCGCAGCTATCTAGCTGTCTGGCTTCCTGGTTGGCTCCTGGGAGCACAGCCTACCTATAGCCCCAGCTAGGGCAACAGATAAGAGGCCAGCCAACAGTTCTGACTAAGGTCTGCTTTAGTAAGCCTTGGTGCCATGGTACTCCTGCTTTCCCGATGTTCCTAGATTCTGACTTTGGATTTCCTCTTGGATCTGTTTCCTGGTTTCTGTCCCTGAACTTCAGCTTGTGAATTGTCTCCTGCACCTGGTAACTTGGTATCTGATTCCCAGCCCCTGACCATGGCCTGGGTTTTGGATCCTGAATTTCCCTCAGAATCTGGTAACTTTAGACTCCCAAGCCCTGAGTCAGCCCTGGCTCTTTGCCTTCTCTCAGTGGCCTAGTCACTAAGCCAGACTGCCTGCGACTGCTGCACACGTAGGTAACAAGATGCAGTCGGTGAGTTCAGGCGCCAAAAGTAGAATAGTTGCTTTACAGTGGCACTTGGGCTAATTAGCCCTGATAAGATGTAGGGTGTATAGCAGAAGCTGATGGCTATGATAAGACTGCTTTAGGTACATAAGCTAGTAAGAACAAGACTAGCAATATACCCATCTGTGCCATGGCGAGAGACTCTGTGGCAGGAGTTACCAACCCACAGCCCATAAGTCACAAGTGGCACAGCCAGCGTGCGTGTTCAGCATATCGGGAAAGCAGCAGAGAGCAGAGCAACAGATCGGGCAGGGAGAAGAAAGCAGAGGCAGTGGATGGGGCTGAGCATAGAAACAGGAGAGCAGCAGATCAGAAAGGGACAGGAGATCAGAATGATGCTCAGGGAGTCTGCAGGGCTAAATTTGCAACTGGCTGGCCAAAAACATTGGTCCCCATTGCCCAAAAGTTTCTGGATCCAAGTCACTAAAGATAAGATGGGTTTCCAAATCCCGTGGGCAATTGCAGATGTGGATAAGCAGGTCATTGGTTTGCTGACTTCCTCACCCATGCCTAACCCAACTGAAGGAGATGGGGTGATAAAAGATGTGGGGCTTGGAAAAAGGATATCCATCTCCCACCTCCCATTAGAGAAAGTCCATCTCCCGCCATCTGAGAGATATTGCCTAGACGTGATCACAGTATTACAGGCTTCCCAGCATCACGGATCTTCTAGGTCAGGCCCAACTCCCACACTTGGGTTGCTGTATATCCCCCGTGTGACTGTGGTATTAGAGCCAGGGCCTAAGCAGCAATGGGGCCTGGGTTTCTCCGGTCTTGAGGTTTCCTCTTTTCAGGGTAAGTTGCCCTGATGCGGTTTCTCAGAAACTTCCCACCCCTCATTCTCTCCTCAGGCTGAGGGGGGCCACCTAAGCCCTGGTGGGGAAAAGAGAAAGCAGAGGAGAGCTGTCACAGAGCTGGGGACAGGCAAGATGCTAGCATGAGCTAAGATCAGAGCCAGCGCAGGGAGCTGAGAAGCAAAGCAGGTGGGTGGCATCCGGTCAGTGTGGTGAGCATATGCACCCAGGCAGCTGCCTTGCAGAGAGATAAACACATTTCATAAGCAAGTGTTGAGAAACCTCAGTGCATGGGACCGGCAGAGGGGGAGGGGGGTACAGAGCTTTTTAACAGTGCAATCTTTGTGAGGGAAAAGGAAATATCTGTCATCAGCTTTCCTCTGAGAAAGTGGTGATGGGGGGGGTTAATAAGTGAGAGGCAAAAATATTTGGGGGTGATATCTCTCCTTGGAGGGAGGTAATACAAGCTGGATGGGGTTCAGGCTGGTTGGAACAGGAGGTATGGATTCTTATCCTATTACCTTGAGTAGCTTTTGGGGACTGTTGTGGGTTCTTTGCTTGCTTGTTTCTGTCTCTCTGTCCCCTCCCCACCTTCCTCTCCCTCTTCTTTCCCACCTATTGTATTCAAACTTAGTGAGTAATGACTAAGATCTGACCACAGCTGGCCCAAAGTAGGGCAGCAAGACTGATCCCAGTTTCTTGCACTGAGGAAACATAGAAAACCCTATACAGAGAAAGGCAACAAGGATGATCAGTGATATGGAGGGGCTTCCACAGGAGGGGAGACTAAAGAGGCCAGACCTGCTCAGTTCAGAAAAGAGATACTCAAAGAGGGACGTGATAAGGGTTTCCAGAATGCTAAAGAGTGAAAAGAAAGTCAATAGTGGTTTAGTGTTGACTAGCTCATGCCAGACAAGAACGAGGGGTCACAACATGAAACAACAGGCCATCAGTTTAAAGCTGACATAAAGTAGATCTTTCTCACCCAGCCTGTCATTACAAGATGGGACTCATTGCCCCCTGATGTGGTGGAAGCTAAGAGTTTAGCCAGATTCACAAAGGGATTGGACACATTCTTGGATCCTCTGAATCAGGACTTCCTAGACCTTAAATGCTGGTGGTTGTAAATGAGAAAGGGGGTTTGTCCATTTTTCCTGGTCAGACCCAGTCTACTCTCCCTTTCAGCATCCACCTTCTGCCGCTGTGTGTCACAGGAGACTGGGCAAGATGGACCTAGGATCTGACCCAGCAAATGGCAGTTCTTATGTTACATACTCCCCTTTATACCCACCGCTGTGCTTGTCCTCTCACAGCATGTAAGAACACAGTCTTCTGTGTCATGTGGCAGCAGGGAGCAAATGCTGAAAGGGAGAGTGAACTGGGTCTGACCAGGGTTTTTCCCCCTGTTCTTCTCTTACTTGTAGCCTCCAGTATTTAAGCAGCTGAGGAAGTGAGCCCTAGTCCACCAAAGCCCCTGCGCTGTAGAGGTTTTAATTTAAAACAGGGATGCTCAACCTCTAACCCTCAGGCTAGATCCACCCCATGGCACCCTGTCATGTGACCCACAGGGCTCCCCTGGGGTCTGGAAACCAGACTTTAGGAGCAGCTAGGGGTTTAGTTCAGCTGGAAAGGGGGGCAAGTCAGCAGAAGATAAGGCTCTATCCCTGCTCTCTGCTGCCGTAACTTGGGGGGGGGGCAGCATCCATAATACTTTTCAAAGTGCAGATTATATTTGGGAAGTATACTATATGCAAGGAAATACGGTAATATGTCACCATCTGGAGCACCCTGAAAAAGATTTCATGGCACCCTGCCTGAGAATCACTACTCTAGGGGCTCCAGAGCTGAACTTCAGTGCCTGGGGATGGCCCAGAGGCTGTCTTGCTCTGGAGATATGGAGAACTTCAGAGATACCAGGGCTTTTGGGCTCACAGCCTGGTAGGCTGTGTGGGTGAGCCCCATTCAGCTCCAATCATAGCCTGTCTCAGCAGCGACCACATGATGAGTCAGGCCCAGCCACAGAGATCAGAAGGTGGGATGAAAAGCTGAGAAATCTATTGTGAAGCGAGGGGGTGGATGAGTGTCCCGCGCCGGCACCACAAGAGCTGCTCAGCTCTGCAATGGTGAGATGGCAGTGGGGGGGCAGGATGCAAAAGTGGAGACAATGGCATGTAGAGAATCATAGAAATGCTAGAAAAGTGGGGCTGAAAAGGACCTCCAGAGGTAACGTTGAGTCCAACCCCCTGCCTGAAGCAGGATTGGCCCTGTCCAAATCAACCCAGACAAATCCTTCATGTAAACACATTGTAAAACTATCATCAGCCCTGACACAACACTGGACATCACACCCCAACATCCACTCAGGGTCAGACCAACACCAGGTTTGGGGTCAGAAAAGAATGTTACCCCCGATCCGACTGATACGGACTGGGGGGGTGCTATCTTTTGTAGTGGGGGCATGGCCTCTGCATGGGATCTATTAGGCAGATCCTAACAACCCTTTACTGCAGCAGGACATTGGCCACTGTTGTTACCCTGCTTTTCCTGTGGCAGGTTTAGGTGTGATGTCTGGTGTTGTGTTAGGGCAGATGGTAGTTTTACTGTGAGGTTAGATGATGAATGTGTCTGGGATGATTTGGCCAGAGCTAATCCTACCTCAGCAGGGGATTGGACTAGATGTGACCTCTGAAGGTCCCTTCCATCCCTGCTTCTCTATGACTAGCTAATGTCACACTCCAGACACTGGCACTTCAGTGGAAGTCCCTGCTTCCTCCAATTTTTTTTTCTTTATTTTTTCACTGCACTTACCATATTTCTTGCATATAATGTGCAGTCCTATTTCCAGCTGATTTTTGGGGGGAGTGGAAATACATGTTGCATACTAGAAAATATGGTCACACCAAAGCAAGGGCTGATGCTTGGCTTCTTGCCTTTTCTAGCGATGCGAGTCATCAGATTCCCAGGCTTCTGGGCTTTGCTGTTCGCCCTCTACACCCCCACCTCCTTGCTGCTACACCTGTTGGGGTGTTTTTAAGCTTTCCTCAGAGGCATTAGGTGTTGGCTACAGCCAAGGCTAAGTGCTCCTGCGGGGACTCAATCTTGAAGGATGCTGACTAGAGGCTTGTACCCCTCGGCTCAGGGTCTGACCAACACCAGCTTTGGCGTCAGGAAGGAATTGTACTCCATGGTCAGACTGGTATGGATTTGGTTGGGGTGGGGGGTTGACTTCCTCTGTCATTGGGGCATGGACTCTGCCTGGGATCTCTTGAATGTTTATTAACAATCTTTCACAGCAGCAGGATGTTGGCTGCCACAGTTTCCCATGCTTTACCTGTGGCAAAGTCGGGGGTGATGTCTGGTGCTGTGTCAGACTTGACGGTATCTTTACAAAGAAACTAGATGATTGATTTGTACAGCATGGTTTGGACAGAGCTGATTCTGCCTCAGGCAGGGGCTTAGACTACTTGTGACCTCTCAAGGTCTCTTCCAGCCCCACTTCTCTATGATTTGCTAATGTCACACTCCAGACATCTGTGCCTTGGTAGAAATCCTTATTTCTTCCATCAGATTTTATTTCCAGCCATTTTTGGGGAGTGGCAATGTATGTGGCATGTCAGAAATTACAGTAGCATCAAAGCAAGGGCCAGTGCTTGCCTTTTCTGGCCACACTTGCATCAAGTGTCATCATATCGGCTAACGTCACACTCTGGACACCAGTGCTTCCATGGAAATCCCTACTTCCTCCATCAGATTTTATGTTCACTTTTTTTGTTTACTGTTTTTACCGTATTTCTCACATATCATGCGCACTCCAGTTTCCACAGGTGAGAGTATTGCATGTGAGAAACCATGGTAATGCCAAAACACGGGTTGGTGCCTGTCTGCTTGCCTCTGCTAGCCACGTGCATGTATCGGATCAACTAAAGTCACACTCTGGACACCAGCACTGGTGTAAATCCCTACTTCTGCCATCAGATTTTATGTTAACTGTTTTCCCACCACTTTTACCATATTTCTCATATATAACATGCACTTAAATTTCCAGTTGCTTGGGGGGGAGTGGAGAGTGTGCGTTCCATGTGAGAAATTACAATGCCAAAGCAAGGGCTGCTTGCCTTCTCTGACCATGCACATGTATTGAGAGTCATCAGATTAGTTAACGTCCAGACACTGGTGTTTCAGTGGAAATCCCAACTCCTTCCATCAGAAATTGTCTTGCTGCTTTGGTCTTCTTGGAATTGCTGTAACCTTGGGACCTGATCCCATATCTGATGTCTGCAAGTTGGGCATTGTCCTGTCTGCCTTCCCAGTTGCTTTCTACCCTCCATCAATTTAGATGAGGATGGCCTTCCAGGTCTCTACCTTCATCCTATAGACTTCTTTGGCCTTGTGGCAGTTAGGCTTTGATCTGGTCCCCAGCCAATTCCACTGGATGTATGCATCTGTTTCTCTTGAGGTATTTTTCCAGTGCACTGAAATCAAAGCACAGCTGCTGCTTTTTGTTTTAATCGGATTTATTTAATGGATCCAATTTAGCAAATAATGCAGTTAACACATTTAAAGAGACATCCCAGTCCCTAAAATGGGGGAGGCAACCTTTTCCAGTTATGAGCTGGAACCACCCACCCTGGGTCAGAGGTGGATGGATGGGAAGCCCCCATGTCTGTGGGTTGGATCCAATGGTTCCACAGGCTGGATGTGGCCTGTGAGTAGCTGTACTTGCCCTAAAATAGCCATAACAAATTTTGATATACCATCAATGGTACTCCCTTAGCTCAAGTCAGCGTCCATAGACATTGGTCTTTTCTTCTCTTTCTTTCAGTCCCTGACAAGTCCTTTGCATTCAGTCAACTGCAGTTCTTAATGTTTTACTGGAACCTGGTTAGTACCGTATTTCTGTGTATACAATGTGCACTTCTCCCTCCCCCCTCCAAAAAAAAATTAGCTGCTGAAAATTGAGGGGTGTATCTTAAGGAAATGCAGAGATCAAAGGGTCTAAGCCTCTGGGAGATGAGTTTCCAGGCCCCTTTTTGAACCAAGAGAATGGTCAGTGGCTGCCTCCTGAGTGACCTGAAGGGCCTGATACTGTTGGAGCTGAACTCCCTCGCCCTGTTTCTCAAGCTGGATGGGTGCTTCATCCTGAAGCGAGAGGAGTCATAGAGCAGCCTTGTGCCTTTGCGCCCATTATCCTTCCACTACCTGTGTCTTCCCTTACAAAAATCCTGCAGTTCCTGGCATTTTTAAGCCAAATTTGTATTTCTTTCCTTGTACCTTCCAAGAAACAAGGGGGGTGACTTAGGAAGAGACACATTGTATGCAAAGGAATATGATAATTTGCAGCAGATAGAAAAAATATAATGACCCATGCCCCCTTTTTCCTTGGAATGCTGAATAATACACTGCCCACTGCCACCTCCTCAACTTTGCTTCTGGATCTTAAATTCACGCCATGTTTGTTCTGGGCTATGAGCTCATGGATCTGTTTCTAATCAGAGATCCTGAAGCAACTCCAGTGTTTGCCACTTCTGTTTCTACTTCTGCTTCCTGGTTTCACGGACAAAGTCTCTGTCAGGGGTCACAGGATTTGCCTGGGGCTTGCCTCAGCTATTTTGGTAACTGTTCCTGGTACCAGGGCCTGTCTCAGCCTCAGCCTGTTTCCCAGCTGAGTGTTCAATGGCCCCTCATCTCTGCCCCTCTCTTTGGCGCTCAGACATGCTTGTTCTCAATCCAGTGCTATGGCTTGGGGTATCTGGAAGTCTCCCAAGGTCTGAGTCATCTTATTCTGCTGGCTTATTAGGACTGTTAGGGACTGGGACTCAGCACTCCTGGGTTCTCCTCTTCACTCTGGGAAAGGACCAGAGCTAGTGGTGGGATAGAGAGTAGAAGTGCTGGGAGCCAGGATCCTTGGGGAGGATCTCTGCTTCCTGCTGGGAGGATGGGGTCCAGTGGGACAGAAAGCAGGATCGATGGCAGCCCAGACCCCTGGGTTCTCCTCTTCACTTCCAGAAGCAGGTGTGGCGTCTGGTGAGATAGAGCTCAGAAGTGCTAGGAGCCAGGACTCAGAAGCCCTCTTTCTCCTCTAGGAGGAGAATGGGGTTGAATGGTTAAAGCACCTGTCTTCCACTAACTCCAGGAGAGGGAGCACATTCCCATGGGTCACCCCAGCCCTGTCTTCCACTGGAGTCCATCCACCTCCTCTGGGCCTGCTCCAAACAGTTGCATGGCACCGGGGATGGGGGCAGGCAGTTCTCAGAAGTACCAGCTGCTTTCTCTGAAGGTACTTTTGCAAAGGCAGCTGCAAGCTGGGAGGGAGTCCGTGGGCTCTGAACGGGAGGAAATCCGCCCAATTCCTCCCAGCCACATGAAGCTGTGTGTGGTTGGAGACAGATTCTTTTGAGACAGTGCCTGCCACCTCCTGTCCCCCATCGCGACCGAAGGCGGCATTTCCAGCCAGAATGAGGGGGCAGGGGCAAATCAGCAGCAGCTGCCTGGGGCCCCATCCCCAGGCTGCCATTGATCCTGCTTTCTGTCCCACTGGACCCCATCCTCCCAGCAGGAAGTAGAGATCCTCCCCAAGGATCCTGGCTCCCAGCACTTCTACTCTCTATCCCACCACAAGCTCTGGTCCTTTCCCTGAGTGAAAGGCTTTACGAGCACTTGTGGTGCTCTGGTGTGGTGCCAGAGGACTGGAAGAGGGCCAGCGTGGTTCCCATCTTCAAAAAGGGGAAGAAGGAGGACCTGAGAAACTATAGGCCAGTTAGTCTTACTTTGGTCCTAGGCAAGCTGTTCGAGAAAATTATGCTGGCACACATCCAGGAGGGGCCAGCAGGGGACTGCATGTTTAGGGACAACCAACATGGGTTCATCAGTGGCAGGTCCTGTCAGACCAACCTGGTGGCCTTCTATGATCAGATGACCAAATCCTTAGATGCAGGGGTAGCAGTAGACATAGTCTTCCTGGACTTTTGGAAGGCCTTCGACACTGTCTCTCACCCTGTTCTCATTAAGAAACTGGGGGGCTGTGGTGTTGACACCCACACAGTCAATTGGGTCGCCAACTGGCTGGAGGGCCGCACCCAGAGGGTGCTGGCGGATGGGTCATTTCAGCCTGGAGGGATGTGGGCAGTGGGGTCCCCCAGGGCTCCATCCTCAGGCCCGCACTGTTCAACATCTTCATCAGTGACTTGGATGAGGGGGTAAAAAGCACCCTGTTCAAATTTGCTTATGACACTAAGATGTGCGGGGATGTGGACACGCTAGTAGGGAGCAATAGGCTACAGTCAGACCTAGACGGGTTACAGGGGTGGGCGGATGAGAACAGGATGGGATTCAACACTGACAAGTGCAAGGTGCTGCACCTGGGGAGGAACAACCAGCACCGTACCTACAGTTTGGGGAACTTCCTTCTTGTCAGTACAGAGGCAGAAAAGGATCTTGGAGTCATCATTGACTCCAAGATGAACATGGGCCGGCAGTGTGGGGATGCAGTCAGGAAGGCCAACTGCACCTTGTCATGCATCCACAGATGCATCTCAAGCAGGTCCAAGGAGGTGATCCTCCCCCTCTATGCAACACTGGTCAGGCCGCAGCTGGAGTACTGCGTCCAGTTCTGGGCGCCGCACTTCAAGAGAGATGTGGACAACATGGAGAGGGTCCAGAGGAGGCCACTCATATGGTCAGGGGGCAGCAGGGCAGGCCTTATGAGGAGGGGCTCCAGGACTGGAACCTGTTCAGCCTCCAGAAGAGAAGGCTGAGGGGGGATCTTGTGGCCTGTTACAAACTAGTCGGGGGGATCAGCAGGCACTGGGAAAGTCCCTGTTCCCCCGAGCACTGCCAGGAGTGACCAGGAATAATGGTCACAAGCTGCTAGAGGGTAGATTTAGGCTAGATATGAGGAGGCACTACTTCACGGTCAAGACAGCTAGGATCTGGAACCAACTTCCAAGAGAATTGGTGCTGGCTCCTACCCTGGGGGTCTGTAAGAGGAGGTTAGATGGACACATTGCTGGGGTCGTTTGACCCCAGTACTCTTTCCTGCCATGGCAGGGGGTCAGACTCGATGATCTGCTCAGGTCCCTTCCAACCCTAGAAACTATGAAACTGTGAAACTATGAAGTGAAGGCCACTGTGCCTTAAAGTCCATCCTGGGTTCAGGCTGCAAAACTCCCTGCCATAAGAAGGTACAAAGAAGGTTCAGAGAAGGGCAAGAAGGATAATGAGTTATACGGGGAGCTTCCCTATAAGGAGAGACTAACTAGGCTGAATCTATTCAGTTTAGAAAAGAGACACTTGAGCGGGGACATAATAAGTGTTTACAAAACACTGAATGGTAAAGAGAAAGTCAGTAGGGGTTTATTATTGACTAGCTCTCACCAGGCAAGAAGTAGGCATCAAAAAATCCATGGTGTGTCCATACCTTGAATCCTGTGCCCAGTTCTGTTCCCCACACCTTAAAGAGGATATAGAAGAACAAGAGAAGGTCCAAAAAAGGGCAAAAAGGAATGATGAGCAGGGATCCTGGTTTTCTCTGATTTAAAAACAATCCCCAATATTCCATTAAAATAAAGTAACCCCAAATCCACATTTTTCCATAATTCCATACACACACACACATTGTGTTTCATTTAAATCATGGAAAATGTCAATTTAAGGTTAGGGGGTTTTTTAAACCAAAAATTGGGGATTTCTTTAAAGGGAAGAAAACCAGGACCCCTGATGATGAGTGGCATGTAAGGCAGACTAACACGGCCAGACCTGTTCAGTTCAGAAACAAGATGCTTGAGGGGGGATATGAGAAGAGTTTACAACATAGTGGGCACATCTACATGAGATGCTTACTCCACAGTAGCCTAATAACACTATGCAGTAGTATGCCCGTAAAAAATCATGCAATAAGCTACTGAGCAGTGTTATTAAGCTACTGCACAGTAACCACCACTAAAAAACTGTGAGCTGGCACTAGGGTGCAGAAACTGTAATTACTGTGCATTTAGTTAGTACTTCATTAAGCAAATACTAAACTAAATGCTGAGTAAGAACTGCACGTTAATGAATGTGTAGATGCAGCCACTAAATGGCAAAGCAAAAGTCAATAGGGATTTATTATTGAGTACCTCTCACCAGATGAGAACAAGGGGTCACAACACGAAACCATTAGGTAGTCAATTTAAAGCTAACACAGAGCAGCTCTTTTTCACCCAAGGGGGTCATTAAAAGGTGTCACAGACTCATGGATTCACAGACATTTAGGGCTGGAAGGGACCTTGTGAGATCATCAGTTCCAGCCCCTCTGTTCTGGGCAGGAAAGACTGCTGGGGTCAAATAACTCCAGCAAGGTGCACATCCAGTCTCCTTTTAAAAATCTCTCTAGGGTAGGTGCTTGTCTATTCCAGAGTCTGGTCACATGAACCTTGAAGAAGTTTTTCCTCATTCATTGCCACCAGATACAGTGGATTAGATGTATTCTAGGAAGAAAGGGGCATTAGTAGCTATTGAGCAGGAAAGTGAGGGGCATGGCCTGTCCTAGACCTTAAATGCTGGAGGCTTCAAGTGGGAGAGGAGCAATCAAGTTAAAAAACCCAGGTCAGTCCTAGTTGCACTCCACTCCAGCATCTGCTTTCTGCCCCAGTATGACACAGGAGATAAGGCAAGATGGACCTAGGGTCTGATCCACTCCGTGGCAGGTCTTATGTTGGTATGTATGAGACCTAGTGGTTTCCAGTCTCAATACGAAAACCGGTCAGTTTCGTTCTCATGTCTTATCAATTTCACTTTTGGCTAGAAGGCGCCCACAGCTTGGGAGCTGCTGGAAAGGACTGACTAAGAGCTGGAAGAAAGTGGTAGCTGCTTGTCTGTTAAGCTGCCTGTGGAAACGCAGCAAGATCATACCTGAAGCTGCGTGGGCACCATGGGCGAGGCTAGGAAATAGTACCAGAGCTATCACTGGGGACAGAAATAGAAACCGGAAAAAGCACCCAAGATGCATCTTGCGTGGGATGATGGAAGTGATCCTGACTTTTCAGTGCTTGGGGAGGGCTGTGATATGTTGCCCACAGCTGAAACAAAGGTACAACCCAGTGGGGAGAGGGGTGGGGGGCATAGTTTGGAAATAGTCTTGATTTTTCCCAGTCTCGGAGCTACTTTGTGCTTTTAATTTACTGTATTGTTTCACATACAACGTGTCCTTTGTCCCCCCCGCCCCCAAATTGGCCCCTACCCATAATTAGGGGGTGAGAATAAAGCAGAGAAGCTGATTTGCTTCCCAGGATAGAAGACCCCTGGATAGATTCCTGATAAATCACATATAGGCTACCCTGTGCTTTCAATCTACCATATTGTCTCACACAGGATATGCAACTTTTCCTCCAAATCAGCTCCTACCCAAAATTAGAAAGCTGGATTTCTACCCTGGATAGGAGCCTCCCACTTTGATTCATGCTTCATAGTGCAGCAGCTGCGGTATTATTACACAGGCAGCTGAGGAGGCCATTTGGCTTCACAGCTCATTGTTCTTCACTCCACAGGTGTTAACAATAGTCTCCCCTTTTTAAGGGTCTTGGGGTGTTTGTACATGTCACATTTTTTGCCCTTTCTAGTGCTGCAATGGCGTGACTGTTTGCATGAGCAAGTTTTCCAGATGCTTTAGAAGTCTTTGTGGTACATAAAAGTACAACCCCTTGGATATCATTTAGTTTGGCTCACTGCAGATTGGCTCACCACAAATCCATCACATCCATGGATTTGTTATGTGCAAACACCACAGCACTCAAATTCCAATAGTGAAGCTGATCTTCCTTAGGACAGTGTTGCTGTCTGCTAGCCCCTCTTGGTCTCTCTCCTCTTATTTCACAGCTCTGGAGACTCTTTAGCTCTTTGCAAAATCCTAGATCCACCCACAGGGACCAGGCTGCAACAGCAGCTAGGGTTTCAGCTCTCATTAAGCAGGAAATGGTGGGAGGGTGGGGCAGTGAGTTGAGGATGAGGTTCTGTCCCTGCTCTATGCAGCCATAACTCTGGGAAACATCTTTTTTCCTTCATTCTGCTTTTCAAAAAAAATGGGCATATTATATTCCAGGGTGTGTTGTATAGGAGAATATATAGCACACACTACCCCTGGAACACATACAGCTGTCGGTCACCATTTTGAATACACAGGTAATGGAGGATCCATGTGTGTTGCTAACAACATGGAAACAGCCACCATGTGGTGGTTTAAATGGTCACAGTTCTTGGGTGATGAGAACACGGCTGTCCTTCCCAGGTCCCATACTGTTCTGATTATAAGATACCCCTGTGTATAAGCTGACCCTGTGTTTTCAGATTCAATTTTTTTTTTTGGGGGGGGGGGGGAAGCAGCTCCCTTCCCCCTCAAATATAAGTTGGTAGCTACAGATTAAATAAACACTTTGATCAGTTCTTGCCTTTGTAAGGAGGATCCAAGAACCAAGGAAAAGACATGGTGAGTTAAAAAGCCCTGAAAAAAAAATTAAACTAAATAAAAATGGCTCTGGGAAGAATTCTGACTGGCTCTTTTTATTACATCCCCAAAGGGAGATGTCGAGACTATGGGCAGCCTTGGTTTTGCAGTACAATTCTGAGGGTCCTTTGGAAGGGAGTAAGAAAAGGGAGGTGTGTCAGCAGAATAGTGCGGTACTTTAAATGACTTTTAAGGCTACATGCAATAAAAGGACACTAGGGCTGGACACAATAAAAGGACACCAAAGTCTGACCAGCCATGCAATGCCTTTGAAGACCCCTGGAGACACTGGCTTTGCGGGCATCTCCTTCTCTAGCTTCTCCTGACTTCCACTCAGCCCATCCACACTGTCCTTACAATTCACTGCTTGTGATGTACAGTGCCTAGCACCAGTTTCTGTTGCATCACCCCCTCCGGCCTGGAAATACCACTGGATCAAGATCCTACCAAGGCAAGAGGGCCATGGGTTAGGGGCCCCAGCCTGCTGCAAAGCAGTGTGGGATAGCAGCTGGAGGACTGCCAGAGTTTAGATGGGGATTCCCCCCTCCTGCAGAGATGCCTGCCTCCAGTCCCCAGTGGGGGTGGGAACCCAGTGAGGCAACAAACCTCAGCTCCATGATGGAGGTCATGGAAAGGGGAGGCTACAGGGGCAGGGCTTTCCACAAGGGGCGGGGCTTGGTGCCGTAAAGCCCTGCCCTCCTCCCCCGGCAAAGTCCCAGGCCTCCGTCGATTGAGAAATAGCGTGGTTTCCTCCCCAGGGCCTGCAGGGTGCCACTACATAACCCTGAAGGCAAGGAAGAGTCTAGGAGGCCAACGTGTGACCTGCTTTGCCGTGCCACCGTCCAGGCCACGGCCGAGCACCCCCAACCGGCATTGTGGGGCTATGGGCGACGGTGTGATCTACCCCTCAGTCTTCTTTGTGGAGGGGCAGGGAGACAGGATCCCCATCGTGCCCCCCCGGAGGAAACCTCACACCCGGCAGTGCTCACCTGTCCAGCTGGTCCTGGCTGCCCTGGTGAGCCTGGCACTGGTTGGCGTGGCTGTGGAGGGCTACTATCTGCTGCGCCTGCAGGGGGTGCTGGGGCAGGTGCCAGCACATGCGGTGAGTCCTGGGGATGGGGATAGGGATGGGAGCGGGGTGGGTGTGCCAGGGGCTGGGGTAACCAGTAAAGAGTTGAGTGTGAGCTTAGCTGTAGAGCAGGGGTCGTGTGTCTGTGTGAACATGGCTGAAGGGGGGTGTGATGGTGTGTATGTGTGTATGAATTTACCTGGCATTGTGTGTAATGGCAGCTGTATGTGTGTGAACATGGTTGAAGAGGGGGTGTAATTGGAGGGGGGGGTGTTGTGTGTATTTGCCTGGTGTTGTGTGTGATAGCAGGTGTGTGCATTGGTGTGCACACGCATGCACATGCGTTGGGAGATATCTGCATACCTGTGATAGTGAGCTTGGCTGAAGCTACATGTGTGGCAGTGTGCAGGGCGGAGAAGGTGGGGGACACTGCTGGAGAGAGGGGTACACATCTCACTCTGTGTGGTTGTGTGTGTGTGTGTGTGTGTGTGTGTGTACGTGCGCACGTGCATATCCTGAATACTTGCATTCCGTGTGTGTGCCTATGTGTCCCGGACACCTGGGCTCTGTGCGTGTGCATGTGTATGTGTGTAGGTCAGATGCTTGGGGTAGCAGGGCTGATGCCTGGGTTCTCTGGGCCTGCACGCGTGTGTGCTGTGTGTGTGTGTGGGCTGAGACAGGGACATTTTAGCTGGATAGAAACAGGCCTGGGGGATTTGGGGTGGACTCGTCTCTGCCAGACTCGGCTCATCTTAGCTCTGAGTTGTGTGTACTGACACCATGTTGCGCAGGCTGTGTGTGTAGCCAGGCTGTTGTGCTATGCTTTGAACATTGCTGACCTCTTTTCCTACCATCCATTTCAGGCTGCCGAGGCCCTTGCTGAGAAAGTCATACAAGGTAGGTGCCACTATTCCCTGGCCAGCCAGGAGGCCCCTGGCCTGGGTCCAAGCCTAGTTGTCGGGCACACGCACACACGCATGTGTGTGGGGAGTTGTGCAAACCAGGACACACACAGGCTTGGATGCACAACTTTGGTGGGGCGGGGGTCTGTGTCTGCGCCTGGCAGTCCCCTAAAATGTGGAGCATCTTCGTAGCTGGACAGCCATTTTATGGTGCCGCCAAGGGGCTGAACATGGGGCAATTTAGGGCACCTTGAACATATCTGTGACACCATACATATGCTGTCTGCCAGGGGATGAGATTGAAGCGTATCCCAAGAGCAGGTCCTGGCCTCCTGCCCCATAACTAGCCACCCCCCTTTTTCTTTCTGCACCCCCACCCCCCTCCACTTCCTCTGGTTACCAGCTGCCTCAAACCTTCCGTTGTCAGAGTGGAGCAAATTGGGGTTAATTATAACAGGTTGATGACAGACGAGGAGAGAAGGGGGATATTTTTAGTCCCAGGTCAGGGCCCAGAGACAGTCAGTAGCTTTGTTGGGCGGGGAAAAAATTTACAAAGCAAGTGGTTTGGAAAGGAAACATCTGATGTGAAATGGCAGGGGCTGCGGGTCAGGAGCGAGGGGCACTAGCAGGGCAGGGGGAGAGACAGGGCTGTGGGTTGGGAATGAGGGGCACCAACACAGCAGGGGGCAGATGGGGCTCCGGGACGGGAGTGAGGGGCACTGGCAAGGCGGGGCGGGGAGACAGGGAGCTGCAGGTTGGGAGTAAGGGGCACCGGCAGGGCAGGGGGGGAGACAGGGCTGCGGGTTGGGAGTGAGGGGCACCGGCAGGGCTGGGAGTGTTCCCTGTGCCTGTTTCCCCACCATATAGAGCACCTAGCAAGCATCTTTTGCTGGCCAAGCCTGGCACTGCACTACCATGTTTCCGAGCCCCTGAACTGCCCATGGGAAGAGTCTCCTCTGGGAGCAAGAGTGAGGGGACCACAATGGGCACTTGGGTGGCTCTGAGCCCTGTGGGCCCAGGCTGGTCTCACTGCCATCTCCCTTGTTTCCATTCCAGAGCGGATGCTGCAGACCGAGAAGCCAGCAGCTCATCTCATCGGTAAGCTCATTACCTGCAGCACTAACACGAGGGCACAGCCATTCTCCTTTTCGGGCAGGGAGGGAAGGGAGGGTGCAGGGGCAGCGGGGGGGCCCAGATGCTCAGGTTCTCCCCTCAGCTCTGGAAGAGAAGGGGGACCTGGGGTGGGGGGATTGGAGAGGTTTGGGAGCCTGGACTCCTGGGGTCCATCTGTCTCTGGGAGGTGAGAGACCTGGCAGGGTGGAGCTGGGCTGGCCGGATACCTGGGTCCTTCACCCTCCCTCCCTCCCCACCCAGGCTCAGAGAACACGACGAAGGGAGGCAAAGCGCTGCTGTGGGAGAGCACCAAGGACTGGGCCTTCGTGCGGGGGCTGGGCTACGAGGAGGGCGCGCTGGTGTGCCACCAGCCTGGGCACTACTACGTCTACTCAGTTGTGCAGCTGCGGGCAGTGTCAGAGGCCTGTGCTGTGACCTCCGCCACCCACAGAGTCTACAAGACCACCCCCCGGTACCCAGGGCCCCTGCTCCTGCTGCAGCGGCTCTTGGCCCCCCACTGCAGCTCCAGCAACCACTCGCTCTGGGCCCATGGCAGCGCCCTGGGCGGCCTCGTGCACCTAGTGCCACACGACCGCCTCTACGTGGACGTAAAGCCACGGCACCTGCTGCAGGTGCGCGACGGCACCCGCTCTGTCTTCGGCGCCTTCATGCTCTGAGTCCCCTATGACCACCACTGCCTGAACACCTGTGTTCACTGCCCCCTGGATGCCTGGGTTCACCGGGACCCAGACACCTGGGTTCTTTGAGGCAGGAGCCTGGACACCTGCTGCAGGTGCACAAGAGCGCCCACCCCATCTTCATGCTCTGAGCCACCTACAGCTGCCACCTCCTGGACTCCTAGGTTCGCCAGGGGCCCAGACACCTGCGTTCCCTGGGGCAGGAGCCAGGATGCCTGCTGCAGGTCCATGATGGCGCCTGCTCTGTCTTCAATGCCATCATATTCTGAACCACCCACGGTCACCTTCTTCCAGGTGCCTGGGTTCTCCAGGAGCACACGCTGGCTCCCACTCCACCTTTGGCGCATTCATGCTCTGAGATGGGGTCAGAGGCTGCCTCCCAGATGCCTGGGTTCTCTGGGAACAGGAGCTGGATGCCTGGGTTTACTCACCAGCTGTGGGAAGAGAAGGGGAAGGCTGGGGTCCCGGACACCTGGGTTCTGTACCTGGCTGTGGGAGGGGAGTGGGAATTAGGAATTAGTGGCTAGAGCAAAGAGGGCTAGGAGCCCAGACCTAGGTTCTTTCCCCTGCTGGAGCCAGATAACAGGGCTGGGAGCACCCAGACACCTGGCTTCTCTGTATGACTCTGGAATAGACAGTAGGGCCGAGGGAGCCCACACTCCTGAGTCCTGAGCCAAGCCTGAGGCAGGGAGTTGGGGGGGGCGATGGAGCTGGCTCCAGTGCCCTGCCCTGCCTTGCCCTGCCCTGCCCTGTTCCCCGCCCCCCCACTGCAGGCAACCAGTCCCCTCCCTGCCCCAGGCATTGGGATCCTACAGCTGCATGCAGCCCCCAAGCTTGGAAATAAAAGTTCTGTAATTTCTGAGCCATGGCCTGATTTCTCTGTGCCATGCAGGACACGGTGTGGGGGCAGAGCCAGGACACCTGGGTTCTTCAGGACAGGAGGCAGGGGCACAGCCTGGGCTGTGGGGGTCTGGGACATGCTGGAATAATGCATGTGTCTGTGGGTGCATGCATGTGCTGGGATCAGGCATGTGCGTATGCACACATGTACATGGAGTGGCTGGCACATGCTGGACTTGTGTGTGCTTGCACATGTGTGTACATAACAGCTGGCATGTTCTATGGTCATGCACGTGTGGCCATGGATGTGTGCTTGTGTGTGGATGCAACTGGCATGTGCTGGGATCATGTGTGTGCTTGCAGGTGCTGTGTGCTGGGATTGTGTGTGTGTGTGCACGTGTGCATGTGCATGCAGCAGCAGCCACATGCTGGGAATATTCCTGTGCACATCTGTGTGTGTTTGCAAGGTCTGGCACATGCTGGGATTGCACGTGGGTCTGTGCAGAGGTGCTGGCATGAGTGTGCATGTGCTTAGCACATTCTGAGATCACACACATGCAGGTGTGTGCACCTGCATGCAGCAGCAGGCACTTGAGCCAGTAGAGCCCTCGCAGCCCCACAGCTGCCAGCCCCGGGTGCCCCCCACACTGGCTTATATTGGAATGAGCTGCCCCCCAGCCCCGATCTGCCCTCTTTGGCCTCTTAAATGCTCTTGGGTGGTGAGGGGGCAGCTGAGTGCCAGGGGGCAAGCTCCAGCCTGGGCCAGGGCTCTGACCCAGGGATCCTGCTTCCCAGTGGCTCCCAATTGGTTGTGTCTGCTCCCAATTTCCCAGACTGGTGAGGCTGGGGAGGGAGCCAGGGGAGTGTGGCCTAGTGGCTGGAGCTGAGCTGTCCCCAGGGTCAGAGGTCAAGAGTCTTGACAAAAGGCAGGGCCAGGGATGCAGAGATGCCACCCTCCCCCCATTGCCTCTCACCCTGTGAGAGCCATCTTTGCCCCACCACAGGTCTACCCCCAACCCCTGAGACTGTCCCCAATGGTGCTGGGAATGAAGAAGCAGCTGTGGGCACTAGGGGTCAGCAGAGATCCATCCCTTGGGTCTGGGATGCAACTGCCTCTGGGGTGGGGCAGGGTGGGTAACAGCCCCCAGGCCTGACGTCAGGGCCATGGGTCCAACAGCGGACTGCACAGGGGCTCTGATGGGGCATCGCAACCCCCCTACATGGGGAGTTCTCTGCCTGCCCAGCCCTGGTGGTGTCCCTCACTCCCAACCTGCAGCCCCCCCCCCCCAACAGGTGCTCCCCACTCCCCAGCTAAAGCCCACAGCTGCATCTCCCATACCAGACTGTGGTGAGCTCAGGGCCGCAACCCCTCATTAGCTGGCCCACCTGGGCCACTAATTATCTCTAAGCCTGGCTGGCACCTCTCAGGAGCTTTCTGCCTATAAACAGGGTCTCAACACCTGCTATAGGCTCATCCCTGAATTCTTGACCTTTGACCTTGGACCCTGGGGAGATCTCAGCTCCACCCTTTAGGCAACACTACCTCAGCTGCCTGTGATGAACCCATGGCAAGCCAGGTACTGACCCATTGGGAAGCGCAGCCTGATGCAGCCACCTCTGGGGTGGAATGTTAGGGCTGGGCCTGAGAGCCCGGATACCTGAGTTCTCTCCCAAGCTTTGGGAGGCACTGCCTTGTATTATGGCCTCCACCCCTGGGACTAATCAGATCCTTGCCTCAATTTCCCCAGTGCCCCCTGGCAGTGATGGGGGGAGGAGGGCACTTGGGAGCTCCCCACTCCAGGCAGCTCCTTCCCCCTCTCAGTCCTATGGCACCCTCTGGTGGCAGAGGCCAAGGCTGGAGTAGCCAGCTGGCTGCCTTGATCTGTGGCCCAGATGCCCCCATTGCTGCCCTGTCCAGAGCCCACGAACAAGCCCCACACCCTCCCTTCACACCAGCAGGGCCTGGTCCATCCCAGCCATTGCAGGCACTGTACAAAGACCCAGTCATGATTCCCTTGCAGCTGCCAGGGTGGGGGACAGGGGGAAACTGAGGCATGGTGGCTGCAACAGTGGGATCGGAAGGTGAACCCAGCCATCCGAGCAAGGCTGTAGGGGTGGGGCAGGATGGACAGGCCTGGACCCACCGGATGAGGATGTGGTTTGACTTCCCCACTGTTGTGATGGCACAGAGCCGTGACTCCTGCCCACTATTGGAGGGAGGGCAGGGCTAGATGCTATCTAATCCCTCCTACAGCCACCCCCCCATGATGTCACAGGCTGGGGTTCCAGGGGGATTCCCGTCCATCCACAAGGCAATGGGGATTCCCTCTCTTCCTCTTCCCTGATGACCCAGGTGCATTAGAAACTTGAAAAGGGCTGGGGGGGGCGGTCAGGGAAGTTCCACCCCCCTTCTGTGATCCCCTGCCCCAGCCTTGATCTAGCAACCCCCAGCCCCAGCAGAGAGAGACTAAGTGACTAGGCCAAGGCTACACAGAAAGGCAGTGGCAGGGGATAGACTGGGCCTGATCAAGCAGCCCCTGTCCTGGCCTGGTCCCCTCCTCAGCCCCCTGCTGGAGTCAGGCTGGGAGGTGGGGCTGGGGGTTAGAGCAGCAGGGCCTGGATGCCTGCAAGGGAGCTCCCCTGCATTCACCTGTCCCCTGTGGCTCCAACCGCTATGCCACACTTCCCCGAGTGCCTGTGATGATCCCCTGGCAAGCATGAGGATGGGAGAGAAGCTGTCTGATGCAGCCACTTCTGGGGTAGAACATCCTGGGGCTGTGTATCCAGGGTTCCCCCTCTAGTCGGGGACTGGTCTGGGGAAATGGGACAGATGGAAGAACTGCGAGCAGTTGCCCTCCCCCCCAACCCCAATCTGCCCACCGCAGGACAACAAAGAAGTTTTTCCTTATGTCCAGTCTAAAACAGTCTTCCAGTAGTTTGTGACCATTAAACCTTACCTCAGTTTCCCCAGCCTCCCTACTGGGGACTGGGGTAAGGGCAGCTCTAGGTCCTGCCCCATGCCCTCCAGTATCCCCTGATGACAGGCCCCAAAACCTGGAGCCTCAAGTGCATTAGGAGCTTGACAAAGGCTCCTGATGATAATGACCCAAGATAAATAACTGAATAAACAAGTCCTGATGGACGCAGGGGAGGTGGGGAGAGGAGAGCAGAAGACACAGCTCCCATAAGGATGGAGCGGGGGAGGGGAAGCAGGAAACCATTACAATGCAATGTGGTTAAGAATCAGATAAATAACTTTAATTAGCTTTCTGCTACACCCATCACCAGACAACATCAATAAATAAAGCCCTGTAAAGTGCATTGTGGAGATGAGAAGGGGTAGAAACCCAGTCTGAAGTGTTCTTGAAGACAGGAGAGAGGGGAATGAAGGGCCTGGGGTCTTTCCGGGGAAGGATGGAGATTTGGGAGCCTACAGTGGTGAGGAACGGAGATTTAGGCACCCACAGCATGGCTGAAGACGCACTTCACCCCTCCCCAGCCCCTAGAGACCAGGCGCCCTGAGGTCTAACAGTCCGTGGGGGTGGAAAAATATATAGATTCCTTTAGCACCATTTAGGGTTCAGATGAACAAGAAGCTGCGAAGAACGAAGAACGCCTCGGCGTGGAAAACCCCATGAGGTTTCAAGCAGCTCCCGTCAGCCGAGACTTGTGTTTCCACCCACAGGCAAAATCCAAGCCCCTTTCAGGAAGCCTGTAAGAGCACAGTCCTCTAGATTTCATCCACTCCCCCTGCCCCCACCAAGAACAAAAACCAGGGCCACCCCATAGCAGATCAAACTGAGGAGTTAGGAGGGAAATGGGGTGTTTCCCGAGCCAGGCTGGGTCTTCCCTGGGCTAGAAAAAATAGTCTGGGGAAAGGGAAGTGGGGGCAGGGGAGAGTTTTGGGTTCAAGTACTCAGTATTTGGCTTTCTCCTAGCCCCTGATCTCTGTTACCCACCCCCGTTGGGCTGCTCCGGAGTGGGAAACCAGGCTGGAGGAAGTGACGATGATCTTGGTAATGCTATGACCAGAGCCCAAAGGAGAGACTGGGGGAAAAAATAAATCTTCCCCCTCTCCTCAGTTTGCTCTGAAAACAGACTGTTGCCTCAAGGAGACACTCCCTTCTTTTGTGCCCTATAGGGCATATGACACACAGCGGAGCCACCAAGAATCCGACCAGCGGAAGGTGGCACCGGGGTCCTGAGTTTTTGGGGTTTTTTTACCCCTCTCCAATCTCTATCCATGCCAGGAGGGAAAGCAGCACTGTTGCAATGTTACCACCTTATAAACAACCCCCCCACATACACATAATAAATAAAAAACAATGTCCGTCAAAGATTTCCCCATCCCCGCCAGATCTAGGGGGTGGAGGACAGTCAGGATCAGGGCCAGCTTGTTGAACTGGAAGGGGTATAGCTGAATACCCCTCCTGCCCCTCCCCCCCACCCCCGATTGGTCCTGGCATCTTCTGCATAGGCTTGACCAGCTGATTGTTCATGGATCCCAACGGCTAGCATCCATCACCAGATCTCTGTTTCACCCGGACGGTGACTGGTGGGGATGGAGGGGGAATTTCATAATCCCCCACTGTCCATTGAGTCCCCACCAGGCAGCCGGAGGAGCCCCAAGAAGTTGCGGGTTCTCCCAGCACTCTGATCCAACTGCCATGTCTCCGGGGCTCGGGGCTCAGTGGATAGGCGGGCAACCAGGCGGGTGCCAGCTTTGAGGTAGCGCATACCCAGAGACAGCTGGGATGGGGCCTTACCGGCCTGGGGTGCCAAGAACAGCTGTACTGTGATGGCTGGGGTCATGGTGATGCCCTCCACGTGGACCTGAAGCTCCACGGTGCTGTTCTCCAGGCAGGAGCGGGCAACCACGCAGGTAACCGCAAGCTGGGCATAGAGCAAGTAGAGGCCAGGGACTTTGACTTCCAGCTGGTGCGTGGCCTTGTTGTAATGGAAGTCCGGGCTATGAACCACACCATAGATGCCTTCCTCATACTGCAGCTCAATGTTGTTTGGGCTGTCTTGTAAACTAGCTGGAAGAGAACAGAAAGAGGCAGGATGGTTAATTCAGTCATGTGTCATAGCACCCATATTGCAATCATCTTATAGGAAAGTCTCCTAACCACAGGGAGAATGAGACCCCCACTTGTGCCTGTGCTAACACCCAATCCTCTTTCAGGATCCAGGAGCATTGGGGTGCAGCAGAAATATCACTGCACTCTCTGCTGGCTGGAAAATGGAAGAGCTGTATTGTGTGTCATAGCTTGTGTACTGCTAATGGCTCGTAGGAGTCACCTAACAGCAAAGGGAGAGATAATTCCCTCATGCTTGTTTTAACATCCCATCCCCTTCCAAGATCTGGGAGCACTGAGATGCCCTCTACTGACTGGAAATCTAAGTGGCTCAGCTGTGTGTCATAGCCCCTGTAGTGCTGCCAGCTCATGAGAAAGTCTCCAAACAGCAAGGGAAAGATGATTCCCTCATGCTTGCTCTAACACCTGATTTTCCCTGTCCACAGTCTGAGCAGAAACACTACAGTGCCCCTTGCTGGCTGGAAACCTGAATGGCTCATCTGTGTGTCATAGCCTCCATACTGCTGCCACTTCATAATAGAGTCTCTTAACAGCAGGGAAAAGATGGCTCCCTTATGCTTCCTCCAACACCTGATCCCCTTCCACAACCCAGGAGTACTGGGGTGGAGCACAGCTGCTACAGCAGCCAGGGGGACACCTGAATAGAGACACTGTTTGTCATAGCCCCCGTCATAGCATCTTTGAACAGCAGACGAAAGATTATTCCTTCATGCTTGCTCTCACACCCAGTGTCCCCTTCCATGGCCCTGAATAGATCCACTGTGTATCATGTACCCTATACTGCCAAGAGGAGAGTCTCCCACAGGTTACAGCCCCTGCATGGCCAATGGCACATAGGAGAGTCTCTTAAAAGCAGGGTCCTGTCTATGAAGTGGCATTCCTGTCCTGCTCTGGAGGGGCCTGGATCATACTGGGGGCAGCAGGCAGCAATTCTCTGGGGCCTAGACTGAAGGCCAATGCACTGGACCACACGGGGGCTTTGCAGCATTGCTCTGTGGGTAAATCCCATGTGTCACCCAGAGCCAGGCACCCCCTAGTCCCCACCCCGCTCCGTGTGCCAGCCTCAGCACCTTGCAATGGAAAGCAGCAACTCTCTACACCCCCAACCCATGATACTGGGTGAGACTGGGAGGCAGGAAGGGGATCACGGAAACCTTCTGTTCTGCTGAAACCGGAAAATAAATATTTATAGTCCTATACACATGCATGTGGTTGAGCCAAGAGCCTCAGAATGAAGAGGGAAGGGAAATGCTCCCCCATTTACCGTATGTCCTCACATACCCCATGCCTATGGGACGTGCCTTTCAAGGGTTGTATATTAATCAAATGACTCAAAATGTATTTTTTCCCACCACTCTTCACCTGTTTTAACCCCACCCCATATTTCTATGCCTAATAGGAAGGCGGTGAGCATTATACATAAATCAATATGGTATTTTTGGTTGACTCCAAATGCATTGACTCTCCCTCCAGCCCTTAATGATTCAGACCATGGAAGAACACTTTGTTTTGCTTTGGCTCAGCCCAGGGTTGAAAAATGCAGCCATCTCTGGGGTGAAGCAAAGCAGGCAGCTGCCCATAACAGTTTTCCAGGGGAAGCCAGCAAAGAAAAAGGATCTCTCGCCTGATGCAGCAGGCCTCTGTGGCTCCAACAATGGGGCTCGGCAGAGACTAAAGCTACCTGCCGTCCCAGAACTGCCCAGAAGGAAGCAGGGAGGGTGGGTAGAAGGCAACGTAAAGCAAGGGTCCCAGTAAGCGGGGCTGTTGTATTGTGCTCACTGATGTTGCCTGAATGATTGGGGAAGAGCTGAGCCTGGATCTAATGGTAGGGGCTGGTGGAGCCGGATGGACAGACGGACAGGCAGGTGCTGTATGTGTGAGCTGGGAGTCCTTGAAGGGAGTGGAAAGGAGCCATGGTGGCAGCTTAGCAGCTACTGGCCATGGGGGCCCAGTCCTCCCAGTAACCTGCCCCACCCCACCCCATCCGCCATGCCTTAGAGCTACTCACCTTTCTGGATAAGCAGGTGGGCACCAGACACGTGCTGCAGAGAGAGGGGAGAGGAAGGAGTTTTAGAAGGGGCTCGGATCAGGCTGGGGTTGGGAAGGGGGTCTGGGCCTGGAGCAAGGATCACAGCCCGCAGCTGCCCAGCAACACAGGCAGACACTGAATCTCCACCACCCCCCACCTAAGGTGGGGAAACAGGCATCCCGGCACCACTGTGGAGAGGATGATGGGGACAGAGCCTCCCTAGACAGACAGACAGACATGGTGTCCCCCCCCCCCCCCGCCTCCCGCATCAGATCTCCAAGCTCAGGACTATCCCACCTCTCCAGGTGGGGAAACTGAGGGACCCCCCTGGCACCCCCAGGGCTGCTGAGGACACAGCCTGGGGTTGAACAGACCCCCCCACAAGACAGATAGACAAACACTGCCCCCTCCCACCCCATCTCCAAGCCCCATCTCCCTCCCTGCCCTCCACCAGGTGGGGAAACTGAGGCACAAACTGCCTAGCACCACTGAGGGCAGAGCCTGGGGTTGGACTAGGGTTGCCAACTCTGACTGAAGCTAACCCAGTCGCAAGATCAATCTGCCGCGCCACCATCAAGAGCCACGGGGAAATCCATACCAATTCCAGTAGGCTCCCAGGCAATCCAGGAGGGCTGGCAACCCTAGGGTGGACAGACCTGCCCCCGGGACAGACAGACAGTGCTGCCCCGCAAGAGACAGACTAGACGCCCCATCTCCCTCCCTGCTCCCCCCTCCAAGTGGGGAAACTGAGGCACAGGCTCCCTGGCACCGCTGGGGGCACAGCCTGGGGTCGGACAGCCCTCCCCCCCGCCCCCGGCAGACAGACAGAGACGCTGCCCCCGGCGCCCGCTCACCTGCAGGCCCCCCAGCAGCTCGGGCTGGGGCAGCGGCGGGGGCCAGACGCGCAGCGCCGAGCACAGCGCCAGCCCCAGGCAGGCAGCGCCCAGCGCGCCCAGCGCCGCCAGCAGCAGCGCCTGGCAGGGCCCGGGCCTGGGGGCCGCGAGGGGGGCCGGGGCCGGGGCCGGGGCCGGGGCCGGGCCGGGCTGGCTGTGGTGCTGCGGGGACATCGCGGCGTCGAGCGGGGTGAGGCGGCTCCGGGCGCCGCGGCTTTAAGGGCTGCGGAGCCGGCGGGGGCGGCGCGGGGTTTCCGCGGGCGGCTCCGAGCATCACGGGCAGGAAGAGCCGGGGGGATGGAAGGAGCAAGGAAGGAAAGAAGGGAGGGGGAGGAAAGAGGGGGCAGAGGAAGGGGAAAGAGAGAAAGGGAGGAGTGTGGAAGGAACGAGGGGGGAAGAGAAAGGAAGGAGAAGAGCGGAAGAGAAGGGGGAGTGGGGAAGAGAGAAAGGAAGGAGGAGTGGGAGAGGAAAGACAGGGTGGGGGAGAGAAGGAGAGGAGTGGGGGGAAAGAAGGGAGGAAGGAAAAAGAGGAAGGGAGGAAGGAGGAAAGAAAAGAAGACGATAGAAAAGGGGAGACAAGAGGAGGAGGGTGGAAGAAAAGGCAAAAGAAAGAAGGGAGGAATCCGGGGAGAGAAAGGGAAGAGGAGTGTGGAAGAGAAGGAAAGAAGGGAGGAGGATGGAAAAGCAAAAGGGAGGAGCGTGGACTTTGACTTTTTAATTACTTTATTCAGGGGTTCAGGGATACAAAAAGGGTGGCCGCTTACAAAGCGAAAAACCAAACAAATTACTGTCAAACCAAGAATACCATGTCACTGCATTCAACACATCACACCGTGACAGACACCTTCGCTACATTTCACGTCATGCCTTACATGCTAGCTATGTGGCCGGAGTGCCGGCCACACGGTCACAACTATAGATAAACGATTCGTACCCTGCTCCATCCAATCATACAGGTAACAAAGCCTTCAACCTCCCACACAAAAAGAAAGCAAAAAAGCAGCCTGTTGAGGGCCCAGGACGGCACAAGCTGGAGATCATAGTCCAACACCTAGCCAGCCCGGTCACCCAGACCGGTCATGACATCAGAGCGTGTATTTGAGACAGCCGTCCCCACCTGGCACAGCGCTCCCTCAAGGGCCCAGCGTGTCTCAGAGGTGGCACCGCCCGCCGGAGCACAGCATGCTCAAACTCCAGCGAGAGGCACGCCTGCACCAGAAGGCGGAAAAGCCGCAGGGCATCATCTGAGCCGGTCCCGGCAAGCCGGTTTCAGCGGCTCTTGAGGACGGCCAACTTGGCCTGACCCAGTAAGAAGCTGACCAGGCAGACGGGGCCCTTCTCAGCCACCCAGTACGGGTAGGAGCACACGTAGGTGGTCTCCAAAAAGCTCCTGCCCAGCACCTGGAGCAGCGGCCCGAGGGTGACAAAGAGCGGCTGCAGGCGGGGACAGTCAAGGAAGGCATGAAAGAGGGTCTCTTCAACACCCCCCCCGGGGCAGAACGGACAGGCTGTCGAGGCGGCTGGGTCAAAGTGGGACGCAAACGTGCCAATGGCTAGGATGCTGTGCAGCAACCACCACTGCAGATGAGAAAGAAGGGAGGAAGGAGGAAGAGAGAAAGGGAGGGGATGGAAAAGGAAGAGAGGAGAGAAGAGGAGAGTGAAAGAGGGCAAAAGAGAAGGGAGGAGGGTGGGGAGAGAAAGGGAGGAGTGTAAACATGTGGAAGAGGATTATGGATAGAGAGGGTGAGAGAGAAGGGAAGAGAGTGGGGGAGAGAAGGAAAGAAGGGAGGAAAGTGTAGAAGAGGAGGAAAGAAGGGAGGGGAAGAGAAGAGTGTGAAAAGGGGGGGAGTGAAAGAAAAGGGAGGAGTGTGGAAGAGTGAAAGGGAAAAAAGAAGGGAGGAGAGAAAAGGAGAAGGGTGAAAGAGAGGGTGAAATAAGGGAGGAGACTGGGGAGAGAAGGAAAGGGAGAAGCGTGAGAAAGTAGGAGGGAAGAAAGAAGAGGAGAGTGGAAGAAGGTAAAAGAAAGGGAGGAGAGTCGGGAGAGAAGGAAAGATGGGGTGGTGTGGAAGAAGGAATGAATGAGTGGAAGAGAAGGGAGGAAGGGGAAAAGAGAAAAAGGGAGAGTGTGGAAGAAAAAAGGATGAAGGGAGGAGTGAGGAAGAGGGGATGAATGAGTGTGGAAGAGAGGGGAGGAAAGGGGTACGGGGCAAAGGGACAAATGTGGAGGGAAAGAATGAAAAAGGAAAAAATAGGAATGTGTCAAGGAATGAATGAGTGTGGAAGAGAAGGGAAGAAGGGAGGGGAAGAGAAATAAAGGAAGGAGTGTGGCAGGAAACAAGGGGAAGTATGGGAAAGGAAGAAGCAGTATGTAAGTGAAAGAAAAGGAGGCAGGAGGAGTGTGGGAGAGAAAGGGAACAAGTGGAAGCAAGAAGGGAGGGGTGTGGGAGAACATGTGAAACAAGCAGGGTGAGAGAAAAGAGGAGCCTGGGAAGGGAGAAAGGGACACAAGCAAGAGCAAGAAGGAAGAAAAACGTGGGAGAAAGCAGGAAACAGTGGAAGAAAAAGAAGGGCTGAATGGGACAGAAAGAAAAGAGCAGTGTGAGAGAGGGAGGCAGGAAGAGCCGGGCAGAGGAAGTGTGTGGGAGAGAATGAAGGGATGAGCGTGAAAGAAAGAATGAGTGGGTGAAAGACAGGATGTGGGGAAGAGGATGAGTGAGGAAAGGAGGAGTGTGGGAGAGAAAGGAGGGACGTGTGCAGGAGAAAGGACCAAGTCCAGTGAGCTCTAAGGTGCAGGGGCTTGGTTTACTGTTGGTCTGTACAGCGCCTGGCGCGGCCTGATCCTGGCTTGGGGTGACTGGACAGTGCCTGGCACCCCCAATCCTCCATTGGGAGGTCTGTACCCTGCTAAACCTGTCAGGGGGAGGGGGGTCTGTACAGTGCCCAGCACCCCCGATCCCAGGCTGGGGAATCTGTACAGCACATGGCATGACAGGCCCAGGGGAATTAGGTGCTTAGTGATCTCTTGGAAGAAAGTGGGGGGAGGGGTGCATCCCCACTCCATAGTGATTCTCCCACAATGCACTGCACTCAGGACTCACCTTGGGAGAGAAGCCACAGTCCATCCCTCTCATACAATGCCTGTGCAAAGCCACCTCTTGCTTACTCCCACGTGCAACAGATCCCCAAGGGCTCACACCAGGGACTGGGCAGCAGTACTAGGGCTTTCATCCTGGAAAATGGCAGGCCCTAACCCAGACTGCCTTGCTGCAGGGGAGCAGGGCCTATCCTTTCCGGTATCTGTCCAGGAACCTGCCTGGGTGGTGGTAGCTGGAAGCATGGGGAGGGCACAGATGCAAGGGTGGGGGAGTGGTAAAACTTCCCCTGGTGAAAGTTTCCCAGCTGCGGCTCGAGTGACTGGAGATTTGTTCTACTCCTTCCTCCTTCCCTTTCCCCTGGCTGCCAGTGCGTGTATGGCACTGGACACATTAAGTGCCGATCCCACCCGAGCTGTGTGTCATACGGTGCGCAGCACTGGGCACACAGGGCCCTGGCCCCAGCTGGGCTGTGTCACAGTGTGTGTACAGACAGCACTGGACACATGGGGCCCCAATCCCAGCCAGGCTGTGTGTCATGGTGTGTGTACAGCACCGGACACGAGGCCCGATCCTAGCTGGGCTGCGTATCACAGTGTGTGTACAGTGCAAGATATGTGGGGCCCCGATCCCAGCAGGTTGTGTGTCAGTGTGTGTACAGCACTGGATGCATGGGACCTCGATCCCAGCTGGGTTGTGTATCACAGTGTGTGTACAGCACCAGACACATGGGACCCCAATCGCAGCTAGGCTGTGTGTAATGATGTATGTACAATGTCAGATTTGTGGAGTACTGACCCCAACCAGGCTGTGTGTCACATAGCGCTGGACACATGGGGCCCTAATCCTGGCTGGGCTGTGTCACGGTGAGTGTACAGCACCAGTCACCCCGGGCCCTGATCCCAACCAGGCATCTGGGCTCCCAGCTCCCCCCGCGCTTTAACCACTGGACATCACTCCCTTCCCAGAGCCAGGGCTGGGGATGTAGAACCCAGGAGTCCAGCCTCCCTGCCGTGCAGTTGAAACTTTTGACCCTACTTCTCCCTTCCCTTCCCCCCCTACCTTACTTAGGGGGGAACCCAGGAGTCTGGACTCCCCAGCACCACCCCCACCCTTAACCACCAACCGCCCCCCACAGGGAAGCCTCTGTGCTTCCTGCAACCCATGCCAGGAAGGGATCCCTGGCTGCTGCCTCCCTGCTCCAGCACTCTGGGGAGAGCATCCAGGCTCCCAGCCCCCTGCTCTAAGCAATCAGTCCCACTCACTTTCCTAGCTGGGGAGAGAACCGAGGTGTCCTGACTCGACTCAGTCCCACTCCCCTGCAGAGCTGGAATACAACCAAGGTGTCCAGGCTCTGCTCCTTGGGAGACACCACATCCCATCCCAGAGGTGACCACATTTCAGTGCTGGGTGAATGCCCCCTGCTCATCCTATCTGGATGATACCACCTCCCACCCCAGGGCTGGCTGCAGCTCCAATGCTAAGCAACTGACTCCTCTTCACCTTTGCTGTGATGCTCTCTGGACCACACTATGTCCCACCCCAGAGCTGGCCACCTTTCAGCACGGAGCAACTATGCAGCTTTCAATCCAGACTCACTGCCCCTCCCCAGAGCCAGCTGCATCTTGTCCAGAACCCCCAGGCTGGGACTGGGGAGCACTGGGCTCTGTACAACCCTCCCAGGCCAAGACTCGGGGGCATTGCATGCTGTCCAGACAACCCAGGCTGGGATGAGGGGAGGCGGTTGAGACTAACATGGACAGGTAAGAAACCCCAGGACAGGGAGGGCAGGAAACTCCAGGGACAGTAAAATCCCTGGTCGTGGGGGGAAGGGGGGCCAAGAAGGGGAATTACCCACTCCCACGGAGCCCAGAAACCTGCTTCCTCTTCCTGTCCCAGGCTCACACAGGCTTCCACCTTCCTCTTCCCGGACCTTAGCGGAGCCCCAGCAAAGGAGGAGAGAGCTGGGGGGAGATGGCTCCCAGTGGGTAAACTGAGGCAGGGAGTTGGGGAACAAGGGAGGGGCCCACTCCCATCTGCCAGCCGTGGGGGAGTGGGGAGAGAAGGGGGCGGGGGGAGGCTGTAGCAAGTCTCTGCTCTAAAAGCAAAGCGCCCCCACAGAGCTAGGAGAGGACCCAGCCCCCACCTTGCTCTAACCCCCAGACACCGAAAGACCGAGTGAGGCACAAGAGAGCAGGGGCAGACTGCTCCAGTGCTGGCGCCTCCAGTCTCGGCCGGGGGCCGGACAGCACCCGGCACCCCCGGATCCCAGCCGGGGTCTGGGCAGCACTTGGGCCCCAGTGTTATTTCCCCGGTGACGCGAGGAGGATTCCCCTCCCCCAGCTTTGGTTTCGGTCCAAGTTCCCTCTTCAGAGCAATCCGCCCCCCGCTGGAGCTCAGCCCCTCCTCCCGGCCTTGGGGGGCAGTTCCCAGCACTGCGGATCCCAGCTCAGCCTAGGAAGTAGGCGGAGGGAGAGGGCTCTGTGCCTGGTTCCCCAGCGGGGGGGGGCCTGGGGACCAAAGTGGCGTGACTGGTTGTGCCTGGGGGAGCTCCGTGCTGCGCTCCCCGTCCTGTCCCGTCCCGCCCCCCCGAAGCTGGGTGCAGCAAAAGGCTTGGAAGGACTCGGCAGGGTTGGCGGGGGCAGGGCTCTTTGCCTCAGTTTCCCCAGCCGGGATCACACCCGTTTCATGGGGCCCTGAGGAAGCAGGTGGAGGGCAGACCCCATGGGGGCGCTATTGTCCCCCCGCTCTCTTCCATCAGCCCCGCCAGGAATCCGCTTGGCTTCGGGGTGGAGCATGGGGGAGAGCCCAGGCCTGCGGCCTGCCTGCCTCAGTTTCCCCATCTGCCTTGGGGCAGGGCTGGGGGCCTGGTGCTCAGGGAAACTTAGACAAAGAGAGTCCCCCTCCAACAACCCCCAGAGCCCCTTCAGCGACCGGGGGAGCTGGGCAGAGGACCCAGGCGTCCAGGCTCCCTGCCTCGCCCCAGTCAGCCTAGTATACTGGGTTTGCTGGGAGAAAGAAGTGGGCACAGGCCCCAAACTGTGACCCCCCCGATCCCCAAGCCCTTAACCCCTGCCCTGCCGATGCCCCCCTACAAACCCGCAGGCCTGGGAGGGGGGTCCTTTCGATCTCGGACGCCTGGGGTCTTTCTCCCACCTGCCCTGAACCTTGCACCCCGGGGATTGCCCCCGTCCCGGCCTGCTGCAGGCCCCCGCCATTGGCGGTTGCCACTATTATTCTTGGGCGGAACGGGGGGGTGCTGGGACCCCGGGTTCTCTCTGGGGACTCCCAGCGCCTGGAAGCGGAGCACTGGTTCATACTGGGCCAACTGGGAGCCCCGGACGGGGGACTAGCGCGAGCGGGGCTCAAACCGGCCGCCGCCTGGTGTCGGGGCAGGTCTGGGGGCGCCCCATAGTGGGGGTGGGGACGTCGCGGCGCCCCTGGGGCAACGGGAGTTCAGAAGCCCGGGGTGGGGTGGTCCTCGGGTCCCGCCATCTGTCCCCCAACCCTGATACTGCCCCGCCCAGCCTGGGCTAATTGCTCCCGAGCTGCGCCCCGCCGGGATGGGGCTGCAGGGGCCTCGTCTACACTAGGGCGCCCCAAGAGGGGGAACTGTGGATTCCTGCCCCGCCCCCCGGTGCGTGGGGGCGGGGCCAGGGCGGGGCCTGCGATTGCCCCGCCCCCTGCTCCCCGCCCAGCCCAGCCCGGGTGGTCCCCAGTGGAGCCGCGCAGCGCTGAGCGCGGTAGGTACCGGGAGCTGGGCGGGGGTTGGGAGCCCGGACGCCTGGGCTCTTTCCCCTTGTTCTAGAGGGTATGAATTCAGGAGCCCGACGCCTGAGTTCACTCCCCTAGTGCAGGATGGGGGTGTTTCTGGGAACCCGACGCCTGGATTCACTGCTCTAGTCCGGGGGGCCGGGGGTGTATTTGGGAGCCAGGACACCTGGGTTCTTTCCCCACCCCCCCGTCGGGGAGAGGCATGAAGTCCTGTTGGTTAGAGGCTGGGGAGGGGGCTGAGCTTGGAGCTCGCTTGGACACCTAGGTTCCCTCCTGGCCCTGAAAGGGGAGTGGGGGAAGCTCCAGGTTTGGGGGTGTCTGCTGGCTTAGACCTGGGGGAGGGGCATCTGGGAGTCAGGACACCCAGATTTCATCCCTAGGGTCTAGTTGAGACGAGGGCCTGGGAGCTGGGACACCTGGGTCCTCTCCCAGTATTGGAGAGGGAGGGGGGTGGCCCATATCAATGCCTCCCATGGATCTGCCCCCTCCAACCTCATCCTTTCTGTTCCCTGCAGTACCTCACCCCCAACCCAGAGGAGCCTAGAAGGACCTGAGACCCCCACACACTCCTAACCCCCCTTGCCATGCACACAGGGGAAGGCAGCTTCCATCCCCCCTTGCCCAGTCCCTGGCCCCTGGCCCCCCAGGAGCTGCAGGTGATGGTGCAGGGCCCCAGCACCCAAATAGACCAGTGCCCTGGGCTGAGCTGGAGACCCAGGAAGACCCTGGTGGCCCTGGACGTTGCATGTCTACTCATGGGTGAGTGTGGGTACAGCAGGGGCTGGAGTGCAGCTGCTTCTGGAGGGGAACGTGGGTGGCTGCATAGAACAGAAAGGTGGGTTCAGGTCTGGGACAGGGTGATATGGGGGCAGGAAGATGCTGGTGGGCCCAGACATCATGGGGCTGTAGGGAGGGGTCAGGGCATGGTACAGTGAGGCCTGAAAATGTGGCTGCTTCTGGGGTGGAAGGTAGATGGCAGCATAGAACAGGGCATGGAATCAGACCAGGGAGACCCAGTGGTTGGGGGGAGATGCTGGCACCTCCAGGCACCATGGGGATGTGGAGGGGGCCCTGGGTGTGATAAATTGGGATGTAAAATGTGGCTGCTTCTGGGGTGGAACACAGGTGGCCACATAGAACATGGGTGGAATCAGGCACTAGGGGACACTGTTTAGAGCTTTCCCCACCCCACACCTTGGGGCCCTTGGATCTGCCCTGCCCAGGGCTGCCCAGCAAGGCTTACTGGGATTCCAGCCTGGGAACTGGGGGCTCCCCCTCCACTCTCCCCCTCCCTCCACAATCTTCACTGCCCACCATGGGGTCTCCCCTGCCCTCCAGAATTCCCCTGGGAGGGGCAGATCTAGGAAGGGAATGAGAGAGAGCTGGGAAGTCTGCCCTGGCTTCATTTGGAGCCCAGGACTGGGAGGAAGGTGGGGCAGGAGGCAGCTGAGTCTAGGGTAGAGCTGATGTTTCATAGTTTCATAGTAAGTAGGGTCAGAAGGGACCTGAGCAGATCATCAAGTCTAATCCCCTGCCATGTCAGGAAAGAGTACTGGGGTCAAACGACCCCCAGCAAGGTGATGTAGATAGAGTGGAACAAGAAGGAGGGTGTCTGGCCAGACCCTGGATGGGGAGGAGCCCCCCTCATGCCCATTCCTGCAGCAACAGGCCCTGCCTTGATGCCCCAGTTCCCACTGGGGGAAACCGAGGCACAGGGGACAGGGCTGAAGAGAGTTCATGGGGCTATGACCCTGGTGCCCCCGTATCAGGTCTTGCACACTCATCCCATGTGCAAAGAGCCCAGCGATTGTGTGCAAAGCCCCCCCCAGCCTCACCCCCACCCCACTGCAGGGACCCACCCACCCAGTCAGCCAGGGACCAAGGTGTTGGGGCAGGGAGTCAGGGGCTGCCCAAACATGGCAGGAGCCTAATTATTAATAGCCTGCCCCAAAATAGTCCTAGCCTCAAGGGCAGGGGAGGGCATGGGGGGGAGGGGGCAGATCTGGGGGGGCTAAATCCTTCCACAGGGGGCACCATGGGTCACAATCCCCCTCCCACCAGGAAATGTGCCCCCCAAATATTTTCCTTGTGGGGGAAGAGGATTTGGAGGTCACTGCCTCTTTAAGAACCACAACTGTGGCTCTTAAAGGGGCAGTGACCGCCCAAATCCTGGTTGAGGTTGTAGCCCCAATCCCTGGTCTGTCTAGGCACAGCACCCCCTACAAACCCCCTCTTCCCTGAGCTTGGGGGCAGGGGGTACACAGCTGGCTGGGGCGGTGGGGGGCAGACTGTAGGGGTAGGGAACAGGGAAGTGCTGGGGAAACTGAGGCACAGGGCAGGGAGACTGCTTGCCCAGTAGGCAGCTGCAACAGTGGGGAGGGGGAAGGCAGGGGGCCTGGATCCCTGGGTTCTCTCCCAGGCCAGGGAGGGGAAGGTTAGGAGGGTGAGGACACCGGCATTCTTTTCTCAGACCTAGAGGAAAGAGATCTAGTGGTGTAGAGCTGGGAGGGTTGGGGAGGGGAGCCCGGATGCCTGGGTTCTCTCCCACCCATGGAAGAGGACAGAGGTTCAGGATGTTCAAACAGGAAAGGCCTGGGAACCCGGATGCCTGAGCCCTCTCCACCCATGGAAGACGACAGGGGTCCAGGATATTTGAAACGGCAGGGCCTGGGAGCCCAGATGCCTGGATTCTCTCCAGCTCTTGGAGGGAAGTGGGATCTTGTAGGTTATAGGGACCCGGATGCCTGGGTTCTGCCTCAGGTCGGAGAGGAGGGGAGAGGCGCCTGGGGGTTTAGAGCAGGGGGGACAGGGAGCCCGGACACCTGGGTTCCATCCCAGCTCTAGGAGGAGACTGTGGTCTCGGGGGTTTCCCGCTAGGCTGACGACCCCCTTTCCCACCCCACAGCGGCTGTCCCCTTCCTGCTGTGCGAGCTCGGGCTGGTGCCCCCTGTGCGCCGCGGCTTCTACTGCAACGACAGCTCCATCCGGTACCCGCTGACGGCAGCCGAGACTGTGAGCGATGGTGCCCTTGTCTCCATCGGCCTCCTGCTCTCCGCCACCGCTGTGAGTCCCAGTGCCCTCCTGCTGGACCCCCACCCAACCCCCCCCAGCACAGTGCCCCCAGAGGCACCCCCTTTGCTCTGTCTCCCAGACTGGCATTGCACCCCGGTGCCCTTCAGTCAACCAAAGAAAGGGCTGGCACTCCAGATACCCCCTCTGAGGGGCATGACAGGGGTTGAAGGGTCAATAGGCCTCCTCGGTGGGTATAAAGCCAAGGGCTCCTGCTCCCAGCACCCCACATCTCCCTGCCCCCCTCCCCCAACAGATTGCCCTGGGCGAGAGCTACCGGGTGCGGCGCCAGGGCCTCGGCCCCCAGACCTATGCGCCGGCACTGTACAAAGAGCTTGGCGCCTTCCTCTTTGGCTGCACCGTGGGCCAGTCCCTGACCAACATGGCCAAGGTGGCTGTGGGCCGGCTGCGCCCCCACTTCCTGGCCGTCTGCCGCCCTGACATGGCCCTCGTTGACTGCTCCCAGGGCTACGTGGAGGCCTACGTCTGTACTGCCAGCCCCTCGGAGGAGAAGGAAGCTAGGTGAGGTGGGGACAGCCCTTTACACCTGGAGGGGGCAGAGCTTGAGGGGGAGCGGAGCTATGTGCTTTGGGACCATACCCCAGTGGTGAGCACTCGCCCTTTAAGACTGGAGAGGGCAGAGCTAAACACTTGGGGGGTGCCCTAGTGGCCACAGAGGGGATGACAGCCTGGGGGTGGGGCCTGGATTTCCCCTGAATGATCCTGTCTCTGCCCCTTTAAGAATGGCCGGGACAGCCACACTGAGGGGGAGCAGAGGGGTGTGATTCCCCCTGCCTCCCCAGCAGGGAATGGGCTGGCCCAGTCTTTAACCCCCCTCCTCCCCAGCAGGAAGTCATTCTACTCAGGCCACGCTTCCTTTGCCATGTACACTGTGACCTACCTGGTGGTGAGTGCCCCTCTCTGCCTAGCTGGGGGAAGGGGGAGGAGGCTACAGGGGCTAGAGCAGAGGGGGCTGGGAGCCCAAACACCTGGGTTCTCTCCCAGCCCTGGGTCTTGGGGGGTTATGATTTCTTGATCTTGGACAGGCATGGGGGGGTTAAGTGGTTAGAGCAAGGTGGGACTGGGAGCCCAGACACCTGGTTCTGTTCCTAGTTCTGGGAGGGTGCTGGGTTGGCGTGGGGGCTGGTTGGGAGCCTGGACCCCTGAGTTCTTTTTCGAGATCTAGGGGAATGGGGTTCAGTGCTTGGGGGGAGGGGGGGGGGGCTGGGACCCCAGACACCTGGGTCCTAGCCCTAGTGGGGGGGGGGAGGGGGGGCTGGTGCTTGGAATGGGGCATCCGGATGCCTGGGTTCCATCCCCAGATTGGGGTGCACCAGAGATGAATGGGGGAAATTGAGGCCCAGAAAGGGGAAGGACCCAAGCATCTGGGCTCCTGCCCCCCCCAACCCACTAGACCCCACTCCTCCCCCAGCTGAGGAGGGAAGCCAGGTGTCTTGCTCCTTCCCCCACACTCAGTTCCTCCAGCTGAGTCAGGCCTCCCAGATGCCAGGGTCCATTGTTTGCTGGGCACAGAGGCATCCTTTGTGCCTCCTAGGCTGGGGGGGAGGGGATGGGCAAAGGGGAGGGAGGAGGGACATCAAATGGGGGGCCCTGCCTAAAGCTCCTTCTGTCCTCGCTGAGCTGGTAGGGGACAGGGTGTGGGTTGAGGGCAGAGTCTAGGAGTGGAGGTGGGGGACCCTGGGTGTGGGTGGAGCCTAAGGCTGGGGTAACGTCTTGTGAGGAGGTAGGAGTGGAGAATGGGGGGCCCTATGTGCAGGGCATAGGGCTGGTGGTGGAGCCTAGTGGATGGGGAGCTGTGTGGGGCAGGGCCTAGGGCTGGGGGCAGGGCCTGTGAGATTGGGGGGCATAGGGCTTGGGGGCAGAGCCTAACATGTGGGGACAGATTGGGTGGAGCTTGGTGGCAGGGCCTAGGATGTAGGCAAGACATTCCCCCTAGGGCCAGAGCCTGGGTTCCCAGTCCAGGGGGTCCCAGAGCTGCTGGGCTGAGGGAGTGGGGCCTGTGAGGCATCCCCAGAGTGGGTGGGGCTTAGAAGTAGGTGGGATATAGTCTGGTTGGAGATCCTAGGATGTGGGCACCAAGTGGGTGGGGCTTGGGCAAAGACACCCCTCCCCGTTGGGGGGGTGGGGCCTGTGCCTGCCCCACTGAGGCCCTGCCCCCTCCCCTCCCCAGCTGTACATGCAGGCACAGGGGATGGGACGGCAGGTGCTGCGGGCACTGCTGCAGGCAACGCTGCTACTGCTGGCGTTGGGCACGGGACTGACCCGCGTGGCTGAGCACCGGCACCACCCGGCTGATGTGGCCGCTGGGCTGCTGCAGGGCATCCTTGTTGCCACCTGGGCGGTAAGGCGCCACCCCCAATCCCTTAGTCCCCAACCCCTGGTTGCATAGTACCTCCCCTTCCTTAGTGCTGCCCCCAGTCCTTTAGCTCCACCTCTGGTCTTTGGCCCTGCCTCTTGGTTCCTTCATCCTGCCCCCCTGGTCCTATGGTCCTAACCTTCCCTCCCTCTCCCTGCCCCCAGTCACTTGCTCCAGCTCCAGGTCCCCTGGTCTTGGTCTTTGACCCCACCCCCTGTTCTTTTAGCCCCACCCCCCTGGGTCTCTCTTCAGTCCAGGAGTATATCTGGGCTCAGCTGTGGCTGGGTCTGTGCCAAGCTGGCAACCCCACACCAGGTTCTCTCTCCAGCTCTGGCAGGGGGGTGGAGGGGTTTCCACTGGGTTGGAGTGGGGGAGGGGCATCGGGACTCCTGGGCTCTCTCCCAGCTTTGGCAGGTGTCTAGCAACCAGTCCAGACACCTGGGTCCACTTCCAAGTCGCTCCCGTGGCTTCAGACTGGCTGCGTCCAGTGCTGGACATCCAGCTTCCTGACAGGAAACAGTTCCCCAGCCTGTTTCAGTCCTTGCTGATGGGCTGGGGCACAGAAATTCTGCCCCCTCAGGGGAACTGAAGCACAGGGTGGGGGTGGTAGTGAGGCTGGGCGCCCAGCAGCAGAGATGGGGAGGAGGCAGATGCAAGTGGCTAGGAGCCTGGATTCCATCCCAGCTGTGGGGCCCAGTAGGCTGGAGACCCTGAACACCTTGGTTCTGTGCTGGCGGAAGAGTGGGGCCTAGTAGGTGTGACTGGTGGGGAAAGGGGCTGGGAGCCTGGACACCTGGCTTCTCTCCAGCTGTGGCAGGGAAGTCAGGGCTGGGGGTTAGAACAAGGGGAGCTGGGAGCCTGGACTCCTGGGTTCTCTGCAGCATGGTTCACCCTCTTCCTTCTCTCCCCGCCTCCAGGCCTTCCACATCTCAGGCATGTTCCAGCCTCAGCGCCTGGCACCCCAGCAGCTCCCACCCTGCTCGGACAGCCCCAGGACCATTGGCCACACCCACTGCTGAGGGGAATGGAGCAAGGCCCAGGACCCCTGGAGGGCCACCCCCTGCTGGACACCTGGCCCAGGGGCATGGGTCCATCACCGGAAGACCCACTATCCTAGGTCCCAGGAAGACAGGAAGTCCTGCTTTTTTTCTGGACCCAGACATTGCCCAGGCATGACAGGAAATCCTGCTTTCTTCCTGGGTCCAGACACTATAGGAAGTCATTCCTTTCCCAGGCCCAGGAATGAGAAGAAGTCCTGCCTCCACTCAGAAAGACATTACAGGAAGTCTTGCCTTCCTTTGCCAGGACTTGCCAGCACCTACAGAGGAAGTCCTAGCCCCCCTTGCCAGGGCATTACAGGAAGTCCCACCCTTCTCGCTGGGATTTCCCCCCTCATTGAAGGATCACACAGAGGTCCCTGACCCCCCACCAGGATCAGGTCTCCCGTCCCCTTTTCTCCCTTACAACTGGGGCTGGGGCTTGGACTTGGCTATGGGGCACCAGAGTGCCCAAACTACTACATGAAGGAAAAACTATAGGCCATAGCACCCAGTGGAGGGGAGGGGCCAGGAGACCTCACCTCCATCCCAGTGCTCCCAGTTGGCTAGTCCCAGTAATGTGAATGTGAATTTTGTAATAAATGGTCCAGGCCATGTGCTGGGCTGTGTGCAAGTCTGGAGCAGTGTCCCACCCCAGAGCTGGCTGCATCTTCCGCCCTCACCCTCTCCAACAGGCAGATAAAGCCTTGATTGTCCCCTGTGAAGAGAGAACTGGGGCATCCCGGCTCCTAGTCCCCCCTGCTCTGCCCCCCCATCCCTTCCCCATTCCAACCCTCTCCCAGAGCTGGAGGGAACCCAGGCATTCCGGCTCCTAGACCTCCACCCCACACTGCTGTCCAGTTTTGGCTGGAGGTCCTGGGGTAGGGGCCAGTCACCTAAGTCCCATGCCAGGCTAGGGCAGGGGAGTGTGGTGAGTAGGGGAGTGGACTGGTAACCTGGACACTTTGGTTCTCTCTGGCTCTGGGAGGGGTCAGAGGGGGGGGTTCTCTCCCAGCTCTGGGAGGGAGTTGGGACTAAGGGTTGGAGGGGCAGGGACTGGAAGGAGAATGGTGTCTTCTGCCCTCACACTTGGGGTTTGCCCCTCCTACTTTCCCTGGTTGGGGCCTGCTGGGGAAGGGGAGGAGGGCTAGGTCCCTGCCCTGCAGCCAAGGAGCAGCTCCGTTGGTAGAAGTGGGTCCCAGACACCTGGGTTCTGTCACACACAGATGTGGGTACCATGTATGTCTCAGATGTGGGGGGAGTGTCCAGAATACCTGGGGTCTGACTGGGGAGTGCATGTCCCGGACACTGGGGGGGCGGGGAGGGTGCAGGACACCTGGGTTTGTAGCTGGGGGTATGTCCCAGACACCTGGGTTTTTTGCAAGTTCTTCCCTGCTGGCTTCCTGCAGGGGCTGTGTAGGGAGCTCTGCCCTTGCATGGGTATCCCCAGCCCTGTGTTTTCCATCCTATGTATGTTCATGTGCATCTGTGTGCTTCTCCCATCCAGTTGTCTGGGTTCATGCCCACGCTCCTTGCGCTACCTGCAGCTCAGCTCTGATCTCTTCCCCCCTGACCCACCAGCTGTGCTGATGGCTGGATACTCATCTCTCAGCCATGCAACTACCATGACCATAGGGAACAGGGCCTGGCTCAGCCCCCTGGGCTGTAGGGCCTGCAATGCAGCCACCTCTGGGGTGGGACAGCCAGGCCCACAGCCATAGCCCCTGGCCCTACTGGTTCCCCTCGCTCCCGACCTGCACCTGCCCCCCCCGCCCACCCCCTCAGGACCGGTCCGGGTGGATGAGCAAGTTTTTTCATGTCAGGGACAACGAGTTCGGAACAAGCTGATGTTAGCTGCAACACGCCCTACTGGGGAGGATCCCCCTTCCTCCGCTCCTCTCTGCCAGGGCTGGGGCGGGTCAGGAGCTGCGGGTCGGGAGTGAGGAGAACCGGCAGGGCTGGGGGCCTGGCCTGTGCCGCCCCCTGGTGGCCGGCTGCTGGGCGGCAGCAGGCTGACCGCGCAATACGGCTGTGCCACGCATGCGTCGTGCCGCAAGAAGGGTCCATCCAGGCTGGACGCGCCAGCCTCTCCTGCGGGTCCGGGGAGAGGGACGTGCTGCCCGGCCCCCAGCCGGCCGGGAGGTGGACGAACGGACAGGGACAGGGGGATGGCCGGATGAATGGAGAGAGAGAAGGATAGAGACAGACAGATAGCAATAGAAGGAGAGAGGGAGGGATAGAGAGAATACATGCACAGACACCAATGTAGACAGACGGGTAGATGATAGGCGCAGGCTGGATGAGTGGGTGGGTGAATGGAGAACCGGGTGGGTAGACAGAAACAGACAAACGCACAGGAAAACATGTATGAAAGACAAGATGGATGGATAGACAGATACACGGAGAGATAGAGGGATAGACAGCTAGTGATAGACGGGTGGGTGGATGGAAGGATACACACGGACGGATGATCCGATAGACTATATAAATACACAGACAAACAGATCTATAGGTATACGTGAGACCCAGACAGACGGAGGGATGGAGAGATAGACAGGTGGATGGACAGATGAATATAGATATAAATACACAGACAGACATTTACGATAGAGAGATGGATGGACAAGATAGATGATTAGAAAGACAGATACACATGGATGGATGGACCGACGGACAGAGGTGGATGAAAAGATAGATACAGATATAAATACACAGACAAGCCTACATACATGATAAAGACAGACAGACAAGATGGATGTATAAATAAATGGTAAATAGACACGCATGGATGGATGGAGAGACAGGTGGGTGGATAGATGGATATAGATATAAATACACGGACAAACATATAATAGAGGGACAGACAAGATGGATGATAGACAGACGGATGGATGAATAAGTAGGTAGGTGGATGGTGGGGATGTATAGAGAATGGATGGATAGAGGCAGAGGTGCGTGGGGAGGCAGACACGTCCATGTGACAGACAGACGCGGGCTGTGCGGACAGACGAACCCGCCGGGCGAGTCCCTGCACTGCGGGGACACGGGCCTGGTGTCTGTGCAGTCCCGGGTCCCCAGAATGCACTGCGGGGGGGGGGGGGGGCTGACGTGTCACAGCGCCCCCCCCGTTTCCTCATTGGACTCGGGACCCCTGAGCCCACCCCCACCCCCGTGCATCAGCTGCCCCAAGCGGGGCAATTGATCCATATCCCCCCCGGCCACCCCTCACTTCGGGCTGTGGCCCCAGCAGCGCCTGATGGAGGGGCAGGCGCCTTTCCGTGTCCCCCCTCCCCCGGAGGAGGACGCATGCGGCTCCAAGAGGGGCCTGATCCGGGGCCCGATCCTGCTACGGGGAGCAGATCTGGGGCATCAGGCCCCCTGCCCCCACGGACCAGGTAGGGGGCCTGATCTTGCTATGGGGCTGGGGAGGAGTCGCCTGGCTTCTGCTTGGCGCTGCGGGGTGCTCGGCACTGCACTGACGGGAGGTGGGGGGGGCACCAATTGCCCAGCGACTCTCGCGTCTGCGCAGTGTTTGCGGCTCCTCCCCCGCAGGCTTTAAAGGGCCCGCGCAGCTGGAGCCAGAGCCGGGCGGGACGTGGGGTCGAGTTCGGAGGCGTCGCGTCTGTGCAGCGGGAGGCACCGGCGCCATGAGGGAGATCGTGCACCTGCAGGCTGGGCAGTGCGGCAACCAGATCGGGGCCAAGGTCAGCCCGGGATCGGGCCCCTGGGAATCCTGCCCCAGCCCGGATCGGGGCCCCCAGGCTGCCCCCTCCAATCTCCTCCAGCCAGGATTGGGACCCTGCCCCCCCTTTCCCGCCCTCTCTTGCCCCGGCTAAGATTGCTCCCCCCCACTCCGGGATCTGGGTCCCCAGGCCGCCCCCCACCCCACCTCACCCCCTCTCCAAAGGTCATCCAGCCAGGATTGGCCGCCCCGCCATGCACCTGCCCCGCTGGTAGCTGAGGGGCGGGTCTCTTACTTTCCCCCCCAGCCGGGTCCCTTCTCCTGCGGGGGGGTAATAACCCTCGTGTCTACCCCCCTGCACCATGCAGCTGCTTGGTGTAGTGCGGGGGGGGGGGGAGCGGCCTTCTCCCCCCGACACCCTCAGCAGCCTGGCCCGGCCAATAGCCCGGATGTTGAGGGGGAGGCGGGGAGTCGACACCCGCTCCTCGGCCCCTTCAGGATAAAATGCAGCCCCCCGCATTGCAGTGGGGTGCGATTGAGGGAGCTGTGATTGTGGGGGTTGCAATGAGGGGGAGCTATGATTGGACGAACTGTGGCTGGGGGCGGGGCTGGCTGCGGTGGGGAACTGCGATCTGGGGAGTTGGGGGCTGTAAACCAGCTCCCACGTCCCCTTTTGTATTGCACTGGGGGGGCGCTACTTGCTAGGAGGGGACCTTCCCCCTCCTTCCCTGCCTGGCACGGGATCCCCCCCGTTTGCCCATTGCTCCTTCCCAGCAGGCTGTCAGGGGGATATTGTTTTTTGCTATGGGGAGGTATTGTTTTTTGCTATTGGGGGGCACAGACCGAAAGGTCCTGACTCCCCCGCCCCCCCCCCCATTTTAGCTGCCTACAGAGCCCTGCCTGACCGAACATGGCTGCCGCCTGCAGCGCCGCCCCCACCCGGCTGAGTCAGGGCCACAAGTGAAGGGGGGGGGCAAGGTAGACGTGTTACAGCTCTCTTTCCACCCCCCACCTTGCACCTTGGCACAGGCCTGCCCCATTGGTACAGCCCCTTTCCCCTTTTGGTGCAGTTCTTCCTTCATACACCAGATATCTCTGCCCCTTGGTACAGCCCGCTGCCCATGCCCCTTGGTAGAGTCCTCTTCCCCCATGACACTCCCAGTGGAACTCCCCCACGCTGTGCCCCCAGCCCCCTTCCCTAGGACCCCCCAGCCCTGTTCCACACCCCCTTTGTACATTCCTCCCTCACCCTTTGGTATAACCCACCCCAAAGAACCCTCCTCAGCTGCTTAGTACAGCCCAATTTCTCTCTTCCCCCCAATCTCCTCAACTACTTAGAACAGCCCAGTTCTCCCCCCTCAACCTTGTACAGACCCCCATGTCCCCCATTTATATAACTCCCCAAAAGAATCTCATGGTACAGCCCAATTCCCCCCTTTTTACAGTTCTGCACCCCAGAAACCCTCTCAGCTGCTTGGTACAGCCTTGTTTAACCCCCCCTCCCCAAACCTCTTGCTATGGCTGCAGGTGCTGCCCCTCCATCCCCCAAGTGGAACTGACTCTTTCCCCCCCCCCCCCTTTGCTGGCTCCATGTTGTGGCCAGATCCCTCCCACCCTCTCAAGCTGGGTTTTGCTCTTGGGAAGGGCCTTGCATGAGGATTTGCGCAAGCAGCCCCCCCCCATGGGCATTTGCACTACTGAAACCAGTGCAAAATGTCCAGAAGGAGGCAGTGCCCTTGGATTCTCCCCCTGAGCCCCCATTGGTACCCCCCTTGACACATGTATGCAATGCATTGCACGGGGTTGCCTGTGGTATCAGCACAGCCATGCACTACCCCCCCACCCTGGCCTGTGTTGTAGCAATGTCCCCTGGCACCCGTTGCCAGGGGTAACTGAGCAGGGGGCTCCACTGCCTTGGTGCCAAGATGCCCCACCTTTAACTGCCCCTGGGGGCAGTAAGAAAGGGAACAAAGCCCAGCCTTAAAGGATCCCCTTGGCAAAGACACTGGTTTCCTATTCATCCGCAACCCTGGGAGGCTGCCTCTTTAAGAGCCCCGTAGTAGAATCCTGTCCTATATTCCGAGCCCCCTGTAATCTGCTTCCCCATATTTCAAGCCTAGGGGGCTATTCAGCCCCCCACCCCATCCCAGCTCCTGTGGATGCTAGGAGAGTCTTAAGGCCCCCCCCTTCCTTGCCCATAATCTAACCCAGGGGACCCCCCCAAAAAATCCCTATGGGGGCAGGAGCCCCATGGGGGGTGCTGGCATTGGAGCTGTCATGTTGGGCTGCATGGAGTGGGGCTGGGAGTCTGGATGCCTGGGTCCTCTCCCCAAGTCGGGGGGGGGGGCTTGGACCCTAGGTTCTCTCACCCAGCTCTAGAGGGGAAGGGGTGTTATAAGCTGCAGCAGGACAGAAGGCTCCATCTTGGAACAGGGCTGGGATGCAGCCAGCTCTGGGGGGCCAGTGAGGAACCCAGGTATCCTGGCACCCCAGGCCTTTTGCAAGGTGAGGGGGACTGTATTTGCAAGCCAGATATCCCTCTGTGCCCCCCCCCCCAAGCTGGAAAATGACTAGATCCAGTTGGATACTAGGGAGAGAGTTAGTTCCTTGTGGCTATATGGTGCAGTCTGACTGGGAGCAGGGGCTGGAGACCCAGATGCCTGGGTTCTCTCCCTCTTAGTCCTGGAAGAGGCAGAGGGGCTGGGTGTGGGGGCTCCTGGGTTCTCTCCCCAGGTTCTGGAGGAAGGGAGGGGAGTTGGGATTCAGCAACTGGTTTCTCTGCCTCCCAGTTGCAGAAGAAAAGTTGGGTGGGAGGACCTAGGACACCTGGGTTCTCTTCTCAGCTTTCAAAGAAATTTTAAGCAAAGGTGGGGATACACTAGCCCCATGGGGCCCTGATCCTTTGCTGCAGGGCGGGTTGCTCGTTCCTTGGAAGCCTCTTGCCTCTTGGGATTTTCATCTGAGCTCTGCCCAGACCCCCGCCTTGATTTTTTTTTTCCACTCCCCCCCAGGGTGTTCATTAATTATTTAATCCATTTGCTAATTAATGTCTCCATCTTCCCTGGAGACCAGGGAGGGGGTAAGGGTGGCGGGGTCTCAGTGTCAGGTTCCAGGTGCAGCAGCTGGTCTCCAGGCTGTCAGGAGCTGTCTTCAGGCTTCAGGGCATGGGAGTGTTAGCTGGGGTCAGGAAGGAACTGATGGGGGAACTGAGGGCCCTGCGGGGGGGCAGGGAACTGAAGGGGGAGGGAATGATGGCTGTGAGGGAGACCTGAGGGGGCAGAAATGGGGTAGAGAGTATGTGGGGGTAAGGGATTGAGAGGGAGAAGGGAAGGGGCCCAGCCAGGGGACTGGGGGGAGATGGGATGGGGGCTGGGAGACCAACCTGAGGGGGGAGTGGGTGGGGGCTGGAGGGGCTAGGAGGAAAATGGGAGCTGTGATGGGGTTGCAGACCCCTCCACATTGCTTTGGGGTGGGGGAAGATCAGGGACTGGGGGCAGGCAGGAGAAAGAGGGAGCTCTGCCAGGTTCTGTCCCCGGGGGGGGCAGGGAATCGGGACCGCTGGGTTCTTTCTTCTTGTCCCAGATAAGCGCTGGCGGGGTTGGAGGAGCCAGGACGCCTGGGTTCTGTGTTCAGCCAGTTCTAGAGAAGGAGGCTGGACCCTTCCTACCCCTCACCCTGCATTTCTTTGGGGGGGGGGGGGGGGGGGGGACACTCTCTATGCCTTTAATCCCTTCCTTGCCACAGCCCTGCAGGTCGGGGGGGGGGGGGGGGTAGATCCTGTCCCCCCACCCCAGATGCATTTAACCCCTTGCTGCTTGTGGCCCTGCAATTCTGGTTGGGGGTAAGGAGGAGGCTAGAGTGGGGGAAACCCTGCTCCCTGCTGACCTTTAACTCGTTGCTGCCTGTGGCCCCGCAGTTCTGGGAGGTGATCAGCGATGAGCATGGCATTGACCCCACAGGCACCTACCATGGTGATAGTGACCTGCAGCTGGAGCGCATCAATGTCTACTACAATGAAGCCACAGGTAGGGGCCGGGGCTGGGCTGGGCTGGGGGGGGCCTCTGGGAAGGCAGGGTGGGGTGTAGGAGGAAGGGGCATCTGGGTGCCTGCGTTCCTTCCCTTGGCCTTGGGGGAAGGTTTGGGGTGGCAGAGAGTCTATTGGGGGGATGTTGGGCTGGAGTATGAGCCTGGTGCCTGGGTTCCATCCCTTGTCCTGTAGTGGTTGGGAAGGCTGGTGTCCAGTGGGTTGAAGCAGGAGCTAGGACGCCTGGGTTCCTTCCCACCTCTGAGAGGGGTGGGGGGGCTAGGAGCCCAGATGCCTGGGTTTCAGGCCCAGCGCACTGGCATCCAGCACATAAGCTAGAAAGGCCTGAACACGTGGGTTCTGTGGGGGGAATCCAGTGGGTTGGAGTAGGTGAGGATGGGACCCCGGATGCCTGAATTCTCTCCCAGCTTTGGGAGGAGGGTAAGCGCTGGAGGGATTAGAGCAGAGTAGGGCTGGGAATCCAGATGCCTGGGTTACAGTCCTGACAGGCTTGTGGTGGGGAGGGAGGTCCAGTGCAGTGGGGGGGGGGTTCCCCCAGATGTCTGGGTTCTCTCCTCTTTGCTCTTTTAAAGGGACCTTGGAGACCCCCTGTGCACCTGCCAGGGTGGGAGGCAAGGGTTAAGGCGGGGGCACGTCTGGTCACCCTCTGATTTCACCCTGCTGCCCCCAGGTGGGAAGTATGTCCCCCGTGCAGTGCTGGTGGACCTGGAACCAGGCACCATGGACTCGGTGCGCTCCGGCCCCTTTGGACAGATCTTCCGGCCTGACAACTTCGTGTTCGGTAAGGCCCCAACCCATAGTCCCATCAGCACCCCCAGTCAGGGAGTCAAGGAAGCATAGCAAGGGGGCATGGCCGGGAGCTAAGGCTCCTGGGTTCTTACCACTGGGCTAACCAGGGTGGGGGGGAGAATTGCTGGATTTCAGTGCCCCATGGGATGCTTCCAGAAGTGGGGCTGGTGGGAAACCAAGACTCCTGGGTTCTCACTAGGCAGGGGGAGGTCAGAATTAGAAGCAGCAGCCTCTGTGATGCCTGAGATGGGGTGGGGCGTGTTGTACAGACCTCTGGAGCTGAGATTGGCTCAACTTCCTGCACCTCATGGCCCTGGCTTGAGGTGGGAGGGTCTGGGTGGAGATGGAACCCCCCTCAAGGCATCCCAGTTGGGGGAGACCTAGATGGAAGGAGGGGGGTAGAGGCACTATCCCAGTGCAGGGTGGCAGGGCTGAGACCTGGTGGACTCTGCATACCTACCAGCTGTGGCTTAGGCTAGGTAGGGCTGGGGTGGAGGTAGAAACATGTTCCCTAGCCCTGTCCACCCTCTTCTCCCCCCTTCCCCCCCCCCCGCCTTCCCCAACCAAAGTCATCACAGGCTGGGGGAGACCTAAATGGCAAGGAGTAGGGGGAACCACATGGGTGCTATCCCAGTGTGTGGTGGTAGGGCTGAGACCTGGCCAGCTCAACCCCCACCCCACAGCTGCAGGTAAGCTGGGAGGAGGGGGGATCTGAGTGGAGACAGGGACTCCCTCCCAAGCCATCCAAGGTGGGGGAGATGCCTATATGGGATGGAGGGGGGAGCCCATGGGTACTCTCTAACTGGTGTGATAGATCTGAGTAATGGTTAACTCCAATGCACCCACCAGCTGCAGCTTGAGCTAGGCAGGGGGCCTGGGTTGAAGTGGGGATCCCACCTTCACCGTGCACCAAATCCATCCCAGGCAGAAATTTTCATGAAAGGGAGAGGACCCTGTGGGTGCTATCCCAGTGTTGAGTCCACCAGGTCCCAGCCCTCCCACCCAACACACCCACCAGCACTGGCTTGGGCTAGGAGGGAAGCTGACATGGAGGTGGGGACACCATCCCAGGTAGGGGGAGACCTAGATGGGAAGAAGTAGGCAGAACCTTTGGGTGCTTTCCTGGTGTGGGGCAGTAAGGTCAAGATCTGGCCAGCTTCATGCACCCACTAGCTGCAGCTTGAGTGGGTTAGGGTTAGAGGGGGAGGGGGGAACCTGGGTAGAGATGAACCTCCAGTCATGCACAACCCTTCACCTCCCCAGGATGTTAACTAGACCCACCACCTTCTCCCCATTTCTGCCCCCCCACCCCCCACTTCCCCCCAGGTCAAAGTGGTGCAGGCAACAATTGGGCCAAGGGACACTACACAGAAGGGGCTGAACTGGTAGACTCAGTCCTGGACGTGGTGAGGAAGGAGGCAGAAAGCTGCGACTGCCTGCAGGGCTTCCAACTCACCCACTCACTGGGTGGGGGCACGGGCTCAGGCATGGGCACACTGCTCATCAGCAAGATCCGTGAGGAGTACCCTGACCGCATCATGAACACCTTCAGCGTGGTGCCGTCACCCAAGGTCTCGGATACAGTGGTGGAACCTTACAATGCTACACTGTCCGTGCACCAGCTGGTGGAGAACACGGATGAAACCTACTGTATTGACAACGAGGCCCTGTACGACATCTGCTTCCGCACCCTCAAGCTCACCACACCCACCTACGGTGACCTCAACCACTTGGTCTCAGCCACCATGAGCGGCGTCACCACGTGTCTCCGTTTCCCTGGCCAGCTCAACGCCGACCTCCGCAAGTTGGCCGTCAACATGGTCCCCTTCCCCCGACTCCACTTCTTCATGCCTGGCTTTGCACCCCTCACCAGCCGCGGGAGCCAGCAGTACCGGGCTCTCACGGTGCCTGAGTTGACCCAGCAAATGTTCGATGCCAAGAACATGATGGCAGCTTGTGACCCCCGCCACGGGCGCTACCTCACGGTGGCAGCTGTCTTCCGAGGCCGCATGTCCATGAAAGAGGTAGACGAGCAGATGCTGAATGTCCAAAACAAGAACTCGAGCTACTTCGTGGAGTGGATCCCCAACAACGTTAAAACAGCAGTATGCGACATCCCACCGCGGGGGCTCAAGATGGCTGCCACCTTCATTGGCAACAGCACGGCCATCCAGGAGCTCTTCAAGCGCATCTCAGAGCAGTTCACGGCCATGTTTCGGCGCAAGGCTTTCCTCCACTGGTACACAGGCGAAGGCATGGACGAGATGGAGTTCACAGAGGCTGAGAGCAACATGAACGACCTGGTGTCTGAGTACCAGCAGTACCAGGATGCCACGGCTGAGGAGGGGGAGTTTGAAGAGGAGGCAGAGGAAGAAGTGGCCTAGGAAACCCTCCCAGGGCTTCCCCTTCCTCTGTATCCCGTCCAGCACCCAACCCAACCCAACCTGGCATGGATTCCCACCTTGTAGACTTAGAGTTTGGCAAGAATGGTGTTGCCCCATGGTGGCAGTGTGGGGATTAGACAAGCTGTGTGATGGTGATGGAGGGGTATGTAAGTCTGATAAAAAAAAAAAAAAAAAAAAAAAAGCACTGACTCCCTTGTCCAAAATCTTCCCTCCTTCAATCATCCACTTGACCCAAAATGGCATGGATTCCCACCTTGTAGACCTACAGGCTGGCAAGAATGGTGTCACCCCCTGGTGGAGGCAAAGCAGGCTGCGGGTGATGGTAGGTGGGGCTCTATAGGTCTAATAGAAAGCTGTCTCCTTTGTCCACTGTCTTCCCCACATGTAATCCTACACCCTACCCAACTCAGTGAGATATGGATTCCCACCTTGTACACCTAGAGTTTGGTAACAGCAGCTCTGTCCATTGGTGGTAGGCTGGGAGTAAGACAGGCTGTGAGGGGGCAGAGGGAAGGTCTGTTGGTCTGATGGAGAGCTGCTATCTCACACCCAACCCAATAGGGCATGGATTCCCGCCTTGTAGAGCTAGTATGGCCAAAGTGGTGTGAGCCTGTTGGTGGCATGGGGTTAAGATAGGCCATGTATAATGGCAAGGGGGCTATACAAGTTCACTGGGAAGCTCTGTCTCCATTTTCTGCTATTATCCCCTTCCTCCTGAGCTTGGCAAGAGTGGTGGAAAGATGGGGCAGGGGGATATAGATGTAATGGAAAGCTTTGACTCCCTTGTCCACTGTTTGTGGGGCGGGGTTTTCCCTACCCCCATCCTATACCAACCTAACCCAGGGCTTGGATTTCTACCACATAGAGCTATAGTTCACGCAGAGTGGTGCTTCGGCTGGTGTGGGGTGAGGGGGAAAGACAGGTGCGTGATGGGGTAGGGGGGACGTAGGGTTAAGAGGAAGCTCATACTCCCTCTTCTGCCATCCTCCATCCATCTTCCCTCTAACCTAATGGGCATGAGGTCCCTCCACCTAAAGCTGTACTGCCCCTGGGGTGGGGTGGGGTAGTACAGTGGAATGGCAGAGGGGAAAAGGGGTGGGGGGATGTGGATCTAATGGAAAGCACTGGCTCCCTTCTCTGCCCCCATCCTACACTTACCCCAACCCAACAAATGATCCTGGCCTGGGCCCCTACCATGACTGCCCCCTTCCTGCAAGGAGGTGGTACAGCAGGCTGTGCTATAGGATGGGAGAGGGCTATGGGGGTCTCATGGATAGCACTGCCCTTATCTCCTTCCCCCAACACTCCTCCTGCCCCCCCTGCCCTGCCCAATGTCCTGTCCAGTCCCCTGTTGTGTTGTCTCCTGGGGCTGAGTCTGCACTAACTCATCCCACATGGATCTTTCTCTTTCTCCATTGGCTGGGCCGGAGGAGGAAGGGGGGAAACGAAGGGATTTGGGCTCCCACCAGGCCTGTCTGTGTGTTTCCACAATAAAAGTATCAGTCAAAGATGCCAGAACTCAGTGTCCGCTTCTTTCTTTTTTGCAGGGAGGGTCTGGGCCAAGTTTTGGCAGGCAATGAGCTGTGGTCTGGGTGCTTCCCCTGCCTGCCCTACTTCCAGCCTGGGTATCAGGAGAGGCATGTACTGGGAGAGGGCCAGGGACTAGGGCAAGAGCCCAGCTCGGACACCTGGGTTCTTTCCCCACATGCCCTATTTAAAAGCTGGGACCCCTGGGTTATTCCCCGCACTGCTTCCACCAGCATCTGGTAAAGTTGGGGGCATTCCCACCCCTTCACTGGAAGTGTCTGGGGTCTCGGCCCAAGCAATCACTGCTGGGGCTGGGCTGAGATCCTATGCCCACCCATTGCATGGGCAGCAAGAGCTGCTATATTGCCCCTTGGGGGTAATTAGGGCAAATGACTCCCTCGTGCCCCTGTGGGGGGGGGCGGGGAGGATTTTTATACCCTGGGTGCACCCTGGTGGCTGATCCCGGTGTTACCCAGCATGCATTGCCTGGAGGCTAAGGTCTAGGGCAGGGTTGGTCCATCTGCACAGGAGACTCCCCCCTGGCCATACAGGGTCTATGACACGGTGGGGGGAGGGTGGCTGTGGCTGGGGGGAGCTGCAGCTGGAGCCCTCCTGGTACCAGGCACGAACCCAGGTATCTGGACAAGGGCCCCGTTGGATGCTGGGAGCTGGGAAGCCTGGATTATCTCCCCACTGGGGCTGGGGCATGCCTGCTGGTGGCAGGGCACAGCCAGGCTGGAGGCAGTGGCGGGGGGCTCAGCTGGGCTGGGAGTGCCCCCTGGTGGGCAGTAGGGGCACTGTGCAGAGGGGGACACCTGGGTTCTTTTCCTCAGCTGCTGGGCTGGGAGGGTCCCCTGCCTCAGTTTCCCCCAGTGCCCCCTGCTGTGCCCCTGGGGGTACTACCACCAGGTGACAGCCCCCTCCCCCACCTGCAGGTGCTGGGGCTCCTGGGTTCTCCCCACTCAGGGAAGAAACTGGGGGGAGGTGGGGTTAGACTGGGCCTAGACCCCTGGCTTCTCTCTCAGCCTAGGAGCGGAGGGGTAGATGGAGCCTAGGTCCAGGGCTCCTGGCTTCCCTTCTTGCTGCAGGAGGATGTGTTGGCGACAGGGTTAGAGGGGCTCGGACTCTTGGGTTCCTTCCCTACTCTGGAAAGACCTAGAGCACTAAGTGGCCCAGGCTCCTGGGTTGTCTCAGGTTGGGAGTAGAGCCGGGGGCTTAGATGGGCCATGGACTGAGTTCTGTCCCAGCTTAGGAAGGATGGTGGGGGAGGGTTAGAGAGACCTGGACTCCTGGGTTGTCTCCCAGCCCTGGGAGGAGGTGAGGAGATGTGGGGACAGAGGGTTAGACCAGCCTCTCCACCCATTTGGCCCACAGCCACCCCCAGAGCCCCTGCAACCCCACCCCAAGGCCCAACCCCCCCGCAAGGCCAGAGCCTCGGTGACTTCCTCTTCTCCGAACCCACGCAGGAAGCTGCAACAACTCACTCCCCACCCCACCGCCCCGAGATGCTCCTGGGCACCCGCTAACGATGGGGGGGTGCTGAGGCGGCTGGGGGGGGTCGTGGCCACCAGCTCCAGGGTCCCCCTGCCCCCCCTCGGTGCCATGGGCTGCCGCATCAAGTAAGAGCTACCGAACCCGGGTGCCTGGGTTCTGGCTGCAGCAGGGAGCAGGCGGGGGGAGCCCGGATGCCTGGGTTCTCTCCCCCAGCTCTGGGAGGGGAGCAGGTAGCAGGGAGCTTGGATACCTGGGTTCTCTCCAGCTCTGGGTGGGGAGTGGGGCTAGTGGTTGGACACTGGGCACCTGGGTCTTAGTACCCAGCACTGGGAGGGGAGCGTGAGTTTGAGAGCAGGGGCCGGGAGCCCGGATACCTGGGTACTAGCTCCAGCCAGGAGGTCGGACACCTGGCTTCTCTGGTCCAGGCTCTGGGAGGGGAGCTGGGGCTACTGGTTGCCCCAGCTCCCCTCCCAGAGCCTGGGTTCTGCCTGCAGCAAGGCGTGAGAGCAGGGAGCCGGATGCCTGGCTTCGCTTGCCTCAGCTCCTGGGGGCAGGGAGCGGGGTCTAGTGGTGGTTGCGAGGATGCCTGGGTTCTCTCCCTTCTCTGGGAGGGGAGTGGGGGCTGAGAGCAGGGGCCTCTACTCCCCTTCTAGACCAGGGAGAGAGCCCAGGTGTCTGGGCTCCCAGCCCCGTGGCTCTCTCCTGCCCTCACTGCAAGCAGAACCCAGGCATCAGGGCTGGGCCTTTCCCCCCACCTCCACCCCTCAGGCCTGGCTCTGCCTGGGTCACATAACTCCACTGGTGCACTGAGCTGTGTCCGTTCTCAGTGCGGGGTGGTCCTCCCCTCCCCCGCAGGGAAAACCCCACCAGGACCTTTGACCTTTTCTTGGAGGCCTCTTGCCCTGCAACCCCAGAGGACGGTGAGTGTTGGGGTGGGGTCACCTGGGAGCCCCTGTGTCTGGTCAGGGGTGGGGGGTGGGTGCGAGGAGCCCAAGGGAATGGGGCACCCAGGCTGGACTCCTGGGTTCTCTCCCAGCTCTGGGAAGGACTGGGGTCTGGAGGGTTGGGAGGGGTGTGGTTGCGCGCCTGGACGCCTGTGTTCTCTCGCAGCTCAGGGAAGGGAGCAGGGGGGCCTGGGAGCTGGGACGCCTGGGTCCCACAGCTCTATGACCCCAGTGGTGCCTCCCATGGCATTGGGAGTGGGGTCACCAGGACAGAGCCCTGGAAGCTTTACAGGGGCTCCCACCCCTTGGGCCTCCTGTGGACTCCCTGAAGCTGAGCAGGATCTGATAGAGTTAGCTCCTGGATGGGAGACCCGTATCTTCCACCTGTCCTTTGCCTCCAGCTGTGGTGTAGTATGATGGGGGACAGTTAAAAATAACTGCTCTGGCCCTACCCAACCCATCCCCTCCTGGAGCAGTTACTTTCTGCACCCCCTCCCCCACACCCATTCTTTGCACCTGCGAGGAGTGTGATTCACTTCCTGTTCTCCATGATCTGGGCCCGCCTCAGATATAGCTCAGCTTTGGGGTGGTGGCAGCCCAAGTACCTCAATTCTCTCCCAAGTTCTGGGAGAAGTGGGCTGCAGTGGGCTCTCATCCAGGAACCTGGGGCTGGGGTTAGATGAGGGGTCCTGGGAGACTGGATGCTGGGGTTCTCTCCCAGTTCTGGGAGGAGCGAGGCGTGCTGGATGAGAGCAGGTTGGTGGGAGCCAGGACACCTGAGTTCTCTCCCAGCTCTGGGAGGGTGTGAGGGTCACAGCAGCAGGAGCTGAGGACCTGTCTCCACCCCCCGCACGCTCAGGAACTGGCTGTATGTCTGCTGTGCTTCCTGGCCATCTGGTCCAGACAGAAGCAAACCCCCATGGGGGCTGGGACCTTTCCCCTGCCCCCTGGGATGTCCAGGGCTCCCCCATCACTCCCCCAGGCCTGTGAGCAAGGGTCTGAACCCTTCCCCCAACTAGGCCCCTTCCGCCTCCAGCAGCCACAGGAAGCTACCAGGCTTGCTGCAGGGACTGGGGGGTGAGAGCAGGTTGCTGGGATCTGGGACTCTCCTGGGTTGTGGCCAGCTCTGGAAGGGGAGGGGGCCACTAGGGTTACAGCAGAGGAGGAGAGGAGCTGGGATCCCAGACACCTGGGTTTTCAGGAACGGGAGTGGGGTCTGGGGGCTCCGAGCAGGGGGGAGCAGGAAGCCCGGATGTCTGGGGGGTGAGAGCAGAGGGGCTGGAAGCCCGGATGCCTGGCTCCTCTGGGAGGGGCATGCAGGCTGGGGGGTCAGAGGGGTGCTGGGAGCCTGGACACCTGGGTTCCCTGGGAAGGAAGTGTAGGCTGGGGGGTCAGAGCAGGGGGAGTTAGGAGCCTGAATGCCTGGGTTCTCTCCCCACCCTGGGTGGGCTTTAGGGCTAGGGACTGGGCCAGGGGTCTCACAACTCCTCTGCTCCTTCTCTGCAGACCCCCTGGTGCTGAGACAATTCCCAAAGGAGTTTGAAGACCAGGTCTGGCCCCATCTTCCCCCACACCCCAGAGTGCCCCTGCTGGGAGCCCCAGCTTGGCCCAGGCCAGGGGCAAGACCCCATGGGGCCCATCCAGAGCAGGCTGCAGCTCTATTCTCTGCTCCCAGGAGTCAATCCAGTTGCTACCCCGGTTCTGCTTCCCCTTCGATGTGGAGAGGTGAGTGGATGCGTGTACATGTGTGTGCCTGCATATCCATGTGTGTCCGCTTGTGCATATGTCTGGGTATGCACGTGTGTGTGTGTGCGCATGTGTGCACCTGCCTGGGTGTGCATCCATGTTCATATATGTATGTGTGTGAACCTTCCTGGGTGTGTATCTGTGTGCCCAAGCATCTGAGTGTACATTTGTATGTGCACCTGTCTGGGAGCGCAGCCATGTGCCCGGGCATCTGCCTGTGCATGTGTTCATCCATATGTGCCTCTGCCTGCACCTGCCTGGATGTGCATCTATGTGCATGCACACACGTGTATCTTCCTGGGTGTGCACATCTGTGCATGTGCTTCTGTGTGTACGTGCATTTCCATTTGGCTGGGTGGGCCCATGAATGTGTGTGCATGTAGATGTGCAAGCATGTGCATCTCTCTGGGTGTGTATGCACTCCTGTATACATACACAGGTATTGGTGCACATATGAGCACACATGTAGGATTGCTACATGCACTGGGCTGTGAGCACTTGTGTGCATATCGTAGTATGTGCGTCCATGTGTGTTGTGGGGGTCTGGGAACATATGGAACTCCGTGTGTGTCTGTGCCTGTATGGATGTCACAAGCAGCATGTACATACATGTGGGTGCATGTTGCCAAACAGAGCTCTGGGCGTCCCCCATCCACACCCATCCCCATGGTCTATGGCTTGTGACTCAGGGGAAGGTGCTTGGGTTTTCGGGGCTGGCCCCCACTGCCTTTCCCAGGGCTAGGAGAGAACCCAGGAATCCAGGCTCTCAGCACCACCCCACCACCCCCAGCTCTAACCATTGGCTCCCGTTCCCCAACAGGGGGCAGGATGGGGCCCCAGTGCAGAACTTCACCTTCGCCCTCACAGACATGGACGGGAACCAGCGCTTTGGCTTCTGCCGCCTCGCGCCCAGTGCCCGTGCCTGCCTCTGCATCCTCAGGTGCGGCAGGGCAGCCACCACGGGGTGCTGGGCTGGGGGGTGCAGGACTGGGGTACAGCAGGGGGTGCTGGGCTGAGGGAGGCAGGCAGGGGGTTCAGCAGGATCTCTGCTCTACGCAGCTCTCATACCCCACCCCAGAGCCAATCACATCCCAGCACCAGGTCAAGGGTCCCTGTTACACTCTGCCTCCAGTGCCCCTCCCCAGAGCCAGCTGCATAGCAGGGCTGGGTGAGGGGTCCATGTCATACCCAGCTGCTCATACTTCTCCCCAAAGCCAGCCTCATCCCAGGGCCAGGTAGGGGCTGGGTCTTACTCTACCCCCACCCCCAGCTACTTGCCCTGGTTCGAGGTGTTCTACAAGATCCTCAACAACATTGCTGACCACTTAGCCAAGCAGCAGGTGAGCCTGGACTCCTGGGTCCGTTTCCCCACCCCTAACCCCTCAGGTTCCCTCTCCACCCCCCATTAACCCTTTTCCTGCCCACCCCCAGCTCAGTGACCTGGAGCAGTTCCTGACAGCCCTGTACAGCCACCCCGTGCCCCCGCGTGGCAGCCCCATGCGCCTGGAGTTCGTAAGTGTCACAGCTAGAGGGCACCCTCTTCTGTCCAACATTGCCCTGGGGCCTGGGAGCTGGGGCACTGAACCCTCCAGGGTTCTTGGGGGTCCCAGGATGGGTGATACCCATGCACCCAGCTCTGGGGTGGAACAGTGCCAGAGAGCTGGCAGGGCAGGACAGGAGAAGGTGAATGAGTGAGTGGCTGCCCAGCATCCGTGAATAGGGCGGGGTGGGCAGGGTTGAAAATGGGATGGGTGGATGGAGGAATGGGTATGAATGGATGATTGGAGGAGTGGGTATGAGTGGGTGGGTGGATGGATAGATGCAGGAGTGAGTGGGTCACGAGGAGGCAGCAGCAGTCAGGGGGCCTCTGTGGATGGGGCTGAGGCAGATGAAGGGGGAAGCCAGGCTGGGAATACCTGGAGACACCTGAGCATGACCAGGCGTGACTGCAGGAGCCCTGGGGATAGAAGGACCAAGCCCCACACCTAGGCAGCAGGGGCCACCCCTCACACCCAATCCCTCATGGGAGGCAGGGTATCTTAAACCCCTTGCTGCCCCCCCAGGACTCCAGCCTGACCCGGCTGCACATCACACCGGGGGTCCTGCCACAGGGGCAGTGCCAGGACCAGGAGCCCACCGGGCAGGACAAAGGGGTGAGTCAGTACCCTCAGACCCAGTTGCCTCCTCAGCCCCTGAGCTCGAAGCTCCTCCCCAGACTCATCCGCATCCTGGGCTCTGACTCCCAGGGATTAACCCCTTGTGGCAGGGTTGAACCTAATGCTCCAGTGTAGCCACTGGGGCCCAGGAGCAGCCCCAGCCCCACTTACACCCCCCCACCCACTCTTGTCTCTTTGCAGCCCTCCTACTTCATTGCCCCAGACCTGGGGGCGCTGCCCAGCATCCCTGAGAATGTGAGTGCCCCCCCTGGGGGAGAGGGCTAGGGCTCAGGCTGGAGCTGGGGGAGTCAAACTTCTTCCCACTCCCACAGCGCAACCTCACAGAGTTCGTGGTGGCCGTGGACGTGCCCAACATGCTGCAGCTCTATGGGAGCCTCCTGTGCGAGCGCCGCATCCTGCTCACTGCCAGCAAGCTCAGCACAGTGAGGGATCTTGCGCAGGGGCTCACACGAGGGTGGGGGTAATTCTCATACTGGGCCTCGCACAAGGGTAGAGGCAGGTCTTACACAGGAGCCTCACATGGGGGCAGGGCTCTCATAGGGGCCTTGTGCAAGAGTAGGGGCAGGCCTCGCATGGGTGCCTTGCACGAGGACAGGCCTTGCACGAGAGTGGGGGTTGGGCCTTGCACAAGGGCAGGGGCAGGCCTTGCATGAGGGCCTCACATGGGGGCAATGGTTAGGTCTCGCACAGGGGTATGGTCTGGACCTCACATAAGGGTGGTGGCAGGCCTCCACGGGGGCATGGGGCTACTCCCATGTGCCTTGGGAGTGCAGGCCTTGCACAAATGCACCTGGGTGCACGGGGATGTGCCCCTGCACACATGCAATGTTGGGGGTGTGGCCAGCTGCATGCTTTGATTGCAGGCTTCACATGAGAGCCCTGATGAACAGGAAAGATGCACATGCACTGACGGGTGTGGGGCAGGGACCCTCACAAGTGGACGGGGCTGGAGGCGACTACATCCTTGCATGTGTGCAAGAGGCTATAGGATCTCCCCCTCCAGCTTGTGCAGGAAAGGGGCTCTCGCACAAGAATGAGCTCTTGTACATGCACTGGGGGTCCAAACACCATTCACAACCTCTTCCCCTCCCCCCACACCGCTCCTCACAGTTCATGTCTAGGATCCCCTGCTCCTCACACACTTTCAAAAGGGCAGAGTCTCCCCCTCCTTCTCCCCACTCATGCCTCAGCCCTGCCCCCTTGTGCCAGAGCATGCCCTGAGGCCTGTGCTTTGCATGTGCCCCCAGCTCACGGCCTGTGTCCTGGCCTCCTCTGGGATGCTGTACCCCATGTCCTGGCAGCACATCTTCATCCCCACCCTCCCCCACCACCTGCTCGACTACTGCTGGTGAGAGGGGAGTCCCGCAGGGGGTGCTGGGCTGGGGGGACAGGGGAGATCCAACAGGGGGTGCTTGTGCCAGCAGGGGACAGATTGTGGGGTCCAGCAGGGGGTGCAGGGCTAGATTGGAGGCACTGGGGATGATAATCTACTCCCTTTCACCCCTCTTCCTCCCCCTCCACCACCAGTGCCCCCATGCCCTACCTCATTGGAGTCCACTCAAGCCTCATGGAGGTGAGTATCTCCACAGGTTTGTCCGGGTCCTGCCCCCTCTCCCCCCCACACACACACCACCACCACCACCAGCCCCTAGTGGTTGTCCCTGGAACTTCAGCCTGGGCTGGGGGCAAGTCTTGGGAGGTAGGGCAGGGAAATGGGGGCCAGGAGGGGGGTCCCAGAGGTGAGCGGAGGGAAGGTAGGGGGGTAAGGGGCTTCCAGGGGTTCTGGGGAGGGGTCCAGGGATGGGGGGGGGCATCGGGGTGGAGGGGGCAGGTATCAGGGGCCAGAGGGGTAGAGGAGATGGGGGAAGGGAGGGGGCTCCCAGGGCCAGAGGATGGGCAATTGGAAATGGATGGCAGGTATTGGGGAGGAGGGGCTCCCATTGTCCCACCCTCTCTACTCTCTCCCCCCTCCCCCCGCCCACACAGAAAGTGCGGGCGAAGGCCCTAGACGACGTCGTCATCCTCAACATTGACACCAACACTCTGGAGTCACCCTTCCGGGACCTGGAGAAGCTGCCAGGGGACGTGGTGAGGCCCTATTGCACACCCCCCACACCTGGGGCTGGGCTCTGCCTCTCTGCCCCAAGGCAGCAGCCCCCAGGGGACATAGAAGGTGCAGCACAGAATCCCCTTAATTCTGCCCCTCCTTCTGCCCCAGAGCAGGATGGGCTGCAGGGGAACCTCTCTGCCCCAGGGGATTTTGGGATACAGAAACACTGCCTACCCAGAGCAAGCTAGGACGTGTGGGGGTCACTACTCCCCAGGGCATGCTGGGGGGGTTCCATGCCCCAGGGCATAATGAGATATGGGTCCTCCTGCTGTAGGGCATGCTGGGATATGCCCCCCCTGACCTAAGGCATGATGGGATAGAGGGACCCCCAAGCTTTGGAGCATGCTGGGATACCCCAGCATACCCTGAGATGGGAGGTGTAAAGGTGCTCCCTGTCCCAGGGCATGCTGGAATATAGTTCCCCCCCAGCCCAGGGCATGCTGAGATTTGAGGGGTCTTTGCCCCAGGACATGCTGGGATATGGGTGCTCCCTCTTCCAGGGGATGACGGGATATGAAGGTACCTGTGCTGGGATACAGGGACTCCCCCACCCCGTAGCATGCTGGGATATGAGCCTCTCCCCTAGCCCAAAGTATGCTGGGGTACAAGGAGTCACTGACCACACTCCCCACAGGTGTCTCTGCTGAAACTGCAGCTGCGCCGTTGGTCATCCAGCCCCGGGGCTGGTGTTGCCCGTGCCTTCCTGCAGGCCCAGGCCCTGCTCTTCGGCTCCTATCGCCAGGCCCTGCTCTACACCCCGGTGAGAGGGGTGCAGTGGGGACATCTCCTCATGGCTGGGGTGTAAGGTGCCACAGTCAGCACAGCCCCATCCCCACGCCAGGCACTGTATGTGCCAAAGAGAGGGCCCCAGTGCCTCCATCCCTCCTCCCCTTCTCTCTGAGCCAGCCCCAGAACTGGGGGGACATGGAACCCAGAGGGCCAGTGGGGGGGGGGGAGGTGCAGTGCTCTAACCACTAGGCTATGCTGCAGGGATGAGTTGGGGCAGCCCCAGGGTTGGGACAAGGAGGGGACCTGAAAGGTGCATGGAACTCAGGCATCCGGGGTGGTGTATGTGCTCTAACCACTAAGCTGTACTGCAGGGATACAGTGGAACTGCAGCAGGGGTGCCTTTATGACCTCTGCCTGCCACAGCCTCTTCTCTGTGGGGCAGCCCCAGGCCTGGCGGGGGGGCAGGGAAGTCACATGGAACCCAGGTGTCCCAGCTGGAAGGGCAGTGCTCTAACCACTAAGCCGTGGGGTGGAAGGGGGGGGGGTTCTCCCCATGGGTGCGCCCTCTGAAGCCTTCCCCTTGCCCCAGGGCCAGCCCATTTCCTTCTCACAAGAGGCCTTTCTGAGCCACAAGGCAGGACCCATGCGGGAGTTCCTGCGCAGCGCCGTGCACCTGCAGCTCTTCAAGCAGGTAGGGCGGGGAGGGGGGGGCGTGGAACCCAGGAGTCCAGGCCTGGCACCAACGTTCCCACCCCCGTGGCCTCACGTGTGCCTGCTCCAGTGGTTCCTGTCTCTCCGTGGCTGCCCCTTCCTAATGGTACCCCCCCATGGCTGCCACTGTACTCCCCACCAGTAGACCCTTCTAATGGTTCCTTCCCCTCTGTGTCCTTATGTGTACCACCTGCTAATGGCTCCATCTCTCTCTGTGGCTGCCTGTGTGTCCCCTTTTACTGGTACCACCCCCCGGCCCCATGTGTGTTCTTCCCTAATGCTTTCCCCTCTCTATGGCTGCCAATGCACTCCCTGATGATGGTTCTTCTTCCCACTTGTGGCTGCTTGTGTGCTGCTTTCTAATGGGTCCCCCCCCTCTGTAGCTGCCCATGTGTCCCTTTCTAAGAGTTCCCCCTCTGTGGCAGCCTGTGTACCCCAGCCCCAAGCATGCCCTCTGCTAATGGTTCCCTGCCTCAGTGTAGCTTTGTGTCTTCTCATGGTTTCCCCCTCTCCATGACTGCCAATGGGCTCTTTGATGTTGGTTCCCCCATCTCTTTGCATGTTTCTAATGGTTTCCCCCTGTGTGTGGCCTTTTGTTTGCCCCTCTCTCAGGGTTCCCACTGCTAATGGTTCCCCATGCTGTGGCTCCCCACATGTGCCTTTCTAATGGTATTCCCCTTGTCTTTGTGGTTTTACATGTGCCCCTCTAAGCGTTCCCCCTCAGTGTAGCTTTACATGTACACCTCTCTGAAGCGTTCCCCCCTCTGCATGGCTGCCTCTCTAATAGTTCCCACCCCCCAAGCACTGTGTGTGCCCCCTGCTAATGGTTCCCCACTCTCTCCAAGTCTGTTCATGTGTCCACTTGTAATAGTCCACCCTCTCTGTATGGCTGCCTGTGGGCCTCTTTAATGGTTCTCCCCTCTCAGTGGCTTTATTTGTGGACTGCTCTAATAGCTCCTTTCCTTGATCTTGTGCACTGTCTTTAATGGCATCAGGTATCCAGGTTGTAGCTATACTGGTCTAGAGGGAAAAGGAATCAGAACTTGTGGTAGAGGTGATATCTTTTATTAGACCCACTAGATTTTAGCAAATTTAAAATGTAAAGAATTTTTTTGTGCAAACCTAGTGGGTCTAATAAAAGATATCATGTCTACCATGAGTTTTGATTCCTCTCTCCAATGGTTCACTTGTGTGTCATCTTCTAACGGTTCCTCCCTCCATGGCCTTGTGCATGCCACTGTCTAAGGATTCCCCCTCTCTGTGCCCCTCCCGTTCATCCCTGAAAACACCACCCCTGTTTTCTTCCCATAGTTCCTCTACTGTTTCTGGTCCCCCACCTTGGTCCCCTGCTCTACTAGTTCTTCTTCCCTCCCCCATTTCTGAGCTCCCATGGGTCCCTCTGAGCTTGCTTCTAATACTTCCCCTATCCCTGTGACCCTGGCTCTCTGGTTCACCCCCCAATTTTTCCCCCAGTTCATTGATGAGCGGCTGGAGAAGCTGAATGCTGGTGAGGGCTTCTCAGACATGTTCGAGCAGGAGATCACCAACAGCGGGATGGCAGCGGGTAAGGGGGTCACTCCCATTCCCCTGCCTCCCCTGCTTTGGGGCAAGCCATGGCCCTCCCTGGAAACCATGGCAACAACTCTGCCCCTCCCTGGGGATCATGGTCCCTGTACCAGGCTCTTTCATAATGCCCTGAGGCTGGCATAGATGGGAACATCCCCTCTGGGGGTACGGTTGGGAATTGATGCCCCTTCCTGTCCCCCTCCCTGCCCTAGGTACAATGAAGTCCTATCAGCTCTGGGTAGAGAATTTTAAGGTAAGAGCAGGGCCTGATGCCCGGACGCCTGGGTTCTCTCCAGCTCTGGGAGGGGAGTGGGGTCTGGTGGGTTGGAGCAGGGAGAGCTAGGAGCCCGGACACCTGGGTTCATCCCACTCAGGAAGGGGAGTGGGGTTAGTAGCTAAGAGCTGCCAGAGGATGCTGGGACCCTTTGGGAAGGGGTGGAATTGGGAGTGACCCGTGGGTCTCCTTGGCCTCTTCTCCCCAGAAGGGCGGCGGGGCCCTGATCCACACTGTCAGGACCAAGGCGAACCCTGCTATGAGGAACATGTACCAATATGTAAGGACCCCCCACCATGTCCTGGGCCTTGGGGGTGGAGCTACATGAGAGGGGGCAAAGTTATGGGGGAAGGGAGGGGACTATAGCAGGCAGGTTTTGGGGCTGGGAGTGGGGCTGAATCGGGGCCAGGGATTGGGGGGGCTATAGCAGGGGGACTATAGGGGGTAGGGCTTCCTCAGGGCTAGGATCCAGGGAGTGGGGCTTCCTCAGTGCTAGGGGAACAAGGGGTGGGGCTATAGCAGGGGGCAGGCCCATAGAAGTGTATCAGGGCAGGGGCAGAGCATCTTCAGTGCTGGGGTGGCAGGAGGTGGGGATCTAGCAAGGGGTCTCTAATAGGGGGCAAAGGGGATGGGGCTATAGCAGAGGTGACAGTGTCTTCTCAGCACTGGGGGATCCCAGTCTCACCCTCCCACTCCCATCACCCCCCTCTCCAGGCCAAGGGCCAGGCCTGGCTGGGACTAAAAGAAATGAGGAGCCGCTTGCTGTACAAGGTAAGGATCCTTCTATACCCGCTCATTGCCCCTCCCCCACCCCCTCAATACCCGCCTCCCCTCACTCCCTACTGCCATGAGGTCCCCCCAGGTGGCAGGGGCACATTTGGGGAGGTGGGTCCGTGGCTTCCAGCTAACATCCAGCACCCTCCACCCCCCATTACTGAAGTAGAGGGGTGAAGGAGGGTAGTCCTGGGTTCAACTTGTGTCCCTCCCCCCGAGGCTGGGAGCCCTGAGCAGCACCTGCAGCGGGGGGCATCCCTGCACCTAAAGCCAGCCCCCACCCCAACCCCAAGCAGTCGGTCAGAGCGGCTGCAGCGACGCCTACCCATCACCCACCACTTCGGGAAGGTGAGATGTGGCTGGGAACATAGGTAGGGGATGGGGCAGCTGGGCTACAGCTGGAAGGGAAGGTGGTGTGTGGCTGGCCCACATCTGAAGCAGTTATTGGGTCCTTGGCTGGGGTGCCACATCTTGACAGGATCCTGTAGCAGGATGGGAAGTAGGGAGATGTGCCACAGCTGGAGAGAACTTGGGACCTTCTGTGACAGTTGGGCAACATCTGGAAGGGGGGTAGGGGACATCTGAGTGCCCCCAAGCCCATGGGGAACATTTGGATGGGGCACTGGGGGAAAGGTGCCAGACAGATGCTCCACAGCTGGAGAGGACCATGGGGGACAGTGGGGCAGGCCAAGGGGTCCAGCAGGATATGGGGGGGCTGGTGGGGGGGATGAACACTTCAGCCCCTTTCTCCTCCTGCAGTCACGGCCCCGGAGACCCCAGCCTAGGCCTGGGGGGATGGAGCCACAGACCCAGAGGTAATAGCAGAAGTGGGCAGGGGGGACAGCTCTGCATGTCCTCTGTAATGTGTGTGAGTAGAGACATGTGGGCACAAGTGTGTAATGGCAGCAGAGGAGAGTGTATGTGTGTGTGTGTTGTGGAGACTGTTCCAGGATGGGGTGGTTTTCATGAGGGTGGTGTGGGGGGCCTTAGAGTCTGGCTCTGTATGTCCTCTGTCACACCCATGCGAGCAGGTACTTGCATGCACATGAGGGCACCAGAGGGCTGTGCATGCATGTGTGGAGAAAGAGTATTCCATGAAGGGGTGGTGTTATGAGAGGGCCAAGGGGGCGTTGTTTGGGGACAGGCAGAGCCTGGCTCTGCATGTTGTTTGTCATGCCTGCATGAGCCGGGGCATGTGTGCAAAGGCACCAGAGGGATGTGTGTGTGTGGTGGGAAAGGAGGATGATCCATAATGCGGTGGTTTGAAAAGGACAAGGGGGATTTTGGTGGGGGGGAGGGGGTTGCCTGGTTGTGCATGTCCTCTGTCATGTGTGTGAGTGGAGTCATGTGCACATGCATGTAAAAGCACCAGAGTGTGTGGAGTGGGGAGGGGCATGATGGGGAGGTTTCCCTGAGGGGAGTGCAGCTGGTTCTGGGGCAGAACCCGTGGCCCTGGCACCTGCGCCCTTATGACAGGTGTGTTCTCTGCAGGGCAGCCCCGGGGCAGGACAGGGAGGAGCCTGCAGACCAGGTGGAGCTGGACACCAGTTTCCCGGAGCCTGAGGACCTGGACCTGCTGGGCGAGATCTTTGAGGCACTGAGCCTGGTGGCACCTGGTGAAGGGGGGGCCCTCTATGGCACACGCAGCCTGGACCTCACCCAGGTGAGGCCCCACCCCTCCTGATCTCCTTCTGTGAGCGCCTACCGGTTCCCAGCCCCTCCTGTGTCCCTGGCCACGCCTCCTTTAACTCCTCCCTCCCTCCCATTCACTTCCTCCAGTCATCTCAGCCCTTAACCCTGCCCCTTAGCTGGCCACACCCCTGCTAACCCCACTACTCTGGTACAGGGCACACCTCCTCACCCTAGTCTAGCCCCTAACCTTGGGGCTGGCCACACCCCTGACTCCATCCCTTGGGGCTGGCCATGCCCTCCACTTTGCTCTCCTTCTTCATGGCCGTGCCCCTCTCACTCCAGTTCCACCCTCTTCCCTAGCCACGCCCTCTTCTACCTAGCCCTTCCCCTAACTGCTCCTATTGATTCTGCCTCTTATTACCTAGCCATGCCCCTTAACTCCGCCCCCCTGGCACTGGCCACACCACTCCTGGCCCCTCCCCACCCCATTCACTAGCCACACCCACTCCCCTAACTCCTCCCCTCTTTGTCTCTGCAGCTGGGGCCAAGCCAAGAGAGGCTGAACCTTAGCCTAGATGGGCCAAGCCGGGACTGGTGGGCGCTGCCCGAGGAGGAGGATGATGACAAAGAGGAGGGGGGCCCATGGAACCCCGGCATCCAGGATGAGGCACCTGAGATGGGGGAGAGCCTGATAAGTGCACCCTCCCTCTGCTGGGAGGCACCCATCTACCCCCAGCAGCTGCAGCCCCAAGGCAGTGGGGAGCAACGGGCCTCAACCTGGCGCCCTGCCCCAGAGGGGGATGAGCCCTGCCCCCTCACCCCTAGGCCCACCCCTGAAAGGGATGAGCCCCACCCCCTCAATGCTAGCCCCACCCCTGAGGGCCCCCTCACAGCTAGCCCTGCCCCTGAAGAGGCACAGCCCTGCTCTCTCACAGCAAGTCCTGCCCCTGAGGGAGCACAGCCCCACCCCCTCACAGTTAGCCCCGCCCCTGAGGCAGAGCCCTGCCCCACAACAGAATGTCCTGCCTCTCATAGAGCAGAGCCCTGCCTCCTGACTGTTAGCCCCACCCCTAATCAGGCAGAGCTCCACCCACAGGAGGTAAAGCCCCACCCCCTGACCGCTAGCCCGACCCCTAACAGGACAGAGCCCTGCCTCCTGGCAGAACCCCGCCCCCTGCCTGAGAGCCCTGCCCCTCCCAGAGTAGCCCAGCTTAAGAAACTGTTTGAGGCCTAGGGGACATGGGAGCAGGGCACCCTCTGCAACTGCCAATAAAATGATATCACTGGACACACCACTTGGTGGTGATGGCTCGTGTTGGGGGCACCAGGGATCTAGCAGACCCCTCCAAAAATGAGGGAGCTTCAGGGCTGGGGGAGGAGGGGCTGGACTGGGGGCCTGTGTGGAGCTGGAATGGTGGGGGCAGACTGCGAGGCAGGGGCTGAGTGTGCCCTGGAGTGGGGAGCTGGTATGGGCAGCACCAGGACTTGGCACCAACCACCTCCCTGCTCCAAATGTCCACGTCCCTCAAGGTCAAAAATGACCCATCCACCACCACTCTCTGGGTGCAGCCCTCCAGCCAGTTGGCGACGAATGTGACTGTAGGTGTCGACACCACAGTCCCCTAGTTTCTTAATGAGAACGGGATGAGAGACAGTGTTGAAGGCCTTCCCAAGTCCAGAAAGACTACATCCACTGCTACCCCTGCATCTAAGGATTTGGTGACCTGGTCGTAGAAGGCCACCAGGTTGGTCTGACAGGACCTGCCTCTAATGAACCCGTGTTGGTTGCCCCTAAGCATAAACTCCCCCGCTGGCCCCTCCCGGGCAATTCTCTCAAAAAGCTTGCCCAGGATCAAGGTAAGACTAACTGGCCTATAGTTGCCAGGGTCCTCCTTCCTCCCTTTTTTGAAGATGGGAACCACGTTGGCCTTCTTCCAGTCCTCTGGCACCACACCAGAGCACCACAAGTGCTCGTAGAGCTGTGCGAGGGGTCCCACAATGACTTCAGGTCATTCCCTCAGCACTCTGGGGTGAAGATTGTCCGGACCAGCTGATTTAAAAACAAGAGTCCCTCCAGAAGTTCCCTGACTAGTCCTCACTGACCCTTGGCCTATGTGCACCTCCCCTGGGGCCTGAGGGGGGCTGGGTGGGAGGGCTGACCCGGTCCCTGCTCAGGAAAATGAAGGCAAAGAAGTTGTTAAATAGGTTAGCTTTGTCATCTGGTGTGACAACCAGATTTCCTAGCGTGTCTTGCAGGGGCCCTTTACCCGGTACCTTCTTTTTGCCCCCTATGTATTTAAAAAAGGACTTGTTGTCCTTGATCCAGGAAGCTAGTCCCAGTCTCATCTCCACCTTGGCTTCCCTGACTGCCCCCCTGCAGCCCCAGGCAACCGCAGTACAGTCCTCCCTAGTGATGGCCCCTCCCTGCCATTGGGTGTACGCCTCCCCTTTAGCTAGGAGACATTCCTGGATGCTTTTGGTGAGCCACAGGGGGTTTGCGCCCTCCTGCCCCCTTTGATCCGTGTTGGGATTACCTCCCTTTCAGCTTGGAGGATCATCTCCTTAAGGAGCGACCACTCTTCTTAGACACCTGGCTCCCCTCCCCTCCAGGACCTCAGTGCTTCCCTGACTATTCTCCTTAGCTCATTGAAGTCCGCCCTCCTGAAATCTAGGGCTTCTGCCTTGCAGGCCTTTGCCACCTTGCACCTGGTTTCTTCCCCCACCCTGGAAAAGGTGGGCACTTGCAGGCATCCAGCCACCATTAGAGGAAGGATCCCACTTCCCCTTACACCACCACCCGCAGTACTGCCAGGCCCAACCACAGTGGTGCCCCACAGGCAACTGTCGTGCCAGGCTGTGGTGGGCAGGTGGCACTGGGGGTGGGGCTGAAATTCAGGCTTGAAGGGTGTCAGCATAGGGGCAGAAATGGGAAGGGTTGTCTTAGCTTCCCATCCACTGCCCCCTGGAGCTGGGATGCCTGGGTTCTCCCCCATATGCACACCATGGGTGGAGTCTAACAGAGGAGCCCAGCTCCTGGCTTCTCCCCCAACCCTGGAAAAGGAATTGGATCTCTTGGCTTGCAGTTGTGGCAGATCATGAGGCCAGATGTCTTCCTTTTCTCCCCATACCAGGACGGGGAGGGAGTCTGGTCCTGCGGAGGGATCTAGCCTTATGAAAAGGGGGTGCAGAGGCTGTGCCTTGTTCTCCAGTGAAAGAGAATTGAGAAGCTGCAGTAATACACAAGGGGCCTTGGGTAGGACAGGTCAAGTTCAGCACTAGGCCAGGACCCATAGAACATTATCAGAGGCATCGAGTTAGCTGGATTATATATCAATGTTAAAAAAAGACAAGGAGCTGGGCTGAAAAGAAGTTAAAAGCAGGTGTTTCATTAGTTTGGTAGCCATGATAATTAAATGAGCAGGTAGGAAAAATTAGGTGACAGACAGAGGGGGGAACAGGTAAACAACAAGTAGAGGTGTGAATGGATAGAGAACGGATTTAAATTAGATTAGATTAGAATAAACAAGTAGGTAGACAGAGGCAGGGATAAAGAATGGATGGATGGATGGTTTTGATGGATAGAGACAAAGGGGAAGTGGGGATTGATGGATGGAGACAGACAGACCTGGGGTGCAAGGACAGATGAATCCAGGCAAGCCTTGCTCCTGTCCCCACTGCCCACTGGGAGGCAACACCTGCCTGGGGAGGTCTGGGCAGCACCTGGTACACCCTGCTCTCAGCCTGGGGACAGGGGGTTGTGCACACCTGGTGTCTCAAATCCTGGCCTGAGGGAGGTTCTGGACAGCAACCAGTCATCCCCCCCAGTTCTGACCTGGGGGGTCTAGACAGCGCCCAGCGCCCCTTGATCCCAGCCTAAGATGGGTGGAGTGCAGGTGGGGCTGGGCTGAGCCAGGAATTGCCTCTCACTACTCCTCCCAGCATGCTGGTTCAGTTCCCATAATCACACCCCAGTTCAGGGCAGGGATCCTCCTCAAGGCTGCGTAACTGTAGCCCCAAGAACTGCTGGTGTCCACTCCTGCTCAGAGCAGCACAGGCCCCAAGCCAGCTTAAGGCCACTTGCTATCGCCAAGCAAAGCTGCTGGCAGCAGAAGCTGAAAGTGTGTCCAGGCCCATGAGGAGATCATGGTCAGACAGAGAAAGGGTACTCAGGAAGGCCTGCCAGGCCAGGGGCACAGAGGCAGGCAGGACTAGGAGAGAAATATCCCTAGTAGGAACTGCGCAAAATGAATATGGAGCCATGGCACAAACCCTGGGAGCATAAGGAAGAGGCAAATCCCAACTAGCAAATGGGGCAGAACAAAGTAAGAGAACCCAGACATCTGGGCTCCCAGCAGTCCCCGCTTTCCCCCTCCAACTGCCCCATAGTCATACTCCGCTCCCCTGGAGAGGAGAGGAAGGGGAGCTTGGGGCTTGCCATGCTTTGTTAGGTGAGGCTGAAGGATCATCCTCTGTGCTGGGGGGTGGGGTGAACAGGTGTGTACATGTCCACATGTGTGGGTGCACGTGTGCAGTGTGAAAGCAAAGTGTGCAAGCAGCAGGTGCTCGGCAAGTGCACGGTCTTGTTTAGGAGGAGCTCAGTAGGGAGGGGCCCCTGTGTGTAGACACATATCTGCACGCAGCTGTGTAGGGAAAGCAAAGCGAGCTCACAAGGTACCATGTGTGTGTATGCGCGCGCACGTGGGCACTCATGCATATGTGGTATACACACACAAATGTGCGAGCACATGCAGCCGCATGCTTACATGTGTGTGCACAGGCATGTGTATCTAGGGAAACTCAGTAGATAGAAGGCACTAAGAGCATACGCGTGTCTGTCCACATCTGTGCATGTATGTGCTCCCATACGCATGCGCTTGCATGTGTGCATACAGGTGAGACAGCTCTCTGGCACAGATGCACAAGAGCCAAAGAACCCAGAGGACTCCTCCAGCACAGAGCTGGGAGGTAAGTGGGGCCCATGGTAGGAGTGCCCTAGTTAACAGCAGGAGGCAGCTATGTGTGTATCTGCACATCTCTGCCCCACCTGGTTGCTTGCCAAGTGCTCCCCACCCCAGCCAGGGGTTCCATCCATGGGCCTCCCCACTCTGTCAGCTCTCCCTCCACCCTGGCCCCATCTCACCCCCCCCCCCGCCCCCAGCAGCCATCCACCAGCTGCAGGGAACAGTGCTTGCCATCCTCCCCCACAACTGGCCTGAGACCAGGGTTGTGGGGAGGGGAAAGTCACTATAGGCAGCTGGACCCCCAGTACTGTCCCACAAGTTATTGGGGGCAGGGGAACAGAGGACATGGAGGCCTTGCAGAGGTGGAGGGGGGTTTGTGGAAGTCCCCAGGCAGGGGGACTTCCCGTAAGACAAGGGCCTACTTTTTGCATAGCACTGATACCTCCCCCACTTTCTTTCACAGGCTAGCTCCTGCAAGCAGCTATGCCCAGCCCTACCTGCTCCCCTGGCCCAGGGCTGTTCTACCAAGGATGCCAGTGGCTGCAGTAGGAGACTTCCTCACCTGCTGGCAGCCCCTCTTCTTCCTCCTTCTGGATGCCTGGGGTGCCCACCAGGTGATACCTCAGGCCAACTCTTTCCTGGGCCTGGCCATGCTCAATTCCATGATGAACCTGCCTGTTGACATGCACCCATAGGCAGTGGAAGGCCTGGGCTAATGGGGCTCAGCCCCCTCAAGCATGAGGCAGCGGGTAGGGCCGCAAAGAAACCTGGCCATGGGCTCCAGGTGGCTGCGACAAGAATGCAGAGGGGTGCGCACGCAGGCAGGATTGCAGCCCGGCCTCCAGATGACGGCTGTCCAGCACAGCAGGCAAGTATCAGTATGTCTGTTCTGTGAAGGGGAAGGAGTGTCGGGGGAGCAGATTGAGGCCCCCACATTGAAGGAGGGAGTGGGACAGAGGCAGGGGCTGGGGTGAATGGGGCCCCAGCTGAGCCAGGTGGTAGGACAATTGGAGCCCAGATGGTTTGTCTAGGGGTGCAGGGGGACTCCTGCCACTGTGCGAACCATGTGCCCCCCTGAGACCTGTGTGCAGGGCAGAGGTGGCTGCCACTGTGCACTGGACTCTGTGTGCCACTGCCATTGCCTCGGAAGCGGCACAACATCATGTGTCCAGCTGCCGCTAGACCGCACTGTACCCCCTCCCCGCCTCGTGGCAGGACACACATGGCATTGCACAGCTCGAGGCAGCTGCAGCAGCATGCAAAGCCCAGCGCACAGCAGCACCAGCAGCCACCTCTGCTGCACACATAGATTGGGGGGGCACACATAGATTGGGGGGGGTCCCTCCCCCAGGATGCACACAGAAGCAGGAGCGCCCCCCCCCCCATACACTCCTAGACAAGCCACCCAGGCTCTGACTTGTCCCACCACCCAGCCTGGCCTGGCCCCCATTCACCCATCCCTGCCCCTGCCCTACACCCTCCCTCATCACAGGGGCCTCCATGTGCCCCCCCCACCCCCCATGGCCCTTTCCCCACAGACTTACCTGATGGGCAGGGGGAGGAAGGGTGCACGCATGCACGTGCTCAGCCCCCCCAAATAACTTTTTTCTCCCTCCACCTATGCATGCACCAATGGGGACCCCAGGGCTGGGGGGACAGTGCCAGGTGTTCACTGCTGTCCTTCAGGAGATGGCGGGGAGGAGGGGGCACGAGGAGGGGAAGAAGGGAGGCCTGCAGGGCCATGGCCCAGAAGCAGTTGGGGTTGGTAACCCAGCCGTGACCCCTCCCCAAACCCTGATCTGCCCCAGCCACGTCATCAAACCTGTTGGGAATGGCAGGAGCCCCTCATCCTCACCAGCCCAAGGCAGACTGAATCCCTGTCCGCCCCATCCCTAAACCTGCCTGATGCATGGAGCTGTCTCCAACCTTTTTCTTTAACTGTAGCCAGTTTGTAAAATAGGAGCCTCCTTCCAGCCTCCTGCCCCTGCCCCCACCTCCAGTTCCAGCTCCTTCCTGCCCCCCTACCCCAGCCTTAACCCATTCCCTGCTAGGCATGGCAGGTAGCAATGAAGGGGGAATCACACTGTGGGGAATGGGGAACAGGGAACAAGGAATGACATGGAGCCTGCAGGAACCATCCAGCTGTGAGTGAGATGAGTGTTGCCAGCATAGGCAGAGGGAGAAAAAATTGAGGGGGGCTGTTGAGTATGTGCACCCCCACCCCCCAGGTGGGAAAGTCTGAAGGGCCGGGGGGAATGGAGTGGGCCTGGCACTAGGCAGGGATCAAGAGGGAGCAGAGCCAGGACTGGGATTGGGACCAGGACCAGGACCCAGACCCACTGCGCCCATGCAGCCGCCACTTCCACCACACCTGCAGTTCTTGCCCAGCACTGGCACCCCACAGTCCCACACCGGCCCTGGCCCAACACTACCTGGGTGGCCTAGAGCAGGGCCAGACCTGGCCACGCTGCCATGCAAGAGCAGAGCACCCAGGACCCTCACTCCCACCCCGAGTCATTGTTGCTCTCTGGGGGGTCCGAGAAGGGGGTGGCAGCTCCCACCACTGCACACATGCCGGGAGGCATAGACAGCACATGCCCCTAGATCTGCATGGGGGGGGGGGCGGGGCAGGGCAGGGCAGGGCAGGGCAGAATGCCTCCACAGGCTGGGATGGAGGCTGCGCTGGGCTCTTCCCAGCCTAGTCCCCCTCCTTGCTGGGAACAACCCAGTGCAGCTGTCAGCCCCACCCCGCAGCCTGCCCTGCCCCACGCAGATCCAGGGGCATGTGCCCCCTATGCCTCCCAGGGTATGGGCAGCAGCAGGAGTTGCGCTTCCTGGACAGAGTCATTTCACAGCTCAGTCCCATGCCTGCCAGCTGTGCAGTACCTGCCTCTCCCATAGCTTTTACTACCTATGGATGCTAGGTCTTAGCCTCTCACCGCTGGGGTCTGGGACTGCTCTGGCCTGGATGGGGGAGTCAAAGGGGCTCAGACCCAACTGTAACCACCCCTGCCCTAAACCCAAGGCTCATCTGACCCTGGGCTGTGACCTGTTCTGCCCCCTTAGGACATGAGATGGGGAACTGTCCCTTCTACAAAAACCCAGTACCCTGAACACTGACCCCAGCCCCAGATAAGCCAGGAGCTCTGACCTCATACAGAACTCACAAGCCCCACCCCTGAGAACATGACCCCTGACCCCACACAGGCCTCCCAGCCCCGGCCCTACCCTTGTAGGGTTACACCCAGCCCCCTCCTTCTGACACCCCTGACCTTTGAACCCTAGCTACCCTCCCAGCTGCACTGCACTTTAACCTTCAACCCTTTCACGCCTCAACGAACCTATCAGGGACACCCCCAGTGACCTACAACCCTTGAGCTTTAAGCATCACCCTCGAACCCCATTTCAAACCCCACCTCCTCTGACCCAGCAAAGACCCCTCCCGCCCCTCATTTAACCCCTTGACCCAGACTCTCGGCCCCGCCCACCCCCGGGCCCAGCCAATTTGCGGCCGCACAGGGCAGGACTAGTTCCGGCGCCAGGGTAGATACTTCCGTCCGGCGCGAGGCAGGTACTTCCGGGTGTGGCACCCTCAGTTAAGATGGCGGCAGCAGCGCCGGGCGCGGGGGGTCCCGCGGGCAGTGAGTGAGCGGCGCCGCCCCGCCCCCGCCATAGCCCGCCCAGGTGGGGGAGGGGCTGGGGAGGTAAGGGGAGGAGCTGCAGTGGTCTTTTGGGGGCTGGGGGTCATCGGGGATCTTTGTGGGGGAGGGGCGTTGGAAGGATTCACAGGGGTGGGAGTGGGGAGAGGCTTTGGGGGAGTTTCTTGGCGGCGCTATTAAGGGGAATCTATGGGGGGAGGAGCTAGGGAGGGGCTTTTGCGGGCTAAGGGATTCGTACAGGGTGAGGGAGGGGCTGGGGATAGTGGATGGGGGGGCCAGGGGCTGGAGGAATTGGCCTGTACCACAGCGATGGGGTGGGGAGCAGGGCTGGGACAATGAAGGAGGTCTGGGGGGGAGTGGCTGGGAGCTTCAAGGGGTGGGAAGCAGCCAGTGGAGATCAAGGGGCTCTCAAGGTGGGTCCACAGGGGGATGTGGTGGGTTAGGCCCCCCCCCCCACAACCCACCCCCCTCCTCTCCTTGCAGCTGCCCCACCCCCTGGCAATGCGGCTGCCCTCCTGCCCCGTGGCTCCCCCCATGCATTCGGTGTCACCAGCCGCAGCACAGTATGGGAGCCCAGAGGAGCGTGGTGCTCCCCGGGCTGGGGGCACCCGGGTGGGCTGTGCGGAGGGTGGGGAGCCAGACGAGGTAGATCGCCTCAAGGGCCGGCTGCTCTCCGCTTGGAACAATGTCAAGTATGGTAAGTGTCAGGGGGGCAGGGGGTCCCTGGCACCAGGAGTTCCAGTTCATGGTCCCCTCTGCCCCTCAGGCTGGACAGTGAAGACCAAGACCCACTTCAGCAAGCACTCGCCTGTGTACATCTTTGGCCGTGACTATCATTTGGACACTGAGGGTGAGCCCTGGGGATTGCTATGAGAGGGAACAACTGGGGGCCCCCCAGCCATGGGAGACCTGGGGTACCAGGAGGTGATGGTGGGGAGTGGGGACTCCCTGGGAGGTGATGGCAGGGAGATAGGATCCTAGGAAGTGACAGGGGCAAGAGAAGGCAGGTTCCCCTTGGAAGCTGATGAGAAGGGAGCTGGGGACCCTTGGGAGGTGACTGGGGTGGGGTAAAGGACTGCCTCAGAAGTGGGGATGGTCCCCCTAAGAAGTGATGTGGGGAGGGAGGTCCTGTTGGAGGTGATAGTGGGGAGGAGATGACTGCTGCCCCCCCCCCAGCAGGTGCCTGGAGAGGGGGGTATGCTCCCCCACCCCTCCTGACAGGGCCTCTGCACTGCCCGGCAGAGGCAGTGGAGCGCTTTCAGATGGACTTTGCCTCGCGCCTGTGGCTCACCTACCGCCGTGACTTCCCTCCTTTGGGCGGCGGGCTGTGGAGCACGGACTGCGGCTGGGGCTGTATGCTGCGTAGTGCCCAGATGCTGCTGGCCCAAGGGCTGCTGCTCCACATCCTTGGCCGAGGTGAGGGGACACCAGAACTGGCCTTTTTTCCCCACCCCTTTGGGGCCTTGCCCAGGAGTGGCTAAAAACCCAAGCGTCCTGACTCTGGGAGCTCTAACAGGGCTCCTCTTGCCTTCCCCAGACTGGACCTGGCCAGATGCCCCGTTCAGTGCCAGCCTGGCAGAGTTGGAGCCAGGGAAGCTTGCGGCACCTGAGCAAGGCTGGCACCTTTGGCCTTCCCCTGCTGTGCCCGGCCTTAGCCCCCAGCAGCAGAAGGAAGAACAGCAGCACCGCACCCTGGTCTCCTGGTTTGCTGACCACCCGTGTGCCCCATTTGGCATCCACCGCCTGGTGGAGCTGGGTCGCAGCTCTGGGAAGAAGGCTGGGGACTGGTATGGCCCCTCCATTGCCGCCCACATCCTCAGGTAAGTCTAAGTGAGAGGGAATGTGGGGGGGAATCTCAAGCCTCTAACTGCACTCCCCAATCCCTAGGAGAGCTGTGGAGAGCAGCCCTGGGACTAGCCGCTTGTCCATCTATGTGTCTCAAGACTGCACGGGTGAGTGGCACACCCCCAGCAGGGGATGGGGGAGGTGAGGCCAGCACCCCAGGCTTCCTAAATGCCTTTGCCCTCCTGCAGTGTACAAGGGGGATGTGGCTGGCCTCCTGCGTGGAGGGGCAGCTGGTGCTGTCATCGTGCTGGTGCCCATGCGTCTTGGGGGAGAGACCCTGAACCCTGTTTATGTAAACTGTGTGAAGGTATGTTGTGGAAGCAGGTCCCAAAGGTTGGGGGAACAGCCAGACATCAGGGATAAGGTCAGGAGTTGAACTGGGGAATGTACCAGCCCTGGGTCAAAACATAGTCTTGATGTGGCTCTCATGCCCCAGCAACCAGCTCCCAGCAGGGTAGTGGGCTGGGACCAGGGCCAGGCCTGGGAGGGATTCAGGGCTGTGTTTAAGATAAGTGGAGCCTGTTCCCTACTTTTGTGCTATGTCCCCAGGAGCTGCTGAAGCTGAAGGCCTGCGTGGGCATCATTGGAGGGCGGCCCAGGCACTCGCTTTACTTTGTTGGCTTCCAAGGTAAGGAAAACCCTTCCAGGGGGGTAGGGGGTCTCAGAGGTATCTGGACTGTCCCCCCCCTACAGTGCGCTATACCTGGTGCCGTGGAAGTAACAACCAGGGTTATTTGAGTGGGGGTGGAAATTGGTGGTCTCTGCCCTGCCTTCCAGATGACTACCTGCTGTACCTGGACCCCCACTACTGCCAGCCCTCTGTGGACACCAGTCAAGAGTGCTTCCCACTGGAGGTGTGTATGTCTCTGCGCCCTCCCCAGCTCCAGACCCTGCCCTTCCCCCACCCAACCCTCACCTTGCCCCTTTTTCTCCCTCTCCCCCAGTCCTACCACTGCGGCTCCCCCCGGAAGATGGCATTCACCAAGATGGACCCTAGTTGCACCATTGGCTTCTATGCCCAGGCCGGGCAGGATCTGGATACACTCTGTGCCCAGCTAGCCCAGGTGAGGGGGCCTTGAGTGTCTTCCGCACCCCACTACCTCAAGACCCCTTTTCACCTTCTGGGAATGGTTGCCCCCTCTCTAATCCTGCTTCCACCCCCCTTCAGGTGTTAAAGGCTGCTTCTACCAAGGACAAGTACCCCATGTTCTCTGTGGTGGAGGGCCGGGCCCAGGACTATGGGCTGGAGGAGCTGTGCTCCCGCCTGGCCCCACTCCCTGCCCTGCGTCCTGGGAGGCGTAGCAAGGGGAAGAAGCCAGAGGCTGATGACTTTGTCTTCTTGTGACCTGGCTTGGTATCCCCCAACACCCTACTGGCTGCCAGAAAGAGCCAGGGGAGTGTGGAGGGTGGTCTGTGGACATAACTCACACTGGAAATGTACAGATTCTGGCGCAGGTCTCTTACTCCTCAGGGTTGAGCTGGTGCTGCTGCCCCCCAGTGCTGGGGGGCTGGAACTGCTCTCAAGGCGGGGTGGGGAGAGGGAGGGAGCAGGGCAATAGAAGACTACAGGGACCATGGTGAAAGTGATGCCTTTCCCATTTCCATGACATTACTGCCGATGGGGTGGGGGGTGTATCAGGGTATGCTTCATGCTGTGGGGGCTGTCTGGGGTTATTTATTGTCTGTCTCACCCCACCTCCCCACCAGCCGTGATTTGCCCTTGGAATTAAAGGCTAATGTGGGTAAGGACCAGGCACCTTCTCTGGGGCATGGGGTGGAAGCCAGGGCAAGACTCACAGCTTCTGCTACAGCTGTAGGTTGAAGGTTATGGGGGGTCTGTACCTGCATGATGCCTCCACCCAGGAGGGGGGTGGATATGGCTCCACACACATTGGGGCTGGAGGCAGTATTAAGGCAGACATCAGAACCCTGGGAGCTGTGACTCCTAGGCCCCTCCCTATGCTTCTAAGTAATGGGAGAGTTCAAAACCAGGCTGAAGGTGGCAGGACCCCCACCAACTACCCCAGGGGGGGTTAGTGCTACCTCAAGCCTGAATTCCTGGCTGTGGGTCTTAGCTAGATCTAGAAAGTGGGTAAAGGCCTGGTGGCCCTTGCTGGACAGAGCAGAGGCATTAACTGCAGTGAAATGCCCCAGGCTTTTATTAAATAAACCAAGACCCTGTCCCCCACTGGGAATGGGAGACATGAGTGCTGCTGCTGCTGGCTGGAGAGGGACCCATGTGTCTGGGTCACTGCCATCAGCAAAAAGCAGCTGAATACAACCCCCCCCCCCACCCCAAACTCCCAAGATTCAGGCAATGCCCTCCCCCCCCGCAGGGAGGGATCAGGCCTTGGCAGCAGGACTCGGGCATCCAGGCTTCTTCCCTTTCCTTTTGTCCCGCAACAGCTGGCGGTAGTGGAGGCGCCGAGGGTTGAGGCCAAAAGCTTGCAGGCGCTGGCCACTGAACTGGTGCCCCCCCAAGCATACAGGGCCCCAGCGGGACCCCCGTCGACCCCCACGTAGCCTCTTGTTGACCCTTGGCTTGGCTGAACTGGAGGTGGTAGCCACAGGCATCTGAAGCCCCATCTCAGCCTCAGCATCATCCTCTTCTTCCCTGGGCCTCATCTCAGCCCCTGGCACTGCTGAGGTATGCAGCTTATCCCGGCGTTTCTTCCCCAGTTTGGGACATGGCATAGATCCCAGCTCTGGTGCCTCTTCCTGGCTGTGTGGAGTGGGGTGAGAATCTCAGCAGCAGACCCTTCTAGGACCACCCCCTCACCCCAGGCCCAGCTGCCCCCAGCAAGAAACTGAGAGGATGGGCTGGACAAAATCATAGGACCCAGGAGCCCAGAGTTGGAGGCAGGGGAGTGTAGCCAGCTCATGTCCCTCCAGAGAACCCAGGAGGTCAGGGCTGGCAAGGCAGGGTGGCAATCCAGAGGGGAACCTGCTGCTCCCCAACTTCCAGGCCTCACGCAGCCTGACAACCCTTGGCAAGGAACACAGGTGCTAGGAATGGAGGGAGTGAGTAAGAGCGCAGAGTGGCCTTCCTGGAGCATGCCCCCGCAAGCAGGGAACCCAGACCCAGGAGACTGCTAGGGGTAAGTATGGAGGCAGGGAGGAATTTCCTTTTCACTTCACCCAGCCTTCCCCAGCCCTAGTGTACTGCCAGGCAACCCAGGAGTTTGGGACTGGGAAAGCCACAGAGAACCCAGGAGAAGAGGTGAACCCCCAGACTCCATTGTCCCTCTAGGGAACCCAGGAGTCCTGCCCCACCCCATACCTGGCAGAGAGAGAGGACAGGACCTGCTGCTTCCTGCGGAGGTCTTGGGCTTTGCGGCTGTAGGCAGCCTGATCCTGCAGCTCCTCCTTCTCGGACCTGCCAGGGATAGGGGAGCAGATGCTCAGCAGGGAGGGGGGCCCAGGGGCTGTGCGCCATGCCCCAACCCTGCTGAGGGGACAGCTCAGGACAGAGGGGCACTCCCAGAGAAGAAACAGGCAGGCAGCAAATCCCCAGGTAGGTGAGGAACAAAGGCTTCTGGCTCCAAGTCAGGAAGGAAACCCAGCTTTCTGGCCCCCAACTCCTTCCCAGGCTGAAGTATAGATCCCAGGTGTCTAGGCCACAGGACACTGTCCCCCTGCACTGCACTCGTCACAAGATGGAGAAGAACCCAGGGGTCCAGGCCCTGCTCCTCACCGGTACATGCAGGTCTTGCGTAGGGAGCACCAGCGGTTCAGCTCCTTATCATCCGCTGCCAGGACCTGAGATTTTTGGGGGGGGGGGGTCAGCCATGAGCACAGAGCAGTGGTACCCACCCTCAATACCCTTCCCAGAGCTGGGATAAAACCCAGGCAACCTGCATCTGCCTCCCCTTCCCCTCAGGGGAATGCAGGCTCCCAGCTGCTCCAGGTCTCGCCCCCCCAGACCCTGCACCAACCCAAGAAGAAACCCAGGTGTCCAGGTTCTCACCCATGCCCAAAGACCCGCTTCCCCTCCCAGAGCTAGGGGAGAACCCAGGCTCCCACTCCCCACCCTGCTCTCCCCTCTGAGCAGAGGAAGAACCCAGGTGTCCAGGCTCTTAGCTGCCCCCACTCTTAAACCCCCCAGACCCTGCCCTAAACCAGAAGAGAATCCAGGCCCCTAGGCCCTTACCCTCCCCCAACCCTACTCATTTCCCAGAGTAGGAAAAGAACCCCTGCTCTGACCCCCCAGCCCCTTCCCCTCCCCGAGCTGGAAAGAACCCAGGCAGCCAGCGCACCTCCTCAGTGGTGAGGCCGAAGTCGCAGGGTATGACACTACGGTACTTGAAGCGACAGGGTAGGTCCCCGATCAAGTCCTCATAGTCCAGCCTGTAATACTCATCCAGATACTGCTCAAAGGTGCCAACCCCTGGGGGGAGAGGAAGAGTCAGCACCAACTCCCATCCCTATGGTGCCTGCCAAAGAGGGGACCCAAGCAGCTGGGCTCCCAGCCCCCACCCTGCACTGGGGAGGAAACCCAGGTGACCAGGCTCTCAAATCCCCTGCTCTTAAGCCAGGCTCCCAGGCCCTCTGCTCTTACCCATTAACCCACCCCCCCACTCCCCATCCAGAGCCAAGATAGCACCCAGGCTTTTGGGCTCCCAGGGCCTCCTGCTCCAACCGCTGGACCCTGCACCCCACCCAAAGAAAACCCAGGCATCTAGGCTCCCATTCTGTCCCCTGGCAGGGGAGGGGGCTTACCAGGGTCAAAGGTCGGCTTGTCCTGCTCCAGAGCCTTGGCGAGTCGGCTCTTCCTTCTTTGCTTGCCCATTAGTGGAGGTCGCTGCATGTGCGGGGTGGGGGTGGCTGTACAGGGGTCATAGTCAGCATCCATCTGTGGGGGGTAGGAACCAAAAGCACCATCACTCCCTATTCCAATCTTGGGACCAGGAGAACCCAAGCATCTGGCTCCAAAGCACTGGACCCAGAAAGACCACCCAGGCATCCCCAGACTCCCTTTACTTTCACCATCCAACCCCCTCAAAAACCCAGGCATCCAGGCTACCAGCCCCCTGCTCTCACCCCCCCCACACCCCCATCCCCTCCCCCAAAGAACCCAAGTGTCTGGGCTCCCAGGGACGTACATTGAAGTTGGGGTCCTCGCAATGGGGCTCGCTGCTGCCCCCTTCTGGCCCCTTGCTCCCCACCACACCAGCCCAGTTATCCCAGTTCCAGGCATCTGCAGAGAGAGAGGACAAAGCCAGGTCTGTGGTACTGGTTATACTGGGATCTTCAGCTCTGGGCTGGAATGCAACAGCCACTTACAACAGCACCAAGCTTATTGGAGAGGCCAGGAAGGGCCCCCCACCCAAAGTACTCATTTGCATGCACCTGTCAGAGGAGGTTACCCTAGCACAGGGCAATGGGGTCAGCCCCTCCCATCACACAAGGGCTGGCTCACACAAGGATGTGTTGCACAAGGGCTCAGGCACTCCTTTGTGCATCGCATGAGGGCTTGCATGAGGCCATGTTGCACAAGCTCATTTCCCCAGGCACCTACCATCCACCCCATCTTCCTCCTCAAACTGCGGCTTCTCCTCTTCAGCAGCCCCATAGAACTCTGCCCCAAAGAATGCCTGGGAGAGAAGGGAGCATGAGGGGCTGGGCTTAGCTTAGCATGGGAGGGAATCCAGGCATTCAGGCTTCCCACCACCTCCTCCAGCCCACCAGCCCCAGGGGCAGAACCCAGGCATCCAGGCTCCCAGGCCCCCCCACTCTAACCCACTGGACCCAGCGGTAGAACCCAGGTGTCCAGGTCCCCCCTGCTCCAACCCACCAACCCCAGCCATCTGGGGCTCCCCTGCCTGAATCCATAGAGCCCAGATGCCCAGCCCCCACCCCGCCAGGGAAAAACCCAGGCATCCAGGACAGAACCAGCCCCCCAGGGGAAGAATCCAGGTGTCCAGAGCCAAGGACTGGCCTCCATGAGCTGGTCATGCTGGGCAGAGTCGAAGTCACCCTCAAGATGGGCAGGATGAAAGGGGACGGGGGCCCCACCCGCTGCCTCCTGCAGCTGTGCCAGCTGGGCTGCCACCTCCTGCCGCCGCAGCCGCTTCAGGTGCTTCAGCTCCTCCTGTCGCTGTGCCCGCTCCTGGAAGACACACAAATATCATCACGGATTGCACCTGCCAGTAATTCCCCCACCCCACAGGCCCACCCAGAGCTGACCACAGGTCCCAGGTGGCCCAGAACCTAGATGCCAGTTCCTGTTTAGTCCGATTGGACCATATCCCTGCCCGAGAATCCAGGTGTCTGGGCTCCCAGACCCCCTGCTCTCACCCACCAGTCTCCACCCCCACTCTGAAAGAACCCAGGCATCTGGGCTCCCAATCCCACACCCCTGCTCTAACCCCTACAACCCCCATTCCCCTCCCAGAGCAGAAAACCCAGGTGTCTGGGCCTGCAGCACTGCACAGGAGAGAGAATCCACGTGTCCCAGGTCTCATCCCTGCTCTGCACTCCGAGACCCCATTCTCCACCAAAGAACCCAGGCATCTGGGTCTCCCAAACCTCCCACTAAGCCCTGTAGTCTTGTCCTCCCCCCAGATCCATGAGAGAACTCAGGAATCCAGGCTCTCACCTTCTTCTTCCTCTCCTGCCGTAGCTCCCTCTTCTCCTTGCGCCGTTCATCCTTCCTGCGCACTGAGGTAGCAATGGTCCGGGGGTATGTGCGTACCTTGGAGAGGAGGAGGAGGGCCAGTCAGATCTGACACTACCCCAAACACAGGCATCCAGGCCCCCCAAATATAGGGCGACATCCCAAAGACCCAGGTGTCCGAGACTCCAAGCACAGGGCACAGCAGCAGTGGAACCCAGGCATCCTGCTCCCTCCAATACAGGGCACAATGTTGGAAGGACCCAGCCATCTGGGCCCCACACTGCCACACAACCGTGGTGTCCACCATGACACCATGCCCTATCTGCCCTGGAGATGCTAGGTTTTATCCTGCCCCACCCCCTCCCTACGGACTGTGGGTGGGGATCCAGGGAGGTTTGAGGGTCATGAAGGGAATCTGGGTGTCCCAGGGGGTCTGGGGTGGCTGCAGGGAGCCCTAAGCCCTCTGTTCACCTGCTGGCTGTCAGGCTCCTCAAAGCGGAAGTTGTGGCGGCGCTCAAAGTCATCCTGCCGCTGCAGGAACAGCTCCCCCTCGTCTGATGAGTCGGCCAGGCCCAGTCCCAGGGGATAACCAGGGCCCCTGGGATGGAGAGGGGGCACATCAGGAGACACCAGCCCCAACCCTCTTCCCTTACCTTCCCTCCCCAGAACCCTTGTGAAGAAGCAACCTGGATCATGGAGGACCCAGCACAGCCAGAGCTCCTACCCCACCCCAGAGCTAGGCATGACTGACAAGCCCCTCCGCAGGGAGAGACTCCACATCCAGGGGGTAGACAGGTTACACTAAGCATGAGGAGGGGTAGGATTGTGGATGTGTGACCGTTACGTGGCCACGTTATTGCCTGGATCTGTTAACAGTTTCTTTGGGTGGGTTTTGTTTTTCCCGCCCACCCCTGAATGGGAGGGTTGATTCACCCGTGATTTCTGTTTGCCTGTGGATTGAGCTGCTCCATGACAGGTAAATCCAGCAGAGTGGCTCCCCCTCCCCAACAGAGACCCCAGGCTTCAGTGTGTGCTTTAATGTCAGTGCACATTGATGATGAGTGAGAAAGCAGAGTTTGGGAAGGATGGAAGGGTAGGTGGGTGATTCTGCACCTGTGATTGCCTCCCGAGAAGCCGTACATGAGAACCAATGTACTGATCCCCCTTCCAGGCACCCCGCCCCCCCGCATCACATGAGAATCCAGATCATTTCCAGGAAGAGTTAAAGAACTCAGGCTCCTTTGCATGAGCGTGGCAGCACGTGGCTGGGTTGGGAGCAGTCCACCCAATAAGGAGGTACTGCTCAGATCTCGGAGGGCTCAGACTCAAGCTCTGATTCCTGGAAGGGGGGAGGAAGCTAGGGGTGCAAAGGAAAGATGTCTGATGTCTTGTGTCACGAAAAGTCATATTTTGTGCTCATTAGAACCCGTGGGTTCTAACCCCCTGAAACTGAGCACCCCAGCTGGCCCTGCATCAACCAACAAGGTGAGTCCTTGGGCTGGCTGGAGGGGGGAGCTGCAGCCAGTTGCTCTGCTACCCCAATCCTGAGCCCCCTGGACCAACCCACCCCACCCAAGCAGAGTCCCCCAGAGCATCAATGAAGCCAGTTTTACCAGGCCTCAGCCCTGTGCCCCGCCTTCAAGACTTACCGGCCTTCTTCGTCCTCCTCATTTTCATCCTCCTCCTCCTCATGGTAGCGCCGGTTGAGGACGTAATCCCGTAAGAACCGCTCCCCAGGCTCCAGTGCTGGGTCACTCCAGAAGGCCTTCAGCGGGGCCTGGGTGTGAGGAAGAAGAGGTCATTCCCCCAGAGCTGGTGCACTGGTGATGCAAGTTGTATTCAGGTCTCGGCCCAGCTCCAGGCATTCCTCCCTCACCTCAGCCAGAAGGATTTGTTGTCAAGGAGGGCACATCCCCCATTCAGGCTGGGCTGGGGGCTCTGAGGGGCCCAGATGGGAGTGGCAGAGAGGAGAAAGAGGGGTGGAAGGGAACCCTGTCAAGGCCTTGTCTACCCATGATTGGACCCCCCCACCCAGACTCCACAAGGGGGGCACAGAGCTGCCCACATTCAGGCACCACCCCCACCAGGCCCTGAGCTGGGGCACTAGTGAACTGAGTTCTTTCCAGCCTCAGCCCAGCCCCATGCACCAACCCCTTCCTACATCCTCAGTCAGCAAAAGCAAGTGGGGGCATATGGGCTCTGGGCTGGAGGCCCTGGCTTACCAGGTCCTGGAGATGCTGGTCTGGGATCTCCGTCTGTCCCTTCAGCCAGGTGATGTAGTCATGCTCCTCACGGGCCTGGGGAGGAGGCAATGGTAGGAGAGAACCCCCATCAGGGCCTCATTTGCCCAGAGCTGCCCCCCCCATAGGCCCTACAAGAGAAGCATAGAGTTGCTCCCCATCCAAAAGGCCAAACACCCCCTCCCCAAGGGTCCCCAGCCCTCACCTTCTCCTCGGTGGTTCGGGGGCGGTGGCACAGCAGGGCCGAGCTGCCCTCACCCTCTTCCTCCTCGCTGTCGGCCACGAAGGGCCGGAAGCTGCAGGACAGAGACGGGATGCAGCACAGAAAGGAAAGGGGAGCAAATACAGGGTCCCCCCCAGGGAACCCAGGCAGCCCTGGTGGCCCCAACCCTGCTCCCCTCAGTGGGTTCTGAGAGTGTCTAGCCTGGCCCAGCCCCACCACCCAAGGCTGGGACCCTCCCCAACTAAGCCTCACCTGCCCCTTCCCCCGCAGTCCAGATGCTGAGGGGCCCAATACTCAGCCCTGCTTGATTTCCCTCCCTCACCTTTCCTTGATTTCCTGCAGCTCCTCCATGTACGTCTTGGAGGCAGCTCTCTGCATGGGGGAAACAAAAGAGGAAGGGGGTCAACTCAGCCCCTGACTCCATGGACCCCCTCCCCCCCCCAGAATGCAGCTGCTTCTAGGGTGGAGCCAGGACCCCCGAGGCGCATCCCCACCTTCCTCCTCTGGGCTGTGGGCTCCTCATGTTCCTCATCCTCTTCATCCTCATATTTGCTGCAGGAGACAAAGAGGATCAGTTACCAGCCCCGGGGTCAGGGTGAAGATATTACACACACCCCCAGCAAAACCCCCCAGCTCCTTCCCTGCCACTCTCAGCCCCCATGGCAAAGTCCCCCGCCCAGGATGCCACAGCCCTACAAACCCTCCCCAGCTCCCTGCACCTCTTAACAGGAGGAGCCAATAGCCCTAGGGATGCCCCATGTCCCCCACCAGCTAGAGGACGCCCCCCCATCCTTACCCCTCCTTCTCCAGGATGACCTTCCGCTCATAGTCCTTGAGATACATCGGCTTCTCTTTCCTCTTCTGCGGCACCTCTTCCTCGCTCTCCGAGGAGGATTCTGGCACAGGATCAGAGCTAGATCAGTGCTGGAGGCTCCCTTCAAAGAAGGGGTGGTGCCGGGGCAGCGAGCATGGACCAAGTGATTCAAGTATCAGGCTCAGAGCAGGTGGGGGGTGCCCCAAAGCACTAGGCACCCCCCTGTTCCTGTGTTGCCCAGATGCTGGAAGGGGACATGCTGCTAGCAAGGCTCACCACCAGGGGGTTCTGGGGGTGAAATCAGGGCAGCTCTGTCAGCAGGACTGGGTGGCTGGGGGTAGAAGCTATCCCAGACACATCTGGCCAGGCACAGAGTCCCAAACCAGCACTAGAGCAAAGTTTGGGATAGAACCCACAAGTCCTGGGGCTCACGCTCCACCCCCACTCCCTCTGCCAATAATAAGACCCCACTCTCATCCTGGAGCTGGGACAGAACCCAAGTGTCTAGGCTCCCAGTCCCTGCTGTCTCTGGCTGGGGGCTGTAAATGCCTTGCTCAGATTCCCTGCAGGATAAGCCCAGGGGGCTGCAGAACAAAGCTGGTGCTGGGGGCAGCTACTATGACCCAGGGCAGGGAAATTGGGTCCTCAGGCCTGCACTACAGCTCTGGCAGAGATAAGGGCGATACCTTCCCGGCTGTAGAAGGTGGCATCAGCTTGGTAGATCTGCGGGTCTTTTGTCTTCAGTAGCGCCAGGGTGCGGTAGAAGTCCCGGTCCTGTCGGGGGTCCAGGTCCTGCTGACAACAGGGGCAGGGATGATTCCCAGCACCCTCTGACCTTTGCCCACCAGAGCCCCAGAGACCAAGTCCCTGCTCTATTCCCTGCTCTACAGCTACAAGCAAGGCAAAACTGAGGCACAGGAAAAAACTGACAAACAGCAAAAATGGAGTTGGCAAAAAATTCAGGAATCCAAGTTTGTAAATGCCTCCCCACTCCTGCCTCCCAAACTCAGCACAAGGAAAGAACCCAAACATTTGGGTTTTCAGTCCCCTGCCCTGTCCTGCTCCTCCAGGAGGCAGAGTCCAGTTGTGCAGGCCCCTGGCACCTCCTCCCCTCCCCCTCCCAGAATGAGAAGAGAACCCAAGCATGTAAGGAGGTAACCCAGGCGTCCTGGCTCCTAACCCCTGCTCCCCTCCCGGCTCAAAGCACTGGCAGAGAGCCCAGGTGTCCGAACCCAGCCACAGCCCATTCCTCACCACATCATCCCCACTTGAGTCTGACTCGGAGCTGGAGCTCTCGGGGTCTGTTCCATAGCGTGCCTGCACTGGGGACAGGGAGGAAGAGAGTCAAGGACCAAAAGCATCTCCCCCCCCTGCCCTCCTAGCCCCACCTCGCAGACCCCCCTGAGGTCCCCTCGGCCCCACACCTCCCACTTATTCCTAGCCCTGCCCCAGTTCAACCAGAACCCCCCAATCCCCATCCCGCCTAGCCCCACCCGCACATTTTAACCCCACCCCCAGGGTCCCCAGACTCGTCTAGCCCCACTCCTATCCCCCCCCTAGCCAAACCAGGGCCACACTAGCCCCGCCCCCGGGCTCACGCCGCTGCAGCTCCTCGCGCCGCCGGTACTGGCCGTAGTGCTCCGCGAAGGCCTCATTAACTCGCAGCGCCGGCGCCGGCATCTTCCCTCTCCCTGTGCACACGTGGGCGCCAGGCGCTTCCGGGTCAGCAGTCACGTAGGCTCACGTCAGCGGGCCAGGGGATGCGTCGCACTCCCCAAACAAGAGCGCGCTACCCCCCCCCCCCCCGCGGGAACCCCACCCCCCTACCTGGGCCCGGCTGGGCTAAGTGACGCGTCCCGGGACACGGCTCCGCCCTACGCAACTGCAGCCGCTTCCTGTCCCCCCCGGGGCAGCTGCGGGGGAGTACAGCTGGGTGCCCCACCCCAACCCCCCCGGCATTGCCCCATGCCGCTTCCTTCCGCCCTCCCTGCTGTATCATGGGCCACGCCCAGGGCGGGGCGGGGTGGCGAGAAAACTGGGGAGGGGGCTGGCCCCCAGGACCCCCAGCGGGGACGCACAGGCAGAAGAAGCGGGTAGGAGTCCTGGGGGGCGTGGCCAAATATCCGGCTTTAGGGCTGGAGGGAAGCGTGCCTAGGGGTAGAAGTGGGCCCGGACTACTGAGTTCAGAGCTCAGCGTGACGTCCGGCGGCGGGGAGCTTGTCGGTGCGGGAGTGGGTGGGGCACCCAGCTGGGAGAGGGACCGGAAGCTGCAAGCAGCTGAGCAGAGGTTGAGGCCACGGCCCTGTATCCCAGGGCATGTCACTTAGCCCTTGCTGTGCCCCTGTTTCCTCAGCTGCCCCAGGGGGTGAAGGGGGCAGCATCTTCTTGTCCTCCCCCTTGAGGGCTCTAGGTCCTCCACTTGGGTTTGAAGGGCATCGGGGTGGAGCAGGGGGTTGGAGTAAGGCAAGGGGTGGTGGTCCTGCAGGAAAGTGGAGCTATTGGAAGGTCCAGACAGTGACGGGGAGGCTGGGCAGAGGCTCTTTGGCGGCATCCTAGGCAGGGGGCTTGTAGGTGGGGCTTAATAGGAGCAGGGCTCCAGGGAGAACCCCGGACTCCTGGGTTCTGTGCCCAGCTCTGCTGCCCTCATGCCACCTGGTGCGGGGGATCTCCCTGCCCAGAGTTGCCTGGTGTGGGACTTAGGGGTGAGAAAAAGGAACACAAAGACTCCCAACCCAGTGGAGTGGGGCGGAGAGAAGGGGGCACAGGGACCCTTGGCCAAGAGCAGAGCAGTCACCATTGGCAAATATTAATTTAATGGTTAAAATCGTTAAATTATCCCGGCACCCAATAAATAGAAGCGGCTTTGAGCTCATTAAAAACACCAATCAATCCAACACACCCCACCTCCCCCAAATAGAAAGCACCCCCCTTCCCCCGAGCTGAGGCATGCAGCCAGGTAACAGGCCATGGCACAGATGGTGGGGGGTGGGCACAGACAGGCTATGCTAGAATTAGGGCCCCAATATCAGGGCCTGAGCTCTGTGATGCTCCCCCTGCCCTTGGAGCTCCAGCCCATAGCAGGGCTCCCTGGAGTGGGGAGTCTGGGAGGCTACAAGGCATCTGGGCCACCCCCAGTGGGCCTGGAGGTACCTGCAGCTGGTGGGGGAGCTATGAACTGCCCAGCTCCCAGACTGGCGCAGCAGGGGGGGTTTCTACCCCAGCACCAAGTGCCTGACCCTGAGACTGAAACCTCCCCATCAGACTGACCCCTTCACCCCGCTCCCCATTCAACCAAACCAGCCCAGACCAATACAATACCCTATGGGGCTGGATGTAGCAGATGGAGGAGATTTGGAGGGTCTACAACCCAGACAGACCCCCCCCCCCGCCTGTTGAAGGAAAAGCAGATTGGGGGGAGTGGGGGCTATCAGATTTTTCCGGGTAGAAACCAGGTTGAAACCTGAGTTTGGGGCCAAGGCAACCAGGCCAGACCCCCCACCCTGCTATGGGGGGGGTAGGCGGAACCGCCAATGGGGAGCCCCGGTGGGGGAGGGGGAAACGCCCACAAAAATATAAATAGAAACAACAGTAAAAGTTAAACTCTGAGGTAGGCAGTGGGGAAGGGGTCAGGGGGACAAGAGAGGTAATAGGGGGTAGGACCTTCGCAGGGGGACAGGACAGGGAATAGGGGCAGGAGAGAGAATGGGGGGGCAGCTGGCAAGAGCCAGCTCCATGCCAGCCCCCCCTCCCAGACCAGGGACCCAGCACCCCACCCCCACCAGGGCTCAGGCAGGGCCCGGGCAGTGCTGCTCCAGGATGGCGATGATGCCAGGCCGGCCTAGGTGCCGGGCGAGGTTGAGGGGGGTGCGGCCTTGGGCATCGCAGCGGCCCAGGTCGGAAATGGGTGCCAGGACAGCCACGGCAGGCGCGTGGCCCTCGGCCACAGCCACATGCAGCGGCAGGGCCCCGGTGCCATCTGGTGCGTTGGCATCAGCACCATGCTCCAGCAGCACCCGCAGTGTGTCTGCGAAGCCCCCTCGTGCTGCGTCATGGGCCGGTGCCCGCCCCCCTGCGTCCTGCACGTTGGCGCTGGCCCCCTGCTTCAGCAGCTCCTGCGCCACTGCCGTACTGCCCATCATCATCACCTAGGGAGAAAGCTGGGTGAGGGAGGAGGACCTGGGCCCTTGCACCCACAACACCAATCCTGCCTGCCCTCCACTGCCACTGCTGGGTGCCCATCAGCACCACCCAGGGGAAACATGGGTGAGAAGGGGGCACTGAGGCTCCTCCCCCCCACCCCCCAGATCCTACTCTCACCCCCTTCACCACCCAGGAACCTGCCTCCTATCCTCAACCCACCCCCATGTCCCACCCCCACACAGGGCAGCTGGGACCCCACGGGGACAAGGCCGAAGACCCCCAATATCCCCCCCAGGGGCTGGGCCCTTCCCGGGGTGCGCCCCCCCAGCCCCCACCTGCAGCGCGGTCCTGCCGAAGCGGTTGAGCGCGTCGGGATGCACCAGATCGTTCCGCAGCAGCCGCCGCACCTCGGCCAGGTCCCCGCGGGCCGCCGCGCTGCTCAGCCGGTCCCCGCCGCCCAGCTCGTCCCCCAGCAGCATCGCAGAGCCGGGCCGAGCAAGGACCTGAGGCGAGCACGGACACCGCGTTGACGCGGTGGGGGGGTCCCCGGTGCACCGGCCAGGGACCCCTGGCCCCGATGGATCTGCGCTTCCCTTCGTCACCTCCCCCCGCGGGTACCTGTAGTCCGCTGGCGGCTGCGGCCCCGGGCGGGGGGCGCCGGGCTCGGCTACGCCGCGGGGGTCCCGATCCGGGCCCGATCCGGGGCGGGGCGGGGCGGGGCAGGGGCGGGGCGGGCTCCGCCCACGTGGCGGCGCCGGGGTGTGTCTGTCCAGCCCCCGAGCGGCTACATTGTAGCTATGTCGCCGCGTTCTAACCACGCCTCTCATCTTCGCCCTGCCCAGTCGGGGCCGCCCCGTCCAATCAGCGCGCGGCTCCGGGCAGGCTGGCAGCGCCCGTGGGCTGTTGATTGGCTGGCGCTGGGCGGGCGGCAGGGGGTGGACCGCGCCGATTCAAACGCTGTTTCGGGCGGGAAGGGGTAGGCGGCCCCCGAGGCCACGACCCCCGCGACCTGCCGTGACCCCGGCGGGGGAAGGGAGACCACGGGGGATACCGGGTCCCCGCGCGGGACCCGCCGCACGGGCCGCGAGCTCCTACTGGGGTCATCCGTTACGGACCCCCATAACCCCTCCCCACAGGGGTCCTGGAGCTGAGACCCCCCCCCACACACACACACACACGGGACTCGCCCCACGGCCCCTCAGGGCTGGAGCCCTCCACGCAGCTCCTAGGTCTGGGGGCCCCTTGCTCCACGTAGTGCCCCCCCCACTCCGACACGGGTCCTCTGCCCCCTTGCCCCCCCCTCCCGCTGACACCCCCAACCCACTCCCATAGAGGTACACCCCAGCCCACGGGGGCAGGACTCCACCACCACCACCACTTCACTAACGCCAGGGCTGAGACCCTGCCTCACCCACACTTTATGGGTCAAGACCCCTCCCCCATTCCACTGACCTCCATAAACTGACAGTGGGACACCCCGCCAGTTCAGAGGCTCCAGTAGCTGGCCCCCACCCATTCACACAGGGAGCTACAGCGGCCATGATTTCCCTCCCCCCGCCCCCCATAGAGGGAGCAAAGGGAGGCAGATGCTCCTAGCCCCTAGGGACAGACTGCAACAGGCTGGAGGGGAATGCCCCTGCCAATAACGACCCCCCACCACCAGAAGACCCCAGCCTCCCCCTCCCCCTCCATGGAGATTCACCCCCTCAGCTTCACTCAGGCTGCAGCCACACCCTTTGCTCCAGTCTAGGGGGCTGCCTCACATTCCCTCTAGCAGTGATGGTGCTTGGCTACGTGGGGGGGGTCCTTTTGCCCATGCCCTCTCAGGTCCGGGAACGGGGCATGCACTGCCCTCTCCCCCTACCTCGATGAGCCCCAGTCCTGGCTCCTTCCCCCCCCCAGTAGCCTGAAGAGGGGGGCATGGGGGGAACTAATATGGAGACCCCTAAGTGGCAGCTGCCAAGCCAAGTCCCCACACTTGGAGTAAGGAGGCAGCTCTTCACTGCTGCGGGGCAACCCCACTCTATCCCAAAAGACCCACAGGACACATGGAAACAGCCACATTCTCTTTATAAACCAGCAGACAAGGCAGGGCAACATATGGTGGGTGTGGGGTTCTCCCCTGGGGGTAGCTGGGAGGAGAGGGGAGTGCTAGACTCAGGCCTTCAACACAGCAGGGTCCTCCACCACAGGCCAGTGGTGTTCAGCTGGTCCGGAGCTGGTAGTCTGGAGAGGGGGTGGAGCAGGGTGGTAAGAGGGGCTGCAAGCAGCTGTAGACACACACGGGGTTGCATCCCTCCCACGCTGAGAGACCTCTCCCATAGACAACATCCCATAGACAACATCCCATACACAGGTGCCCCCCATACATAGATTCAACATACCCCCCACTGAGGCTGGGGGGGATATGTAAGTCCCCACATGCCCCCCACACATGCCAAGAACCCCCTACTAGGGTTGGGGGTAGAGGCCTAGGCCCCCCATGACTCACCCCCACTCTGGGTGATGTAGCGCACCCAGGGCAGAGCCTGGTACCCACTCTTCTCAATGATCTTCATATAACGAACCTGGGGGGAGGTTAGTATTGGGGGGGCTGCCCCAGGCTGGGGGGAGGAGGTGGAAGGGCACTAATCTAGTCCCGCAGCTGCTGGGGACATGGACTGCTCTCCCCCACCCATCTGAGAGCAGGGAAAATGAGGCACATGCCAGAGCACCAGTCTGACCACAACTCTGCAGAGAAGGGGTATTCTCCAGCCTGACACTGCCCCCCACAAAATTCCCCCACACTCCTAACCCCCACCCCCAATGCCCCCAGACCCCCAACCCAGTCTTCTCCCTCCCAGGATCTCTGCATCAGGGAGACTGCAGGCTGGCTGTGGGGGGAGGGGGAGAAGGGATGTCCATGGACCCCATCCCCCTAGTCACCATAGGGACAGTACCATAGGTTATGGTCTAGGAACACCCTCCCCCCATCATTCCTGGGTCAGGGTGTGGATCATGGCCTTCCTGGGACCCCAGCCCCACCCCTGGCCCACCTGGATGCCCGAGACGGTGAAATAGGGGATCTCAAAGCGCACAGCGATGGGTGGCCGGCCCTCATCCTCCTCCCGTTCCACACTGGGCAGCCCGAAGTGCGCACGCAGCAGGTACTCCTTCCCGCCCTGCCGGCATGGGGTGGGGAGAGGTCACAGGGTCCACCCTTGTTAAGTGTCAGAGGGAACCCAGGCATCCAAGTGCCTGCTCTCATACACACCTGTGTTCTCCTCCCACCCGGGAAAGGAGGTCCCAGTCCCCTCACTCTGCCAGCCCCATCTCCCCTCCCACAGCAATAAGAACCCAGGCATCCAGGACCCCAATCCCTGTGCACTTACCCCCACCTACCACACACCCCACGCCCCTCCCTAAGCTGGGAGAGAACCCAGGCATCCAAGCTCCCAGCCCCCATTCCCTTCCCCACCAGGGAGAGAACCCAGGAGTTCTGACTTGGAGACCCACCCACAGCCCCCTACTCCCCACCTGGAGCAGAGGGAGAACCTAGGTGTGCAGGCTCCTAGCCCCTCCCCGCCCCACGGAGCAGAGAGTGAACCCAGGCATCCAGCCTCCAGCCCCCTCCCCTCGCTTCCCCAAGGCAGGAGAGAACCCAGGCAACTGGGCCACCTCACCGGAAAGGACTTGATGCTCCAGAGCACAACGTTCCTCTCGGGCACATACTTAGCGCTACCCACGCTGGCCTTAAACTTGGGCGAATCAACATCACTGGGCACGGGCACTGTGATCTCCACCCCGTTGGCCACTGACTGCTTCTTGAACTGACCCCTGGCCTGCCCGGGGTCAGAAAGCAAAGGTCAAGGGGCATATTCCCTGCCCAAGCAGTTCAAGGGACCCTTCCTGCCCCCTTCCAACCAAACTCAACCCCAGGCCACCTGCTGGGGTCATTGCCTCAAGGAATTAATACAAGAGGTTCCCAATACAAGGCAAGGTCACCTTGACCATGATCTCCACACGACTGTGGGAGAACTTCTCGATGACTGACTCAATCCAGATCAGGGGCTTCACCTGCTGGGAGGGAAGAAGAGGAAATGAGGGAGTCACAACAGCCCCCCCCCCCCCAATCCACTCCCCACATGCACACAAGAGCTGGGAGCAGGGAGATGAAGTCACACAGGAAGGGACAGGGAATCCAGGCACCCAGGCTCCCACCTTCTACTGTTCTAACCCTCCAGCCTCCATTCCCCTCCCAGAGATGGAGAGAACCCAGGCATCCGGGTTCCCATTACCTTCTGACAATGGTACTTCCCTCCCACAGCTGACAAAACCCAGGTGGTCCGGGCTCCCAACCCCACCCAACCTTCCAGACTCCAGTCATCCAGGTTCCTAACCCCTTGGCTCCAACTCCCCCCCCAGGGTGGGGAAGAGAACCCGGGTGTCCAGGCTCCCAGCCCCTAACCCCTTCAACCCCTCCTGCACCAGCACTGGGGAGAGAACCCCAGTGTCCACCCCCTGCACCCCCACAACCTGGGTGCTGAGGCGATAGGACATGAGTTCAAAGTCGCCGTCAGGGGGCACGAAGGAGATGGTGCGGTCGGCGTCAAAGCGCGAGAGCCGCACGCACTGGTGGAACTTCACATCTTCCAGCTCTACCGACTTGTTCTTGCCACCTAGACCCAGGCGGGGAGGGGTGTAGCTATGAGCTGGGGGGGCATCTGGGGGAGCTGTGGCAGGTTGGGGTGGGGGGGTTGCAGTCAGCCTTAACACCTGCACAGGGCAGGAAGCAGAGCAGCAGATGGGGCAAGGAGTGGGAACCAAAGCAATAGATCAGGCAGGGGTCACAGGGCAGGGAGTGCAAGGCACGGAGCAGAAAGCAAAGCAGTAGATGAAGTAGGAAGCAGAAAGCAGAGCAGCCAGTGGGACAAAGGGTATAGGGCAGGGAGCAGAGCAATGGATTGGGCCAGGGCAGGGTGTCCCCTCTACCCCTTCCCCCAGCTCTGCTCATCCCCCACAGGACCCTCTCCTGTCCCGCAACCCCCACCCCCCTCCTGTGCTCCAAGACGTACGGCCAGTGAGCTCGAAGAGGACGCGGTCGTTGAGGCCCAGGCGCAGCTCAGGCATCCCCGACAGGAACACCTTCAGCTTGATGCTGCCCACCACCTCGCTCAGCAGGACACTGCCTGTGGCGCTCACCTGTGGGGCCCCATGCCAGCCACTCAGCCTGGGTTGGGGTACCCCACCCCGGCCCCTGCCCCTAGGTGGTGGTAGGAAAGTGGAGGCGCTCTGGGGTCCAGCTGGGGCAGAGAGGGGATCCCAAGGTAGTCAGGCTGGGATTCGGGGGGGGCAACTTTGAGGATGAAGGGATCCCTGGGAGTCAGGAGCGCTGGTGGGGGTGAGGGTCAGGCCAGGCCAGCTTTTCCCTTTGCCCAAAAAGCACTCCCAAACCTGAAACTTTCTGCCCCAAATTCAGAACAGGGAAATACCACCCCCCCACACCCCTTCTCACCAGCAGGTTGACAGACTCAATGACATCAATGAAGACCTCATTTTTCTTGTAGCGCAGCCCCTCAGAGCGCCATGACACCGCGTTGGTCACTGTTGTCGGCACCCGCGACCGCCCTGTGTCTAGCTTGTTGCTCTCCTGAGTGATGTACCTGGGGCAGCCGCAGCTCAGCAGGATGTGGCCAGTGCCCCTGTGCACCCCCACCCCAGAGATCCCCCGCCCCAGCCTTGTAGGGCACATCCAGCACTCTCCCTCCCCTGCCCAAGAGCCAGAGAACCGTCTGCCTGCCCCCACCCCCAAGGCCTTGCAGTAAGCCAAGCCCTGCCCCTGGGGGTCCCAAGCCAGGCCCAGAGGTCATGTGGGGGTTAGTGGGGAGAGGTCTGGGACCACCTCCCCACCTGGGGGGGACACTCAGGGGTCCCAGGCCTGGCTGGGAGGGAGGGTCATCATTCAAAGTCTGGCCACTGCGGGGTGAGGGGGGCACTTGAGGGTCAGGGATCCCAGGCTTGGTGAGGGGTTCACTTGGGGAAGCCCAGGCCCAGCCCAGTGAGTGAGGGCAGGGGTCCCAGGCCCAGCTAAAGGAGGTCACTCAGGGGTCAGGGGTCACTCACTCCTGTAGGATCTTGCTGTCTGTGGTCTGAGGGAAGCCAAAGTCCATGAGCTCGTCCAGGAGCTCATAGACAATGACGAAGTTGTCACGGACACTCTCCTCCTCCAGCTCCTTGAAATACTCCGAGAAGACCTGCAATGGCAGACCACCAGCTGGCAAAGTGGGGCATAGGGGTCCCAGACCTCTCCCCCAGCCCAGTCCTGGCTTGACCCACCCGGTCCATCCCCATCCCACCCAAAACCCCAGCCTCAAAACCCAGTCCCATTTTTGTCCCCCTTTCACTCCAGGACCCCTCAAGCCCCCGATCTCCCACTTAAACATTTGTACATATCCAAATTAACAGCTGTGCCAAGGACAATCAAAGGTTAACTGGGGTCAATTGCCCTTCCAGTCCTGTTCTGGGAGTCAGAACCAGGAACAAATCAGCCACTTTGGATAACTGTTTCTCCCATTTAGTTTTAGCCCCAGGCTCCAAGCGAATTTTATCCAGGGATAAACCAGGAAGAGCTTTCAGGGAGACTTAGAGGCTGGAGGTATCCCCAACCTGCCAAGGAAATCTTGCCTTGAGCTCTCAAACTGCAAGCAGCCACCTTCTCCTGGGATTAAATCCAGCCATTTTATCCCAGGATTAAATCCTGGAATTAAGACAAACTATCTAAAAATCTTGTTCCAGGATAAAATCCCAGGATTAAAATGCACCATTTTATTATGGGATTAAAAACAAATGATTTTATTCCAGGAGAAAATGTTTTAGCTGGCTTGATTTAATCTCAGGAAAAAATCCAGGGATTAAGATCCTGTTTTATCCTGGGATCAAACCACGCCATTTTATCCCAGAATTAAAGTAAACCCTCTAAAACATTTTATCCCAGGATTAATCCTGGGGAAAAATGGTTTGGTTTAAGACACTTTCTCTCAGAATTAGACCAAACCATTTTAACCATCTAGAGACATTTTGTCCCAGTCGGGCAGGGGGGCAGAAATCAGGGTGACTGCCCCAGGCCCCACGCTTTGGGGGGGTCCTGCAGAGCCGCCGCCGCGGCAGCTCCACATCCAGCTGCTTGCTACCCCCCGCCCTCCCCAACAGAGGCAGCTTCTTTGGATCCAGGGCCCCATGGAATCAGAGTGGGGGTGGGGCCCCACATGGGCTGATTTGCCCTGGGCCCCACACCCTGCTTGGGTCACCTCTGGTCCCAGGAGAAATTCTGGGAATAAAGCATTAATAAACATTTTATCCCAGGATTAAGTCACGTCATCCTATCCCAGCGTTAAACCCATTTTATCCCAGGATTGAAGCATGCCATCTATTTTGGGATAAACTATTCCCTGCCTCTGCACCTCAACCATCTTGTAGAGGAAAGTGTAGACCAGAGAGGCGTTGGCGTTCTTCCGTGTCACGGCCACCACTGGGGGCAGATTAAGGAAGCCACCGGGGCAGCAGGGACTCACAGGCACCCATCACCCCCAAGGACTCTCCCCCCCACACCCCCTGCATGGGCATCGGGTGGCTGGGGCAATGCCCTGGGTCAGGGCACCTCACATCCAGGACTGTAGGCACCAGAGGGGTTGCTACAAGACCCAAGCTGCCAAGGAGCAAAGGCCATGCCCACCCCCTCCCCAAGACAGCTGCCCATAATGTCCAGCTAGTTTTGGGGGGCACCTGGGAACCCGGACACTAGCGTTCTCTGTTCAGACCTCAGAGTGTAGCTGGGGGCAGGGGTGGGAGCCCAGACAGCCGGGCTCACCATTTAGTCCTAGGAATGTAATTGTGGGGTGGGAGCATGTGGCTGGGTCTCCCCCTACCTCCAACCCCAGGCTGGCATCTGGGGTCTGACTAGGGCATCCCCCCAGCTTGGGCTACCTGACATCTAGGACCATGGACACAGGGGGGTTATGACCATACCTCCCCTGCATATAGGGAGGAGGCAGCCCCCATGCTCCCCCCCAAACAGTTCTCAGGGGCCAGATAGGTCCAGCCACCCGGGGAGCAAAGAGCAGTGGGGGACAGACACCCATGTCCCAGGCAGGCAGGCAGGAGGATACGGTAGAGGTTGGCATGCTGGATCCAGAGGAAGTGGACACGGCCATGGGTCAGCAGGGGGGTGAGGGTGCCCTCGGCCTCACGTTGCGCCAGCAGAGGCAGGAAGTGCTCGATCTCACCCATGTCCACATCCCCCTTGTAGTTGCGGCTGATCAGTGGCTGTGGGCATCAGGAGAGTAGCATGGGCAGGGGCCACAACCTGGGGGAACTCCATCAGCCCCAAGGGTATCCTGGACCCCCCACCCTGGGGGCCCCAGCCCACCCAGGGGGACCCCCACCTACCCTGGGAGACCCTTCACCAGCTTCTGGGGGATCCTTCCCCTACCCAGGGAGACTGTCCACCCCAAGAGACACCCCCACCCACCTCTGGGGGAATCCTCTGCCCTAGGAGACCCTCTGGGGGACCCCCCCCAGCATCCTTGAGGGAACTTCCTGACTGCCTAGAGGCTCCCCACCCCACACTTGATCAGACCCCCAGACTGCCAGAGTAGCCAGCCCCCAAAAGACATCCAGGGCTGCCCTGACAGGCCCCCCAAAATCCCAGGCAGGGGAAGCTGATGAAGCTTGGGGCTAATAAGCAACCCCAGAGCCCCCCCTCCAGGGGCTGGGCAGCATGGGGGGGGAGGGGCTCTGGTGCCAGCTGGCCCTACTCAGGGCCTGGATGTGACCTTTCATGGCCTTCCCAGGTCAAGGGGGAGAAGAGCAGGCCTGGGGGTGGGGGGAAGAACCCGGATGCCTGGGTTCTCGGCCTGCCCTGGGAGGGAATTGGGGTGAGCCCAAAGCCCCGACATGTGGGTTCCTGGGTTCTCTGCCTTGCCCTATCCCCCAGCCCAGTCATTGGGGGTGGTCAGGGCTCAGCCCTGCTACCCCCTCCCCCGACACCTAGGTCCCTACCCCGCAGCGGGGCAGGGCTCGAGCCCAGGGCCCCTGGGGCGCCCCCTCCGTTCCGTGCACCCCCAGCAGCAGCCTGGCCCGGGACGCCTGGCTTCCCCACAGGGTCCCAGAGCGGGGGGCCAACCTGTCCCCAACTCTGGGCTCACCTTGCCCTTGAGGTCCAGCACGAAGACAGCAGAGGCAGACATGGCCCCAGCCCGGCCCGGCCCCGCTTCCGCCTCCCGCAGCCACCTGGGCAGGTGAGCACAGGTGAGCGCAGCCTTAAAGGGGCCGCAGCCCTGCGATCTGCCCCGGGGGGTAGAAGAGTCTGGATCCCCCCCTCACGGCGCTGGGGGGCCGGGCTGGGGCCCACGCTGAGCTCCTGAGCCGAGATCTGGGCCGTGCTCAGCGCTGTACGGACCTGGGCCGGCATCGGCCCCTCGTTGCGCTCGGCGTTGGCCAGGACCCGGGCCCTCGCTGTGCCCGGCGCGGTACAGTCCCCGAATCGGGTTCGGGGCCATGCCTGGCGCTACCCTGCGCCCGGATCAGGCCCCTTCACCAGGTCGGCGCTGTCCAGGATCGGGCCCGGCGTTGTGCTCGGCGCTGTATGGACTCCGAGCCGGGATTGGGCCCCTCTCCGAGCTCCTGAGCCGGGAGCGGAAGCCTCGCTGTGCTCGGCGCTGCACAGCCCCCGAGCCAAGATCGGGCCCTTTGCCTGTGCCCGGCGCTGTGCAGGATCGGGCACCCCAGCGCTCCCCAGAGGCGGCAGCAGGGGGCGCTGCAGCCCCGCCCAGTCCCTGCGTGGGGGCGATGGTCACGGGTCGGACCCCCAGAGTTCGCCCGCCCCGCGGAGCAGAGGCCAGGACGCCTGGGTTCTCCCGAGGGGAGGGGGAGGATCACACGGCCGGGGTGGGGGGAGAAGCGGGCTGTACGGCCCGGGGGCCCCTAGCGCGGCTCTACGGCCTGGGGGGCGGAGATGGGCCTGTATGGCCCGCCCTTTGCTCCGCCCCCCGGCTCGGGGCGTCTCCGGGCCGCAATGGATGAGGAGCCGAGCCGGAGGGACCCGCCCGGGGCTTACGGTAACGGGGAGATCCGCATCCCAGCGCCGCTGCTGCCTCTCCGCCCGGACGCCTGGGGGCTGTGGCCCCCCGGGGAGGGAGGGGGTAACCCGCGCACTGCTCCAGGACCACCCGCCAGTAGGGGGTTGAGGTATCGCTGCTGCCTCCCCCCGGGGCAAGGGAAGAGCCGTGGGGTGCAACGAGGGCACCAGCGGGGGGGCAGCCGGACCCGAGCTGCCCTGATGCTGCCTGTGATGGCAACAGCCTGGGCCTGGGACATGTTGGTCATCCCTGCTCCCCCGGGCCTCAGAGCTGGGACCCTGCCTGGGGTCTTGGCAGGGTCTCTGTGCCCAGGCAGGCAGGGGCTGACCCCAGGTGTCTCAGGGGGGTTGTGGGGGCTGGAAGGATGGAAGTAGCCAGGGTGGCTTTGACTGGTGGGGCGGGGCAGAGTTAGATGCTGGCCCAGTTCCCATCACCACTGTATCTGGCATCCCCTGTGCAGTGGGAAGGAGGCTGCAGCCCCCTGGCTCCTGCAGAGGCAAAGGGACTTGACCAAGGCTACCAGGAAAGTTCAGTGGCAGGGGGGGGCATCTCCCAGGGGTTGGTTGGCATGGGGAGGGGCACACCATCCCTAGGCCTGACCAGGGTGTTGCGGGGGGGGCTTCCTCATCTGCTTTCCTTTGTGGGGGGAGGGGGTGGTACTGCACAGACTTCATGGAGCTCCCCTCAAGCTCCTGCCCTGCCTTAATTGGGGGGGGGGCAAGGGAGGAGGGAGCTGGGATAGGCACAGGGGCCTGTGAAGGGCAGGAAGGTGTCTCCAGGCAGGAGGGCCTTGCCCCCCCATCTTTTGTTCCCTTGTCCATCTCATCACCCCATGACATCACTAGCAGCCAATGAGAGCTACTTGCCAGGCAACAGGCTTCTGGCTCCCTCCCAGCAATTGGCAGGGGATGCCCGGGAATCTGGGCCTGTCTCAGAGACCCGGGGTGGAATTAGGGGAGCAGCCCCCCAGATGCCTGGCTTCTCTCCCAGCTAGGGGAGGGCAGTGGGGCTGGGAGCCCAGACACCTGGATTCTCTCCAGCCCTGGGAGGGGAGCTGGGAGGTGAGGGCAGGGAGGAGCTGGGCACTGAGGGGCATGGGGCCAGGGGCAAGGGCAGCTGGAAACCACAAACCGTCAGTTTCTATTCCTGGCTCCAAGCCCACATGCCCAGTCAGGGTTTATTTATAACGGGCGAGGAAAGTGAAGCATGGCGGTGGGAACTTGCTGGCTCAGGGCAACGTCATAACCCCCACAGCAACTCAGAACCACCCGACTCACTCCCAGCTACCCTCTCACCCTGGGCCGGGGGCAGGTTTTCCTTCCCCAGCCAAGACCCAAAGGAAGGACAGCCAGGGCTGAGGGCAGCCAACGCGAATTGGGGCCAGAAGCAGTGGCCAGACCAGGAGAGACTGAAAAGACCAGGGCTGCAGCCTGGAAAGAAGCAGGTTGGGAGGTGGGAGAAGAGGGATAGGATTAGAAGTCGATAAAACCATGAAGAGTTTGGAGCAAGTGATCAGGGAACTGTTACTTGCTCAGTCCTAAAATACTAGAACCAGGGGTGCCTGCAGGAATGACCAGGCAACAGGTTCAAAACCAGCAAGAGTCAGGACTTTTTTTACCCAGCATGTCATTAGCGTGTGGAATTCATGGCTACGTGAGGGGGTGGAGGCAGAGAGCAGACCAGGGTCAACAAAGGGTGAAACTTGTAGCTGTTCACAGCCCTTGACCAAAACAGAAGGAGTTGTTTTAATGGCATCTCTGGCCCCTACTACACATTACATACATCACACCCTTCACCCATGAGTCATGCACTAAACCCTGCAAAGTAATTATCACACCATAAAAATGGCCATCCAGCTACAACCTTAGCACTTAAAAATGTGTAACAACTCTATAGCTGTTTTCTATCTGCCTTTAATTTGAACACATAACGGGGCCTGGAGGCCAATAAATGGAGGATGTCAACATGGGAGGCCCCAGGGTGTTGAAAAGCAGGGTGCTCATGATGACACAGAACACACTACTTATTTTTTTCCAGGCAAAAAGAAACTAGGAACTTTACTAATATGCTAAGGGCCTAGGGCTGGATTCCTCCGTTCAAGATTGCTGCAAAAACAAATACAACTTCTAGTTTCTTTTGAACAAAAATGTGTGTTGTGTCATATGGGATGATTCCCTGCAGCATCTGTGCCCCCCTTCTCATAATCCTAGATCCACCCATGGTACCAGCAAACTACCTAGGGGAGTTAAATCAAGGACTTTTGCCAGCTTGGTTTATATTACCATATTTATTAACCTACAAGGTTCACCTTTCCCCTCAATTGAAAGCTGTGGCATGCCTTAAATAGGGAAACTGATTTTGAGTGGTTTGGTTAAAAGGAAACTTCTCCTTTTTCCTTCCTTTGGTCTTCCCACCAAAAAGGTATGTGTCATATCAGGAGGCATGCGGTATGTGAATAAATATAATATGCGAATGTTCTGCTGGCCTTTTTTGTCAGCGTAATTGCATCTTGCAGATGAAGCCTCAGGTGAGGACGTGGTTATATTGGCATGAAGGAGCTTTTAATGGCATCGGGGAACAGGGTTTCTCTCTCCCACACAGGCACCTGCTGATAGGTCTGTCCCAGCAAACTCTGCCCAGGGGAGTTAAATCAAGGGCTTTTGTAAACTTGTCTTAAATTACCATATTTATTCACCTCCAACACTCACCTTTCCCCTTGCTCGAAAACAGCAGCATGTGTCTTAAATGGGAAAACCAATTACGAATGGTCTAGTTAAAAGGAAATCTCTCTCTTTTTTTTTTTTTTTTTTCTCTTCAGTCTTCCCCTAAAAACGGTGTGTGTCCTATTAGGAAGCATGTGGTATGTGAATATATACAGTAGTTCCAGGAATGAACTAAGCTCTGCTTAGACCTGTTTTGTCAGGATCATCGCACCCTGCAAATAAATTCTCTGGTGAGGATGTGGTTGTATTGGCCTAGGGGAGTTAAGTCAAGGGCTTTTGCAGGCTTGGCTTAAATTACTGTATTTATTCACCTACAATGCTCACTCACCTTGGCCCTCAATTGAAAACTTCAGCGTGTGTCTTAAAATGGAGAAACTGATTCTGGATGGTCTGGTTAAAAGGAAACATCTTTTTTTTTTTCTCCCCTTCCTTCTGCCATCCCCCAAAAAAGGTGTGTTGTATCAGGAGGCAAGAGGTAAGCCCATAAATATGGTAGATCCAGGACTAAGATAAGCTCTGCCAAGACCTGTTTTGTAAGGGTCCTAGCCTTTGTGTAATGGGTTTTCTCTCCTGCCAAACTGATGCTGCAAACTGGTGAGAAGAGTGAACCTGGGACTCCTTCACCTGGCTTAGCAGCCTCCAGGTGGCTGGCTGGGCCCTTATAAGTGAATCAGTGGAAAAAATACCACTGCACCTCTAACTGCCTTGGTCCTATCTCAGGGAAACAGGGCAGAGAAAGGACCTAGTGAGGCTTCAAGATTTGCATGTCTTGCTTGGGCTCCATCTCAAGGGTGAGTGGGTTTTGTTTGGTTTCTGCTACAGGAAAAGGAAGTTGGGTGGAGGCCTACTGCTGCGGGGCATGGGGTGGGGGAGAGCTCCCCAGAGAGAAACTAGGCCTGTGCCCCAAGATGGAGGCCAGGTGTCAGCCAGCTCACAGCTGGGTGCATTGGTGGGGTGAGAAAAGCATGTTCACACTTGTGTCCCTGATGCTTTGGTGCATGCACACACACACAACCCATCTCACAGCTGGATGCGTTGGTGGGGGAAAAAAGCGTGCGCATGTGTGTGTGTGTCAGGACGCCCAGGTTCTGTGGGCATGTGTGTGTGTGAAGAGGGAGGTGACCTTTTTTTAAGCCCTGCACCCTCCACCCTCCTGTTTTCGGTTTCTGTATCTGGCTGCAGCTGCCTGCCTGCTGGTCCCTTCCCCCTCCCCAGCACTCATGGGAAGCAAAGTGGCTTCTCTTCTCTTTTGGGGAAGTCCTTGGCTGAACAAAAGGAAATTGTGCTGGCTTTTGGGCAGCTGGGGACGGCCCTGCCAGGATCTTCTCCTGCCTAGCAGCAGGTCTGGCAGCAACAGGGAGTACAACTGGATGTGTCCTTAAGCCCATCAGCTGGGCCAGACCAGGGCAGACCCATGGTCCATTCTGTCTCTGACACTGGCAGGGGTGGATGCTATAGGGGGGAGCATTGATCTGGATAGATATAGAGAGATTGATGTCCTCCCTGGCGTCTACCAGTTATTGGGTTAGAGATGTCAAGAGGAAACACCAGAAGCGGGTTCCAAAATACTAAGTGTGAAGAGAAAGTCTCTAGAGATTTATTATCGCCTAGCTCTCACCAGATGAGAACGAGGGGTCACAACCTGACACTAGGAGGCTGTCAGTTTATAACGAACCCAAGGCAATTTTTTTCCACCTAGCAAGTCATTCAAGGGTGGCATCATTGCCCCCAGACGCAGAAGCAGCTGAGAGTTTTGCTAGACACTCCAAGGGATTGGACCTGTTCTTGGAGGAAAGGGGCATCGGCTGCTGTTGGGCACAGGCATTAAGGATACAGCCTCTGAATCCGAATATCCTTGACCTTAAATGCTGGAGGCCACAGGTGAGAGAGGAACCAGGAAGAATAAACCCTGGTCAGACCCACTTCATTCTCCCTTCCAGCCTCTGCTTTCTGTCCCGGTGTGACACAGGGCTTTTGATACAACTTTCTGGAATGTGGGCTAATGCCCACCAAGTAGAGCTATAAGTCCCTGTTGGTGCTGAGAGCACATCATTGATCACTGGGGACAACTCAAAGACAAAACAGGGATGGGAGTGAGCAGAGGTCACCTGTAGCAGGACCTGGGGCAAATCAGCCTGTGTAGGGCCCAGGCGCAGTGGCGTTGGTGGGGTGGCAAGTGGCTGGATGCAAAGCTGGCCCAGCTCTGCAAGGCCCAGAGCAGTTGCCCTGATGCCCATCCCAGGGATGGCTCTGGGAGTGAAGGTCATAGGCTGAAGATGAGTGCACCAAGGAGGGGGCATGGAGAGTAGAGCACACTGGCCAGAGGGCTGTGTCACTCCGGCAGTCTGATGTGCCAAAAGATCATGGGCTTAGGTCCAGCATGAAATACTATAAGCCTCCCTTGGTAAGGAAGGCCACTGGGAACGCATCAACTAATTCCAGAGAACAAAAAAAAAAGAGAAAATAAGAAAGGGAATGAGGCCATCGGTTGATAACAAGAGATCTTCCTGGGCTGGTAGATGGCTAGCTTGAGCAGAGCCAAGACGAGAGCTTGGTGGGACTGCGGATGGGGGGTGCATAAAAGAGAAGGTGTGGGGAGAAATGCTGCCAGGACCTCAGCAGGACATTCTGGAGGAGATGGTAAAAGAGCTACAGGCAGGCATGTGCCCCTCTGCTCTCAGACGAGGCAGATGTCAGTGTGTCTGTAAAGCATGCCAGATACACACCCAGACAGCTCCATGGAGGAGCCACCAGCTGAGGTCCCAGGTGGCTCACAGGATCAAGGTGCTTCTCCACTGGGGGACCCTTGCATCCTCACTGAGCATATTCCACCTCTTAGTGTCTGGGTAGGATGCAAGAATGGGATGGTGGAGGGTACAGAGCGCGAGTGTGTAGAGCTGGTGGCAGCAGAGTCTGAAAGCATCCTCCAGCCTGCTGAGATGGTGGGGTGGGGGTTGCTGTGAGGACTCTTGAGGCTGGGGTCCCTTGATGAGCTCCAGGGGCTGGGGGATACTGGTGAGCAGAGACTGCCCTCGGGCAGGACCTTGTTGATATAAGTGAGGGCCTAGTGTGATGCGGGCCTATTCGCTACTTTAAAGAACTTTACTTGCCCACCAAGTACAACTATAAGCCTGGGAAAGTGGCAGTTTATTTCTGGGACAAATAACAAAATAGGGACTAGAGTCAGGGTCAAAGGTTTACATCTTGTACACGGAGGGGGCACACCGAGCAGAGCACACAGGACAGTGTCTGCTGGCCCTTGAACGAGTCCAAGGAGCCAGTGGAGCTGCTGGGGAATGTGAGCAGACAAGGGACAGAAAAGTGGTCCCAGTCGTGGGGGTCCTTTCAGCCAGTTTCCTTCCTGGTCACCTAGATCGTTACTTTGCATGTATGGCCAATCTAAATTTATTGTGTGATTCACCAGTTAATTGTACAATAGTTACTTTTCCCTTGTGGCTGGTCTAAATTTACTGCACAGTTCATCAGTTAATTGCATGATAATTACTTTTCACTTCTGATGGTCTACATTTATTATGCGATTCACCAGTTAATTGTGCGATAGTTACTTTTCACTTGTAGTCAGTCTACTTATTGCACGATTCAACAGTGGATTGCATAATATATGGGTATAGGTTGCAGCAGTGTTGGTCTAAGGACAGAGGCAGATAAGGTTCTTTGGTTAAATCTGATATCTTTTATTAGATTAACTCAAATAGAAGAATTTTACTTCTTGTTGTGAAAAGAGTATTGCATCCAGTTTTGGGCGCCGTACTTCAAGAGGGATGTGGCTAGCATTGAGAGGGTCCAGAGGAGGGCCACTCGCATGGTCAGGGGGAAGCAAGTCAGGCCCTACGAAGAGAGGCTGAAAGGCCTGAACCTATTCAGCCTCCGCAAGAGAAGGCTGAGAAGGGATCTGGTGGCCATTTACAAACTCACCAGGGGGGAACAGCAGGAATTGGGGGAGACTCTGTTCCCCCAGGCACCACCCAGGGTTACTAGGAATAACATCCACAAATTATTAGAGAAGGTTCAGGCTGGACATCAGGAGACATTACTTTACAGTAAGAGCTGCCAGGCTCTGGAACGGGCTCCCAAGTGAGGTGATGCTCTCTCCTACCTTGGGGGTCTTCAGGAGGAGATTGGACAGATATTTGGCTGGGGTGTTATGACCCCACACTCGTTCCTGCCAGACTTGATGATCTGCTTAGGTCCCTTCCAACCCTAAGCACTATGAAATTTTTCCATCTATTTGAGTTGGTATAATAAAAGATAGTACATTTACCCAAATAACCTTGTCTGCCTCTTGCATAATATATGTAACATGTAGCAGGGGACTGTGATTTCTCTGATACGCAAAGAGAGAGATCACAAGCTTTTGTGAACCCACATTCGTTTCATTGGAGGTTGTGAAAAGCGTGCAGGAAGCAGAGTATAAGGAGAGAGAAATTAGAATAGGGAGGGGAGGGAGAGTAGGAGGGAGGGTGGAAGGGGGCAGTTCTTAGAGAGAAAAACAAACACCAGTAGGAACAAAGGGGGTCACACAAACTAATCCAGGAATGAGATGTGAATCCCTAGTCCTCGTTTAAACCAGATTGAACACAGTCCAGTCTGTGGCTGCTTTCTTGTTCCTCAGTTTGCCATTCAAACTGATTTTTAAATATTTTTTTTGCCAGAAAACAGCAATCCCAAGGTTAGCAATAAAGCATCCAGGGGAGGGTGAAGTGTCTTCCTCAGGGCCTTGTGTCTTTCTGCAGCTGATCTCAAACGGGCGTTCATTTGTTCTATACCTAGAGATTACCCAGTCTGTGCAGACAGGCACTGATCACGGGATGGCATATATGACACTGCCAGAGCTGCAGCCGAATGATCCTTGGATGTCATACGCCTTGTTATTAGGTGCAGTGATGGTGTGGTCTGGATGGGTATGGGGACACAGCCTATTTGTGGGGCTGTGGTGAGGTCTGGTGCCTTGGTAGTTATGAGAGCTCTTCAGTCTGTTGTCTCTTTAAATGCAATGTCTGAAGGGATTTCAGTTTTTATTGGTTGCCCAGAGCACCGCCTCAGCGGAAAAGAGGGCAGGAGGCATGTGGGAAAGGAAACCCAGGGGCTGGAAAGGAAGGCTTGCTCAAATTACCGCCTACAAGTTAGACCAGTTTAGCCAAGAAGGGAAAGGAATCCCAGCAAGCTCTGCTGGAGCCCCGCTGGCTGGCTTGGAGGGGTAGGAAAGAGAGAAATCCAGCTGATCTCACAGCCGAGATGGGCAGAGATGAGAACTATTATGGCAAACATGGTAAGAGCGTTGCCTTCGCGGGGCCTGTCTTCTCCACAGGGAATGCACTGTAGTCTGGGGTCTGCTAGTTCCTGGTGGAGAAGTCTCCCACGGGCTGGCTGTACAGGTTGGAAGCCAGGGGCAGGATTATGGCACAAGCCCTGAGCTGGACAGGGTGGGTCTTGGTTCTGTGCCTTTGTGGGTCTCCAAAGCCCCAGGATCCTTGCCAGCAGCTTAAATGCATTTCTGATCCTTGGCAGAAAGAGGCTGGGCTGACCTCTGGTGTAGCTGGAAAGCAACCCCATGGCGAAATGGATTTTTGTGGGTGAAATTCCCCCTAAGCAGCTGGCTCTGGGGTGGGCACAGAGCGGGGGGTGGGGGGCAGAATTCACATACCAGCTTCTGGGTGAAACAAGACAGCAGCCACCTCTCATCCGCCTTTCTTTGTGGCTGTTTTTCGTCTTTCACCGCCTTGCATCTGCTTTGTGCACAGTTTCACAGCAGCTCAGGAAGGGTACTTGGGTTCACAGTCATTTGTGCTGTCTGCGTGCATCTGTGTGTCTGCTTATGTATATGTGTGCAAGTTATCAAGGCAGAGTGTGTGTGTGTGTCTATGCATATTATATATGTCTAACAATAGTAGATTGTGTGTGTGTATCTAACAAAAGCAAAGTACTTATGTGTGTGTATGCATGTGTATATGTGTGTATGTGTGTGTATAGATGCATGTGCGCGTATGCATGTATGTATATATATCTAACAAAAGCAGATTGTGTGTGTAGATTACATACATGCATGCATATATACATAATCTAACTAACCGAAACAGATTATTTGTGTGTATACATGTGCATGTATATGCATATCTAACCAAAGCAGATCTCTTAGATTCTATATCTATATATATACCTATATATCTAATTTGTTAGCCTGCAGAAATGTTTCTCAATCTTTTTAGACTCAAAGCACCCCTAGAACTTTGAGGCATGCAGTTGTAGAATAGAGCAGTTGTAGTATAGAGCAGTTGTCTTGTTATGAAGACCTCAGAAAAACCCCACCGCTGTGCCTTTCTGTTTACAGTCTCTGAGTTTCTGTTGTGAATCCTGTTGGGCTAACATTGATAGCTTTGTGGGGCACCCTTGAAAGGATCTCAAGGCACCTCAGGGTGTCGTACTACCCCGGCTGAGAATCACTGCTGTATAAGGTTCTAACCTACACCGCTTTCTACTTTTCTTTTTGGCTGCAGCCCTTGTTGTGGAAATTCAAGTGGGAGTAGAGGGTGGGGGGGATACTTTTAAGGCCTAGCCCACGTGGGCACTTTCTTCCTGGATGAGAAGCAATACACCAGTGTAAAGTCTCTTCACGCCTGTGTGCTAGGGAGGCCGACCATGTTTAACTTCACTGGCCTCTTTGCAGTCTTGTCTATCCGTCAACAAGTGGTGAATCACTTAATGGCACGCTGTGGGCGAGCTCATGGCTGACACTCCCTGCTCCGGCATCCCCTTTCCAAGGCTACCCAGTGCCTCTCTGACCCCTTGGCCCCAAAGCCACTGGGGATTTTCCCTTCATTTCTGATTGCAGCAGCCAAATCCCAGTGTTCCCTTTGACTCCTCTCCCCCTTTGTGATCAGCAAATAGCTGGAGCAGGGGGAAAGGGGGTCTAGTTTGGGGATGTCGTCACAGGACTGAGGAGGTTCTCCAGGGGGAAGGAATTTATTCAAAGTTAGGGGTCCCTGGGAAGAATGCCCGGGCTGGAAATGCTGGGGGTGGCTACAGGCTGGGAGGTAGGGAACGGTCCCTTGGCTTGGGAAGACCAGACCCTGAAGACTGCCAGATGGGGCTGGGATGTGGGATTGGAGGCCAAGCCCCAGAGATGTTTTCCATGTTTGATTTTGGGGATCCCTGGCTGAAGCTTGTCACTTTGTGAAGGGGGCCATGTTCTGCAGTCATTTCTTTACATTCTCCATGTTTCAGAGTGGGGAAGTACTGGCAGATAGCATGGGGGAGCTGGCAAGGACCCCACACTGCTGATAAGCAGAGAAGGGCACTGCCAAAATATGTTGCTTGTCTCATTACAAAGGAGGAGCTGAGCAGGGCAGCAGGGGGGAAAGGCTGAAAGGGTGGCAGTGGATCAGAGGCAGATCCAGGATTTGATTCTGTACCCACCAGTGGAAGAAAACCAGGCTGCAGGAAGCTCTGGAGGCTTTTCAAAGTTCCTGAAGCAGGTAAACATCCCTGCTTTCCTCTCTAAGCTCAGAAGTATGTCTCTCCCTTCCTCCCCTTTCCCTCCTCCTCCAGTCCCCCTGCTGTCCTGGGGGCAGGGGAAGCTTCAGAGTTGCTCCTACCCTCTCCAGCAGGAGGGCTGGGCTCAGTTGGGAACAGAGACAGCAGCAATGGGGAAGCGGTGGGTTCCCCCATACTGCCTGGACTTGCAGGAGCAGGTGGGGAAGCGACTGACACTGCCCAAGCTGAGTCCAGCCACCTCACAGGACAGCTAGAGAGGGCAGGGGCAGCCCTGGAAGATTCCCCAAAAGTAGCCAGGGCAGGTAGGGAGAAGAGGGGAGGGGACATGCCTCTGAGCAAGGAGGGGAAGAGAGGGATTCTCTTCCACTTTGGGGACTTTACAGAAGTCCCCAGAGACTCTAGGTGGTGCTGCCCCCACTCTGGATCTGCCCCTGGTTGGATCCAGCCCTGTCCTGTTTCTCTACGAAATCCACCCCTGCATATGTTCCCTCTTCATTGGCTATTCTCCCTACATCAACTCACTTGTGTATCCCTGAAAGCTGCTGAGCTTTCCAAGGAGGACTGGGCACCAGGCTCTTTCCCAGGATGGAGCAAATGCTCTGGCTTCTACTCTTGGCTTCCGCCCAAAGGGTGACTGGGTGAGGGTGGTTGTAACCTGTTGAGCACAGAGATTTCTGGCAGAGACTAGACCTTGCTGAGCGTACTGTCAGCTCCAGGTAGGTTTGTCAGAGGCACTTGGTAGTACCTGGAAATGTCTTTGGTGACTGTCTCTCTTGGAAAAGTCCCAGAGCGGGAATGGAAACTTTCTCTGAACGTTGGCTGGGAATCCACAAAGAAACTTGTTCTGTAATCTGGCTGGGAGCTGTTCCCAGGATTGAAAAGAAGGAAAGTTGGGAGGGGAAAATGGTTATAGAATCCTAGAGAAGTGGGGCTGGAAGGGACTTCCAGCAGTCGCATCAAACCCAACCCCCTGCCTGTGGCAGGATCAGCCTTGTCCAAACCATCCCAGACAAATCTGTCATCTAAACTCTTTGTAAAACTACCCTTACACAGCACCAGGCATCACACCTGAACCTGCCAGAGTGAAAGCAGGGGGAACACGGCAGCCAACATCCTGCTGCTGCAAAAGGTTAATATGTTTGTGAGATCCCAGGTAGAGGCTGTGCACCTGCGATGGAGGAAGAAACCCCGTGACACACGCGCACACACACACACACACACACTCTCTCTCTCTCTCCCTCTCTCTCCATTCCAATCTGACTCGGGGGGAAATTCCTTCCTGACCCCAAATGCAGCATCAGTCTGACCCTGAGCAGAAGGGCAAAACCCTCTAGCCAGGACCCTCCAGGTTTGAGTCCCAGCAGGATCATTGGCTCAGCCCAATTACTACCCCCAGCCGCAACCAACACCTAATGCCTCTGAGGGAGGCTTAAAACCCCCTTGACATATGTTGCTGGGTTGTTGGCCGTAGCCCTGTTGGTCTAAGGACATAGGTAGGCAAGGTTCTTTGGGTAGATGTGATATCTTTTATTAGATCAACTAAATAGTTGGCAAAAAGTTCTTTGCCAGCTTTCAGGTACAAACACTGTTCTTCAGGCATTGGGGGACTGCTGTTGTTCTGAGCTCTTCAAAATAGGAAGTTAAAAGTGTGACAAGAAGTCTGTCAAAATGTAAATAGGTAGAAGTTTGGACGACAGTGGGTAGAGATAGGAGGGGAGGGGGAGAAACGGGGGAGGGAACGTGTGAAGGAATGCAAATGGTAAGCTTCAGGCAGGTAACTGGTGAATCAGATGTCAAGCAGGTTGTAATGTGTCATAAATCCAATGTCCATAATTTTTTTGTATCCAGTAGATTTATGAAGTGAAGTTTTCGTAGATTTATTAGACATTAGGGCTGGAAGGGACCTCGGAAGATCATCAAGTCCAGTCCTGTGCCCCAAGGGCAGGAAGTCAGCTGGGGTCAAAGGATCCCAGAAAGATAAGCATCCAAACGCTTCTTAAAGGAGTCCAGAGTAGGATCTCGCACCACCTCTGGAGGGAGTCTATTGCAGGCCTTGGGGACTTGGGTAGTACAGTAAAGAAGTTTTTCCTTATGTCCAGCCTAAAACAGTCTTGGAGGAGTTTGTGACCATTGGACCTCGTCATCTCTTGGGGCACTCTGGTGAACAGGCGTTCCCCCAGATCCTGATGCACACCCCTGATGTACTTATAACCTGCCACCAGGTCACCCCTGAGCCTGCGCTTTTCTAGGTTGAAAAGTCCCATGGATCTCAGCCTCTCTTCATAAGGCCAATTCTCTTGTCCTCTGATCATGCGTGTGGCTCTCCTCTGCACTCTCTCAAGCTTCTCCACATCCTTCTTGAAATGTGGAGCCTGGAATTGGATGCAGTACTCCAGCTGTGGCCTCACCAAGGCCAAATACAGCAGGAGGATGACATCCTGGGATTTACTTGAGAAGCATCTATGAGTTCAAGCCAGAGTTTGGTTTGCTTTACCAGCTGCAACATCACATTGGTGGCCCATGTTCATCTTGCGGTCAGTCATGACCCCCAAGTCCCTTTCGGCCATGGTGTTAGCAACTGTAGCACTGCCAAGCCTGTAAGCATTCTGTGGGGTTTGTTTCCCCAAGGTGGACTACCTTGCATTTGTCAGTACTGAATGTCATCAGGTTTGTATCTGCCAACTTTTTGAGCCTATCCAAGTCAGCCTGGATTACCAGCCTATCTTCAGATGTGGACGGTCGACCCCCAAGTTTAGTGTCATCGGGAAACTTGGTCAGTCCACTTCTGGCACCAGCATCCACATGGTTGATAAAGACGTTAAAGAAAACAGGTTCAAGGATGGAGCCTTGAGGGGCGCCACTGATTACAGAGCGCCACAATTCACTTCAGTCGATTACCACTCTCTGGGTCTGGCCTCAGAGCCAATTCCCCAACCATCGGACTGTGATGTAGCCAAGGCCACAGTTGGCTAATTTTTCCAAGAAATCATGGGACACCAGATCAAAGGGTTTTTAAAAAATCCAGATATATGATGTCAATCTCTTCTCCCTTGTCCAAGTGACATGTCACCTGGTCATAGAAGGAGATGACATTGGTCAGGCAAGATCTACCCGCAACAAACCCGTGCTGGCTGTCCCTCAGTTCATAGGTTTGTTTATAAAAGGTGTTTTGTAAATTCCCTTTGAGGATTGGAACTGAGAGGTTGGAGAGAGAGTGGTTGTTTTCCCCTGTGAGAAGTGGGCATCCACAAGTAATTGCATATTTTCATCTTTGATGGATTTTCAGTGTGCATTCATTCTGGTGCACAGTTATTTGGTTTCTCCTACATATTTTCCATCAGGACATTTGGTGCACTGGATGAGATATATTACATTTCTGGAGGTGCAGGTGTAAGATCCAGGAATGGTGATGGTTCTGTTGTGGGGTGTAGTAATTGTAGGGGTGGTAGAGATATGTCTACAGGTTTTACATTTCTTGTCCTGGCATGATCTGGATCCAGTAGGTGTGGTTTGGGTCATAGGGAGTTTGCTTCTGGTGACGAAGTTAGTGAGATTTGGTGCTTGTTTAACGGCTAGTATGGGTGGTTCTGGGAAGATCTCTTTAAGAATAGGATCTTCTAGTATGGGTTGCAGTTGTTTGAGATTTTCCATATAAATTCCAGGGAAGATGGTATGTCATAACTAACAGTGTGCAATTCATGGGGATTTTGTTTTTGTACTGCAGCAATTCTTCACATGGTATCCAGGTGGCTCTTTCAAAAGTAGGATCTGTCTCTCTGGAGGCGTGTCCTTGTTGGGTAAAAACCCTCTTGAGATTTGTAAGGTGACCATCACAGGTATTCTGCTCACTGCAAATTTGGTGGTATTGGAGAATCTGGCTGTAAATTAGAGCTTTTTTGGATGTGTTTAGGGTGATTGCTGGTTCTGTGTAGATATGTATATTGGTCTGTGGGTTTCTTGCGTAACAGGGTCTGTATTTTACCATTTTAGATAGTTATTCTAATGTCTGAAAAGGAAATGTTGGTGTTGGAGTATTCAGGAGAGAGTCTGATGGAGGGGTGGCTATTGTTGAATTTGTGATGGAAATCAGAGACTGCAGGTTTTCTGTCCAAATGATGAAGATGCCATCTATATATCTCAGGTGTAACATAGGTTTGATGGTGCAGTTCTTGAGGAATTCTTCTTCCAGGTGAGCCATAAAAAGGTTGGCATATTGTGGGACCATTTTGGTGCCCACAGCTGTGCCCATGGTCTGGAGGAAGTGTTATATACGTTCGGTAGCATCTTGAGGTCTGTACTCTGAGTTGTAATCTTGCCTGGAGAAGGGTGATTGTGCCCGAAAGCTTGCAAATAACTTTTTGCCCTCTATTTAGTTGGTCTAATAAAGATATGCCATCTACCAAAAGAACCTTACTTGCCTTGATGCATGTAGCAGCAAGGTGAGGAGGGGCAACCAGTAAAGCCCAGGAGCCTGGGAAATCCCCACGGCAGAACACAGGCATCCCTATGCCTAGATCATCCCCAGCCAGCTGGGGTGCATCCAGACGAGCACCCATGTGCCTCTTGCAGTGTCTCAAAGCAGTCTGAGCTGCTGCAAGAGGGACGCTGGGAACAAAAAAATGTTTCCCGTGCTGCATATTTGCAGTGTGGCCTCTAAATGTAATACCTGGAAATCCAGGTATCAAAAAAAGAAAAACCTCCAAAAAACTCTACGGAAAAAAGCAGGGCAAGGCAGGTTCCTGTAGCATGCCCGGAAGCAACCAGAGGCCTGGGGCCTTGAAGGAGACGCTTTGGCAGGCAGCCAGAGTTGTCTCTATGGTTGCCTCTTGTCCCGGTGCTCCAGCACACTGCCTCAGCATGCGGCGCAAGGTAGAGCAGTGCAGGCGTGACCCAGGCCCAGGCAAGTAGGGACTGGGGGTTGGGGCTGTGAGGGTGCGGGGGGCTGCGTGTGGGTGGTGAACTGCCCGGGAGGCCTTGCATGGCCCGCCGCAGCAGCAGCAGCAGCCATGAGGCGCTCAGGACCCTCCTGGCAGAGATGCCTGCCCCGGCCTGGCACAGCCCCAGCCACCTGGCACCCGACATTGCCTGTACCAGGACACATGATGCCGCCCGGCCCAGGGCTGTGCACCTTCCAGCAGGACCAAGCCATTCAGGCTGTCGCCCCGGGTCCCGGCACCGCTTGCAAGGGCCATCCTTGAGGGGCTGGCCCAGGCTAACATCCTAAGGGATCGTCAGCACGGGTTTGTTGCGGGTAGGTCTTGTTTGACCAATCTCATTTCCTTCTATGACCAGGTGACCTATCACCTGGACAAGGGAGAAGAGACTGATGTCATATATCTTGACTTCAAAAAAGTTTTTGATCTGGTATCCCATGATCACCTCTTGGCCAAACTGCCCAGTTGTGGCCTTGGCTCCACCACGATCCGCTGGCTGGGAAATTGGCTTCGTGGTCGGACCCAGAGGGTTGTGATTGATGGCAGTCACTCATCATGGTGCCCTGTGACCAGTGGGGTCCCTCAAGGCTCTGTTCTGGGACCCATACTGTTCAACAGATTCATTAACGATGTGGACATTGGAGTCAGGAGTGGACTGGCCAAGTTCGCCGATGACACCAAACTTTGGGGCAAAGCATCCACGCCAGAAGATAGGCGGGTGATCCAGGCTGACCTGGACAAGCTCAGCAAATGGGCAGACGAGAACCTCATGGTGTTTAACACCGAAAAATGCAAGGTTCTCCACCTTGGGAGGAAAAACCTGCAGCATCCTTATAGGCTCGGCAGTGCTACGTTGGTTAGCACTACAGAAGAAAAAGACTTGGGGGTCATCATTGACCACAAGATGAACATGAGCCTCCAATGCGATGCTGCGGCTAGTAAAGTGACCAAAATGCTGGCGTGCATCCATAGATGCTTCTCGAGCAAATCCTGGGACGTCATTCTCCCCTTGTACTCGGCCTTGGTGAGGCCGCAGCTGGAGTACTGCATCCAGTTTTGGGCTCCACAATTCAAAAAGGATGTGGAGAAGCTTGAGAGAGTCCAGAGGAGAGCCACGCGCATGATCAGAGGTCAGGAAAACAGATCTTACGATGACAGGCTGAGAGCCATGGGACTCTTTAGCCTGGAAAAGCGCAGGCTCAGGGGTGATCTGATGGCCACCTATAAGTTTATCAGGGGTGACCACCAGGATCTGGGGGAACGTCTGTTCACCAGAGCGCCCCAAGGGATGACGAGGTCAAACGGTCACAAACTCCTGCAAGACCGTTTCAGGCTGGACATAAGGAAGAATTTCTTTACTGTCCGAGCCCCCAAGGTCTGGAACAGTCTGCCAGCGGAGGTGGTTCAAGCACCTACATTGAACACCTTCAAGAGTAAATTGGATGCTTATCTTGCTGGGATCCTATGACCCCAGCTGACTTGCTGCCCTTTGGGCGGGGGGCTGGACTCGATGATCTCCCGAGGTCCCTTCCAGCCCTAATGTCTATGAAATCTATGAAACTGGCTTCCCAGAGAGATCTGAGGTCCTATGTAGTAAATGCTTTGTTTGTAAGGGACTCTCAGATCTTTGAATGAAAAGGCAGCGGGGGAAGGGAAGGGAGATAGCTAGCATGCTTAGCTGATGACTGGCATTCCCTTCCTGGGACTGTTGCTAATTGTTTTGGTTCCAAAGCTTTTATTTTTAAGTTTTCCAACTGTCTCAGTGTCTTGATATAGCTGCTACTTAAAAGTAAATCATAGAAGTCATAGAGAAGACTAGAAGCGACCTCCAGATATCACATCTAGTCCAAGCCCCTGCCAGAGGCAGGATCAGCCCTGTCCAAACCATGCCAGACAGGTCCAGCATCTAATCTTTTCATAAAATTGCCATCAGCCCTGACAGCACCAGGCATCACACCTGAATCTGACACAGGGAAAGCTGGGGGACCACAGTGGCCAATGTGCTACTGCTGTAACAGGTTGTTAATATATGCACCAGAGACCCCAGGCAGAGGGCCATGGTTAGCAGCCAACCAAAAAAAAAAAGTTAGATTCAGGCAGAGGTCACATGAAGATACAGGAGGGAGCAATGAAGTTCTGGGAATCCTCTATAGCATGTGTACTACAGGTTGCAGCAAGGGAAGTTTAGGTTAGATATTAAGAAACACTTTCCCACTAGGAGGGTAGTAAAGCACAGGAACAGGTTACCCAGTGAAGTGGTGGAAACTCCATCTTTGGATGTTTTTAAGACCTGGCTAGACAAAGCCTTGGCTGGGATGATCTAGTTGGGGCTGGTCCTGCTTTGGGCAGGGGGTTGGACTAGATGACTTCGTGAGGTCCCTTCCAACCCTCATTTTCTATGATTCGGTGATTCTTAGAGGATAAAACCTCCTGATATTATCAAGCCGCCTGGAGTTTTACAGCTAGTCAGGGTTAGAAAAAGCAGCTTTACCTCTTTCATCGTTGGATTGCTGAACTAGGGTTTCCTTTGCTTGTCCTTTCTTCCTGTGGGAGCCAAGATCAGCCTAGTTGTTGGCTGGAGTGGATTTCCTGTTCCCAAACTTTATGACCTGTATCTGGTAGGCCTGGCCTCCTCTTCCTGCCAATGAGAACCTCAGCCTTTTTGCTAACGAGCCGCCTTCCTGTCCAAGTTCTCCTTCCAGCTGCCAGAAAAAGCTGGGTTTAAAATTAGTCATCTTCTCTAGCCCACATAGATCTGATTTGGATACAGGGGGCTGTGTATGAGATCTCTGCAGTCGAGAGGCTGAAGACCTCTGTACCCACAAAGGAGCATGGCCGTGTAGGTAGAGCAGTGGAAAGTGGTGCTCTACTCCTGATTCTACCACCCATGAGCTACATGAGGCAAGACTATTTTCCAGCTATGAACCTGCTCAAAGAGGATCATCCCCAACTAGATCATCCCAGACAAGGCTTTGTCTAGCCAGGTCTTCAAAACCTCCAAGGATGGACATTTACACATTTTAAAGCACTAACTTTGTAGCTGGTTAGCTCTTTTTGTAGCTGGATGGTCATTTTTATGGTGTGATAATTACTTTGCATGTGTGGGCAGGCTAAACTTTTTGTGCAATTCCCCAGTGTATGCATAACATATGTAACATCCCCCACACCTCAAAAAAGATGCAGAATAACTAGGGAAGTCCAGAAAAGAACAAGGTTGATGAGTAGTATGGATGGGGTTTGTCTACAAGGGAGAAACTAACAAGGCCAGGCCTACTCAGTTTAGAAAAGGGAGGCATGAGGGGGGACATGAGAAGGGTTTACAAAATACTAAATGGCAAAGAGAAAGTTGATAGGAATTTATTATTGAGCAACTCTCACTAGACAAGAACAAGGGGTCACAACATAACTTTAAGAGACTGTCAGTTTAAAGCTAACACAAGGCAGTTCCTTGTAGCCTAGGTTGTCATTAACGGGTGGAACTTGTTGCCACCAGATATAGTGGAAGCTGAGAGTTCAGTCAGATTCACAAAGGGATTGGACACATCCTTGGAGGAAGGGGCATCAGTAGCCAATGAGAGTGAGGGGCATGGCCTCTGAATTGCACCTTCCTGGACCTTAAATACTAGAGGCTGAAAGAGGGAGAGGAACAGTGGAAAAAACCCTGGTCAGACCCAATTAACTCTCCCTTTCAGCACCCACTCTATCCCCGTGTGACACAGGAAACTGGGCAAATTGGTTCTAGGGTCTGACCCGCTGAATGCCAGTTCTCATGTTCTTAACTTGTGCCAGGGGCCTAACCAACACTAGCATTTGCCAAGTTCTTGTTGCTTCTGTTTGCAAAGTTGCTCCATAAATATTGTAGGGGAAAGGGAGGGCTGGGGAGATCGTCCAGCTGTCCCTGTTTCAAATGATCTCCTAACACAGAGCATTCTTTCTCCTCTATCTCTCTTTTTTTTTTTAGGGACACCACAGAAATATGATCCCACATTCAAAGGTCCTGTTTATGACAGGTAAGAGCAGGTTTTGGGTGCCTGGCAAGGCCGTGGGAGGGCTCACGAGTGGAAGAGGGGGATTCAGAATCTTCCAGTTACTGTAGGTGGGCTGATGTGAACAAGGGGTCCTAGGAAAAGGGAACATAAAGGCAGGGTCCTGTCTTGGCCTACAGCATGGATGAAGCCATACAGGGGACTGGTCATTGGGCCTATTCCCTGTTACTACCAGCGGCTGCCTCCTGGGTGCTGAGGTAGGTGCTGGGTTGATGCAAAGGTGCTCTGGGTTCCACTCGCTTGGAGCCGGGACCTAAGCTTGTTTCTTTGCTCCTCATTCCATCAGGGGCTGCACAGACATCATCTGCTGCATCCTTCTCTTCCTTGCCATCATTGGCTATGTCATCGTGGGAGTTGTGGGTATGTACCCAGTGGCCTCACCAGGCTAGAGCGGCACTTGTCTCCTTCTAGCTCAGGCATTGCAGGAGTCTAGGCTTGGGGTACCATTGCCTTTTGGGTGGGATAAATAACCCAGGTATGTAAATAGTGAATGTCTCTTGCGTGGTGCCTTTGGGAAGGCAGTTCTGGGAGGTGTGCTTGGGCCTTGTCCAGTTCACTGCCATGGTGGCTTTCATAGTCACAGAGAAGTAAGGCTGGAAGGGACCTCCAGAGGTCACATCTAGTCCAAACCCCTGCCTGAGGCAGGATCAGCCCTATTCAAATCCTCTCCTGAAGTATGTCAGGTACTGGTGTGCTCCTCTTCCTTGAGGCAGGGTGTCTTCTGTCTGGGTGAAAAGACCATGTAAAAATCTCTGATGTAGCAGAGATCATAGGATCATGGGAAGGTTGAGTAGAAAGAGACTTTGAGGTCCCATCTAGTCAAGCCTTCTTCTCAAGGCAGGATCAGGCCTGACTAAACCAGCTTACCCCAGCCCAGTGTCTAGATGTCTAGTTGAACTTCACGCCATTCATTCTCTCTGTGGTGCTACCCTGTTCGCTTGTCTTAGGGAAGATTGGCTTGCTAACTAGTACAGGCCGCTGGCAAATGAAACCCTGTTGACTTGGAAAAAGCTGGAAAAAAGGAATGAGGGTTGCCTGGGTAATCCAACTGAGTTTTGTCTGTTGGGTTGTGTTTTGTTTTTTTGTTCCTCCCTTCCCCTATTCAGCATGGACTCACGGAGACCCCCGGAAAGTCATCTACCCCACCAACAGCCGTGGGCAGTTCTGTGGCCAGCAGGGAACGCCAAACGAGTACGTGCTTGAGAGCTGTCTTCTCATAGGAGACAATGGAATGGGTTGTGATGGCCTAGCTGAAGCTAGTTTCTTCCTCCTGGTCATACAGAGGGAGTCAGACTACCCTGTATCCTTCTGGGGAGGGGAGTGGGGTGGGGGAATGGAAGCAGATCTAGTGATTTCCATATCCTAGGATCAAGGGTTGGTGATGCCATCATTGCAGTACAGTGGGCAGTAAGAAGCTCCAGGCTCAAGGGCAGGGTCTTAAATCCCATTCCGTGGCATGGACAGAGGTTGATGTGTTGTCTTGGTTGCAGGAACAAGCCTTTCCTGTTCTACTTCAACATTATGAAGTGCACCAGCCCTCTGGTATTGCTGGAGTTCCAGTGTCCGACCACGCAGGTACTGCTGCAGTTTTGCCCCTCTCTCTTTCTCTGTCATGCTTGCATCCCACTGGCATCCCTGGGATATAGCCGGTGGGGTTCCTGCCATCCCTTTGCCCTCACTCTCGCATGGTCTAAAGCATATGGGATGACGCACAAGTTTGTGGGTGATGGTTACGCTGTGGTCCCTCACCTCTGGACTGTTGCTTTCCCCTGAAGCCTAAATGCATCCTTGAATCGGGTGGGTACTGGGGGTTATGCCCGGAGCAGATTCGGGGGTGGGCTGCATTGGTGCAATTGTGCCCCCTCCATTCCTCCTCCCATATTTGATTTTAAAATTTGGGTGGAGCAGCATGAAATGTCTATTCAGGCAGCAGTGATTAAATCAATTGACTTCATGGCTTATTGTCATCTACCGATTCCTTCTAAACTCTTCACTCCATAGGTGTTAATGCTCCTTTCTCCTTTGTTTAAGGGTCTTCATGTTTCACTAGTCAAGTTATTCTTTTTTCTGCAATTCTGTGGCTCCTGGTCACATAGAGTTAACAACAGTCTGTGGGGCTACAAAACAGAAGCTGTCTAAAAATATTAATTCAGGTGCAGAAAGGTTAACTCAGGTGAACGTTAGCTCGGGGTGGAAATAACTTCCAGGAAAGCATTGGGTGCACAGCAAGAAGCTATAGAAGGTTTGATTTTGTTTTATGAATGTGGAAAAGATGGACATGGAATTCTAATGGTGACAGGACTAAAGAAACAACGGCTTTTAAGTATTCTTGCCTAGTTTGTTGTGTTTTTTTTTTAAATACATCATGTATGATATAGAAAATTCATGCACATTCCAATAAGTTATATTTGGTTTTACTTTGATTTTGTATGGAAAACCATAAGAAAGAACATAAAAATTGCCATTTCCTGGGTCAGACCCTGGCTCCTTCTTGTCCAGGCTCCCATGTCACAGGGGCAGAGAGCAGATGCTGAAAGGGAGAGTGAATTGGCTCTGACCAAGGTTTTTGTCACCCCCATTCTGTTCCTCTCTCATTTGTAGCCCCCAACATTTAAGTTCCAGGAAGTTCTGATTCATAGGCCGTACCCCTCACTCCCATGCTCAATAGTTATTGCCTTCAGAGATGTGTCCAATCTCTTTGTGAATCTGGATAATCTCTCAGATTTCACCTCATCTGGTGGCAACAAGTGTCACAACTTTTTCACCCAGAATGGAATTAAAAACTGCCTTCTGTTAGTTTTAAACTGACTGCCTACTAGTTTCACGTTGTGACCCCTAGTTCTTGTCTGATGAGAGTTAGTCAGTAATAAATACCTATTGACTTTCTCTTCACTGTTTAATATTTTGTAAACCCTGCTCATATTCTCCCTCAGGGATCTCTTTTCTACGCTGAATAGTCTTGGCCTCTTTAGTGTCTCCTCCTATGGAAGAATCTAGCCCTAGGACCCTCATTATTAATAAAGCTTTTAGTTTCTTTTTTGGAGAAAAATATGTTGTGTGCACCAGGCCACCAGCACCACCCTTTTCAAAATACTAGGTCTGCTCATGGCCCTGCTCAGGACATCCTAGAGGAGATGGAGAGAGGAGTCATTTGTGAGGGATGCCCTTTCTTGGTTACCCCTGAAAATTGCAACAGCAACCAAAGGACAAAAGGATCCATCAAAAGGAACAGGACAAGAGGCTTTTCTTTTCTTGTGGGCTGGTTCTTACACCATGTCTGAAATTCTTTCAGATCTGTGTGACCAAATGCCCAGATCGATATCTTACATACCTAAAGGCCCAGAGCAGCAGGACTGTTTCCAAAAGTGACCTTCAGTACTACAAGGATTTCTGTGTCCCAGAGTTCACAAACCTAAAGAAGGTAAGTGGATTCTTCTGCTTGAGGTGAGAGAGGGTGTGTTTTAGACTGCACACCAGGGTTACCTAGGGCCCTGCCACGTGTTCAAATTCAAGCTGGATAAAAAGAGCTATGAAGCTGTTGCATATTTTCAAGCACTAACATTGTAGCTGGTTGGCTCTTTTCATATCTGGATTGCCATTTTTATGGCGTGATAATAATTTTGCATGTGTGGCTAGTCTAAATTCATTGCACCATTGACCAGTTAATTGCATAATTATTTTGCACATTTGGCCAATCTAAATGATTTGCCAGTGAATTGCATAATATATGTAATGTGTGGCTAGGGTCATAGTTTGAAGAAGACTGAGATGGTGGTATTTGATTCCAGTCTTCAAATCCCAGAAGGGTGATGACCGAGTGGATGGAGATGGGCTCTTCTTTATGGCTTTTGGGAATGGGATTAGGAGCAACAGATTCAAGCTGCAGCAGGGGAAACTGAAGCTGGAAATGAGGAAAAATATTCTGATTTTGAGTCTAGTCGAGCATTGGAACAGGCTGCCCAGAAATGTGGTGGAGACTCCATCCTTGGAAGTTTTCAGGAACAGGTTAGGCAGACACTTGGCTGAGATGATTTAGTAGGGGATGATCCTGGCTTGATCAGGGGGCTGGCCTAGATGGAGGTTCCTTCCAGCCTGACTTTCCCATGATCCTGTTTGACTCTTTACTATTAACTGGGTGCTGGTGCATTTCTTTAGTGGCCTTGAAATTACCAGCCTAAGAACTTAACTTTCGTGTGTGTATCTCTCTTCTAGTCCGTGCCTGAAGTGCTGAGGGATGGAGATTGTCCAGCCATGATCACGCCCAGCACACCCTGTACGTCCGCCTGGGGAAGCAGGAGGGGATAGAGGCTTCAAGGGGTCCAGGGAACTGGTCACAACTGGTTTAGGAATTAATTCAAGATTTTCTTTTCTGTCAGTACAGTGGTATTGGTGGCCAGTGGCAGCTTAGGTTGCAAATGCATTGCCCCACCCCCTGGTGACTATGTTGGGATTCCCTACTTGGGATTGGCTCTGACCAGCTCACAGATCTCTTCTGAGACTGGATCAGAGGTGGAGCTAAGATTTTAATTGGGAGGCACAGATGGTATGGCACATCAGCACATATAAGATAACACACATACAACAAAATCTAGTCTTCCTGAGCATCTTGACAGTGCCTCCAGTGCTTCACTGTCAGTCATGTCTAAACCCAGGTTAATCTGACCACACCTGAGTTAAGATTCATAGCTAGGGATGAAAAAAAGACCCATCTATAGGGCTGTGAAATAGAAGAGACGCATTCCCAGGGATGACTAATGGACAGCAACATTGCAGAAAAAGTGACAGTTTGAATAGGGGACTCAAGACCATTAAAAAGATAAAGGGGCATTAGCACCTATGGTGTGGAGAGAGATTAGCAGGAATCAGGGAGATGATAATGAACCATAAAGTCAATGGATTCTAACCATTGACCAGGCATTTCTAACTAGAAATGCCACTACTTCTCCCAGGCAGTTGGCTTTAAAGGGTGGAACAGGAACCAAGGTGAGTGTAACCACACAACTGCATCCCTATGTCATGTGTGTGTGTCCCAGATCTGAACTGGATGACCCTTTCTTTCTACCAGTCACATAGTGGTGATGCAGGTGTTGGAGATGGGAATAACCAGGAAGAACCCCCTTCCTGGGTTTTGGTGGAAGATCAACGGTGGTGTTTTAGGGGCTGAACAAAAGAATAACCCAGGTTCAGCTTCTGACTACATCACTGCATAGCAGCATAGCAGGGGTAGAGTCCTCTTTCATTTAGATGGATTATGGGGTTAGCACTATCAGCACTTTTCTCATTAGCCTTTCTTAATTCCTTGTCCTGCCGATGTGACGACTCTGTTAACTGTCTCCACTCTCTGACACTGCTGTGTCTCTCCTCCAACAGTGGCTCGCCGGTGTTTCCCAGCCTTCAGTGTCAAGAAAGGGGTCGTCATGGTTGGAAACAAGACAACCTTTGATGATGGATTGAACCATCAGAGAAATGTGTCTGAGCTGCTGGAGGGGGCCAAGTGAGTCATGTATCATATTTTTTACAGATGATCTTTACTACAACTTGTTGATGAGTCTTGAGGTAACTCAGGAGTCCAATCTTTGACTTGGGCATCCATCCACAGAAACTGCAGGTCTTTCTGCAGGAGAGAATAGGCTATCTGTGGGGATTCCTCTCCTCTTCCTTTCTCTGCTCTCTCCTCTCTGCTTCAAGGGCAAAACGTTTTCTTTCAAAATCAGCTGCCACTTGGTTGAGCTTAGAATCATAGAAAATGAGGGTTGGAAGGAACCTCAGTAGGTCATCTAGTCTAACCCCCTGCTCAAAGCGGTACCATCCCCAACTATATCATCTTATCCAAGGCTTTGTATAGCCAGGTCTTAAAAACCTTTCATGATGGGGATTCCACAGCCTCCCTGGGTAGCCTGGATAGGTTGTATCGCCACTGGAGGTCTTGGAGTATTAACAGTAGCCCTGATGATAGGCTGTGGAGGCAACTGTTCCTTGGAGAAACTCCTTCCCTTGAGGTGAGCTTCTTGTCTGTGGTTGGGAGTGTAGGAATGCCAAGGACACGTGAGACCAGACACATGACAAACACAGAACAAAAATACCCCATGCCACCCCTAAAGCCAGTACATAAGAACTTGAGAACTGCCATTCACTGGGTCAGACTCTAGGTCCCTCTTGGCCAGTCTCCTGTGTCACATGGCAGCAGAGAATAGTGCTGAAAGGGAGAGTGAACTGGGTCTGACTAGGATTCCCCCTCTCCCCCGCCTTGTTTCTCTCACTTGCAGCCTACAGCATTTAAGGTCTGATTCAGTAGATAAGTGTAAAACAATGTAGTTAAATATAAAGTTATGCACGTGGGCAAAAATAACCCAAACTACACCCACACTACAATGGGCTCTGCATTAACTGTTATCACACAGGAAAGAGATTTGGGAGTCATCGTAGTTAGTTTGCTATAAGCATCAGCTCAGTGTTCAGCAGCTGTCAAAAAGGCAAACAGGATGTTAGGGATTATTAAGAAGGGAATTGTGAACAAAAGGCAAAGCATAATGATGCTCCTTTATAAATCTATGGTGCTTCCACCCCTTGAATCTTGTGCCCAGTTCTGGTCCCTGCACCTCTGAAATTTGCTAAAAGATCTAAAGAAGTTTCACAGAAGGCACAAGGATGATCAGTGGTATGGAGGGGCTTCCATAGGAGGTGAGACTAACAAAGCTAGGCCTGTTCAGTTTAGAAAAGAGATGCTTGAGGGGAACATAAGGACTCACAAAATACTGAACAGCCAAGAGAAAGTAGGATTTATTATTGACTAGCTTTCACCAGACAAGAGCTAGGACTCGCAACATGAAACTAGGACGCCATCAGTTCAAAACTAACAAAAGGAAGTTACTTTTCACCTTTTGTTTCATTAAAGGGTGGAACGCATTTTCACCAGATTTGTTGGAAGCTGAGAGTTTACCTCGATTCACAGAGGGACTAGGCACATTCTTGGAGGAAAGGGGCATCAGTAGCTATTGAATGTAGGAGTGAAGGAACTGGCTTCTGAGTCAGGACTCCCTAGACATTAAATACTGGAGGCTGGACATGAGAGAGGAACAAGGGGGAAAACCCTGCTCAGACCCAGTCTACTCTCCCTTTCAGCATCTGCTCTTTGCCACTGCATGACATAGGAGACTAGGCAAGATGGATCTAGGATCTGATCCAATAAAAGGCAATTCTAAAACTCTTGGAAATACAAGTATGAAACGTGGTACAATAAAACACTTCAGAAAAGGGAGCACTAAGAATCTTCAGGATAAGCATTAGAGTTAACAGACTGGCTTCTCAGCTGAAGTCAGGTTTCTTTTTGTAGTAAGCAAGGGAGAATTTTAACAAGGTGTCTAAAGGAGGACATAGAGATAGATTGCGGATGTTCAGAGCACTGCCAACACTTTCATTCTGTTACAGCAGTAACTCTCAACTGGCGTCCCATGACACTCTGGGGTGCCTTGAGATCCTTTCAGTGGTGCTACACAATGTTAGCACTGTTAGGTGGACAAACGCTATTCACCGGATAGAGCTAGAGATTGCAAATAGGAATCCATGATGTTAAAACCATGCTGATCTGTTGTGGTCTTCCTGTGTTCTTCACAGCAGAAGAATGACTCTAAGATTTTTCCATAGTCAAAAATCAAGTGAAGACTTAAGAGCTGGTATTTTCAGAGGTGGGGCTGGAGTCTAGTGAGGGGTGCCTTGAGTCTAAATAACAAGGCAGTGGAATAGATACCCAGGGGAGCTGTGGACTCTCTGTTACTGGAGGGTTCAAGAAGAGGTTGGACAGACACTGGTTGGGAATGACCTAGGCCTAGCAATGCCTGTGTTCTACTGTGGGAATTTTCCAGGCTTCTGGGCTTTGCTGATTGCCCCCTCCCTCGCTCCCTCCCCACTCCTGCTACATGTGTCAGGATGTTTTTAAGTCTCCCTTAGAGACATTGGGTGTTGGCTGCAGCCCAGGCTGGAGATTTTGATCGGGGTGTGCTAATGCTCCTGCTGGGACTAAATCCAGAGCTTTTGGCAGGAGACTCATGGCCCTCCACTTGGGGTCAGACTGATGCCATATTTGGGGTCAGGAAAGAATTTTAGCCCCTGGCCAGATTGGGACAGACGGGGGGGAGTTATGCCTTCCTCTGTAGCAGGGGCATGGCCTCTACCTGGGATCTTTTGAGGGTATATTAACAACCTTTTATAGAAGCAGAGCATCCTTCTGCTTTCTCCGTGACAGGTTCAGGTGTGATGTCTGATGTTGTGTCAGGGCTGACGGTAGTTTTACAAGGAGATTAGATGATGGATTTTTCTGGGATAGTTTTGACAGGGCTGATCCTGCCTTAGGCAGGGGATTGAACTCAATATGATCTCTGGTGATCCCTTCCAGCCCCACTTTTCTATGATTCTGTAAGAACCACTGTGCTGCGTTGAGTCGACACTAATGCTCCTCTCCTTCCTCCTCTGCTCCCTACTGCTTTGATTTCCAGGAAAGCAAATGTGGTTCTGGAAGCAAGACAACTGGCCATGAAGATCTTTGAAGATTACACGGTTTCCTGGTACTGGATAATAATGTGAGCAGAAAACCGACCACCTGAGCTAATTGCATACAAAACTGCATTATGTCTGACCCCCAGTGGACAAAGAGGGCTGGGCAGGAATGGAGCCAAGAGGCCGCTAATGTTTTCCGGGCATGACTTCCAGCAGAAAATGTGTTATGTGAGAATGGGGCTGAATTGGAGCAAGCCTGTAGGAGAGCTTGTGTGTGGGGGCAGGGTTTTTCCATCCCTGTGCTGATGTTGAGAAGGTGGAAGTAATTTGAAGTGAAGAAAGGAATAAAGCAAGTCAGAGTGACTGGGTGGTGAATAACATAATTGGAAGTGATTTCTGGTTTCAGTTGAGCCCCCAGGAAGTAGTGGCTTAGGTTTATTTATCTCCAACTCCTGGGCATACTAAATACAGTGGATTTGGGTCTTGGTCCCATGTCTGGTAGGGCTGATTGTTCTCCTTGTTGCTAGCATCTGCTAGAGACCCAGAGTGTAACCAGGCCTTGGGTGAAACTTTCCTCTTGCCACTTGAGAAGGTCCTTCTGGGACTGAAATGCAGTGTAGGCAGCCGAGGAGGAAACTAGCTTTTATGTGCCCCAGTAGCTAAGGATTACCGTGGTGAAGGCTGTCAGCTTTTACCATCATTAAAGCTCACCTGAAAAGCAAAAGAGAAGCAAAGTGTTAATGAGACACAGATGTGGGGCACAGAGAAGAGCAAGCTGTAACATGGACCTGCTTTTTCATGTAGTCTCTGACTTTGCTACTCTCTTTCTTCACCAGAGGTCTAGTCATTGCCATGGTGGCCAGCCTCATCTTCGTCATCCTTCTCCGCTTCCTGGCAGGAATCATGGTCTGGGTGATGATTGTGATGGTGATCCTGGTGCTTGGATATGGTGAGAGGTCTTGAGGGCAGGATCTGGAGTGGGGGATGACTCTGGGGATTCCCTCTTCCCTGCCCCTTTCTGCAGAGATATTTTAAATTAGCCTAGCAACACTGGTTACTCCAGTCCAGTCCCTGTCCTTGGCCTTTCCTGATGTGCTTGGAGATTGCAACAGAGACAAGGGGCTCTTCTGCCAAAAGTTGCAGGTTATTTCTGCTTACTCTTGGTAGCAGGTGGGTTCTCTCACTTGCAGCCTCCAACATTTAGCCAGACAGGGTACTTTGGGTGAATCTGATATCTTTTATTAGACAAACTTAAATAGCTGGAAAACAATTATTAGGCAAGCTTTCAGGTTCAAAAACCCTTTGTCAGGCTAGGGAAGTTTCAGCAGTTGGTGTGTGCTCTTCCTGGATGGAATGGAAAGTAAAGAAGCCAGGCTGGGCTGGTATGCATACAAGATAGGCAGTCAGTGAAAATGTAGATTGAGGAGTCAATGGGTGAGTGACAGGCTGGGGTGGGGGGGAAAAGGGGGATGAATAGTGGAGAGATACCTGGGGAGTTGGATGTCAGGCAGGTTATAATGTGTCCTAAATCCAATGCCTGTATTTAGTCCATGATTTTTAGTATCCAGAAGGCTGATGAAGTGGAGTTCATAGGCTTCTCTCTGGGAAGTATTTTGTAAGTTTTCTTTGAAGATCAGGACTGAGAGATCAGAGAGAGAGTGGTTTTCTTGTGAGAAATGTGCCCCCACAGGTAATTAGGTATTCCTGTCTTTGATAGATTTCTGGTGTGCTTTCATTCTGGTGCGCAGTTCTTTTTTGGTCTCTCCTATGTATCTTCCATCAGGGCATTTCGTGCATTGGATGAGATGTATGACATTTCTGGAGGTGCAGCTGTAAGATCTGGGAACGCTGATGGCTCTGTTGTGGGGTGTAGTAATTGTGGGAGTGGTGGAGATGTGTTGGCAGGTTTTGCATTTCTTGTCATGGCATGGTCTGGATCCATTTGGTGTATTCTGGGCCTGGGGAAGTTTGCTTCTGGTGATGAGGTTAGTGAGGTTCGGTGCTTGTTTGAAGGCTAGGATGGGTGGCTCTGGGAAGACCGCTTTAAGAATAGGGTCTTTTTCTAGTATGGGTTGCAATTGTTTGAGGATTTTCCATACGGGTTCGAGGGAGGGGTGATGTGTCATAATCAGCGGTGTGTGATTTGTGGGGGGTTTTCTTCTGTACTGCAGCAGTTCTTCACGTGGTATCTCGGTGGCTCTTTCAAACATGTGATCTGTCTCTCTGGAGGAGTGTCCTTGTTGGGTGAAAACCTTTTTAAGATTGGTGAGGTGGTAATCCTGGGTGTTCTCTTCAGTGCAAATTCAGTGGTATCTGAGGGCTTGGCTGTATATGACAGCTTTTTTGATGTGTTTAGGGTGATTGCTGGTTCTGTGTATGTTGATCTGTGGGTTTCTTGTATAACGTGGTCTGTATTTTATCATTCTGGATACTGATCATCATGTCTAAAAAGGAGATGTTGGTGCTGGAGTATTCTAGAGAAAGTTGGATGGAGGGATGGTGATTTTTGAATTTCTGATGGAACTCAGTCAGTATGCCAAACTTTTTATGAGCCACCTGGAAGAAGACTTCCTCAAGAACTGCACCATAAGTATCTTGTTATACTTAAGATATATCAATTACATCTTTATCATTTGGACTGAAAACATATGATCTCTGATTGAGTTCCATCAGAAATGGCTACCTGTCTTGCATGCATACCAGCCCAGCCTGGCTTCTTTACTTTCCATTCCATCCAGGAAGAGCACACACCAACTGCTGAAACTTCCTTAGCCTGACGAAGGGTTTTTGAACCTGAAAGCTTGCCTAATAATTGTTTTCCAACTATTTAAGTTTGTCTAATAAAACATATCAGATTCACCCAAAGAACCTTTTGGGTGAAAGCCAGCATGGGTTTGTTGCGGGTCGGTCTTGCTTGACCAATCTTATTTCCTTCTATGACCAGGTGACCTATCACCTGGACAAGGGAGAAGAGATTGATGTCATATATCTTGATTTTAAAAAAGCCTTCAATCTGGTATCCCGTGATCACCTCTTGGCAAAACTGGCCAGTTGTGGCCTTGGGTTCACCATGATCCGCTGGCTGGGAAATTGGCTCTGTGGTCAGACCCAGAGGGTAGTAATTGATGGCAGTCACTCATCATGGTGTCCTGTGACCAGTGGGGTCCCCCAAGGCTCTGTCCTTGGACCCATATTGTTCAACATCTTCATTAATGATGTGGACATTGGAATCGGGAGCAGACTGGCCAAGTTCGCTGATGACACCAAACTTTGGGGCAAAGCATCCACACCAGAAGACAGGCAGGTGATCCAGGCTGACTTGGACAGGCTAAGCTAATAGGCAGACAAGAACCTGATGGTGTTTAACACCGAAAAATGCAAGGTTCTCCACCTTGGGGGGGAAAAAAACCCTGCAGCATCCCTATAGGCTCGGCAGTGCTACACTGGCTAGCACTATGGAAGAAAGAGACTTGGGGGGGTCATCATTGACCACAAGATGAACATGAGCCTGCATTGTGATGCCATGGCTAGTAAAGTGACCAAAACGCTGGCTTGCATCCATAGATGCTGCTCAAGCAAATCCCAGGATGTCCTTCTCCCCTTGTACTTGGCCTTGGTGAGGCCGCAGCTGGAGTACTGCATCCACTTTTGGGCTCCACAATTCAGAAAGGATGTGGAGAAGCTTGAGAGAGTCCAGAGAAGAGCCAAGCGCATGATCAAAGGTCAGGAAAGCAGACCTTACAATGACAAGCTGAGACCCATGGGGCCGTTTAGCCTGGAAAAGCGCAGGCTCAGGGGTGATCTGGTGGCCACCTATAAGTTTATCAGGGGTGACCACCAGGATCTGGGGGAACATTTGTTCACCAGAGCACCCCAAGGGGTGACGAGGTCGAACGGTCATAAACTACTACAAGATCGTTTCAGGCTGGACATAAGGAAGAATTTCTTTACTGTCCGAGACCCCAAGGTCTGGAACAGCCTGCCATCGGAGGTGGTTCAAGCACCTACGTTGAACACCTTCAAGAGTGAATTGGATGCTTATCTTGCTGGGATCCTATGACCCCAGCTGACTTCCTGCCCTTTGGGTGGGGGGCTGGACTCTGATCCTCCGGGGTCCCTTCCAGCCCTAATGTCTATGAAATCTATGAAACCTTGTCTGCCTGTGTCCTTAGACCAACATGGCTACAACCTACACCCCTCCAGCATTTAGGGCATTTATACACATACCTTTGTCTCCTTCGATGCACCAGAAATTCACCGCATTGGAGCAGACTCAATTAACTGAATCTGCAAAGCACGTGAGTTGACTCACCTGGCGCTGTCACATGCAGGTGGTTAAATGCACATCAGCACGCAGAAAATGGTGGCAGCATGGTTCATAGGTTCATAGATATAGGGTCAGAAGGGACCTGAGCAGATCATCAAGTCCAACCCCCTGCCCTGGGCAGGAATGAATATTGGGCTTATATGACCCCTGGTAAGTTTTAGCTCATGTGACCCCAGCTAGGTAATTATCAAGCCTCCTTTTAAACACCCCTAAGGTAGGAGCCAGCACCACTTCCCTTGGAAGCTGGTTCCAGATCCTGGCTGCCCAGACTGTGAAGTAGTGCCTCCTGATGTCCAGCCTGAACCTACCCTCAATCAACTTGTGGCCGTTATTCCTTGTTACTCTGGGAGATGCTTGGGGGAACAGGGTCTCACCCATTCCCCTCTGGTCCCCCCAGTACGTTTATAGATGGCCACTAGATCCCCTCTTAGCCTTCTCTTGTGAAGGCTGAACAGGTTCAGGTCCCATAGGCTGTCCTCGTAGAATCTGCCTTGCTGCCCCCTAAGCACATTTTTGATGTGTTCTAGTTCAAAAGCACGCCGCCACCATTTTCTCAGCACTGATGTGCATTTCACCATTTACACAAATGCATGTGCCACAGTGCCGGGTGCTTTTAAATGCACCCAATGCTGTGGCACACACATATGTACAAATGCCCTTAAAGTCTAGGGAGTTCTGATTCTGAGGCCATGCCCCTCACTTCCAAGGTGTTAACACCATCCTGCCCTGCTGTGGGCTGAGTTCTTTGCAAAAGAAGAATGGCTCAATTGTTGTTCTGTAACCAAAAACCAAGTAAAAACTAAGAGTTTGCTTTCTGAGGAGTGCCTGGAGTCTAAGAAGTTTGAGAACCACTAGTCTAGGCCCCTCCACATCAAACCTACAGAGCTCTGATTCACAGCACAGAGAGGAGTTTCCACAGCTGTGACCCCACTTGATAAGATTAGGCTGGGGTTGGGGGTGGCTTTCTTGTCTCCATGGTTTCACTCTAACAGACATCTCATATCACAGGCATCTTCCATTGTTACATGGAGTACAGCAAACTGAAAGGAGAGGCAGGCTCTGACGTCTCCCTGATGGACCTGGGCTTTCAGACAGACCTGCGAGTCTATCTCCACCTGAAGCAGACCTGGCTGGGCTTCAGTAAGTCTCTCTACTGCCCTGAGACTACGGCTTGGACCATGCCACTTTTGCATGCAGTGCTCCATGGTGCTCATCTCTTGGGGGGCACCTTTGCATAAGAACATAAGTACTCTATTGGGTCAGACCAATGGTCCTACCTAGCCCAGTATCCTGCCCCTGACAGTGGCAGAGGTGAATGTTATAGAGGGAGATCATTAAAATGAATATCTCTAGAGGGATCCATCCCCTATTCAATACCCTCCCTGGCATCTACTGTTATTGGTTTCAAGATGCCAAAGGAAACTTCTCCAAACATTCTGCTCAATAGCCAGGAGGAGATCTATCAACCATGTATTTATCTGGCTGTTATCTGTCTCCACCACATCCTGTGGCAACGGATTCCACACGCTATTGGCACATTGCATAAGAAAGTACTTTCTCTTGTCACTTTTAAACCATTTGCCTGCTCATTTCAGTGGGAGTCCCCTGGTTCTAGTATCTTGGGACGTGATGAACAGTTCCTAGTTCACTTGGTCCATGCCCTTCATGATTGTGTAGACCTCTATCCCATCTGCCCTCAGCCTGTTCCTTTCCAAGCTGAAGAGTCCTGGCCTTTTTAAGTCTCCCCTGGTCTGGCAACTGGTCCAGGCCCCTGATAATGTTGGTTCCTCTTCTCTAGACCTGTTTGAATTCTACACCATCCTTTTGGAGGTATGGAGACCATAACTGCACACAGGGTTTGAGGTGATGAATTTCCCCAGGGGTTACCAGCAGAAGGGGGGATTTGATCCAGCTTGTGCCCCTGAAGGTGCTATGACAATGGTGATCATACTGAGAGGGTTCTTTTCATGTACATGTTCTTTTCATGTACTACAAGAACTTGCCCTGGGTGTAATGATATCTCTGCCATCAGATCAAGCTCAGGATGGGCAGGTCAAGCTGCAGGGGGAGGGATGGAGACCATTTTCCAACATGGATTTTAGCTCTGGACAGGACCTGGTGACAGGAGTCTGTGGCCCCCACCTCCCTTAACAACTCTTGATCTCTTCTCCCCAGTGATTATCCTGTGCATCCTGGAAGTTGTCATTATCCTGTTGCTCATCTTCCTCCGTAAGAGGATCCTTATTGCCATTGCGCTCATCAAGGAAGCCAGCCGGTGCGTACAGTACAGATCACGGCACCCAGTAATCAAAGAGGGGTTGGGACAGGGGAACGCAGTTCATAGGATCCTAGGAAAGTCAGGCTGGAAGGGACCTCATGAGGTTACATCTAGTCCAGCCTCCTGCTTCAGGCAGGATTGGCTGACTAAACCATCCCAGCCCAGGTGTTTGTTGTGTAACAAGAAAGACGCCAGCCCTTTCTGGGTTTAACATACAAACTGTGTGTATCCCTCCTTCCCTGCCCGACCCTGTGGCTTACACCAGAGGTGGCTGCATTGTGGTAGTCTGGCTGTGAGAAGTTTAATGGGGCCTGTGCACAGGCTATGGCCTGTAGAGGGCTTCTGTTCTGCCCGAATTTCTCTTGCAGGAAAAGGTGTTTTTTTTTTAATTAACCTTCTCCCTTTCCATGTCCCATTCCCCACCAACAGGGCTATTGGCCACATCATGACATCCCTCCTGTTTCCTCTCTGCACCTTCTTCTTGTTGTGTCTCTGTATCGCTTACTGGGCCAGCACTGCTGTGTATCCTTCCATCTTCCTCTCCACTCCCACGATGGGAAGATGCAGGAGGGTGTATAGATCTTACATCCTCCAGAAGGCAAGAAATGCTATACAATTAGTTGTATGTATGTATGTGATGTATAGGTTGCCCCCAACAAAAGAGGCTCTTGTGAGCTGTGTGGATGCATTGAAACTGCATGTGTGAATCTTAGGTTCCTTTCTGTTGAATCAGATCATGCCAATGCATGTATAGTTTTACTTGATGTCAAGTGTATTCAGTGCCTGCCAATCAGTGATGCTCTTTCCCACACTTGGGGGCTAGAGTTATATATTTAAGAAAGCTCTGGACAAACATAGCAGCTCCAGGCTGCTTACGATAAAAAACAAAGACATTGATAAAGACATAAAAATATCAAAATAAAATTCTACATAAGCAAGAAAGCCAAGTCCCCAGATGGCGCCCCAGCAGTGCACTTCTCCTGATGGGCTGCTCAGTTAACCAGGTCATACAGGACTTCCAGAAGGTGTCCAGGTTTAGGCTGTGGGTCCATCTGGGAGAGAACTCCACAACTTCCAGTGTGTTTTTGCCAAATGCACTTGGCACATAGATGTTATCTGTAAAGGTTGCTTGCAGCTGACCTCAGGGATAGTGATGAAACACCAGGGAGCAAGCAAGCAGTCCCTTGGGTAGATCAGCTGCCTCCAGAACCATGTCAGTGTATTTTTCAGTGCAAATGAGAAAAGGTAATAATAAGGATGGTAAATTTGCATGGACAGACTCAGAGTTCCAGTCCAGGTTTCAAAATGTTGGATCCCCTTAATGTGTGACCTCAGATTCTTATCTACCTCAAATGAGGCTGTCTACAAGGTCTTCAATGAGACACCGTGTGCATTTGCTGGACAGACCTGTAAACCAGAGGTAAGGAGATTCTGTGAAGACTGACACACTGGTAATAAGATTAGGTGTGCACACTCATATGAAAATGCTTTGGCCCCTGCCACATGTGACATGTTATGCAGTTAACTGGTAAATTTCAGGATAAATTTAGTCTGGCCACACGTGTAAAGTAATTGTGCACTGAACTGGTGAATTATGCACTAAATTTGGACCAGCCACACATGCAAAGTAATTATCATGCTATAAAAATGGCCATCCAGCTATAAAAAGAACCAGACAACTACAAAGCTAGTGCTTGAAAGTGTGTAACAATTTTGTAGCTGGTTTCAGTCCAGCTTTGTTTTGAACCTGTGTGGCAGGGCCCTCTGGTAGCTAGTGTTGTCCTAGAAGGTACCTGAAAGATGTTATTTGCTAAGAAAGCCCCTTGGAGCCACTTAAACCTTTCCATCCCTTCCTGACCCTTTGGATGAAGTTTGCATCTTTGTATTTGATTGCTCTTATAACCCACCTTCGTTCATGGTAGAGTTCCTGCAGTTTCTTTCTCCCAAGTCAGTCCCTCTGGCTTCATAAATAGTGTTCTTCTCTGCACTTCCCCAGTTAGGAGAGATCTTAATAGTGAACTCTGTTCATCTCCAAGATACTTTCTAAGGATTCATTCTCTCCCTCACACCCTTTGGAGGGAGGTCTGGGTCCCTTTTATTCCAGACAATCTAAGAAACAGACTTGCTGCAAAGGAAGCTTCATAGTCATACTAAGAGCTGCAGTTAGAACTTGGAGATTCCCAACTCCTCGTTCTGAGTTCTGGTCATACTATTATTTATCTTCATCATATTGACTGTCCAGAATTATGGGTAGAGCTTCAAAGGCAGAGTGAACAACAGCATGTGGAATCTTATCCTTTTCTCCATTTTGATAAAAGGCAGCTGCTGCCAGGTTCAAGGGTGGTGTATGTGCAGTGAAGAATAATTTCCCAGGCTCGGACTCCAAAGGCAGCTTTTGGTTTGGCAAGAACATAAATCAGCTTGAGGCCGCCCCTGGAAATTGCCAGTTTTCACTCGGTTTATAGAAAGTAATAGAGCAATCCTGTTGCAAAGAACTTGGAAAACCCACAATGGGTCTGTATGCCTTCATGGATTCCAATTTGAACTCTGGTTGGCTGTTCTGCCCACTTTCTGCTACATGTGTCAGGGTGTTTTTAAGCCTTCCTCAAGTATTTCTGAGGCCCAGATTGAGGATGATGACTGAGCTGGGCTAGTGCTCCTACTGGGACTCAAACCTGGAAAGTCCTGCCTAGAGAGTCTTGCCCCTTCACTCAGGCTCAGACTGATGCTGCATTGAGGTTAGGAAGGAATTTCACCCCTTGCTCAGACTAGCATGGACCAGAGTGGGGTTTGCCTTCCTCTGTAACAGGGGAATGGCTTGCTCTTGAGCATATATTAACAACCTTTCACAGAAGCAAGACTTCACTTGCCATGGTCCCCCTCCCTTGCCTGTGGCAGGTTTGGATGTGATGTCTGGTGTTGTTAAGGCTGATGGTCATTTTACAAAGAATTTAGATGATGGATTTGTCCAGGATGGTTTGGACAGGGATGATCCTGCTTCAGGGAGGGGGATGGACTAGATTCAACTTCTAAAGGTCCTTTCCAGCCCCACTTCTGCATGATTCTATGATCTCTGGGTTTATCACATGAATCATGTTTGTGCCCCTAGCAGAGCTATCCTTGTATCTCATCCTTGAAAGGATCTCAAGACATCTTGGTTGAGAATCAACAGCCTAGATTCCTTACAGTTCTCATAACTGTTAAATTCTAAGCATGTCTTTCCTCCTCTTTGTCTAGACATTTAATACCACCAACATCACCAAACAGTGCCCAAATGCTCACTGCCTCTTTGCCTTCTATGGAGGTGAGACAGCGTATCACAAATACCTCATCTTCCTCCAGTTCTATAATGTGTTCATGTTTTTCTGGCTGGCCAACTTTGTGATAGCATTGGGACAAGTCACCCTTGCTGGTGCCTTTGCATCTTACTACTGGGCCTTCAAGAAGCCTGATGACATCCCAGCTTTCCCCCTATTCTCATCCTTTGGGCGTGCACTCAGGTAGGTGCTGGAATTTTTCTTTATAATCATACAGTGCCTTTTGGTGGAGACAAATAAAACACAGCAAACGGTGCCAAGAAGTGGCATCTAACTCAGATCCTCTCACTCTGTTTCCATGGCAGGTACCACACTGGCTCACTGGCTTTTGGGTCTCTGATTCTTGCCATTGTCCAGGTCATCAGAGTCATTTTGGAATATCTGGACCACAGACTGAAAGGTAGGCGTTTGGGAATGTTACACACTCCAAAAAACAAACTCATGAGGTCTGCCCCAGCACCTGGTTCCCCTCTGGGGTCAGACCCGCTTGCCATACTCTCCAGCCCCTTCACTTCCAGTACCTGGAGACTGGGAGTAGCTTCAGTGGTGCCTCCTCCCTTTCGGCTTTGTCCTTGAGCTTCTCTGCCTGAAATCATTCTGGGGTGGGGGAAGGGAGGGTCTGTATGCTTCTCTAGGGGTGCTATCCCTTTAAGGCATCCCTCCTCACTCAGACCTCAAAGCACTTGTTGGGGTTTCAGCCATCCCAACCTTAGCCCCCTTTTTTCTTTGGCCAAGCCCTCAGCCCCAGTCCACTGCCTTGGACCTTGGTTCCCAGGCCTTGACCCCTCACATCCTTGCCTTGCAAAGTGCTCCTGGTGTCCTGCGTATGACCTCCAAACTTTCCCTGCAGCCACTACCCGAACCTCCAGTTTCCTGAGTCTCCAGGTCCTGGTAGTTTTCAGTCCTCTGCCCCCTGGCTCGCTCCAGCTTCCCTGGATTCTTGGACTGACTAGGTCTACCACCTTAGCAGCCTGCGCTTTCAGGGGCCCCTGCTACACATTATTATGTAATTCACTAGTCAGTTGCACCATAAATTTAGACTGGCTGCACATGCAAGTAGTTATCACACAAGGAACTGGTGAATCATGCAATAAATTCAGACCAGCCGCTCATGCAAAGTAAATATCACACCATAAAAACGACTATGCAGCTACAAAAAGAGCAACCAGCTACAAAATTAGTACTTGAAAATGTGTAACAACTCTATAGCTGATTTATATCCAGGTTTAATTTGAATGTGTAGCAGGGTCCAGCAGTTCTGTCCTCTCCACAGCTCAGGGCTAGGCTAACCCTCTAGCTCTTGAGCCAGGTTTTAAATATTCTTGCCTTCACCTCTTTCCAGTCACCTCTGACTGTCTCAGGGGTTTTGTTTAGCCCAATACTTCTGCTCCTACTGCAGTCTGCCCAGCTGTCCTCCATGTGCTTCTTAGCTATCTACTTGCTATGTGCAGGCATCTTGCCTCAGAGTTGTCTGCAGCTCTTCTCCGCACTGCCCTCTCAGTCTAGCAGGAGCTAAGGGACCCTTCTGCAGAGTGACTGAGGATGTTTTTGCCTGGCTGGCTTCAAGCATTTGCTGGGAGTACTTTTGATGGGAAGGCAGCTGTCTGCTCTGTCTGAGGTGGCATGGGTTAAAATATTAAGAGAAGGAAAAAGAGCTGGAGAACATAAAGGGCTGGAGCAGTGTGCCTAGGGAGATGTTCTCTCAGAGGGGAGCAGGGGGGCAAGGTGTCTACTACTGGGATTTCTGAGACCGAGTTTCTGCCTCTTTCTGCTTCTCACCCTCTTGTCTCTTTTGGTCCTAGTTGCCGAGAACAAATTTGCCAAGTTCCTCCTGAGCTGTCTCAAGTGCTGCTTTTGGTGCCTTGAAAAATGTCTCAAGTTCCTGACCAGAAATGCATACATCATGGTAAGGGTGCTCGTTGGAGAACCAGTGCCAAGCAGCTGACAAAGCGGGAAGGGTCACTGCAGGCTTGGAGAGTCTCAGTCTTATTGTTCCATGAATGCCCTCCCCTGCCTGCCAATGATTGCTCCCTGGGGATCTCAGTTGTGTTTTCGGAGGCAGTGGCTGTCTTAGGTGTGTGGGTTTGGCTTGTCTCCAGGTGACAGCGACATGATCAGAAGTGCAGCTGGCATCACTTTTGCTTTGCACACAAAGGAATTGGTGTTGGCTTTATATGCATGTGTTCTGGTTAGTCTATAAGGTGCAAATCTACCCTGCTGTCTATGTGACCAGGTTAGAAGGCTGCTTGACAGTCTGCAGACTTGGGGCAAAACCTACCCTTTTCTTCTGAGTTAACCATTTCTTTTTTCTCCGTGTCTGCCGCCATGGTGCCATCCAGGTTGCCATCTATGGTACCAACTTCTGCACTTCTGCCAGGAATGCCTTCTTCCTGCTCATGAGAAACATTATTAGGTAAGAGCCTGGCAACAGGACTCGCTCCCACCTCCTGAGTGTTTGCCAGACTTTTGATACATGGGGATGGAGATGCATATCTCTATCATCTCTGTGTATATAGATACATATATCTATGTCTGCAGATGTGTTTGTGCATGTGTATATATCTGTATGTGTGTGTGTATTATGCCTTAATATAGATAGATAAATATACACACACACTTTTGGGTGTGAGACATGTGCCACCAATTTTAATTCAGAAAAAAGGTATGCCCCAGGTAGCACAAGTTTGTGAAATATTGTTCTAGACTCACCTCTTGCTTTTGGGCAGATGGGGATATAGGCATAGCAAACCCTGAAGCCACCAAAGCCTAACAGCTTCAGATTGCAGGGGAAGAACTGTTATCCACCTGCTTCCTATAATCCAGAGAAGGACTTGGATAGACATACAAAGCAGCTGTATTGGAAGCTTATTCTCCCCCTGCCCCCCAGTCACACACACACCTGCTTTGCTGTAGACATTGAGGCATCGGCAGATGATGCAAACTGGTTCTAATTTTGCCGGCCTCTTTAGGTAGGTCTTTATGTCCTCAATGGCCTTTGTCCCCCATTGTCTCTACAGCAAAACTGCTGAAACTCCCTGGATGCCCTCTTTCCCTCCTCCCCACTCCAGACAGAATTAAGGGAGGAAAGAAAAGATCCTCACTTCTCTCTTTGTTCCCAGGGTGGCTGTTTTGGACAAAGTCACTGATTTCCTGCTCTTCCTCGGAAAGCTCCTTGTTGTGGGAAGTGTTGGTAAGCTGATGATGACTTCAGCCCTCTTTGAGGGTTTTATTCTTGTAGAGCCCCTTCCCCTGTACCTGTAGAGAGGCTCTGATGAAAGCAGCCTGTCATCACAGCTCAAGTGCTCCCAAATTTCCCTGGATGTTCCAGGAACCAGCTTCCTTTCCCTATGCTCCTCTAGGTCTCCTTCCTCCCCTACCCCCATAGCATCACCCTTCTTGGGCTGTCTCTGGAGACACTCATGGGATACGCTGTTGTTTTTCTCCTTCTTTCTAGGAATTCTTGCCTTCTTCTTCTTCACCCAGCGAATAAAACTGGTGCAGGATTCAGCCCCACCTCTGAATTATTACTGGGTCCCTATTCTGGTGGGTATCTTTTTTATGATGGATTTAGAGATGGCAAAAATGGGACCTTAGCTCTGCCCTGAACCAGATACGGAGACACCAAAGAAAGCTGTGTTGCCCTGAAGTGAACCTAGCTTATAAATCAAAGACAGTCTGTTCTGTATGTCTCATTTAAACCTGGGCATTTCTCTGGAGCAAGACAATGGTTGCAAAAATCTACCTGTTTACCAGCTCTTCCAGATGGTTTTATGACCCTAAAAACTTTCAATATCCATTTCTGTGAGGCATTGCATAGGAACTGAGCTGGCTAAAATGCCACTAGCTTGTTCAAGTTGAGCAAAGAAGCTGCAAGTTTTGCCAAAGTAGAAACTTTGTCAAGAACAGTGGGCGGGAGATTTCAGGAAGAAAAAGAGTATGATAAAAAACCATCTGCCAGTCTGAGTGTGTTTATGCCAACAGCGTTTTTAAAAAAATACCTCATAGTAAAAACTCCATGATGCAAATCACCTATAAATGGCCAGTATCTGTAGCAGTAGTCCTGGTGAAAATAATGAATAGATAAGTCACAAAGGCATAAAAATATTTGGAAACAAAGGATTGTTGGACTAACTAGACTACTGGATGACTAGACCAGGCGTGCTCAACCTCCAGCCCGCAGGCCAAATATGGTCCATGGAGCCACAGCATCTGGCCCATGGGGGTGGAAATTTGGTGGTGAAGGAGTAGTGGCTATTAATATGGACACCCTCCCCTGCTGCCAAATTCCCAAGCCCCATGGTGGGTCAGAGATAGCCAGTGCCCCCTTCCCTCTGCAGGGCTAGGTTGGGGCTCAGTTGGGCCCCCTCCCCATCAGAGAGCTGGGTTAAAGTTGTCAAGCCCTCTCCCCTTTCCTTGCAGGGCCAGGTAAAGCCCCCTTTCCCCCATGCAGCCAGTTGGGGCTCCACCATATCCACTGTGGGTACTGGATTAGGACCACCAGCCAGGTCTGGCCCACAGACAGATGGGGCATTGTCTGTCTGGCCTGCCAGGGAAAAAGGTTCACCGCTCTAGTACAATATGCCCCTAATCATCCCAGCAAGGCCCTGGTCTGTCTTATCAATAGTAAGCAGGACTTGGTTGTAAAGTAACTAGTGCAGTTCTACATATGGGAGTATGTGCAACCTGCTGAATAAACCTACAGGAGTTTCTGCTCCACACATGTCTTTCAAGCATTCTTTCCATCATCAACACACTGGTTCCTCCATCCAAAATTTTAGGGTGACAGTTTCAGCTTGCATTCGAGTCCAGCACAGGGCCTGAGACCTGGCATTTGTGTGGCATGGGCAATCTCCTTCCCTTTCCACAGAAGGAAAGAACAGCAGTAGCAAGCTTTGGGTTTGGCAGGCCTCTCCTCTCTCCATCAAGAAACTCACTTTCCATAGCACCTTGTACCATATGGCGGCTCTCAGGTTAGCACTGAGGTGACAGCTTGGTCTCTCTTCCAGACAGTGATCGTGGGTTCCTATCTCATTGCGCATGGATTCTTCAGTGTCTATGGGATGTGTGTGGACACCCTCTTCCTCTGCTTCTGTAAGTCAGTGGGTCACAGGGAAATCGGTGGGCCGTTGGGTGTTATTGCATTATAATACAGCCTCTCACTGCAAGGAGCTCTCCTCTGCATTTTGTTACTTGTCTCTTTCCTTCTCTGCTTATCTCTTCATACAGTTGGTTTTTTTGTTTTTGGTTTTTTTGCTTGGAGATATTGTTCCCACCACCAGTTTTTTGCCCCAGAAGACCACAAAAGCACTCTCCCTTCTTGCTCTCCCTTGTAACATGTCATGGTTAGTTCAGGGGCTTCCTCCTGCCTCTCCTTCAGAGAAGTCTAAGAGTTAACAAGGAATAACGGCCACAAGTTGTTGGAGAGTAGGTTTAGATTAGACATCCATAAGAACTACTTCACAGTTAGGGCGGCTAGGATCTGGAACCAACTTCCAAGGGAAGTGGTGCTGGCTCCTACTCTGGGGGTCTTTAAGAGGAGGCTTGATGCCTAGCTGGGATCATTTGAGCCCAGTTTTGTTTCTCCTGCCATGACAGGGGGTTGGACTTGAAGATCTACAAGGTCCCTGCCGACCCGACTTCTATGATTCTATGAGTAATTCTTGGAGCAGAGGTGCTCAACATCCAGCCCACAGCCCCCTTCCTCCATCAACACACACATAGCCAGATCAGGGTTGCGCCATGTTCCCTTTGTCCCACTCCATGTGGCTGGATCAGGCCCATCAGCCATATATAGCCCACAGACAGACTGGACACTGCCCACCCAGCACACAGCTCACAAAGGTTGAGTACCATTGCCTTAGAGAATTTCTCTGTTTCATTCTGGCTTCGTTAATCTCCAGTGTCTGTTCTTTTTGTGTTCATGGTTGCAGCACTAAGGCTGTACCCAGGAGGGAAATCTGGGACATGGCCACCTTATATTTAAGGTCTGAATAGAACAATGTGGGCAAAGCCTCTGAAAATTAATCCCTCTATTATTTCTATTATAGTCAAGTTCTCTTCTCCCTTGTCCCTCTTACAACCAGATTTCCCTCATCCTGCTTGGTAGCCAAGCAAGCTGACAGCCTGACAGCAGACCGTCTCTCACGTATTTGGGTCTCTGGTGGGTGCTTTGGTCTCGGTGGTGGAACCTACCTACGACTAACTCCATTTTTTTCCTTCTTTCTCTCTCTCTCTCTGTCATCTCTTTCCTTTGGCCACACCTGTCCCTGCTACTCTGCTACTGCTTGTTCCTCCCACTTCCGTGGCTGCTTCCTCCATCTTCCCTGGGTCCCGAAAAGGTGAAGATCTGGAGAGGAATGATGGATCTCCTGAGCGACCTTACTACATGTCTCCGGCACTGAGTGAGATCCTGCTGAAGGGGAGCCTAGAGTCGTCTAAAAGCTCCGATAGTCAAGGATAGGGCTTGAGTGAGCGGGAAGGGCTTGGCGTATGTGTGTGTTTTGTGGGGAAAACTTTTGCTCGCCTTGTCAATCTGTCCTGGGTGGTATTCATTCAAGGCTACTCTAGTTGTGGCAGAACAGAAATGTTCATCTGGACATTTATGTGATTCCTGAGGATACAAAGCTGAGGGGGCATTAATTTCTTGGGCAGTGAAAGTGGGCAAATGTTGTATCTTTCTTTCTGCTAACAAAAACAAATATTCTTTGCATCAAATGGGTGGAAGCATCACTGATGAAACTTAAACAAATCTGATTTCCCTCTCATCTGTTTGTGCATGGCAGGTAACTTTCAGCCCTAACCACCGAGATTCTGTACCCAAAGTCTGAAGCTAAAGCTGGCTTTTATATATGCCTGGGATAATGTATATTGAATTTTTTTTTAAAAAGTTACTCTGTGTCTTCCTCTGTCCTTGGTCACCACTTATGAAAGGGACACTGTAGTTATTTCTGGAATGTTTTCTACAAATGAATTGAAGTTTGCTCTGGTTGCGGGAAGTGGTTTCTCCTTGTACTTGGCATGGTGTTAGGCTAAAGAATGTTTAAGAACTCAAAGCTGTCCATGTGTTGGCTTGTCTCAGATGCAGATGTGTTTTTTTTCTCTTCGGTTGCTCTGCCCACAGCTAGCTGCAAAGAGCAACAGTCTCCTTGCTGCTCTTTCTGTGCAAAAAAGCAGTCAGCAAACTGGAGGGTTTCTTAATGAGGCAGCAACAGTTTCACTTTCGTAGTTTCATAGTTGTTAGGGTTTTCTCATCTGTTAGGCTAGCAATGCTCCTGAAAACTTTTCATCCCAGAGCACATTGCTCTGTGTTTACAGCAGGAACCTCACAGCTGTTATTTCCTCACACAGTTGTTTTAGAAATGAGACTGAACCAGTTGGCAGGATCTTTGATTAGTGAAAAGCAGCTTTTTGATCTTTTATTGGTGCACACAGCTTGCCTTTTTGCGTAGACTTCAATCGGTTTCTCGCATCTTGTGGTCGCCTATAAACCTACCAGGGGCTAAGTGGAAGGCAGTAGATTTTTGTGGTAGCTTTCTGGGACTTTGCTCATGGCAGGGCAAGTCAGCTCAGCTGATGTCTGCTCCACAGTCTTTCCCCAGCATAAGTAGGGAGATGAGGAAAGTAACTTTTGCACTGTGATGTGGTCTGTGAGCATCTTAAATGATAAAGCTCTGGCATTTTCTTAGCTTCCAACTAATGTGCAGTTCTGGGGACATCAGGTAGATGACAACTGGTCCTAGGTGTAGGAGCCTACACCTCTATGGAGTGGACTCCATGGGTTCTTGGATATAGGGACACTTTTTTAAAGTTTACAACTATGTGTCAGGGAATACATGACAAGGACCAGGAAGACTTCTGTCCATAGAAGGAAACAGGAAAAAATGTTCCTTCCTTTAGAGACTGCCCCTGCTGGGTTCATGCAATCATGACCAGCTCTTGAATTCTTATCCTAACAAGGCTTCTGTCTTTTGAATCATCTTCCCAGGACAAAGCTGTGGACATTGAAAGCTCCCAGGTTCATCACCATGCTGTAACCCTCCAAAAATTCTAGGGTTTTCCCTGAGCTCTGACAGTCCGGCTTGTTGGTTTTTTTTAAGGCTGTTTTATGATTTTTTTTCTTGGACTAGCTGAAATGCTTTGAACAACTAGAGAATCAGAACAACATATTCTGTACTGGGAGTGTGCCTAATTTTGATGTCATGTAGTGTACTTTGATGAGGGTGTTGTCCACAAGGCGAGGTGTGCCAAAAGGAATGACAAGTGACTTTACACCCAAGTCACAAGCAGTTACAGTAGTGAGGGGAGAGTCTTGTCTCACTGCACCATCACCTCATGAGAGGATGTCCTCCATGTCCTCTCAAACCACCTGCCTGCTCACCGAAACCTTCTTCCAAATGTTTGTTGATAACACAGCCTTCCTTCGGGAGTCCACTACTCTGTTCCTAAAACAGTGTGGTTCTGACTTCTAGGTTTTAGAAGAGAAACAGGAACCAGTGTCTGATAACAAGCAGAAAGCCATGTAGTTCTCTCGAGGTATCCCAGTATTAAGTGAGGAAGCTGATTTTTTTTGACCAGGTTAGAGGCACTTTTTGATTCCTGTTCTACTGGGCAGCAGCTGTGGCATTACTATTCAGGCAGCTGAAAGCATCAGTTGACCTCATGGTTTATTGCTCTTCACTCCCAGAGGCATTAATGATCATGTCTCCTTTTTAAAGGTCTTGATATTCCACTAATCAAGCTAACCTTTCTAAGGGCAGTTTTGGTGTCTCCTTGCTGCTGCTGGTGTCTCTCTCTCTCCTTCTATTTCACAGCCTTGGAGATGCTTTAGTTCCTTTCAGACTCATAGATCCACACACAGAGACCAGTCTGCAGCAGCAGCTAGGGTTCCAGTTTTAATTAAGCATGAAAGGGAGGATGAGGCTCTCTCCTTGCTCTATGCAGCCATAACTCTGAAAACATCTTTTTTCCCCCTTCATTTTGCCTTTCAAAAATAAGGTGCATATAATAGTCCACGGCATGGTTTATGTAAGAAAATATAGTATTTTCCAAACAAGTAGGACACCTATTCTTTTAGGGCTCCTTGCTGCCCTTCTATGGCTTTCTGAGACTGTTTCAATAACACTCCAGCATCTGACTTTGTCTGAATCATAAAAAGCATATGCATGTTGGTATAAGGTCATCTGCTATTTTAATGGGACCGACAGCAAATTGCTTACCCTTGCCAAGAGGATGCCCAATACCTTCTGTAACTGGTTCCCAGGCAAAATGTTATAATCATGCAGTACTCAAGGTCTGTATTTTTTTTTTAATCCCCTCTCTCTTGTGGGGAATTCTCTCTCTTGCAGTGGAAGACCTGGAACGTAATGATGGCTCAGCAGAAAAACCTTACTTTATGTCATCCAATCTGAAAAAGCTTTTGAAGAAGACAAACAAAGGTCACTCAGATGCATGAGAAACTCCCTTTTGTTCGTTCCCTCTCTCAGCTGCCATTCAAGAACAAAGCTTGCATGGGTAACATACAGCCTTAAGTCCTGTTGGTCCAATATGCAAACTTTGTTAATATTTTTTGAACCACAGTATTCATGATTCAGTTGAAGATTTATGTTGACCAGTAGCTTGTGCAGAGCAGTAGAGAGAGATTTCCTGAGAGCTTTGCTGGATATTCCTTCCTTCTTAAGATAGACAAAAAGGGTTGCTGTTAATAGTTCTATATAAGATTGGGTATCTGCTAAAAGGAAAATGAAAACTACTGCCCTAATGGGTGGGTAACCATTACTGTAGAACTTGTCATGATGTTGTTGGTTCTGGGGGAGAGAGCAAGTGCCCAATTAATCTGTTTATAACCAAAAGTTCAGTGGCATAGGAGGTAGTCTATAATACCAAGGACTGTGATATCAATCATAGGCACCAATTTTACTTTAGCATACATCTACTAAATCCATCACATTAAATCCCTAAATTGTTTGAGTGAGTAATATAATAACTAATGTCCTACTGCCTTCCTGATTGAAGATAGGCATGAAAGAGAAATCAGTAATGTTAACTGAAACATGCCGTGTATACAGCATAGGACATGCTAATTATCCAGCTCTACAGGTATTTAGATAAAGTGGTTAGTATTATGGATGAGAGCTTTGTATATTTATTTTGCCTCTTCCATGAGGGGGCTGACCCAGAAGTATGTGCTCCAGCCTGGCTCACTGGAAAACTCAGCATTATATAAAGGATTATTATTTTAAAACAGTGATATTTTTTTTAAGTACCATAAACTGTAAAGCAGAATTTTCTAATAAGATTCTGTCTAACTTTGAGAAGAACTTTAGGAATTCAGAAGCCCGTTTGAATATATGGGAAATAGTTTAATGGTTTTATTAGATGAACTGTCAAAGTAGTTTTAACAATGGTTGAACCACCCAGATGTCAAAAACACACACTCACCTTATACTTTTAAGTCACGGCATTCCTCAAATTCTCATCTGAGTCCCTTCTGGGAAGTTCTAATCCACTGGCAGCTTCCATATCAGTAGAGACCAACTTTATGGGAAATAAAGAAACAGAGATCGAAATACCACTGCCACTAAACAGTCAAAAACTCAGTGCCATAAATACAATGCCTTAGAAAAACAGTCACAGCATCTTCCTTTAAACTGTTATCTCTATGACTGCTCATAACATCAGGATTCCTAATTCACCAGACTCTGCCCATGGTAGCAATATTGGAAACTGCTGTGGAGACAGGGCTCCATTTTCACGTCTGAGCAGACTAGGCAAGTTGGTGACAGGCCTTGGGCTTAGCTATAGCTTCTATTGGAGCTGCTGTTATTAATAAAGAACAGCTTCCATTTTTGCTGGTGAAAAGAAGGCTTTTCAGGGCATCAGAAAATTAAATAAACCTTTAATAATCTGATTTTACTGTTATTTTAACCTGCTTCAGAAAACCTTGAAATGGGGAGCTATTTGGATGGTTTGCAGTTATCAAAGTATGCGGGACTTAGAGATGTTATAGAAGCTGTGTGAAGCTATCAGACCTTTTTTTAAATAAATAAAGAAGTAGAAAATCCTCTTTATTCCACTTAGTTGGCCAGCTTTTGTAACTTTAATATGTGCTGAAGGATATTTAGCTTTTTTTCTAATACCTATTTCTAGTAACCTTTAGATCCCTGCAATATTTTGTAAGATATGAGAATTGTTTTATATATGAAATATTAAAGGTTTGGATTTATTTTTTATTTTGGGGGGGTTTTGTACCTTGGCTTTTTATTCATAGTATCCAGAAGCTCCAGTGCTTTTGTTAGTCTGTATCAGTGATTCTCAGCCCCTTAGACTCAAGGCATCTCTCTGAAAATTTCTGCTCTTAGCTGCCCCTAATTGTCTGACTAGAGAAAAATACTAGAGCAATTATTCTGTCACAAAGAACACAGGAAAACTACTGCAGCTCAGAATGCTTTTGACCCTATATATTCCTGTATGAAATCTCTGAGTTTATCTTGTGAATTGTGTGTAGATGCTGGTACATCTAACAGTGCCAATATTGTGTGGCCATCCCGCAGTACCCTTAAAAGGTTCTCACATCTCCCTGGTTGAGAATCACTGGGCTACATTGCTGCTCTGATTTAAGCAGACAACTTGAATCGCCTCAGCCTGCTCTGTAGCATAGATTCTGTCATTCCAACAGCAAATTGGAAGGGATTTTTAATTGAATTAAAACCCCTTGTATTCTTTTCTCACCAATGCAAGATCTCCTTGCTCTTTTGAAAGCCTTCATTATTTAGAAGAATACTTGCTACCTTAGCTATCTGTGGGCAAGCTCTTAAATTTGCAGAGGCAGCTCTCACAACTCATCTAAAACACTGCAGGGGAAAATGCTCATGTGCTGTTGCCATGTTGCTGTGCATGTAATACTTCAGGAGCTCGCATGTTCAAACCCCCTCTTCAGCACTTGAGAATTCTCTTCCAGGTCCTGTTGGGTAAGTAAACATAATCCCCATTTCACTGTGGGGAAACTGATATGACTTTTTGCCTTGTGCTTCCAACATGGGTGCCTCCAAATACATAACATAGAACCATTTCCTGGGTCAGACCATTGGTCCATCTTGCCCGGTCTCCTGTGTCACGCCATGACAGACAGCAGATACAAAAAGGGAGAGTGAACAGGATCTGATCAGGGTTTTTTCCACTGTTCCTCTCCCACTTGTAGCCTCCAGGGTTTCAGGTCTAGGAAGTTCTGATTCAGAGGCTGTTCCCCCAACTCAATAGCTATCGATGCCCCTTTCCTCCAAGAATGTGTTCAGTCCCTTTTTTGAATCTACCTAAAGTATCAGCTTCCACAGCAGGTGGCAGTGAGCTCCAGCCTTTAATTATACACCGTATGAAAAAGAACTGCCTTGTGTTATTTTAAAACTTGTTACCTATTAGATTCATTTTATGTCCACTAGGTCATGTCTGGTGAGAGCTAGTCACTAATACATCCCTATTGACTTCCTCTTTACCATTTAATATTTTGTAAACTCTTCTCATGTCCCCTCTCAAGTGTCTCTTTTCTAAACTGAATAGGCCTAGCCTCATTAGTTTCTCCTTCTACAGAAGCCCCTCCAGACAACTCATCATCCTTGCTTTCCTTCTCTGGATTTTTTGTAGTTCTTCTTTATCCTTTTTGAGGAGTAGGGAGTAGAATTTGGCACAGAATTTTGTCATTTAGGATCAAGTTCTAGATTCCTGCAACCGTCCAGTTGATCACGCCAATGTCTCTGGGTCTTAGGAGCAGTGTCTACATTAGGAAACAGATTTGTTGCTAACAAGAGGAGCCCACGCATCTGCTCATTGAACTGGTATAGAAAAAAATACTAGTATGTGGGGGGCAAATGAGTATTCAATGTTGTTTTAGAAAGGAAATGCAACTGAGATTTGCCAAGTTGTTGGCTTAAAGACAACAAAACCATACCAAAACAAAATATCTGTGCTACCCATCTTGTACACCCTCTGGGAAGGAGCTAAAGGAGAAAAAAAATATGTAGTACAGATTAGTCAAATCACTTGTTACTGGGAAATACTAAGCCATTACAGTGTGAAGAGCAGGATAAGAATCTATCTAGATCTGAAAAAAATAGATCGGGGTGCAACGATCAGGATTTGCTATTTTCAGTGACCCCTTGACTAAATTACATCCCTTGGGAATAACTTCACCTGCTACAGCTTCCCCATACACTAAATCAAATCTCTGGAGTCATCTACCCCAGTGGTCTCCAAAGTGGGATGCACACGCCCCAGGGGGAGCGCAAGATGATCCACTGGGGTGCAGGAAGAAAATATTAGAACTTCTGTTTCTATTTATTTTTTTATCTAAAAAAAGAGATTAAGCTTTACTAATATTCAGTATACGGCTTGACACTGGCACCCTCACTTGGTCATATGTCAAATAAATAAATATACATATATTGGGGTTGTGTGGTCAAAAATTTTTTACTGATAGGGGTGCACGATCAAAAAAGTTTGGAGACCACTGATCTACCCAATGGCCTTAGCTTGGCCTTATGTGACAGCATTTCAGAATGGAAGGGTTATGATCTATTTTTTATGAGTTACACGTGTCTTTTATGTATAACAGGTTTACAGTGCTGCTAACTTTGACCAAGTGTAGAAGTAAAGTAGCAATCTACGTTTCTAGGGAATAACATGCAGTTGCTTCTTTTTAAAAAAATGGGCACTTTTCCTACTTGACTTCTGTGTTTTGTTCGCAATCCAAAAATCCAGCGGACTTTATCCGATTGAATGCTGCTTATCTGGAGATTTGTTGCGAGACAGCAGGCATTGGATAAAAGGTGTTCCTTATTCCTTAGGCAGGTGGCTGGATGCAGTTACAGAAAGTAGCATGTCCACTTGATTTACAGCTATACTGGCACCTAGTGGGAAATGTTTGCAAAGTCTTTTGTGTGAGATTATTTTGTGCTCTTTTTCTCCCTTCCACATTCTTGTTTTTTATACTGTGAGGAATGAAACAGACTGTGGAGCAGAGCATGTTCCTACTGCTTGTTTCTCCACCTCAACTCTGAATTGTCTTTCTGTATGACAGTTATTGTGATGGCTACAGAGATGCCGTCCCCCAAAAAGCAGGTGCACTGGAGGACGAACAGCAGAGGAGATGTGGAGTTTTTTTTGTTTTGGGGATATTTGCTTGCATAAATTGGCTCATTTTACCATGTCATAGTATAGAGATGTATATCTTCCGAGCCACAAAGGTTGATGAGGAAACCTAGTTTCCACAGGAGCTATTTTTCATGATCAGATGGGGCGGCGTGTACAATTGTGTTCCATGTAGTTGTGGGATTATAGTAGCGGGATGAGAGGAAATTTCAATTCTGTTTCTAAGCAGCTAGAAAGCAAACCTTCCCTTAGCCATGCCAGAACTGACTGAATTGTAATGCTTCTTTGTAAAGATGATCATTACAAACAAACGACACTGCATCAAACATGCTCCTTTCCTCACCTTGGTAAAACAGAAATGTCAGTAGGATCCTGCCTTCTGCAGCACATTTACATGGGTGGTTGAGAATACTTATATCTGCACAGAATCACTCAGGCTGGAAGGCTGTCTAGTTCATTTCCGCAGGCACCCAGTTTGGCAGCATGGTAACATCCCTAAACAAGCTCCAGTGATTAGGTTTGGACTCTGAATGATTCTTGCCATCTCCATCTGGATGCTTGTTCCATTACTCAACTGATCGTGTAATTAGAAGTTTTCCCTTTAAATGCAACTTAAATCCATTATTATTCATCTTATTTAACTGTTGCTGTCTGCCTCTCTCCTTACGCCCTGGTAAACCCCTTCTGTCCTTATTCATCCTTTTCTCCCCAGACCTCTCAGAATGAATCCTGCAGTGTCTTTTCCCAGGGTCAAGACCTGTCATCTTGATGTTTTATGGTGTCAGTTCCTCATTTTCAAGAAAAATAAATGCTTATACTATGCACTGGGCTTCTTACGCAAAAACTAAACTAAAATACCTCAAGCCGGGATGTACATGTGCGTTTCCAATGTATGCGTGAGATTTCCATTACATCAATGTCAGCATTCCAAACACAAATAAAGTGCCTATTTTGGACTGAAACCTGGCTTTCCTCAGAGTGATTCGTTAAGGCTTGTGCTAATCATTAACAAAATTACTCCACTGCAAGAAGCATTCTCCTGAAGTCTTTTCAGTCAATTTTGATTTCTCCTCCTCCTTGCTGATGGGAAAATGCAGACAATGATATTTAGTGTTGCTGTATTTGTAGAATAATACTGGAGCACATTTGCTGCGTGTTGATTGACTTGCATAAAATATCCAGGCTTTCAAACATAGGGAAATGGAAGGCACAGTGCTACACCCAAGACTGAAGAAAATACAGGACATCAAGTGAAACAAAAACTCAAACCTCTGAAAACCAGGAAGCAGTTAAACCTTATCTGCTTTAACCCAAGAACCAAGGAGTAAGGGAGGTGCCCCCAGCCCCCTGAGCTGGCAGTGGCCACTAGAAATTATCTGCTTGCAATTCAGTGTTGTTTACTGCACTGAGTGTAGCTTCCTAGAATGGTGGAAGGATTAGCAGGAGCAGCTTGGCAAAGCTGGGAGGCTGACATGAGAAGATATGTGGGCTTAGTGAAGTCCAGCACGCCTTATCACTTGAGTTTGTGGAGGGCATTAGTAACAGTGTATGGAAGTTTTCTAACAATGCAAGAGGGAGCAATGCAGGTTTAATGAGAGGCAGGTGATCGTATGCTGTTAAACAGCATCTTATGTGCAGGGCCTGTAAGGCTTATCAGGTGCGGGGTTGTTTCTCTGTCGCAGGCTCTGGCAGCATTTAGCTTCAGCAAAGACTTAGACTGTGCTACAGTGTCCCATTCCCTACCTGTTTAGCTATATCTGAAAAGCAGCGGGTGCAGTAGGAGCCTATTTGGGCATCTTCAAACAAATCAGTCTGGAATCTACAGCTGTTAGGTGCCTCCGTGTTTCAGAATGAGATCCACAAAAGCCTACATGAGTAGGAGGGTGTCAAGAGAAACAGCCAGTAGGAAACATTGGGCTATGTTTTCAGTGCCACCCCTCTCTGTTGAAAACATCTCCTGAGATCAGGTACCTACCAAAACCTAAGAAGGGCTCTCCCCTTTCTGGGAGGACAGAGACTTGGGTTTTAGTTCCCATTCCATGGATTTTTCCCCCCCCTGCATTTTATAGGGGGATAAAAATACAGAAACAGTCTGAAATGGCTAAGCTCACTGAGGTATTTGCATCCTTTCTGTGCGTCTGAGCCAGTACCTTATCTGAAGTGTTTGCAATGTCAGATATAGCAAAAGTTGCTACAACTACTCCATGGCCCTTGTCACTATTTCCTTGTTTTCAGAGGTTTGGGTCCTGCTAGCCCTGCATTCCAGAAAGACACCTGATGCTACTAGGCAAGTAATGGTTTGGGTCAGCAAATGTATGAGGATTTCTCAACAAAGACATTCCTTGTGGGAGTGCTTTTCGACAGCTGCTACTGTATTGGCTAGCAGGAGGGTTGCTACTGTGGCTGGCAAAGTTATACAGTTCCTGAATTGTCCCTCCCCTTCTTGCACATGAGGTTTGGGTGGCATGAGAATGATGAGTGCACTCTGAAATGTTTATGGAGTTGCTGACAAGTTGCAGGGAGAGAGATGGGAGGGACACAGTACTGGTCTAGGCTAGTCTTTGCTGCTATCACTATGCCAGCACAGCTGTGTCTACCTGAACAATGTCAACTAAACTGAGGCTGAGGCCCATTCTTGGCCCAGTTGCATCCACATCAGGGTTTTTGCTGATATGGCCACATCAGTTCAGGGCTGTGATTATTTTGCATCCCCAGGCTGACACAGCTATGCCAGCAAAACTAGTGTAGGCTGACACAGCTATGCCAGCAAAACTAGTGTAGGCCAGTTAGCCTGCTCCCCAACAGCCTGACATAGTTTTATTCCATGATGACCACAGTAACTAAGGGCATGAGAGAAGATTGCTGTGTCTCTTTCTTTCCCCCCAACCCTGTACCAGAATTTCCTCCCAAATCTCCCCTTCCTGTCCCATTAAGCCATTAGCAAATAGAATATCTGCCACACAGCTGCTTGCTGTGTGGCACCCTCTGCTGCTTACTGGAAGGTCATGCACTTGCCTGGTTATGCAGCCTGAGCTGCAAACTATATCTAGTCCTGTGTGTCCCCCCCCTCCGATCATTAGCCCATGTCTTTCCAGCATTGTCTTTGACTAACCCAGTTAGACCTTTCTCCTCCCAATGCCATAGCAAGGTGGGGGGAGCCAAGGAGGGTGACCACCCTGGGTATTGAAGCAAAGGGGCACCAACAGGCGCTGCCCAGCTGCTGCGGGGCATGGAACGGAGCTGCAAATAGCTGATCTGGAGGATCTTGGGGACAGGGAGAGGGGCAGTTCCTGCTGTGTGTACTCCTGGGCAAGCATGGGGGGTGGGGGCATATGCCCCTCAGTTCTGTGCACGGGGAGAGGGCAGGCTGCTGCTGCAGGCTTTGCCCCAGATGCCAAACTTCCTTGCCATGGTACTGCTGCCCACACAGGGCTGGATGGTGTCTGAACATTATATCTTCTTGTTTTCAGGTATTTCTAACTTTGTACTACCTTAATTCTTCTTTCAGTGGTTTGCAGAGGTTTAAATTCCCCTTCTCTTCAGCTGATCACTATAATGTCTCATGACCCCTTTAGCTGTTTCTCCTCCCTCATGTTGCCAGCCACCCCAGTGGCAGTGATCATATGGTAAGGGCTGAGATCCTTCTCTCCCTAATTCAGCAGACAATTAGGATCCCATTCAATACCTACTACTCTAGTTTCTCCTGTCCTTTCAGAAGATTTTTTTTCTCCAGCCCTCCAGGTTCATAAAAGTCTCTCTTCAGCTCCTAATTTCCAATTCTTGGTTTGAGAACAGACTCTATGAGAACTTACCATCTAAAGCCTTTCTACCATTTTGCCACTGCAAAGACAGAGCTTTTTTTTTTTTTTTAAAGAGGTGATACAAAGTCCTGCTGCTTTCCACACTTACAGAAAAAAACAGACTGTTGAAAGAGTAGCCACAGCAGAGGTGGAAAATCCAGGCCCCAACAAGCTAGCTCATCACATGGAAGTGTTAACTGCAAAGCCCAGCTGAGTGCCCATGTGAAGTAATGGGGACAATCAAGATATCATTATCTTTATGCTGTTTTCTCCTACCCTCTTCTACAGCCTTCCACCCCAATGACTCTTGGTTTGTTGCAATGTAGCATTAGATGTTTTGCCCAGGGAAAACACTGGAAGGAAAACATGGGTCTACTCTGGTAAATTGCAATCTCTCTGCCGCTGCCACATTTACAAATGGAGACTAGACACATAGTTCAGGCTCCTTTGCTAATCATCTGACAACCCCGTTACAGACCTGCAATGTTAATAAATGAGCCTGGATCCAAACACGGGACTCCAAGGTTATTGTACAGCCACCAGTGGTTGCTGTTTCTTGGCATTTTTAAGGTGACATTCATGTATGCCGCAAGGACATAGTCACTCAGCTACTTATCAGAATTATTAGGCGTTACAAATGCAGCCCTGCGCCTTCTAGTTGCTTTCAAATGTGCTTCTCCCTTCCATGTTGATGCTTTAACTCAGCAAATACAGAAGGACCAAAGCAAAAAAAAAACAAACCTTCCTCTCAGTACTGCAACCAAATGCCACTTAACCACTTTCTTCCCCATCTGAAACCTCAGGCCCCAGAATTCTCTCAGTGGTGCCCTCCAAAGGCTAGTGGCCAATCCTTTTGAAACTAAGCTCATCACTTGCTGGCCTCTCATTATACTGAAGATTTTTCAGAAGCAGTAGGAGGCTAGATCCTGGTTTTCATTGTACCTAGACAAGAAGACAGACTGAGTCAATTATAAATGCAAAGAGTGACCACTACAGGACATCTGTCTGTATGCTTGATCCATTAAAACCAGGCAGTGACAAAAATGTAAATGGTTGAAAATGGCAATGCAACCTGTTCTCAAATGAAGCAATATCCAGACAGTCATAGCTGCTCGACATAAGACATTCAGCAGAACAGAGGACATCCAAGCTTCATAACAGCAAGGGCTGCATTGTCATAGTTATTATTTATGTGCCTTGGCAGCTTGCCAGAAATCTGAAACCTACTCCATGTTAAATGAACAGAATTTTAAAAGCCACCATGTGCCCAAATCGGACACTGGTTTGTGCTTGGAAGAGGAATAGTAATGGTTTGTTTGGTGAGTGCATCAAATGTGATTCTGCATCTGAGTAAGAGGTGCAGGGCCAGACCCCTAGCCAGCTTCAAGTCAGATCAGAAGCTGCATTTTTATCTTCGCTGGAGAGTTCCTGTGTGCAATCAATGCCCAAGCACCTGCTATTGCTTCCATGGTCTTGTCCAAGATTGGACCATGAGGATGGAGAACAAGATGACAGGTAGGACAAGAGAATGTCACAAGTGTTCTTCTGACACTTCTGGCTTGGGAATGTGGTCACTCAAGCTAAGAGAGGGGAGGGGGGCCTACCATTAGACCCAAGCTTGTCTCTTGTTTTCTCTTCATATTGCAGGTAAGAAGTAAGAGTTATGAGATGTTGGGTATGAGATAGGATTGTGTCATACCACATCTGGCACTCCAAACCACACCAAAACTGCCTTTATTACAAGTACAGGATTGATCCTTGCCATGCTTCTTTTCTTGCAGGGGTAGGTAGTGGCCTTGGGCTTCCCCCCACAGTTGATGGGTGACATCTCCAAGTCTCCCTCTTTGTGCTCCTTCTCCCCCTTCCATTCAGGATGGCCACTTCCTTCCAACTTTCATGATCCCTTTCCACAGGCATTGTATATCCATCTCCTGGTGTTTCCAAGCACACCTTCATAGGTCTTAGGCCTATTCCTCTTCCTTTGGATAGGAAAATGATTTTCTTCCACTCGCAGTAGGCAGCAGTACCTGTGTGCCAGCTGTAATCACCTTGTACGTTTGACTTGGGCACAGACCCTCCATGACTATGGCAGCAAATATATTGGTAACACAACCAATTAATTATATTATTATTTATTGTCAATGGAAGCATTTAGGAGAAGACGTACCTTAGAAACAAAGTACACTACACATATCTTGTTTTTCCATCTGATTTACTACTCCTTAGATCTAGAAAATCTAAGTCCTTCAGACAGAGCCCAACAGTGGCAGGCAGTCTGCTGAAACAGCTGCTCACAAGTGAGATTCCCCCCCTTGCCCCTCCTTCTCAGACAGACTTTTTACTTCTTTAGTCTTCTCTCTAATTTCCATCCTGGCAAGACAAAGCTTACAGTTTACAGCATATCGGAGATGAGACACAAAAACCTTTGAAGAGTTGGCTCCCATTGTCTTTGTAGCACGTACCAACATATGCTTAGCTGGGAAACCACAGTTTCACTCCTAGATCTACTTTTCCCACTGCCTCTTAAGTTAAATAAATACCCATGCACAGGAAAGCCTGGTTAACTCCCATGGAAGTAACTCTCCCTCAGTAACTGGGTTGTGTATCACTGGTCTGAAGATTAATGCACAGCAGCTTTGACAAGTCATAACTGTTCTCTTTAGCCCTCTCTGACCCAACCCTCCCTGCCTCTTCCCTTCATGGCAGCCACTCCTTTGCATCTCCTTGTTAAGCCAGCTACCTGGCTGATGCCCTTCCCTTCAGGGCATCAACTCTCGTTGTCTTCAAGGCAGGCACTACCTTATGCCCCACGCTGGGAGGTCATCCCAGTACCTCTACTCCTCCAGGACCTCCTCCCTCTTACCGCATCCCTCTCAGGATACATTCCCTTCCAATTCCCTGAGGGCAGCCCTTGCCATTGTGCTGATCCCTCCTCTTGGAGCTTTCCCTTACTGGCCCACTCCCCTCAAAAAGGTTGTCCCAGTTCCACCCCCCTCCCCTAAGCATTGACCCATCTCCCCCTATCACTTTGTGTCCTGTTCCCCTCAGGGAAGCTGTCCCTTCGCCTTGGTCCAGTTCTCCTCAGAGGAGCTGTCCTAGTCCCCGAGTCCCACTCCCCAGGGACAGCTCACACCCCATTTCCCTCAGAGAGGCAGCCCTTTCATGCCCTACCCTCCCCAACCCCATTCCCCTCTGGAAGACTCCTCATTCCCCTCAGAGAAACTATCCCCACATATAGCACCCCCAGCTGCATCCTCTTCAGGAAAACTCCCCATTCACCTCAGGGAGGAGAGCCAGCCCCCTCACACCATGCCCAACCCAGCCCCAATCCCCTCAGGGAAGTTGTCCCTTCACATCTCATTCCCCTGGTCCCAGTCCCCTCAGGGAGATCTCATACTCCATCTCTCTCAGGGAGGCAGCCCCCTCACCCTGCTGCCAGCTCCATTCCCCTCAGGGAAGCTGTCCCCGTATACTGTGCCTCCCCACCCCCACTCCATCCCCTCATGCCCTGCCTGACCTATTCTGAAAAAAAAAACCCTTCTCCTGGGAGGATGCACTAGGCCACAACCCCTTTCCTCTCAGGAAGATTGCCTCCTCCCTCTCATGGAGGATCCCACCACACACCCTGCTCCCTTTTCCTCAGGCAAGCTGGCCCCTCACGCCTCCCTCCCGTCACGGCAGCTATGCTTTGCTTTGACCCCCAGTAGAAGCCCCCTTTCCCTATTATGCCCTGTGTGTTGAGGAACAATAGCAGAGGAGGGGATCTCTCCCGCCCCCGCGCCTTGAAAGGGAGCGGGGGCGGCCCCTCGCGCCTGCCCAGCTTTCCCGCGCTCCCCGCAAAGCGTCGCGTGCCGCAGCAGGGAGGGGGGAGGGGCGGGGCGCACTAGATGACGCCACGCCGCGCGCCAGGCGCTCATTGGCTGAGGCGGCCTGGCCACGTGACGTCCCCTGCTTCCCCCCCTACTCCGTCCTCCCGGCGCTGCCCGCGCGGCCCCCTCCCCCCTGGCAGCTCCTCCCCCCTCGCTGCAGTCGGAGCCGGACCGCGCTGCGCACCGTACCGCGCCGTGTGGGGGAAGCTGGCAGCGGCGGGGACGGCCCGGCCGGTGAGTGCGGCCCCGGGGGGAGCAGGCCCGCGCCGGGCCAGGTAGGAGCCGGCCTGCGGCCTCCCCTCCGCCCCCCTTCCCCCCCCCGCCGGGGCCCGCTCTGAGGAGCGATGGGGGGGCGCTGTGGTGTGGGGGCGGTGCCGCGATGTGGGGGGTGGTGCCGGGCCCGGGCTGAGGCCGCGCGGCCCAGCAGAGCCGGCCCTGCGCTCGACCCATTGTGCTGTGGAGACAAAATGGCGACGGGCGGCGGTTGGGCCGAGGTGGGGGGGGGGGAAGGTGCGCGCGCAGCCGGCCGGCGCGCGGAGCCAGGGGACTGAGGGAGGGGGCGAGATGGGGGAGCGGGAGGGGGGGAGGCTTGCGCCGTTGCTGCCGGCGGCGGGTCCTCGGGTCCGCTTTTGTTCTGCAGGCCGCGCTTGCAAATGGCGGCTGCTCCTCGCGTGGGGCCCGAGCCTCGATCTGCTTCTCGTCCTGCCCCCCCTTCCCCCCCCGGGGATGGAGGCAGCCGCCGCCTCGCCGCGGGGAGCCCAGCGCCACGGGCCGGCGGCTGCGTGAGGGCATGTGCGCGGCCGTGCCCGCTCGCGCGGTGAGTGGAGGCAGAGGCGCCGCAGATGCCCGCGCCCGGCACGGATGTGTGTGTTGTGGGGGAGGGGCCCCTGGGGGTCCCATTAGCTGGCTGGGGCTGCTCCCCTTCTCGCTGTCGGCTGCAGACTGTTCCCCTGGGCCTGTTGCACATGAGTGCCCTGGAAGCCGGCCATCTCCCATCCCTGGGTGATCTCTGCCTCTGCTGTGTGTGGTGGCTGTAAAGGTAGGAGGCCTGTGAGAGGCTCCCAGTAGGCCTCATTCAGATTCATCTTCCCAGTAGGGATTTAAAACTGCTTTTCCTCCAGATTCCTCCAAACTGACCTTCCTCAGCTGTGATTGGTCGGTCTCATAAACAGTCCCACTTCCCCCCTTTATTTTACCTTATCCCCATTATTTCTGTTCCCCACCACCATCCCTTACTTCTTGCCCCCCAGTTTTGGGATGATTCAAATTCAGTTTCAAGTGTGACCTTCAGAAGGCGTAGTTACCGAACTGCAAAAATCTGGTACCTCTAATTGGAGTCAGGCATGGCACAGGACAAAACATGATGTTGGATTTGTTATACCTAGAGTAGGCTTTATGTAGGAAGCCTTACAAAGCCCAAGAACAGAAAGATGTTTGGATTTTGCTAACCCCAACTCTGCAGTGTCTGTTAGGTATAAGAACTGGAAAACAGACCTGGCTAGAAACAAAAATTAAATGGATTACTCAGTGTTACTGAAGTTATGGGTATTTATTTATTCTGGAACTACCTTGAGAAATGTACACTAAAATGAATTCCTTTCTCTTTAACTTAAGGTATCATCAGAATAAAAAAAATTACAAAAAAATGTGCAATCTTCTAATATTTGGTTTGCCATTATGCCTTTTGGGCATGTGAGATGATTTGATCCGTTACCTTGAAGTGCTGGTGCTTTGTAGCTTTAAAATCAGCTGCTAAAAATTCAAAGGAGGATGAGTTGGTTAGGAAAACGATGCCACTTTAGATTGGCGTATCCCCTTGGTTTGTTCCATGGTGTATTGTTTCTTAGCCTTGTGTACAACTAACAAGTTTCACAACTCAGTTTTTTCATCTGTATTTTTATCAATAATCTGGTCTGTGGCTATCTTTCCTGAGAAGTCCAAGGACTTTGATGCAGCAAGAGCCATAATATGAGGTTCTTGTGTTTACACTCTAAAAAGCCTCAGTGATACCAGCTGATAGAGTGCTGGTCTTGGAAAAGGGGGGAAACCTAAATCTCCCTAACATTTTTAAATGGGGAAGCTAGAGCTGCTGTTAATCAGTATAGCTTGAAAATAGATTTTCATCTCACTTGGAGGGAATTATGGAGATTTTAATAACTATTACTGTTGTATGTATGCAGACAACTTGTATAAAATGTAATGATCAGGAAGAACAAATAATTAAATTACTTAGTAATGCCAGCTAAGTAAATCTATGGCTAGCAAGTCGTGTCTTTACCTGTCTGGCTGGGGAAAGTTTTGAGACTGGTACATGAATCCAACTCCCTGCCTTTAAGAAGGTTATTAACATAAGGTGAGATGCATCACTATACTTGGGTATCTGTACACCTCTGTTTTACAGGCTGAGAATGTGTGATGGCTTTTTAGGCTGCCCCACACCTACAATCACCTAACGTACTTTATTTTTCCAAGCTGTGCAAGTGAAGGGAAAAGGTCTTTGCCAGTGGGACTGGAGTATTAACTATTTCTGATTCAAAAGACTGTCATAAAAATCTGGATGAGAAAATTGCCCAATTAAACAAAGCACTAATGAGAATGGGCCATAGACATTAACAATTGGGTTATGTCATAATAGGTTAAATTGTAAATTCTGCAAGGCAGGGACCATCTTCATTCCATTCTTACAGTGTGTAGCACAAAGGAATCCTATTCATGACTGGCTTCTAGGCGATACTACAGTACAAATAATAAAAAGTCATAGCAGCACTGCTTTATTAAAATGCTAGCTGTTGTGCCAGTTAACTGCTGATATCTTTTCCTAACTCTCCACAGTGGTTTGTACTTGGAGTCATAGAGAAGTGGGCCTGGAAGGGACCTCCATAGGTCGCCTAATCCAGGCCTCTGCCTGAGGCAGGATCATCCCAATCCAAAGTATCCTATACAGATCTGTAATTTAATCTCTTAGTAAAACTACTGTCAGCCCTGACAAAACAGGATGTCACACCCGAACCTGCCACAGGTAAAGCAGCAGGACTATGGCAACCAATGTCCTGCTTCTGTCAAAGGTTGTTAATATATTTGTTACAATGTGGAAGTACACCTAACCTTATCTATTTTGATCCAGAGGATAATGCAGTATATTGAGTATATTGTCAAGTTGCGAGCTTTATTCATAATACTCATCAGGGCCTTATGGTTGTAACTTTTTTCAAGGATATCTACCTGCTTTGATCCATGTGTAAAGAAGATAAAGCATAACTTCATCCTGTTTTTGTGTAGCACAAACTTCCGCAAATAGCTAAAACTCCAGAGTAGATTTATGTGGTTTTGTACCCTACAATGTTTGACACATGAGGTGGGCAGGAAGTGCCACAAGTGATCAGTATAGATGTGTATTATCTCATCAAGCTAAACTAGATGAGTTAACATCACGCAACATGAAATGAAACGGAGCCTTGCAGAGGTATTGAAATTAAGAGTTTGTCAGCACTTGTATTCATACATCATTTTTTTTTGAAGGCCCTCATGTTTATTCAGTAGTTCTGAAGCCTGATAACATTGTATCACCTGTTTCAGCTCAGTAAGATTCTCATGCTGAAGATACCACTTGTGTGCTCTGTTGAGCGTTAGCTAGCATCCAAAAAGTATGTAATTCTTTGAAGGTAATACCAGATTTGTTATAAGGGGGTTGGAGGAGATGGATGGGACTATATCAGTTTTCAGTTTGATAAACCAATAACGACTAAAAGATTTTTTTGAAATGATTTTGATGACTTTGTTAACGCAAGCAATTAATGCTTTGTACCATAATCTCAATTCATAGTGTCCTATATCTCAAACAGCCGTGAGAATTAGAAAGGTAAATTCCACTGGGAGGGAGGTGGTCTTCTGAGCTTCATGCCAAGAGTCAGTCTGCATCTGAAAACATTCTTGGAAAGGTATAGCCTTTCACAAAGACTCGAATCCTGTAGGAGTTGAGTCTGAACTCCCTACTGCTGAAGGGCTTTTTAATGAAGAAAAGAAAGATAGAGACGGGGGGAAGGCATGTGAGTTCCTACAGATAGATAGCAAGCTAACTTAGTTGTGATATGGGCTGTATTAGTAATTTTGTTCCAGTCTGGAGATAACTTCTGAGTGGTGACAAGAAATGCAAAAATCACCATGGGATAACTGTATCATAACAATTCTGTTAAAGGTGTTAAAGTTTATCTACACAAATTGGGCAGCTTGAACAGACTGAACTTTTATTTCCTTGTAACTCCTATACAGACAAAAGAAGAAAAAAAAGTTAATGAACCTTATGTAATAGCCATATCGGTCGCAAAGAAAAGTAGCTTGCTTCTTAACAGGCATTCGGATGAGGTTGTGGAAAGAATCAGTGTGGCAGACAGATAATAAGCTACTGATATATATAATTCTCTAGAATAAATAGGTCCTAGGAGGACATTTCTAGTTGGGAAAACTGGTTTTATGGCAGCTGGTTCCTTTTCCCATAAAACTGAATAGGTTGGAAGGTAACAGCAGCGGTTCTTGGTGTTTCTCCAGTGTAGACTAGTTTTGCATGGGCTGGCCAGTAGTCTACCTTAAGTGCACTTATATGTTACAGCTCAAATTAGGAGGGTATTTGTTGGTGACTTTTTTATGAAGCATTTTCATGGGGAATAATGTTAGGCGTAGAAAGGCAAAATAACTGACCCAGGGCCATTGCAGTTCAGAGACAAAGCTTGGATTAGACACCCAGTGATCCTATTTACTGGCCTGACTATTAGAATCTCTTCCATCCTGTTTAGAGGCTGAATTGTAACCTCCTTCCCTTTGTGCTTTAGAAAAAAAAAATACTGTGTTTGGCCTTATATCATAATCTGGGTAGTCTTTACATCGCTAAAGTATGTAACGGACATTTGGAAGCTGTTGTCAGGCCAGTACTGAGAAGGTGATATTGTATCTTAAACCTAAACATGCTGCAGTTTCTTTCAGAATAGCTTTCCAAGCAGTCATTCCAGCTGTTAGAATGGCAGCTGTTTAGTAAAGGAAGTTTTGCAGAAGCAGAGTAGGTTATAGACTAACTAAATTGGAGATGTGTGGCATGAGCTTTTATGAGCCCAAGTTCAATTCATCAGATGCTGTAAAAGGACATGTAGAGACCAGTGTAGTGTATCAGATAGAGGGTTGGGGGGGGTTGTTTTTTGTTTGCTTGTTTTGTTTTTTTGGTCAGTGTTTAGCACTTGGGCAGTTTTCAGCTAGTAAATCAATGTCTAGGTGTTTTGGTCTTCAGGAATACAGTTTAGCCAGTTGTAAATGTTTCTGTAGTCCTACTCTGTAAAGATATCACTTAACAAGTGCATAAATATTAACACGTCTGAGTAATTATTAGATTTATGCACTTAGCAAGATGTTACCCTGGTTGATTCTCAGTACGTTGGTAGTAATTTTTTTTTTCTGCTCATCTCACATTACAGAAAGCTGTGGTATTGGTATAACTCTTAAGAGGAGAATCGTGATAAATACATTTGGAAAACTTTGAAAACAGCGAAAACTCGGAAGCAAAAATGGTAAGGCTCTGAAATCAGGCTGCAGAAATAGCCAAGATATTGGTGCTTTTGGCTGATAGCTAAATTTCTTCAAATGGTCTTTTCAGCGACCGATGCGGATTTTTGTGAACGATGACCGCCATGTCATGGCAAAACATTCAGCCGTTTACCCAACTCAGGAAGAGCTGGAGGCTGTTCAGAACATGGTCTCCCATACAGAACGTGCTCTCAAAGCTGTGTCTGATTGGATTGATGAACAAGAAAAAGTCACTGGTGAGCAGCCAGAACCGGAGGCCATGGAGACTGCGGCGGAAGAAGAAAACAAAGAAGGAGGGTAAGAGACATTACTAGGCAGGTGTTGTTCAGAGACACTCGTGTCTTTCAGTCATCACTTTTCTTCCAAAACAGTGGGTCTCAACCTTTTCAGACTCAAGGTGCCCTCCATAACATTTCTAAATTGAGTGCCCCCCCACCCCACTTCAAAAAATAATTTATTACAGTGCTCCTTGCAGAAGGACTTGGCAGTGGAGACAGGATCACATTCAAGGAGGGACTGAGCCTCACTTATCTGCTTATATCCTCTTGGCCTTATCTCTTCACACTGTATGGCACCCTTCAGAGGATTTTGCAGCACCTGGTGGAGAATCACTGTTCTAGACCACTGGCATCCAACCTGAGTGGTGTGACACTGGTGTGAATGCCAGATCCTGCATGGGTTTGGGCTGTGTACTGGGCTTGCGCTGTATGCTGGTGGATTTACTGCCCAGGGCCATGTTATCCAGCCCACAGGGCTCCCTACCAGTCCATAGTTTTGGCATCAGGAGAGTAGCAATTAACAATGCCACAAATTTCCCAACTTGTGAGGAGCTCTGCAGGCTGGATGCCAGCTCCATAGCCTGGGGTTAAGCACCCCTGTGTAGAATAATAGCAGTATGCTATTAGATAACATTATTTCCCATGGCTATGGAAGGGAGAATTAGGCACAGAAATCTAGTAACTCTTCTTCACTGACCCATGCCACCTTGTATGCATCCATATATCTTCTCAGGGACCAGAAGGCTACAGAGCAGTTGACTAGGACCCTTCGTGGAGTGATGCGTGTTGGGCTGGTAGCAAAAGGTTTATTACTGAAGGGAGACTTGGATCTTGAACTAGTTCTCTTGTGCAAAGATAAACCAACAACAGGTCTTCTGGAGAAAGTAGCTGACAATCTTGGAGTACAGCTGGCTGTGAGTAAAACCCTTGAATGAGTTTGTATACGTATTGCAATGGGCACTGTAATTAAAGGTCTTAAGACGGAACAGAAGTTGATGCGTCTTTTGATGGCTGCTTTCAAGACCACCTTGTAAAATAAGCATGTCACCCTCTTTAAACAGTTGCTATACTCTCACTTTATATGTCAACTAAACTGAAAATTCAGGTAGCAATCATACAAACCTTGTTAATGCTTTCTAGGGTAAGAAGGGTATTGCTTTGCATAAATCTGGGAGAATGGGCATTCCTGGTTTAGACAATCTGCAGCAATAGTGCCACAACTGGCATGGGTAGCCTCTGTGTGTGGCCTATGGCAGATTGCAGGGAGGCAAGGGTTGTGGGGATGGGACCAGTATCAAACCTGCAGATAGGGCAATGGAACAGCATATTGGAGAGAGGAAGGGGGTTGAAGTGGCACTCAAGGAGAGTGTATAGCTAATCAGTCTGCAGTACTCCTGTTAAAAAGTTTGGCCCCTTTCACTGGTCTAAACAAAATGATTGCTTTGTAGGTTATTACTGAAGATAAATATGAAATAATCCAGTCAGTTGGCGATGCCGCAATTATAATTAAGAACACAAAAGAGCCTCCACTGACCCTGACCATCCATTTGACATCTCCTGTTGTCAGAGAAGAAATGGAAAAACAGTTAGCTGGAGGTATGGAAGACAGAAAACGGCTAACAGTCAGTCTGGAAACTTATGTTCTCCGTTGCTAATTCACTGTTAAAATGTGCTATTCAATTTCAGGCTACACAGCTAAAACTGCACAATGCAAATTCCACTGTTTAATACAGACTACGAGATTTGTGGTTGTGGCTAATTAGAAACTGACTTCTAAAATTGAGTAGCACCTTTCAAATGACATTCCACTTTTTTATTTATTTATTTTTTTTTACCTGGGCCTTTAGTTCACTAATATATAATGTTGTTGTTTTAATCTTTGGTTTTTTTTATCTAGCCATGTAAGTGGCCCACACAAATGACAAATGTAAACATCTCTCTCTCTCAAAACATTGAAGGCTTCTTGTTAATGACTTGCATGTACATGAAATTGGATTTGTTATAAACAGTTTGTGTTGCAGCAAAAATGATGGGCACTCTGGGTCGCTCTAGATTGGCTGTTTTATCAGCTTAAGTTCTGAATTCCAGGATGTGATGCAGAGTTTTGGATAAAGTTAGACTCCGTCCTTGAACTTACTGATTCTTTTTTTTTATTTAAAAAACAACAACAAGACTTCAAAAAAAAACAATTCATACCTTGAAAAATAATATATGTTACTTTTTTCCTTCTACAGTCTATTCTGTACCACAGGCATCACCCTGTTTAGCAAATTTGAATATACTAGCAAATGTTCAAACTAGCCTTATCTAAAACCCTGGTCTTCAGAAACTCAAAACCTTTTCAAACAGATCTTCAATTTTGCCGCAGCACAGACTGGAGAGTATTTTTGTGCTCTATTGATTGTCTATGGTTCTGATATCTGACCTCGTCTACCAAGCCTTCTAGTTTGTCGATTTTAGGGACGCTGGACCTTTGACCAACAGGACGCACTCTGTCACGAGCTGGGGCCAGGGCAGTCAAGCCTTATGGGCGGAGGGGGTTCCCTTGGTTCTAGAAAAAACATCTTACAGTTATGCTCTGGATGTAGAATGGGAATTTAGTTTAGCTGCCCTTGCACTAGCTATTGTAGGCTTAGGTCCTCCATAGTTTTGTTAGAAGCATAGGATTTCTTTCCCCTTCTAAACAGGAATACATTTCCCCTCCCTTTCAGTATAGAAGCTGGCCTACCATCAGCTACACATAGTCTTCCTCCTCTCAGCAGTTCCATGTTCTCAGTAAGGGTCACACAAGGAAGTGTACTGCAAGGCCATCCTGCCAGGGACAGGGTATAGCTCAAGATCTCTTGGGAGCCTCAGCTGCCCTCTAGGAAGCTGCCTCATCCCCTCTCCACCTGACAGAACCCCCTTGGTCAAACTGTGCCTTGTCTTCTTATTCCATCCACGAATAGAAACGCTATCAGTCAACGACTCCCCGGACGTTCTGGACAGGCAGAAATGCCTTGCTGCCTTGGCGTCACTCCGACACGCCAAGTGGTTCCAGGTTTGCATTTTGTTCTTATATTTGTCTTTAAGTAGAAAATTTGTAAAGTTTAACTGGCTAACTTTTATCTTAAAATACATAAAACATTGGACAGTAGTTAGATGTGCTGAATTTAGCGTCTGTCAATGGCACAGTTGCTAAAGAAGCACTTAAAGTGATTTTAACATTCAAAGAGGAAACTTATTTAATGAGTAGATAGATGCATAGCTGCTGCTTTGTGTTAAGAGTAATGTTGCTTTTGTACACTGTAATTTCTTTTTAAGTTCTAAATTGTAATGTTGTGAATCGATCTTTATTTTTTTTACCCTTGACAAAGTAGCACTGCAAAAATGAATGTCTGCAGATTTTTTTTTAACGGGTTTCTGGATTTTTATTAAATGTGCTTCTGCTTGATTACTTATTCTAGGCCAGGGCTAATGGGCTGAAATCGTGTGTCATCGTCATCAGGGTGCTGAGGGATCTGTGTACTCGTGTTCCTACTTGGGCGCCACTTAGAGGATGGGTAATTTTACTTATTTCTGTAATGTTGTGTTATGTCTCTGTTAAAGTATCGTCAGTTTCAAAATGTTCCATTTTTAGAAATTGTGCTTTTGAAGGTACACTTGCAGTTTTCTACAGCATAAACTCACTTAAATTCGCTGCAGAGATTCAAAATTCTAAAATGAAGACAGTTGCAGTGCTCAACTGAGCCCCATGCATTTGCTTCCCTCACTGTTGATTAAAAATGTTTTTCAGCCCCTAGAGCTGCTGTGCGAAAAATCGATTGGAACAGCTAATCGACCAATGGGAGCTGGTGAGGCTCTGAGACGTGTTCTTGAATGCCTTGCATCAGGAATTGTGATGCCAGGTTAGGTGGTTCTCTGTATTTGAATTTCAAACTAGAAGCTGTATTTAATGCAGATGAAGCTTGGTACCTTGTAATATTGTTTTGTATTTCCAAGGCGTCCCTTGTGTATGCACAGTTTGGATTAGAGCTTCCAAAATATGTAGCATATACAGGTACTACCGTACCTCGGTATTGCCTAGGGCATATGTGCTTAAAGCGATGGACCCATGACATTTAAACCTTTTAGGGAGAAGGATCAGATTCTATGAACATTGAACTGTTTCTCTTTCTAAGGGGTTTCAACAAGCTTCACTTATAACTGTACTTGTAAAATAATCCAGATAAATTCCAAATGTTGGACATTGGATGGATAATATCAGTTGTTGGTGTTATATAGATGAGTGTTGATGGATGCCAAGGGAATACTTAGTTTAGTTTCTTTAGAAACACCAGGATAATTCTCTGCATATCTTCCTTGTTTCCTGCCTTCAGATGGTTCTGGTATTTATGATCCTTGTGAAAAAGAAGCCACTGATGCTATTGGGCATCTAGACAGACAACAAAGGGAAGATATCACACAGAGTGCTCAGGTATAGTTTTGACTACAGATGTTACAAAAACTTAATGAGTTCAATTGACTCTGAACTTCTGTATTGGTAATGGTAGTATAGTAACCTCGTTGAGGTTGGTTTAACTTTTTTAATTACCTAATCAAATAAATACAAATGGGTCCCACACCAATAAAGGAGTTTATAGTTTGGCCCACCAAAAGCAAAGCAACAGGTGTTATGTAGTGATTTACCACCATTGTTTAGAATTTGGGTTGAACTTGGAATTCTGAGGAGTGTCATATATAAACCAGTGAGTCTCTGTGCAAGGGTGGGTAGAAAGTTTTGTCTGGAACTCTGCAGTGAACAAATGCTTCTTTAGCAGCTTGTGCATCTCGGTAACATGTCTTTGGTCCTTATAGCACGCACTGCGCCTTGCTGCTTTTGGCCAGCTTCACAAGGTGTTGGGGATGGATCCCCTACCTTCCAAAATGCCCAAGAAACCAAAGAATGAGAACCCAGTTGACTATACTGGTAGGTGTTTTTTAAGTCTTATATGTTCTTAAAGTGCTTGGAATAATTACTTTTATCTTGGAATAATTGGTAGAGTGTGTAATTGCTCTTCTCCTGGTTCTTACAGTCCAGATTCCCCCCAGTACAACGTATGCTGTCACCCCAATGAAACGCCCTATGGAGGAGGATGGAGAGGAGAAGTCTCCCAGCAAAAAGAAAAAGAAGATTCAGAAAAAAGGTATTGAGTTAACAAGAGGTAGGTGTAAATTGCTGCCTAAAAAAGAGGTTTTTCAGATTAAATGGGGGGCATGTTACAGAACTCTTAATGTATAAAGGTTTGTTTGAACTGTTGTAAATACAAATGGCAGGAAGTGGGAGTAGAAATTGGGTGTTTGGTTTTTTTTTTCCCTACTGCTTTAAGGCTTCTAAGGCTCTACCTGCTATCCACTGTAAACTTTCAATCTAAGCTTCTATGCGAGGACTATGCAGTAATATATTGTAACCTTTTTTTCTGAAAACCGTTTGTTAGTCTTAAAACAATCATGAACATCTGACAAAAGGTGCATTGTGTTCTTCCCTTCAGAGGAAAAAACTGAACCTCCCCAGGCTATGAATGCACTGATGAAATTAAACCAGCTAAAACCTGGACTCCAGTACAAGCTGGTTTCTCAGACTGGTCCGGTTCATGCGCCTATCTTTACTATGTCTGTGGAAGTTGATGGCAGCACATTTGAGGCATCAGGACCTTCTAAAAAGACAGCCAAATTGCATGTGGCAGTAAAGGTAAGAGTTTGTGAGGGTGTTTTTGTTTTTGTTTTTGTTTTTTGTTTGTTTGTTTTTCATGTGTAAATATTTATCAAATTGCTTGCCTTAAGTAGCCCAGCAGCTACTCTTTCAAGCCTGAAAAGAGAAACTTCCTTGATTAACTGGAAAATTGGGTTGAACTATATAGGCAGAATTCATAGGCCCTTCAGGACTAACGAAAGCATATCTCATGTAATTAAAAGTGTTGAAATTGGAGCAGTCCAATTCCCTTTCTAGTGTTGAATTGCCTTCATAGCAGTCTTGGGGGAATGTCTGAAATCTCCTGGGAGCTTCATCAGGAAAGGTGCTGAACTAATGCTTCATTGAATAAAATTGAGGCACTTGCCCAGGTATTGCCAGTTACAGAGGCATGGAGATGGGTGTCACATCTTTCTAAAGAACTCCCTTTTTTTCCTCCTCCCAGGTGTTGCAGGACATGGGTTTACCCACAGGAGTTGAAGGCAAAGAGTCTGTGAAAGGAGATGAGTCAGCAGAGGAAACAGAACAAAAACCAGTAGTTGTTGCACCTCCGCCTGTCGTGGAAACTGTCTCTACACCCAGTGCTGCCTCTCCTCCCTCAGAGCAGACTACAGAGGTAAATACACACTCTCTGAATCTTTTAAATGTGTTATCCCCACCCTTCAAAAGAGGGGTGTTAGTTGCTCAGGGATCTTTTACTTTGCTCATGGATTCCAACTGGAGCACATCCCGCCGCCCCCCCCCAATGTTTCTGGAAGAGCATTTGTTAAAAGCATCTCTCAAAACTCCCACTGTAAATCCCATAAGCTTATAATAAAAGCTACCTCCCTTCCCCCCCCCCCCCAGTCCTAAGCAAGGAGTCTGATAATACATCAAGCAGATTAATGCAAAATAGATGCTGCTTTATGCTCTTTTTTTTTTATTTTGTTTGTTTTTGCTAACAAGAAATAATTGTAATTAGTAACAGGTGTAAAAAGTGAGCTTGGGTAGATTTAGTTTAGTTGTGGCCTTGAGACTAATATTCTCAATTCTAAAAGCCACAGGTGGTTTTGGTAACTCAGTGTCTAGCAGCTTTTAGAACCTTTAACACAGCTCCTACTTACTTCAGAATGTGAAACAGCAGGGACCAATTTTGACGAAGCATGGGAAGAATCCAGTGATGGAACTGAATGAGAAGAGGCGTGGCCTAAAGTACGAGCTGATTTCTGAAACTGGAGGCAGTCATGACAAGCGCTTTGTCATGGAGGTGAGCTAACTCTTTTTTATGTTCCTCTACATCTGAGATTTAAACTTAGATGTACTCAAATATTAATACCCTGACCTAGTTACAATTTCATCACATTTATGCTACTTGTTTGGCACTGATATATCTTCTTCCTTCTATACATAGACCTTGCCCTGTGGGTGAGGTGAGTGTGGTGACAGTTATCTAGTTGTCATTCATACCATGATGCTTTAATTTGTTTCAAAGGTTGAGGTGGATGGGCAGAAATTTCAAGGAGCTGGTTCAAACAAAAAGGTGGCAAAAGCTTACGCTGCTTTGGCTGCGCTGGAGAAGTTGTTTCCAGATGCCCCTGTTCCCATTGAACAAAATAAGAAGAAAAGAGCCCCTGTCCCTGCAAGGGGGGGACCAAAATTTGCCGTTAAGGTAAGTGAATCCAGTGGTTAAGTGCTTCTGCCATGTGCACTGTGATCAGATTTAATAGCATTTATAATTTCTGTGCCAGCCGCTGGCAGAATAGTCTTTACCACTTTGAATAATTTTGTGTCATCCACCTCTCTCATAAATGGTGTTGCACCCTCTCCCAAAGTGGAGTGTGAGGAACTATAAAAAAGACAAAACAAAAAAAACTGGCTTTATTAACCAAATGGGCAACTAAATGGCAGATGAAATTCAATGCAGATAAGTGCAAAGTGGTGCACCTGACCAAAAATAATCCAAACTATACCTGCATTATGATTGGCTCTATATTATCTGTTCCCACACAGGAAAGAAAGATGGGAGTCACTGTGGACAGTTGGCTAGAAACATCAGCTTAGTGCTTATCAAACAAAATGTTAGGGCGGGGATAGACGATGTTTTTTGGTTGGAGTGCCGAAAAATACCACAATGCCTACCTGGGCAGGTGCCAGAGTGCCAGTATGCCAGGAAAAATAAAATGGGAGCGGGTGTACATGGCAGGATGCCCAGCCCTGCTGTCCTGTGCCCCCCAGCCTGGGCTCTGGCTGTCAGCAACTACCCTGGTGCTGGGTAGCTGCTGGAGCATGGGCTGCTCCCAGCAGGGCTTGTAGCTGCCTGCTGGGAACAACTCAGATTCTCGTCTGGCATCAGCTACCCAGAGCTGGGGCTGGCTGCAGCCAGGAGGCTGAAAACAGCTGTGCCAGACTCTGGAGCCCTGGCATCAGCCCTGTATTGGCATGTGCACACGTGTCTCGGAGCAGGCAGTAGAGGAGGGGCCTGAGGCAGTGTAACACCCGTCTCCCCCGCTCCCAGCACAGAGCTCTGGTGACTGGGCTCCAGAGCCTGGCATAGCTGTTTGTAGCCAGCCTGGGTTCTGGCAGCTGCAGTGGGAAGGCTGCAAACAACTGCACCAGGCTCCATGGCTCCGGCATCTGCTTCATGCTGGTGGTGACTGTGCACGCACTTCAGGGCAGGCTGCAATACCCTGCTGTCTGCATACTCAGCATGTGTGCCAGGAGTTGCTGATCCCTGTGTTGGGGGATTATTAAGAAAGGAATTGTAAACCTGAAAGTATTATCATGCCTCTTCAAAAATCCATGGTGCAGCCACACATTGATTCCTGTGCCAAGCTCTGACTCCACACCTCCAAAAAGATAGAGAACTCTAGAGAGGTTCCAGAGAAAGGCAGCAAGGATGATGAGTGCTGTGAAGGGGCTTCACTATGAGGAAGGACTAACGAGGCTAGATCTAATCAGTTTAGAGATCTTTTGAGAGGGGCTGTGAGAAGAAGGGTTTACAGAATACTAAACAGTAAAGACCAAGTCAGTAGGATTTATTAATAGGGGTCACAACATGAAATGTGCTGGTAATAAATTTAAAATTTAACACAAAGCAGTTTTTGTTCACACAGCATATAATTAAAATGTTGAACTTGTTGCTGCCAGATGTGGTGGAAGCTGAGAGTTCAGCAGATTCAAAAAGGGATTAGGCACATTCTTGGAGGAAAGGGGCATCAGTAGTTACTGAGCATGGGAGTGAGGGGGACAGCCTTTGAATCAGAACTTCCTAGATCAAGTCATAACCTATTAAGGTAGACAGATGTATAGCTTGACACTGTAGTCTAGCTAATTTGGCTACCTTTTTCTTGGCCTCCATTTCCTTGCATTAACGGATATATTGCATTGAACTCTAGAAGCAAAAATAAAGCTGTCTCACCATGGTGGCACTTCATTCTTTAGAAACAGATGTATGTAACTGATCTCTGCCTTTTTCAGCAACATAACCCAGGTTTTGGAATGGGTGGCCCCATGCACAATGAAGTGCCACCGCCTCCCAACATGCGTGGCCGTGGTAGAGGAGGCAACATGCGTGGCCGTGGTAGAGGCAGAGGGGGATTTGGTGGCAATCATGGTGGCTACATGAATTCCGGTGAGTTTGCAGACATGGCTCATTTTGTTAACTTGTCCTCCATTTTTAAATAAAACAAACAGAGTTCATGGCTTGAAAGCATAGAGCTAGCATTTGCATGTAATTAATAATAAACCACTGTAGTTCTTCTGTTTCATGAATTAGATCAGTGGTTTCTGAGCCATTCCAGCCCTGTGGGACCAGCTTGTGAGCATTTCTCAAAGCCTGCCATAAACTCTGAAACTTCTATTAAAAAAAGGGTAGCATGGGGTGGGAAACCAGCAGGATACGTGGACCAGCTGTGAGCCTTTTCCTATGGGCTCATATCACAGTTTGGAAATAGCTGAGCTAGATGGCAGTCTGATCTCCAGTTGATTAGAAAGGGAAGCCTTCATTATAATGAAGTTTGATTCCCGTGTATTAATAGAAAAATGAGTGTCTTACAGTAGTACTTCATTCCATTCTAGGAGCTGGATATGGAAGCTATGGTTATGGAGGCAATTCGGCAACAGCAGGCTACAGTAAGTATTCATGTTTTAAACTCTGAAACACAGCACTCTTCTGGGGTTAGTAAAACACATTGGGTTACGACATGCCATGAATATACCTGTGCTTGAAGCCATCATAGTGGGTTCTCTCACTTTTTTTTGAAAATGAGAAATTATGAGAGATGGCTGAATCCAATGTTTTAAAATCTAAACTCGAATCCAGGTGACTTCACGTTTCCTCTTTTAAAAATGTGAATATTTTAAATTTCTCTGCTTTAAGCCATGTGAAGCAACCCACCACTCTTGTGAATATGATTTTCCTGAAAATACCCAGCGATTGGTCTTGAGAAGAAGCCTTCATTGGGGGGTGACAGGAGCAGAGAAATCTAAAACATGACTTTCAAATGTGGCGCATTTTGCCATCTTCAAAAGAATTCTAATTTTTTTCTCTGCTCTGTCTCCCCCTTTTGTAGGTGACTTTTTCACAGACTGCTACGGCTATCATGATTTTGGGTCTTCCTAGATCATCTAAAAGTATTGCACAAAAAACAGCTTTTTACTCCAATTTTCTCGAACTCCAAAACCCAAAGTGTTCGTGCTGTGTCCCTGTGCTTCACTGGGTTTCTCAACCGTGGCTTTTCACCGCAGCTTGTCTGAAACTCTTAGCCTGCAGAACTTTAAGACAGTAGCAGTTTTTATTGTGATTTGCCTTTGAACTTGGTTGTATTGATGTACACAACAGGGGAAATGAATTATCAGAGAATGTTTTTGTGCAGTTAGCACAAATTTCAAAGCCAGCTCCGTTCAGCATAAAGGCAAAAAGCCCACCTTTTGCTTTTTTTGGAAAGCATTCTTTTTTTTTTTTCTTTCTTTTTTTTTTTTTTTTAAGAAACTAATTACTCAAGAGTTTTAATCTACCTTTGTCTTAATTTATGGCAGGTTTTGTATAAAATTTACACCTTTTAATAAGCCCCAGAACTTGGGTAGATGCCTCTGATATGTTGAAAGCCTTCCTAATCTCTGAATCTAGTACAGCCCAGCCCGGCTTTTTAAGCATGCAAAATTGTTGACTTGTATGTGGAATCTTTTATGTGCTGAACTTAAACTTTACACACCCTTTGTAATACACTGGTGGATAAATACTGGAGGGATGTGACTTAGTGTACTTTCAAAGGTATTGTAATTGTGCTTCCAGTACTGGTACAATAAATATCCAGGCATTAAGGAGTTGATGGAAAAAAATGTCAGTCTTGATAACTTCTTAAAATGCATGGATTTTGATTAGTGACATGAAAATGGGCTTTTTTGATTCAAGCATAAAGGGCCTAAAGCACTGACCTCTTTCTCTTCCCTTCCCTCCTTCACCCTGCCCCTCCCACCTTAAAATGGCTGCAAATTCAGCGGAGCAGTCGTTCAGGCCATCTGCAAAGTGTAGTGTATGCCTATTGCCCTTAAAGCAGAAGTACTTTGTAGGCTGGAAAATAAAATTTCTCATAATTTTGAAGTCACGGGGAATAAATTGGCCGTTTAGATGCAAGCCTTTTATGAAACGCCAAGTGTGTGGTCCTTTATTCTTGCCAAGCATTTGTGTTTAAAGTTGTATTTTCTTTGTCACTGTTCTTTTTTCTTTTATTCTTTTTTCCGTTTAGCTGCAAAGCCTGCACCACTGCATTAATTTAATTTGAGGCTTAACATTTTGGGTTAACTCGGTAATTTAAATTGATGAGAATACTATCCTGTGAAACATCAGATCTGAGATTTTGCCCAAGGAAAGTTTCATATATTTAGTGAACAATTTTTAAAAACAAAAATTAATGCATGCCCTATTTTTTTTAGAAAGTTATTGTTTGAGATAATGTCTTTTTTATACAAGGGAATAGATATTGTCCTGAATGAGGTGAAAAACTGCCATTTTTTTTAAATGAATACATGTTAAAGTAACTACTTGTGTGTTGGATATTTTTATTCATTGGCTTTCAGGGGAGTAAAAGAAATTAGCTTCAGGTGTTACCATTAACATTTCATACTTGAATATGAAGTTTGTGTCTGAACGGAACAGTTGTAGAAACTGTTTTAACTCTTCATTTGGGAAGTATTGACTTCTGTCATTTTGCAGTCAAATGGTTCAAGTCCCAGACCTTAATTTTCAGATCTAGAGAGGTTCGTCCATTCATTCCAGTGATCTGCTTGAACCAAAGACTGGAAATTAAGTACCAGTGATGGAGCAGGGTACCTTAAATTTACATGAAGCACAGAAGTACAGTCATCTTGCTGGGGTCGTTTGACCCCATTACTCTTTCCTGCTGTGACAGGGGGTTGGACTTGATGATCTGCTCAGGTCCCTTCTGACCCTACCAACTATGAAACTACTTAGTTTGTTATGCTTCAGTTGCAGCCATAACTGTATTTTAAATCTTCTTGGGCAGAGAGAGAGATTAAAAAACAAACAAGAAAAACCCTCTTTGTCTAAACTACACACATGGGAATAAAAAATAGTGAATTGTGCAGTACAGAAAACCTTCTAATTTTAGAGGGTGAGATGAAGAATTAGTGGTCTTAAGCATGATGGTAGTTTTAAACCAACACAGTAACTAAAAAGTTATATGCCTTCAAGAACCAGCGAAAACAAAAAATTGGAAACAAACTGATTCACCCATTCAGATGTCCAGTCCAGGCTTTGCAAGCAGGAAGTGGCTGATATGGAGGGCAAATATTTACTCGTTGGCTTTGTGATCTTCGGTCGTTCTTTGGAGAAGGAATACATTCTCCTGCTATTTCCCTGTGGCTTCCAGAGCCATTTAAACTAACCAGGCCATTTCCTGGGGCAGTGGATAGTCTCCCAGAGTATATGCTATGGATATTGGAGCAAGTAATCGTCTAGATCCTGGCAGCTTTTGTTTCTTGCTAAACAAAAACACCTTTACTCCAAAAGTCTGAGTGAAGAGTGTCTGGTCCCACCACCCATTTTTAAAGTTGGCTGATAATTTGATTGAGCGGTCATTAAGTTGGGCTGCAAAGCAATTGCTCAGCAACTTAAGAATCTGCCTGTATTGCCACACGGAGGTAGGGGTCTGATGGTAACTAGGACTTGATATTTCTGTGTACCTTTGCAGTGGTGTCTGGTAACCCTGCATGATGTTGGCTTTTTAAGTCTTCATTACAGAAGTAAGTTGACTTCCTTGTCACCATTTCTTTCTGCAGTAGAGAGTTAAATTTCAGTGGTTACTATAACCCACTCAATTTCCAATGTAACTTTGAGCATCAGATAAATGCTCCTTGCCAAACATGAAGTTAATAACCGTGAAATATTGTAACATGAATGGCAGGGGCAGTGGGGGGAAATGGAATTGCTCTCAACTTTAAGTCTAGAATTTGGAGTAATCCTTACCAGGAATTAAGTCTATGGGGAATGAAGTCAGAGCTGTTAATGAGAAATTCCAGGGTATAACTGGAAGATTGTGTCATTTCAGTGTATCTAGACATTATCTGTTTCCTTAAATGAGCAAAACATTACACAGGTTGGTTTTGCGTGGAATTTCTTAAATCCTTCCTTCAATGTGAAGATCAAAATAGTCATAAAACTGGCAACCTTCCAGCTGTGAGGTAAGGTATATAACCCTTTAGATAGCATTCTTTAGGGGAGATACCCAAGGCCTGGGAATACATCTGCCCATCAGAAACACTGCAGCGCTTGAAACCTAACTTGCGCTTCTTCTGTTTAGGCCAGTTTTATAGCAATGGGGGACACTCTAACTCCGGTGGTGGTGGCGGCGGCGGTGGTTCCTCCGGGTATGGCTCCTACTACCAAGGTGGTGATAACTACAACTCACCAGTACCACCTAAACATGCTGGGAAGAAGCAGCAGCACGGAGGACAGCAAAAACCTTCCTATGGCTCAGGGTATCAGTCCCACCAAGGCCAACAGCAGCAGTCATATAACCAAAATCAGTACAGCAACTATGGCCCCCCACAAGGCAAACAGAAAGGGTACAATCATGGCCAAGGCAACTACTCATCGTACTCTAACTCCTACAACTCACCTGGCGGTGGAGGCTCAGACTACAACTATGAGAACAAATACAGTGAGTGGTGGTTTGTCTGGTTGAAAAGGGCAGTGGGGATGCCAGTGAAGGCCAGCTGTGGGGTTCTCTCACAATGTATCTAAACAGACCTGGGACTGCTGGCTGTTGTTATAGTTAAAGCTGTGCTTGGAGGAGGTGGAATTAATAAGCAGCATGACCCAGGGGGAAAAGAGCCCAGGTGAATGCTTAGGCTTAAATGGGTGTACTTGAGGCATAGTCATGCCTCCATGGAGAATATTGCTGGAGTCTTCAAGGGTTAGTGAGTGGTACTGGATTAAGTATTCCCAAGCCCTGCTAAGACTTGGCTGTTATAGTCAAGATATTTCAAACCCAGATTTCATTGTTGGTTTACGTTACTCTGAAGTTTCCTCATCTTCAGTTAGGAATTTGGGTGGGTTTGAAGAAGATGAGAATGAGTGTTGCTCCATGCAGCTGAAGGAAGTCATTGGGACTGCGTGGCCCTCAACTAGGTGTCTGCATCTGCCTATGGATGTAGGGGATTGCAAGCTCAGTGTGCCAGGCATGTTGCATGTAGCAGGCTTTGTTTGCTGGGCTTAAAGGTGTCCCCCAAATTCTTTGTTCCATATGTGAACAGAATCAGGATGCTGGTATGGACACAGAATGGATGTCCTTGCCTCACCCTGGGTATGAACAGATCAGAATTTGGGACTAGAGTTTTTGTTTAAATATTTTAGGTGCCTGTTTACAGGGATTATTTTGCTGTCAAACAGCAATTCACTAGTTTAGCCTGGAACTCTTCAACTGCTATCCTAATGCTATGTTCCTTGAAAATGGCTTTGTATATATTTTCTTAGGCTAGCCAAGGCCTATGCTGTGTCCCTTGTTTAAGGGTCTTTGCTTCTGGGTTAGCTCTGGTACTGTCCACCTTTAGCAGTTTAATTAGTAGCTTTATAAGAATAAACATATGTAGGTAAGTGAGTAGAGTTGTAAATCATAGCGCACCAGGCCACTAGTCAGAGGCCCTACACTAACACCCAAGTAGCTTAGGAGATGACTTCAATTTGGTGGCCCCAAGCAGGTGCCTTGGAGAAAGTACTCAAGCCCTGGCTCTTCACAGCAGGCTGGAGTTTCTGACTTGCATGCAGTCTTTCTGCAGCCCTGGGTCAGACAACATGCCTGCACACATGTAGAGGAGCAGCACTATAATAGATGGGCACTGAGGTATTCTGTGTGCCGTTTTGCTTAAGCCTCCAATATTCTGGAAATGAGGCCTGCAAAGCTTTTACCAGGCAGAGGCTTTCTTTTAATTGAATAGTTGGCAATAGCTCTTTAGCAATTAGTGAGATGAGTCCAGAATTGTGTGCTGATGGTCTCTGCATTCACAAGACATCCTGTTCCAAGAGCAGAGCAGTGTGCTGTACAGCCAGCTTCGTTAAGCTTGCGTTCTCCTTTTGCAGGTTATGGTGGCGGTGGTGGCCGTGGTGGAGGAAATAACTATGGGTCGGGAGGTTCCTCGTACAACACTGGATCACACGGTGGCTATGGGGGAGGATCTGGGGGAGGAGGGTCCTCATACCAAGGTAAACAAGGTTAGTATATAGCACTTTTTTTCTCTCGTATGCTGCATGCTAAGATAACTGCTGGGTTTTCTGTGCATTCTGCACTACAGCAGTTCACATCAGATTTTCCTTCTCATTGCTTGTTCCCTTGTTTGTCCCACAAGGAAGTAACACCTCTTCTCTCCCCCCCTTTCAGGTGGATATTCTTCTCAGTCCAATTACAACTCTCCAGGTTCAGGCCAGAACTACAGTGGACCCCCCAGCTCCTACCAGGCCTCTCAAGGTGGCTACGGCAGAAACGATCACAGCATGAATTACCAATACAGATAAACCAGCCCCTTCTCCGTGGGTGTGAAGTTTTGTTACCTTCCGCACTTGCGCACCCTTTGAATATCAGTTTTATTGCATCACAGTAAACATGTAAACCCCCCCGTTTTCATGTTGCAGTGCTCTTTGTGATACCAGTCACTAATGGTTGAGTACCTGTATTTCCATACTTAGCTGTATTTTGGACATCTATGTATTTAATGGTTTGTTAGTTGCCATTACAGTTTGTCTAAATAGGGTTTTTTGAGTTAATACAATTTCAGTATCCTTTTTCTATTTAAAATTAGACGGTGCATGACCGTGGTATGGCTTTAAATAGAGAAGGGATATGTCATCTGTTAATGCTTTTGTGAAGTGAGTTAAACAAGCTTTCTGTATTTTAATGCTTTAGTGTTTCAGTTTTATAAGTGAAGATTTTATTTTAAAAACCAGTGGGGAAAAGAGTGGGTTTTGTATGTCTGAATCATTCAGGCAGTACATCTGGATTAAGCTGAATGTAGACAAATAAACACAAACTCTTGATGTCGTTGTCTCCCAAACATGTAGCTTTTACCTGTCTGCAGTGAATAACCTCTTGCCTTTTTCCTTTTTAAATTCAGTAGTTGGGACATTGGTGCAAAGTGTGAGCCACGTGTTTGATACACAGTGTACCTAGAAGCACCTGGAGGGGGATACAGAAGAATAGGAGATGTGGTAGCTGTCTTTAAAAATAGGAAGCAAAACTTGAGAGGGACTCTGATTTAGAGTTAATTCTGATTGTGCTTCTGACCACTGGTGCCAGTACTGCCAGGGCTGGGGCAATGCCTCTGGTAGCAGATAGGTGGAATAACAAGCCCCTTGATGCGACCATGGCATGCATCAACTCTGGCTTTGGAGGGTTCTGTATAAGCCTCCATGAAGCTGCCGCCATCCTCCTGAGGAGAGAGGGACTTAGCTGATATTCCTCTCTCCTTTTCTCCTGCTATTAGAAGTGCTGCCTTGTTCTGGGAACACATGGTCTTGGCATGGTGGGTTGCCCTGAGTGTATGGTGGTAGGCAGCTCTCTAAAGAGAAACCAGGGGAGAGTGAAACTTAATCATGACAGGGGGGCTGCTGGTTTGTACTGTGCTCAGCTGGCATGAGGTGTGCTGAGCAGAAGCCACTACTGTATGCCAGTCTGTCTGAAATGCAGGAGTTGCCCACTAGATGTTGCTGCCACTGTAATGAACCAACTTCAGAGCCAGTACTTGCTCCTAGGTTTTCTGACCTGCGTATCAGATATCACACCAGACTTCCATCCGCCATCACCCTTCTCTTCCTCCTCCCTCTCTTGCTGCAGCTGGAGGTCTTCTCTTGGATCTGTCCAGCCAGTCAGTGCTGCTGGTAATATCACCACAGTACCTCTGTGTGGGGAACAAAGCAGGAAGAACAAGTCCTTTCTCCCCCACCCCAAAAAAAAATCCTTGCCAGCTTCTAAGGTAAGGCACTGGAGAGCCTGGGTTGAATGCCCAGTGAGATGAATGTAGCCATTAATGTGTGGTCAGCTCCTGTCTGATAGTGTAGGAACATAAACCCAGCCCAGGGGAAGCCAGGCTGCACTACCTTTTAATCATCCATTGTACCAGCAGGGACTAAGCTGGTAACTTTTTCCTTGAAATTTTTTTTATGTTCCAAGTCAAATCAGCCAAACCAATTCCAAATCCAGGAGTTAGTCAAGAACCTAATATGGCCCTACTACAGCCAAACATCTTCTACCCACCTGGGGCTTCAGATGCCTCCAAATCCTTTGGCAGGCATTCTGTGTGCCCTGAGGCTTGGAGTTTGGATACCCCCCAAGTTTTGCTTGCCCTCAGCAGCAAGCTAGGGAGGAGTCTCCCATTTCCATAAAGTTGGTATATAGCCAAGATCTTCCCAGTGGAAGTGGGAGGCTAATTATCCCTTACCTCTGTCAACCTAATCACCTGCTAAGACTGTTTCCCCTGCAACTAGGAAAACCACCTTGGTCATGGTGTTTCCCCTGCCAGGTGCTACCAGATTGGAGCCCCCTCTGGAAGAAATAGCTGATGCCTGTGTGTGCTGCTTGGAGCAGGGCTGCAGTAGCTGTTGTCCCAGAGACAAAAGCACAGCTCCTTTTGCTGCTTTTTTTTTTTATTCCCCTGGATGTCTTGGGGCTTTTATCCAGAGAAGTACAAGGGAGTACAAAGAGGGAGGAGGAAGAGAAGCCAAAGGAGGTTCCTCTGAATGATAAACCATTCATTTACTGGGCTATTGGCAATTGGGCAACATGACCAAGAGCAACAGGCATGCTAGCGGGTGGTGAGGCATCAATCCATCCTCCTGTTTTGAGGCAAGTTTCAGACTCCCACCTCCCTGCTTTTGTATGGGAGTTTTATACCGTTCAGATTCAAGTTTCTGTGTTCTCACCTATTTCTCTGAAAGAAGGAGCTACACTGCTGTGGGCAGAGGCTGGCGCTCCCAGATTTGGGCTTGCTATTCAGACCAAGTTGGGCACAATTGGGAGCCCCAGCCAGCCGGGCCACGGGTGAAGATGGAGGCTTTAAAGGGAGCTGGGAATTCTGTGAGAGATTTGGAGGCCAGGCAGGTCAAAGCTCAGATCATAAATACCCTCTTTGCTCCAACCAAGCAGCTCACTTCAGAGAACCTCAAGCCAGCAGCTGAAGCAGGGAGGAGGTAAAAGGCTGATATCTGAGGCTGCTGCCTCAAAAGATCTGGAATCAGCTCCTTGCTGCTGGCAATCTCTTGCCTGAGAGCTACAGCCTGGAGCTCATTGCTCTCTCCCCAGATGTAGGGGCTAATGGTCCTTAGCTTTGGTACAAATTGCCCATACCACAATCTCTCTCCTGAAACTTATACCAGCAGGCTTGAAACTTTCATCCCCAGCAATCTTCCAAGCATTTAAAAAGATAAGCAGTGTTATACACATAGGGAAACTGAGGCATGTAGAGGAAGTGACTTCTGGAAGGTGACGGTTGCAGATGCAGCTCATTGGAGCCTCCAGCTTTTCTTTCCTTTCTGTCATGCTCTAGTCCAGGGGTGGGCAATTATTTTGGGTGGAGGGCTGCTTACTGAGTATTGGCAAGCCATTGAGGGCTGCATGGTAGGCAGCCAGGGGCAACTGAATTTTCTAAATTTTTAGCCAGATAGAATGGCCTGGTGGGCTGCATCCAGCCCCCAGGCTGCATTTTGCCCACCCCTGCTCTAGTCAAACTTCACCCCTGCCCCTCTCCAGAAGCAGCTTCATTTCTCTGCTGCCTCTGGATGCCTGACAGAAAAGTCTCCAGAGAAATGCCCAAGGCATCCAGCCCCAGCAGCAAAACTAAGTGTGGGGGAAAAAAGCATTAACAAAACAACCGTAAGCTGTTTGTTTTTTCCTCATCAGCCCAGAGTGCTTTGGCCTGTCCAGCCAGAGACCAGCTGGAGCCACTGATTATCTAGATAATTCTATCAGGCTGTGAAACTCCGGCTGTGTGTTTCTGTAAGGTTGGAGAGCTGCCCTCTCTGCCAGCCTTGTCTGGTAATGTCTTGGTGGCCAGACCCATCTCTTCAGCTGCTGAGCAAACAAGGGGGGATGGCTGATGCATGATGCACCAGAAGTCTTGGCTTCCTAATTCTCCACATCTCTGAGAGTTAGAGGGAGCCATGAGCTATCTTCCAGTCCTTGCCCAGCCCAGACCCCATACCAGGTGGCATTAGGCCTGATGCCTTTGCATCTTGGCCTGCTCCAGGTCTCAGGTTGGGGTAGGGGTGAAATTAAGCTGGTGGTGGGTGAACTGGTCCTGATACCCCCATGGTTGGCTGGGACATGGGCAAGACAGTAGCTAAGGGCAGCCCAGCCTTACCCCATGAACTACTCTTACTCCAGGGGGCTCAGGGCAGCTACTGCCACTGCTCCCCCTCCAGCCATGCTTAGGGGTGGGGGGTGCTGAGCTACATCCACAGTCCTACCCCAAATACTGCAGTAGTTGGGGCAGGCACAAGGGAACCCCTGCTCCATCTGCAGGTGACATCACCCGTCTCCATGGGGAAGGGCAATGGGGTGGGGAAGATGCCATGGCAACCAGTGGACACTGGGGAGATGGGTTGCCTAGCAACTGAGGAAGCACTTGGTTGGGATGGAACTATTCTTGAGGCTTGGTGGTGGGGGAGAGGTGGACAGTATGGGGATGCAGCTCTCATCCCCTGCTAGGACGTGCCCAGCAGGGGCACTGGGGACATTAGGGCTGGGTTTGCTTCATCCCTGGAGGAGGCAAAGCCCTTGGCTAACAAGTGCCACAGCTGCCCATGCCTGGCACATCGACTGGGGCATTAATGGACTTGGGGGTAAGTAATGGAGCCCCTGGCTCCCCCCCCCCGGCCAACTAGGGCTAGCCACACCCTGCAGCTGCTGGCATTGGATCCCAGCCTGCCTGGCTGCCCTTCACCCTAAATTCCAGGCACCTTCCAACCATGGGCCTAGCCAAGCACTAGGAGGTTTCAGGGAGGGTCTTGGGTCAGTCACTAAGCAGGGGTTGGGGATTCCAGATTGCATGTCCACGCAATCATAAGGTGAAAGCATCAGACATGTCTTGGCCACTGCCCCCCAGGTTGTAGCTGTCTTCTCCGGCAAGGAAACAAGATGGGGAGGGGGGAAACTGAGGCACTGGAGACCCTGCAGCTCACGCATGGCTGGCTGGAACCCAGGCATCCTGGGGCCCTGTCCCTTCCTGTCCCTGTCTCATGCTGCCTTTCCTTTACCCAGCAGGGAGGGAGGAGCCTCCCACCCTCCCCCAGCACGGGGCAGATTCATATCCCCTTAGTCCCATGTGCTTGTTGGGCCTCAGCCATGGATCAGGGAAAACTCAGGCAGGGGTCTCGTCTGACTGGAGTAGCTGGGCAGAGTTTGAGGGCATTCCACCAGAGCTGGGGGCACCCAGAAGAGCCACGATCAAGTAAGGAACTAGTCTCTGATGCCACTTTTTATTTCCAGGGCTTCTGGTTACAGGGGTAAGGGTAGCAGGATCCCACCCCCCAGCCACTCCTCCTAGTCATCTGCCCCTTGCTGCTCCCCCTGACTAGAGCACACAGCAGCATCAGCCATGTTCCCAGTGCCCCCCTGGGCTGGGGGTCTTCCATGCTGCACCACTAGTCTCCCTCCACCCAATGCCATGGGCACCAGTCCCCCAGGGTGCCAAGCAGCTGACAGGGAGTCACCAGGCCTGGCAGAAAACCAGCCTGCATCTGAGCATCGGTGGGGGCTCCTGAAAGGGTAAGCACAGAAGAGTCAGTCTCATCCTGCCTCCAGCCACCCACCCAAGCCCAGAGCTGCTGCCCCCTGCTGGATACTCCACATGTTGCAGCCCTTGGTATCATAGACCCCATATTGCTGGGGCAACTGGAGATTCTCTATGGGCAAATGTGGCACTAGGGTGGTGATTTCTTCCCCCAAGGGTGCCCCAGCTTAGTACACAACTCCTCCACCTGCTGGTACCTGAGGCTGGTAGGGGTGTGGAGGGTCTTCCTGGCAGGCACAATGCAGTTGGGCAGGGAACACCACTGATACAGGAGAGAACCACGGGGCAGTACCGGATCTGGGTGCTCCAGTGTCATCTCTTGAGCCAGAGTGGGGTGAAGATGAAGTCATGAGGGTGGAGAGAAGCAAAAGGGGTATGCCTATAGCCAAAGCAGCCAGGGAACCCACATTTCCCCCCCAATTCCCACCCTGCCACAGTCCCTGGACTCCTAAATCCCAGGGTTGGACTGGAATTTGCCCAGGTGCTACCAGTGGACAATGGAGTCCCATTTCCGTCATTCACACCCAGGCAAGGCAGCACCAGCAAGGGCACATCTACTCACCCCCGCTAAGCAGGGTTGGGTTTGCCCACCACTCTCTCCTTGCCAGCCCTTACCATGGCTCAGCTGGAGCCCTAGCAGTTTCCTGTCCACACAACTGGGCTCCAGCGCCGGGCTCAGGACCTCCACCACCCTCCAGCTCTGCAGCTCCAGCACCTTTGCCCATGGGGCAGGGGCTACATCCATCTTCAGCTGAGAAAGAGTGAGGGAGAGATCTGAGAATAGGCAGCTCCCAGCCTCTTCACCATGACCTTCTGCCCCCTCCTAGCCACATGCTGACCCATGGTGAGTTCTGGCACCAGAATCCAGCCCTGTGGGTGCTGGCCAAAGAGACCCTGGAGCTGCTGCCTGGTGTCATCCTGACTCCATCTTCACAGGGCCTTGAGATCAGGATAGGAATCTGGCCTCATTCTTTCAGGTCCCAGCAGCTGCAGTGCAGCAGGTAGGGTATGGCTCCATTTCACAGATGGGGAAATTGAGGCCTGAAGGAATGCAGGGACTTACTACAACCACCCTCCCCCTCCATTCATGACAGGGTAAGGACTTGAACCCAGGCATCCCCCATCCTGGTCCTGAACTCACCCCTCATTTCCCTCCAGTCACATGGGGGCCAGGGCTTGAGCCAAGGCATCCCCACCAGGCACCTGGGCATGGAGGAGCGGGCACCCCACTCCCAGTCACAAACCCACAGAACAACCAAGTGGGTGAGAAATTAGCTCCTAAATCCCAGAGGCTCAACCTAACAAGGGAGTGGGTGATTATTGCCCTGGCTCATTGCCATCATCTGGTTGCAGCCCCATGGAAGACAGGCATGTAGTTCCTAAGTTGAGGGGAACAGGTTGGCACAGCTGCAAGCAAACACCTAGAGGGATTAGCAGCACTTTATGGGCACCACAGAGGAGGCATTAGGGGACCCCACAACCATGTGCCACTGGCAGCTAATGATCCCTTCTCCATCTCCAGCTTTTTGGGAAGAGCTAATTAAGCCCCTGGCTGTATTAAATGCATACATTACCCACCATCCCTGGGCAGGAGGCAGTTGGCATCCAGGCAGAGAATAAGAGCCTGTAGGGAACAGGTGTGGGGGCAGCTTAGAGCAGCCAAAGGGACCCCGCCCCCAACAGCAGATACCAGGGCAGGGCCAGCTTCAGTTTCCCCATCTGTAAACTGGGGAGAATCATTCTTCTTTTGTCCAGGCCAGCTGCAGGGGGAGTGGGCTTTACTACCTCCCCTTCTGTTTCCACGAGCTGGGGAGGGATCAAAGCCAGCAGTTTTCAGGCACCTTCCCACAACCCCATTTCAAAGCAGAGGCCTCTTGTTGAATTTTGTCCCCTTCCAGGACAGCCTGGGGCCAGAATCTCCTCTACCGGACCTCAGAGCAGCAAGGGGAATAGTCCCTTGTCTTTGTGCACCATGCCTCAAGGGGCTACCACCAGCAGGCTCTGGGGTGCAATTTATGCTTTCTGCCTACTGAAAAGCACCTGGCAGCCTGCCCCATCGAAGCACAGAGAGCTCCAGCTATAGCTGGAGGGAGGTAAGACTGCAGCCCTCCCTGCTGGAGAAATCCTCACCTCAGCTGCAGCTTCAGCCATGATTAGCACTCTCCCAGTAGGGATATAGGCAGACTGGGAAATTAACCCTGGTTTCACAGGCACTGACCTATTATTTAAGGCCCAGCATTACCCTGGACAAAAATCTGCTCAGAGATGTTCACCACAGAAATAAAATTGTGAGCTGCAAGGCTAGAAAAACAACCATCCATGGTGAATAAGAGCCTCACAGGCTTCCTGTCTGCCTTGCTATAGATTACAGCCAGCAGCTATTAATTATATTCTCAGCAGCTGAAGGAGCCTGGCCCCAGCTCTTCACCACCTGAGCCTCCAGGCCCTTCCTCTACCTTCAGCTGCTAACTCTTCTCACCACCTGAAACTCCCCTTATGCCTGATCCTTCTTGTATACCCCTACTCCCATCTCTCATGCCCTGGCTGCACGTTGTCTTGCTTCCTTCCTTTCATCCAAGCAGAGGGAAGGAGTCCTGGCTTGGCAGTTCTGGGAGCAGGGAAGCAATGGCAGATAGCAGTGGCTTGCCCATCTGCCTCTGGCTTTCTCCCTATGCGGGTGGCTGGGGTGGGGGTGGAGTGCTGGTCTCATATGGGACCTGAAGCCCAGAAAGAGGAAGACCCGTATCCCCTGATGCTTCTTCCCCCATTGAGGCCTGAGCCTCAGTGATCCTGGCCTCCCCCAAATGAGACTCCATGACCCCAGGAGCACCTGAGCAAAGCACAGGGCCTGAGGTAGCCTAGGTCTAGGGCCATGGCTGGGCAGGAAGGAGGGGACAATGCTGGAGGTGAGGCTGAGCGGAGGCCAGAGTAGGCCCCCCCCGCCCCAGCCGGAGTATGGGGCAATGCGTGAAGGGACCTGGGGATGGGCAACTCCCAGCCTGCCACACTGCAGGGGAGGGGGCTCCTGCCCAGGTTGCCCCAGGGGACAGGTCCCTGTCTGGGCCCGGGGCGTCTCCCACAGGGACATATAGGGGCTTCACTGCAGGACCGGGGGACTCAGGCCCTGAGGCCTAGTGGGGAGGGGGGAGTCGGAACACGGCGGCCTTGATTTCTTGGGCAACCGCTTCCAGTTGCCCAGCAACGGATCTCGGGCCAAGATGGTGGCGCCCGCGGGAACGCTGCAATGTGACCAGGAGCGCGGCTGTCGGGAGTCACGTGACAGTCCCCAAGATGGCGGCCCCCAGGAGAGTCCTGTCTCAGGCCGCTAGAGATGGTGGCGCCCAATGTGGTGCGCCGCCCACGTCACTAGGCAGAAGGCGGGAGGCCGTCAGGTCACATGACCGGCGCGCAAGATGGCGGTTCCCAGCACGTGCGGCCCGGCGCTGTCGCTGCGGGTGGTGGCTGAGTGCGGGCGCAGCCGGGCCCGGGCCTGCGAGCTGCGGCTGCCGCACGGCGCCGTGCCCAGCCCGGTCTTCATGCCCGTGGGGACGCAGGGCACCATGAAGGGCGTCACGGCCAAGCAGCTGGAAGCACTGGGCTGCCTCATCTGCCTGGGCAACACCTACCACCTGGGCATGCGGCCGGTGCGCGGCGCGGCGCGTGGCGGGGGGGACCCTCACACCTTCCCCCAGCCTAGGCAGGAAACCCCCAGCCCTGCAGCCCCCAGCTAGGATCTACCAGCTGGGCATAGGGGTGGGGCAGTCCTCCCTCATCCCTCCCCCACTCTATGCAGAACCCCCCCCAGCCCTCCCTGCCAGCCTCCTGCTGGGCACCCCCCAACCAAGGACCCTCCTACCCTGCCTAGGACCCCCCTGACCATGAGTGCTACCCCATTCCCCCTGCTGAGGGCTTGCCCTCCTAACCAGGATTGTTGCCTGGCCACAGACACCCTCTAGCCAGGACCCCCTGCCCTCCATGAGTCTGACCTCCTAGCCAGATCCCCTCCTGCTCACCACATCATCCAGCTGCATCATGATGTCTGACCTGGCATGGGGGTCTGCCCTCCTAGCCAGAACCCCTGCCCTCCTAGCCAGCTCCCCTCCTGCCCCTGCCTTGGATCCCCTAACTGGCACTGGAACCCTTTCCCTGCCTACGATCACTCCTGTCCCTAGGAAGGGACTGCTCCATGTCTTCTACCCTGGCCAGGGCCCCTCCCCACCTTCCTAGGACTCCTGACTCTGGGCCTTATCCCCCTTCCAGCACCTCATGCCTTCTCCCTACTAGCCAAGGGGTGTGTGGGATGAGGGCGATTCCCTGGTGCCTTCCTGCTTTGTCTCCTCCAGCAGCCTTGGGACTGAATTTGGGTATGTTTTCTTCCCTACCCCAGGGCCCTGAGCTCATCAAGCGAGCTGGCGGGCTCCATGGCTTCATGAACTGGCCACACAACCTGCTTACGGTGAGTGTGAGGGGAAGGTGGCACCACTATGGGACTTTTTGGTGCTTGGTCTGCATTGACTAGGGAAAGAGCTTCAAGGTTGATTGAACAACATCCCCTGAGCAAGCCCCCAGTGCCAGGTGAGGTCCCAGGTAAGAGGGGACTTCTGGGGCATGTACTAAGGGTAAGGAGCCACTTGTTGCTAGGGATGTGGGTCAGGCTCAGTCCTGGCACTTTGGCTGACTGTAGTAGTATCACCTGCCTTCATTATCTGCAACTCTTGTTATCTCTTAGATACAGAAGGTGGATGGGGTGACAGGGACAAGCTTGCACCGTTGGTCTCCAGAACTGGGGCTATGCATCCTTTGCTAGGGCTCCAGCTAGATTGGAGGGAGGAAGGGGGTGTCTTTGAGGTGCCAGGGTTGGAGGTGGGGGTTGGGAAGGATGCATTTATAGCCCTGCCTGTGGTTCCCTGTCTGCTGCTTCCTGCAACTATGCCTCAGTTTCCATGCCTGGAAAGTTGGTGTTGCACTTCTCTGCCTTGCTGGGGCTAATGTGCTTGTGTGTGGGGCTTGATCATAGAGAATCCTAGAGAAGCGAAGCCAGAAGGGACCTCCAGAGGTCACATTGAATCCAAGCCTCAGCCTGAGGCAGGATCAGCCCTGTCTAAACCATGCCAGGCAAATCCATCATTTAACCTTGTAGTAAAATTGCTATAAGCCCTGACGCAACAGATATCACACCCAACACTGCCAGAGGGAAAACGGGGATCACGGCAGCCAACATCCTGGTTCTGTAAAAGGTTGTTAATATACTTGAGAGATCCCAGCCAGAGGCTGTATCCCCACTACAGAGGGAGGCAACCCCCAGTCTGTACCAATTTGACAAGGGCGGGGGGGGGGGGGGCGGGGATTGCTTCCTGGCCCCTAAATCTGGCATTGGTCTGACCCTGAGCGGATGGGCAAGACTTTTTAGCTAGGACCCTCTGGGCTGAGTCCCAGCAGGAGCACTGGCACAGCCTAGTCACCATCCCCAGCCTGGGCTGCAGCCAATACCCAGCACCTTTGAGGAAGGCTTAAAAACACTCTGATGCATGTAGCAGAAAGGACAAGGGTTGTGTGGGGGTGTAACTTGCTGCCCTGATATGGGTTTAATGGCTGAGAGTCCATATGTTGCCTTGTGCTGGTAGCTTTGGCATACCACTGGCCTTCCTGCTACCTCTCTGCCCCTTCCTGGGGCATCTTAACACCTCCCCCCCCCCCCCAAATGACTGCTCCCCAGGACAGTGGCGGGTTCCAGATGGTCTCGCTGGTGGAGCTGGCCGAGGTGACTGAGGAAGGGGTGCAGTTCCAGTCCCCATATGATGGTGGGCAGATCCTGCTAAGTCCAGAGAAGTCCATTGAGATTCAAAATGCCCTGGGTGAGTGGGGGGGGGGATGGGGGTTGAAGTTTGGTGTGACTCTGGTGTCTTCTGTGGTCCCCTTTGCTGGCAGCTCCTGCCCTGGAACCCCTGTGGGGCCTTTGCTCCAGCCAGGGAGAAGTGGAGGATGCCTTAGCAGGTAGCTGATTGAATGCGCTGCTCCCCAGTTGTGGTTAATGGTGTTGGGGGGTGCTGTAGAGGGAGTTAAGAGGCCATCTGGGAGCCCTGACAGGAAGGCAGGAGCGGGGGAGAAGATCTATTCCTGGCAGATTGCTGGGCCCTGATCCAGCCACAGGAAGGCTTGGCAAAGGCTAGTGGTTAGAGCAGGAGCTGCTGAGAGCCTGGGCACTGGGTTCTATCCCAGCTCTAATGGGGTTGGCAGGGCTGGGAGCCAGGATGACTGGGTTCTCTCCCTGGTATGGGGGTCAGTGATAGCCTGTGGCTAAGAACCCCTAGAGGAGTTGGATGAGTCCCTATCCTGGCATCTCCCATGGCTTCAGCCTCATGCTGCCTCCATGCAGGGTCAGACATCATGATGCAGCTGGACGATGTGGTGAGCAGCACGGTCACAGGCCCCCGCGTGGAAGAAGCCATGTACAGGTGGGTGTGTTTCCAAACCCCCGCAAACCCCCGCCTCCCCCAGCTCAAGCAGAGGTCCGCCAGGAGCTGGCATGGCCCTAGGGGTGGGAATCCAAATGTCTGGATCACGTGCCCAGCTCCCAGATTCCTTGCTTCCCTCCTTTCTGACCTGGGGGAGGTTGGTCTGTGATCTGGGTTGCCTGCTCCGAACCCCTATTGATTCCATTCCCCCCTGCCCTTCTCCCCTTTTTCATAACTGGGGGGAAGCTGAGGCATGGGGTTACCTGGCCATGTGCCTGCAGGTCGATTCGCTGGCTGGACCGCTGCATCGCTGCAAACCGCCATCCAGAGAAGCAGAACCTCTTTGCCATCATCCAGGGGGGCCTAGACCCTGCCCTGAGAACCAAGTGCCTCAAAGGTAAGACCTTTCCACCTCCAGCTCCTTCTCAACTCTCAGCCCCCCTCAGACCATGGAGACAAGACATGGGGCTGGAAGGGACCTCCAGAGCTCACATCTAGCTCACCCCCCTGCCTGCAGGATCAGCCATGTCCAAACGATCCCAGACATATCCATCATCTAAACCCTTTGTAAAACTGCCGTCAGCCCTGACCCTGCCACAGGAAAAGCAGGGGCACTGCGGCAGCCAGTGTCCAGCTGTTGTGGTGTTAATACATGCTCAAGAGACGCCAGGCAGAGGCTGTGTCCCCACTGCAGAAAAAGGCAACCCTGGTGTTGGTGTGAGTGGAGGGACAAGACCCTGTAGCCAGGACCCTCTGGGGCTGAGTCCCAGCAGGAGCATGGGCACAGCCCAGTCACTGTCCCCGGCATGGGCTGCAGCCAATACCCAGTGCCTCTGAGGACAGTGGAAATAAACCCTCTGATGTCTGTAGGAGCAGGAGAGGGAGGAAACATCCCCTCCTTGCCCTGTGCAGTGACCCAGAAGCCTGGGAGATCCTAGCAGAGCATGGGCAGAGCTAATCCTAAATCATCCCAACCAATGCCGTCCAGCCTCTCCTTGAGAATGGAGATCTGCCCCCTGCCCGAGGTGTTCATCCCCTGGCCTTGAGAGGTTTCCCCTGAGATCCAGTCAAAACCACCTCTCTTATGGCAGGAGCTAGTCGCAGCCCTCCCCCAGGCCTTAACTGCAGCTGGGGGTGCTGCTTAGGAGCTAGGCAGGGTTTCCCCACTCCTGTGGCCAGGTTGGGCTGGGCCTGTGTTAGATCCTGCCATCTCTTTCTTGGGGTATTGTCCTCTCCTTGGGGTGGAGAGGCTGGAGTACCCCACCCCAGGCTGTGAGGCTGTCTCTACCCCCTTAGAGATGACCCAGCGGGATGTGGCTGGCTTTGCCATTGGGGGCCTGAGTGGTGGGGAGGAGAAGGACCAGTTTTGGCGCATGGTGGCACTTAGCACTGCCCATCTGCCCCGGGACAAGCCACGCTACCTCATGGGAGTTGGGTAGGTGTCCTCACCCTCCACCACACCTGCCCCCCTTCTGGCCTGGAGTGGCCTAGGACCTCCCGCACACCCCTTCATCTTGCCCTGGACTGGCCTGGGATCCTCCCATGTTCCCCTTCCCTGTCTGAGCCCAGGGTAAGGGGGGGCTTCACTGCAGGGAGGGGTCCCCAGTGCTGGCTAGGGTGTGGGGGTAGGGTAGGGATCCCTGGGCAGGTGAGCTCAGGCCATGACTTCGTTGGGGGTGGGGTGACTGGCGTGTGCAGGCCAAAGGGTCTCGCTCTCAGCTCCCTGCACTGAGACCTGCCGAGCTGTCCCAGCCACGCTCAGAACCCACCTCCACACCTGGCAGATACCCCACAGACCTGGTCGTCTGCATCGCTTTGGGCTGTGACATGTTCGATTGCGTCTTCCCCACCAGGACGGCAGTGAGGAAGCTGGCAGGGGGGAGGTGGGGTTGACCCCCTGACTTGGAAGCTCTGACCCCAGGGGGGCAGTAGCAGGGTGGGATGGAGGCTCTGGGCACCCTGGGGCTGGCACTTAGGTAGCCCTCAGTGTCTTGAGATGCCTTTGGGGGGGTGGGGGGCAGCAGCATGTGTCTCTGCTCCCTCTCACTTGCCCCCCAGCCCCCTCCAACTGCCCTTGCTACTGCAGCGCTTTGGCTCGGCCCTGGTGCCCTGGGGAACCCTGCAGGTAAAGAACAAGCAGTTTGCCAAGGACTTCCGGCCCCTCAGCGAGGACTGCTCCTGCCCCACCTGCAATAGGTGTGTGCACATGTGCATGCATATGCGTGGGTGTGTTTGAGTGTGCAGATGTGTGTGCAGGTATGCATGTGCTTGGATGTTTGGCTATGCCCAGATGCATGTTGGTGTGGGTGCGTGTTTGGGTGCATGCATGTGGATATGTGTGCGTGTTTGGGGGTGTGCACATGTGGTGGAGTGTATGTGTGCGCACCTGCGGCTGGGGCAACAGGCTACTGAACTCCTGCCCCCTTTTTCCCTACCCAAGGTATACCCGCGCTTACCTGAACGCGCTGATCCGCACGGACACGGCCGCCTTGCACCACCTCACTGTGCACAATATTGCCTACCAGGTGGGGCTGGCACCGCCTAAGCTGCCCAGAGGGCTGGAGACGGGGGTGGGGGATGGGAGGAGCTTGGCCAGACTGGAGGAGAAATGTGGGAGCTAATCCAGCAGCTCTGACTCCCTGCCCCCTAGCTGCAGCTGATGGCATCTGTGCGGCAGAGCATTGTGGAGGGTTGTTTTCCTGCCTTCGTCCGCGACTTCATGGGCACCATGTATGGCACCCCCCAACGCTGCCCTGCCTGGGCCCTCGATGCCCTTGCTTCCGTTGGCATCACCCTCGACTGACCAGAGGTGGAGCACCTGCCTGGAGCCGCTCGAGAGTCCCTGCCAGCTTGGGATCCCCCACTCTCTCCTGTGCAGACTGGAATGGGACCCTCTCCATGTTGCCCCTCTGCCCTGAATGACCGGCCTGGGACCATCCCCCTCTGCCCAGATTGGCTGGGGTTACGCCCACACCTCCTTCCTGCCCTGGGATCCCCCCCACCCTCCTTCCCAGACTGCCTACTACCCTGGACCAGCCTGGGACCTCACCCCTATCGTGCCCCAGGCTGGCCTGGGTTCTCCCTCGTGTGTCCCCCCACTTCTACATTCCCCTCTTGCCTTGAGCTAGCCTGGTTCCCCTCCCCCCTTCCAGGCCAGGGCTGCTGCCTTTTCCTGTTCATTTACAAATCTGGCTTCCCTGCCACACAGGATTCTGGGTAACTGCCCCTGCTCCCCACATTACTGGGTGGTTGGGACCCTAAGTGGGGAGAGGGGGCAGGGTGGAGGTGGCCCTGGCTGCCCAGAGGGGGGGTGCTAAGGAAGCTGATGGTCCTGCCCACCCCCTCCCCAAATAAAGCCTGTAAAGCTACACTGAAAACAAGTCTGGCCCTTAATGCCCCTCCCAGGGCAGGAGGGGGAGGGCAGTAAGGTCCGGCTTCGTGTCCTGCATAGGAGCCTCCCTGGTCAGCACCGTGGGGTGGAGGAGGGAAAAGGGCCCTGTCTCCAGGCTGGGGGCTGCCGGCTGTGGCAGGGGGGTGGGGTTTGGGGGCCTGGACACCCGAGTTCTCCCAGGCAGAGTTAAAAGGGCCCAGCCAGTCCCTCCGCCTTCCAGCTGGGACGGGACGGGCCTGACTGGCCCCACACCTGGGCAGCTGTGGGCTAGCGCCGAGCGGCGCGGGCGCGGGGTGGGAGCCCGGTGTCTGCAAGGCGTCCAGGCTCCCGGGCCCTCCTGCTGGTACCCCCAGCCCGGAAAAGCCAGGCGTCCGGGCTCCCCGCTGCCGGGGGTCGGGACGAGGGGCACTAGGGAGGGGTGCTCCAGCCTGGGCGGGGCCGGGAGCCTGGGTTCCTTGGGGGCCCGTCCTCCCCCTCTCCCCCGGCCTGCGTGGGTGGCAGCCCGCGAGGGCGGGGTCCGGACGCCTGGGTCCCAGGGTCTCCCGTCCCGGGGCGGGCTCGGCGCTGGCCCCTCCCCAGCTCCTCCCGCCGCCGCCGCCGGCTGGGAGCGGCGCTGGCGGCCCCGGGGCGGGGGCAGGGGTGGCGGATGCCCGCGGGGGGGGCGGGGACCGGGGTCGGGGGGGGCCATGGGCGAGGGGCGGCAGGAGGAGGCGCTGCCGCTGCCCCCGCGCTACCGCTTCCGCGACCTGCTGCTGGGCGAGTGGCAGCCGGACGAGAGGTATCGGGGGGCTCGGGCGCCTGGGCTCCCTCCCCAGCCCTGGGGGGCTGCGGGGCTTGCCCAGGACGCCTGGGCTCTCCCCGCGGGGGCGGGCGGGGGCTGCAGCGCCGGCGACGCCGCGGGGCTCGGAGCTGTCCCTGGTGCTGGCGGCGCCCGGGAGACCTGCCCGTGCCCCCCTCCCCCGGGCCCGCGGCACCGAGCGCTGCGCCCCCCGGTGCGGGTCGGGGGTGAGGGGCACCAGCAGGGCTGAGGGTCTGCGGTGGGTCCTGGTCAGAGCCTGGGTGAGAAGGTCACTGCCCTGAGCCCTGCTGCTGAGCTCCCCCAGTCACGCCAGCAAGGAAGCAGCAGGAACGGGCCCCCAGCAGAGCACCAGCGAACCAGGCGTCCAGGACCTGGCGCCCCCAGAACCCCCGGGTTCAGCTGCCTTCCCCACAGCGCCGTGCTCCCCGCACCCAGCACAGCCTGTCCCCAGCACCCAGTGATTGATGCGAACAGAGGCAGCTACAAGATCCCTGCTAGCCTAGCGCCCCCCACCCCCACTCCACAGGTCCTCTCAGTCCAGAGTGAGGGGCACCAGCAGGGCTAAGCGGGGAAGGGGGCTGTGGGTTGAGAATGAGGGGCACTGGCTGGGCTGGGCTGGGGGGGACCCCTGGTCTCAGTCCACAGTCCCCTGCCACCCCCCAGCCCTGCTGGTGCCCCTCACTCCCAACGTGCAGCCCCTGCTCCCAGTGTCCCCTAGTCCCAGCCTGGGGGGTCTCTACAATACCTGGTGCCCTGCAGTCTCACTGCTCTAATGCCCCAGCTCAGGTCCAAGGCCCTGCCAGTTTCTTCCCAGCCAGCCTGACCCTGCTGTGACTGCTCCTGACCTTTTGCCTTTGACCCTATAACCTTTGGTTCTCTGGAGATGAGGCTCTTTAAGGAGACAGAAGGAGGTCCCCCCCACCACAGTTGACACAGCACTGGGAAGGGAGTGGGAGTTGGAGGTCAGAGCACGGGGGCACTGGGAGCCCAGATGCCTGGGTTCTCCACAGTGTTGTCCATGGCTCTGTCCCATCCCCACACCTGCCAGGATCCATTTGGATGGGGGTTTCTCTAGATGGCCCCCAGGGAGCCCCCTGCCCCCCACCCCACCCATTGCTGCCCATCTACTTCCCCCCCGCAGGGTCCAGGTCGAATTCTATGTCCATGAAAACACTTTCAAGGAGCGGCTCAAGCTCTTCTTCATCAAGAACCAGCGTTCCAGTGAGTGGCCCCGATCCTGGCTTCACGGGGTCCAGCCTAGGGAGGGATCTCAAGCACTGGGGAGGGCATCTAACCCCATGTGGATTGGGAGTGAAGGGCACCAATGGGCCTGAGGGGGCAGCGTTTAACCTCTTCCCTCTCTTGTCCCCTCCAGGCCTCCGCGTGCGGCTCTTCAACTTTTTCCTCAAGCTTCTCAGCTGCCTCCTCTACATTGTCCGGGTGCTGCTGGACGACCCCTGCGAGGGCCGGGGGGGCTGGTGAGTGACTCCGGGAACAGGGAACACAGGCGTCTGGGCTCCCAGTTTCTGCCTCCCCGTTCTTGCCGCCATGGCCTTGCCAGTCTGTCTGTCCTCACCAGCTTCCATATGTCTTTGCAGCTGGGGCTGCCCCAAGCAGAACCACTCAACCCCCCCAGCAGCCAGGTTTGATTGGTGAGTGCAGGATGGGGGTGGGAGCCATGGGGCAGGGGAGAGTCTTGGAGCTAGTGCTGACTGTGGCTTCTCTCCCCTCCCCCCCAAACTCTCCAGGACCCCCATTATCTGGGTCAACAGGCCTCTCCCCCTGTGGGGGTTGCAGGTGAGTGGAGGGCAGGGGGTTGTGGGTTGGGGGTGAGGGGTATCAGCAGGGCTGGGGGTAGAAGACAGGGGGCTGAGGCCATGAAGTTCAAGCGGGGAGCCAAGCCAGGCTGCCCAGAGACTCAGGAGCTGGCAAGTGGCCCGGGTTGCCCATGGGGGTCCCACACTAACCCTCACTGTCCCCCCAGGTGCTTGTGGCTCTGATCAGCTTCCTGGAGACGATGCTGCTGGTTTACCTGGGCTACAAGGTACTGGATGCCTGGGGCGGGGCACAGTGGGGGCATCTCTATGGGGATTGGAGCCCCAGGTTCCTGTCCCAGCCCTGCCAGTGCCCCTGACTCCCAGCCCACAGCTTCCTTCCTCCTCCCAGCCCTGCTGGTCCCCCTCACTCCCAACCTGCAGCCCCCTGCCCCCCCCAGCTGATTCTGTCCCCCTGTTGCTAGGGCAACCTGTGGGAGCAGGTTCTGCGGGTGCCCTTCGTGCTGGAGGTGATGACCACTGTGCCCTTCCTCATCACGGTGAGTCCAGCCCCAGCCCAGCCCAGCCCAGCCAGAGACAGAGGTCTCCTGGTGGGTGGGACACTGTCCTTGGGCCTGGGGGTCAGGCCTGGGCCTGTGTCCTGCTGGGAGGGCTGTGGGTGACCCCTGCACTGTCCCCTGCCCCAGGTGTTGTGGCCCCCCTTGCGCAACCTTTTCATCCCTGTGTTTCTGAACTGTTGGCTGGCCAAGCATGCACTGGAGAACATGATTGTGAGTGGAGAACAGGGGGGCCTCCAGGCCCTGGAAGGGGAACTAGGCCCTACCTTTGTTTGGGGGGATGCTGCAGGCACTGTGGGGAGCTGAGACCTGGGCCCAGGATGGGGAGGCATGGCTGTGGGGCCTGCTGGGGTGGGGGGGGTCTCCAGGCCCCGCACACACCATGGGGAACTGTGGGGCCATGGACATGTGCATGTGTATGTGGGTGTGTATGCATGTGGGTGTGTCTGTACCAGGGAGCCAGAGGCTTCTATTACTTTAAGGGAGATCCCCAGGTTGGGGGAAAACTGCCCATCAGGGGCTGGCCCTGCAGGGAGAAGAGCTCTGCAGCAAGATGGCTGCAGGAGAGGGACTAACTGGCACCTGAGCTGCCCTGGGAGCTGCAAGTAAAGACTTATGGCTGGCAGGAAAGTATGACCCAGCATGCGGATAGTTTTGTTGTAGTCAGTGGGCTTGTATTTTGTTTAAGCTTTACACTGCTGAATTGGCTGCTGCTATAAGGAGTGATGAGGAGGCCATGGAGGGATGCCTGAGAGTGCACTCTTAAGGTTGACCACTTAAGGTTTAAGCCCCAGGGGGTGCCTGAGGGGCACACCATGTGCACATTGGTGCCCAAGGGGCATGTGTGATTTTGAAGCCCTGCCAGGGGCCAGGGCTCAAGATCAGGCAAGCAGAAAGCCAAGAGGGGTGAAACCAGGGCCAGGGGCCCACAGTCCAAGAGAGGCAAGATGGACTGGAGCTCAGAAACCAGGTCCAGTACAGTGGACATAGGTTGCGAGGAGCCCAGCCAGATAAAAAGGACAAAAGTCGGGAAGATGGAAGCCCCAACAAGGGTGTGGAGGCCTGAAGTGATAGCTGGTAACATCCACAAGGCATGGGCATAGTTGTAGGGGTTGAAGGAGGTCACAAATAGCTCTTAAGGCAGCAGGGCATAGAGAAGTCAGGAGAACCCACTTAGTTCTTGAGGGGCACAACTGGGTCCAGTGGGGTCTGGTAGGGACCTGCTGGCTGAAGGATAGGTGAGGGTTTGCTCTGGGACTCCGGGACAGCCTTCCTTTTACAAATCAACTAAGCACATCAAGGCATGGCAGGCAGGCAAGACAAGGGAGGGGACCTAAGGAGCCTTAGTGGGGTAGAAGCCATGTGGCCACTGGGGGCATCATGGCCACCCGTGGGTTTTGATCCTGTTACAGTCTTGGACACTTGGATTCTGTGTGTGTGTATGTGCGTGTCCTGGATGCCTGGGTTCTTTGTATGTGTGTGCATGTATATATGTACATGCAGGAATGTAGAGATGAGTGCACACATGTCTGTGCATGTGCCCCTGTATGCATGTGCCCATAGAAGCCCAAGACTGAGTGCACATGTGCACAGGGGCATATAGGGACATGTGCAACTGTGTGTGTATACATGTATGCAGGTGTGTATGCACATGTATATGCATGTGTGCTTGTGCATGCACATGGGAAACTAGAGATGTGTGCCCACAGAAGCATAAGGCTGAACGTGTGCGTGTATGTGCGCATGCGTGTATGCTTGCGTGCGTGTGCATGTGCACAGGGGAGTGTAGAGACAAGTACACCTGTGTGTGACATATATAATGTGTGTGTGTGTGTGTGTGTGTGTGTGTGTGTGTGTATATGAGTGCATATGCGTGTATGCACATGGGAGAGTAAAGGCCGGTGTTCACATGTATGTGTGCACTTCGTGTGCATGGGGGAGTGCAGGGCTGAGTGCGCATGTAGGTCCCCCTCCTTAGGCCTCTGCACATATGTTTGAGAGGGTAGGCAGGGCATGTGTGGCCCTACCTATCCCAGCCCTACAGATCCACATGCACACATGCACACACAGGCATGCATGCACATGCTGCCCCCTACTGGCAGGTGGGGGGGTTCTGGGGGCAGCACCAGCCTCTCAACCCCCTTCCGCCCCTGCCTGCAGAATGACCTGCACCGTGCCATCCAGCGCTCGCACTCAGCTATGTTCAACCAGGTGCTGATCCTGGGCTGCACCCTGCTCTGCCTCATCTTCACCTGGTGAGTGGGGCCATGGGAGGGGCTGGAGGGAATGGGCGGCTCCCCTGGTGTCATTTCTGCCCAGCTGCAGCTGGCTCTGGGGGGAACCCAGCCTGGTGCTAAGTCATCCCTCTCTTCTGGTGGTAGCATCTGTGGGATCCAGCACCTGGAGCGGGCAGGGAACAACTTATCGCTGTTTGACTCGCTCTACTTTTGCATCGTCACCTTCTCTACTGTGGGCTTTGGTGATGTCACGCCACGCATCTGGCCCTCACAGCTGCTGGTTGTTGTCATGATCTGCGTCGCCCTCATCGTCCTGCCCATACAGGTCCCTGGGTGGGGAGGGAGGGGACACAATAGCTATCTGGGGGGGTGGTCCTGGCCTGGTGCCAAGATGCAGCTGCTTCTGGGGTAAGAGGTAGAAGGTGCTTATATTGGGATCTCATGGGATGGGGCTGCCCCCTGCTGGACCCCCCTGTTGCCCCCCACAGCACAATGCCCCTTGTTGGACCCCACAGCCCGGCACCCCTTGTTGGACCCTACCCCCGTTGGCTTCCCAGCCCAGCTCCCCCCTGCTAACCCACTGTTGTCCCACCCCACAGTTTGAGCAGCTGGCCTTCTTATGGATGGAGCGCCAGAAGTCAGGGGGCAACTACAGTCGGTACCGGGCACAGACGGAGAAGCATGTGGTGCTGTGTGTTAGTGCCCTCAAGATTGACCTGCTCATGGACTTCCTCAACGAGTTCTATGCCCATCCCCGGCTCCAGGTGGGAGCCCTTTGCAGCATAGCCTGGGGAGTCTAGCTGGGACACTGGGCTGGGGGGCTTGGGCTGGGGACCAGATGTGGGGAGGCTGTTTGTGCTTTGGGGGCTGAGGCCCACTGTCTCTGCTCCCCACCCCACCATAAATTCTCCTCAGAGAGAAAAGCAGTACCCTCTGGTTGCATAACTTTCATTTGCATATTCATGTAAGCAAATGAGCCACCCCCTTGGACGGGGAGCTCCTACCATCTTCTCTCCACTTCCCTGCATAGTAGTAGGGGTGGAGCTAGCCAGACCCACACCCTCCCAGAGCAGAGAGAGAACCCAGGCATCTGGGCTCCCATCCCGGTTCACCACCCACCAGGATCCTGCCATATGGGCTGCGCCCACCTGCCTGGCTGGTGCCTTAGCATCACTCTGCCACATTGTGGGGAGCAGCACTGGCCCTGAAGTTTGACATGAGGCAGGGGGCAGACTGGGGGCTGATCATGCCCTGACTCCCCTTCTCCCCAGGACTACTATGTGGTGATCCTGTGCCCCACCGAGATGGACCTGCCCGTGCGCCGCGTGCTGCAGATCCCACTCTGGGCCCAGCGTGTCATCTTCCTCCAGGGCTCAGCCCTAAAGGATCAGGACCTCATGAGAGCCAAGTGTGTGGGGGGCTAGGGAGCAGTGTGGACCCCCTCCCTGCCTGGAGAGGTGGCATGGACATGGGGGGGGCATTGGAGTCCCCTTCCCTGCCTGGGCAGGTTGGGGTTTGGCAAGGGTGGGGAGGGGTCTCAGTGACTCTCATTCCTTTCTGTGTGTGTCTCAATGGTGCTGCTGAGCTGTGACCACCCCCACCACCCCCTTCCTGCCCCCCCCCCTCCCAGGATGGACGACGCTGAGGCCTGCTTCATCCTCAGCAACCGCTTCGAGGTGGATCGTGTGGCAGCTGTAAGTGCCCCCTATGCTTCCCCTGGGGCGGCAGGAGAGGGATGCTGTCCAGGCCACAAGAGGTTAATGATGGCTCTAGGGAGGGGTGTTTATTTCATGCAGTATGGTAGTACCTGGAGTCACCATGTGGCACCTGGCACTGTACAGACCCCCCCAGGCTGGGATCAGGGAGTGCAAGACACTGTAAAGACCCCCTCAGGCTAGGATTGGTGGGTACAATCAGTCCAAGCACCCTGGGGTGGGGGGGGCCTGGCCATGACAGCTGCCCCCCTCCCCAAGGATCACCAGACCATCCTGCGAGCCTGGGCTGTGAAGGACTTTGCCCCCAACTGCCCCCTGTATGTGCAGATCCTTAAGCCTGAAAACAAGTTCCACATCAAGTTCGCAGGTGAGGGCCCCACAGCTCAGCCTATGGGTAACTAGATAGACGTGGGGGCGGCAGGGAAGATATGGATGGGGCAGATGCAGGAGGGATGCATGAGTTGACATGTGTGCAGATGGATGGGTGGATGACAGATGGAAAGATGAGAGGTCTAGACAGACAGAGGGATGGATGGATGGATGGATGTACGGATGGATGGATGGGTAGATAAGTGAAAGGAGGGAGGGATAGATAGAGGAAGGGAGGGATAGTTAGGCAGATGGGTGGATGGACAGATAGATAAATAGGCAGATAGATTAAAAGAGAGGGATAGATGGGCAGGTAGAGGGATAGATGGATGGGTACACAGGTAGAGAGATTGACTGACACAGAGAAATACATGGATGGATGGCAAGACAGACTGATAGGCAGATAAAGGAAGGGAAGTACAGCTATGTGGGTGAATAAGTGCATGGATGGATGTACAGATAGATAAATAAACAGATAGATGAAAAGAGGAAGGGATAGATAGGATGATAAATGAAGGGAGGGAGGGATACACAGATCGATGGAGGGGTGGAGAAATGGATGAATAGACAGACAACAGATGGGTGTACAGATGGACAGACAGTCTATTGGGAGGGGAACTGCTGGTGGGGAGGGGCCCAGAGCTCACAACCCCCTTCTCCCTCCCCTTCTCTAGACCATGTGGTGTGCGAGGAAGAGTTCAAATATGCCATGCTGGCCCTCAACTGTGTGTGCCCAGCCACCTCCACACTCATCACCCTGCTAATACACACCTCCCGGGGGCAGTAAGTCAGAGGAATGGTGGGGGTGGGGAATCAGACATAGCACTGGCCTTAGTTTGCTGAGAGCCTGAAAAGGTTTCTTGAAGGAGGGCAAGGGGGTCATATAGGGACACCCTCAGCTGCCCCCCAACTTGAGGGGGCAAGGCTAGGGGCTCCCAACTCCGGGGGGCGGGAGGGTGGTACCAGTTGTAGAGTCTCAGCTGATCTATGTCCCCCTGTGTCCTGTCCCCATGCCCACCCCGCCCCTGCTGGCAGGACCACCCCAGCAGAGTCCTTCAGGCAGCGACCTGACACCTGGCAGCCCCTCTCCAGGTGAGCCCCAGTGGAGAAAGGGCTGGGCTGGGAAGACACCTGGGTTCCCTCCTTTCCCAGCTGGGTGGTTTGTGGGGGAGAGGAGGGCAGGGCTGGCTGGAAGTATGTGTTCACACACATGTATGCATAGGGAGCTGCCCATCTGGGCTGTCACATTGTCCTCCCAGGTCCATGGACCAAACACATTGAGGGGGGTACATGCCCCATGGAGGGTGTCTGTGCCCTATAGGGGGGCCCTTGACCCAGTAGGGAGGGGTCTGTGGCCTAGTATGGGGGTGGAGGGTCTTAGGGCGGGTGGGAATGCCCTGAGGGATGCTCTGGGCACTGATGGAAGCAGGCACCCACCCCTCCAGGGAGGGCCCCACATCACCGGAGCAGTGGCAGAGGACGTACAGCCAGTGCTCGGCCAATGAGGTGCATCACGTGCGCCTGGGAGACAGCAAGTTCCTGGGCGAGTACGAGGGGAAGAGCTTCACTTATGCATCCTTCCATGCCCACAAGAAGTGAGTGTGCGTGCATGTCTTGGGAGGAACATAAATGCATGCACATGCATACAGGGGCACCCACGGCTCTGGCCCCCTCCCCTCTCCCCCTAGCCACAGGCAGCAAAAGGGGGTCTGCTTGCCTGTGTGTGCATGTCCACACTCACACGTGCATTTGCACACTTATATCTTTGTGGGCAAGTGGCCTTGCATGCCCTTCCCATACTCATGCCTTCCTGCAGGCATAGCTCCCCTGTGCCCTGCATATACATCTTTGCACAGATGCACACATGTGTGCACATGGGCTCTGAATGCATGTGTCCTTGTACCTGCTTGCACACCTCTGTGCTGACTCCCTGCAATTCTGTGTTGTGTACACACTTAAGACAGGCCTGCACATGCTTAGGCCTGTGCACGCTTATTAGAGGCCTGTTCATGTTTAAGAGAGGCTTGCTCATGCTTAAACACACTCACACACTCCCAGCTGCTCCTACACACATGCATAGGCCCCCCCAATCCCCCTTATCTCCCCCCCCCGGGCACGGCGGGCACTGAGGGCTGCATGTGGCTGCCGCAGGTACGGAGTGTGCCTGATGGGTGTGTGCCGGGAGGAGCAGAGCAGCATCCTGCTGAACCCGGGGCCCTGCCACATCCTGGCTGCCGGCGACACCTGCTTCTACATCAACGTGTCCAAGGAGGAGAACTCAGCCCTCGTGCAGCGACAGCAGGACCCAGCGCCCCCCCGCCGCCCTGCACCCACCGCCTACCGTGGCCTCACGCGCCTGCCTGTGCACAGCATCCTCGCCAGCATGGGTAAGAACCCTGCCCAGTGTGCCCCCTCAGCCAATCATCATGTAGTATGGGGTTTAACCAGTGCCATGCCTTTCACACCTCCCTGGCCAGTCACCACCCAGTGTGGGGCTGCTACTGCCTTGCCCATCTCGCTGCCTTGGTTAGTCACCACCCAGCACAGGACAGGCCAGTGCCCCGCCCATCACATCTCAGCCAATCACCCCTTGGCATGGACCTTGCCAGTGCCTCTCCCTTTACACCTGCTCTGCCAATCATTTCCCAGCATGGGTGTTACCAGTGTCCCACCCATCACACTTCCTCAGCCAATCCCCACCCAGCATGGGTTTACCAGAACCCTGCCCTTCACACCTCCTCAGCCAATCAGCATCCAGCATGTGGTAACCAGTGCCCCTCCTTTCACACTTCCTCAGCTAATCACCATTTAGCTTGGGGTTTACCAGTGCCCCACCCATCACCTCTTGGCCAATCCCGACACAGAAAGGAGGCAGCATCCCAGGGGCTGAAGCCTTGTGGGGCTGGGGCCAGCCTGGGTGAACTGTGTTGGCTGGGTCTCAACCCCCAGTTGAGGGAGGCAGGACAGGGGAGTGACTCTAGGGTTCCCTTGGCCCCTGACCTGCCGGCTCCGGGCCCTGCAGGGACGGTGGCCATGGACTTGCCAGACTCGGGCAGCAGCCCTGAGAGCGTCGAGGCACCAGATGCTGAGAAGCGACCCAGCATCGCACCTGTGCTGGAGGAGCCAGACACACTGCCCAGCCCCACACTCGACCTGCTCAGCGACCCCTCTGAGGATGAGGCCAGCCCCCATGAGGATGGTGCTGCCTCTGCCTGGTGAGGGGGCCATGGGGGGGGAGTTTAGGAGGGGCAGGGGTGAGCAGGGCCCCAGGGCCACATGTACCCCACCCCATGGAAGCAGGTGAGCTCAAGCTGATGCCTGCTGCCCCTGGGACCTTAGCCAGGGTGAGCCTGGATACACACATATGGTGGGGGGTTGGGTAATTGCCTCCTGGATTTGGAGTATAATGAAGGGGTGAGGGGGGTCCAAGGCAGAGTGAGGAGGGAGCTGCTGACAAGAAGTGTGTGTCTGCATGCACATGTGGGTAAACAGGCAAGCATGTGTGTGCACTTATCTTCACACAGCCAAATGGTTGCATATGTGCACAGGTATGCGCTTGTGCACCCTGATAAGCATGTGTGTTGTAGATTCCTACATTCACACCGAGCCAAATGGCTGCATATGTGTGCAGGCATGTGTTTGTCCATGCATGTGTGTGTGTAGGCATGTGTGTGCACACGCGCACACACACTCACAAGTTCCTGCATATGTGTCTGTATTTGTACATAAATGCTCATACTTGTGTGTGTGCACACATGCGCATAAGGGTTCATATATGCACTTGTGCAGGCATGTGTGTGCATGTGTAGGTGTGCTTATATATGTGTGTGCCTGGATGTATCCATGTGTGGCACTGGTATGAATAGAGATCCCATGACCTGACAAGCCAGCGAGCTCCCTTTGGTCCAGGGGGCTGCACCCTTCCCCCCACAACACCCAATGCCCCCCTTTCCCTGGGAGGCCCCAGTGACCCCCCACAGCCCCAACTTCACCCTACCTGTGCCCATCTTGCAGCTGGGTGAAGGGCTATCCTAGCAACACGCCCTACATTGGGAGCTCACCCACCCTCTGCCACCTCTTGCCAGAGAAGACCCCCTTCTGCTGCCTGCGGCTGGACAAGGTAATGCCCCTGCCCCCCTCCAGGCCCAGGCTGAACCGGGAGGGGGTCTCAGATATGGCCCCACACCCCAAGATGCCCTGGGTGGGTCCCACACCCCTGTCTTGGATGACTGCTTACTGCCCTGTGCCAGCAGAGATGGAGGGTGCCAGGCATGATGCTGTCCCCCCACCCACTGGGACAGGGGGAGTGCTGGGGGCTTGGACTGGGACCAGTGGGCTGCACTGACCTCCCTCTGTTCCACAGAGCTGCCCCCACTTGCCCCATGAGGATGCCCGTGCCTACGGCTTCCGCAACCGACTCATTATAGTGTCAGCTGAGTGTGCCGGCAATGGGCTCTACAACTTCGTGGTGCCATTGCGGGCCTACTATCGGCCTCGCAAGGAGCTCAACCCCATTGTGCTGCTGCTTGAGGACTTGTAAGGACCACTCACTGGCCCACAGACTGCGCCCCCACCCCCATGGGCTACAGACCCCCACAAAGTGCTACAGGCACCATAAATGGGCTATATCCCCTGTGGGCAATGACGCTATGTATGGTTCCTGAACCCCCCCTCAGTGGGTTTCAGACCCCCTCGCAGGATATGCCTGCCCCTTCTTGGGGTGTGGGCCCCCCACATAGGCCATACACCCCCACCCATGGGGCATGGACCCTCCACAGGCCATGGACCCCCACCCCTCCACAAGCCACAGATGCTCTCTGTAGGCCGTAGACTCCCTCCAATGGGCTATGGACCCCCCTCAATTGGTCCTGGACCAAAGCCCCTCCCCGCCATGGCAGATGGCAGGGCAGTGAAGGGAGAAGGGGCACACAGTTAAGTGCGGGGGCACACAGACTCCTCCCACATTGGACGAGGAGTAACTTAGTCCCTCTCCAGCCAATGTTGAGCCCTTGGAGCCGGCGGGGGGAAGGGGGGTTGGAAGGAGCTGTGGGACCTGGAGGGAGTTCCTTGACCATTCTTCTCCCCTTTGCCTGTCTCTGCCCCACAGGCCTGAGACCCACTTCCTGGAGGCAATTTGCTGGTTCCCGCTAGTTTACTACATGGTGGGCTCCATTGATAAGTGAGTGGGTGCTGTGGGGCTGGACACATAGGGGTAGAGCCAGGGCTAGGAGCAGACTGCAAGACAGGAGCTGAAGTATATGGTGGGGCTGGGATGTATGGATGGCCCTCAAGGGAAGTGGGGCTGGGGGAGGGAGTCCTGGGATGCAGAGGGTAGGGGCTGGGCTATATGGGGAGCTGGGGACTGCCTAGGGTGTTTGGGAGGCTAGGGGGAAGATTGGGGTACAGGGTAGGGGCAGCAGGCTGGCCTATATGGGGGGATAGGAGCCAACTGATGTGTATGGGGGCTCAGGTGTGGTGGGAGACTGGATAGATTGGGGGCAGGGGGGCTGGGATTTTGGGGGCAGGGGTTGGGCATTGGAGCACAGGGTCATTGGGGCACCCAGGGGGTGGCAGAGGACCGAGAAGCCAGCAGCGGCCTTGGGATGGCCTCCCAAGGGTGGCAGGGGCATGGGACAGGGGTCATGTCTTCCCCCACCAGCCTGGATGACTTGCTACGCTGTGGGGTGACCTTCGCGGCCAACATGGTGGTGGTGGACAAGGAGAGCTCCATTATCGCTGATGAGGACTACATGGCCGATGCCAAGACCATTGTCAATGTCCAGACCCTCTTCAGGTGCCACAGACCCCTCCTCAGGGAGGGGAGGGGTGGCTTGGGGCTAGAGAAAGGGAGGGGGGCAGGTCGGGGGTTGAAGTAGGTGGGGCTGGGAACCCGGATGCCTGGCTTCTGTCCCAGCTGTGGGAGGGGAGGGAAGACTGTGGGGTTAGGGCCAAGGCAGGGCTGGGAGCCCAGATGCTTGGGTTCTCCTGCCTCTGGGAGTGGAGTGTGGTCCTGGGAGGGTTAGAGCTGGGGGGAGCTAGAAGCCTGGATGCCTGTTTTTTTTCTGCCCTCTCGCAGGGGGAAGGGGTTTTAATGGGTGAGAGCAGGGGGGTGCTGGGAGTACAGATGCCTGGGTTCTCTCCCAGGCTCTGGGCTTGGGTGGGTCCCACTGACCCCCTCCCCCATACCCTGGCAGGTTGTTCCCGGGCTTGAACATCATCACGGAGCTGACGCACCCGGCCAACATGCGCTTCATGCAGTTCAAAGCCAAGGACCGCTATGGGCTGGCCCTGTCCAAGCTAGAGAAGGTACATCCCCCCTGCCCCCAATCTGCCCCCCAAATCCTTCCCTTGCCCCACTGACCCCTCTGTGCTCCATAGAAGGAGCGGGAGAAGGGCTCCAACCTGGTGTTCATGTTCCGCCTGCCCTTCGCTGCGGGGAAAGTCTTCAGTGTCAGCATGTTGGACACGCTGCTCTACCAGGTGACCCTCCCTGCACCCAGGAAGCTGTCCCAGTCCAGTATTCTGCCCCCCCCCCCCCGAGCAGTGGGGGACCATGGACTGGCTCAGCATGACCCCCCCACCCCCTCCTGACTTGCAGTCGTTTGTGAAGGATTACATGATCTCCATCACCCGCCTGCTGCTGGGCCTCGACTCACTGCCTGGGTCTGGCTTCCTGTGTGCAGTGAGTAGCAGAGACTGATTTTCCCCCTCCCGTTTTTGTGTATCCAGCCCTTCCTGTTCATCCATCCATCTGTTCTGTCTAGAGATGTTATGTTCCAACCAACCATCCCCACATGGCCTTTCTAACGATCCACCCAGCCACCCGCCCATCCATCCACCTGTCCATCCCCATGCATCCCTCTCCATCTGTCCATCCATCTTTATGAAGCACTTCCAAGTCACCTGCACAATTGTTCTGTTTATCTATCCATCTCCGTAGACAGTCTTCCTTAGTCCATCCATCTGTCCATCCTCATACACACGTATCTGTCCGTCCATCCATCCATCCATCCATTCATTCATTCATCCATCCATCCATCCATCCCCACACACTCCTCTTTATCTGGCTATCTGTCCATCCATTCATCCCCATGGATCCATTCTAAGTAAGCTACCTGTCAGTCCATCTGTCTGTCCGTCCATCCACACAAACTCCCCTCCATTTATCTGTCCATCCTTCTATCACACTCCTTTCTATCTCTATCTGTTCATCCACCCATCTCTATGAAGCCTTTCTAAATAAGTCATCCATGTATCCATTCATCCATCCCCAGACACACCTATCTACCTATTCATCCCCATCCCATCCACTCACCCACCTAGTCATCCACCTATCCATCCCCACATACTCCTTGTAGTAGGCTGCAGGCCATGAAAGTCAGCCAGCTGACAAGGAGAATTAGCTGCCAGTGGAAATTAAAGACTCTGAGGGAAAGGAGCTGAGGAAGAGCAGAGCTGAGAGGGAGAGAACAGGTGGGTGGGCTGCTCCCAGATGTTGGTTTGGGACAAGACCACATGGATGAGATAACCCTATTGTTTCTGTTGATTTCATAGATTTCATAGACATTAGGGCTGGAAGGGACCTTGGGAGATCATCGAGTCCAGCCCCCTGCCCAAAGGGCAGGAAGTCAGCTGGGGTCATAGGATCCCAGCAAGATAAGCATCCAATTTACTCTTGAAGGTGTTCAGTGTAGGTGCTTGAACCACCTCCGCTGGCAGACTGTTCCAGACCTTGGGGGCTCGGACAGTAAAGAAATTCTTCCTTATGTCCAGCCTGAAACGGTCTTGCAGGAGTTTGTGACCGTTCGACCTCGTCATCCCTTGGGGCGCTCTGGTGAACAGATGTTCCCCCAGATCCTGGTGGTCACCCCTGATAAACTTATAGGTGGCCATCAGATCACCCCTGAGCCTGCGCTTTTCCAAGCTAAAGAGTCCCATGGCTCTCAGCCTGTCATCGTAAGATCTGTTTTCCTGACCTCTGATCATGTGCGTGGCTCTCCTCTGGACTCTCTCAAGCTTCTCCACATCCTTTTTGAATTGTGGAGCCCAAAACTGGATGCAGTACTCCAGCTGCGGCCTCACTAAGGCCGAGTACAAGGGGAGAATGACGTCCCGGGATTTGCTCGAGAAGCATCTATGGATGCAAGCCAGCGTTTTGGTCACTTTACTAGCCGCAGCATCGCATTGGAGGCTCATGTTCATCTTGTGGTCAATGATGACCCCCAAGTCTTTTTCTTCTGTAGTGCTAACCAATGTAGCACTGCCGAGCCTATAAGGGTGCTGCAGGTTTTTCCTCCCAAGGTGGAGAACCTTGCATTTTTCGGTGTTAAACACCATGAGGTTCTCGTCTGCCCATTTGCTGAGCTTGTCCAGGTCAGCCTGGATCACCCGCCTATCTTCTGGCGTGGATGCTTTGCCCCAAAGTTTGGTGTCATCGGCGAACTTGGCCAGTCCACTCCTGACTCCAATGTCCACATCGTTAATGAATCTGTTGAACAGTATGGGTCCCAGGACAGAGCCTTGAGGGACCCCACTGGTCACAGGGCACCACGATGAGTGACTGCCATCAATCACAACCCTCTGGGTCCGACCATGAAGCCAATTTCCCAGCCAGCGGATCGTGGTGGAGCCAAGGCCACAACTGGGCAGTTTGGCCAAGAGGTGATCATGGGATACCAGATCAAAAGCTTTTTTGAAGTCAAGATATATGACATCAATCTCTTCTCCCTTGTCCAGGTGATAGGTCACCTGGTCATAGAAGGAAATGAGATTGGTCAAACAAGACCTACCCGCAACAAACCCGTGCTGGCTGTCCCTTAGAATGTTAGCCTGGGCCAGTCCCTCAAGGATGGCCTCCTTAATAAACTTTTCTAAGATCTTCCCCAGGATAGAAGTCAGGCTAATGGGCCTGTCGTTAGCCGGATCCACTCTCCTCCCTTTCTTGAAGATCGGCACCACATTGGCCTTCTTCCAGTCTTCGGGCACTACACCAGAGCGCCAGGAGTTTTCAAAGATCCGTGCCAGGGGCTGGGCTATGACGCTCGCCAGCTCCTTGAGTACCCTGGGGTGCAGGTTGTCAGGGCCAGCTGACTTGAAGGTATCCAGCTTCTCAAGATGTTCCTTCACGAGGTCAGCATTGATGGAGGGTAGGGGATCCCCCTCACCCAGATTTCCCTGTCCCATAGCAGGCATGGGCATCCCGTGTGACTGATGAAAGAGTGACGCAAAGTACCTATTTAATAGGTTGGCTTTTTCCTGGGCATCAGTTGTCAGTTGCCCCATCTGGTTTAGCAGGGGTCCAACATTGCCCTTGCTTTTCCTCCGGCTCCCCACGTATCTGAAAAAGGACTTTTTGTTGTCCTTGATGCCTGAAGCTAGTTGGAGTTCAGTTGCAGCCTTGGCTTTCCTGGTTTGCTCCCTGCAGGACCGGACCAGTGCGGAGTAATCCTCCTTGGAGGTGAATCCCATCCTCCATCCTTTGTAGGCTTTCCTTTTTAGCCACAGTAGGTCTGCCAGGGGGGCTGCTGTGCCTTCTTGCTGCCTTTCCTCCGTGTTGGAATAGATTTAGCTTGTGCACTGAGGATCGCTTCCTTGAGAAGCAACCACTCTTCTTGAACTCCCATCTCCCTGGGGTCATGGTCCCTGAGGGCCTGACTGACTAGCCTCTTGAGCTTGTCAAAGTCGGCATTTCTGAAGTCAAGGACTTCTGTGTTGCTGACTGACTTGCCAGCTTTACGGCGGATGGTGAAGGTGATCAGCTCATGGTCGCTGTCACCCAACTTCCCATCAATTACTAGGTCGCCGATTAGGTTGTCCCCCATAGCCAGTACCAGGTCAAGCAGCGCTTTGCCTCTTGTTGGCCCATAGACTTCTTGAGTCAGGTAGAGGTCATCCACGCACGAGAGAAAGCTTTGCGACCACTCAGATTTAGCTGAGTGATCTTCCCACGAGATGTCCGGGTAATTGAAGTCACCCATGACAACCAAGGTCCTGGAGCAAGCGGCCTCAGTCAGTTCCCGGGCGAACTCCTGGTCAAGCTCGGGACTTTGAGTGGGAGGTCTGTAGTAGCCTCCCACCGTTGTGTCCCCTGTGCCAAATTCCCCACGAATTTTTACCCAGAGGGTCTCTAGCTGTCCATGTTGGGTGCCTCAGAGCTGGGGATAAAACCCCAACATGAGGTGGGTGCCCTGGAGCTGGGAGTTGGAACCCAGGTGTCCCGTGTCCAGTGCCCAGACCCAGGCTTGGACCCCAGGCATCTGTGCTAGGAGTGTGTTTACCCCAAGGAAACCACAGACTGCTTGGGCTGAGCAGTCTCCAACCTGCTAATACTCCTCTCTATTTGTCCCTCAGTCCAATCCGTCCCCATGAAGCCCTTCTAAATAAGCCACACATCGGTTCATCCCTCCATTCATCCATCCATCTCCATAAGCTCTCCTCCATCCATCCATCCATCCCCATGCACATCTATCTCTATCCCTTCCTGACTCCATCACTGCCCCCAGCCTGCACTGCTCCCTCCTTACCCATCTATCTGGGTACTGAGGGTGTGGTCAGAATCCCTCCTATGGGGCCTATAGAACCACCCCCCCTTTCCCTCTCATCAGGGCCTAAGGCTCTGGGCAAAGGGTGCCAAAGGGGGAGGGGGCAGGTGCCAGGGGTCAGCACAAGGCTGTCCCTACAGCTGAAGGTGACGGAGGACGACTTGTGGATCCGGTCCTATGGACGCCTCTACCAGAAGCTCTGCTCTACCACTGGCGATGTCCCCATTGGCATCTACCGCACTGAGAGCCACCTGCTCCCTGCCTCTGAGGTACATGGCCCTCGGAAGGGGGAGTGTCATGTGGGGGCTGGTGGCCATCATGCCAGGGACCTAGTCATGCTTAGTCTACATAGACCCGGCCTGAGCGGGGAAAGCGAGATAGAGTTGGGGGGAGGGACCCAGGCATCTGGCATCCCATAGCCAGAAGCTAGGAGCTGGGTGTTGGGTGCCTCAGAGCTGGGGATAGAACCCCGACATGAGGTGGGTGCCCTGGAGCTGGGAGTTGGAACCCAGGTGTCCCGTGTCCAGTGCCCAGACCTAGGCTTGGACCCCAGGCATCTGGGGCTGGAACTCGGGTGTCCAGCACCTCAGAACTGGGGCTGGAACCCAGGCGTCTGGAGCTAGAACCCAGGTGTCCGGCATCCCAGTCCTGGAAGTTACAGCCCAAGTGCCCCAGGTCCAGAGCTGGAGCCCAGGCGTCAGGGGCTAGAACCAAGGCATCCAGTGCCCCAGACTGGCCTGGAACCCAGGTGTCCAAGGCCCAGGTGGGAGAAGCCACAGGAAAGTTCTGCCTATGATGACACCCCCTTCTCCCACCTCCACAGTGGCAGGCTCCAGGCAGCCCGGAGGCTGGGGAGGAGGTGGGTGAGGCCCCTCTAGCGCGGCGCAAGAGCCTACAGTGGGCGCGACGCCTGAGCCGCCGTGGTGCCCGCCCACCTGACCCTGCACCTGCTGCCCGTGTGCGCCAGCAGCGTCTAGCCTTGCACCGCCGCTCTGAGCGCCAGGAGCTCAGTGCTCTTGTCCGTGCCCGGCTGCGCCACCTTGGCCTTTCCTCCGCTGGCTTCAGTATGGACCGGAGCGGGTGGGGCGGGGTGATGCTGGGAGATGAGGGGCTGATGTGGTGGGGTGAGGGCTAGTATTAAGGGGTTGGGGGGGCTGATACAGGGGGTTGGGAGGTTCTGGGGGCAGACAGCTGATATGGAGGGCTGGGGACTGCTGGTGGGGCAGGGAGCTGATATGGGGGGCTGAGGGTGGGGAGCCTGAAGTTTACATGGGGGTGACATGGGTGAATATATGGGTCTGATATAGGGAGCTTTGAGGAGGGTTACTGGTTCGATATGGAGGGGTTGATGATTCTGATATGGGTGGATCAAGGGGACCCTAGGGCTCTGATCTAGGGGGTTGATGCATCTCATAAAGAGGGAGCCAGGGAGATTATGGGTCTGATATAGCAGGGTTGGGGGAGGCTGTGGGTCTGATAAGGTGGGGAGCTGGGACACAGCACTCACCTCCACCGCCACCCCCTTCCGCCCCCCCCGCAGTGGATGTTCTGGATCATGACAACACGTTCTCCTACATCCTGCTCAACCCTGCTCCTGATACACGGCTGGAGGTCAACGACATCGTGTGAGTGCCTTCAACCCCCCATATCTATCCCCCCAGTTCTCCTTCCCCATCATGTACCTTTGGGAGAGCAGGGAGGCAGAACCAAGCTGGGAGCATCTTCCCCACCCCGCAAATCCAAGAGGAAACCCCACTATGGTCCCATAGGCTAGTGGGGGCACAGCAGCCACCCCTGCTTTGGGCAGATGCTCCAGCCCCCCTGACTGCCCTCTTTTCGCCCCTGCAGGTATCTCATCCGCCCTGACCCCCTAACCCTGGTCTCGGTTGGCAGCACCAGCCAGAAAGCCAGCACCAGCACCACCAAGGATGCCCCCTTGCTCTGACCCCTCCCTGGGGCACCCACCTGCTGCCAACACTGTGACACCCTTCCCTCACCTGGTGGCCCATGTCCCTGGGCCTGCCACGCTCCCATTGGCTCTTTGCTGCCCCACCAAGTTCTTCCATCTAATTCAAACTTGGTCCTTCTGCCAGAGCCTGGCCTGATTGGCTGGAGAGTACCCCCTGCCCTGCCTCACCCTGAGCATCCTCTGGGCACCCCCACCCCAGAGCAAGGGGAAGCAAGGGGGTTGAGGGGCTGCTTCAACCCCCCCCCGCTGCCGCCAAAGCTGAGCCAGGCCCTGGGGGTATGTCATGTCCCCCTCCTCTTTTGACCCCCAGGGGCCAAAGCACCAAGGCTGGGGACCCCCAGAATCGGTCGTGGAATGTAGCCCCAGGCGGAAGAGGGTGGGGTTCCATCATCACCCCCCCGCTGCCGCCTCTCTGGTCTCACTGTGAACATGGTCCTAGATGTACAGATTCAATAAAGCTGTAGAGAAACGCCAGCTGGCTCTGTCTGTCCATCTATCCCCCCTGCCAGGATCTGTCTATGCTCCCCAGCAAAAATCCCCAGCTCCCAGAGTCCTGGAGGAGCTGGTATTTAGGTGTGCATGCTCATATGGGGAGGGGGTGTGTGGACAGTAATCCTGTGGAGGGGATGGGGCTGCTGATGCTGGGCTGGGGGTCCCCAGGGGAAGCTGCAGCCTCTTTGGGGAATCTGGGTTTATCTGAGGCAAAGGGTGATGGGGGCAGTGGAAAGGAGCAGTGGGGGTTGGGAATGGGGACGTGGGGAGATGTTGATTGGTGGCTGGGATGATGCTGTTGGTGGCCTTTGCTCCATGCCATCCTGTGTCACACCCTAGAAGCAGCTGATCACAGGGGGCACCGAGGGCTGCTCTGGCTCCCTAAGTCCCACCCCAGAGGTTGCTGCATCTCTGCCTTGACACGCATGACTCTTCCCACTCTACTGGCTAATGGGTCCACCAGGAAGTTTGTCCAGGGTGTTTTCTCTGGCGTCACAGGCTTGTGAAATCCCTCCGCACCCTGGCACATGCCCTAAGCCCTGGATGGGATCCAACGCAGACAGAGGGACAGAGCCACACCGGAGAGGTGAGTGGCATGGAGCCCAGGAGAGTCCCCCTGGGCTTGAGGGAGAGAGTGAGGCAGAAGGATGGGGGGAGGGAGAAGAGACAAAGAGAGGGATGGAGGAAGAAGGGAAAGCTGGGGGGAATCTGGGGTGCACATGGGGGGCGCAGCTATACCCCCCGCAAGCCACGGATGGATGGAGGGATCCGAGGTCCTGCTGGGTGGGTCTTGGCTCATCAAGGTCCCAGCCAGGGGCTCTCTGCCCCAGGGGGGTAAGGCTGGGGATTAGCTCTCATCCCATAGCCCCACTTCCCTCCCAGACCTGGGAATGAGCCCAGGTGTCTGGGTCCCCAGCTCCACCCTGCCCCAAGCCCTCCAGTCCCCATCCCTGAGTTGGCAAAGGACCCAGCTGTCCAAACTCCCTACTCCACTCTCCTATAATCCCTTCCAGCTGCCACCACACTCCCAGATCTGGCATCCAGGGAAGAAAACTCCAGCATCCAGAGCTGCACCTCCGGCTCTGCAGACTGCTAGTGGGGGGATCCCAATTCTGGGTTTATGGGGGCACCTGTTCTGTCTCTTCTTGGCCTATCTGGACACACTGCAGTCCTGGAGGGGCTCCCAGCTCTGCCCCCAGCCTACTCTGGCCAGCGATATTGGTCTCGGGGGGGGAAGGCTGAGGGGCTCTGGAGCTGCACAGAGGAATCCAGGTTCCTGCCTTGAAACTGCTGGGTTCAGCGCTTCCTTCCTTGCGTTTATGGGGCAGGAATGGGGAAGAGCCAAGGCCAGGACTGAGGCCAGTTTCCAGGTGAGTCAGTCCAGGGGTGCTATGTGAAGACATCAACCCCTTGCCCTGCCTTTCCCCACTGAAGTGACCCGAGGTGAAACATGGGTGTCCAGGCTCCCAGCACCCCTACCCTGTTTTAACTATTAGACCACCCCGCCCCCAACACCCAGAGCCAGGATAGAACCCAGGCGTCCATACTCCTGTTCCCCTGCTGCACTCTAACCACTGGACCCCCCACCTCTGTACCCAGAGCAAGATAAAAGCCAAGGTGTCTTGGTTCTTGCTCCCCTCTCCCCACCCAACTCTAACCACTAGATCCCCCACCTTGTGTACCCAGAGCCTGGATAGGCCCCAAGTGTTCAGGCTTCTACCCCTACCCCCCAAACTCTAAACACCAGCTCTCCCACTCCCTGTACCCAGAGCCAGGGTAGAACCAAGGCATCCAGGCTCCTAGCCCCTACCCTCTATCTGCCCCAGCCCCAGCCACACCAGTTGCCTTTCATAGCTTTTTAGGAATGCTCACACCTCTAGCACCTTCTACATCCTCTTGTAAATGCCACTTGCACTTATTCCGCCAGCAGCCAGGCAGGAAACGTATGCCCTGGAGGTGCTAAGACATGAAACACGTCATGTGAAACCCAGTCAGCTTCAGCCAGACCCAGCTGCCTCACCCCAGGCTCATGCCAGCCCCCCGCCACAGTGGGGAAACTGAGGCATGGCTCTAGGAGTGTGGTTGTGGTTGCAGGGGTGCCGGCCAGGTTGGGGGCTTGGTCACTCTGGCTCAGACCCTGAGCAGGGGAGTGGGACCCCCTGCTTTACTCTCTGGGAACCACCGTGTGCCTCAGTTTCCCCTTCTTAAAGGACCCTCCCCTGCTGTCTGCCAGTCCCACCTGGCCCCAGGCAGTGCTGGCTGCTGGCCCTTTCCTGCTGGGCTGCAATTTAGGCAGGGCTGAGTCTGAGGTCATTAATGCTTAGGAGGAAGGAAAGGTCATGGGGCAAACTGTTCTCCTCTGCCCTGAGAGTAGCCTAGACTGGTCCCTGCTTCATAAGAGGGCTCTGTGTCCCTGTCCCCATCCCCAGGGGTCTGGAGATGTCCCTCTGGGGCAGTTCCCCCAGCCAAGAGGCAGTAAACTAGCCCCCTCACACTCACTCTCCCAGCCCTTCTGACAGTCAAAGGCAGCAAGATATTCTGATCCTCTCCTACCTGGGTGATGCCCCTTTGCTGGCATCCAGTCCTGGGCCTGTTTCCTTGAGGCCTCCTCCCCTACCCCCAGGACTTGCTCTGAGTTAGGGGCTGCATGGTGAGAGCAGAGTGGCACTGGGAACCTGGTCGCCTGGGTTCTCTCCCAGGTCTGGGATGGATGTGGGGTTGTGGGGTAAGAGTTGTGGGGCAGGGGCAGGGAGCCTGGTTGCCTAGTTTTATTGCCAGCTCAGCAAAGGGGAGTGGCGGGGTTAGAGCAGGGTGGGGGCCTGGGAGCCCTGCTTCCTGCCAGCCCACCCTCCCACTTGCCTTCTGGCCGGCATCCAACAATAGTGCTCTGCTCCAAGAAGGAACAATGGGTCTAGGGGTTGCCACAGAGCCAGAGCTGGAAGGGCCCTACAGCCAGAGCCAAGAGCACCCCCTCATCAGGTCCCTGGCATCCCGCCCATACTCCTGGCTCAGAGCCACAGCAATGCCCTGCCTTGCTGGCAGCACAGACCCCTGGGTTCTCTCCCCACCTCAGGGAGGTCAGTGGAAGCTGCAGGGTGAGAGCAGGAGGCTGAGTGCCTGGGCTCTATCCCAGGTCTGGGACAGGGAGTGCGGGCTGGAGGGAGAGACCAGGAGGGGCTGGGACCACGGGTGCCTTGGTTCTGGGATGCCTGGGTCCTATTCCAGTTCTGGGAGGGGGTGGGAGAGGAGTTACAAAAGCAGGAGGCTGGGAGCTCAGATGCCTGGGTTCTCTTTAGCTCTGAGAGGGTGTGGGGGCTGCAGGGTGAAAGCACGGTGTGCTGAGAGATCAGACACTTGGGTTCTTCACCAGCTCTGGGAGGGGAGAAGGGACTGGTTTGCCCCTCCTCCCCTTCCCTGCCCCAAGCCCACCTTGGGATACACCACCAGGGAAATGCTCCCTCTAGGTGCAGGGACATGGCTGGCTGGGTGTAGGGGCAGATTTAGGTGGGCAGGGGAAAGATGCAGATGAAAGGGCAGCAACAACGCCCTCCCACTCCCGCCAGCCAGGACTCTGCCCTTAGGGGAGACATAGAGCTGTCACACCCCAAGGCCAGGACCTTGCGGCACCTGTTTCCTGGGCTCAGAGCTGCTGAGGCAGTGACTATTTGAGGGCATAGGACTCCTGGGTTCGCTCTCCCTGGCTGGGATCGGAGCAGGGAGCCAGGACACCTGGGTTCTATCCCCGCCCTAGGGAAGAGAGAGGGGCCTGGCAGGTTAGAGCAGGGGAGGACAGGGAGCCCAGATGCCTGGGTTCTCTGCCTGGATCTTCTGGGTTACCCCAGGCAGGAGCTTTCTTTTGCTGTTGGTGTAGGGGAGGGAGTTGAAGCTGGGACTCCTGGGTTCTGTGCTGGCTTTTGCAGATGGGGTGTCTAGGGTTTAGGGGATTCCTGGAATCTCTGGCTGGCTCTGCTGGAGCTTCCTCCTCTCCCTACTGCCTGCAGGGCAGGGCAGCCCCCCCACCCCAGAGCTCCCAGCCCCTGCAGCAAGGCTCTGTCCCCTGCCCCACAGGTGTTAATTTTTATTTTGGGGGAGCGGGGTGGTAAGATGATGGATGTGGAAAGTTTTACACATTTCAGGTGTCAGACCTCTTCCTGAGGGGGACCAGGACCCTTGGACCCCACATACTCAGTGCCTCTGCCCTGACCTCCTACCGTGTGCCTGGCATACATGGCAGGGCCAGCCTGGTGGAGCCGGCAGGTGCAGGGGATGCCCCAACAGGCTGGACTCGGCCCACCCATGTTTGCCTTTTCCTGGCCAGCACAGCTCCGGCATGTGCCAGCAGCATTGCCCACGACACCATGCCCTGGTGCAGCCTCAGCTCTGCATCTCCCACTGCCGTACAGAAGCCAGGTGCCCAGGTTCCACTCTGCCTTAATTGCTAGCCCTGCATTACCCCCCCCCAGAGCAGGGAGAGGACCTAGGCATCCAGGCCCTCACAGGGCTGACTAATCTCTTCCTCTTTACGTCTCCCGGATGTTTCCTTATCAGCCATCAGCATTCCAGGATTGCAGGCCTGGGTTGGCACTGACTCATGCTGCCAGAGACAGCAGCCAATGCGTCCCAGGCCCTGCTCCCTCCCCCAACAAGGGCTCACAGGGCCCTGTCCTCTTGCCCCCACAGTGGGGCACTACCAGGGTCTGGGGGGGGGGAACCAACATGTAGGTGTAGAAGCCCCTTTGCAGATGGAGGAAGCCTGCTGTCCCCTACCCTGCCCCACCCTGCCCCCTCCCCAACAAGCACAATACCCCCTGGCCCCTGTCTTGCCTCCCCCAGCCCAGCATCCCCCTGCTGCTTGAGCCCTGCACTAGCAGGGGATGGGGCTGGGGTGGGGGTGCATCTGATTCTTGGTCTAATGTCCCCTGGGGTTGCCATTCTCTAGGTCAGAAACGAAGCCAGAGGCCCTTGCCCTTGACTAGTCTCTCCAGAGGAAGGAAGCCAGAAGCCTCAGCCAGTGACTCCATTATGAAGCTCCTGTGGCTCCCACAGGCACTGCTGCCCCGGCTACTTCTGCTTCTGGCCTTTACCCTTCTGCTTCTTCTCCTCATCTGGGTCCAGGTGCCCACCCTGGGCACCCTCAGCCTGCCAGTGCCTGTTGGGGTGCCGCGAAACCTCATCACTTTCCAGTGGGGGGAGTTGGACACGGGGAATCTTTCCAGCCTGGAAGAGACCAGAGGCAGCCGGAATGTCACCCCCACACTGCCACCGGCACCCACACCCCCAGCAGCACCCGCACCCACCTGGCACCCACTGCAGCCGCCTTACCCGTACCCCTACCGCTTCCTCCTCAATGCACCCCACAAATGCAAAGGAGAGGTCCCCTTCCTGGTGATACTTGTGGTGTCAGAGCCGAGGGATGTGACCAGGCGCCATGCTATCCGCTGCACCTGGGGCAATGAGAGCGCTGTGCTGAGTGTCTCAATACGGTGCCTCTTTTTGCTGGGGCAGCCTTCCCCATGGTCAGCTCCCCTGAGACAGGCACTGGCCCAGGAGAGCATGGCCCATGGAGACTTGCTGCAGCAGGATTTCCTGGATACCTACAACAACCTGACGCTGAAGACGCTGATGGGACTGGAGTGGGTGGCACGGCACTGCCCCGGTGCCCGCTATGTCTTCAAGGCCGACAGCGATGTCTTCGTCAATGTGGGCTACCTGGTGCATCGGGTGCTCCGGCCCCAGTGCCCACCCCGGCCAAACTTCGCCACAGGTTACATATACCGTGGCACAGGCCCCATCCGGTGGCAGAATAGCAAGTGGTATGTGCCCCCTGAGTTGTACCCCAACACCACTTACCCTCCCTACTGTGGGGGCCCCGGCTATGTGCTCTCTGGCGACCTGGCCCTCAAGGTGTTTGCTGTTGCCCAGACCCTGCAGGCTGTGAACATGGAGGACGTGTTTGTGGGGCTGTGCCTACATGCTCTGGGCATCCCTGTGACTGACAGTGCCTGGGGTCTGTTCAACATGTACAAGGTGAAGTATGAGCCCTGCCACTTCGCTAAGCTGGTGCTGTCCCACCACTATGGCCCTGAGGAGCTGCTGAGGGTCTGGAAGGACTTCCAGGTGGCTGCTGCAGCCTGTCCCAGCTAGGGGAAGGTGGGGGGCAAGACCCTGAGCAGACTGAGCCACACAATCAAGTTGGCCAGCACCTTATGCCAACATACACAGACTGCCCCCCACCAGATACCCCCCATGCCCAGAACAGGCACACAGCACATGCCCTGCCCCAGCATAAAGATAGGTGGGGATAAGAAGTGTGTGTCTGTGGCTTATCCCAGGGCAGCTGCATGGTCAGACTGGTCCCTGCACTTAATGGCAAGGAGCTGAGGGGAGACAGGGGGCAGGACAGGTCAGACTGGATAGGCCTTGACTCCATGTCCTTCCCCAAAGCCCCCATGGAGGCTGCCAGAGACAGGCCTGGGACCTGGCTACTGTTGGGACCCAAAGGCTTTCAGGCCTGGGTTTTGACCTTTGTGCTTAGCTTAAGCAGCATGCTTAGCTTGAATTGGGGTCAAGACTTGCACCTGGTGAAAAGGACCAGATAGAAAAACACTGTTCCTTACTTGAAATGAATCTGGAAGTTGGCTAACTAAATTGAATGAATACAGCTTGGGCAGAGGAAGAACAGTCAGAGCAAAGCCTACCCCCACCTAAGAATGAAAAGATTACTTCAGAATAGAAAATTCCAGTTAAGGGCAACCATATTTGGCAATCAGAAGCAAAATTATTAATAATGCATTAGGAGGAAGGCTTAAGCTAATTTTATTTATTAAGAAATATATGGTATATAAAGAGAGGTGAGAGAGCGTGCCCTCTGAGCCTCTTCCTGAAAGGTCAGGTCACCGATCCAAGATTCAAAACTCAGGCAAAGGAGTTGGGAACCACAGACAGGGCTGTCCTTTGTTGAGGGGGGGATCAGGGCAACTGCCCTTGGCCGCGCTCTGGGGGCCCCCACCCCTCATAGTGTTAAAGGGGCCCGCATCCCCTGCTACGGTAGTCTCTGACCATGGACAAGACTTCACAGCCTGATCAATGAGTGACGTCATGTTCATTAGATCTTGGGGTGGTGAGGCATGTTGTATTGCTTTTGATTAACTACAGTAATAGAACTGTAACTGCTAATGGCTTAATACATTTGTTATTGGTTAAGGAGTAACCATGTTCTAGTCTTGGCATTCACACCTGGTGCAACGCCCAAAATAATGTTATGGGATGTAGCACTATGCCTGGGCCTGACCCTGCTTGGACATTCCCGTGCACTTTAGATGCCTCCTGCAAGCAGGGCTGGATTAACACATAGGCAAACTAGGCACATGCCTAGGACCCTAAGTGAAGAAGAGGCCCATGTGCTTATTTTACATATTATAATTATTGATTGAAAAAAAGTAATACAAATATACAGTATTAAGTAGGGGCTGACAAGTTTGTTTGCCTAGGGCCCTCTAAAGGGTTAATTCGGCCCTGCCTGCAAGCCACTGTGGGTCCATCCTGGATCCTGCGGGGCAGGGGGATGTTTTAGAGCCCTGGACATAAAAGGATATGAATTGCAACAGCTTGAAAAGTGCCTCTGTCCTGCACATGTGTGTGCACATGCGTGTACACTCTCACTGCACTGGACTGCCTGGCTTCAGCCTCTTGGGCTCAGCTCGGGCAAAGACAAATCCTGCTGCCGCTCTAGCCCCCATCCCTGGCAGGAGCCTGGTGCTAGGCATGGGGAGGTGACACCTGGCTTTATGGCCAAGGGAGTTTTCCATCCTTCCCATCATCCGCATCTCCAGGCTGCAAGGCATCGAGGGCCCCCACCCCTCTCACCTGCATCAAGCCCCTGGCAGAGTATGGGGGGTGGGCTCTGTGCCCATTCACAGCAGAAGGGAGCTGGGGCTAGGATCTAAGGCAGGAGAGGTGGGTGTTGGTAAAGCCATGCAGGATAGCTCCTGCAGAGGGATCATCCTTGCGGGAGTGGGGTCTGTGCTCCCCCACCATAGCATGGGTTTGAAGGGGCCTGGAGGGGGAGAGCAGGGGATCAGGGGACACCTGCAGCCCAGGGCACTGAGAGAAGTTGCATTGGCAAGGTGCAGTCAACCTGGTGTTACCATCAGGCCCATCTGCACAGACAGCCTGGTGGTGGCTGTCCCCAGTAGCTCCTTTGTGTAACAACCCTGCAGGTTCTCTGCAGGTTGGAATACCAGTTGCAGGGGTTGGCAGGGGGATGATCTGGAGGGTGACACCAGGAAATGCCAGATGCTTGGGAAATTTTGCAACAACTCTGAGCACTTGAGAAGAGCAGCACTGAGCCCACAGCACTTTAAAATAAAGATCCAAGTTGCTGCAGCCCAAACAGAGGCTCTCTTATCACAGGGCTCTGCGCGTGGAAGGTGGTGGGCAGTGGCTGAAACCACAGCATGTGATTTAAAAGTGGGCAGCATGGAGGGTGTCAGATTTCCAGTCTGTGAAACAGCAGAAGAAAGAATTGACCATGGACACAGCTGATAATGGCAGGTACAGATGGGACAATGAGGGTAAAATATTTCCCATTACCACTGAGATAAAGGGAGTGCCTGGATACCAGCTTTCAACAAACACTTTTTTCTCCAAGAGGCTCAAGAGATTAGAGCAACCAATGAAGGGTTTGGATGAGCCCTGTGATCCCAGAAAAAGTAGACTGTGGAAAGATACATAAGACACTACTTTTTTTTTCAACCTAGAATCAGGATCCAGAAGGAGGAATAGCTAATTATGTGACAGCTGAAAACATTGGCATCCACATGTAATTTTGGAAACATAACAGATTCCTTTATTAGAGACAGAATTATCTGTGGGCCATCTGGGCTTAAGATGAGGGAGAGATTGCTGAGAATATTATGAAAGTATATTCATGCCCCTTGGTAAATCCATGGTGTGTCCACACCTTAAGTACCTTGCCCAGTTCTGGTCCCCATGCCTCCAAAAGGATACAAAAGAGCTAGAGAAAGGCAGATGTGTGGAGGGCCTTCCCAGTGAGGAGAGATTAACAATCCCAGGTCTGTTCAGTTTAGAAAAGAGATGATGACTTGGGGGTCATCATTGACCACAAGATGAACATGAGTCTGCAATGCGATGCTGTGACTAGTAAAGCGACCAAAACGCTGGCTTGCATCCATAGATGCTTCTCGAGCAAATCCCGGGACGTCATTCTCCCCTTGTACTCGGCCTTGGTGAGGCCGCAGCTGGAGTACTGCGTCCAGTTTTGGGCTCCACAATTCAAAAAGGATGTGGAGAAGCTCGAGAGAGTCCAGAGGAGAGCCACGCGCATGATCAGAGGTCAGGAAAACAGATCTTAACGATGACAGGCTGAGAGCCATGGGACTCTTTAGCCTGGAAAAGTGCAGGCTCAGGGGTGATCTGATGGCCACCTATAAGTTTATCAGGGGTGACCACCAGGATCTGGCAGAACGTTTGTTCACCAGAGCGCCCCAAGGGATGACGAGGTCGAATGGTCACAAACTCCTGCAAGACCGTTTCAGGCTGGACATAAGGAAGAATTTCTTTACTGTCCGAGCCCCCAAGGTCTGGAACAGTCTGCCAGCAGAGGTGGTTCAAGCACCTACATTGAACACCTTCAAGAGCAAATTGGATGCTTATCTTGCTGGGATCCTATGACCCCAGCTGACTTCCTGCCCTTTGGGCGTGGGGCTGGACTCGATGATCTCCCGAGGTCCCTTCCAGCCCTAATGTCTATGAAATCTATGAAATCTATGCTTGACGGGGGACATGAGAAGGATTTACAAGAAACTAAATGGTGAAGGTAAAGTCAATAGGGACTTATTGACTAGTTCTCATCAGGAAAGAACTAGAGGTGACAAAATGAAACTACCAGAGAGTAAGTTTAAAAGGAGCACAAGGCAGTTCTTTTTCACCCAGTGTGTTATTACCTCAGAATAGAAAATTCCAGTTAAGGGTAACCATATTTGGCAATCAGAAGCAAAATTATTAATAATGCATTAGGAGGAAGGCTTAAGCTAATTTTATTTATTAAGAAATATATGGTATATAAAGAGAGGTGAGAAAGTGGGGAACTCGTTGCCGTCGGATGCAGTGGAAACTGAAGAGTTCAGCCAGATTCATGAAGGGATTGGACATGTTCTTGGAAGAAAGGGGCATCAGTAGCTATTGAGCATGAGAATGAGGGGCACAGCCTCTGATTCAGAACTTCCCAGACCTTAAATGCTGGAGGCTACAAGGGAGAAAAGAACAGGGAGAAAAACCCTGGTTGTGCCCAGTGAACTCTCCCTTTCAGCTTCTGCTTTCTGCTGCTGTGTGACACAGGAGACTGGACACAATGGATGTATGGTCTGAACCAGTAAATGGCAGTTATGTTTTTATGTGAGAGGGCAATCTGATTCTGGACAAATGCCTCCAGATTTCAAGGGCAGCCAAATTATCTTAACGAGAGACTCAGAACAATTGCTGGTGCAGAACAGGGTCAATTTAAAGGGGATCTGGGAGACAGAATGAAGGCAGGCCAACAGAGGATGTAGTCCCCAGGCTCCAATGTTGGTACTATTGGAAGCAGCAGAAAAGCCAGCTAGAGAAATGCCCACTGGATGGGCAAAGATGCCTGGGCCACGGGAAACAGAGCCATTTTGTGCCTCACTGCTGCAGCAACCCCAGGAGAAATCAAGCTGCAGTACATGCTATAGGAGAGGACAGTGACATTGCTGATAATGAGGCTAACAAGGTCTTCTCAGTAATCCAGCTCTGGACATACACGTGCTCCAGAAGGAAGTTGTCACATGGCCATCTGGATATTTGCAGCTCTGTTAATGAAGCAGCAACCAGTCTGATTCCAGCTTCCCCACAAAGCTACTACGCAGCAACAGCAGATTGGAGACGTGGGAGCAGATGCTGGCAGTGGGCAATAAAACAGCTCTGCACCCAGTGGGTGAATGCAGACTAGCAGTGCAACGTCCAGGAATTCATTGTGGCCAATGCTGAAGACTACTGTTGCGTGTCACCCTCCAAATCATTCCCCCCTCCCCTCACTTTCCCCTACTCCTCCTTGGAAGCAGGCTGTAACACACAGCAGGCTGTGGCTTGAGCAGTGGGTGAGCTATGGGATACCTTGAGGTCTATCCCAGACTGATGCTTATGTTTTGCATCACTGCTTACTGCTGGGCTGCTACTTGTGAAAACGGTAAGTTTATAATTGAGAGAATACAGTAAGGTCATGGAAGGCAGCAGTTTGCCAGGGTTGCCCCACACAATATTTCTACAAGGAAAAATTGTCCTAGCATAGTGGCGTAGCAGCACAGGGCATGCCAAGGATGATCTTTGCCAGGGTGAAATGTGGCAGAATAATCCCCTGATGCTTCTAGAGGCAGATATACGGTAACGGGCGCTGTAAATATCAATGTGGGAGATAAACTGAAGAGACTTCTACACGAATACATAAGGTAAGAACAGCTTCACCGCTCAAGGCGCTCACCCTCTGATGCCGTAGAAGCGGAAGTGGAACAAAAGGACCAATCAGATTATGCGATACGATGATTGACAACTCAGTCCCCTTTTTTTTCTTGAAAGCCCTGCCTCTCCCAGTGATTGGGTGTTGTGGTCGAGTGGCAGAACCTTAGACCAGTGAAAGTGCGTGAAGTAGAGGTTGACGTGATGGCGTGCCCCGCTTTGCGCGTTCGAGTTATGATCGACAGGCAGATCCTCTAATGAGAAAGCAAAATAAAGCTTCGGGGCGGGATAGAGGCCGGACCACAGAGGGTCTCCATTGGTTGGATGGACGGAGTGACAAGTCAAGCGGCCAATAAAAGCGCAGAGAATAGGCGTGGCTTTCCAACCCCGCTTCTTCCTATTGATTGACAGGGCACTCCGCCTTCCGATTGGCTATCGATTGAGAGTGACAGCCTTTTTGACCAATGGAAAGCGTAACTTCAGGGAGGGGGTGGGGCTAAGAACTGGGGGCGTAGCCAGAGCCGGATGAGGAGAGTCTGAGGGGAAGTTTGGTCGCCGCCACTGCCGCCAGGGACCGTCTGAGAAGGAGTCGCCGCCGGCCGGAAAGCGGGAGCTTGGGCCCCGCCGCCGCCATGGGGAACCGGGGGATGGAGGAGCTGATCCCTCTGGTGAACAAGCTGCAGGACGCGTTCAGTTCCATCGGGCAGAGCTGCCACCTCGACCTGCCGCAGATCGCCGTGGTGGGCGGCCAGAGTGCTGGCAAGAGCTCCGTGCTCGAGAACTTCGTCGGCCGGTGAGTCCCGGGTTGGGGGGGAACTCCGGGCAGAGATACGCAAACAGCGTAGCTTTGCCGCGGAGCCGGAGTTCGCGTAAATTCGCTTGGTGAATACCGCGGGCGCGGCAGCGCTGTTGGCGTAAATCGGCGCCACTAGAACGTCCGGCGCGGCCGCTCCCGGTGTAACGCGGTCCGAGAATCCCTCCCTGCGGCCGTAGGCTAAGCGCGTAACTTCTTGACCCCTTTTCCTCCATATGGGGGGGGTGGGGGTCCGGCCGGCTTTGCGCCGATGGCGTTAGTGGCGCCCCTCTCGCTGGGGGTCCTGCGCATTTGGCGTAAGGGCGCTGGTAAGCCCGGGCCCCTTCCTCGCCTGCCGGGGGTGGGGCAGTTAACGCCAGTGGTGCAGGCTGGGGCCCTAGGACGTGCCACTAGAGTAGGTGACTCTGAGTAGCAGTGGGGTGGGTGGGACTGGGGGCGGGCTTTGGCCTGTCACCCCCTCCCTGCCTGGGGCCAGGGGGCTGCAACGCCTCCCCCCATGCTGTGGGGCTGGCTGGGGCCACGTGTGTCTCCTCTCACTGCTTCCTTAAAGGCCTGGGAAATGCCTCTTAGGACACCTCACTGGGGACCTGCCCTTGTGTCCACAGAACCATCACCTGCCCCCTGTCCAGGCAGCATCTGGGCCCTTTGCCTGTGCTGGGCGGGACTGGAGTGGGAGTTGGGGTGGTCTCAGGTGCTTGGGGCTGCTGGAAGGGCCTGGAGGTTGAGGTGGGTGGGGGCATATCTGGGGCCTGGGGCTTCGGTTTTAGGAGAGGCACAGGCTGGTGTTGATGAAGAGCAGCTTCTGTTTCCCCCCACCCCAGATCTGGCTGCAGCAGCACAGGCCTGTTCTACATGCCCCTTGCAAACCTGTGGGCATTTCCCTTGCGGTCCAGGGAGTCTCTTGATGCTGCCCCTAGCTCCCTTTCCTCCCCAGTGCCTCCCCCCTGTACAGTAAGGGGAGCTGCTTCTGGCTGCCGCTTGCCACCCCAGCAGAAGGCAGCCTTTCCTGTGGGGCTGTTGTGGATTCAGGTCTCTTCACGTTCAAGTTAACTGGGGCAGAATTGGGGCCAGTCACTGCATTGGAGCATTCAGGTGGTGTTATGATGAAAGGCACTGGCAATGTGGGATGTCAGCAGCTGGGTGGGAGGGTTACTCTGGTACATTGGCCTCCCCACATTACCTCTGTGGCCTCCCCAGGCACTGCTGTTCATGCCCGGTGTAGAGGCTTGGCTTCAGTCATCTGCATGGCACTAAACTCTGCTGCTGCTTTTGTGGGGACCTGAGACTTCTGCAACACCCTGTGTCAGGCAGTGGGGGATACCAGCCACTGATACACACTTAAAAACCATGGTATGGGAAAGAGCAGAGCTCTACACTTTGTTACCCAAATGGGTTTGGCTGGTGTTTGTTATCAGCAATCTAAAAATAGCTGGGGTTGCTTGTTGATTGAGCTGCGTGTGTGTGGGGTGGTGGCCCAGGTTGTGTGCATTTGTACCAGAGAGCTGGAGTTCTCCTGAAGTGTTACCAGCTTCTCACTTGTTGATCTGCTTCGGCTCTGGATTCCTTTAATCATTACCTGGAAGACATTTGTGACCAGCATGGGACCTCTGGGAGGGCTGATGAGTGAGGCCTAGGAAAGGCAGAGGCTTATTGGCCCAGGTGTGACTCCTAATGAGAGGGCTGGAGAAACGAGAACCTGTTTTTCAAACGCTGCCTTAGCTGATGAGCAATGTGACCATATTCACTTGCTCAGGTTGTGCTTGGGCTGGCTCTTCCAGCAGTGTTTCTACCTTTGCCTTATTATTACCCTTGCAGAAATTGCCCCAGACAGCTGAGAAGGAGGAGCCATATGTGGTGTACAAACATATGCTCTATAGGGTCCTACCGTTGATTAAGGTGGTGTACGGTAATAGTTGGGATGATTTAGGCAAGGGGAATGGTGTTGTGGTAGCCACTGCAACTGTTATCGCTTGTAGCTTTGGGGGTAGGTGACCTAATGTGCCTGTCCCAGCCTGCCCCAGGGCTACAAACATTGTAGCCCAGATCTTCTCTCTGCCCTTGGTAATGGCAAAGTCCTTCAGCCTGTGTCGGGCCCAGAAGCCTGTCTGCTTAGATCTGGGCTTACAAGGGCACTGTCCCTGCTGACTTCATGAGCGCTGATGCTTGGAGGTTTCCCATTCTCCTGGTCAGCTCATCTAGGATGGCAGTTTCCTCATTTGCCATCTGTGACACCAGAGAGAAACAAATACCAGTTTCAGCAAAGGAAACCTAGGCCCAAGATCCTAACATGTCCCCTTCCTTCTTTGTTCATGGCAGCCCAGCCAGCCCTTCACAGCTTCTTTGTGTGTCGCAAGGTTTTGTGGTGGTGTCAGGCCTGGTTTGTGTGGATGTAGTCCTGTGTCGCATCCGTTTCCCTCTCCCTGCCGCCCTCCCCCCCCCCCCCCGTGCACACACGCACGCACACTTTCAGGAGTCTGGTCAGGTCAGGGGTTTTGACTTATTAAAAGCTAGGGGTGAGGAATGGGACAGCATGGTTAAAAAGGTCTTTTTGCCTTACCAGAGGTATGTTCCAGTTCAGGCTGGCAGTGGAGGGCTCGTACTTAGTGCATGTGCTGTGATCTGTGGGGCTCCCACAGTGGGTTTGGTTGTACACAGGGGTCTGGGTTCTTGTTCCTACTCCTCTGGGTGCTGTGTGACCAAGGGCCTGTTGCTTCTCTCTGGCTTTACCTTATCACATTCAGGACAGTTAGATACTAAGTTCATAGGTGATGGGTGTGGAAGGGGCTGTCAGTCAAGGATTGGGCTCTGCAGCTACACTTAAAGACATGCACCAAACTGATTTCTCACACAGCAGGGGTCTCTTGTCTTGTGAGACAGACACAGCTATATTAGGCTTGTCAGCTCTTTGGAACATCTCATGCAGATTGCGTGAGACAAACTATAATACTAATCTCTTGCTGTCACCTCAACTCAGCACTAGTCTATGCCTAGGGTTATCTCTACTGACAAGCTAAATGACTGTAATTTGGTCCTGCTGCTCCCTGCTTTCCTTCACTGGAGCACATACCTTCCTCTGTCCAAAAAAGCCATTTTCTGCTGGACTTGGATTAAGCCCTCTTCTTGGATTCCTTCACCTTTTCATCACCATGATCTCATATGGATCAGTTTGGGGAAGAAAGGGCCAGCCAGAAGGCTTGCTTGAGTTCCCTCTGCTCCAGCATCTCCTGCAGTGAAACATTTTCTTTTACTTAAAACTTTCTGAGCGCCAAGATCGGGCTTTGGGGGCCTGGAATGTGATGCAGTGCCTGACACAGCTCGTTGGCGTTGTGATGCTCATGTGGGTTAGCCCCTAGCACAGGTTAACTCTTGCAAAGAGGGTGGTGTTTGTGAGGCTGGGCTGGCCCCTGGCTCTGTTTCTATTCTTCTATTTTTAATTTTTTTTAAAAGACTGCTTGAAACCTCATTTGCAAAACAAGGCTTGCATCTGGCTGCAGCCCTGTGCCAAGTTTCTCCACTCTGAATCAAAATGGTCAAGTTATTACCCCTCAAAAATAGCTGGCAGTAGGGAATTTTGGCAGCCCCTAATTATAATGACAGGGCACAGCCAGCACTGTAATTAAAAAGCTTTTGTTTCAGAAGCTTTTAAGCCTTCATCAGGAAGCTTTTAATAAGGGGTTAACTGAAATCCATAGAATTGCTTCAGTGCATATCTGAATAGGAAGATTTTACGTATGACTAAATTTATACATTTTTTCTTTCTCTTCTGCAACCTGGAATCTTCCACTCGTATCATGTGGCACTAACTTTGTTCTCTCGCAATGCCCTTGTATTAATAATCGAGGATAATTATGCGTGTATTGAGTTCTGCCTTCGCTCCATGGGTTTCAGTAATCCTCATCCAGTGGAAGAGCTCCTATTGTGTGCCAGTAGTAACCGTAAGAGGAAGAGGATAGTGGTACTAAAGTGTCTGGGAATTAAATAACAGGGGAAATTGGTGCATTTCTCCATACCCTTCATAGCCACCATACATGGTAGCAATAAAGAAGGGTGAATGGCCCTGAAGCAGCTAATTACTTATTCCAGTTGCTAGCTGTTTAGGGCAGGGACCCATGTGGTTTATCTCTGCCCAGCATTTATTGCTCTAGTAGTACATAAAAAAAAAACCAAAAAAAAAACAAACCATAAGACCTGCCATTTCCTGGGTCACACTAAGTCTACCTTGCCCAGTTTCTTGTCACACTGGGGCAGAGAGTGGCTGTTGAGGAGAGTGAACTGGGTTTGACCAGGGTTTTCTCCCTACCCTGTTCCTTTCTCATTTGCAGCCTCCAGTATTTAAGGTCCAGGAAGGTCCAATTCAGAGGCCGTGCCCCACACTCCCATGTTCAATAGCTACTGATGCCCCTTCCCTCCAAGAACATGTCCAATCCATTTTTTAATTTGGCTAAACTCTCAGCTTCCACCACATCTGGTGGCAACAAGTTCCCCACTTTAGTGACACACTGGGTGAAAAAGAGCGATTTTGTGTTGGATTTAAACATGTGCTACCTATTAGTTTCATGTTGTGATCCCAAGTTCTTGTTTTGTAAGGGATGGTCCATAAGACATCCCTATTGACTTCATCACTTACTATTTTGTAAACCCTTTTCATGTGCCCCCTCACATGCTCTTTCTAAACTGAACAGATTGTTAGTCTGTCCTCATAGGGAAGCCCTTCCATACCACTCATTATCCTTGCTGCCCTTCTCTGGACTGTCTCTAGTTCTTCTATCACCTTTTTGAGGTGTGACAACCAGAACTGGACACAAGATTCAAGGAGTGGACACACATGGATTCTTAAAGGGGCATTGTGATGCTTTTGGTAACAGCTGTATGTATGCATGTCCAAGTTTCAGGTCTCTGACTACAGCTGCCTGCCCTGTGGGAAGGGATCCAGTGTGTGGCTCTTATTGCATTTCTCCAGTACATGGAGCCGGACTGTAGGAGGTTTAGCATTGCCCAGAACTTGAACAGCAAAGCAGCCCCTCTCCCGTGTGCTGGGTTTGAGTTCAGCTTACCCAGCTGAACTTGAAAGGTTTTGGAAACAGGAGCCCTTCATGGAAATGGCCTCTGGGTGTCACTTCCCTGTGGATGTTTGCAGAAGTGCCTGGCTGCCTGAAAACAAAGCAGTGCATTAGACCCAGTGTCTTTGTACTAATCAGGCTTGTTTGGAGTTGCCTGAAGGGTCAAATGTTAAGGGAGTAGAGATTATTTCCACCCCCACCCCCTTCTATCTCCATTTCAGTGTTTGGCAGCCCCCCCCCCAGTGTTTTGCAGTAATAGCTAATGTTACCACTGGACGCAGATGCTGGTAGTACAGGCAACAGTTCTTGTTTTCAGCTGACTTTTGATCAAGTTTCCTTCCAACAAATCACAGAATCATAGAAAATGAGGGTTGGAAGGGCCCTCAAGAGGTCCTCTAGTCCAACCCCCTGCTCAAAGCCAGGATCATCTCCAATTGTATCTTCCTAGCCAAAGTTTTGTCTAGCCAAGTCTTAAAAACCTCTGAGGATGGAGAGTCCACAGCCTCTCTGGGTAACCTGCTGTACTGCTTTACTGTTCTTCAGGTGAGAGTTTTTCTTAATATCTAACCTAAACTTCCTTGCTGCAACTTGAGACCATTTCTCCTTGTCCATTTAGGGTAGTGGTGAAACGAAGCCGGAGCTGTGATTTCCACCCCCCCCCCCCCCGGAGATGTGGAAGAAGCAAGATTTTTCGGGGGCAGTGTCTTTTATTAGGGCTAACTGCATTGTTTGGGATAGACATAGATAGGCTTTTAAGTATCGCAGTACCCTTCCTTAAACCTCAGGTACCAAGGTAACTGTGATTGAGTTGGTTCAATAAAAGATATCACCCCTAAGAATTCCTACATTCCTTCCTAGACCTTCAATGCTGGAGGCTGCAAATGAGAAACAAACAGTTTGGGGTGAAAAAAAAAAAACAAACCCTGGTCAGACCCAGTTCATGCTCCCTTTCAGCATCCCTTGTCTTCCCCTGTGCAATACAGGAGACTGGGCAAGATGTACCTGTGTTCTGAACCAGTAAATGGCAACTCTTAGGTGAGTTTCCATCTTTCATGATGCCTGGAGATGCTGATGACCTCTGCTTTATTAAAAGAAGTAATTTATACTAAGAAATCACCCTTGAGGATTAGGCTTGACCTTTACCTGTGGGTCTCACTTAGTTATGATTAGAGCTGATGAGCTAGAGGGATTGGAGTGTGGATGGAAATGACCTCGGAGGAAGGGCCATGTTAACAGTCTGGCAAAAACAAGATGCAGGACCAGATAGGGGAGTGAGGTTCTCTGGTGATAAGCTCCATCCTAGACCCATTCTGCCTGGAGCTGTCCTATAGGTGGGTAGATGCAGAGAATGGGCAGGACTACAACCCTTGAGTCTCTTGACACAGCTGTCAGTCTAGAGCAACACTGGCAAAGGTGATGTTCCAGGTTTCCTTCACCACCATGGTGGCAGGGTGTTCTCAAGCTCTGATGGCAGCAGGTCTCTGCTGCTTCCTGCTCGGAAACAAATCCAATATAAACAAGCTTGCTGAGAGTCCGACTCTCAAGGTAAATGCAGCCGGAGACTTGGGATGAGCTTGTGTTGGTCAGAAATCACTAAGCAGGGAGGCAGAGAAAGTGGGTTGCGTTGCTTATTGTGGGCTTTCCATGTGTTGGGTGGGATGCAGTTTGGAGCAGGGGTCCTGGTCAGACAAGCCCTACTCATGGTGACAGTGGCCACTTGACTCTCAGCGCATCCCTTTGCATCTCTTCAGATGTGAGGACTGTCATGAAGCACTGTGGACTTTGCAGGCAAGCTTCACTGTCTTTCCCAGGGAGAAGCTTTCACTGAGAGTCTTTCCCAGGGAGAAGTGCAAAGGGAGAGAGCTCATCCTGGTGACGTCCTCGTGAACAGTCTATTGACTTATCCCTCTGTGAAGCCCTTGTCATGTCAGTGCAGATGTGCTAAAGGCTCCGTGTCTCTCTTCCCCCCACGCCAGTGCTCCACAGCCCTTGCTGCAACATCCTCGTAAGTGGGAAGCGTAAAAGACATTTCAGTTGACATCAAATTCACCCATTGACTTGTCGTGGGGCCTTGGCTTGCTGGGAGCTGGGTACACAATGATGCCATTGTGATGCACGCCATTGGGAGGCTCAGCCTTTGACATTGGGTTCCTCAACTCTCTTGTCAATGGGGGCATTGTGACTTGTTGGTAACATGTTATCAAGGCTGTTGGGGGTTGTAAATAAAGCCAACCGTGAACCTGAGGAAGGCGGCAGGTCTGAGGTTTCTCCACATTTTCCCCTGTGTCCAGCCTTGATGAAAAGCTGCAGCCTCAGGGTTTTTGAATAGTGCTGCATTCCCTCCACACATTAGGCCTTGTATTTAGTGCTCTTGCTTGGCAAAATAGCTACATGGGGCTGTGACCAGCTTTGAAGAGAGCAGAGGGGGCAAAAGTACAGTACAAAGCAGAATAATTGCACTCTGGGCACGTGACATGCAGTCAGTCAAGGGGAAAAGAGCTTTTGTTCCTTCCCTCTGCCCTAGTCCTCAGTGCATTAAAATCCACTGCTTTCAGTTCGCAGTGCTTTAACCTCAAAAACAAAGCACTCTGCAGTGCTCTGGCTCCTGTTCTACTGTATTCTCTGTTGTGTTTTGGAGGCTTCTGGTGTCTCGCATTTTTCCTAACTACATGGGCTGGGCGGCACCTATCAGCACACTTTGCACTCAGCACTCTGGGCTCAAGCAAACAGTATGAATAAATGAGACCTTCAGGAAGATGGTGATAGCACATTTCAGTCCCCCCCTATTTGCTGGGAAGCTGCTCTTTTGAGGAGGTAGGTTGGAGACGGGGGCTACTGTCTGCCAGTACATAGTTTGCTGGGAGTTGGCCTGGAGATCTGGTTCAAACGTGATCGGCTGTGTCAAGAGTTGATGCAGTGGAAATTCAGAAGGCAAGAGGAGCCAATTGGAGAGTGGCATCAAATGGGCCGACAGTGGGCGTAAATGCTTTGAGAAGTATCATTTAGTTGAGCAGCATGTCCCTGAAAAAGCCTGGAGCTGCTTGAGTGCAGGTAGGGCAGATTCAGGGGTGAAGAGAGGCTGTGCTGGCCATCTGAGCTATTCTGAAGTCTGAGCTCTTTGGGCAGCCTACTGGGCCGGTGTGGTAAAAACCTGCCTGGCTGTGCACCCACTGCTATGAGACCGGGGTGATGCAGCCAGCATTCCTGGTCTGTCTGAGCAGGTGCCCACATACAGCTGAGCAACCAGGGACAGCCTTTGACCAAGTCAGCTCTGGATTTGTCTCGAGTCGCTGCCTGTCTACTCTGGGTGGAAGGCCTAGACAGGCAAACCCTGTGTCAGCCTGCCCCTCTGTTAGCTCCCCATAGCATGCACTGTGCATACGGAAGGCTATCTGCCAGGGATTGGGGCCCTCTGGGTAGGATTCGATGAGGGAAATGTCATCTCTTTTGGGGAGGAAGTGGTGACAGAGGTGAGCTGGCTCATTAAAAGCTGTGCAGCAAGCGTGTGTGTAGTAGAAATCTCGGCTATTTGGTGTGGGAAGGATCTGGCTGTAGGAGGAAGAGCTGGAGCTGCCTTGGCTTTGAGGAAGCTGCCAAGATGAGCAATGCTATGGGTTCAAACAGCCATGTGAAACCAGTGCAAGAGACCTGAGCCTGAGGGGGCACACATCTGGAGTTGGGCTCCTGCAAGCTAGGGATCAGAGACCACCAGGGCAGGTGCTTGCTGTAGCATGCAGCCCTCTGCCCTTGTCACCTGGCTCAGTGATCGAGAACCCCTTGTCAGGCCTGTGTAGTTGCAGTAAGGCTGGGGGAGCACCAGGATCCACTTCCCCAGCCCTTCCCCCTCCCTCCATGGCTGGGATACAGCCTTGCTCAATTCACCGGCAGGGCTCTTTTGACACTGGCAGATCTCTTGTGAGCGGAAGGGGCCTTGGCCATGCCCATTTCTCTTCTGCCTCTGTTGCTTTGGGGATTAGAGGCCCCGTTAGGGCTGCCATCAAGATAAGCCTGCCTGACCCCAACAGAACGTGGCAACGCCCTTGGGCTGTGTCACTCCCACACATGGCAGCTGTGGGAGCAGCCAGAAGAGACCTGGCTTTTCTGCCTCACAAAGGTCAACCTGTGGCCCCTGCCTGCATAGATGCATTCATGCCACTAAACAAGAGGCAATTTTTATGGAGAGGTGGCAGTATCCTCTGTCCCATGGAGTCCCCTCAAAGCAGCCAGCTACCTGCATTTTTAGGGCATGACTAGGCTGTGCTCCTTTCTGACCCACAGACTTTCTTGGGGAACAGGTTTGTGCTGTCCAGCCTTATTCCTCTGCCCTTGTGAAACAAAGGTGTGTGGGTTATTTTCATGCCTCTGGTTCCTGCCTTGCTGCATGCCCACTGGGCAGTGAGCTCTTGGCTGCTTGTTCAGCTAGGTGAAATCCAGTGGGAGGTTACATGGGAACTCTGGGCTACATGGCTCCCCATGCAGCAGGCCAAAGCTGTCAGTACTCAGACTAGCACAGCACTGTCCAGAATGATGTAGCTTGGCACACTGGGTGTTCACATGTCTTTACAGCTGGAAAGAGCAAAGTCTATGCATCAAGGGCTGTAATGGGGAGTTAGCAATCCAGCTCAGTGCCAAACAGGTGTGGAAGGGACTGCCCAGATAACTGAGAGAAGCTTTGTAAAGACACTGGGCAAATGAGGAAAAAATAGGCTGTTCCCAGGATATGAGACCCTCCTCCCCGAAACCTGTGTGTTGCAGCAGGAACGGAGCTGCAGCTAAAGGCCTCTTGCTGCTATGGGCTGTTGTGAACTATCCGGACTGGCCCTGAGTGCTGGCTTCAGTGGAGTTGATCCTGCACACCTTGGCCTTTCAAGCAGTGTCTGTTTGCTGGCCAGAAGCCTGGGTTTGGGCATGCCCAGAGGGCAGGGCCAGGCAGGTGAGCTGGGACCCCTGAGTATCGATCTTTGCAACCCATGATGCCCATAGCAGCTCTGGGAACAGGCTGTGGAGATGCTAAACACCTGTAGGGGGAACTGACACTGGTGGGAGCATCGGGTACACCACAGGGTCCTGATGACTCCAGCATCAGGGTGCGTGATAGGTATGCAGCATTTAGAGATGAGATGACGATCCCAGACGCTTCTTGTAAGAGAAGTGGGCAGCAGGACTAGGAGCGGGCCTGCCAGATGCGTTCATGTCTCACTGCGCTGCGTCTTGCAACAGGGCATAATGAGCGGGTTTTAATGACCCTGAGGTGGGAGCAGGGGTGAGGCCTCTCAGGAATGTTTGCACATGAGTCTCATGTGCATGTAGCCAAGAATCAGAGAGCTGCACATGGTGTGTTACCGCGACTCTGTCTGGGAGCAGGGAGGGTGGTGAGAGAAAGTCTCATTGGAGTTGGGTTGGTTTCTCTCACTGTCTAAAATGCTTCCTTTTCCTGCTGGCTCCTGCATTCCAGCTGGGGGGGAACTGTTCTTGATGCTCACACTATGGATTCCTCACTCTCTTGCCTTGCCCCTGTTATGGCCAAGGGAAGGGGCTGGCTGCAGACTCCCCCTGCCTGCCAGAGCCATCAAGGGGCCTAGGCAAGCACTGCTATGCCATGAATGCCCAGAACCACCCGCAGTATACATAGACCTAGACTGGTCTTGCCTTTACTGATATGGGTGTCAATCCCAGCAGTAGCCTGGGCTTCAGGCATGAGGTGCACATTTGGGGGCTTGGGTCAGCTTAGTCCAGCCTGTTGCTGCCTTCACTGGTGTTTGCACTCAGCCTGCAGCAGTGTGACAGGACACACTGGTCTAACTCGAGTCCGTGAAGGTCCCAGGTCCAGCTTTACAGACTTGCTAACTAGCAGCATTGAGCACGAATCTTATCTAGGGAAAAAACCAAGGGAAGGGTGAAGCTGGGCATGTTAAACATGGCAGTAGCTCTGTGCCCCTGCCTGTCCTGCCGGAACTCCTTCCCAGTATCTCTGTATCCCTCCTGCACTCTGGGCATGGACATGCACCACTGCTGTGGGCTAGTAGGTTACCATTGACTTCCCTTCATAGTGAAGATGGCTAGCTGCCCTCAGCAGATGCTTTTGCAGTATTTGGTGGCTGGGGAACTGGGTTGCAGTAAACCAGTGGTGCTCAACCCCTGTTCCGTGAGCTGTATCCAACCTGTATGACTCCTTGTATATCCAGAAACTTGAGATTGGTGGCAGTGTTTAATTGTCACTCTCCATCTCCAAAATTTTCAGACCCATGCAGGGAGACCGGTAGGCTAGATGGCACCCATAGATTTCATAGACATTTGGGCTGGAAGGGACCCTGAAGGATCATCGAGTCCAGCCCCTTGCCCCAGGGGCAGGAAGTCAACAGGGATCATAGAATCCCAGCAAGATAAACATCCAAATGTGTCTTGAAGGCATTCAAAGTAGGTGCTTGAACTGTTTCCAGCGGCAGTCTATTCCAAACCTTGGGGGCTTGGACAGTACAGAAGTTCTTCCTTACGTCCAGCCTGAATCAGTTGCAGTGGACTTTGTGACCGTTTGATGTTGTCATCCCTTGGGGCCCTTTGGTGAACAGATGTTCCCCCAGATCCTGGTGAGCACCCCTGATAAACTTATAGGTGGCCACCAGATCACCCCTGAGCCTGTGCTTTTCCAGGCTGAAGAGTCCCATGGCTCTCAGCCTCTCATCATAAGGTTTGTTTTCCTGACCTCTGATCATGCATGTGGCTCTCCTCTACACTCTCTCAAGCTTCTCCACATCCTTTTTGAATTGTGTAGCCCAAAACTGGATGCAGTACTCCAGCTGTGGCCTCACAATGAGAGAATGACGTCCTGGGATTTTCTGAGACACAACTATGGATGCAAACCAGTGTTTTGTACATCTTGTGGTCAATCATGACCCCCCCCAAGTCCCTTTCATCTGTAGTGCTGGCCCATGGGTTACTAAGCACCATAGGTACACAAGCTGTATACCGGGGGGCTTTTCATCATGGAGCTGCCAGGCTGGAAGTGACCTCCCGAAGTCATATTGAGTCCACCCCCTGCCTGAGGCAGGATCAGCCCTGTCCAAGCCACCCCAGACAAGTCCGTTATCTAAACTCTTTCTAAAACTACCATCAGCCCTGCTGCAACACCAGACATCACACCAAACCCTGCCACAGGAAAAGCAGGGGGACCACGACTGCCAGCATCCCCCCGTGGTAAAAGGTTGGTAATGTGCACTTAAGAGATTCCAGGTAGAGGTCCTTCCCTCTGCTACAGAGGAAGGCAAACCCTTCCCCGCTCCCTTTGAATTGTAAGTGTGGGTATTCGCACACTTTGATTGTAGTCATCTTTGGCGGACCCCTTGGACATGGTTTGCAGACTCTCAGGGATCTGCAGACCACAGGTTGAAAACTACTGCTTTTAAACTGTTTGGGTTCGAGTCCCAGCAGGATCATTGGCACAACCCAGTCACTATCCCCAGTCTGGGCTGCAGCCAAACTGTGCCTCTGAGGAAGGCTTAAAAACATCCTGATGCATGTAACAGAAAGGGGGTAGGCAGCAACTAGAGCAACATAAAATGTCATGTGTGGCCCTGCCCCTTTTACTGCAGAGATCAGTTAATTCACTCCTTTAGTGAAGGTGTCCTGTTTGGAGGCTGCTTAGGACCGGGGCAGCCTCTAGCTCTTTTATACAGCACCCAGCATGACGGCCTTGGCTACTGCATCACCCTGGTCCCAGCGAGCATGTGAAGAGACTTCTAGTCCCTTCCATCTGGCCCTTCTCTCCACCCTGTTTCGTGGTTTCATAGTTTGTAGGGTTGGAAGGGACCTGAGCAGATCATCAAGTCTGACCCCCTGCCTTGGCAGGAAAAAGTACTGGGGTCATACGACCCCAGCATGGTGTTCAGCTAGCCTTGTCTTAAAGTCCCCCAGGGTAGGAGCCAGCACCACTTCGCTTGGAAGTTGGTTCCGGATCTTAGCTGCCCTGACAGGAAAGTAGCGCCTCCTGATGTCTAGTCTGAATCTACCTTCTGCCAGCTTGTGACCGTTATTTCTGGTCACTCCTGGCAGTGCTCGGGGGAACAGGGACTCCCCCAGTGCCTGCTGGTCGCCCCTGGCTAGTTTGTAACAGTCTGCTAGATCCCCCCTCAGCCTTCTCTTGTGGAGGCTGAACAGGTTCAGGTCCCTTAGCCTCTCCTCGTAGGGCCTACCCTGCTGCCCCGGATCATGTGAGTGGCCCTCCTCTGGACCCTCTCCATGTTGTCCACATCCCTCTTGAAGTGCGGAGCCCAGAACTGGATGCAGTACTCCAGCTGTGGCCTGACCAGTGTCGCATAGAGGGGGATTACTACCTCCTTGGACTTGCTTGAGATGCATCTGTGGATGCATGACAGGGTATGGTTGGCCTTCCTGACTGCATCCCCACGCTGCTGGCCCATGTTCATCTTGGCATCAACCATGACTCCAAGATCCTTTTCTGCCTCTGCACTGATGAGAAGGGAGTTCCTCAGCCTGTAGGTATGGTGCTGGTTCTTCCTCCCCAGGTGCAGCACCTTGCACTTATCAGTGTTGAAACCCATCCTATTCTCATCTGCCCACCCCTGTAACCTATCTAGGTCCAATTGCAGTCTATTCCTCTCTTCTAGCATGCCCACATCCCCTCATATCTTGGTGTTATCAGCAAATTTGAACAGGGTGCTTTTTACCCCCTCGTCCAAGTCACTGATGAAGATGTTGAACAATGTGGGCCTGAGGACCAAGCCCTGTGGAACCCCACTGCCCACATCCCTCCAGGTCAAAAATGACCCGTCCACCACCACTCTCTGGGTGCGGTTCTCCAGCCAGTTAGCGACCCATTTGACTGTAGGTGTTGACACCACAGTCCCCTAGTTTTTTAATGAGAATGGGGTGAGAGACCATGTTGAAGGCCTTCCCAAGTCCAGAAAGACTATGTCCACTGCTACTCCTGCATCTAAGGATTTGGTGACCTGGTCGTAGAAGGCCACCAGGTTGGTCTGACAGGATCTGCCTCTAATGAACCCGTGTTGGTTGCCCCTAAGCATAACCTCCCCTGCTGGCCCCTGGTGGACATGTGCCAGGATAATTCTCTCAAAAAGCTTGCCCAGGATTGAGGTATGACTAACTGGCCTATAGTTCCCCGGGTCCTCCTTCCTTCCTTTTTTGAAGATGAGAACCATGTTGGCCCTCTTCTAGTCCTCGTAAAGCTGTGCCAGGGGTCCCGCAATGACTTCAGCTCATTCCCTCAGCACTCTGGGGTGGAGATCGTCTGGACCAGCTGATTTAAATACATCCAGTCCCTCCAGAAGTTCCCTGACTAGATCCTCACTGACCTTTGGCTTAGGTGCGCCTCCCCTAGGGCCTGATTCGGTCCCTGCTCAGGAAAGTGGAGGCAAAGAAGTTGTTAAATAGGTTAGGAAATCTGGTCGTCACACCAGATGACAAAGCTAGCATGTCTTGTAGGGGCCCCACGTTACCCGGTACCTTCTTTTTGCCCCCTATGTATTTAAAAAAGGACTTCTTGTTGTCCTTGATTCGGGAAGCTGGTCGCAGTTCCATCTCCACCTTGGCCTCCCTGACCACCCCCCTGCATCCTTGAGCAACTGCAGTATAGTCCTCCCTGGTGATGGCCTCTCCCTGCCATTGGGTGTACGCCTCCCTTTTAGCTAGGAGACATTCCCGGATGCTTTTGGTGAGCCATGGGGGGTTTGCGCCCTCCTGCCCCCTTTGATCTGTGTTGGGATTACCTCCCTTTGGGCTTGGAGGTTCGTCTCCTTAAGGAGCAACCACTCTTCTTGGACACCTGGCTCCCCTCCCCTCCAGAACCTCGGTGCTTCCCTAACTATTCTCCTTAGCTCATTGATCCGCCCTCCTGAAATGTAGGGCTTCTGCCTTGCTGCAGGCCTTTCACCATCCAGTGCAAGGTGGCAGTTCCAGCAGGTGATGATCACTGTCTCCCAGATGGTCAAGCACCCACAGCCCCCTCACCAGGTCATCACCCGTGGCCAGCACCAGGTCCAACAGGGCGTCGTCCCTGGTGGGGCTGTGCACCTCCTGGGTCAGATGGAGGTCCTGCATTTGGGCTAGGAACCTACGTGAGCAGTCAGACCTGGCTGACTGCTCTTCCCAGCAGATGTCTGGAAAGTTCAGGTTGCCCATGATGACCACGTCCTTTGACCTAACTACCTCCGTGAGCTGACTTGAGAATTCCAGGTCTAGCTCTTCCCCTTGGTCAGGTGGTCTGTAGTAGACCCCCACCATAAAGTCTCTTTCCCCTTGACTGCCTTGTCTTCTAACCCAGAGCACTTCAGTGTCCCCTCCTCTGACCCTGTGCTTCTTGATTAGGATGTGTATTCCTCCTTAATGGAGAGCACCACACCCCCACCTTTTGTCCCTATCCTGTCCCTCCTGTACAGCCTTATAGCCCTTAATATTCACTGCCCAGTCATGCGTTGGGTCCCAGCACATTTCAGTGAGCCACACTATGGCTGGGTTGGTGTCGGCTAGCAGGAGGGTAAGTTCCTCCTGCTTGTTTCCCATACTACGAGCGTTTGTGTAGAGGCATTTGAGGCCTCCTGAAGATGTGTGCACTGGCCCCCTAATCTCAGCATTGCCCTGACCTCTGTTGCTTACCTGGGTATTTGTTCTGCTTGTTGATCTAGGCTGAGCTGTAGTTGTGTGTGCCTACTTGGTTTAGTGGTCCAAGGCTTCCTCCACCCTCATCTTCCCCTTCCCCCGATGAGCCTAGTTTAAAGCCTGCTGGAGGAGATCTGCCAACCTGGAAGAGAACACATGCTTACCTTTGGGAGAAAGGTGAAGCCCATCCTACCCAAGCATGTCTTTCATTGTGATGTGTGGATTGTTGTCTAGGAAGCCAAAACATGCCTCAAGACACCATTCCTGAAGCTGCCAGTTGGTCTCTGTGATGCAGGTCTCATGTTGTCTTCCACGTCTGCTTACTGGTAGGACAGAAGAGAATACCACCTGTGCACCTATCTCCTTCAGCACGCCCCCCAGAGCATGGTAGTCCGCCATCAGGTGATCGGGGCTTCTCCTGGCTGCATCATTAGTACCCACATTAATTAGAACAATGGGGTAGTAATTGGTGGGCTGGATCATGGCCTGGATCTTCCCTATCACATCCTGAATCTTTGCTCCAGGTAGGCAGTAGACCTCGTGTGTTGAGGGGTTCTGGTGACAGATGGGGGCCCTCTGCACCTCTCAGGATGGAGTCGCCTATGACAATCACTCGATGCTTCCTGCTCCGGGACTGCTTAGCTCTGTTGGCCTATTCGGAGCATGGAGAGTATGGAGTTGCCTTCTCTCCTTCCTTCTCCTCCAGTGTTGCCAGGGCCTCGTACCTGTTCTCCACCGGACTGGAGGAGCTGGTACTGCTTTGCTGCGAGCAGCCCTGGTTCTGGAGGTGACTGTCTGCCACTCAGTAGTGGAGGGCATCTCCTGAGGTGCTTCTTCCTTGGGAGCATTGCCCTGCAGGGAAAGGAAATAACTATCAATTTCATCCTCTGCCTCCCTGATTCCCCTCAGCCTGCAAACCTCCTCCTGGAGCTCCCTCACCTGCGCCTCCAGGGTCCTAAGGCAGGCACCTGCAGGACAGGTGTGAAGGCCTCCAATCCCTGCCCCCCCCCCAGTCTTGTTTCAAACAGAATGGAATCGCAAGTGCTAGAAGGAAAAGAGCCTCTTAGCAAACCTGTATTTCTGTCCCCCTCCCCACCCCCTTCCTGCTCTGACCAGTGGCACTTTCCAGTTCCTGCTCCTGTTGCTGGAGTGAGAGCCAGGGTGGACGGTCCCCACCGAAGCCTTATGGCACAGATTTACAGAAGTTTAAGACTGGAAGGGACCTTGTGAAATCATTGGTTCCAGCCCCTCTGTTCTGGGCAGGAAAGACTGCTGGGGTCAAATAAACCCAGCAAAGTGTACATCCAGTCTCCTTTTTAGGATCTCCAGGGTAGGTGCCTGTACCATCCCTGCTGAGAGTCTGTTCCAGAGTCTAGTTGCACAAACCTTGAAGAAGTTTTTCCTTGGATCCAGTCTGAAACCTTCTAGGAGTTTGACTGTTGCTCCTTGTTTTCCCCTGGCCGCTTTGAATAGTTGCTTGCCTAGACCCTGATATATTTATAAGCTGCCACCAAATCCCCTGAAGTCTTCTCTTTTTTTCTAGGCTGAGCAGTGCCATATCTGTCAGCCTTTCCTCATATGGCTTGCTCTTTGGGTCTCTAATCATACAAGTGGCTCTCCTCTGGACTCTCAAGCTTCTCCACATCCTTTTTGAATGTCAGTGCAGTTCCATTTCCCCCTTGATGTCAGTGCAGTTCCATTTCCGGGCAGAGGAATCCAGCACAGAGGTCTCGCACAATGGCACCACACACTTGCATTTGCACCCAGTGGGGCGGGGGGATGAGTCATTCGGAGCCGTGAGGAACTGCGTCAGCTCTTTGTCTCGCTCTGCAGTTTGTAGGAAACCCAGTCCTGTTGGGAAGGGCTCATAACAATGGCCTGTGTGTGGCTTTGAAGAGGAAGAAACTCTGTCCCCTCACATTGTCTCTTCCTTCTTGAAATAGGCCACTTGGGAGGGTGCTTTATTTCTGAAACAGCTTTTCATTAGCCAAGGGTTGTTTCTAAACTGTCAGCAACTGAGACCTTCCTGCCCTCCTCAAATGCTGCCCCAAGGTGGAGGCAGGGGTGGGGGAGAGTACTGACACCTTTGGGGTCCAGACAGAGCAGTGACTGCTAGTGCATCAGGGCTGTAGATGTCATGCGTGCCAGGAGACCTGCATGATCATGGCATAGTTTGTCTCCAGTGAGCATTTTGTCCCTGGCCCTTGGTCTGTGCTTTTCCCTCTTCATCGGTCCTAGCTGGAAGTTGAAATAAGGGATGCAAGCACTGAAGGCTTAGGGAAATCTGAGTCCTGTCCTAGCTCTGCTGCATGCTCCATGTGTGCCTTTGTATAAGACGTTTGCCTCTGGTTCCTCTGTAGAAAGGGGGGTGCTACATTCCCTTCCACCTACCATGGCTCTAACTGGCTTCTTTCTGCTCAGCCAGACAGGGCATGAGGCATCTGTCTTGAGGCAGGAGTATCTGGATATGACCATCATAGAGTACAGGGTTCTTGCGTGGGCAACCTTGTGTGTGCTAGAGCATTGGCCCCCTTTGTTTCATAGTTTCTAGGGTCGGAAGGGACCTGAGTAGATCATCTAGTCCGACCCCCTGCCATGGCAGGAAAGAGTACTGGGGTCAAAAGACCCCAGCAAGTTGTACACCTAGCCTCCTCTTACAGACCCCCAGGGTAGGAGCCAGCACCACTTCCACTTGGAAGTTGGTTCCAGATCCTAGCCGCCCTGACAGTGAAGTATCGCCTCCTGATATCTAGCCTAATTCTATCCTCTGCCAGCTTGTGACCGTTATTTCTGGTCACTCATGGCAGTGCTTGGGGGAACAGTGACTTCCCCAGTGCCTACTGGTCCCCCCCTGACTAGTTTGTAACAGGCCACTAGATCCCCCCTCAGCCTTCTCTTGTGGAGGCTGAACAGGTTCAGGTCCCATAGCCTCTCCTCATAAGGCCTGCCCTGCTGCCCCCTGATCATACGAGTGACCCTCCTTTGGATCCTCTCCATGTTGTCCACATCCCTCTTGAAGTGCGGTGCCCAGAACTAGACGCAGTACTCCAGCTGTGGCCTGACCAGTGCCGGATAGAGGGGGAGTATCACCTCCTTGGAGATGCATCTGTGGATGCATGACAGGGTATGGTTGGGCTTCCTGACTGCATCCCCACACTGCTGGCCCATGTTCATCTTGGAGTCAATGACTCCAAGATCCTTTTCCGTCTCTGTACTGACAAGAAGGGAGTTCCCCAGCCTGTAGATATGGTGCCAGTTGTTCCTCCCCAGGTGCATCACTTTGTACTTGTTTGTGTTTGTGCCTCTAAGTAACCCCCTTCTCTCCCTTCTTGCAGAGATTTCCTTCCCCGGGGCTCTGGCATTGTTACCCGACGGCCTCTCATCCTCCAGCTCATCTTCTCCAAGACAGGTACGTGGTCTGTGTAGCACTGTGCTGGGATGGATTCCTGGTTAGACCCAGTTCACGCTCCCTTCCGATACCTGCTCTCTGCTGCCTTGTGACACAGGAGTCTAGGCAAGATGAACCTCGGGTCTGACTCAGGAAATGGCAGTTCATATGTGAGCCTATGGTCTGTGCCACAGTTCTGGAAAGCAGAAAGGTGGGAAGAAAAGCTGATCTTCTCCCACATTGAAGATCAGCTGCCAGTGCAGATGGAGGGGTGGACACCAGAGCACAAGGCTGTTCCAGGGAAGTCATTGTCTCTCTGTCAGCGGTAAGCTTTGAGCAGGACTTTCCAGGATCCTACTGATCTCAGCAAATGGAGCAGGACCCCATCTTTGTGACAGGAACATGGTGCCATACAGAGCCTGGGTATGAAACCTACCCTGGTTGCAGCCTTGTGTTCCCACAACTTGGTCCCATGTGCCCAAGTAAGTGAGAAACCAGGCCTGGCATTGCTACCAGCTGTGGCAAGCGTGGAGATGCCGAGTGCCATCCCCCTCCCTTCCTCCACCACAGCACCTGATCTTGGGTTGACTGCTTTGGTTACATTCCTTTGAATGAAATATGTAGGAGTTTTGTGCAGCCAGTTGCCTGGCCTGGCCTGCCATAGCTGGACTGTCAGCTGGATGCAAGGCATCAGATACCTAATGGCTCAAATCCCCTGTGTCCTGAGAACTTCCTCTGGGTTTTAGAGGTGGGGAGGGTGAGGGGGATAGCTATAGACCTGCTAGTACAGGCTTGTCTCTGCCCCTTTCTCTCCCCCATCCCCCCTGCTGAACAATGAGGGGTTGAGGCTCTTGCCTTTTGAGGCCTTAGTCCTATTGATTTCCAGATGAGGTGGCTTCAAGCAGCAGCCCCAGCACATGCCTGTAATGGAAAATTCCAGCAACCTGGAGTGCTGCTGCTACTGGAGTGATTGTTTGGGTGGGGGAAGGGGGGTGCCTAGGAGGGGCGAGCACGGCAGCATACAAAATGCATGAGGAGCTTGGAAAGCTCACATTGGGTGGTTCCGTTTGTTAGCCATGATGGCAACAAGGTGCCTTGCTTGATGGGTGCCTGTCACTTGAGAGGCAGGGAGGTGGGAGGACCTGAGGTGGCAGGAAGTATGATGTGCCCCTCATGCCTGTTCACTCAGGGATGGAAATGGGTCCCTCTCCCCATTCCCAGCTCAGCACAGCCTCTCCTGGCAAGCTGCTGCCTGCTTCCAGCTTTGGCTATAGCTCCATCAGAGGGGTAGAAGTGGGATTTGTCGATAAAGGGCTGTGGGAAGTCACGGGGCTCTCCTCATACCCAGTTCCTTCCAGCCATCTGAGAGCACTGGTAGTGAGGATCTTTGAGGTATCTGCAGCCGCTGCCTAACTGCCCTAGTGCATCTGTGAGGCTGGCACACCAAGTTTCCAATGATGACTGTGGCATCTTCAGGCACTGAGAACTCTCCATCCCCAGAGATCTGTGGGCAGCCTGGGTTAGGAGTTACACTGCATCTGACACTGCATCTGGGGGGTGGGAGGTGGGGGAGAGGGTCAGTGCAGGGTCTTGCTTAAAGACCATGTGTTGGGATGACTTGGAGCCTGTTTGAATGTGTGGGGAGACTTCCCTCGGTTTTCAGCAGGTGTTGGAGCAGGACTGCTCCAACTGACTGAGCGTGGAGCTGCTCAGACTGCCCCAACTCTGGCTGCTTTCCTGCCTGGCAGCTGGCAGCTCCTGTGAATGCATGGCTTGAATCCTCCAGGCATGACCCTAGACATTTTCCTGTTCAGAGGATTGTGGGCATGCTGCTCTAACTGCAGAAGCAGGTGCAAAGTGGGGAAGGAGTCCAGCTGTCTGCACCGGCTGCTCAGGCCCAGGCCAGCACCTGTCTTCCTGCTGCCCCTGGGCTAGGAGCTGTGGGGTCCCTGCTTGAAGCTGTCTCCCATTGAGAGGCTCCCGAGGGCACAGTGCAGCTCACAGGGAGGAGCAGGGGGGTGGATGGGGTGAGAGCCACTGCCAGCAGCCTCCTCCTGGCTTGATCTTTCCAGGCCCATCCAAAGGCAGTTGGGCCCATCCACGGGCAATTAGAACCTGCTTTGCAGCTCCCAAAATGACCTGTAAACAGGTGAGGCTTGGCTGGCTCTGTCCAGGCACCTCTGAGGTGCATAAATGGTTTGCATTGTCTTATTATTTGAGGCACTGGGGCAGTGAGCAGGAACCTGGCTTTGGGGGGGTGATGAAGCAAAGGCTCCTTGGCACAGAGCCTGCTCTTCCTGTTCTGTCTGTGGCCTAGGTTCTCAGTGGTGAGTGTGGTTGGGTGCCTGGCACCTGGCTGCCATGGCAGTGGCTGGGATTTGATCCCATCCAGTATCGAAGCATGGAGCATCTGCCTCAGATGGCCCAGCTGGTTCCCGTGCCGTGCCCCAAAATGTCCCAGGTCCTAGGCAGGCCCAGATGCAGGCTTGCCTCAGCTGTGAGGAAGTCCAGCACTGCAGCCTGAGACAGCAGGCAAGCAGGGGAAGGCAGTTCCTACCTGAGCAGATGCCAGCACACCAGTGACAAGGTGGCCAGCCAGAATGTGTGAGGTGGGGCAGGTGCCTGCTGGTGCTGGGGGAACCTGTCCAGGCACTGGGGCTGTGGGAAAGTGTGTGTGGTGGGGGGGGGGGGGGCGCCTTGGTGGCTGCAGGGAGCTGTGTGGCTGGGTTGGTGGCCCGGGGGTCAGCGCCTGTGCTCGCAGGGGCGGACTGGCCAGGAGACTGCAGGGGCGGGTGGTGGCCAGGCTGCTTGTTGTGGTGCTGGAGCCCACAGGCATCCTCTTGTCTTTTCTTTAGTCTATGCCAGGGCTGGACTTGTTCCACTGCTGCCTACATAAATTGGAGCTGCTACGCCTCAGCCTAGTTGGGATGAGGCAACAGGGGGCCCCTCTGGCACGGCTGAGGGTGGGGGAGCAGAGGGCTGCAGGTTGGGGATGAGGGGGGCTGGGGGGACAGGGGCTGTTGATCAGGAATGTGGGGCACTTGTAGTGCCAGGGGGGCTATGGTTTGGGAATGAGGGGCACTAGCATGGCCCGGAGGGGCAAGGGACTGTGGGTCATGAGTGAGGGGCACTGGTAGGGTCAGGTGGCCGTGAAGTGTCCCCCCAGCAGGGGTACTCCCTTTCAGAACAGGAAATATGGCAACCCTAACCTTGAGAGAATTGCATCTCCCTTTCCTCCCACCTACCATGCCTCAGTTTCCCTTCCTTGCCTCATGTTGCTGTAGAGCTGAGCTCTGGGGTCAGGGACAGCCTCAGTGGAGTCCTCCAGCACAGTGAGGCCAGGGGGTGCGGGTCAGATACATCCCCCCTGGTGACGGTGGGTGCATCTCTTGCAGAGTACGCTGAATTCTTGCACTGCAAATCCAAGAAGTTCACAGACTTTGACGAAGTGCGGCAAGAGATCGAGGCAGAGACGGACCGTGCCACAGGGACCAACAAGGGCATCTCCCCTGTCCCTATCAACCTGAGGGTCTACTCTCCGCATGGTAAGTGAGGCTTCATGCTGCCTGGCTTGGCCAAGGGCCAGCGAGCTCCTGAAGGCCCACTGATATAATGGTTTACAAATGAGAAGGGCTTACAAAATACTAAGTGATGAAGAGAAAGTCAATCAGGATTTATTATTGAGTAGCTCTCAGCAGGTAGTTCAGGGATCACAAAATCCATGATGCATCTGGACCTTGAATCCTATGTCCAGTTCTGGCCCCCACGCCTCAAAGAGAATATAGAACAGGGGTCAGCAACCCCCAGCACGTGTGCTGAGCATGGCATGCAAGGCCATTTTGCTTGGCACAACACTGCCAGCCTGGGCTGTAAGCAGCTGCTGCCAGCCACGGAGCCCAGGCTGCTCCCAGCAGGCAACTGGGAGGCTGCAAGCCCTGCTGCAAGCAGACCGGGCTCCATGGGCTCCAGCTGCTCCAGGCTCCAGCATATCGGCACTCCAGCACCTTCCAAGGTAGACGTAGTTTTTTTTGTCACTCCAGCCAAAAGACATTGCCTACCTGTTATATAGAAGGACTAGAGAAGGTCCAGAGAAGGGCAGCAAAGATGAGTGGTATGGAATGACTTCCCTATGAGGACAGATTAACAAAGCAAGGTCTGTTCAGTTTAGAAAAGAGATGCGTGAGGGAGGACATAAGGGTTTACAAAATACTAAATGGCAAAGAGAAAGATGGTGGGGATTTATTATCGACAGGCTCTCACCAGACAATAACTAGGTGTCACAACATGAAACTAGGAGGCTGTCGTTTTTAAACTAACACAAGGCAATTCCTTTTCACCCAGTGCATAATTAAAGTGAGGAACTTGTTGCCACCAGATGTGGTGGAAGCTGAGAGTTCAGCCAGACTTGCAAAGGGACTGGACATGTTCTTGGAGGAAAAGGGCATTGGTAACAATTGACCACGGGAGTGAAGGGCCTGACTTCTGAATCAGAGTGTCCTAGACCTTAAATGCTGGAGACTGTGCGAGAGACAGGGGGGAAGAACCCAGGTTAGACCCAGTTCACCCACCCTTTTGGCATCTGCTCTCTGCCACTGAAACGCATGGGGCTGAGCCAGATGGACCTAGGGTCTGACCAGGGAAATGACAGCTCTTATGTTCTTATGAAGGAAGGCACTTGTGTGTGGAAGTGTATGTCAGGGCATGGGGGAGGCTGTGAAGGGTCACAAGGGCCAGGGCCAATGAAAGTGGTGGTCCCTTCTGTGTCTTTCTTGCCATGTTGATATTGAGTCTCACTGCCTGGACCCTGCCTCACCCTTAGGTTCTCCTAACCCCACAGAGGGAGTGTTCACTCCCTGCTGCCCCACCTCCCATGCATAGGCTCTCTTTTTCCATCTCTGCAGTCTTGAACCTGACCTTGATCGACCTCCCGGGCATCACCAAAGTGCCTGTGGGAGACCAACCGCAGGACATTGAGTACCAAATCAAGGATATGATCCTGCAGTTCATCAGCCGTGAGAGCAGCCTGATTCTTGCTGTGACCCCAGCCAACATGGACTTGGCCAACTCGGATGCCCTCAAGATGGCCAAGGAGGTTGATCCTCAAGGTGAGGGGCGGATGCCTGTCTCACTAGCTTTCCCCTAGGGTAACGTACTTTTTCCATGCCCTTTGTGTAGCTATAGAACCCTGCTGGGGTTAGGCGCTGGAAGTCCTATCAGTGATAGGATGGCCTGGTAGGTTTGGGCACCACATGGTTGCTGACTTGTTAGTTCCAGGGTGGGGGGAAGCTGCTGTATCTGGAGGTGACTTCAAACCCTTCCATCCTTGGCATAACCCTCTCTGGCATCAGTGCCTCTGGCTCCAGCTGCTGGCAGTAGCTACTGTTTCCAGCTATCCACTGGGCTCACAGCCGTGTCTGCAGGAAGTGAGGTTGCACCCTTCAGCTTTGCCTAAAGGGCTGCTGGAGTCATAGCGTTAGGCTCCTGTGTTACCTGTCCCTCCCTGTGCTGCATGGCTAGGAGCCCAAGTGTGCCCCAGGCTCTGCTCACAACCTCAAGCAGCTGGGCCACATTGAGGTCCCGAGTCCAGTTCATAAACTGCACATCTCCTTCATAAACAGACTGAGCTCTGCTTTAAAATCAGGGTTTATTTCCTTCCCAACTTCCTCTGCCAGGGGCAGTTCCAGTGACCTCATCCCTCTCTCCAGCCCTATTCAAACGGGTTCCTCAGGATGGGCAGCAGCAGGCCCACTAGCTGCTCCTCTAACCTCCAGGCTCTTACACAGGCTTGCGGACCATCGGTGTGATCACCAAGCTGGACCTCATGGATGAAGGCACTGATGCTAGGGACATCCTGGAGAACAAGTTGCTACCTCTGAGGAGAGGTATAACGCTGCTGGCTTTGGGTGATGTCCTTTTGCCTACTGCACACTCTGGGAATTTCTCTGCCTGTGGAAAAAGGGTAGAGGCATTCTGGAGCAGACGGGAAGATGGGACGTGTGCCTGGTATCTGCTGCCCCATCCTAGCCCCACACAGGGGTTGGGCCTGGTGCCACCCTCTCCTAGCCCTCCACACAGGGATTGGGCTCCAGGACCCACCACTGTCTCTGTCCAGCCCTGCACACAGGGATCAGCTAGAGCACAGGGCTTGGGGCCCTTCATGAGTCTGGGAACTTGGCAGCACCATTCTCCTGCCACCAAATTTCCTGGCCTGCAAACTGGAGGTTGAGCACCTCTGGCATAGAGTAGTGGTAGCCTTTTCCAGGTCAGAGGCAGGTTAACAGGCTCTAGAACCTACCTGCAGCCAATGTTTCTCTCTATCATGGCATAAGGAGGCACCTGCAGCCAAAACCTTATGTCCCTGGGTTGGATCCAATGGCTTTGCAGGCTAGATCCAGTTCATGGGCTGTAGGTTGCTGACCCCTGGTACAGACCAACCCTGCCTGTGCTGACCCCTGGTACAGACCAACCCTGCCTGGGAAAGGAGTGTGGCATGGGACTCAAGACTGAAGCTTTCCAGTGTTCCTTAACCATAGAGGACTACAGCTGAACACGCCCAACCCCAGGCAGGATCTGCTGTGTCCAGACCTTCCCAGACAGATGTTTAACCTACCCTTGCCCCAGTATCGGAGCTTCCCTGCTCCCTGGTTTCTGTCCCAGAGCTGACACATTGGTTTCCCCTGCTGCAGGTTACATTGGGGTAGTGAACCGGAGCCAGAAGGACATTGATGGCAAGAAGGACATACGGGCTGCTCTGGCAGCCGAGCGCAAGTTCTTTCTCTCTCATCCAGCCTACCGGCACATGGCAGACCGCATGGGCACCCCGCACCTGCAGAAAGTCCTCAACCAGGTTAGACCCAGGGCATGGGTGGATCTAGGGTTTTGAAAAGAGGAGTGTGCATGGTGAGGTGCATCACCACATGGAACACAACACATTTTCCTCTAAAAAATAAACTATAAAAGCTTTACTAATTTGCTGTGGGCCGAGGGCTGGATTCTCCAGTGTAAGATGAATGCAAGAACAAATGTAACTGCATTGGAATTAGTTCAGAACAGTCTGCAAGGTTGGGAAATAGAAGCTACGTGACCAAGAGCAGCTCCCAGACAACAGCATTGCAGAAGAAAGAGCTAGGTTGATTAGTGGAACATCAAGAACATTGACAAAGAGAGAGGATTGTTAATACCTGTGGAGCAAAGAGTCTAGAAATAATCAAGCAGATTGTAATAAGTCAGGAAGTCGGTGAACTCCCCTCACTGCTGCCTGAATAGAAATGCTGCTGGCACTGTCAGGTGGTTTGTTTTAACATTTGGGTGGAGCAGGAATTGAAGAGGGCAGCTGCACCTACTATGGATCTGCCCTGGCCCCAGGGTCTTGGTGCCAAGCTATGCCCCTTCCTGTTTGGTTCAGCTTGGCTGATGGTTGTGCATTTGCATGGGTGCAGAGAGTGACATAAGACCCTGTGGCTGTGGGATCTCCTTCCCTGCAGCCCTTGTGTCCTCCAGACGATAGCCGGTGAGGCTTTGAGCCTGCCAGTGGTAGAAGCAGCACTTGCTGTCATAGCAGACAGAAGCAGGAAGAAGATCACCGTGAAGACAGAGGGTGGAAGTTATAGGAGTAGGGAAAATGCATTAAAACATGAAAAATGTGGCTTTGAAGCTCTCAACGTCTGGCGGGCTCAGTCTGGCTGGAAGCCATCTTGGGCTCTGTCTGAGAACCAGGCCTTTTGGTGCCCCTCATGCCACCAACCTGTATTTTTTTTAAAAATTTGTATCCAAGGCCAAATTAGCCAAAACTAATTCCAAATTCAAGAGTCCGGAACCGTAAGTGGCTCTACTACCGGCAAACATCATCCACCCACACCTCAGGCTTCAGATGTTTACAGAACCTTTGGCGGGCATCCTACTTGTAGGCCCAAGCCCAGAGGCTTGGGGTTCAGAAGCTCCCGAGTTTTGCTTACCCTTAGCCATAAGGCCCTTGGAGCAAGCAAGGGAGGAGACTCCCATTTCCATAAACTGGGCTTAAAGCTGCTGCACGTCAACAGGTACTGAACCATGCCAGAAGAGCAGTTCTGCGATTCTGGTTCTGCCTTCTTGGACACAGATGCATAGTATTTCCCCTGCCAGGTTAAGTAGCCACTATGCTTGTCCTGAGCCTTCAAGAGGCCAAAAAAGCAAAAGATTGTATGCTCTGAAGAGAAACTGGAGTATTTCCTCTCCCTTCCACACAGCAACTAGATCAGATGGGGCCCGGTGCATGGTCACGGGCTCCAGCCTCTGGCTTCCACCTGCTGTTGCTCCACTGGTAAGGCTTGAAGTGCCAGGTGCTGGCACCTACAGCTGAGCAGTAGCTCTGACTGTTCCTTTCATCTTCTTGTAGCAATTGACCAACCACATTCGGGAGACTCTGCCCTCACTGCGCAGCAAGCTCCAGAGCCAGCTGTTGTCCCTGGAGAAGGAAGTGGAGGAGTACAAGAACTTTCGCCCCGATGACCCCACACGGAAAACCAAAGCCTTGCTCCAGTAGGTGCCATCCTGCCCTTAAGGGCACATGGGTGCTGCATCACAACTGGCCATGCCAATCGGAGGCAGATGGTATTTGAAGGAAGGGGGTGAGGGGTATTTCACCTCCAGCCTCAAATAGACTTGGTTGCATGTTCAAATAAGACCAGTGTCCACAGCCTTTTCCTTTGTGGCCCACTAGCTCCTGTTGGCTTCTGCTCCTAGAACCTGGAACCTGTTCTCATCTTTAGGAGCGGACAGCTTTGGGGAGACGTTGCCAGCTTTAAATAGTGGTGCTGTTTGAGCTGGCATGTCTCGCAGACTGACTATCCAGCATTAGGCTGTTTTCAAGTGTAGGGGCTGGTCTGTACAGTCTCTAGCTGCAATGCCTGACAGATGTCTTTTGTAGCTCAGTAACTGGTGTTCCATGTTCCCTGCATCTGCAGGCACGGGCAGCTGCATGGTCTCTCCTCTCTCAAGCAGAAAAGGAGGGGAGGGTGTTTACGCGTTCTAGGTGAGCTGCCTGCTTTCTGTTGCTCTGATGACAGCTGGAAAGGAGACTTCTTCATTCTCCTTCCAGACTTTGGGAAAGCCATGGGAATTCTTTCTTGGCTGTGAGCAGCTAAAAGATCATTGCTAGCATGGTGCAGACAGCTGTGGCTTGAGCAGCTGAGTCATTGTAGCCTCCATCACCTCGGGTTTAACACCCACAGTCCCACGCTCTCTCTGCAGAATGGTCCAGCAGTTTGGGGTGGACTTTGAGAAGCGGATCGAAGGCTCAGGCGACCAGGTGGACACACTGGAACTTTCAGGCGGTGCCAGAATAAACCGCATCTTCCATGAGCGCTTCCCCTTTGAGCTGGTGAAGGTAAAACTGAGCTGGGTTATGCCCTTGTGTTTGCCCTGTCTCCTCTATGCTAGGCTGGGAAAGCCTTTTGACTGTATTTGTTTCCTCCCCCTGGCTTCTGGCTTGGTTAGAGTCCAGCAGAAGTATCCCTGGTTGCAGTCTGAACAGTAGCGTGTTCAGGCCACTACTGTTCAAGTAGTGGCTTGAACAGTAACAGCCATGAGAGACAGCAGCTTCACAGGTGGGGGCCTGTCTTTGTGTAGAAGATGGGATGCGTCAGTTCTGGCATGGGACAGATGAGCCAGTCATGATGGGATTGAGACCTCGCCTCTAGCTTACACAGGACTAAAAGGGGTTTGCCAGCCTGCTTTAAGGAGTAAACCCAAAATGTCGCATATCTGATGGTCTGGACCACCCCTCCTACTGGCACCGCAGTTTGAGACATGTTTGCTGTGTGTTTTATATGGCTCACAAGTCCCTGCAGGCAAAGAAATAGCACATCCTAAAGCTCTGAATGTGCTGTTGACCGAAACTGTGAGCATCCATTGGTCCCCAGTGAGGCCGAGAACTTGGCTTTCTTATGAGCCAGCCCTTGATTGGAAACCTGTGCTTCCACTTGGGAGCAGCTTGCTGTAAAATCTTAATTGTGGTTTCTGTCCTAGATGGAATTTGATGAGAAGGACCTGAGGCGAGAAATCAGCTATGCAATTAAAAACATCCATGGTGTAAGGCAAGTGTCAGAGGGACTCTTTCCAGTTGTGGAAATGCTTCTTGTTTCCCTGTGATCAGGCCTAGGTGGGGTGTCCTGGGTTGGGTGTTCCCCGTGCAGTGAACGCACTGCTGGCGTGTAGATATATTCACGTGCTTACCTTGTTGGAGGCCCTGGGTCTGATGGGGTAGAACTCAGGGTCCTATAGAGCTGGTGTATTAGATGTACCTCCTTTAGCTGCTCAGACATGCAGGATGGAAGGGAAAGCCAGTGGCTTTAAGAACATCAGCAGTGCCATACTGGATCAGACCAGTGTTCCATCTAGCCCAGTAGCCTGTCTTTGACAGTCCTGGCCCTAGCTAAGCTAGGCTTCTACCAGACCAGGAAGGAGGCTCTGGCCAGGAAGAACCCAGGCAAGTGTCAGGGGGGCTGTCTTCCTCTCACTACTCCGCTCATGTTTCTGGATTGAGTTTTTTTTTACTAGTCAGCATCCACAGGCTCCCTCAGTTCATTCAGGGACCAATGTGCCCTGCTCTGTACCCCCTCTTAGAGCACTTGGTATTAACTTCTGACCCTCTGTCCTTTCCCCATTATTGCTTTAGTTGTCCCAAGAACTCTTTTGGTTCACATTTTATTAGTCTTCTCTGAGTTGGAGGAGGCAAACTGTTTCTCTGTGGACTCATGCCTGTGGTCCTATGGGAGCCAAATAGAGCTGTCTCTTGAGAATGACAGGAGTGGATTCTAGAGGGTGAGCGTGTTAACTGGTTATGTCCAGAGAGATCTGTCGCTTGTCAGACCCTCTTGGGCATCCATCATCATTGCTTTCATGATACCAGAAGAAATATCTGACTGTTCTGTTTAATAGCTGTTAATGGGGGTCTGTCTTCCATGAACATGTCTAGTCCCTGGCTGGACCTGGCTTTACTCTCTGCCTTGACAACCTTCTGTGACCACAAGTTCCACATGTTTAATGTGTGTTGTGTGAACCCAAGAGTTTCTCGATCTGTTCAAAAGGTCTCCATCCATCCTGGCTGCCCCTGGAGCCATCTGGCTACAACAGAGCTGTAGAAAGCAATTGCCTTTAGGCCTTGCTGCAGCTAGTGTTGACTTCAGATCCCTCAGTACTTATGGGATAGCTTTGTGGTTGCTTTATCATTGTGATGGGACCCTACAAAGCAGATTTCCATTGGTGCCCCAGTCCCCTGGCTCCTGGAGTCAGACCCCGACAGGACCATGAGGCTTAGAGCCGGTCTCAGAAGTGGTGGGAGGGAGCTGCATTCTGGGCTGTCTCTGAATGTCTCCTTGGGACAGGTCATCACCTTTTTTTCTTTCTTTCTTTTTTTTTTTTTTCTTTTAAACCTCTTGACCCATTTTGTTTTCTCTCTGCCCTCCCACATGGCCACCTCTAGGACGGGGCTCTTCACACCAGACTTGGCATTCGAGGCCATTGTGAAAAAGCAGGTGGTGAAGCTGAAAGAGCCTTGTCTGAAGTGTGTCGACTTGGTTATTCAGGAGTTAATCAATACAGTTAGACAGTGTACCAGTAAGGTATTGAACCTCTGGAGGCCATCCGGCCCCTTCCTGGTCGCGGGGTGGGGCAACTCGAGTGCTACCTTGGCTTTGTTCTCCCCAGCCCACTTTGCCTGGCAAGACCCCATCCTACTCTGGAAATATCAGCTGGGACTAGCTTAACTGAGACACTGGCTGAGCCTAGTGTCCAGGAGTCTTGGCCTGAGGCACCTGTGATTGCCTGGGACCTGGCACTGCTGAGATGTAAGAGAAGCCCTGGATTGATTGTGTGAAAGGTCATGTTGGACCTCTGGAGGGTGAGGGGGGGACCTCCTGGGCAAGTCACTTCCCAGCGTGACCTTTGGGATGCCTGGTTCTGTCCTGGATTCTGTCACCAGTCTGATGGTTAACCCTGAGCGAGTCAGTTTCCCATGCTGTGTCTCAGTTTTCTCCATCAGGAGCACATGGGGATGACGTACACCGGCACTGAGCTCTGTCAATGACAGGCTGTGTGGTGAGAGCTCAGGTCTTGAACCTGTTACATAATATACAGCAGACCAAATATGACATAAAGCTCACAGCACCTGCATGACTCAAATCTGGTATAGAGCTACCCATGTCAAAATCAGGGGTAAAATTAAACTGGTGTAAAGAGGCTATGTGTCTGTAGCTACATCGGAGGAGCAGTTTGCGAACTGTAAACAGGCTAGTTAGTATCTGCTCCCCTTCCCCTGAATAAGAAGGGGCTATACAGTGCCTCCTTCAAGCTCTACCCCAGGTCAGCTGTCTGCCCTCTCCAGATCCCAGCATCACTTACATTGAGGTGATGTGAGTGACACTCATGTTGCAGTGTCATGTGCCCAGGCCCCAAGTACAACTCTTTTCATGATACAAGTGAGACTTTGGGGACACTGACCCATCAGGGAGCCTCACACTATCAATGACTTCCAGCAGTGGTGCTCTGTGGCAGACCTGACCAGGTCCTGCCAAGGCATTTGTCTCGGAGCACTTTCCTCTCTGCCAGGCAGGTGGGCGGGCAAGTCTGTCTCAGTACCGATCTTAGCATGTGACTTCTGGATCTATAGTTCAAACTGCTGCCTGGCTCTGCTCAGGGAAGCTGTAGAGGACAGGAGGAGCCAGTGCTGGAAAGAATCACTTTCACCAATACTCTCTGGCTGTGGCTTATTTACAAAACCTACCATTTGGCAATAACCAGCTTGGTAACAAGCATGTTTCCACTTCAAAGGCTGTCCTTGTTGTACCTCAGCCTGGCATGGAGTGGGAGCCCTGATGAATTGGCTGCTTCCAGACTTGATAAACTGACATCTCAGCAGAGCTACCACAAGTGTCGCTTCCCGGAGCATGATGCTTGAGCAGAATAGTGTTTCAATGCTTGTCCGGTGCTGTCTGTCACAGGAGCCCTGGGAGTCTGTCTGGGCAGGGATCCTGCTGTTGTCTCTGTGCCATGGATGTAGCAAATTGTGTAACATGGAGAAGGTGGCATCAGTTGCTGAGATTCTTTCAGTTCTAGGCAGTGCAGTGGTGGTGGGGAGTGGTAGGGAATTTTCCATGCAGCAAGTCAGCAGGAGGTTTGGAAGCATCACAGGTAGGAGATTGCATGGTGGGCACATAGCATGCTGCCATGGGAATGAGGACCTTCTAGGTAAACTCTGCACAGGTAGCTCTTCCCAGAACTGGGGAGGGGTGTGTTACTGCTTCAGTTAGTTCCTAGCCCTGTTCAGGCCCACAGAGCAGTGGTGTTCTGCTTCCCTAGTCTCCACCCAGGCTGCCACGTGGCTTGTAGCAGTTACTGTTTGAAGCAAGGAACCAGCTCTTGGGCTGGTGAAGGCAGTGTGGGTTTGCTGCTTTACCCTGGGAATGCAAGAATCTCCCAAGTCTCAGCTGGTTGCTAGAGTGGCTTCAGGTCTTGACTGACTCAGGGAGCATGGCCCTCCGTGCCAGGCTAACAAGGCCACGTGCAGGGCCCAGCCCTGCTGGGAAGCCATTGCCTATTGAGATCTTTCCTCCTGCCCCTGCCTGATGGCTTAAACAAAGGAGGCTGCACTGGATGACCTTGGGAGGTCCCCTCTGGCCTGACTTCTATGATGTTGTGAAATGGCCTTAGAGCAGGGTGGCAGTGGACTCCATGGCCGAGTCCAGATCTCTGCTAAACTTTGGGTTTAATGCATCCAGGAAAGGCAGGGAGGTCTGATCCAGTCACATTTTGAAATGACTCCCAGAGACCTGAAAATATCTCCTAGCACTGGTGCTGCTGCTCTCTCCTCTGCATGTTACTAACCTGGTTTTAAATCTCCTTTTCTTCTCTTCCTGTCTCTGTCCCTGTCTCCCCACCTGCCTCTCTTGGTGTCTCGCTCTCACGCTCTGCACGGGGCAGGACGGGGCTCTTCACACCCGACATGGCTTTCGAAGCCATAGTGAAAAAGCAGCTTGTAAAGCTCAAAGAGCCCAGTCTGAAGTGTGTTGATCTGGTGGTCTCAGAGCTGGCCATGGTCATTAAAAAGTGTGCGGAAAAGGTAATAGGTCTTTGTTCCTCCCTTGCTGCCCTACCCTGAGCATCTGGAATGCGTCTGTTCCCAGGACCCAGCCTAGCAAAGCGAGTCAGAGCATCAGGGCTTTGATGTCCCTTGTGTGACAGGCGAGCACCTGTGGCCCAGACACCTGCAAATTAGCTAATTGTTGTGTGAAGCTGCCTTCCCAGCCCTGGGTCCTGGTAAAACAGATGGCAGAGGCATTGCTATGCACCCTAGTGGCTTGGGCTAATGCTGCTCCTGAGTAGCTGAGGCCTGGTGTTGGTAGGAGCCATCTCACTTGCCTTGCTTAGCTTTTAGCCCCATGCTTCACACCCTGGGAATCAGGGGCAGCCCATCCCTGGGACATTGGCGGGGATGCAAAGGTGGTACGGTTCTGAGACCCCAGTGAAGCAGTCGCCCTGCTCTTTGCTGTAGCTTTCCATCGCTCTTGGCCTCTGAGCCCTGTTTTTGTCTCCTGGACACAACCAGCGTTCAAGCCTTCCCCTGTGCTTTGTTCTATCCCTTGAGTGGGTGTGTGTTGTCAGGCTTTCTTGTGGCTCATGTGGGTTGCCATGATCTGATGCCCCCTTGGTCGTCTTCCCCACAGCTTGGCTCCTACCCAAGGTTACGAGAGGAGACAGAGAGGATTGTTACCACCTACATCAGGGAACGGGAGGGGAAAACAAAGGACCAGGTAAGCACTGCATCCTGTCCTGCTCCTAGCAGGCCAGGGCCTCGGCTGCCTCATTGATACCCAACATATTCATTGTTCATGATCTGTCCAGAGGGCAAAGGCAGAGATGATTTAGGCCAGGAGAATGGTGCTGTTTCTGACTGGAAACAAACCTCATCTGATTTCTCATTTATCTTGCCTTAAATTTTTAAGGCAGCACAAATGCAGAGTAAATAGGCATCCTTACCCTTTCCACATGACAGGAAAATCAGTGGTGCAGCAAAAGGTAGTAATAGACTCTGCTGCTTTATTGTGGCAGATATCTATTACCTTGTACCCTTTTCCTGCTCAACCAGCCACAGGCAGGAAAACCCCCGCTTTCCCTGCTGTCCCAGACCTGTGCTGCGGGTCTGGGGCAGGGGGAAGGTGCTTCCCTACTCAGCCAGCCTCGTGGGGCTGGCTGGGTGGGGGCAATCCTGGCTTTCTCCACTGCTCCATCCACCCTGTGGGTCTGGGAAAGCAGGGAGATTGTGATGCCTTGTCCCACACCATCAAGGGCAGGCCAACATTTAGGCACAGCTCAGTTTCTCCGTTTGGCAGTGCCTGTTTCTAGCTTTAGTTAGACCTGGTGCTCCAGCCAGAGCCTTTCAACACTGTTTTCCACCTCACCACCAAAGCAGCAAACTCAGCCTCCCTTCCTTGCAAAGTCACCTCCAAGGCTGAGCAGCTGTTGGCTGTTGCAAGAGAAGTCCCAAAGTGCCCTCTGCTGGGAGAAGCATAGTTTGCATGGCTGTAACTAAGAGCCCTGCGCCTCCCAGTCTTAGTGCCTGGCACTTTGAGAAGAGCTTTAACAAATGAGCCTCCATGCTCTGGGGTGAACCCCCTTCCCTATCCCACCCCCTTTTTAGGCCTGGCACCAAATGCAATATGCTTGGGGCAGGCCTGTAATTGTGGCCATCTTTCCAGATTCTCCTGTTGATTGACATCGAGCTCTCTTATATCAACACGAACCATGAGGACTTCATCGGATTTGCCAAGTAGGTACCTGCCCTGCTAGCCTAGGGGTGCAGGGAGCTGGGTACTTAAGCAATCAAGGTTTCTCATTACAGCTAACAGGTGAGCTGCGGCCACCGTGGCTGAGGCCATGGGATAGGGATCAAGACCATCCTGGAGTCCGTCAGCCTCCAGCATTGAGAAGTGTGCCCTCAGTACTGCTTAGAGAGAGCACCAGCATCCCCATTGTGCAGAGGGGGGTGAGGGGGCCTGTCCAAAAAGTCTTATCCCAGCAGCGCTGAGATTGGGACACCTCAGCTGCTGTAGACAGTGCTGGGTGCCAGTGTATCAGGACACATCTGTCCCAACAGCAAGGAGTGGGTAGGGGCATCTCTTCCTGGGCTCAGGCTTTTGTCTGAAGTTAGGGAGGCTGGTTTGATCCCCTGTGATACACGAATGGGCTTCTTCTTTGCCAGGCACCATGTCACGAGGTGGGCATGGAGCCTGCTCTGAAGAGCTCAGCATCCAGGGAGGATTGAGGTGGGTGTCTGGGATCTCTTCCACACACACAGGAGAGTGGGCTGATGGATTTGGTAAGGATACCAAGTTCTTCCAAGCATCTGCCTAAACAGGTCTCAGCAGATCTAAATGGCTCCCCCACCAAGAGGCAGCACCTTGGGCTCCCCCAGCCAGGCCCAGACCTCCCTCTTCTCTCTCCCACCCCCTTATTTGTTTGTTCTTCCTCCAATTTGTTTTTTCTTTTCTCTTCACACTCCACTCCAGTTTCTCCCTTTTCCTAATCTCTCCTGTTTTTCCCTTTGAACCACCTCACTCTTTCCTCTGGACTTCTCTGCACCTCCTCTCTTCCTACTGCCCCCAGCTGTTACACTGAGCAGCACTTGGCGACAGGGTGGGTACCTGCTGGAAACTGTATGTACCACACTCCTGCTTGTGTGCTTCCTTGCGGCGCCAGCCTGAGAGCAGCACAACATTCCCTTGGCGCTGCTGGTAAAACCCCCTGTGCCTCTCTGAGCTATAGCCTCTTGTATCGGTGGGGGGAGGAGGGAGGAAGCTGGGGGTGCCCAGATGCTATTGGAGCAGGCCAGAGGTGGTGGGCACCCCTAAAGTCTCTTTGAGTGGGTAGAGCATTGCGCTGAGTCTCTGTCTGCCCCTTGCTTGGTACAGTCTGTGTAGAGCCTGTTGGTGCTTTGATTTTTTTCTTTTCAGTGCTCAGCAAAGAAGCACCCAGATGAACAAGAAACGAGCCATCCCAAATCAGGTATGGTGTGCCTGTTTGACCTACTATGTCTCTCTGGCTAGCGTAGGGGGGCAGGGGTCCCCACTTAGGTCCACAGTGCCTCTGTGCAACCTGTGAGCTGCCTGTTGCAGTCCTAGCTGGATTGACTAGTCAGTCCCTAACAGAAAACACTGGCTTGGGATTATGGGGTCAAGCCCCAGAGCCAGTTGCCCATTCACACCCTAATGTGTCCTGGTTTGAGAGCCCGTCCTGTGACTGAATTTTCTTCACTTGCCATGGAGTGTTGGCAAGGGGAGAGGGGATCTGGGAAAGGGGCTTCACAGAACTGCTCAGTTCTGCCCCTTTGTTAAGAGCCATGGGGCTGGGGCAGGGGTGGCATTAGTACAGAGTCCATACTCCAGCAGCAGGCTTAAGCTGTCATTCTGTCTCTATGCAGCTTTCCTGTGGTGGGGAGGGCATTGCTATTTAGCCTGCATGACATCCAGGCAGGATTGGCAGCGTGTCTGCTTGCACAGTGTCAATCCAGCAGGACGTGGACGTGGCCTTGTTTGGAGAGACTGTGATGAGATATTAACACTGTACGGTTATAATGAATTAATAGCATGTAACTGTTTTTCTTTTGCTGTTTTTTTCTGCTTCTTTTACCCTACCATTTTTTGTGCTTCCTGCTTTCTTCCTCCCCCTCCGTCACTTTTTCTTCACTGTTCTGTCTCTTTGTCCTGCTTTGTTTTTCCCCTCCCCACTTCTTTATATCCGCAATCCTAATTTTGCACACCTAAAGGGTGAGATCTTGGTAAGTACCCATGTAGTGTGATAGCATGCGGTAGAGCACCCAGCAATGGAGACGCCTCCCAAAGTATCCAATCTAAGCGAGTGAGGCCCCTATCTTCCTAAAAGCGAGTGCACTCACCAGAGTTCTCTCTGGTCCTTGATTTAGCCTGGTCTCAGGAGATGGAGCCCTGCCTGGCTTCTCTGTGCTTGAAATAGCCAAATTCATGCTGGGGGGTGGGTTGTAGTGAGGAGGGTAGGGACAGCTCTGGAGGGGAGTGCAGTCTCTTGGCCTATTCCTGGGACTGCCATTGCGGGGGTAGCTGAGGCCTAGGGGGATGCAGTGCAGAACTGTTTCCCCCCCATGTCTATATGCCTCTGAGGGTGGTCATCTTCCCAGAGGAGTCTGAGCATAATTCAGGAGTTATGGAGCACTGGGGACTTCTGGTTCATAGTCTGGATCTTGGCCACATCAATTGGCCAGGTTTGCCTGGAATAGAGGGCTTAGTTAGGGAGGCTTGGGTCAGCAACCATGCAGGCCGAGACTCTTGGCATCCTGGGTGCTGGTAGACACAGGCAGAGCCAAGTGTAGTTAGGGGACCACCCGGCTGGGAGAGGTGTACCTGCTCTTCTGGCTTCCATCTGGCTGCCCAGGGAACTCCCTGAAGCCTGAACTCTGCAGCCTGGGCCCACAGCTGTGAATCTTCTTCACCCTCTGTCTGGCAGTGTTTTCCTCTCTTGGGGTAGATTAGGAGGTGAGTGAGTTGGGGACTGCCCAGTGCTGTCTGTGTGGGTTGTGGGTAGTGCCAGCCAGTCAGCAGCTCAGATCTCACAGTCTGGGAGGTGGATGTAGAGGAGGCAAGGTTCCAGGCATGGGGCAGCAGACTGAGCAGCCACATTTCTGTCCCCACCCCACCCCCCTGCACTTTGCTAAGATGTCAGTTCCCAGAGCAGTTGCAAAGAGCTGGCATCAATGGGCAGAGATGCTTTCTGTGCTGATGGCACTTGCTGGAAGCCATGCTGGCTGCACCTATGCCACTCATGGCTTGTGGCAGGGCACCCAGTCTTCACCAAGCATCTGTGCCTCCACAGCTGAAATGGGGGCAGGTTCCCCTTGCAGGGCAGGGTCCCAGGGAATGCCTCTGACTCCACAGCCTCCATCAGGATCCAGCTGCGAAGGGTGTTCTGGTCAGTGCAGTCGCTTCTAGCAAGGTGAGGGGTTCTGTTACCGCTGAACCCCATTGGGAGCCATTTGCTCCTTAGGGTGAGCAGTGCCCTCTGGAGGAAGGGGGGTGAAAGGGCTGGGTCCCAAATGAACTGGTATCAGGGGCTCCGATTCTCATGGACTGCCACGGAAAATGGAAATGCTGGACATGCTGGGCTGGAGGAGATGTGGTGGGAAGGATCTTGCTGTCTGGAATCTATAGGGTATTCCTTAGAGAGAGGGAACTTCCTGTTCCCAGCATATTCTCAAAATGCGTCAGTCTGTCTGTCTTCTGTCCCTGCTGAGGCATAGCATCACACATGATGTTCCCTTTGAGCACAGCTCTACCAGTCTGCCTTAAGCTGAAGCACACCAAGCCACTGGCTGGCTGGAAGAGGAGGAGCTAGGTGCCATGGAAGAGCAGCCCTTGTTTCCATGTGGAAACAGGCCTCAAATTGGGCTCCTGGGTTAGGAGCAGGATCTGATGCTGCTGGGGGAAGAGTTAACACTGATGCTCTCTGAGCATTGACCCTCCCAGCACGGGGAAATTGAGGTACAAAGTGCTGGGAAGGATATTTCCTGGAGTTGAGGAGCTGGCAGGAGGTAAGGGGTCCCCAGCTTCTCACTATTTTACTGGGATCTGCTAGACTAGTATAGTTGGAATCAGCAAGGTCTCCAGCCTCTCAAGCAGCATCAAGCTTCAAGGCTCAGCCTGTTAGCTGGGTCACCCATGGCAGCTCTGGGGTCCTGCCACAGCGGCTCAGTAAAGGGCTGGTTTTGGGCATGGAAGGCTGTTATAGTGAGTCCTTGCAGCTCTAAGTTGACCATGCCTGAGTGTCCCCTAGCAAGTCAGGCTGTCTGCAGTGGCAAGGCATCAACGCTCTGAAGAAGGGGAAAGGGAAGCAGAGCAAGGGGCCAGGAGACTGAAGAGATCCAGGACATGTGGTCAGCTGGGGCCCAGGACACTTCCTCACATGGCCAAATGTGCCCTGTGCCTTGGCAGCTGGCTATGATGGCCTCTCAGGGGGAAGGCAGAATGAGCCCAACCACAGCTTGCCTGGGTGACTCCAGCAGAAACAGGGTTGCATTGAGGCCAACTAGCAGAACAGGGCTCGATGGGCCCTCTAGGCCTCAGGGCAGCTCCTTCCCATGTGTTGTCAGCATTGCAGGCATCAGTTGTGTGCTTCCCCACTACCCCGGCCTGAAAGTCCAGACGTTTCCATTCTCCCTGCGGTGTCCCACAGAGACTGGGAATCCTCCCGAGGGCCTGCCTGTCCCCTCCCGTCCTGGTCTCCTGAGGCCAGTTGTCCATCGCTGGCTGTGAGAGCGCGATTGTGCTGTGGCAATGGGAAGGGAGAGCTCTGAGCCAGGGCCCTGGCCGCTGTGGATTCAGAATAGTGTGGAGGGCCAAGGAGAGGCCCTAGCCTTCCTGATTGGCACCATGCTGCTTCTGGCGAGTCTTTAAAGGAACTTCTTGGGCTCTCTGTGCTTCTGCCATCGGCACCATGTGGCCTCAACCTGCCCCCTCACTCCTGCCTGGTTTCACCCGCTATAACATGGTGGTTAGGGGTCCCCTAGCAAATTGGGAGCAGAGCTGGCATCGTATTGGCATGTTCCCAGACCTCCAGAATTAAATGTCACCTCCCCATCTTCCTGCTTCCTTGCTTTCTTTCTTATATCCAGCCTTACGGGCTGCAGCAGCTCCGTTACCCACACATGCATATGGCCCCCTTCCCCTAAGGGTTTTCTCCAGAACTGGAGAGTTACTGGCTGAGCAGCCTGGCTTCTGGTTCTTTTGTCCCTGAGGCTGCTAGTTGCTGCCTACCCACCAGTCCCAGCTCCTACCAAGCCCAGTTAACCCCTTCAGCCTGGCTTCCCTGTGCAGTAGCTTCTAGCTCTGCAGTTCAGCCTCCTACCCAGGCCCCTGCTGCCTCCATCCTTCTCTCTGCACTCTGTGCTTTGACTCCAGGTGCCCTTCAGAGCCTCTGCTCAGACCCTGTCAGCTGCCCTGTGCCCATTCTCCTGCTTCTGTTCCTTTAAATCCAAATTCACTTCAAATTTTGCTATCCAGTGGAAATCGGGTCTCAAATTGGGGTGACTTGGGAGGGAGCGACACCTTAACCTCAGTTTCCTTTCTGCCATCTTGATTTCAGGGCTCCTTCCTTCCCTTCGCCAGAAAATCTGTATGAGTTAAGTTCTAGCTCTAGCCGCCTGCGCCCGTCAGTGCACTGTATTCTGTGTATGCGTGTAACGTGCGTGACCTTTTTGTCATGGCTTCTGTGGCAGTAGCTACCGGAGTAGCTTTGAGAGTGAGACCCTTGAGGGAAGGTCCCAGCAACAGAGACCCATCCTGGTGTGAATTTGACCCCCTCGACCCCCACCCCCCTTCTCACCCACTAATTGCAGCACTAGAACTAATGCGAGCCCATGTCTCGCTTCAGTCAGATTTCCAGGCCTGAGCTCTGGTCTCTTGCAGCTGCCCGGTGGTTCCTGTACAAGCCATAACAAATTCCCAAAAGCTGGTGTATGTGTCTAACCCCTTTCTGTGTAATATGGGCTATCTGCCCCCCCGTTCCCTCCTGTTCCATGCTTTGGACTGACTCCCCAATCAAACATTGCCCTGTGCATAGTGCTGTCCCCAGTGTCTGCCTGACTAACCTGTGTGGTGATACTAACATGTAGCATTTGGGTAGAGCAACCAGAGTGCTCTGTGAGCCTGGCACCAGGGCCCTTGGGCTGGCAGCCAAGGCTTTAGTCCCAGCCTCCAGTCCCAGACCTCCATCTAATTACCACAGTCTGGCTGGCTGCGAGACTTGGGCCTTGCTTGCCTATTGTGGAGGGATCCCTGGCTCTTGCCTGAAGCAGAGGATGTACACAGGGGCTCCAGATTCATTGTGACAGGCCTCAGAGCAGTCCCCTAGCATCTAGGGACTGTCATCTCTGGACTGACCAGGCATGTGTTGGCACAGGCGGCTGTGATACCTTGTAGTCGGTTTCCTGCTAAGTGCTAGGATCTACTAGGGGAGACCGAGTTGACTGGGCCTGTTAGCTGCCGGGGTGTGTGTTCTGTTCCTGAGTTGCCTTGGTGAGAAGCCCTAGGCTGTTAGATATTTCAGGGAGGGATCTAGCAGAAGCCAGGATTCCAGGATCAACATCCTGGGGTTAAACTTGAAGGGAGTTGTCACACTATGGCCCCAGTAAGGATAAATTTGATCCAAGCTGAAGGGTCCTTGCTGCCTCCAAAGAGCTTGTTAATAGTTTTGATGGTGCTGAGGCATGCAGGGGGCTCTGGAAAATGTCCTGATTGGAACAGGAAGCCATTTCTCTCCCTTTGAGAGTAACAAAGGGTCTCTCCTCCCTTTGTCCTGTCCCTCCTTCTCTTTCCTGAGAGGGGTTCCCATCCCTGTCCCCTGGGAAGGGTCCCCAAGGCCACCATGGACTGAGCAAACTTTTGAGCTAGATGGTGCTGTCATGCTGGTGGATGTCCTCTGTGCTCCCCTCAGAGCTGGTGCAGTGCCCTCAGCATCTCTGAAAGTTCCTCAGAGGCTGAGGAACAAGCCACTTGATAGCCCCTCAAAGCTATCACTTGTCACAGCGCAATCAGCTCATTTGGAGAATGGTGTTAATGACCGCACCAGCTTCCAGCATCATCCCAGAGCATCCACACCAAGCTGGCTGCAGTTGCCTCAAAGGCTTCAGGATATTTCCTAGCTGGTTGCTGAAGGCAATGCTCATTGAGTCATGGGCTGAGGCTTCTGGTGCTGTACATCTCCCTAAGGCATCCTTGGCTAGGAAGCTGCTCCACAAAGACTGTTCCCCTGGAGAAATCCCTTCCTTACAGACATAGCCTCTATTGGCTTCAGCATGTGGTGATGAGGAAACTGCCTCTGTGGGCTCTGCAGGCCTGAGCAGTACTTGGGGCCTTCTCTGAGGCAGGCTCCGTCCTCTCTCCTTGGCTCTGAGAAGACCCTAACCACTTTGCCTCTTTGCCAAAAACCCTTGTGGGTGCTGTAGTGCAAGAGACTAGCCCTGGATGCTTCCCCATTCTCTCTTAACAGTTCATGGGGAAGCACCAACTTCAGGCCAGGAAGACTGATCACCAGGAGGGGCTGGAACCCCCTCAACCCCTACTTCCCCTGTTAGTTTGGGACAGGAAGTGCTTCTCCCTGCATGGCTTAAGCTAGCTGCCACGCAGAGCCCAGGACAGGGCAGGGCAGCGCATCCTCGTCTGCTTGCAGTAAGGCTTTGGCAGCCGCTTTAGTGTGTTGGTGCCCTGAACCTGTCTGTTGCTGTTGTGTGCTCCACACCCAGCCCTTGCAGGGAGTGGGGAGGCAACCTCGGGGTTGTTTTATCCCAGGCTTCCTAGCAGCCAGTCCTAAGAGCACGGTGCAGCCCATGCTGCAGCTAGAGACAAAGGTCTTGGATAGGATGGTTAAGATGCACAGGGCTCCATCCTGGCCAGCTCCAGCATTATTCCAGCCAATCCTGCTGAGCAAGCTGTGTCATTGCAGGGAGCCGTAAAGGGGCCCTGTCCTGGAAGTAGTGAAACCAGCTAGCGCCCCTGCCTGGCGTCTCTGTCTTGCTGGCAAGTAGAACCCGGGAGGCTTTGAACTGCCCAGTCCTCTACCCTCAACTGCATTGCAGCAACTCTTGTTGCTCCCTGGCTGAGCTGGATTTGCAGCTCACCTGCACTGTTTTTCTGTAGCCTTGGGAGCCTGGTGGCAGAAATGCCTCTAGGCCACAGCTAGGCCACATATGTGCTGTACAGAGGCTCCCCGAGCCTCTCTGCTCCAGGTTTCCCTCCAGCAGCCCCTTGACCTGAACAGACAGCTGGAGATGGCAGAGATAGTAATGTTTCTGGGCAGGCCTGTTCTTTTCTTAATCTCTCCTTGGATTGCTCCCTGCAAAGCTGGCTGTGGTGGGGCCCGGGCTAGCATGGGGAGTGATTTGAGATGCAAGTGCTGATTTTTTTTTTTTCTCTCTCCTGGTGGGATCCAGAGTGAGCCTGGCCCGTTATTCCAATAACATCTCTGTCCTAGGGGGAGCAGTGCTTGACAGGCTAGCGTGGGTATTGTGGGGGCTCCTACCCTCTCTGCTTCAGGTGTCTAGCTTTGGTGGAGAGGACAACTAGGAAATGCACATGGGTGAGGTCTCTGGCTGCTGATGACATTAAACTCTGGTTGATCCCTATGTTGACTCCTGGGTTGCCAGAGATGGCCCCACACTTCCTTTCCTGCTAGAGGGATCTTGCCTTCGGTAGCCATGGCCTCACTGCTTTTTTCCGTTTTCCCACTCCTTTCATCTTTCTTCCAGGTTATCCGCAGGGGCTGGCTGACCATCAACAACATCAGCATCATGAAAGGGGGCTCTAAGGAGTATTGGTTTGTGCTGACAGCCGAGTCACTGTCCTGGTACAAAGATGAGGAGGTATGTGTCACGGTGGCTGGGCAGGCACCTCCAAAACAGGCCCCTGCCATCGGAGGAGGTGGCTGGCACTCAGGCTTTGAGCTCTGAAGTTGGGGCAGGCTCTGTGGTTGTTGACTGGCACCTACTGACATCAAGACCAGCTCAGCCAGCTGCCACTGAGACCTCTGGGGTTGGATGGCAGCTTATGCCCTTGTTGCAGTGGCTTAGGATTGGGGCATCTGGATCTAATGGCCACGGTTTCTCATTTTTGTGTTGGGATGCACCAGGGTTTCCTTCCAGAACAGGGTATGCCCATGCTGTATCCATGGCAGGATCCAGCTGAGGCTCTGCCCTCCCTGCACAGATGGCATTGGTAGGTCATCTGCTATTGCCCCCTGTTTTCAGATGCACAGGGCAGGAGCTGAGGAACCCAGAGAAGCCACCCTACCTCAAAAGCTGCTTAGCTTGGCTTTCCTCCAGCCTTAGAGGTCGGGGCAGCTCCCAGGCTGGCAGAGCTGGACACATGTGTGCTGAACTCTTGGCCCCTCTTGGGGTGCCGTGGCTCCACTGGCCCCAAAGTGATGTCTGTGGGTGCTTGGTTGGGTTAGAGGAGCATCAGGGTCTCAAGCCAGCAGGCTCAGCTGCTCTGGACTCCCCCCTCCCCAGTCATCCCCTCACATCAGTGTGTGTTTGGGGCATGGGGGTGGGCACACCATTCTTTCAGCTACTGGCAAGACTTCCCGTGTATCCCCCCAGCCAGTTAGTTCCATGGCTCTGGAGGTCCCTTGAGTTGAGAGCTTGGGTTTGTGTAAACAGCAGATAAAGAGTAGGATACTGACAAGCAGGGTCCGACAAGACCCCGCTGTCTGGGTGTAGCAGAGCCAAGGCCTGGCATGCTGGGGGTGGGGTGCAGACACACTGTTGCTGCAGTAGGGCCAGTGGGAAATGCAGCTTGACCACCCTCGGGAATCCCGGCATCCCAGGAGCTCAGGTCTGATTTGGCCAGGATTCCAAGGGGCTCTCGGATGTCAGGGGCAGGCCCTTCCCCATCAACAGAGCCGTAGGGTCATGGAGAGGCATAGGATCCCAGCCCCTAAAGGCTGTCTTAGCTGCCTGAGCCCTAGCAGACTAGCTGCTCTATAAAACTCTAGCATATCTCAGATATCGCAACCCAAAGCAGCTTTCCCCCCATACCTCCTAGTACTTACAAATGGGGGTGCTGCTGAGTACCTTGAGGCTGGAATTTAATTAGACCTAATGTAATTCACATTATTATGCCTCCCTTACCCAATAATAAAGCACTGTTTTTCAAAGCAGAGGGATGTGCCTCAGCGCTACGCAATACCCAGTTCTCATTGCACTTCCCAAGGGACGGTGGTACTTTTAGTCCTCTCTTACAGCTAGGGGAACGCTTGCCCGTTACTCAGCAGGGCTGGGAGTACAGCCTGGGCCTCATGCTCTCCTCCACTGCCTGTGGCACCACCCTGAGTTACTCCACCCCGCTCTGGCCTGAGCCTCGCATTGTCGTAAGCGAGGTTTTGTTAATGCCGGGCTGGCAGGTCTTGGTGCAAACTGAACTGAATCTTCATGCCCATGGGGAAGAGGCCTACCAGGGGTCTGACTGCAGACCCTGCTCCAGACAGACAGGGCACATAACCCTTACCCAGCCCTTCTCTGAGGGCCTGATGAAGGATCTCCCAGCACCACTCCTCAGTATTTGGAGTAGTCCTGCTGCCTTGAAGCTTTCCACGCTCCCACCCCCACAGTCTGAAAATGTTGTCTTTCTGGCCCACATCACCGGCCTCCCCGCCAGAGGCTGGTGGTTCTGCGTGACGCCAGGGCTGGGTGGCAAGAGGCGGCGGGTGGGTAGAATGCCACAAGCCACCCACACGCAATCTCCAGGCACCCAGCTCAGAGAAAAGGAGATGTTAGCAGAAGTTTTATTTTCTCTGAGTGGCCATACAGCTTTAGCATCTGGAGGCAGCTCCCATGCTCCCTCCGTTCGTGTCCTGGATCTTCAGTGCAAGCTGCAAAGATTTAACCTCTTCCCAGCTTGGGGACTGTAAATCTAGATCAAGACCCCCTTAATCTACCTCCTTTAAAAAAAAAAAAAAAAAAAAGGAAGGAAACACATTGAGCTGATCAGTTTTCCCCCACCCCTTCCCTGCCCCCTCTTCTCCCCAGCCATGGCAGCCTGTTTCCTGTGGGGAGGCCTCTCTGGGGCTGCCCATCTGGCCCCTCCGCAGTGGGTAATGAGAACCAGCAGGCTGCAGATGAATGACGCTCTGTGTTCAGCAACCAGAAATTGTGCACCCCCCCCTTTCCCCCCCCGGGTGGCATTAGAAGAGCTGCTGCCTGCAAAGAGCATCCAGAAAGCACCCAGCTGCCCACAGCTATAGAAAAACTTCCTTGAAACCAGCTCTTGGGGGTCGGGTGAGGTGGCGGAGAAAGGGGGGAACAAAAGCAGCATGCGTTTCTGTGCCCACCTCCCACCAGGGAAGCTGGGCAGCCCCAAGCACTTGGGCATCTGGCTGCTTCCAGCTGGTGTCAAACATGGAGGGAAGAGTTTGCTCCTGGGCTGGAAGCAGAGGCTGGTGATAGGGAGGAGGAGGAGTGAAGCCCAGCGCTGCCCACCTTACCTGGGTCTCCCCAGCTGCTGCCAAGGTGTCGCTATGCCAAGCCCGATCTAACCAATGTGCAGACTACTGTACAACTTCATATGCTCCTGAACAGGTAGTCTGAACACTGGGCAGGCTGGGCTGGACTCCGCTCCCGGGCAGCCCCAGGGGTGTCTTCTCTTTTCCCCCTCCCTCCTCCCGGCCTCCTCCTCGGGTTCGTTAACTGAGGGAGATTCTCCTGAACGCGAGGAAGCTGCTTTGTCTCTTCTGACGTGGCAGCAACGGTGGCTGCATCCCGGCTGGAAGCGCCGTGGGCTTTTCAGGAAATGGTGCAGAGGAGTGTGGGGCGGCGGGGGCGGCCGGGAGGAGGGTTTAGGTCTGTGGCCTCTCCACAAAGGAGAACGTAACTCTCTCCCTCCCTCGCTTTCTTTCTGGGGCCTGTGTGAATGCAGCATCTGGAGCCAGAGTCCCTAAACAATTCCAGATGTGGTGCTCAGCTGCAGGGTGGCCCCTCAGTCCTGCTTCATCTCAACCTCCTTCCTGCCAGTTTCCTCAGCCTGATATCCCTCCCCCACCCCCCAATCCCAGCACCCTCTTCTGAGAAGGACCAGCAACGGGGGGGGGAAGGAGGCATCCATGCCACATGCCAGGAGTCTGAGTGCTCCCGTTGAAAGCTGACCCATCTGTCATCAAAGCACAGACATTACAGCCCAGAGCGGATCTACAGCTGTGCTGCCGCTGGCAATGGGTGAGGGCCTCTCAGTGCCTGGAGTGAGGGAATTGTTTTCCCAGGCAGCCACAAGGCTCCATTGTGGTGCCTCTTTGTAGACAGGAAGGACGTAGGGCAGACTTGGAGGGGGGGATGGTCCTTGAGGGCACTGGGCACAGTGGAAGCTTCACACACAAGTCCCCATGCAGCAGATGGACAGTTTCTAGTGGAGAGGAGAGGTAACCGGATGCCAGATCTTCAACAATGCACTAGACAGTCTTAGAGAGCAGGTACCAGGGTAGATGGACCCCTGTAGCTACCCACTTTTGGCTATTGGTACAGAACCTGACCTGCAGTCAAGCTGGGTCCAGGCTGGTTTGAGGATGGGTCTAGATCGGGAATTTGATGAGTTTTACTTGTACCAGTTGACAGATGTTGAATTGGGAAACTTTCCTCCTGACTCTAACACCCTGTTGACTCGTGTGCATTTCCCACCCCCACCCCCACCCCCCTTCAGGAAAAGGAGAAGAAATACATGTTGCCTTTGGATAATCTGAAAATCCGGGACGTGGAGAAAGGCTTCATGTCAAACAAGCATGTCTTCGCCATCTTTAATACGGAGCAAAGGTAAAAGAAAGGGGATACCAAGACCTCCTTAGGAACTTGCCTGGGGCAGCTCTTCTAATGGAGCCAGTAGTAGTAGTAGACATCTGTCTCTCTCACAAGACAATAGAATTGTGCCAAGTGAGGCATCAGCTCTTTGATCATCTTTGAAAGTTAAGGCAAAGCTGGAGTGATGTTTCCAGGGCTCAAAAGCCTGGGTAACGTATATGGAGACACTGAGTTACCCATGCAGCAGTGCCCCCCTCTCGGCCTTTCTGCTTTAGTCCAACAGAAAGGTAGGTGTCAGTACATTTGGAACCAGTTTGGGTGCAAGAGTGGCCAGAACAAAGGAGATTGTTTATTTGCCTATTTACTGGGGCTCTGCTCCTAGACTGGCTGTGAACCAGGGTTAATAGCCCAGTCTGCCACCATGCAGTGGACCTCAGTTCCACAACTTTATGATGGAATTTCCTCCATCGGGTAAGATGACTACCATCTAATGTGCACTTCTGCCTGAAGCCATTGGCAACCTAGGTATTGCCAGGTTATTTATCCACTACCCAGCACCCAGGTAGAAGGTAGTACCTGTGACCACTCAGCATTAACAGTAGCAGGTAGTACCATCTACTGTAAATCAAAGTAGCAAGCAAATGTGACCTGACTTAATGGAGTTGGTAGCCCGTGGATTATTGAGCCCTTTTGCTTTCCCCTTCTGTCTCATTGGGACCCTCCCCAGTATAGGCTGTCACCCAGAACAGGCTGTACAAACCACAGGCTTTCTCCTTGTCCTCACCATGCATACTTAACTACAGTCATCAGTCTTGGCATTGGAGCTGGAAGGGGCAGCTCATCCTTCTTGGCTGTTCTCTCTGGCTTTCTGGGGAGATGCAGCCTGTTACTGCATTGCCTTCCAGTTAATTGTTGAACTGGCCAGCACCTGAGAGGCCAGCTGGTCTGTCCCGAGTCCAGAGCCCTGCTTGCCTCAACTAGGAGAAGGCATCTACCTTCCTCTCTGCTCAGAGTTGTTTTCAAGCCTGGGGAGTAGCTGTGGCCTGATGAGGAGGATTCCTTTAACAGGAAGGGAAGGCTGCCCTGGCTTACATGGACTTTCTGAAGAGATTTCTGGCTTTGTGGCCTGAGGACTTGCAAAAGTAGCGTCCTTCCTTGTAGTGCTTTGCCTTCCAAGCCAGCTGGAGTGACACTGTCTTGCTGGCTGTATCTTTGCGGCTGTGTGCTGGGGTAGGGCCAAGCCTCCCAGCCCAGCATGCCCAGTCTGGGTTCTCACTCTGTCTTCTCTTTCTGGCAGGAATGTGTATAAAGATCTCCGTCAGATTGAGCTGGCCTGTGACTCCCAGGAAGATGTGGACAGCTGGAAAGCCTCCTTCCTCCGGGCCGGCGTCTACCCTGAGAAAGACCAAGTAAATGTTCATTTTGACTCCTTTGAAACGCACCACTACGGTTGCATGGATTTGGGGCCAGCTCAGTGGCTGCTGGCAGCAGCCTCTCGTGTCAGTGGCATGCCTGTTAGAGTAGACCTTTAGCAGTTCCCTGCGGGAGGGAGTCCATAGGGCCGGCGATGGATTCTCCATCTTGCATGGCTGCAGGCAAGGACATGACGCCTTCTTGCCAGAGCATGGGACTTACGTTCACATGTTGAATGAATTTCATCCAGTGCCAGCTGGCAAGGGCAGGGAGCAGCAGCCTTTGGCCCAAAGGTTGGGTGCGTCCCCGGCCCCAACCTTGAGGGGTGCCTGTAAGTGTGTGCATAGAGGCAACTGGTGAGATGATGCCCTTTGCAATGATGGGAACAAGTCTGCTCTCCCTTTGCCCATCTCCCCATGTTCATCTGTTTGGAAGCACCTGCCCCCCAGCCAGGAGATCCCTAAGGTAATGTGCGGCCCCTTGTATACCTGAGCAGACTGAGAATGAGGACGGCGTCCAAGAGAACACCTTCTCCATGGACCCACAGCTGGAGCGGCAGGTGGAGACCATCCGCAACCTCGTTGACTCCTATGTGGGCATCATCAATAAGTCCATCCGTGACCTCATGCCAAAGACCATAATGCACCTCATGATTAACAATGTGAGTGTCCCAGCCCTGTCGCCCAGGTTTTGCACAGTACACATGGGGTTCCTGCATTTGCGGGGAGGGTGCAGGGAGCATCTTGGCTGTGGGGGTTCCCCCCTAGAGCATGTGGCTGTGGTGATGTGCTGTGTGGGGTGACATTAACCCTTCAGGCACCAGTCAGGTCTCTGCAGCTGGGGCCAGAGTCCTGACGAGCCCTTGACTGTAAAGTTCTACACAGATGGGTTTGATTCCTGGTTTGGTTTCAGACTAGCAGTAGCACTAATGGGGTGACTGTAACCCAGTGTCTCTAGAGGCTTAGCTCTAGACCAGTGCTGGGGGTAGAACCCAGGTGTCCTGGCTTCAGCAACATTCAGTGTCACGGCATCTACACCGTCATTGTCTTCTCATTGCTCCACACAGACCAAGGACTTCATTCATTCAGAGCTGCTGGCCTACCTGTACTCATCTGCTGACCAGAACAGCCTGATGGAGGAATCAGCTGACCAGGCCCAGCGCAGGGATGACATGCTGCGCATGTACCATGCCCTCAAGGAGGCCTTGAATATCATTGGTGACATCAGCACCAGCACTGTTTCCACACCTGTCCCACCCCCTGTGGATGATACATGGCTGCAGACTGGGAGCAGTGGGCACAGGTCTGGTTGCCTGAGGTGGCAGGGGCTAGAACAAGTGACACAGTGTACTGTGAGCTCAGTGGTGCCTGATGCCAGGGTCCCTGGGAAGGGAGGGGAGGGTGGCTATTGCTGTGTGGTTTCCTCCCTTGAGACTCTCATGGCCTTTGAGTTCTGGGAGAGAGGGGAGCAGGGAGTCTAGTTGTGGGAGAAACAAGGCAGGATGCTCAGAATTGAGGCTTCAGAGAAGGAATCCAGTCACATGTGTCTGTTCCTCTGGATGACCCTCAGGGATCTTTAGTAAGCTGCCTCACAGGGCCCATGGCTCTGTGGATGAGTTCCATGGATCCAAACTCTTTAAATGCTGGAGGCTGCAAGCGAGAGGAATGGGGAAAAATCCTGGTCAGACCCAGTTCATTCTCCGTGTCAGCATCCACTCTGCTACTCTGTGACACGAGACTGGGCAAGATGGACTGAGGGTCTGATCCAGTAAATGGCAGTGCTTTTTCTTATGTTCTCCATGAACTTTCCCAGCCCTCAGTGGGTCCAGAAGGAAACAATGGTTGGAGCCTGACTGTGGATGAGGGCAAGAGCTGGATGGCTCTGGATGATGACTCCCTCGTGACTCTCTCTCTCTTTCTCTTCCCCCATAGCCCTCTGCTGCATCGCCGGCCTCTCTCTGCTGTGCTGCCACCTGGCAGGCCCCCAGCTGTGAGGGGTCCAACACCAGGGCCACCCTTAATCCCTATGCCTGCTGGAGGCCCTTCATCCTTCACTGCTCCCCCTATACCCTCGCGGCCTGGACCTCAGAACATATTTGCTGCTAACAATGACCCCTTCTCAGCCCCTCCTCAGATCCCATCGCGGCCGGCACGCATCCCCCCTGGCATCCCACCTGGCGTGCCCAGGTAAGAGCATGGCACTCGCAGTGACCGGTGCTTCTCCCAGTCAGCAGCCACAAGTATATAAGGGGGAAGCAGCGTCCTGCCCTGGTGGTAGTGTGGGCCGCCAGGCCTGGTTCTGGGTCATGTTATCCCCATGGCAGTTGCTGGGTTGTATCTAAACCACAGGCCCAGAGGTGTTTCTGTACAGTAGGGGAACCCTAAAGGCACCTATCTGGTCTCAAGGCAGAATCCTTGAAGGGGCTTACTCCCCTGGTCAGCCTTGGAGGTGACAGCAGATAGGGGCCTCCTCTCTTCCTTCCACAGACCTGCTGGGCTGGGTGTCAGGCCTCTGCTGGCAGAGAGGAAACATCCTGTAGGGTGAGAGCCTACAGCATGTTCACGGGTAGCACGTGGCAGGGGCCAGTTTGCCAAGCTGCCCATTCCATTGTCCAGGGTGAAGGCACTGGTAGTGCAAAGGCTTCTTGCTTTGCTTGCCCTCTTGGGGAGCAGTGGGCTGGAGTGCCCTGCCTCTCCACCCTGGGGGAGGCAGTGTAGCATAGTGGTATGAACCCTGGGTTCTCTGCTCTGTCAGGCTGTTCTCCTCCTGCCCTGTACAGTCGGATGGCTGTGTTGAGCATGAAAACACCATGGGAGCTGAGGGGAAGGCAGCCAGCACTGCCAGGGAGGGTGGGGGGATTCTTGAGGGCAGGCAGCGTGGTGCCCTCCCACACCCTGTCAGCTGACTCCCTCCTTCCTGAGTGCTTATACCTCTGTTCCCATGTCTCATTCTCTCTGCAGCAGAAGACCCCCTGCAGCACCGAACCGGCCAACCATTATCCGCCCGGCCGAGCCCTCCCTGCTAGACTAACTCTCCAGGGGGGGCGTCCTAGTGACTCTGTGTGCCTGGTGTGGCTTCCCCCCCACATACACATCTGCCACTTTCATCTGCCATCAGGGGAGTGGGGAGGGGAAACTCAGTCTAATCCACGTTACAAACGTTACCACCATGATTGAGCCACAGCTGGTCCCTACACCCACAGCAGTGCCAGCCTCCCTCTCCTGGGTGCAGGCATGGCAGGGGGTGGCTGTACATACCGATTGTACCAGTTTGGGATGGGCTCTGTGCTCCTGGTCCTGCCTCCCCTCCTCTCTCCCCATCTCTCTGCTGTTCCTACACTAGGAAATGGGCAATTGGCATTAATGATGAGGGGGGGAACCTGCCAGCCCCCCACGGCAGATCCCTCGCACTAGGATGGATCCACCCTGCACCCCGGCGTGGAACGAGCAGTGGAGCCTCCTGTTTGTCTCTTTGGGTTGAATATTGCACTTTGTTGAAGTGGAGGGAACCACATATTCAACACCCCCCCCCCCCCAGTTCTGGCCTCAGGGTTGCCTGAATGTGTGGGGCATTGAGAGGAGAGCTCTGAACTGGGGACTGTCTCCTTGCCTTTGCCATGTGCAGAATCTCTTTCCGCTGCCTCTTGGGCAGATCAGATTGATCTCCGGCTTCCTCTTCCCTCCTGACACCCAGAATTTTTTTTTGTAATGTTTAATATATTCTATATGAAACTGATTTCCACCCCACCCTGCCCTAAACCCTTTTTTTTGGCTAATTTGATCATAGTCTATATTTCAGTCTTATAGCTTTGAGGAAAATTTTATATATGGAGGATGGGACTGCAAATAGCCGTGTTGCTAATAAATCTAATTCACTGCGAACGGGCAGACGGTCCAGGCTAGTCCTTTTGGCTGGAGGCACCAGTCAGCAGGGAAACCTCAGGTATTTCTCGAGGGGTAACACGGTTTGGAGGGAGCTATTAAAGCAGCATTGTGCTGTATGCATCATTCATAACCCTTGGTAATAACCAGCTATATCTGAAGTGGGTTTGAGTCCCGTGCAGGGTAGGAGAGGAGAAGGGGGAGCCAGGATCTGGGAGGCAGGGAGTCACATCCCAGTTGTCTTCCCAACCCACTGGGGCAGCTTGTGCTTCTGGGAGAGCTCCTTGTGTTCCTAGGCACTACTATGGCAGCTTAGCTGGTGTTCATGGAGGAGCAGAGAGAGAGCTGTCAGAGCCCTAGTATGTCCTGTGGCTGGGAGCAAAGCACACACCTGCCAGTAAGGGCTGACCCCAAGCAGGGGTTCACATGGCCATGGTGTGATATAGCGTCCAAGAGAGGCTGCATGCCCCATGAGGAGATCATTGCCACTCCGCTGGGAGGAGGCTTGTTGCACCATTACAAAGGGTGCTTGGGAGAGCCCATGTGCCTCCAGCCCCCTGCATCCCCTGCTTCTGGCTGTGGCTGTGGCCAACACAGCGATTTATACATATTAGAGTCTGATGTGGAAAAACTCCCATCCCCTGGGTGGCTTCTAGCTCAGCCCCTGCTGTAAGCAAATCACTAAGGGTGGCACTAGGTGCCTATCTCTCTGAGCCCACAGGGTCTGGCTCAGGTGAATGCCTACCTGCCTTAAACACCCTTTTGTGTTAATGTTTCCATAGCAGCCTGGTTCCTTGCTGCTTGCTGGCAAGGAAGGTCTCCAACCTGGGACGTAGGCAGCAGTTAATAACTCCTCTAAGGAGACCATGCTGTGGCCACTGTGCCAGGGGACAGAGGGTGCCAAGGGCTGGGTGATGAACCAGACCCCCTCCACCCCCTCCCTGCAAGCCATCAGCTGCTGTAACTTGGGTCTGACAGCTGGGATGATGCTGGTACACCCCCCCACACACACACCCTTTGGGCTATAGCAAGGTCTTGCTAGCTTGGAAGGCAAAACCATTTCCTCCCTGCTCCCATCAGCTCTGGTCTCTTAGCCTTTCCACGGTGCTATGGCTATTGTGGCCTTCCCAGAGCTGCCCAAAGGCCCAGCTTGGGGTTTTTTGTTTTGGGTTTGTTTTTGTTTTTTTGCCTCTACAAAATGCAGCTGACTGCGCCTCCTGCTAGTGCTCACTGCTGTTAGCACTTGTGACACAGGCCCCAGGGCTTGCCTCTTCTCTCTCCCACTCCTTGGTTTGCCAATGTGTAAGTACCTCCGTTCTGTATCCTATTAATAAACTAAAAAGAAAAAAAATAAAGGGAAAATTCTGCTGGTGACGGTTTCTGGACCTGTGGTGTTTCTGTCTCCTTGTACCTTCCTGTCTCCTTGTCTGTCCCTTAAGCATCTGGGTGCTGGTTGGTTGGAGAGAGCTTTGCACTGCTTGTATGCCCAGTAGGATGTCTCTGAGAGCTGGGAACTCTATTCAACTGCCAGGCTGAGCCCTCTTGAAACTGCTTTCCTTGCAAGAGGGAGGAAGTGTTACCTACAAGTGCCAGAGTCCCCGATCCAGAGCTGGGACTCTTGGGCTGAGTGACTTAAAAGCACAATTTGGGCTTTCTGCCCCATGCTGTCAGTGCCCCTGCTCCCTCATCAGCCCTGAGAGCTCCACAGCAGCCAGCCAGGCCCTAGGTGGCTTCAGCTGTATTTATGGGAAGATTTGGCTCAGTGGCTTCTTCAGCCAGGCCCTGATGAAGCTGCCTGCTCCCCTGGTGCAGTGGTTGACAAAGCTTCTGGCCTCGCCAGCCCCTTGGAACAAGACCAGTGGAAGGCAGCACTACTTGATTGTCATCCTGCAGGTGATAAGGCCCATCTTGCTTTCACACCCACAGCCAGCTCTTGCTGACGTGTGTGAGATGCCAGGACCCAGCTCTGGCCCCAGGCATGGTGGTTGTTGTACAGAGAGGGTGATGGACAACCCCAGAGTCAAGCAGGGAAGGAAACAAAAGCAAGGGTCTTCACTGGCCCACTCATCTCAGCACCTTGCTTCTGCTCTTCTCAGCCTTTCCACTGAGCTGCTCCTCATCCCTTTCCCTATGCTCTTTACCTGCTGCCAGCTGAGAGTAGATGCTGTTCTTTAGAGATCTTTTCTGTTTTCTCCTGGTGCCAGATCTCAGCTCTCTGAGGCTGAAGAGAATCCAAGGCCTGTTTTGCTCCCATTTGTGTCCTACCTCCAACCAGGGTTGGGCTGTGAGCTGCTGTGGCAGAAACAGGACCATGCCCTGTCCTCAGAGCAGTTGCATGTTCTGCTCTAAAACATCTGACTTCTGTGATGTGGCCCTGTGGAGGTGCCATACTCCACAGAACAACAGAAGCCTTCAGCCTTCCTGCTAAGCCCCATGGGTGCTGGCAGCAGGAGACTGTGCTAACCATTGCAGACAGTGCTGGAGAAAACAGGTGCCTGTTGCCCTCCATCGGCTCCCCCTTATGATGATCTGCCCCATTGATTTCACAGGGTTAAAAGTTTAGGCTGAGATCTTCCTAAAATCACAGCTTTTGCTCAGTGTGTTCTGCCTGTCTGTATAGAAGTATGAGGGAGTAAGTCAGGTGTGAAATTTAAGGCTGGAAGAGGTGATTAGATTGTCTTCTCTGATGTGGCTGAGGGGCCAGAGGGACTCACCTCTGTTGAACTGAGTGATGGTTTTCTCTAGATGAGCCAAAGCATCCAGCTTTGCATCTGAAGACTACCAATGATGGAGAATCCACCACTGTCTTCAGGAGTTAGCTTTAAAGACTCCCAGGCTCTCCACAAAATGTGTGGGTATTTCTAATCTGGCTTTAACTTCCACTAATTGGAAAACTGTTCTGCAGTAACTTCCTCCAGGCCCAGCACCTTGGATGCCCTGAATCAAGACTGACAGACTTGGCAGTGATGTGCATAGTTCTGCTACAGCAGATGGAGAAGTGACTCCATCTACTGTTTAATGGTTTGGGGTAGAGCACAATTACTGGTTCCATCCTTTCTCTGGCCCTGAACTTCTTTCCCACTGGTTGCCATAGCCTTACCTGCACAAGTGCTGCTGTGATGGTTAATTGATCCTTGCAAGTCCATCAGTTGCTATTGATCACAGGTTAAGGCTACGGCGTCTGAATCAGACCTTCTTGGACCTTTAATGCTGGAGACTACAAGTGAGAGAGGAACAGTGGAAAAAGTCCAGGTCAGACCCAGTTCACTCTCCCTTTCAGCATCTCTGTCCCTCTGTGACAGGGGACTGGGTGAGGTGGACCTAGGGGCTGACTGAGTAAATGGCGGTTGTGTTATGTATGGGCAGGCAGACAGATCACAGTTTGATTGATGTTGAAGGGTGTATGAAATAAATTGAGGGGATTCTCTTTGGATGAGGGGAGCAGTAGGAGCAGGACTCATTTTGAGGGGGTGATGGAAAAGTAGCAGCTGATTCCTGGTTGGTGTGAATAAGTGAGGCTTTGCCTAGCTCAGTGTAGGCCCTTGAGCTCTGTGGGAAACATTGGCTCCAGCTTTGCCAGACAGGACCTTGAGTTACAGAGCCTGTGTGATGCCATGAGGTTTGTCAGCTTTGGGCCTGTTTCCCTGCTCTGGCAGGAACTGGGTAAATGTCCCTTGTGAAGGTGACTGCAGCAGGGAGCTGTTTGTGGCATGTTTGGGGTGGGGGGGCAGCTTCAAACTTTGGATCTTAAGCCATTGCTTGTGTCTTGTACAGGGTTAGCCAGACAGGCTCCTTCCCCTCCCATGCAGAGGCTGTTCTGCTCTAGCAGCTCTCACTGCTTTGCCAGCCGTGGTCTCCTGACCCCCAATAACTGTAGCCTGGATGCATTTAAATGTCACATATTTTCTCTCTCTCTCTCTCTGTCCTCTTGTGACCAGGCGACCAGCTCCATCTGCTCCTTCCCGGCCTTTATCCTGAGGAGCTGCCTCTCCCGAAAACCGTCTCCATTGAGCCAGTTGCTCCTAACCCATGGTAACTTTCCTCGTGATTTCTGCCTGGTCTTTCTGTCGAAAGCAGCCAAGCTCCAGCCAGAGGAGAGACTTGATCACCACCTCCCATTCTGCAGAGGTTCAGAGGGGATGTCATGTGGGCTCTGCAGCATCTCTTATGCCAACTGCAGATGATTCATGCACCAGAGCTCTGGGGAGGGGACAGTGGCGGGGGCTGTATCAATGCACTTGGCATCAAGCAACTCCCCTCCAAGGAATTCTTTAAAGAAGGGGAGAGCACACTGCGATCCTCCATGAAGAGAACTTCTCTGCCAGGCCTAGGCACAGCCAGGATTTCCAAGTCGGACTTGGCATGGCTGGGATGATGGATCAGGTTGCTTTCTTCTTACCTCAATCATTGTATATATTCTAATGGATAAACAGTGCTCCTGCCTCAGGCTGGCTTCAGCTCGCGTGGGCTCACTGCCTTCTTAAAATCACCATCTCCAGCTTGGAGACAATTTTTTGTATTGACCTGAAGGAAACCTTTTGGCCTCAGTAGGTTTCTTCCCCTCCCTGTTCTGGCTGGAATGATGTACAGGCCCCTTCTTCTAGCCCAGTCTGCATCCAGTGCCTGAGAACTTCTCTCTGTGGGCTGACCTCCCACATTTGTTCTCTGCCCAGAGCAACACTCACTCACCACACACTGCTTCCACAGTAGTTGATGTTACCAGGCCTGAGCTACAGGCTCTGCTTGCTGAATCTAGATTTCTGCACCTCTGTGCTGAATTCCCTAGTTTCTACTCTTATTTATGGTGACTGATAGATAATACATGCAAGCATATAGCTCAGTTGGAGAGGGTGAGCTAAGTCTGCATCTTCTTTTTTGTCCCTGCACTTGCTAGTTTTGGGACACGATGGGAGAAAGGATTAGTTCTCTGTGTCTGAAATATCAGTCTTAATAGAGAAAAATGGAAGCAGTTCTTCCCCTACCCCCTTCTGCCCAGAGTGAGAGTTTCTGGCAAAGAGCAGGATAGAGATTCCCATTCTAACAGCTCACTTGCAGATTTGAGGTAAGAGGATTGTTTCTGTGTTGCAGAAAGGTCCTCCAGTCTCCATGGTCCTGGCTTTGGGGCAAGCCTGCCCAGAGGTGGTTACCTCCCCTCTGCTCCACTGTTTAACAAGGCTGCAGCACCATCTAGGAATTAGGTAGTCTGTATCCTGGTGGTGACCCGTGCTTCTCACGATGCCTCCTTTCTGCATGGGAGTCTTGGGCCCATGAGGCTGTTGGCTTATATGCTGCTAGGGAGCTCTCAGATGCCCCAATTCAGCAGTTCCTAAACCATGACTCTCAGTCAAGAGGCCTTTGAGAGCCTTTCAGGAGTGCTATGCAGCATTCAGTGCTGCTAGGTGTGCAAACAAGATGCACGAGAAGAACCCAGAGATGTCAACCAGGAAGCTATAGTATCAGACTGGTTGTGGTCTGCACCTTTTTATTTTTTTCTGGCAGTGGAAAGATTGCAATGGCACTTTTCTGCAGTCAAAAGAGTGAAAACAAAGCTAGTATTCCCTGAGGGTGCCTAGAGGTTGATGACAGGTTTCTTGAGCCAGAAAGTAGAGCAGCGAGACCAAGGGTGCAGGCAGACAGGCCAACCTTTAGTACTCTCCAGTCTCCCAGAGGCCTCAGCCTCTTCTGGCTGCAAAGACAAGCTTTGAGATGAGAGAGGAGCTGCCATGGCACCAACCCAGAGCCTGAAGGATAGGTCTGGCACTATGGATCCCAGTAGAAAACCAGCCCAGGGAATGACAGGAGGGAGCAACAGGATTTGCTCTGCAAGCTGCTGTGCTGGCAGGAGCTGGGATGAGTATAGTCCTGATGTGTTTTGGCTGAGGCAGGACTCCAATACCAGGTGCCAGGCAAGGAGATAGAGCCCAGCTGGTGGGGGAGCAGTGGGCAGAGGGGTAGGGAGACTAGTATTGGACCTCATTACTTGAGTGCAGCTGTTGACATGGCTGGTGCCTCTGTGTGAGCTGCTAAAACAGCTCTGAAGAGCTAAACATGGGAGCCAAGGGGCCCTAGCTATTCTGCAGGGCAGACAGGTGCAAACAGTCACACAGGATAGGGATGGGAGTGTCTGCTTATCTGCCTAAGCCTCCTTCCCTGTCACCCACAGCTCCTGCATTGGGCTAGCATGGGTATGGAGTGCTAGTGCTGCACAAGGGAGCAGTGGGGCAACTCATGTCCAGCCACCCCTGACCTTCACCCTAGGGGAACTGGGCACTTACCTACAGCTGAATCAGCTCAAAGCCAGGGCAAATTTGGAAGTGGTCACTCATTCCAGCCATCCCAGCATCAGAAGAAATGAAGTGGGGGAGTTGCATCTTGCTCACAGGACCAACCAGGTCCCCAGTGCAGTCAAAGACAGGAGCCCATCTCATGGGGGGGTTGGGTTTGCTCTGCCCCCACTTGTCATCAGGGGGCCAGGAGCTACCTTGCTCTCAGCACCTACAGCCATGACAAAGTGCTTCATGGTTTACTCTTCCTGCCTTTACATAGTGCCCCCAACCCTGCTTGGGAATGCCGAGCTTGACTGATATGCACAAATGAGCTGCTGCTGCCTTATTATCTGGATCTTGTTGACAGGCACCTTTCTGCTCCAGCCATGAGACCAATATGGCAAGTAGCAGAAGTCACTACAGCCCTGTAATCAGTCACTTCTTCCCATCTATTACTAAGTAGCTGCAGGGGGCAAGGGACTATGAATGAAGTTATGGCTGCTTTGTTCCTGGCTTTAAAATCAAGAAAGTTGATGCTGAGCAGACCCGGCAAGTGATCAAGATGGGTTGAGGCAGCCTCTCTGGTTGCTGTGTAGATCCCAGGCATTGGAGCATGGCAAGCACCTCTTCGTTGGCACAAGTAACTAGCATAACTTCAAGCAATGCAGGTGCAAGGGCAGCACATGACCCACACCAAGCTGCTGCCCCAGACCTGTGCTTTCGAGTCTGGCCTTTCAGAAGCAGCACATTGCCTCCAACAGAAGCCAGCTCATCCACCCTGCCCTCTCAAGCAGAAAGAGCATGTGGGATAGGAGCCAGGTCTGTGCTATAGCTACAGACAAGGGGCTGCATTTAACCAAACCCACACCCCACCTGCCTGGCACCTCTTGGATGCCAAAGCCACAAAGCAGCCATTCCCAGGGCCCTGATTTTCTACCATGGCAACTGCTTCACCAGGGCTGAAGTGCCAACATTTCTGCAAACATCCCTACCCCTCCACCTGTGGCCTCAAGCCCACCAGCAACAGCAGCCCTTCCTGCAGACTATGAAGTCCACCCCCTGCAGCTGAAGCCATGCCCACCTTACCCCCCATCCCCCAAGCCAGCAAGGATTTTAGAGGGTTCTGGCTGAGACTGACTACACATAGGTAACAACAGGGAGAAGGGAAGCAGAGACTCACACTGTAAAATGCTCTTTTAATGCCAAGAATAAATACTGGATTGCTTTTTAAAAGGCTCAGAGATACAAATGGGATCCAAGGAGGCCCCACAGCCCTTTGGTAATTGGACACACATGGCCATCAGTACTAGACTGATACAGCTTGTCCAGCCAGGGCTTACACTAGGTAGCAAATCGCCCTAGCATAGGGGGCAGCTCAGAGCCTGGAAGCATTACCCCAGCTCTGGGGACCAGACATAGACAGTGAGGGGGGTAGTGTGCAGCATGCACAGAGTCCAATTGAATGAGTCTCTGCTGCTTAGAGCTAGAGTTGGAGGGAAGCTATAAGATCACTGCTGTAGAGGAGGCTGTAGGTCTCCAGGCCATCAGCTGGACCCCTTCCCCTCCAGGTCTCAGGGAATCTGCCACTTCTCAGGCAGCATTTAAAGAGCTCATTGATGAAGTTGGTGTCTACAAAAGAAAGACTCCCCATCCCCCAGAGCCAGGGCAGCTGTAGGAAGGTAACAAACAAACAAACAAACAAACAAACAAACAGCTGTAGCTCTCCAGAAGTTTTAAAGGCACCTTTAGGCTGGCAGAACCCTGATAGGAAGGAAGTTTATCCCCGCTAGGAGCCAGGAAAGAACCATGATAAGGATCAGAAAGCAAGTTACATAGACAAGCAAGCAGCCTCCCCCTTCCCAAATGCCCCATATAGCAGCCTGGGCAGTATTCTCCCACAAGATGCATCTTGCTGTGACAGCTGCTTCCAGGGCTCTGGAGAGACAACCTCAATGCCCTAAGTGAGGCCAGTTGGCTAGTACCATGCCCTGGGACCGGAGGATGACATCCATCAAGGGACAGCAGCTTTGCACAAACTGTTTCAGCCTCAGCCTCTAAGCTGAAAGGGGGACACATGCCAGGAAGGGCAGTAAGCCATAGCAACCCCCCACTTAAACAGTTAGGCTCACCCCCACCCACCAGCACTGGATGGAGCCCTCCCAATGCTGGCTTGGATCCAGAGTGCTTCAGGCCTTATGAAGAAAGTATTGTGCCTCCAAGCTTAACACCATGTGGGCAAGCCAAGTGAGTTTAAAGAAAGACACCCAGCCTGGCTGGCTTCTTGCAGTTAACTCTGGACCACTCCAACTATAACACCAGCCCCAATCCACCCAGTCTACCCTGGGCACACACGGGCTGCCACCTCCTGCCTCTCTTTAGAGCCCTGTCCAAGATAAACATTGGAGGAGCTGGCACAGATCAGATCCTTGGAGGAGGCCACCACAGGGGCCAGAAGGAACACTGCTCCCTCACCCCATAGAGGATAAGCACTGGTCTCAAGTGACCTGCCAACTGCTTGCAACCCTTAGTGGAAGCTACTTATGCAGCAGGGGAACATCTTGCACCACAGAGGTGAGCAGGTAGGGAAGGAGAATGCAGGGCCAGCCTTGCTCAAAGCAGAACCAGATCCTGTTTCATCCCCACAGCAGGACAGGCCCATGCATCAGGCCAGGTATGGAGGCACAATGGCTTGGAGCAGGATTTGAGGCAGCAAGGAGGAAAGGGAGTTGCACTCCCAGCTGAAGGATAAAAGCAAGTGGGCATGGTCAGAGTCTCTTAGCCATGAGGGACATCTCCAGGCCCCAATGGGGCTGAAAGACAGTACCATGGCCTTAGCTGGCCACTCTAAGACACAAGGAATGCTATTCTGAGGAAGGAGGGGGACTGTGGAAGACACACAAGAGGGTACTCTCTCACAGACCTCAAATCCCTGCTGGTGATGGGCAGCAGCTCTCAGTACCTGCTGCTCCTTTACCTCCTGCCCCAAATATTTGGCATCACCTCCAGCTTTGCTGCATCCAGGGCTGCACATTTTGGTACATAGTGAGCACTGCAGCTGTCCTGGCTTTGAGTCCACAGAGAATCCATTCCAGGCAGTGCCACTGACCTGAGCCCACTATAGCCAAGTGACCAGGATTTGTGCTGCCCATCCCATTCTCACCCCCACCGGCCCCCAAGCCCTCCCAACATCCCTTGGTTAATTGCACCGCTCTGGTAAAAAGCAGAGCCATTTAATCCCTTGAATGAATGGAGACACAAAGTGAAGTAGCCGCACCAGAGGGATCCTGTGTGTCCATCAATGGGTAGTGGGCTCGGGGCCAGGATTCAATGGCATTGGTACCACCCAGCTCTGCCCATGGCCTCAGCCCCCACCTGGGAAGATGCAGTCTTTTTTGCCAACTAGAGCTATGTTCGCACCTTCCGCTTGTCCTCAAAGAGGCTCTTGAGCATGTAGACCTGAAGGAAAGCCACCACCACCAGCACTCCCAGGTTGACAGCTGACCAGAAGTTGACCCGACCCAGGTTGCTCTCCTGAAGGTTGCGGTCCCTGGCCTCAAAGGCCCGGAGCAGTGTCTGCATCTGGATGCTCCGTTCCAGGCGGCTCTTCATGGTCTCAATGGATTCCTGTTGCCAGGGGGAGGGGGAGAAAAAGGTGCAAGATAACATCATCGGCAGTCAAGACCTAACCCACCCCAGCCAAGAGCCATGCTCCCCCTCAATGGGTCCATTCCTGTGACCTCCTACCTTGATATCCTCCATCTTGACATCCAGCATGTCCTCAGGCTCCACGGCTTCAGCCCAGCTCTCGGCATCCTCATCATCCTGCAGACTGTCGAAAAGGAGTTCAAAGAACACCAACTTCTCCGAGATGGTACTGAAGGAGTTGTCAAAGCAAAGCTTGTAGTCGCCAGCTTCTGTGGGCTCGATGCTGGGAAAGGTGGGGGGGGGGGGGGGGGAGAAGGATGAGCCCCTGTGTCTGGTGCTCTGTGGGGCAGAAGTGAAGGGGACATGCTCCATCAAAGCGCAGCCAGCTGTGCACAGAGGGCACCAGCAGTACTCACGTGTGCACCCCGTCCGATTTGCGGTACTCGTTGATGAGCAGCATGCCTGAGGGGCTCTCCAGAGAGAAGTCCACATCTAGACCTGCACCACCAATAACCTGCAGCAGCAGCCACCAGGTGAGCAATGGGGTCCAGCCCTGCACAACACATGCTGCTACAAGCTCCCCAGTGCCCTCCCTACCTCCCCAAATGGCCCTGGGCCTGCCAGAAAGCCCTTTCACCCTGCCCCACACTCCCAGCACCCCCAGACCTTTGCCCCAGCCAGGCCCCTCCGCAACTGTGCTGTGACCAATCCTTTTTCCTCAGTCCTCTCCCCACACATTAGCCTCATCTCTCCAGTTCCTTTAACCGGTGCTGGCCAGGTTGCTTAATCCCCACCCCCCACCCCAAACAACCCAATCCTCCAAATCCAGGCTCAGCCCTACTCCCCCAACCCCCTCCCCTTTGTGTCCCCCCAAAATGCTCATCTTCACATGGGACTGAACCTCAGGGCCTGCTCCCAACCTGACCCCCACCTACTAATGCAACCCCTGGCCCTGTGCCCTCACCTGTAACCCCAAGTCCCTGTCCTGCCCCACCCAGTATCCTTCCCCCACCTGGTGCCACCCCTCTAGTACCCCGCAGCCTGCCCTGCAGTACCTAACTCATTGCCTTTCTCCACCTCACAGCCCCCACGCTAATACCTCACCCCTACCCCTTACGCCCCAGTGCCCCACCCACTGATGCCGCATAGCCCCGCCCCAAGCCCACCTGGTACTCCGCCTCCATGGTGCCGTTGCCGGGCGCGCTCTGGTAGAAGCACTCCCTGCGCCCGGCCGGCAGCAGGAAGGTGAATTCCACGTCCTGCGGCGGCGGCGGCTGGGCCGGGGGCAGCGCGGCGGCGCCCCGCGGCCCCAGCGCCCCCGCGAGCAGCAGTAGCCACAGCCTGTGCCAGGCGACCGCCATCATCCGGGTCTCAGTACCGGCAACGGCGCCTTTAAAGACATACCCCGCCCCCTCCGTGGCGCCCGTCCCGATTGGCCAGTCTGGATGCGGGGGCGGAGCCAAGCCGCAGGGCCCTGCGAGGGAGGGCTGTCGGCGCTAAATGCCTGATCTAATGACACCCGCTGCCTTCCCCACGACGCGGAGCAGGGTCAAGGGCCCTCTAGGGGAAATGAATGGGTGCGAGGAGCGGGCACAGCCGTCAGGCCCTGCCCGAGACACCTCACAGATGCTCGTTGGCGCGGACCCCACGGGGCCCGTTCATTGGATCCGCCTGCCTCACCTTCTGCAGTATCGCGCCATCCTATTGGTCTTCGGGCCCCACGGTCCCTCCTCCCGCCTTTTCCAGTACTACGTCAGCCCATTGGTCTAACCAGTGGCCAGTCCCTCCTGCTAGGGGGAAGAAGGAGTCAGACTACCAGAAGGCGCTGGGGCAGTGGTTAATAGCGTAAATTGGGCGGGGGACTCTCCACAGTGTCCTTACAGGGTCTCACTTCTAGGCAGCTAGTTGGTGCACTGGTGTAGCCTGGTCAGGCCTGAGGCAGGTGGGGGAATCGCCCCATTCTTCCTGTAGCCGGGAGAGAGATATCAGGCCAAAGCTGAGGCTTGGGGTAAGGTGGAGGTTGGGGAGTTCTGGATTTAGGGGACCCCCGTTGCTCCCCCACCCCCTTAGGATCAATCCTCTGGTGACTGGGGTATGGTCGGGGATGGAGCAGGTGCCAGAGCAAGGGAGACTGAAAAGATGGGGACTTTTTAGCTTGGAAAGGAGCACATTGAAGATGGGGAGAGGACAGAGGGCAAGAAAGGCATGGACAAAGCAAAGCAGCAGCTGTTACTCACTCAGTCCTAGGATACTGCACAAAGGGGCACCTGCTAGAATGAGGAGCCAAGTTGAAAACTAACGAGACAGGACTTGTCATTAACTTGTGGGATGCCTTGCTAGGGGAGGTGGTCAGGGCAGTGTGGGAAGGTTCAACAGGGGACTAAATCAGTAGTTCTCAACCCAGGTGCTACCACACCCTGGGGTGCCTTGAGATCCTTTCAAGGGTGCCATGTAACATTAACATTATTACGTGTGCCAGCATTGTTCATGGGAGAAACCCAGAGATTTCTAATAAAAATGCACAGTTGCAGCCTTTGTTGAGTTCTCTGCAACAGAAAACTGAGGATTGAAAATTTAGGAGCTGACATTTTCTGAGGGGTCCTCAATTCTAAAAAACTTGGAACTACTGGATGACACCAATTTACAGAAGACAATCCGATGGGGGCTGGGCTAGATGACAAGTGGAGGTCCCTTCCAGCCCCATTTCTCTCTCTGATTCTAGGATTAATAGCAATTCAGTAGAGAGTCAGGGTTTCCTGTGGCATCTCGAACCAAGGATGATGGATGCTAGGATGAGTAATGAGTAGCAGATGGATCAGTTTAGGTATATGTGGTTCAGTGCTCTCCCTCTAAACCATTCTTTTTTTTTAAATGTCATGTCTTGGGTCAAATCAGCCAAATCAATTTCAAATTCTATTGACTGAGCAGAGATCAGTCATTCAAGTCTGTGGCGCTGCCACTGGCAAGTATCCTACCTCCCAGACTCTTCAGCCTGGGGCTTCAGATACTCCCAAATCCATGACAGGCATCCTATATGCAAACCCCAAGACTGGAGGCCTTGGAGTTAAGATGTCCCCTTGTCTTTCTTGCCCCTAGCCAAAAAGAACAAGCTAGGGGGAAAGCCTAAGAGCAAATCCCTTTCATCATAAATTTTGTAGCCAAGATCCTTCGATTTAGAGGGCTCAGCCTGCAAGTAGCATACTGCAAGGGACAAGCCTTCACCCTCTATCTATACCATGTCATTCAAAGCTGAGAAAGGGATGTCCTCTGCCAGGGAAATAGAACTGCCTGTTCTGAAAACCGCCTCATGGTATCTCCCCTGCCGCTTCACCACTGTCAGAGACAGAACACTGGGCTAAGATGGACAGCTGGTTTGACCCAGTGTGATGCTGCTAGTGTTCTTATGACAGGCTGATTAAGGAGAGGGTGAGATGAGACCTTTAGGTGAGGGTTGGGGGAACAGAGCCATCTGTGTCAATAGTCAACGCTTTCCTCTTTGCAGAAATCCAATAGTGGGGGCTGGGATGCAGCAGTGGCAAATTCTAGTGGTCTTAGAAGCCTCTTCCCGCCTCCCAGTGAGAATCAGACATGGAGGGAGAGGATGGAGGGCAGCTGGCCCTTGGTGAGAACAGGTCTGATGTGGGCTATCTCACATGCACATGTGTGGCACATGCCACCTGTTCACACACAGGTTACTTGCTCATGCAGCCCTTGACACCTTAACTGGCCTGGCTCTTGGCAGCAACAGGAGGAGTTTCTACAGAAGAGAAGGTTGAGATGGGACTTGATAGCAGCTTACCACTATATCAGAGGAGTATATCAAGAGCTTGGTGAACAATTGTTCACTAGGGCACCCCGGGGAAGACCACACCAACAGATATAAAGTTCTGGAAGGCTGCTACAGGCTTAATTCCAGAAAAAAATCCTTTACAGTCAGGGTGTCCAGTCTATGGAATAAACTCCTTCCAGAGGTGGTGCAGTCACCTACCCTGGAGGTTTTCAAAACTGGACAGTCACCTTGCTGGGGTCACTTGACCCCAGTTGTATTCCTGCCTAGAGCGGGAGGGCTGGTCTCTTCCAGTCCCTAATAATCTATGAACCTACAGCTTGAGGTGAAAGCTGAGCGCAGGAAGGAGACCCCCACACCTGCTGGATGCAAACCACATTTCCATATAGGCACCTCCATCCTCTGCATTTTAGACACAGGCATTGTTTCCATCATTGATGTCTGACTGCATTGACACCAGGATCAGTCACTGCCTCTCATCCTTCCTGCTGAACTCCAGTACGGTGCTCCTGCCCTTTCAGTGACTCATGGGGTTGTACATCACTTCTGATCATGACAACTTGCGCAAGCATCACTTTGTTCCACCTCAAAAGCCAGCTGCATTTCATTAGCCAGGGGAGAGGTTCCTGTAGGCCATAATTACACGGGGGCTAAAAGCTCCAGACAAACATATGAGCTCTGTAGTCCAGGGGTATAGGGATTTGCTGGATTTTGGGCTAGATTTGGGTCTTGGTGGAAATTTAGAGTGACTACTGAGTTTACATCAGTCCCTATTGTCCTCTCACTTACGTCAGGGCTGTCCCCAATTGTCCTCTCACTTAGGTTAGGTCAGCAGTAATCCCCCTGAGGTCAGTGAGGTCACCCTGGCCCTGAGCATGAGAGGAGAATGCTGCCCAGAATCTGGCAGCAAGCTCTTCCCCACTTTGCGCTGCCGGTCTCAGCTGGAAGGGGCCCTTCTGATTTTAGGTGGTGCTTTGTGGGTGTCTTGAGACAGCATCAAAAGGAATAAAACCCCCCTCTCCTTTTGCCCTCAGGGACCATCTGCAACTTCCTTCCGCAATGATGAAACCGGCTTGGGCAAAGCCTTCTTCTGCTTTATCTTGGCGGTTTCCTCTATACATGCCCAGCTCCTGCCCTATCTGCCTTCCAGTACTCCAGAATGCCCAACAGAAAGACCAGCCTGAGGTTCCTCTTCCTTGTTGCTGGTACGTTCTTTTCCCTGCTACTCACAGGGCTTTCCTTTGGGATGATCCCACCCAGAAAGAGGGACCCAGAGAAGCGCCTGTTAGATTTTATAGCTAGGTTGGGAGTGAACAACTGTGGACACTGCATGACTTGGTGTCTGGTCAGCTTTGTGGGGAGAGGAGGGGATACATTTTGGGGTCTGACCTGTGGAAAGTAGCAAAGCAGGCAGACACAGGGAGCTGTCAGGACTGTGGCTAGATTGGTGTCTGACTGAGGAGGACTTATGTCAGGTACTGACAACTCCTGCAGCACCGAAAAGGGTGGTGTCTCAGGCTGGGTCTGCAAATAACCATTTTCCTGGTACGGTGATGTTGGATGGGAGTCTGTAAATTGTCCCATGGCTGAAATTCAGGTCAGGGAAGCAGGGAGGACATGACTGGCACTGGCAGGGACAAGCTGTGTTACCCACGAGTAGGCTTCCCGGCTCCGCTAGTTCTCAGTTCTGTCCCTTCAGCCGGCAGGTGTCCTGTGGAATTCTACCAGTGTCTCGAAGGCTGCTTCTGGGGCTCCCACACTCTGCTCTCAGGGAAGAGAGGCTGTTTGGCACCAGCCAGGCTCTGGCTACCCCATCATGGCAAGGCAGGGGGTGGATGGGGCTAGCACCGATGCTTTGCAGAGGGGCATAATGGGGGGCATGTGGATTAGTCTGTTGGGAACAGCTGGGACCGTGGACCTGTCCGTGGCCCTCGCATCTCCCTGATCCTCTTCCTTCCCCCTCCCTGCTCAGGGTCCCTGGCAGCCCTGTCCCGTGCCCCCGTGCCACTCGCCTACCTAGCCACAGCTGCAGAAGACATCCGGGCAGGAGACTCCATCAGCATCTGCTGCACCGCACCCAGCACCTACCTGGGCTCCTGGTTTGACTTGCTGAGGACTGACGTGGCTGAGCCCCTGCAGAGCCAACAAGCTCCCCATAACCAGCACAATGTCACCTTCATGCTGGGAAGCATCACCACGGGGGACTCTGGGCATTACTATTGCCAGTACCGCTACATCAATGGGACTGCCCTGGTGACCTCAGACCCCAGTAACATGGTGGAAATCCTGGTGCCAGGTGAGGGGATCTGTTAGTGCCACTCACTCCAGACTTATAGACCCTTACCCCTGTCCAAACTCTGCCAGTGCCCCTCACTTCTGACCCATTGCCCCCTGCCCCCCACAGCCCTGTTGGTGCCCTTTACTCCTGACCTGCACCCCCCTGCCCAGAACAAACTGACCCCCATGGTCCTAGGGCTGGTGAAGGTAGTCACATCCCACAGCCAAGGGCAAAAGGGGTGGAACCCTGGAGTCCTGATTTCCAGCCCTCCCACTTCCCAGAACGTCCCCCCAGGCTGCTCGTGAGTCCCTGCCTCTTGGGGGAGTCTCTGCCTTGTGGGAGGGCTGCCTCTGCCAACTTGTTGGGGCTGTACTCTCCCCCCTGGGGTGGGGCAGGAAAGAGGCATCCAAATCACTGAAAATCCCCGCCCTGCTCCAGGGAGGCCTGATGTCTGTCCCAGGTCACCTGAGCAGCTTTTTCCTCATTCCCAGGTCCTGGCTGGTTTCTCCCCATGGCCCTGAGCGTGGCTGGTGCAGTACTTCTAGCCCTGGCCCTCCTAGCCATTGTGGTCACCAAACAAGGTAGGAGCCACATGGGAGCTTGGGGTCCTGCCTGGCACTGTCCTGCCCAAGACCCTGGGCCCAAAAACTCAGGACAGACGTGTTCCCAAGGGGCCATGGGCTTTGGGACCCAGTTTAAGACCTTCCCTCCTCCCTTCTCGGCAGCCTGATTCCCAGATCCCCCCTTGACCTCAGCTCAGGGGGGCAGGGCTGAGCTACACCAGGAGTGCCAGGTACCAGCCCTAGTGACCTCACAGAGTCTGTTTTTCTTTTCTTATCCAACAGTCAAGGCCAGAAGACAGCAGATAAGAAGGTGAGAGCCCCGCGCAGGCTGGCAGTCACAGGCAACTCCCAAAGGAAATGGCCCCCGGGTACTCCCCACAACTCCTGGGGGCCATACACAGTGTCACCTTCTCCTCTTTTGCTGTGATGCCTCTTGTCTCTTTGTTCCACAGGGATCAGGACTCATGCTGGACAGAGACCGGGTTCCCCACCACAGGTGGGCACAGGCAGGGTGGTTTCTCTCCCCCAGGAGGCAGGGACTCAAGAACAGCCTGGGGGGAAGCCCTGGAGAGCAGGAGGGCTGGAAATCAGGACTCCGGGGTTCTATCCCCTTTGCCCTTGGCCAATGGGATGCAACTACCTTCACCAGCCCTAGGACCATGGGGGTCAGTTTGCTCTGGGCACAGGCATCTATGGGTGGGTGGGAGCATGAGCCCCTGACAGTAGTGGGGGCCCAGCATAGACATGTCCTTCCCTTCCCCACAGCTCTAGGGGTAGCTGGGATTGAGCCTGGAGGCTTCTGGCTTCCCCGCTTTGCAAGGCAGGTTGTTGCCCCTGTATTTCTGGGCCTCCCTCTCAGCATGGGGCTGTTGCCTGCTGTTAAATTGCTGCTGTGCCTGTGCATCCATCCACCCCCACCCCCAGCAGTGGGGGAAACCTGGGTTCACCGCTGGAGCTATGAGGAGACCCATCACCATGTAACCTTGCTCATCTCTTTTCACAGAGCTGTCATTTGACAATGGCATGTTTGTGGGACCAGTGGTAAGTCCCAGCCAAGGCCCCAGGCCTGGGGAGGAGTTGGGATCCCAGCCCCTAGTTCACACCTGTGGGGGGTGTATCCTTGGCCTTCCCTGGCCCCAGTTCCCCAGGGGACCCTGGCACTGGAGAGCAGTCTCCTTCCCAAGCCTGACAGCGCTCTCTGTGTCTCTCTCTCCTCCTCCCTGCAACCAGAAATCAGACCAGGAAGGCACGGGCAGCCCAGGGACCTGCCTCCCACCTGGGCCACAGAAGAGGCTGACTTTTACCACCTCCGCCAGCTCCCAGGAGATGCCTGAGTTCAGCACCTTCAAGGCTTTGGAGTGATGGGCCCAGTTCCCTTCTCTTAGTGGGGGACGCCCCTGCCCCCCAGCCTAGCTAAGCTGCCCCCGAGGAGCTCAGTATCTTCCCAAGTCAGACACCAGCCGGAGCGTTCACCTGCGGGTGAGGCATCAGCACAGGTGCTAGCCCCTCTGCCTCTTGGCCTTGCCCTCCCATGGCTTTGGGGGCTGGGGACAGAGATTTGCTCACCGAGTGCCCATGAGCTAAGATACCCAAGAGGCCCAGAGAGGAAGTCCTAAAACCGACATTCCCCCCAGCCCCCCACTGACCTGGTCCTCTGTTTCCTCGGCCACAGACTAGCCCAGCTGCCGGCAGCTCACACATTCGCTTCTGGCCATCTTAGGAAAAGAGCCTGCTTCAGTGAGTAGCCCTGGGAGCCGGGACTCCTGGGTTCTCTCCCCAGCTTTGCCACTAACTGCTGATGTTAGGAAAGCCCCCACATCAGTGCCTCAAGTTTCCCTGGCCATAGGAGAGGGACATGATTACTGATGGCCCCCATGTGCTTGATGGGGGCCGGGCCATGGGAAGATGCAAGTCCCCGTGTCGGTCTCTAAGGTCATTTTCATTTTGTGACTCAATAAAGATGGAAGTTTTGGGTGCGGAGGGGCCTCCGACCGGGGCTGTCTCCCTGTCTGGGAGCCTGGATGAGAGCAGAACAGTTGTGCTGTGTGTCATGAGCCCTGTACTGCAGTGGCAGATGGCGACTCTCACTCCAGGTGGGGACCAGGCTGTGGGGAAAGGAGGCAGGGAAGGGACGCTGCCCCCAGGAACCTTGCAAGTCCCTTTCTGGCCCACATGGCAGCCTGGGAAGCCTTCCTGCTGCCAGACGAGGCCATTTTCTTGGCAGCTGTACCCTGGCCCTGTGGTGGTTCACTCTGAAACCTCATCTTGGAGACTGGCTATGCCATGTGGGGGAGGGGCAGCTGGGGCAGTTCTGGTGGTAGTGGGGGGTGGGGGTACTGACAATTGGGGGGCCAGGGAGGCTGGAGGGGCTCAGGGGTGTTGGGGGGCAGCTGCGCAGGGGGAAAGGGCAGTTGGGGGGGACCAGGGGCAGGACATCGCTGCGCCCCCAGACCCCGAGATACCCTGGCACTGCCTGGCCAGCAGGGGTGTGTCGCTGCCAAAAAGGGGTGGGGTCTATAAATGGGCGTGGCAGTATGCGGGGGAGGGGCGCGAGGGGCGGGGCCTTGAGGGTCTCGGCGGGGCCGACCTAGGGGCGGGGCTTGGTAACGTGGGCGGGGGCCGCCGGGGCGCGGCCCGCCAGGGGGCGGGGAGTCGTGACGCGGCGCGGAGGGCAGGGGGCTGGGCCGCGCGCGGGGGGCGGGGCCGGCGCTGGCGCTGGCGCGCGGCAAGATGGCGGCGGTGTCGGTGTTCGCGGGCGTGCGGCTCCTCACTATCGGCGACGCCAACGGCGAGATCCAGCGGCACCAGGAGCAGCAGGCGCTGCGCCTCGAGGTCCGCACCGGGCCCGACAGCGCCGCGCTCGCGCTGCACAGCCGTGAGTGCGGGGGGCGGGGCGGCGGCGGGCGGGGCACGTGGGCGCGGCGGGGCGGGGCAAGGGGCACGTGCGCCGGGCCGGGCCGGTGGGTCCCCTTCGCTGCCCTCCGACCCGGCACCTCGCTGGGGCTGGGCCCTTCCTCTTTCCGGGGCATCTTCTTCGCCCCGGAGCCGCCCCGGCTCGGGGGCCTGCGCTGCTGCCCCCGCCGGGCGCTGCCACCTCTTCCTCGGGGACCGTCCGCGAGGGCGCTGGAGACGCGGCCCCTGCCCGGGGCACGGGGCCGGGCCGGGAGGACGCGGCGCCCCGGGAGAGCGCGTCCTTGGGGTTAGAGCACAGCGGGGGGACTCTGGGTCTGGGGGCGCCCCTGGGGCCCTGCCTGCCTGTTGTCTGTGTCCCCCCCACCTTGCACCGTGGCCACGGGGCTTGAATGGCGCAGACAGCAGGGGGGTCCAGCTCCGCAGCGCGGGGTCCGAGAGAGGAGGCATTGGGAATCCAGGGGGCTCCCCCAATTCTGCGCAGCTTTGTGCTGGGAGCCCCCCCAGCCTGCTGCTGTTCCCCTCTTCACCCGTCAGTGTCAGCTCGTGGCCCCCGAGAAGCCGCTGTGGGGCTGGAGGTGTGCACTGGGCCTGGCTTGAGCAGCGCTGTAGGGCAGATGGCCGAACACAGCGATGCTTCTGCCCTCAGCATCTAGGGACTGAACAGCCGAGATGTGAACCCTTCTCCCAGCTGACCTGGGCACAGAGCTGGGCAGGGGTGTCCAGGGAGCTGGACTACAGTTGGGGTTGGATACAAGGCAGGGCTCTGGCGCTGGGTCTCTGGGGCCCTCTAGAGCCTGGCGGAGCCATTGGAAGCCCCAAGCTGGGGGGCAGGCGGCTGCCAAAAGAAACAAGGTTGTGGCAATGACTAGCTGCGCTCCTGTGCTCTTGGGGTGCTGCGAAGCTGTGGGGTGGGAAGGGGCCGTGCTTTTCTGCTGGGGGCTTGTTGGTTCATAGAGCCCCAGTTCCCTCCCCACTGCTGCCTACGCCCCTGGTCAGCACCAGCTGGACCTCCCTGGCTTGTGTGTGTCCACGGTCACAACCCCTTTTACAACTTCTTAAAACCAGGCAGGTCCCTGCATCTATCTGCCCCCTCTGCACCCTGCCCTGCAAGAGCCCTCCCCTGCTCTCCAGCATAGCTGGTGGCACCTGTCATGGGCCTTGGTGCCCTACCAGGGCTGTCTTGGTGCCGTAGCCTGTATTCTCCAGCTGAGGCTCTGGCCCCTGGGCATTGCGGTGTGAGTGGGCTGCAAGGTGTCTCTGTGCTGCAGGGTTGTGGCTGGGTGTGTGCTCCCAGGGGTCTCTGAAAGCTGATCCCAGTCCCCCCCCAGCCACACACACATGCACCCACTCTCTTTTGTCTGAAACAGTCTAGACAGGGGTGACCAGCCTGGTAGGTTGCAACTGGGTACCAATGGAGGGAGGGCCCATAGGTGCCCTACTGGCTGTGTACCTGTCACCAAGGCTGCCTTGTCTTGTGGTAGGTGTGAGCCCCATGGCGAATGGGCGCTGGCTTTGTTCCAAACGGGTCGTGGGTTTCTGGTTGGAATGGTTCCTCTTTATCGTCTCTTCCCCCTGCCCCCTGTGGATCTGCGCGACAGCTCTGTCCTCGTTTTTCTGTGGCTCCCAGCTTTGTGCTCCCCATGACGGGCAGTTGGATCCTCTTTCCTGCCCCTCAGCAGAGGCAGTGTCCAGCCAACCCCATTGCAGCCTGCCTAGTTGGAGGAGCCCAAGTTGGCTTTCACCCTCCCTGCCTTGTTCTCCCCAAAGTCAGGAAGTAGAAATAGTCCTGTCCAGGACAAGAGCTTTTGCTTCATTCCCACTCCAGAAGCACCTGTGAAAACCCCTTTGCATTTTAGGCCCAGCTGGGCCACTTGTGCCCCGATCAGGCTGTGGCTGGCAGGATCCCACCAAGCACCAGGGCATAGACCAGGGCAGTGCCATTGTGGGCTGAGCTGAGTGGGGGGCCAGATGAGCTGCAGGACTTGGGGATGTATTCTGGTCCTAGAGGGGAACTTGGGGTCATGGCTGTGGATATCCCTGCGGTGGGAAAAGGCTGACGAGAGGTGGGAGATGCAACCCAGTTCCCAGGAGTTTGCGATCTCCACCAGATGTGTTGCTTTCAGTGCATTTATCTCCAGAGATAGACAGGGCGCTGGTGCTGGGATGGAGCCAGTGCCTAGGACAGGGCCTTCTTCTGCCCCCCTTTGCAGGGAGACGACTCTGGCCTGGGTGATCCACGTAGGCGGCACATTGCCTTCCAAGGCTGCAGCTCTGGGAAGTAGGCTGGGTGATGCCAGGACTCTCATGCCTGCCAGTCTGGGTGCTGGGACACAAGTCATGTGCTGCCCAGGCCTCTGCTCAGGCAGCTGCAGCTTGGTATGGAGGCATTTCTGCTCTGGCAGTGTAGAGGAGCCCCATTGGTCTGGAGGGGATTCCTGGCTGGGGGAACCCCTCCATGGGGGTGTCATGGCCATGGGCCAGTCAAAAGATCTCCAGGTGAGGAATCCCAGCTTCTCCCCATTGCCAAGGAGATACAGCACCGAAGCAAACTCTTCCCACAGCCCAGGGAGGAGTTGGAGCTGGGGAAATCCTGCCATGGGAGGTCCAGTCCCCTTTGTGCCCAGGACAGGCTGTCAGGGCTGCTGCCAGTCCTGGTACCCAGGGTACCAGGAAGAGGTGGCTTGTGTCAGCTGAGGAAGGAGGGGTCTGGAAGCTGCCAGTTCCCAGCCCTGGTCAAGCACAGCATGGGAACTGGGTCTGCGACCATTTGATGGGAAGTGGCTTGGCTGTCTGGGGCTAGGGGTCACACCCTGGGGCCAGGGTCCCATGTCCCTATGAGACAACTGGGAGTCACTTCAAGGACATCCAGAGTTCAAGCAAGATCAGTGGAGGCATCAGCCCCTGGCATCAATGTGCTCTAGGATGGGGGAGGCCGGGAAGGGCCATCACTTGGGCTGCCCTCCTGTCCCTCAAGGCCTCCAGCCCGCCTCCCAGGGCAGTGGGGCAAAGTAGGCAGCGACTGACCATTGCCTGCATCCACCAGGGCTGGGAGAAAGTGCCAGAACGGGTGCCTTGGAGCCAGGAAATAAGGCAGAGAGGAGCTGGGGGGCCTGCAGAGAGGCTGGGGGGCCTGCACGGGCTTAGTTCCTGTCCTGTACCAGCCCCACAGTCGGGAGAGACACAGGGACAGGTTTGGGATCTGGTCTCAAGGACCCACAGGCCTGCTCAGAGCAGGGAGTCAGGTTGGGACCCCCTGTCCAGCCCTGCCACCCCCTGCTCCTCTTATGGCTGTTTGGGCAGCAGCTGGTGTTAGTCAGATGTTCCCCCACCATCCCGAGACCAGTCTGTGCCTCCTCTCGAGACCAGTCTGTGCCTCCTCTTGGGGATGGGGCAGCCCCGCCTGGCTGGCAGATGCTGGGAGCACAGGGAACAATCAGAGGAGGAGAATCTTTCCTTCCTTCCCTCCCCCCAGCAGCGCTGGGCAGGGAAAGCCTTTGTGTGTTGGGGAGGAGGGGGGTGGTATATGTAGGAGGGGAACCTGGAGCCCCCTTCTTCCACTCGCGGTGGGGTGGGGGAGGGGGGGGGGTCCTGGGGTGCTGGGGGCCAGCACGGCCCTCTAGTGAATGATTTGCTGCCTTTGAGTGCAGAGCTGGCCCCGGGCGGGTCACATCTGTCGGCCCCATTCTCCGCGCACAAAGGCTCAGAGGCCCCAGCGCCAGGCTGATTAACGCAGGCAGGCCGATTGCATTGAGCAGGAGCCCACTGAAGAGAGCGGGGTACTTTCCTGCCTGCCTAAAAAAAACCCTCCCCCCTGCTGGGATCACCCCTGCTCTTCCAGACCCCTCCAACCCCATGGAGGGGGATGAGGCTATGTGAAATCCCCCCTCTCTGTGGGCTCTGACCAAGCTGGAGACCTATAGGCTTTGCCCAGCCTGGTCTGGGGAACAGTGGGGAGTTCTAGTTGGAGCTGGCTGCTCTCATTTCCCCTGGATGAGCCCCCGGGCTCACCCTGAAATCAGTCAGGGCAGTGCTGCCTAGGGGACAGGCCTGCAGGGCATTGGTGATGGAAAACAGAGCAGCAGGGGTCACAGACCACAATGGAGCCTCCTTGCTGTGGCTTCCAGGTATGGCAGAGATGTGATTGCTGGGCTGGCGCCCTCCCTGCTGATGTGTCCCATGCAGGCCCCACATTGCCCAGACAGTGGCATGGGCAGGCGGGCAGGAAACGCCCTTTTAGGTGGGGCAGGGAAGGAGGGTGGAGCTGCCAGCAGGGGCAGGGGAGGAACCAGTTGAACAAGGGCATCTACTTTGATCCTGGGAAGAGGACCCAGGAGCCCCAGCTCCTAGCTGGAGCCTCCCTCCCTGGCCTGGGTTCCTGTGAGCTGGAACCTGAGCCCTGTGGGGCAGATTGTCTTACAGCAGCTGGGAGCCTGGGCTGGGGGGGGTGAGATGCCTCCAGTGCTCGCAGGCGATGGGGTGGGCTCTTTATTACCTGCTAACACATTCCTGGCTGCTGTCCTGCAGGCGCTGGTCCAGCGCACTCCCCACCCAGAGCCAGGCTTGGCCATCACCTTGGGCCCTGGCCAGGCCCAGACTCAAGTCCCTGCACTGCCTCCATCTCCCCACGTGAGCTGGGGCACATTGCGTATACTCACCAGCCCTCTGCCTCTGTTGGTGGGGGGTAACAGCCCTGTCTTGCTGCTGTAGGAGGTGGGCAGGGAGGTTGTTAAACCCTGCTGGGGCATGGAGGGAGGGGGCAGATGTTTCACTGACCTGGTGAGAGGGAGTTGTGATTAGGCCACAGGAGGGACCACGCTGGCATCTTCCCCCAGCCTGTATCTGCATGGGTCAGCTGCAGTGTAGCCAGGTTTATTGCTGGGTGCTTACCTCAGTGCCCCGCTCTCCCCCTTCTCAGCCTCCCAACTGAGGCTGATCCAGTTCACTCAGACTGGGGGGGCAGGCTGAGGCCTGGGACCAGCCCTGTCTCACTGCTCTGCGGAGACTGGGACCCCTAAATGGTGAAGCCCCGGGAACCTGGAGACCTTGAGGATGGGGCAGGGGGTGTTCTCCAGGATAACAGTGGAGGAGCCCAGGTGCCATTCAACGCTGGATGGGGATGGGGAGGGGAATGGGGACAGTGGGGCCCCCAGGGGGCAACTGATGGGTTCCCCCTGTCTCCCTTACCTTATGTCCCCTCTTGTGTATCCCATTCCCCCCCACCCCGGGGCCCCCCCAGATGAGGACGTGTGTGTGTTCAAGTGCGCCGTGTCCCGTGAGACAGAGTGCAGCCGCGTGGGCAAGCAGTCCTTCATCATCACCCTTGGCTGCAACAGTGTCCTCATCCAGTTCGCCACCCCCACCGGTATGTGCCTTTCACCCCCTCCCCCCAACCCTTAAGCCCCTGACCTGGGGTCTGTGTCTCCCTCTCAGTCCCTGCCCCACTGACACCCCAGGTCTGCCTCCAGATTTCTGCTCCTTCTACAACATCCTGAAGAACTGTCGGGGCCACAACACAGAACGCTCCGTATTCAGTGAGCGGACAGAGGAGTCATCAGCAGTGCAGTACTTCCAGGTGGGCCAGGACAGGTCAGGTTGAGGTGGCCAGGTGTTTGGGGGAGGGAGAACTTGGCAGCCCCTCTGGGTCCAAGAGGCCTGTGTCCCCACACCAGAGTTTGCCCGAGAGACCCCCTCCCCACCTTGCTGGTTGCTCCCCCCACCTTGTTTCTGCTGTATGTGTCAGGGGGGTTTTAAGCCTTCCTCAGAGGCATCAGGTATTGGCTGCAGTCCAGGCTGGAGTGGCGACTGGGCTGTGTTAATGCTCCTGCTGGGGGACTTAAACTTGGCGGGTCCTGGCTAGAGGGCCTTGCCCCTCTGCTCAGGGTCAGACTGACGCTGCACTGGGGGCCAGGAAGGAATCTTTCCCCCTTGGTCAGACTGGCGCAGACTGGGTGGTTTTTGCCTTCCTCTGTAGGAGGGGCATGGCCTCTACTAGGGATATCTCGAGCATCTATTAATAACTTTTCATAGCAGCAGGACGTTGGCGGCTGTAGTCCCCTTGCTTTCTCTGGGGCAGGTTGAGGTGTGATGTCTAGTGCTGTGTCAGGGTTGATGGTAATTCCAGGAAGAGTTCAGATGCTGGATGTTTTTGGGCTGGTTTGGATGGGGCTGATCCTGCCTCAGGCAGGGGCTGGACTAGATGCGAGTGCCAGAGGTCCCTGCCAGCCCCATGTCCCTAGAAAAGGGGCCTTGCCAGGGTAAAGCTTGGCATGACCTGGGTTGTGAGGCACCTCCATTACTCTTCAATCTGTCCTTGCCTGGAGCCTGACTGCCCCCCACAACCTCCCCTTGTGTCCCTCAGTTCTACGGCTACCTGTCCCAGCAGCAGAACATGATGCAGGATTATGTGCGGACGGGCACGTACCAGCGTGCCATCCTGCAGAACCACAGTGACTTCAAGGACAAGGTGAGCTGGGCCGGGTGGTATCCAGCCCTTGCCAGGAGCCTTCAGCTGTGGGAGAAGAAGGGACAGTTCTGTGCAGCCTGTCTAGGCAGCGCCTTGCCCCCCTGCTCCCACTTGGGGCTCAGGGTCCCTGTGCCCCCCATCTTTGCTGTTGGGGCTTCATGACAGTGTGAACTGCTCTGGATTTTGAGGTTGGTGTTGGGTGCTGGGTTGTCCTATTGGCCCCTGCTGCGGCATCAGAGAGACTGTGTGTGTGTCCGTCCGTCCATCCCAATACCAGGACTCCCTCTGACATGGATCAAAACAAGACCTGTGACTGGAGCTGGGCACACCCCAGCCCTCTGCCTACTCCTGTGACCACCAAGGGCCCCACCACTTCTATCCCAAGCTGCCCATTTGGGTCCTGCTCCCAGCTCCAGTTTTTGAGCGGCCCCAGACACATCTCTCCCCTGTTTGCCTGTCACTCCCTGCCCCACAAATCTCACAGGCTCGCCTACACCAGGATTTCTCCTGCCAAGCGGCTGCTCTTGAAGCCTCCTCAATTAGGTCACGCAGGGTGGGGGGCCGGCGCCATGACGGCAGGCTCTAATTAGGCCTTGGCATGGAGCCAGTGCCTGTGTTCCAGTCCCCCCCTTCCCACCCCAGCAGTGCCGCCTGCCCCCAGTGGATGCCTGCTAGAAAGTATCGAGTTCATCAGGTCTCAGCCAGCTACGTGGGGAGGAAGGAGGCAGCAACTCTGGCCCAACCTGCCCCCCGCCCTTCTCCCTTCTTTGTGCAAGGATATCTTTCATGGCCATGATTTCTGGGTACCCAGCATTTGGCATCTGGGTGTCCTGCCTTCCCTGCTGTCCCCTGCGAGAGACACCCTCCCGCCAACTCTCACTTAAAGATGGGATTGAAACCAGGTTTCCAGACATCCTCAGCCCAATCTCCCTCCCCTGGTCTTGCTGAGCTGGCTGGGTGTAGGATTCCTACAAGCAACCAGTTGAGGACATGGACCACGGTGTCCTTGCTGCCATCCGAAGTATAGCTCCTTGGCCCCTGACGCTGCCTTCTCTCCTTCCCCAACCCCTACAGATTGTGCTGGATGTGGGCTGTGGCTCCGGCATCCTGTCTTTCTTTGCTGCTCAGGCTGGGGCCAGGAAGATCTATGCCGTGGAGGCCAGCACGATGGCCCAGCACGCCGAGGTGAGCACTGCCTTTGCTGGGTGCCTGGGCTGGGCTGAGCTGCAGCCTCTTCTCTGCCCCCAGCCTATCTCTGATCTGGGACCCGCTGCCCCACAACTGCCCCCCCACCCCGGCTCCAACATATCTCCATCGCTGGTTTCTGGCAGAGCTCCATGTGTGTGGTACCCAGGGGCTAAATAGGCTCACTGCAGTGCCCACCTGGGTCACCAGGTTACAAAATGCCTAGACGCAGGAGTAGGGGTGGATATTGTTTCCTTAGACTTCAGGAAGGCCTTCAATATGGTATCCCACCCCATACTGGTGAACAAATAAAGAGGCTGTGACTTGGATGATTACACAGTCCGGTGGGTGGGAAATTGGCTAGAGGGTCATACCTAGAGAGTGGTGGTGGATGGGTCGGTATCGACCTGGAAGAACATGAACAGCGGGGTCCTGCAGGGCTCGGCCCTTGGACTGATGCTTTGCAGTGTCTTCATTAGTGACTTTGATGGGGGAGTGAAGTATACTCTGTCCAAGTTGGCAGATGATACAAAACTGTCGGGAGAAGTGGCCACAGCAGAAGGCAGGAAACAACTATAGGCAGACCTGGACAAGTTGGACAAATGGGCAGAAAACAATAGAATGCGATTTAACAAGGAGAAATGCAAAGTGCTGCACCTACGGAGGAGAAATTTCCAGCACACCTACTACCTAGGAAATTACCTGCTCGGTAGCATGGAAGGTGGAAAGGGATCTTGGAGTCCTAGTGGACTCCAAGATGAACATGAGTCGTCAGTGTGACAAAGTCATCAGCAAAGCTAACTGCACTTTATCATGCATCCACAGATGCATGACAAACAGAACCAAGGAGGTGATACTTCCCCTCTATCGGGCACTGGTCAGACTGCAGTTGGAGTACTGTGTGCAGTTTTGGGTGCCACACTTCAAGAGGGCTGTGGATAACCTGGAGAGGGTCCAAAGGAGGGCCACTCATATGGTTAAGGGCTTGCAGGCCAAGTCCTACAAGGCAAAACTAGGGCACCTGGACCTCTTCAGCCTCCGCAAGAGAAGGTAGAGAGGCAACCTTGTGGCTGCCTATAAATTCATCATGGGGGCGCAGAAGGGAATTGGTGAGGCTCTACTCACCAAGGTGCCCCTGTGGGTCACAACAAATAATGGCCATAAGCTAGCAGAGAGCAGATTTAGACTGGACATTAGGAAGAACTTCTTCACAGTTAGAGTGGCCAAAATCTGGAATGGGCTCCCAAGGGAAGTGGTGCTCTCCCCTACCCTGTGGGTCTTCAAGAGGAGGTTAGGTAGGCATCTGGCTGGGGTCATGTGAACCCAGCACTCTTTCCTGCCTATGCAGGGGGTTGGACTTGATGATATATTGAGGTCTCTTCCGACCCTAACATCTATGAATCTATAAGGGGCAGGTGAGGACGGGCCTCTGTGATGTGAGCCATAGTCAGCACCTGCAATTCATGTATCCCAAACTCTCACCCTGGGGGGACTCCTAACTCCATGTCTCCAGTGCTGAGAACTGGGTTAGTTTTGTGGGGAGGAATAAGACCAGGTTTCTCCCCTCTTCTGACCTCCTCCTTCCCTTGCTGCTGACCCTCAGATGCTTGTGAAGAGCAACAACCTGATGGACCGGATTGTGGTGATCCCGGGGAAGGTGGAGGAGGTGTCACTGCCTGAGCAGGTGGACATCATCATCTCGGAGCCCATGGGCTACATGCTCTTCAATGAGCGCATGCTGGAGAGCTACTTGCATGCTAAGAAGTACCTGAAGCCCAGCGGTGAGTGCAACATCCCCAGGACTGAGAGGGGGTTGTGGCTGGAGGTATGCATCAGGAGTTCTGCTCACAGCCCAGCACCAAGGTTGGATGCTGGGGAGACTGCAACCAGGCTGGATTGCCCTAAACACTTCCCTCTTCTCCCTCTTGAGCATCTGCCACCATCACGGCTGTGCTCTCACGATGGGTGTCAGGGCTTAACAAAGCCCCAATCTGGGCCCCAGTTGCTATCTGGGGGGTTGGAATCAGGTTACTTTTCCTTTAGATGATCCAAAATCCATCTACTCTCAGCACAGTGGGGCCAGGCCAATGTATTCTCTAACCCCCCACCAAGCATCTGGGATCCCAGCCTAGCTCTCACCCCCCACAACGCACTAGGAGCTGGTACAAAGCTCCCCCTGCCCCATACTGAAACCCTGGTGCATTGTGGGATGTGCAGTCCAGCATTTGGCTTTGCCCTGGCGCATTCTCAAATGCGATGCTGCCAGCCCTTGGGGGAGGGGAAAGGGAAGGGTCATGGGACTTCTACCCTCACTCCCCATCACCAGGCAGTGACCCTGCTTTGATCCCCCCCACACTGCAGGGAACATGTTCCCCACGATCGGAGATGTCCACCTGGCCCCATTCACAGATGAACAGCTCTACATGGAGCAGTTCACGAAAGCCAATTTCTGGTGAGTCCTGGCACAGTCCCAGGGTCGTTGGGGCGGAGCTGGGGGGCAGAGAAGGGGGGCTCCTGCCCGAGGGTCACCAGCTCAGATCCCACTCAGTGACCTGCATGCAGGCTGCAGTAATAGAAGTTGGGATCCCAGACCTCTGGATGCATGCAAAATGTGTGTGGGGTGGGAGGGTCTCTCCTGCAGGGAACCCTGATCTCCTGGATCCTGTACCCCAGCAAGGGAAGGCAGTGACCCTGCTGAGGGCACTGAGGAAGGTTGGGGGTGGAGAGAGGGGTCTGGACCCCCAGCAGGTCACTGGCAGCAGATGGGTGACTGGGTGCCTCTGCCACAGGTACCAGCCATCCTTCCACGGAGTGGACCTGTCAGCACTGCGAGGAGCTGCGGTGGATGAGTACTTCAGACAGCCTGTTGTGGTGAGTCTGCAGGGCCCTGATCTCCTGGGCTGAGGGGAGGGCATATATGTGTGGTTTAGGGGGAGCTGGGGCAGCTAAGCCAGGGTCCTGAGCTGCCCTGCACCTGAAATAGTGCAGAGTCAGAACCTGGGACATCCTGGCTGTCCCACCTTCCCCTGCCCTGCCCCGCCACTGATGGTGTGTCCTTTCCCTGTCCCCCTCCCCCAGGACACCTTTGACATCCGGATCCTGATGGCAAAATCGGTCAAATACACGGTGAACTTCTTAGAAGCCAAAGAAGGCGATTTGCACAGGTGGGGGCGGGGGGGGAGGGGGTGGGGTGGGGCTGGGGCACCAGCCTGAACACATGCATATGCAGGGGAGGGGCCAGCAGGTGTCACCCAACTCCCAGCCAGCCAGCCAGCCAGCCAGGGCTTGAGGGCAGGGGTCTGGTGACCAGGCTGAGCTTGTGGGGGTGGGTGTGGTAATGGGGGTGGGAGAGGGGGAGGTTGATCCCTACTGGCCCCACACGTTGCTAATGGCTCCCGTCTCCTCTCCAGGATAGAAATCCCCTTCAAGTTCCACATGCTGCATTCAGGGCTAGTCCACGGCTTGGCCTTCTGGTTTGATGTGGCCTTCATCGGCTCCATGTAAGTGGGGGTGGGGGCCGGGCCAGCCCGGCCGAGTCTCCTGCTGCAGCAGAGGCCAGTCTTCTCCCTGCAGCTCCTGTCCCCTGCAACCTGGCTATAGGGATCCAACCCCAAGCCCTGGGGCCTCCCTGCTCCATCCTTATAAGCTGGGGGGACTGTGGGGCAGGGCAGACCTTTCCCTCCCAACCCTGGATCTGGTTTGGTGGGGTAGGTACCCCCTGATGTTCCATCTGGAGCTGCCCATACCACTGCTGTGCAAAAGAGCGAGCTTGGGAAGCTGATTCCAGGACATCTCATTTTGCTGGGGGCACTTGGTTGGGGTGGAGGGCAGGAAGCTTTGGAGCTGGGAGGGCTGATGCGGGTGGAGGTCCGCACCCCCTGCTGCCCCCTGTAAAGGGGGGCGTTCCCCTGGCCAGGCCATTCTTCACCTCACAGTGCTGTGTCTGTTTCTTGCCTCCCCCCCCCAGAATGACTGTGTGGCTGTCGACAGCTCCCACGGAGCCGCTGACCCACTGGTACCAGGTGCGGTGTCTCTTCCAGTCTCCACTTTTCGCCAAAGCCGGTGACACACTCTCAGGGACCTGCCTCCTCATCGCCAACAAGAGGTGAGCTCAGGGGAGCTCCCAGGGATTGTTCTGGGCTGTCACGGAGGCTTGCATGCTGGGGCCTCTCTGGGAACCATTGACCTGATATCTAGCCTTGTACCTGCGTGCGCCCTCAGTGCATCTCGGAGGCCATGGACTCTCCCTCTCACAGGGAGGGCCACGGCCGGTACACCGGCTCCATTCTCTCACTCCTGATGTGTCCTGCTCTCCCGTAGGCAGAGCTACGACATCAGTATCGTGGCCCAGGTGGATCAGACTGGCTCAAAGTCCAGCAACCTCCTTGACCTGAAAAACCCCTTCTTTAGGTATGTCCTGGCTCGGGGCTGGCGGGTTGCACTGCCCTCCCCTCCCCCCACACACACACCTGGGCAGCATTGGGTGGATGCCTCATCACAGGCATCATCACAGGCAGTCCCTGCTCCCTGCCTGGGTTGGGGGCGGGGCTTGCATGGGGGTGGCAACAGGGAACCGCAGTGTCAATGCCTCCTGCCTTGCTCACGTATATCCTGGTGCGCATTGCAGGTACACAGGCACGACTCCGTCACCCCCTCCAGGATCACACTACACGTCCCCGTCGGAGAACATGTGGAATGCAGGCAGCGCCTACAACATGAGCACAGGCATGGCTGTGGCGGGTACGTGCCCTCCCCTGCACCAAGGCAGGAACAGGCCTGGGCAGCCAGAGCCCTGTGATGGGACCACACCCCCCAGGGTTCTCATCCCATCATCTGGAGCCGTTTGGAGAAACTGAGCTCTGTCACCATCGTGCTCTAGCCTCCACCACATCCAGCAAGAGCCCAGCTGTGAAGCTGAATCTGATGCAGCTGCCAGGGGGACTGAGCATGGGGTCATGTACTATCCCAGGAATATGGGGTGCAGAAGGGGTTACTGGCCCTAGCACTGACCCTATTTTTCTTGCTCAGGGATGCCCACGGCCTATGACCTCAGCAGTGTCATAACAGGTGGCACCAGCGTCAGCCACAACAACCTGATTCCTTTAGGTGAGTCCCGTCATAGGGTTGGAAGATGGGGGAAATGGACATGCTGTGGGGGGGGTGTCTCTATGATGCCCAGTGGCACTGGCAGAGAGAAGCAGTGTGACTGGGCTGGGTAGATGCTGCTGTCAGTACTGCAATGGGGCCCAGGCTACAGGCAACATTCCTGGGCTCTGGACCCTGGCAGCTCATCATGGAATTGCAGTGCTTGCTGCTAGGGGTCGGTGGTACTGCCTCTCTCCCCAGTTGAGGCTGCTTCACCCTGTGCCTTTCTCCTGGCCCTCTACAGCTAACACAGGGATCGTCAATCACACGCACTCCAGGATGGGATCCATCATGAGCACAGGGATCGTCCAAGGTGAGCTCCTATCTGCCCACAGCTCAACAGCTGGAGCTGCCTGTGGCCCTGGCTGTTGCCCAGGGGAGGGGGCCAGCAGCCAGTTCCAGCACATCTGATGGCCTCTTTCTCCTCCCCTGCCCCCGCAGGCTCCTCAAGTGGGCAGAGCAGCGGCAGTGGCAGCACCCACTACCCACTCAACAGCCAGTTCACCATGGGGGGCCCAGCCATCTCCATGGCCTCACCCATGTCCATCACCACCAACACAATGCATTATGGGAGCTAGGCGCCCACCGTGCTCGGACTGCCAGCGCCAGGAAACCAAATGAAGATGACCCCCTCTGCCCCTCCCTTCCACACCTCCACGAACTGCTGGACCCCCTCCCGTCCCGCCTGCCGCACCGCCGCCATTGCTGCTGGGAAGACCTTGCTGCGGCCCGGCAACCCATTCTTTGATACCGGACTCGGACAACTTTTTTACAAAAGGCTGGGCCCAAGAGACCCACCTGCTTCCCCCCCGGCCCCCACCGTGCTAGCTGCCCCCCTACCCCACCCTCCCTAAGCGATCATGTAGCCGATGCTGTTTTAGTTTGCAAGCTTCCATAACAGACAGGCAGGGGCTGCAGTACGGACCTATCCCACCGGGGTTGGGGACATTGATAACCCTCACCTCCCGCTTCTCCCACCACCAAGGGCCTAGCAGGCAGGGGGCTGGGGCTGGGCCTGGGGGAGGTTGCCTCTGCTTGTTCCTCTTCTGAGGCTGGTGCATAAAGGGCCCTGTGTTGGCCCCTTGCAGGGCAGCCTCCTGCCCATCCCCTTGCTGGCATGAGGGCTCAATCAGCCCCGGTGCCTTGCAGGGAAAGAAGAGCCCCTTTGTGCCTCACTTTCCCACGTCATGCCCTTTAGTGGGGGGAGAGGGGGGACCTGGAGCCCTCGGACACCACCCGGTGGCAAGTTCAGTCCTCAGCAGCATGGTGTGCGGGCCTGCCAGCTGCAACAGCCTTGCCAGCTGTTACGGAAGGCGCGGTCCCCTAGCTTCCTAGGATGGCGAATCCATTTATGTTAATGACCCTCCAAGCAGTGACTGCGTGCCTCCCCCCACCCTCCCTTTCCGGTTCCTTTCTAAGGGCCGCGAGTGGCGTTGCTCGGAAGGATTCTGCAGGGACACCCCCACCCCTATCCCTGGCCAGAGAGAACTGCGTGTCTCCCACAGGCCGGTCCCGTCCGCCCCCAGCCGGCCATGCCAGGCCATGCCATGCCATGCGGCCAGGGGCTGGCAGGGGGGAGGGCACTGTGTCTCAGGCCAGTGCCCATCGGTAGGAGTAGCAGTGATTGGGCCGTAGTACTGAATAAATGGGAGGGTTTCGAAGGTCTGCTGCCCCTGCTGGCTCTTTCTTGGCAGGGGTCAGGGCATGAGACAGCAGCCCTGGCCACATCCTCAGCTCCCCCCCCCCCCCCCCCCCGGAACCTAGTCACCAGCCAACAGTTGGGGGAGGTTGGTTGTGGGGCAGGAGGGGAACCAGGGCCCAGATAACTGCCTCAGAGCTCCTAGTGCCCCCAGCTCCTGCAACACTAATCAGCTCTTCCCAGGAAGAACTAGCTGCTCCCAGGAGCCAGACTGTGCCTATGCTTCTTGGCTGGCAGCTTAGCAGCTAGAGTGACAAGCCTGGAGCTGCTTGTCAGACCCCCACAGGCCAGGGCATCCACTTGCCTGGAGACAGCACGAGGGGAGTCTGTGACATAGCCCAATGGGCAAAGGACGCCAGTGCAAGAAACAGCCCTGCCCAGCACCAGGTGGGAGCAGGCTCGCTGTTTATTCCAGCAACTTGTGCATATAAAAATTGTTCACTGAGAAACCTGAGACCTTCTGCCCCCTTCCCATGGATGTCCTATGGCGGGCATGGTCCACTTCAGCTGCCGACAGTGCCACAAGGATGCTGCAACCAAGGCTAGTCACCCTTGCTGCTGAGAATAACCAGGACTCTTGGGAATGGGCTAGGCTTGAGCAGAGTGGAGCTTCAGCCTGGAGCAGAGACAGTGAGAGCAGGTGGCTGCCGTATGTTACCAACAGCGCTGGTCAATGTTTTGGAGGAACTACAGAGGGTGTGATGGGGCATCCATCTGAACCGGTTTCGGGAGCTGGCTGATGACTTCACACAGCCCTAGGGGCAGAGAAGGGGCTGGTCCTCCAAAACCTGAAACAGCAGTACAACAAGGGTGAATGCAGGCTGGGACAGGGGCTCCAGGGGGCTGCACCTGTCATAGAGACCACCATGCCCCAGGGTCCTGGTTCTCAGACTGTCCCACACTCCCATAACGGGTGCCTCAGCTGCTGCTTGAAACCCTGGCTGTGGTGGGGATAGAGTTGGGGGCATCTCCTCTGGCCAGGAACTGGGGAACAGGGGGAGCCAGTTCTACCCCATGCCCCCCTGGCCAGCTCTCACCTGCCATTCTTCAGAAACGGAGGGGGGCAGTCATGGAGCTGTTGAGGTGGGGGTGAGTTGCTGTAAGCAGCTGTGCCCTACCCGGAGCCTTGGTGTAGGCAGAGCGGAGAGGGACAGCATTCACTGGCTTCTGGAAGAAGTAGAGCTGCAAGAAGAAATGGGACTAGAAGCACATATGATGGGGGTGGGGGGACCTGGTTCAGGTCCCTGGTTCCAGATCTAAGGCAGCCCCTCCTGCCCCCAATCCCCAGAGAACAAACACCAAACCCAAACTGAGCAACAGCTGCCATGACCCTGCCCAGGCATAAGTCTTCCCTACTCTGCCCCACAAAATGCTGGGCCTTGGGTACCTTGCAGCCTACAGCCAGCAGCGCATGGAGGGCGAGGACAGTGGTCAGTGCAGCCAATGTGGCAGCCCGGCTGTCTAAGCGGATGAGTGGCCAGAAGGTGAGAACTAGCACAGAGCCAGAGAGCGTCATGGCGATGGCAATCAGCAGCCACTGCAGCCAGGAGACTGGAATGAGCCACAGCACCTACTCAAGACCGGGACAAGGAGGGGGCAAGCATGAGCAAGGATCATGAGCCCTACAGTTCTGAGACCCAGGGGTTGCATGGTTGCAACAGCAGTTGTCCAGGCCAGGATTTGGGTGGCACATCCTAGTTCTACAGAGTCCTGGGGCTCTAAGTAGCCTTTGTACTTGTGAGTCCACACCGCACCAGGGACCCTGCCTGCAGCTCTGGGCACCCAACACCCAGGTGAGCACAGATGGGACCAGGGAGCTGGGCCCAGGAAGGGAGGAAAAGAGCAGGACTGTGGGTGCCATGTCTAGGAGGTAAATAGCAGGGCAGGAACAAACAGGCTGGAAATTCAGTCTCAGCAAAGACAACCAACTAAAATGGCTGAGCTAGCCCCAGGGGTTAGAGGACAGGGTGCCCGTGGCAGAGGGGACGGGTAAGTTCCCTATCTCCTCCAGCTTCCCAAGAGGGCAGCTCCATGACCAGACTCAGCCTATCCCCTTGGAGGGTTTGTGGACCAGGAAACTCACCGAGGCAGGGATGTACACTGAGAGGGAGTAGCCATAGACGCACACAGTCTCCAGGAGGGTGTAGGAGGCCACGTTGAGGCAGATGCCCTTGCGCCACTGCAGGTAGCCCCACAGGGCCAGCGGCACCAGCCATGCATAGCAATAGATGGCAACGCCTGCAATGGTCACTGCCAAGGGATGGGCTCCTGTCACCCCCTGTTCTGCAGCCAGCCAATCAGGGGAGGGGGGACCCTTTTGTGTTATTCCCCCCAACCACCACCCAGGGTACATGCTACAGGCACTAGGACAGCAAAGCAGCCAACAGTGAGTCAGCTCAAAGCTGAGACTCAAATGCCAAGGGTTAGAGGTGGGGGCCAGGACTCCTAGGTTCTCTCCCAGCTGTGGGAGGGGACTGGGGTCTGATGGGTTAGAGCAGGGGGAGCTGGGAACTTGGACACTTGGGTTCAACCGGGAGAGGAAGGAAGTCTTGTGGGTTGGAGCTGGGAGCCAGGACTCCTAGGTTCTTTTCACCTAAAGCTTTGTGCCTGGCAGGGGTCAAGTTTGCCCAGGAGCCTGGTGGATTCTCATGAGGCCTGGCCCATGCCTGCCTGGCCCACACCTACCCCTCACCTTTGTGGAACTGGGGGCTGTAGCGGAAGGAGGGGTTGCCATGCTTCTCCAGGAAGGTGGACAGGTTGCCACTGATGGCCAATGTGAACACCAGCGTAGTGCAGATCCAGAAGGGCCCTGCAAGAGGCAAAGGGCAGTATGACCCTGAGCCCAGGCTGGGGCAGGAGCCAGAGACAAGCAGCCACAAAGGTGCCCTGCTTTGTTCCACTTGATGGATGGTGCCTGAGCCCTCGGGCACAGGTAACAGGGGAGCAGGCCTACAGGGCTCAGCCTGCACTGCCCTGGCCTCCCCCACATCATGACCCCACTTGTCCCCTTCTGGGCTCACCATACAGGTCAGGGTTGTTCCGTAGATAATGCCGCACAAAGTTCTTCCCTGGTAATGGAAGCAGTGACCCCTTGATCCTGTCCAGCACCTTCAGGGAAGAAAGCAGGAGTGGAGTGAGGCAGGCAGCTTCCTGGGCTCACCAGGCAGCAACTGGAGAGCAAAGCTGCATCCTGGTCCTAGGTGGGGGCTCCCCAATATGACTATAATACATAACATACAGTCCCTAGTGCAGTGGGGCTCTGGCCTGCAACTGAGGCTCTCAAGTGCTACTATAATATACCTAATAATGTACAAAGCCTTTAGGAGCTGAGAAACCCATGAACCTATGGGACTCTGATCCCTGCCAGCATCTCCCACTGCTTGTGTCAGAGCATCCTTCCCACAAGGGTGCAGCCTCCATTACCTGGTAGGTGTCTACATCAAAGAAGGCCTGGTAGTACTCAAAGGTCCAGAAACTTGGTGGCTGCTTCTGACCACTCAGCAGCTGCAAGGAAGGGAATGTATGTTACCATGAGGCCCCAACAGCCTTGCCCACAGAGAACCCCAAGCACCTCTAACTGTGAGCCCAGCTTCCTCCCAGACCAGTGCACCCCAGCCCAGCTGCTCCAAGCAACTGGGATTACCCAGCATGCCAGGCAGGAGCCCCATCTCCAGAGAGAGCCGCAACTGGGGTAGAAATACTTGATCTACTTGCTTCCACAGCTAGCATCAGCCAGGAACTGCCCAGGCTGGATCTGAACCTAGGGCTGGGAGGTGAAGGGCTCTTTATTCCACTGGTGCACACCCCCTGCCCCAGCCAACCCTGGACCTGACCTGAACCCCTTGCTCCCCTCCAGACCAGTCCTGCCACCCTCCTCCCCATGCAGGCTAGCTTTGCCCCCGACCTCAATCTTATCACTCTCATCACCCTCCTCGTTCTCGTCATAGCTGGAGCCCACATCCAGGGCCACGTGGCTCTGCCGCTCACTGACACTGGTGGTTGTTGCATCAGGGGTTGCAGCCAGCAGGTCGGCTGCCTCGTCGAATTCTGCAGGGGTAAAGCACCAGCCATCACAGCCCAGGGCTCAGGGGCCTCTGCCTAGTCCAGCCGCTCACTCCCAAGCCTGCACCCTCCCAGTGTCATGCCCTGAAGCTGGGGAGTTCATCGCCCTCGTTACTATGATACAGAAGGTACTTCTATCTTGGCCAGAAGGACCCAGGTCCCAGGTTTATGCTCTAACTGCCAGGCCACACTGTCTCTATTAGGCAGACCTATTTGTTATGCCCAGAGGAGTGTGGGTCTGGCTCACCAGGGAGCTATTAACCTCCCTTCACCAAGCAGACCTGTGAAGACCTAACAAGGGAGTACTTGTGGCAACTAAAGAGAAAACAAGGATGGGAGCAGGGCTCAAGGGCCACTAACAAGTGCTCGGAGAGGGGGGCTGAACAGCACACCAGCCAGCGTGGTGCCCCTTCCCTTGGAAGAGTCCCAGGAGGCAGCAGATATCACCAGGGAAACTGCTGGAAGACGCGCGAGGATGAGGGGCAGGCAGATGCCCCTCAGGCGCCAGGCTCCCCCAGCCGGAGCCTCCACTGGGCCAGAGGCAGGGGGAGGGGCGCCGGGGGCCCCCGCGGTCCCAGGAAGCAAAGGGCAGCAGGTCTGTCCCTGCTTCGTGCCAACCGCCCAGTAAGTGCCCGAGGGCGGCACAGGGCCCGGCCGGGCTCGGGGGCGCCGGAGCCCCAGGGCCCCGCGGGAGGAGGGAAAACACCTGCTGCAGCCGGGCCCGGTCCCCTCGCGGCCCGGCGGGACCTCCCCGAGGGCGGCCGCCTGCTCACCGTGGAAGCGGAGCTGATCGGAGGCCGCCATGACGTCAGCGCACCCCGGGCTCCTGGGGACGAGAAAGGCTCGTTACGGCCGGGGGGAAGCGGGGAAAACTGAGGCGCGAGCGCCTGAGACACCCCGAGGTAGGGCCCTGCTATGCAAGGGGGCACGGCAGAGAGGAGTGACGTGTCCTGGTAGACCCGGGCACGCGCCTCCCCGGGTACCTGCTCGGTCCCCCCACTCTGGTGCTGCGTGTCCCTTTCTCCGGCCCGGCCGCGCACACTGCCCCGGGGGGTGAGGGGGAAGGAAGAGGGAACCGCCCCCCCCCTCGTGCTCCGAGATGGTTTCGTCCGGTCCGGCGCCACTTCCCCTCCGGCCGGAAACAATTTCCGGGTGGCGTTATGGCGGTGGCGGCAGACACCACGAGCGGCGCGGGCCCCGATCCGGGGGGCAGGCGCAACTTCTGGGGGCGGCTCGGCGCTAGCCGCCTGGGTAGGTTGGGGGGGGCTTGGGCTCCTGGGTTCTCGGGGCTGGGGCCTGGCAGCTCGGACGCCTGGGTTCTGCCGCGGAGGGGAGGCAGTAGCCCCAGTTCCCACGGGAGGAGGGGCTGGCGCAGGGCCTGGCAGCCCGGACTCCTCGGTTCTTCTCCCGGCCCCGCGCATAGCGGCAGGTCCCTCCCAGAGCGTCGGCTTCCCCAGCGCGGGCACCTGCCGCCCCAGGCAGGGGTTTGCTTGGCGGGCTGGGCCCTTGGTCGCTAGCAGCGCCTGACCCTGCCGCCCTTGTGCAGGCCAGTGGTGGAAGAGCCTCCTGCACGATTACGTGGAAGCCTGCAAGGAGGTGGTTGTGGGCGCCCGGCAGCGGCCTGGGAAAGCTGGGCTTTACCTCTCGGTGCTGGCCGGAGCAGCCGCCTGCAGCCTCCGCATCCCCAGCGACATATCCTTCGATGCCTCCCTCCTCGAGGCTTCTGGTACCCTGCTCCTCCTCTCCCCCTGGGTCCGCAATGCCACCTCCGAGGGCCACGTCCAGCACCTGATGCAGCTGAGGAACTGGGGGCAGCTGCGCTACCAGAGCCTGGTCTTCTTTTCCCTGGTGTATGAGGCCCCTTTTGATGCAGAGGCTGACCTGTACCTGGCTCAGTGCAAGCACCTGCAACCGCGCTGGACAGAGTTTCCAGGCCGCATCCTGGATGTGGGGTTCTGGGGGCGCTGGTGGGTTTTGAATGCCAAAATGAAGGACTCGGACATCAATGAGGAGGAGTTCCGGAACCTTCCAGAGCAGCTCCATATCATCTCCTTCCAGAACCTCCACTCGGAGACTAACGAGAGACTCTTCGATGAGAAATACAAGCCTGTTGTCCTGACAGAGGAACAAATCAAGCAGGCAGAGAGGGAGATGCAGCCACTGCCTCAGGGGGTCACAAACCAGTAACCTGAACCAAGCGGCGGTTGCTCAAGCCAGGGTGGATATGGGAGCTCAAATAAATTTTACTATGGGATTGTTTTTTGTTGGACCCCTCAGCCTTGTTGCGTGCTGGTCTCTCAGCCTTGGTGGCACTCACGTTCAATAAAGAGGATATGGAGGCTCTTGCCTTTGCTGTGGTTTTTTATACTAACCTACAGGATGCATTATTTGTGGGCTTGCCTTGCCTCTCCTGGGCACCATGCCAACCTAGTGCTTAGAGCAGTGATTCTTGATTGGGACCCTGCACCACTCAGGTATCTTGAGATCCTTTCAGAGGTTCTATGCAATGTTGGTACTGTTAGACGTGCAAACAGGATTGACAAGATAAGTACAGAGGTTTCAAGTATTAATCCAGAGTGGTAAAATATTCTGACCTGTTTGGATCTTTGTGTTTTCTGCAACAGGAAAACTGCTCTATGATTTTTTTTTTCTGTAAGAAAAGTCAAGTGGAAGCTAAGAACTGACCTCTTCTAAGGGTCCATCAAGGTGTGCCTTGAATTGAAGAAGGTTGAGAACCACTGGCTTAGAGGTGTTCCGGGGTAGTGTCGCTCCATAAGGCTTCCATCTCTTCTAGATGAGTTCAGATCCAGTGCTTAGAGGGGAGACTGGTAACAGGGACCCACATGCTCTTGAAAGTGGTATAGGTGGCACATAGAGGCACGCTCCTTTCTGAGCTGCTGCTGCTGCCCCCAGTGCCCAGCCCAGTTTTGGAGGGCAGGGCAGGTGAGTCATAAAGGGAAGCCTTTGCTTTTGCATGGATAGTCTGTGAGGGCCCATATGACCTTCGCAGCTCTGTGATAGTTGGAATGAGGTCAAACCAAAGCCCCTGGTCACTGGGGAGTGTTTGAGGCTCCAGGGCATCTGGGGCAACATCAGCCAAAAAGTCTGTCAGGTGGAGGTGGCCAGAGCAGCGTCACTTCCAAGGGGGGGGTCTTGTTTACCTTCTAGCCTCTGCATAGAGCCCTGGCTGTATTATAGTCCCCAGCCCAAGTCAGCCTTCTGTCAGCTCCTTGGGGGACAGCAGAGGGTGCTAAAGAGCTAAGGAAAACTCCCTGGTACTGCTGCTCCCAGACAAAGGTGCAGAGATTCCCACTGCAGTTCTCCCTGAACCTGGAGGTAGCCCAGGGGTATGGACCTGCTATGACTTGGCAGGCAGTATGCAGTTCACAGGCATTTAGGAAAGCCCCTTATGGAGCTGCTGAGACTGAAAAAAGGTGTTTCTTGCTAGCCCAGAGCACAACAGAAGTGGGTCAGGAAAGAAACAGGCACTTACCTCTTCTGGTAAAGGGGTGGCAGAGAAAGCAAAAGACAGACTGAGTCCCCTAAGATAGGATAGCTGTTCTGCACCTGAGCTGAAACAAGAAGGCAACATTCAGGAGTTGGTTGGGTTCTTAAAACATCCTGTTCTAATGATTTATTAACCTATTGAATAATTAATTGAGCAACTGCAGGAGCTGGGGTCTTAGAGGCATCTGCCGCCTAGGGGTTTCTGTTTGATTCTCTTTGATTGCGATGCCTTAGCCTACACTCCAGCTCTGTTAAAGATGAATGAGAGAGACTGGCAGTGGAGGGAGGGGTTGAGCCCATGCACACAGCTTGGTATTCTGGGCTCTGTGAAGTGCCCTCTTCAGCCAACATAACAATGCAATGGGGGTGGAAATGGCCCCTTAAGAATTCTGCTCTGCTGGGGCTTCCCCAGCTGGTACAGGACCCCATAGGTAGGGGGTAAACCACAGGTGTGGTCTGTTGTCGCTGTTTTCTGTTCCCCAGGAAGTAGAGTGAGACCTAGAGCAGTTTTTGGACTGCCCTTGAGTTTGGGTGGGGGAGGAGGGGGCAAAGAGAGAGCTTCATGCTGCCTTCTTTCACCCACTTCTTGCTTCCCCAGCCAGGGGGCAGGGAGCCAAGACCTGGATCTACAATGTATGCAGCATGTGTGTGAGAGAGAGGGTTAGGGCTCATCTGCCCAGAAAAGTTATTCCAATTCAAGTGGGCCATGAATTTTTAAAGCAAAAGAGCTTGTTTAGAAAAAACATGGTTGTAATAGTAAAAGCAGAAGTGTTGCATGCATGGCATACCTAGAGATAAATGCAGTGTGTGCATAGTGACAAAGCCAAGGTAAAAATTACCCAGGAACTTTCCTTTCTGTCCTCTCAATCTCTGCATGGCATTCCAGCACTGGGACATCTTGACTTGCTGCTGCCAGTTCATTGGTAAAGCCATCTGCAGCTCTGGGCTGCGTAGAAAAGTTGGGGGAACAAACATTAGCACTGCAGTCCTGGTCTGCACATAAATGCTTAGTCCTTTCAGTACCAAAGTGCTTTCAAAAGGCCCAAATCCTGCCTAGCCCTCAGCTTGGAAGTAACTGCCCATAAACAGAGAAAGGAAATTGGTAGCCAAGGGTTCCTGTCTTGGTTTTTTTGCTGTTCTCATTTGGTTATGACTCCTGGCTTCTTAATTTCATCCTGTTTGACTGGTTTCTCAAGCAGGCCTTTCACTTGCTAGCTTCCCTTTCTACTTTGGGGAGCTTGGTTCCTTTATTAAAAAACTCGTTCTCTTTAGCAGAGTTGGGCCTTACATGGCTTGTAATAGGCCTTGTTCTGGTCTCCCCAGTTTTCTGTCCTCCAGAGCAGTGGAGGACCCAGGTGAGCAAAAGCAAGATAAATGACAGATGTGTGTAGCAGCATTGGACTGTGGCCAGGGAAAAGATAGATTTGTGCACCCTCAGCCTTTTTTTTTTTCAAAGGAGTCAGATGCTCTGGAAATAGAACAAAGAAGACAAAGCAAGGAGGGTGTTAAAATACTTCTAGTGTCTGAAGCCCCCAACATGTAAGGGAGAGAAGCATTTATTCATGAGTAGCTCTGAGGTTACACTTCAGGAGGGGGCTTCTAGGTATCACTGGCTTTGCAGATGCCGGTCTTGATGTTACTTGTGACCCAAATAACTTGCTGCATAGCAGTACTGTGTGACATGGGGACAAATCGGGCATGGTAGAGCACTCCATTATAAACATTTCTAGTCTCAACCCCAGACTGGATAAACTCCATGTTCTTATTGAAGCCAAATTTGCATCCAATTCAGAATTGAGTCAGAGGCTTGAGCTCAGCTACAATCATTTTGATCATGTCTTTTCATTGTGTTTTAGTAAGAGTTATGGGCCCATCTGTTTAAATGCAAATTGTTTTGTTAAGAATACGTTCGCAGGTTTTTTAAATAGTTTTATGCAAGACATGCAAATATGAAATGTCTCCTCAAACAGTCCTTGAATAATTAATTCAGGTTACATGATCAGATAGTGAATCCTACTCGTCCACCTATAACAGTTAGCAAAGGAACTCCTCTAAGCTTTGAAATCCCTTCCTTAAAGGGGTGATTCCTGCTAACAAAATCACATTCTCTATGGATCCTTCCTTCCACTGTATCAACAGAGAAATGATCAGGAAAATTAAAACATTTTCAGCACAAAATAATTTGTGTGTGCTTTCTAAAATATAAGGTTGGGGGGAGGGGGACTAGTGGAGTCTTCGGACTTAATCCTGTTATTCTTCAAGGATGTGGGAGGTAGTGGTTGAAGCAGCATTTCTCAATGTTTTTGGGTTAGCAGCCCCTTGCTTAAAGTAAAAAAATGTTCATGATCTCTGCATCTACTGAAAAAGCAATTGCAATAACGTGTGGGTGGGTGCGTGCATGCATGGAGGTGGACATGGAACCTTTTGACCTTGGAAGGTGAGGGCGGGCAGGGGACAAGATTTTCTTTGCTTTGGAACATGACAAAGTACTCAGCCTCTCCTAAACATCTCAGGATTGTCTGTAAGGACCTGCCTGCCCCAGGAGTCGCTGTTGGCCTGGGAGAAACACCAGCATAGAGTGACAATATGAAACTCAGGACTGAAGAGCATGATGGTTCACCTCCCATGTGAGGCTTTTTTAACTAGAAGCTTTTCTAAAGCATAACTATTAATTATCAAGGACTGAGTAGAGGTGGAGAGGGTTTCCAGGCCAGGTGATATAACAAGAATGGAAAGGTCTGGGGGTTTTTGGTTTGTTGTTTTTTGGGGTTGGGGGGGGGGTTAATGAAAGGTCTTAATTTTCTCTTTCTCTCATTTCCCAAGCCTTCTAATAATTTTTTCCCCTTCTGGCATGACTGTGAAAAACCAAAGAAAGGCCAGTAAGAGAGAGACTTCAAAAGCCCCTGCTAAGAGAGAGCTTTTGACAAAGGTGAAACTGCTCAGCAATGAAATCATTAAAGAGAGCAGCTGTTGGAAACAAGCATAGCAAGGAGTCAAGGTCACATGCTGCCTTCCAGGTGTGAGGTAGGATTTTCTGATCGGGAAAGCAGGAAGGCCTTCACTGACACTGGCAGAGTTGCTGCTATGGGTTATGAGACAGATTTAGAAGGATCCATGTAGAAGATTGGAAGCCAGAGGAGCATGAGCTGTCTGGTAAAATAGGATGAGTGGCAGGCTAGCAATTAGGACTCCTGGGTTCTATGGCCCTGACTTTTTCGGTGAGTCTCGCTGGCTGTACTTTCTCATCCTCTCCACTCTGCCTGGATCCATCGGTCCCCTCTGGTTGTATACTGTGCATGCTGTATTTGGCAGGGTGACTGCAGCCCAGGTAGATGCACCTCAGGTAGCATTAATCTGGCTTAGGTACTAATGGCTGTAAAGCTGTGGTAGCCCTGGCTTCATCATAGGGTGTAAGAACCCCAAGATCTGTACTAAAGTCTGAGATGAGCTGACTTCTCTGCTGTTGGTATCTGAGCCAACCAGACTACAGCCAGCTTGGGGATGCTGGGACAGGCAACATTCATGCTTCTGACTACAGTGTAAAAGCAGGCTCAGACAAAAGGCTTTTGGGGCAAGGACCATCTCATTCTGTTTGCAGTATGTTCCCCATAACAGGGCCCTGGTTCATGGCTGGGGAAAGCTTAGAATCTAGATGCTACTGTAATTCACATAAGAATGTGCAGTAATGGAATCATAGCCCACGCTGCCGTGCCGCACCTAATAAATAACTACAGTATCCAGTACACTGGGCTGTGACAGGCACTGCTGTAATACAAATGCTTCATAATACTTCCAGTTCCTCTCCCAGGACTGCAAGCTACCCCCTTTCATGGGGTGAGTGCATTCCTGCCTCACCTCCTCGTGGCTGCTTGAGGAGCTGCATGAGCTGTCTGCTTTGATTGGAATGCAGATTTCTATAAATTAGTTGTAGGGCAGTTAATGTTTCACAGGGAACCTCTGTTTCTTTTTCCACCCCATCAGGTTGGGGAAAAGAGTGAAAGAATTGTAGCAGTGTTTATACTTCTCAGAGCACCAACTGGGGCTGATTCTTCCTTCTTGTTCTTTATCCAGTTGATCTGGTGCCACAGCTTGTGGTCTAATGGGGCATTTGGGACTCAGCTGATTAACCAGAACGACAAAGACCTGTTTGCAGGGTGCTTTCAGAAAGCTCAAGCTCACAGTGTCTGGTGTACTGAAGAAGTAGCATGGGAAAGGAAATGCAGAGGGTTATGCGGATGGGGGTGATTTGAGAATACTGTGGGTAAGAATGGAGGCACACCAGCAGAGTTGGGGCCAGGGAAAGCGCAGGACTGAGGTAGTGGAGAAGCAGGTAAAAGGAAGTCGTAAGATGGTGGACAGAAGCCTGGAATGGCTGGAAGAGACAAGTTGAGATTGAGGGTGTCAGGCACGCTGGGAGGAATTGTGGTGGGAGGCCTACAAGTCATGATTGAGGGGATCCAGCAGAGCTGGGGAGCCCTGGTTTGTGGTAGCAGAGGGCTGTTTGATGGTTATGGGCAGAGATGTGCTTCAGAGCCCAGGGCTGGGAGAGCAGAAAGTGCCACAGGGATGTCTCTGTCCCCAGTAACATGCAGATGTTTAGCAGTCAAATACTTTTCACTGGAGAGCCAATTTCCTTATCAATCCAGTTACTAAGCCAAACTCCCATCACCCCTTTGATACTCAACTTTACAGAGTTTAAGGCCAGAAGGGACTGGGATCAGCTAATATGACTTTCTATATAGCACAGGCTATTTAACTTTAGCACCCGGTTCGCTCCGTACTGAGGTTCTCAGCTGTTTTCTTTTGACAGTTGGGAGGACTCTGCGTTCTGCTGAGTACAGTACATTAAGGCGCCACTGAAAAATAAGTGCTCAGTCCGGATGTCTACCATTCCTTCCTGGATTTCACATAACTAAAATACTAGAGCTGCCACTCCTAAGAAGCAAAACTCAGTGAGGTATAAAGGCTTAGGGAACAATTTTACATGATTTTGTGCTGTGACAAAGCAGCAGTGAATTTATTCTTTACATTCTCGTAGCTTACAGGGTGTGTGGTAGAAACCACTACCTGTCTGCCTTTAAACTCCCGTGTGCTCCAATAAGATTCAATAGCATACAACTTATTTTTGAGAGGTTTGGACTGCTTGCCCTGTGGTAGGTAAGGGGTCACCGGATTTGCAACTGTGGGGAGGCTGGCAGCTACCTTCCATAAGAGCTCTTCTCAGCTCTAGGAGGGATGAGTTGGCTCATGTTTGGAGAAAAGGGCTTGGGAAATCTGACTGCTGGGATTTGCTCAAAGCTGTGGGATGGGAGTGACTACTGGTCACAGCAGGGCTTGGGAGCTAGGACTGTTCCCAGCTTTCTCCTGTTTAGTTGCATGACCAGGGTCTGTAACGTCCATTCAGAGCTAGACTGAGCTAAGCCCTGGAGAATACTGCTCCCTAGTAATGGTAGTGGTGTTTGAGTGGCTGCTTCACATTGCTTGAGCAATCTCCTTGCTTGCAACTGTTGCAAATCCTAGTTGAATGGGGCCTAACATACCTCAATCAACCCCTTAGATGAGGGGAAGCCAAAGCCAGAACAGGCAATACTCAACATGAAAGGCAAATTGTGAACAAACCACATCCGAAATTGCCACTGAAGGATCACATGCCAGGCAACAGATGCATTAAGGTATTTGTTTCAGGACAATGAGTGGTTCTTACCTGTGGTTGTGACTAGGCTACTGTCACTTATCTGCAGGGCAGAATCAGGGTCACGGCTGCTTTATGGCTTTGGCTTGATTTTATTTGATTGTATTTATTTATTTATTTTGTAGATAATCCACCAACTGTATGAGCGGAACTCAGTGGTTTTAGGTCACAGAGAGGTTTCTGCAACTCTGAGGTTTTGATTGGTGTGGCTTGACACTTCCTGGGATTTGCCTCAATTTCAGAGTATAAAGGAACAAAAAAAAATGCTCATAAAATTCAGCTGAATCTCTTCTTTACTTGGTTTGGATCATAACTCATGAATTGTCCCCATGTGTGGTCATCAAAGCTGAATGAAGATTGACCCTAAAAAGTTATGAAGTCAGTCACTTATCAAGTCCTGTTTCTTCACCTTTGGTGGCAATGTCCTGCTCTCCTCCTCAGCTGCTCCTGTTAAAGTGATAACAACCTGAAAACCATAAAATAAATAAATAATGTTATTACATCTCTGGTGAGATCAGAAGCTCAAAGGTTATCATAGGAAAGTCAAGCTGGAAGGGACCTCACAAATTCTTCTAGTCGTGCCCTGTGCTTGAAGCAGGACAGTCCCTGACTAAAACTTCCCAGCCAGGTGTCTGTCCAGCCTGCTCTTGAAAACTTGAAGGGATGGAGACTCCACCACAGCTCTGGGTCTGAGCAGCCTGCTCCAATGCTCAACCACCCAAAAATCAGAATGTTCCTCCTCAGTCTCCAACCTCAGCTTCCTCTGTTTGAGCTTGAAGCCACTGCTCCCAGTCCTGTCTCCTGCAGCCACAGGGAATAGTGTATCTTTGTCTTCAAATACCTGAAAGGCAATTATAGAGAAGACCTTGATCAAATCCCACCTCAGTCTTCTCTATAAAACAAAGGATTTATTCGCTTCTCTGCTTTCCTTGCTTGGAGGCACTTTGTCATGGTTTTACTGCTGTAGTTGAGATTGCAAATGACTTTCTGAAATCTGCTGTTCAGTGTTTCCCTGATATGAACAGGCTCTTGCAATTTTAGCAATAGGCTCATGACACACGGTGTGGCATGAAGATCTCTGCTTTTGTTTTCAAGCGAGCCTTTCTGGATGTGGAGAGAAGCAAGACTCAAGGACCCTGACAGCTCCAAATCAAGCCTTGAATGACTGGTTTGTTTTACAGCCTCATGACTTTTATACAGCTCTCATGGCTTTCGTGACCCAACTCACAGTTTTTGAGCACTTGAATTTGGTGGTGCTGATTTCCTTTGGTCATCCTCTAGGTGCCATTTTTAGTTTAGAAAAGGGGTGACACGGGATGAGTTGAGGGACCATCTTTTAACCCCTGGCACCATAGGGCAATTGCTCATACCACCAGCTCTTAGGTGCAATATACATAACAACGGTGAGTTAATCATATTGCATGTGATTAGTGCACATTACAGAAGGCTATAAGGACCTGCCATTGCTCTCTATCAATTAACCATTTATTAAACATCTATTATTTATTGGTTAACCCTTTATGAATTATTTAGCAATGGAATCTTAATACAAAGCATGGGCCTAAATTTTCCACATAAACAATGGCTGTGTTTGCCATGGGGATGGTATATCTGACTACACATGGGTGAGGAGATGCCCACAATGATCAGTCTGTTGGGGTGAAGAGAGTTTAAAGGCCACTAGATTCCTGGTAATGTTTAAAAGAATCTTTTTGAGTTTCAGGAAAAAGCTGTCCTGGAACTATAGGTTCTAGAGCTTGACCTAGCTATAATTGGTGCACTGGATGCCTTGGTACCACCAGATGATATGAGGGCAGGGTGATGGCATGGCTCTAGCACTGAACTGGAAGGTAAGAGATCTGGCTTTGATTCCCAAATCAGCCACAGGCTTTTGGGGGGAAGGAGACCTTGGGCAAGTCACTCAAACTCTTCACACCTCACTTTTTCCTTCCTGAACAATGAAGAGGATGCCTTTCTTTGCCTGTCGGCAGCAGTCCTCACTGTGGGTCTGATGGAGACCCCAATCTTAGTTTGGGGCCTCTAGGTCTAGAGCTATTATTAATTGTATTTGGTATTGCTCTTGGGGTCTGTTAAACTTGAAAGGGCATTTGGACAATGTTCTGCTTTGTTTGTGAATGAAGTGTGATTAATGCAGAGAGCAGCCAGGGAAACTTCCTCCAAGGGAACTCAGAGCACTTTGCAGAGAGGAGCGAGTGTCCTCAGCCCCCAAAGAGATGATGGGCCCTGTTTTAGGTCACCCAGAGGATGCAACAGTAGAGAGGTTTAATTGCAGTTTGGGGCTCAAACTGCTGCTAGAGCTCAATGCTACTTTTTTCAACAGGAATTTTTCTGCTGCCAGAGTCACAGTGGCTCCCCTCAACAGCAATGCTGCCTATACGTTAAGAGTTTTGCTGGCCTGGCTATGGGGTGAGATCTTTCCATACTGCTGGCTGCTGCAGCTATGCTAAGGGACATCTGCAATGTAGACGAGCGCCAGGGAGTAGAGCTCAGCAGACATTATTGTTGGGCAGCAGGTTACAAATCGTGTAGATCCTCTTGACCTCCTTACTCTGACCACTAGGCACATGCATATGTTGCTAATATAAAATTACTTACAGCAGTTGCTACCTTTTTCAGGTTGTGTTCATATAATAAACCTTTGATTATAGAACATCTTTCATAATGATGAATCATGGGCTGCTCTAGATGTCTGATACATTGCAGACTTAAACATTAGACAAGCAAAATGATGAAGTGACAGAATTATGTAATGTGGTTATAAAGTCAGCACATTTCAGCGCAGCAGAGAAAACGACTTGAGTGTCAGGATCCAAAGAGAAGAGGATTACAAAGAAACAGAGATGGGAGGCAGAGAACTAAAGGATTGTTCCTGCTAGAAAAAGTTGCAGTGAAGGTGTCTCTCATGCTTAGAGCTGACGGAGGAAGAAAAACTGGGTCTGCCAAGTAAATGCAAGAAGCAGAGAAGGGAACCAGGCACATAGGCTAGAGCAGCAGTGTGCCAACTGGGGCTGTAAGGCTAGAGGAAGCAGCCTGCAGTTAAGCTATGGATGACTTTTGCCCCCCTACCTCTCCCCTCAAAAGACCGATACAATAGCATGGTGGTCTGTGAGAAACGTTGATCAATATCATTCTGTTGACCCTAAAAGTTTAGGAATCATTGGGTTAGAGCAGAACTGTGTGTGATTATTCTCTCCAGGTGCCATCCCTGCTACCATTCCATACGATATTATTCCCCACCACCCCAACTTGCAGCTTTGAAGGGCCTCTGACATAAGCTTGAAGCTGCAGTTGGCACAGGCCAAAGCAATCAAGGTACATTGTAGTGTTGTCAGAAGTGTGTTCCCCACAAACCCTATCCCATTTTTTGTAAAGCCTAGAGGCCCCAGTCCTGCAGTGTGCCTGTGTGCAATGGACTTGTATGGGATTAGGCGCTGCTTGCCATGAAGGGGTCTGAGGGACTTGCAGGAGTTAGATGGTGTTAATGACAATCCCATGTAATGGACCTAAAGGAAGATAAGGCATTCTTCACAGTCTCCTCTTCAGCGCCATGTGCTTTGATCTTGTTCAGACTGAGGCCCCCTCTGTGCTGCACTGCCATTGCAAAGGGTCAGTTCTTGGCAACCATTGATCCTCTGGATCATGGTGTACATAGAAGAGGTCTACGCAACCATCACATCAAGACCTTCAGCCTATTTATACAGGGACAATGTGTACTTCCTCGTAGAGGGGCTGGGCAGCGGAGGCATGGGATTGCTCAGGCCAAGGCAAGCCTGAAACCATTTTTATTTACTTGGCTTATCTCCTCACATCTTACTTGTCTTCTCACACCTCACCAGTGGGTCTGGTGGCACCAGAGGGTGCCCTAGCACCCTGGTTGAGAATCACTGCCTTAGTGAGAGTCAGGCACTGTGCATATATTACTGTAACTACCAAATTGCCTGTCAAGAATGAGAGGTTCAGCCCTGCTCTCCGTGCTCTCCCTCTGCCCCCACCATCATCGCTTGGGGTCCAACCGCAATCCCCCCAGTTGTCACTTGGGGTCTGGCCCTGCGCCTTCTTCCCTCCACATCCACCTGCCTCCCTTCCCCCCCTCTCCCTCCCTCCCTACCAGCTGTTTTCATGTCTGATGGTGGGGGGCAGTGCCAGCATGATCCCACCCTTTGCCCACAGGCAAGGGGAGTAGCCCTGCTGCTTGAGGGAGGAGGCAGAGGTGGGCAGGGGGGAGGGAGCTGCCACCAGGTCAGGCAGGGAGGCGTGGGGCAGCCCCGCTGCTCAGGCAGCCGAGACATGCTCCCCACCACCAAACTTCCATAGCAGTGGTGCCAACGAGCCTGTGCAGCCAATTGCCACCCACCCTCTCAATGGTGCATGCACAGTTGGCCAAAAGTGTTACAGACAGACAAAGGGTTTTATCATATTAGAGTTCTTCCTAGATGCATCACTTCAAAATAGACCAAACTCTATGCAAACGTGCTTTCAAACTAAGATATGCAAGAGAGATGGGAAACATTAAAGCATGAGAGATTAACCAACAAACAAACCCCTGGTATCATATTTTTCCTTTCCCCCCAGTTTCTATTGTCCCTAGGAGATGGCTTTCTCAGAAAGATGAAGGTGATTTTAATAGGGTCTAATGTTGCCATGGAGACAGCTGCTCCCATGGCTATTAACTGCAATCATGCCAGCCATTATCTTCGTAAAAAGTCTGTGAAGAAATTAATTTATCAGACACACCCAGGGATTGCAGAGGCTTTTGGGGGGAAGAGGGAAGGAAGTCCATGTAATATTGTCTTACTTTAATGGATTGGTGGGTGCTTGAGGCAGTAAACACCTGGCAACACAGGGTGAAAAGTCCCAAATAGCTGATTTATTTGAACCTACCTCTGAAATCAATATGAAAATGAAGCTCTTGAGCTGATAGGAAACTGTTAGTAGGAAGTAATGCTTCGTGCAAATGATTCATGCTTTTCTGAGAGAAAGGGGGGGTGATATTTGCCTGGCAGCTGGGACAGGGTAACTAGAGTCTGGATACCTGGGTTCTGTTTCTAGTTTAGGGAGGGAACAACTGTCAAGACCTTCCTAAGTGCCTATTAGATCTTGGTGTATCCACAGAATCTTTAACTTGTATAAGTACGTTAGTTAAGGGTATGATTTTTTTTTAACCACTAAATTAATGTTTTATCAAATGTCACACACAAGCAATCATGAAAAGCAACTAAGTGTTTGCAAAATGCAGAGCCTGTTCATAAGTGGGTTGTATTTTAATTTTTTTGGTTTGCATATACTTTCTGTGGTATCAGTGCATGTTCTTTGAGAGCTACTGACGCACTTCATCAACTCAAAATAACTTAAAATGGATTGAAAGATTCCCAGTGGAAAAAAGCATGGGGGGAGGGGTGGAGTTAGGGGGGTTTGAGCATAATTGCCCAAACTTAAATTGGACTAGGGTGCTAGGGTTTCATTCCAGCAGCAGAAAGACGATGCTTCTGCTAGCACCATGTTGGGGGATGTAAGTTGTATCCCTTTTCCCTGCTTGTTATCAGTCATCTGTTCAGACTGTATGCTCTTTGTGGCAGAGGCTGTCTGCTTTTTATATGGTACCTAGCACCACCAGGACCCATTCTTGGCTGGTCCACAGGCGCTGCTGTAACAAGCACGAGTAATACTAATTCAGAGTAGAGTGTTCACCCTTACCAAGTCACTTACAGCACAGTGTCCCTTATCACTGCTCTGGTGCATCTCAGCACCAGCTTGAAGAGGAAAGCACCCCTGGCTGCATCAAAGTAGTCTTTGAAGACCTCCTGACCAAGTGCTGATGTATCCAGATCCTGGTAGTTTGCACAAGATGTTGTGGATGCAGGAAAAAAGAAATGAAAGCCCTGTCAGGCAATGAGACAGTGTTTGGATAGTGGGGGCTGCAAGATTTAAGATCAACTGCATGGTCCCACTAAGTTTTTAGATGTCACACTCCTGTTGGTATCTGTTCCATGGGCAAACGACAGAGAGGCTGTGGGCTTTTTGCCTTGCTGCTGCTGCCACAAAGTCCTCTCAGAGTAAACAGACCTGCTTGGGGGGTTGAGAGCTTGCCAGCGAAATTCAGCAGTGAGAAAACTTGTTTGCACAGAGCTCAGTGACAGCCTCCCTCCAGTTGGTTTGGCCACGCTTCGCCACTCACCAATACTGCAGGGTTGCAGCCAACACCCGAGCTTGACAACTCTCGTAATGAAGCTTCACGGATGACAGGAGCTGGAGCACGTGCCTCTGGCTGCAGCTGCTGATGGGTAACCACACAAACACTTTGCTCACTGAAACGATTGGTTTCTCTCTAGTTCTCAAAACTTAAATACTTGCAGGGGCTTTATATGCACAAGGGCAGTACACTGAACATGCAAGAAGTAGTATCCATGAAGCGCAATGATGATCTGGCTTGCTCCATCCAGTAATTCCCTCTTACGAATGCCAAGAGGGTGGTTCCTCTCGCCTTTGCCAGCACTATGCCATTATCTTTGCTTTACTGGTATAATTCTTGTTATAATGAGATTTTTATAATTATTTTATAATTAATTCTTTGGGCCCTAACTACCACCTGCACATTGGAATAGAGCCCTTGGCTACCTGCTTTTATTGCCTTATCTGCAGTCAGGCACTAACAGCAGGTTGATGCAAGTGAACCACAAAATATAACCCATCCCCCACAATTGGCAGGTGGCTGTCATTATCTTCACTGGAGGAAAATATGGTAAGTGGATCCTTGGCATGATTAATCAATGACCAGCCAAGGATAAAAGTTATTAGTATGTACTAGGTCAGGAATTGTAACTAAGCCATACCAAAAGACTGGGAGCAGCTCCATGTTTGTCTCAGTCAATGGGATACAATTCCCTATGAACACCAGTTAAACATGGATCCTCACTGGCAGAAATCATCAAAAGCCTGAAGGGTTAAAACTTAACGAAAGATTGATTTGCTGAAAAATGTTGTTTCAGGCAGTCCATCTTCAAGGCTGAATTTTGATGAATAACTGTGCCCCAAAAATTATAGTGGGTGGGGATTTGGAAAAGTCTAAATGTTTTGCCTCTTAATTTCAAAGCAGTTTCTATTTTTCCCCCCTCTGTTCCTAGGACAGACTGGTGGGAGAGAGGCAAGGAGATCATATTTAAATAGAAACATGCGCTGGTCTGCCCACTTCTTCAGGAAATTAATAGGGTAAGCCAACCCCTTTCTTCCCCCTGACCCCATAGAAATAGAAGGCAACCTGGGTCCAAGCCATCTCCTAAAAATGTGTGGACTGGTGGTGGTTGGGGGCGGGGCTGACCTCATAACATCACCAGGAAATGCTAATTATAGCAGGATCAGGGTCTGCCAAAGAATTATAGTCCTCAGCATTCAATTTTCTACTTGGCTTAATAATTTATCTCTCCCTCAGCAGATTATGAATCTTTTGAGAAATTATAGTGAAGAACTGAAGTAAAAGCAAAACCAAGAAGATGCAAACAAGACAGTAGGATTTTTTTCCTGTTTCCTTTGCAAGCTGTTAAAATGGGCAAGGGATGGTGGTGAACAAACTAGTTCCTCATACAGAGCTAAAGCCTGCATCCTCAAGTCATTCAGGCACCTAAATCCCATTGACTGGGGACTGAGTGCTTAAAAATCTGTGCAAATCTGGGTCATAGTGACCAGCATTTTAAATTTGGATCTCCTGCTATTTCTCAAACCATTACAATCAGAGAGGTGAGGGAAGATGTTTTTGTGGGTCTCATCTGATTTGGGAGAGTCTATGAAAAGATGTATATAAATAATTGTGTGATTTCCTGTAGAACAGACATGAACTAAAATTTCTTGAGTGCCCAAGTTATTGATACTGTTGACTATTTTTTTATGTGATCAGATACCCAAGCCTAGATCCTTCTAGATACATAGATGTTTAATACCCATAGGTCCTTAAACACCTCTGAATATCAGAGACCTGTGAGCCTGTAATATGAGGATAATCAAATTTAACCACCTCCCAGGCAGCTGTGGGGAAGTTTGTAAGTTGTGAAGAGGAAAACCACTGATTCCTGAAGTGCCAGCAAAAATGTTTGTAATATTGGTTCTTTTCTTTTTATTATGAATTAAATCTTGGTTTTCCCAAAGGTTCATAATACCTCAGGCTTTCTTCTACAAACAATACTTTGTGTTTGAGCATCAGAATGAAGAAGGATATGGTCAAAACACATGGGAAAGTGACAGAACAAGACTGTGTAGCAAACGTGGGTGCCTAAACAATAATCTTGATGGTTGGATTTGGATGTTTTATTAAACCACCCACTTTGTTCTGCACAGAGGAACCTTTTGCTTGTAAACAGAGGAAATTGTTTCACTTTTTTTTCTCCCCTTACAAACAGCTGTGACCTCTCAGTTGACAGCAGAGTGGCTAGACAGAGGATTCCTTCTTTTCCCACATGCTTTGCCCCAACTCATTCTACGTCCTTTTCTAAAACTTGTCTCTCCTGCATCGTGTTCTACAGTGTCACTTTGCAGCCAAGTAAGGGTCCCCTTTTTTGTTCCCCAGCTCCTCTATCCATGATATCATTAAACTCTACTGGCAAGTCTGTTAGCCTTTCTTTCTACTCCACCTGTGCTGGAAGCGTCTTTCAGCATAAGCAATCACTATCTACGCCAGTACAATATACTGTGAACTCCTGAAGCTCTTACAGCAAGCATGTCTTGGATTTATTTTATCCTCTATATTATAGGTTTAAGTATCCAAGATTTAGTTGTTGGTCTGCCACCAGGAAGAAAATGTGAACCCCAACCAGCCAACAGAAAAACCCCAAATGTCTTCATTTTTTTCCCAACCTGTGATTTGGGGTGACATTAATTCTGAATGTTTGGAGCTGGCAGTGCTGCTAAGCTGTATGTAGGACAAGTTGGCTACTTCTTTCCCAAAAGAGTGTTTTAGTAATGTCTTGTTAACCCTACCAAACAGATTCTCTCAGTGACATTAGCAAACCAAATCCACCCTGTGTATAATTCCATCAACTTTATACCAGGGGCCAAGTGGCCCCAGATGCTATAAACCCAAAACATTTCAGTGTGCCATAGAGTTTGGTTTTTTTAATTCTTCAGAGGCCCCAGTGTGAGATACATTCTCTCTTCTCATAGTTTCATAGTTTCTATGGTCGGAAGGGACCTGAGCAGATCATCTAGTCAGACCCCCTGCCGTGGCAGGAAAGAGTACTGGGGTCAAACGACCTCGGCAAGGTGTTCAGCTAGCCTCCTCTTAAACACTCCTAGGGTAGGAGCCTGCACCACTTCTCTTGGAAGTTGGTTCCAGATCCTAGCCGCCCTGACCATGAAGTAGCGCCTCCTGATGTCTAACCTAAACCTACCCTCTGCCAGCTTGTGACCATTATTCCTGGTCACTCCTGGCGGTGCTCAGGGAAACAGTGACTCCCCCAGTGCCTGCTGATCCCCCCCGACTAGTTTATAACAGGCCACTAGATCCCCCCTCAGCCTTCTCTTTTGGAGGCTGAACAGGTTCAGGTCCAGTAGCCTCTCCTCATAGGGCCTGCCCTGTTGCCCCCTGATCATACGAGTGGCCCTCCTCTGGACCCTCTCCATGCTGTTGACATCCCTCTTGAAGTGTGGCGCCCAGAACTGGATGCAGTACTCCAGCTGTGGCCTGACCAGTGCTGCACAGAGGGGGAGGATCACTCCTTTGGACCTGCTCGAGATGCATCTGTGGATGCATGACAAGGTGCAGTTGGCCTTCCTTACTGTCTCCCCACACTGCCGGCCCATGTTCATCTTGGAGTCAATGATGACCCCCAGATCCTTTTCCACCTCTGTGCTGACAAAAGGGGAGTTCCCTAACCTGTAGGTATGGTGCCGGCTGTTCCTCCCGGGGTGCATCACCTTGCACTTGTCTGTGTTGAAACCCATCCTATTCTCATCCGCCCACCCTTGTAACCTGTCTAGGTCTGATTGTAGCCTGTTGCATCCTTCCAGTGTGCCCACATCCCCCCACATCTTAGTGTCATCAGCAAATTTGAACAGGGTGCTTTTTACCCCCTTGTCCAAATCACTGGTGAAGATGTTGAACAGTGCGGGCCCGAGGACCGAGCCCTGCGAAACCCCACTGCCCACATCCTTCCAGGTTGAGAAGGACCCATCCACTACCACCCTCTGGGTGTGGCCCTCCAGCCAGTTGGCGACCCGTTCAGCTGTGTGGGTGTCTACGCCACAGCCCCCCAGTTTCTTGATGAGAACGGGGTGAGAGACAATGTCGAAAGCCTTCCGGAGGTCCAGGAAGACTATGTCCACTGCTACCCCTGCATCTAATGATCTGGTGATCTGATTGTAAAAGGCCACCAGGTTGGTCTGACAGGACCTGCCACTGATGAACCCATGTTGGTTGCCCCTAAGCATGCAGTCCCCTGCTGGCCCCTCCTGGATGTGTGCCAGCATAATTTTCTCGAACAGCTTGCCTAGGATCAAGGTAAGACTAACTGGCCTATAGTTTCCCGGGTCCTCCTTCCTGCCTTTTTTGAAGATGGGGACCACGTTGGCCCTCTTCCAGTCCTCCAGTACCTCACCAGAGCACCACGAGTGCTCATAAAGTTGTGCCAGGGGACTTGCAATGACCTCGGCCAGTTCCTTTAGAACTCTAGGGTGGAGATCATCTGGGCCAGCTGACTTGAATACGTCCAACCCCTCCAGAAGCTCCCTAACTAAATCCTCGCTAACCCGTGGCCCAGGTGTGCCTCCCCCGGGGCCCAAGGGGGTCCAGCAGGGAGGTGGCTGTTCTGGTCCCTACTTAGGAAGACGGAGGCAAAGAAATTGTTAAACATGTTAGCTTTGCCATCTGGTGTGATGACCAAGTTTCCCATGGCGTCCTGCAAGGGCCCCACATTACCCGGGACCTTCTTTTTACCCCCTATGTATTTAAAAAAGGACTTCTTATTGTCCTTAATCTGGGAAGCTAGTCCCAGTTCCATCTCTGCCTTGGCCTTCCTAACTACCCCCCTACATCCCCGAGCAACTACAGAATAGTCCTCCCTGGTGATGACCCCTTCTTTCCATTGGGTGTAAGCCTCCTTTTTATCAAGGAGACATTCCCGGATGCTTTTGGTGAGCCATGGAGGCTTGTGTGCTCTCCTGCTCCCTTTGATCCTCGTTGGGATTACCTTCCTTTGGGCTTGGAGGATCGTCTCCTTAAGGAGCGACCACTCTCCTTGGACACCTGGCTCCCCTCCCTCCCGGGACCTCAGCGCTTCTCCAACTATCCTCCTTAGCTCGTTGAAGTCTGCCCTCCTAAAATCTAGGGCCGCTGCCTTACTGCATGCCTTTGCCACCTTGCGCTGGATGGTGAATTCGAGCAGGCGATGATTGCTGTCGCCCAGGTGGTCGGGCACCTGGAGCCCCCTCACCAGGTCATCACCCGTGGCCAGCACTAGGTCCAACAAGGTGTCCCCCCTGTTGGGGCTGTGCACCTCCTGGGTTAGATGGAGGTCCTGCACTCTGGCCAAGAACCTACGTGAGCGGTCAGACCTGGCTGACTTCTCCTCCCAGCAGATATCCGGGAAGTTCAGGTCCCCCATGACTACCACATCCTTAGCCTTCACTACCTCTGTGAGCTGACCCAAGAATTCCTGGTCAAGCTCTTCTCCCTGGTTGGGAGGTCTGTAGTAGACTCCCACCGTTAAGTCTCTTTCCCCTTGACTGCCTTGTACTCTAACACAAAGCACTTCAGAGTGCCCCTCCCCTGACTGCTTGCTAATTGACGAGGATGATTTCTCATTTATTTTGGCTCTCTACGTGCAGAACTATTGTCATGGAAGCGGTATAAACACTCCCCCCCTCCCCCCCACCTTTATTCCCAACAGAATTTGGAATTATTCATAAGAAATTGAGGTTTCCACTCTTTATGCCTTAAAGTTCTTTTTTTATCTTAGTAAATTCCTGTTCCTAACTTTGCACTGGTGGGCTTAGCCCCAGGGGAGTTGAATAGGATTTCCAAGTTCTTAAATGTATGGTCCTGTTGAAACCCAAATTCTGTGAGAACTGGCCTGTCATCCTGGATATCAAAGAACACCGCTGGCTCGCCTCAATTTGAAAACTTGGTATGTGCAGGCTTGGAAAGCCATCAGCAGTATTTTCCACAGCTATGGCTCATCCTGCTTGTTATGCTTTAGTAAGTTTTCATGGAACAGCTTGATGAACTCTATTCCAGAATCCTCCTTTTGACTGTGTCATTTTATTAACAGGTTAGAAAATGGATTTGTATAAGATGGTTTGGATAGGAACGATCCTGCCTCAGGCAGGAGTTGGACTAAATGTGACTTCTGGAGGTCCCTTCCAGCCCTACTTCTCAATGATTCTGTGACTCCCCTCAAAACCCAGATAGTTTTGACCACAATATACTGTGCTTGACAGTTGTGGGGGCAAAGTTTATCTTTCATTTCTGTAAGACTATTCTTCAAAGTCTCCAGACTCTCTCTCTAATCTAAGGTACTCATTTTTACCTTTGAGAGATTCTTTAGCAAAATTCTGCATGCTTTTCAGTTATTATTGTGAGCCACAGACTCTCTGAATACTTCACTGGTCGAAGAGTTCGTACATGAGGTCTTGGAGTGTTGCAAGATGCTGGGAGCTGTATCCTCAAAGGTAATGGGCTGTTTCTAAAGTCAGTTTTCTTTCCTTTGAAGCTTAGTTTTGTTCTTTATGCTGTAAATTAGCATTTTAAGAGACGAGGAACTCATCCTCACTCATATATGGTTTGCTCTCATTTAATGGATTTCTATAAACATGTGGCTGATTTGAGAACATCCATTGTGCTACAGAACTGGTCTAAATGGCCCTCTATCTTCCTGCCACCCCCACTCCTGCATCAGCATTTCTACTACAGACCTATTATTTATATTCCAGCGTGCCTAGAGATCCTAGCTAAAATCAGTGTCCCAGTCTATCCTGTCCTGAACAGCTTACAATCTAAACAGACAAAGGGCAGAGGAAAGGAAGTAATATTATGTTTAAATGGAGATTGGCAAGACATATTAAATGACTTGTCCAAGGTTGCATGGAAAGTCTGTAGTGGAGCCAAGAAATGAATTTAGCTCCTACTCCCACAATCACAAGTTTGTCCAGTTGCCCCAGTGCCAACCCCCTTGCTCCAGGCCTTTAGGACTTGGCTATGATAGCTCAAATTCTGGACTGAGCCTTTGCCAGTTGTACTCAATTTTGTGTGTTCCAATAAAGTAAAAAATGGTTTTGAGTTTAATAAAAAAAAAAACAAAAAAAAACGTCCAGAAAGATATTTGGCAAATTATCAATCCCTGATGTGTTCTTATCTCTTTGGGCATTTAAAAAAAAACAAATGGAATACAATGGAGATATTTAACCTTTGAAATGTAACAGCTGTGTGAGGCGCAGGAACTATTTTTGAACACAATGTCATGAGGAGAGATTTTTATAGTACATTCCCTAGTCAGAACAATTGCAATCTGTCTGCTAAATAATAATGCTACTTAGCATGTGCAGCATTTTCCCATCTTGCAAACATTAATTAATTAAATCTTCCCACCCCCCGCAAGTATAAAAACAGGAACAATAAAAAATAAAGATCAAGACCCAAGTCTTCAAAAGAGTCCGCTAACATTAGGTACCTCTGCTGGTGGTACCTAACTCAATACACCAAAGGCTTGTTTTAATGAACATAGTAACTCCCAGACAGGGTTATACCTGAGGTCCATCTTGTATCCTGTCCGCACAGCAACAGCCAGATGCTTCTGAGGAAGACGTATATGAATGTTGCTACTGACAGACATAGGATACTGTACACCTTACATTTGGTCTCATCTTAATTGTCAACAGTGAAGCTGCCTTAAACCTAGAATTTGGGGTATATAGTATCCCTTTCCAGAATTTCTAGCAGTCACACCTCTGGGTGTTTTTATTGTGCGTGTCCAATCCCATTTTTGGAACACATTAAATTCTTGGCCTCACTGACTTCCTGTGGCAATAAATTCCATACCCTGGTTCCCTCTTGTGTAAGGAAGTGTTTACTTTTACTGGCTTGCGACTTTTGAGTTAAATCAGTGCAAGCAACAAGCATTTCAGCGACTTTGAAAAGCAGACTAGTTTGAGAGGAGCAACCCCCAAAATGAGGCATATTTAAGTTGGACCCCAATCCTGCTATATTGCCGCCTCATTACAGTCATAGATAGAGAGAGGGATCGTGTAGTCTGATCTTCATAACACAGATTACTGCGCTTCATTTAGTTTCTACATTAAGTCTACACCTTACTCTTAAACTCTGACATATATTTTTAAAAGTCAGCCACTCTCGCTTTATGCTTCAGCAAGATAAAGAATATGCTGCATTTCTAGGAAAGCTGTTCAACTGCTTAATTACCCTCACCATTTAAAAACCTTCACCCAATCTGAATTTCTCTAACCAGCAAATTTCATTATGGCTTTTTCTGATAAAGAAGATGACCCCTATCTGATTGTGATCAAATCCTTTCCTAATCTTCCCTTGGCTATGTTCCACAGAGTACATCAGTACATCCAAGAATCTGCCATCATAAGAGAGATTTTCCATATCTTGGATTATTCTTGTAATTCTCTTCAGAACCTTTTCTGGTTTTGCAATGGTCTTCTTAAAGCATGGGCACCAGGTCTGGACATAGTATTACAGTAATGGTCTTATGCCATATAAAGAATTATTTTATATTTGCTTGCTTCTGCATCAAAGTATCATGTTCACCTTCTGTAGCTATAGCATTGCACTAAGAATTAAAATTCAACTGGCTATGTACCCTGAACCCTAACCTTTTCCCTGAGTCACTGTTTTCCAGGATATATTCTCCTGGAGTATAATTGTAACCTTTGTTCATTGTTCTTAAATGTATGACCTTGGCTGTGTTAAAATACTTAAGACCCAAATGGTCTAAGTTGGTTTGTGTAACTGACCAACCATTGCTTACTATGCTTGTATCATCTCCAAATTTTCTATTTTCTTCTGAATTGGTGATAAAAGATACCAAATGTAATTTGGGTAAATAAGAGATCCCTGCAAGACCCCACTTGAAATACCCCTAACAGACAATTACTTCCCATTTACAATTATATTTTACAATCTTTCATTTAAGTAGTTTTTGATCTATTGAAGTATAGTCTTATTTTTGTATACTGCCAATTTTTTTAAGTCAGAATGTCACGCGGGACTAAGTCAAATGCCTTATGGAAGTCTAAGTAGATTATGTCAGCAGTTACCTTTATCAACGAAACTTGTGATCTCATCAGAAACAATAATACGTTTGACAAACCCTATTTTCCATATTACCAATGTTCACTGGCATTAATTCTGCTGCCATCTTTTAATTCTTTATGGATTGCGTCATCTCAGTTTTTCTATGATTTTACCTGGAATCAATGTCAGAATAAATGGCCTGTAATTTCCTGTGTCCAACCTATAACCCTTTTTAGAATATTTGTATTGTGTTAGTTTAGAATGAATAATGTTGTGGGAAGGGATAGCGCACACATTTGATAACAGAATTGAGGGCTCAGTAAATCCTTAAAAATACATTACTTCCTTGTAGAGGCAGGATCATAGTACAGGAGTTTGTGAGGCCCTGTATTCCAGTACCATATGTGCTTTTTATATATATATATATATATATATATGGATTGTTAGGGGGAAGCTGTTATGTAGTGCTAGGGTGTTTAGATTTATAAGAGAATGGTTTTTTGGTTATATAAAAACTGAATATTTATGTACCAAGAAACTCTCCGAAAAACAGGCTGAAATGTTTTTTCTATGACCAGAATAAAGGCAGGAAGTTATGGATTACACACCTAGGAAACGAGCACAGCCCAGAAGATTAAATATTAAGTCCACCCACCAAAAACAAATCCTCAGTGAAACCACCCCATCCCATTCACACACTACACCTTCCCTTTGCTTTCAATTAGAATGTGCCACTGGAGGGCAGAAAGTAACTGAGACTTGGGACCTTTTTTTTGTATCCTCAGCTCTCCCAACAAGTAGCAATTTGGTCAGTGGAATTAGTGCCTCAGTTTACACACCCGTAAAATGGAGATTGCCAACCTAAGCAGTTTGAAGATGTACAGCTACATAAGGGCTTACTGTGATGTATTAATGCTGTTTTGCTCCTGTGAAGGCGACTGTAATTTATATGCATTCAAACTACATAGTGGTCATGAAAGGCAAAGGAGGGGGAAAAAATCAATAGGCAATAAACATGTTGGGCTGACTCTCGCTTCACATAAATTTCATACCAACCGCAGCTCTCTGGCACCAGCAACTAGCATTCTTAAAGACATCTGAGAAAATGCAAATCTTCCACATCAAGAGTCAGCAGCTCTGCTTGATTTATGCTCATTTAATAAGGGTACGATTTTCAGGTTTTTCTATTTTTTTTTTTTTAACCTGGAGCAAGCACTGATGTTCTCTTTGTAAAAAGGGGGTGGGGAACAATATTATGCAACAGCAGAATCAATAGTCTCCCTCACTGCAGTGAAAATTAATTTTTGAGGCGGGGGGAAAAAGAGGAGAATAAGGCATTCTGGGCATGTTTTTCTGTAAAGCTCAATTTATAACGTGAATGTTAATTGAAGCTTAATATCAGTGCTTCTCCAGGAATGAACTTGGTGAGGAAAGATTTGAATAACTCAACAGGTTGCAGGATGCTGGCATTAAGCTTTAACATTCATACCAGCTGAAATGATCAGGTTATTGACTTCTGTCAGGCTTGGCTTTAAGGAAAACAACTTTTAAACTAATTGGCATAGAATAAATAATGTAATTTCATGTTTATATAGGCATTCTTTATATCCTAGCGCCTGTCATTCAAGGAGGATTCTAGCAGGCGTTCAGACGGGAACACTATGTCCACTGCAGAAATGTGGCCCCCTGTGGGATAGAAAGGAAAGCAGTTCCCGTTCTAATTATTCGGCTTTTTAGTGGTGCTGGGAACTTCTGAAAATGGATAGACAAACTGAACAGGCACTTCCCAGGGAAGGTCTGGGAAAAATGCTTCCACTGGAAATGCTGGTGAGGGTTTTTTTTTAAATGGAAATTACAGTACCATATGGGTTCATTTTAGCTACAATATAAACTTGAGCTCACCTTAACCATTCTTTGTATGTTTCTACAGGACAAATTGAAGGGGCCTGGCACAAGGGAGTTATAAGTCTGGCATATAACCACATTTCAAGCCCCTTGAGAGAGAGGAAACAAAAAGAAGAAACCTCAGAAAATAAGAAGCAGCAGCTGGTGAGAGAGGTCCAGGTACAAATGTCCCCTTCCCAAATAATTCCCCCTTACAATGTTTTGGCTGATTTCTCCTTTTATACCCGCTTTTTTCCTTCTCTCAGGGCCTCCCTTTCTCGTCTGCCTAGTCAGATCGCTGTAGTGTTCTGTCATTTTCTTTCTGTTCTCTCCCTTTTCCAGCTGTTTTACCCTAAACGCAGGAATGGGATGTGAGTAGTAGGAAAAGTTGCACATACTCATTCCAGGGACTGTATCTGATCAGGCCACTATCCAGAATTAGCCCATGAGCTGCAGCAAAGCTATGGTCTTAGCTGTGTCCTCCCCTGCTGCAGTCTGCCCCCTCCCTCCACCCCATTTCCCAGTCCTCATGCCATGACTAGGAAGGGGTTCCATTTATCCCCTCCCCACCTGTTAACCATCCTTGCGAAGCATCCAAGACCTTCAGAACCAGATTACATTCCAGAAGCCTTTGCTGTGGAAAGAACTAGGAGTGTTTCCTTCCCATCCTTAAGCAAAAACCGAGCTGATTTCTAACCTAGGCACCAAATCTTCATGATTTAGAACTATTTTTATTAAGCCTTGAAGATGAGAGAAAATTAGGAAAACAGAAAAGAAAAAAAAAAGAATTATTCCTAAATGAATCCCACCTCCCAAAGAACCCTGCCTTCTTTAGTTAGCTACAGGGATACTTTGTCCATTTGCTGCCTTCTGCATTAGTCAATTAGCAGACTCCAGCTGGTATAGACTACAATACTATGGACTAGGCTGGGAATAAGAGACATGTCAGTGACTGATGTTTCTTCCTATTTGGAGGATAAATAGAATAAAGTACAGCATGTGCATCTAGAGTTTTGTGGGAGGAAAACTGTGGCTGTTTTGGGTGGGATCCAAAAGGTTGCAACTTGAAGTCAGCTGGTGATACTCCTGGGAAATGCATTCACAAGCATGTGAGGATCTCAAGCAACTATTTCACATGTGCATACATCCTCCTTCCGCCCTGAACCTCACGGGCCTTGGCTAGAATCAGCAGTGTGAGCTAATGCCTTTGGCAATCCCTGACCCTATCTGCTCTCACAAGTCAAACAGTGTCATGGTGAGTCAATGGAGTGCTTTTCCTGCTGAATCAATGCCCAAATGTGGCGCGAGGGGGTGTTGTCTTGCAGCAGAGATGATCTTTCAGCCAAGGCTAAAAAAAACCTAACAAACTTAGAAGCTAGTCACCGAACAGTGGCACTTCTTGTTAAGGGCTGGTTTATTATGATGCCCTAACTTGCTCTGCCATTTCAATTAGGTGCAGAGCTGTGTCCCATCCTTCACTGAAATTGATGTAGCATTTTTCCACACTGTTAAACAAGTGCTAGTTCTACCTGAAGGTGGAAGTCCTTCCTGGGTGTCCCTTACCTGCCTCTCAGAAAGGCTGTGATGCTTAATTAGCATATGTTCATCAAGCCTTTTGGGAAGGCTAGGCACATCAGCACCATTCCCTTTGGGCTGCCAGGGCAATGTAGGGCAGACCTGTCTCAAACAATGTTTTTTTTTTTTTTTTTATTAATAAATGGGCCTTCTCCTAAGAGTAGACCCAGCTGCAGCCTGGTGCCTGTTTTTCAGCCTGGGACCCCACCTAGGTGAGAGGGTTGACAGAGAAGCTGTTAGCCCTGGACAGCTGTGGGGTGGCAAGAGAATGAGCCCCCAGTCTCTGGTTCTCCAGTCCCCCATTCCCTTCCCCTGCCCCACGTATCCTCTATGCCCCCCCTTCACCCCTTCCTTTCCCTTCCCTTTTTCCCACCCCATTTTTCTCCCAGTCGCCCCTCCCCTACTCCTTTCTCCCTCAGCCACCAGCCCCTTCTCCAACACTCCCCTCCCCCTCCCCTTCGCCGCAGTGGCGCTAGTATTACGCATGCGCGGCGACAATTCTTCCTCCACTTCCCCCAGCGGAATGGGGGAGGGGCGTTCGCCCCGCCCTAGAGGAGCGAGCCGGGCTCGAAGCCGGCCTGGCACCGCCTCCCCCTCCCCCCGCCCATTGGCTGGAGCTGGATGGGGTCAGCGCAAAGCGGAAGGGAGCGAGGGGAGGTGGGAGACAGTGGCAGCCCCCGTAGCGCACCCCGATTGGCCGCCGAGCCGCGAGGGGGTGGGCCCGCCGTCACCAATTGGCTGAGGTGCGATGGGGTCCGAAAAAAAGCCCGGCCAAAGGAGCGCGAAAATGTTGTCGTCTTCTTCCTGATTGGCTTGGCTCTCCCCCGCCCCCCGGGCGCACGAGGCTGCGGCCGGCCGGCTAGCAGTGGGATCCCTCCTATCAGCCGAGGCGGGGGCGCGCGGCGCTGGTTGAGGACGCGCTGCGGCGGGAGCGCGCGCAGAGGAGGGGGAGCGCGTGCGCGCGCGCCTCCCTTGCACACGGCGGCGGCGGCTCCTTTGTTCCCCCCGACACGAGCCCGCGCGCTTCCCCAGTAGCCGCGGCAGGGATGCACCGTGTCAGCGGCTCCCGCAGCGCCGGGCGCGGTAAGGCCTGTGGGCGGGGGGGGCCGCGGGGGCGGGGCGGAGGCCGCGGAGCCAGGTCCCCTCTGTGGAATGGGACCGGGCCAGGCGGTGAGGGGGGCTACGGTGGCCCGGGCGGGTCAAGACACCTCGGCGCGCGCGACAGGAGCGGCCGGGACTATTGTTCGCCGGGCGGGGGGCATCGCCGCAGCGTCGTCTCACGCGGGCTCGGCCCCCGCCCCTTCCCCCTCGGAGCCCCATCCTCGCGGGGCACGTGCAGCCTCGTCCCGGGAGGGGTCTCCTGCCGCCCACTGAGAGCTCAGACCCCCGTCAGCATCTCTTCCCCTCCTTGTCACAGCCCGTGGGGGGATCCCCGCATCTGTGCAGCCCCCTTCTCCCCGGCCCTGCCCTGTCAGCATCTGCCCCTGTGACCACATGGGGGGTTTAGTGGCTCCCCGGGTTCTATGGGGCTCAGGCCCCTTCCTCCCTATTTGGGGCTCAGACTCCCTCTGACCAGTTAGCAGCATCTCTTCCCCCTTCACACTGTGTTGTGGTCTTCCTCCCCCCACAAGGGGATCCCCCCTCATCTCCATCAGGGGGTTTTCTGGCCCCTCCCCAGGCATCTCCACTTCCCTGCAGGTGCCTGGCACTCTGCACCCCCCACCACAGTCCCTCCCTCCCTTCTGCACCAGTGCTGCCCTGTCTCCTCCTGGGGGCTTTGCAGCCCCCTGCACTTAAAGGGCTCAGCTCCCCCCCCCCAGGTCCTTCTTCCCTAGCAGTATCTGCTCTTGGGGCCTTTGGTAACCCCCTCTTACCTTCTGGGGCTCAGAGCCCTCCTTCCTCCATCAGCATCTCTCTTCCCCCCCCCCCCCCACACACACCTTATAGGGGCCCTCTCCCCCCCATGCTTCACTGAATGATCTCCCTCCTCTTTCACCCCATGGGGGGCTCTGCTTGCCTCTCCCTTGGCACTCCTATCTTCCTCTCCCCAGATCCCCTGTGTCTCTGCAGACAGCCCCCCAACACAGCTCCTCCTGCTTCTGTCCCCCTCCCAGCAGCATCTGCCTCTGTCAGTCCTGAGGGCTTTGCTGTCTCCCTCCCCAGCCCTTGTGGGGCTCAGTTCCCTTCCCCAGATCCCTCCCCACCATTGAGAACTCAGAACACCTGACCTCATCTAGTACCATCTTTCCCCCTCTCATACCCTACAGGGTGTGTGTGGGGGGGGTCTCCCCTCCCTCATACCCCATGGGGGGCAGCTCATCCCTCCCTTTGGCATCCCCATCCCTTCCCCGCCACACACATACCTGTGACCCGCACTTACTGGGATTCTTCTCCATCCTTCCCAGAATAATAGTGTGTTCTCCCTCAACAATATCTTCTTCATCCTTCCCCCAAGGGAGATGCCCTTTTAAGATCCCCCCACTTTGAAGTACCTACTTTCTTCCTGCTTTTCAGCATCACCATCTGCCCCCCATCCCCTCCAAGGGAGCTGCCCCTTTGTCAACATCTGTTCTCCATCCCAGGAGAATGGGCTTTTCCCATCAGCATCTCTACCCTCATCCCCTCCTGTCCTCCCCCAACATAACAGAGGACCTTCCTGGGTTTAGCATCACCACCAGCCCTAAGGGGGTTCTGCCCCCATTCAGCCTCTCCCCATCTCATTTCTGGGAGACCTACCCTGACAATGAGCACCTCCCCATAGTCATCACTTTCCCCCACCCAGCCCTTGTATTTGGTCTTCTCCCCACAAAACCAGGCTGGTCCCTTACCCCTCCCATTTCCTGGGGAATGGGTGGCGTGAGGGTCACCATTGAGGCCAGGCCTCTAACTCACAGCCCTTTTTTGCATTCAGTTTCTGCTAGTAAAAATAATGTCAAAGCCTGTGGAAGAAACCCATGGGAGCCAAGTCAGTTCATCTCTGCTCTTGGAGGGACCAGGAACCCCTTCCTCCAAGCTGTTGTCCGTTGCCCAGGTTTGCTATCTTAGGGAGGCTCTCCTCTACATGCACACACATGTGCACCCGTGCACACACAGGCACACAAAGCCCATTCTCATGTGCTGGGGGAGGGGGCTGAAAAGAACACCATTCACAGCAGCAGCTGCACAGACTAGGCACAGAAACACAAGTAACCCCGCACACAAAGCCCATTGTCACACAGTCATCCTCCCTTCCTCCTAGCTCATTTGCATGAATTTGGGGCTGTAGTTTTAAAGTGGATCTTCTCCCAGGGTTTGTGTTCAATTTAAAAAAAAAAAAACAAACCCTCCCACATTTCACCCCATACACGCTTTTAATGATATGCACAAAGCACACTCTTACAAATCAATTGACAGGATGCTCCCTGTGCGCTGTGCCCTGATATCAGGAATTTTGATATGCACAAAGCACATTTGAATGCAAATGGACTTCCTTCTTTAGCAGGACCAACTATTACAAATCAATTGACAGGATGTTCCCTGTGCCCTGATATCAGGAGTGGGTTTTAACTGTCTTCCCTTCATCTCCTGCTTCACTGTGGGTTGCTCTTTCTCCTTCTCGGTTAGGCTGCCACTAACAATGTAGTCTGTTGTTTTAAAGCAGGGTCTTTGTTGTTTTGTGGCATTTGTCTTTAACTGTCCTTGTAAATGCATTGAATAATATGTTTTTTTTTTCATGGCATGTACCTCAGGACAGCTCATGGAAGGAGGTGCTTCTCAATTGAACATTTACAAAATGCCCTTGGCTTTCCAGATACTACACTTTTCTATGTAAAACTGTGGAAAATCTTGACTCAAATATTAACCAGTGTTAAAATCTTGAGATCTCTGACTGCATGTAATAATACCATGTTCTAAATCAGTGTTTCCCAGCCTTTTCCAACCTGGGGCACAGTTGCAGTAATAAAATTTGTTCGCAGCACACCTGTTAAGGCATTCCCCGTCCTCATAACTATTGTAGCTCATTGCCATGGCAAAATTCTGTGGCACACCTGTTAACTTCTGACAGCACACTTTTGTACTTTGGCACACAGGTTGGGAAACGCTGTTCTAAATGTTAAGGCTTTTTACAAATGTTTTCCTTTAATTCCTTCCTTGAGAGAGAAATTACTTGAAATGTCCAAATTGTTCTTTCATGAAAATGGTTTTGATGCACTAATAGCAGCTCTTAGACTTTTTTTTTTGTTTTACTGTAAAACACATCCTGATTTTCTGTGCCTCTTCTTCAGAGAAGAAGGAGAGTGACAGGCATTAGACACGTGCTGTGAGTTTTTCTCCAGGTTTCTTACTTTTTCTGATTGGTGGATTGTTCATGTATCTTAGTGTGTTTTGAGTTTATCTTTGCTTTGGTCCCTCAGCGCAGTGGCAGATAAATGGTGTGCAGCTAACTCAGATTGCTGGGACTGTGCTCTTCTAAGCTTCCTACCATTCAAATATGCAAAAGGGTTAGGCAAGTTTAACTGAGAGAATCTGTTAATTTTCTGCGTTAAAATAATTTATATTTTCCTCCTTCAAAGATCAGAATCTAAAGAGACGCAGAAGTGGGGATATAATTAAAGGATTTGTGCAGCTGTTTTTTAAAATTCATGAGTTGCATTAAGATCCTCTAAGAAATGAGTGGCTTTTAAGTTTCTGGTGGCATATTTGATTACCTTTCTATGCAGGTTTAGCTTTCAGATATAGAATGTGCATATTGCAGCCTAGGAATTTTAAACCAGAGGTCACAGAAATCTCATGTGGGGTTGTACCTGTAGTGTTTGCAGCTGGGATTTTCGGAGGAGTCTTGGGAAGTCAGGCACCGAGATCCCTCACATGCCTTTAAAAAAACCACCCAACCTGTAATTCCATGTGGCTATCAGCAAGAGGAAAATGCCTCTTTATTCCAGATTTTTACTACTCAGAATGGTTTTCAAGGCTTTTAAGCTCACCAAGGGCTCTTACTCTGGTGTGATGAGAATGTTCTCTGTCAAAGGCCCCCACCATGTAAACTGGAAAAGGAACTTATCCAATAACATGAATTTGCCAAGCTTCATTTGTGAACAAAAGAGAGGCAGAATGTTTTAGACCAAACGTATTTTCCTTCCCAGTAGATGTTCCCAATGATTCCTTCTGGCCTTATAACCTGTGAATCTAAAATGCACCAAAAACTTTGGAACGTGACAAATACCAACATACTAAAGGAATAAAACCATAATGCATGTCTTTCCTGCTATCGAGGCTCAGTAACAATTCTCCACCACACAGCTATTATTTCATAATCATGTTTTGATTAAAATATGTACTTCATGTGCTGAGAGAGAGCTGAGATCCCTGCTGCCAAAGTAGATACATTTGCCCCAGAATCACTGGTTTTAAATCTCACAGAGGCAATGAATAGTCTGATTTGTTAGTTCACCTCTGGGATGTCCCTGTAACACTCAGGTGACTTCTAAGCCACTAAGTTACCAAGTGCGTCTTGTGCCATGTTACATGGCAGCTGCAAACCCTTCTGGGCACCCAGATTCCAAATGAGTCTCCATTTTGTCATGAAATAATCTACCTAGGCATCTAGGTTTGTGCTACTGCACATGCTCAGAAGCAATACAGGATGGGCACCCATGTAGCTACTTCACCTTCTGGGAAAGGGTGTGAACTCTGCAGGAGTCCCCAGATTTTTAGCCTGAGACAAACCAGGTGCAGCAGCTGTTTGAGCAATTGGGGTGGTGGCACTTGCTTAGGATTGAGCATTGGGGTGCTTGCCTAGGAAGTGGTAGACTTGGATTGCAGGTCCCGCTCAGTGATGGGGTAGGACCCACACTCCTCGTCACCCAAAAGAGGACAGGTGCCTCCTCTCTGAAGAAATGGGTTCCAATAGACATTCCCTTCTAGCTCGTTGGAGGTGCTGTAGGCGGGGTTGGGAATGGAGTGCTAGATGCCTCCAGTGACAGATCCTGTTTCCCTGGGGAGAGGGAATGGAGTCTTTCTGGGCCAGCCACGTCCTGGGATGTCCAGCAGTGGTCCTTAGACATCAAGTAGATGGCATAGGATGCATGCCTATATATTGAAAATGCATTAGCACAGGAGGCCTGGTTGGTGGTCAGGACTCCATTGTCCTAGGGCCTGTCCAAGTGCTGGACAAGTGGTGGACTGCCTGTCACCCTTGAAGAAATAGATGTGCTGGGGAGGAGGTGGGGGCAGAAGACGGCCACAAACACACCTGTCAGATGGACTAAACAAGCACTGCTGTCCTGTGGACATATCGCACATGGAATTTCATCAGCTGCTCTTCATTAAACCTTTTGTTATAAAATGAATGAGTGCCCCGTTTCAGATTCAGACAAATCCTGGGTCATGTTAAGCCTTTGGGAGCCACTAGCCTTTTTGGCAGGCATGCTACAAACTACTGTAACCTAATGGCCACTCTGAACCTCTTCCCGTGCCCGGTCTGCTGTTTTGCTTTCTGCTTCCTCCTCAATCTCCCACGTACCACTGTCTGGCCGCCCCTGAGCTAAGGAAATACTTATCGTTGCACAAAGTGCGCAATTATTATTATCTTCACTAACAAAGTGTCACTCTTTTTTGCCTGTAGATTTCCAAGTGTTATACAGGGGAGCCCGAGATTGTTTATCTCCATTTCACAGATGAGGAAACAGAGGCACAAGGAGGGAGTAATTTGCCCAAGGTCACCCAGCAGCACCAGAGCTGGGAATCGAATCCAGGCCTCCTGAATCCTAACCCACAGCCTAATTTATTAAGGTTACCATACCTTCAGGCTGCCCTCCCCAAAGGGTTTCAGTTAACCGGCTCCCTTGACTTAATCTACAACTACCCTTTCTATGTTGGGATTATAGCAGGGGTATAAAAATAATCTTTCCCTAGGGGAGATGCAATCAAGAAGGACAAAGGGCAGCAGCTGGGTTTGGTTCTGTGTGGGCCGGTCCCATATGTGTATGTGGAGCTGCCTAAGAGCTCCATGGTCCAGGACCCTCTTGTGTGTGGTGCTGTACAATTGCAGTCCAGAAAGATAGTTCCTGCCCTACATAGTTTATAGTCTGAGGGAGGTGGATACATCCAAATGAGGGTCACGGTGAGGCAGTATTAGCTCCACTGCCGGAGGTTTGATATGAACACTAATTTATGCCAGAGAGTAAATAAGCAACAAAAGATCTCAAGATCCTATATTTCTTTTAGATATTTTTTTAAGCCTAGAAAGGCAAATGAGCCAAAGCCCATGAAGTGCAGCCACATTTGCAGAGGAATACCATGATCAGTCCTGTCATGAATACACCAGCATGTCTGGTGTCCATAGCCAGTACCTCTGCGGAGCAAAACACAATCATTCTCCCCATGTTGGTCTGAAAAAGGGAAACCCAGTTGTTCTCTGTTGTGACATAGAGTGTTTATTGGCTAGATCCAGTTGGTGAGAGGTAATTTCCAATTTTCTTCCTACAGCACTGGATTAAAACTCGTAATCCTGAAACCTCAGTCACCCCCTTCTCACCACACTGACACTGTGCTGTGAGCTAGTGGAGACCTCAATGTGCATAGGTAAGTTCTGGACTGGCAGGCCACTGACTAGTCCATCTTTGTTACAGTATTAGTCTGTCACAAGCTGTATGAGATCTTTTTTTAATATAATGGCCCTAGGCATAGGGAAGTCAGGCTGGAAGTGACCAGACATCCTGAGATCATCTAGTCCAGCCTCCTGCTCAAGGCAGGATCTGTCCAACTTCCTCTTGAACGTTTCTAGGGATAAAGATTCCACCATTTTTGTAGGCAGCCTGTTCCAAAGCTTGACCACCCTCGTAGTCAGAAAGTTCCTCCTCATCTCCAGCCTACATTGCCTCTGCTATAACTTGAGGCCATTTCTCCTAGTTCTGTCCCCTACAGCCAGAGAGAAAACCACAGACTCTTGAAATTTTGCTTAGCTGACATTAGGAAGTAGAGTATATTCATCTCCATCATTGAGAAATGTGTTGAAAGAGCATAGGTGGGTCAATAGATAACTTCTTGTATTGACACTTTCTCAGATCTGGATGTCATTTGAGAAGAAGGTAGGTATGGAATCATCCAAGGCCCTTCTGAATTCTTTTGTTGGGTCCAAGAGCCTGTTTCCTTTCTAGTGAGAGACCATTTCAGACAACATCCAGGTTCCTCAAAGTGCGGTGTAAATTCATTTGAGTTCAGTCCTTAAGAGCGGTTGGAATCCTAGTGTCCTTTCCCTGACGGATCATATTTTCTGTTCCCAGCATGGGCATGAAATGCATAACTTGTAGCCAGGCCAATGAAAAATCAGCTACTTTATAAATTTCCCTGACCAGCTGTAAGTTGCAGGTTTGTGGGTCATGCTGGGAATCTCCTGTGCTGAATAGGGTTCAGGTTTTATAGGTAAGTGTGTGATGTCCTCCTCACATTCTTGTCAAAGTAAGTTCTTCTTTCGTTGTTTTTCATTTGGCCATTAGCTGTTGGAAAGCAGAGGCAGGGTAACACAAACGGTAGCTTGAAAAAGAAAATGCTGGTGCATTGTCCTGTTAAAATTGTGAAGGTTGGAGAGAGGCAAAAAGCCAGTAGCCTGGATACCTGTGCCCAAAAATCAGTCAGTAGATGAACCAAAACTGTGGGCTAGGGGCTGTACTTGCACTTCACTGTAACTTTACAGACTCAGTTAAGAATGCTTAGCAATGGACCCTAGTTGTTTTAAAGATCAAGGGGTAGAGATACAGCTCTGAACCTTGTCTGGAGCAGACACACTGCAACTTGCCTTATCCTTTTAAATGTAATTGCATGTGTGAAAGGAAGTGGCATTGTTAAATTAAAATATGCATACAAACTCCCTGTGTAGTTAGTGACAGGGTTCTTGAACACTAACACTCCTTTAAAGTTTAAGTGACATTGTGGAGGATTGTCTGATATTATTTTTGTCCTGAATGAGGAAATGCTAATCAGTAAGGATCCAAATCCCATTTAAAAAGGACTGTGGCATGACTTTGTGTTGTTTGGTAACTGATCCAGGAGTGCAATCCCTGACTAAAGACATCCTTAGAAGGGAGAAAAGTCCATAATACCCTTTAAGGCAGAGGTTCTAAACCTTGTTAAACTTAAGCCCCAGCTTCTCCTCCCCTCCATGCCAGCTTTTTAGCTTTCACTCATTTGACCGTGGAAAAATGTAGAGTAATTCTTCCATTGCAAAGAGTTCAGAAAGGTCACAAGATGTCGGAATGCTTTTCACATTATGAATTCCTATTTAAAATATCTAGATTTATCATGTGAATCATGTATATGTGTTTGCACCCTGCAGCACCCTTAAAACAAACCTCATAGCTCCCAAGAAAAATCTTACCAAGGAGAGAATCTGTAGTTGATTCCTCTGAGTTCTGTACATTCATGTGTGAGGGCATTTCCAATCTCACTGAAACCCAAATTGTGTGAGTAAGGGAATGGCCTGGACAGAGTGACTGTGTCTCATGCCTTGATCAGGAGATTGGCTCCCAGTGACTGAAGTGACTATATATTGTGCTGCTGTGTAAATTACGGATCATGTTTGTGCTCAGATGCACATTTTTTAATTAAATTGATGGGGTGGAAGTTTCCAAAACCTGGAATCCACTTACATTTCTATTATTTTTTCTGCATTTTCTTAACCTGTTTAAGAATTGCCAGACTGGATCCAAACTGATCTAGCCCAGTCTCCACTGTCCGATAATGTAGACAGAGGTATGCAGGTATTTCAGAGGAGGCAGGGTAAAAATGCCAGAATACTGATAACTTGCTACTCCTGCATGTTGGGTCTCACTCTGCTACCTCCTGGTTACAGACTGGCTTGTGAACCCTCAGGACTCACGGAGGTCGTTAACATCTCTTCCTAATTTTTCAGTATCAATTGCAGTCACTCTGGCTGTTCTTGCTAATCACAGAAATGTCCAATCTCTTTCTTAGACTCTTGCTGCTTTCTTAAAAGGATGGACGGACAGAAAATACCATATTTTCTCACATACAACCAACCCCCCCCACACACGCAGACACAGCACTGCTGCCAAAAAAAACTCCAGCTGCTGGAAATTTTGGTGCACATTATATGTGAGAAATATGGTAAAAAGAGTTTCTGGATATGATGGGAAAAAGTGAAAGTAAAATCTGCAAGGGACAGAACAAAGAGTAGGTTCAGCTCCCAGCTGCTGCTATCCAGTTACTTACTACAAGGAAAAAAATTTTTTTCCCCTTCCTTTTACCTTTGAAAAACAAGGTTTATACCATACTCCATATAGGCCAATGTGTGTTGTATACAAGAAAATATAGTAATAAAGAAAGGTTTGCTACTGGATTATTGTCTCACAATGTTATAATGTGTTGTCTAGTCCTGAAAAATTGGAGAGGTCAGTTATGGAAGCAATGGCAGCAGCATCCCAACTTCCTGCCAGTCTGCTGATTCTAAGAGACAAACTTGCCTGGCATCTTTCTCTCCTCAAGAGTAAGACTCCTCAAGGCTTCTCAAATATTTAACCCTGCGAGGTAATAAAAAATAGAAAAGATTTGGATTCTTTTCATGAGAGAGTTTAAGGCATAAATTCCAATCAGTTTCTTTATACAATCCTTTAAACCCTGAGATACTTTCCCTTTTGTGATATATTAGAAAACGGTTTTGCATTCAGTTCCGTCAGCTCCCACTTCTGGTACCTTTTTTGCTCTCACAGCTGCAATATGTGTCAGAGCATGAAATCCAGAAATGGATTTGGGTTCCCGTGTGACAGGCGGTTGTAAACATTTACCTGCTCCGATGTAGCTTGACAGTTTTAGGGAGCACGTTCTGGCTGGGTTGCATAATTTTTTTTCCCTAGACTCCTTGTTCTGAGAATTTCTGTAACTTTAGAATTGGTAATACTGCATCCCTATTTTTTTGCCACCTGAAGTTCAGTTTATATTACCTGCCTCACGGGCAACTGAATCTTTTCTTGCATAATCTATTAGACACTAGTTTGATTCAGGCAGCAAATAGGGATTTTATGTCTGGTGAAAGCTTTGGTGTAGTTACCTCTATGAGTGAAAATGCAGCTATGTTACAGACTTTTGTCTCCGTTTACTCATTCTGAGATTGGGGGCAGGGAAGTATGATCAAAAATGATTACAGGTATACCTCATTTTATTGCACTTCACTTTATTGCGCTTCGCAGATATTGCGTTTTTTACAAATTGAAGGTTTGTGGCAACCCTGCATTGAGCAAGTATATCAGTGCCATTTTTCCAACAGCATTTGCTCGCTTCGCATTTTTTAGCAATAAAGTATTTTTTAATTAAGGTATGTACATTGTTTTTTAGACATAATGCTATTGCACACTTAATAGACTACAGTATAGTGTAAACATAACTTTTATATGCACTGGGAAACCAAAAAATTTGTGTGACTCACTTTATTGCGATATTCGCTTTATTGCGGTGGTCTGGAATCGAACCCGCAATATCTCCGAGGTATGCCTGTATAATAAATGTTCTTTTCTTCCTGGCTTATTTTACCTGGGCATTGTCTTCCCTTTCACCATCTGGAATCTTCAAAAATACAGACGTTCAAATCTCTTGCCATGTTGGAAATGAAAGGAATCTCGATTGCTGCAGCCCTGCAGCTTGTATCTTAGTTTTATTTTGGTGGAAACATCCAGATGGATAATTAGAAATTTTTATTCCAAAGTGCACTTCCAAGCAACTGTTTCCATCAACGTTTGCAGACTTTTATGTACAAATGGGCTGCATTCGTTATTTAAACAGCATCTCCTCAGTGGAGTTTGATGCAGCAAAATCTACTGCATCCATTTCTTTAAAAAAAAAACCAAACACCCAACGTTTAAATGGAAAGGCAAATCAAACCTGAAATGGCAGGTCATCCAACTGGGTTGTTTTTAGTTTTGTTCCTGCTGTCATCATTGCAGGCTGTAGTTTGCTACTATGAGAATGCTGTTTTGCTGTAAACACCATCTATACTAGCCAGGCCCTCACAGAACACTCTTCCCTTGGTTTGTTCACTCTGAACCTCTGTCTGGTGGACTGATCCTCATATTTTTATAGTTTGGGTTTGACTAGGCGTGAGGTTGCCTTGTACCATTGAAGCTATGGCTCATTTTTTTAGTGTGCATTAGTGATTTAACATTTTACAACTACCATCCAGTGCCAAAGGCATGTATGTGTGTAGTCAGAGAAGATTAAAGGGCTAGAGAAGGCTGTTTGCTATAATTATACTGAATTGATGTTGTTTTGGACTGGCCATCAGTCCCAGTCTTTTATCTGAAATAAATAATCTAGAGAAACAGAAGAGGTATGGAACTTGCCTACACACAGGAATTGAAAATGAGTTTTAAAACAATAAGCAATGATGAGTTTTAAATAATAGACCTGATTAAGTTAGCCCAATACAGAATATCACTGTAAAAAATCCTTGCCTCTTTTTAAAAAACCCTCATAAACCCTGCTTAGGTGCTCTTGTCAGTTAAAAAAAAAAAATGTAGTCCTTTTTGGTTTAAATTGCCCCTCTGCAGTTCCTGATACAAGAGAAGCTAATATATGCCCAGTTTAAAACTGTCAGCATCTGCACAGTGAATTGTACCAGTTTAACAAACTTAATATAAAATCCACACTTTCAGGTGAACTCCTGTTGCTTTGCATACAGATGGCCTGGTTGTCATAATTTTATCCATATAATATAGAGGGCATATAAGCCCCTCAAATACATCTCCTTGGAGAAGACATGGCAGTTGTGTAAGCTGAGATGTGTAGAAGCAGCCTGGACCAGGCGCTAGAGAACAGGCTGTAGGGAACCAATGGCTTTCTGAAGTTCCCAGTGTGCCTTTTTATCTTGGTACCATGTACGAAGTGCTCCTACCAAGTCCATATTCTGGTGCCTGGAGTTAGTTCCCCTTTTCCCCTACTGCCTAACATTCTGTCTGGTTCTGTCTTTTGACAACCTGATCTTTTCAAGGACTCGGTAGGGTCTATAGTCAGTTCTGGTACATTTCCCTCCCTACCACCTCTCCAGCCATCCTGTGGCAACATGGCTGTCTTAAGAGATCCCTGACCACATATTCTTTTGCACTAGGACCTTCCTTTGAGTAGCTCCATTGAAGATGTCTACTCCAGATCCTCCAATGGGAGGGACGCCTCGCCCTGGCCCTTCTCCTGGGCCTGGGCCATCACCTGGTGCAATGTTGGGCCCCAGCCCTGGACCTTCACCTGGCTCTGCACATAGTATGATGGGACCGAGCCCTGGACCCCCTTCTGCAGGACACCCTATGCCACCTCAAGGCCCCGGGGGCTATGCTCAGGACAACATGCATCAGATGCACAAGGTAAGAGGTGGTATTGGCGTGTGGTAGGGATGTGAGGGGTTGTAACTGCTGGGGTGTGGTTTGAATGTGTAACTTCCAAACTATTGAGGAATTGACCTTGGAACTTGGAAGACTGATGGGTCTAGTATTGGCGAGAGCTACCCAAAATGGGGTTCCTGGGTGTTTACAATGTGGCCCCAGAGACCTGGTATGTACTTGTTGATGCCTCCAGCAGATTTTGTAGCCTGCAGGGGAATTCCAGCTTCTGTCTTACCTACTTAATGTGGATTTCAACTAAGTCATGCATGTGTGAGAAGTGAGAGATCCTTTAATGTTTCTCTTTTGTGGTGATTTTTTTTCTGCCCCATTGCATGCCAGCTGTTTAGGCTATATCCACGTATGGCAGATGATTAATGTCCCCAGAACATTGCTAACCTAAATCAAGACTGCCCCACACCACACTCCATCACCATTGGCTGTCTTGCTGAGACTAGCTCAGCAGTTTCTTTGACGATTGTTGCTTTTAAATAGGTTTTAGATCACTGCTCTTTCTCTTTCAGCCAATGGATTCCATGCATGAGAAGGGGCTGTCAGATGATCCTCGTTACAGCCAAATGAAGGGGATGGGAATGAGGCCTGGTGGACACACGGGAATGGGCCCTCCTCCAAGCCCAATGGATCAGCACTCCCAAGGTCTCTTGGTGGGGAGAGCAGAGGATTTGGGAGGCTGTTGTGAGACCTTTCAGTACCTCAGTCAACTGGTGCAGTTCCCTTTATTGATTATTGCTTCCCCTGGGATGCTGCATTAGCTCAATGAAGTGCAGAGTCTGGCTACAAATTACAAACTTCTGTGAAAAGCCACCTGTTCCTCTGCACAATGTAGCACTGGGAACAGATGTCACACAGAATGGCTCCATTCTGGGCTCCTGGCACAATCCCCCAGAGCACACGATTCCACATAGGATGCTGACTTATATCTGTGCAACCACTGAGTATCCTTAGAACCATAGGGAAGTCAGGCTATCTTGTCCAACCTCATGCCTGAGGCAGGATCTCCTGTGCCGCCTCCTGCTGTGCCAGGATCTCCTCCCTCCTTCATCTCCTGTGCCGCCTCCTTTGAAGTCAGGTCAAGGGACTCTAGGGCAGGGTGGTTTTGTGGCTGGGAAGGCTTCCAATCTAATATGGTTGCAGAAAACAATTCTACAAGGAGGGCATAGATGGAGAAGGCAGCGCATGAGGCACCTTGGAGCCATTTGTAGCCACCAGCACACCTGTGTGTCTATCTGGGCAGACTCTGCTGTCCATCCAGGATTAAAATCCCTTAACAGTGTTTTTGTTGTGTTTTAAGTCTTTGATCCTAGACCTGTCCTGGTGCACTCCTAGAAATGTGACCAGCACTAAATGCTTTTTTAAATTTTTTTCCCTGGAGTCTTTTTTAAAACAACTCTCCTGTCTAGGTTACAGGGAGCTGAAAGCGTGCTCTGGCATTGCTGGAAGTGTATGCTGTGCTCTGGCCTAGCTGCTTGTCTCCTTTCCAGGTTACCCTTCTCCCCTGGGTGGTTCGGAGCACGCGTCGAGCCCAGTCCCAGCAAACGGTCCATCCTCCGGCCCGCAGATGTCCTCCGGTCCTGGAGGAGTCCCATTGGACGGTACTGACCCACAAGCATTAGGTCAACAGAATCGGGGCCCAACCCCTTTTAACCAGAACCAGCTGCACCAGTTAAGAGCTCAGATTATGGCCTATAAGATGCTGGCTAGAGGACAGCCCCTACCTGATCACCTCCAAATGGCAGTGCAGGGAAAAAGACCAATGCCTGGAATGCAGCAGCAAATGCCGACACTACCTCCACCCTCTGTATCTGGGACAGGACCAGTGCAAGGACCAGGACCTGGGCCTGGACCCGGACCAACACCTCCCAACTATAACAGACCTCATGGTAAGCATCGGCATGCTTGTTCCTTTGCCTGGATTCCAGGAAGCCTCTATAGACTTGTCCCACGGAGGTAGTGATGGGTCACACCTTTTCTCTGCTGTTATGATGCCTTTTTGGCCAGGAGGGCCCAACCTATGGGACAAGTGCCACAGTTTGCATGGACAGCCTCCAGGTGTGGCTTGTAGTGGATCTGGGAGGGGGCAGGCAACACAATGGCAGGTAGGGGTGGGAGCAGAAAGTAGAGCATCAGATCAGGCAGAGGTCACAGGGCAGGGAGCGGAACAGTAGATGAGGCTCAGGGAACAGAAAGCAGAGCAGCAAATCAAGCAGGAGAAGGTCATTGGCGTGGCAATTGGGGAGGATGGAGGGCTAATTTGTAGCACTTAGGTTGGCCCCCATTGTGTTATGCCACAGTAACATAATGCCCTGTGTAACATTTATTCAGTCCCCAGCCTGTGTCTTCCACCAACTCTATTAGGGTTCTTCCTCATCCTCTCTTCGTTGTTCCATATTCTCTGCTCTGTCAGACCTTCTTTGACAAACCCTTTCAGTCCAACCCTTGCACATGCTCCATTTTCTCTGCCCCCTTTGCAGCCCATGTCTTTCCTTCCCCTCAGTCTGTGCTGCTGTTACCCCCTTGCTGTCTTGTTTATGCATATTTTAGGTTGCCTGAACCAGAGTTGTGTGTTCATCAGGGAAGGGACCTTGTCAGTGGACATGGGCACACAGGCTTAGCACTCAATAGCTATAAAGCTTGGAAGGAGCCTCACTTGAGTTCCTGTAATCGGCATGCAAGGAATGGGCTAGCATGTTACTCTGTAGATGGTCTTACAGCTGCTGGCCCCCCTCTCTGTCCTTTCCACAGGTATAGGAGGGCCTAACATGCCCCCTCCTGGACCCTCAGGAGTGCCCCCAGGAATGCCTGGGCAACCGCCTGGTGGGCCCCCAAAGCCCTGGCCTGAAGGTAAGACTGGCCTGGAGCCAGAAAGCAATGTAGGTCCCTGGTGCTATTTAGGCTCCTAACCTCCCATTGACATTGGTGCCTTAGTTGGACATCTCATTCCCTTTTGTATCCTGCTCTCGCTGTTCCCACTGGTTCACCTCCCCTCCCCGTGGTGTGCAGTAGGGTACCATCACATGAGCTTTGACAGATCTCAGTCGACCTCACGCTCAGCTTGTGCATCGTTGCCAGGTGGGGAGCTTCACCAGGTATGGCAGTCTTCTGGCTTCCAAGGAGCCTCAGAATTGCCTCATGGCTTTATTACCTCCTGCTGGCTTTTCCTGCAAACAGGCCAGGGCTTGAAAGAGGCTTTGCAGGTTGGCCTCTGGTGCCTTTGAGGGGGTTAGAAATACATAGATTCTGAATGATCTTTCCAAAGTGCCAGCCTCAGAACTGTAGCAAGGCTGCCTTTGGGTTCTTCAGGCCCAAATAATCAGTTGAAGTTAGGCAGTGAAACATGTCCAGACCCCCAGAAGCTTTGAAGCCAGCTGAGGCTTCAGGTGTCCAGTTCTTCTTATGCATCTTAACAGTAGCACCCTCTCACCTGCTCTGTCCCCCATTAAAGAACCTCCAGCCCATCCTTTTGATATAAGCTCCTTGCTGAAGAGCAGTCCTAGCAGCTTTCCCACCTTGAAATTCTGACCAGTCTCAAGGGAAGGAAAAGAAACATGCCCCAGTATTGTTCTGCTTTGGTTTTCACACAGGACCAATGGCAAATGCTGCAACCCCCACTAGCACACCTCAGAAACTGATTCCTCCTCAACCAACTGGCCGTCCCTCACCAGCACCCCCAGCGGTACCTCCGGCAGCATCTCCTGTCATGCCTCCACAGACTCAGTCCCCCGGGCAGCCAGCCCAACCTGCCCCCATGGTACAGCTACATCAGAAGCAGAACCGGATCACTCCCATCCAGAAACCTAGAGGACTTGACCCTGTGGAAATCCTACAGGAGCGAGAGTACAGGTAACAGTTCTGGCTTCTGTCTGGGATGTGGGATGCTGATGTGAAAGGGACTGGCTGTGTTTCCCCTTTTATTTTCTTGTCGGTGCCTCCTTTGTCAGGAATACTATGGTTTCCCCTGCATTTTAGTCTGGTATCAAGTAAACATGTTTTTCCCTCTTTATAGTCCCAGTTGACTTGTGCTGTACGGACCCTCTTAGGGAACTGGACATAAATTATTTCCCTTGCCAATCAGTACAGCTCCAGAAACCTTCTGTTTTGCTGTGCTGACACTCATCTGCATGTCTCTTCGGGGCTGACACCTGCCCAACACTACATTAGCAAGTGAGTGTCTCTTTCATGCCAGAGAAGAGAGCTGATGGTATGCCAATTCATTAAACCATGTCTAAAACATCATTTTAGAAACAGATGTACAGCACTGCCACATGTCCCCATAATAGTTGAGATCCAGTGCTTTAAGGACCTGATAGAGCACAGATATATTTGAGACCCTTTTTTCAGCTGAAGAGGAAAAGGGCACATACATAGCAAACTCAGTCCTGTCTTCATCTCCCATGAATTTCTGTGTGATCTCTGCAGATTGCAGGCTCGGATTGCTCACAGGATCCAAGAATTGGAAAACCTTCCTGGGTCCCTGGCTGGTGACTTGAGAACCAAAGCTACCATTGAACTTAAAGCACTAAGGCTGCTCAACTTCCAGAGACAGGTAGGTGGTGACATTCCAGCAGCTGGTTTTGCCCAGTGTCCAATTCAGAAGAAGGAATTAGCCGAATATGGTGAGTTTTTCTAATCTCATGCGAATGCTGAATGTACAGAACCAGGTTAATTGGGGACGTTGTATCTGTGCGTGGCTGGAAATTAAACAACGAATGGCAGGGACACCCTGGCCCTGCCTCATGGTATTTGCTTATCGCCTGAGAAGGAGGAATGGTAGCTTGCTTTAATATTGGAGTGAGAACATGGGCCCATCCCCATTTTCTGCTCATCTAATCTAAAATGGCTCGAGGCAAAGATGCTTGATGAGAGGGGCTGTTGTCCTACTTGATCTAGGGGTGCAATGGGACGCCAAACTGGGAGAACCACAGTTCTGCTGTGTTGTGGCAGCCTCTTATGACTCATTATTCTGAGATCTGACAGCTGGCTTTTGCTTTTTCTCCCTCTGAGGGTGCAATTGGCCTGTATGCATAGACAAGTGTTTCAGGGTCAGTCATCGTGCTGAGTCCCACTTAAACTCCAGAAGGCTAAAGTGAAGTGGCAGGAAAGGGATTTTAATAGTGAACATTGCTTTGAGGAGCCATGAGAAAGTGTTTATGGAGTCACAGCTTATTTCTGTGCACGTTTTAGACTTGACATTCTTGCCTTGGCCATCTCCAGAAGCATGGTTGCTCCTTTAATAGTAGAGAGATGGTATAATATTGGGCATTATTTTGGTCCAACAGAATTATGCCCGCAGCTAAAATGCATTGACTTTCTCCCCAAGCTGCGTCAGGAAGTGGTGGTGTGCATGAGGCGGGACACTGCTTTGGAAACTGCCCTCAATGCCAAGGCCTACAAGCGCAGCAAGCGGCAGTCACTGCGGGAGGCGCGCATCACGGAGAAACTGGAGAAGCAGCAGAAGATCGAGCAGGAGCGGAAACGCAGGCAAAAGCACCAGGCAAGTTATACTGTTCCAGAGACCGGGACATTGGGGTTGAGATTTGTAAGGACCATAACTTGTTTCTGCCTGGAGAGCTGAAATGCGGACACCATCAAATTGTGGGTTCTTTCTGAGGTGTTAAAATTAAATGTTCTCTCACATGAAGTATGGTAATGGGAAGAGAGATTTTTATGTGTTCAGTGTGAAGGTGAATTAATCCTCAGACCAAATGGTTCAAGGCAGGGAGAGGTGTTACTGCATTACTGTGAATTATCACACTTGGTCATATATGATATACTGTTTCCCTCCCCAGTATCAGCCCCCCCAGAACTGGGGTGCATGTATTGAGCAGGGAAACTGTTTCTGCCTGGGACAGAAGAACCCTGCTTTGAATTCTGCTTTGCAGTGCATCAGTTGTGGCATTACAAGTTGGGCAGCTGAGGCAGTCATTTGACTTCATGGCTCATTGTTCTTCACTCTGTAGGTGTTAATAGTTCTCTCTCCTTTTTTATGGTCTTCATGTTCTATTAATGAAGCTAACTCTTTTGGGGGACAGTTTTGCTGTCTGCTTGCTGCTTCTGGTCTCTGTCCTCCTGTTTTGGAGGCCTGGAGACTCTTTAGCTCTTTTCAACATCATTGATCCATCAAAGGAAACCAGAGTTTAGCAGCAGCTAGGGTTTCAGTTTTAGTTTAACAGAAAAAGGGAAACGAGTGAGCTGAAGAGTAGCTTCTGTCCCTGCTCTATACAGGCATACATCTGGAAATCTTTTTCTTTATTTTCATTGATCTGCTTTTCAGAAACAAGGTGTGTGTTATATCTTGGGGTATGTTGTATGTGAAGATATACAGTAGTTCAGCGCTGATCAATAGGGTGCCCATTTCCAGTATCCTGACATCTGTGTTCATTTGCTCTCCCTTTGTCCCTTCAGGAATACCTCAACAGCATTCTCCAGCATGCAAAGGATTTCAAGGAATACCACCGTTCTGTCACAGGCAAGATTCAGAAACTTACCAAGGCCGTGGCTACTTACCATGCCAACACAGAGCGTGAGCAGAAGAAGGAGAATGAGAGGATTGAGAAGGAGAGAATGCGCCGCCTCATGGTGAGGTTTCCCACAGGGTAGATAGGATGTTATACACCTGAGTTATGTCGACTGTCTTCAGCCTGCCTGGGAGCATGAGCTGGCTTGTTCTAGATGGTCTTTCAGCAGCAAGGAAGGCCATCTCTCTTTTTCTCTCCTCTCTCTCTTGCTTTCTAGGCTGAAGATGAGGAAGGGTACCGCAAGCTGATTGACCAGAAGAAAGACAAGCGCCTGGCCTACCTGCTTCAACAGACAGATGAGTATGTAGCAAACCTGACTGAACTGGTACGTCAGCACAAGGCTGCGCAGGTTGCCAAGGAGAAAAAAAAGAAAAAGAAAAAGAAGGTGAGTTCAGGAGGATGCAGGGGAGGATGGCACAGGCAGGGCATGAACCTGAGCAGGCTATGAGCTTGGAGATCTCAGAATTCTTTCCATGGTCTTGTCTTGTTTCATTTTTATTTCTACCTTCACAGCTCAGGCCTCTGCTGAACAAACTGTCACTCACACTAATACTAAAGGATGTAACTAGGATAAGACAGGCCACCCTATTTCCCCTCTAATCCAATGCCAAGCTTGGCCTGGGAACTCCAGAAGTGGATGCTGAATGCATCATCAGAACCTGTGGTCTCCCCAGGTGTTCTACCCTATTTGGGGTTGCATCTCAAAAACCAGTATCTTGCATTTTTCTTCTGTTAGATTTTTCAGCCAAAGGCAGATCTCTTGGGTTATTGCTTTACTTACAAACTGCAGTGCAGTTTTCTTACATAGTAACATGGCAAAAGAAACCCAAAACCTCCCTACGTTGTTGCTGCTTGTAACTAATGGAGATTTGCTAGTGAATATTTACTGTACATGGTCTAAATTGCAAACCGTTTTGGTGCAAGTCACTGGGTCAGACAGCTTTTTCAGGAAACTCCTCCTAAATTGCCACAGATTAGACTAAAGCTGGTAAAACCAAGCAGAGTTCAGTTTCTTTCTTCGTTACTATGGAACAAAACCAAGCTCTGGTTTAGGAATACAAGATTGAGTTGGCACAGTGAAAAACAGGTGAGAAATATCTTTTTCTGGCAGCATTTCTATTCCAGGAGATTTTAAATGGTTCCTCTCTGCTTCTGAACAGCCATTCTGTTGCTCTCTTAGTGCTATGAGGTATAGAATTCACTAGCAAGAGCTGGCTTTGCATGCTGTGGTAATGGGTGCTATAGAAAATCTGTGTGGGAAACTGCCTGTATAGGAGGCAGCCATACAAACCATCATTCCTGGTCGAATACTTTTGTGGCTACGCTAAGCCAGAACTTCATTTACAAATCTGTTGCAGCTTCAACAGTTTCTGTCCTGCTAGCCCTATCATCTTTTGAGCTTATTTGCCTAAAAAGCCCTATGCTAGAGTAACATATTGGTCATGGCTTTGATTTCTGTTTCCTTCAGTGTTGAGTTGCTAACCATGGTCTTCTCTCTCTTTCAGAAGGCAGAGAATGCAGAGGGACAAACACCGGCAATTGGACCAGATGGGGAAGTAAGTACAAAGATCTTTTTCATGTTATGCCAAGTAGGATAGAAAACATTTGTTCACTGCTGCCAAAGGGAAAACAGCAATATGCTCTAATGAAGTGCACAGGGAAACCAGCTCCATAGAAACTGGATGTGGAGAAAATCTCTGTCTTAACGATTTCCCCCAGTAAAAATGGAGGTGTTGGGCTCTGCAGAACTTCTCATTCCAAGAGAGAATCCAACTGGACCCATAGGGTTCAGTCTTGCCAGAGAAATGATGGTCCAGTGATTGGGACAGTAGCCCAAAAAGTTGGAAACCAGGGTTCTATTCCTTGCTCTGACACAGGCTTCCTATATTACCCTCAGCAAGTTCTTTAGCCCCTCAGCGTCTATGAAGTGGGAGTGATGGAGCCTCCTTGTATACGTGAGTGATGTTTGGCTGCCACAGAGATGGGGGCCATATAATTGCCAGCCTTAAAAGTAGTTCTTCATGTACAAAACTAGTTTGAGGATCTCAGCATGGTAACCCATGGTCTCAGTTACAGACGTGCTGACAACTTTGCAGAGCTGTTTACAAAAAGGGAAATACTGAGTGGGAAATGAATTTGTGAGAGACATTAGGTGTATTTCAGATGAAGCACTTCTGTCTGTGCACTCTTGTGCCCACTGGTGCTTCCTTTGGTCTAGGCACTTGGTAAAGACACTGGCTTCCTTTTTCTTGCGGTGGACTTTTAGAAACAAAATCTTTGACCTGCCCCATTGGTCTGGCTGTGGCCACCATTTGGTGAACCCCTTGCATAGTGGTTTCCCCTTTTTTTACTTCAGTCATACTCAGTTGATGAGGAGTTTGGGGGTGGAAGATTCCCAAGTGCCTCATAAATATTTGTGCTTTCTCAGCCTCTGGATGAAACCAGCCAGATGAGTGACCTCCCTGTTAAAGTGATCCACGTTGAAAGCGGGAAGATCCTTACTGGCACAGATGCTCCAAAGGCTGGACAACTGGATGCATGGTTAGAGATGAATCCAGGGTAAGCCAGATCCCAGCTGGTCTCCCAGTATCATTCCAGAAGGCAGATGGCCTAGCATTTGATCTAGTACACTCTATAGCTTTGCTTCTGCAGCCTGTCCCAGGGGTTGGAAATCATCGCCATTTAAGAGCTGGGTCATGGAAGAGATTTATCTTGTGCAGGGTGTCTGTCTTGGGGCTCATGGCAAGCTTGTGGTCTATGCTCAGCTCTAAACCAGTGCCCAAAAAAGCTCTTGTAGCCTAGAGCACTGACAAGGTCCCGGCCTAAAACCTTGCGAATCACAAGAGGTGGCCCAAAGACTTCTGAAAGCCAAGATTCTGCTGATCTCAGTATAGAGCATGAGTTTCCAAACAATGATTCTGCTTCATAGAGTTGGTGGGGGGGACATATCCTGTATGAGAACATGCCAGGTGATCTGCTGTAACTGCTTAGTCTCTCTGCTCCTTTTGTGCAGTAAATGAAGCTAAACCGTGGTAACTTAACCCTGTTGTATTTAGGGCCAAGCTGCCCTGGTTTAACTTGCACTTACCATGGGATAAGAGCAGACGGATGAAATAGTTACCTCAGCTGAACCATGGTAAATCCTTTTCTTTACAACTGTATTGGTATCCCTGTTCATTTGTCTGTCTAGGCCCTAGCAGACAGCTACTAAAATAACATGGTGGTAATATTGTAGTGAAAGTGTAGCCACAATGATCCAGGGCATACATGAGATGTAGGATTTGTCTGGTAATATATAGGGTGGCCATAAGAATTTGAGGGAAGTCTGGCATGGGGAGGGGAGGTTAAGGTGCCAGTGTATGCGTGCGTGAATGGATGCACACATACCCCTGACCCCTACACACATGTATACATGCATACACATGTAACCCTGACCCTGTGGCTCCCAGGAGAGGGGCTGGGCAGGCCAGTATGCGTGTGCACACACACATAGCCTCAACCCTGCAGCTTCATGCATGCACCCCAACCCTACTGCACAAACAACTCTGCTCTCAGCCTGGTGGGGTCCACACCAGGGACCACTGGCTGGGCTCCCGGGAGAAAATTGAAGTAAAGGTCCCAGATTGGTGCAAATTCCCCTGTACATGCCCAGCTCCTGACTCAGGAACCACACATAGAGGCCATTTTGTGCCAGTCTGGACTCTTGCTTTAATTTTCTCCTACAGCCAGGATGCTGAGGCAGCCTCCAAAATCTAGGACTGACCCTGGCCAATCCCACATGCGCTCACACGTGTCTGCACACACATGCATTTCATTGGACTGTGTAGCTGTGAGGGAAAGAAGTTAACTAAGTTTTTAGGCTCCTGAAGAAAGGCAGTTTGTGCCCGAGACCTTGTCTAGCTTTTCTTCTAGCCATACACGGTCCAATGAAATTTGAGCAAACAAACCTTGGTTCTCACAAAATAGTAGAAACCCTGTTGCAGAGGTGTTTGAGACATAAATGTATACATGATCCCAAATACCAGGCATTCGTCCAAGTGCTTATCCAGCAACTTGAGAGCGGAAGGGAGAAGAGGTGATTTGTATTAGAAAAATAGTACTAAAAATCTAATTGTGGTTCTGCATTCAAAGCTTCTAGAACCCAAGCTAATCTGTTTGTATGTAGAGCTGTCAAGAGCTGAACTGATACTTAATAGTAATATTTATGTTCAATTAGATATGAAGTAGCTCCAAGATCTGACAGTGAAGAAAGTGGGTCAGAGGAGGAGGAGGAGGTAAGAGGAAATGCTTTGAATCACACTTATCCTCTTGTATTTTATGATATCACTGGGAAACAACACCCTCCCCCCATCCATGTGTGTGTCCACTAAGCAGGTTAGATTGGTTACAATCACTGAGTGGAAGGTCCTGATTTAATTGATTGATTTTGATTAAGTTCCATTTGCATTTCATCCATCCTTTTTTAAAGAAAGCAGCATTCTTGGTTGATATATAACCCAATGGTTCTCAACCGTTTTAGGCTCGAGGTGCTCCTTAGTAGACTTGAGACACCCCTCAGAAAATGCCAGCTCCTAGTTTTCACTTTTTTTTCACTGCAGAAAATACTAGAGCAATTCACCTATTGCAAAGAACTCAGAAAAGACCACAGCAGGACAGCATGTTTTTAACATGATGGATTTATATTGGAATCTCCTGGGTTGATCTTGTAGATTACATTTGCATACCTAATAATGCTAACATTGCCCACAGCACCCTCAGAAGGATCTCAAGACAACCCAGGGTGACATTGTATCTCGGTTTAGAATCACTGATATATAACCACTGAAAAATGACTTATAGCTACAGAGAGCCCTTCTGCTAGATTCAGTACGTCTCCAGTAAGTGTCTTAGACTTGATCTGCTCCAGGTTACTGGGAACATGCAGGTAACTCTTCAAGTGTAAAGAGGAGCAAACAGCTGATTATTCAGTACAGCGTGGCCTTTCCTTTCTGGCAGGAGGAAGAAGAGGAGCAACCGCAGCCTGCTCAGCCTGCCTTGCCCGTGGTAGAGGAGAAAAAGAAGATCCCAGATCCAGACAGCGATGACGTCTCAGAAGTGGATGCCAGGCACATTATCGAGTAAGCTCTATGCAATCCCTCTGGCTGGCAGTTGTCTCCTGATACCCTTTTCACTTTACCTTTTTGGGGGAGGAAGAAAAAGCCCAGTGTGGCTGCAGGTGGAATTCTCGTGTTCCAGATGGCTTTGTGGGAAGCATTATTGATGTGCCCTAATAGCTAGCAAGGGGAGGCTTGCGTAGTACTCTCTCTGAGTCCAGTTAAAGGAAATACTATGCTGTTCAGCTTCTCTGTCACCTGGCTGTCAAGTGACACTGTCATATTTCAGCATGTATGGAGCTGTCTGGGAGGGCATTTCCAGTAGCATGCAACTTCCACCACTATCCGCCTCAAACAAAACATTTTGAGCTGTGATTCTTCTCTTGGTCTGTACCCAGAGCTGAAGGCTAAGATGTGCCTCTAAATCTAAGCTGTTTTGAACAGCTCATTCTATTATTATTCTTACTATTCTCATGATGGGTTATGCATCTAAATCCTTCAACAAACATTGAAAATGTCTGCTCAGTTTTTCTGCAGCGGATGAGAAATCAATATTTTATATTGGAACAAGGGGGTGACAAAAGTATTGAACACCAGGAGAATGATTTGAGTGATGGTGATGGGTGGTTGTGATGGTTGTTGTTATTATGCTTGAACAGACGAGTTTGAATTGAAAACTCCCAGTTTCATGTACCATTCTTTTCGCTCAGAAATGCTCTTTGTCACACTAGGAGAAGGAAGAACAGGTATATGTGAAAATAGCATAATGAAAAAGGGTTGCAAACATCAGTCCCCATTTGGATTTGAACCACATATCTCTCGTTTCATAAGCCTGAGTTCCTGTCCTGGGAAATGTAGCTGTCAAGTACTTAAGTAGCAAGCTATTGTGTTTGCTGGGTGCCAGTCTGTATAGAGGTGCAATCTCCTGCATTAAGTTGGTGTATTACCGCAGCATAAAGTACATGCTTTTCTATAGGAACGTAGTACACTGTGTGCTGTTCTACTGAAGTAACCATGGGAATGGAGATTGTCGTATCAATATGAATGCACCAATTGAGCTATTTTAAACTAAGGAAATTCACTGGAGAGGGAAAAACAAATTGAGTGCAGTATTGACTATTTTACATCACTAAAAGTCAGAGAACGCCAAGTTCAGGTTCTGTCTTTGGGTAATGTTTGTTTCTGTGGGGAAACATTATGACTGCGTGTGGAAACGGTGGAGTATTTCAAAGCAAGTCCACATTATGCTCCTGCCCGAAACATGGCTTGCATGTCTGATTCTCCTGCATGCAAAAGCTGAACTTTAATGCTGAAGTAGCTTAGTTTCCTTTTAATATTTATAAGACCTTGGATATGCATTGGTCACAAATCTTCCCTGTCTTTCCTGCTTTCTATTAGACAAGTTAGAAAAGGCACATAAACCTGTGGAACAATTCTAGTCAGGCAGCAGTGATGCCTGCTCTCTTTCCAGATCTTGCCAGGAGAGCATTACGTTTTACTTTTTCAGTGCAGCTTCCCAGTTTCCTTTGTGAAACGGAGAAAATGCATCTGTGCCTTAAATTGCACATAGGGAATTTCCTCGGGCAATCAGTTTAAGCATTGTGAGATCAGTAATTTCTGGTGCACCAATAAAACAGAATTGCCATCAATTCAGAAGAATACTCATTTAAATCTTCCTTTTAATTGTATTGAAAGTGACTTGCAGGAGAAACTAGTGTGGTTTAAATATAACTGCACTGATGCATGCTCTGTGCATGTAAACTTTAAAAAAAAAAAAAAAGAAAGCCAACAAAAAACAGATACCGCTGGATGTGGAGGCAGTAACAGCTTTTGCTAGGAACTGGCAAGTTCCTCGTGCTCTCAAAAGCAAATGGCCGTTCGGGCAGGATAGGATCTCAAATTCCAGGGGAACAAGGTTTATTAGTTTCCAAAGCAATGAACATATGGGTGCTTACTTTCTACTCCCTGGTCCTTGCAAGAAAGATGAGAAATGAAAGCAGTCTTTCAGTGTTGATGCAACTCGCTGGATCCTAGGGGCCAAAAGGCAGCTTGGGGGCCCTGGAGGGCAGCTTCTTAGAGAAGCAAAAAGGATTTTTCTCCTCATGTCTTTCCTTTCATAGGAATGCAAAGCAAGATGTTGATGATGAATATGGGGTCTCTCAGGCACTGGCGAGGGGATTGCAGTCTTACTATGCTGTGGCCCATGCAGTCACCGAACGGGTGGACAAGCAGTCCACGCTTATGGTCAACGGTGTACTCAAACAGTACCAGGTGAGAAACCAAGGCAGGAATCTCACTGATTATGGGTGGTTGAATGGAGATGGCCAGTGGTGCTGTGTGGGTGCACACACATGCATGGGACTCAACGCACCAGCTTTGCCTGTTGGGCATTGCCAGGTACCTAGAGGGGATGTTGGACAGGACAGATGTGTGCAGAAAGGCACAGCATGAATGGGGGGTTCTCCCAGAATTCCCCATGCTGCACGCTTTAATTGCGAGCTGTTAGTTGGATGGAGCTCGTGTAGAACCACGTGGTGACTTCATTAAGCAGCCTGAGAGTGTCCAAAACCAGAAAGCACAAGCTGGCTTCTATTATGTGCCAAGCGCATGCAGAGCTTCACTGAGATCATAAGATTTGCCAAGTTTGGGTCAGACCACAGGCTGGTGCAAGCGGTTTTGCCCTCCTCGGTGCTGGCTCTGTTAGCATGCCCACCTCTTTCTCTTTGCTTAAGGATTTCAGCTGCCTCTGCAAGCTGACTTAATCTGCTCCCCTTAGAGGAAAGAGGTCAGTATTTCCTGTTTGAAACGTGTTGAACTGAATTAATTCCAAGAGCCTCTTAAAGGAAAATCACGGGATAATAAGGTTAACAAGCAAGTTTTAAACATGTGCGTGGATTCTCTAAATAGCACAACGCAAATCCCTGTTGGGGCTCAAAGCAGCAGCCAGCTGCACAATGTTTGAGCACAGCAAAACACGAAGCAGGCAAGGTCTTAGGGGAAACAGGTGGGAACTAACAGAAATGATACCTCTCATTTATAATATGGTGTCACACTGACCAGTGCAGTCCCAGGAACCTTCATCATATCTAATACCTCTAGCGGAGGATTTTCTTGTTAGCATATGTCACCAGCCAGCAAGACGTTACAATCCTACATGTGCTGAAGAGACCAAAACCACTATGTTCTCAGACGGGGCATTCCTTGTAAAATAACAGATGAGTCAGACAGTGCCAGTAACTTAAAGCATGTAGCTTGGAAGGGAGCTCTCTGAGATGCACATGGTCCAGATGGGAATGGGATGGATCGATGCCAAATGACCCGTTTGAGATAATTGCCTCTCAAACAAGAGGCTTAATAATAACGTACAAGTCATTCATTTTAAATGTTTGCCAGAGTGAATGACTACAGCTTGTTAACGCATCCTGGGGAGCAGGGGCCAAGGCCTGTGGTTTCACAGAATGTAATGTGCATTCTGCAAATTCCACTCCTTCCTTCTTTCCCTGTTCAGATCAAAGGTTTGGAGTGGCTCGTGTCCCTGTACAACAACAACCTGAATGGCATCCTGGCTGACGAAATGGGTCTGGGCAAGACGATCCAGACTATCGCTTTAATTACATACCTCATGGAACACAAACGGATCAATGGACCCTTCCTCATTATAGTACCTCTCTCGTAAGTGCAGCACCCAGATTCTCCCAGCGGTATTGGGAGGTTGGGCAGAAGTCTGTAGTAATCATGGGCCTGATCCTATTTATGAGAGGAAAGGAAGCAAGACGCAGTGTTTAGACCAAGGGTGCTGGGACTTGCAGATTCAGGCAACAACAAGGGGAATCTGTTGATTTCATGGTTCATTATCATCTACCTGATTTCTGCTGAACTTCACTTCACGGGTGTTAATGACCCTCTCCTATTTTAACGGTCTTTGCGGCACCAGTTAAGCTATCCCTTCTGTAATTCCCCTTTCGTGATAGCTGATCCTGGTTACCTACTTCCTATTTCAGATCCTTACAGACTCATTCCAATAAAGTTATATTTGTTTTTCCATCAATCTTAAACTGAGGAATCCAGCCCTCGGCCCCTAGCATGTTAATAAAGCTTCTAGTTTCTTTTTACCTGGAGAAAAATGTGTTGTGTTGTATGAAGCAATCAGGGGTCACAGTAGAGGTGGTATCTTTTATTAGACCACCAAGATGTTTCCAAAAAAAGTCTTTAATTGCAAGGTTTCAAGCACAAATGCCCTTCATCAGGCATTGGAGAAAAGATTATAAAAGTTCTGCTGGGTAGAAATGAAAGCTCATATTTCATGGGATTTCACAAAGGATTCAATAGATGGAATACTCCTGGACAGGCAGTTCTTAGCTGGTAACATGTCTCTCATCTCTCTTGTGAGGCTCTGTGATGATGCAAATTACCTTGAACAAAGGCAGGAGCAGTATCTTGGGTTTCAGGTGGTCAAAATTGCTTCCCCCTTGGGAAATTATGAAGATTTCATTTTAAAAATTGGCTAAAATTTGATATCTTCCATGTGTCAGATACCCAGGTTGTATCCCTATTGATTTAGAGGAAAAAGCAATCAGGGCTCATGGTAGAAATGATATCTTTTATTAGACCAACAAGATTTTTGGAAAAAAAAATTCTTCAGCTGCAGGCTTTTGGGCACAAACACCTTTCAGCAGGCATTTATTGTGTTGTATGGGATGGTGCACTTCACTATTGTATACCACCCTTTCCAAAATCCTAGATTCTCCCTTGTTCCTGACCCTCCCATAGGTTCACTCTCTGGCCCTGCTGCTTGGCCTCAGTTTACTCATCTGTCATGCTGTTGACCTGACAGCAGTGTTGGGGGGAGCTTTTGTAAAGTGCCTCAATGTCTTTTAGTTAAAAGGGGCCATAGAAATAGAAACACTGAGGCTGCTGTGGAAATGATGTAACAGCCATTTAAAAAAAGGAGAATGGTGTAGGTCACTTTCTGTGTCTCTGTCACAGACCCATAGCTCATAACTTCTTAGTCGAGCATCATTTGCATGGACAGGATGATGCTTCTGCAGCTTTCTCTGCACATGCGTCAAGAATATGACATTTCTGTCACAGATTTGTTAGGGGCAGTTTGGAAAGTGAATAAATAGCTGACAAACTGGAAGTCAAGCACCTGGATTTCTTGCACCCTGTAGCACTGAGAGGTGGAGCAGACACCAGTTTGTAGCTGCAGTGCTCTTGCCTTTATCTGTTATACCTCATGTACCTTTCCTGATCAAATAGACTGGCAGTCACACTCATAGCCAGGTGGGTCGCATTCGTGGGGTCACTGGTATGAAAAGGGGTAGTTCTCTTGAGAGGCCATTATACAGGTTCCCCTTCAGGGGCCCATGTTCTTCATCCAGACAAGATCCCACAGGAGGTGGTGGCAGTGTCTGGGGTTGTCCTTGTGCCTTGAGGCCCTTCTGCCTGGTGCCCCAAGCACAGTGGGTAGAGCAGATCCACAGCCCCTCAGTTCCTGTTTTACAGTTGTGACAACATGACAGCTTGCTCTAAGTGATTGACTCATCATTGTCGACTTCCATGATTCTTCATCAGGGTGTTGTAGCACTCTGGGGTGCCATGAGATCCTTTTAAGGATGCCACATAATATTAACACCTTTAGATGAGCCAAGGCCTGCAAATAATCCACAAGATAAACCACACGAGGTTTCAAATAGGAATCCAAAACATCATAAATATTTCTGCCCTGTCACAGGCTTTCAGAGTTCTTTGCAACAGAAGAATTGCTCTAGGATTTATTTTTCTGTAGTCAAAACAGTGAAAGTGAAAAGCTGAGATTTTTTTAAGGAAGTGCCTTAAGTTAAAGGTTGAGAACTACTGGTTTAGAGCATGCTTCTGTGTTCAGGATAACTACAGGGTAGTTCTGTCTTATTTCACACTCGCTGGCCTAGTAGAACAACTTAACCCTCCCCTACCAAGGACAAAACTCATGGTAAAAGTTAAGTCTTCAAGTTTTAAGATCTAGCCTTTTGCTTTCTGCTTTGTGCCCCCCAGCCCTGCCCAGCATGTGGGTGAGGAGCACCAAGTAGCAGCTTTGTGAAGTAGGAATGGTGATCTGGGCATGAAGCATGGTTTCTCATTAAGAATTTTAGCAGTTTTAAGGCAACAGGAGCTGTTTTGTTGGTGTATTAGTTATTTTTCTGGGGCAGCCGCAGAATGTTTGGACTCTTCATTAGGCTGGATCAGGTTTGACTGAACTGTTCTGTCTCGTAGAACTCTGTCAAATTGGGCATACGAATTTGATAAATGGGCTCCTTCGGTGGTGAAGGTCTCATACAAGGCAAGTATTGGGGACCAGCCCCACCCTTATCTCTTGCTGCTATGTATTTCCTTGTATGCTAGTAAAACAAACCCAGATAGACATGTAGTGTTCCCATTACCAAATAAAGTACAGCTGCTCTTTGGCTGTTTTACCATCATTTGATAAGAATCCTTTAACAGGAGAAAACCTACAGCTGCCTGTACAAATACCCCAGCTGCATTGCTTTTTCTAAATAAGAATGTAAGAATTGCCATTTTCTGGGTTAGATCCTAGGTCTGTCTTGCCTAGTCTCCTGTTTCACACAGTGGCAAAGAGCAGCTGCTGAAAAGGAGAGTGAACTGAGTATTCCAGGGTTTTTTTTCCCGGCACTGTTCCTCTCCCATTTGCAGCCTCCAGCATTTAAGGTCCAGGAAGTTCTAATGTGGGGGCCATGCCCCTTGCTGCCATGGTCAATAGCTACTGATGTCCCTTTCCTCTAAGAATGTATCCAGTCCCGTTTTGAGTATAGCTAAACACTCAGCTTCCACCACATCTGGTGGCAACAAGTCTCACACTTTTTAATGACACACTGGGTGAAAAAGAACTGCCTTGTGTTAGCTTTAACCTTATAACCTACTAGTTTTATTTTGTGACCCCTTTATTCTAAATCCCTGTTCACTGTATCTCTGCTGTTTAGTATTCTGTAAAGCCTGCTTATGATGGGGGTGTGTGTGTGTGTGTGTGTGTGTGTGTGTGTGTGTGTCCAAGCATCTCTTCTCCAAACTGAACAGGCCTGGCCTCAGTCTCTCCTCCTATGGAAGCCCCGTCCATATCATTAATCATCCTTGCTGCCCATCTCTGTACCTCCATAGCTGGAGTGATTGTTGCTAATTGCTAGCCGTGTCCCTGGTGGAAGTTAGAGCTTGAATTGATACAGGTTTTTTCTCCCTACCCCCACCCCGTTTTTACCAGGGCTCTCCCGCAGCAAGACGAGCATTTGTACCTCAGCTTCGAAGCGGAAAATTTAACGTCTTGCTCACTACGTACGAATACATCATCAAAGATAAGCACATTCTTGCCAAGGTAAGACCTCCCTGCAAGTGGGTTAACCAAAGCTTTCTCTTAAGCTTAATTCATATTGCCATGGAGTGATGCTCCAGGCTAGATGCTGTAATAGATGTGGCTGTGCCATACCCAAAAGAATGTGCAATGGTCCAGCTATAAAAAGAGCCAAGCAGCTATAAAGTTAGTGCTTGAAAATGCATAACAACCTTTTAACTGGTTTCCATCCAGCTTTAATTTGAATGTGTGGAAGGCCTGAAGAGGGATTTCTCTGTATTGGCAAGGAAAAAGAGTCCTATGTTTTAGGCTTCTTCTATGCACAGAAAGTTGAAATGTTTTTAAATCTGTCTCAGCTTTGTCTGGATGCTCTGAAATGGTTTTAGCTGTTGCCCAAACCAACAAAGGTGCTGCAGCTTAACTTGGTAACTTGCTGGTGCAATGTTTTAAGCAAGGGTTAAACTAGTGTAAATGTATTTGCATGAGTAGGGTTGTACTGGTTTTAACTAGTTCAGTGTAAACATGCATCTTTTTCCTCACCTAAAGATCCCAAAAGTGAAGTTTTACCTTTTTACTTATGGAGAGCAACTGACATGTTTGGTTGTGGTCAGGGCATTAAGGAACTACTAATGATGCTATTTCAGGGCTATTTGCAATCCTGCAGTGATGGAAAGGTGTAGAAATAACTAAACAGATCATGATATGGTTATTTTTCAGCATTACTGCCCTTCCGTTCCCTCTTCCCTCCATTTGCTGTCTCAGGTCAATGAGAAAGCAGGGTACATTTGCACCTTATAGACTAATTGAAGTAGATATATAACACTAGCTTTTGTGAGCTAAGGCTTGTGGCGGGCCAGGAGGGGGCGCTTCTGCACTGAGCCACCTGACTCACTGCACCTGACCAAAAACCAATGCTTCAGGTGTCTTCCTCTGAGGTGCCTTCGTCCAGCCAACCCCCGGCACACTCGCAAGCCTGGGGTGACCGCCACCACCACACAGGCCTGGGTCTTTGTTAGGGCTCTGTGCAGCCCAGGGTACACAGACTCTGTGGACCTTGGGGGTGCTTACCCCACCATGGTACTTTGGGGTGCTTCCTTTTAGCCTGAAGCATTCACAAGTAGCCTCCTGTGCTGGAGAAAAGTAAAAAGCCACACCCACCTTAGCCAGCCAAGCAAAAGGGAGCTTAAAAGGCTTGCCTCACCCCTCTCAAGCACACACACAGTGAGGCATGCTATAGTTTTATTGATCAGAGAGGGAGAGAATGAGGAAGGAATACAAAACAATGGAAAATTGATAGAAAACCCGTTTGAGCAAATCACGATGGGCTTGTTGGTTCTTTTGGTACACATCTAGTTCACTGAATCTTAAGTTACTGGCTGAATTTCAGGTAAGCTACTTACATGTTCATCCAGAGCCCAATAGAGCTCGGGAAGCTGATTGCTTGTTTCAGTGTCCCAAAATGTCTGACCTCTCCCAAAAAGGACTGACCGTCTTTTAAAACTTTTGTGACCTCATCACTACATCCCAACCAGAAATGGGCTATGTGATGCAGACCAATCCTCAGGTAGAGAGACCCAGATCACCAGGTTGTTCAGTGGAAAAAACAAAACAAGGGAAGAGCGAGCTCCCCCCTCTCTGCAGGAATGTCTCCAGCTCAGGTTATGGGTCAGGGAAATGTCCAGGTGAACTTAAATCATACAGGTAGAGTAAACAAGTTGGGGGGGGGGGCTGAGGCTGCCTTAGACCAGGAGACAGAGAAAGGGATATTTTTTCACAAGGCTCACTTCATTAGATGCTGCAAAAAGACATAAAGCAGAGTTTAAGAGGGAGAGAGAAGTCAGAATACAGAAGATGAGGGATTATACATTAATTATGTGCATTATATATATTGCATGTATTAAGTATGTTGCATATATTATATGCATGAGGAGGCAAGCACTGTAATATAAAAATTAATTTTTGAAATTGGGTGCTACTCAATTTACAAAAGTTCTGGAGGGGGCCTCAAGGCCAGTGAGGGGTATATAGAATCCTTAAAAGATTGAGAACCATTGCAGTAGACTGCTTTCTAAGTTTGCATCAGAAGCATTTGATCTTTCTGAAACAGCTTTCCCCATGCCTTTGTTATCTGTAACCAGCCAGTTTCAGGACACTACATACTTAATGATGGTGTGTTTTTTGTAGTTTTTGGCTAGTGTATTAATTTTCAGTCAAAAATAAGTAGACTGTTTGTTTATATGATTAAAAAGATAGAATCTCTGCTTTCTCATGTGCTTGATTCTATGAGCCAAAGGTAAAAGAAGGTTTCCTAGATGGGAGCACTCTCCCAGCAGCTGCTCAAGGGAGGTTTGATTAGGTTTCTGCAATCCCAGTCTGTTCTGATCCACCTCTGACAATGGGTACAGTTGTGTTGAAGGTGCTGTAAAACAGTACATCCATCACTGACCCACACATTCTCTTCCCCCTATCTTTTCAGATCCGTTGGAAATACATGATTGTGGATGAAGGCCACAGAATGAAGAACCACCACTGTAAGCTAACCCAGGTCCTGAACACACACTACGTGGCGCCCCGGCGCTTGCTCCTCACCGGAACTCCACTGCAAAATAAGCTGCCAGAGCTGTGGGCTCTGCTCAATTTCCTGCTTCCCACCATCTTCAAGAGCTGCAGCACATTTGAGCAGTGGTTTAATGCTCCCTTTGCCATGACGGGAGAAAAGGTACATGTGGAACCAGCAGCATAACAGGCATTTGAGTTGAGATGGCTTTGCACTGCTTGTATGGTAGCAGGGGGGCAGGTGGTTTTGTGCATAATTAATCTCCTGTGAAGTGCAGTTGTAGCTGAATAGGCTCAAAATCTTGCCCTGCCTGCTAGTTAAGCACAGAGCACTGGCTTTTTGCAGAGTTGAACTTCTAGAGTTGGATAATCCCAGACAAAGTGGGTTTTGTCCATACAACGTAAAACACAGCATGGCAATCAATGTACAGTGGAAATATCTATCCCTTAGATCTGAATACATCAAACTGAGACATGATTTTAGTTCTTACCAAAGTGGATTCTCAAAGCATGCAGGGATTACAGGTTCTAGTCATTCAAAACAGCTCCCTGGAAACTCAGTGACTGGGGCTACAGATAACGAGTGATCAGACAGCCAAAGGAAAGATAAGAGCACTGGAACATTAATGTTTTCAGTACAGAAACCCCAGATGAAGATCACTGCACCAGAGTTTGCAATTTTAAGACCCACACAGCTAATTGGAGTGGCTGTCATCTGCACCTTTTATGGAAAGAATCTGTCTTGACCTCCTTTCTTCGGCATTTTAGAGCTTTTAATGAGGGATGTGGAGGGCAAAGATGCTCAAGTCATTGTAACTCTTTATTTATTTCCTGGGTTAGGTGGATTTGAATGAAGAAGAAACCATCCTGATTATCCGTCGCTTACACAAAGTGCTGCGTCCCTTCCTGCTGAGAAGGCTGAAGAAGGAAGTAGAAGCACAGCTGCCAGAGAAGGTAAAGCTAGGGAGGGGGATTCTGCCCAACTCCATTTACCACTTGATCCACACACACTTGTCCTGCTTCCTGGATGTTTAAGTCAGGCACAAGACACTAGGCTTAGCTCAGGGGTGATGGGATGTTTCTCCAGCCAGTGCTGGGTAGAAGATCTGAGTAGTTCCTTCGGGCTTTAAAATTAGTGCATCTGTGCCATGCTTAAATAACGTTCAATGAGCTACCCGTTTGTAGCGTTGTAGACTACATCATTATTACTAGAGTTTTTAGAAAGTTGTGACATAGGGAATCTGGGAGGCCTCATGACTTGACCTATTTAAAACACAATCTGAGGCACCCCTAGAAAATGTACTTCAGGCAGCTGTTTTGCTCCTGGACCTCAAAAGCAGATGTGCTTGTGATCCAGCTGGTCTCTTCCTGCATGTAGTTATCATGTGAGGTTGCCTGCTGCTTCTCTCAGCTGGTGGAAGCTGATTCTGTGCTACCCCACTGGAGGCTTCTTTTCAGTAGTTTTCTTTCCATTCCATTTTTGGGAAGTAGTTTCTACATCCCCTGCAGAAGCTGAAAGTGTTTCGGTGACACCCTGGCTAGTGGGTTTTCAGCTCCTGTTTCTACCCTAATGGGCCCCTCTGAGCCCATTAGAAAACTCTGGGCCCTGCTACACATTCAAATTAAAGCTGGACAGTTGTTACACATTTTCAAGCATTGACTTTGTAGCTGGTTGGCTTTTTAATAGCTGCATGGATGTTTTTATGATGTGATAATAACTTTGCCTGTGTAGCTAGGCTAAGTTTATTGTGCAATTCACTATTGAAGTGTGTAATATATATATATAACATGTGCCTAGGGGCCTAAGCAAAATTAGCAAGAGGAAAGAAGGGAAGGAGCAGCCTGGTCTAATGGCTGCATTTGTGCCTCCCCACCCTGGTTAAACAGCATCTTGGGGCACTCTGTCCAATATGAGAAGCAAGTCCCCAGTGAGCACACTGCCAAAGAGGGAGGGGCCAAAAGGCAGCAGTGGGTGACACTCAGAGAAGTGCAGGACAGAGCTGCTGGCTGTCGCTGGGTGTGAAAGGAACCTCTCCCCGGTCTTCACAGGTGGAGTACGTAATCAAGTGCGACATGTCGGCGCTGCAGCGGGTCCTGTATAGACACATGCAGGCCAAGGGAGTGCTGCTCACAGATGGGTCGGAGAAGGATAAAAAGGTTTGGCAGCCACGCTTTTTGCTTTACCTACAGCCCAGCTGGGATTCCTTGACCCACTGGATTCCTCCCTTCCACTCCCCATTCTGTTCCACCAGTCACATTGCTGTTACTTCCATCAATACCTTTTGGAAAACACTTTCAAGAAGCAAAGTGCCCAACTCCCCCTGGCTTTCTTGAAGCATAGTGGGCTTCAATACACTTTGAGCTTTGGAAAAGCCTCAGTTCAGTGCTGATTCCCTGGGTATTTAACACCCCAGCAGGGAATAGACACAGCAGCTGTGGTAGCTATTTTTCTGAATGGAACCCCAGTAATGGACTGAAGGGGCCACCTTAAGTGGGCTCTGTTACCTTTGTAAAAGAGTAGTAAAAGCACTGGAACAAGTTACTGAGAGAGGTGGTGGAGTCTCCATCCTTGGAGGTCTTAAATCTCAGCTTGACAGAGCCCTGGCTGAGATGATCTAGTTGAGGCTGGTCCTGCTTTGAGCAGGGGGTTCGACTAGATGACCTCCTGAGGTCCTTTCCAATCTTAATTGTCTATAATTCTATCATCCTGCCTGATGGGTGACACAGATGAAAGATGCGTTGTCCAGGCTGTGGGCAGCCGTCTTTGCAGTGAGGTGGGGCAAGTCAGATTTGCCTAGACTAGAGTCCTAGAATCATAGGAAATTAGGGTTGGAAAGTTGGGAGGGATCTTAGAAAGTCATTGAGTCAAACCCCGTGCTACAAAAGCATCCCCAACTAGATCATCCCAGCCAAGGCTTTGTCTACCTGGGTCTTAAAACCTCTAAAGGTGGAGATTCCACCACCTTTCTGAGCAGCCTATTCCAGTGCTTTCACTACTCTTTTCATGAGAGAGTTTTTCCTAATATATAACCTAAACTTCCCTTGCTGCAACTGGAGACCAAGGTGTGGAGGCTTGTTGCAGGTCCTCTCTAAGGCTGCAGCTCTGGTGCTTGATAAGCGTAGCTTTCACATGTGAGTTTACAGTACATACCACAGCAGCCATTCCAGGACAGAGTGTTTTAAACACAGAGGTATCTCCAAAAGGAAATGCAGTCAACAAAGCCATTCAGTCTCTGAGGTACCCCAGGCTTCTTCTTAAATGTATCTGTCCACTTTCATCTACGTTTGTTTTTAGTCTTTGCAAGGTCCATGAGGTGCCAAGACAAAGGGGAGCTAGATCCAAGCTGATCTTTCATAGAGAAATGAGGCTGGAGGGGACCTCCAGAGGTCACATCTAGTCCAACCCCTGCCTGAGTCAGGATCATCCCTATCCAAACCATCCTATACAATCCATAATCTAATCGCTTTGTAAAACTACTGTCCACATTGACACAGCACAAGATACAACGTTTCACAGCTGTAGCTTCCATTTGATCACACTGTTCACTTTATTCCCACAGGGCAAAGGTGGTACAAAAACTCTGATGAACACAATCATGCAGCTGAGGAAGATCTGCAACCATCCATACATGTTTCAGCACATAGAGGTAAAGTGTGGCAAGGGGGTGTTTGTTGTGCTGGTGACCAGAGGGTCTGTACAAGCTTGTCACATCCCCCAGCAAATTTACCATCTGGTTTAAGATGGGGTACCAGGGAGACAAAGACGGTGGCAGTAGGCAATCATAGCTGTGTAGACCAATTGTGTTTTCAACGCCACATGGACACAGGCTGGAAAGGTCCCATGCAGGGCTATGTGGAGTTTTCCCTCTTACTCATTTGGAAATCTTCCCCCTTTGCATCCAAAAATCTTCTGGGATCTGTTTCAACATGCCAGTGATCAGTGAAGTTCCCTTACCCACAAGCGTTCCACTGGAGAGCAAACATTCCAGTTTGCTCCAGTGTCTTCTCATCATGTGATACAAGGCTTTTTGCAATCTTGATATTCCTAGTAGTCCTTTCCCACTATTTACATCACATTTGGGTGTCTCATGCAGAACATTTTTGCTGTTGCTAATTACTCTACTGGACCTGAGGGTCAGTTTTCTATCAGGCCAATTCTGGGAGTGTGTTGGATATACTGGACACCTATGTTTGATTGGAAGAGTTCAGTGCAATCAGTGCGATGGTGCTTCTGTTTTTTTAATTGCAGGAATCCTTCTCGGAGCATTTAGGCTTTACTGGAGGTATAGTGCAGGGGTAAGTGGCTACTTCAGAGTTTTGCAGGGGTGGTGGTCCTTGTAGCTCATTAGGTATGGCCTGGTTTATTGGGGAAGACTGACATGAATTAGGTCAGTGCTGTTGCAGTGAGCATTGGCAGATCTCATGTCATGCTAGGGTTATGCTGAGTTGTTTGCCTCATTCCCACCTGTTGCTATTCCTCCCTCTCCCGTGACCCAGACTAGATCTGTACCGAGCCTCTGGCAAATTTGAGCTCCTAGATCGAATTCTTCCCAAACTACGAGCCACCAACCACAAGGTTTTGCTGTTTTGTCAAATGACGTCCCTCATGACCATCATGGAAGATTACTTTGCTTACCGTGGCTTCAAATACCTCAGGTTGGATGGTGAGTTTCTGTCCTCTCTGCTTTTGAAGGTTCTGGGAGGTTTAAAGTCCACATTTGTAAAGTGAGTAGTTGATGGAGGAGAGCAGAAAGGTTGATTTGTTGATGCACCTGCTTACTATTAACTCACAGTTGAAATGCGCACAGTTGTACAAGCAACAGTTATCCAAACAATGTCCTGAATGAAATTAAAACCACTAACATATGAGATGATAAAAATCACTAATACGCTTTTTAAAAAGCACTTTTATTACTATGCTTTAAAAAAAAAAATCAACCGCTGCACAATTTGAAATGAGGCTGTGAACATCTAGACTCAAATTCAGCATTACTTATTTGAATGAAAAAGAATATCAGCAGTTCCCTGCCAAAGTCTCATAGAAAGGCAAGTCACCAAACTTGGGACAGTCACCAGTTAAGCTTTCAGAACCAGAAATTGCCGCAGCCATTTATTGATAGAGGCAGCTTCTTCTGCAAGTGCAGAGAGAGAATGTCTTTGCTTTTGGTTTATTCAGTTCAGCAATTTGTTTGCTCCAAGCTCAGGCTTGAAGAGAAGTTAGAAACTTGTTTTCCCCTTCCAATCTAGGGACTGAAGCCAGGCGTGAGGAACCAGGTAACTGGTTCTTGGCAGGGAACTGCTAGTTTTAAAATCTTGGGCAAGCAATAAGCCCAATGCCTGGTCTGCTTCAGTCTTTGGGAGTTACAGGGGGAATTTGCTGTGCTGGTTTAAGGCAACTGCCTGGCAAGAGTCACTCCCAGGCCAGTCTTAGCACCAAACCCCTTGTGTTGGCTGTCTAAATTGCAACCACTCTGAACAGAATGACATACCACTGCCAATGCCTTGTACAGAGGCATGAATCTTTGGTGGAAGTGCCTTGCTTTACAGTAGCTGGTACCACGTAGAAGAGAGAACTGGGAGTTTTTGTGGACACTTCTTTAAAAATATCAGCTCAGTGCTCAGCTGACATCAAAAGACAAGTACAATGTTAGGGATTATTAAGAAGGGAATTCTGAACAAAACTGAAAGTATCATGGTGCCCCTTGATAAATTTATGGTACATCCACACCTTGAAGACTGTGCCCAATTCTGGTCCCCACACCTCAAAGAGGATATAGAAGAACTAGAGAAAGTCCAGAGAAGGGCAGCAAGCATGATCAGTGGTATGAAGGGGCTTCCCTACGAGGAGCAACTAACAAGGCAAGGCCTATTCAGTTTGGAAAAGAGATGCTTGAGAGGAGACATGAGAATTGTTTACAAAATACTTAATGGAACATAGTAAACCCCTACTGACTTTCTGTTGACTGTCTTTTACCAGACAAGAACTGTGGGGGGGCCACACAATGAAACTAGTAGGTAGTAAGTTTAAAATGAACACAAGACAGTTCTTTCTAACCCAGTGTGTAATTAAAGTGTGGAACTTGTTGCCATCAGATGTGGTGAAAACTGAGAGTTTAGCCAGATTCACAAAGGGATTGGATGCATTCTTGGAGGAAAGGGGCATCAGTAGCTGATGAGGGAGTGAAAGGCACAGCCTCTAAATTGGAACTTCCTAAACCCTAAATATTGGAGGCTGCAAGTGGGAAAGGAACAGGGGGAGAAACCCTGTTCAGACCCAGTTCACTCTCCCTTTCAGCATCTGCTCTGCTGCTGTGCTGCAGAAGACTGGGCAACGTGAACTTAAATTTTGACCCAGAAAATGGCTGTTCTTATGATATGTCTCAGCATTGGCTCACCTGCCAGCCCTGTCTAGAGGCAGAGTGGTTTGCGCTGTCTGGACTGGGAAAGGAACTGCTCCTCACCATGCTGGTATCCTTCCTCACTCACCTGCAGTCCCTCTCTCTGTGCCCACAGGAACCACTAAAGCAGAAGACAGGGGCATGCTGCTGAAAACCTTCAACGAGCCAGGCTCAGAGTATTTCATTTTCCTTCTGAGCACCCGGGCAGGCGGGCTGGGCCTGAATCTCCAGTCTGCAGATACTGTGATTATTTTTGACAGTGACTGGAACCCGCACCAGGTAACACGCAGGGCAGGCTACTGGGGATGCTGGGACACAGGGCGGGCAGATGCTGGCCCCCTGCTTCTCATGAAAGTATTTATGTACCTTTCCTGGGCCTGATGAACCATGTGCCCACCACACTCCCCACTTAGTTTACTCATGTGGGCACCATGCTCAGCTGAATGAAGGTGCCAGCCTCACTGCTTCCCTGCCAGATGTTCACATCAGCCGTTTAGTCCTTAACTCCTGTTCCTTGCTGCGGCCTCTGCCTTGAGAGAAGTCTGCTCTGTAACCTAGTACTGGGATCCAGGTGCTCCCTGTCAGCCTTGACTCGGACAGATGAGACAGGCTGGCATACTCACAAGAGCCTCTTCTTCTGTATAATGATCGTGGCTAACAAGGCTCATTAGCGTGATTACTAACTATCTCTGTTAACTGCTGAGGTTAGAGATCCCACCCTCTCCTGATAGCACAAGCTGCACAAAGGCATTGAAATTTGCTGACATTCCTCTTAACGTTGTATGTGGACATTCAGAAGTGCTAGTAAGAAGCCGGAACTCACCTCTCGCAGTGGCCAGCCTGAAAGGAGTGTGTCTCCAGAAATATATTGGTCCAGTGTGCTGGCATCTGTGCTGGCTCCCAGCAACTTTCTAGGCATGATTCAAGGTGCTGGTGTTGACCTATAAGGCCCTATAAGGACCGAGCTCTCTGTGCCTATGACCTGCCTTCTCCTTTATGCCACCTTAGTCTCTCATCAGCTGAGAGCAGCCTCCTACAAGCATCATAGAATCGTAGAGACACTGGGCTGGAAGGGACCTCCAGAGATCATCTAGTCCAGCCTTCTGCCTGAGGCAGCTATCTATACACCAATCTCGTTTGGCAAAAGCACGTGGGAGGTCATTCTCTGCAGTCAGTCCTTTGTTGTGGAACTCCTTCCCCTGTGACCCTCTAGGCCCCAAGCCTAGACATCTACTGGAAGACTTTATTTGGACAGTCACTTAGTAAGCCAGCTGAAATTAGGATCTTCTTTGGGGAATTCTTGTTGTAGACCTATATATTTTACCTAATAGTTCATCTACATTTTATATTTTGATTTCTCTTGCAAGCTGTCCTGAGTTTTTTTGGGGGGGAAAAGATGGCACATAAATTGAATAAATAAGAGCCAAAATAATATATCCTCTGTACCATGAAAGGGAAAGATTTGCATGCAGTCATAGCATGGGTTGCAGTCTTCAGGGGCTGACCTTGATCATTGCCCCCCCTAGTACAGGCCTCTAGTTGGGATTCAGTCCCTATCCTCCAAGGACTCAGTAGCCTGGTATATGTAATCTCCAAGCACTGAGCAGTCAGTGAACCAGCAGTCACGGGTTCATGAAGTTCCCCTGTGGCTATAGCATGATCCTGGGGAGTCCTGGAGTTCCTGGCAGCAGATTGGGTGCCCCTGTCCCATGGTGTATTCAGAGGGTTCCACATTGGTTCTGTGCCAACCCTGCACTTCCCGCCCCAGGACCTCCAGGCTCAGGACCGCGCCCACCGCATTGGGCAGCAGAATGAAGTGCGTGTGCTCCGCCTCTGCACTGTCAACAGCGTGGAGGAGAAGATCCTAGCAGCAGCCAAGTACAAGCTGAACGTTGACCAGAAAGTCATCCAGGCCGGCATGTTTGACCAGAAATCCTCCAGCCACGAGCGCCGGGCTTTCCTGCAGGCCATTCTGGAGCATGAGGAGCAGGATGAGGTAAGGGGCAGCATCCCAGGGCCTCCTTCCCAGCTACTCCAAAGCATGACTCGCGGCCTCGCGCAACTGGACTTTGTCGCTCCGTTGCTCTTTCCTGGCGCTCCGCGGGCGCGGGAGCTGGCAGGAAACCGCATGAAACCGTGTTTCTATTTTGAAGTGAATATTAGTGTCGGTGAAAAGTGCCGGATTGACAGCCCTGGAGACTGAAGTCCTCTATTTATCCACAGAACAGATACAGCGCGGGCAGCGGCAGTGGCAGTGCAAGCTTCCCTCACACTGCCTCCACCCTGTGCCTGAACGCTGAGTTGGAGGAACCACCTGTAAAGGTGAGAGGGGTTGTTCAGTCTCCACGCCCATTCAATCCTCGGCCTCGCTCCGGAGACCACCAGCCACGCTGCCAGCTCCGCTGGTGGTCTGTTTTTTTTTTGGCAATGCGGACACTGTCCGCTAGAAACTGGACTGAGACCACCACAACTCATCTCACACGGGCAACCGCACAGGCGTCGGCCGCTCACCGGGTGCGGTGTTCAGCTCCGAGTGTACAAACCACCCGCGCATCTCCCCTCACCACTAAATTGGGGGCTTTCGAATCTTGCAGGAAGAAGATGAGGTTCCTGATGATGAAACGGTCAACCAGATGATTGCCCGCCATGAAGAGGAATTTGACCTTTTCATGGTGAGCGTTGTGGTGGGGGCCACATCACAACCTCTGCTGGGTGACACGTGGAATGGGGCTTCTGAGGGGCCAGCTCAATGTGTTGGAGCTAAGTGGGCTTGATTCAAGTACTGTCACAAAGAGGCAGTGTGGCCTGGTGTTTTGACTAGAGCAATGATTCTTAACCTAAGTGTTAGGACAGCTTGGGGTCCTTTGAGATCCTTCCACTGGAGGCTGCAAGTGAGAGAGGAACGGGGCAGGGGTGCGGACTTATGTCAGACCCAAGTTACTATCCCTTTTAGTGTCTGCATTCTGCCACTGTGCAACACAGGAGACTAAGCTAAGAGCACCTAGGGTCTGACCCAATAAATAGCTATTATATTCTTGTGCTGGGCAGTGTTAGCAGTGTTAGATGTGCAAACACTGCGCAAGGTGAAATGCAGGGATCTCAAATAGGAATCCACAGGATTACAAACATTCTGACTTGTTCTGATCCTTTTGAGCTCTTTGTAACAGAAGAGCTGCTCAATTATCTTTCTGCACTCAAAAACTGAGTGAAAACTAAGAGTTGGCATTTTTTGAGTGAGCTTTGGTCTAGTAAGATTGAGAACCACTGGAGTACAGACTCATGAGGGAGTAGGGAACAGTGGTTAGGGAAGGGAGAGGAGTCAGTGCTCAGCATTGTTGCAGACTCTAGGGTGAGGTTGGGGCAGGAATTTGGAGCAGGCTTCACTCTCCCTGTGCCTGTGCCCTGGGCCAGCTGTTTCTGTGTCCTTGTTACTCAAGCTCTCAGGAGCTATGTCCACAGAGCTCCATGGTGCTGCATGCTGGGTTCCAGGCTGTTCTCTTCCCTCATTTTCAAGGCTTCTTTTAGCAGAAAGCCTTGCCAGTAGCAACCACTAAGCAGTTTCAGAGCTGCTGATCCTACACCAATGCTCCTTAAATACTTTGCAGCCTTTACTCAGCAAACAACGTTTGCAGTAAGTTCAGTTAAATGCAAACGCCAGGTGAGCATGTAGCCTGTTTCCAGTCCCAAGACCATGCTCCAAACCAGAACGCTCTGTAAAATGGATCTGCTCAGTGTTTCACAAGAGATCCTCCTAGAACAATATGCCCTCAGCAATGCCCAGGCACCAGCGCCTCCCCAGGTCTGGCTTTATCTCTCTGCATCTCTAATACACCCACCTTAAGATGCCAGACTGTCTTGAAGGGATGAACATGTAGGCAGGACCTTGTCAGATGCTCAAATTAAAGCTGGATAAAAAACAATTATAAATATGTTACCCATTTTCAAGAACTAATTCTATTGCTGGTTGGCTCTCTTTATAGCTGGATGGACATTTTTATGGCATGATGATAACTTTGCACATGTGACTGGAAATTTATTGCACGATTCACCAGTGAATTGTGTAATGTATGTAATGTGGCAGAAGCCATAGATAGAAGGGAGACGGGTTTGAGAACGTGGAGATCCAATAGGAACAGTCTGGACAATTCTTTGTAGGATGCATTCCTGCTGGTCGCAAAGCCCATGGGCTCCATAAAACCCCCGCCATTCTGTGTGTGTGTATATGCATGTGCATGCACATCTCCCTTTAGAGGCTGCATCTCTTGCTCTGCAGTGCTCCCTTCTCTTGGGCAGCTGCTGGATGACTGGGCTTTTCCAACAGCTCCCAACCCAAGCGCAGCTTCATCCTGGTTTGTCTTGGTCTTGTCTCTGGTGGTCTCATAGGGCCTGGTGTCTCTGTTGTCCAGCCTCAGATGTAGAGCTGGTATGAAAGGGAAGCTACAGCCTCACATATGGTTTTAGGGAAGCAAACTTAGACCCTTTCCAGCAGCTCCACCCTGATGCTTCCCTCTGGCCATAGCGCATGGACCTGGACCGCAGGCGGGAGGAGGCACGGAACCCCAAGCGAAAGCCACGTCTGATGGAGGAAGACGAGCTGCCATCATGGATCATCAAGGATGATGCGGAGGTGGAGCGCCTAACTTGCGAGGAGGAGGAAGAGAAGATGTTCGGACGCGGCTCACGCCACCGGAAAGAGGTGGACTACAGCGACTCACTGACTGAGAAGCAGTGGCTCAAGGTATACATGGTACAGCATCGTTCTTCAAACCTACACTTTGCCTATTGGGGACTGGGGCTATGGGTGGGAGTGGGGGGCAGGGGGAAATGGCGTGGTTCTTAGCAGCTCCAGTCAAGTACCAATGCAGGGTTTTCAGCACAACGACTCTCCTGCCAGTCACAAACAGCAGCCAGTTCTCTTGCAGTCCCATTTGAACCAGATGTAACATGGTTCCCCCAGGGGAGGTGAGGAGCAGGGACTGGGAGAGCTCACATCACCCCATTTTCATGCTCCAGAGGCTTTTAATAATTTAAATCATGCCACCAGAAAGCACTACACAACCAGCTGCTGCCTGTCTTTGCTCAGGGGCACCTGGTGTGCTGCTGAGCCCATGTGCTCTGAGCCTGTACCTGGTGCCAAAAGGCATGTTTGTAATCAGCAGTTGCGGGGAGGGAGGGGGCTGCTTCAGCTAAAGAGTTCATTATTTCTAGGTGGGTGCTTTGAGAGGCTTTAACTGTCAGAGCCTGTCCAGCCAGATTCCTCCCTGCAGGAAGAGAGAGTGGATTCGTGCTTCAGAGGTGTTCTGCTTCTGCCATTCATCTTTAAAAGGCCTTTGTGGTCACCTAAAAATCCCCTAGATAGCTGGCATGTCCCAGCTTGATGTATCCATGCAGGGCATTGAGGAGAGCCAATCTGATCAGCTGGATGTCCTCAGCAGAAAGCAGGTTCCCTCCATGGCACTTTGCTTTTTACAGTAAAAACCCCAGCCCTTATCCACATTCCTTGAGGCGAGCAAATTTTCCAAGCTGAGGTAGAGTCCATAAGACTCTCCAGGAACAGGAAGCTGTTTTGGTCCTGTTGCTGAACAGCAATGTCTTTATAAAGAGATCTGTCACTCTTTGCCCTGGGTTTGCAAACAGTTGTCCAGTCATTTGTTGGAGGGGGCTTTAGCAAGATGGCTGGGTTGGATCAGGATGTAGATGACAGTCTCCTGGTCTGTAACAGAGCAGGAGCTGACTCCTCAGTCTGGGTTGGGGGGTGTCACAGAGTAATCCAAGGGCAATTTGAGCAGATGCAGTTCCCCACTGTCCAGTCCACAGGGCAGCTAATCAAGCTTCATGTCAGTGACCCACACTTAGCTTTTCCTAGTAAAATCCCACGCCTTTGCCCCCGTGCCTGGCACCCTTGGTATTAGCTGTCCCCTGTCCCTCCTCGGCCAGGCGATTGAGGAAGGCACCCTGGAGGAAATCGAGGAAGAGGTGCGTCAGAAGAAGTCCTCCCGCAAACGCAAACGGGACACAGATGTTGGCTCAGCCACACCAACCACCAGCACTCGCAGCCGGGACAAGGATGACGACAGCAAGAAACAGAAGAAGCGTGGACGACCCCCTGCTGAGAAACTCTCCCCCAACCCACCCAACCTCACCAAGAAGATGAAGAAGATTGTGGATGCTGTGATCAAATACAAGGACAGGTAAGGGACCCGCAGCAGATGCTTGCCTCAGCTAGTTCAGGAGAATGAGCACGGTCTGAGCACAGAATTGGAAGCTAGGGGCACCCAAGAGCTCCTGCCTGGATATAGGTGCTCTGGACGTTAAGACCACATGATTCATTTTGCTTTGGTTTCTCCATGTATAAAGTGGGAGTTGGTTTCACTTGATGTACTGAGAGTAAGTGGGTGAGGCACTGAGAACCCAGAGCTGTGGTTTCTGTATCTCCCAGGGGCTGTTAAAAATGAAGGGTGAGTTTCCTTGGGGCTGTCCCAGCCCCGTCATCTTGCTGCCCCTTAAAACCAGCAGCAATTGCACCTAGCAGGTTCAACAAAGAGAGGCAGCTGGGCCAGGACACATGCTGTAAGTTCTAAGAAGTCTGACTGTAACTACCTCTTACCTGTGGTGACTGCTTCCTTCCCATTGCACCTTGGGCTGATTTCCTTGGTTGCCCTAAGGTTGGAGCATCCTCTTTGTGCCTGTTAACACGTGGCGTGCCATCGGCAGTCTCCATCCCAGCCTTGACAGTTGTCCACTCTTGTGGCATTCGCCATCCATCATGTGACTTCTCCCCCTGCAGCTGTCCAGTTGTGGCTCCTTTGCCTGGCACTGCTGGGCACTGCCATGGCTCCTTCCTTCTGAATGGATTTGCAATTTGGGCCTCCACAACACAGGAATGAAACTCAAGTATGTCCCCCATGTGGAGCAGTTTCAGAGGCTAAAGCCATCTCCCACTGGGGAGTAGGATGCTGCTCTCAGCCTGCTGCTGCACGAGCAGCCTGTGTGTCCTCTGCTTCTTATTCATTGAGACAGCCTGGAAATGGACTGTGGGTGGAGGGGGAGGGAGTAAGTATCTTGGCTGTGTTCACTTAAGAGTCTTGAAATGCAGCAGCTGGCAGCAGCCTTGGAGGAGATCCCAGACTGTAGTGGGCCAAACTGGCTTCTGCTTTCCTGGGAAGCTCTGGGGTCCAGTCGGTCACACCATATCTCAGTAGCATGAAAAACACCAAGGTTTTTCTCTGTCCCATTCCAGACAGAGCCTTGACCTGGTATGACCATGGGCTCACAAACCCCTGACTCAAGTGTAGCTCATCACTTTGCCACCCAGGGGCTGCCCTCTCAGGAAGGGAGAGAAAAGACGGAACTTGGTCACTGATCTCGTGTCTCCCTTGTTTTGCAGTAGTAGTGGACGCCAGCTCAGCGAAGTTTTCATCCAGCTACCTTCCCGCAAGGAGCTGCCCGAGTACTATGAGCTCATCCGCAAGCCCGTGGACTTCAAGAAGATCAAGGTAACTGCACCCTGTTCCTTCCCTGCCCACTGGAGATAATCTCGTAGTGACCTCACTTCTCTGCCAGGACCACACCTAACACAAGATTAATGCTGAGTGTGGTTACAAGCGTGGTCTCTCCTAAACACTTCTGCCTACATGCTCTCCTGTCCTGCAGCTCTGATCATTGCTTTCCTGCCATCCTAACTGCAGCCTTCTTAAACTCCACCTTGAAGCAGTCTGAGTTCTTTGGCCCACTGCCTTATCTAGAAACTCTTCCCAGAGCTTTTGCCATGCTAACAGCTCCATGGAGCTATTATTTGATCTTGTATTACTAGTTCTTTTTCCCTCCTGGTTATGACCTCCATGGGTGTCAGTATAGAGCTGAATCATGTCCCCTCTCAGCCTTAATTTTGTCAGTTTTGCCATTCAGAAAGCTGTTCAGTTTTTGTCCTAACTCTAGTCACTGGTCTCCACTCTTCTCAATGCCTTGGGCAGTGGTACTTCCTTGTGTCTGCTGGAGGTACCTTCCTTAAGGCACCCTAGAATCATCTCAGCCTTTGTAAAACTACATCTCACTGATGGCTCATGGTGCATCCACAATCAACAAGATGCCCTGTTCTTTTCCTCTGCTGTGTGAGAACCATGTACGCAGTTCTGCTCCCCACATCTCCAGAACAAAGTAGAGTTAGACTAGGTGCAGAGAAGGGCAACCAAAATGATCAGGGGCCTAGAGCAGTTGCCAGACGAAGAGAGACTAAAAAGGCCAGGACTTTTCCGTTTGAAAAGGAGAAGGCTGAGGAGGGATAGGATAGAGGTTTATAAAGTCATGAAGGGTATGGACCAAGTCAGTCAGGAACTGTTGTCTAACAAGTCCCAGGATACTAGAATGAGGAGGCACCAGCTGAAATGAGCAGGAGACAGGCTTAAAACTAACAAGAAAAAGGACTGCTTTACACAATGCATTGTAAACATGTGGAATTCATTGCTGCAGGAGATGAAGGCAGAGAGCAGAGCCAGGTTCAACAAGGGACTGGATAAATTCATAACTGATAGATCTAGTAATGGCTATTGAACAGAGTAGTTGGAGGCATTTCCTCTGGTATCTCTAATTCAATAAATGGTGGATGCCAGGGAAGGGTATTGAATAGGGAATAGATCATTAGAGATATCCAGTTCCATGCTCTCCCTCTATAGTATGCACTTCTGCCATTGTTGGAGATAGGATCCTGAGCTAGATGAAACATTGTTTCACCCAGTGTGGCCTTTATGTGATCCCCAGTTCCTAGCACCTGTATAAGTCCCCAGGCACATGACTTTGTGCTATTAAATTCTGGCTTGTTTCTGCTGTACTGCTCCATGATGGTCCAGTCCATCCTGGACAATGATCCAGTCTCCTTGGGACTGATGCATCATCCACCCTACTTGACATCATCCACAGATTTCTGGAGTGCGTGCTTGGGTCGGTAATGAGAACATTCAGAGGTGGATCCCAAGAACAAGGAATGCTGTCAGTGGCCTCTTTCCATCCCAATGCCTTTCCTTTCTGTGGGACATGCTGTCTCCTTGTTCACTGTAAAGTTCTAGCATGTGTCACCCCATCTTCCTCCCACAGGAGGGTGACTTCCTGTGAGGCACAATATCGCATTCTTTGCTTTAGTTTAGATGGATTATGTCTTCCATATTGTTCTGATCAAAGAAACTGGCCATCCTTTCCCAGATGGTCTGATACACTCTGCCTTGGATAAAACCATGCTCCATCTTATCCCATTTCCCCATTTATCTCCATCTCTTTGACTGTTCTTTACCTCAAGGTCTGTTCAAGGTCCCCACACAACACTGAGGTCATGCCAATCTCCTCCATATCATGGGCAAATGTGCACAGAAGAAGAGACTTCCCTCATGGTCTCTGCTAACCAGAGCTGGTGGCTCCAAGCAGCTGTTTCTTGGTTCTGTAAGATGCTGCTATCAGGCTGGGCTCTACATTTGGGTTTGGCATCTCCCTGACAACCTCCATCTCCCCACAGGAAGCACAGACCTAGGGACACTGCTGGTAGGTCTCCGTGGCTGGCCTGCATCATGGAGCAGTAGGGTCTCTCTGAGCTGCTGGGGGATGGGCTTGGGATCATTGACTATCCCAGGCAGCCTGAGGGCAGAGGCACATACAGCCAGCAAGTGAGCAGCCCAGAAAGAGGTATGGGTGGACCATCAGGGACAGCAGCACCCATAGAGCCAAGGGGTGGGACAGGGAGGCTCTGTATCTGACCAATGAGCCATTGCTGACCACGTCCCGTGTGAACCTGATCTCACCCTTCTCTGCAGGAACGCATTCGCAACCACAAGTACCGCAGCCTGAATGATCTGGAGAAGGATGTTATGCTGCTGTGTCAGAACGCACAAACCTTCAATCTCGAAGGCTCTCTGGTAAGGCCCCACCCCATCCTGGTGCCTGACATGGTGTGGGGTCCCCTCCCTCACCCAATGACAAGGGACAGTGGCTGAATCTGAGCTCACTGGACTACACACCCATTGAGACATTGCTAGTATCTTATTAGAACCCTCCAGCCAGTCAGACTCTAGAGGCTACCCATTTTGCACTAACGAAAGATTAAAACAGTACTGTACCTAATTAAGGCAGGATTATTCCAAAGTACAAGACTCAACTCACACTCTCTTCTAGAAAGTGTTGTGTTAGGGTGGAGGGGTGTGCCATGGCTTGTGCACCGACTGGCATGTGGAGCCAAGGGTTCCCTTCCCAGAAGTGACCTGCCCTGTCCTGCCCTCCCACAGATCTACGAGGACTCCATAGTGCTACAATCCGTCTTCACCAGTGTGCGGCAGAAAATAGAGAAAGAGGAAGACAGTGAAGGTGAGGACAGTGAGGAGGAGGAGGAAGGAGAAGAGGAAGGATCTGAATCAGAGTGTGAGTACTCTTTTGCTGCCACCTCCGCTAAGCAAGGAGCATGCGTGTCCATGTGGGAGTGCCCCTGCCTCGCTCTGCTCGCTGGAGAACCCTCTGTAAGGGTAGCAACCAGGTAGAGAAGGGACCACGTGGCCAGGGACCCACTACTCCTCTCCCCTTCTCCAGTACAGGGGTAGCATGTTCAGGGGAAGCTCACACTGCCTCTGTGTTCTCTGTTCAGGGGACAGGGAGCAGATGCCAGGCTCTAGGGTGGCCTGAGCAGAAAGCTAGGAGGTGACATCAGGGCAGATGGGGAATGCTTCTCTCCTCCCCATTGCTTTTGAGGCCCCAGCTCCTCGGGCAGCTAAGTTCAAGGACAGCATGAGCCGTACTGGTGGGGGGCAGTGAGGTGGTTGTGGTGCAGGTGCCTGTGGGGCTTGCAAGGCATGGGCTGCCTGCGGGGAGATGTAGCAAAAGACGCAAAGTTTGCACAGAGGTGGGATGCATCCACTGCATGTTTCTGTTAACAGGGAAGGGATAACATAACAGAACCACTGTGGTCACATGGCGATGCTGCCTCAGGAGGGCACCAGGCCCAGACCCAAGCACACATTCAGTCTCGCTATTACTGTGTACCCTCATTCCTCCATGTAGCTCGATCTGTCAAGGTGAAGATCAAACTGGGACGGAAGGAGAAGGCACAGGACCGGTTGAAGGGGCGTAGGCGTACGAGTCGCGGCTCCCGGGCCAAGCCAGTGGTCAGCGATGATGACAGCGAGGAGGAGCAGGAGGAGGTAATGGCAGAGCTTCATCGTGCAGTTGCAGGCTGGTTGGGACAGGCACCTGGATGTCTGTGTGCCACAGTGTATAAACAGTGTCCAGGGCGGGCACATGGCTCCCTGAGCTGCTGATCGGTCTCCAAAGCCTTAGGTTTGTCCTTGGGGAAACATGCATTGTTTGGGAGGCAGCAGATCTGCTCCCAACCCCCTCAGCATTTCCTCTTGCTTTCCAGGATCGCTCAGGAAGTGGCACCGAGGAAGATTAAGTGACATTCCATGCCCCAGACGAGCGCCGACTGTTCCAAAGTGGAAATACTCTATTCCCTTAGCTCTAACGGGTAGCGACACACGTAGTTCCAGACTCAAGTAAAACTGTATAAAAACTCTTCCATATTTATACTGCAGAGAGGATGTAGGACTGTTTGTGTCTTGCCTTGTCCTGGCATCAGTAGCGTTTGTAACAGCATTAACTGTTTAAAAGAATTATGAATTGGGGAACACTTGATATCTATTTTTTTTTCTTTCTATGGCAGTACTGTTTCAGTCGCAGTATCGAATCACTGTAGTTTTAAACCGTGGATGCATGTGCGTAGCAGTCCACTCCTAGTACTGTATTTTATGAAGCAGGTCCAATCGCCCGCTGCCCGCCAATTGACGGGAGGGTGGCCGTGGTGACTGTGTGTGTCAATGTCACTGGATTTCAAACAGTAATAAATTAAACAAAAAATGGCGTTGAGGGGTTTTTTTCTTTCTGACTGGGTGGGGGGTTTCACCTCTGCTCAGTTCATTTGACACCTTGAAGCAGCCCGATATTCCCTTGCCCACCCCCCATAGCATGGTCTATCTGCAGGTGGGTCCCTGCCTTGCTAGGCCAGACCACCCCACTTTTGGTTCCTGGCAGCAGAAAAGAGGGGCACCAAGCAGCATCATGGTAGTTCTACCCAGGGTTCACACTAGACCTGGGCTATTTCAGCAGTGCTGAGGCCAGCTTTTACAGTATCTTCTGTGCCTCTGCTCCAGGGCACCAAAGTGACACCCACCTGTCTGCTTAGCACACGGAGTCAGACAGATACCTGGAAGTACAGTGAATCCAGATGGTCGTCAGGTTCCAGTGTTTTTCCCAGCCCTGGAGCAAGTCCCTCAGGTGGTGCACATGGAACCAGTTTCTGCTTGGTTCCCCGTGGAGAGCACTTTGTCTACAGCCCTGAGAACAAGCAAATTATTTAATCAAATGGAAGCTGGGGTCGTGGAGCACTGTGACAGAGCTGCCTCAAACTGAGCAGGGTCCAGCAACTGAGTCTTGGCACCCAAAGGAAAGGATAGGAGTTGCCCAGTGGGCAAAGGCAGCTAATGTTCACCGCCAACCACGGGCTGCAGGCATCTCCTGTCTTTTCAGCAAGATCCGCGGGGTGGGGGTATTGTTGTATACAGCTGCTGGGGTGCCTACTGGTAGTACAGTCTCAAGCTGCATCTCTGGGTGTCGCTGCTGTTGAAGGGTTACAAATACAAGTTGCTTGCTGGAGCTCATCTGTGAGCAGCATGGAGCAGGCCGAGCCAGGAGGGGAAATACCCATGGACACAGAGCATCTTCTTTGCTCTCCCCACTGACCTTCTCTGGGCTTGGTGGAGATGCCATAATCGGGTATGAAATTATTTGAACTTTTGTGTCGCCAATGGAAATCGAGGAAGGTCCAGGAGAGGGGCATAGTTGCATCCAACCCTTGCCATAAAGTTGGGTCTCTGGTCCGTGTGGTATTCCACTCCCAGCATCTGTGCATTGCACATGCACAGATAAAGCAGCAAGGAAGCAGGAGTTTCCTCTCAAAGCCATGGTTTCTGCAGAGCCAGCCCATCCTGTGACCAGTGAGCATGGCCAAAAAAATCTGGTAACAAATGCTTCATTCCATCCTTCCTCCCAGGTACCAGCCAACTTAGCCCGCTCTCTTGCCCATTCATGGGCCGTGTAACAGAGGCCACAACAGAGCTTACATCTCGGGCAGCAGTGTTCACCAGGGCCCAGTGGGCACGGACACAGTGTTCCCTTGCTTAAGGCACGCTGGCATCATTTGCCCACGTAAACTGAATCTGGGAAGCTGGCTTGCCTAATTCCACCCCAGACCCGTCCAGTAGAGATTGACTTCCTCTGTACTACTCGTCATTTCCTTTTCCCTTTCTCTGCAGCTCACAGCATGTCCCAGCAGCGACACAGTTCTGTGTTGTGTTCCAGTTGGGGGAGGTGGCACGGAGAGCAATACAACCCTCCTTTTCCTAAGGTGGGGGTTCTAATGCACTGAGTTTTCCAAAGCAACAACAACCCAAGCAGAAGGGCAGGAAGTGGGGATGAGTGCCAGGCAAGAGAGGTAGTAATAAACAGGGCCTATTCCCTGACAAGGCCTTGAGCAGCTTGCCCCACCTGAAAGCATGTTGGTGCTGAGGCAGCTGGGAAAGTAAACCCCGATAGCGGTTCCCAGGCAACTACTCATGGTGCTTCTCCAGGACAGGGCTTAACAGGCAGTGCTTGGAACAGGATGAGGCAGGAACCATGTGCACACATGTGATGTTTTCCTGGCTCGGCTATTGAGCACATCTCTTCCCAAGCAACCCAGCATGTGGTTGAGCCCCAAGCTAAGCTTGCAGTAACTACACTCATTCCAAGCTTTTCCAGCTCTGCTGGAGCCACCAGGGGTGTTTGGCTGGGGAAGGTCAGGCAGGGAAAGTTGGACCCTGCTGAATAGCAACTGTTCTTCCCATCCTTCCCCTGAACCATCCATGAAGGAAGCTGGGGTGTGCTCCCTGTGATAGGAGGCTCTTTCACAAGTGGAGACAGGGTGAAGGTACAACAGGGCATGGTCCTAGTATGGCCCATGTGCCACCCAGACAGCCTTAAGAGCCTGGGTTCAAGCCATAGGGCACCATGGCTAGGGCAAGCAGCCTGGCTTCTAGAAACATCACACACTTTGTGACTGGGCCTTACTGGAAAATAATATTTCTTCACACACCCACAGCACTGCATGCAAACAGCCCTCCCTGAAGGGGGTGTGGGCACAGAGGGTGTCAGGGCCTGCCTCAGCCAGGAGATGCCTCTGTGTGGTCAGCTGTGCCAACCATGGTCTTAGAATCATAGAAAGTTTGGGTTTGAAAGGACCTCAGGAGGTCATCCAGTCTGACCCCTGCTCAAGCAGGACCTGCCTGAACTAGATCATCCCAGCCAAACCTTTGTCTAGCCAGGTTTTGAAAACCCCAAGGATGCAGCTTCTACCACTTCTGGGTAACCTGTTCCAGTGTTTTACCACCCTCCTAGTGCAAAAATTCTTCCTAATATCAAACCAAAACTTCCCTTGCTGCAACTTGAGACCATTGATCCTTGTTCTGTCATATGCCAGCACTGAGAACAGTTCAGCTCCATCCTCTTTTGAACCCCCCTTCAGGTAGTTGAAGGCTGCTATTAAGTCTCCTCTCAATCTCCTCTTCTCTAGACTAAACAAGCCCAGTTCCCTCAGTCTTTCCTCATGAATCATGTCCCCCAGCTCCCTCACTGTTTTGTCACCCTCCACTGGACTCTCCAATTTCCCCACATCTTTTTTGTAGCAGGGGCCCCAAAACTGAACACATTACTTCCAGTATTTTCAGCTTGGTGTCATCTGAAAACTTGCTGCGGGTACTCTCTATGCCATCTTCCAAGTCACTGATGAAGACATTGAACAAAACTGGCTCCAGGACTGACCCCGGGGCACTCCACCTGATACCAGCTGCCAACTACACATAGAGCCATTGATTACTACCCTCTGAGCCCAATGCTTCAGCCAGTTTTCTATCTACCTTTCAGTCCATTCATCCAGCCCATACTTCCTTGTTTTGCCTGCGAGAATGCTGTGGGAGACTGTATCAAAAGCCTTGCTAAATTCAAGTTACACCACATCCACTGGTCTGCTCACATCCACAGAATCAATCATCTCATCACTAAAGGCAATCAGTTTGGTCAGGCATGATTTGCTGTTGGTGAATCCATGCTGACTGTTCCTAATCACCTTAATTTCTTTCAAGTGCTTAGAAATAGATTCCTTGAGGATCTGCTCCATAATTTTTCCAGAGACTGAGGTGTGGCTGACTGGTCTGTAGTTCCCTGGATCCTTCAGTTTCCCTTTTTTAAATATGGGCACTATGTTTGCCCTTTTCCAATCATCCGGGACCTCTCCTGATGGCAATAAGTCTTCAAAGATGATGGTGAATGGCTCTGCAATCACATTGGCCAACTCCCTCAGCACCCTCGGGTGCATCCCATCCAGCCCTATGGACTTGTACACATCCAGCTTTTCTAAGTAGTACCTAACCTGTTCTTTCACCACTGAGGACTCCTCACCTCCTCCCCAAACTCTGCTGCCCGGTGCACTAATCTGGGACCTGACCTTGCCTGTGAAAACAGAGGTGAAAAAGGCATTGAGCACTTCAGCCTCTTCCTCATCCTCTGTCACAAGGTTGCCTCCCGCATTCAGTAAGGACTCACGCTTTCCCTGATCCTCCTCTTGCTACTGACATACTTGTAGAAACCTTTCTTGTTACCCTTCACATCCCTTGCTAGCTGCAACTGCAGTTGCCCTTTGGCCTTCCTGGCTTCATCCGTGCATGCCCAAGCAATGCTCTTACATTCTTCCCTAGTTATTTCTTCAAGTTTCCACTTCCTATAAGCTGCCTTTTCGCTATTTAGTTTACTGAAGAGCTCCCTCCTAATCCAAGCTGGTTTTCTGCCATACTTGCTAGTTTTCCTGGGCATCAGGATGGTTTGTTCCTGCACCCTCAGTAAGGCTTCTTTAAAGTACAGCCAGCTCTCCTGGACTCCTCTTCCCTTGTCTGGCTTCCCAGGGCATCCTGTCCATGAGTTGCCTGAGCAAGGTGAAGTCTGTTTTTTGAAGTTCAGGGTCCTTACTCTGGTGTTCTCCATCCTTTCTTTCCTCAGGATCCCGAACTCAATCATCTCATGGTCACTGCTGCCCAAGTTGCCATCCACTACTACATTCCCCGCCAATTCTTCCCTGTGTGAGCAGCAGGTCAAAAAGAGTACAGCCCCTAGGTTGCTGCTCCAGCACTTGCCCCAAGAACTTGTCCCCAACATTCCAAATACTTCCTGGATTGCCTGGGCACTGCTGTATTGCCCTCCCAGCAGATGTCAGGACGTATTGCCCACAGTGGGGATACCAGGACTGTTGCTGGGCACAAAGACTCTGGCTTATTTCACATTGACTTCCTTTGTGTGATGCTTTACATCATTTCAGTTGTCTTCCTGGGGGCAGTTGAGGCAATCTATTTGTCTCCAAACTGACAGCTCTTCTCCACCCCGACCACCTCAGCGGCACCATGTGCAGGATGTGATGAAGAAGGCACCAAAGCAGAAGCTGGACTGAACTGCTGTTCCCAGCACCAGATCTGCAGTGTCCAGAGGTCCTGCTGTTTTGCTGGGATGAAGACACCCAGTGCTGTGCCCCACGCCTTCAGGGCTCCATCCATCAGGAACATCTCTGAGCCTGGGAGCAAAACTTGCAGCAAGCAAATCTCATCAAGTCAGGCACTGTGCTACATGCCACATGCTGCCCTCTCCACAGTAAGAGCTGGGGATGCCAAGTGTATCCCCAGTCTGTGCAGATGGCAACCTGGGGGTCTTTCTGCCTGGGCTGGCTGTATACAGGCAGCTAGGCCTGTATCCTGTCTTGCTGTCCCTCCCAGAGCAGAGCAGCCAGCAAAGTCTCCTGCCCTGGCTGCAGAGAGAGAGGGTCCCCTCAGGGCTATAAGTGGCTGCAGTGGCGATGCATAGTGGGTGCACGGAGGTGCATGTGCACCCCCTGAGAGTGCCCGTGCACCCCCTGATGGCTATGCTTGCAGCTTAGCCAACGGGCAGCAGGGACAGGTGGGAATGCCAGTGCCCCCACTTCAAGCACCAGCTGATCACTGCGCTTGCTGCAGCCGCTTCCGGGAGTGGCTGCAGTGATTGGCCAGCACTTGCTCTGAGAAGCAACCACAGCGAGCACAGTGATCGGCTGTCAAGGGATTGCCCTGGGAGAACACACCCCCTGACCCCTGGTCAATGGGATCAGCCGTGGGCTCCTCCCACTCCCCTGTCAGTGGGACTGGTTGCAGGTGAGGCATGTGCCCCACATGACTAAGGTAGCACCAGTCACCCAGGAGTGGCTGGGACACCTCTTAGCAGCCTTTTGCTTAGGGCACTTATGGCCACTTTTGTTTGCATGCAGTCCTGCCTCTGAGCTGAGCCAAACGCAGGCTAGGACCTGGCCCAGTGCATCTGCTCCAGCACTGGGAGATGCACCATGTTCATGGGGTGTGTGGAGTGAAGGTTTGGACAGGGAGACACTAAGGGAAGAGTCCCAAGAACTGAAATTCTAGCCCTGAGCTGCATTTCTCTTGAAGAATGAGTTGCTAAAAGGGGCTCCCACTACCGGTCCTGGCAGCAACTGCATCTCAGCCTAAGAGATTTGCCAAAGTGAGCGTCCAGCTCTGGCTGCCTCTCCCTGGGAGTCTGCCTGGCAGCTCGCCCCTGGGATTCCACTCATGCTCCACATACTTCTCCCATCCTGTCCCTCTTCCCTGGGAGTGACTCAGCCAACCGGAGCAGTGGGGAGGAGCCATGGAGTGGTCTGATTTTCCTCTCACGTAGTAGACCACATTCATCAGCCCATGGGCGTGTCTCTCTGAGAGGCCTCCAGGGTTACTTGATACAGGGAGCTGGTTGGGGGTGAACCCCAGTGTTATGGTATGACTCTGTACCATCGACCATTTTTTAAAATTAAAGTTACCAGCTAATTAATTGGTACTTTTGCATGCTTGCTAGTGGTGCAAGAGGGTGGCTTTGCATGCTAGTGTCACTCCTGGGCTGGCTTAGCCAGGAGAAATCCAACTTGGAAATTCTGGGCTTGCTTCAGGGGACTTTGGAGGAGGTCCCTGGGCACTGTCCAGCAAGGGGCAAACTCCCCTGCCCCAGGCATGATTGGGGGGTGCTACTGGCAGGTCCCAGAGTAGAGGATACATTTGTTCTCTAGCCTGTTTCCCAGCTTGCTGAATCTACCATGAAAGGGCTTTTTTGGGACAACTGGTGTTTCTCAGTGACTCTTCCACCAGAGTTCAAGGTTCAGCTAAGAGCTGCTGTATCCCATGCTCCAGCACAGACAGGCATAGATCCCCCACTCCATCCCTCCCTGCTAGCTACAGGCTGGTCCAAGGGCCAGATCACAGCAGATGCATTGTTGAACAGAATAGAGCAGGAAAAAGTGGCTAAGTGATTTGCCTATGGTCACACAGGGAGTCCATGTCTATGTTTTTTGGAGGGGTGGGTGAGGAGCTGATTTGTTTCTGCAGCTCTTGGCTGGATGCGACAGTCCTTTACTGGCCTCTGGCTTCTCCTCTCGCCACTGTGTCATCCATCCTCTGAGGGTAGCAAGGGGGCAGGAAGTGACTGATGCTCTCAGCTGAGCCCAGAGTTGCACAGACCCCTCTCCTCAAACAGCCAGAAAGAGCCTTGTGCCAAATGGTGCACCAGAGTTCTCTGGTGATACTAACCGAAGACTATGTCCTCGGAGCTGGGATCCAGGCTTGTTTCCACATTGCTTTCATGTGACTCTTGCCATTCATGCTCAATTTACTCAGGGAAAAGTGTATAAAGGCAGAGGAAATGTTGTATTCTGTATCAGTGAGGCTGTAGCTGCCAGGCAGCAGAAGGTGGGGGGAAGGGGAGAGATTCCCTGGAAGGAAGTCCTGACTACATCTGAGCTGAGCTAACCCACAGCACTGAGAGGGGGATGTGGGGGAAATGAGGCTGAGGGCCCAAGGCAGGATGTGTCTGCTCCAGGAGTGGACAAGTAGCCAGGGGTAGTAGTACAATGGTTACAGCAAGGACAGGGCATCTAGATTCCTGTCTTCTCTTCCAAGCTCTCAAGTATTTTTTCCAGGAGTTACAGCAGGTAAGAGAAGCCAGGACTCCTGGGTTCTAGGATGGTGGACATGGAGACTGGGAGTCATGATGTATTGTGCTGATGATAAGAGACAGCCACTTGCCCTCTCTGTTTCTGTGCAGGCTACCTGTCTTTGTAGGGGGTCCAGTCTTTGTAAGGCTCCAGCATCAGTGGCTGAGATTATTCTCTCCCTGTGGATCTGATCTGAGTTGGTTGGGCAGTCGGTGCCTGTCCAGAGTTGCAGGGAGCCCAACTGTGGGAAGCAAAGAGCTCAAATCAGAGTCATGACAGACTCTCAGGCTTGCACCCACTTGATAATTAAGCAGCTCTGAATGAATGGGAACTCCTAAACTCTGGCCTCCCTTTTGTTCTGAGCCATGACCGTGTCACCCACAAACTCTTGCCACCCAGCCCCCACCCTGCCACAGCCCAAGGCTGCTGCGAACGTAGCAGGACTTTCTGTCCTAATCAAGGCTTCTGCGAGGTGAGTCTGATGGTTTCATATGGGGGGAGCCGGCACTTCCCAAGGCTCCTGGCAAAGGAGAACCAAGTCCAGGTCTTGCAGCTGTCTGCCCTGCGCTGGCACTACTCAGCCCAGGGTGCCAAACCCCTCCTGCCAGTCCCCAGGTCCTCCTCTGTTGGGGATCCCCATGTCAGGAGAGGATGCCCTGCGCTCACCCCAAGAACAGACATCTCTTCTTCTGAGCCCAGGCAAATAAAGGGGAAAGCACCAGGGTGGAGATGAACTAGCTAAGTATCCTGGGTACCCAACTGCACCCAGGCAGTTTTTGTCTGTACTTTCTCAGTCCTGCCCCTCAAAATGACCCTCTGCTTCCCAGGGCGCTAACAAGGCCCCCATCCAGAAGGGCCATTTTCATGGGAAGGTACTTTATGTTGTGGCTAGAGCCTGACACCCCAAGTTCTGTTTCCAGTCCATGTAAAGAGGTGTCTTTGTGATTCAATGAAGCCAGGATGCCTGGGTTCTGTCCAAGCTCTGGGAAGGAAGTAGGAACTCTGTTCAAAGAGCAAAGGGGGCTGGGGGAGAGGATGCCTGGTTTCTATTCCCATTTTTAGGAGCTGTGTATCCTCGTGACACAACAAAGGCACTTAGTCATGACTCTCTTCTTGGTTCTACCCCAGCCCGCAATCTAATAACTTCAGCTGTTTATAAAGCATCAATGCTGCCCTGCCTTTACCAGAGGTTTAACTAGTCAGTGTAGGTAGGAGGATTAACCAATGTTCGATTGCATGGAACAAGGAGTCCTGTAATGGAAGGGGATAAGGAACAGGTAATCTCTCTCATATTGGGAAAGGCAGCCGGAGGCAGGGACCTTGGCCAGCTGTTCTCATGTTTTTCTCCCTGGGATTATGTCAGCCCTCTACAAAATCAGCACCTGGGACCCTTGCATGAAGCTCATTCGTGGACAAAAGGGAGTAGTCACCGAGGAGCTGGGCTGGGTATCTGGATCTGATTCTTCCCAGGACAGCCAGAAAGGAGAAAGAAACAGGGGTCCCTTTTGGGTACTCACAAGGGCAGGGTGAAGCAGGCATCATGGTGAAGCTAGTGTTGGCAGTGAGCTGCAGGTGAGCAAGTCAGCAGGAATAGGCAGGAGATGACAACATCATTTCATGCTGCAGTGTTTTGTGTCATCTTCTCAACTGTGTCCCTGGGATGGTCCAGGCAAGAATAACCTTGCCCCTCAGGAAAGCCTTGGGTGATGCGACTCTTCAGGGCCCTGCCAGCCCTGTTTTCTAGGACTCTGTTGCAGCAAGAGAACTCCCTGAAGCCCAAAGACAAGAAACAGTAGGGAAAAGCAGGGATCCAAAGACTCAGCTCTAACCCTGCCTCAGAGAGAACCTCTTCACCTTGGCACAAGTAATGAAAATGGTTAGGGCAACAAAAATGGTGAGAGGACTGGGGGTCATGACTTATGAGGAGAGGCCAAAGGAACTGGGCTTATTTAGTCTTCAGAAGAGAAGACTGAGCAGGGATTTAATAGCAGCCTTCCACTACTGGAAGGGGGATTTCAAAGAGAATGGAGCTAGACTGTTCTCAGTGGTGGCAGATGACAGACCAAGCAGCGGTGGTCTCAAGTTGCAACAGGGGAAGTTTAGGTTAGATATTAGAAAAACAACTCTCACAAGGAGGGTAGTAAAACACTGGAACAGGCTGCCCTGAGAGGTTGTGGAATCTCCATCTTTGGAGGTTTTTGTGAGCAGGGGTTGGACTAGATGTCCTCCTGCGGTCCCTTCCAACCTTAACTTTCTATGATTCTAAGAAAAACTGCTGTGCGGTGAGTCATGAGGGAAGGCACCTGGAGGTGAGGAAGGGAATGGTGAGATGGGAAGTGTTAATTAGACCTTGGTGGACCTGAGAGGACACACAAGGCCCAACCAAGTGCCAACCCCTTTCTTCAGTCACCAGGGCCCCCTTGCTCTGCTTTAGCACTTTCCAGCAGTACAGCTCCAAGCATTTTACAAACAGAGACCAAAGCAGTACTTCCAAATGGGGAAAATGAGGTACAGGGCAGGGAAGCAACTTTTCCAAGGCCAACAGCAGGACTGGGTCTAGACCCCAGGCACTCTGGATCCCAGTCCCACACTGTACCTGGAGTCTACACTGCACCCTCCTCTCTCTGGCTCTTGTTTGTTGATCCAGGTGCAAGCAAAGGCCCGTAGAAGGGGCAGGAAGGCTGAGGACAGACAGGCCTCTGCAGATCATCAAAACCAGCTGCTGCAGCTGTCTGTCCTCGGCCTTCCTGCCCCCTTTTACGGGCCTTTGCTTGCACCTGGATCTTCTTCTTCTATGGCCAACCCCAAGGAGAGACTCTCACCAGAAATATGAAGCAACATGCACAGGTTGCTTATGCCCTGGAGAGATGGCTGGGAACCTTTGGCTCCTACTGCTGGGAAAAGCAAGTTGAGTAAACTAACGTTTCTTGGATTTTCCAAAGCCCTGCAAAGGCGGGGAAAAAAACCTGGAACTCAATGTTGTTAATTTCAAAATGTTCTGTTCTGGGGAAAGGGAACCTCTGGTATCTTCTTTTAAAGCTAAATTTTGAGCATTGAACTGATATTAACGAGAGCATCATTACCCCGTGCCCCCATAAAAATAATGTCAGAATCAGTACGGTGAGGTACAAGTGGAACAATGTTAAATGTCAACCCCAGACTATCTGGAAGCAACACTCTAAGGTGTTTGTCTGACGATATTTTGACTCCCTGGAATTTTTTTTTATATTTAGATTTAGTTTCAAAGCAGGTAGAGATGAATTTCAGAATGTCAGTGTTTCCTGTCAAGTCAAGACAGCAGGTTCTGATTGAATCTGTTTACATCACAGTCGGTGCCTGCCACTCCTGGGTTTAGATCCCGGGGAAAAACTACCTGAGAACTCAACAATTCAGGCAGTTAGTTGTGCTCCCTGCCTCTCAGCTGATCTCTGAACCAGCTAGTTTGAAGCCAGCTTGGGTATGTCCATGCTGTCCTGAAGTCAGAGCTGGTACTGCTTGTGTGTGGGTGTGTCTTCATCCCCCTCCCCTCAACCTGCTACTGAGCTGAGAGTGTGAAGTATCATCAGTGACAGAGATGGGGACTGGCAGAGGCATGTAAGGAGAGAGAGCAAGTGCAGCCTCCCAGACACCAATCTCAGCCTAGACTTAGTTGGCAGGAGCAGAGGATCTTGTGGACTTTATGCTGCAGCAGCCAGGGGCTGAAGTGTTATTTAAATGTAAATATGCCAATTAAGAGCCAGGCCTGTATTTGCTGTTTAGCTGTACTCTGAGCCCAAACAGAAGAGCATGCCAGGTCACTATAGAACTCGGATGACATTCTCCCCTGGAGAGTACTGGGGATGGGAGAAGAAAAGCAAAAAATATTCAAGAAACTGTGGTCCCCCTCCATTCAGCCTGGCTGGGCCAGGATAGCTATGCTGGGAAGCAGGGAACTCTGTGTACTTAGCTTCTGTTTACCCTCTGCCACTTACCCTGTGGTTTATAATTTAAGCCAGGGATAGGCAACCCCTGGCACAGGTGCCAGAGCATGGCATGTGAAGGCATTTTGCTTGGCATGTGTGCCTCAGGATGGATGGCAAGGAAGGGGCAAGGCTGTGCTGCACAACAAGGATCAGGCCCCTCGTGGTTCCCCCACCATCTGCCCCTGGTGTGCCAACATCTTACAAGTCAAGGTTATGGGTGTTTTTGGCACTCTGCCCAAAAGCATCACTGACCCCTAGTTTAAGCTATACTTGCACCAGCTAGTTTCCCAGGTAGATGAATCCTCTGTTTGTATCGCTTTAATTGGAGGATATAACTTTTCAACAGTCACATTACTAAAAGGTCATTGGGACAAATTATGACTAAATTAGGTCCTTTGATGTGATATGAAATCAATCATTTTCCCCTTGAGATCAGCTTCATGGGTGCTTCTGTATGCCCTTCCCCTACCACACACGTGCTCAGTACCCACGCTGGACTTGCTGTGCCTTTCCTGATGTCCCCTAGCTCATGTACTTGGGAATCTCAAAAATATGCTAGGTTAGAGATATGCACCAATGATCACATCTGATATATCTTTGCTCTTGCCTGGTTCATGGCCAGCTGTATGTGTGGCCAGGAGGCCCAGAGGCAGCTAATTCTATCTATGTTTGCATAAATACAGTGTGAGCAGATGACCCAAAACTTCATCCTTGAACATGGAGGTGATGAGATTTTGGCCAGACTGTTTGCAGTGACGCATGCTGCAGCTGGAGATGTCAAGGCCTGGTGACACCTGTACTGCTTGTATTGCCTTGCCTCTTTCATGTAAACAGAGTGACCCTTCACTCTGAACATAGCAGCTTGAGTTTTCCAGTGCAAAATGGAGCATCCCTGTAGCATATGTGAAAGAATCAGTTCAGTTTCTGGATGTGGATAAACCCTTTGTGGTCAGAATGTAGCCAATTGTGCTGAGAAGGCACAGGGCATAGCAGGGACTTTGTCTCTCTCCTGTATCTGGGTTATCTCAGCAGAGCCCAGAGGATCTACTCACTGCAGGGGTTTTTATACTTTTTGGGTCCATGTACTCCCAGTGGCTGGATGCGGAGCAGTGTACCCCCTGCAGCTGGACTCGGAGTGGGCAGGGGGTGCATTTGTGTGTGGGTATTGTGTGGCCAAAAGCAAAGCAGAAGGAGCCACTGCATCAAGCTTCCCATGTCCCCTGAATCTGGCCAGGCAGGCAGTGCCTGCACAGCAACACAGGATCATATGTGGTGGCACTTCATCTGCACCCACCTGCGCGTATCCCCTAAGACCTTCTCGCATACCCCTTGTTGACAACCCCGATCTACTGTAATGCTTAGAAAATAAGCCTTAAACCCAGTGCCATGGCAATGAAGTTTGGCACCCAGGGCAAAACATGCAGTGGCAGCCCATCCACACCTCACACACAGATCAGGGGGGGGCACATACACCCCCATCCCCATGCCCCCCAAACAAGCAGCTTGTGGCTCTGTCCTGTGCCCTGCCCTAGCTGGGCAGCACCTATTGGCACCCCTTTGCTTTGGCGCCTGGGGTGGTTGCCCCACTTGTGTCCCCTTCCACCTTCCTCTGGCACTGCTTAAACCTGCTGGAAAATCTGCTATTACTTGGAGAAAAGCTGATCCAAAAGGAGGGGGAGAAATAGTAAGTGGAGAATCACAGAGCTGAAAAGGATTCAAGGGCTATCTGGTCCAAACTCCTGCACAAACAGGAGTGCTAATCTACCATTACTCTGGACACCTAGAACCACAGAAAAGTAGGGCTGGAAGAGACCTCCAGAGGTCATCTCGTCTAGTGCTTCTCAACCTTTTTTTTGTACCAGGACCCATTTGTAAACATTGATGGCCAGTCCCGACCCAGTGGCTTTCACTTCCAACCTGCTGCCCCCAGGTCTCAGCCCCTCAGTATGGTGGGCAGGGGGTGAATGTGTGGGCTGGAGCAGGGTATGTAGGGAAACACAGGAGGGGTGGGGCAAGCATCCCCTCTCAGGCTGGAACTTTGCCAGCTGGCAAGGAAAAGCTGCAGTTTCCCACACTTTTCTCTTTTAAAGAAGAATCCATCTTTAAAGTTTCTTCACAATCCTTTCATATATTCTTGAGACACACCTTTGGGTTGCAACCCATGGGTTGAGAAACGGTGGTCTAGTCCACCGATCCCAGCTCTGGGGGACCAGTTCTCTCCATCAGTCTGGGTTAGTGGGTTTGGGTGAAAGGGCAATCCTGGGATCAACGCTAAACACCTTTATAAGCCAAGCCTGTAAACTATGTTTTGCCTACAGGTCTGATTAAGCACAATGAATGCAATAATGGCCCTTACAGAGGTTTGCCAAACTCTTTTGTGTGCACCTGTGGAAAGGCATGCAGTGAGGGATACCATTGGGAACTGTTGCAATGTCTATTTGTCTTTCTCACGGTTGCTGTGGCAGTATGAATCCATGGACAAGATCTACCATGTTTCTAAAGAAGTCTCTGAACTGCCATGGATGCCACTCTTAATACTTTTTTTAAAGACTTTTTTTTCCTGGGGGTTTGTCCCCCACCAGAAGCCTGAGGTACTAGCCAGCTGGCAATTTTTGTCAAAGACAAGTCTAAACTCTGACCAGATGAGAAGTTGCTGTAACAGTCAGATTGTGAAGCACTGAAATCAGTTTGCAAGCAACAGTTGCACGAGCCATGGCAGTGGCAAATTAGTCTCACTTTCATCAGCATGGGAAGTTCTGCTAAGTCATTAGAAGATGGTGAGAATTAATTCTGCTAAGTAAGTGCAAAGAAGGACTGGCCTTGCTAACCAGCTTTCTTCCAAGCTAAATGAAAAGAGCAATCAGGAATAACATATCTGGAGATCTGTGCAAGGTGCTACTCAAGGCAATCAGTTCTGGGGTGAAACTAGTTCAGAATGATGCTACATTGGCCAAAGAGCATCTCTGGGTGCAAACACATGAAGTTGCTGGTTTGTAGGTCAGCTGTACGTGAGGTAGGAACAGGCTGCTTGATAGCACAGCAAGGCCAGGACAGGAAGTTGCAGCAAGAGAACTATTGCAGCTGCCTGCCCCTGTGTACACAGATAGGCTTGTTTTCTAGAAATGCCCAGTTCCTATGATCATTTTCTCCTCTGGCAGAAACCACCTCACAAGACTACCTAATACTAGCTAGCTGCTCCAGCCAGTGCTGTTACTGAGAACAGCATACACATCTAAAGGGCAGTAGGGTGGAGTCAGCGTTAACCTGCAGGCATGAACAAACCATGCTGTCAGGATGCTCATCATACGCAGGATACTCTGGTACAGTAAAGCTATCCAAAGTGAGGGCTCTACACTCCTCAACCATGTGTTATTTGTCCAACTGATCCTTGTAGACAAATAGCAAATCAGGTCTGCACCTCTAATTTCCCACCCACTTGCTCATCCAGTTTCTTCTCTTTCCCAGAGCTTTGTTGCCAAAGGGGCAAGAGTCTTCTTCTCTGCAGAGGCAGGTATATAGGCAGAGCTCCCCAGTGGTGATGCAGAACATGCAACATGAGGAGTCTTTCTGCTAATGAAGAGTGCTAGGACAGGAGCATTAGGATCCAGCCCATGGAGCATTGGCATCTGGCCCCAGGTGCTGCCCCTGGATCTGGGTTGACCCACATGTCACTGGACTGGTCCCACATGCAGGGTCCAGGACAAGTGCTAGCCTGGACTGGCTGGTATGGATGCTGTGTGCAACCTAGTCCAGGATCAGTTGTGGAAAGTTTCTAGACCCACCCTGGGGGTGGGGAGGAGGAAGGGGAGTCCGTGTGGCTGTGTCTTCCTCTCCCTCAATCCCTTCAACATTACAGCCACCTCTCAGGATAAGACAAGGAACAATCAAATAGTTTCCTTTAACTAAAACCAGCTTTCCTAAGTTTACTCTGAGCTGTTGGGGTTTCCATCTTAAAGATCTGTGATGAGTTTCTCTGTCACCCAGAGGTTACTGGTACTTGAATTAGGAAGATCTTTGCCTCCAATTTATCCTTCAGCTCTTGATCTTTAAGCCAAAACTGCAGAGGAAGGGGACACATCCTTATTGTACCACAGGAAAAAAAAAAATCACCTGACACAGTACATTTTTCTTAGATACATTTGCAACTTCTGTTTCATTCATATGCTTTATGTTTGAATCTTTTACCTCTCAGACTTTGTGGGGTGGAGGGGAAGAGAAGAGAATCATGGTCAGAAAAACCTGTTTCTGGGCTGTTTTACAAGCATTTCACCTTCCTTGTTCTTTTCCTCCCCTTCCCCAGGCTCACTTTATCTCAGCCTGCCCCCACCCCAAAAAAAAAGCAAGCTACAAGATGCTTCTCTGCTTTCTGGAAGTATCCCTGACTACAACATTAAAAACTTTATAATAGGTCCAGGCAGACTGATGTTGGGAGGATCCTTTGAAGCAAAAGTGAAATGAGAAGGGAGCAGCAAATGGAATGGCAACCCCCAAGAAAACAGCCCAAACCTCTGCTTCACCGAAGCAGGCTACTAACAGCTCAGAAAAAAAAGTGGGCACTTGCCCCTGTAAACAGATCTGATAGGCCTTTTACAGGCATTTGCTTACACCCCTTTTCACAAAAGCCAAATTCCACTCATTTTAGTGCAGGGTTTGGTGGTATATACAGGTGGATGTGAGCAGAGACAGGACCAGCTGTTTCTTTAAGGCCACATAAAGACTCTGCAGAAGACAGGTGTTAAAGGCAAGGTGTCCAGGCATTGAATTTTTATCAGAATATAATCTCAATTTCAGTGTGAGCAAGAAAATTGTTTAGCTTTGCTTCATGCTGTTAGAAGAGGCAGTACTGGGAACTAAGAGAATGCAATATAATTTGGCTTGTTTCTTGGGCTCCTCCAAATGCACTATGATGCTTATTTGGGCTATCATCAGCTAGCTGAATTTATTCTCAACTGTTAACAGCCTTACCCTACTAGAGCATTCATCTTGGCTGGCAATCCCTTTATTAATTAATACGTATAATCACTGTCCTGCATTTCACTAACTCCTTTCACCTGCAGAAACCAAAGCATTGACTAACCTTAATAAGAGGCAAACTCTGAAAATTAGCTTAACTTTTGTAGTTAAGGGAAGTCCCTGAAAAAAAATCTACTTAGCTACTTTTGCAGACAATCTTTACAGAACATTTAAGCGATTAACAACGTTCCTGCTCGTAAACACTCACATAAAGGGGAAAATGTGGTTAAACATCCTGGATTGGTGTGAAAATCTTCCCCGGGCTCGTACACTCTTGCGAGTAGTAATAGGGGCATTGCGAAAGCCTAAGGAGCACGCAGGGTTAACTTGCCTATGTCACATCATGCGTTCAAAAGCCCCGCCCTATTCTATGATGTCGAAAGGTTTGAAAATCACCCCACTTTAAGCCACTCCCCTAAGCAGCACATTGAAATTCTGCAAATTACTCTAGCCTCACATGCATTTGCAATCAGAAAGTGTCCAGCTTCACCAGGGTTCCCTGATTTTTGTTTAAAGCACATAAAGGACAAGCTGGTGTAGACCTGCCAGCCAAGCCAACAAGTAAAGAGAGGGAAAAAAGAAAACGAACTATAGCATGAGACAAGTGCGATGTACAGTGTCTTTGCTAGGGTTGGTGCTGCTTGTAGCTCTCAAGCAAATTACTGCCAGTTCAGGTAAGTTTTTTTTTTCTCCCCTTACTACCAGAATGATGAGAGAGAAATATTAGGCTGAAGTATAACCAACTGAATGCAAATTTAAAGCCACAGCATCCATTGTCCACGGTTGTAAGTGGAATGATGTAAATGCTGGAAAGTCAGGAAAATGAGTAGGCGACTTAAGAGCTCTAGTTCAGGCTCCTTTTTATGTCTATCAAAACGAGTAAATGTTTATAAGAAATGGTGTAATTGGAGATAGTAAGTGCTTGCGTGCAGGGTTTTGGTTCTTATGCTTTTTTCTTCCATAGGACCCACGTGGGAAGCTTTGCTATCAGCGCTCGGCGCGTCTGTCACAGGACGGCGCCTGCTCTGCTGCTGCGTGCTGGGGGCTGGTGGGGAGCAGTCTGGGGAGGGGGCGATGAGGAGGGCTGGGGAAATGGGTGTATTTTTGTTTTTAAGAAAAATCTATTTGGGACACTTTAATGAGCCTGTAGCCAAAAGCGGTTATGGAAACACATTTCCCCAGTATGTCCCCCCGGGGAGAGGGGGGTAACAGTATTGAGCGCAATGGGACTGAGGAAGAGTCCTTTCCGTCCCTGTTTTGAGGGGTGTTGGGTAATAAAAGCTATGTATGCAATCTAGGAGCGGCTTATTGTAAAATAACTTACCACATGAATCATTTCTCTCTCCTGATGGGGTGCGACAGGGAGGACTGGACACCTCCCTTCCGCCCTTCCTCGGGAGGGGAGCTCCGTCTGCTTGGCTGATGGGACACGCTTCCTAGCTTGCCCTTCATATAGCCCTGTGGGGCTGTATAATGATACTTATTATACATATATATTACTAACGCCAGTGGGCTGGAGGGCTCCTCTCCCCGGGGGGGCGGTGTGCGGGTGTCTTCACACTAATACCCACTCCTAGCAGGCACGTGGCGCAGGTGAGAGCTCCCAGGACTTGTCTCGGTGCCCCGGGGACGTCTCTCTTGGGCGCTTTGAACTCGGCGACGACGCGGGTTCGCTCCTGATCCGCCCCGGTCCGCGGGGCAGACCCCAGCCCGAGCCCCGGCTCCGCTGGCGGCCGGCCGAGGCGCTCCCTCCCCAACCTGGTGCGAGTGATGAGCGACTCATTCATTGCTCTCCTTTCACGTTCAGGGAAATGCCCGCGGGCTTTCTAAGGGGATCTGCCCACTCTGGCCCCGGCCCAAACGGTGGTGGGGAACAAGCGTGGCCCAACCGGGCTGAGACTAGAGCTGTTTTCTCTGTCATGATTTGGGGGAAACTTCCAGCGCATCCCCGAAAGAAGCCCAACGGGCAGGGGGAGACCTGAACGGGAACCCGGCTCCCCCCAAAAGACGGGCTTTGCAGGGCGGGGCCACCACAGCTGGGCGCCTCGCCCAGGAGGAGCTTTATTCTGGGGGGTGGGGCCCGGGGCCGAGGTCGCACTGGGGGTCGCCACGCGCAGCTGAGGCGTGAGGCAGCCCACTGCTGAGGGCGGGGCCACCGCGCGATGGGCGGGAAAAGAGGGGCGGTGTCTCCCCCCGGCGGAGCCAATGGGCGTCCGCGCGAGCCGGCCTCTCCCCTTTTGCCACGCCTCATTGGCTGCCGCGGCAACTGGCCACCCAGAGAGGCCCTCTTCTGGCAGCCAATGGAAGCTGGCGGCACCGCGCAGGGGCTGAGGTGTGGCTGCGGCCCTGCTAGTCTCGTCCTGTCCCGTCTCGGCGGCGGGCAGGTTCCCCTTGGCGGTTTGGGGCTGCGGCTGCCGAGTAATGTCCCCCACCCCCCGTACGGATCCTCCCACAGTGGCTTGTGTCAGACCCTCTTATCACCATCTCCTGTACAGTATCGGCGTCCATCTCGTCCGACATCACGTCCCCGCTGCAGGGTCGAGTTGCACCTTCCAGACTAACCAGAGTAGACACAGACTTGCTTTGGGCAGGTTTTAATCTACCGGCCTCCTCCTCGGGTTCAGATGAACAATGATCTACATCTCTGCAGAGTCCCTCGCAGGTCAGGTCGCCATCTCTGGCATCCCCTTGGTAGATGCTCCTCAGTGCTTGTATGAAGACACCCCTGAGTCCCAGTGGTACCTGTATCCTGCCTGCCAGCTGCCCTCGTGGCTCATCCCCCTCCAGAATATCCAGGAACTGTGCCAGTTTCTTGGCCACTGTCTGCGTCCGCAATTTCCCCCCTCTCCCTTTCTTCCTTGCATCTCCAGCCATAATCTCCTCCTCCAGTGTTGGCATCTGTGGCCCTGTCCACTTGAGCGGTGTCCTCATGCTCCTCTCAGACTGTGCCTTCTTCCTTGCAAGTCCCAGTAAAGCACATGGTGGCCTCTGCTCAGGAGCTGTGGTGTCATCTTCCCCAAATCTCATAACTGAAATTCATGGCAACAGCACCCCAGGACACGGGGGGGGGTTTGATCTCCTTATACTGCCTTTTGATGCTAATGTTTGAAATGCTAAAAGGTGTTTGTTTATTTTAAGTGGCCAGGACCTTTTTTTGGACTGAACTGGAAGGAGTGAGAAATAGCCTTTACGCAGGATTAGGCCCTGTATTTGTAGCCTTTCAGCTGCTTGGTTGTGATTTTTAAGTACATGAACTGGCTTCAAGATCAAAGTCCAGGGCCAGTAGTAACAAGTTCATAGACCTTTCTTGGGTAACCCACAGTGCATCTCTGGAATAGTCTGTTTTGAAATGCCAGGTTCATAGAAATAAAGGCTGACAAAATTGCAGTGACATAATGTCGGGACTTGTAGTCTCAAAGCTAAACCTTGGTCATGGCTATGAAGCGTTGCTTGATGGCAGTTTTTTTTTTCTCTAACTTCCATAGCTTAATTGTTTGTTTGTTTTTATCAGCAAGGAGACAGATCCTTGGTTACCCTGTGTCTTGTGTAATTCTTCACACTAGTACAAGCTGTTAATCATTGTGTCCCACTTAAGTTTTGCACCTGACTAACTATGGGAGGATGGATGGCCTGAAGCATTTCTCTGTAACTCAGATTCCTGTTCAGGACAGTAAAGAGTCTACAGGGAACATGACTGCGCTACATACAGCTGATCTTTCGTCAAAGTTTAGTGTGCTTATGCTGCCATCTCTCTGATCTTCCCTCCTCTTTGAAAACAAATTCCTAGCATTACAAAAAGGAGGTGAGAAAAATAGTCAAGGGTAGTACAGTTTTGGTTGATGCAGAAGTCCAACTGTTCGGGTCAATATTTATTCAGGCAACTTTAAAAGTACTGTAATCGATAAAACAGCTCCTATCGGGAATGTGCAATTCCACTGGCATTTGCTTTGATAATTTTTAAGAGACATTACACAAATGGAAAGATCTAATCTTAATTATGGACTGGCAGCTTGCAAAACTTTGAATAAATAATTCTTAAGTTAACAGCATTAGTAAAATCATGTCATTTGTTTCAGTGGCTTTGAAATGCATGCTCTATCTTCTTAAACACTCCTTTGAGACACACTCTCCCATTTTTTCAGAGTATACTTGACTTTTCAGGATTACTGTTGCATGGGGACTTTTTTTTAGTTTTGTAAAGGAAGGGTTCACTAGATGCAACTTTACTTGACTCTGAAAAGCAGCTTTTGTCCTGAAACTGAATGATTCAGTTTCTGAATTTGTTGCCAGGTGTTGTTACTTTGTTTCAAAGTGAAACAGGTTAATTCATGAGGAAGTGAGTCAGCATAACCTTAGCTACCATTAGTTTACGGCAGTGTTTTGTGTGAGGTGGAGAGAATATATTACTCAGAATAGGTGTTTGTTCACTGAGGGAAGTTCTTTCAGCAGCACTGAGTTAAATCATTTCTCACTTTAAAAAATTCGACTCCTAACTTGGTGGTTTCTACATGGGGTGAGATCTGAATTAGCTGTTTTGGCTTCTACACATGCTCCTTGCACCAAACTGAAAATGGAGTCACATTTATATGCCTAAATATCGCGAGAGATCTGTTCACAAAGATGGAGGTGCATGCTTGATGGAATTTAAAAAAAAAAAAGCCTAAGTGAATTAGGTTCCTAAAGGTGTCCTTTTTCCAGACTAATGGCCAGATTTTGAGAGTAACTAAAACCAGGGCTTAGTTTGTTCTTTACCTTTTGGCCTTGTGATCTCTGGGCTAATTCCCTAAAGTGAACTTTCCTTGTTCATGCTAACTGCTCTTGCTCTTCCAAAGTTCGACTTTGTGATGCAATATTTTAGCCCCCTCTCCCACTCATTTCTTTGCAGCTTTGTATATTTTCAACTGCTTCCTCCTGAATCCAAATGGAAGCCTGCTGCATCTTAATTGCTTGCTTTCTGGCAGGGCCCAAAGCAAAATGCCACTAATGATTATACCTGGGTTTGGAAGTACAGGCTCTAGAACGAATGTTTCACTCATTCATGTTTGTCAAGTGACTGATGGTCTCTGCCACAGCGGAGAAACTCAGGGCTGAAGTGTGCCAGGTTTAAAGGGCTCTGCAGTTGATTTTTGCCAGAGCTTCTAGGAACTTGAACATCTTCCAGGCATCTTGCAAGCTATGCAAAGAGTCCTTGAGCCTGTCTGGGCACAACCTGAAATGGAAAGAGTGGCTGCAATTATCTATAAATGGATGGTGCAGTCACTGGGAAAAGATTCTGTAGCAGAACACAAAGTGCTTTGGGTGTGGGGGGAAAAAAGAAAGTGGGGTAGAAATCTGCTAGTGCACTAATGCTTTATATGAGGTTCTAACTGGCTATAAAAAAAATAAATAAATAAAAAATATATCTGTATATCTACTGTTGCAGCCTATATGAAACCTCTAAATTTTAAGTAGCTAAAGAAAAAAAGCATTTAAAGGCTGGCAATTTGACTGTCCAGCTCCTGTTTTATATAATGAGTAAGTAGATGATAAAAGGAAGAGCCAATTAGCTGGCAATACATGTTTCCTTTGACTGGCGGTGAAAACAAATTTCCTTTTTAATAATCTAACCCTTTGAAAGGAAGGTAGTGTGTGTTTAAAACAAATGTATTTTTCCAATCTGTTGTCAGCTTTTGAAATAGGCATAATTGCTGTCAGTGTCCATTCAGTTTCTAAAACCAGCATAATTCTCTGCAGACCACCAACATTTTAATCAAGTGAAAGCAGTCCAGTGGGATGACTAAAGTTGTCTTCACAAAGTAGTTCTTGAGAATATTGCCTTCCACCCCACATTACAGTCTGCCTACAATCCTCACTGATGTAGGTAGTCCTTAAATCCTGATGTAGGTTCATGTTTTCCACCTAGGTAGAAAAACATGCACTGCTCATATGTTTCAGTGGGGCACAATGTATACACAGCCATATCATTAAGGCCAAGACCTCCACTGCAGAAAGGATCCACAGATCTGCAATTCTTTTTCTATAGCCTCTAATGGGAAGCCTAACTACAAGTGCTTCAAGAAAGCTGAGTATTGCCAAATTTGAACTTAAAGAGAAAAGGGGATTCTGGTGGGGGTTCTGTCATAATTGCACAAAAAGTGAGAATTTAGCATTGGACAATAAAATTTAAGGTGGGGCAAAGGAGGATATCCTTGTTGTTCTAAGTATCTAGCTATAGCTAAATCTCCTGATGGGGCCTCTTGTTTGCACAGAGCTTGAGCCAGCAAACAATACTCTTATTGCTGCCTTTTTTTGTGAGGCAGTAACAGTATCCAGGCCCACCCATCAGGAGCTATTTTCTGAAGATTAATAGCTGGGCTGAGCTTCAAGCCTGGTGGTGTGATTCTGACTCCTCCTCACGCCATGTCTATGACAGTGACAAATGTGTGAGGTGCACGCCTCCTGATCTCAAGTGTGGTGTGCATAAGGCGTGGTCTTGAGTCAGCTGGAACATAGGGGTTACTCCTGCCTTGTGAAAGGAAAAGCAGCTGATGGGAAATGGAGCATGGCCTCATGTGCTGCTCTGTGGGCGGGCTGGGATATCCTTTAGGCTCTGAAGGCTGTCTGGAAGTTCACCTGATGTGTCATGAGCCACTCCCTCTGCTATTCCATACCAGCTAGGGATATAACAAGTAAAAGTAGTCTCTGACTGAGCTATTCTTCCTCTGCTCTGAATGTCACAGTGAAGCGTAATCCCCTTGGTGTAACAGGGAAATCCCTGTAATTTGAAACATTATTGCCTCCTTCTTAAGTGTTCAAAGATAATGGCATACACCAACTGCAGAGACTTCCTGAGCCTGACCAAGAGTTGTGTTTGTTTGTTTGTTTTTTTAACTCAAAAGCTGGCTATAAAAAATTTTCCCAACTATTTAAGTTGGTCTAATAAAAGATTATATTCATCCACAGAACCTTGTCTGCCAAAGATAATAGCTTGGTTTTAAAAATCATGGTCTTTCTTTTTCTCTTTTTCCCTGTCACTTTGATGAAGAAGTCTGGAACTTTGTGGCAGGATTTTTCCCTTGGGAGCCAGAGTGCTAGAAAATTATTTAAACAAAAAAAAAGTTTTTAAAGCTGAAATGTATTTAAATCAGGTGACTCAAGCTGAGCCTTGAGGAAGGCCTTCCAGCATAATGGAGCTCATGATAAAATAGCAGAGGTTGGCAAAACCGCAATGCTCTGCTTACAGCTAATCGTACTCCTTTCCTAGCTGGTGGTGGTTCCATGCTAGTAGTTATCTCCAGAGCCCTTCCATAGCCAGATCTGACACCAGTAAAAAGACCTTCTTTTTGATCTTGGTGGGCTCCTAAGCTTCTGCCTCTGATCTCTTGCCGTGATTAACCTTCCTATCCTGTCTGTGCTCGCTGTCTTCTCTGTTCAGCTGCACTTGCTCCCACCTCATTGTTCCCACGTGAAAATGACAAACCATTACCCCCTTCCTGAAACACACTCCAGCTGTGATATGCAGATGGTCACAAGTTAAACCAGAATTTTTTTTGGACCCATGTGAAATGCAGCTTGTGCTTTATGACCGGGATAGCAAAGAAACTGCAATAATGGAGCAAAAATCCCCGTTTTGTTTTTTTTGTGGGTGTTTTTAGATCAGGCCACATTCTTTTGCTTCTCACTTGCTGTGAACAGTTAAACCCATTGGATCCTCTTCCTGTCACTCTGAAGTTCCTCCTTCGTCCCCCAGACTTCTTATGGCATTAGTGAGCACATCCAAGTATCTTGTCTGGTTGCTGGGATTCAGAATGGAGACTCCATTATAGCAGGGTTGCCCACTTACTAAACAGAGAAAATAGAGGCTACTAAATCATCATAGGCTCTTAGGAGCTGGTCCAAAACTCACTTGGTGATGTTGCTAAAAAGATTCCCACTTACTCAGTAGTTTTGGATCTGACTTGTAATATTTGATGCGTCTCTTGGGCAGCTACTTGTTTGCTAGGGCAAGTTACAAAGCGAGACACGGCCCCCCCCATTCTCCCAGACACCCCCACTGTCTTTTAGATGCACATGGCTACAGTATTGAATGTTCACAGCAAAATCCTTGGCTTGCTCACTGTGAAGAGGTAAGGGGTAGGTATCTTGTAAGAATCCACTTGCCTCTGGCAAGCCCAGTCATTCAACTTTCCCAATGCAAAACATTAGTGCTAGTCTTCCAGCCAGGTTTCCTAAGTGACTGGCATGGTGCTGTGATAATTAGATTACTGCAGTCAGCATGCCTTCCATTAAGCTGGGCTTTTTCCTTCTTTCTGCTTCCCCTGTCATGTTGGCATAGGAAAAGAAGCCTGCTGTGGTTGCTAAGCTGCTTAAGCTGGGTCCCCTCCTTGTAATAAGTTGCGGAAGGCTGGGAAGAGTGGTTTCTGAAGTGCCCATATAGACAAAGCACTCCAGAGGCTATGGTTGTTGACTACAGAGATATACTTCAGTTAGCTTTAAACTGACCAGCTAGGGGCTGGTGTAGCCACAGCAGTCAAGCTTGGTGTGGGGTGCAGACCCACCCTCAAACTGGGTATGCTGAGCTGCACTCTACTAAGACTATTATGTACAAGTCCCTGAGTTAAGAAGCTCACAGTCAGTTTGGAACACTAAGGAGAGCTCTTTGTGGTGGCTGGCTGCTTGGGTGCCTCTGAATTTGCTGCTTAGATGATGCAAAACTCAATTGGCTCAGTAATGCTGTGCTGGGTGCTTAGAGCCTTGGAGATGCATTGCCTTAATAATTTAAATGAAAATGACTGAATACTCCTTATGGGAGTGCTGCACTCCATAGAGAGATACTCCACTTCTACTGTGCTTGTAGGAACAAACTTCTCCCTGCTTTTAGCTGAGGCTTCAACTTTTTAGCCCTCCCCTCCCTATAACCTTTTATTGAAAATTATTGAAGGGGAAACTCCAGAATGTCTTTTGGGAAGTACCAGAAAGGAAGGTTGTCTTGTGTGCAACTTCTGCTTGAAAATTGTTGGGGTTTTTTTTAGACTGTATTTGGTGAATGGATCTCTCTTTCCTCTGAATGGCAAGCAGAGGAACACTCTTCTTGTGCTTATTCTGATACCCATGGTAGTTCAGGTGATGTGAGGATAACCACCTGGATATAACAATTTGAAGATACCTATGCTTATTCTCCTTGCCAACAAACTGGGTTTGGTCCACATCCATGTGCTTTCTGGTGAACTGTGCCAATCAGTCCAAACGAAATCCATTTTCTTAGAGCAAGTCCTGACTTTATAGCAGCTTGGAAAAGAATTATCCCAAATTTTCCTGCTGCTTTGGAAGAGCAGACATTCTTTGGTTTAATTTAGAATTTCACTAAGATGATGTTGGCTTAGTGGGTCCAGTCCACCTCTACCCATTCAGCCTTGTTCCCTGCTATCTGTCTTGTGGCATGTGGCTTGATGCAACTAAAACTCAGCCTTGGATTTGCTTTTCCAGGGGAGCTCATTTCTTCCCACATACATGGCCAACACTGATTTTTTTTATTTTTTTTTTTTTTGCTGCTTGTCCCTTATCTTGTAGAAATGGACAAATGCGGCAAGAACGAGTTCCGGTGTGGGGACGGAAAGTGCATTACTTACAAGTGGGTGTGTGATGGGCGTGCTGAGTGCCACGATCATTCAGATGAGTCTCTTGAAACCTGCCGTAAGTAGTGTCCCTGGATGTTCCCCTTAGGCCCAAAGAAGCTGTTGTAAATCGGCCTCCTGGGCCCCTGCCAGCAGCACCTATTAAAAGAGGGTTTGTTTGTTTTTTTGTTTTTTGTTTTTTTTTTCCTCTGCGTTGTCTCTTCCAGAATCTGTATCATGCAAGCCAGGGGAGTTCAGTTGTGGAGGTCGCATCAATCGCTGCATCCCTATGTCTTGGAAGTGTGACTCCCAGGAGGACTGTCAGAATGGTGCTGATGAGCTGGACTGCTGTAAGTTGCTGTACTGTTTTTGCTTTGTGTTTCTGACTCCAGCAGATGTCAAGGGCCAAGGGCTGCAGCCAGGATTAACTGGCATGACCTGAATGCATTGCTTGAAATGAGGGGGAGCTTGGTTTGAGCAGAGACCCTGGCTCTTGTCCACATTCCCTCCCAGAGGTAGAGTAGTGGTTTCATCCTGGAAGAAATTGGAAGTAGAGTCTGGGAGTGAGTGGGGTGTAATGCCCCTGGGAGGTGGGGTGTGGCGGGTCAGGACTCCAGGGTCCTACTTAGAGTTCTTTGTGCTTTCCTACCTGGGAAATAGGGCTGCTAGTCTTGCCTCAGGCCTTTCAGGAGATGCACAGCTGTGCCTGTCAAGTCCTTTAAGCCCTGTGAAGCAGAAAGGGCAAAGTGCCTTTCTCTAGACCAAGCTTGAATGGCTGATCCACCTCTGCCTTGGGTTCCCTCCAGCCCCCAAGACCTGCGCTGTCAACCAGTTCCAGTGCCAGAATGGGAAATGCGTCTCCTTGGATTTTGTCTGTGATGAAGAGCATGACTGCGAAGATGGGAGCGATGAGGCTGATTGCCCCACCCCAACCTGCAATCCTGAGATGTTCCGCTGCAACAGCTCCCTGTGCATCCCCAAGCTATGGGCTTGTGATGATGACCCAGATTGCCCTGATGGTTCTGATGAGTGGCCCCAGTACTGTGGACAGCGGGCAACAACAAAAGCAGTTGACACGTGCTTCCCATTGGCGTTCCACTGTGGGAGCGGGGAGTGCATCCACATGCGGTGGCGATGTGATGGCAGCATTGACTGCAGGGACAAGTCAGATGAGGCCAACTGTGGTATGTTCAACCCCTCCCTCCCTTCACTATAACACTAGAGGAAGACCTGGGGTTGGCTGGTGTCTGTACTACATGATGGCTGGCCAGTGGCTTTGATGAAGTGAGCAGATAAGTTTTCAATCCAGTTCTAGTTTTTCCAGGCCTCTGAACATTGGCCAAGTTACCTATCCCAGAAAGCTCTGTTGTGAAATTGTTCCAAGCCCATGATCCATCTGGAGCATGGCAGGTGCAGCTGGCCTCACCACTGCCTATGCTGTATTTGGCTAGAGGAGTGGAATGAGAGTTAGTGGATCTGATGCTAAATTCAGCCCCCCTGTTAAAACCAGTTGAGACTGCCCTTGAGGGTTGCATAGGCTTCCACTTTTTAGTCCCATAGGCAAACGAGCAACATGGTATTTTGTTTCAACCCTAGCCACCAAAAAATCTTAGGGAATAAGCTGGGAAGGAACCTACACTGGCTTTACCTGCATAGTGAGAAATATTTCCTCATCCTTATGGAACTAAGGGAAGTAAGCCGGCCTAGTTGCTATCACTGAGCATCTCTGCCCTCCTCTCCATCTCCCTAGCTAAGCCCACATGTCGCCTAGATGAATTTCAGTGCAACGATGGGACTTGTATCCATGGGAGCCGCCAGTGTGATAAGGAGTATGACTGCAAGGACTTGAGTGACGAGGTCAGCTGTGACAATGGTGAGGACTGTATGCAGGCACCATGGCCATAGACTAGAACCTGCTATATCCTGGAGCTTTACAAAGCCAGTGTTGGCTTGTAGTGAGCTCATCCAAGCAGCTAAATGTCCAGTGGCTGAAGGAGTGGGTGTGGGGAGCACATTGTTTTGGGATAAATGGTTCCAGTTGTGGGCTATGACCTCTCTCTTAAGCCCTGGAGGTGTGGTACACTCCTCCAGGAGAGGCTGAATAGTGAGAAGTAATAGGTCAGGGTACTGAGAAGCCCAGTGTGATGCTCAGTCATTCTCTTGCAGTGACATCCTGCAAAGGTGTGAACACGTTCAAGTGCCACTCTGGGGAGTGCATCTCTATGGACAAAGTATGCGACAGGCAGAGGGACTGCAGGGACTGGTCTGATGAGCCCATCAAGGAGTGTGGTAAGAACTTGTTCTGTTTTGCCTTGCACGAAAGGGGGTGGGGCAGGGAGAGCTTCATGGATCTGAAACAGCTAGGTGGATCACAGAAGTAGAGCTGGATGGGACCTCCAGAGGTCATCTAATTCAACCCCCTGCCTGAGTTATAATCATACCTATTCAAACCATCCAATACAATGCATAATCTAAACTTTTTGTAAGACTATTGTCACCCCTCGTGCAGTACCAGACATCACCCCTGAACCTGCCACAGGTGAAGCAAGGGAACCATGGCAGCCAATGTCCTGCTTTATATAAAAGGCTGTAAATATATACTCAAGAGAGACCCAGGTAGAGGCTGTGCCTCTGCTACGGAAAATTCCTTCCTGACCCCAAATATGGCAGTCAGCCTGACTGAGTGGAGTGTCCAGACCTTCCAGTGAGGAACCTCTGGCTTTGGTCCTAGCTGAAGCGTTAGCATAGCCCAGTCGCCATCCCCAGCCTGGGCTGCAGCCAACACCAATACCTCCCTGAGGGAGGCTTAAAAACACCCTGACACGTAGCAAAAAGCGGGGACGGAGGCAACCAACAAAGCCCACAAGCATGGAAAATCTTCATGCAGGTCTCTTCCTCTGTCTGGACTTCACAGAGAAACCCAGCTGGCTTTGTTCAGTGTCTTAATGCTAGGGCTTAGACACTGTCCTTGGCTAGCTCACATTGGCCACAAGTCAACCTCTCTGTCACAGTACAGGTATCCACCCCAGGTGAAAACATCTGTCTCGCATTGTTCTGCGAAGGGGCAGCAATTATTTCACAAAGTGGCTGAAAACCAGTGTTGCAGAAATAGGTGGATATGGCTGTATAGAAGTGTGTAGGGAGCATCAGGACATTAGTGACAGAAAGCAAGTTGAGTGTGTTGATGCTGGTGTTGTTATCATCATGGCAAAGCACTTGGCTTAAGCCCTCCATGGTCTCTCCTCCAGATATGAACGAATGCCTGGACAACAAAGGTGACTGCTCCCATATATGTAAAGACCTCAAGATTGGGTATGAGTGTTTGTGTCCTGATGGTTTCCAACTGGTCGATGGGAAAAAGTGTGAAGGTAAATGCCTTGCCTCAACCTCCCTTGAATCACTGCATAGTTAAAACCCACATCCACCTTGGTGTCTTGTGCTGTGGTCAGCATTTTCATTGCTCTCCATTTTACCATGGTGGAGTTCCCTGACTTCCCTATTTAACAGCATCAACATTTCTGTGCTGTGCTTGCAGTCCAGAGAGTTTCTGCCCAGCAGTGAAGATTGGTGTTCTGTGTTTAATGTTCATAGCTCCTTGCATGTCACCTTTCCTGACTACTACCACATCCAGCATGAAGTGCAGGCCACTGACTGATGTGAATGGCAAGCAGCTTGCAAGTTGCTAGTTCTCCTTGTTGAGTACAGTTTGAGTACCCATCACATCAGATATACTATTAATGAACGTGATCTCTGGCACCAGCCGTATGTGGCTGCTCTTAGCCATGTTGAAGTCTTTTCCTATGTAAAAGCTGTGCTGGGATGCTGTGTCTTCCATGTTGCCTAGTGGGTTTTTAATATCTTCCTCTTGGGCTGTAGATATTGATGAGTGTCTGGACCCTGACACCTGCAGCCAGCTCTGTGTGAACCTGGACGGAAGCTACAAGTGTGAATGTGATGAAGGATACCAGATGGACCCTTCTACTAAGACCTGCAAAGCAGTAGGTAAGTTGGAAATTCCCAGGGCTTGTGGTCACTCCTTTCTTTGGAGGCAAAATTCAGTAAGTAGTAAGCAGTCAATGCTACAAGTAAATGCTGTGTATCCTTGGACACCTGAGATTCTCTTCTTCCTAGTGATAAACGCAGCCTCTTCCGGCATTTAGTTATCCCAGGATATGCCACTGAAACTAGTCACAGAACTATTCATAACTGCTTATGGGTAACCCCAGGTCTGAAGTTCAGTAGCCTTGTTTAGGGAGTTCATCTGGACAGTTCCCTTACAGGATGAGGTGGTGAGGGTGAGTCGCATTGAATGAAAGGGCAGGATGTTTGCTTAAGGCAAACCATTGTAATTCATTAATAAGAATCCAGCCTAGAAGATCTTAATTGCATGGCAATGCCTGACCGACCTTATTTGGGGGAGGGAGGCGGGCCAGGGGAAGGTGGTTATAGCATTCTTTGGTTCCAGTTTTATTGTTATAACTGGATCTTGGTGTCAGACATTTTCCTGTTGCAGAACTCCAGCTCAGGCTTGCAGCCCTTCATTACAAATGGAGCTTGGTGTATTTTACTTCCTGTGACTGGATCAGAGATCTAACTTGGCTTCTAGATTTGAGGCAGATCTTTCGCAGAAGTCAGAATTCTGCTGACTTAATCCAGCTGAGGATCTAGTGCAGGAACCGTGTTGGTGAATTACACCTCTAATAGAAGGGCTTGGGTCTGGGCATTAATTGGTCTCAAATCTAAAGCCATTAAACTTGGGGTCAGCTTGGATTTGGATTGCAGTTCTCCTTCCACAAAGTCAAGACCTGTCTGTATGAGGGCTCTGGCTCCAGGTGGAGGCTTGCATGGATTAGAGTGGGGGCAGGGTGCCAAAAAGAAACATATCTGACTGATAGCCCCTCTTGTCTTCCCACTAGGCACCATCGCCTATCTCTTCTTCACTAACCGCAGGGAAGTGCGGAAGATGACTTTGGATCGCAGTGAATACACACATCTGTTGTCCAACTTGAAACACATTGTGGCCTTGGACATGGAAATTGCTGGGAATATGCTCTACTGGTCTGATATGTACCACAAGAAAATCTTCAGGTAGACTTGACTTTACCAGGGGTCCTGAGCTAGCTTGGCATGGGTACTGGGCTATTGGTGTCTGCTGCAGCATACACAGAATGAGTCTTCAGGGCTGCCAGTCAGATGCCATTACCAATGCTGAAACTCAGCCAAATTCTCACGGGTACACACTGGTAAAACTCCATTGTGTGGAATTGCACTGAGACCAGCCAAGTGCCTTGCTCAGTGAATCTCTTTGCCTACAATAATGTTGCTTCTGTGTCCTGAAAATTGGGCTTCTCCTTTGGGGTGCTCACAGCTGCATGATAACCAATTCTTGCTTTCCCACCCAGTGCCCAGATGGACAAAGCTGACAACAGCACCAACCACACCACTGTGATCAGCACAGGCATCCAAGCCCCAGATGGCCTTGCAGTTGACTGGATCCATAAGAACATCTACTGGACAGACTCTGAGCTGGGGACTGTCTCTGTAGCCAATACATTGGGCTCCAAAAGAAGAATCCTTATCAAGGAGCAGGGTGCAAAGCCACGTGCCATTGTGGTTGACCCAGTTCATGGGTATGTGTCTCAAGTTGTATCACAGCAGCAGAGGGGCTTTTAGGGTGGAAGGGAGATACCTGTTGAGACTGAAGCGCTTTGGGCAAGTGCATGCTAGCTGGCTCACTTACCCTTATGTCCCTCCCTTTTTCTCCTGGTAGCTTCATGTACTGGACTGACTGGGGGAAGTCTCCTAAAATTGCAAAGAGTGGCCTGAATGGTGTGGACAACTTCCCTTTGGTGAAAGAAGGCATTGAGTGGCCTAATGGAATAACCCTGGGTAAGTCCAGAGGAGTCTGTCTGTCTGTCCCCCTGCTGCCCTGCATGGTTCGAGCCAAAATGCAGATACAGGAGTGATGAGAGAAGATTTGGCACAGCCCCTTGAGACTGTTGCTGAGATGAGAGGATTGGCCTATGTCTATTTATCCTTCCAAAGTGAACCACATCCATGTAGTTTCCCTGCCTGGCCTGCCTGTAGGTTAGGAACCCAGAGACTCAGAGAACAAGTGCTGATTTGCAGCTGAGGCAGGTGTGTAACAAAAGATGATCTTGGCTAAAGACTTTCAAAGCAAGAAGCTGAAAGCTAAATCCTCCTCAAGTGAAAGTTAATTGGGAGCTTTTCTATATCGGGCTCCTTATCTCAGGTGCTCTATCTTGGGTGGCAATTTCTCTCCTAGACAATAGCACAGGAAGAGATTATAGATTAGAAACAGTGGCCTGTTTCAGTGGGATCCTTTGGAACCCTTGGGCACTGGACTTGAGACATCTCAAACCTGTATGCAAGTAATTGTTGTGCCTTCTGTAGCACCAAATATTTTTTGGATGCTAGGATCGCCAATCAGCCTCTTGATTTTGCTGCAAAACCTCTGCTCTCAGCTCTCCTATAGCCTTCACTTTTGCCCCCTCTCTTCTTCAGATCTCGTACATCAGCGTCTCTATTGGGTGGACTCCAAGTTACACTCCATCTCCAGCATTGATGTAAATGGTGGGAACAGGAAGACCATCCTTGAGGATAAGAAAAATGTAGTTCACCCTTTTGCTGTCACAGTCTTTGAGGTGAGCACTGCTAGTAAATGGTTATCTTAGGACTGACCTGCTAAAGTCTTCCCTGGAGCTGACTTAAGGGTTTGTACCTGGGCTGTTTGCTCACAGTAACTGTAGCAATGTTGAATGACTCTCCCCCATGGGCAGTGGAGTCCCTTGGTCTGCATCTATATAAGAATTGCCACTAACTGGGTCAGACCCTAGGTCCACTTTGCCCAGTCTTCTTTGGCAGCAGAGAGTGGATGCTGAAAAGGAGAGTAAAATGGGTCTGACCAGGGTCTTTGTCCACTGTTAGCTCACTTGCCTCCAGCATTTAAGGTCTAGGATGTTCTGATTCAGAGGTTATGCCCCTCAATCCTGTGCTCAATAGCTACTGATGCCTCTTCTCCAAGAATTTGTCCAATCCCTTTTGTGAATCTGGCTAAACTCTCAGCTTCCACATTTAATGGCAATGAGTTCTACACTTTAATTACATGCTGGATGAAAAAACTTCCTTTTGGTTAAACTTACTACCTACTAGTTTCATGTTACATCCCTCTAATTCTTGTATGGTGAGAGATGATAAATAATAAATCCCTATCAACTTTCTCTTCACCATTTAATATTTTGTAAACACTTTTTTTTTGTTCCCCTTCAAGCTTTTTTTTTTTTTTTTTTTCCTAAACTGATCAGGCCTTATTAGTCTCGCCTCTTGGAAGTCCCTCCATACTACTCATCTGTTTCCCTTCCTTTGGACCTTCTCTAGTTCTTATTGAGGTGTAGGGACCAGACTGACAGGATAGATATGTTTGGTGTCTCATCATGTGGGGTTGGGGGAGAAGAAGCTTTGCTAGAGACGGGAAATGGGCTGCTCTCTGCTCTGCACCTATATGGCAGCTGGGCTTTTGCTCTTGTCTTCTTAAGAGCAGTTGCTCACTCCCTGGTGGTGGTTGTCTGCATGAACTAACAGACCAGTTTAACTTTTTTCAGGATAAAGTTTTCTGGTCGGACATCATGAACGAAGCCATCTTCAGTGCCAACCGCTTGACTGGAGCTGATATCACAGTTGTGGCCGAGGGCTTGCTTTCCCCTGATGATATTGTCCTGTACCATAACCTGAAGCAGCCAGCAGGTATGATGTGAACTCTCCTCCTTTGTGAATGAGATGTCCTATAGGGACATCATAACTCTTCCTTCTTGATGACCTGCTTCCTCCTACACCAAACCTTGCTTACTTAGTCACTGTTGGTGCTCATGCCTCTGGCTTTTGTCCTCCCAGGGGAGAACTGGTGCGAGAAGAATGGCCTCTCCAATGGTGGCTGTGAATACCTGTGCCTGCCTGCCCCACAGATCACTGCCCACTCGCCCAAGTATACATGTGCCTGCCCAGACGGCATGCCCCTGGGTGCTGACATGAGGAGCTGTACCCAAGGTACCAGACTTGACAAACTAAAGGCCAGAGCCTTGCGTGTGGCTGGATGGAATATTTTGTTCAGTGCACAGTTGGATTGGAAGGGGGAGGTATTGGATAGCAGTATAAGAGTTGGGAATCCTTGTTTCTCTTAGCCCTGGGGGAGATGTGGGAGGCTAGGAACTGGGACTCCTAGGTCCTGTTCTCACCAGCAGTCTCACTGACTGTCAGCTTGGATTAGCTATTGCCCCTTTTGGCCAGTGAAATGGGGGTGACCATACTGTTAGCATAAGGCAGAAAGGTCTGAACCTCTTGTCCATTTCTCCCAGGTCCTGCTGCTACTAGCACCTTGCCCAGCACTACAACTGGGAGACCTGCTGTAAGGCCCACACCTCTAACCCGGCTGCTAACCACAACCAACACACCAAAACTGACCACAAGACAATCTCCAGCTACCACTGGGCAGCAGAACAAGCATGCTGGGGACTTCCCTGGCCTTACCACGCCAGAGATGGTCACCCTGTCCCAGCAAGGTGAGAGAGCTGCTTCCTTCATCACAGGAAAAGTGGAACAGGATTACCTAGAAGGTGGCACTATAGCAGGATATTAAAATATGGTCTAGTGCCTACAGCAAGTGAGTCCAGGATGCCTGGATTCTTCTAGCAGTTGCATACCCCTGCCCACATCAGGTGTCTGACAGCTGCTAATATGCTTCTTCCCTTCTCTCCCCAGTGCAAAATGGTATTGCTGCAGAGACCAACCAGGAGAAGAGTGGTCCCACTGCACTCTCTGTTGTCCTGCCTCTGGGTATGTCATGTCGTCCACCAACCCTGGCCAATCATGAAACACTGGCAGTCCAGAGCTCCCCCATTCTCCAAAAGTTGAGATGGTGGGAGGGAACCTTGAGTTTAATGTTTGTTGGAGAGTGAGGGCTCTAGTTTATGGTCTAATTTGGTGATTTTCAACCTTCTTGGACTCGAGACATCCCTGGGTAGACTTGAGGCATCCTTGAAAAATGCCAGTCTTGGCTTGCTTTCTTTTTATTCTACAGAAAAAATAATATATTAGTTATGTTGCAAAGAACATAGAAATACCACAGCTATAGATTTCTATTTGAAATCTATGGCCTCTTCTTGTGAATCATGTTTGCACACCTAATGGTACTAATACCATGTGGTACCCCGCAGCACTCTTGAAAGGATCTTGGTTCACCCCAGGGTGTTGTGACACCCTGGTTGAGAATCACTGGGCTAATCTAAGTTGCTTGGTCTCTCCTGGCCTTGTCTGTCATGTCAATAATGCTCTCAATCTTCTGCATTCATCCCTGGGTTGGGACATGGCTTTGGAGTCTGTGGGGGACATCAAGCTGGCTGTTGTTAAATGGGGCTTCCCTATGGAGTCAGTGCAGACTGCCAGCAACTTGTGGGAAGTGCAAGGGAAGTTGTGTGTGAGCTGCCCAAATTAACATTGTACCTTCCCTCCTTCCCCCAGTGCTCATTAGCTTGGTTGCCTTTGCTGCTTTTCTGGTGTGGAAGAACTGGCATCTCAAGAACACCAACAGCATCAACTTTGACAACCCAGTCTATCAAAAGACGACAGAGGATGAGATTCACATCTGCCGGAGCCAGGATGGCTACACGTACCCCTCGGTGAGACAGCTCAGTGTCTGCCTGTGGTTCTTGGAGCCATAGGATTGGGTTCTTCCTAGGCAGCTGCTACACAGGGTTTGCCGTTCCCTCCTGCATTGCAAAGTGATGCAGATGATGAGGGGGCGGGGAGGGAGGAATGCTTGGGCTGTATGAAGGGCCATGGGGATGGGGTGTCTAGGCCGAGAACAGGATCCCAGGGACATTTTGGTTGTGCTCTTCTCTTGGAGAAATTGCATCTCCTCTGAGTCCTGGTATAACTAGGAGCTCCTTCCTTGGGGCCCCAAGCCTAGCTCCTGGGCACATCTACCCACTGCTCTACAGCATCTACCCCAGCTGTCTCCATAGTCCCTGTATTGCCAATAGCTGGGGAGGATTTCCCTTCAGCCTGAAAGGATCCCTCTGTAGTCAGAGGCTTATGTCTGGTTCTCCTCTGTCCCATGCTGCTTAGGACTCTGCAAAATGGTGACATACCAGTGGTAACAAACTTATTTCCTCAACAGAGACAGATGGTAAGCTTGGAAGATGATGCTGCATGAACAGTCTCCAGGATGTGCCTCTAGTCAGACGTTGCTGCTCACTTTAACGGGAGAAGAAACACCCAAATTATTTCCCCCCTGTTTTACCCCTTCTTTATCAGCCGTCCAGCCCATGCACAGTGCCACACTGCTGCCTGAGCAACTTGATGGGGGCCCTCTACTTCTTCAACAGAAAACCAGCCCTCCAGTCAGCTGGGATCTTGGGGCTGAATGTGCATGAGGTTTGACTGTCTTGGGGGCCCTTTCTGTGTTTCATAGTTAACACTGGATGCAGTTGATTCTCCCCTCCTCTTCCTACACCCCCCAACAATGTGCCTGCTAATTCTCTTCCGTTGATATCAGGGAAAGGGAGAACAACTTACACGTGAAAGAGAAACACAAAATAGGAGTGAAAAGTGAAAGAAGATAACACCCTTCTCTGGATGTAAGGCTGAGAGTCTCCAGTTCTGGACTGGGACTGTGGTTTTGTGGTGGGGATAGATGAGTCTTTTTTGCATGTCATTCGCTATGGGATTAACAAATGGGGAGGCAGACTGAGATGTGGCCTGGACCTTTTAACACCAAATCTCTGTTGCCATAATGCCCATCTTCAGTATCTGCCTGTCTCCTTCTGGAGGGTGGGGCATGCACGTGCATAGCCAGAACCACCTCTCCCAACTGTGTGTAAGAGCCCAGAATCATCCTCCCCAGTTACAATAATGGAGAAGCACAATTGTCATGGCTCTGCCAGGATTGGTGAAGAAGGACAGGGCTTGTGCCAAATCAGCTGGGAGCACGCAGCTGTTGCCAGCACCTTCGCTTTGCCAGCAGCGATCACCTTATTCAACTGTTTATAACATCTTGCTGTGTGCTTCCCCTCCCCATCTCCCCATTCTCTGCCTTGCACTTTTTGGTTCCATTCAGGGTTTGTATATTTTTGTATATAACTTTTTGTTTATACCCATATGTTGGGGGGTTTTTGCACTGTCTGTCTTTACCTTCCCCTGCCTTTTGCAATATGGTATGTGACAGCTTGGGGAAATGTGGGGCAGGGGGGAAAAATCCAAGCCAATGAGTTCAGACAGATGTTGCTACATCTGCTCAATGTTTAACCCTTTGTACTGTAAGTCCAAGCTCCCTAACCACATGGCTGGGGAGGTTAGAGGAAGGATTGTGCTGGCCAGGAAACCAGGGAATTTTAAGCCATTATAACCAGATTTATTATTATCTTTACTTGTATAACAGTTTACAGTTGCCAGGAGCCATTGCACTTTGAATCTCAGTAATATCTCTGGGGTGGCTGGTTTTTTATTTTCCTCTTCTCCCCCTCAGAGTCCTTCCTTCAGTTTTTTTTGGTCTGGATACTTGCATGGCCTTACTTCCTGTTGTACTGTGCAGAACTGCCATGCCATTCAACTGTGTTCTGCACCCTGCCAAGAGACGGATCAAGTAACAAACTACATGCAAAGCCTGTAGCTCCCCCCCAAGCTTTTGCGAAGAGCAGACTCCTACTGCATGTGCTCCAAACAGTCCTGCCTTCTTGTCACTGCTGTGGAGGGTGCTCCTGTCTTAAGTGCAGGGACTGCCTGCCTTGATGCCTGTGAAATGTTTGACTCGGACATGTGCACAATTAGGGCATCCCGTTTCTTTTTTGCCTTGGAGTCAGGCCCTTCCTCCTTAAGAGTTCTGATGCAGTAACTAGGATTTTTTCTGTATCCAGTCCATTATGATAATGGGAGGAAGCCAGTGTAATGTTGGGAGATCTAAAGGCTTAAGACGCTAACAACAGCAACTGTGTGACCTTGGCTTAGCACTCCTTCCTTTGGACAGGCAAGAAACCATGCTACAAACAGACAACAAAAAAAACAACCCTCAAACCCTTTAGCTTGAAGCTGTGAACAACTCGCCTTCTTTCTCTTTTTGAATGGTGTAAATAGGTGTACAGTTTATATATATTATTATATATAATAATATTTTCCATGGCACAAAAAGTGGCACTTTTGTGTGTGTATATTTCTTTGTAATCTTTTTGGTTGGAACTGTTTCTACTTGTAAAAAAAAATGAGAGGAAAAATATACGATTTATTTATTTCTCCATTCATGGTTACTGAGTTAATTTCATCCCATTTTCATGGTATCTTCTTTTAATTCCTTTCTACTACCCCTCACTAATGTAGAAAGAGATGTTTGCACAACTGAACATGCTCAGTGCCACAACCAATGAATCTGGGTGGTGGTGGGGAAGGGGATGCAACCTGCAGGTCAAGACAGCACAAAGATCAGCATCAGAACTTTATCAATCTGTCTCAAACTTTATAACCTGTGATCTGATTTAAACTTTGGGTGAAAGTTACTCAGTTCCTGTGTCCCCATTTCTATGAAGATTAAAATCTTCATTAGCCAGCTGAGTATCTTAAGTTGCATTGACTCCTTGTCAAAGAAACTTCTGACTAAAATGACAAAAGAACAGGCACGTGCCTTCTTAAATGGGTCTGTGTTTAGACTGTATATGTATATTTTTGTTTTGTTTTTCACAAGAACCCTTAAAGCAAGTTTTCCAGGGGGTCTTGCATTGGGTACTGGCCTGGGCCCACACTCATCTATAAACTGCCTTGCACATATACTAATATGCATTAATTGGCAGCATAGATCCTACCTTCACCAACACAGTACACATGCTCCAGGGTAAATATCTGGTTCCAAAACCCAAATATGACTTCCTTTTTTTAAAGAAAAATGTGTGTGGTAATGCTAACACATTGCCATTTCCTGGCATTTACCCTGCATCAAAGTGTTTTGCTATTGCTTACAGAATTAATCACTTTGGACTTTTTTATTTCCCTTCCAGCTGATTTCAGGAGCTGTTGTTCAGTATTGATTGTGGCCAGAAATAAATGGGAATATGCTGCAGATTTAATTTCCCTCCCTTCTCCATCTTCTAACCAAACCTAACCTTTTTTTTTTTTTTTTTTTTTGAGCTTCTTTTAATGATTAAAAAGCAACAACTGAAGTTTCAGCAAACAAAAGAAGCACAAGAGTGGATGGTCTCGCTGTTGCGAGCTGCTTGGACTTTAGAAACAAAGCAATGCATAAAGGAAAAAAAATCCTCTGTAAACTTTTCTGAATGTCAAAACTGTCTCTCTCTTTTGATATACAAAATGGCTGCAAACCTGTACCAAAAAAAAAAAAGGACTCTGTTATATAGCTTCTGTGGTATCAGTTTGGGATGGATTGTGAATATCAGCCTTAAATCAAAGCATTGCTAATCTTAATGTGAATAAATCTTTGTGAGGTAAAAAGAATGTACTTTTCAAAGTGAACAAAAGCTGAAGAGAGTGTCCTTATAGCCATAACAGGAAACTCCCATGGCTGTAGGGAGACCTAGGCGAGTGTTTGGACTGTCCCTTCAAAGCACTGGACAAAGTTCTTGTTTGTGCGGAGGCTGGTCCAAAGGCCTGTTGCTGCCTCTTAGATCAGACCCCTGGGGAAAGCACTTTTGGGGTTGGGGGGACACCTCCTTTTTCTAGGAGATCATAAAACTCTGCTTTTCCCATCATGTCTTTTGTTCCTCTTTTCCATCAGTTAGGTGCCTTAGGAATCCAAAGCTGGGATCACAGCTCTCCCCCCAAAGAGCCTGTGTAGCTTCTTTGCTACCAATGTATGCTCTTGCACACAAGTGCTGTCTAGCTGTCGTCTAGCTTTTCCAGCTGTTGGGAAGAAGGGGAGAAACTTGGTGCTGCTTTAAAAAGTCCAAACTACACTGCTAAAAAGGGATGAGGGGCCTGATCCTTGGGGTTTTTTGAGTGCTAACTCCCCTGATCCTATTTCAATAGCACAAGGTGCCCCAGGACCCAGCCACATACCCAGCTTCTCTTCTGTTTTTGTTCACCTCTTCTTGCCTCAACTCTGACTTGATGGTAGAACTTGTTTCTACAGAAGCCTTTTCTTTATGGTGCTAAATGGATCTTTTTTCCTCTTCTTCCTTGCCTCTGACATTTGTCATTTTTTATATAGGTGGGATCAAGTTTCTCTTTTATCTTGGTGTCTAAGTCCAAATGTCAGAGAGGGAAATTCTACCTCTGTTGCCAAACTATGGCAAGTTGAGAGCAAAGGGAGAAAGTGCTAGCTCTGTTCTGTCCTTTCTTTACTAAACCAGATCCTGATTTATTTTTTCTCCACCCCAAAATCCTAGTTCTGTCTGTTTTCTAGGGAGAGTTTCAAAAATTCCCACTGACTAGCACCTGCTCTGCAGTACTAGCCACCTTGGCTGCCTCAGTATAGATGGGTCTTCTGCCTGCTAGTCACTTTTCTGGTAGCTCCTCTTGGATCCTTTGAAGTGCCAACAGACACCAAGTCACCAGGATTCGGCAGTGTTAGCTCCCATGAGCTGTTGCCACTCAGGCAGAGTAGTACCTCTCACCAGTATGCTCAGGACGTGCTGGGACCTAGTACATCTGGATTGTCCTGGTCCGTTGAAAATAAACAGCTTTTATTTTTCCTTTTTCTACCATTACTTTGCTTTGAGTAAATTATTCCCTCTGCTTAATGAACCAAACTGAGCCCCTAATAGCCTGAGATTAGTACCCCCAATAAGAACTGGAGGCTGAGCTAAAGGAGGAACTTGCTTGCCACCCTTTCCCTGATGCCTTGCTTGCCCTTTGGTTGTAATAAATTGTAAAATGCCCCAAAATAATAGTGTGTTTCTGTCCTTTGCTGGGTTTTGGGCTGGCTGGGGAGGGAAGGGACATTGCCCCAGAGAGGGGGCTTGTTCTTCACTTCACTGGGGAAGGACATCCAGGCAATCTCAAACTATGAGGACTTATTTGCAGGGTGCCCAGGGATCATAGGCTGCTTTGAAACCCATGGGCCAATGAGCATGGGGTGGGGGGCAGAGTTGGTGGAAGAGACCCGGGCATGGCTAACCTACAAGGCTGAGACCTTCCCTGTAGAGGATGAGGGGGGGAAGCTTCCTATCAGCAGGCAGAGGGTGCCCCCTGGTGGTGTGGTCTGGGCCTAGCTGTGCCAGCCACAGCTTCCCCCATGGGTCCTGCACCCTATCACGCACATGCATGCTGGCTGCCATAGTTTTGGGAAAGGGGTCACTGGCACAGCACAGGGGCACCTACTGATCAGCTGTGAGGGTGGGGTCTGAGGCTTGGATTTTGCCCCCCAAAAGCAGTGGCTTTGAGCAGATTCAGTTTGATCTTCCCCTCTGCCTCCATTCTGACCCCATGGCCTCCCTCTTCCCTTATAGGCAGCCAGGGCTGTGGGGTGGTCCTGATCCTTGCCTTTGTGGGGTCTGATTCTGATGCAGCTGGGGCTGGTCTAGAGAGGGGGTGGGGTGGGTAGAGGTGGTGCCAGGCTGAGCTTGGTTCTGCCAGCCTGCCTCTGCACTGCTTTGTCTGCCTGGAGATATGGGGGCAGGGAAGCAGCCTCTCACCCCCCCGCCCCCATGGGATGATGAAGCTGCTGGGAGGGGCCCTGTCACACCAGGGGCTGCTGCCCACCCCGCTGGCTGGGATCAGAGGTACCCAGTAGCTCCTTAGCCTACCAGGCCCCTCCAGGCTGCCTGCTCCTTGTCCCCCAGCTCTATGGCCACCTCCCCACCTGTCCCCATGGTCCCATGCATGTACATGGCTCCATACACACACGGAGGCATACTCACACATGTGCAGGTGAAGGCACCTCTCTCTAGCGTGTATAGGGCAGGGGCCCTTCTCTGTAGGGACCAGCGGTATGGGGCAGGGGCCTCTTTGTATAGGTGCAGGCTGTGTAGGAGAGGAGTCCTCTACAGGGGACTGGCTGTATAGGGCAGGCTCTCCTCCCTATAGGGACAGACTATACAGAGCAGGATCCCCTCTCCATGGGCGGGAGGGAGGGGGCTGTACATGGTAGGGGTCCCTCTCTATAGGGGTGGACTATGTAGGGCAGGGTCCTCCCTCTATGGTGTGGATTATATAGAGCAGGGTCCCTCTGTACAGGGGTAGGCTGTATAGGGCGGGGACCCCTCTACTGGGGAGGGGGCTGCCTGTACCATGTCCTCTTCCCTACGGGGCTAACCCAGAGGGGCCCGGGGCCGGGCGCTGGCAGGGGGCGGGGCCGGGACCCGGAAGGTGCCGCCCCCCCCGGCCGGACCCGCCCCGCCCCGCCGCCCTCGGCAGCGCCTGGGTCGGACAGCTCGGACCCCGGACCGGGACGGGACGGGCTATGGCGGCCTCAGAGCGCCGCGCCTTCGCCCAGCGCATCAACAGGTGAGACGGGGCCGGGCCGGGACCCGGCACCGACTCCCGGACCCGGCACATTCCCTCCCCCCCCACAAGATCTGGACCCGGCACCGGGCCCTTGGGAGCCCCCCCGCCGCCCGAGCATCGGACAGCGACCGGGTCTCGAACCGGCGCTCAGCACATGCCGGACCCGGGATCCCGGAGCCCGCCTCCCGCAGCCCGAGCGTGGGACTGGGCCGGGCCCGGGTCCCGAACCCCACCCCCGGCACTCGCCGTTTCACTCCCGCTCCCCCGCATCGGGACCCGGGGCCATCGCCTCCCCCCAGGATTTGGACCCGGTACTAACGTCCCCCCATAGAGCCACTGGACCCAGTCCCCCTCCCCCGGATCTACACCTGGTACCAGGGCCCCGGACCCCCCCAGTCATGGGGGTCTAGTGCTGCCCCACTTCCCCGAGTCCCTAGACTCAGTCCTGTCCCCCTGCCCCAACCCCCTTGGATCTGGTACCTGGGCCCCCAGATTCTCCACCCCCCATCTCCCCCAAGCATTTGGACCCAGCACCAGCCCCACCACGCGCAGCCCCAGCCCTGAACCCAGGTGCCTGGGCGCGCCAGAGCCTCAGGCACTGCCTGCATCACCCCCAGACCCCACGTCTCCTCTGAATAGAGCTGGGGGGCATCTGTGCTTTGTTTCTCCACCCCTGTGGACCCCCACTGCTGAATGTGTGTGGGTGTGTATAGGCGTGCCAGGGGCTTTGCCCCATTGCCTGGCAGGAGCACACAACTGGTCCCTCCAGTGCCCCCTCACACACACTTCTGCACAGCCTTGCACACCAGCTTCCCAGGCTGGGATCGGGGGTGCTGGGCGCTGTGTTGTCCAGATCCTCCCAGGCTGGGATTGGGAGTGGGGGCACTGGCAACTGTCCAGGCCCACCCTCCCAGGCTGGATTCAGGAGGGCTCCTTGCTCTCTACCCCCTTTCCACCCCTGCGGCCATTTCCCGCCCTCCGGAGGTCCTGGCTCCTTCCTGGTTGTGGGGCTGGCACGTTTCCGTCCATTGTTGCTGGGAGCTGTTGTTCCTGCCCAATCTGGCTGGGAGACCATCCTGCCACCCTGCCTCCCCCCTGGAGCCTGGATTGGACCCAGGAGTCCTGGGTCTGGCCTCCTCCTCCCCACGTCCCACTCTAACCATTAAATCTACCTCTCCCTATTGGTTTGCTGCTGGTATAATTGGTAATTGGTATAATTGTGTGGGCACATGTATGCACACATTTGTGTGCTTCCATGCATGCACATGCATGTGTATGCACTTGCATGCAGGTGGACACTCATGCACATGCACATGTAGATGTACACATGCAAGTGCATCTGCATGTGTAGGCACTCATGCACACATGCATGCCTCCACATATGCACACACGTTTGTGCATACATGTACATGCTTGCATTTAAGCAGCCGTTGGCAGACATTGGACTGTGTGTGTTCTGGGGGGGAGGAGGGGGGAGAGCCAGGGCTGTTGGGCTCAGGGAAAAAGAGGGAAACCTTCTGGCCTGGCACGTGTAACACTCATAGATCACATGTGTGCTTAGTCTCTGCCCTGGCACGGCTGTGGGAGCAGGTAGAACTGTGTGGCCTCAGCATGGCTCTGTGGAAGTGCTGGGGTCCAGGGCTCCTTTGTCAACACCAACCCTTCCCCTGCCTTCCTGCCTCTGTGTTTGCCCCCGCCTCAGTTTTCCTGGCTGGACCCTGCCTCAGTTGGGGGGTGAGCCCTGAGTCTCCAGCCTGAAATTCAGCCTGGACTCCTGGATTCAGTGCCCATCCCTCCCTGTCCATTTACTCTGCTTCCCCTTACTATACCCATGGTGAAACTGAGGTGCAGCATGGGCTTCCAGGCAGGGATTGGCAGGGCGGCATCTGGAGACAGCTTCTGCCCCTTAGAGGCCTCATCTCCCCATCCCCCCCTCCCAATCCCTACCCCCCCAGGGCCTCAGCTGCCACATCCTGTCCTGATGGCGCCTGCCCCCTCTCCCCCCAGGCTGTACATGGCATATGAGACAGACAGCTTGAGGTGGGAAGGGTGGAAGGGGAGTGAAGGCAGGACTTGGTAGGGGCAGCCAGGACATTAATCCCCTCCCCCCCATCCCAGACATCTGTTTCCCCTTGAGCTCCTGCCTCCCCCAGGCTGTCCAGGCCTCCAGCCCCCTTCCCATTGCCTTTGATGGTGGGGAGGGAGCAAATCTCCCTGTTTTACTGGGAGGGGTAAACTGGGGCAGGGGGAATCTCCTTAAGAGTCTGGCAGATGCCCCTGGTGCCCCTAGCCTGGTTCCTGGGGGGTGGGTCAGGGGTGGAATTCTGTGGGCAGCCTTGATTGCCTTGGCATGGGGGGGTAGGTCCAGAGGTTGGGGAGTATGGAGCGGGGGCTTAGAGGGATCTGGGATCCACAGGCAGATGCATTTGACTGTGAGATCCAGGGAATGTTTCCTCCATGTGCTCCAGATCCCACCTGCCTCCAGCAAAGCTGCCCCCACTTTTCCTTGGCTGGGGGTGGGAGTGGGGGTGGCAAAGGGTTGTTGCTCCTCTGCTGAGCTAGGTAGGGTTGGGCTGGAACCAAGCAGGGATGGGAGATCCCAGAGGGGACACAGCTGTAGAAGGAAGACTGAGGGCAGAGTGAGTCTCTGCACTTCCCAGTATCGCCAGTAGCCTGCTGGCTGTGTTCCCACATGATCCAAGGGCTCCCAGGCCAGATATTTCCCAGGAGGATGGGAAGTTGTGGGGACGGGGCATGAGCTCACCCTTGCCTTGCCCCAGGGCAGCACAGAGGGCTGCGGGGGGGGGCACAGCAACTGGTTGCCCTCTTGAGACAGCAAGGAGGGGTCTGGGGTCAGCACCTGTGGCTCTGGCTGCCTCCCCAGCTCCTTGTCCCCTGAGACCAGCCTCCAGCTCCTGGGGTAGACCCCAGGAATCCAGTCTCCCTCCCCTGCTCTCAGCCTCCAGCTCCCACTCCTCCCAGCATGGGAAGGGAACCCCAGGCGCTCCCTGCTGGCCCCAATGCCCAGTCCCCTCCCAGAGCTGGGAGAGAACCCAGGCGTCTGAGCTGCCAGCTGGCTGTAGGAGGTGGTGCCTGCTGGTGCCTGGAGCCTGTGCTGGGGGAGTAGGGGCGGGGCAGGGCTAGATGGGCTCCTTCCTGACTTTTCCAGGGACCCAAGAGGCCAGGCAGGGATGCCTACTGGCTGGAGCACCTAGCAAGGTTTCAGAACACCTACCTGGGTGCTTTTGCCAGTCCATGTGATTGAAGCCGTGCCAGGGGCTGCACAGGGAGCTGGACCCAACTGGCAAAGCACCCTGTCCCCGGGTCTGCAGGGCTGCCAGAGAACCCAGGAGTCTGGGCTTACATTGGGTGTGAATACAGGCACTAGCCTGCCCCTGGGTGCTGTGGAGAGGAGGGGATCTGCCAAGCCCTGGAATGCATATGGGTTCTCTCCCTGCCCTGTCCTGGGGGTAGGATCTAGAACCCAGGATGCTTGGGTTTTCTCCCTGCTTTCTTGGGGGGTGAGGGGTGTGAAAGCTGGAAGCCAGGACTCCTGGGTTCTCTCCTTGCCCTGTTGTAGCAGCAGGCGGGGGGGGGGGGGAGGGGGCGGCACATTGGTGAGAGGTGGAAGCCAGGACTCCTGGGACCTCTCCTCAGCTGTCCCATTGGGCAAATCTGTCCTGTGCCTCAGGTTCCCTGGCTGTCACTGCCCTTCCTTGTGCACAGCCCTGGGGTTATCAGAGGGAAGGGCTGTCCTCTCTAACCCCAAATCCCAGGTTCTCTCCCTCGTCCCCTCCCCCAAGTCCCAGAGTTTCCCACCCCCACTAATGCCAGACTCTGCTCAGCAGGATGGTGGCCTCTGAGGTGCGGAAGCAGATGTCACGGGAGCACGGGAGCTCCCCCCAGCTCTCGGAGCGTCGCAGTGGCTCCCACCAGACCGTGAGTGACCTCTCCTCCCCTTCCCCTTCCCCTTGCAGAGAGAACCCAGGAGTCTGCCCCCCCACCCGCAATCTGGCCCTGGAGTGGGTGGGAACCTGGCTGGGCTCCCATGGCCTCAGCTTCCCCTTCCTGTGGGCTGCGGTTCCTGCCCTCGCCTCAACCACAGCCGCTGGGATTTCCTGCAGCCCAGGGGGAGGGATGCAGCTGGGGGGCGTAGAATCCAGGCATCTGGGCTCTCAGCCCTGCCCCCCCCCACTACCTTCCCACAGCCAAGGTGGAATCCAGGCATCTAGGCCCCCAGCCCCCCACCCCCCAATCACTAGACCCCACTGTCCCCCGCCCACCCCAGCCAGGGTGGAACCCAGGTGTCCTGGCTCCCAACTCCTCTCTCTGTGTGAATCAGCAGACTCCGCTCCACTCCAGGGAAGGAACCCAAGTGTCTGGGCTCCTGTTCCCCATGCCCCCCAACTCTAATCATTAGGCCCTGCTCCCCTCCCACAGTCAGGGAGGAACCCAGGCCTCCAGGCTTCTAGTCCCTTGTTGTAGCCACCACTCCCTTCTTTTTCAAAGCCACAATGAAACCCAAGTGTCCTGGCTCACTGCCCCCTGCCTCGCTCTTACCATTAGACCCCACTGCCCTCCATAGCTGGGGCTGAATGGAAGAGTCTGCCCTCCCCACCCCACAATAGATAGACTCCAGGAGTTCTAGCTCCCAGCTCCCTTCTGGCCCACACAAGACAGAAACCAAGGGTCCAGGTGCCCCCTTGACTCCCTCCTGCATCTAAGCTGGGCTCAGACTCTGACCAGGCCCTGTGAGTACCCTGATGTGGGGTTGTGGGGGCTGGTGCTATGAACTTCCTAAGGACAGTGCCTTGTTGCCCCCTGCCCCAGGTGCCACTGGCAGAGGTGGTGGAGCCACTGGATGTGGAGGAGTTCCTGGCTGCCCACCCCCCTGAAGCTGAGCTAGGGCCCCTGCGTGACCTGGCTGACTTCCCACCTGATGACCTCGAGATCATACAGGAGCCACGGGAGCTCCGCACGTTGGAGCCAGGGGTCCCCGAGGAGGGGTAGGTGCTACAGAGAGGAAGTGGGGGGATCCTGGGGGCAGCTGCTCCCCTGTACACGTATACCCAGGTGCTATATACCCCCCTCTTAGTGAGTAAACTGAGGCATGGCGGTGCAGCTGAACCCTGAGGTGCAGAGCAGGGCCATGTTAGAGCTCATGAATGCCTGGCTTCCTATGCTGCCAGGGCAGGGCTGGGGAGAGGACCCACATGTCTAAGCTCTAGCCCTGGGCACCTTCCAGCCTCAAGAGACTTCTAGGAGGTCAGGGGTCACCTGCCCCCTTCCGCCCCCACCAAGAGGACCAAGGCTTCTGGGCTCTGGGGGGTCAGGGGTCATCTGCCCCCTGTCCCAAGAGGACCCAGGCTCTGAGAGTTCAGAAGTGAAGGAGACACCTGCCCCCGCCATGGAGCACCCAGGTGTCTGGGCTCTATCCTGGGCACCTTTCAGCCTTAAAGGGCTTCTGAGAGGCCAGAGGTTAAGGGGCCACCTGCCCTAGCCAATTTGAACCCAGACATCCAGGAATGGGACCCAGGTGTTCAGGCTCAAGCCCCAGGCACCATCCAGCATCAAGGGACCTTTGGGAAGTCAAAGGTCAAGGGTCACCTGCTCCCACTGAGGAGAACCCAGGTGTCCAAGCTCCATTCCTGGGTATTGTTCAGCCTCAAGGAGCCTCTAGGAAGTCATAGGTTAGGGATCAGAGGTTACCTAACCCCCACGTCTTCTCCCCAAGGATGCTGGACATGCGAACACGGGATGTGGTGAAGACCTACACTGAGGACTGGCTGGTTGTACGCCGGAGGTCAGTGCCTGGTGGAAGTGGGGAAGGGGATTGTATCCACCTCATGGTGGGGGGCAGATCTGGCTCTGGGGGCTCCTGGGGGTCTCTTGGTCCCTGACTACCCTCCCTGGTGCTGGGAGGTAGGATGAGGAGGAGCCAGGACTCCTGGGTTCAGCCACACCTCTGGAGGCCATTGGGGTATAGTGTTGAGAGTGGGGGAGTGACCAGTGAGCTGGGGTGGAGTGGGACATAGGTGGGAGAGCTTGGCTGAGCAACAGGGAATGAGAGGTGGGGTGCCTATCCCCTCCTCATCCATTTACCCCGCCACCAAAACTGAGGAACAGTGTGGGCTGTTCTAGGTCTGCTCTTTAGATGGACGGAGCTCCCCCTCCCCACCCCCCCTCCTGTCCCATAAAGGTTGGGGAGGGGTTGGTTCTATATGGGGAGGGAAAGATGCTGTCAGACAGGTGATGGTTCCTCAGTTTCCCCAGACACTTCCCTGCCTTTATGGGGAAGTTTCTATGTACCTATGAGGGGATGAGCCCATCCCTTCCACCTGCCCTGTGCCACCCCCAACTCGATGACGTAGCTCCCTCTGCCCCCCCACCCCCTTCCTCCCAGGTACCAGGGCTTGAGCACGGCTTATGCTCCCATCACCCCGCAGCGGCAGCAAGAGCGGCAGCAGGGCCTGACCCGGCAGGTCTTTGAGACAGATGAGCCAGAGGTGGAGGATACGGTGAGTCCCCCAGGGGGTGAGAGGGGCAGTGGGGTCTAATGGTGAGAACAGGGGGGTGTGGCAATGAGCCAGGGCACCTGGGTTCCAACCTTGGCTCTGGAAGGGGAGTAGGTTATAGTGGCTAGAGTGAGGAGCTGGAAGCATGGCTGTGGGAGGGCAGAGGGGGTCTGGTGTTTCAAGTTGGGAGTGGGGGTAGGAGCCTGAATGCCTGGGTCCCTCCCTGGCTAGGGGAGGGGGGAGGATGTCTGGGTTTTACCTGGGGTATCATCACCTGAAGCTCTGGGAAAAATTTCTTCACAGTTAGGGTGCCCAGACTGTGGAATAAACTCCCTCCAGAGGTGGTGCAATCACCTACCCTGGAAATCTTCAAGAGCAGACTGGCTAGTCACCTCACTGGAGTTACCTGACCCCAGTTGTCTTTCCTGCCTAGTGCAGGGGGGCTGGACCCAATGATCTTGTAAGGTCCCTTCTAGCCCTTTTACAATCTATGAATCTGAAGACAGTGGGGTCTAGGGATTAGAGCAGGGAGGGCCTGGGAGCCCAGGCACCTGGGTTCCAACTCCAGCCCTGGGCAGGGGGATGGGGAATCAAGGGTGAAGATGGCAGGGCAGGGTGCTGTTGGGCACAGGGTTGGGGAGAGACGGAGGGGCTGGGGAGCTGCAGGGGTAGAGGGGTAACGGGGGGGGCAGGTTCAGCAGGCCATGACCCCCCTTCTCATCCCATCCCCCACTAGGAGGAGCGGCGGCGCAGCTCAGGCTCACTGGATGAGACGCCACGTGGCAGCTGGGCATCTGGTATCTTCGACCTGAGGAACTCAGTGCCTGATGCACCGCTGCCCAGCCTGCTGGAGCGCACAGGCCCCGAAGAGGCTGACCGGCGCAATGCTGCCCTGCGCAGGGAGGGCCGCCACCCTGAGATCTTGGCCCTCTTTCCAGCCCCCGATGAGGTGCGCCTGCCCCAGCCCTCTCTTGGATGTATTAGAGTAGTGCCTGTCATTTGCCTGAGGGAGCCAGTGCTTCTATTGCAGGGGTGTCCAACCTTTTTGAATGTGGGGCCGAATCATTAACTTTTTATCACCCAGTGGGCTGGCGGGAGTGGGAGCTCATGCGGCCTGCCCAGTCCGGCCGCAGCCTGGGGGCACAGGGGTCAAGGGGTGCCTGCCATGTCACCCTGCCACCGAGGCAGCCTTGAGGATGCTCCCACATCTGTGCACCTGGGCTCAGCAGCCAGGGGGACGTGGGGACTCTGCAGGGGGGTGTGGGAAGTGCAGGGACACCCCCCTGCTCCCTCTCCCTCGAGGCAGCCCAAACCCAAGCGTCAGGGGTCCCTCCCTCCCCAGGACCCACGACTCACCACCCCCAGTGCAATGTCTGCGGGCATGGGGGCATGCAGGGAGGCAGGAGCGGCACTGACTTTCCGCCCCCGACAGCCACAGCAGCAGCAGCATTTCCCATGGGCCCAACCGCAGCATCTCTCCACATTGGCCCTTCCTCAGCATCCTACTGGCTGCTGAAGGGCTGCTGAGGGGCTGGGGGAGGGACAAGGTGTTCCTGCCACAGCACCGCAGGCCATAGAAAATGGCTTGGCAGGCTGTATGGCGGCCCGTGGGCCGTATGTTGGACAAGCTTATTCTATTGGGTACATTACAGTAGCCCCATCTGCTGCTGCTCTTCCATTGGGTGCATTATGCTACCCCCTACCTGCCCCATGGGAGCCAGCAGCAGATGCTCCTCTATTTGGTACAGTATGATAATCCCCTACATATCCCTGTTCCATGGGAGCCAGCAGCCACTGCCCTTCTAATGGGTGTGTTAGAGTAACCTCCTACTTATTCCTGCCCTTCTATTGGGTCCATTATGGTTCCTACATTCCCATGGGACTGGGGTACCAGCAGCTACTGCCACCCTTCTCTTACAGGTATTTCCATATCCCTGGAAGCCAACAGCCCTGCCCTTTTATTGGCTATGGTGTGGTAGCCTCTACCTGCCCTATGCCCCATAGAAGCCAGCTGCTGCTGCTGCCCCTCTATTGGGTGTTTTATGGTAGCCCCTACCTCCACCCCTGCTGCTGCCCTTCTGTTAGGTGTATGACACCTTTCTATTAGGTGTACTATGGTAGCACCTCTCCTAGTCCCATTGCTTGGTGTCCCCACCAGATTACAGGCAACATTGGACATCCCTTCCCCGCTACAAACTGAGGGACAGAGGGATATGGGAGGGGTGAAGCCAGGGGTGGAACCCATGTGTCCTGATTTCCCCCACCTTCCCACCCTAGGATGAGGCAGTAGAGCGCCGCAGCCTCCCCGAGATGCCCCGGGAGCACTTTGGGCAGCGCATCCTGGTCAAGTGTCTGTCCCTCAAGTGAGTCCAGGCCTGGACCCTGTGGGGGGAGGGGGTGGGGTGGTTCTTTCCCCAGGACATGGAGCCAGGGGCACCCCCACACCCCTTCCCCTCCCAGTGCCAGCCAGGGAACTCAGGAGTCCTGGTTCCAAGCCCCTCCTGCAACCCAGAGACTCAAACCCCCTGGAGTTGTGGATTGGACCCCCTGGAGTTGTCTGGGCATTCAGTCCACCAAGACCAAAGGGGCTGGGGCTGCGGCTGGAGGACCAGGGGCAGGGGGAGGGGATCCTTTCAGCCCCATGGCCTGTCTGTCTGTCCATCCAGGTTTGAGATTGAAATTGAGCCCATCTTCGGGTCTCTTGCCCTTTATGACATCAAGGAGAAGAAGAAGGTACCAGGGCCCTACAGACTGGGCTTGGGGTGGGGTTTCAGGGCTGGAGGTGTGTCCTGGGCTGTTTGGATTAGATCAGAGGTGGGGGCTCTAGGCTGGGGTGTGTCCTGGGTAGATGGACCAGACTAGAGGGTGGGGTCTCTGGCCAGGGTTATATGGACCAGGCCAGAGGGCAGGGCCTCTGGGCTGGGGCCATGTATATGGATTTAGCATAAGGGATGTGACCTGGGCTATATGGACCAGGCCAGGAGGCAGTGTCTCAGGGCTGGTGGCACATGTCGAGCTATACAGACCTCAGGGTTAGGGGTATGTATGGGGCTGTACAGACCAGTCCAGGGGACAGGTGTGGGCCTAGGCTGCATTGACTGAGCCACATGATCTCTAGATTTCAGAGAACTTCTACTTCGACCTGAACTCGGAAGCAGTGAAGGGGCTACTGCGGGGCCACAGTGCCCCCCCTGCCATCTCTAGCCTGGCCCGTGCTGCCATCTTCTCCATCAGCCACCCCTCCCCTGACATCTTCCTTGTCATCAGGGTTAGTGAGGCAGGAGGCACTCACTCCCCTCCCAGAGCAAGGAGAGAACCCAGGTGTCTGGGCTCCCATCTCCCCTGCTCTAACCCACCTCACCCCACTGACCCAGGTCTCTGGGCTTCCACCCCCTACCCCCCCACTCTAACCTCCCCAGTCCCCACTCTCCTGCCAGGGCTGGGGGAGAACCCAGATGTCTGGGCTGCCCCCCATGTTCTAACCTGTCATCTCCTAGCTGGAGAAGGTGCTGCAACAAGGGGACATCGGGGAGTGCTGTGAGCCCTACATGGTGCTGCGGGAGGCAGATAGTGCCAAGGTAGGTGTTACTCCAGTTCTGCCCCCCTGCCCTTCCCCAGCACCCTCCCCACTCAGGACAAGAAGAGAACCCAAGCATCTGGGTTCCCAGCCCCCCCCTTTAATTGACCAGAACCTTTAATCCACCAGAACCACTCTCTTCCTAGAGCTGGGAGAGAGCCCAGGCATTCGGGTTTCCAGGCGCTGCCTGTCCAAACATCCTAGAACCCTGTTCTCTTCCATGGGTGGAAGAAAACCCAGGCATCTGTGTTCCCAGCCCCCCCACCCCCTGCTCTAACCCCCTAGTCCCCATTCCCCTCCCAGGGCAAGGATAGCACCCAGGCATCCGGGCCCCCACCCTGCTTTAAAACCCCAACCCCCGCACTCCTAGAACTAGGGAAAGAACCCAGGTGTCTGGGCTCCCCACCCTACCCCACCCCCTGAATGAGGCTGGAGCCATAGTGATCTCCCTACCCCTCTATATTGTGAGGGCCCTTACTGGGAGCTGGGAGATCCTGGGCCCACCGACCACCCTCTTCCCCCTGTCCCCCCAGAACAAGGAGAAGCTGGAGCGGCTGCGGACAGCTGCAGAGCAGTTCTGCAGCCGCCTGGGCCGGTACCGCATGCCCTTTGCATGGACAGCCGTGCACCTGCGTAACGTCCTCAGCAGCGCCAGTGCTCCCGAGCGTGACCCCCCGGACTCTGATACTGGTGTGTGGGCAGGGTGGGGAGTGTTGGAGCTCCCATGATAAGCGGGGCCATACCCATGCAGGTTGTGGATGGGAGTCCAAGTGCTAGGGGGGCCTTGGATAGAGGTGCTGACTGGGGTAAGTGAGTGTTGTGCTTACAAAGCTAAGCAGGGTCAGGATGCATAGGGCTTGGGTGGGAGACTCTTGAGGGCCAGACTTAGGGGAAGGCCTTGGATGGGGGTACTAAGTATGGTGGGCAGGGCCAGGCCTGTATAGGACACAGATGGGAGACCAAGTGGCAGGGGGGCCTGGCCCCTGTTCTGGGGCTGAAGTCTTGGGCTTGGTTCCCCGGGCAGATCGTAAGGGCACCTGGAAGCGGCGGACACTGGATCGCCTGAACGTGGGGGATGAGGCCGGTGGCTTTGGCAACTTCCGCCCGGCTACACTTACCATCACCAACTTCTTCAAGCAGGTCGGGGGCGGGTGGCAGGGCCAGGATTTTGTGGGGGTGGCACAGCATGGTCTGGGGTCAAGGTCCCTGCTTGGCTTCAGCTTGATTTGCATGGGGTGGGGCTTCAGCTTGATTTGCATGGGGTGGGGCTTCAGCTTGATTGGCAGGCAGAGGATTCACCTGGCTGCACTATGTAGAGGTATAGCCATGGCTTGGGTGGAGTGGGGCTTCTGGCAGGTGGTGCTGTTGTAGAAGGGGGCTCCTGTTCCTGGTGGGGGTTGAGGACCTGGGGCTTCCTGGAAGACAGGGCTCTTCAGGAACCACATGCTTCAAGGGGATGGGCAGGGTTTTGAAACAGGCAGGGCTTGCTGTGGGCAGAGCCTTGCTGTGAGCCTTCCTCCACCACTCTCTCTACAGGAGGGTGACCGCCTAAGTGATGAGGACCTGTACAAGTTCCTGGCTGACATGCGGCGCCCATCATCTCTGCTGCGGCGGCTCCGTCCCATCACAGGTGCTGGGAGGGGAGGGGAGAAGAGGCCCTGTGAGGGATCCTCATGGTCTTGACCAAAGGGCTGTAAAGCAGGCATAAGGCCCTGACCTGGGGCTGCTAAACCCAGAGCACTCCTCAGGCTGCTCTAACCACCTTATATAAGGGTCTTATATAAGACTGGGGGTGGGAGGTGCATGAGACATACTTTCAGGAGGGTACATGGCTTTGGTCCTCTTCCTGACCCCCAACCTCCAAATCCTTGTGCCTCTGGCTTCCCATCAGCCCTTGGGGCCACCCTGATACTCACCTCCTCACCCCGGTTCTGCTCCCCCAGCTCTGCTGAAGATTGACATCTCTCCGGCACCCGAGAGCCCCCACTACTGCCTGTCACCGGAACTGCTGCACGTGCGGCCCTACCCTGACCCCCGTGTGCGGCCCACCAAGGAGATCCTGGAGTTCCCTGCCCGTGAGGTCTTTGCCCCCTACACCATGTACAGGTATGGGTGTAGGGGAGTAGTGGGGAATGGTGCTGTCTGCTGCAGGCTGGTGAAAGCTGCAGTTGCTCCTGGATTTTTTGGGGGGAGGGGAAACTGAGGGATAGAAATAGGAAGCCTCCCTCCTCCCCCCCCACTCCCATACACTGCAGAGCCTTTCATAAGGGAAGGGGATGTGGACACCAGCCTTCTGGATGCTGCATCTCGCCCAGAGCTGCTCATGGAAGCCAGATGTCAAGTCCCCCACATTCCTCCCTAACACACACATGCACCTTCCTTATACACCCTGATTTTTCCCCCTCCCATGCTGGGGGTGGAACCCAGGAGTCTGGTTCCACAGCTGGGTGTGGGACCCCAGAGTCCTGGACCCCTGCTCCCTTGATACACTTTGCTAGCACTCACTGGTTCCCACCTCCTCTGCCAGGGGTAGAACCCAGGAGTCCAGGCCCACTTCTTCCCATTAACCCCTTATTGTCTTGTCCTGCAGAAACTTGCTCTTCATCTACCCCCAGACCCTGAACTTCAGCTCACGCCAAGGCTCCATGCGCAACATTGCCGTCAAGGTGCAGCTTATGGCTGGTGAGGACCCCAGCCAGGCCCTGCCAGTGAGTGCCCCCTGCCTGCCCCCTGGAACAGGGGCAGACCCAGGAGTCTGGATCATCTCCCCACAGCCGTAGAACAGAATCAGTAAGCCCATGCTTTCTGACCTCTGTGTCCATCCAGTGCCAACCTGTGCCTGTCTCTCTGTCTGTCCCTCTTCTCTGCTATCCCAGGTGATTTTCGGGAAGTCGAGCTCCAGTGAGTTTACACAGGAGGCCTACACAGCTGTGGTCTATCACAACAAGTGGGTGTCCAGGCCAGGGAAGGGGATACAGAGGGCAGGCAGTAGGGTGGGCAGAGCCCTGATTGGAGTGGGTGAATATAGTAATCTGCTTTTGTGGGGAGTTATGGCTGGAGGAGGAAGGAGGGGGGACCTACTGCGTGGGAACCTTGGAGGATATTTTGGTGACTATGTTCATTAATGGGGGGTGGGAGGCAAGCTAGGATGGTATTCTGGTGAATGTGGTATTTGCGGGAGGGCGGTTCTGGCTGGAGGTGCAGCGGTTATTGCTGGATGGAAACCCAGGTGAATACAGTCACACAGTCATTTGTGTTGGGGGTGGGTGCCAAACTGGGATTGATAGTGGAGATACTTTGGTCAATAAGGTAATTTAGGTGGGAGGGAGGGTGTAAAACCAGGTTTTGGCAGTAGAAGTTTTCTGGTAAATACGGCAATGTGTGCGTGCGTGCGTGTGTTTGGGAGTGTGCCAAACTGGGATTGGCAGTGGGGATATTCTGGTGAATATGGTAATGTGCCCTGGAAGCAGGGTGGATTGCTGGGTGAGAATCTGGGTAAATATGGTAATTTGTGCAGGAGGGGATGTGCCAGGCTGGGATTTGAGTTTAGAGCTATTTCAGTGAATGTGGTAAATTGGGATGGGGGGAGGTGCCAGTGCAGGATTGGAGGGTGGGGCTATTGTAGTGAAATATGATAATAGGGGGAGGGCTGGCAAGGGGGTACAGCCAGGGTTTGGGGGGTCAGGGCTGTTCCCAGTGCCCCTGTCCCCTCCGCAGGTGCCCGCAGTTCTATGAGGAGGTGAAGTTGGTGCTGCCGCCGGCACTGGGCGACAGCCACCATCTTCTCTTCTCTTTCCACCACGTGGCCTGCCAGCCCCGCCCCCACACTCTGCCTGACTCCCCCATTGGCTACACGGTAGGCCCAGATCCTGCCCCCACACCCCCCACAAGGCACCCCCTGGCTACGTGGAAGAGGCCCGCTTAGTCCTGATGTGTCTGACTGCATGCCAGGCTCTGCCCTGGCTCCAGGCCATGTCCCACACCCTGTTCAATGTGCCCATCAGTTACGTGGTAAGCCCTGCCGTCCTAGTCCAGGCCCCACCCCCTGCTAATCTTGCCCCCACACCCCACCTGATGCCCCCATTGGCTCTACTTTAAGCTCTGCCCCTTGCCCCAGACTCTACCCTAGACCCTGCCCAATACCAACAGGCCCTGCCTTTTACCTGCTCTGCCACCAGCCCAGACCCTGCCAGCCCTGCCCTTATTTGGGCTGCACTGCTGGCCGTACCCCTTGCCTTCCCAGCCCCCAGCATCCCTTATGGGGTGCCCCTAAATCTGGAGTCCCACCTGGGGTTTCTGCCCCCTGGAAACCCCACCCCACCTGTGACCCTGCCCTTTCCTTCCCCTCTCACCCCAGGGGCTGTGGGAGGGTTCTGGCACTGCCCCCCCAACTCCCCATTTCGGGTGCTGTCTCCTGCAGTGGGTGCCTCTGATGCAGCATGGGCAGCTGCGCACAGGACCCCTGTGCCTGCCTGTCTCTGTGGACAAGCCTCCCCCCAGCTACTCCGTCCTCACCCCTGACGTGAGTGCGGGCACCAGGACGGGAGGGCGGGGTGCCAGGGGTTTCCTGGGCTGGGGGGAGCGGTTTATCTGTCCATCCATTTTTTCCCCCACCCAGCTGGGGAAACTGAGTCGCGGGCAGGAGGAGGGGAATCCTAGATACAGGGCAGGGGCTAGGGGGGTGGGTCCCACAGGGAAGTGTGTGTGGAGGGGCAGGGGGATCTTCATAGGGAAGGGTCTGAGGGGGACGGGGGGAATCTTGGCAGGGGGCACAAGGGTCCTGGGGAGGGCAAGAGGGAATCTGAAATGGTTCTGGTGGGGCAGGGCAGAGATCTTGGGGATGCCCTAGAGGGTCTGGGGGTGTTGAGGGAGGGGCCTGGGGCATTTTGCAGGAGGTGTCAGGGGGTTCCTGGGTGGTAAGGGGGATGTTGGGGGTAGTCCTGAAGCCCCAGCTGTGGCTGTGATGTGGCACCAGGTGCAGCTGCCTGGCATGAAGTGGGTGGACAACCACAAGGGCGTGTTCCATGTGGAGCTGCGGGCCATGTCCTCTGTGCACACACAGGTAAGGGGGGGGTGCGTGTGTGTGTCCATCTGCATGTGCAAGTACAAATGCTGCCATCTGCATGCATGCGCATATGGGGGCATCTGTATGCCTGTGTAGACATCTGTGGGTGTGTCTGCATGCATGTGTCTGGCTACACCCATCTCTCTCCAGCCCTGGACCCTTCCCTGCCTTGGGGGCCAGGACACCTGGATTTCCAGCCTGCTCTGTGCCCCTAAGGGACACCCATGAGGGGCTCCCCCAACCCTGACTGACCCCCCTCCTTCCCCCTGGCAGGACCCAGCGCTGGAGCGGTTCCTGGCACTGGGGAGGGCGCTGGAGGTGGGGCCATGTGGGGGGCGGGGGGCGGCAGTGCTGGAGGCAGAGCTGCGGGGCAGCCTGGGGGGGTTGCGGGGGGCCCAGCCCCAGCCCCTCGTTGCCTTCAGCCACCAGCTGCTTGACCAGCTCCTGCGCCTCCTCGCCCATCCCCCTCTTATCAACGGCCAGACTGGTGAGCACCCAGATGTGGGGCGGGGGGCAGGGGGGGGTGGAACAATGGAGTGCTGGGAGCCTGGATGCTTGGGTTCTGTCCCAGCTCTGTGGTGAGAGTGGGGCTGGGAGCCTGGATGCCTGGGTTTTCTTCTGCTGAGTAGCCAAGCAGTGCCAGCCCCTCCCCTGACCTTGCTGTCAGAGCCCCCCACCCCCGGAACAGGGCACTACCCCCATTTCCCATGTGGGAAGACTGAGGCACAGGAGGGAGAACCCTGCTGCTCTTAACCCTGCATTGCCTGCAGTGAATGTGGGCCGGGCAGCCTTCGAGGCCCTGGCCATCTTGGCCAACCAGATTGACCACAGCTTGGAGGGCAGCCGGGACACTCATGGCCGCTGCCCTGTGCTGGCTGCCTACGTGCACTTTGCCTTCCGCCTACCCGGGACTGAACGCGGTGAGCCCCGGGGGGTGCTGGAAGCCCCAGATGCCTAGGTTGTGTCCCAGTGTTGGGGGGGACCGGGGTTTGGCGGGCTAGAGCCAGGGGGAGCTGGGTGCCCAGACACCTGGGTTCTCTCCTAACTCGGGGAGGGAGGTCTAATGGGTTAGAGCAGGGAGGGTTTGGTACCCTGGACACCTGGGTTCTCTCTGACTCTGGCAGAGGCTGGAGACTTAAAGCAGGGGGGCTGGGAGCCCAGATACCTGGGTTCTCTCCCAGTTCTGGGAGGAGAGTGGGGTATAATGGGTTAGAACTGTGTGGGGCTGGGAGCCTGGATGCCTCCCCAATCTCTGGGAGGAAAGCTGAAGTCCTCTGGGTAGTTCATGTAGGGTGTGAGGGGGGCAGGGTTCCTTGGTGCTTCTGGGCTCTCTCCTCCTCCCCTCCCTCCCCTTCCTGGACACGCCCAGGGTCTGATCCTTCCCTCACTGCAGAGGCCAGCGCCCCAGACCAGGACCCCCTTCAACCACCCACTGGCCTCCCCCTATCCCGTGCCAAGAGCATCAGCTGTAGCAACCCCGACTTGGCCAGCAACCCCTGCTGCCCTGACGAGGAGGTACAGCGCATCCTGGGCACCAAGGTATGGCGGTGGGGGGGCGGGCTGGGCTTGGACCTGGCTCATGATGGTTGGTGCGGGGGAGAGTCTTCCCTTACCCAGCTTGGGGCTTTGGGGGGGCTTGACTCCTGCCTCCCAGCTTTGAGTGCTGGGGGGGCTCTGGGCAAGGTCAGGGTGGATGCTGGGGTCCTGTCTTCCCAAAGCTCAGGGCCCTGAGGGCTCTAGGTTGGCATCTGGTGGGGGCTCTGGATGGAGTCTTGGGGGTGGGGGCTTGGGTGGTGAGGGGCTCCGTGCTGGAGCCTGGGGCAGTGGGGGACTTCAGGTTGGGCTCTGGGGGCGGGGTTCATGCTCCAGCCTGCTCCACCCCACATGGAGCTCCCCCTTCATCCCCCAGGGCATCGACCGCTCACACTCGTGGGTCAACGCTGCCTACGCCCCTGGGGGCACCAAGGCTGTGCTCCGCCGCCCCCCACCCCCTGCTGGCCCCAGCCCCAAGCAGGTACCCCCAGCCCCAATCCTGCCCCCCTCAGGTTTGATCCTGCCCCTGTCTCCAGGCTGGTTCCTTCTAGCTGCAGATCCCAGGGAGGGAGGAGGCGGGGATCCTGTTCTGTCTGTCTTCTCCTGCTTCCTGCAAGGGGTTAATTGGGGGGTGGGTTATAGAGGATCACCTCTGCCCCCTGTCCTTGGGGCCAAAGGAATTTAGGCATGGGGTGAGGTTTCTCCCTATTAACCCTGTGGCTGCTGCAACCCAGGATCCCCCCCTACTCCTCGGTGACCCCTTTGCCCCCGGTCACCCCCATGCCCTCATGGTGCCCCCCATGCCTATCCAGATGGTGCATGAAGAGCTGGCGCTGCAGTGGGTGGTGAGTGTGAGCGCCGTGCGAGAGGCTGCCCTATGCCAGGCCTGGTTCTTTTTCCAGCTCATGGTATGTGGAGACCCCCTAGCAGCCCTTTATCCGCCTCCCTTCCCCTGCCCCCTCCATACCCCCTAGTCCCCCTCCAGGCTCCCCTTGCTCCAGCCCCAGCCCACCCTAGGGTCCCCTGGCCCCTTGTAGTGCCCTCTGCCTCAAATCGTTCCTAGTCCATTAACTCCTTCCTTGCTGCACCAGCCCATTACTGGAGCAATGTGGTAGGGGAAGAATGTGATCTCCTCCTGTCAAGTCAGGGTGGGGGAGACCTTGTCTCTCATCCCCCAACTAGGGGAGGAGGGTCCTGATCCTGCAGAGGACCCCAGTCCCATGGGTTGGGGAGGCACAGATCTTGCAGGGAGAGGGCCAGCTCCTGCAGTTGGACGGGGTGGGGGCCTGATCCTGTGCAAGGGGAGGGGGTGGAAGGCTCTGATACAGGAGGGAGTCCTGATCTTGAAGAGGGCCCAGATCCTGTGGGCAACAGGGGTCCCCTGTCCTGTTGGGGAGGGAGCCTGATTCTATGGGGGGGTGGTATGAGCCTGATCCTGCAGGGAAGGAGGGCTCCAATTCTGTGTGGGGCAGGGGCCTGATTCTGCAGGATGGAAGGTCCTGTTTGCTCACAGACCCAGCTTCTCTTCTCCTCCCCCCCCCAGACAAAGAGCCTGACACTGCACCTGCACCGAGCCGGGAGGCTGGAGGCTCCACGGCGCTTGCGCCTGCCCCAGCGCTTTGCTGACGATGTGGCTGCCCTGGTTTGTGCCCTCAGCACCGAAGTTGCCACCCGCTGCCACCAGGTCTGTCTTTTCCTCACCCCACCCATCTGTATGTCTGGTGTCTGTCCTTTGCCTCCTGCTTATCCCCTGCCCCCCACCTTAGCATATCTCCTCCGTGACTCTGTCCTGGGCTATGGGTCTGGTCCAGGCCTTCATGTCCTGTCTGTCTGTCTGTCCCTGCCTCCATTAACCACCTCCTACCCTCCCCACACTCTCAAGGTTCCAGGAGTGCCTCTCTTCCCCCCCCTCCCCCCCCAATCCTGCTACCTCCCTCTGCCTGTCCTGGCCCACATATGTCTGCCTGTCCCTTCCTCTTGCAATCTTCCTCCCCACCCCCCATTATCCTTCCTGCCCAATGCTTGGAGCAGCTTCAGGAGCCCCTGTCATCTATCTCTGCTCTTCCCAGGCCCGCTGGTATACCCATGTCTGTCCCTAGTACCTGTCCCCCCCATTTAACCCATTCCTTCCTGCTTGGGTCCCTCCCCTTCCATCCATCTATCTATGCCCATGCATTTCTTCCCCTCCATTAACCTTTCCTGCCCTGTGCTTGGGTCACAGCCCCCCCCCAACATCTCACTGTCTCCTTCTCTGCCTGCCCTCCCAGGACATGGAGCTGGCGGAGCGCCTCAACACCAGTCTGGGCTTCTTCCTGGCTGACCTGCTGTCACTAATGGACCGTGGCTTTGTGCTGGGCCTTGTCCGCGCCTACTATAAGCAGGTCCTGTGGGGTGGCATCAGGGGACCAGAAAGGGAGTAGAAGGTCTGCAGAGCTGGGGTGGGGGGGCTGTGGGGGAGGTCCAGCCAGCAGTAGGGGAAGGGGGTCCATGCAGTTGCACAAAACCCTGTGGAGAAGGGAGGGGTTCTAGGACCAGGAGAGCCCTGATGGGAGAGCAGGAGGGCCTGATGGAGGGAGGGGAAGTCTGTGGGGCTGGGGGGCCTGTAAGGGACCCAGGTGGGGGCCTGATGGGGGCAGGGGAGCAGGGGAGTCTGGGATCCTATAGTGGAGCAGGGGTGTCTGGTGGGCATCTGTTAGGGCTGGAAAGGCCAAGCTGAGGCCTAAAGGGCTGGGGGGCAGGGTCCAGCCTGGCTTAGAGCTCTGCCCAGCTGTGGGGGGTAGAGGGGCGAGGCCATGACCTGAAAACCGCCCCCTCCCCCGCATCTCCCAGCAGGTGGGGGCACGGCTGGCGACTGCTCCAAACCCGCAGGTGCTTCTGGGGCTGCAGCTGGATCTACTGCGCGTCGTCTGCAGCCACGAGCACTACGTCCCCCTCAACCTGCCCCTGGGCAGCCTCTCGCCTCCTGCCTCGCCCTCACCTTCTGTCTCCTCCCAGGTAGGCCCTGTCCATGGCTCCTCCTACCTGCCACAGAGCCCAGCCCAGCTTATCCCACCTGCCCACAAGACGTGCCCCCACAGCCTACCCCCCAAGTGCTACAGATGCCCACCACAAGCTCTGTTCCCTTGTGGCCCACATGCTTCGTACCACCTGCCAGGCCCCACCCACAAGCCATGCCCACTGCAGCCCCTCCCATGTGCTACAGAGCCTTGCCCATCCTGTCCAAAAAGCCATGCCTACCACAGCCCTTGCACGTGCCACTGAACCATGCCCAACCTGGCCACATGCACCAGGTTCTTCCCCCTTGTAGCCCCTGTGTCCTCTGAATTAGGTGCCAGGCCCTGCCTACCCTCACCCATGTCACCCCTGCCATGCGCTGTAGGCTCCACCCCCTTCTTGCCTGTGTGCTCAAGGCTACCTGCTAGCCTCTGCCAATCCTCACGTGTACAAACCATGCCCGTTCAGCCCCACCCAAGTGCCAGGGAGCCATACCCCTGTGTCCTCCAGGCCCCACACCATCCATAAACCACACCTGCTACAGCACCTCCCACATGCCATGGAGCCAACCCTGCCCCAGCCATTTGCTCCAGGCTCTACCCACCCCATTTACAAAGCCTGCCCATGTGCCATGAAGCCCGGCTCACCTGATCATACTCTAGGCTTCATCCCTTCACAGCCTCTGTGCTTCAGGACATATGCCAGGCTCTGCCCGCAAACCATGTCCATGCCACCAAGCTATACCCCCTCTACCATGTACTCTATGTGGCTCCACCTACCCTCACCCCCATGCCATGCCCAGCCCCCTCCTGTGTCCCCATCACACCACACCTGTTCATGGTCCTGCTCTTGCCCAGGGCTCAGCCTTTTCCAGTCAAGCACCGGAGCAGCGCTGGGCCCACATGCTGGAGTTGTCAGGGCCCTTCCGAAGGCAGCACTTCCTGGCGGGGCTGCTGCTGTCCGAGCTGGCCCTGATCCTGGAAGCCGATGGGGACAGGTAAGTGGAGGAGAGACTGGGGATGCCTGGGTTCTTAGTACGGGGGAGGAGTGGGGTGCAGAGCTTGAACACCTGGATTCTCTCCCCAGCTCTGGGAGGGGAGTGAAGGCTGGTGGCTTGGAGCAGGTGGGTTGGGAGCACAGACACCTGCATTACCTGGAAAGGCAGTGGGCCTGGGGGGGTCATGGGGAGCTAGGAGCCTAGACACCTGGGTTCTTTACCCAAGCTCTGGGAGAAGGGGGCTGGGGGCTCTGACCCCCACCCTGTACCCCACCAGTGCCTCGGCCCTGCAGAAGAAGGCTATAGGGGCCCTGCACAACCTGCTGTGCAGCCATGAAGCTGACCCTCGCTTGGCCGCGCCTGCTGCCTGTGCCCTTGTGGCCCGTCTCTACCTGCCACTCATCACCATCGCCATGGATGTGCTGCCTCAGCTGCATGATTTCAGTGGTGAGCCCAGCCCTGCCCTGCCCAGAGTCTCTGGGGAACCCAGGCATCTAGGCTTTTGCTGCTGCTCCCTGTTCTCACCACTTGACCTGACCACAGGGAAGAACCCAGGTGTCCTGGTCTCCAGAGCCAGCTCCCTTAAACTGGCCAAGGGAGACCAGCAGGCAATGAGAGAGTCCCTGTTCCCCCAAGCACTACTGGGAGTAACAAGGAATAACAGCCATATATTGACAGAGAGTAGTTTCAGGTTAGATATCAGGAGGCGCTACTTCACAGTCAGGGCAGCTAGGATCTGGAACCAACTTCCAAGGGAAGTGGTGCTTGCTCCTACCCTGGGGGTCTTTTAAAAGGAGGCTAGATAAACACCTTGCTGGGGTCATTCATTCCTGCCCAGGGCAGCGGATCGGACTTGATGATCTGCTCAGGTCCCTCCCAACCCTACCAACTATGAGGACCCAGGCATCTGGGCTTCCAGCCCCCTCTGTTTTAACCCTGTGTCACCCCCACCCCCCGGAGCTGAGAGAGAACGTAGGTGTCCGGGCTCCCAGCCTCCCCTGCTCTAACCTGCCCAGACCCCACTTCTCCACCTGTGGTGGGCTAGACCCCAGGTGTCCGGGCTCTTGCCTCCCCGCTCCCGCTCTCACCACTAAACCTGACTGTCCTCCCACATGACAGGGAAGAACCCACACATCTTGGGTTTTCTGCCATCTCTGTTGTATCCTAGCTCCTCTCCCAAACCAGGGCAGGGGAAAGAACCCAGGTATCCTGGGCTCCAGAGCTAGGATAGAGCCCAGGTGTCCGGGTTTAATGACACTGCTCTCCTGCCTCTGCAGAAACTCACAGCCCACGTGGGCGCCTAGTCCCGTCCATGCTGGGGGATGACGGTGATGGAGATGGCAGCACCATCAGTCCCTCAGTGGCTATGGCCATTGCGGGGTCACCCTTGCCCCCTGTGCCCCGGCCTTGCCCCTCCCCGGGGCCGGCAGTTGTGAGTAGCCATGGGGTGGGTTGGAAGCAGGGCCTCTTCCCTGGGACCCTGCCCCCTCCAGGCCTGGACACAGAACCCAGGTGTCTGGGCTCCTGCTGTAATCTCGTGCACCCCACACCCTTCCAGAGCTAGGAGAGAACCCAGGCATTTGGCCCCCATCCCTCCCCACCCCAGAGCAGCGATGAAACCCAGGCATCTGAGCTGTTCAGACCCCCAGGGCCAGGGCCAGAACCCAAGCATCTGGGTTCCCAGCCTGCTCCTCCTTCAGCTTCAGCCCCCTTCCCCTCCCAGAACTGGGATAGAGCCCAGGAGTCCAGGCTTCTCATCCCATTAGATGCCCACTCCCATCCTGGACCTGGGAGGCCCCCTCCTACTCCATCCCCTCAGTCCTGCCCCCTCCCTGAACTGAGAGAAAATCCTGACATTCCAGCTACCCTTTCTCACTACACACTCACTCCTTTTCAAGGCTGGGGATACAACCCAGTTGTTCAGGCTCCCAGCTCTCCCTGCCCCCTCTTTCTCCTCTTCCACCCAACCCCCTCAACAACAGAGAATCCAGGCATCCCAGCTCCCCCTCTCACTCAATGCCCACTCCCCTCCTTGAGCTGGGAGAAGAACCCAGGCACCAACTGCCCCAACCCCAGTTGTCCCTCCCAGAGCCCCCCCATGTCCCCATCCAGGTGCCAGGCAGGGACAGAACACAGCAGAGCTGCCCACCCCCACTGTGCCCTGACCCCCTGCCTTGATATCTGCAGGGGGGGCGGCCGAGTGGGGGGCTGGCACCAGAGGCGACACGGGAGCTGCTGGGCTGCCTGCTGTGGGTACTGAAGGGTGCAGACCCCAATATCCTGCGGGGCTGGCTCGCTGATCTGCCCCCTGCCCGCCTGGCCCGGCTACTCGACCTGTTGCGCCTCTGCACTGCTGCCTTCTGCTACAAGGTGTGGGGGTTGGGGAGGAGAGAAAGGGGGGCAAAGAAGGGGTGTAAGGGGAGTCTGGGTCAGAGCTGGGTCATGTGTTGGTATGTGCATGTGTGTTGCGCTTGTGCATGTGTTGTCTGCATGTTGCGTGTGTTAACATGCATGTATTATATTGGCAGACACATGTTGACATGTATGCTTGTCTGCATGTGTGTGGTGTGCATGCCTCTAGATGCATATGCATACAGGTATGTGTTGGCATGTGCAGGCATGTCTGTACGCACGTGTGTATGGGTTTGTGTTCACATGGACATGCATGTCTGTGAATAGATAGGGTGCACAGGTGTATGTCTACACAGGTGTGCAGGTATATGTACATGCATATGTATCTGCATCTTTCTGTGTGCATATGTATAACCTCTAGGAGGGCTGCACATAAGCGTGGGTAATTGTGTTCCTGTCTGCATGCATAGCTATGTGTGTCTCTACACATGTCACTCTGTGAGCAAGGGGGGCAGGTCGGGGTGAGGGCTGGAGGGTTACACATGTGTATGTGCTCACTTGTGTGTGCATGTGGGCAGTGTGTGTGCATGTGTCCTGTGAGTAGGGCCGTCCAGGTGGAGAGCGTGGGCACCGCTTGCCCCTTGCCCAGTCATTGGACATGAGGGCACGGCTGGAGGAGGCCATCCTGGGCACTGTGGGCGCCCGCCGGGACATGGTGCGCCGCAGCCGTGGTGAGAGCCCCCGCAGTCTGCCTCAGCTTCAGCCCCCAGCCCCAGCTGCCCCATATCAACTCCCCCTGCCCCTCCAAACCTGCTCTAGCATCATCCCTGACTCCTCCTATCTTGTGAACAGCCCCACCCCCCAGGCTGGGAGCATGGCTGGGCTTCTGGGCCGGCCCCCCTACCCTATAACACTGTTCCTCCAGAGCGCAGCCCCTTGGGGCCACATGAGAATGTGCGATGGAGGAAGAGCCTGACACACTGGAGACCTAGCACTGAGAGACCTGATAAGTATGTGGGAAGGGGGTGCAGGGGGCACTGGGGTGGGGGCATAAGGCTATGCCCATAAGGGATGATGGGCCCTGGGAGGTGCGGGGCCAGGCTGGGAGGGGTCCTGGGCTGAGGGGACTAGGTCTTGTGGTGGGGCAGGGTCTCATATCACTGTCCCCCCCCACCCCCCCAGGACCAAGGAGGAGGTGGAGCAGGAGGTGCTGGTCGAGGGGAACCTGGTGACTGAGGCCAACCTGGTGGTGTTGGACACGCTGGAGATTATTGCCCAGGTGCTGGGAACAGGCCCCTAAATCAGGAGAGAATGCACATGTTTGGGCTCCCAGATGTTCCTGCTCTAACCCTCAAGGTCCCTACTTCCCTTCACCCAGAGAACCCAGGTGTCCAAGCCCCCTTGCTCTGACCACCCCCCAGCTCCCACTCCCTGTCCAGAGAATGTAGGTGTCTGGGCTCAAATCCCAAAGGATCCCCTGCTGTAATCCCAGAGACCCCACTTCCCTCCCCAAGTGAGGACAGAACCCAGGTCTCCAGGCTCCCAGCCTCCCCCACTTGCTGTTGCTCCCCAGCCCCTACTCCCCCTCAGAGAACCCAAGTGTCCAGGCTCCTAGTGCCCCCTGCTCAAAGCCCCATGCCTCAGAGCTGGGGAGGGAACCCAGGCATCTGGGATCCACCTGCTCTGACCCTGTGCCCACAGACACTACCGCTGGCCGAGGCCCGGGACAGCTTGCTGGGGGCGCTGCTGCGGGTGCTGCTGCACAGCATGGCCTGTGCACCTGGTGCCCTCTACCTGCAACACAGCCTGGCCACCCAGCGTGCCCTGGTGGCCAAGGTGAGACCTTCCCCCACCTGGCTGCAGGTTCAAGCCCTATGCCTGGCATCTCGTGGATCTTGGGTGGAGGGAGGGTCCCTAATGGGTGGGGGGGGTGGGCTGGGGGTTGTGGGGAGGCTAGGTCTGTGCCCAGAGTGTGGAAAGAACCCAGGTGTCCAGGCTGGCACCTGACCCTGCTCCCTTCCCAGAGCTGAGTAAAGAACCCAGGTGTCTGGGAGAGAACCCAGGCGTTAAGCCCCTGACCTTTCTGAGCTGGAGAGAACTTGCATGGCCACCCCACTGCCAAGGCTGGGGAGAGAAGCCAGGCATCCAGGATCTATCCCCATTCCCCCTGCTCTAATCATGCTGCCCCCCACCCCCCTCCTCCAGCTGGAGAGAACCCAGGTGTCTGAGCTCCCAGCTCCCCCTGGTGTAAGTCCCCAGCTCCACTTGCCTCCCAGAGTTGTGGGGAGAACCCAGGCATCCAGGGGTCACTCTCACCCCATCTCCCTGTTGTGGGCAGTTCCCAGAGCTGCTGTTTGAAGAGGATGCGGAACTGGGAGCTGAGCTTTGCCTGCGGCTGCTGCGGCTGTGTGGGAGCCATGTGGCTACAATCCGGGCCCACGCCAGTGCCTCACTCTACCTGCTCATGCGCCAGGGCTACGAGACTGCCCATGTGAGTGCCTGGGACCCCCTGTGTTCAACCTGGTGACCCCTCAACTGAGGGAGTCCCCCTCCCCCCTCCCATGCCCTGGGGATCTATCCCCTACCCTGGAGACCCTCTAATGTCCTTCCTGTGGGGACTCCCTTCTGCTATGGGGACCCTCTGTGCCCTGGAGACCCCCTCCCCACACCCAGGGAGCCCACTTTGCTCTGGAGACCCTCACAATGTCTTGACCATGACCATGTCCTGGGGACTCTGCCCTTTGCTCTGGGAACCTCAATGATCCCCTTCTGCTGCCATGCATCTACTTCTGGGGGGGAACACAGCTGCTGAAAGGGGGCAGCCTGCCCTGTCCTGTGCAGAGCAGCATGGGGGGGCTCATATATGCAGAGGGGGAGGGCTGGGGATGGGGCACAGGGGTGACATTCTCCTCCTCCGCTGCCCCCCAGAGCTTTGCACGAGTGAAGCTGCAGGTGACACTGTCGCTGTCTACATTGGTGGGGACGTCACGGAGTCTCAGTGAGGAGCATCTACGGCGCTCATTGCGCACACTGCTCACCTACGCCCATGACGACCCCGAGCTGCACCACAGCCCCTTCCCAGAGCAGGTAGCTGGGCTAGTGGGAGGAGCCTATGGAAGCCCTGCCCTGGGAATAGGAGAAGTGTCAGGGAGCCCCACCCCAGGTGGGAGGTAGCTTGGGGAGCCACACCCCCTTATGGGAGGAGCCACAGGGAGCTCTGCCCCCTGGTAGGAGAGGTCTTGAGGAATTTCCCCCCCTGGGGTTGGGGGGGAATCTCTAGAAGCACTACCCCCTAGGGGGAGGAGTCTCTGGGAGCCACATGCTAGGGTGAGTGGAGTCTCCAGGAGCTTGTGGGGGCCCTGGTAGAAGGAGCCTCAGAGAGCCCTGCCCTGTAGCTGGAAGGATACAGGGAAACCCCATCCCCTCGTGGGAGGAGCCTCAGGGAGCCCTACCATCTAAGGAAGTGGTCTCCAAAGTGGGGTGCGCAGACCCCAGGGGGTGTGCAAGACAATCCATTGAGGTATGGGAAGAAAATATTAGAACTTCTATTTATATTTATATAGATATACATATATTGGAGATGCGTGCTCAAAAATTTTTTACTGGTAGGGGTGTGCGATCAAAAAAGTTTGGAGACCACTGCTCTAGGGGAATGGAGCTTCTGGGACTCCCTCCCCCCCTCCCTGTGGTGGGAGGAACTTCTAGGAGCCCCACCCTTAGGGGAGGAGCCTTGGAGAACCCAAGGGAACCCTAATGCACCTAATTTGCAGTGCCTGGCACTGGGGTAGGATATTGGACCAGGCTGCTGTGGGCTCTGGGGAGAACCATAATGCACCTAATGATGTGCAGTGGGTGAGGTCTGGGGAAAGTGGGCACCAAGCCCCCTGTGACACTTACCAGCTCCCCTTTTCCCCCAGGTGCAGGACCTGGTATTTAACCTGCACATGATCCTGACTGACACGGTGAAGATGAAGGAGCATCAGGAGGACCCCGAGATGCTGATTGACCTCATGTACCGGTGAGGACTCAGGCATCCGGGTGTCCACAGCCCCCACTCCTGTCCCAGAGTGCACAGAGAACCCAGGCATCTGGGCTGCCCTCCTGCTCCAACACCTCAGCCCCCACTCCTCTCCCTAAGCTGAGAGAGAACCCAGGTGTCCAGGTGCCCACAGCCCTCTTGGGCCCTGATCCTGCTGGCCCCCACTCCCCTGCCACAGCTGTTGAAGGAACCCAGGTGTCCAGGCTCCCAGGCTTCCCTGGTCTAACCCTACTAAATCTGCTTCCCTTTCTGAGTGCACACTGAACCCAGGTGTCCAGGCTCCCAGCTCCAACCCCCAACCTGCGAGCTACTTCCAGAGCTGGGGAGAGAGCCCAGACACCTGGGCTCCCAGCCCCCTTGCTCCAACCCCCAGCCCCGACTCCCCTCCCCAAGCTGGGGTGGAACTCAGGGGTCCAGGTCCCCAGCCTACCTGAAAAGGAATCCAGGTGCCCTGACCCTGCCTTCCCGCCCCCTCCAGCATTGCTAAGGGCTACCAGAACTCGCCGGACTTGCGGCTGACGTGGCTGCGAAGCATGGCACAGACGCACGCGGCCCGGGGGGGCCACGCCGAGGCTGCCCAGTGCCTGGTGCATGGTGCCGCCCTGGTGGCAGAATACCTGAGCCTGCTGGAGGACCGGCGCCACCTGCCTGTTGGCTGCGTTTCCTTCCAGGTGAGCCCCTGAGCTGGGCAGGGGCAGGCAATTATTTCGGGTGGAGGGCCGCTTACTGAGTTTTGGCAAGGCATCGAGGGCTGCATGACAGGCAGCTAAGGGCAGATAAGTATTAACTTTCCAAATGTTTTAGGGGCCCCACGGGCCAGATAGAATGGCCTGGCAGGCTGCATCCAGGCTAGGGAGAACCCAAGTACCCTGGGATTGTGGAGAGGGTGGGACCCAGGTGTCCAGTGGCTGGGACTAGGGAGCTGGGGATCAAGTGGGATCCAGGCACCTGGGGACCAGGGGAGATGATGGGACCTAGGTGTCTCAGGACTGGGGAGGTGACACGTCCCAGTTGTCCAGGTGCTGGAGGAGAAGCTGGGACCCAGGTGACTTGGGACCAGAGAGGAGACAGGACTTGAGCAGAGGCAGGACCCAGGTGTCCGAGGTTGATAACTCAGGGTGGAACTCAGGCATCTGGGAGTGGGGCTGGAACCCAGGTGTCCTGGCTTGTGGCCCCTCTGCTGTCACCTGCTCAGACCCTGCTCCCCTCCCGGACCTGGGAGAGAACCACAGGTGTTTGGGCTCCCCGCTGCAGTCCTGAGTGCTGTGCCAGGGAGGGAATCCAGGTGTCTGGGTTGACCCCCCCACCCCCTTCTGCCGCCAGAACATCTCATCAAATGTGCTGGAGGAATCGGCCGTGGCTGACGACGTGGTGACGCCGGGCGAGGAGGGCGTCTGTTCAGGGCAGCTCTTTACAGAACAGGGGTTGGTGGGTCTGCTCCAGCAGGCAGCTGATGCCTTCACTGCGGTGAGCTAGGACCCAGGAGTCCAGGGGGGAGGCAGGTCGGAGACGAGACCCAGGACTTCAAGAAGCCTGGTTGGGAGTGAGACCTAGGAGTCTGGGATAGAAACCAGGAGTCCCGGGCCCTGAATTGGAGAGAGGACCAAGGTGTCCTGGCTTACTGCCCCCTACCCTAGTCAATGTGTGGGTGAGGATGGGATATGGCATGGCTGAGGCCTTGCAATGCGTTCTGGGGGGTTCTTGCTTGTTGAGAGGTGGGGGTTTGGGTATGGAGCTAGCAATAAAGTGATGCCAGGAGGGAGAAGAGGCCTGGGGGAATTCATGGGGGGGAGGGGCAGAGACAGGTAAAATAGGACCCCCAATCCCCCTGGCCCCTCCTCCCTTCAGGCCGGGCTGTACGAGGCGGTGAACGAGGTCTACAAACTGCTGATCCCCATCCATGAAGCAAACCGTGACCACACACGACTGGCGACACTGCATGGGCAGCTGCAGGATGCCTTCACCCGCCTTGCCCAGCCGGTGAGCAGGGGCTGGACACCTGGATTCCCTCCTGGTGCTGGGGAGGGGGATCTGGGTGCCTGGACTCCTGGGTTCTCTGGGAGGAGAGCTGGGTCTGGGAGCCCAGATGCCTGGGTTCTCTTGAAGTTCTGGAAAACTTGGAGGGGGCAGGAGCAAGAACTTGGACACCTTGGTTCTCTGTCCAGGTTTGGAGAGGGAAGAGAGCATGGATTAGATGCCCAACACTTGGGTGCTATTTCCCATGTTGGGGAGGGGGTATGGGAACTGGAAGCTGGAGCTTGGACTCCTGGGTTCCAGCCTTTGCCCTGCTGCTGATTTATCCAGATCCCGTCTCTGCCTGTGCCTTAGTTTCCCCGGTTCACAAGGAGCTATTTGGGGAGGGGGGTGCGTAGGGGTGTGTGGGGTGCATGTCAGCGACCATTAATGGTTTCTCTCTCCCTCTCGGCACCCGGCAGAGTTCTGGCTGGGAGGTAGGCCCGTTATTTCATGTATGCACCCAACTGTGCATGCATGTTCCCCCCCTCCCATTCCTCCCAGCTCCCCCCCCCCCGCATGGTCCTCTCAAGCATAACCCAGGGGTGGGTCAGGAACCTCCATGTTTAATCCCCTTGGGATACTAGGGGCTAGGAGGGGGGTTGGGTGGGCATGGGGTGCCTCTGGGTTCTTTCACTTGCTGGGGAGAGTTTGGAGGGGGGGGGTGTCTTAGGCCATAGGGGATGGGACCCCAGACTGGGGGGGGGGCAGGTGCTGTTTGTGCCCGTGGCTAACTCACTTCTCTTGTGGTTCCCCCCACCCCTGCTTGTTGCTCTGGCCACCACCTCCTGGCACCTGTATTTGGTGAGTTGCCTTGTGGGGAGGGGGAGGTCATTAGCTAATGGAGGCCCTGGCTGCACTCCCTGGGAGGAGCTGCCATAAGGCTTGGGGTAGCAGGGAGGTCCTGCTGCAGGGTGGGGGGTGCCAGGGGCAGGGCTCAGGCTATTGTGGGCCTGGTGTGGTCAGAGCCCCACCCACATCTTGGCCCTGCCCCCAGATCACAACCCCGCCCTTGAGGCTCAATCCCATCCCACAGCTTGTAGCCTGACTCCCTAGGCTCTGCCTTCAAGGCTTAGCCCCATCCCACAGTTCATGCCCCACCACGCCTGGCTCATAGCCCCATCCCCAGTTCATTTCCCCTCCCACCTAGCTTGTAGCTCCACCCCTAGCTCCAGGCCCTCCCCCAGGCTTGGCCCCGCCCCCTGCTTATGCCCCCCTTTGCTCTCTAGGTGCCCCCAGCGGATGTTTGGCACCTACTTCCGTGTGGGGTTCTATGGCGGGCGCTTCGGGGACCTGGACGAGCAGGAATTTGTCTACAAGGAACCGTCGCTTACCAAGCTGCCCGAGATTGCCCACCGCCTCGAGGTGTGCCCGGCTCCGCCCCCATCCCCTCAAGGGTGCCAAGGCTCTGCCTACCTGATACAGTCCTTCTCCCTTGCTCTACCCACACCTCCCACTCCCCTGGGAGGTCCTCATGCTCTTCCCACCTCCTTAGGCTGTGCCCATCTCCCACCTTTCCTAGGTGGCCCCCAGGCTCCCTAGTGGGGGGATGGGGAGGCTGGGCCACGGCAGAGGCTGGGGTCTTACTACGCCCGCCCCCAGGAGTTCTACGCCCAGCGCTTTGGGGATGACATAGTCGAGATCATCAAGGACTCCAACCCCGTGGACAAGGCCAAGCTAGAGCCCAGCAAGGTAGGTGGGGAGGAAGCGCTTGATCCTGGGGCAGGGGATATGGGGCATGGGGAGGAAGTCTTGATCCTGTGGGGAGGGACCTGATTCTGGTGTGGGATGGGGGAACCTGATCCTGTGGGGGTAGAAAGGGGATCTGATCCTGGGGCAGGAGAGGACAAGTGATCCAGGGAAGATGGCCCTGATCTTGGGCAGGAAAAGGGTGATCCTGAGCAGATGGCCCCAATCTTGGGCTAAGGGTCTGATCCTGGGGCAAGTCATGTGTGGGTGCATGAGGAGGAGGACCCTCAATGCCCTAGGCCCACCTGCCCCTCTTGCCCACACCCCAGGCCTATATCCAGGTGACCTATGTGGAGCCATACCTGGAGGCCTACGAGCTACGGGAGCGTGTCACCGACTTCGAGCGCAGCTATGGGCTTCGTCGCTTCCTTTTCTGCACCCCGCTGACACCAGACGGGCGGGCACACGGCGAGCTCCACGAGCAGCTCAAGCGCAAGACGCTGCTCACCACAGCCCATGCCTTCCCCTACATCAAGACTCGCATCAATGTGCTCCACAAGGAAGAGGTGCCAGCGGAGGGAGCCAGCGTGAATGATGCATGCCCCCAGAGGCTGGGGGGGCACGGCAATCACCCAGAGGCAGCAGTGGGGTCATGGTGGTGGCAAGCAGCGAGCTCCCACAGGCGGCTGTGGCGATGTCGATGACAATGGGGGGGTAGTGAGCACCAACCAGCCGCAGGTGCTGCCAGCAGTGTCGGCAGCACTTTCAGGGGGTGCATGTGCACCTGCATGCACCCCCTACACATCATCAGTGGGCGCTGGGCTGGTGGAACAGGAATGGGGGACCTAACCTGACCTTGTGCCTTCTCCCCCCAGATCATCCTGACCCCCATCGAAGTGGCCATCGAGGACATGCAGAAGAAGACACAGGAGTTGGCGTTCGCCACCCGCCAGGACCCGGCCGACCCCAAGATGCTGCAGATGGTGCTGCAGGGCTGCGTAGGCACCACCGTCAACCAGGTGAAGGGCAGGGGGCTGCGAGTTAAGAGTGAATGGCATTGGGGGTGCAGAGCAGGGGGCTGCGGGTCAGGTGTGAGGGGTACCATCAGGGCACAGGACTCGCCCCCCAGCCTTGACCCCTGATCTCCCTTCTCCCCCCCTCCCAGGGCCCGCTGGAGGTGGCCCAGGTGTTTTTGGCTGAGATCCCACAAGACCCCAAGCTCTACCGGCACCACAACAAGCTGCGTCTCTGCTTCAAGGACTTTACCAAGCGGTACTGGCCTGCCCCAGCCATGCATGTTTCCCCCATGTGTGTGCAGAACAACCCCCCCCCCCCGCACATGGACACATGTGCAGTACCCTTCCCACACATGCCTGGCCCCCTACCTGTACAGAACCTGCTTACATGTGCATCCCATACATGTGAACCTCACACACATACACATCCCTCCTGTGTATGCAGAACCCCTCCACTTGTATCTCTACATACGCTTGCACATTCAGTATTATTCATTGGCTCTGCCCCCTTCTCACATCCTGCCCCCAGCCCTATGGCAGCCCAGGTCACACCCCAGCTGTGCGTTGGCTCCGCCCTCAATCACCAGCTCCGCCTATGCCTTGCCCCTTGGCCCCACCCTTAGCACCACCCCCTAGTGGCGCTCTGGCCCCGCCCCCCCTCTGTGGCACTGCTGTCTTCACCCCCTCCTCTTCCCATTCCCTAAGCCCACATCCAGCCATGTTCTGGCTCTGCCCCCAGTTGTCTAGGCCATGCCCCCTTCTGAAGCTCCACTACTTCTCTAACCTGGCCCTGCCCTGCAGGTGTGAGGATGCCCTGCGGAAGAACAAGGCTCTGATTGGCCCTGACCAGCGCGAGTATCACCGGGAGCTGGAGCGCAACTACCAGCGCCTGCAGGAGGCGCTGCAGCCTCTACTAAACCGCCGTGCCCCCCTGCTTCCGCCTCCCACAAGTGAGTGCATGAGCATGGGACCCAGGTGTCTGGGTCCCAGGACTCCCCAGTCTCACCCCCTGCCCTCCTAGACCTTGGGAATGGAACCCAGGCTCCCAGTCATGCCTACTCAAACCCACTCCCGTCCTGGGATGCAGGGAGAACCCAGGCATCCCGGCTCCCAGAACACCCACCCGGACATACTGTCCCCCTAGGACTTGAGGATGGGACCCAACCATTTGGGCTTCCCACCCTGCTGAGTCAAATCCCCTGCCCTCCCAGTGCCTGAAGGTGGAACCCAGACATCTGGGCTCCCAGAAGACCCTGCCCTGAACTGTGCCCCCCTGCGAGCTGGAGATAGAAGCCAGGCATCCTAGCTCCCAGCCCTACCTGCTGGAAGCCACTCCCCCTTCAGGAATGCAGTGACAACCCAGGCATCCGGCCCCCTGGCCCCCAGCCCCACTCCCATCCCTGTCCCTGTCCTTCCAGAGCCTGGGGATAGAACCCAGGCCTCCTGGCTCCCAGCCCTGTCTGCTGGCAGCTGCTCCCTGTGCCTGGGAGGCAGAGAGAACCCAGGCATCCAGGCTCCCAGCCCAGACCCTCAACTCAAGCTAGTCCCTCCATAGCGGGGTGGGGGGAAGCTTGGGGTTTGGCTGTGGAAAGGGGTCACTGGGAGGTGACTCCTTGTGGCACTAACCCTGTGTTCCTCCCCCCACCCCCCTCCAGTGATTCCATGACCCACTTCAGGCTGAGGAAAGTGGATGACGAGAGGCACCTCAGAGCTGCAGCCTGGACCCCTCCTGGGGAACCCCAACACTGGCTTGGGGGAGGGGGGCGCTGAGGACATCCCTACCAATACCTACCAGCCTTGGGGGACCTGCGCTGCTGTCCTTCCCCACTGGGATGTTCACGCCCCAAGCCCCATTTACCTCCCCAGCCCCATTTCCCACTCCCCCCCATTTTATTTATGAAGCAATTTATAAAGAGCCCCCCTTTGTATTCAGTTTGTATGTGGGAGTGTATTTGGGGGGTGATTCTGTAGCTGTGGGGGTAAATGTGGGTCCTGGGAAGGAGGAGGGGCAGCTCCCCCACCGGGAGCGAAGTTTCCCAAGCCGAGGAGGGAAGTTGCCCCCTCTGGCTACAGGTGACCTGTCTGCCCTGGAGGGGAATGGGAGCAGGGGCAACCAGCTGCCAGTTTGTGGGGTTCTGGTCCAGGCTGGAGACTACCTCCACACCAACTGCCCTGGGATTCTGGGGGCTAGAGCATCCCAGGAGCTCATAGACCAACCACACTCAGTCCTGGGGTGGGGGGTCCCTCTAGTGACTCACCTGAACTGGGAATCTGAGAGGTACTACACTCCACCTAGTAATGTGCAGCACCTGTCTCCGGGATGAAGTATTAACTTAGAGCTAATGTAATGTTCCTGATAATGTGCAGCAGCAGACTAGGGTCCGGGACTAGGCTAGAGGGCTCCAAGGGGAACCATAATGCGCCTAATAATGTGCAGTGCCTGGCACAGGTGGGATATTAGAGTAGGCTGCAGTGAGCTGTGGGGGGAACCATAATGCACCTAATGCTGTGCAGGATCCAGCACTAAGATGGGGTTTTGGGAGTAATGCACCTAATAATGGGCAGTACTGGCATTGAACCCTTAGCTGGCTGGGGGAAATGCCTAGAAACTACCATAATGTATTTAATAATGGGCAGCACCCAGCATTATGATGGGGGTCCCTACACCAGAGTGGGAGGGGGCTGCTAGGAGGGGGAAGCTCCCAGCAGCTAGCATAATACACCTAATATTATGCAACACCCCACTCGGTGAGGGGTTTCCTAAAACAGACTTGAAAGGGGGGTACCCTCACCTGGGCTACCGTAATGCACCTAATACTCGAACCCAATCGGCATAGCAGGCGGTCTGCAAAGGGAAGCCCTGCCCTACCTGTCTCGCTGTAGGGGCAGGATCCTGGCTGGCTCAAAGCTGGGCTGAGCCTGTGCTTGACTAGCCGGGGAAGGCGTTTAGGGTTTGGAAGTGTGGGGCGGGGGAGGGGTCCAGGATCGGGAGCCTGCCGTGCTCGGTGCTGCAGTCTCCGCCCCACCGCCCCAAGCCCCGCGGGTCCTGCCAGTGGCGGGATCGGGCCCCGCTCCCCCCAGCCCTGCCCGAGGGAGGGGGCGGAGGGGCCGGGCCGGGCCGGGGCGGGGCTGCGGGCGGGTTCAGATCCGAGCCTCGGCCGGGAGCTGCGGAGGGAGCCGCTGAGAGCCGGGGACAAGGTAGGGGACTGCCCCCCGCCCGGGACAGTCACCCCCTCACAGATTTGGGCTTAAAAGTCCAGGTTTTGGGGGCATCAATACACCCCCGAGTTCCTGTCCAGCGAGGGGCTCTCTTCCAATCGGCCTCTCCCAGGATCGGGCCCCCTCTCCCCCGGATCGGAGCCCCGTGGCTACTCCTCATCGACTCCGGTGTCTCCCGTGGGGGGCACCCGGGTCCCCGGGGAATGGGTTAATCCCTTCCAGCCCCGCATGGAGCACCCCGAAGCCCCTTGATGCTGCCTCCCGCCCCGTCTTGCCCCGGGGTAACTAGCCGGGGGCGGGGGGAGGATTTCGCCCTCTCCCGCGGGCCAGAGGGGTCTATGAGCTGCCCCTGCTCCCAAATCTCGCGTCCGCCTGCAGCCTGATGGAGGGGGCTGGGGGGCACCGCTGGCCAGATGTTTGTCATTAGCTGCCGCCTCTGGCTGCCCGCGGGGAAGGGGGAGGCGCTGGTGCGGGGCGGGGGTCGGGACAGTCCGACGGGCCCCGATCCCGGCCTAGGGGCCCCGCTGCTGAGAGCCCTTCTTGTCCTCCCGGCCCCGCCTGCAGCTGCCCCAGGCCACGAGCACACGCGCTCAGCTGGTCCCTGCCCCGGCTCTGGGCCTTCCCCGGGCGGGGATGCAGCCACCTCTGGGGTGTATCCGGCAGCCAAGGAGGAGGCAGGTCAGGGGCCCTGAGGCTCGGGGGGGCAGAGGAGGTAAAGCCCAGCGAGGCATCATGAGCCAATTAGACGGTGATTAGCCGTGAGCCCATTAGCGGGGGCCCTCTCCAGCCTGGGGGCGTCATGAGTTTGTAAGGCCCCGGGCCGGGGGCCACACGCGGCGCTGGGCGCGGCCGAGATGTGGGGCTGGGTCGCGATCTGCCCGGCCCTGGGAGTGTGGAGGGAGCTGCGGGTTACAGCCCACCCCCGGGCTGAGATACAACCGCTTCTGGGGTGCGCAAGGCAGGGGAACACCCGGCACCCCCGGGTGCAGCTGGCTCTGGGGTGGGGGCCAGAGGAGAGCAGAGCGGAGCCACGGGCGGGGCCGCGGGGGGGACCAGGCTCCGGCTGCCGGCCCCACCCCGGAGCCAGCGCATCGTGGCCGTAACCCGAGCCGGGCCGGACCCGCCCGGGCGCAGCGGCTGGGCCCAGCTCGGCCTAATTGGTTCCATGTGGCTCCCAGCTTGGGGGGGGTTAAAGGGGCCGCGCTGCCCGGCGGAGGGGGAAGGGGCCCCCGTAAGGGCTGGGGAGAAAACCCAGGAGTCCGTCCTCCCAGCCCCCTCCAGAAAACCCAGGCGTCCGGGCTCCCTTCTGCTCTGACCCACTAGCTCCTGCTCCGCTGCCAGATCTGGGGAAGGATCCAGACCGAGGGGGGCTCCATGCCCGGCTCTGACCCGCTCCCCACCGCAGCTAATGCTATTAGCCCCGGATGCTTCCCAGCTGCGGCTGCCGGATTAGCCGGGGCGGGGGATTAGCGGAGCCGCCCTGGGTCGGAGCGGCGGCCCGGACGCTTGGGTGCTCCGGGGGGACGGGGAGCTCAGAGACCTGGGTTTTTTCTCTGTCGTCTTCTCCCTGTGCGGCCCGTTCTCACCCGCCCGGCTTCGTGCCTCAGTTTTCCTTGGAGCTCGGAGCCGGTTCCCTCGGGGCTGAGTGGGCAGCGGCTAGAGAAGTATGTGCCCCCGGGGGCCCAGCAGCGCGGGAGTGGGGGCAGGTCGGCTGGAGAGAGGCTGCGGGGCAGGCAGGAATGCATCGCGCCCGGGCGAGGGGGTGCGGGTCGGGAGTGAGGGGCACCGCACGCCCCTGTGCAGCCGCGTCTGGGGAGGGCGCGATCCTGCCGGCCCGGGTATCGATCGCGGCCGGGTGCGGGGCGGCGCTGGTAGGTCCGGACCCCGGATGCGGGACCCGAGCACGGAGCGGCCTGGCCGGTGCCCCCGGGACATGGAAACTCGGCTGAGAGCCACCCACGGAGAGCCCGGGCGTCCGGGCCCGCCCAGCGCTGCAGGGCGCCCGGGCGCCCGGCCATCCTGCGCCCCGCCGCAGCCCTGGCCGAGTCCGTCCCTGCGCCAGAGGGCACCCGGCCCGGACGCCCGGTCCCCTCCAGCGCCGCGAGGGGCGGCGGCATCTGGCGGCTCCCGGCCGGGGGCAGGTCCGGACGCCCGGGCTCTCTCCCGGCTCTGGGGCGGGGGAGCGGGCTCTCGTGTCTGGCCCCGACGCCTGGGTCTGGGGGCTTTGCCCGGCCGGGCTGAGAGCCGATGCTCACATCGCATGGCAGCGGGGGGCACCGGCTCGGGCTCAGGGAGCGGGGTCGGGACCGGCCTGGGGGTCTGGCGCGGGGTGGCTCGGGTCCGCTTCCCCCGAGGCAGGAAGTTCTCACATCGCCGCCTGCAAAACTGTTTATTTTTAGAGCAAATCCCGGCCTTATACGGGCTGCGGGTCGGGAGTGAGGGGCACCGCGGGGCTGACGGGGGGTAGGGAGTGGGAGCACCGGGAGCGGGGGTGGGGAGGGAGGGGACCGCAGGGCTGGGGGGCGCTACTGGGTTTGTGCAGTTCCGAGCACTGGCATAAAGCACCCCCAGGCGCTACCGTAATGCACTTAATACACTATCCCAAAGAGCTAGGGTTCCCCCTCACTCCCCCCTAATTCCCACGTCAGAGTTTCCAGCGCTGGCACTGCCTGGGCTGGGGCAGGGATGTGGCTGGGAGCCCCTGGCGCCAGTGCTGGAAAATCCCTGCCAGGGCCTGGCAGGGCCAAAGGGGGACAGGGGCAGTGACTCATGGGGTGGAATTGGAGCCCCAGCTCTGCAGTGGGAAGCCCGGGTGCCTGGGTTCTCCCAGACTCTAGGAAGGTAATGGAAGTTGGATAGGGTGAGAGCAGGGGGCTGGGAGTCTGGATGCCTGGGTTCTCCCCAGCTCTGAGAGGGGAGTGGAGGCTGGGGAATCCAGATGCCTTGGGTCTCTGCAGACTATAGCATGCTCTAGGGAAGGGGTCGGCCACTTCCAGCACAAGGTACCAGAGTGCAGCACACAAAGGCATTTTGCTTGGCATGTGCACCTTGGGGAAGGGGGCTAGTGCTGTGCTGTCAAAACAAGGATCAGGCCTCGCAGCTCCCCTGCTGTCTGCCCCTAGGGTGCCAGCATCTTACAAGTGGAGACTGTGGGTGTTCTTGGCACTGCCCAGAAATGTTGCCAACCCCTGTTCTAGGGGCTGCTCTAGGGACAGGAAAGAGCTCCTAGCCTTTTCCCTCTCTCTGCAGACTTGGGGTCATATCTCCCCCCTACCCCCTGGGTTCCAGTGCCAAGGTGAGGATCGGCCCAGCACCACTATGGCCCAGGTGCTGCACATGGATGCTGGCTTCCCAGGTGGGCCTTGGCAGGATGCAGGAGTCCCAGCTTCAGTCTGCTCAAACTGCCCCCACCTCCCCTCTCCCATTCCCAGTCTCACTGCCTGTGCTGGGTGCTTGCAATGCTGGGGGCAGGGAACCAGCTGCTCCACCCCAGAAGTGCCTGCATTACACACCTACTGGACAGCATTGGTGGTGGGCTCAGTCAGATGCCTGAGTTCCCTCTAGCTCTGGGAAGACAGTGGGGTCCAGTGGGTTGCAGCAGGGGGGACTGGGATCCTGGACACCTGAATTCTCCCACAGCTCTTGGAGGGCAATGAGGGCTGCTGGTTAGAGCAGGAAGGGTTCCTGGCCGCCTGGGCTCTCTTCAAACTCTGTAAGGGCAGCAGGGCCTGGTGGGTCAGATCAGGGAGGGAACTGGGACCCTGGATGTCTGTTTTTTCTCTAGCTCCTGCAGAGCTGTCGGGGTTTGGGTGTGGGGGCAGGACTCCAAGGCAGACTGTGCCTCAGTTTTCCCAAATTCCTACTCATCCTGGGGGAGGACAGACTCTCATCCCCCTCTCCATCCCTCAGGGAAGCCAGCACCCCCCTCCCCGCCTTCCTGTGGGGGCCCAGCCCCAGCCCCTTCCCCACCCTACTCAGTGGAGACACCATATGGCTACCGTCTGGACCTCGACTTCCTCAAGTATGTAGATGACATCGAGAAGGGCCACACGCTGCGGCGCCTGCCCGTGCGCCGGCGCCCACGCTGCGCCTCAGCCTCCTGGTGGCCCTCCACCGAGTCTCTCTGCTCCACCGACAGTCGCCTCTCGGCCTTGTCCTATGGGCCCCGGGATGCCCGGGTCGAGAGCACCCTGCTGGGTGCCCGGCGCAAGCTGGAGGGGCAGGCGGGGCCCAGCGGGCTCCGGAACTCCCGCCTCTCCCTGGCTGGCTCTGGGCTGTCCACACCTGCAACGCCCACGCCTGGCCACCTCCAGCATGTGCGGGAGCAGATGGCGGGTGCTTTGCGCAAGCTGCGGCAGCTGGAGGAGCAGGTGAAGCTCATCCCAGTGCTCCAGGTGAAGGTGGCCGTGCTCCAGGAGGAGAAGAGGCAGCTCAGCACCCGGCTCCAGAGCCACCGGGGCTTGGGGCAGCCTGTGGGGGGCACTGGGGAGCTCTACCTGGACCTACCTGAGGAGGAGATGGCGGCCAGAGGCACCCGGGAGCTGCGGTCTGTGGCCGTGGGCACAGAGAGGGGCACCGGCGGTCAGCGGAGTGTGGGTGTGGGGGTGCCAGAGCCTGAGATGATGGAGCTGGGGGCTGGTGCTGGGGAGGGGGCCACGGTGCAGGCACTGTCGGCACGGGTGGCCGTGCTGGAGAGGCAGCTACAGAAGGCTCTGGGGGAGCTGCAAGATGCCCGGCAGCGGCTGGGGCAGGTGGCAGGTGCCAGGGGGCAGGTAGTGGGGGCTGAGGGACAGGTGCCAGGGGCAGGGGGGCAGGTGGAAGAAACCAGGGGGAAGGTGCTAGGGGTGGGAGAGCAGACACCAGGGCCTGAGGGACAGAGGCTGGGGACACAGGGGCAGATGGCAGGGCCTGGGGGGCAGCTGGGAAGCACTAGGAGGCAGATGCGGGGGGAACAGGGGCAGGTGGGGAGTGCTGGGGACCAGGAACAGGGTGCAGGGGAGCGGGCAGAGGTGGTCAGGGTGGTCCAGGTGCCACGGGGCCCTGAGATTGCAGCCAGTATGGCTGCTGGCCCAGCTGCTCAGCCCCAGCATGCCCGCGGCCTCGAGCCCCGTGATGGCCCTGACCTGCTGGAGATGGCACTACCTCGTCTGGTGGCCACCCCGGCCTACGGCCATGCCCATGGCGCTCACAAGATCAGCATCGTTGAGACAGGTAGGGCCCAGGTGTTGGCTGGGAGTTAGTGCCCCACGCCTGGGTTTCTTGCTGGGCCAAGAGGGGATTGTAGTCTCATGCTCAGAGGGCTGGGATGCCAGGACACCTGAGTTTCCTGCAGGGTTGGGAGGGGATTGTAGCTGGTGCCCGGAAAGCTGGGTGCCTGGGGGAACCTGGGTAGCCCCCCACTCAGCCCCCGTTGCCTCCTTCCCCAGGTGCAGCTCAAGCTGAGGCCCAACCCAGTGCCAGGGGTACAGGCGAGGACCCAGAGCCCCCACAGGAGTCAAGCTACCACCTTGAGGGCATCAACGGCGGGTGAGAGCAGCCTGGAGGGGTGGGTGGGGGGAGGGTCTTTCCGGGACAAATGGGTCAGAGCAGGGGGTTCTGGGAGGCTGGATGTCTGGGTTCTCTCCTCACTCTGGGAGGGGGGTGGGGTGTCTCAGGGCTTGAGTGGGGAAATGGAGTTGTCCAGACACCTGGGTTCAATCCTGGCTCCAGGAGGGCAGTGGGATTTAGAGGCTGGGGGAGCACTGGGAAGCCTGGGTTCTCTTACAGCTGGGGAGTGGGACCTGAGGGGTTACAACTGGGGGTGAGAGGTTGGATGCCAAAGTTCTAGCTCTGCTCTGGGAGAGGACTGGGATCTGATACGGTGGAGCAAGGGGGGGTGGGAATATGGACACCTGGGTTCCCTGCTCCTCACTGCCTGCTGCGGGCCCAGGTACGAGTCAGCATCCTCGGACTCCAGCACAGCTGAGAACTCGGAGGCTGAGAGCACAGAGAGTGAGTACCACGAGGCCAGTGAGGGGCTTCCGGCAGGGGGGGCCGAGACCCCCAAGGCCACTGAGGAGGAAGCAGCAGCAGGGGCGGCGCTCAGCAGCACACAAGGCAGCAATGATGGGTAATGCACTGAGGCAGGGGGAGTGGGCTAGTGGTTAGAACCAGGGGCTGGGAGCCAGGATGCCTGGGTTCTCTCCGGGCTCTGGGAGGATGAGTGAAGTCTTGAGGGGTCAAGATCAGGCAGGGAGGTGGGGCTTAAGCCTAGGATCTTGGGTGCCTGGGTTTTATCTCCACTCTGGGAGGGGAATGGGGTCTCTGGCGGTGTTAGAGCCAGGACCTGGACACCTGGGTTCTCTCCTGGCTCTGGTGGGAGGAAGTGCTTGACTGTCAGTTTGTCCAGAGGCTGAGCAGGGAAAACCTCTACTCCCCTTCCTCATTTCCCCCTCCCTCCAGGCTGGGGCTTGGGCAGGAGCTGTTCTCAGCCTGCACCATCCTGAAGAGGTATCTGGAGACCCCCAATGCCTCCATGGATGCCAAGACGGTAACCCCAACTCTGGTGAGGGATGGGGGGAGGGAGGGGGTCTTGAGAGACTTGAACCTGGGATCTGGGTCCACACAGAGCAGTGCAGAGATAGCAGGAAGCCGCATGCAGCCCCATGGCCTTGGAGCAGCTCCTGCAGGAGCCTGAACTCCAGGATTCTGCTTAGGACAGGGGGAAGGGTCAGGGGAGCCCTCGGGGTTTGCCCTGTAGCTGCAGACATTCCCTGCCACCAGGCTGCTGACTTCGAGGTCTGTTAGTCTGGAGATCATTTAGAGTAATTCTAGTCTCTGAGTATTAGGTGTATTATGGTAGCACCCAGGTTGTGGAGAGGCAGGGATAGGTGTTGGGTGCTGCATGCAATTAGACACATTAGAGTAGTATCATAGAGGAAATGCCAGGTGTTGCTTAGACCCCAGCCAGGATTGGGGCCCTGAGTGCTGCACACGATTCAGTGCATTATGGTAGCATGTCCCAGGCACTGCAGACTTTAGTTGGGGATGCCCCATTGGGTTTTGCGCTGCACTCTTTCTACAGGGGTGTAGGTTGTAGCCATGTTGGTCTAAGGACACAGGCAGACAAGTTTCTTTAGGTACATTAAGGGGGGTTGGGAGTCAAGGGGGGAGGGGCTTAGGAGTGAGGAGCAGAGGCAGGGCACAGCCATACCACTGCCCCTCCCCTCCCAATCATATGTCCCTCCCCACTCTCCTTTTCCCCCCTCCCACTTCCCCCCTCACAGGTGCTCTTTTTTTATACTGGAAATATGGTAACCCTAACATTATGGTAGCCCCTAGTGGGGCTGTGGCTGGGATGCCAGGGTGCCAGGCACTGCGCATTATTAGGTGCATTACAGTAGCTCATGCCAAGCACTGAACACATGCTACTGTAATGCACCTAGTAAGTGCTGCTCAGACCCTGGTGCTTACAGGGCCCTGTGGTGCCAGGTGCTGCAAATTGCTATCATAATTCATCTAGTAAATGCCTGGCAGTGCACAGACCTAGGTTGGGATGGGGCCCATGGTGCCAGGAGCTGGATATAACTACTGTAATTCCCCTAATAAGTGCCCAGTCTGCACAGCCTTGGCAAGGATGTGGCACCACACTGATTTTTTTTCCCCCCCCTCGTGCTACACTGTCTCCACAGAGGGATGCCTATGGGGTGGTGCAGCAGGACTGGCTGGGGCTGGCGTGCGGACAGGCAGTTGAGGCCACAGCCGTGTCCCAGCGCCTAGACACCTACCGCGCCCTCTCACCTCGGGTCCTTGCCACTGCCCTCAACATGACTGATGGGCATGGGAACACAGCGCTGCACCATGCTGTCTCCTGCTCCAACTTCCCCCTGGTGCGGTGTCTCCTTGACACTGGTACAGCCTGGATGCCTGGGTTCCACCCCTGGGCTGGGAGGGAGCTGTGGGTTGAAGCAGGAGGGGCCAGGAACCCGGATGCCTGCATTCTCTCTGGATCTGGGAGGGGAGTGAGGTTGGGTGAGAGCCAGGGGTTTTGGAAGCCTGGATGCCTGGTTTCTATCCCCAGGCTGGGAGGGGAGTGGGGGCTGGGAAGTTACAGAAGGGGAGCTGGGAGCATGGACAGCCAGGTTCTCTCCCTGCTCTTGGAGGGGTGTGTGGTCTGGGGGTCCATTACAGCTGGGAGACCAGATGCTTGGGTTCCCATCCCTGCACTTGGAGGGGGCCTGGTGGGTCAGATCAGCAGGGACAGCAGCCAGGACTCCTGGCTTCTTTCCGTGCTCTGGCCAGGGACATTTGAGCTGGGGTGGAAATGGGGCTGGTCTCAGGCTTCACCCCCTTCCCCTGCTTCCTTGACTGACTGTCCCTCCAGGCCTGTGCGATGTGGATAAGCCAAACCAGGCTGGCTACACGGCGCTGATGCTGACGGCACTGGCAGCCGCCTGCCCTGATGCTGACCGTGCTACTGTCCTGCAGCTGCTCCGTGCTGGGAATGTGGATGCCCGTGCCACGCAGGTTGGGGCAGGGAAATAACTCCCAAGGGAGGCAGTGGCCAGGATCAGTGCCTGATTCCTGCCCCCCTTCCCAGGCGGGGCAGACGGCGCTGATGCTGGCTGTCAGCCATGGACGCCAGGATGTGGCCAGAGCACTGCTGGCCTGCGGGGCCAATGTGAACCTGCAGGATGCTGATGGCTCCACAGCACTGATGTGTGCATGCGAGCATGGCCACGCCGCCATCGCCCGCCTACTGCTGGCTGCTCCTGCCTGCCGCGTGGATCTGGCTGACAACGTAAGTGACCTGCCATGGGGGGTGGGGGGGATCTTCTCCCATGGGTCTCCCTGGGGGACTTGAGGTGGGGGGAGGTTCTTTTGGAGTTCAGAGAAAGGAGGAGGCCCCCAGGATTTGCACATAGGCCATGTTATTTTGCATGTGATGTTCACAGCATATGGACAGTTTATTTGCACAACAGTGCCCCTGCTAGGCCTAGGCAATGGCAATGCTCATTTGCATATGAAGTGTTATTTGCATATATAATTTTCCAGTAGGAGTGGCTTTGTATAAGCAATGTTTATTTGCATGTGTAATACTCATTGCATAGGTGTTGCTTATTTGCATGATGGCTCTCTTGTGAGGGGTGGTTTCATCCCACCTGGGGCAGATGCTAGGTTTGCATAGGTGATCCTCTTTGCACGTTTCTCATTTGCATAATCATTTTCCAGTAGGGGTGACTTGGCCTAGGCATTGCTAATTTGCATAACAATATATTTGCATCAGTTATTTGTGTAAGTTTCCCTGCAAGGGGTGGTTTTGCATAGGTGGGTCAGGTGCTGGGATGGCATAGGTGATGCCTATTTTGCATATATCCCTGATTTTCATGCTAGTTCTCCAGCAGGGCTTATTTTTGCATAGGTGATATGCATTTGCTTATACAGTATCTTTTGTACACACAATTGTTTGCATGCTGGTTCCCCTGAAAGGGGTAGTTTTGTCCCCATCTGGGGCAGGTGCTAGATTTGCATAGGCGATTTATATTTGCCTATGGGCCACTCTTTGCATAGGTCATTTCCATCTTAATTTCCCTCCAGGGGTGGGGGCTTCCCCACCTGGGGCAGAGGCAGCTGCTGTGAGTAGGGGAGGGCAGAAGTGTCTGAGATTAAGGTATTAGAGGTCCTCTGTGGCGGGGGGGCAGTAGGGGAGCCTGGGGCTGAGGATCCCTTGAGTCCCCCCCGACCCCCGTCCCTACCATGGGCTCTGAACAAGTGTTCCTCTCAGGACGGCAGCACTGCCCTGTCCATAGCGCAGGAGGCCGGACGAATGGACATTGTCAACATGATTGAAGCCTGCCTTGGTGCTTCTGCCCCGGTAAGTGACCCCTTTCCCACCCCTAAGGAACATGGAAATGCACACATATGTGCGCACACATGCATGTGACAAGAGTTGCACATGCATGCCCATGACAGACATGCATATACACACGATAGACTTGCACAGGTGTGCATACTCACATAGCAGGCTTGCATATGCATGCCTGTAACATGGGCATACACATGCACACAACAGGCTTGCATACCCATCCTGTGACATGGCATGGAAGCACATGTATGCTCACACAAGTGCACATGCTTGTCTCCTGCTTCGCACCAGAGAGGCATTTTCCCTGCCTGTGCTGGTGGGGTGGCATCTGGGCTCCTGCCCTGTTTGGGAAAACTGCCTGTCCCCAGGGCCCTGGGTTTAAACCCCACCCCCTGCCTTAGTTTCCCATTTTGTGTTCTGGTCAAACTAACCCCGACCTCTCCTGCTTAGGGGAACCCCCTGCCAGTGACCATTGAGACGGCAGTCACCACAGAGGCTCCCGGAGACACCCAGTGACAGCTGGACCCAACATCAGCACCCCCTCTCCCCTACCCCTTGCTGAGGGCAACATGCCCACAGGCCATAGGCAGCTTCAGATCTAGACCCAGATTGGGGGTGACCCCCTGCTCCCAGCCCCTGCAAAGTGGGGGGGCTGGGAAGACTTGAGGGGTTTTCCCATCCCTGCAGCCCCCAGAGCTCTGTAAAACAGAGGGGTGACCCCCTAGTGCTCTGTCCATGCCCCCTAGTCCTGCCCACGCTGTGCCTCAGTTTTCCCTCTTTGAAAGGAGGATGACAACAGCCCTCCATGCCTTGGGACCAGTTGGGGGGGAGATGTCCCCCTCACCCGTGGTACAACCCCCTCCCTGGCTCTGTAGTTGCGAGCTCACTGCTTCTCCCTGGCCCTCCTCCCCCCAAGCCTGCACATTGCCCTGTCTCCCCCCGCCCCCCCGCCTGCTGTCTATCTACTCGAGGAACCAGAGCAAGTACGGAATAAACCAAGGTATTGGAAACTGCATCAGTGGCTCCGCTCCTTTGGTTCTGCCGCTTCCAGAAGCCTGGGTTCCCTTTCTGAGGCAGGGAGGTGGAACAACTTGCTGCACTGTACCGTGCCTCAGTTTCCCCTCTGGGTCTGCTTAGCTGTCTCTCACCGGGTGTCTGTGCAGCTCTGGGCACTGTGGGGCCCTGAGGTGTAGAGGTTGGGTTGGGGGGTGGGCCGGTGTGGGATTTGGTCTGGTCTTGTCCTGTGGGGAGCATGCGAGTCAACCTCTGGCAACAGATGACACTGGCAGCAGCCCAGATAAGGGAGTCCAGCCTTTAGAGTGGTCCTGAGACCTAGTCCCTATATATGGACCAAAGCTACAGCTCCTATAGCTGACTAAAGTCTCCGTAGCAGTCCTGAGACCTGGCCTCTATAATGAGACTAAAACCAAGGCCCTTTATAAGAGCTCTGAGACCCAACTTTTATAGTGGGGCAAAAACTGAGGTCCCTATAGAAGCTCTAAGACCTGGCCCCTATTTTAAGGCCAAAGCCAGGCCCCCTGTAGCAGCCCTGAGATCCAGCCCCTAAAGCTGGGTCAGAGTCAGGCCCCCAGTAGCAGCCCCAAGCTGCTCTCAAGCTCCAGTAAGAAGCTGTATGGGAAGAGGGGGCATGGGGATCTCCCTTCCACCCTGGGAGGGTATGCCCTGACCTGTCCCCCACCCAGTGCCTTCTAACTGCTGCCCAGCACCAGTTAGAGACTGGGGCTGGTGGCATTCATTCCCTTGGCCAGCACAGGAATGTGAGATCTGTGGGGAGAGAGTGCAAGCCGTATGCTGGGGAGCTCTGAATCAGCCAGGGGTGCATGGAGTCATGACCGCTCATGGCAGAGAAACAGGTATGGGGATGTGCCTGGGTTCCAAGACCGTCCCTTCCCACAATTGCCTGATGGTCCTCAGCCTCCCTCCCCCGACCCCTGGCTCATGTGTCCAACCCAGAAGCCAGCATGACCAGGGTGTGGTTCTGCAGGATGTCTATGAAGAACACCATGATCTGCTTCACTGCCATGATCCTTGTGAGTGCAGGGGCTGGGAGTGGGGCAGCTAGCAGCCTTGCCAGCTCCCCAGGATAGGCACATACATATGGTGCCTGGTGGGGAGAGAGCTGGGAGGGGGTGAGAATCCAGCTCCCCTCTGGGCCTGTGTGATGGGCTGGGCTCCCCCTGAAGGGACAGAAAAACGGGGCTGCTTGGGCACGTGATTCATTGGAGAGATAGATGCTGGATTGTGAGATAGCGGAGAACTCAGGTGACCCTCCCTCATCCCTGTCCCAAGGCTGCAGGCATCACCTTGGTGCAGCTGTGTGGGTGAAGATGGGCAGCACACCTCCTTCATGCAGGTGCTGGGCACATCCTCCATCTACTTTGCCCAAAGCTGGGTCTGTGGCATCGCCACCAGCTGCCTTATTGTGCTGGGGCTATTGGAGTGCCTATAAGGAGAACTGCTGCCTGGTCATGATAGTTAGAGTCCAATGGGGTGGGCTGGGTGCACCAGGCCTTATGGCTGCCAGGGCTTTGGCCCCTGGGCCTTACACCTGCCTGGGCTTCCAGCCCTGGGCCTTATGGCTACCTGGCCTGGCCTGGCCTGCTAGTCTTTATGATTGCCTGGCTTTAAACTTTTTGGTCCTTTATCATGTCCTGGGCTGGGCTGGCCATTCCCTACAGCTGCCTGGGGCCCTCAGTAGGCTTCAGACCCTGGCAGTCCAGGACTCCTGAGGCCCCCAGTACCATTGCTGACATATGAGGAAGCAGGGCTGGTTTGCACCCTCCACTTCTGCAGGGGTCAGGATGAGGGGTCTGCAGCTTCTCCTCCATCCCCCTAGCTGGATTGAGGACAACCAGCTCCCACCCCATAGATCGGGGAAGCCAGATCCCTGTCACCATTCTTCCCCCTCCCCTCAATTTCTGCCAGTACTTTGCCATTGTGCTGGTCATCTTTATCTTGGAGATCTCCTTTGCCATTGCTATCTTCACCTTTTATGCCACTCATGAGTACTGATGCTTGAGGAGACGGGGGATAGGGACAGCACAGTGCTCCCCAGCCCTTGGTTGGGCTCACCCAGGAGTCAGGGGCATCACCAGAGAGCCCTGAAGGGCACAGAGGGCACCAGGATTCCCTCCCCCCACCCCCCGACCTCCCCCTAGGTATCCCACCCTGTGTTGTCACAGCAGCAGGAAGTCACTGCCAGTGGGGCCATGGCATATGCCATGACATGCAAGATGCATGTTCTGCCACACGCAAACCCCTCCCTGTGCCCCACTGTTGCAAATCAAAGCTGGGGTCAGGATGCCAGGCTATGGGAGCACCAGGGCTGTAGGCCACTGGAACTCCCAAGCCCCGTGTCTCTGGCCTCAGTACAACACAGACATGGCTGCCTTTGCTCAGAGGGGGGCTCCTGCTTGGCTTTCCTCACCCCCACCCCCATCCCCTTGTAGGTCTGTTCGTTCATCTGGGACAAAGCTCTCAAGGCACTGAGGAAGAAATATGGCAGCTACAAGTACGACAACATCATGTCCTACACCTGGAACTCCTATATGCTGGGGGTTGGTACTTCTCAGCCCCCTCCCCTCCCCTATTTCCCTGAATCAGTCCCAAGATTGGGGTCCCAGTGTGCCTGGTGCTGCCCATTTCCAGGGCCACTTGCAACCAGCAATTAATGTGCTACTGCAGGGTACAGGGCTGTTCCCCTGACTTTTCTACTACTTCCTTGTACCACCCTAGGCAAATCCCTTAGCTTCATAAGGTCTCTTGTGCCCCTCCATAGCCCTGCCCTGCCCTGTGGGAGGTGCTAGGAAGGGGATGAACTAAGTGGGTCATGGACATTGTCCCCCAAGAGACGCAGCAGGGAGTGGATCTCTCCTGTGCCCAGAGAGTTCAGTCCCCCATCTCTTCCCTTCCTTCTACCCCCAACTCCCAGCTGGGTCCCTAGGTAGCAGGGCTCTGTTTCTCCCTAGAGCTGGTTGCCTTGTTCGGGCCCTGCCCAGCCCCAGCCTCTGGTTTCTACTCCAGCCTTGGACCTGTTGTCAACCCCCTCCCCCCACCCCAGCTCCCATCTGTCTTCCCCACCAGTGCCCCAACTCTTTTCAGCAAAACTGCTGTGGTGTCCACAACCACACGGACTTCAAGCGCTCCAGAAACACACCAACCTGACCTACCCCTGGGGCTACAGCAAGGACCTTGGAGCCCCTACTGCAATGGAAGAGACACTAACAGAACCATCATCCACATGGAGGTAGCACCCAGCTCAGGACAGGAGCAGGGGTGCAGGATCCACCCTGATGGCCTGCCCAGGGTTCTGGCTTCTTGGGACATGGGATATCTGAGTGTCTACCCTGGTTCTTCCTCCTCCTGCTCCTCCCTGCTACGTGGTCTAGGAAGTTATGGCTGCTTAGAATAGGGACTGAATCTCAGCTGTAGCTCCCTTGCCCTCCTTTATTCTGCTGACCTAAAGTTGAAACTCAAGTTACTGCTGCAACCTGGATCTAGGAGTTTGAAAAGAGCTACAGGCAGTCTGCAGGGCTGTGTAATAGGAGAAGACAGACCAGGAGCAGACAGCTGCATTGCCCTAAGAGAGGTTGACTGGATGAGTGAAAGATCAAACATGTTAAGGAAAGAGGGCTGTTAACAACTATAGCGTGAAAAACAATGAGCCATGAAGTCCACTGACCCTTAGCTGGCCGAATAGAAATGCAGCTGCTGCTGCTGTGTGGAGCAGGGATTGAAGCACAGAAGGCTTTTCTCCTGGGCAGAAAATCAGCTTCCATGTTTAAGATGTTCCCCAATTTGTGAGTGGGCAACAAAGGTACATGTAGCATATAAGTAAATATGGTACCATAAGCTCTAGCCCAGGCTCTGTGCCAAGGGCGAGATTTTGTCTCCCTGGGAAGGGAGGAGACAGCAATTCCAGGGCTGAGGAGGGCTGCCCCTGCCCCCATCACCATCTTTCCTTTTTGTTTTTTAACCCTTCAGGGCTGCTTCCTCAAGGTGAAGACCTTTCTTTGGAGGAACACCTCCATGATGGGGGCAGCCACCATCATCACGCCCCTGCTGGAAGCGAGTCCAGGACCATCTCTGGGGCTTTGCTGCTCTGTTTATGTGGAGTTTTAATCCCCTCCCAGCTGAGTTGGTGCTTGGGCTCCTACCCTGGTCTCCCCATCTTAATTATGCTGCTGATTGGTACAGAGGCCTGATCATCCTCCTAGATGCAGACTCGGAGGTCTGAGTCCCATCGCTGTTACTTGTGTCCCCTCCTTCTCGCAGGTGGTGGCTATGGCAGTCTCCCTGACACTATGTCAGGGGCAGGCAAGTATTTTGTGTGGAGGGCTGCTTACTGAGTTTTGGTAAGCCATTGAGGGTCGCTTGACAGGCAGCTGGGGGTAGATAACTATTAATTTTCTAAATTTTTTAGGGGCCCCATGGGCTGGATAGAATGGGCTAGCTGGCCGCATCTGGCCCATGGGCCACATTTTGCCCGCCCCTGCCTACGTGAAGCTTGAGTGGCAATGGAAAAGCTCAAGCCACTGGTTTGTGCTGCATGGGAATTCATTGTGCTGGAGGAGAAGAATGAAAGGCCGCTGTGTGCCCCACTCCCAGGTCCCCAAGACACCTCCGTTCCCCTATATCCTGCCCTATTGCTGTAGTCAGGGGAGTTTCTGCCAACACCTGCTGAAGCAGCAGGATCTCGTGCTGGCCCTGGTGCCTCATTTCATCCTCAGGAAGTACAGAAAGCCCAAGGAATGGTGGAAATTTGGGGGGTGTGGGCAGAGGTTGATGTTCAAGACTGTTTTACAGGCACTAAGCTGGACTGGATGTAGCAAGCTCTATCTTTGAAGCTGTCCTTATTCTCAATCCCACCCCCTTCTGCCCTCTGGGAAGATGATGCCATGTCAAAGAGATAATAAAAATATTGTGATAGATCCTTTGGCCTCCATTTGCTGTTGGGTTTTTGGCCTCCAGCAAGAGGTGCCTGGAGGGGCCTGCTGAGCCAGGGATGTAGGCTCTTGGGCAGAGTGGAGTTAAAAACAGAGGAAGGGTGAGAGGTGTTTGTGGCACAAGCTCCTTGGAGTTAGGGGGCAGATCCTTGAAAGGAGGCAGTGGGGGCTGGGTGTAAGGGATCTATGCCCTTTGGAAGTCAGGGGTGGAGCTTTCATGTCATAAATGCAGAGATATCCTGTTAACTAAGAAAAAGATAGTCACAGTGGTGCTGAGAAGTTTTGCCCTGAAAGACTTCTTGAGAGCTTGGTACCTTGCTCAAACATTGTGGTATTAGTTTTGGCAAGCTGCACGTTGGAAACACCTTCAGCTCTGTGCCAAGGCCTAGGCGAGAGCATTCAAGTTCTTCCATCATCTGTGTGAGTCCTTACTTGGCATTGCATGAGGGTGAAATGAAGTCGCCCTGACAGGGGCCAACCTCTTCGGCAGGTATGCCGTAAATGAAGCCCCATATCCTCCCTGATGGCCACTTCAATCCCCTTCCTGCTCTGCTTTCTGCTCCCTCCTGCACACCCACACTACCCATGCCACTTGTGATCTCCAGAAAGGTTTTTCTCTCAACAGTGGCCACTGTCCAATGTCCACTGCTTTTTTTTTTCCAGACTGCAGCAAAAATCAGGGGGTGATACAGCTACAGTAGTGAACAACAACAGTTCAGATTGGGTTTGGGGTCAGAAGAGACCACTGGAAAATGGAGGTACTGTCACCTGTTAATCCCAGGTGTGATATGCCACCAGTGGCATGTGGTAGTGGTGCCTTTCTGGGTGCAAAGGAATGACACAAATTGTAACAGGGAGACTCTCTGTTCCTTTAAGAGAAGTAGCAGCCTAGCCAGGGAGCTCTGCAGGCTAGGCAGGGTGCAGCAGCTGCAGGCCTGGGGGGGACAACAGGCAAATGAGACAATATGCAGGCACCTGTAGCCAGCTCAGGCAGTCACCTGACTGGAAGGAGGCAGCACCCTGGGAGCACTAAGCCTGGGGTTTGGGTTCCCAAGTCAGCCTAGCCCTGCTAGCTGCAGGGTTAGAAGCTAGGAGAGGCACCCAGGGACACTTCTGTAATTGTTTTGCTCCCTGTGGGAACACTGAGGCTCAGGGAGCTCACAAAGAGACAGGTTGGGAGGTATGTCAGCCCAAGGGTAAAGAAAGATTTGCCCTCTGAAAGGGGCAGAGGGCTGTTTGCAGTGTTGTGATTTGTCTTATAGCCTGGTGGCTTATGTTTGTGTTACTGTTTATACTGGTGGTTTGGGTTGGGACTATAAGGTGCAGTTACGGAGGTCCCATTAGTGCCACCTGATAACCTCGAGCCTTGCCAGAGGCAGGCTCAAGGCTCTAGTGACCCTTGAGCCCAGAGTGGGCATAGTGCAAGACAGCAGCCACACAGGGGCCAGGGGAATGGTGCCAGAGAGCAGGACAGCTGCATGGGGGCCAGGAGCCTGGCAGATAGGGGCCTGGTGACCAGAAAAGACAAGGGAGAGCTAGTGACTCGGAGCCAGGTCCGATACAGCGTGCCTAGGTTAAAAGACCTAGCAAGATTAAAGGGGCAGAGGCTGAGGAGGCCAAAGCCCCAGCAGAGGGAACAACCTTATAGTATCACCCATAAGGCATGGGGTGGTGTAGGGCAGGATTTGGAGCCACGCAGTTAGCTCTTAAGGCAGGGGCAGGCAGTTATTTTGGGCAGAGGGCCCCATACTGAGTTTTGGCAGGACATCGAGGGCCACATGACAGGGAGCAAGGGGCAGATAAATACTAATTTTCTAAATTTTTTAGGGGCCCCATGGGCTGGATAGAATGGGCTAGCAGGCTGCATCTTGCCCAGCCCTGTCTTAAGGCTTTGGTTGCCTTGTGGGGCACAGTTGACTATAGAGGCCTAGTGAGGGGTCTGAGACTATAGAGGACCAGTAGGCTGCTGGGGAACCCTAGCGAGGGGGTTCAGTCAGACAGGGGCCATGCAAAAGTCCTTGGGAAGCCTCCTTATTTATCATAATACCATCAAGGTGTGGCAGATGAGACCAGGAAGGTGCCTAGGAAGGTCCCTCTATGCGACACTGGTCAGGCCGCAGCTGGAGTACTGTGTCCAGTTCTGGGCGCCGCACTTCAAGAGGGATGTGGACAACATGGAGGGGGTCCAGAGGGGGGCCACTCGCATGACCAGGGGGCAGCAGGGCAGGTCCTACAAGGAGAGGCTACGGGACCTGAACCTGTTCAGCCTCCACAAGAAAAGGCTGAGGGGGGATCTAGTGGCTGTTTACAAACTAGCCAGGGGGGACCAGCAGGCATTGGGGGAGTCCCTGTTTCCCTGAGCACTGCCAGGAGTGACCAGAAATAACGGTCACAAGCTGGCAGAGGGTAGATTCAGGTTAGATATCAGGAGGCGCTACTTCACGGTCAGGGCGGCTAGGGTCTGGAACCAACTTCCAAGAGCAGTGGTGCTGGCTCCTACCCTGGGGGTCTTTAAGAAGAGGCTAGATGTACCCCTTGCTGGGGTCATTTGACCCCAGTGCTCTTTCCTGCCATGGCAGGGGGTTGGACTTGATGATCTGCTCAGGTCCCTTCCAACGCTACTAACTATGAACTATTGACACCTGATGAAATACCAGGGGAGCCTGTTGGCCCACCTCAATCAGTTCATGTCCTGCATCAGGAGCGCCCTGTGGAAGTCCAGGAGCCTCCTGATGTACAGGCACACAAACCTCAAGCTGGTAGACTGTGTTAAAATGGCTTTGAGTGAACTCCAGTTCTACTACCAGAAATCGGTAGATGATGGTGAGGATGCAGCCAAAGCACCCTGGCAGAGGGACACTTGGCACAGGATGTTTCAAGACCTCCCTCCCTCCCCCACGATGGGGAATCAGACAGTGACAGCAAAGAGGACATTGAAGCAACTGGACTGGAAGACAGTGATGAGGACAGCAACAGTGACCACTGTAGCATGTCCTTGAGCGAAAGTGACAATGAATGAACTGAGTTTTAAACCCCATATTTGGGAACAGGACAAAGAGGCAAGGGGGGTTTTAAGGGAAAGGATGACTTGTGGATGGGTGTGCCATTGCACGGGTGCAAGTATTGTAATGGCTGCGCGGATTCCTATGGTGGGTTAAGAATGCAACGATCAGTGACTAGAAGGTGTGTATCTGTATATATGTATCCTACATGTTTTTACAAAAAAAAAAAAAAAGAAACACTTGCTTCTGTGGTTGTCAAGTGCCTCTTGTTTCCATGCCATAGGCTCACTTTGGTGAGCAGTCCTAGCCAGACACAGCCTCTCGTACCCCTAGCATTGGTCCCTGGCTAATTTTTCGTGGAGGACAGGGCTGTCTTTGAGCACTGGAGAGAGTTAGTGCTGCACCTAATGGATTCCTTTCTGCTTTGAACAGACCAGCCGGAGAGCAAGAAGCTGTCTGCCCAGACCAACTGTAAGTACAACTTCCCTTAAGAGGGGAAAGGAAGCAGAGTACTGTCTGAGGGGGTTAGCTGGGGATAAAACCCCTAAGTAACTACCATTTCTCACCTGGAGGAGTCATTTGGCAGCAAAACTGAGAGGCTAAGTAGGTTTTGTGCATAACAAGTGGAGGAAGATGCTGGTTCTGAATGCAGATGTACCTGATCTGTGATGGTCTGGGATCTTGTTTCTTTTCCATGGAGTCTGGCTGAGAAGCTAGCCATCCCCTAGCAGTGGGGCAGTAGCCTGCCTGCTGCTCTGTGGATTCCTCACCAAAATCCTGCCTTGCTTTCTTTCCAGCACTATCCACACAGCTGGGACCGATCCATCCTCCTCCCGAGTAACCTTACTTCCATGCCGGACAGCCCAGCCATGAGGTGCGTGAGCTCTTGCCAACGCCTCCAGATGTGATGGCTCTTAATGTGGATGGTGGGTGGAGCAGCATGTCACTGCCCTGTAATGTGCCCGGCTATTTGGTTGGATGAGAAGCTGGTACTTGGCTTTGGCATGCTGGTAGGGAGCCTCGTCATTGCTGGCATTTGTGTACCCTGCAGGCAGTGGAAAGGCCTCCTGGTTTGGCCTCCAGTCTGGTTTTTGTGCCATCAGTGCCTTGATCTCTTAGCCCAGTTTGTCTTCCTTGGGTCCAACACATCTCCTCCCAGACCAAAGAAAGGCCTTATGTGTTATCTGCAACCTGTGCCAATCCATCCTGGGTCTTTTCTGTGACCCTCAGCTCCTGACATTACACTGTCAATCCTTTTCCTGTTGCAGGTCGACTGTGACTGAAGAGTACATGGTGGGACTCGGTGAATATTTGGTGGGGGTTTGCTCTGTACCTGCAAGCATTTCCTCGCACCACAGTGCTGAATTTCTGGCCTGCTGGGCTGGGGACCAATCTGTGTAAACCCAGTCCCTGAGTATTAGGTGCATTACATTAGCAACCAGGTTGGGGTGGGACAGGGATAAGGACCTCAGGGTTCTGGGTGCTGCTCAGGATACATCATAGTAGCATCATGGAGGAAATGCCAGGTGCTGCTTAGGCCCCAGCCGAGACTGGGGCCTTAGGTGCTGCACATGATTCAGTGCATGATTATGCTAGATCGTGCCAGGCACTGCAGACCCTAGTTGCGAATGCCCCATGGAGCCAGGCACTGCACTCTTTCTAGGTATGGTATGGTAGCCCCTAGTGGAGCTGTGGCTGGGATGCCAGGGTGCCAGGCACTGCACATTATTAGGTGCATTATAATAGCACACGCCAGGTGGTGCACATTGCTACTGTAATGCACCTAGTAAGTGCCAAGTGCTGCACAGGCCCTGGTCAGGATGGGGCCCATGGAGCTGGGCACTGGACATTGCTATTGTAATTCCCCTCTTAATGTGCCCAGCACTGCACTACTCCCAGCTGGGATGTGCCCTGTGGTACTATGAGCTACACTGACTCCCCGTTCCACACTGTCTCCACAGAGGACCGCCTATCGGGTGGTGCAGCAGAACTGGCTGGGGCTGGTATACAGGCAGGTGATTGAGGTCACAGCTGTGTCCCAGCACCTGGACAACTCCCATGCCATGTCCTCAACGTGATTGATGGACACGGGAACAGAAACAGGCCATCTCCCTCTCCAACTTCCCCCTGGAGCAGTGCCTCCTCAACACTGGCACGGCTTGGATGCCTGGATTCCATCCCTGTGCTGGGTGGGGGTGAGGGCTGGGGGGTTGCAGCAGGGGGGGCTTGGGATCCAGATGTCTGGGTTCTATCCCTGCTTGGGGGGGGCTAAAGGAGGTGGGGCTGGGATCCTAAATGCCTGGGTTCTCTTCCTGCTCTGGGAGAGGAGTGGGATCTGGTGGGTTAGAGTAGGGGAACCCAATTGCTTGGACTCCTGGGTTCGATCCCTGCTCTTGGAACTGGATCAAATACAAAATAAACCAAGCTACTGGAAACCATACCACCAGCTCTGCTCCTGTGGTTCTGCCCCTCTTGGATGCCTGCATTCCTTTCCTTGGGGGCGCAACTCCCTGCACCCTTCTGTGCCTTGGTTTCCCCTCCTGGTCTGCTTGACTCATCTCATTTGGTGTCTGTCCCTCACCAGGCATCATGGAGGCCTGGTGTGGGGAGGTTGGGTTGGGGGAAATGGGTCTGTGCGGGATTGGGTCTTGTCTTGGCCTGGTGGGAGCAACTGGATCAACTTCCAACAACAGATGACAAAGACAGTAGACCAGACATGGGGGCCCAGCCTCTATGATGGCCCTGGGATGCAGCCCCTCTATATGGGCCAGAGCTACAGCTCCTGTAGCCGGGTAAAGATGCTGTAGCAGCCCTGAGAGCTGGCCCCTCTAGTGAGGCAAAGGCACGGCCTTTATAAGACCTCTACAACTCAGTTCCTATAGCGGGGCTAAAGCTAAGGTCCCTATAGAAGCCCTAAGATCTGGCCCCTATACCAGGACCAAAGCCAAGGACTGTACAGCAGCTCTACAACCTGGCCACTACAATGGGGCTGAAGCCCCAGCCCTCTATAGCAACACCAAGACCCAAAGCCAGGGCCTCTAGAGCAACCCTAAGACACAGCCACAATAGCTGGGCTAAAGCTATGGCCTCTACAGCAGCCCTGAGAGCCAGCCCTTACATCAGAGCCAAAGCCCTGACCCCTGTAGCAGCCCTGAGACTTTGTTCCTAAAGCTGGGCTAGAGCCAAACCCTCAATAGCAGCCCCAAGCTGCTCTCAGTAAAAGGCCTCATGGGGAGGGGGATGTGGGGATCTCCCCCAACCCTGAGGGTGGATCCCCCACCCCATCCCCTGCCGGGGCCTTCCAACTGCCGCCCAGCAGCCGTTAGAACCCAGCCGGTGTCCCCCCGGCCAGCGCCGGACCCTCGACCCAGAGGAGGGGGCAACAGGAGTGGGTGATGCGGGGGCTCTTTGTTGTGGGAGGGGATCCCCTCAGGGGGGCCACGTGCGGAGGGGCTCTGAGATGGGGTGCGGAGGGGGGCATGGAACCACAAGAGCTCACGGGAGGGAAACTGAGGCATGGGAATGTTTCTGGGTCCCAAACCCTCCCTCTGCCCTTCCCCCAATTTTCCACCAGTGCCCAACCCCATGGCACAAAGACCTTGCCCCACCCCTAGTCCCAGGATCTGACGCCCCTTCCGGGGCCCCTTTGTCCACCCCAGAAGCCGGCGTGCCCAGGTCATGGCACTGGACGATGTCTACAAGGCCCTGAGGAATGCCATGATTTGCTTCAATGCTATGGTCATGGTGAGCATGGGAGCCAAGACTAGGAGCTAGCGGCCTTGCCATGTCCCTGGGTTAGGCACAGACATACGGTGCCCTGCAGAGAGAGAGCTGGGAGGGGGCAGAGGATACAGCCTTCTCTAGGCCCTTGCAACAGGCTGGGATCTGCCTCTGAGGGGGCAGAGATGGGGCTGCTTGGGCATGGGGCTCACTGGAGAGGCAGATACCAGACAGTGGGTAGTGGAGAGCTCCAGTGACCCCCAGTCTCTGTCCCGAGGCTGCGGGCATCACCCTGGTGGGGCTGGCTGTGTGGGTAAAGGTGGGCAGCACCTCCTTTGTGCTGGTGATGGGCTCCTCCTTCATCTACTTTGCCCACACCTGGGATTTTGGCATCGCTGCCGGCTGCCTCATCATCGTGCTTGGGCTGCTGGGGTGCTGGAGCGCCTACAAGGAGAACCGCTGCCTGCTCATGGTGGTAAGAGCCCTGCAGGGTGGGCTGCATTGGCCGGGCTTTATAGTTCCCCAGGCTTTCAACCCAGGGTTTTACAACTGCCAGGGCTAGGGTACCTGGGCTTTACAGCTGCCCAGGCTTTGAACACTGGGCCTTGTAGCTGCTTGGCTGGATTGATTGGTCTTTATACTTTGGCCCTGGGCTTTGAATCCTGGTCCCTAGGCTGCCTGGGCTTTGAACTCTTATCCTTAAAGCTGCCAGGTCCAGGCTGACCACTCCTTCCAGCTTCCTGGGAGCCTTGACTATAGTGTTTCCAGGGGCTTCTGGTGCCATCCCTGATGCACAAGGGAGCAGGGCTGGCTTTGCTGCACCCTGCCCTGCTGCAGGAGCCAGGACCAGGTGTCAGCAGCTCTTTGCCAGCCTCCTGTGTCCCCCCAGCTGGGCCAGGGACATCTGGCTCCCCCTGCCATAGATAGGGGCAGCCAGATCCCTGCTCCTACTACTCTGTCTCCCCTCCCCCCCAGTATTTTGCTACCATGCTGCTCATCTTCGTCGCAGAGATCTCTGTGGTGATTGCTGTCTTAGCCTTCACGCCATTTGTGAGTACTGAGGCTCCAGGGGGCAGAGACAACATAGTGCCCCCCAGCCCTTGATCAGGTTCACCCAGGAGCCGGGGGGGGAGGGACATCACCAGAGTACCCTGAAGGGCACAGAGGGCACCAGGATTCCAGCTTGGGTGTCCTACCCTATGTTGTCACAGCAGCAGGAAATCCCGCTAGTGGGACTGTGGCATGTGCCATGACACGCAAGACACATCCTGTCACACCTACACCCCCTCCCAGTGCCTATCACACATCTCCCTATTGCACATCAAAGTTGGGGTCAGGGTGGCAGGCTATGTGGGCACTGGGCCTGCAGGCCACTGGATCCCCAAACCCCGTAGTTTTGTCAGCCTCAGTACGACACAGAGCTGACTGCCTTAGCTTGGAGTGGAGCTCCTTCCTGGCTCTCCTCACTCCCCAATCCCTTGTAGGTCCGCTCATTTGTCCACGACAAGGCTCTCCAGGCACTGAAGAAGAAATATGGTGGCTACAAGTATGACAACATTGTGTCCTATGGCTGGAACAACTACATGCTGAGGGTTGGTACCTCTTTCCGCCCATCTCTAAATCAGCCCCAGGATCAGGGCCTCAGTGTGCCTACTGCTGCCCATTTCCAGGGCCACTTGGTATCAGTGGTTAATGTGCTACCACAGGGCACAGAGTTGCACCCCTCTCTCTTCTACTGCTTCCCTGTGCCACCCTGGGCAAACACCTTAACTTTGTAAGGCCTTTTGTGTCTTCTCCATAGCCCTGCCCTGTGGGAGGTGCTAGAAAAGGGATGAACTAAGTGGGTGAGGGATGTTGTCCCCCAAGGGGTGCAGCAGAGAGTGGATCTCTCCTGTGCCTGGAGAGTTCAGTCCCCCATCTCTTCCCTTCCTTCTCCCCCAAACTCCCAGCTGGATCCCTGGGTAGCAGGGCATGTGGTCTGTATCTCCCTAGAGGTGGTCACCTTGCTCAGCCCCTGCCCAACCCCAGCCTCTGGTTCCTACCCCCAGCCCCAGACCTGTTGTCAACCACCTCTCCCCACCCCCTACCTATCCCCCGCACCAACACCCCAGCTCTTTTCAGCAAAACTGCTGTGGTGTCCACAACTACACGGACTTCAAGGGCTCAGCCTTCCAGAAACATACCAACCTGACCTACCCCCGCAGCTGCTGCAAGGACCCCAAGAGCTTCAACTGCAATGGGACAGACATCAACAGCACCATCATCCACATGGAGGTAGCATCCAGCTCAGGACAGGAGCAGGGGCACAGAACCCACCCTGATGGCCTGTCCAGGGTCTTGGCCTCTTGGGACATGGGATATCTGAGTGTCCACTCTGGCTCTTCTTCCTCCTTCCCCCAGCTCCGTGGTCTGGGGAGTTATGGTGTTTAAAATAGGGACTGTACCTCAGCTGCAGCTCACTTGCTTTCCCTTATTGCTGAACTAAAGCTGAAACTCAAACTGCTGCTACAACCTTGTTTCCATGAGTAGATCTAGGAGTTTTAAAAGAGCTACAAGCAGTCTGCAGGGCTGTGAAATAAGAGGAGAGAGACCAGGAGCAGACAGCAGCATTGCCCAAGAGAAGTTGGCTTGATGAGTGAAACATGAAGCCTGCTAAGGAGGAGAGAGGGTCTTTAAATACCTGGGGAGTGAAGAATACCACCCCATGAAGTCTATTAACCCCCTTCCCCCTCTTAGCTGCCTGAACAGAAATGCTGCTGCTGCTGCTGCTGCTGTATAGAGCAGGAATAAAAACAAGGGGCTTCTCTCCTGGGCAGCAAATCAGCTTCCTGGCTTAAGACACTCCCGCACGATTTTGGGGGTGGAGGACTAATTTTGGGATGCAAAGGTGTGCGTAGTATGTAAGTGAAGATGGCCCCAAGCTCCAGCCCAGGCCCTGTGCCAAGGGCAAGCTTCTGCCTCTCTGCAAGTGAGGAGCCTGCAATTCCAGGGTCAAGGAGAGCTGCCTCTGCCCCATCACCCTCTTTTTTTTAAACCCTTCAGGGCTGTTTCCCCAAGATGATGACGTTCATTTGGAGGAAGACCTCCATGATGGGGGGAATTGCCATTATGACCACCCTACTGGAAGTAAGTTGAGGCCCAGCCCTGGGACTCTGCTGCTCCATTGACATGAAGCTTTATCCCCCTCCCAGCCGAGTCGGTGCCTGGGGCTCCTACCCTGGTTTCCCTCCCCTAATTATGCTACTGATGGGCACAGACCTGCAGCCTAGATCTCCTGTCAGCATTCAGCATGGTGTTAGATGCCAGCATGGAGGTATGGAAATTTGGGGTCTCAGCCTGGGAGTCCTATCCCTGCTGTTTGTGTCCCCTTTGTCCCTCACAGGTGGCAGCCATGGTGGTCTCCCTGACGCTCTATGTGAAGCTGGAGTGACAACAGAAAGGGTGAAGCCCCTGGTTCCTGCTGCACTGAGATTCACTGGGGAGTAGGGAGGAAATGCAAGACTGCTTTGTTCCCTCCCACAGCTTCCCAATCCACCTGTGTACCCCTTGATCCTGCCCCATTGCTGTTGTTGGGATGGGGGCTTTACCTGCCAACTGCCACAGCAGCAGGATCTTGCAGTGGTCCTGGTGCTTTGCCTCATCCCCATGAAGCAGAGAAGACCCCAGGGGGCTGGTGGAAGGGTGTGTGTGTGGAGGGGGGGAGAGGGGGGTGTCAGGGGTTGACGGCGGAGACGGCTCTACAGCCACCAAAATGGATTGGACATAGCAAGCCCTGTCCTTGAAGCTGTCTTTATTCTCTATATCCCCCCACTCCCTCCTGACCTGCGTTCCCACCTTCCAGGAAGACGATGTGATGTCAAAGAGTTAATAAAAAAATGCTGTGATGGATCCCTCAGCCTTGGTTTGCTTTCAGGTTTTGGCCTCCAGCAGGAGGTGCCTGGAGGAGGCTGAGCTGGGGATGTAAGCTTTTGGGCAGAGAAGGGTTAAAAGGGGAAGAAGGGTGAGACACAAGGTCATATCCTTGAAAGGGGGCAGCTGGGGCTGGATGTAGGGGGTCTATGCCCCTTGAGGGCCAGGGGTCACACACTTTTTATGGAGAAGGGGCAACTGAGGGCTGGGAGTAGGAGGCAGCAGGTAAGGAGAGGGCAGGCTGGAAGAGGAGGAGGTATCTAGGGGAGTCTACCCCATGCTGCGTGCATCTAGCCCTTGAGGCTGGGCGGGGGTGGTACCTGCCACCCCACGGGGACTGATAACTGAAGCTGCCACTGAACTATGGCAGAAACCTTCTGCCCATGTCTCCAGGGCTCCTGATAGGGGCAGGAGCGTTACTCTACCCATTGTGCAGCCCATGGTGGATGTGGGGCCAAGGTTATGGCCCCTGTGGAGAAAGTTACTTAACAGTCTTGGGGTCGGGGTCAACCCAGGGCTGAGAGTGTAGGGGGCAGGGGGGAGTCAGGGGGAGAAACCCCTTGGAGGTGTGGGGGTGTCACACACTTGCAGGGGGTACAAGGCCCTGGGGGGGCATGCCCCTCAGAGGTCAAGGGTCACATCTCTAATGGTGGAGCAGCACCCCATGGCTGAGTGTAAAGGTCACACCCTGGGGAGTGGTGACAACCTTGAGGGCAGAGGTCATGCCACCTGGAGCAGAGAGAAAGTTTATGGCAGGTGGTGTGGAAGGAGAAGGTGGAGGTTAAGGCCTTGGGGATGAGGGCAAAGGTCCTAACTGATGATGAGTGCTAGTGGGCAGAGGTCAGGAGTGGGTGGGCAAAGTGCCCAGACCAGAGCCCTCTTAACAGACACAGGTAAAAGCTCACAGCACGCCCCAGACCTCGGAGGCCCAGGCCCATCCCGAAGACCGCGGGCCTGCGCCCAAAGCTGATTGGCCAGTCCTGTCTGGCCAAGCACCAATCACGCTCCCCTGCCTACCTCTCAAACACCTGCCCTCTTCCTCTCCGAAAGGTCATTGGGGCTCACATACTAGTTCCCCTCGCTTATAGGTCTGTGCATCTGTTCATCACCCGAAGTCCCTCAGCCCTTTTCCTTCCAATTAGCCAATGGGATCGCTCGGCGGGCCATGGAAGGATGGGTGATTGGTCCACAGGTCCGTCGATCGAACATGGGACTCGCCGGCCCCCGGCCTCCAATAAGGCATCAGATTCGGGCTACCCTACTTGTGATTGGTTCAGAAGACTAACGATCAACCTTATACCCACCTCGCCACCGGTTAAGGAGGCAAGTCTAACAGCCTACACCTGGGATTGATTTATATCCATGTCAATCGCACTCAAGACCGGCCCACGCGTGCCGGCCTCCAATAGAGCAGCGGCGTGTGGAACTGCATCCCTCTGATTGGCTCAAAGGGCTGTCCATCAAAATGAGCTCCTCCTCCCCATCCTCCAACGAGAGCTTAAAGCAGGGCATTCCCAGGCTCTGATTAGCTTCAAGAAATGTCATTCCATATTGAGTCTAACCCACTCTATCCTTCTCCAATAGGAACGGAGAGACGAGCCATCTCCATCTGCGGTTGGCTTAGTGGCATGCCAATCCACTAGGTCATTCACTGCTTGTTGGCCAATAGCAAAGCGAATGCTGGCACCCTCCCCCTCTCTAATTGGTTGATCAGGCTGTCACTCACCCGCGACATCCACCTCCTCTCCCTTTAATAGTCCAGTCAGGGGAGGCCGCCGGCTTTACTACCCCAGGATTGGCTCCATGCCGCTGCCACTTACACAGTCCGCTGTGAGTGATTGGCTGCGGCCGGCGAAGGGGGGCGGGACTCCCGGTGGAGTTCCCGCCCCCCGCTCCCAGCGTGCTTTGCGGGCGTGTGTGGAGAGCTGGGCCTGGTTCCCGCGTTGAGCCCTCGCCGCTGCCGCCGCCGCCTCAGCGTCTGTCCCGGCCGCCGCCGCCATGTCGGACTATCCCCCGGCCGGGCCCCCTCCGTCCGCTGGGCCCCCCGGCGCCGGAGCGGGGGCCTCCGGAGCTGGGGGCCCCCCCCCGGGCGGAGCGGGCGGCGGGGGCACCGGAGGGCCCGGCGCGGGGGGGCCGCCCGGCGGCATCCGTAAGGACGCCTTCGCCGACGCCGTGCAGCGGGCCCGGCAGGTGAGCGGGGGGCGGCCAGGGGGAGGCAGCGGGGCTGGGGCCTCGCGTGGGAGGCACTATGCTGTGGGGGGCCCTAGGGCAGGGCAGGTGGAGGAGCGTGGAGTGGGAGTGGGGCTCGGGGGGAGGCCGTGGGGTCCTGAGCTGGGGAGCAGTGGGGGGGGGGGACTGGTGGGAGCATCGGGGGGGGGGGTTGCGGTTGCGGGGGCTGGCCAGGGAGTGGAGGGAGCAGTGTGCTGTGGTGTGGTGGGTCCTGGTGCACCTGTGGAGGTAGGGGCATCATGGTGGGGGTTCAGGGGCAGTGCTGTCAGGTAGCCTCCCCTTGTTCTCAGTACTCCACACCTGATGTCTTGTATTGTGGGTAGGGGCAGTATTAACTTCTCCTGGGGGTTTGTGGGGCTGCTCCTCTCCCAGGCAGCTGTGTGCAAGGTTGGAGGTGGGGGGGAACACTTGGGCATCTGAGTGTTGTCCCTTGCTCCCCTGTGACTGGTGCACAAGGCTGTGGCAAGGCTGGCATAGCTGGGGCCCCTCTGTCCCAGGTGAGCTTGCACTTGGTGTTGGCATCCTAGTCCCTGTGCTGGGGAGGCCTGCAGGGTCCATTCATGTCACTTGCTGGGGGCTGGGGACTTGGTGTCTCCGCACCCTAGACTTTGTAGGTTTCCTTGTGCCCCTCTGACCTTATGAGGTTAGCAGGGGGGTGATGAAGCCCCCAAGCCCTCTCCCCATGGTACCTTTCCCTGGGTGGTGGTGAGCCTGGGCCCACTGACCTCGCATACAATTTGGTCGGATGAGGACATCTGGGAAAGCCAGTCACCTGACATGCTGGGGAATGGGCTGGGATTTTCTGGGGAGCAAAGGCGCATCTCCAGCTGCTGGATGAACAGTGGCTTGGATTCTTTAGACAATGGAGGTGGCAGTGGAAATGCTACCAGTTCAGATGAATTCTTGCAAGGGCAGAAAGAAATGTCCATGTGAAAATGCTCAGAGAATGGCCTGGCACAGGGGCATCGGCCAGTGTAGCCATCGGGCCATGGTAGAAGTTACTCTAGTTTGTGGGATGTTGAAAGTTGGTATGGATACAGAAGAAAAGGAGAATGCTTATAATATGGGACTAGGTTTTATGAAAATCTTCTGACTGTTTAACTGTACCTTGCTGTGGTATAAACACTGGGGGGGTCTAATGTGTCAGGCAGGGGGGCTTTGGCATAAAACTGGTATTACCTAAAGCTTGGGGAAACAGCGCTTATTTCTTCAATGTGTCATGTACTTTTTAGCTCTTCCCTGGCTAGAAATTGATATTGAAACTCACACCAGGAGGTTCTCAATTAGAGGGTCTTCCATTCATGGTCAAAACAGTTGCAGCATTGGGGGTCAAGGGGGATTTTTTTACCTTGTAGTCAGATCATCAGTGACTTGGGGGGGGGAGGGGAGGTTGTCTTTGGATTTCTTGAGGGATTTTTAACAATACTTGCAGTAGCAGGTGCTTGCATGTTCATCCCCTGGCTTGACCTGTGGGGGGTGGGGGGGTTGGTGTCTTCAGGGAACATGCAGCAGAGTTGATCATGTAGTTTTAGGACTATGCTAGACAAGGATTTGTATGGGCTGGTTTGGATGGGGATCATCCTGCCTCAAAACAGGGTGTTGGACCTAGGTGACCTCTGGGGATCCAGCCTTCCAGGTCTGCTTTTCTGTGATTCTGTGATGCATTGGAATGAGAATATTGCCTGAGGTAGACAACTCGTGCTGCTGAACAAGCCAGGATATCGGAATCCAAACCTCTGCATGTGCAATCTTAAGTTATAGTCAGGCTTAGTTTTTAATAAACCGAAATGGCTTTGAGGCTAACGCAGGGATGCAGAGCTCTTCCTTTCTGTGTGGTTAGTTGAAATCCAGTATGGCTTGGATGTCCCAGAACATCCTTACTGTTTCATGGGTGCCTGAGCCTCTTGATGAAATTAATCCCCCAAATTAACGTGAGGACAGGTTGATCCTTGAAACTTTTGCCAGGTCAGGGGCTTTGATATTAATTTGAGGCTTTTGTACCAGCTAAAGTCCTGGTGGAGATGCTTCCCTGCCAGTAAGGAAATGCTGTTCCCAGCTCTCACAGTAAAAGGATGCATTTTTATCAACAGAGCTGTATCTCCCCAGGAGCATCTCCCGGTTCTCCCCACAAACCTTGCTCTCTGGCCCAAAGAAGGATCTTTTGCAGTCAGCTTTGAATGTCTGCACTTCGGGGCAGGGAGAGCCTCTAGTTCTTGGAGCGTAGAGAATGGAGCTTGTTAAGTGTTGAAAACCATAATTAATAGTAGTGCTGGCTGTTGCCCGAGGCAGGGTGAAGAAGCCTTGCTTGCTGTCGTATCTTTGCTGTATTTGACTGGCTTGGGTTGACAGCACTGGAGATGAGTTCTGCATCTTGCAATTGATGAAGGCTGTAAAAAGGACTCATATGCTGGTTGTGTTGTGGACCGTGGCATCTGAGAATATCGCGGCATTCTACTCCATCTCCAGCCACTTGCCAGCTCCCACCAGAGAGCAGAATACTGAACTGAAGGCAGGTTGCAAAACAAGGAAGCTACCTTAAAAATAGCTCTCAAACAAAATCAGTGCAGCACTAAGGCTGTGAACTTTGCTAGGAAGTACAGGGTTTAAGGTTGCTGTGGGAACTTTTAATTCTACCCTGTTGAAGCTTAATTGTTCACATCAATTTAGCTAGTAATTGAAGTATTACAGCTCTGTAGCCACCAGTTATTGTTAGCAAATATACTCAAGTTGGACATTTACATCCACTGTGCTGTGTTCAGAGTAACAGTTGTTGCACTGGACTCTTAAATTTAAAGCTGCAATAAATGCTACTGTGCTGCTGTTTGTTGCATTTAATTTTAAAGAGTAGGGAAATCAGTGCCTTGGAGTCAGAGATGCTCCTGGCTGAACAAAATATATTGGTAGCTATGGGATATTAGTATGTGCTTGGGCTTTTGAGTGCAAAATCAGTGTGATGAAGTCTCTGATGTGTGAGGCAAGGGTCCTATGTTTATGGGAGACTTGTCCCCTCACAGCTGGGCTGAGAGACAGGAATTGGCCAGCAAACACGAGCTTTCAAAGCCAGAGAGAGAGAAGCTGCTAGTTTGTTTGAAATGATGTAGCCTTCTACAGCAAGTATTGGGTGTGCTAGCTTGGTTTGAAGAGTGAAAATGGTGCTGCTTCTCCTTTGGCATTGAGCAGAAATACAGGATGAGGAGTTCTTTTGCCATGGTTAACGGGGTATCTCTGCACTTAAAAAAAAAAAAAAAAAAAAAAAAAAAAAAAAAAAAAGATAGTCACAGTGGTGCTGAGAAGTTTTGCCTCGAAAGACTTCTTGAAAGCTTGGTACCTTGCTCAAACATTGTGGTATTAGTTTTGGCAATTTGTGTGCTGTAAACACGTCATCTCTGTGCCCAGGCCTAGGCAAGGGCATTCAAGTTCTTCCATCATCTGTATAAGTTGTTACCTGGCATTGCATGGAGGTGAAATGTGGTTGCTCAGATTGCAGCCCCTAGCCCAGCAGGGGCCAACCTCTGAGAGCCATGGGTTCCTGTTCTGTTCCCTGCCAAATGCCCATGCTACTTCTAATCTCCAGAAGGGTTTTCCTTTCAACAGTGACCACTGTCCAGTGCCAACTACTTTCCTTTTTCAGATTGCAGCAAAAATCGGGGGAGATACAGCTACAACGGTGAACAACAACACTCCAGACTTTGGGTTTGGGGGTCAGAAGAGACAACTGGAAGATGGAGGTATGGTCACCTGTTAATTTGGTGCATGATATGCCACCAGCGGTGAGCACTGGGGTAGTGGCACCTTTCTGGGTGTAAAGCGGGTCTCCCTGTTACACAGGTCATGTATTTGAGTAAGGCAAATGGAAAGGCTTGCCTCAAGGGCACAGAGCTGCTGGCAGACTTGGGGATAAAGGCCAGCTCCCAGGACTCCTAGTCCCCATTTTTTCCTCTGGCACTGGCAGGAACAGTAGTGCTTTCTTGAATATTGTGTGTATCCCAAGGTACAGGGTAAAGATATGTACGTGGCTGGGACTGTGCTAGAAACACTTGCTTCTGTGTTTCTCAAGTGCCTGTTATTTCCATACCATATGGGCTCACTTTGATGAAAGGTCATAGCCAGATCTAGCCCCTCATACCTGTAGCATTGGTCCTTGGCTGATTTTTTTTTTTTTCCTGGAGGGCAGGGCTGTCTTTGAGCACTAGAGAGAGTTTGTGCTGCACCTAATGGATTCCTTTCTGCTTTGAACAGACCAGCCGGAGAGCAAGAAGCTGGCTGCCCAGACTGACTGTAAGTACGACTTCCCTTAAGAAGGGAAAGGGAGAAGTAGAGTGCTGTCTGAGGGGGTTAGCAAAGCTGAGAGGCTAACTAGGTTTTGTGCATGACAGGAGAAGGAAGGTTGTAGGTTCTGAATGCAGAGGCTTGATCTGTGATAGGCTGCCTTAGTGCTCACTGCCTGATCTGCGATGGGCTGGGATCTTGTTTGCTTTCTGTGGAATCTGGCTGAGAAGCTAGCCATCCCCTAGCAGTGGGGCAGTAGCTTGCCTGCTGTTCTGTGGATTCCTCACCAAAATCCTGCCTTGTTTTCTTTCCAGCACTATCCACACAGCTGGGACCGATCCATCCTCCTCCCAGGTAAACTTACCTCCATGCCCTGACGTCTGTGAGATCTTGCCAAGCCCTGAGAACCTGATGTTTCTTAACTTTGAGTATCAGCCTCCCGCTGTGGGTGCATGGGGCAGCATGTTGCTGCCCTGTAATGTGCCTGGCTCTTTGGTTATATGGGAAGCTGATATCTGGCTTTGGCATGCTGGTAGGGAACCTAGTCTTTTCTGGCATCTGTGTGTCTTGCAGGCAGTGGAAAGGCCTTGCAATTTGGCCTCCGTTCTGGTGCCTTGATATCTTAGCACAATTTGTCTTTTAGGGCTTGGGCTCCAACATGTCTCCTCCCAGGCCAAAGAAAGATATTATGCATGATCTGTGACCTCAGCTGGTCCATTCTTGGTCTTTTCTGTTACCCTCTGGCTCCTCACTTTAACCTGTTGTCCCTTTCCTGTTGCAGGTCGACTGTTACTGAAGAGTACAGAGTGCCTGATGGCATGGTGGGACTCAGTGAGTAATGGGTGGGGAGGAAGCATCCCATGGTCGTGTTTTGCAGAAATTTTTCAACTGCTGCCTGCCCTTGCTGATACCAACCTGGCTTCTGCAAGCTGGGCCTCAAACTTGCCTAGAAACCCTTGGTTCTCTGCTGTGTTGTTACAGATGCTCCAATGTCATAGATGTTGGGGTCGGAAGGGACCTCAGTAGGTCATTGAGCAGGGAAGAGCACTGGGGTCAGATGACCCCAGCTAGGTGCTTGTCCAGTCTCCTCTTGAAGACCCCCAAGGTAGGGGAGAGTACCACCTCCCTTGGAAGCCCCTTCCAGACCTTGCTTGGAAGCCCTTTCTTTTGAATCCTTATCTTGATGCTCTGGCCAGAACTTACCTGTGGGGTTTTTTGTGAGGTGAGGGAGCTCTGGGATGCTTAGGCCCTGGCTCCCTGCATTTGGCAGCAGGGAATGTACTGTCACTGGGATTCTTGGTGCTTCCCCTGGGACTTGGATAAGGCCTTCCCCATTAGCCTCTCTGGGTCTGGCCAGGTGAGCTCTGGAGGAATCCACATCCCCCTCCCAGGACTGACTTTGACATTGTTCAAGCAAGCAGCCCCTCCGCACTCCACTCCTGCCCACCAGCAAAGGCTGAAGGGAACACCAGATGAACCCTTCCCCTGCAAAAGGAGCAAGGGTGTGACTTGGTGGCCAGCAGAGGAGTGCTAAGGAGGGTTTTGGACCTTGCTGCTCACAAGATGGGAGCCCAGGGAAGCTTGATTTATACAAAACACAGCTCCCATTGGTTGGCCTTTGAAGGCTCTTTGCAGCTCAGGGATACATCTGGGTTTGGGGCCACCACACTCACCCAGAGGGCTGGTTCCTTTTGAGGTCCTGTGGGGATCCATACTCAACTGAATTCTTTCCTTTAAAATTTCCATGGGGGAAGCAAGTGTTAGCTCCCTGCGCACCCCTGCTTCATCTCTGTCACACCACAAACTCAAGGATCAGAGGGTCACTGTATTTAGAACCCAACTGATGCTCTGAGCCAGGTTTCCTGTTCTATTGTTTGTCTCTGCATTCCTGCCCGTATGAGGAGAACAAGGCTCTCCTCAAAACACTTTGAGTGGTACTGTATGAGCCCTGAAAGCTAGTTCCAGCCTTTTCAGCATCTGGGCACCCCTCCGCTACTGAATGTGGTGGCATCCCTCTGCTGTGCTTAGCTGGCCTATGTGCTTGTCAACTGGGTGTTCCTGCAGCCAGTTAAAACTGCCTTGCACACCTGCTGACAGTGAGACGGCGTGGGTTCCAGTACACAAGCACTTCCCTGCCTCATTAGGCTTCTCTGCAGGTCTGTTTCTGCCCAATATCCCCCAGAAACATGGGTGCATGGGGCAGGTGGATTTTTCCAGTATGCCTCTGGTTCCTTGGGGAGGAGTTGGGGGGCAGGCTGGGGAGCACTGTAGCTGGAGCCAGCTCTTGCGTGTGCTTTAGGGCTATTGGAGAACCCTAATGCAGGGGAAGGCCCCCCCCCCACGTGCCACAGTTATGTACACAGGTTAGTTTTATCTGGCCACTGCCACCATGGTACTGTCATCATGGTACCCCTGAAGAAGTCCTGTGGCTTCCCTGGGGTGCTGTGATACTCAGCTGAAAATCATTACCCTAGAGCCTGCCATGCTGCCCCCCAGTATGTTCCCCTGAACCCCAGTTGCCTCTAGTTTCTGACTTCCCTATGGCTGTGGGTATTAGGTTGGTTTGTTGGAAGTATAGCTGCAGATCAAGCCACGTGGAGTGGTTTGCTTCGAGACCTGCCTGCTGCCACTGTTTCCTCTCCCTGCTGTAAGCCAGCATTGTCAGCTGTGCTGCTTGTGTCTTGCTTTTCTTTTTCCAGTCATTGGCAGAGGAGGAGAACAAATCAACAAAATCCAGCAGGACTCTGGCTGCAAAGTACAGATCTCGCCAGGTACGGGGCAGAACCTGCTGGGGCCAGGGGATGGGAGGAAGCAGGACACTGATTCCATGGAGCCATAAGACCTGACATTTCATGGGTTGCATCCTAGGTCTATTTTGCCCAGTCTCCTGTCATGTGGTGGCAGAGAGTAGATGCTGACAGGGAGAGTGAACTGGGTTTTTGTCCACTATTGTTCTCCCTTGCAACCTCCACCGTTTAAGGTCTAGGACATCCTGATTCAGAGGCCGTGCCCCTCACTCCCATGCTTAATAGCTACGGATGTCCCTTTTCTCCAAGAACATGTCCAGTCCATTCTGTGAATCCAGCTAAATTCTCGGCTTCCACCACACTTGGTGGCAACAAGTTCCGCCCTTTAATGACGCACTGAGTGAAAAAGAACTGCCTTCTGTTAGTTTTAAACTTACTCCCTGGTAGTTTCATGTTGTGACTCCTAGTTCTTGTAAGGTGAGAGGTGGTAAATAATAAATACCTATTGACTTGCTCTTTGCCAGACTCATCCTTGTACGTTCAGACCCTCCCCAGCCCTGTGGTTTGAGGCATTTGTTTTTAATAACACTGTAATTAACTTTTTTTGGATAGTGGAGGGTCTCCAGTCAGGGGAGTTGCTGGCTGCCTGATATGCTGCAGGTCCTAAAGGTTCTAGTCTGAATCCAGATTTGCATGCCCCCAGCTCTAAAACACTCCAGCTTGCTCCCAGCAATACCTTTGGTTTCGTAGGGCTAGTAGCCATGTTCTCACTGGCCCTTGGTGAGTTCTTTCACAGAATCCTGGAGAAGTGGTGCTGCAAGGGGCCTCCAGAGGTTGCACTGAGTCCAGCTTCCTGCCTGAGGCAGGATCAGCCCTGTCCAAACTATCCCATACAAATCCATCATCTAAACTCTTCATAATATTATTGTTAACCCTGATGCAACACCAGACATCACACCCAGACCTGCCATGGAAAGCAGGGTACTGTGGCAGCCAACATCTTGCTGCTGTAAAACATTGTTGATATATGCTCAAGAGATCCAAGGCAGAGGTCATGCCCCTGCTATAAAGGAAGAACCGTCTTTCTCCTCCACCCCCCATGGCCTCCTGTCATACCAGTCTGACCAGAGGGTAAAATTTTCTTCCTGATCCCAAATCTGGTGTCAGTTTGACTTTGACTGAAGAGGCAAGACCCTCTAGCCCTGACCATCTGGGGTTGAGCCCCAGCAGGAGCATTGGCACAGCCCATTTACCATCCCCAGCGTGAGCTGCAACCAATACCCAGTGTCTCTGAGGAAGGCTTAAAAACACCCTGACACATGTAGCAAGATGGGAGCTGCGGTGACAGGCTTCTTTTACCGTGCTCTTCCCTGCAGACAGCGGTGGTCTGCCGGAGCGGAGTGTGTCCCTGACCGGGTCTCCAGAAGCTGTTCAGTAAGTACCATTCCAGGAGTCTCCTGGGGGCTTGTGCTGGCTGGCAGCTAAGCTCCATCATCCAAACTTTCTTTACCTACACTTTTTTTCTCCCTCCCTTGCTAGTAAACTGTTGCCTTCGGGTTTCTCCTGTTGTCCTGCAAGTCTGCCATGGCTGTATCTCCTTTGGGCACCCATCCCCATCTTGAGGGACCTGTGGAGTTGGGATGGGAAGAGAGATGCTGAGAAGCATTAGTTCTGTTTATCTCGTCCCCTGTTCAAGCCATGAATTCTCCGAGCAGGGAGGGTGGCAAGCCCAGGCAGAGACCTTTGCTGCTTATGGTGCATCCTTTGGTTTCTTGCCCCAAGCTGCGGCCGGGTTGTCACATAGCCTAAGTTTGACCCTAGAATAGAAAGCTCAAGCACCCAGCATGGGTGTGTAATACCATGCCAAGCTCTGGCCAAAGGAATAGCAGCATCCAGTGGGATTTTATAAACATGGGCTTAGAGTTGCAGAAGGCAGCCAAGCCTATTCCCAGGGCCTGTTGGGAGTGCCCTCAAAGCCTTGTGGTACAGGAGGCCAAAGAATCCTATAGGCTGGCAGGTGGCCCCTTCCCTTCCCCATGGTGCTGCATTCTCTTCCCCCCGCAGGAAGGCGAAGATGATGCTGGATGACATCGTGTCACGGGGCCGTGGTGGGCCTCCGGGCCAGTTCCACGACAACGCCAATGGGCAGAATGGCACAGTGCAGGAGATTATGATCCCGGCTGGGAAGGCAGGGCTGGTTATTGGCAAGGGTGGGGAGACCATTAAGCAGTTGCAGGTAATGGCTGGGGCCTTGGGGGCTTGGGGAATGGGGAGGTGCAGGTGATCAGACGTGCTGCCATCCCCCTCTCCGTGCTGTTCTGCATCCAGTCAGCCCATTCTCACTCATGCCTCTTCACTTGGATCACACATGGCTTGTGATTCCTTCCCAAATCCAGTGTCACTCCCACTAACCCTTGTGGCAGCCTGGGCCTGGATATGCCCTTTTCTCAATGGGTACAAGTATGGTGTGCCCATAGCTTTCCCCAAGGACTCTGTGGATTCAGCTCCAACCTTGTCTGTGCTGGAGATTTAATGTTGCTGTATTCCAGTAGACCTTTTCTCCCCTGTAATGGGCTGCACTGGGTTTCCCGTTGCCTGGCTTTTCCTTGCTCACTTTTGCACTCATGTGATCCAGTTCTAGGCTCCCAAGTCCTGGCTAGGCTTGGGGAGCTGTGAGCCTGCCTGGATGCCTCCGCCTGGGGCAGGATAGGAGGTGGCTGGACTGAAATGAACTGGTGTTAGCTGTGGCCCTAAATTGGCTCAGATTCAAACAGTCCTTCATCCCTAGAACCATGACTGGCTCCACAGATATTCACCACTTGTAAGGGGCCAGAGCCTGAGTAGGATCTTGGGATCTATCCTGGGGACTGGTTTAACAGGCAAGAGTTGAGTTCTTGAGCATCTCAATGGACTGTTGGGAAACGGCATCCTTGGTCCAAGCTCCTTGCCCTTGCCCAGGAGAATGCCCTAGAGATCCTTTGGACTAGCTGAAGGGACGGGTCTGAAAGACATGGCAGCCACATCTCTGACCTCTTCCTGTCTCATCCCCTGACACAGGAAAGAGCTGGAGTAAAAATGATTCTGATTCAAGACGGTTCCCAGAACACCAATGTGGACAAACCCCTGCGGATAATTGGGGATCCTTACAAAGTGCAGGTAGGGGTCCAGTTCCCAGGGCTGGGGGTGGGGAGTGCACAGTCTCTTCAGATGCTGCACTGTGGTCCCACGTGCCCTTGGGGGAGGGCTCATTGCTTGTCAGGCAGGAAGGGCCCCTTCCCCCAGGATCTGGCTTCCTATTCTGAGCTGGGCCTTCCTAATTCTTCTGTCTTGGGCCTTGATTACAAAGCCTGGCAGGTTTAATCTTCCTGTGGGATGATGGGAACAGTGTAAAGCAAGCAGTGTGGTGGTTAGTCCTGGACAGGCTATGTTGTGGGAGGGGGGGAGTTTTGCAAGGAGCCATGTGTTCCTGCCCCCTTCTCTGCAGCTGGGGTTGTTCTGTGGCTACTTCAGCCCCTTTCTGCTCTGGTATCTGGTGATTAAACCCAGCTTACCAAGTAGGGGGGTGGGGGTGGGGGGGCGTTCCATGTCTGGCAGCTTTGTGGGGTCTGGAGGGCAGTGAGCCTCCCTACTTACACTGTTGCCTCTTGCCTACAGCAAGCCTGTGAGATGGTGATGGACATCTTACGGGAGCGTGATCAGGGTGGCTTTGGTGACCGAAATGAATACGGTTCCAGGATTGGGGGAGGAATAGATGTAAGTAGCAGGGGAGCCGCTTTGGTCCAGGCAGCTCTTCCTCCTGGTCCTGTCATCAAGATTGCAGTTTCTTGGGTCCATCTTACCCAGTTTCCTGTGTCACATGGCAGCAGAGAGCGGATGCTGAAAGGGAGAGTGAATTGGGTCCGACTAGAGTTTTTCCCACGTTTCGCCTCTCCCTTGCAGCCTCCAGCATTTAAGGTCTAAGACATTCTGATTCAAAGGCTGTGCCCCTACTATGTTCAATAGTTACTGGAGCCCCTTTTCTCCAAAAAATGTGACTTTTTTTTTTTAAATCTGGCTAAATTCTCAGTTTCTACCACATCTGGTGGCGACAAGTTCCACCCTTTATTTACACACTGGATGCATCTACACATGCTTTACACAGTGGAGTTGGCTACTTAGTTCCATAGTAAAGCATCACTGTCTACATGTACACTTAGGGCACAGTAAATTAACTGCTGTAGGATTACTGTCAGGGATGGTACTATCTTTTGTTGGAATAACTCAGTGAAACAAAACACATGTAGACAGTGATGGGCTGGTTAGGGCATGAGGATGCTAAAATGCTGGGGCTGCTTGCCACCTAGCTACACAGCTCCGTACTTCTGGTGCACTCATGCCCCTGCCAGCCCCTCTGCTGCCACCCAGAGCCTGGGACTGATCCCCCCACAAGCCTGCTGCTGTCCTGGGTGCATGGGTGCACGCTGTGTCTGAGAGCGGTTAACTCTGGTGCAGACCATGCCAGAGTTTGTCACCTTAATTTCACATGTAGATGCACCCACTGTTTGGAAAGACTGCCTTGCGTTAAACGTAACATCCTACTAGTTTAATATAGTGACCCCTCATTTTTGTCTGGTGAGAGCTAATAAATAATAAATCCCTATTTACTTCCTGTTTACCATTTAGATTTTGTAAACCCTTCTCATCCCCCCTCAAGTGTCTCTTCTAAACAGAACATGCCTGGCCTAGTTAGTCTCTGCCCACATGAAGTCCCTCCGGAGGATAGGACAAGGAGGATAAGTACTGTCTGGGATACTGTTGTCAGGTCGGCCAGCAGAGGGCAGCACTAGCTTGAAATTCAAGGCTGGTGTTGGCTGAAATGCAATTCATCTCCCTTTTGCCTCCAGGTCCCGGTGCCCAGACACTCCGTGGGTGTGGTTATAGGCCGCAGTGGGGAGATGATCAAGAAAATACAGAATGATGCTGGAGTTCGGATACAATTTAAGCAAGGTTGGGAGCCTGAATATCCCCTCCCTCCCCTGGAAGAGATGCCTGCTACTCCTACCCCTGTTGGCAGGGCTTTTGGGCCTGTTAGGGCTTTTCTTCCATGCCTGGTCCCTCTGACCAAAAGGTGATGCCACCCTTGGTGCTTTAAGCTCCTTTCAAGGCATTCCTCATGGCTGGACTGTCTGTACAGGATTTTGCTAAAAAAAGACCCCACCAAGGCAAACTCTTCTTTTTGGGGGGAGAAGAGGAGAGGCTGTAGGCAAGACCTATCAGCTGTCCCATGGCCTGTCTGTGGAGATGAGGAAAGGAATCCTTTCCTCCATTGAGGAGTGAGCAGGGTTCAGTGCACTGAGGCAGGACTGTGTCCAACAGACTGAGGCCTGGCTGCTGCTCTGCCCCACTTCCCCACCCTGTAGCTTCCCCTTCCTGCCCCTGTCCTAGGGTACAGCTTGCAGTGCCTGCTTAGCAGGTGGATCCCCCTGCATTAGGGGATGGAGCGGGGGGGAGGTTGCTTATCCCACACTAGGAGGCAAAGGCACAAGGCTGTTTCTGTGGGCAGTTGGGGTGGAATGGTTCACTGTGCCTCAGTCCTTCCCTTGCTGCTGTCCCAGCTTCCCCTGTGGGTGTAGACAGTGTCAGAGTACTGCATTAGGATCAGGGTAAGGAGGGGTGGGGGTTCAGGGATGGTTCTCCTTCCTGCCAGGGGGTGGGATGCTAGTGGGGCCAGGGACTGGCCCTGGTGTGAGGGTCTCCAGCTCCTTTCCACAGTGCTCTCCTTTTCCTTGCAGATGACGGGACTGGCCCTGAGAAGATTGCCCATATCATGGGTCCTCCGGACCGGTGTGAGCATGCTGCCCGGATCATCAATGACCTTCTCCAGAGTCTCCGGGTATGTGGCTGTGGGGAGGCTGTCTCCTCAGAAGGGGTGTGGTGGGGAGCTTAGTGAACCTTCCCTCCTTGGGTAGCACAGTAGAAAGGTGATTCAGGGAGATGGAAGCAAGGCTAGGTTATCTTATCTCTACTTTCTGCAGGGGTTTTCCCCTTCCTTTGGTATCCCCTATAGGATGTGGAGGGGGCAGGCTGGGCTTGTGCCTGATCCTAGCCCTTTTTGGCTTTTCCTGTCCCCTGGAAGCTATGCGTGCATGGCAGGAGGTATGATCAGATCCCATCACACCTTACTGCCCTTGCAGAGGGAACCCAAACCTAGGCTCCCTTTGCACTGACAAGAGGCAAGTTCCCACTACAGGGAGCCCCCTCAGCTGAGGTGTACCATGCAGAAGTGTACCACATGACTGCAGCTGGGAGACAAGCTGCTGCAATTTCCCAGCTGTGGAGGTCTATGTGGCCCTGTCAATAACAGCTTCCAAGCTCAAGGGTATCCATGGTCCCTCCCTCCCCTCCCCAACTTAACTGGGAGCTCTGGTCAGCTGATGGGGCTCCCAGCCACAGGGGTCCCTGGCCATACCTTCAGTTAATGGCATAAGAAGCAGCTACAAAGTTATTACAGATTGTGGAGTAATTTTGTAGCTATTCCTTTTATTATGCCATTAATTGATTTGAACATGTTGCTGGGTGATCACTTAAGGTGTGATTAACAGGTTTTGCCTTAAGTGTAACATGTAGATAGGGTCTGAGAAGTGGATGCAAGGGAGATCCCAGGGAGGACTATGGAGGCTTCAACTAGAGCTAGCCAGTTTGGGGTTTCTCCAGTGATCCCAGTGTGACCTGGCAGCCCCTCTGCCCTGTGCCCAGGGCTGTACCACTCAGTAAAGATGAGGGGGCCTTGTCATCTTCCCCTGGTGACTCCTTTCTGATGCCCTGTCTCCTGCTTATCTTGCAGAGCGGCCCACCAGGCCCCCCTGGACCAGGGATGCCCCCTGGGGGCAGAGGACGAGGACGAGGGCAAGGCAACTGGGGCCCCCCAGGTGGGGAGATGACCTTCTCCATCCCAACGCACAAATGTGGGCTGGTCATTGGCAGAGGTGAGCGACCTTGGCTGTTTCAGCAGCAAGTTCCTGGGAGTGCCCAGATCTACAGACCCCATCGCTGCCCCCCTTCCTCTGTCTCTTCCAGGTGGGGAGAATGTCAAAGCCATAAACCAGCAGACAGGGGCATTTGTGGAGATCTCCCGGCAGCTGCCTCCCAATGGTGACCCCAACTTCAAGCTGTTTATCATCCGAGGGTCCCCACAGCAAATTGATCACGCCAAGCAGCTCATCGAGGAGAAGATTGAGGTGGGTGCAGGCTTTTTAGAGAGACGGTTTGAGGGCTGGGAGCCCAGGGCTAAACTTGAGTCCAGTGCTGCTGCTCACTTATGGATATCTCTTCTTCCCAGGGTCCTTTGTGCCCAGTTGGACCAGGACCAGGGCCTGGGGGGCCACCAGGACCTGCCGGCCCCATGGGGCCTTTCAACCCAGGACCGTTCAATCAGGGCCCTCCAGGAGCCCCTCCTCAGTAAGTGTTGGGTGTTCATGTGTGGGGAGTTTGTGTGGATGGGGAGGAAGAGTAGCAAAAGATGTCAGAACAGCATGTGCTCATAGCCATGGGCAGTATATAGCCTGCCTTGGCTCCATGTCAGATGGGGGTGGCATGAGTGGTGTGAATAAGTTGTCAGTTTAAATCAAACACAGGGCAGGCTTTTTTAGTGGGTTTTTTTTCTTCTTTTTTTAACCCCAACGTGGCATTAAAAGGTAGAACTCATTGCTGCCTGATGCTGTGGAAATTGAGTTTAGCCAGATTCACAAAGAGATTGGACATATCCTTGGAGGAAAGGGGCATCAGTAGCTATTGTGCACAGGAGTGAGGGGCATGGCCTCTGAATTGGAAAGTCCTGGACCTTAAAAGCTGGAGTCTGCAAGTTGGAGAAGAATGGGGTGGGGAGAAAACCATGGTCAGACCCAGTTCACTTCCAGCATCTGCCCTCTGGTGTGAGACAGACTGGGAAGATGGACCTAGTGTGACCCAGGAGAGGCAGGTCTTGTCTTCTGATGTGCCAGCTGCCTCTGTGGGGCACCTGATTGGGGGGATGGGAGGGGTGCAGATCTGTGCCCAGGTGCTTCTTAAGAGAAATGGGGCATTTGTGTCGCGGTTGGGATCTGTGGTGCCTTGAGGCTGGGGACTCCTTCCCTCACCTCCACCAGTCCTGGCCCATGCCAGGCTGGTAACTCTCTGCCCTCTCTCTTGCCCTACAGCCCTGGTGGTCCTCCTCCTCACCAGTACCCGCCCCAGGGCTGGGGGAACACCTACCCGCAGTGGCAGCCACCTGCACCTCACGACCCAAGTGAGTATCACCAATGTGGTAGGGCAGAGTGGGACATCAGCTGTGGATCCCAGGGGCTTCATGCTCTGCTTCTTTCCAGGCAAAGCAGCAGCAGCTGCAGCGGATCCCAACGCAGCCTGGGCAGCCTACTACTCGCACTATTACCAGCAGCCCCCAGGCCCTGTGCCCGGGCAGCCACCCGCGCCTGCAGCCCCACCTGTGCAGGGAGAACCCCCACAGCCACCCCCAACTGGCCAGTCGGACTACACTAAAGCCTGGGAGGAGTATTACAAAAAAATAGGTAGGTCCCCAGCTCTGGTTTGGAGGGGTGAAGGGGCATTTAAGGGTCTTCAGTGTTCCTTGGTGCTGGTTTTGATCCTTGCTCCCTGTCCAGTGATGCCCCTATGGTGTTGCCCCACAACCTTGGATGGGGGAACTGGTGGACAGAGAGGGAGAGTGCTTGAGTTAAGAGATGGGGGATGGTTACTTTGCTTACATAGATTTATTCAGCAGACAACACACTGTTATACCTAGAACTGCACTAGTTACCTTGCAAGCTAGTCTTGCTTCCTATTCTGGTGAGCAGACAATCCAGGGTAGTTTTAGTAGTCCAGTAGCCTTTTCTCCCCAAATGTTTGCCTTTCATTATTTGCATATTTATTATTTTTTACCATGACTACATCTCCTGCTACTGGCTGTTCATAGGCTATTTTGTATAATGGAGTTTTTACTGTTGGGTAATCTTTCTTTCTTTTTGAAGCACTGTCTGCTAAAATGGACCCAGATACTTTTTTTTTATTCAACTTTTTTTCCCTTTTTTGAACACTTCCCTGCCCCCCCGCTCAAACTGTACCTGACGGTGATTCTACTTGAACAACCAGTGCAGCTGCTTTTGCTCAGCTTTCACTAGCTAATAGCTTTTTAGCAAGCTCGGTGGCTGTTGCGCCTTGTGTGAGGGGATGCTAGCAGTTCTTAGGGTTATGTTGGAGGTGGTGCTGGGGGTGGGTATGGGGGGGTGGGGACATGTAGACCCAGTTGTCCTACTACTGCTCACCCTCCTTTCTGTGCGTGCCAGGCTCCCTGACGCACGTGCCTTTGCCTGCAGGCCAACAGCCCCAGCAGCCGGGGGCACCCCCACAACAGGATTACACAAAAGCCTGGGAGGAATATTACAAGAAGCAAGGTAAGCATGGCTTCTCAGCCACCCACCCTCCATGACCTTCCCCAGATGCCTGCAGTGAATCACTCTCCCCTGTTCTCTCCCCCTTCTTCCCTCACAGCAGCTCAAGTGGCTACTGGAGGAGGTCCTGGAGCCCCGCCTGGCCCCCAGCCGGACTACAGCGCGGCTTGGGCAGAGTACTACAGACAGCAAGCAGCCTACTACGGACAGACGCCAGGGGCCGCGGGCCCAGCCCCACCGCCCACACAGCAGGGACAGCAGGTGAACACAGGGGCTCCAGGTCTCCTACGTGGGGAGGGGGTGACAGAGCTTGGTGGACCCTGGCTTGATTTTTTTTTTTTTCCCAGGTGTCCCTGGGAGCTGGGGAAAACTGTCTCTGTGCTCTTGGCAGCTCCCAGGCTCAGGCATAGACTCCACTGCAGTGAGGCTCTGGGCCTTTACCTGTAGCTTGAACTTCCCCCACCCAGGAGGATCACTAGAGCTGGGATCTCATTCCCTGTGGGGCCTGGCCACTCTGTTCCATGTCAGGCTATTTCAAGATGGGGCTGGGGGGAGCAGGGTGTCTAGCTCCAGTTTTGCCCCTCTTTCCCAGGGACAGTGAGTGACTGACTCTCTTTTCTCTCCTTGCTCTTTCCAGGCCCAGTGAATCGAATGTGAACTCCCCCATCTGTGAAACCCCTTTTGTTTTCAGAAGAGATGCCACTGCAACGGTGGTGATGGCAGGGGGCGGGGCGGGGGGGTAGGGGAAGCTGGCCAGAACTGGGCACCGGTTGGGGGGTGAGGTGGGGGCAGGACTGCACCAGCTTTTTTCCCCCCCATCCCCCACCAGTCTCTTCACAAAATAAAACTTAAACCAGTCGAGCGTTTGCGCCCCTCCCCCCCATTTGAGCCCGCTGTAGACTGTAGCGAATTAACGGCGGTGTGCCCACCCCCCTTATCCCACCCTGGCCTGGCCCGGCCCCCGCGGGGTTAACGTTTCCTGCCTTTTTGTTTTTGTTTTTTTGTTTAAAAAAAAAAAAAAAAAAAGAGAGGGAAAAAAATAAAGTGTCCCCTGTCCCCCCCCGGAGACTCGCACTGCTTTAGTTAGAGTCGAACATTCCTGATCCGGTGTCGGTGTCTCAGCCCCCCACCCCCAACTCCCTTCCTGGCTCGCTCCCTTCCCATCTTCCTGCTCCCAGGACTGGTCTGTTGTGTGGTTTTGTTTTTGTTTTTGTTTTTTTTTTGTTTTGGTTTTTTTTTTTTGGGTTTTTTTTTTTCTTTTGGGTTTTTCCCCCCCCCTCCCCTCCACCCCATCTGTTCCAGAGGAGACTGAAGCCGACCAGCCGGAACAATTGTGCGCTCGGTTTTTACTTTTTACCGCTTGTTTTTAACTTCACAAATAAACGAGAACAAAACCTCCTGTGGGCGCTGGGTGCCGTCCATCTGTCCTTCCAGCCTAGCTGGAGGCGTCTGGAGGCTGGGAACTTTGCTGAGCCTGGAGTCATGAGGTCGGAGCTGCCTGTAGGCCTGGCAGGCTGTCGCCTCATTCTGTGATATGAAATGCTCTCTGTAATCCTCCATTTCTAGCTGCCCTGGGGTTCTTGGTTGTGTGGTTTGCCTGTTTGTGGCATCAAGGCTTGCAGCCCTGTGGGGGAAGCAGGGCTGGAGCTGGGAATAAGAGGATGAAGGCAGAACTTCCACACCTGCACCTGGCTTTGGGCTGCTTTCAGGGGGACTTACTGAAGTGGACAGAGTTGGTCTTGCCCTGTCAGTTTGTCAGTGCCCCACCTGGGAGAGTTTAGAGCAGCATTGCCACTATATAGTTGGGACCTAGGTGGATCCCAGGTGGGCTCCTGGGGTCCCCTCCCTGCTGCTACCCCCTACCCTTGCTGTAAGCAGAGGGGCTTGTGGGGACAGCTGTGCGCACCACAGGCCAGTACCCCCATCCTCCTCTGCCTGTTGTAGCTGAGAGCTGGTGTCTGGCTGTTAGACTCCTGCCACAGAGCTCAGGGAAGGGGGCATAAGACCAAGAGACCCCATCCCTTAGGTGGAGCTGTCCCCTAATGCTTTTGGTGGGGGGTGGTCAGGGGTGTCTTGGGTGGGTAGTGAGGAGCACTATTTATCAGGGCCCCCACCCTCCCCTCCTGAGGTCTGTCCCCTGGAGCTAGGCTGAGCCTGTGACTGGGCGTAAGGAAGGGATAAATCAGCTATTCTGATTCTGCTTCCATCTGCTCCCCTTAGCCATGGAGCCTCATTCTTGGGCTGGATGCAAGAGCCCTCCCAGGGGCTGTCTTCTGCCAAAGTGTGCAGGTAGGTGCCTGGGAAAGGCAGGGCAGGGGAGATCTGCAGCATGCAGTGCTCTGGTGCCCCTTCTAGCCCAGCAGTGGGCAGCTGCCCACTTCCTGGTGTAGGCCCCTGAAGTTAAGACTGTCTGTGGGCTGGTAACAGCATCTTTATTGGAGGTGGGGGCTGGCACAGCTGTGGTGGCTGGGGCCTCTGCTACAGGAGGCTGTCGATGACAGAGCAGCACTTGGCAAAGATAGCGTCTTCTGACTCCTCACCCATGATCTGTGGGCCCAGAAGGAGCCAGTACCCTGAGAGAGGCTCTGCCAACTGTCCTGGGCTGTAGAGACTTGGCCCTAGGTCTCCACTCCTTAGCTGGGCATGGGGGGAGCTTTGGGCTCAGGGTTGCAAGCCATGGACGAGGGAGGAGTCTGAATGCTTGGCAGGCCACTGCTTGGGGCAGCCAGTGGTAGAGAAACAGCACAAGGGGCTGCTGTTAATTTCAAGCCCAGCCTAGCTGTCAGCTCCCTCCCTACCTGCCCCTTCAGCCCCAAACTTCCTTACCCCCCAGGCTCAGATGGAACAAGGTTAGGACCTGTGAAGCCTGGGGGCCTCTGCCAGGAATTGGAGGGTGGTGGGGGAAAGGCAGGCAGGGGTCTTCATGACTCCTCCAGCTGCACCTACATTGCGCAGCAGGTTGTTCTGGTGGTAATAGGCCACCACAGGCTCACATAGGGAGTAGTATGTCTCCAGGCGTTGGCGGATGATGGCTTCCTGGTCATCAGCTCGGTGCCCTGTCTGCCCCCGCAGCAGCAGGCGCTGGATCATGGTCTCGGTGGAGCAGTCAAAGGCAATCACCATGTTGGGGGGGCGTCGGGCCTGCAGCGCAGCCAGGGCCCAGTCAGAGAGGGAGCCGGGGTCCTTGGCTTCGGTTGGTGGAGCATCATAAGGCAAGGCCGGGGGGAAGGATCTCAGTCTCCTCCCCAGCCCTGCCCTGGGCAGTATCACACTCACAATAAACTCAAAGTCCTTGGCTTGGTTGATCTCCCGGGGGAAGCCATCAATCAGGAATCCTTTGGCTCCCTCGTTCCTCAGCATGTTGTCATTCAGCAGGTCGATAACAAATCCCTGGGGGGAGGTTTAGAGACACCCCTCACTTTGAAGTGGGGCTTCATCCCTATCCTACCCTGGACTAGAATGCCTCTGTGGAAGCATAGAGGGTGTTGTGCTTTCCCCTACTCACCCAAAGGGTGTGTGCTGAGTCCTGGCAAACTCTTTCTACCCAGCAGCTGCTAGGCAGGTGTAGAGGGGAGCCAGGTGTCTGAGGCCTGCTCAGGGACTGGGGAACAGGCCAGGGACAAGGGGGGCTTGAACACTCACAGAGGGCACCAGAGCTCCCTTCAGCATGATGTCCCGAATCTGCTGGCCCTGGGTGGTAAGCTTGCAGGCCTCATCCCACAGCACACGGCCCATGCTGAGGTGGTGGAAGCCATACTTGGCAGCCAGGCGCTGGCACTGTGTTGCCTTGCCAGAGCCTGGCCCCCCCACCATGAAGACAATGATGGGTGCTTTCAGCTTCTCTGGGAGCAGGGCGAGACAGGGAGGGAGGTCACAGGGTCCAGATTTGAACCTGCTGGCTGCCCCAGTGCTGGGAGTGTAGGACCAGGACAGGCTGTTCCCCAGCTCCCACCCCCCCCAGCTCCCAGCCATCTGCTGAGAGCAATCCCTCTGAGCTCAGCCACCAGCATGCTCCTGGGATACAGCTATGGGCCCAAAGCCCATCTCTGCTCTGGGCATCATTGCTGAAGGTGGCAGGTGATGGGTAGATCTGTGCCTAATCAACCCCTGCCCCTTTTATCTAGGACCCCTTCTCTCCCAAACCTGGGATGGAACCCAGGCAGCCCGGCTCATGGCTCCAGCCTGACTCTAACCTATGAGACCCTCTGCTCCCTCCCCCCGGGCTGGAGACGGAACCCAGGTGTCCTGTCTTGCACCGCCCATCCCGGGTGTCAAATGCCCAGATTCCCCTGCTTCCTATTGCTCCATCCTGCTCCTCCCAGAGTCAAGGCAAAGAACTCTTGTGTCCAGGTGCCCCCTCCCCCACCAGGTTACCCCGCAGCTCAGGTTTTAGAGGTGTGGCAGTCTTGGGGAGCTGACTCTGGCACAACCCCATCACAGAGCCACAGAAGGGTCCCCCTCTGCCACGTAGCTGTTGCTGGGGTCCCCAAGGCACCGGCTTGGCTTGAGTCTCCTTCAGGTCCGTGGAAAACTAGCTCTGGCCATGTTTGTCCCAGCCCTGCTGCTGGCCCATAGGGGCTTTCTGATGTCACAAGGCACCTGGGAAGGGATAGCCTGGGCTGGGATTGGCTGAGAAGGGGAAGTCTTGGTGGTGGAGAGCTGACTCTCACAGGTGCTGGCAGCAAGGTGACCTTGAAAGGTGTGGGTGATGTAGGTGGATTCATAGTTGCATAGTTAGTAGGGTCGGAAGGGACCTGAGCAGATCATCAAGTCTGACCCCCTGCCATGGCAGGAAAGAGTACTGGGGTCAAACACCCCCAGCAAGGTGATTGCCTAGCCTTGTCTTAAAGGACCCCCAGGGTAGGAGCCTGCACCACTTCTCTTGGAAGTTTGTTCCAGATCCTAGCCGCCCTGACAGTGAAGTAGCACCTCCTGATGTCTAGCCTGAATCTACCCTCTGCCAGCTTGTGACCATTATTTCTAGTCACCCCTGGCAGTGCTTGGGGGAACAGGGACTCCCCCAGTGCCTGCTGGTCCCCCCTGGCTAGTTTGTAACAGGCCACTAGATCCCCCCTCAGCCTTCTCTTGTGGAGGCTGAACAGGTTAAGGTCCTGTAGCCTGTCCTTGTAGGGCCTGCCCTGCTGCCCCCTGATCACGCAAGTGGCCTCCTCTGGACCCTCTCCATGTTGTCCACATCCCTCTTGAAGTGTGGCGCCCAGAACTGGATGCAGTACTCCAGCTGCAGCCTGACCAGTGCCACACAGAGGGGGAGGATCACCTCCTTGGACCTGCTTGAGATGCATCTGTGGATGCATGATAAAGTGCAGTTGGCCTTCCTGACTGCATCGTCACACTGCCAGCCCATGTTCATCTTGGCATCAATGATGACTCCGAGATCCTTTTCTGCCTCTGTACTGACGAGAAGGGAATTCCCCAGCCTGTAGGTATGGTGCTGGTTCTTCCTCCCCAGGTGCAGCACTTTGCACTTGTCAGTGTTGAAACCCATCCTATTCTCATCCGCCCACCCTTGTAACCTGTCTAGGTCTAATTGTAGCCTATTCCTCCCTACTAGCGTGCCCACATCTTGGTGTCATCAGCAATTTTGAACAGGGTGCTATTTACCCCCTTGTCCAAGTCACTGATGAAGATGTTGAACAGTGCGGGCCTGAGGACCAAGCCTTGGGGGACCCCACTGCCCACATCCCTCCAGGTCAAAATCTCTGAGTGTGACCCTCCAGGCAGTTAGCGACCCATTTGACTGTGTAGATGTTGACACCACAGTCCCCCAGTTTTTTAATGACACCAGGGGTCTTGTCCTTACTAAGGACAAGAGCTGGGTCTGGGCCTGAGACTGTCTTTGCTCTGCCTGGCTGGAGGGCAATGGGGGAGGTGGAAGGGCTGTGGGTGTTAGGCCTGGGCTCGGGGGTGTACTGGGGGTCCTTAGTGGGGGTGTGTGTGGAAATCAGCTGTATCCCAGCCAGGATGCAGAGGCCAGGATCCATCTCCTGCCCTAAAGATGCCAGGAAATGAGGGCCCTGCCCTCCCCCCAATCCCCTGGACCCTGCCCTAAGGCTGGATCTCCCCATTCCCAGGTCTCTGGGGGGAGGGGTCCCCAAACCCTGCTGTGGACCTGGGTCCTGCTCCCCCACCCCTGCAGGTCCCCCCCCAATCTTGAGGGTCCTCATTTCTCCCCTCCCCCAAGGACCCTTGAACCTCCCTCCCTCGCCCTGGGACCTCGCTCCCCCCTCTCTGAGGCCTCGGGGGCCCCAATGCCCCCAGTCCCCCGGAGGAGGATAGGGAGACTCGCTCCACCCCGCTTCATGACATTTCCGGCCCCCAGGCCGCGAGGGCGACACAGTGCCAGGCCAGTTCCCATAGCAACCCGCGCAGGCACGCCCACTTCCGGCGCATGGAGGGGCGACTTCCGGTCTTTCCGCGGCGCCCGGAGGGTTCGAGTGGGGTCGGGGCTCGGTGAGCGGGGCCTGGGGGCCTGCAGCGCGCATGTGCGGGGGGGGCGCGCGCAGATGAGGGTGGGGGCTAAGGTCACGGGAAGGGTGCCATGGGGAATGAATGGACAGAGCTCCCCTCAGGGGGAGCAGGGGAGGGGTCCTGGGTCGGAGGTTGGGTGTGAGAGGGGCTTGTGTCAAAGGTTCCTGGGGTCAAAGGGCATGGGGAAAGGAAGCAGGGTCCCTGGGCGAGGTGGGGGCAGCATTTGGGGGCTGGGGCTAAAGGTCCATGGGGGTCAAAGGATACAGGAAGAGAGAGAGTAGGGGTGGTGGTTTGGAAGCAGGGGTCACGGGTAGTGGGGGAGAGCATAGAGGGATCTGGGGTCTAGGTGGGGCTGAGGTCATAGGTCCCTGGGGTTGAAGGGCATAGGGAGGGGTCACTAGGGTTAGGGATGAGCATGGGAGCATCTGGGGTCTGGGTGAAGCCAGGTGATCCCCAGAGCTGGGGCCTGTTTTTCTACTGGCAAAGGGATTTCCCTGTCACTACAGTAATAGCTCCCATGCCCTGCTCTAGCCCCTCCCCCCAACCTGGGAACGCAGGTGTCTGGGCATCCAGCCCCTCCAGCTTGGCTCCCTGTGTTCATGTCACCCCCCACCCACAGCTCTGGGTGGCTGGCTCTGGTCCCCATTGTGGCAGCCTGAAATCATTGCTCTTGTCCTCTCTCAGTGCCTTTTCCAGGAGCAGGGTTGAACACGTGTGACCCTGTGTCAACTGCAGCCATGACATCCCTGGTGAGTTTGCATGTGTGTCCCCCTGAGACAGGAGCAGCAAGCCACGCAGGTCTCCCTGCCCCCTTGACTAAGGCATATCTGGCTGAGACAGACTCTCACTGCCCCTGGGCTGGAGGAAATGATGCCCATCCACCCCTCACATGCAGCCTGGGACAGAGGAGCCCTGCTGTCTGCAACTGCTTACCAGCCTTGATACCCTGAACAAGAGGGCTGAGAAGCCCTGGCCCCAGCATCGCTGCCCCATGTCCCTCTGGCTTGTCTCACAGCCACCGTGGTCCCTTGGGGATGGAGCAGTCCAGAAACCCATTTCCTGTGTTGAATTCAAGTCCTCTTTGTTTCTCTACATGCTGCATACGTGTGGGTGTGAGCAGGTGCATGGGTCTACATGTGCATGTCTGTATGTATGTCTGTGTCTCTAGCATTCCATGCGCTAACTGTGGGATGAGCCCTTGCTCTCCGCTCTCTCCACAGGGCACAAGCAGCCAATCAGTTACGGAGTATGTGGTTCGAGTGCCCAAGTAAGTCTCCAGGCACTGCCTTCTACCCCCTTTCTTGCCCTCCCCATGTTTGCGCTGCTGTATCCATTGCCTGGAGCAGGGACAGGAAGCTGGGATGTTACCCAGTGCTGGGTGGGCACCAGGGCCCTGCCCATCCCTCGTGGCTTCTTGCTGGGAGCTCCAGGCGTGGACCACTGGGAACAGCCATGTTTCCTTTGTCTTTGGGCCAGGCTCAGCTGGGGGTGGGAGGTGGTGATGAGGGGAGGGGCTGGCTGTTGTCTCATGGGGCTTTGAGAGGTGACCTTGGGCTTTCTCCCAGTTGCTTCTGGATTTAGTCTCTGGATTGAAAGTCCAGGCTTGTTGGTGGGGCAGCCGTGGTCTCACTCCTGTCCCAGTACGGGACTCCCTTGCTCAGGGTTCTGGGGAGACTGTGCCATGCCTGTGAGAGAGACAGGTGTCCCTGCTTCCTGGGCCATGCCCCCTGCATGACTGAGCTCCTGCTTGGCACTTTACACTGCCTGGCAGGTACCCTGGTGAACCCCCTTCAGCCGCCTGCTGCTTATGGAGGGTGATGGCCCCCTTCCTTGCAGGAACACAACGAAGAAGTACAACATTATGGCCTTCAATGCCGCCGACAAGGTCAACTTCGCCAGCTGGCAACAGGTAGGGTCCCCACCTACACCCCCATTCCTGGCAGGGCATCTCCCTGCCTCCTGCCGTAGTGCTCAGAGACTCAATCAGCCCCTTGCTAGCAGGGTTTGCCACAGCCATGCCCAGAGGCACATCCAGGGGGTCTGCAGTCAATGGACTCCCTCACTGCTGCCTGAACAGAAATGCTGCTGTCACTGCCAGGCAGTTGGCTTTTTGGGGGACCAGAAATCAAGGGGGGAGGCTGGGACAATTGCACCTTCCCCCCAAATCTGCCCCACTATTTGCCCATGATGGAGCAGATTGTGATGCATTCCAATAAGGTGATATTTGTTTTTGCTTCTATCTCGAGCTGAATCATCAAGCCCTGAGCCCATTGGTTATTAGTAAAGCTTCTAGATTTCTTTTACCTGGAGAAATGCATGTGTTATGTTACATGGGATGATATACCTCACCATGTGCACCTCCCTTCTCTCCATCCATGACTGTGAGCCCCTGGGATCAGATCTCAGCCCATAGAGCTGCCAGCATCCCCAACAGTCCCCCTCTGTCCCCATCTCCACTTAGTCCCACTCTGATTGAGAGTCGCCCATGGGGCAGGGAGTGAGTGGGAGCAAAGCCATGACATCCTCTCCCCACACCCCCAGGCCAAGATGGAGCGAGACCTGAGCAACAAGAAGATCTACCAGGAGGAGGAGTTGCCTGAGTCCGGGGCCGGGAGCGAGTTCAACCGGAAGCTGCGGGAGGAAGCACGGAGGAAGAAGTACGGCATCATCCTTAAGGAGTTCAAGGCCGAGGACCAGCCCTGGATCCTCAAAGTCAATGGCAAAGCTGGGCGCAAGTGAGCTGGGGTGGCTGGGCCAGGCCCCTGGGGGGAGGCTTATGGGGTTACAGGGGAGTGGGGTTGAGTATGGACACCTCCATGGGGCAGGGGGAAGTCACAGGCTTCCCTGGGACTTTGCAGTGATTCAGTAGAAGGACCCAGGCATCTTGGCTCCCAGGATCCCCCCCGTCTTCTGTAATGACTAGTCTCGCTGCCTGGAGCCCTTGTGGCTTAGAACCCAGGCATCCTGGTTCCCAGGCTCTGCCATCAGATCCCCACACCTCTCCCAAGCAGGCAATGGAAACCAGGAGCCCTAGCATTCAGTCTTACCTGGTCTAACCAGCAGGTTCCATTCCCCTGCTAGTCAGGACCAGAACCCAGGCATCTAGGGTCCCCCGCTGCTGTAACCATTGGATTTGCTGTCCTGGGGCTAGAACCTGAGTGACTGGACTGGTACTGCTTCCCTGGGATGCCCTGACACCCCACCCCTCCCTACCCACTGCCAGGTACAAGGGTGTGAAGAAAGGCGGTGTGACAGAGAACGCCTCCTACTACATCTTCACGCAGTGCCCAGATGGCGCCTTCGAGGCCTTTCCTGTGCACCATTGGTACAACTTCACCCCTGTGGCCAAGCACCGCACACTCACCGCCGAAGAGGCCGAGGAGGAGTGGGAGCGGTGAGCTGGGGAGAAACCCAGGAGTCTGAGGCCCTCTCCATGGACTTTGGTGCCCAACTGCCACTCCTGGCAAATCCAGGAGACCAGGCATCCAGTGCTCTAACCTCCCTTCCAAAGCTGGGGAGAAAACACAGGTGTCTGGGCTCCCAGCACCCCCGACTCCTACCCACCAGCTCTTACTCCCCTGCCTAAGCTGAGGAGAGAACCGAGGAGTCTGGGCTCCCAGCTCTGCAGACTCTGACCCCTTAGCCCCTGCTCTTGCCGTGAGCTGGGGATAGAACCCACACCCCCAAGTACTGGAATGGAACTCAGGTGTCCTGGCTCCCCACCCTCCCTTTTTTAACTTCCTAGTTCCCCTCCCTCTCCTCCCAGAGCAGGGAGAGAACCCAGTGTTTGGGTTTCCCTCCCAGACGGAACAAAGTCCTGAACCACTTCAGCATCATGCAGCAACGGCGCCTCAAGGACCAGGACGAGGATGAGGAGGAGAAGGAGAAGAAAACCAAGAAGAAGGGCAGTGACCTGCGCATCCACGACTTGGAGGAGGACCTGGAGATGAGTTCAGACGAGAGCGAGCTCAGCGACCCTGACAGTGAGGCCCTGGCCCTACTCCCACTCCCTTAGATGGAGCCTCCCCAAATCTGGGGAGTCCTTCCTAGCATGTTCTGTGTCAGCTCCATCCTTTGCATCATGCTTGGCATTGCCGCTCACTTCCTTCCCAGCATGCCCTGTGTCACATGCCCAGCATTGACTCCCCATTTTTCCAGCATGCTGTGTTACACTGGTCTCCTTCCCAGCCTTCTCTGGGCCAGGCCCTGTCCTCCCCAGCGTGCCCTGTCATGCCCCCATCCTTCTCAGCATGCCTTGAGTTCTTTTCTTATCTTTCCCAGCATGCTTGGCATTGGTCCCCAGTCCTTCCTATGCTCTAGGTCCAGCTCTCCATACTTCCCAGCATACTCAGTGTCAGGAGCCCCTGTACAGACCCCTCTGCAGTTTTTTGAGCTGGATCCAAGAGGGGGGTCCCTGGGGGCCGGCTTGGCTCTGGCCTCCTGCCCACAAGTGGAATTCAGGAGTCATGGTCCCTGTCTCCCTCTTCCTCCTCTGCTGAGCAGGCTGGGGCTGAGGCATGGGAGCCCCACCAGCCTTGATTTCCCCTCCTCCATGGGTATCCAGAGAACTCAGGAGTGCTGGCTTGGAACCGGTCCCTTGCTGGGCTCTAGCACTGGTGTCCAGCCTGCCCCTGCCCCCACACTACTTCCTTGATGCCAGGTGAGAAGGCAGCCAAGCTGAAGAAGAAGCCGGCACCCACCAAGAAGAAGAAGAAAAAGAAGGGCTCAGACGATGAGGCCTTTGAGGACAGTGATGATGGCGACTTTGAGGGCCAAGAGGTCGACTACATGTCTGATGCCTCTAGGTCAGGCCCTGCCCCCCCCAGGCCCTGGGACCCAGGGCCCTGGTGCTGTGCCCTGCTTTGGCATGGGTGGCTCACGGCCTTGGTGCTTGTACCCTGCAGCAGCTCACTGGAGGAAGATGTGGGGAAGCCCAAGGTGACCAAGGAGGAGGATGTGCCCAAAGGTAAGGAGGCTCGGGGGTCTGTGGAAGGAGGCAAGGGTGTTGGAAGCAGAGACACCCCCTCATCCCCCCCTTGAGGTCTCATTTGCTTTCAGTGGTGCTTGCTGACACCGTCTCCCCTAAGGCTCATGTGCATACCCCTGTACACCTATACATGTGCACATGCATGCAACTGTCTGCATGCACACATGCAGGCGTGCCTGCATTGACATGCCTGCACATGCACAAGGACTTTTATGCCCATTTACATACATGGATTTGGACATGCGCATGCTTGCATGCTCTCAGTTAGATGTGTTTGTGCACCTGCTTGATCATGCTTGCACACAGGCACACTCGTATGCTTACATGCATGCATGTGCACATGTACACATGTGCATGCTGACACTCATGGATGTGTGAACATGCTTGCAAATAGGCATTTAGATGCTTGCACACAGTTGCAACTGAGACCCCATCCCCCTTACTCTCTGCCCCCTGTAGGCATTGATGAGGCGAGTGAGAGCAGTGAGGAGAGCGAAGAGGAAAAGGCACCGGAGGAGAAAGAGGAGGAGGAGGAGGAGAAGAAAGCACCCACCCCGCAGGACAAGAAGAAAAAGAAAGGTGGGAGAGGTGTGGGACAGGGGACACAGGCCATGCCTGGGCCTGGGCTCCACATGCTGGGGGGCAGGAGGGACCAGATCTAAGCTCTGCTCCCACTTCTGTCCCTCAGCTCCTTCCCCCACTCCATTCTCCTGGCACCACAGTGGGTGTGGGTGGGGGGCACCAGGGCTTACCCTGAGCCAAGTGCCTGGTTTGCAGACAGCAGTGATGAGTCAGAGACCTCGGAGGAGAGTGACATCGACAGTGAGACATCTTCTGCCCTCTTCATGGCTGTGAGTGCCCTGGGAGAGGGAGGGGCAGGGATGTAGGGGGTTCCTGCCCCATTCCTGGGGTGGGAGAGAAGGAAGTAGGTCCCTGGGCTTCTCAGCCAGGCATGCAGCTCTCCATCTTCTTCCTGCCCTGATTCCTTGTGCTGTCAGTGCGACTTGTGGATGTGCAAGGTTGCATGTACAAAACGTGCAAGCATACATAGATTTCATAAACATTAGGGCTGGAAGGGACCTCAGAAGATCATCGAGTCCAGCCCCCCGCCCAAAGGGCAGGAAGTCAGCTGGGGTCATAGGATCCCAGCAAGATAAGCATCCAATTTGCTCCTGAAGGTGTTCAATGTAGGTGCTTCAACCACCTCCGATGCCAGGCTGTTCCAGACCTTGGGGGCTTGGACAGTAAAGAAATTCTTCCTTATGTCCAGCCTGAAACAGTCTTGTAGTAGTTTATGACAGTTCGACCTCGTATCCCCATGGCTCTCAGCTTGTCACTGTAAGGTCTGCTTTCCTGACCTCTGATCACACGCTTGGCTCTTCTCTGGACTCTCTCAAGCTTCTCCACATCCTTTTTGAATAGTGGAGCCCAAAAGTGGACGCGGTACTCCAGCTGCGGCCTCACCAAGGCCGAGTACAAGGGGGAAATGACGTCCTGTGATTTGCTTGAGAAGCATCTATGGTTGCTTTACTAGCTGCAGCATCACATTGCAGGCTCATGTTCATCTTGTGGTCAATGATGACCCCCAAGTCTCCTTCTTCCGTAGTGCTAGCCAGCGTAGCACTGCTGAGCCTATAAGGATGCTGCAGGTTTTTCTTTCCAAGGTGGAGAACCTTGCATTTTTCAGTGTTAAACACCATCAGGTTCTCATCTGCCCATTTGCTGAGCCTGTCCAGGTCAGCCTGGATCACCTGCCTGTCTTCTGGCATGGATGTTTTGCCCCAAAGTTTGGTGTCATTGGCAAACTTGGCCAGTCTGCTGCTGACTCCAGTGTCCACATCATTAATGAAGATCTTGAACAATATGGGCCCAAGGACGGAGCCTTGGGGGATGAGTGACTTCCATCAATTACTACCCTCCGGGTCTGACCACAAAGGCAGTTTTCCAGCCAGTGGATCGTGGTGGACCCAAGGCCACAATTGGCCAGTTTTGCCGAGAGGTGATCATGGGATACCAGATCGAAGGTTTTTTTGAAGTAAAGATGTATGACACCAATCTCTTCTCCCTTGTCCAGGTGATAGGTCACCTGGTTGTAGAAGGAAATGAGATTGGTCAAGCAAGACGTACCCGCAACAAACCCGTGCTGGCTATCCCTTAGAATGTTGGCGTCGGCCAGTCCATTAAGGATGGCCTCTTTAATAAACTTTAATAAACTTTTCTAAGATCTTCCCCAGGATAGAAGTCAGGCGGATAGGCCTATAGTTAGCCAGATCCACTTTTCTCCCTTTCTTGAAGATAGGCACCACATTGGCCTTCTTCCAGTTTTCGGGCACTACACCAGAGCGCCAGGAGTTTTCAGAGATCCGTGCCAGGGGCTGAGCTATGATGCTCGCCAGCTCCTTGAATACCCTGGGGTGCAGATTGTCAGGGCCGGCTGACTTGAAGGTATCCAGCTTCTCAAGGTGTTCCTTCACGAGGTCAGCATTAATGGAGGGCAGGGGATCTCCGTCACCTGGACCTGCCTGTCCGGTAGCAGGCATGGGCGTCCCATGGGACTGATGAAAGACCAATGCAAAGTACCCATTTAATAGGTTGGCTTTTTCCTGGGCGTGAGTTGTCAGTTGCCCCATCTGGAGCATGTGCCAAGTGCCTGGGCAAGGATGCATGAGAGAGCATGTATGCATACATGTGCAAGTGTGCATGCATGTGGGTTCAAGCGTATGAGTGAAAGCGTGTGTGCAAGCATGTATGAGCCTGTGTGGGTGCAAGTGTTTGTGCGCACATGCAGTTGCATGCGCGAGTGTATGTACACACATGTATGTAAGCATGCATGTACCCATGGAAGCATGCATGTGTAAGCCTGTTATGCTGCCCAGCTGCATCCCAGAGGTGGTCATCCTGCCTGGGGCCTGGTGGGGCTTCATGGGGGTGGGGGGAGTGCATGGGGGATTGGGCTTCACCATGATGCTGAGACCACCATTCCTCCCCCCACCCCAGAAGAAGAAAACGCCCCCCAAGAAGGAGCGCAAGGGCTCAGCTAGTAGCTCCCGTGGCAACAGCCGCCCAGGGACGCCCACTGCAGATGCTGGAAGCACCTCCTCCACTCTGCGGGCTGCTGCCAACAAGCTGGAGCAGGGTAGGGTTTGGGGGCTGGGGTGGGTAGCCATGGGGGTGGAAGGAGGGGGCACAAGCCTGCCTTCAGGCCCTTAGCAACAGGACAGGGGGTGGAGGGGGCTGGAACACGGTGTGGAGCAGCTTAGGGTATCCTTCACTTGTCCCAGGTCCCTAACCCTTCTCCCCCCTACACATTCCTGGCACAGGCAAGCGGCAGGCAGGCTCTGGGGACCTGCCAGCTGCTAAGCGGCTGAAGTTGGATGCTGGCGGCCCCCAGCCCACATCGGGCAAGTCCACACCCCAGCCTCAGTCTGGCAAGTCCACGCCTAGTAGTGGGTAAGTGATCTCTGACCCCAGGCCTGGCTTGGTGTGAGTGGGGAGGGCAGGGGGTGTAGAAATGGGGGCAAATAGGGCATCAACTTTGGGGGTGGGAGTGGGCCTGGGGTTTGACTAGGGGCCCAGCCTAGGGGAAAGGAAGGTGGTTATGGGGGCAGGCAGGTGGGGCTTGGGTGCCTCTAGGCCTGGCAGAAGGTGGGGTATGGGGCAAGGGAAGGCAGCTCCTTCTCTCCAGCTGGGTTCTTAGAGTCTTGCTGCCTAGGCAAAAGTTGGGGTGGATTTGGGGGATGTCTTACCCCTCCCACCCAGCTCACCCCCCCATCTCCCGCTTTGGTGCCCCTAGTGATGTGCAGCTGACAGAGGATGCAGTGCGGCGCTACCTGACACGCAAGCCTATGACCACCAAGGACCTGCTGAAGAAGTTCCAGACCAAGAAGACAGGACTGAGCAGTGAGCAGACGGTCAATGTCCTAGCCCAGATCCTCAAGCGCCTCAACCCTGAGCGCAAGATGATCAATGACAAGATGCACTTCTTCCTCAAGGAGTGACATCCCCCACCCCCCCCAGTACCTCCTGGCTCCTACCCCCCTGGCCCTGTCTCCTACCCCCCAGCTCAGGGCAGACAGTGCCAGGGGGAGCAGGGAACTGGTCCTGGGCACCCTTGTGCTCATGTCCTCCTGCCCCTTGCAGCATAGGGCTCTAGGGATACAAGGAGCCAAACCAGGGGCTCTCTTCCCATGTACTCAGTCCCCCTTGGTCCCCCCACATCCCCCAGCTTGGGGTAGATACTGCCATGGACATGTTGGGTACATGGCAGGGGGGAGTAAGCAGAGCCCACCCCCCTGGTTCCCCAAGCCACAGCCTCTTGATCTGGGCCTGGCTGTAGTGGGGGTTTCCACAGGCAGCATCTGTACCTCAAGCCATGCCTGCCCCACTCCAGCCTGCTTGTGGGGAACTCCAGGCTCACGGCTGCTTTTGCCATGATATTGCAATAAAGTGGGGAGTAGGTTCCCAGTGGTTTCTTGTTGAGGCTGGCTGGGGTGTGGTGGGGTGCTGCTGGCAATTGGGCTGAAGTGGAGGAGGTGAACCCAGGAGTCCTGGCCCCTCTTAGTATTATTCTTTGGCACTGCCAGACTATAGACAGGACCCTGATGTGGGTGGGGGGGTGGAGAGCTTCTGGTCTGTTGCTGTTGCACCCCAGAGGTAGCTGCATTTTTACCTAGGGGCCCTATTCCCCACGGAAAAGCCCTGGAATGGCAGCTGGAGAATCCTTGCCAGGTCTAACCAGGGGGAGGGGGAACCCAGGCCTTGCTGCTCCCCCCCCTCCCCTGCCCTGCCCCCCAACAGCCTAGCCCTGGGCATTCTGCACATAACTCCCACGGCAGGGGCTTGGCGGGCACCTCCTGGGGCTAAATATAGCCTGTGGCCCACAGCCAGGAAGCACTGGCTTTAGCCTTCCCCTGGCAGGCAGGGTGAGGGTAGGGGGAAGGGGGGTGCCTTGGCCTGTCAGCCTCCTGCTGTGGGAGACTGAGGATGTTCCCTTCCCTCACTACCCTGCCAGGCTCTTTCCAGCCAGGGTCAGGCCCTGCCAGAGCTACAAGTGGAAAGAATGAGCCCAATATAGCCTTCTGCTGCCCCCTGCCCAGCCCCTACCCTGCTGGGCCTGTTCCACATGTGTAGACCTGAGACATGAACCAGACAGCTGCTCCCCTTTCTCCCGCCCCCCCGGGCAAGCAGCTGAGCCCCAGCCACTACCCCACCCAGCATCCCTACCACATTGCATAATAGGAAATTCCCCAGCTGTGGACCAAAAGAGTTTCCTCTGACTGGGCCTTAAACTGGTTGGGGAAGCAGGGGGCAAGGTGTTGAGGGTGGGGAAGGGCAGTTGTGCCTCTGCAGACCCTAGAGGAATGCATGGCTCTGGATGAGTCCATACATATGCATACATATGCACCTAGACATATACACATACCACACCTCCATTAGACCAGGAGTGGGCAAAATTTGCCCCACAGGCTGGATCCATTCTGCCAGGCCATTCTATCGGGCCTGCGGGGCCCCCTAAACCTCAGTAAGCAGCCCTCCACCCAAAATAATTGCACACCCCTGCATTAGACAGAGACCAATGGACAGTCACTTGCTCACTTGCTCCTCCTGTCTATATATATTATTATAGGTATGCCTAGGTCTGTTACCACCCCCCTCCCCAACACAGACTTTATATACTTGTGTGCAGCTAGACAGATGTGTATGTATGTGCATGCATGTACATGCGCATACCTTGTGTGTGCGTGCGTGCGTATCCATAGACATCCCCCCAATTAACTATACACATACAACTTCAGGTACCCATATGTATATGTACACATGTGTGTGTGGTCATATGCGTGTGTGTATGTGTATACACAAAGCCTTTTCATTCTGTACACAACCACACATATGCACAGGTGTGCCCCTACATACATACATGCAGGAGCCAGGGTCTAAACTCTAAGGACTAATGGGAGGTGTTAGCACTGTTGTTTTTTAGGGTGGTTGTGTGTGTGTTTGAGGTGGGGCAGTTACTCCACTCCCTGGGCCCAACCAGAAATGTGTGTAAATGATTTGGGGTGGGGGGGCAGCAACAGGCAAGTCACTGCCAGGGGCATTGCCCAGCACCAGGTCTGGATTTACACCTCTCCCTCTTCCCTTCCCCCCCAGCACCTTTCCATCTGTCTGGCCAGCCAGACAGTACACCCCCCCCAGCTGCTTCCACCCACTCTCTATTGTGCCCCCCCCTAATCAAATCCAGGCCTTTCCACTCTTCCCTCAACACCCCCCCCCCGCCCCCCCAAGCTTAACCTGTTCCAGCAGGGGCCAGCTTAACCTGCCCTCTTAATTTGGGGGTATCGTGGCTGAGGCCAGTGCATGAGCCACCTCCTGCTCTTGTACCCATTTCTGAGCTAGTGCTTGCCCACCTCTATGGTCTGACTGCCCAGTATCCCAGATATAAAAATACTGGTTTCAGGGGGTGGGAGCAATGCCAATGCCCCCTGAAGGGCTGGGGGGAGAATCAGGCTCTTTCCAGGTCCTGCTGCACCCACCTTTGACTGCAGTGAGGGGTGTAAAGGGTTAACACCCTCCCACCAGCCAGGTTTAGTGCAGGGTAGGGAACCACCCCAAAATGGATATAAATAAAGGGGGCCACCAGCCCAGCCCAGGCAGATCCAGACAGGGAAGATGGAGGTGACTCGGCTTATGTGTGGCCTGTGCCTGGTGCTACTGCTGCCAGCAGGGGCCCCATGGCACCAGAGGCTGCTCATGCCTGGAAGCGATGCTGGAGACCTGTCCGGAAGGCCCCTTGGTGAGACCCTGGGAGCTGGGGGACAGGTTGTGGGGGGACTGCAGCTATGAGGCTGAGGCAAGCTGCAGGTCCTGGGACTGCAGGTTATGGCTGTCACCCAGGTCATCAGTACTAGAGCTGGGCATGGAAACAAGGTGCCCAGGACCTGACCCCCCCACCCCCCACACACACACTCACACTGGGGAACGGGGGAGGCACGGCTGTCCCCATCCCTGCTGCTGCTCTTGGAGGCTGAGAGGCTGGCTCCCCTCCACCCACAGTTCTCCCTACCCCTCAGCACTGGTCAGACTGGTGTGTACTGTCTGGCCAGCCAGACAGCGCCCCCCCCCGCCCACCACCACATGCCCCTCACCCCAACATCAGTCTCCCCAGAGCTATGCATTGGAGGGGAGGTTGGGGGCAGGGGGGATCTTTACCCCAACACTCCCTTCTTTCTGGCTCAAAGTGAGACCCCCCCCCACCTTGGTGCCCAGATCTGGCCCCTGCAGGGTTACTGTGTCAGGTCTGGGGCACTTCTGGAGGGTGATGGGTAGTGTTTTGGGTTCCATGCTGCCCAGTGCAGCTGGGCTGCCTTGAACTGGGGGAAGTGGTCCTCTGCCCTATGCCACAGAGCTGAGGGCATCCCAGAGGGCATGTAGGGGGGGGGTCTCTGCTTGGTGCCAAGGGCTGGGGGCACCTCAGAGAGCAAGGTTGGAGTTGGGGCGGGGGTGGGGAGGGCTGGTTGAAAGCCTATGCCTGATCCCTGGCACAATCTCTGCCTCCCTCCCTTCTCCAGGGATCCCAGAGCCTGCAGCCCCCACCCCACTGCCCTCAGTGGCCTCCCAGCAACGCCCCCGGCGGCGGGCACAGGCAGTGGTGCCCTGGGAGCATGAGTGCCAACTGCGGAGCCTGGCACTGCGGGTCAAGGACCTGGGACTGGGCTATGCCTCAGAGGAGACGGTGCTCTTCAAGTACTGCAGCGGGGGCTGTCCCAGCACCCGTTCCAATCACGACCTGGCACTGGCCCGGCTCTCCCTGAAGGGCTGGGACCTGCCAACCCAGGGTGAGGGCAAACTTCCTGGGGGCCCCTGCTGCCGACCCACACGCTATGAGGATGCTGCCTTCCTGGATGACCGGCACCGCTGGCATGAGGTGCGCGAGCTCTCCGCTGCTGCCTGTGGCTGTGTGGGCTGAGCATCACTCCCACAAGATGGGTAACCCCTTTCCCTAGCCTTCCCTCTCCACCCCAAACCCACCAGCCCCATCCTGCTCTCTGCTCACTGGGGCTCTGCTGGGGACTCCTAAGTTATTGTATTTATTCCCTGTCCCCTACCTAGGTGATGGGGGATGAGGAAGACACCCCCACCCCTCAGCTCTGAGATCCCTTGCCCAAGCTCCTGGCTGCTCTGTGAAGCTGGGTGGGGGTAATAAACGTGTGAAGCTGAGTGCTAGGCCTGAGGCTGTTTGTGGGGAGAACAGCTGGGGGCAGGGGGCTCCAAAAGGGTCCTATTCTCAGCCAATGTCTGTCCCCCGCCACCCACACCCCAGAAACACAGGGCCCCAAATGAGACAGAGGGAAGGCGTTAGGACCCCAGAGCCTTATGGCAGACAGTGACTCTCTCCGGGGAAAGGTTTAACCCTTGACCCTGGTAGTTCCTATGTTCATTTTTATTCCTGGAGCCACCATTTTTACTCTGGTAGAAGCAGCGTGAATGTGTGCACACTTGGGGTTTCTCCTAGGACAGCATCAACTCTCTCAGAAGAAAATGAACACCAGTAAGCCCTCAAAGACAAGGGGTGGTTATATGTTGATAGGGGAAAACAGGAGACAGGGCCATTCCAACCTCTTGGCTTTAATCAGCTGGTGTGTACAAACAAGGCAGCTGTACCCATCGGGCTCAATTAAACCAGATGCTAACTGCACGGTGGGGACAGGATCCCCTCTCCTCTACTGGCCTGATGCAGCTGGGTGCATTTCCTCCACCATCCTCTGTTGTGGCTTGGGATCTGGAGTGTCCTGTCCCCCACTAAGTTAGGGGGGGCAGTGGCAGGCTCCTGCATATGAGGGAGATGCGCCGGTTCCGGGGCACCCTCTGCCCATTGAAGAAGGAGTCCTCATCCCGCAGGATTTCGTGGGTGAAGTTGTAGCGAGCTGGGCCCCTGGCAGGGTAGGGAGAAAAGGGGGTCAGTTCCAGGGGCTTTCAGCTCCCCAGGCAGTGCTGCCCACTGGCTAGGGGCCTGGAGGGGCCAAAAGACAGACTGGGAGCCTCCACATGCCCACAGTGCCCTGGTACCTGAGAATGTAGAGGGAGCAGGGGGGCAGCAGCATGTCCAGCCAGTCCTTGGGGTTCTCCTCACTCACCAGGCGCATAACGCTGGCTGACAGCAGGGACAGCCCCGCAATCGTACAACCACAAAACTAGCCACAGGGCGGGGAGGAAGGGGTGTCAGAGAGAGGCAGCGCTTGCCCCTGAGAGCCCCCACAATGTTATCAACTTGGGGTGGGGAGGTTGCTCTAGCAGCTCACAACAGCATGTGGATGGAGGCTGCCCCCCCTGAGGCCCACCTGACCCCCCACCTTGACACTGTCGACATGGGGTTTGATATAGCCATTCTTGTCCAGGTCCAGCACGTGCACAGGCCCCAGGTGGGGAGCACTGGGGGGTAAGGCAGCTGCCCGCACCCGCTCTAGGATCTGCTGGCACTGAGCGCTCCAGTGGGACTTCTCAGTCTCCCGGAAACCATGGATAGCCTGTGTGGTAGACAGTGGGGGCAAATTGGGGGTTAGGGGAGCTCTTACCTTGGGATCCAGTCTCACTGCACCACACATAACCCTGGGGCCAGGGATGGGATCCTGCTGAACCCCCAACTCTGCTCCCCTACCAGACCCCAGACCCACCAATTCCACCACAGCAGTGATAAGTGCACTCCCCCCCAGGCTAGCCCCAACCTTACAGAGGTTTCCTGCCCCAGTCCCAACCCCCATGGGAGGACCCTGCTGCCCCATGGATACCCCCCAGGTTACCCCCAACCCACCCACTGCCTCCCCCCCATATGGCAAATCCTGACTACCCCCAGCCCATGGGCACGCTCCCACGGGCAAGCGACACAAGCACCCCTGACTGCTACCGCCACTCTTGAATCACACTCCGCCCCATTCGACTGCCCACGTGACTACCCTCAACCTGTCACATGATTCTCCCCACGTGACCGCGTCCCAGCCCCGCTGACCCCATCCCAGTGGTCGAACTGGTATTGGCGGCGGCGCAGCTGCGGTTCGAGTTCCCGCGCCAGCGCCGTCTCCTCGGCCGGGCTCACGAAGTCTGGCAGCACCTCGGCCTGGCCCCGCAGCCGCAGCGCCACGCCCGCGCCCGCTGCCCGCCACAGCGTCGCCGCCGTGCGGGGCATAGCGGGAAGCGCGGGCGGGGGGGACTGCCTCGCGCGAGGCATTGTGGGGGACGCAGTACCGAAGGGTCTGGGCACAGGGTGAGAACGTCTGTTCGCAAAGGTTCTCACCCCCGCGCGGAGCATTGTGGGGGACGTAGTTCTTCAGCATCCAAGCCTCCCCCAATGTTCTGCGGACGCTGAGGTACTACCTCCCCCACCCTGCCCCGCGCGGGGCAAGAACTGTAATCCACACTTCCCACAATGCCCTGCGAACAAACGTTCTCGCCGCGCGCAGGGCAGGGTGGGGGGAGGTAGTGGCCAATGCTCCCGTACAGCATTGTGGGAAAGGAAGGGGAAGAGTTCTCCTCCTTCAACGGGGTATTGTGGGAAATGTAGTGCCTGGGGCTGTGTGTAAAGGTTGGACACGGAGCTGCTCTCGAGGTACTGTGAGAAGGGAGCACAGGGGCAGCTTCCAGGGCATGCTGGGAAATAGGTAGAGGGTACTTTGCGGAGTGGGGAATGATAGCTTGGTGCACTATGGAAAATTAGGACATGGGTCACCTTTCTCCCCCAACAGCCCTCCAGCAGGGGATTCTGGGAAGGAAATGGCTAAGCTCAAGGCAGTTAACAGTCTTACCCAGTGCGTACTGGGGTAAGCAGTCCAGTGGCATCTGTTCCAGTGCATCTTGGGAAGGGTACCCCCCAAAGCACTTACAGGTGTCCTACTCCCAGCTTAATTGGGGCCCAAGCTAGGTGTGCGGCTGGAGGAAACCCTACAAGGATGGCTGCAGTGAGCTGGGAGGAGCTGGTTACTCAGCCCACGGCTCCCTACAGCAAGGACGAGGAGGAGCTGGCCACTCACCAGCTCCCATGGCAGCACATCCTGGTTCAAGGCTGCATCTCTTCCCCCTGACAAAAACTGAGGAGAGGGAGTAGAGGAAGGAAGATGAGAGGAATTCCAGCTTGTGGCCTGCTCTTTTTGGCAGAAGGAAGGACCTGCTATGTCTGCGGATGCATCCATGCCCCAAGCCTTGGACTGTTAAGTTCACTACCAATGAACTGTGGTAGAGACAGCCCTCAAATCAGTTGCCTATAACAACACACCCAGGGTCCTAAGGGGAGAGAATAGGCAATAGCCTGATACATTGTGGAATATGTGGATGTCATCCCTTCTGCCCCAGGAAGTGCTGGGCCAGACGGGTGAGACTGAGTTGGGGGAGCCAGACCAGAACTGCAATACTCTGTCCTTTAGAAGTTCTCCTTGTTTATTACAAAACAATACAGAAAAGGTTTTTAAAAAAATCTTTGATTACAACCAACACATGAAACAGCTCAGAGGCACCTGTCTACATCAGGCACACAGACACAAGCCTGAAAGCAAAGACCAAAGCCCTCCTCCTTGTTCAGAGACCAGCTCTGTATCCCAACCCCACATGCCAGCAGGGAGGAATCCCTCCCTGGCCTGCTTCTTATGGAGAAGAGGCCTGGAGATGGTTGGATTAACAACCAAACAATACAGCTTTACGCTTAAACCCAGAGACAGCTAAAAGCTAGACGGAATCAAGGCATCCTATGGAGATCACCCAGCTGAGCCCAGAAGAGGAGTCTTGGCAAAGGAAGCTGAGCTCCCAGGATCCAGTCAGGCTCCAGCTGGGTTGGAGAAACCAGGAGTGGCATGGGGGGGGGGGAATGGATTAGACTTTCAGGGATAGAGATGGCTCTTTCCTCAAAAAGATAACACTTGGCAGCAGCTGGAGTCTGGCTGGTAAAAGACAGCCCCCCCATGGGGGAAGGTGGTACCTCAGAGTCTGGTCCCTCCCAAAAGTTACAGCCAGGGCCTAGAAGGAGGCCTCCAAGAAGTGCCCCAGGAGCTCTGTGCTCACAGGCCACAAGTCCTCACTCTGTGTCTGGGAAGCTATGTCCTGGTGCCCCCCGTTCCAGGCAGCATCCAGTAGTCTGGGCGGGGCAGGGGTGGCAGGGCTGCAGGATGAGACGGGGGGGGGGGGGAGAGAGAGAAATTCAGAGGCAAAGCTCAGCCAGCAGAGTACTTAAACCCTCCCCTCTTCCAACACATGTAGCAGCACAAAAAGAAAAAAAAAAGGGGGGGGGCATGGGAAATTCTCTTCCAGCCCCATGCGGCAACCAGAAAAGCCCAGAAACCTGGGAAACACCAGTAGCAGAGCAGAGATAATTGCCACCAGTGCCCATTCAGTGCCTGTTGTCCAGCCTCTCCTTGAACCCCTCTAACGGACAGTCAGTCCACAATTCCCCTTGGTATCTATTCTCCCTGTGAATAAACTTTCCCTGACATCTGACCTAAATCTCCTTGGATACAGCTTCAAGTTATTGTCCAGCCCGAGGCCCCCTCCTACTAGTCAGTCCTTCCCTTAATTAGAGAAAAGCACATGCTGGAGATGGACACATCCACACAGAACCTGCTTTGCTTCCACACCCTCAACCTGAGCAACCAGATGCTGTTTACAGCCAGAGCAACTTCCAGCACCCTACCACCCTCCTGCCTCTCCTCCCCTTCCATGGGCCTGCATCCAAACTTCCCACCTCCTTCCCATGACCTTGATTTCCCTCCTGCTTGAATTTCTATCCCCCACCATCCAGCAAAGGTTTGTCCCAGGCTCCCTCCTGGCCCATGAAGAGTCCCTGGTCCAATTCCACAGCCAGCAAAGGCCACCTGTGATGCAGGATGAGACTCTGCCCCCAGCACTGCTCTCCCAGGCTGGGGGTACTGGCAGGTTGGGAGTGAAGGGGCTGGCTTCGGAAGGGCATGGCAGAGGTCTCTGGCACCGAGAAGGGGGAGTAGCTGGGCTGGGGGCACTTCTTGGCCTGGAGATGTGGCTCCTGGTCCAGGACTGAGGGGGGGGGAGAGAGAGAGAGAGAGAGAGAGAGTTAGGGCTTGAAATGCCTGAGGAGGTAGGGGTGTGGGTGTGACAGAATCCAGCCAAGGGACTTGTTTACCCCACGGGGTGCTGGAGGCTGACTCCTGTCGCTGGGGACCCCACAAGTCCAAGTCGGCCGCAGCACTCAGGAACTGTTGTTTCAGCAGAAGAGCACGTTCTGCCTCAAACTGCTGCCTCTGGGGGTACATGGGAGTAAGGTGGTGGGGAGGCAGCCTTGAAGACCCACAGTCAAAGGACTTTGTAGCTAGGAGAGGAGCCTTGAAGGTTCCTTACAGCTCTCCCCCTTCATTGCTGACTCTAGGGGGCTTGGGAAACTGCCCCCCACCTTTCCCACCACCCAGGACCTGCCTCTTCCCTCTGGCCCAACCCCCAAGGCCAGTCCCTCTCTGTACCCCCAAGCTCCCTGCTGCTCCCCCTCCTTGGTTCTGCCTTCCAACCAGTCCCATCTTCACCCCCCACAAACTCCCACCTGGTTGTGGTCACCCCCTAGGCTCTACCCCTCTAGGCTTGCACTCTCATCCCCCAAACCCCTCATTACTATCCCTAAGCCTCTGCCCCATGAGTAGGGCACATCCTGGCCTGTTACTCAGCCATTCACCTACCCCCCAGCAGTTGCTCAATTGGCCCGTTATATACTCAGTTGTTTCCTGACTGCTGCATCCCAGAGCTGGCTGCCTCAGTCCTACGCAGGCAGTGTTACACTCAGCTATCTCCTAGCCCTGAGCTGGTTGCACCCTGGTCTTCAATACTTGGCTCTTCCCCCAACCCCAGGACCTGGCTCCCCCTCCACCTCATGGCCCAGGCGGATGGCGGCCTCGGTGAAGCTTTGTCGCTCAGCCTCGAAGGCTTGCTGTTGCCGTTGAAACAGCACACGTTCCTCCTGCAGCCGCTGCTGCTCCTCCAGTACATAGGAGCCCTCCAGGCCTGGCGGCAGCTCTGTACCCACTCCCACCACCAGCTTCTCCTAGGAAGGACAGGGCATCATGGGGGTGCTGGAGGCACTGCCTCTGGCCCCTTTTGGATCTTTTATCGTGGGGGGGCAATGCCATGGGAGGAGCAGTGATGGCACCCCAGCCCCTTTGGGCCCCAATATACTGGGAAGGGAGGGGGGAGGGAGCACCAGCTGCATTGACACCTGGCCAGTAAGGATTCTGGATAAGTCTATGTCATCCCAGATGAGGGTGGCAGAGCCTGGCATCTGCCTTTCTCCCCTGCCCCCCAACCCAGGCAGGCTGGAGCAGGAGGTGTACCCCCCCTCCTCTGCCACACCCCAGGACTCACATGGGTTACCCCAAGCATGACCCTTCCTCATAGCCACAAGGGTCAGGGCTTGACTTCCCAGGCTAGGGCAGACTGAGGTTGAGGCAGGTCCCCAGGCCTAGGGCCTTGATGCAGCTGCCTCAGGAAGAATGCAGCAGCAGCAGCACAGAACGGAGGCTCTGGGACAGTACCATAGGTAAAAGGGGAGGGAGGGGGGCTCTGGGGGTCCACACACCTGCAGGCACTGCTGCTGCCAAGCGATGAGACTGCGGCTCTCCTTGATCTCGGCTCGGAGCCTGGCGATCTCCTTGTCGTGGTCGGTCACACTGATCACAGGCAACTCCCCACCCATTCCTCCCAGCTGCAGGGGAGCCCCAGCCACTGCTGCGGGTGAGGAAACAAGGGGGGACTGATATCAAATGCCTAAGGAGGGGGACAGCTTTGGGACCCCTAAAGCTGTAGAAAGGGTGGCGACCCCTCCCCTCCCCCACTTTACAGCCCACTAGGGATTTGTCGGGGGAGGGGTAAGTTGTATGTCCCGGACGCCTGAGTTCTGTGCTTTCTTCCTAGGGTGCTGTGGGGCAAGTCGCTGGCTGGAGTGGGCTGCTTAGGGACCCCTAAGGCTGGAGACAGGATGAAGGGGACTCCCACTTTTTCAACCCAGCAGAGTTGGGAGAAGGAAGGGGTTGTATGTCCCAGATACTGGGGTTCATGCAGGCAGCCCAGGGCACATGGAGGCTGGAGGGGGAGAAAGAGCCCCCAGATGATGGAGCCTGGTCTGGCTGAGGTGAGGGTGGGGGTCGGGGATGGGAGAAAGGGGGTGGGGTGCACATACCCCAGCTCCCAAGTGCCTCAGCCCGGGCTTTGAGGCAGCCCCACAGCTCCCGAATGACATCAGCCAAGTGGGTGCTGTCCAGCTTGGGGTCCCCATCCTGTAGACCAGGGGTTGGGACATGAGTCTGGGAGGGGGCATAGGACCCGCCCCCCCCCCCAAATCCCCACAGCTCCTACCTTGGGCTTTGCTCACCTGGCCAGGTGGCAGGAGGCTTTGGAATTCATCCCTTAGTTGCTCCAGTGCCAGCTGCAGCTCAGCATTCTCCACCGCCAGCACTGCCATCTGCTTCTCCTGGGTGCCCAGCAGGGAGCGGTAGAGCTCCTCCTCCCGCCTGGGGGCGAGGGTTCCCCATTTCCTGAACCCACCCAGCCCCTTGCATCTGTCCCCCAAGACCCAGAGTCCCCACATTGCACCCATCCCATCCTGCTGCCCACCACCCCAGCCCAGCCACAAATGCTGCCTCGCCCCAAGTCATGCCCCCCCCTTACTTCCCCAATGCCTTCCCAGTTTTCCAGGTGGCTCTCCGGCCATTGGCACGGCTCAACGGGTTGAGGATGTCCATGTCTAGGAAACAGGGTCGGGGAAGGGAAGGGGGAAATCTCAGAGCTGAGGCCGAGGGTCACGACAGGTTGGAGCTAGAGCATCAATGCCAGCCCACCCCTTGTTCTAACCACTGGGACCTACTCCCTGACCTGAGCCAGAGAGAACCCAGAAGTCCTGGCTCATCCCCTCCAGGCCCTCAGACTGGACAAGGCTTCCCGGAGTGAGAAGTATCCCCCCGCCCCCCATCAAGGGGACAAATAGAATAGATCAGGGTTGGTGGAGCCCCCCACAGCACAGCCCCTACTCACTGGCACGCCGGTCCCGCTTGTCCATCATCAGTTGGCCCAGCCTGTCCTTGAGCCGTCCAAGCTCCTGCTCCCGGCGCCGCAGCTCTTGCCCCTGATGGGCCCTGCGGGTTGCCAGGGCACTGCGCAGCTGCTCCACCTGGGCACAGGGTGCAAAACCCATTCCCAGCCTGTGGGTCTCCATGGGGAGGATGGCATCAGGGAGGACTCAGCCGGGAGATGCTGTGTGGAGCTGTACATGAGGGGCATTGCGAGGGCAGGGGAGGAGAGGCCCAGGGTCAGGGGGGGCTAGGGGGCCAAGAGAGGGGGCTGAGTGACCTGGAGAAGGAGAGGGTGCTGGAGTGTCTAGGGGGCAAGAAGGGAGCCTGGAGGTGATCTGTAAGGGGGCAAAAAGAGTCTAGGTGGGTCTGAGGGGAGCAAAAGGGGCCAGAGAGGCTGGTGGGGAGGGGGAAAGGAAAGGAGAGGTGTCTAAGGAGGTTGAAGGGGTCAAGGGGGGCATAAGGAGGTCTAGGGGGCCAGGAGAGGCTGGGGGGTCCACCACCCCACATGTGTCTTACCTTGGCCTCTTGCACTTGCAGCTGCTCCTGCAGTTCCTTGTTGGCCTCTTGCAGCCGCTGCTCATGGCGCTGCACAACCCCCAGCTCCTGCGCGCAGGCGCCCAGCTGTTCCTGGGGGGGGGGCAATGCAGCAGAATGGGAGCTGGGGGGCAGCTAGGTCCTACCCAATGTCCCCCTGCTGGCTCACTGGCACTAATGAGGGCACCCCTCCATTGTTAGTCCCCAGCAGCCTCACCTTGAGCTGGGCCTGGCGCTCCTGCAGCTGCTCCAGCTTCCGGCTCCAGTACTGCCTTCTGGAGCTGCCAGCAGTGCTCAGGGAGGGCAGCCCCACCTCCTCCTGCCATGGAAAGGACTCATGGGGGGCAGACAGACCTGGCACCCCCACCTGCTCCAGCCTCCCTGGGGCCCCCAACCCAATTGTACCCTCAATATACCACCCCTGTTCCCTCACCACTGCAGCCATGGCTGGCTACAGTGTCTGCTCCCCCTCCCAGTGTACTGCTCCCCCCCACCCCCATTAACACCTTGGTGTCCAGCTGACATGCCTGGGCAAGGGGGCCGATGCCAGGCTCCACGTCACAGCTCCAGCATGAGTCCCTGGCCAGCGGCTCCAAGGAGTCATCCAGGATCTCAGGGCTGCCCCGCAGGGCCATTGAGGCCCCAGATTCTGCTAGGGAAGAGAGGCAGTATGTGGGGGGAGACCATCGCAAGAAACTGATGTCAGCCACAAGGCTGGGTTGGGGACCCAGAAGTCTGAGAGCTTCCAGGGACTTGAGGGCCACAATGTTGCCCATGGCCTGAACCAAACCGCTGACCCAAAGCATCACTGGGCAGGGCAAGAGGCCTGGGGGGATCTGGGGGCAGACACCTAGGTCCTCTCCAGCTCTGCAGGGTGGGAGGGGTGAGAGCAGGCAGATCTGGGAGCTCAGACACCTGGGTTCTCTCCCAGATTTGTGAGGGGATCAGGGGCTGAGAGCAGGTAGGACTGGAAGCCTAGATACCTGGGTTCTCTCCCAGCTCTGGGAGGGGCAGGGGGTGAGAGCAGATGGTTACCTGGTGACAGGTTGGTGCCCAGCATGTTGGGGCACCCCAGGTTCTTCATGGGTCTCCCCCTGGCTCAGACTAGACCCTACAGGAAAGCAGGAAGATGCCCCAAGGAGCCCAGGTCAGACTCAGGCCAGTACCCCAACCCAGAGACCCCTACTTGCCTCTTGCACCTGGGCTTCTAGCCCCCCTCCCTGAGCAGGGAAAGAACTCAGGCATCTGGCCTCCCACCCATACTCCACCCCTGCTCTAACCCCTCAGCCCCCATTCCTCTCCCAGAACAGGGCTAGAACCCAGGGGTCCCAGCTCCCTCTACTCTGACTAGCCTCACCCCAGCAGGAAGATAGCTCAGGCACCCTGACCCCACCACTGAAGAAGCAAAACATTCACCCCTTCCCTCATAGTACCCTTTATATATCCTCTCTGCCCCGCCCAGCACCTCTTCTATTGGCCCCCTCATCCCACTGCCAGCTTCCCACTGGTGTGGGCTAACCAATGGTAAGGGGCAGGACTTGTGGAGACCACAGCATGCTGGGAGTTGCAGTTCTCCAGGGCTGGTAGGAACAGGCAACAGCACCACATGGCTGGGGGTGGGGAAGGGGTATATAGGGGACACTGTTCGGGGAGTATAGGAGCAGCAAGGAGTATGTAAGTGTTTCTATTGGACTGGAGAGGAACAAGGGGTTTACACGTGCACATGCTTGTACATATATGTCTGTGCTGTTGGGGGGAGAGGATGAGATAAAGACAGATTTTGGACAGGTGGAACATGTATGTAGTAGGCAGAAGTTGGGGGGAACATGGCTACCCACAAAGGGGAGCAGGGCCTGCAGAAAGGGCAGAGACACCCCCCTCCCCCAGCCCATGGGGCAATTAGGATGGGTGGGGCAGCTCTGGATCAGCAGCGAGACAAGGGCAGCTGGTATAGTGTTAGCCTGGGCTGCTCAATAGCTGCTGTGCTCCAGCTACCCACAGCCCCCAGAGCCACCCACACCAGCCCCTTCCCCCAGAGCTGGCTGCAGCATCCCAGACACTTAGGTTCTTAAACTCTGGGAGGGGACCAGGAGCTTGGGGGTTAGAGTTGGGTGGGCCGGTAGCCTAGAGACTCAGGTTCTTTCCCAGCTCTGGGATGGGGGTGGTGGAATCTGGACTGGGAGCCTAGAGTCAGCTCCTACCTTCCACCCAAGCCAGCTGCAGGGTCTTATAGCTAGCAGCTATGGTCCACTCCAGAGCCAGCTGCACCAGCCCCATCTCCCAGAACCAGTTCCTGGGTGTTCCACCCCACAGTTGGCTCCACGTTCCACCCTAGAACCAGCTGCCTTAGGTCCTTCCCCCAGATGACCTCAAGCTGATTCTCAGCAGTTTCCTGCTAGCAATGGTAGCAAATGGGACTGGTTCTATGACCCCATAAGCAAAGTTGGGGGGCATGGCTATGGTCCTGGGAACACTGGACTGCCCCAGGAGAAAGCTAGAGCCACCTCCAGGCTGCTCTAAGTATCCCCAAGGCCATAGAGACCCCTGCCCCCATGCCTCCTGGCCCTGCATCTGAGCCAGAAGCCCTGCCCCACATGCCCAGCCAGGCAGTATCTCCAAGCCACCAGATACTCTGGCCTGGGTGGAGGGATATGAAACTCAACAGCCAGGACACACAAAGACACCTGCAAAAACCTGACATTCAGCCCTCCATGCCCACCCCCCACCAAAAGAACCCATGGGCAGAGAGGAGGCCACAGGGGTTTAATTGATAACGAGACCCCAGATCCTGGGGCTGATAGAACAGGACTTGGAAAGAAATGCAGTGGGGGCTGAGAGGTGCCAGGCAGAACAGATGTTGGGAAGGTTCCATGAGTCCTGCCACCCACAGAGGGGGTACCCGGGTGAGGGGGGTCATCTGTCCAAGTCCTAGTGCTTTGTGAGGGGACTGGTGTCTTTGGGTGGAAGGTCCTGGATGCCTGCAGCAGCTGCAGCTCATGGGTGCCCAGTGCCTGCAGGGGGATTTCAGGGCTGGGCTGAGGTCGCGGGGGCTGCTGGCAGGGGGGATGGCTCCTTCTGCACCAGCTCAGGCTCGTCCTCGCCAGCTTGGGGAGGGTGAACTAGCACCTTGTCCAAGATGCCGAACTCCTGCGCCTCTGTGGGGCTCATGTACCGGTCCCTCTCCATGGCCGTCTCTGCAGCAGGCAAGAACAGGGTGGTCAGGTAATTATCGTCCTCCACAAAAACCTCACAGTTGGAAATGGAGGGGGGCTGGGGGCACGGACAGCTGTCCTCCCAGGATGTTGCCTCTGACTGCCACCCGCCAGGCATCAGAGGGCACATGGGTGTGTTCAGGGAGCCCCTTTGGCAGGGGGGAAGTGGGAGGATCAGGTCATAGATCCTTTAGCAGCAAAGTTTGGGTTAGCTCAGCCTCCTAGGTGAGTCTTGGGGCTCAGTGACACAGTGCTGGCAGGGAGAGACGGTGGGACGGTCCTAACACAACCACTAGGTGCCTCCCCCACTTACCCCCATCAGCTCCTGCCACAACACTGACTCCTGCTCTAGGAGCTTCTCCTGGGGCCAGGGAAGAGACTTTAATCCCCACACCCCAAGGTGACAGAGACATGTAGCCAGATTCTCCAGCTCTGTGAAGTCCCCCCGCAGGGCCCAGAGCAGACAGATTGCACACTCGCTCCAAGGTAACATGTGCTATGACAGCACCTGGCTACTAGGTGGCAGGACACATGACATTGGCAACCCTATAATTTGCCCCTGAAGATCCCCACCCTTTCCCAAGCCCCATGGGGGGTGGATTTGGGGGGCTACTGGGGATACTCACCGATGATGTCCAGTGGCTGGTTGGTGTGCTTGGCATAGAGCCCATTGATCTGTTTCTTCAGCTTCAGGATCTCTTCAGCCTGGATGGCAATGTCTGTGGCCTGGCCCTGTGGAGGAAGGTGTGGTGGGGGGTGGGGTAGAACAGACAACACCTGACCCCAGCCTGATACAACACCTCCCCCACCAGGGGGTGCTCTCAGCCTCCTCCAAAACTAGTGGCACCTCCCACATCTCCACCTCAAAGCTAGGATGGAGCAGAGACCCCACCCTGCAACTCACTGCACTGATGGACCAGAGCTCTCTCTCTCCCTAGGCCTGGACATACCATGTATTTACGCCCCCAGTGGCTTCAAGTTGCAGCCAAGTTTGTTCAGATTGGATCTCAGGGGGAAACCTCTTCACTGTCAGAGCTGTGGGGCAGGGGGACAGATGCCCAGGGCAGTGGAGGCATGGAGGTAGGGGTCTCCATCCTCAAGAAGGCATTAGTCGGAGATGATCTGGGCATGGCTCTGCCCATGCTCTGCTCTGGGGATCTTACAGGCTTCTGGACTTTGCTGGTTGCCCCACAGGGCTAGGAAGGAATCTCTTTCCCCTTCTCCTGCTTCAACAGGTATCAGGGTTTATTTCCCCCTTCCAAGAGGCATCGGGTGTTGGTTGCAGCCCAAGCTGGAGATGGTGACTAGGCTGTGCCAATGCTCCTGCTGAGACTCAACCCCAGAGGCTCCGGGCTAGAGGGCTTTGCCCCTTTGCTCAGGCTCAGACTGATCCCTGATTTTGAGTCAGGAAAGAATTTTTCCCTGTACAGACTGGGGGGGGGGCAGGGTGCATTTTCTCTTGGCCTGGGATATCTGAAGTGTCTATTAACAGTCTTATGCAGCACGGCACTAGCCACCATTGTCCCCCTGCTTTCCCAATGGCAGGTTCAGGTGTGTGATGTCTGGTATTGTCACGGCTGATGGTGCAGCTTGAGGACTAGGTTGGATGACAAAGTGTCTGGGATGATTTAGATGGGGCTGATCTGCCTTGAGTAGGTTGGACCCAATGTGACCCAGCCCTGGGGTCCCTTGCAGCCTGACAGTACTACAATTCCACCCTGGGGGTTAGCTTCGCCTTGCTCTGGGATAACCCAGGAGCAGACACTTGGCACAATCCCAACCTGGGGTAACCCTAGGAGGACAATTAGAGGGAAGCCAGTGCTGTGTCCTGCCATCTAGTTGGCCAGCAACTGCCACAGCATTTGTTATCCTGGAGTAAGTGTGCGTCTACCCTCTCCAAGTCCCAGAAGGAACTCAGAACTGATGCAGAATAAGCCAGCTGCATGCCTCTATCAATTCAGAGGTGTAAAGTTCAAAGATCCCAGAAGGAGCCTGTGTTGTGGTGGTGGGCCTAATTGGGGAGAGGGGAAAGTGGGTTGTACTAAGACATCTAGTTCTTTCCCCCAACGCCACATCACTGAGCCCCCAAGACTTACCCAACAGGCAGCAGCTGGGCCCAACCTAAACTGTGATGCTAAATGATCTGGAGACACCCCCTGGCCCATCAACACCCCCTACCTCCCCCCACCAAACTCACCCGGGCACCCCCTGATGGCTGGTGGATCATGATGCGTGAGTTGGGCAGCGAGTGGCGCATGCCTGGGGAGCCGGCTGCGAGCAGCAGGGAGCCCATACTGGCTGCTTGCCCCACGCACCATGTACAGATGGGGTTGAGGATGTACTGCATCGTGTCATAGATGGCCAGGCCCGACGTCACCACCCCACCTGCCGGGGGGAAGGACCAGGGGCAAGTCAGGGGGTGGCTCCTGAAGAGAACCTGCCATTACCTGGGTCAGAGTCTAAGCCCATCTTGCCCAGTCTCCTGTATCATGCAGCAGCAGAGAGCAGATGCTGAAAGGGAGAGTGAACTAGGTCTGACCCTGTTCTTCTCTGTTGCAGCCTCCAACATTTCAGGTCCAGGAAGCTCTGATTCAGAGGCCATGTCCCTCATCCCATATTCAACAGCTACTGATGCCCCTTTCCTCCAAGAATGTATCCAGTCTCTTTGTGAATCTGGCTGAACTCTCAGCTTCCACTGCATTGATGGCAACAAGTTCCATCCTTTCATGACATGCTGCGTGAAGAACTGCCTTGTGTTCCTTTTAAACCAATGGCCTCCTCATTCTATGCTACGACCCCTCACTTTTGTAGAGTGAAAGATCATAAAACCCCAAAGACTCTCTGTTTACCCTTTAAGTATTTTGGAAACCCTTCTCATGTCCCCACTCCAGCATGTCTCTCAATGGGCCCAGGCTCATCGTTAATCTTGTCTTCTATGGAAACTCCTCCATACAACTGATCACCCTTGCTGCCCTTCTCTGAACCTTCTCTAGTTCTTCTCTATCCTCCATGAGGCCTGGGGGCCAGAAGTGGGTGAAGGATTCAAGATGAATAAAGGGGTATCACTATACTTCCCCTTCTTAAGGATCCTTTAATAATACAGTATAACCTCATAAACCTGAATATAAAAAATCCAGAATTATCAAAAATCCAGCACCTTTTAAAGCTACACTCCATCAGGGAGAAGCAGGGTCTGGTCCTGGAGCAGCAGAGGGGGAAGCTTCCATGCAGCAGCTACCACTGCCATTCACCACCCTGCAGTGTCGCTCTGTGTGCAGCTGCTGCTGCTACTACCCCCACTCCGGGACCAGCCGCCACTCTGCTTTCAAAATCTGGAATTTTCACATTTCCAGCAGGTGCTCGGTTCCAAGCATGCTGGATTCATAAGATTATACTGTACTACAGCAGCAGGGGGTGCTGAGTTTGTGCCAGGGGACTCCAGCCTCAGTCTCTCCCAGTAGGGGGTGCCTGGGGCAGAAGTAGTGAGCGGGGGGGGGGAGGCGCAGCTAGATACTACAGCCCCAGTCTCTCCCAGTAGGGGGTGCCTGGGGCAGAAGTAGTGATGGGGGGGGCAGCTAGATACTCCAGCCCCAGTCTCTCGCAGCAAAGGCTGCTGCAGGTACTAGGACAGGAATGCTGGCTAAGGAGAGGGGTGGAGGACTCTTATCTACTTCAGCCTCTACCACTGGGAAGCGCTGTGGGGACTGGGGCAGGAGCACTGGTGGGGGCGCGGGGAGAGAGGCAACAGGGAGCTCCAAGATATTCCAGCTCTTGCCTTGGCCACCAGGGGGTGCTGTTGGGACCATAGCATGGGACATCTATTGACTTTTCAGCTTGCAGTGGGAAGGGAGCCCCCAGATCTAACCCCCCCAGCCCCCACTGCCCTCCCAGAGCTGGGAGAGAACCTGGGCATCCATGTTTCTCTTCTCTCAGTCACTCAAGAAGTTGGTCCAATAAGCATCTCCTACCCAGGATACCTGGGTTCAAGTCTCAGATCAGGACAAAAGAGGGAAGAAAGGACAAGAGCAGTTCCTGCTCACCGGGGCTGTTGATGTACATGTGGATGGGTTTCTTGTTGCTCTCCGACTGCAGGAACAGCAGCTGGGCGATCACCAGGCTGGCCACCCCATCGTCAATCTGCAAATGGGGGCGCAGGTGGGTGAGGTACACAACCAGCCACCCTCCTGCCCTGGAACCACCCTGGATCCCCCCCTCCCAGGCCTGGATACATCCATGCCTACCTCTGATGTCCCATCCCCTGTACATCCCAGGTCTCTCCAGCCTGACATGCCAGCTCAGAAGGACACTGAGGCCTTGTGGGCCCCCTGCCAAGCTGATCCAGTGCCCCGGAGGCTTGGGGGCAGCTCCCACGGATCTGATTCTGAGCTGAACCAGGAGGCCTAGAGGGGTTCTGGTCTCATCTTCCAGGCCAGGACTGCTGGAGGGGCAGGGAGTGACACTCACCGGTCCCATGACGCACACAATGCGCTCCCTCAGCAACCGGGAGTAGATGTCATAGGCCCTTTCGCCACGGCCCTGCAACGTACATGGGAAGCCTCAACTGAGCCCGAGGGGAGGTCTTAGGCTGCCAGGTGTCCCCCCACCCAAATGGCCAGAACCCCAGCTGCATCCTGGGGTGGGGGGAGGAATTAGACAATGGAGAGTCCCAGGTGGGGGTGAAAGAGCAAGGGGAGGTAGGGGGTGTCTGGGGGAGGCTGGAAGGAGACCTCGCCAGGGGCACTCACCGTCTGCTCCACCACGATGGGGATGAGTGGGATGTGGGCGGCAGGCGAGCGGTGCAAGCCCCGGGAGCCCAGCCGGACAGCACGCTGGGGACAGGGGGCAGCGCCTCAATGCCAGGACCCCCCTCACCTCTCAGCCCACCCAGCTCCCTCCAGCCCCAGCCATCCCCAATCTTCCATGTGCCCAGGACCCCCCAGCCCCCTCCACCCCAGCGCCAGAGTACCCCCCTTAGGCCCAACCGCCCACAACCCTCCCCACCCCTGGGACCTCCCCAGTGCCCCAGACTCTCCCCACGCCCACCCCAGGACTCCAGCCCCCCTCGCTACCAGTGCCTGCCCCCCCACCTCTCCACACCCCCACCAAAGCCCCCAGAAACCCCTACTGTAGGGTCCCAGGGCCAAGGCCCCCACTCCCCCTTTTCGAGGACCCCACTCACCGCTATCCCCTGCCACATGGCACCACAACCCCACACCCCCCCACACCCCGCCGAAAGACGTAACCCGGAAGCAGTAAGATACACAATCCCCGGCAAAGGGGGACTCACGTGACCACGGGAGACGCCAAGTTGGGACCACAACTTCCAGCGGGCATTGCGGATGGGGCCGGGCTCGGCGCTGATAGGACGAGGGTGGGCTGGGAGCTCCAAGCCCGGGTTCCTCCCCTCACGGCCGGCCTTGGTAGCGGTGTGGACGCCGGACGCCTAGGCTTTCTCCTCGCCCTGCAGGGGGCGCCGCAGCCCTCTCTAACTACTGTCCGCCATTCCCCTCTGCGGGCGGGGAGAGCTCGGGTGTCCTGGTTCCCGCCTGCCCGTCATTCCCCTGACCTTGACCCCCATTACCTAGCCTCTCTCTCCCGGGACACCTGCGTTCTGCCGTGGGACTGACTCCCTGGGATCACAGCAGGGGCCCTGGGAGCCAAGACAGCCATCTCCCCCAGCATACTGGCTCCGTGCCTCAGTTTCCCCGGGTATGCGGGCTGGCGAGGCCGGGCGCTATCGCAGCCGCCTCCTCCGAGGCCCCTGGCAAGCGGGTGCCGGTCCCGGCTGTGACCAGCCCCGGGCGTGGGGGGAGGGCACAGCAAGAGCCCGGACGCCTGGGTTGTATCCCCAGCACTGGGGGGGATGGGGGCCCCGACGCCTGGGCTCTCTCCCGTGCTCACGGAAGGGGATTGGGGTCTAGGGCTTATACTTCAGGGGTCTCCCATCTCCACCCAATCCCACCGCCCAGCCCCCACTCAGAGGGGGAGAGAACCCAGGTGTTCAGGCTCCCAGTCGTCCCTCCTCTAACCCACCAGCCCCCTGTGCTGCTCCCAGAGTTGGGGGAGAGCCCAGGCATCCGGGTCCCCAGATCCCTCTACCCCCCCAGCCCTGATTCCCCTCCCAGGAGGGCTCCCAGCTCCTCTCTCAATCACTCGGGAAGGCTGCAAGGAGGGTCTTATCCAGGACATGTGGGTTTGAGTCTCAGGTCAGGGAAGGTGGAGGGGAGAGTTAGTGAGATAAAGTAGGAGGTGGGGGGCTGACAGCTCAGATGCCCGGGTTCTCTTCCCCCGCTCTGGACAGGGCAGGGGGGGCTGGGAGCTGGGAGACCTGGGTTCTCTCTTGGTTCCAGGAGGGGAGGGGAGTTTGGGGGGGGATAGAGCAGGAGGGGCTGGGAGCCCAAACCCCTGGGTTCTGTCCCTAACTGACCAGGGGGGCCTAGACCCCAGATGCCTGGGCTCTTTCCCAACCCCAGGAGGGGAATGGGGTCTGTGGGAGTTAGAGTTGGGCGGGGGCAGCAACCCAGGCACCTGGGTTTTCTCCAGCTCTGGGAGGTGAGTGGGGTCCAGCACCATCACACCCTGCATTCCTCCCCCCAACCCCCCGCATTCCCACGCCGATTAGCGCAAGTTCCCAGCCGCTTTTGTTGCGGCTTCTTTATCTCGGCAGCAAAAGCAACACGGAGCTTGGACTGGGCTTGGCCTCCCCCCTTGCACGAGGCCTTGCATGACCAGCCCTGGCTTACTCTCTGTTTGAAGGGGTGGACACACTTGGACCTGGCTCAGCACACTGGCTTCTGGCCCAGTCCTCCTCACCCATCTGCTGGAGCCTGGCCTCACACATCCAGCCCTTGTGTGACAAATGCTGGTGCCAGGGCTCACCCTTGTTTCTTCAGGAGCTCCCCTTTGCCTTCCATTCCCTGTGCAGCCCCAGCCCCAGCCCCATGTGGCTGTCCCCTATTTGCTGGGCTTAGCATGTGGCTAGGGTGTCCATGGGGCAGGTGTCTGCAGGACTGGGGGACTACACATGGCCAGATGTGTCAGGGGAGCCATGCTGGGGCCAGAGGGACAAAGTGGGACCCTGTGTGACTCTTCTTGCCTCCTTGCCTTGCCTCAGTTTCCATGGGCCAAGGCTGACCTGTAGCCCTAGGGTGGTGGGGGATGAGGGGTGGGCTGGGCTCCCACACTGCCCACCCCCCAGTGCCAGACGCACAGGCTGCCATGCAATCTGGGACAAGGTTTACCCATCTCCACCCCCTGAACTTACCACAAAAGGTAAGAGTCTCTTTTCTTACAGGTTGGCTGACCTCCTACGTCGGCCTTTAAACTAAGTATGACGAGGGACGGGAAGGCAGGAGATGGAAAGAGTCTAGAACCTACAAACTGCGAGACATGCAGCAGTACACCCCAGATAAGTATCAAGGGGCCCTTTGGGCATCAAAGGCACCATTTAGAGGGCTTAGGTGCCTCTGTACTAATGCTAGAAGCATGGGGAACAAGCAGGAAGGACTCGCATTTCTGCTTGTAGATAATAACTTTGATTTAGTGGGGCTAACGGAAACCTCATGGGACCCTACCCATGACTGGGTGGTACATATTGAGGGCTACAGGTTGTACAGAAGGGACAGAGTAGGGAGGAAAGGGGGTGTGGTTGTTCTCTATGTAAAGGAGCATTATACATCTACCCTAATCAAAATGGGATCAGAGGAGGAGAAAGTTGAGGCATTGTGGGTTAGGATACATGGCGGTAGTGGGGAAAGGGACTTGGTGGTGTGGGTCTGCTACAGAGCACCATACCAAGAGGAAAAGCTAGACTTGGAATTCTTGAGGCAGCTCTCAGAGGCCTTATGGTCTAGGGACATGGTTGTCATGGGGGACCTAAATTACCCTGACATCTACCCTGGAGGAAGGAGGACACAGGAAACTATAGACCAGTTGGTCTTACCTTGGTCCTGGGTAAGCTTTTTGAGAGAATTATCCTGGCGCATGTCTGCGAGGGGCCAGCAGGGGAGATTATGCTTAGGGGCAACCAACATGGGTTCATTAGAGGCAGGTCCTGTCAGACCAACCTGGTGGCCTTCTAGGACCAGGTCACAAAATCCTTGGACGCAGGTGTTGCGGTGGACATAGTCTTTCTGGACTTTAGGAAGGCCTTTGACACCGTCTCTCACCCCATTCTCATTCAAAAAATAGAAGACTGTGGTATACCTACACAGTCAGATGGGTCACTAATTAGCTGGAGGGCCAGACCCAGAGAGTGGTGATGGACAGGTCCTATTCAACCTGGAGGGATGTGAGCAGTGGGGTTCCGCAGGGCTCAGTCCTCGGGCCCGCACTGTTCAACATCTTCATCAGAGACTTTGACAAGGGGGTAAAAAGCACCCTGTTCAAATTCGCAGATGACACTAAGATGTGGGGAGAAGTGAGCATGCTAGAAGGGAGGAATAGGCTGCAATCAGACCTGGACAGGTTACAGGGGTGGGCAGATGAAAACAGGATGGGTTTCAACACTGACAAGTGCAAGGTACTGCACCTGGGGTGGGGGGAAGAACCAGCAGCATACCTACAGGCTGGGGAACTCCCTTTTCATCAGTGCAGAGGCAGAAAAAGATCTTGGAGTCATCATTGATGCCAAGATGAACATGGGCTGGCAGTGTGGGGACACGGCCAGGAAGGCCAACTGCACCTTGTCATGCATCCACAGATGCATCTCAAGCAGGTCCAAGGAGGTGATCCTCCCCCTCTAAGCGGCACTTGTCAGGCCGTAGCTGGAGTACTGCATCCAGTTCTGGGCGCCACACTTCAAGAGGGATGTGGACAACATGGAGAGGGTCCAGAGGAGGCCACTTGCATGATCAGGGGGCAGCAGGGCAGGCCCTTACGAGGAGGCTACGAGACCTGAACCTGTTCAACCTCCACAAGAGAAGGCTGAGGGGGGATCTAGTGGCTGTTACAAACTAGCCAGGGGGGACCAGCAGGCACTGGGGGAGTCCCTGTTCCCCCAAGCACTGCCAGGGGTGACTAGAAATAATGGTCACAAGCTGGCAGAGGGTAGATTCAGGCTAGACATCAGGAGGCGCTACTTCACTGTCAGGGCGGCTAGGATCTGGAACGAACTTCCAAGAGAAGTGATGCTGGCTCCTACCCTGGGGGTCTTTAAGACAAGGCTAGACAATCACCTTGCTGGGGTCATTTGACCCCAGTACTCCTTTCTGCCATGGCAGGGAGTCAGACTTGATGATCTGCTCAGGTCTCTTCCAACCCTACCAACCATGAAACTATCTGCTGGGAGGAGCAGTCAGCCAAATCCAACCATTCACGTAGGTTCTTAACCTGCATGCAGGACCTTAATCTAATGCAGGAGGTATATGGTCCCACTAGGAGGAATGCCTTACTGGACTTGGTGTTAGCTACAGGGGAGGACCTCATAGGGGAGCTGCAGAGTCATGGTCACCTTGGGGACTGACCACCAATCAGTCAAATTTACCATACGGTGTAGGGTGGGTATGATAACTAGTAGCATGGAGTGCTTGACAAGTCTAGTCAATGATGCACTGCAGGAGAAGAGTATTGACGATATGGGAGTCCAGGAAGAGTGGTCATTCCTAAAGGAAGCAATCCTTCGGGCACAGAGGGAAACTATCCCAGTACGAGGGAAAAGGGGGAAAGGAGCCAGAAAGTGTCCTTGGCTAAACAGGGAAATCCAGGGGAGCCTAAGGGCAAAAAAGAAGACATAAGCGGTGGAAGCAGGGGGAAGCTACCAAACTACCAAGGAGGAGTATACCTACTTGGCTTGCACTTGCAGGGTGGCAGTTAGAAAGGCCAAAGCAACTACAGAGTTGAGGCTAGCAACACAAATTAAAGACAACAAAAAGTCTTTTTTTTAGGTATGTAGGGAGTAAAACAAAGGCGCAGGGCAGCATTGGACCCCTACTGAGCAAGGAGGAGCTATTAGCAACAGAGGGGGGACTAGGCTGAGCTATTCAGTGAGTTTTTTGCCTCAGTGTTCAGTGAACAGGGCTCAAGATAAGTCTCCTAAATGGGTTTTTAGATGGGCATCAGAGGGACACCAGCCCACCAAGTGTTGACACTGACTTGGTACAGAGTCACTTGGATGGACTGGATGTGTTCAAGTCAGCAGGCCTGGATGAGCTGCATCCGAGGGTACTGAAGGAATTGGCTGGTGTCATAGCAGAACCACTGCCACAGCTGTTTGAGCACTTGGGTCAGGCCCTGGAGGACTGGAAAAGGGCCAATGTGGTCCCTATTTTCAAAAAGGGGAGGAAGGAGGATCCAAGTAATTATAGGCCACTCAGTGTCACCTCTATCCTTGGGAAAGTCTTTGAAAAGATTATGAAGATCATATTTGTGGGAGTCCAGCAGGAAAAATAATGCAGCAGGGCAACCAGCATGGATTTGTAGCAGGTAGATCATGCCTGACCAATCTGGTTTTATTTTATGACAGGGTCACAAAATGCTTAGATGCAGGTGTAGAGGTGGATGTTGTTTTCTTGTACTTTAGCAAGGCCTTCAATAAGGTATCTTATCCTATTCTCATAAATAAATTAAGAGGTTATGATATAGATGTTTACACAATCCGGTGGGTAGCAAATTGGCTTAGCGGTCACACCCATAGAGGGGTAGTAGCCCTTATGGTCCCCCTCGTTAGCTAATGAGCCCTTGACACATCCCCCCTGGGCAGGGGGCGATTGTCCCCCAACACACGGGAGCAGGAGCTACAACCCCACCTTTTCAGGAGAGGGAGACTGAGGCTTGGAGGGGGCAGGAGGCAGTTCCCCCCCCCCCAGGGCTGGGGGTACCTATCTTTGGTGGTGCCAGGGGGCAGTGCCTGAACCCCCCCATCTTCTCCCTGGTTGCTCCAAGCCCCTCGGGTGTAGCTCGGAGCAGCCCCAAGCTGCTTTGCTGCCCTAGAGAAGACCCCCTTTTCTGGAGGGCGGTCTATGGATCCCACCAATCCCAGCACAACAGGCCCAGCCCCCTCCTCCACCAGGCCTGTTCCCATCACCAGAATCAAACAAATTTTCGTTAATGAGTGAATGATTATTACAGTTAATAGAACCAATACATCAGCATTACACGCGCCACAGCTTCATCCCCTCCTTCTTCCCTGCCCAGAATGGCTTCACCCCACTCCACAGACTCCGTCAGGATGTGGCTGGCTCTGGGAAGAGACCTGGCCATGGCTGGGGGGGATCTCTGTAGAACAGAGGTCTGGGTTAGTGGTTAGCAGCTGCCCACCCATGGTGCAGATGGGGAAACTGAGGCACCAAGCAGCAAAGGGGCCCAGGAAGCCTTCAGTGCAGCGGAAAGCTGGGAGAGATCTGGCACTGGCTCTAAATACTAGGCGAAAAAAGCCCCTGATTTTCCCCTCCTCCCCTGTGAGAACTGGAGTCCAGTGGTGGTAATCTGGAGTCACTTCAGATTAGTGGGCTCCGGGGAGGGCAGAGCCCAGCAGCTCATTGCCCAATCCGAAGGGCTTGTGCGGTTATGTGCTTTGGCGTTTGGTCTGGTCGAGAGAGGCCCTGCTCCCAGGACAGATGGTGGAAGCCATGGGATACCTGCAAAGGAGGTGGGGCCTGGAGTGGGTGGAAGGGGCCTGGAGGCTCCCCCCACTTTAGGACTGCCCCTCACTCTGGGCTCTCGGGGTTGCCAAGGGACCCTGACTCCCAGCGCTGGATTAAGGCATTTTTCTGGCGAAGACTCCGGGGGCTTCTGTTTGCCTGGAGGGAGGGGAGAAGGACATGGTGAGGTGTCACATCTAGTAGAACACGCCTGTAGCCCACATGCATGTACAGGGCTGCTGGGGCCCCATCAGCAGTAGCATTGGGTAGCTGCAGCTCCTGGAGCAGCCACTAAAGGAAGGAAAGGCCACACCCCCTGGAAAGCATGTGAGCTTGGTATGTGTTAGCATGTGGTTGCATGGGCCTTCATGTTTGTGATTCGTGCCACTGTGCAGGAGCTTGTGTGGGCAGGCTCAGCCATCTTAGTGCATGTTAGCATGTATTCAGTGTCATGGGTATGTGTGCTGGTGGGTCTTACAAGTAGAGACAAGTATTAGGGTCTGGTTAAGCATGTCTGTCCATATTGCGCACATCTATGTCAATAACAGTTTCATACATGTTGGAGCATGTTTGGGCAAATGAGACCATGGATGTGTGTATTGTATGTACATGTGCCTTACTCATGTGTGTTCATGTTCATGCTCTTGTAACACGTGTGCGTGCTATCCAGCATGGGAGAGCACACAGGGACAGGCTTGCAGCCGTCATGCGTGCATTTCCCAGGCAACCCAGCCTATGTGCTGGCCCACTACCATGCTCCTGCATGTCTCCCCCTAGAGTCACATATGCCTGCACATGCATGTCTAACCTCAACACTGAGCAGTGAGCCGAGGAGGGGGGAAGAGCCGTACCTGGTCCAGTCCATTGAGCTGGAGGGGCTCAGCTGGGCTTGGCGGGGGCCAGGTCACGTCCAGCTTCCCACAGGACACCCTCTCTGCAGTGACAGGGGAAAAGAGGGTTATACGTTTCTACCCCATGCCCCCTCCAGCCTGGGCCCCAGATCCTGGTGCCCCTCAATCCCAGCCTGGGGGGTTGTACAGCACCCAGCCCCCCCCATGTCTCACCCTAGGGGGTCTGTACAGCACCCAGCGCCTCCCAATCCCAGCCTGAGGGAGTCTATACAGTATCTGGCACCCCCCGATCCCAGCCTAGGGGTCTGTATAACTGGGATATTGGCCCCACCCCTCCCCCCTCAGCCAGGCTTTCTCTTTCGATCTGGCCTGGTAAAGTCCAGGCGCTGGTGCCACGCCCTGGGGACCTGCCCTGGGTACACACAGAAGGGGCATATACATGTGCCTGTGGCTCTCCTGTGCCTGGGAACCTGCTCCTGGGCAGGGCAGGGAACACTTAATCTTTGCACCTGGGGCCCAGCCCAGGCCGAGATAGGAGGTGCTGACTCCAGCTGGGTCTGGGGTGGGGGTAGGAGGGTTGTATGGGAACAGGACTCCCCTGCACGAGCTCCCTAGACAGAGGGGGACCTATAAAGAGATGTCTAGTGCAGCCCCTGCCCCTGCAACATATAAATGCATGTATTCATGTGCTGCAAAGATGGAACGCTGCTGCACATGGCATGGAAGCATACGCAATGCATGTGCCCCAGCAGCCCCCAGGGAGTCCTGGAAGGGTGGGGGCTATGTTCTCTTATTGGAGGGGGAAGGGGGAAACTGAAGCACAGGCATGGGAGGGAGTTAGGAACTTGCTCCAGGTGCCTTGGGGTCAGAACCAGAGGGAGAATCCAGTAGTTTGGCTTCTGGCTCAAGGCGCCATGCCACAGACAAAAACTCCCCCCAGCCGTGTTCCAGGAAGTGAACTCAGGTGTCCAGGCTCTCCAGTGCTCCCTTCACCAGCTGACAACCCCCCCACACCTTCCAGAGAAAGAACCCAGAAGATCAGTCTCCCCAGCCTTCAGGGATCCCTCCACTGGACCCCTTTTCCTACCTACTTCAAGAAAGTAAACCCAGGCATCCGAGCTCACACACCCATACTCCACTACCCCCTCAGACACCTGCCACTGCCGTTCCAGGGAGAGAACCCATGTGTCCAGGCTCCCCAGATTACACTGGTCTTTCCACTCCACTTCCAGGGAGAGAACCCAGGCAGCCGGGCTCCCGGAGCCACATCAGCCCCCTTCCAGGGAGAGAAGCAAGGCATCTTGGCTCTCCAGCCCCCACTGCCCCCCCCTCCCGCCCTCACCTGCCCGACGGGGTGGTATCTCCTGGGCATCCTTGTGGCCCTCGTCTTCATCCCTGGGTGTGGTGGTGCCATACAGCACCTGGCGCTGCCTCCGCAGCTCCTGCTCCCGCTCCCGGGCTTCCCGCACCTCCTGCTCCAGCAGCGACTGGGGGCTCCGGGGGCTCAGCCGAGCAAAGGGGCCCCTGGGTATCCCCAGGGGTCCCCCAGGCCTCAACAGGGTCCCCGGCTCCAGGATTACCATATTGGCTTTAGCATCTGGTCTCTGATTGCTAGTGGAGATCCCATCCTGTTGCCAGGACACCTGGTTGCCAGGGGAGAGCTCCTCTGATCCCCGGTTGCTAGGGGAGGTCCCCTCTGGTTGCCAGGTTGCCTGGGTGCTGGTGGAGACCCCCTCTGGTTGCCAGTGCACCCGATTGCCAGGGAAGAGCCCCTCTGGTTCCCACGGGGATGCCTCAAAGAGCATCTTCTTCTGGAGCATCCCCGGGGCCGGGCCGGGGTCATAAGCCCCAGGCACAGTGCCCAGACGGACCAGGGCCTGTTCCCGGCGTGCCTCTCGCTCAATCTCCCGCAGCATCTGGGCCCCGGCCCAGCGCCGCTCCATGTCTGTGGGTCGCGACACCAGTGCCGGCTGGCTCAGCAAGGGTCGGATCCGCACCTCCACCAGCTCCTGGGCCCCCCATGGGCTGGCCAGGCCCCGCTCCCGCCGCAGCACCTCCTCACGCTCCTGGAGCTGCCGGATCTCCCGCTCAATGGGCGTCTCAGGCTCCATCGGTGTTGCTGCACTGGAGCCCGCTGGGCTGGCACTGGAGCTGTCCTGGCCAGCAGCCAGAGACAGGGCTATGGGAGCCAGCACAGGGCCTTCACCGGGAAGCAGGTGTGTGGCACTACCTGGTTCTGGAGGGTCTGTGGGCTGGGGGGGCCTGGCTGGATCAGTGGTACCAGTCGGGCCTGAAGGGTTGGCAGTCTGGGGCATCCTGGCTAGTTCTGGGGTGCTGGCTGAATCCGTGGCACCAGGTTCTCGTTCTTTGGTACCAACCAGTTCTGGGGGACTGGCTGGTTCTGGCACCCTGGTATCAGCTGGTTCAGGAAGATTAGAGAGCTGGGGGGTCTCAGCCAGGTCTGGCTCTTTGGTACCAACTGGTTCTGGGGCACCAACTGGATCCACAATACTGGATTCTGGCTCTCTGGTCCCAGCTGGTTCTGGGAGTCCAGAGAGATCAGTGGCACCGGGTTCTGCCTCTCTGGTCCTAGCTGATTCTAGGGATCCAGTGGGATTTGGGGTCCCAGCTGGTTCTGGAGCACTGACTGGATCAGCAGCACCAGGTTCTGGCTCTCTAGTCCCAGCTGGCTCTGGGTGGCTGGAGGGATCAGCAGCACTGGCTGGTTCTGGTTCTTTGGTCCTGGCCGGTTCTGGTGGTCCAGAAGGGTCAGTGGCACCAGGTTCGGACTGTCTGGTCTCAGCAGGTGCTGGTGGTCCAGCTGGTTCTGGATCTCTGATCCTGCCTGGTTCTGGGTGTGCAGAAGGATTATCAGTACCAGCTGGTTCTGGTGCTGTGGTCCCGTCCGGTTCTGAGGCACCAGCTGGATCCGCAGCACCAGGTTCTGGCCCTGTGGAATTGGCTGGTTCTGAATCTCTGGTCCCAGGTGGTTCTGGGGGTCCAATGAGATCTGCGGCACCCGGTTCTGGCTCCCTGGTCCCAGCTGGTTCTAGGGCTGTGGCTGGATCTGCAGCACCAGGTTCTGAATCTCTGGTCCCAGCTGGTTCTGGGGGTACAGCGGGATCTGCGGCACCTGGTTTTGGCTCCTTGGTCCCAGCCGGTTCTAGGTGTCCAGCTGGATTCACAGCTCCCACTCCTGGCTCCTCAGTCCCATGGGGCTCCGGCTCGGCAGCCTGCTCCGGCTCTCTGGTGCTTCCCAGCTCTGTCGCCTGCCCCTGGGCCCAGGCACCAGCTGGGGTGCCCCGTGGGTCATAGGCTGTTGCTCCGCCTGGGCCCTCCCCTGGCCCCTCCCGCCTCAGGTGGGATGGCTCTGGGGACAGAGCTGCCATAGGGGCAGCCTGCCCAGCAGTTGCTACCCCCTGCTGGCAGCTGGTGGCAGGGCCCTGGCCCAGAGCTTCTGGGGGAGCTGGATCCTCTCCATCAGCCTGCTCCCAGCTGCCCCTGGGCTTGGGGGTCTCCCACAGTTCTGGGCAAGGGACAGGGGGGTCGTGGCCATCTGAGCCCAGGGACATCTCTTGGTAGGATCCCCCTGGCACAGGGGGTGAGGGCGGTGGTGGCAGGGTCATGCCTTCAGCTGCCATGGGGGGATGGGCTGGGTCTCCGATGAGGCTGGAGGGGGTGAACCTGGGAGGGAGAGAGGGGCTGGATGAGCATTTGGGGGTGCCCCACAGAGGGGAAGGGGCTGTGAGTTGGGAGTGAGGGGCACCAGCAAGGCTAGAGAGGGCAGGGGGTCCCATCTGTCTGACTGTCCATGCCAGGTAGGGTGGGCCTGTCCGGGTCACCTGAAAGGAGTGGAGAGGCTGAGGGAGGCACCCCAGGAGAGAGGAAGAAAAGCAGGCGGACAGACAGTTGGAGACAGACTGACAGGTAGGTGGGCTGTAAATCAAGGCAGCAGGGAGGTAAGGAGGTAGGTAAGTGAGGGGAGAATAGAGGAAGGCAGATGCCCCTCACAAGCAGCCCCCTGTGTCCCCCCAGCCCTCCTAGTTCCCTTCAGTCCCAACCCACAGCCCCTGCCCTCCCCCCCAGCCTTGCTGGTGACCCTCACTTTTGACCCACAGCACCCCACTCCCCCCAGCCCTGCCCATGCCCCTCACCCCTGACCTGCAGACCCCTGCCCCACCCCAAACCCTGATGGTGCCCCTCACTGGTAACCCTCACTCCTGACCCGTGGCCACATCACCCCCAGCTCTACCAGTGCCCTTCACTCCTGACCCCAAGTCCCCTTTCCCCCAGCCCTGCCTGTGCCTTGCATTCCTGATCCGCAGCCCCCTACCATCCCTGAGCCAAGCTCCCCCATTCTCCCCCCCCAGGGTTAACCCCTTTGCTGCCACTCACCACTCTGCTGGTGCCCAGGATCACTAGTAGTGGGAAGGTGCCCGGACAGGGACCCGCTGTCCCCAGCTTTATCCAGGCAGCAGAGCCCAGGTCCCGCCCTGTGCTAATCTCCTGGCACACCCCCCACCTGCCCTGCCTCCAACCTCTCCCCCCCCACAGAACTCCCCATCCCAGTAGCATGGGATGGGGACGGGGCTGCGGGTCAGGAGTGAGGGGCACCAGGGTGGGGCAGGTGGCTGTCCGTCAGCAGTGAGGGGCATTGGCAGGGCTGAAGCAGGGCAAGGGGCTGCAGGTGGGGAATGAGGGGCACTATCCAGGGAGGGAGGAATACTACTGGCAGTGGCTGCCCTCCCCCATGAGCTCACCTGTCCTTGCCGATGTCATGTCAGGAGCGGCCTGTTCTCAGCCTGGATCCTGAGGCCTGAGATTGAGAGGAGGAGGGGTGGCTCAGTTTCCCTACTTCCCTGGTGTTCACACCAGGGTGGAGGGCACAATCCTATCCCCCAACACAACTGTGGGGGATCCAAGCGTCCTGCTTCAGCTGCCCCCCCACTGGTAGTGACCTTGGCTCTGACTTTGGGCAGGTGCGTGTGACCAGGTGTGTGCGTGGGGGGTTACATCACCCCCTCCGGCTGTTTGCCCAGGCTCAGAGGACTCTCAAGGACTCGGATCAGGCCAATGCGGCTCAAAGGCTTTGCCCAGAGCTCTGCGGGGAGGGGGGCCCTCCTGGGACTGCTTCTAGGCCCAGGGCCCGCAGGGGGCACAGAGCACAGGTGCTGGGGGGAGAACTCAGGAGTCCAGGATCCCAGCACCCCCCTAGTCTAGCCCCCACAGTCTGCCCCTCCACTCCTACAACTTGGGAGAGACCCCAGGACTCCGGGTTCCCAGGAACCAGGTCTAATACTCCCAGGCCCCGCTCCCCTCTCTCCTCCCCTCCCAGAGCTGGGAGAGAACCCAGGCGTCTGTCCCCATCCCCGAGACAGGAGCCCTAAAGCAGCTGGATGCCGCTGGGGTGGGGGATGGGGTTTGCAGGTAACCGAGGCGTCCGGGGGGTTAACCCTTTGTGAGCCTCTGTCCGGCGAGGGGCCAAGCGCAGAGGAGCCCCCCAGGCTTTTCCCTCCCCGGGAAAGGCCCCGGGGAACAGCTGCGGGGGGGAGGGGGCTGCGAGCGGCTGGGGCGACGCTGCCCCCTGGCGGCCGCGGGGGTGGGTTGTACGTGTGTGTGTGCATGTGTCGGACGCCTGGTTCTCTGTGCATGTGTATGCGTGTATTTATTGTGCGTGGCGGTGTACGCATTTGTGTATGTGGGGCGGGGTCTGTGCACATGTATACGTCCTGAACCTGTGTATACACACACACACACACGTGCCCGCAGGTGTGCACGTACTAGTGCAAGTGGGCAGGTGTGCATTCACCTGTGGGTGTGGATGTGTTCTAGTGTGGGTGTGCATGCGCGTGCATGTGTGTGTGTGTGCACGGGCATGCACACGCATTCACATGTGGTGGTGCATGCATATGTGCATGCCTGTGCATGTGCCTGTAAGCATGTGTGGGGGGGCACACATTCACACATGGGTGTGCACATTTGTGTATGTGTCCATGTGCATATATGCACGTGTGTGGGATTGCACATTCACATGTGGGTGTGCATGTTTGTGCATGTATACAGGTGTGTGTGTGTCCATACATGTGTGAGCATGTGTATGTGTGTGCATGTGCATCCATATGCAGAGCTATACATGCACATGTGTTCACAGATGCAAGTTTGCCTCAAAGTGAACATTTACATGTGGGTATACAGGTGCATGTGGGTGCACACCCAGGTGCAGCTTCACCCACATGTGCCTGTGTGTATAGGCACACACAAGCATGCAGATATGGCAGCAAGGCCTCCTGGGAAAGCTGTTCAATAATTCAGTGGGATACCTGATCATACCTGGGCCTCACGTTGAGGGGGCCATGGCATCTCAAGGGCATGGGCCCAGAACCTGTGCAGCTACGCCAGGAAGCATGTTCCCTGCACCTGCCCCAGCCCAAACCGGCCCAACTGGCTCTGTCACGGCTCCCAGGCAGGGCCCCCCTCCACTGTGCCAGCAAGGGGGGATGGTCACGGGGACGGGGGGTGGGGAACAGGATGCCACTGCTGTGACGTGCTGCAGGGATCACAGAGTCCAGGCACCGGTGTCCAGCCCAGGCACCTGCACCCACTCCCAGGAAGGTGTTGGTGAGTGGGGGACACAGGACTGGTGGGAGGAGGGCAAGCCTGGACCTTCTGCCCCTCTTGGCTATAGGTTCAAAGCCAGGGGCTCCTTTGAGATGAGGCAGCTGTGTGGTGGCTCAGAGATGTAACCAGCTCTGGTTGGGGAGCAGGGTGGACACACAACACTGAACCCAGCCGGGGAGGGATCCCAGTGTGAAAATGCAGCTGGCTTTGGGGTGGGACACAGCAGATGTATGACAGTCTCCAGCCACACTCAGCTGGGATCCATCCCTTCCTGCTCCAATGCAGCCAGTTCTGGGGAGGAGTGTGGTGGGTACATAACACCACCCAACTCAACCAGGGAGGGTTTGCAAAAAAAAATGCAGTCAGCTCTGGGGCGGGAAGCATTTAAGAATCCTGGTGTGGGTAGAAAAAGGAGGGGGGTCAGGTCAGGCTGGGCCCTGGGCTGAAGCATGCCCCCACCTGGCCCCTGCTTAGATACACAAGGACTTTGCTCCCTGCCAGGCATAGCCATGGGGGGGTGGGGGGGAGAGGTAAGGAACAGTCTGACGAGGGTGGGGGGGGGAAGAGGCTGGGAGCTTACCCAGCTCTGGTTTCTGGGCCAGAAGGATCTGCCTGTTTCCTCTCATGCTGAGATGCAGCTGCTTCTGGGGTGGAACAAGGCAGCTACATCGCATGGCAGTGGAGGGTGGATGCAGCACCTCTGCAAGCCCCCTTTGGATTCCCTCGGGCCCCAGCCAGAGTCTGACCTGCCCCCACCCTCTCAGGAGAGTAGGGTTAACATGTGCATGTACATGTGTGTGCATGGGGACAGCCTGCCTCTGGCTCCATGTGTGTATGTGTCACAGGGCACCCCCTCCCCCTGTCTCTACTGTCCATGTCTGGGTGTTAGTCTGCCTGTGTCATGTATGTGGCCATCTTCTCTCATGTCCCTGTTGGGGATGGATGGGGGCCACAGCTTGTGCTTGTCCCAGGTTTTGTCAGGTGTGTGTGTGGGGGGTCCCTATCTGTCTCAGCATGTCTGTGTCACCATGTGTGGGGGTCGCTCAGGGGTTGTGTGTGTGCATGTGTGTGTGTGTCCGTGTTGCTCAGGGACCATGTGCGCGCATGTGTGTGTCACTCAGGCTGTGTTCATGTATATGTGTGCATGTGTACTGCTCAGGGGTTGTGTGCATTTGTGTTGCTCAGGGGCTAGTGCATGTATGAATGCATGAGTTTTGCTCAGGGGTCATGTGTATGAATGTGTGTTGCTCAGGGATTGTGTATGTGTGTGTAGGTGCATGTGTGTGCATGTTGCTCAGGAACCAGACAGACTGTGTGCTTTTGTGTCGCTCAGGGGCCATGTGCATGTATGTGTGCATGTGTGTTGCTTAGGGGCCGTGTGTCTATGTGCATGCACATGTGTGTGTTTCACTCAGGCTGTGTGCATTTGTGTGTGTAAGTGTGTGCATGGATGCATATCCCTCAGGGATCTGTGTTGCAGCACGTCTCCCTTGTCACAGTGTGCATCTCCTGATACTGCTGTGTGTTGGTCCCAGCCTCCCCCAACACCTGTCATGGTGTGTTTGCATCAAGCCTGTATCTCTCCATCACTGGGTGGGGGGATGGTGTGTGTGTGGGGCGGGCAAGTATCCCACTGTATCCCGGAGCCTTGGCTCTGGCTCCTGGTCAAGCACCCCCAAGACCTGCTGTCCCCACCCCCTTGATACAGATAAACAGGGGGGGAGGGCACTGACACTGGGGTTCCCTGCCTGCTATCAGCTACTTGATCTCAGGGCCACCCCACCCCCCATACTCTCCCCTCCCTCCTCCCGTGAGGGGGATCTCACCTCCAGGCCCGGTCAGGCTGCCCTAGCTTGATCAGTGCCTCCTGCTGGGGACCCCAGGGCCCAGCTAACTGCCCCCCCCCACTCGCCCCAGGCTCTGCACCTGCCCCAGCTCCATCAGCACCCCCTACTGGGCTCTTGACATACAGGCTCTGATTTGGAGGTGCCCCTAAGCAGGTCCTGGTGGGGCGGATGGGAGGTGGAGCCTGGGGAGTGTCACCAGGTTGGCCTGGTGTGGGGGAAGACGGGAGCCAGGAAAGGCAAGGGAAGGAGGGGTGGAAGGAGGCGGGAGGAAGAGGGGAAGTGTTCACCGACCTCTGGACCCCTCCCTAGCCACCGCTCCAGGGACCATGGCTGAGAGCACCTACTACTCCCAGCGCCTGCAGGCCATCGTGGTGAGTGCTGCCCACCCCCAATACCCCCAAACATAGGACTCGGAGGTCCCCTTCACCTAGCCAACAGATACCCCGAGAGCCCCACACTGCTGGGGAGATACCCCTGGAGAAGGGGAGAGGTCTGGCCTGGTTAGGATAGGTGATGCCTAAATTCCTTGGGCTGGGGGGGGCCCAGGACTCCTAAACCCCTTGGACTTGGAGGATTCAGGACCCTCCCTTTTGCACCCCCTAGAGGCTGGAAAGGTTAAGAGCTTCCCCCCGACCCCAGACACCCCACGGAAGCTGAGAACGGCCCAGCTCATGACAGCTCATGGCAGAGCCAGCCCCCTGTGCCCTGCCCATTTTTGCCCTCCCTTTGCTGGGGCTTGCTCCTTCCTGGGGCCAGGAGGGGCTGTAAGTTCACCCCCACCCCCAAACAGCTAATGAAGACTGAGAGCGGGTCAGCTCATCACAGCTCACAGCAGGGCCAACCCTCCCACCTTCATCTTTTCCACCCCACCCCCATTATTCCCCCTTCCCAGAGGGCTGAAGGGGCTGGGAGCTTCCCCTCCCCACCCACCCAGATACCTCATGTAGGCTGAGAATTGCTCAGCTCATCACAGCTCACAGCAGCCCCCACCGCCCCACCACAGGGTCCCCAGTGGTTTTGTGGAGCCAGGGAGCTGCCAGGAGGCTGGGGTAACCTGAGCCCCTGGTGTCCCCCTGCTCCAGCATCGACCCAATGAATTATTCACCAGGCCCCGGCTCCAGCCTGTTTCAGGCTCAGGGCCCTGGAGACCTGCCCGGGTGCTGGAGAAGGAGGAAGGGGGGTGGGGGCTAGAGCCTGGCTGGGGGCAGGGAAGGGATCCTGGTGACAGGTGTGTGTGGGGGGGTGGCAGGGGGGAAGTTGGGGGGTGCAGGAGCTACGTGTATGTGTGCTGAAGGGGAAGAGCGTGTTACACCCATGTGCATGCAGGGGATGTGTGCACTGGGGGAAGAGCGTGTTACACCCATGTGTGTGAAGCACACATGTGCATGCAGAGAAGACACACGTGAACCAGGGGGAAGAGCATGTTACACCCATGTGCATGCAAGGACCATGTGTGCATGTTGGGCAGATGAAGAGCAGTGGGAGCACATGTTTGCACAGTAAGAGGGATGGGTAGTGGCAGGTAGGGCTAGGTGTGTGCACGGGGGAACGCAAGCTCCTGGCAGGCACAGACACATGCATGCATGATCATTGCAGACATACACATGTGCAGACATGATCCTAGCAGACATGCCCCCATGCACATGCTCCTGGCACACACCTGTGCACACACTCCTGGCAGGCACACACATGTGCACACATGCTCCCAGCACACACACTAGTGCGCACACATGCCCCTGGCAGGCCCAGCACACACAGGGGGGTGCTGCCGAGCCCCTTGTTCGGCGCGGGGGAGCGGCGGGTGCGGGGCCTTTGTCCGCGGCGGGCGGGGCCGGGCTCCGGCTCACCGCCCCCCCCCGCAGGACCGGCGGCGGCTGCAGGAGCGGATGCTGCGGACGCGCCGGGAGCTGGACGAGGAGCGGCTGCGGGCCGGGCGGCTCCAGGTGCCGGGCTGGGGATCTGGCACCCCTGGGATGGGGGGTATCTGGGGGCTGGATCCCCTGGCAGAGGGTGGATCTGGGTGTCCCTAGGATGGGAGGGGGTCTGAGGGCTGGATCCTCTAAGATAGAGGGGATCTGGGGGCTGGGTCCCCGTGGAAGAGGGGGGAAATTTGGGTGCCTCTGGGATCTGGGTAGCTGGGATCCTTGGGATGGGAGGGCTCTGGGGGATAGGACCCATGGGCTTGGGGAGGGGGGACCTGGATCTTCTGGGCTAAGGGGGATCTGGGGGCTGGGACTCCTGCAAGAGGGAAGTATCTGGAGGGCTAGATCCTCTGGAATAGGGGATCTGGAGGGATTTGGGGATGGGTCTCCCTGGGCTGGATGAATCTGGGGGCTGTATCCCTTGGAATGGAAGGGATTTGGGGGCAAGGTGCCCCATATCCAGGAAGGATGGATCCCCTGGTCTGGGAGGGGATCTGGGGCACAGGATCCCCTGGGCTAGAAGGGGATCAACAGGGGATCTGGGTGCTCCTGGGGTGGGGGGGTGGCAGGAGGGGGGATTCCAGAGTGGGAGAATGGTGGGATCCCTGCCGACCGGCTCCGGTATCCCCACCCCATGTGTGCGCACACAGGCTGCAGGAGCCAGCGTCAGCCACCGCCCTGGGCTTGAGAAAGCCTGGGGGGGCGGGGGTTGACACCTGTGTGCTTGTGGGGTCAAGGATGTAGGGACCAAGGGGACTGGGGACCTTGATTATGTCTCAGGGTCCCAGTCCTTTAGCTGCCCCTCCCCTTTATCCCCCCACCAGCCGGAGATCTGTTCAGGGCTGGGGATGCCTCATGGGGTTTGTATACCCAGGGCAGCACATGTGTTCATCTCCATGCATCCTAGACACATGTGCATGGGTGGGAGCATTGCATTAGTGACACAAGTGTCCCCTTGTGGGTGTGTCTTTGTGCCTGCTAATGGAGGGCAGTAGCGGGTGGGACACATGCCTAGGGGGTATGTTGTGACAGGGGACACGCATGGATGGGGGGGTGACCTCAGCCCCACCACATGCCCGTGCATGTATGTCTGTGCGTGTGCATACGTGTGCAGAGACCTACCTGCCCACGGGAGGCTTGCAAGGATGCTGTGGCATGTCTTCCTGCTAGCGTAAGTCCGTGAGGGAGCGGTGGCTGATGGAGGGGTCGTGCCCACCCCCAGAGGAAGACGACAGTTCTCCACTGTGCCAGGCCCAGTCACGGATCCAGGAGCTGGAAAACAATCTGTCCAGGTGACAAGCAGGGGGTGTTAGCACAGGGAGCCCAGGGCAGTGTGGCCACCTCTGGGGTGGAGCACAGTGTCGTTCATCCTCCAGATACCACCAGCTCTGGGATGGAACTGCATAGGGGCCATCACAGCCCTGCCCAGCAAGGCTGCATGGGTAGTGCACACTCGGGTTGAGATGTAGGCAGTTCTGGGGTGGAAAGTGGCCTCCATTTGCTCTCAGCATCCAGATGATAGCCCCCTTGTCCCACATTTCTGGGGTGGGACAAGGGGACTATCACAGCCCCACTCAGCAGTGCTGCACAAATAGTGTGCACTTGGGGCTGAGATGCAGCCACTTCTGGGGTGGAACACAGCTGCTGCTGGCTTGTGCTGAGATGTAGCCAGCTCTGGGGTGGAACCTGGTTACTTCTAGCTCTCAGCCCCAAGGTGCAGCCAGCTCTGGGGAGAGTCTAGATCTCAGCCAGGCTGCTGGAAGTAGGGAGCTGGCTGAGGGGGAGCTCTGCAACCATGTCTCCAGGAGCACTCTGTGGGCTCTGAAACCACAGCAGGAAGAGAAGAGGTGGCCACCAGCCATGGGCTGATGGCAGTGGGGGGGAGGGGTGTGTAGAGGCTGAGTCAGCACCAGCCAGCAGAAACTAACAGCCAGCCGCCTGCCAGCAGCTCCATGAACCCAGGAATCCTTTCACCTGGGTGGGGGGATGCATGGGGAGGCATCCCAGGAGCCCTTGTGATACTGCCTGGACTTTACTCCCCCACACCCCCCAGCACTTCTTGGGAGGAGGCAGCAAAGCCAAGGCTACATGGAGGTGGGAGTGGATGGAACCCAGGCAGCCGGGCTCCCAGTCCCCTCAATGCCAACCAACTCTCACCTCTGGCTCCCACTGCCTTTTGGACCTGGGAGGTGCAAAACCCAGGCACCTGGGCCATCCAGCCTCCTTTGTTTTAACCATGGACTGCATGTGTGTGCGTGTCTACATGGGACAGCCATGCAGACAGCATGTGTATATCTACACATGTGCAAGACAGGCAGCTGTGGATGCCGGCTGGTCGGTGGGGGGAAAACAGCTAGCCCCACTATGTGTCTTTGCCCCCATATTACTTGTAGGCCAAGGGTATTTCCTACTCCACTGGCAGCACCTACAGGTGCCAGGCACCCAGCACTGGGATTGAGGAGGGGAAACTGGTTTGAATGGGGCACAGTGGTGGGGGGATAGAACCCAGGGAAGCAGAACCCTTCCTCTGCCATTCTGACCTCTCCTTCCTCTGCAGTCTCCAGGTCCAGATGCAGCAGCTGGATGACCCCAACCCTGCCACAGAGGAGGGTGGGGGAGGTGCCAGGGACCCCTGTCAGGTAACAGGATATCTCTGTGTGGTGGGGAGGCAAGGGAGGGGGCTCTGTCTTCCAGTGGAGCCTCCCCAGGAGCCAGGCAGCCCCTGTACCTTATCCATGGGGCTCTTAGGTCTTCCCCAGGTACCTGGCTTTCTCCAGAGTTTCCAGGGCTGGACAGTAGGTTTATGGGGGGCCCTGCTGGGGCTGGGGGGGAGACATGAACCCCAGCCCCCACCCATACTCCTTTGCTTCCCTTCTAGGCTGGCGGGGCTGCGCCACCCCCTGCAGGTGAGTTGCCCCTTGTGGGGGCAAGAGCAGGGGAGGCAGGGAGCCTGGACACCTGGGTTCTCTAGGAGGGGAGTGGGGGCTGGGGGGTTAGAGCAGACAGGGCTGGGAGCCCAGATGCCTGGGTTCCCTGGGGAGGGAGTAGAGCTGGGGGATGAAAGCAGGGTGGGGCCAGGTACCCGGATGCCTGGGTTCTCTCCCAGCACTGAGGGATGGACAGGGCCTGGGGGTCTGTTTGTGGCGGGGGTAATGTGCCAACCCTGAGATTCAAACCTGCAGCCAGCAGGAGCAGTTTGGGAGGGTATGCGGGGCATCTATCTGGAGTCCCTCATTCTGCCCCCTCCCCAGGTACAGCAGGACATGGCAGTGATTCTGAACCAGCCCCGACCCTGATCCCGGCCAAGAGGGGCCTGCAGGAAGCCCTGGAGAATGGGGATGTGGCCAGAGCAGGTGGGTGCGGGGCCTGGACTCCTCGGTTCTCCCCAGCTTTGGGAGAGGAGTGGGGCTGGAGAATGAGAGCAAGTGGGGCTGGGAACACAGACACCTGCATTCTCCTGAGCTCTAGGAGGGGAGGGTGGTCTGGGGTGTTCGACCAGGGAGTGGAGGGAGCCTGGACGTGTGGGTACTCTTCGGCAGCCTGAGGCTGGACATTGAACCTGCTGGCTGGAAGCAGCAGCAAGATGCCTGGGTCCTATAACTGATGCTAACCCCTGTGCCTCTGTTTCCCCAGCAGGGAAACAGGGAGTAATAGCCTACAAAGCAATAGCGAAGGGGCATGAGGCCCTGCATCCAGCCCTACTGCCAGCTAGGTCCAATCCAGGCTCTACTCTAGGCATCTCACCCCCACCCCCTTTGCCTTCCAGATCCCCCTGACAGCATCAGCAGGCACAATCTCCAGGCTGCCACAGGCAGCCGTGGAACCCCAGCATCTGGGGACAGCTCTACCCCCTGGCCGGCTGAGATGATCATCCGCAACCATTTGGGACAGGAAGTGGGCAGCATGGATGCCATCCACCGCGCTGCCCCCGGCATGGAGGGGGAGTGGCTGGAGAATGGGGGGCTGGGGGCTGAGACACCAGGCCAAATCTCTTCTGCTTCCACAAGGGAGAGATCCCTGGAACAGATCCCACTTGCTGGGGTGGAGGGACTGCCTTTGCCCAACCAGATCCCACTGGCTGGGCTGGACCATATCCTGTCAGCTCTGCTGGATCAGATCCCACCTGTTGGGACCAACCAGATCCCCTCAGCTATGCTGGATCAGATCCTGTCTGCTGGGCCAGAAGATTGGCTTTCTCTTCCTGAACAGATCCTGCCAGGTGGGCTAGACCAGATCCCATCAACAATGCAGGACCAGATCCTATCTGCTGGGCTGGGGGATCATGTTCTCCTGCCTGACCAAATCCCACCAGCTGGACTGGAACAGATCCTGTCAGCCATGCAGAAAGATCTGCCTCTACCCAATCTGATCCCATCAACTATGCAGGACCAGATCCTATCTGCTGGGCTGGATCAGATCCCATCCACCATTCAAAAAGATCTGCCACTGGCTGACCAGATCTCACCAACTATGCAGGACCAAATCCCATCTGCTGGGCTTTATCAGGTCCCATCATCCATGCAAAAAGATCTGCCCCTGCCTGACCAGATCCCATCAACTATGCAAGACCAGATCCCATCTGCTGGGCCTGCAGATAATTTTTCTCCACCCAACCAAATCCCACCAACTGGGCTGAACCAGATCTCAACCATGCAAAAAGATCTGCCTCTACTTGACCATATTCCATTAACTATGCAGAACCAGTTCCCATCTGCTGAGACCAACCAGATCCCATCAGCTGGGCCAGGGGATCATTTGTCTCCTCTCAACCAGATCACATCTGAGCCGAACCAGATCTTAGCTGTGCAAAAAGATCGGCCTTTGCTCAACCAGATCCCAACAGCCATACAGGACCAGATCCCTTCAGCTGGGCCAGAGGATCAGTTTTCTCTCTCTGATCAGATCCTGTCAGCTGGTCCTGGGCTGGATCAGGTTCCATCAACTATGCAGAACCAGGTCCCCCCCACTGGGCCGGAGAATCACTTTTCTCTGCCTGACCAGATCCTGCCAGCTGAGCTGGACATGATCCCATTAGCCATGCAAAAAGATCAGCCTCTGCCTGACCAGATCCCAACAACTGTACAGGACCAGGTTCCATCAGCTGAGCCAGACCAAATCCCAGCCATTATGCAGGACCCAATCCCATCAGCTGTGCAAAAAGATCAGCCTCTGCCTGACCAGATCCCAATGCCTATACAGGGCCAAATCCCATCACCTGGTCCCGACCAGACCCTACCAACTATGCAGAACCAGATCCTATCAGCTGGGTCAGGGGATCAGCCTTCTATGCCTGACCAGATGCCACCAGCTGCACCCGACCAGATCCCACAAGTTCTGCAGGAAGTGAAGTCCTCCATCCTAGACCAGATCCTGCCAGCAGTGGAGGAAGCAAAGTCCCCAGCACAGGACCATATCCCATCTGATCTGCAGGAAGCCACACCTGCTGTATGGGACCAGATCACCCCAGCTGCACCTGAAGTTCAGCCCTCTCCGCCCGACAAGATCCCATCCACTCCACACACAAATCAACCTTTCCTGGACCAGATCCCACCAGCCAGGCTCAGATCTCTGCCTTCTCCACCTGACCAAGTCCCAGCCACTCTGCAGGGGAATCCACTGCCTCCAAACCAGATTCTGCCAGCTGGGCCTGACCAGATCCCAGCAGTCATGGAGGAAGTGAAAGTCCCTGCCCAGGACCAGATCCCATCAGCTTTGCCTTGCCAGATCCCACTGGGGTCTGGCTCTGCTCCACCTCCCCAAGTTCGGCCCACCCCTCTAGGCCAAGCTATGGAGGAAGTGCCAGGGAAACCAAGTGTCCTGGCCTCCGAACAGCAACCGCTGCTGACAGAGGCGCTGGTTCCCCGTGGCCCCCTGGAGACGCCACCAGCCACTGCCCCCACCCCACAGCCCCATGACCCCCCCAGTGCCAGCGCCCGCAAGCAGAAGTCCTGCCAGTGCTGTGTCATCATGTGAACCCAGGTGTGGGAATCAAGGACACGGGAAGGACACAGCTGCCAGCTGCAACATCAGGGCATGTGCCCTAGTGTAGAAGAGGTCTCTGGAGCATCAGCCTGCCCTCTCCTGAGTCCTGGCGAGAGGGAAAGGGACTGGGGGGGTGGGGATGAGAGGCCTGCCCACACATGCACACACGTGCTGTGCCATAGATTGGGCCTGCTGCTCATGCAGACCACTAGGGGCACAGGCCCTGCCACTAGCACGTGTGTGTGCAGAGAGGGCATGCATGCATGTGCAGCGAGACTGTCTGGTACACAAGCACATGTGCATGCAAAGAAGTCATGTGTGCACTCACAGGCCTGCACATGCTTCCATAAGCATGCCTGACATGCAAGAGGACGTGCATGTAGTCACACGTGCTTCTGTGAACATGCCTGACAGGTACATGTGTGTACATAGAGAGGTCACACGTGTGCATGCAGAAGCCTATGTGCACTTCCATGAACTCACCTGATATGCAACCCCACGGGTGCATGCAGAGGTCATGTGTGCTTCTGTGAATATGCCTGACAGTCACACACATGTGCATGCAAAGGTCATGTGTGTGCATGGGTGCAAGCACACATGATTCTACGTCCACCCAGAACAGCAGCTCCGTGCGTCAGAAGCTTCCCCTGCCCCAGCACACACTCTGTTGCACCCATGTCTGCTCACCCATGTGTACACACAGGCCTCTCAGCTGGACAAGGGCCCCCTGGTGCTGGGACCCCCATCCCCTCCTCCCAATGCAAGGCAGGTCCTGTGATCCTTGTGGACTCTTTTTTAACCCTGATCAGGTCAGCAGAGGGTGGCAGCGAGCACAGCCATTAAAGCCCTTGCAACCAGAGAACTGGGCTCTGATTCTGTTGGTGGTGGGGGAGCAGCCGGACATCTGGGTTCTGTCCTGAAAAGAGTTCAGATCCTGTCTGCTGGGCCAGAAGATTGGCTTTCTCTTTCTGAACAGATCCTGCCAGGTGGGCTGGGGGGTGAGAGCAGAGGGAGCTGGGAGCCTGGATGCCTGGGGGTTTGAGCCCTGCCCTAGAAGGGGCACGGGGTTGGGTAGAGCAGCCAGGATGCCTGGGTTCTGTCCCCGCTCTGGAGGGCAGTGTAGGATAGGGGGTAGGTATGGGCCTTAGCCTTGTCTCCCTCTACATGAGGCACCCCCCCAACAAACTGCTCCTCTAGATTTTTAAAAATAAATAGATATATATAGAGAGAGATTTATTTATCTCATCCTCTTGATGCCGGGAACCAGGACTGCTGGGTCCCATCATACAGCCACAGGGATTGCCTCAGGGTCAGAGGGGCTAGGGGCCAGGCCCCAGTGAGCGAGGGTGAAGAGTGGGAAATACAGGACTCCTGGGTTCTCTCCCAGCTCTGGGTGGAGACTGGGGGCAAGGTGGTGAGAGCTGGGGGCAGCGCTGAGAGCCCAAGACACCTGGGTTCTCTCCCTGGGAAGGAGATGGGGAAACAGTGGGAGGAGGTCAGGTGTCTTGGTTAAGAGCAGGAGATTCTGGGAGGCCAGGACTCCTGGGTTCTGGGTTCCAACCCAGCACGGGGAGGGTTGTTTGGATCTAGTAATTGGGGAGCAGGGCTGGAAGCCCGGACCCCCCCCACAACACACACACTATAGAAGGGGGTGACAGCACGGGGGGCGGGAGGACCCCCATCTCCCCACAACCAGGTGCCAAAGACACAGGAGCCGGCAGTTACACAGGATGGGTGTATTTACAAGGTCATCATTAAGGCTACAGGGGGTGCTGGGAACGCTGGCCCTGCCCCTTTACTGGAGGCCCCACTCCCTCCCCCATCTGGGAGAGTGTGGAACTTAGGGGGGCTTTAACAGCCTAACCCCTGCAAGCCCAGATGGCTCCAGGGAGAGCAGGCCGCCCGGACTCCTGGGTCCTCTCCCCAGCTTTGGGAGGGCAGTGTAGTCAACTGGGTGGAGCAGCTGGGGTCTGGAGCAGACCTGGTGCCTCCTGGAGGGGTGCACAAGCCCCTCCTCCTAGTGCCAGCCAGCGCCCCATGCTGACAGTGCCAGGCGGTAGGAGCTGTGCCCATGTCCTAGTGCTCCCCACAGGCTCATACCAGTCCCATCACTTCCTCGGGCGTGGGCATGAAGTGCTTCTCGTAGCCAGATAGGACGGGTGGCGGGTCCCCAGAGCTACAGCTGGGTCCAGGGCTCGGAGGGGTCTTGATGTTGGGTGAGGTGGATGCTTCAATGGCGATGTGGGTGATGGGTGGCTCCTTGGGGGCCAGGCTGAACACCAAGCTGCCAGTGTCCTAGAGGGCACAGGGAAAGAACCCAGGAGTCCAGAGCCCAGCTCTTCCCTAGCCAGACCCCTTCCTCTCCCCACCTGGGGCAGGGAGAGAACCCAGGTGTCTGGACTGCCCAGCTCCTTGGAGCTGCCAGGCCCTGCTCCCTCCTGAGAACCCAGGTGTCTGCATCCTGGCTCCCTGGAATCACTAAACTACTCTCCCTCTTGATGAGCCCAGGCATCCGGGCTCCCTTCAGTCATTAGACACTGCCCCCTCCTGATGGAACCCAGGTGTCCGTGCCTCACGCCGTACCTTTGGCACCTCCTGTAGTAGGACAAAGCTGTGGACAGGGTCTGGGACCTTCTCCCAGCACCAGCGTGGAAGCACCTTGCGGCACAGGGTCAGCAGCCTGCGGGGCAATGAATATGCATCTGCTCATTTGCATACATTGGATTCCTTTCCACTCATCCCTGCCCCGGACATGTGGGTTCTCTCCCCAGCTCTGGGAAGGGAGTGGGGGCTGAGGGGTTGGACTGGGGGGGCTGGGAGCCCAGATGCTTGGGTTCTTCCTGCACCAGAGCAGAGCACCTGGCTCTCAGCCCCACTCAGGGGAAAGGCAGGGGGTCCCCCCAGGAGGGCACACACAGGACCAGGGAGGCAATTAGAGGGGCATCTGGCCCCCCCTCTGGGGCTCTTACTGTGCTCTGAAGATGATTCCTGTGATGCAGGCCAGGAGGAGGAAGAGGCTGAGGCCAAGAAGGGCCCCCAGGATGGTCTGCCAATGGGAACCTGGGGGTGATTCGGGGGGGAGGGGAATCATGGCCTGTTCCTGTCGGCATCCTGTAGCAGCAAGTACAGCACCCACAGGGTACCAGCCCCCAGGAGCCCCCTCTAGACCAAGGGGGGATGCCTGGGGGCTGGGGGACCAAGCTGACTCTTACTGGGTGTGTGGAAGACGTACACAGCGCTGGTGGGACCCTCCCCAACGTTTGTGGAGCCGCTCATCCGGAGGTAGTAGGTGGTGCCCGGCTGTAGCCCTGATAGCCAGTAGCTCCGCTCACTGGCGTTCACTGATGTCGGGGGAACAACATTATGGAAGTTCCCTGCTGCCCCTAGATCCCCAGCCCTGTGCTCTAGTCCCTGTATCCCAGCCACAGTCCCCCAGATCCCAGCTCCAGCCCCTAGATCCCAGATCCCAGCCTATCCCCCACACCCCCACCTCCTGAATCCCTGCCCCATGCTCCCAAACTGAACTGAAGCCTTTGGATCCCAGATCCCAGCTCTCAGACCCCAGCTCCATCCCCCCCAGACTGAAGCCCCTGGATCCTGCATCCCAGCCCTATCCTCCCAAACTGAAGCCCCTGGATCCAGCTCCTTGCTCCTGGATCCTAGCCCCAGGCCTCCTGCCCCCAGATCCCAGCCCCTGGCCACCAGCCCTAAACCCCTGGAGCTCAGTCCCCTACCCCAGCCCCTGAGACCTCCTCCCCCAGCCCCATGGAGCATATAAGCCTGCTACTGCTGTCAGCTGGGGAGAGTGTCTGACCTGTGCCCAGAGTGACCAGCCCCCCCACTCCCCCAGTTCCAAGGGGTGGGGGGTCTCTAACCGCTTTGGTTGGTGTTGAGGCTGCCAGTGGCAGACTCCAGGTATAGGGTGTAGTTCACAAGCTTCCCATGGCAGTAGCGCAGGGGGATTTCATGCCAGGAGATGACAGAAGCCGTTGGGGACACACTCTGGGCATGCAGGCCCTCGGGCCCGGCTGATGGTACTGGGGGAGCAGGGCAGGCATGAGTGGGGAAGTTACCTCCACCCCACCCCCTGGTGCTGCCCACCCTTGGTCCTGACACCAGAGGGCACCCAGATCCTGTTCCCCCCCAGCCATGCCACTGGGGGGGCACCCAGATCCTGCCCCCATTCCTGCCAGCAGGGAACACCCCAAACCCTGCCCCCCTACCTCCATCATGGGACCCTGCCCCTTTCCTACTGTCACCCAGGAGTGGCCCAGATCCTGCCCACTACCCCACTGCTACCACTTACCTCCTTCCTGGATGTAGACACGGATGGAAGGGGCTGCCCCGAAGCCATGTGGGTAAAGTGCGTACACGCGCACCTGGTATGGCACCTCAGGCTGGAACTTGCCTAGGAGGGGTGGGAGGCATGGATCAGAGACCAGGTGGCTGGCAGTAGGGCAGGGTGGGGGCTTCTAGCCCTGGCTACTGACCCCCCTCCCAGCACAGCCAAGAGAAGGCAGGTTGTGGGCAGAAAGATGGGAAGGGGTCTGCAGGATCCAGAAGGGTGCACCTGCCAGGTGCACCGGGCATCAATGCTCACTCTGAGCAGGGACTGAGTCCTGCTGTCTGGGCTTCCAGTGTCTCTGCCCCTCTGTCCTACTGGCCCTGCTCTTGTCCTCAAGGTAGGGATAGAACCCAGGAGTCCTGGCATCTGGACTCTGCTATAACCCCTCTACCTCTCAGAATGGGGACAGCACCCAGGCGTCTGAGCTCCCAGTCCCCCCTGATATAACCCCCTAGCCCCAACTCCCCTCCCAGAGCTGGAAAGAACCAGGCATCTGGGCTGGGCTCCCAGCCCCCCAGTTGCCTCCCAGAGCTTGAGAGAGAACCCAGGCATCCAGGCCCACCTGGAAGCAAGGTGTGGTTGTGTTCCAGCGGGCAGCGTGTCCAGTTAGGCAGGGTCCTGGGGTCTCCCATCTCCTCAGCCCACTCCACCAGCAGCTCCTGCGGCTCCATGCCTGGTGCCATCCAGCTCACAGCTAGGCCCCCCCCAGATACTGCCTCTGCCTTCACCTCCTGGGGGGGCGGCAGGTCTGGGGGTGCATAGGGGATGTCAGTGCTCACCCAGTGCCCATGGTGTGTGCTCCCCATGCCCAAGCCAGGAATGAAGGGTGCCTGTGGGGCTCCAGGGCCCTGATCCAGGCCTGATCCTGGGCCCAGTGCTGGGAATGCAGCAGGGGTCTGCCTTCTATAGGATCCTGATTTAGGCCTGATCCTGGACCAGGGCTGAACTGCGGCTGCCACAGTCCAGGGGGGTCCCAATCTGGGCCTGATCCAGTGGCAGGAAGTGGCTCAGGGGAAAAGGCCAGGCTTCCACCCTCCATAGGGCCCTGATCTTGGCCTGATCCTGTGACCACTGGCTAAGGTAGGGCTGAAGCAGGGGCTTCCTCTCTCCCTGGGGAGGCACTGAATAGGACCCAGTCTGGGGGCTGCAGGGACTCACCGGTTCGCTCCAGACTGAGGATGGCCGGCTTAGTGTGCCCACGGTGGGTGCTGGCCGAGATGGAGGCATTGGGGGCAGTGCAGGGCAGTTGTGCACGGCAGCAGGGGACAGCCTGATCTGGGGCTGGTGGGATGGCCACATTGTAGCTGGTCACCACCCCCCGTGCCAACTTGGGGTCCAGCTCCTGGGAGGTGGTGGGAGAAGGATTAAACCTCAGGGACCCCAGCTCCCCTCTGCCCCCCTCATCTCCCAGGGCACTGTGGGGAAAATTGGGCCTCAAATGCGACCACTTCTGGGGTGGAATGTAGCAGGTGAACAGCTGCCTTAAAATGCTGCCCCTGCCCCCTGCAAAAGAGACTAACAAAGCCTGGCCTCAGGGGCTCATTGGAGGCTGGGAGGGGTGTGGGGGGTGACCTTTAACCCTTTGCTTCTCAGGTTGCTGGGGGGGATGGTCCTCACCTTCCACAGTAGCAGGCAGGGTCTCCCTGGCTCTGTGTCATTCAGCACCCGCCACACGTCTACGAGGCCCTCAGGAGCTGCAGGTAGCAAGGGGCTCAGGGCAGGCAGGGGGAGAATCCAGGTATCTGGGCTCTCAGCCCTGCCCCCCTCTAATCCCCCAGGCCCCACTCCAGTCCCAGAGCTGGAGAGAAGCTAGGTATCTGGGGTCCCCCTATTCTAACCCCTGCTAGCCCCCTCTCCCCTCATAGACTAGGGAGAGAACCCAGGTGAACCCATCTTGGGATCCCAGTCCCCCTTCTCCAAACTCCCCAGACCCCTCTCTCCTTTCAGAGAACCCAGGTGTCTGGGCTCCCAGCAGCTTCTCCTCCCCCTGCCCCAGCCCTCTTCTCCTCCCATAGTTGGAGAGAGCCCAGATGTCCAGGCTCCCCTTCCTCTCACCCCTCCCAGCCCCCACTGCCTTCCTGGAATGGGGGCAGAACCCACATGTCTGGGCTCCCAGACCTCCTTGCTCTCCCTTGCCAGCCTCCTGCCCTCCTGAAGCTGGAGAGAACCCAGGTGTCTGGGCTGGGCCCTACCAGCCTCAGGGGTGGTGAAGCGCAGGGGGGCCCCCCAGTCGCTCCAGGGGGGGCCGCACCGCGCTTGTGCCTCATAGACTGTGAATGGCTCCAGGCCCAGGAACTCATGGCCGCTGGGCTCCAGGTCATCCTCGGGTACCTGCCAGGGGACACAGGGGCATGAGAGGACAGGGCTGGACACCTGGGTTCTCCCCCAGCTCGGGGAGTGGGGAGGGGGTTGGGTGGTGAGAGTAGGAAGAATGGGAACCCAGACGCCTGGGTTCTCTCTCCAGTTTGGGCCTGGGAGCCCACTTCTGGGAGGGGAGTGGGGTCTGTGGGATTAGAAGAGGGGGGGCTGGGAGCCAGGACACCTGGGTTTTCTCCCCAGCTCAGTGCGGGGAGCCCAGATGTCTGGGTTCTCTCCAGCTATGGGAGGGCAAGAGTCTGAGCAGGGGAGGGTGAGAGTTTAGATGTCTGGCCCTCAGGCCTCCCTGTGGTGACCCTACATGCGTGTACATGCACATGCACATGGCAGCTGCACAGACTCACCGAGGTCCAGCTGGAGGTGCCACAGGGCCGGTAGCGCAGCTCGCAGGCTGGCGGGGGGGTGGCAGGTGGAGACCCTTCAGTCTCCCAGGTCACGGCCACCCCCAAGGACATGTTCACCAGGCTCAGCCGGGGTGGGGGGGGCTTCACTGGGGGGGAAGGGAAAGAGGGAGAATTGGGACCCAGGCTCCCAACCCCACCCTGCAGCAGGATGGAACCCAGGTGTTCAGGCTTCCTTTGCTCTGACCTGTAGACCCTGCTACCCCTCTCAATGCTGGAGCAAGAACCCAGGTGTCCTGGCCCCCAGCCCTGGCCTGTAGGAAGCTCCTGCCCCCCCCCGGCATTGCCCCATCCCGGGGCAGGTACCAATGGCATCCAGATCCAGGCGCAGTGTCCGTGTCACATTAGTCCCATCACCAGCTTCCACCCATACATCATAGACCTCATTCTGCGTCAGGTGGCTCCTCTCCACCAACACCCAACACTGCCTGGGTGGGAATGGAGCACTCTGGGAGGCACCGGGCAGGCTGTGGGAAGGGGCATCAAGTTGGAGAGGGACCTAGGTGTCCAGGAACCCAACCCCTGGCCAAAACAGCATGGGGGACCCAAACATCCGAGCTCCTGGCCTCCCGCAACTCCACTCCCTTCCCAGAACTGGGGAGAGAATCCAGGTGTCCAGGGCTCCCAACCCCTTATGCTCTACCCAACAGATCCCACTCCCTTTCCAGAGCTGGAGAGGACCCAGGTGTCCAGGCTCCCTGCTCTATCCTGCAAGACCTCCCCACACCCCAAGTACTGGGATAGTACCAGGTGTCCCAGCTCCCAGCCCGCCCTGCTCTCACCCTCAGCCCCCTGCCCTCACAGAGAACCCAGGCATCAGGGCAGGCTCATACTCACAGCTTGAGGCCCCGGTAGTGCAGGTGATAGGGACCAGAGGCATTGTGGGGCGCAGGGCCGGCCCAGGAGCAGTTCATGTCCCCACGGGGTCCCAGGCGGTGACAAGCCAGTGCCATAGGCTGCCCTGCAACACAACACATGTGAACCCCAGACTGCAGGCAAGGCAGGTGCTCCCAGTCCCACCAGACCCCACTTCCTGTCCTAAACTGCCTGGCTTTCACCGCTGCACCCCGCATCAGAGCTGGGGAAAGAACCCAGGCGTCTGGTCTTGTAATCCCCTCTCCTGTGATCTGTAGATCTCCCCCTTTCCCCCCACCAGGAGTTGGAGATATAACCCAGGCGTCCAGGCCCCCTGCTCTAAACCCCCAATCCCCCCTCCCTCCCCACGAGCTGGAGAGAACCCAGGCGTCCAGGCTCCCAGTGCCCTTGCTCTAACCCCCCAGCCTGCAACCCCCTCCTGGAGAACCCAGGCATCCGGACTCCCAGTCCCTGCTGCTCCAGCTTCCCCTCCCCTCCCAGAGCTGGGAAGGAACCCAGGTGTCTGCTCCTATCCCTGCTCTGATCAAAGGGAAAACCCAGGAGTCCTGTTGACTCCCTGCACCCCACACCCCCCAGACACTTCCTGCCGGGGGGGAGGGGGGCACTGGAGCACCCACATCCTCTTGCGTGTGCTCAGTGCAAGGGGGGAGGGGGACATGACAAGCTGGGGTTGCAGGAAGTGTGTGGGGGGGGCAGAGCAGGGTGCTGTGTGGTTGGGTGCAGCCATAAGGCAGAGCTGGGCATAGAACCCAGGCATCTGGACTTCCAGACCACCGTGCTCTCATCCCCAACCCCAACTCCCTCCCCTGAGCTGGAGAGAACCCAGGCATCTGGGGTCCAACCCGCATCCCCCATCCCAAAGCTGGAGAGAACCCAGGCGTCTGACCCTTACCCTCCTCAATGCCCAGCACATCCAGTGCCAGGAGCAGGACCCATGCTCTGCTCCAGCACCCCATGGATCCGAGGGGGCTCATCGCCACCTGGCCCAGGGGCTCCTGCTGCTTTCCGTTCAGGTCCCCGCTGGCCTAGGGAGGGAGTTCCCGGGGCAAGAGGCTCCCTGGAGGAATCTCAAGTTTTTTTTGAGGGGGGGAGTCTGGGACTCTGTGGGGTCTCAGGGCTCCTGGAGGGGTCTCAGGGCTCTGGGAGGGACTTGGGGTTCACAGGGGGTTTCAGGGCTATCGGGGGGGGGTTGTCTCAAGTGGTGTCTGGGGCTCTCACAGTTAGGTAGGGATCTTACAGCTCCTGGGGGGGTTTCAAGGCCCTGGGGGGGTCTCGGGGTTTCTGGGGGAGTCTCACAGTTCCTGAGGGAGGGGTGGTTTCGGAGCACAACAGGGACTTTGGTGGCTTCAGAGGGAGGCAGATCTTGGTCCTGGGCACCTGGGAGGAGAATCAGCTCCATGATGGCAGGCCCCAGCCTCCACTGGGGAAGGGGGACAGTCAAGCACCTCTGTATTGGGCCTGACCCCGAGGGAAGGGGGTGTGGGGTGCCTGGCAGGTAAATGTCTGCACCCGTCTGCACCCGACAGCTAGGAGCGGGCGGCAGCCAGGGCATGCCCCCTCCTCCCTCCCCGCCCCATGTCCCGCCCAGAGCTGGAAAAAGCCCAGGCATCTGGACTCCCAGCATGCCCCCCCCCCCCAACTCTCACCCGTAGCCCGTACTCTCCTCCCAAAGCTGGAGGGAATCCAGGTGTCCAGTCTCCCAGCACCCCTTGCTCCAACCCAACCTGGACTACCTTCCCAGTGCTAGGAGAGAACCCAGGCGTCCTGCCCAGTCCCTTTCACTCCAGCACCAGCCCAGAGCTGTCTCACCTCCTCTTGCTCCCCCAAGTCCCTTCCAGCCTCCCAGGCCCCAGCCCTGTCTCACCCATGAAGGCCCGGGCCCTGACATGCTGCCCTGGGTAGGGACTGGAAGGGGGGGGAAGCACAGCCCCCCCCCAACCTTCCCCCGGAGCGGGGCCTGGCGGCTGCTCGCAGCACAGCAGGAAGCGCAGGGCTGTGGGGGCCGTACAGGATGTGCACACGCATGCATATACACCACTCTGCCCCACACCCCAGCTCTCCTCCTCCCCCCGCCCAGTGCCTGGGGCTCAGGCTGCCTCCTCGCTGCGGGGAATGGGTGGCCCAATGCCTGGCAGCCTCATGGGAGAAGTGAGTCACCCATGACCCTCGCCCTGCTCCTGCAGGGGCCCGTGTTGCAGGGGTGGAGCCGACCCAGGCGTCTGGCCACTCCACTTCGCCCCAGGGTGGAAGCAGAACCCAGGAGTCTGGGCTTGCCAGCCACTTCTTGCTCTAACCACTAGGTCTTTCCAAGAGCTAGGCAGAGAACCCTCCCTCTCCTCTCCCCCACTAACCTACAGCCTTCCTCAGCAGTGGGAAAGGACCCCCCACTACCTTAGTGCCCCTCCCCCCACAGCACCCCATGCCAGGGACAGACACTTGGATTGTTTCCCCTGCGTGGGCAAGGACTTGGAGACTAATGGCCACAGGGGGGTGGGAAGCAGATACGCCCAGAGTCCAGCACTCCTGTGTTCCACAGGCAATGTGGGGTGAGCAGGGCAGGGGCCTGGACTCCTGGGGTCCCCGAGGGTGGGGGAGGGTCTGGAGCTAGGGAGTCCTGGGTTCTGCCCTGGCTATGGAGCGGTTAGCAGAGGCCACCCAACCAACCTGTGAATGGGCTGTGCTCCACCAGGCTGCCTCCCCAGGGCAACACCCACTGTCCCCTGCCACCCCTTCCCATGTAGGGGGCAGGAAAGGTCAAGGATGAGGCAACCCCCCCCCGCCATGGGGGGGAGGTGCTGGGGCAGGCAGTACTCAGCCCCTGCTGTGCCCCCCACCCCTGCTGGGAAATAACCAGCCATGGCCAGAGGGGGTGCTTTTGCACAGAGAAGCAAGAAAGCCCAGACTGGAGCAATCCCCAGTCCCTAGTGCACCAGCCTTGGCCAGCAGCAGGTACTGTGAGTGTGGGGGTATTCTGATATCACCCAGCTTCCAACATGGGCTTTGTTCAATGCTTTATTGGAGTCTGTTTACAGCACGGCTGCCCCAGTGAGAACCCCTCCCGGCTCCCCTGCTCTAGCAGAGGGAGCTGATCTCGCTTTTGCTACAGCCCCAGCGGCAGCAGGCAGCACTGAGCCCAGTGACAACATCGCGGGGACCCCGGGGCGGGGCCCAACTCTCATCCAGCACTCCCCGGCCATCCCGGCCCTGCCACCGCTCCGGGAGCCTCCCAGGATCCCACTCGCTGGAGCCAGCTGCCTCCAATGACTCGTCCCCTCCCAGGAGGCTGTTCAGGGCATCCGGATCCCCTAAGAAGAGAGTGGAGAGGGAAGCGCAAAGGGTTAATCCAGCCTGCAATGGAGCTTCCTTCTGCCCTGCCAGCATGTGGCCCTGCTGCTAGAGCTGCAGGGCAGGAGGGGGTGGTCAGAATTGCCCTTGTGTTGTGAGCAATATAGGGCTCAAGATGCATGAATGAGTCAATGGGGGGGGTGGGGGGAAATCACTCTTGTGGTATGAGTGATATAGGACTTAAGACCCATGGATGAGCTGGCCAGCGTGCTATAAACAATACAGAACTAAAGGACCCATGAATGAGCCATGGGAGGGGAAAACACCTTTATGCTGTAACCAATATAGGGCTTAGGACCCATGAATGAGCTGGGAGAGGGATCACCTCTGTGTTATGAGCAATACAAGGCCTAGGACCCATGGGTGAACAGCCCCAGTGGCAGCCAGCAGATGGACAGAGCCCCCTGCCTGGCTCCCAGTGCTCCCTCACCCCTGCTCCAGCCACCAGTAATCCTCTCCCAACACACTTCCTGGAGCTGGGAGAACCTAAGCGTCCTGGCTCCCAGTCTCCATGACAAGTACATTCCATTCACTTTCCACTGGTGAGTGGCACTGGGCACTGTCAGACCCAAGATGGTGCCATCCTGACCTACTGCCGTCTCCCTAGAGCCCCAGGCCTGATTCCAGTTCTTCCTGGGGCCCCTGCCTCCCACACACCTTGCACCCATTTCCCAGGCAGGAAGGCTGAGGATAGGAGAATACAGTGACTCATTAAAAGTCACCCTGCAGGGCAAGAGCAGGGCTGGGAAATGAATCCAGGAGTGCTGGCTCCCAGCCTCCTGCCTTGCTCCAACCACTAGCCCCCACTGCCCTCTAGAGCTGGGGGTAGAACCCAGGCGTCTCGGCTCACTCGCCCCTGCCCGCTCCAGCAACAGAACCCAGGAGGCCGGGCCCCCACTCACCTGCTCGGCGCCAGCGGGAGCCACCACAGGTGAAGATGACGGCACGGATGAACTCACGGCCACAGAGCTTGACACCATAGGGGGGACCCCGGGCCTCAGCCTCCAGCTTGGGCACCACGAGCAGAGTCCGAAGCACCAGCACTGCCAGCAACTTCTGCATGGCTGGACAGAGCCTGGAGCTGCCTCCTGGCACAGCCGCAGGGCCTAAATAGTCTACACAGGGCCACCCCCACCCTGGAGAGATGGGCTGGGGGGGCTGGAGCCAGTGCCAGAGCTGGAGAGAGGGAGGCAGATAACCTTTGCATGCAAGGCGTGAGTCACACCTGATTCCCCCCAGCCTCTCTCAGCCCCCACCTGCTCCATGACTCCCCCCTCCCCACCCCTGTCGGCACCCGCTGTCTCCTGGCTTCACATGGGGCCTTGGGGACTCATGTGCATGAGCTGGGTCTCAGATGCACACGTGTGCACATATGGGACTCCTGGCATGTAACCTCTCCTGCACAGCAGTGCTGGGTCCCTTACACATACGCATGTGCATTGTTCTTCTCTGCACCTCTGGTCGTCCCCCCCCCCCCACACAAGCTTTCCTTCAGTGCATTTCTGGTCCTTCCCTCCCACATATATACACATGCACATGTGAGCTCTCCTTTACTGCATATCTGGTCCCCTCACACAAACATGCACATGTACTCTCTTGGTCCCCAACCCAACACACACACACTCTTCTTCACCATAGTTCTGCCCCCCCACCCCCATGCTGTCCTTTATAGCACTTATCTTCACCCCCACATGTGTGCATTGTCTTTCACCATACTTCTGGTCCCACCCCACACACATATATACCCACGTGTGCACTCTTCTTCACTGCACTTCTGGTCCCTCCTACACACGCGCGCGCACACACACACACACACACACACACACACACACTCTTCTTCACCAGTTTTACTCTCTCTCCCCCCACATGTGCACCCCACATGCTTTCCATACATGTGTTCTTTTCACCATGCCAACACACCAACAGCCCTGGCCTACCCGCTCCCATACAAACTTGCACACTGCTTGCCATGGGTGAACTACTTCCCTTCACAGATACCTTGCTCACACATGCACGTGTCACCCTGGGCACATGTGTACGTATGCACGCACACACATACACACACAGAAAATCCCTGCACTTAGTAACAAACATGCTCCCAATCTCAGTAAGGGGCCCCGGGCAGAAGCTCTGGCTTGTGGGGGGGGATCCCAGTCTCTCCCAGGAAGGGGCACTGGGCAGAAGCACTGGTTCCCAGTCTCTCCCGGTAAAAAGGGCACTGGGCAGAAGTGCTAGTTTGCAGGAGAGCTCCCAGTCTTGGGCACTGAGGTACCCCACCCTTGAGCATCCTCCATTCCCGACTCACTGCTCTCACATCCCCCAGAACCCACAGCTGGCTGAACTTTCCTTATCTCATTCCACAACACTCCTGCCTTCCTCCCCGATAAGGCCTCGCAAAGGCCAGGCCACGGCTTGCTGCAGAGAGATAACCCCCCTGGAACGGGGACAAACAGCCGATGAAATCCAAGCTTCCACCTTGACCCGGAGATCAGTCTTCTGGAGAGGAGGGGGGTCCAGGACCCTATGTGAGGGGAATTATTCATGCCCATCATCGTAAGAGCCTGGGGGCAGAGGCAGGGGCTAGGGCTGGGGCTGGTGCAGAGATTGGGGGTGGGGGGGAATAGCACCAGGCGTGGGCAAGCTCCCCCCACCCTTAAGCTAGTGCTTCTTCCCAGTGCCCTTTGCTGGGAGAGACTGGGAACCAGCACTTCTGGCCAGTGCCCCTCACTGGGAGAGACTGTGGGTGACAGGTTTGGGGAAAGATGAGGAACCAGGCAGTGGGATGGGGGTATCTGGGGGCTGCTAGGACTCTATAGGCTCTGCAGGGAACAGAGGCAGCTGCTAGTTCTTAAAACATTGCTGGCTTTAACTTCCTGGAGACAGACCGGACACATAAACATAGGAAGGACCAGAATGGGGCAGACCCATGGTCCATTTAGCCCAGTATCCTGTCTCCACCAGTGGCAGGAGTGGATCCTATAAAGGGAGAGCATTGAACAGGGGATCTCTAGTGTGATCCATCCTTTAGTCAATACCCTCCCATCATCTGCCATTTATTAGGATAGAGACACCAGAGGAAACATCTCCAACTGTTCCATTCAACAGCTGCTAATAAATCTATCAGCCATGAATGGGGTAGATGCAGAGTGGTGCAATCATCCAATCCTAGAGACATGGGGCTGAAAAGGACCTCCAGGGATTGCATCCAGTCAAACCCCCTGCCTGAGGGAGAATCAGCCCTATCCAAGCCATCCTAGACAAATCCATTGTTTAACCTCTGAGTAAAACTACCACCAGCCCTCACACAACATCAGGCATTGCACCTGAACTTCCACAGGGAAAGCCAGGGAACCACGGTGGCCAATGTCCTGCTTCAGCTAAGGCTGTTAATACACATTCAAGAGACCCCAGGCAGAGACCGTGTCCCACTACAGGGGAAGGCACCCCCCACACCAGCCTATACCAACCTATCCAGGGTGGGAAATTCTTTCCTGACTCCAACGTAGCACTGGTCTGAGCCTGAATAGAGGGGCAAGATCCTCTAGCCAGGAGTCTCTGGGTTGAGTCCCAGCAGGAGCATTGGCATAGCCCAGTCACCTTCTCCAGCCTGGGCTGCAGCCAACACTCAATGCCTCTGAGGGAAGCTTAAAAATACCCTAACATCAGTAGCAGGAGGGCAGGAAAATAGAATTCCCTCCCAGCCCCACACGACAAATCAAAGCCCAGAATTATTATTATTTTTTTTAATTAAAATATATTTAGGTATATGTATATACACATCCTCTGTCATAGACTTCCATTGCACATTTTCTTTTCCAAACCACCTTAATAAGCCCATGCACCTGTTACAATAACCACACCTGTTCCCCTGCACCCCCTGCATACCCACCCTCTGCCCTTCCCTAACTCAAACAATCTTAGTCCCAGTCCCAATTTGGGATTTACCTTCTCAGTTAATTCACAGTCCTTGTTGCTGGTGATGTCACTGTCACTTCCACTGCTGCCGATCCTATTGTCCTCCTTGCTATCTTCAGGCCCAGCGGTGTCATTGTCCCCTCTGTTCTCCCTGTCCTCTTCCCTTCCCAAGGGGGCTTTGAAGAACCTGTGCAATATGTCCCTTTTCCAGATGGAGTTGGCTGTGTCCTCTCCAACCGTTTTCCAGTAGTAGGGCTGGAGTTCACTCAGAAACATTTTAACATAGTCTGTTTGCTCAAGCTGAATGTGACTGTACATCAGGAGATTCTTGCATTGCCACAGGGCACTCCTGATGTAGGACTCAAACAGGTTGAAGCAGGTTATCTGGGACCCCTGATGTTTAGTCAGGTATCCATACAGCGCTGTATCCCTTGTCAACAGCATGACTCCTGTCACTTCCTCCAGGAGCCGGCTTACCTTTTTCCACAGAGCCAAAAGTGGTGGTCGACGGTCTCATTCACACCTTGGCAGCTTTCCTCTGGGACATCTGGGTCTAGACTCTCATCTCACTCTGTGCCTCCACATCTTCACTGGGAGTACACTGTGAGCTGAGCCAGTTCAACAAAGCCCAGAAGTCTGGAAAACCCCCACAGTAAAACACTGGCATTGCTAGGCCTAGATCATCCCTGACCAGTGGCTGTTCAGCCTCTCCTAAACCCTCTAGTAATGGAAAGTGCACAGCTTCCCTGGGAATCTACTCCACAGACCTCCTGCTCTAACCATGAAGAAGCTTTTCCTGAGATCCACCCTAAGCCTACTTTGCTGCAAGTTCAAGCTATTGATCCACGTCCTCTTCTCTACAGCCTCCCACCCTTTGATTCCTGTTCCCCACAAAGTTTAAAACCAACTGCCTGACTGTGACAGCAGTAACTTTCCAATTGAGACAGCAGTGAGGGAATCCATTGACTTCAGGGCTCTTATTGTCTCCCTAGTTCCAGCTAGACTCTTCACTCCACAGGTGTTAATGACCCTCTCTCCCTTTTTTTTTTAAATGGTCTTCATATTCCCCTAATAAAGACCCTTTCTTCTGCAGTTCTGCTCTCTGTTCATGGCTGCTGGTCATACACAGCTCCTATATCACAACCTTGAAGACTGTTTTTGCCACTTCTGATTGAGCTGTTATGACTTGGAGACCTTGAAGTCATGACAGTTCTCTAAAAACCAACACTATATGCAGCATCAATCAAAAGAGCCAATAAAACATTGGAGAGATGGAGTTTTACATGAGCTTTTGTTCCCTCTGCTATTTAACTCTACCCCAGGGACCTGAGAAAGGAGACTGTGATCCCTGACCACTGGCTTATATCCACCTCATGCACACAGCTGGGCCAATAAAAGACATCACCCCCCCACCCCCCGCCATAAAATGTCAGGCATCGCTAAAAAGAGAACTGAAAACAGATTAATTGTGGCATCATACAAATTCATGGGGCACCCACAACTCAAATCCCTGAGGGCAGCTGGGGTCCCCACATCTCAGGGTTGGAGGTCAGAGACTTAGACAAAGTTTACAGAAGGGCAACCACAATGATCAGGGAGCTGGAGCCATTGCCAAGCCAGGAGACACTAAAAGGCTGAGTCTTTAGTTAGGAAAGGAGAAGGCCAATGATGGGGAAATTGATAGAAGTCTATAAAGTCATGAAGGGCATGGACCAAGTGAACAGGGAGCTGCTATTCACCAAGATACTAGAATTAAGGTCCGTCACTGACATGAGCAGGAGACTGGTTTAAAACTAAGAGCAAGGGCTTATTTTTTCTCTCTCTATGCAGCACATTGTTAACCTGTGGGACTTGTTAGCAGGTCCATAGGATCAAAGGAAAGTCAGGCTGGAATAGCAGATGGATCACTAGATATACCCAGTCCATTACTCTGGTATCCAAACTTGCCATAGCTCCAAGGAAGAACCTGAGGTTTGGGAGACAGGTGGAAGGCAAGCAGAGTGTCACTGGCCAACTCAGAGCTTCATGGAGCTGGGCCAGGGATCCTGACCTTCCCTGTGCTGTGAACCCTGACATCTCAGAAACCTCCCCAGCCATCTGCCCTGGGGAGATGGCTCACATAGCTGAGCCGGGTCACCACTAAGCCACTGGGATCCTGATGTCACACACATGACCGTGAGGTCACTAGGTGCCACATTCTCATGATGCCAGCACACAAGAACCTGGCAGACTAGCAAATATGCCACACACATCATCACATGGCGGCAGCAATCACACTTGCAACCTCATGATCTCACAGCCATGTCATAAAACATGTCTGGTGACACATTGCCATGTAGAAAGCCTTGGTGACTTTATGGCACTTGGAAACTGTGATGTCATAAACACATGCTACCCAAACTGGTAAGGTAATAGGACACACAGTGACGTGGGGGGACGGGGCACTGGACTATCTAACTACTAGAACCGGGAGGTCGGGAGAAGAAAGAAATGAGAGGCAGGCGAAAGCTTCTGAGACTACAATTCCCAGAAGCCCACAAGGTCGGGGGAGCATGCGCACCTCCTCCCACACCGGGGCGCGGCTCTATTAACACCTCCTCCAGCCTCCTTTAGCTGACTGACAGAGCCCAAAGCCATTCCTAGCCCGCCAACTCCATGCTGGCCCAATCCGCCTCCGTCTTTCCAAACCCTGCCCCCATCCACGAGACCAACGAAGGGCACGTCGACGGACGCGGTGAGGAGCCAATCGGCACTCGCCCCACACAAGCGAAAGCTCGCGACCAGCACGGGGGGCGGGGCGGACGCTGAGTGGCGGGGTTCAGAGCCAATCGGCGCGGGGAACTCAGAGATAGGCAAGAGGGACCACCAATGGTTGCGCCCATCTTAGCCAATCGGTGCCTGGGCTCGTGAGGGCCTCCCTTCCCCCCCTTCCTTCCAGCCCCGCCCGTAGCCGAGGTGGGTAGCAACAGTTGCCCCGGTGAGGGAACACGGAGGGCGCCATAGCCACGGTAGTCGTGGCGACCAGGAAACCCGGCAACAACAACAACAACCGCCCCGAGCGGCACCCCCTCCGCGCCTCCACCTCCCCCCGCCCCGGCAGCGACTCCTCGGGACCCCGCCAGCACCCGCGGGCCGAGGCGCTCGACCCGACCCGCCGCGCCGGATCCTCCGCGGGGCTCCCGGCCCGGGCCGCAGGAGGGACCAGTAAGGTGGGTCCTACTTTAGTTCTACCCCCAGGCACAAAATGGCGGGAGTGCTGGTGAGAACGGGACACTGCCAGCCACCCGCGCTGGGGGGGGAAGGCGCCGCCCTCCCCTGACTGAGGGGCCAGGCGACTGCCCCGGGATTAAGAAGGGCCCAGGCCCGGCGGGCGGGGCTTGCAGCGCTCCCCGGTGATTGGTGGGCGGACGGGCCAATGGGAAGAGGCGGGGCCGTGGGGTCGGCCAATGATGGGAGGCCGAGGGGGCGGGGCGCAGTGTGAGGGAAAAGTGGGGAGACCCTCCTCACTGAGAGGGGAGCCCTGTCGCTGGGCAAGGGCGGGGGTGTGATGTTACAGGGTGATGTCACTCCAGCCAGTGATGTTAGAGGGTAGGGGTGCCACCCAGGCAACCTGGCCCAGCTGTGATGTCACTGTGAGGTGTCCGGGGGAAGTGCCCCTGAATTGCACGCTCTGCTGTGAGGAAGTGACAGAATAATCGCCTGGGGATGAGACCTTCCCTGGTTGCAATCCCTTGTGAGCTCGGGTTTCGGTGCCAGGTTCCTGCCAGACCACGCCCTAGCTGTGATGTCACTGTGAGCAGAGAGGCTGCTGTGATGTCATATGCAGTTGCAATGCCATTGTGAGCTCAGGGCCATCAGTGCGAGGTTCCTGTGAGCCCAGCTGCAATGCTCTTGTGAGAGTCACTGCCCTGTCATGAACTCAGGAGCTCTTCTGTGATGTCATTACACCAGTATGCTATCATCATGAGGTCACTGCACCCATCATGGTCCCTAATGAAAGGCTAGCATCACTGGGACACAGCCTGTTTGTAGCCCCCTCCGCCCCTGTGTCACGTGGAGGCCAGGGTCAAGCCCCAAGCCTGCCTCACCCCTCAGCCTCTCTGGCACCATCTCCATTCCCCCCTCCCACCTGGTGCTTCCCTTCTGGGGACCCCCCTTCAGGGACACAGCAAGATGCCCACAGGGTTCCAAAGCCCAAGCACTTTGTACTTTACCCAGCACGAGATCCTATAGAATACCACATCCCCAGTGCCTTCCCTCTCCTCGCCATCAAGCTGCCATCTCAGGATCCATCTCACCTACCCACCTCTTCTGGCTTTTTCCCTTTCCCAGCCAGGGGACACCCTCTTCATTGGCTTCCTTTTATTAGGGCTGGTCCCTCAGTCAAACCTACCCCCTTTGTTACAAAGGCACTGCCCTTTGGTTCCCCTCACCACCTGCACCTGCTCCCTAGATCCCTCCTGGGTCCCTCCAAGATCCCCACTTCTGTCTATGCTCTGTGCTGTTGCATACCTAGTTTGTGCCATCGAAGCCTAGGTCCCTGCAGTGAAATCGCCCAACACCAGTTCCTCCTCTCACAGCTGGTCTTTCCCATTGAACCCGATCCGGGGGGATACATGACACATCTCTGCGATCCTATGGCATGCTGAGGCATTGGGTGAGACAGAGGTCCCATAACCAGGTACCAGTCACAATGGGGATGTTTTGATGTCGTGTGCTGTTTCCGCACATCACCCTAGCATGCCGGGATGGTGGCTTCAGTGGTCTGTGTTGCCGCAGAATTATGCTCAAAGGGGCTTTTGTATCTGGGCAGTATTGAGCCATCTGGCCATGAGGCTGGGGCACGTCAGGCTGTCACAGCTTGAAGTGTTGTCAAAGGGGCCCCAAACTCCCTTAGCAGCAACACAGCTTAATGTGTTTCCCAGGCCTTGGAGATGGCCCCCAGATATCCAAGCACCCTCTGATGCTTGAAGCCTGACAGCAAAAGTAACATTGCTCAGGGTTAGTTCAAAGCAGCCCCCTTCTCCCTCCACTGAGGGCCCTCAGGGTAGGGGATGGAGCTGCAGCCCCCCGCCCCTCCCCCACAAGTTTTCCTGGAGTCCATGAGGAGGGCGCAGTGATCCCTTGACTGTTCTCAAGATGGTTTGCAAGTGATAGCTGTCTGATGGGGCAGGCTGTGTCCCCTCCCAGCCCTTCTGGACCCCATTGAGAAGGGGCATGGTGCTGATGGGTTCCTCTGGTTGGGGATATTGGCTATGGAGCGTCTTAGTCATTCCAGAGGCTTTTAATCCACCCTGCTCACATCATAGAGTCCAGCAGTGGGGCTGGAAGGGACCTCCAGAGGTCACTTCTAGTCCAACCCCATGCCTGAGGCATGGATCAGCCCTATCCAAACCATCCTGCCCTCCTGTGTCTCCCTGGCTTTGGGTGCCAGCAGGAACTAGGCCAATCCCATGTTTGAGATGGGAGAGGTCCCAGCCCAAGACACCATAGACATGGTCAGAGGGGCATGATTGGTAGGCCTGCTCTGGGGAATGGGGTCCTGTGGCAGCCTGGGAAGGGAATTTGGCTGCCACAGGACCCCCGAGTTTGGCTGCTGAGGCCTAGGATAGCTGTTGGGATGCCTGGGTTCTGTTTCTAGCAGCACAAGTTAACTTCCTGATTGACTTCAGGGAAAGCGTTTCTTGTCTGTGCCTCAGTGGTCCCCTTTAGGGAGGTGGGATCAGCTCTCCTTCCACATCCTGGACTCTGAAGAGCTTGGTTGATAGCTGTTTGTGAGGTGCCTGGGGCTGAGGAAATAAGTGCCAAGTAGAATTGTTTGTCCTTGTCCCTTGGATGTGGCTGTTCCCTCATCTCTGTTCTTTCTCTCCTGGGCTCAGCTCCCAGCCTGGCTGGTCAACATCCGTCCCTTGCCTGTGGATGTCTCCATGCTGGCATGCTGGTCTGGGGGTCCCTGCTGGTGCCTCCCCATGTGCCACAACCCCTTGCCAGGCCTGGGAGCACCTGGAGACGGGGCCCTTGCCGATATGAAAGAGATCTAATCATGAGCCTGGGGCAGTAACAGTAACATGGATATTAGGCCAAATTCCAGCTCAGGTGACTCCATTCTCTGATTCCCATCAGATACAGACTCTTCCCTTCAATCTCAGCCTAAGCTACAGGCAGGCACATTCCACGTTCCCTTCCACAGGAGGCTGCAGTAGTAGTCCCACAGCATGGCTTGTAAACTGTGGCTTTCTGGAGGAGGGGCTGTAACTATGTGGAACCACTCCCATGGTCTGGTCTCATGGAGATGGGAGGCAGTGGGCTCGGATGTCTCCTCCAAGCTGGGGCAGAGGCAATTCCCCTGCCCACCAGCCTTGAGGGAGCCCCTGGAGGGGAAGGGGCAGATGGGGGGGGCTCTGTGGGGACCCCAAGAGGGACATCTCTGCCCCCATGCTGGGATCTTTGGGGCTTAGCAGACCCAAGTGGGAGCAGGAAGAAGATGGCTGTACCTTGGAGGTCCCCTCCCTTTAGGACGATTGCCCCTAGAGCCAGCCCCACCAGAGCCAGGGGAACCATCCCTCGCAAGTGGGGGTGGGAAGGCAACCCCTCTCCCCACCAGGCCTCCGTGTTTACTGCGATGACTCATGGGAGGGACAAGAATCTAAAAACAGGCAGGTTTATTTCCAAGCTCAGTGACCAAGTATCCAAGCACCCAGGGAATGCGAACAGTTCCCCAGCCTGGCAATCCCAGCCCTCACAGCACCTGGCATGTGGGAAATATCTGGCCAGTACATTAATTATAGCTGTTAATTATAGCGACCCCCTGGGGGTGAGATCTCCCCTTCCAAACTGAGCTTTATGCTCCTCCCAAGCTCTGTGCCTCTCCACCCCCCTGCAGGAGGTCAGTATCAGCCCCGTGGAACAGTGGGGAAACTGGGGGACAGGAAAGAATGATGCTGTCAGGTCCAGAGAGCCAGGAATAAACTTTTATTTTTTAAGAATTTTTTTGTGTTCCAAGCCAAATCAAGTCCAAATCCGTGAGTCAGTCCAGAACCATAAGTGGCCTTACACCCGCAAACATCCTCCATCCTCACCAGGGGCTTCAGATATTTCTAAAGTCTTTTGGCAGGCAGTTTATGTGCAGGCCCAAGCCCAGAGGCTTGAGGTTCAGATGCCCCCAGGTTTCACCTGCCCTCAGCCATATGGTCACAAGGAGCAAGCTAGGGAGGAGTCTTCTATTTCCATAAAGTGGGCTTTAAGCCCCAACACCTCAGCAGGTACTAAACCACACCAGAAGAAAAGTTACCCCAGGACCATGTAAGGAAAATGGCCTTCATGGATCCAGATACATTTTGTTCCTGGGGGAAACACCGACTACTTGTCTTCCAAAATGGCACCACCCTCCCTGAGCTGGGAATAGGTCCCTGCTCCACATTCAGGGCTCCCTTCCCCAGGGCTCTGGTGAGCCCACCTGCGGCCATACGGTCCACAGGATTCATGCTTGTGTGCACATGTTTGCATACGTGCATATATACATGCCTCTTGGCCAGGAAGTGCAGGAGATTATGATCCCCTAGTCGGAGGGAGTGTGACGGTGACAGCTGCAGGGTCAGGGCTGGGCCAGACAAAACCTGGTGTCCCAAAGCCTCTGGGTGGCCCTGCCTCCCTTCTTCTCCCCACCAAGCTCCAGCCACCTGGGACAGCATGTGGCTCTGCCCATACTCCCTTGGAGACAGGACCCCACAGTTGGGTTTCCTCAGCCTGTCGAGAAGGTAGCCCTCTCCAAGCCCCCAAATCACGGTGCAAAGGCTAATTAGCTCCTAGGGCCAGCCTTGCTGTGCAAGCTGGGGAAACAGAGGCACACAGGGCAGGAGTCTCAGCTTGCCCTATGGGGCTGGGAGGGCAGGAGACACAGGGAGGGGAGGCTGGGAAGGGTTCTGGGGCCCTGTCTTCCCCCTGCGACTGATTTACCTGCAAGTCTTTGTGAAGAGTTACATCTCTGCTCCATGCTGCTATGTCCTGGAAGGCTCCTGATGCTCCATTGACTGCAACTTGGAGCTCCTTGGGTTGGCAATACCAGGAAGGGGTGGGGGTCACTACAACCCTGTCCTGCCCCCAGCCATGAACCTTTGCCATCCTCTGGGCAAGTCTTCCCCAGACCCCTTGTATCAGGGGGAGGAACCAAGGCTAGAACTAAGGGTCCCAGCTGCTCTCTGGCCCCTGTGAGCAGGCACCAGTTGAATGAGCCCATGGCCACTTACTGCCACAGCTGCTGGGATAGGACGGGTTGAGTCAGGGTGACCAAGAAGTTTAGTGGCTCCATACTCTGCAGCAAAGAGCTCTGAGTGGAGTTCATGCACCTCCAGGCTGGAGCAGAGTGGAGGACTCCCCCTGGACCTCAGCAACCTCTGGAAGCCAGACCTGTGGCATTTCACATCTGGGACCCAGAATCCGTCCCATTTAGAAAGCAGCTGCCTCTTGTCTCCCTGCTCTAGGACCTCACCATGGAGCCTGGAGCCTCTCTCCACTTCCGTGAGGCTGGCAGCAGGGTAGGGGGCAGATTGAGACCCTACAGTCCTTGCAGGACCTCTGGGCACTGCATCCTGATGAGTTTCTCTCAGCCTGTTCCTTTTCCAGACCGGTTTCCTTTGGGAAGTGTGTGTGTGTGTGTGTGTGTGTGTGTGTTTTGGGGGGAGATGAATGGGTACCTCCTGCTTCTCCCTGCTGTAATTGACTGTAATTAGTTATTAACCATGGGGTGTAATTAGGTTAGTGCTTAACGAATAGAGCAGCAGGGAACTGTTTCTATCTGGGGATCGCTTTACAATTGATTAATTGTTTTTTTTTTCTTTTCTCTCTTTGTTTTCTATTTTGTTTTTTCCTCTTTTTTTCCCCTTTTCCCTCCTCGACAAAAGGAAGCAGGAAAAAAAAAAGACTTATTTATTATCATTTTCCCCACTGTTGGCATGGCAACACAGGCGTACGTTACGGAATTACAGGCAGCCCAGCAACAGTCACAGCAGCAGCAACAGCCGGCAGCGGCCCCCGCTGCGGCCTCGGCCCCAGCCACTGCCTCGGCGCCATACGTCGCTGACCTGCAAAGCACCCAGCCCCAGCCACCCACCCAGAAGCAGTATGTGGCGGAAATCCAGACCGCCCCACCACCTGCCCAACCCACCGGTCAGCAGACCCCAGCACCAGCCCCGCAGCAGTACATTGTAGTCACCGTGTCTGGTAAGTATCTAGAGGGTACATTGGGATAGGACAGGGTTGCCCCTGAGGTCCTAAGTGGTATAACAGTGTTGGGATCCCCATGGGTTGTCCAGAGGGTGGAAAGCTAGGTTGGGGGGTTTTGGCAGTGTCTCGAGAACATCAGTGCCATGCTGGGCAGTGTCCAGGCTGTCTGTCTCCAACAGCAGGGGTAGGAGAGGGAGTGTGTGGACAGGACCTATCTGGAGCATAGCCTCATTGGCACTGACATGGGGCTGTCAGAGGAGACCTCCCCCATTTTGTCCTGTTCAGTCACTCTCCCTGGATCCAGCCTACTTCAGTCTGTCTTGTCCCTTCTTGAACCCCAGACATGCCCCATGTCTTGTCCTCAGCAGAAGCACCCTAGGGCAGGTGGTTCCGTTGGGAGATGCCCCCCACCATGTCTGCCATTCCTTTGAGCTGGGTGCCTGAGAAACCCCGTCTCTCTGCTTCCTCTCAGGCCCATGGTTGCAAACTGCTCAATGCCCTTTCCCCCTCTAATGCCCTCAAGCTGAAGACTCGCAAGCTGCAAACCCATCCCCTAGCACAGAGGTGGCCAACCAGCCACAAGTTGGCATGGGCTGCCTCTGTGCATGGCATGCAGCAGATGAGGGAGGGGACAGGCAGCAGAGTAGGAGGTATGGCAAGAAGCAGAAAGCAGAGAGGAAATCAGGCAGGGGGCAGAAAGCAGACCAGCCAAATGGGGCAGGGAGCCCAGGGCAAGAAGCTGATCAGGCAGGGGAAATAGATCAGAGCAGGGAGGGCATGGGGCTAATTTACAGCACACCTGCCAAAATAATTGTCCCTCGCCTCCCACAGCTGCTCTAGCACCTATATTTGCAAGCAGGTAAAACCCTCCAGCTGGCCATGATCAGACTGGCCACATGCCTTAGCCCAGGCAGCACCTCCTGTTGGTCTGATGAACCCCCAGAGCATGGACACTGCCTGGTCTAGGCTCATCTTCGACCTGAAACCCATTCATCTTGCCACCAGCTTCTTGGCTCAGTAGCATTGTGTGAAAACCTAGGCCAGGCCCAGAGGTTTGTGCCATCAGTCTCATAGTTTCATAGTTGGTAGGGTCAGAAGGGAACTGAGCAGATTATCAAGTCCGACCCCCTGCCATGGCAGGAAAGAGTACTGGGGTCAGCTAGCCTCCTCTTAAAGACCCCCAGTGTAGGAGCCAGCACCACTTCTCTTGGAAGTTGGTTCCAGGTCCTAGCTGCCCTGACAGTGAAGTAGCGCCTCCTGATATCTAGCCTGAATCTACTCTCTGCCAGCTTGTGACCGTTATTTCTTGTCACTCCTGGTAGTGTACTAGACAGAACTGCATTCTTCCCTGAGGTGTCAAAGTTCCTTGCACTCCTAAATCTGTTCATTCTCACACCCGCCTATGAGGTGGGGAAGCATTGATGGCACTGTTTCATTGGCTAGGAACAGATGCTGCATTTATCCCTGGAGAAGTCATGGAGAAATTGGGCTGGAAGGGACCTCTGGAGGTCACGTCTAATCCAATCCCCTGCTGGAGGCAGAATCATCCCCATCCAAACCATCCCATACAAAGTTGTGCCTGGGTTTATCCCAGACTAAAAAACTCCCAGGATTGGCATGTACACACATCACCCTTCCTATGCGAGTTTAGGGTGGGGCTGAGTGCTTTTCTACTATGGATTCAATGCTGCAATCCTGGGAAGTACTTTGCAGTATCCCAGGATAAACCATTACTGCCTTTTTTCTGGGAAACTATTCAGCTGTATCTTGGGACAATGGACATGGATGTTTGTGTGACTCCAATGAGTCCTGGGACAGTGTGGTTTATCTCAGGATAAATGTGACATCTGTTTGTAGCCACAGAAGGGGTACTGAAGCCCTGAAGGACCAGGAACCAGCTCTCACCATCCCAGTGGCAGGGAGGTGAAAGTGCTGTCCTGTCCCACCAGCAGCAGCTGAGGCAAAAAAGCAGCAAGGGGGTAGGGAGCCCAAGATCCAGACAGAGCTCTGCTTGCTGCTGGGCCCATGAGGGTGCCCTTCCTCCAGAGACTGGCGAGTCCCTGGTTCTGACCAGCTCACGCATCATCAATTCAGAACCATCTTCAGAACTCGGCTCATTCCAGGCCTGGAACAGAAGCTAATCATCCTCCCAGGACAGTGTCTCCTGCTGTGGGCTGGAATCATTCTTCTAGGACGGCGTCTCTCCTGTGGGTTGGAATCATTCTCCCAGGACAGCATCTCTCCTGTGGGCTGGGTGGGAGTGAGAAGGACCAGGAGCTGAGGTCAGTTTCTGCCTCTCAGGCATTTTCACAGCTTTACTGGTGATTGTTCCAGATCCTGGCTACCTAGGCTCACTGAGGACTCAGAAATAGCTAGTTGACCCCCAGATCTACTGAGTTGCAAGGCATGGTAAGACCTGAACAGCTGCCTTCAGTTCCACAGTTGGCCCAGGTTGGGATCTGCTTACTGTTTCAGAGCTGAAAACCCTTCATCCCTCTCAGGTCACGCTGAGGCATCCTTCCCCCAGTGTGTTACTGGGACTCAAGCCAGGGCTGGAATGAGAGATAGGGTGGGTGACAGACTCTACAGGTCTAATTGTGCCTCTGTGAGCGCTTCTGGGTCCTGAAGTGCAGACTCCTTGACTAGCCCAGATGATCTGTGTGGCACGTGTCTGTAGAGTGTTAACATGGATTCAATTGTGCTGGGCTCAGGAGCTGTCTGCCTTGTCTTCCAGTTGGGGATGCTCTAGCCTGGCTGTGCTCACAGAGCATCAGAAAGTCAAACTGGAGATGGAGCTGGGGATTGGGTGTGGGCAATGGAGCCCTGACCAGAGTCATGGCCTTTGGACTTGGAGGCTAGGGCAGAGCCGGAGATGTTCCATTCAGGACACCTGTTGGCAAGTCTGGAGGGCACTGGCTGTTCAGGGCCTCAGTTCTCCAGCTGGCTCCATGCAGCTTCTTGGTACTGCAGGCACTCAGTGCTTTTGTGAGGATCCCTTGTTCTTTGTGAGGATCCCTTGTTCTCCGTTCCTCCCACATGGCTCCCACAACACAGGCTCCCAGTCTAACCCCTTTTCCTCCTCTCTCTGGCTCATAGCAAGTGTAACCTCATGCTCAGAGGAACTGGCCTGCCTCTGGGGAAACCCTCAGAGCTCTGCAGCCTCAGCTGTCTCCAGCATCTTTCCTGGGCAGTGCCGGGTACCTCTAGCGTAGGACATGGCCCAGAGCTCCAGCTTGCAGCCTGAAAGCTAGATCTCAAGCTGAGTGGAAACAAAAGACATTGTAATCCCAGGTCCCCATATTTTGCTGCCTTAAAATGTGAAAGACTAATAACAACAGAAGGCTATTTTACCAGCCTGCCTTGAGGTAGCTGGGCAGAGGCCCCATCACAAAGGGACTTATTTGGTGGACACAAGAGACAATTTTTTGCTTGTCTTGTGGCCTGGGCTGGTGCCAGATGGGGCAGGGGGGCAGGAAGGGGCACTTTGCAGGCAGCTCAAGAGGTTGGATTTTTCCCCCATCACCTTCATCTTGCTATTCACAACAGATTGATGGCAGGGGGTGTTGTGGGGAGGAGTATCAGCTGTCATGTCATCCGGGTGGCACTTGGGCATCACAGGAGAGCTGCCTGAGGCAGAGACACCCCCACACCCCGTCAGGAGGGTGGTGGACCATTTTTAGCCACCCCAGTACAAGCATGGGGAGCATAAGGAATCTGACTGAGAGCTGTGGGGGTGCATGAGAAGTCCTCTCATGAAGTAGCCAAATAACAGCTTCTACCATATACCCCAAAGTGAACCTCTACCCAAACCCTCCTGTACGTCCAGCCCACTCTCTGGGGAACCAAAGACATCAGAGCCAGGAGAGATCAGCCAAGGTTCCCATGTGCTGAAGCCCACATCTGATCCCTTGCTGGGGGCAGAGCCCTTGGCTGTCTCAGGTTCTCTTCTTTCTCCTCCCTGCTCCACCAGCAACATCCAATGAGACCCCTATGATCCAGCATCATGCTCAAAAGGAGCCACACAGTCCCAGCCCCAGACAGTTGGTGGGTCATGATGGCCCCTGCCTGTTTGGGGGTGTTTATTACAAACCAAGCTTGCCAGAGCCTGGGGAGAATGGGCAGGGATTAGTCAGCCAAGGTCCCAGGCTAGAAGAGCCTCCACTCTTGCATAAGTTCGATTCTCAAGAGGAGGGAAGTGAGGAGAGGCATCTCCTGGTGCTGCCACTTCATGCACTATAGCAGTCTCTGTGCTGCACCATGAATAGTGAGTTCCTGACTCAGGGAGGGGGCCAGTTGCCAGGCCCATGGGGCTTGGAGGATCTTGCTCTGGCGTTTGGAAGAGACTTGCATTGATTGCTCTGTTCCATGAGAGTCAGAGGCTAGAAGCTGGGTGGTGGGGAAGAGCACTGGATAAAAACAGTCCTGTGCATGGGCAGGAAGGACTCAGGAGATCTCTCAGTGGCATCTGGATTAGAGTTAACAGTGGCGTGGGAAGGGAATGAGGAGGAAGGGGACTGGGGACTCCTGGGTTCCCTGTTTGCCACTCAGATCCCTCTGTCAGCTTGTTCTGTTCGGGTTTCCTGCCTTGGTTCTGAGGTTGTTTCCTAGCCAAGGGACTGGATCCCATTCCCAATGTTGGAGGTAGCAGGGTTTACAGATTCTGACCCCTCCCCCACCCTGAGGCAGGTACCCCCCTCAGTGCCTTCTTACCTGAGCTCTCTCATGGGTTGAAATGGCTGCCCACAGGCTGCCAGTCTAAACCTCCACTCTTCTCTCTCCGGCCCCCAGAAGGCGCCATGCGAGCCAGTGATTCCGTCTCCGAGGCCAGCCCGGGCTCCACCACTGCGCAGTCTGGCGTGCCCACCCAGGTGGTCCAGCAGGTGCAGGCCACACAGCAGGTATGGATGGCACAGGCAGAGGCGGGAGTCAGGACAAGATCTGGCCCACACATCTGTCTCCTGCAGCCAGTCTTGCTGGAGCATGAAATCACAGTGTTTTGATGGTCCAGAGGCTGTGGCTGGGGCTGGCGTCAGGACTCCTGGGTTCTTTGGCGTGGCGGGGGGAGGGATCCTGGCCCCAAGTCACAGGAAGGGACCAAAAAAAAAGTCCCTGGGTTCTACTTCCAGGAGGAAGTGGGACCTAGCAACTAGAGTAGGGGAGCCTCAAGCCAGGACTCCTGGCTTCTATTGCCAGTGCCAAGGGTGGAAGCGGGGTCCAGAAGCTAGGACTCCAGACTTTAGTCCCATATGGCATGAACCCCTTCCTTGGCCCCTGAATGCAAAGTTTTTTATTCAACAGAGGCTCCTGGTTCAGGCCAGCGTGCAGGCAAAGCCAGCGTCTGTGTCCCCGCTGCAGCTCACTGGAGTGCAGGTACCCCAGCAGGTAAGTCCCAGCTTCAACACTGCTTGTACCCTCCTGTGCACCTCTTGCCTCCCCATGGCTCTGAATGCCACCCCAACTCTCAGCATCACCTGTTACACATCACTGCTAGCAGTGTTTCAGCTGGAGCTTGCCTTCCCCCCAGCCCATTGTGAGCAAGGAGTAGCTGCCCCGACAACCCAGAGTCCCCTCTCTCAGGACAAATCAGCAACGGCATGATGGGAACCAGGCCTCTCACCTTGCTCAGCCTGCCTGGGACACTGCCATCCCCCACAATGTGCTCTCACCTCCCTCCATGGCTTCAAGTTGGAGGCTGGGAGTTAGATGTGGCCTGGATCAGTAAAGCATTGCCTGCTGAGACTGGTAGTGGTAGTGAAAGTTAGGGCAGAGCTGGAGGCCTTCCAGGTCCTAGCATCAATACCCAGCCCCAGCTGGCTGCAGTGGGGACAGGATGAAGCTCAGTTGTTGTCTAGGGAGAGCCCATACCCACTATCCTCAGCCCCTGCATGTCAGATCTGGAGAGGGCATCAGGCTTTGGGTGCCTTGCAGGCCCCGGCCAAAGCAGAGGATGACTTTCTGCCTACTTGGGTACTGGATCACTGATTCAGACTTGGTCAGGGAGATCCTGCTGAGCCCTGGGGAGAGGACAAAAAGGGCAGGGACAAAGAGACTGGGGTTATCTGGCCTTGAGTAGAACAGGGAGTCTTGGAGAGGAATGAGGATCTTGGGGTTGAAGCCTGGGAGCAATGCTTTTTGGGTCTGTTATTTCCTGTCATTTGAGCCCAGGAGACCTGGGCTGAATCCCCAGTCCCCTCTGCAGACTGTCTCCTGGTGGACAGTGAGCGTGATGGGAAAGCAGGACTCCTGGGTTTTATTTCCAGTACAGAGTGAAGAGTGGAGCCTGGGGAAACTGAGTCAGAGATCCAGAGGGATGGGCAGAGTGTGCGGTCAGGAAGCAGCTGGGTTGAAAATCCAGGAAGGCGATATCAAGGCCATATCTGGATAGTGGACAGAGCCAGGGGCTTGGACTCAGGACTTCTGGATTCAATTTCCAGCTCGGGGTGGGGAGTGGAGCCTGGCAGGCAAAGCCGGAGTTTGGAATTCAGGACTCCTGGGTCCTCCCTCTGCCTCAACATAGGACTCCTAGCAAATCCTTATACTTTAGTCTCCCACCTTGCACTAAGGGGAATTTCTTCTAATCCTTGTGGCCAAATGGTGCTCTCTCTTGGGAGGTGTTACATGGGCCCAGCATCATGCCAGGGACAGATGTGCCCATCCCCATCCACGTGCACGAAGGGGCAACTTCATGTCTTCTCAGCCATGAGTTCCTGTCATTTGGGCCTGGCGATCATGCTCAGCACAAGAGCTTTTACCAGCTCTGCCCCCAGCTTTTCCTTCCATGCTAAAAACCCTGCTAGGCAAGATGTCGCCCCCACTTTGACCTCATGAACAAAGGAAGCAATGCTGGGCTGGGGAACTGCAGAGGATGAGCTAGGCAGCCATAGGAGGAAGTGAGACTCTGGGGTTCTAGCCCCCACTCTCTTTGGCAACTTCCTTCCCCTGCCGGAGAAATGAAAGAGCCTGAAGCACTTTGCAGCTGATGCCCAGTGGAGTTGAAATGTGGCTGGCTCTGGCGGGATAGCAAACAGCAAGGAGGGGGAGCTCTAGCCAGAGACACCAATGTAAAAGCTGTTCAGAAACAGCCTTGTGGTAGCTCTATCACAGCACTTCCTGGTGAAAGGTCTAAATGCTTCTAAGGGATAAAGATGGATCCCACTGGGATTTTTTAACTTGGCCTCCGTACCACAAAGCCACCCTCTTTCCTGATCCCATGGAGACAGGCTTGGGCAATGCCCCTGCAACAGGCTGGCTGGTTCATTTACACAAGCTCACCCAGCTTTTGGGCAGTGGGGATTGATGGGAAATGTTGCTTGGAGTGGCAGGAAGTTCAGGGGTCAAATTGAGTCACAGCAGAATGATGGATGCAAATCCTAACAGCAACAGGTAGCAGCAGAGGAAGCTGTGAGTAACACACAATGTTTTCTCTCGTGTCTGGAGAGAAACGAGCTGAGGAGGGCAGCTCACATCTGTCCTACGCAGTCCACACAGGCTTCCTACCTGCCTCTGAAGCAGGCCTGTGGGATCTTGGAGACCTCTCGGTGCTGTCCACAATGACAGATGGAACAGATGGAAAATCAGGGTGCTCCAGGAAAACCTCTCTAGTAGGATGGTGTCAGGGGGGTGGGAAAGTGGGGGGCACTTCCTAAAGAGCTGCACAAAGAGCTTCTGATCAGTTGCCTCCAGCAGGAAGTATATGCCCTGACGATGCTGCAGCAATATCTGGCACAGCAGTGATGGGCACCCACACATGCCCATAGAGATGGTTCTATCTGGCCTTGCTAGGGACCATCTTCTAGCTCAAGGGTGTCAAACATATGGCTTTTAGGGAACCACCATCTGGCCCCCGGTGCTGCCTGTAAGTCTGGTCAGACCCACATGGAGTATGGCATGTGCCCATGGGCCAGTCTGCAGGCTGGATCAGGACCATGGCCTTCCTCTCCCTCCCCAGCATACCTCATCCAGCAGCTGCTTCAGCTGGTCTGGGACCCACCCCAGCCAAACTGCACCATGTGCAATGCTGGCTGTGGGGTACGTGTTGCACATGGCACCACAGTAGCTCTGAGATCCATGCCATGTGTGTCCTAAATGGGTTGGAGCAGCCATTGGCTCATGTATGCTGCGGGAGGAGGGCTGTGGGCCTGATCCACCCCACCCATGACACTTATCTGGTCCAAGTTTAACACCCATGCTCTAGTTATTGTTACCATGACCACAAGCACCTTGGAGTGGCTCATGCATAGGAGAAAAAGACTCTAGAGATGGAAAAGCCTCTTTCCTCCTCTCCGGCTGAAGCAGGGTTGGCCCTTTTGGACAATCAGCTGCAGCTTCATCCAGCCTGGTTTCAACCCCTTGAGAGACAAAGCTGCCTCTTCCTGGGGAGACTCTTCTCTGTTTCCCTGAAGACTCTCTGCCTTGATTCTTTCCTTGTGCCTGTTTCCATCTCTGCTTAACAGTGGTGTGTATTGGCCATTGGCTGTCCTAGAAAACAGTTTCTGATTCTTCATAGAATACTAGAGAAGTGGGGCTGGAAGGGACTTCCAGACATCACATCAAGCCCAGCCCCCTATCTTAGGCAGGATCAGCCATGTCCAAACCATCCCAGACAAATACGACATATAAAACTACTGTCAACCCTGAGACAACACCATATATCACACCTGACCCTGCCACAGAGAAAGCACAGGGACTGCAGCCACCAATGTCGTGCTGCTGTAAAAGGTTGTTAATCTACACTCAAGAGATCCCAGGAACAGGCTGTGCCCCTGCTACAGAGGAAGGCAACCCTCCCCATCAGTCCATACCGGTCTGAGCAGGGGGTGGAATTCCTTCCTGACTCCCAATGGGGCATCAGTCTGAGCCTGACCAGAGGGGCAAGACTCTCTAGCCAGGACCCTCCAGAGTTGAATCCCAGCAGGAGTATTGACACAGCCCAGTTGCCATCCCCAGCCTGGATTGCAGCCAACACCTAATGCCACTGAGGGAGGCTTAAAACCCCCTGACACATGTAGCACAAAGATGGGGAGAGGGCAACCAGCAAAGCCCAGAAGCTTGGGACATCCCCGTAGTAGAACACAGTCATCACTACACCTAGATGATCCCTGCCCAGTGGCTATCCATCCTTTCCTTGAAATCCTGCGGCAGTGGAGAGTCCGCACCTTGGTTGTAGCTGCATTTAGGAAGGGATGCAGCGGGAAGGAGAAGCCAACCTCGTGATGGGAAAAGAGGACATGACAGCATCTCTCCCAGCACATGCTGGAGCCATTGACTCAGAAAGCCTGGCTGGGAAAGCCCACAGAACAGAGAAAGCATACTGGGAGCATGGGTGTTTATATTCCCGGAGCCCTGAAAGACATGCAGTCCATTAGAGGCTGGATGCAAGGACCCATGGAGACATAGAGGGGCTCTGGGAGGTGGTATGGGGCAGCCGGGGCACAGGGAGTTCAGTCAAGCAGCATCATGTGTGTTTGGTGGCAGATGAGGTGGGAGGGAGGAGAGGCAGGTATTGTAGAGTCCTGGTGCTCCAAGTGCAACTGGCTGTGGCCATACTTCCTAGAGGCCCAGGCTTCCAGTGGCCAACATCTCTCTGTGCCATGGTGCTTAACCCAGGGGCTTCTCTTATGTCATCCCTCTGCAGCGGCTGGTGGTGCAGACCACGGCGCAGGCCAGCAAAGGAGGACAGGTCTCGCTGGCTGTGCACGGGGTACAGCAGCAAGTCCACTCTCCTCCCGAGGTGGGTGGCATGAGAAACTGTGCCATGTGGCTGTGCTATGGCCCTCCTGGGCAGGGTAGCAACCCCACACTGGGGAGCTTCACTCAGGTCTGGGGTTCACACTCCACCATAGACCTGGCCCAGCCTTCAAGGCAAGTTGGGGCTGGGCCCCAGGAGTATTTTCTTGCTGTCATGGCATCTGTGCCTGGCGGGTTCCTTCCCGGGTCTGGAGGCTTCTCTGCATGTTCATCAGCATACATATGCTGCAGGCATTGTTCTGAGCCTCCTCCAGGCTGGGCGGCAGGGTGGAATGACCCATGTCTGGGTATGTAGGTGGGAAGCATCCAGTGCTGCTTTCTGGCTCCGGGAATGAGCTGCTTTTGGGGTCAGCAGGACACTTGAGTCATGCAGAGAGGACTCTGTCACCTCTGGGCGTGTCCTGAGGCTTGTTGGCCCTAGCAGTACTTCTTCAGCTCTAGAGATGCATGAGTTGATACAGACTGAGATTTTTCTTGAGCATTCCTTGGGCATGTGGTCCCTGCCCCTCCACACTCCCTTGGTGCCCCACCAATGGCACAATCATGGCTTCCAGTCCATGTCCTCCTGAGGCCTTCAGATGGCCGGGGAGTGGGGGGAGGGGCTGTAGAGGAAGTCCCTTTTGTATCTCCTCCCGTCCCCACACCCAGGAAAGAGAACCCTTCCTCTGTGCTGCCTTATGAATCACCCTGAGAGTTTGCCCCGGGGGCCTCACCAGAGATCAGAGCTGGGCTGCCCCACCTGGTGATGCTGGCATGGTGGGGAGGGCAGAGGACACCTCTCCTTCCTGAGCAAGGTCCCCAGTGCAGCTTCCTTTAACCTGCTTCCCCCCTGTCTTTCCAGCGCTCTCCTGTGCAGAGCAACAGCTCAGCCAGCAAACCAGGGCAGGTCCAGCAGCTCCAGGTCCATGGAGTCCAGCAAGTGCCTGTCTCCCAAGAGGTGCTGTCCCCACCTGCCGCCCCTGAGCTGGTAACACCTGGCCTGTGCTGGGCAGGGAGGGGGGGAGACATGGGTCACCACCCAGAGCCAGGAAAGCTCCCCAGGGCCCCAGAGCATGAATGCAACCAGCAGGACAGAGTGGGGTCTGAGGTTATGCTCCCCTAAACCCCCCTCCTCCCCCACTGTGCTCTCCCCCACCAGCAGCATTTCAACAGGGCTGTGGTATCCTTCCCTTGTCTCTCCTGGCACTTGCAGCTCCAGCCTCACTCTTCTTTGCTACCTAGGCACATGGTTGCCAGGGAAGGATTGACAGCTCTTGAGGTTGCCACAGGAGCAGCTGTTGCCCAGGCAACACAAGGGCAGTGACACACACATACACACACATCCTGCCACTCTCTGTCCTTCCCCTCCTCTCCCCTTCCTGGCTGTCAGGCAGGCAGGCAGCCAATCGTTTGTCCTCCAGGCAGTTACTGTGGAGATCCACTTAAAAAAAGGCGGTAGATTGTAAAATGGAGTAAAGGAAATGCTGCCTCCCCTCCCCCCGTGAAACACACACATGTGCACATGCACATGCACCCACATGGACCTTGACTTTAGGTCAGCATCACCCACAGCTGGGACTTGGCTGTGATCTTTGTGGCAATTCAGCCCTCAGTGTGAACCTGGTCTGTACCAATTAAGGACCAGGGCAGCCCTGCTGAGGTGGGTCCTGCCCCTGGCAGGGTTTCTCATGTTGCTTTCCCAGTGCGCAGCTGGACCCTGTACTGGTTGCAGTTGTGTCATAGAAATCATAGGGATGTCAGGCTGGAAGGGACATCCAAAGGTCACATCAAGTCTAATCCGCCGCCTGAGGCAGGATCAGCCAATCTCTGAGCGACACGACACAGTCACTCCTGACATAACATCAGACATCTCACCTGGCCATGCCACAGGGAAAGCTGGGGAACCACAGTGGTCAATGTCCTGCTGCTGTAAAAGATAGTTAATAGACACTCAAAAGAGTTCACAGGCAGAGGCTGTGCCCTTTCTACAGAAGAAGATAACCCTCCCTAGTCCATACCAATCTGACCAGGGGGAAAAATTCTTTCCTGACCCCACATCTGGCGTCAGTCTGAGCCTGAGCACAGGGGCAAGACCCTCTAGCCAGGACCGTCTGGGGTTGAGACAAAGCAGGAGCATTGGCACAGCGCAGTCGCCATCCACAGCCTGAGCTGCAGCCAATATCCAATGCCTCCGAGGAAGGTTTAAACCCCGCCCCCGACACATGTAGCACCATGTTGTGGGGGGTGGAATTTCCTAACCTCATGTGGCAAACAGTACAGCCCAGAAACCTGAGAAATCCCCATAGCAGAACACAGACATCACTACACCAGATCATCCCCAGCCAGTGTCTGTCCAGTCTCTCGTTGAGCCCCTTCAGTGGGGAGTCCTTAGCTTCCCTGGGCATCTATCCCCTTGCCACCCTGCTCTAACAGTGAAGAAGTTTCTCCCTGACTGTTTTGACATCAGGGCCACCAAGGGCCGTCAGGTGGCATTTATAAAGTGACAATGACCTTTCTGGGCCTCTGTACATTCAGCCTGGCCCTCAACAGGCCCCAGAATTAGCAGCCTCACCCAGCTCGCAGCTACCCCGGTTCTTGCCCCAGAGCTGGGATCCCTCTCACCCAAGGCTCTCAGCAGGCCCCTGACAGCTGTTCTGTCTCTTCTTTGCAGAGATCAGTTGTTCAGAGTGCACCGCAGACACCCAAGTCGGGGGCTGTGCAACAGCTGACAGTGCAGGGGCTCCAGCAAGTCCATGTCACCCAAGAGGTGAGGCTCTTCAGCCAGGCCAGGGGCTGCCAAGATCACATCAGGCCCAGCTGGGAGCTGGGAGGGACCCTGGCATCTTCCAAAAACCAGCTCTGTGTAGGCTGGGACAGCCCTGTGCCAACCCCCACCTGCCACCCCCATCTCCCAGGTGTCTGTAGAACCCAGCCCAGAGGGGTTTGTGTGACTCCATCAACCCCTTCCCTGTCGAAATCCAGTTAGTGTCTCCATGTGGCGCCAGCACCACAGAAGTGCATTTTTTGGTAGCCAAAGTCCAGGGCTGGAAGCTGGTGGCCTCCTCCTCTGTCCCTAGCAGGCCCCTAGGGCTAGCAACCCCTAGCCATTCCAGCAGCCTCTCTCCACCCTACCTAGCAACCAGTAAGGTGGATGTCAGTCAGAGGAGGGCAGCAGGACTCCTGGGTTTTGGGGTAGTCACTCTCCTTCCCCTGTGGGCACCAGGCACCGGCACTGACGCCCACAGTGTTTCTGTTTGTCATCTAGAGCTCAGACAGTGAGTTCCCCAGGCCAGCTAGACAGAGCCAGCCTCCGCCGCAGCCTTCGCCGCAGACAGCACAGACTTCTCTCTCCTTAGCGTGTAGTAGTGGGACGCACCAGCTGGCCGGCTGCTGCCTGGCCAGTCCGGGGCGCAGGCTCCAGTACCTCCACTCACTGGAGGCTGCCTCCTCAGAGCAGTGGCTGGAGTTGGCCCATGGGCTGTCACCACGCCTGCTCCTCCCGCAGCCGAAGCTGGTGATGGAGCCACTGCCTTTCCTCTCCTCGCACCATGCCAGCCCCGAGCAGAGAGTCAAGATTCAGAGAGTCCCCCAGGTGCTAGTGTTTGGCACAGCAGCAACCGCACTCAAAGTAGGTCTCCCTAGCAGCTCCTGCCCTCCCCACCCTGTCCCTGCTGGAGCCTGTTGGAGCCACCCTGGGTCCCACCCCAGCCCTTTCAGACAGACTCCTTCCATCACCTTTGTCACTGCCTGCCTTCACGCCTTGCCCCAGTCCTGCCAGCGTTAACCTGGAAGCCCTGAAAGCACATGCCACTTCACCATCTGCCAGAGACCAGGACTGGGGCACCAGGATCCCACTCTCACTCCAGCTGGGCCACAGGAGACTGTCACCATGTTTATTCCCAGTTGAGAAATAACATTTATGTGGCTGATTTCCCTTTTAAAGTGCATGGGAGAGTGACGGCCCTGTCATTCACCCCACTCATTAAAGAACCCCAGCTCAGTCCTCAGGGCCTGGTCAAGCAGATCCCAGAGAGGGGTTGTATTAGGTTTCTGTGAAACCCTTGTTTTTTCATTTGGAAGCAGCGGTCCCCTTCCCAGCTGCTCCCAGGGGGAGGTACCTGGAGATGGGTATACATATGCTGCTCCAGCCTGGGAGGCATCACGGCACTTCCAGTTATTACAGGTAGCAGGATTGATGCATTGGTATCAGATTGATATAGGAAAAACACAGCTGTGTGGGGTTGCCAGCAGCTGCCCCAGACTCTGCCAGAGGATAGAGGGCCATAGCTCAGAGTAAAATTATGCCTCACAGTCCCCTGAGACAGGAGCTTTAGAGCCCCCATGGCTGCAGAAACCCATGCTTCTTAGAGGGAGAGATCCCTGCACTGTCTGGGGCCTTGGAGGCTGGACTCCCAGGGTTTCTTTCTTGCTCCATCATTGTTTCAGGTCACTTATAAATGGAGATGGCATTCTGCCATGCTTCCCCCAGGGTGGGAGTGACACTGTCTCATATCAGGGTAGGGCTTGAAGGTGATCTGAGAGCCTGTGATGAATGGGGAGGGGTGGGAATGTCTGGGGAGGCAGCAGGACTGGTGGACAGTGTCCTGGGCTAGGAATCAGGCATCTGGGCACCCATGAGCATGCTTCTGCCCCACTGCGCCCACCTGCCCATCCCACTGCTGGTGACCGCCTCTCTTCTCCCCTCCCGGCTCAGGTGCAGCAGCTGCAGCAGGTGCCTGTCCAGCATGTCTACCCCAACCAGGTGCAGTATGTGGAAGGGGGTGATGCCAGCTACACAGCCAGCACCATGTGAGTGGACCCTGGTTCCTGCATCTCCTGCAGCCTCCTGTGATGCCCCTGGTGATGGCATCTCTGCCAAGGCCTTGTGTTGGTCTTTGGCAGAGGGTTGTTACTAGGGGCTTCACAGGGGCATGGCCAGCCTGAGACTTGGTTGCCAGCCACAGCCTTTGAGGGGGTGTTCCTAGCCTCCCTGCTACCCCCTTACTTGGCTCCATCAGACCAATATGCTCCATGTCCTGAACGCCCCTTCTCGGCTGCCTGCCCCCACATGGGTGCCCAAGAGCCTCAGCAGAGCAGTGCTTAGAGTTCCCCAAGCGTGACCCCATTGCTGCCCTCCCCACTCCTGTGCATGCCCCCTTACCCATCCCAGGCTCATTGCTCATCTCCGGGGAGCGAGGAACAGAAAGGTCCTATGGGAACTGGTGACTCACTCTCAGACAGGAGAAATGGCCTCACCTCTAGCCACTGCTGTTTGTCAGGAGCTGCCATTTTCACCCATACATGGTGGGACATAGTGCCTGTCTGGGGACCCTCAGCCCTGCCCACAGCCGCCACAGGCCTCTGCAAGGGTCAGGTGCCTTCCCGTCCGCACTTACTGGAGATACGATCCCCCCTCATTCCCTGCTGCCACCCACTCTACTGTTACACCCACAAGTGGCCACATCGTAGCAGGAGGCTGATGGCTGCTCTGACCATAAACTGCTTCCCTCTGCATGGGGCCTGGCCTAGCTGATCCTTCCTCTCATTCCAGACGTTCCAGCACCTACCCATACACCGAAACTCCCCTATACACCCAGAACACAGGAGCAAACTACTATGAATCGCAGGCCACGCCAGCCCAGGCTGCCACGCCAGCCACCTCCCAGAATGTGGCCAGCAGCGGCTCTGTCCCCATGTATGTCTCTGGGGGGCAGATCATTGCCAACCCCAGCGGAGGAGGCGGCGGTGGAGGGGGCGGCGGTGGGACAGGGACCTACGTCATCCAGGGAGGATACATGCTTGGGAGCTCCAGCCAGTCCTACTCCCACACCACACGTGCCTCTCCAGCCACCGTAAGTCACCCCCTCTGTCCTCACTGGGAACGTACTCCTCAGCCCTCCTGTGAGATCTTTTCATTCTCATCTTGTCTGCTAGCCTCTTCCTATATGAGTCTCCCTCCGGGATCACAGCCAACCCAAACAGTACCCAGTATTCCCAGGGGCGCTCCCTAGTGCCTCATGCAGTGGTATGAACCTTTCTTAGTCTCTGTTAGAACTGTTTGTGTGACACATACTAGGATCATGGGGAAAGTTGGGCTGGAAGGGACCTCACCAGCTTACCTTGTCCAGACCTTTGCTCAAGCCAGGATCAGCCCAGAATAAATCATCCCAACCATTCTTTGCTCTTGGACATTTCCAAGGATGGAAACTCCACCATGTCTCTAGGCAGCATGTTCCAATGGTCAACCCCCCTCATGAGTCAGGATGCTCCTGATCATCTCCAGCCCCAGTTTCCCCTGATGCAGCTGGAGGCCATTGCTCCTAGTCCTGCCCCCTGCAGCCACAGAGAAAAGCACATCTCCATCCTCTCTGTTGCTGCTCTGCAGAGGTTTGAAGATCCTTGTCAAAAACTCAGTCTTCTCTTCTCTGGACTCAATCACCCAGGCTTTTCTAGCCTGTCTTTATCAGTCCTGTCTCCCAGGCCCCTAATCCTTTTTGTTGCTCTACATTGGACTCTTCCCAACCTGTCCACCTCCTTTGTGAAGTTTGGGGCCTAGAACTGGACCCAGGACTCCAGGGGAGGCCTCACCAGGACTAAGAGTCAGAGAATCACTGCCCCGAATTTGTTCATACAGTCCAGGAGGCTGTTGGCTTTGCAATGAGAGCACACTGCTGGCTGTTATTCAGCTCATGGTCTACTGTTATCCCAAGTCCTTCTCTGCAGTGCTGCATTTTGCTGGTCACACTTGTCTTCCTACAGGTGGCTTAGTCCAACCAAGACCAGTGGACCTCTGTCTGGCCATGGGTATGTAGCACTGGGTCCATCACTAAGGGAACCACTCGCTTCTTAATGCAGCTAATATGTGTCTTGCATCTACAGAGATGTAGCTCTGTGCCGGTGCCTGCCCAAGGCATGTGTCTTCCTCCAGGCAGCTCCTATGCCCTTGGATGTTTCCAGCTGGCATCAATAAGGAGCCAGCTGGCCCCTCTAGCATGGCAGGGATGAGACCAGCCAGCCCTTGCCCATGGGAACCCCAGCAGGCACAAACCTCAGCCCCTCCCCTTCCTCTCTGCCTCTTTCTTCTCACTAAGGTGCAGTGGTTGCTGGATAACTACGAGACAGCTGAGGGAGTGAGCCTGCCAAGAAGCACCCTCTACTGCCACTACCTTCTGCATTGCCAGGAGCAGAAGCTGGAGCCAGTCAATGCCGCCTCCTTTGGCAAGCTGATCCGGTCGGTGTTCATGGGCCTGCGCACGCGCCGCCTGGGCACCAGGTAAGAGCCTCCCCTGGTGTGGGACAGGGCTGCCCCAGAGCCCCTCTGTGCCCCCTTCATACTGAGTCCCAACTGGGGAAAAGCTAAGGACAAACAAAGGCCTCAAACAGACATTTGTTTCCTCCAAGGAGAGTCACTGCTGTATCAGGAGAAGCCATGAGTGTGCAGAAATTTAGGCTTCTTCTCCCAGATTAAACATGGTGGCTCCAGGAAAAAAATAACCTGGGGAGAACCAGGTTATATAACTCCCAGGAGAGTTTTGTCTGGGAGAGTGAATGTCTATATATACTATCAGAGCAGCCAGGGTTGTGGGGGAAGAGATCAGGGCAAAGTCCAAGGCTTTACTGTGATCACCCCCCAGCCTATACTGGGATCTCACCCTTCCCATCTCCTCACAGAGGGAACTCCAAGTACCACTACTATGGCCTCCGCATCAAAGCCAACTCACCCCTGCTGCGCCTGATGGAAGATCAGCAGCACTTGGCCATGCGCCAACAGCCTTTCTCCCAGAAGCAGAGGTAAGAGCTGCCAGCCAGGCCCTGGGGACTGACACAACCCTGGACACTGCGTCTCACTCCTCCACAAATCCCCAACCCTGGCCCCATGTGTGCCTTTGACTGATGGGTCCTGTGCTCGCAGGCTCAAGCCCATTCAGAAGATGGAGGGGATGACCAATGGTGTGGCTGTGGGACAACAGCAGGCCTCGGGACTGTCCGACATCAGTGCCCAGGTCCAGCAGTATCAGCAGTTCTTGGGTAAGCCCTGCAGGAGCCAAGTTGGGGAGGCTGGTGGGGTGGGGGAGCAATCTGGCAGCTCTAACACCATTCCTCCTTTCTCCTTCTGCCCTGCAGATGCCTCCCGAACCCTGGCCGACTTCTCCGACATTGATTTGCAAGGGAAGCCCCTCCCAGAGGGAGTGGGGGCTGAGGATATCAAGGCTTTCCAGTTGCTCTACCGGGAGCATTGTGAGGTACAAGCTTCCAGCAGTGCCTGCCCCAGACAGACCCATCAGCCTAGCCCTGTGTGTTGGGGCTGCCATGGCGCCTCCCAGGGATAGTGAGGTGCAGGGTGTCCCAGCTCCTGTCTCCATGGTCCAGCAGGGCTAATATGGGAACAACAGCCCCTAAGTCCATTTCCCTTGATCCTTCAGGGCATTCATTTCCAATACAAATCAGCTTAGTGGAAAGAAACTCCCTCAGAACCAGAAGCAAAACCAGCCAAGGTTGGAGGTGTCATAGGGATCCTAGAGATGTGGGTCTGGCAGGGACCTCCAGAGGTCACCTCAAGTCCAACCTCCTGCTTGAGTTAGGATCAGCCCTGTCCAAACCTTCCCAGACAAATCCATAATCTAAACTCCTCGTAAAACTGCCGTCATCCTTGACAGCACTGGACATCACATCTAACCCTGCCCCAGGGAAAGCAGGGGGACTGCAGCAGCCAGTGTCCTGCTGTTGTAAAAGGTTGCTAATATACGGTCGAGAGATCCCAGGGCTGCTACAGAAGAAGCCAGGTCCCTTCCTGACCCCTAATCTGGCATCTGTCTGAGCCTGAGTAGATGGGCAGGACCCTTTAGTCAAGACTTTCTGGGTTTAGTCTCAGCAGAAGCACAAGGGAAAATGCCCACTGCGCATCCTATCCATTTTGCAAGCCCCCCTGCTTCCCAGCCAGCCATAGAACCCCAACGTCCTGCTGCCAAGCCCTGCCAGAGATTCACCTCCTCAGGAGAACTGAGCCAGCCCCCTGTAGGGAGCTGGGTGGAGAGAGACATGGGCCAGCAGCGGGAGTTTTGGGAATCCCCCCCAAACTGTGCCAGCCCCTCTCTGGCCCTCCCAGCATAGCAGATGGCACTGATACATGGCCGGACCCCATAACGGCGGGCAGGATTTTCTCCTCCCCCCCCCACTTCAGGGGACAGCGGGTGGATGCAGGGTCCCCCAAGGCCATCAGCCCACCAATGCTGAAGCCCTTATGCCCCTTCTTACCAGGCCATTGTGGACGTGATGATAAACCTGCAGTTCACCTTGGTGGAGACCCTATGGAAAACCTTCTGGAGGTACAACCTGAACCAGCCCAGTGAAGCCACCCCCATTGCCGTGTGAGTGCGCCCACCTTCCCGGCACTGAGGGGTGAAGGGGGGTAGTCTCTGTCCTTCTGGGGGCAGGTATCAAAGGTTTAATGAGGGGAGAGTCAGTTCCTCCCCCTGAGTCCCCAGCTGTCATGCTCCAGCAGGCTTGCCCTGGGTGAGTGGCTGCATTTCTGGCAGTAGTCATCATAGAGCATTTCACAGATGTCCAGGGGGACAATTCACCCCATTGTAGAAGGGGGAAACTGAGGCACAGGCAGGGGAAGTAGCTTTTGCAAGGCCCCCCTGCAGCCAGGCGTAGAAACCCTGTGTCTTGTGGCCCAACCCCAGGGCTGCATCTCTCTAGCTTCTAGACCACAGCTCAAACCAAGAGACCTGAGTGTTGGAGGCAGGGGTGGGGTGGGGGGACAGTGCCGGACCTTGATTGGCCTGTGTGTTCCCTACCACCTGCCCCCAGGCACGACGAGGCTGAGAAGCGTCTCCCCAAGAGCTGCCTGGTGATCCTGTCCAAGTATGAGCCTGTGCTCAAGTGGACGAAGGACTGCGACAATATGCTGTACCAGGGCCTGGTGGAGATCCTCATCCCGGACGTCCTCCGGCCCATTCCCAGTGAGTGCCAGTGGCCCTGCCTTGTCCCACCCTTGGCGTGTCCTGGGGGCCCCCAGCCCTGTGCCTCCATCCCCGATTGCCGCCTCAACACATGTGTAACATGCATCTGTCCATTCACACCTGGCTGCTGCTTCCTGGCAGTCAAGGTTGTGAAGCTGGGATCATCAGAGGGGGGAATTGAGGCACTAGGCTGGGACAGGACATGCCCAAGGGGCCTCTGCATAGCTGAGTCCTGTCCCCATTTCTCCCATTCCCACAACATGGCTGCTGCCTCCCTCCTTGGGGATGCTCCAGGCACTTGACACCTCCAGTGCTAAGAGGGGAAAGCCTTGGGGTCTGGCTGGTGGGTGCTGGGGCAGGTTCCCTTGGTACCATCCCAGCCACTTTGTATCCTTCCCATGATACCAAGCAGCCACCACGGGCACCGTGGGGTTGGGAGGGGACCCTACTCAATGCCACCTCTGTCCCAGGTGCCTTGACGCAAGCAATCCGAAATTTCGCCAAGAGTTTGGAGAGCTGGTTAACCAACGCCATGATGAACATCCCCGAGGAGATGGTCCGTGTGAAGGTGAGGGGTGGGGCTGGGGTGGAGACATCTGCCCTCCAACTTGTGGCAGTGACCTCTGCCCTCTGACCTGGGCAGCACCAGGGCCATGGGACCTGCAGGTAGCCCCTGGGCTCTGGGCCACTCCATCCTTTGCCTGGGTCCCGGTGTCCTGGCTCCTTCAGCAGCTGCTGGGCTGCGTCACTGGGAGTCACTGGTCCTGACCTGTCTGTTTACCCCCAGGTGGCAGCAGCAAGTGCCTTTGCCCAGACCCTGCGGCGATATACATCCTTGAACCACCTAGCCCAGGCTGCCCGGGCAGTGCTACAGAACACAGCCCAGATCAACCAGATGCTGAGCGACCTCAACCGCGTGGACTTCGCCAATGTCCAGGTAACTGGCCCCAAAGACACCCCAGAGCTCCTTATTCTACCCCCTGTCCCATAGCTCCGGTCAACGGGAGGTGGGTGGAGCTCCCCCCCCATCTCCACCAGTCAGAACCCCATGCTGCCGTGTCCCCATGCCTCAGTTTTCCCATCTGTAAAGTGGGGATATGCCTCAACAATTTCAGCCCCAGTTTACTTCAGTAAGCTTCAACTGTCCATGACTGATCCAGGAACTCCTACGGGCAGAGGCTGGTGCCAGGTCCATGCTCCCCCCTCTCCATGCCTCAGTTTCCCCATCTGTAAAATGGGGCTGTGCCTTGGCAGTTTCAGCCCCAGTTTCCTTCTATGACCTCCGACTGTTCATGACTGGCACAGGACCCTGGACAGAAGACAGCAGCACTACTCTCCCCCCAACCCCCATCCTTCCTCCCCACACTGGGCAGGGCAGCCACGAAGCCCCTCAGCCTGGTCACCCCCAGCCTCCTGACGGTGCCTCTCACCCCACTGGCAGGAGCAGGCGTCATGGGTGTGCCGCTGTGAAGATCGTGTGGTCCAGCGCCTGGAGCAGGACTTCAAGATGACCCTGCAGCAGCAGAACTCACTGGAGCAGTGGGCCGTGTGGCTGGATGGCGTTGTCACCCAAGTCCTCAAGCCCTACCAGGGCAGCCACAGCTTCCCCAAAGCTGCCAAGCTCTTCCTCCTCAAGTGGTCCTTTTACAGGTATATGTCCACCTCTTTCCCTTCTCCCCTGCCCCATGCCTGGTGGAAGTGGTGTGGGGGTCTCACTGGCTCTGGGCTCTGCCTCCTCTGCAGCTCCATGGTGATCCGGGACCTGACCCTGCGCAGTGCTGCCAGCTTTGGTTCCTTCCACCTCATCAGGTTGCTGTACGACGAGTACATGTACTACCTGATCGAGCACCGTGTGGCTCAGGCAAAGGGCGAGACACCCATTGCTGTTATGGGAGAGGTGGGTCCCAGCTGCCTCCCCACAGCCAGGCTAGGGGCTTACCCAAGCTGGAGATGAGGCCAGGTTGTTAGTGGGGAGGGTGATGAACCTTGGGACCCAGGGGTCAAACCCTTCGCCACAGACACCTTGCAGAATGAGTTCTCTGCTGCTTTGCAAAGCTGGGGGAAGGAGCAGCCCCTGGTGGGGCCTGTGCCAGCCTGACAGCCCCCTGCTGCAGCCCCCTGTTGTAGGCAGATGCCAAGGGAACAAACATCTCCCTCCTGGCATCACAACCAGTCCACCCCCTTCCCCCTCCCCCTGACTTATAAACAGGCTGGACAAGAGGGTTGACACCAGATCACATGCATGCATGCATGCATACACACACACACACACACGTGCGCACGCATACTACACTAACATGCTACATACTACATGCACTTAACATACTCCAAATGCTACACACAATGCTACACACTACATACAAATGTGCTACACTACATGCTTAATGCTCCACAACTGCTATACACACTTAACATGCTGCATGCCATGTGTGCTACATGCAAAATGTACTACACACATAACGCGTTACACACCCATACATGCAGACATGCTACACACAAGCCTGCCCCCTCTTGCTATGACACCGACAGCACAGGACTAAGTGGATCTGGGGCTGCCCTGCAGTCCCAGCTGCCCCTGGCACAAAGGGAGGGGCTGTGGCCGCTGCACCTGGCAGTGGCAGGCAGAACCATCCCTAAGGGGGGGGGTGAATTAGGGCAACTGCCCTGGGCCCTGCGCTTTGGGGGGACCCAGGGAGCCAGGCGGAGCGGCCACAGTGACTGTGCTGCCACCGCCAGCTTCGCATTCGGTCACTCGGTAACACCCCCAACCCCTGCCACCAGCTTCTTTGCGTCTGGGGTGGGTGAGGGTGGGGCTCTGCACAGGCTGATTTGTCTTGGGCCCTGCACCCTGCTCGGGTCATCTCTGGTGGTGGGGAGGCACAGGCTAGGGTACACAGACACTACAGACACTCATCATCCCTTCATTTCCCTCCCAAGTTTGCCAACTTGACAAGTTCCCTGAATGCCCTGGACCCTGACAAAGGTGAGTGCACGCTTTGGGAGCCTGTGGCCACTGTGAGCCGGAACACTGTGAGCCCAAGCATGGGGTTCAGGCTGGACCATGAGCATGGTACAGGGTCGAGGGGGCTGTGTCCCGGGGCTGGGGTCCAAGGTTGCTCTGTGCAGCATTGGGATGGGGAGCAAGGCCATGGTATCCCGAAGGGGGTCAGGATTGGCTGATCAGGGGCTGGGGGGATGGGGGCAGTGTGCAGGTGGCCAGGCCCCTGGTAGAGGTACTCACAGGTCCATCTCCCTGCAGACGAGGAGGAAGAAGAGGAGGAGGAGAGCGAGGATGAGATGCCGCAGGAGATCTCCCTCAACTCCAATGAGTCGGGCAGCCTGAGCGCTGACCCTATGGAGCCACCTCCCAAACTGGCACGGACGGACTCCCAGGGCATCTTCGTGCAAGCCCTGCCGTCAAGCTAGAGGGGCACATGGGGTCCAGCCCCATCCCTGGCCCAGACCCCCCAGCTGCTGCCCGGCGATAAAGCTCAGCTCACCCCCATCTCGAGTGGTATGCGCTGCGCTTTCCTCCCCTCTGTGGCGGGGGTGGGGGGGGATGCAGGCCCCAGCAGCCAGGGCCCCCACTCCAGCATGGGGGCCCCCCCCCATCCACCTCCCCAGCAAGCCCACTCGACACCAAAGCACAGCCCCCCCCATCACCCTTCATTCCCCAACCTCTTTTGGTCCCTTCCCAGAAGACTCCATGGCTGCCAGAGAATATTGCAGCCCCTACCCCACCCCACACAGAGGTGAGTCGGTGCTGGGGCTGCTGGCTCCCTGGGGGCACCACTCAGCCCCCCCTGCTGCCCCAGTCCCTGCAGTGACCACTCAGCCCAGCCAGTTGCCACCAGTCTGTCGCAGTGACTGTGCAAGATGGAACAAGCAGAGATGCCTTGGTTGAGTGCAGGAGTTGTGGGGAGGGGGAGTGGCTTTGCCTATGGGAGGCCATGGGTGGATACAGCCACGCCCTGGGCCCAGGCCCAAGGTGCCTTGGCCACCCCTGCCGCCCGGGAAGCACTAGTGCCTCGCAGCAGCTGGGCACAGCTCCACCACACAGGGCAGTGCCAGATGTGGGCAGGCCAAAGCCCAGCTGCCCACAGTGGGAGTCCCCGGGACACGCAGCAGGGACCATGTGCCTTGTCCTTGTGCCAAACACTGCATCTGCCTTAGTGCCCTCGATTGGGGGGCGTGGAGGGGGTGGAGCTGAGGGGCCAGGCAGCAAAGAAGTAGGGTCTAGGGGACCCCCATGAAGTACCCAGCCTGGCAGGATCGCTTTTCTCATGGTCTAACTCTCCTTGCTTAGTCCTGGGTAGTGTGTGGGGGAGGGGGTTTCTGGGGGCTGGGTGTCCAAGCTCATCTAGTCCCACTTCATGGGGTAGGAAGGTGGCACCAGGGGGGAACTTCAGCCCCTAAGACCCTGGCTCAGCACAGGGACTCCTGGAAACTCCAAGGCATCTCCTAGACCTGCTGATGCCAGCAAGATCAACTCACCTGTGCTGCTTCCCCCTGCACCTGTGGCTCCTTCTCATTCCTAGTCCCTTGCTGGCACCCCTGCTTTTGCCCTTCTCTGGCACCCTCCTGGCATGGACCTGCTGCTCCCTTCTCCCTGTCCAGCTGCCACTGAGGCTGGTAGCCATGCAGGGGCCCTAACAGTGACTCCCAACACCTTGCCCCCCCACAGACTGCCACACCCCCTTCGGGCCCCTCAGTTCCTGGCAGGATGGGACCAGGCCTCTTCTGGTGCCAAATCCCTTTGCTTTACAGTCAACCCCAGCGCCATGGGTGGACTGCCCAGGACACAACTGGACCCGGCAGGGTTGAGAACGTGGCTCAGGCCACAGGGTAATCACCAGTGTCAAGCTCTCCCACTTCACAACCACGTTGCCTGCTGCTCCAGGGCTACAGCGCAGTTACCCCCTCCCCTGCTCCCTTCTACCCAGTTCCTGGGATGTGGTACCTGTCCAGTCCTGTGCAGCTCAGACACCCATACCCCACCTCCCCCCACTCTTGCCTTTGTTTTGAGTTGCTGCCTTATGAAACAGAAACATCAAAGTCTTTAGCCCTCTGCTGCCCTCCCCAGCCAGCACCCCACCCTGGGGGGGCAGAGCCTGATCTCCTGTCCTCTGCACCACCCTACCTTTTGCCAGGACCCCAGCCACTGTGGCTCCCTCCTGCTCCACAGCTGCTGCAGGCTCAGACCTGCCCATTAGCTATTCTAGTTTGCAGAGAGGACAAGTCCAGTGCCCAATCTCCACCCCCTGCTTTTTTTTTTTTTTTTTTTTTGTACGTACCAAGCCCTTCCCTCTGCAAACCACGCGGGTGTTGTGCGATTGGTGACAGTCTTGACGACTCGATAGTGTTGGGTTTCTTCAACCATCATGGCCTTATGCGTTCAATTTTTTTTTCCAGTGTTTTAAACCCGTGAGATCGATGTTTCCAACAGAACCATCCCCTCCCCCCCTTGTTCATAGAGTCTCTATTTTGTGTCAGGCTCCCTATGGAGCCCCCCTCCCTGGAGCTTTCGGTAGGTGTCCCTGTCTGCGCGACAGTGCCTGTGATGGGATGGCGTGCCCGTGTGTAGTCTAGAGTGCAGATGCTGTTTTCTACCTTTTGTAGTTCTTTCTTAAGAGGAATAAATTCAGCCGTGTTCTTTGCCTACGGCGCCATCTCCTTGTCAGCTAGAAGCCATAATGTGGGGATGAGACACCTTCCTCCTGCCCCTGACACCACAGAGGCTGAGCTACCCTACAATAAACACCATGACCATGGAATGGGGCCTTGAGCTCCCCTCCTGCCCCCAAAATCAGAGGTTAAGGTATCCTACAATAAATACCATCATCCAAGAATAGGATAATGGGCTTTGAACCCCCACCCCTCCTGCCTCTGCAGAGGCCAAGCTAATCTATAATCAACACCACAAGCCTTCCTATATCCCGTCACATGCAGGTCCCCTGGCAATGGGACAGGGCCAGGTGGGAAATGCTGACTCTGTGCCCCCTACCCTGCTGAAAGAAACCTAGCAGCCAGAGCCTCGGAAATTGGAACATTTATTACAGCACTGAGAACCCATTGGAAGAGAAACCAATCCAAGGGGGCGGCAAGGTGGGGAGTAGAGGTGAAGGCGGGGTGGTAATCTGTACTCTGAGGATAACACAGTCTCCACTGAGAAGGGACAGGAAGTGCCTGCAACACTGACCGGAGCAGGACACTGGGAGCCAGGGCTTGGCTGGGAGCATGGGGGGAGAGCAGGTCTGCATAGAGCTGGGGGAGCTGTGTTGGGGACCTAGCTCTGGCCCCAGAAGCCCATTATTTCCCCTCTTGACCCAATGGCAGCTGGCCCTGGGGCATGCCCCTGGCAGGCAGAAAGGGGAACAGGGCAGCAGCGTGGGAGCTGCCTGGGCTCTCACAGAGATGCATTAGCCTCATATCCCACCCCCCACAGTGTGTCATTGTCCCCCGAGCTGGGAGGGTCAGCAGGTACTGGAGGAAGACAGGACCTCCCTGCCACCGCCCCCACAAGGCTTGGGTGGACAAGAGGTCAGACAGGCACAGAGGAGGGAGCCACTGGGTGCGGGGAGGTAGCTGGGTCCCGCAGGGGAGCAGGGAGGGTAGTGGGGCCCATCCCGAGACCCTGCCCTTCTCCAGCTCACAAGACAATCCACGTGTAGCGCTCGTTGTCTGCCAGCACCTTCAGTGAATAGCCTAGAGAAAGCCAAGCATGGGGATGAAGGAATGTGGAAGCACTGTGTCCCACCCCAAAACCTACCCATGTCCCACATCAGGTCTCCAAACCAGCACAGTCAGGCTCAAGCCCAGGCTCAAACACCCCCAAGCTTGGCTCTGGCCTGGTCCTTCCCACCCTTGCCCTGCAGCCAGCTAGTACCTTTGTGAAGCGCCTCATTTGTCATCCTGTTGACATAGCGTCCGCTGCTCTCTGGCACCAGCCATTTCATCACCATGTCCACGCAGCTCTTCCGGTAGGAGCTCCACACACTGCCACTGTGGGCAGGGGCAGGGGGAGGGGAAGGAAAGGAAGAGGAAGGGGGTGCTAGCACCATGAGCCCTGGGACGGGGGTGGTGGAGCACAGCTGGTCCCCCAGGTCACTCCTACATTCCACCCTGACATTCATTCAGAATTGGAGAAGCCAGCTCCATACTGGAATCAGAGCAACTGCTCAGCCCCAACAGGCATAACCCTGCGCCTCCAATCTTCCCCGGCTCTATGGGAGCACTCCTGCCCCTCCAGCCATGATTCCCAGTCTTACCACTCACCTGGTCTGCCCCTTAACTTCAGTGAGGTCACCCACACTGACAGTGATGAAGGTGCCCGTGTTGAGGTCCCAAGCCACCTTCAGGCTGGTGTGGTAGGTCTTTGGTCTGAGGGTAAAGCATGGGTAAAAGGTGGGGGGGTGCAATACAAGGGACAATGCTCTCCCCTTCACTGCTTCTTCCCTGCTTGGAATTGTACTGAAGCCCACCCCTGCCCACAAGGCCATGGCCCTCTAGTTCCTAGCTTCCAAGGGGCCATGGCCCCCACTCACCTGAGCTGACCCTCTTCATTAGGGGAGGGGAAGGCCAGGAGCAGGAGTCCAATATTGATGATCACCTGGTTTGTCTCGGAGCACACCTGGAAGAGACTAGGAGGGCTGAGGCAGGGGGGCTTCGGTCAGCTCAAGCATGGTGCCGGGGTAGGGTGGGCGCCACTCACCTCCAATATGACAATGTCATAGTCACTGAAGGAGCAGAACTGGTGGGACCAAGCCGCATCATTGCGAATCACCTCATTGATGACGTACTCAAAGTCCAAGGTCAACTGCTCCACTGTCAGGTACTGGCCCTGGGGCAGGGGGTGGAGACCTCAGTGACTACTTAACACCCCCCTCAGCAGCTCAGCCCCTGCGGAGCCAGACAGAGATGGCTGCAGCCTTCAATGCATGGCCCTGCCATTGCTAACAAGGCAGGGATTCTGGGGTCAGGAGCTGCAAGGCCCATGGGCACCTGCCTAAGCCCTGGGCTGTGAGTGAGGAGGCCTTGTAACGCAGAGAGCTCCTGGCTTCTGGCCCAACATGATATGCTGGGATCTCCTGGCAAAAAGTCACTACATCTCTTCTAGCAGATGCTCTGCTCCCAGAAGCAGTCACAATGCTCAGCACATGAGAGGAGGTAGAGAGTGAGGGACAGTTTCAAGGAAACCAAGATGTACAGGCCAGGGACTACACCCAGTACTCATAAGGCTAGAGGAAAGAACAATCATGACTCAGTTTTCCCGCACCAGTCCCGTTGGCCCACAGATTGTTTTCTCAGAGACATGTGCAGGGATGCAGACAGTTGAACCTGAACTGTATAAGCCTTCTCAACACAATAGCAGAGGGGTGGGAATCTGGAACTTGCCTTGACTATCAGGAAGGGTCTGGAGGGGCTTGAGTCCTCACCCCTTGGTCTTATGCCTGCATGTTCTCTGCTGTATGTAGCTGCTCTTGGTCACATTGCCCAATTGCTAAATATCCCAGAGCAGTGCATTGTTCAGAGGAACTGGCTTAGGCTCCTCTTGTACTGCTCCAGATCACATAAAAGCCCTCAAAGTCATCTTGGGTATAATAACCCCATGGAATGGCAGGGGATGTCCCCAGCTCCATACAGGGGGCCTGAGGTGTCAGGAAGGGGCCTCTAGTATTCTCCATTGCCCTCACTGAGAGCATGTAGTAGCAAAGGGAAGTCTGGAATGGCCCAGAGCTCCCAGCCACCCCCTCAGCAGCTCCCACCTGGAATATGGCCCTCTCCTTCAAAGGCTTCAGGTTCCGGCCCCGCAGGTCAGTGACAACAAAGGGCAGCGAGATCTTGTCATCCTCATATTCTGGAAAGAAAGGCAGGGAGTGGGAGTAAGGCTGGAGTGAGTGAGGACCTCCTCCCACCAGCCCCAAGGATGGTCAGGGAGGAGCAACAAGGGAGCCTGGAATCCTACTGGAACCCTTCTCCTGTCCCTGACACTGCAGAGGCCAAGCTACCCTACAATAACCACCATGATCCTAGAACTGGGGTGGGGGGGGGAGCCTGAACCCCACCTCCTGCTCCTGAAACCAGAGGCCAAGGTACCCAACAATAAATGCCATGATCCCAGGATAGGACAGCAGTGTTTGAACCTCCCTGGGGCAGTGGCTGATGGAACAGGGTCCCCATCTGTGGCTGGGTGGGGAGGGGGATGGGGCAGTATCATAATGCATCTAATAATATGCAGCTCCTTGGAAGCCTGAGGGCAGGGACCTGGGGAGCGAGGCCTCTGTGAAGCAAAGGGGCGGGGAACATTACACTCTGGCTTCAGCCCCACCCCCGCAACACCAACAAAACCCTTCCCATTTGCACCCACTCCATCTGCCTTGGCTCCCGGCTGCCCAAGTGCCCACAGCACCTGTGGCATCAGTCCGTCTTGGACCCAAAGCTCCCCTGGGGTAGCGGATCATGAAGCAGGGTCCCTGCTCGTGACCAGGGGTGGGGTGCGGAATGGGGTAGTACTGTAATGCATCTAATAACATGCAGCACCTGGGAATCACCAAGGCAGCTAATTATAGTGCCTAGTGCAATGGGATGCTGATTTTCTACACTGCTACAAATGTGCATCTCGGTCACACCTGTGTGCCACCAACCAAAGCACCAGACTGGCAGAGGGAAAACCCTGCTATAGGGCTGAACAGTGATTGCTACTGCAAAGAGAATAGCCAGTGGGAGAGAGATGACAACAGCCCACAGGTGTCCAAAGGTGGGGGAGTAAAGAAAGGGGCCAGGCAGGGCCCATAACAGCAGGCCCAGCCTCATACTGTGGGTCCAGTAACACACAGGCCTGCTACCAGGGAGGGGAAGAGGATGTGGCACCAGGCAATACCCTGAGGGCTCCTAGAGGCACCTGTCCTGGGGAGTGGGGCTCCCTAATGGAGGAGAAGCAACAGCCAGGAGGCTGCAGCAAGCATGCTGGGGTAGGACTGGGCTCCTCATAGCTGGGGGCATGGAGCACTTTCTGCCCTGGTCAGACCCCTCAGAGGCTGGAGCTTTCCCATCACCCAGTGCAGGCATGGCTGGGAGAGCATGTCCTTCCACAGCTCCTTTGACACCAGGTCTCATCTGATGAGCCTTCAGACCTGACAGCCTCTCTAGAGCTAGCTGGTGACCAGAGCTGCAGTGAACTGGACAGGGATGTGAGGGCATTCCTGAACCTGACATGAGTGTTCATGGGTCTTGGCACTGCTGGGCTGAGCCCAGCACCTGTCCCTGATCCTGTAGGTGTCCCTGCCCTCGACCAGACAGTGCAAAGCTGGGGGAGCACTGAGGGGCCCCTTACCATCCTCTGGCTCCGAGAGGTCCCCAGGCTCCAAGACATAGCGCAGCTTGGTGTAGTTCATGTAGCCTGGCTCAGCTGGCTGGCTATCCATTTCTGCCCCAGGCAGGGGGCCCTCTTTAGGGGAGAACTCCCCATCAGGAGTTCTGTCTCCCTGTGGGAACACTGGGCTGTGGTGCAGGTGGCAGTAGTCCCCAACGAGTCCTGCACCTGGCTTTGCCTCCCAGGAGGCTCCAGCAGGGGTGCCCAACAGCACGGCTCCACAAGGCCCAGCTTCCTGGGCAGGTTGGCACTCAAACCTAGCACCGGCACCCCCATCTTCCTCCTCTGCCAGCACTGGCCCTTTGGCCTCCTTGGCTCGCCGGAAGATATCAGCCACAAACTCCTTGGCCCTGGCCACAGCTGGCGACAGCTCTGCAGGCTTGGTGTGGCTCTCCATTGCCAGGGAGGTTCTTTGAGCAGCTGTGGCAGCACTCCGGCATGGGCAGCTGTTCCTCTCAACCCGGTCCTCTATGCCAGCAGGGCATGGCGTGGCATTGGCAGCCCCGCAGGCCCCTCTGTGCAGGGGCGGGGGCCGATTCCTCCCATCATACAGGATCTGGCAGAAGTTGCTGTCACCTAGAAAACAGGAGCAGGGGGGAGGAAGAGGTTAAAGGGGCCACACTATACACTACTGCCCCCAGGTCAGCTGGTCTACCAAGCTCTGCTGTTTCCAGTATGAGGCCCTTTCACTTTCTCCCTCATCCACAGACAGGTCCTGACCTGAGGCCTCACAGTAACAGAAGGGCATGTGCTCAAGCAGCAGAGCCTGGTCTGCAGGCCTATGTATTCCCCTAGCAGCTGAAGATGGAGAGGCTTCAGCAAATGGCAGGGAGAAAGTAGCAGGGGGGAAGAGACTTGTTTAATACAACTTGGAGGCAGCTCAGCTGAAGGCAGTGCACAGGCCAGTCTGAAATCAAATTGTTGCAATGGTTTTGCTAAGGCACAGCCAACTTCACCCTCCTGCCCCCAGGAGCCTCTCTTACCTGGGAATATAGTAAAGTGTCTGCAGAATCAGGGTGAGATTAAGCACACCTCTTCCTCTGGAGGTCAGAGCAAGCTCCGTATGTGCCTCCCTATCACAGCCAGTGTCTGTCTCTCTTGCTCTTCCCAAAGGAGAACACTAGAGCACACATGCTTCTTACTGGGAGAGCTCCCAACTCCCTTCATGTGGGAGAGCTGATGTTTTAATTACACTTGGTGGCAGCTTCGTGGGCAGATGCAGAGGAGAAGTCCTTTATTTGGATGGGGTTGCTCAAAGTTGAGGAACCCACCTGGGAACTGGGGGAGCTGCCAGGCTGGTTTTCCCTCTTCCAGGCTATAAGGAGCTGGGCTGATTTATAAGAGCTCTGGCCCCAAGGGTCCTGACAGCATGCACTGATTGAGCTGAGGCTATTGGCAACCCCCAGCTGATGCTTAGTTAAGGGTTGCCAATAGCCTCAGCTCAATCAGTGCATGCTGTCAGGGAAATTCAAACCCTGTTTTTCTGTCCTGGCTATCTCCTGAAAGGGGTTATTGATATAGTGGGGGCAACACCTCACCATTCACCCCAGCTCTCACCTGCGGTGTGCACGGAGACTGCACAGGCCACAAGTGAGTAGCTGGTGTTGAGCAATACCACTTGGTCCTTCTTGAGCTGGAAGGCCGGCTGGAATGTGGGGAAGGGATAGACCACCTGGTACTTGGTGTGCAGCATGAAGCCATGCTGTAGACAGTGAGCATGTGGATCACCTGTGGGTAGAGGACAGGACAGAGCTAGGCTACTGGGGGGCACAAAACAGCCATCAGGGACTCAGGGAGGGAAAAAGTGTGAGTAGGGGGGGATATGCAGCCTGTGCCCAACATCCCATGGTGAGCCAAGACCTTGCTCTTTACCAAAAAGAAGCAAACCCCATGGAAGCCATGTCACCTCCATGTGGACAGGGAGGAAACAGGCAGGTGAGGCTTTCCCTGCAGCTGGGGTGGGGGGGAAGCTGACTCACCTGGATGTGCCAGAGCCACGTCCCTGCAGCCTGGGCAGTGCATGATGGGGGGCATGGCTACCGTGCTGATGTAAATGTCCCGATGATTCTCGTCACTCATCATCATCATATTCATGAGCAGGCCATTGGCGGAGCGTGTGCTACCAGTGAGAGAGGCCCGGGGCATGGTCATGATAAAGCCAGAGCCACCTGCCACTGCTCCAGGGGGACAGAAGATAGGGACTTCTCCCAGAAGAGTACAGTTGCTTCTGGTGCTGCTGCTAAATTAACTGTTATTTGCCTGGTACAAGTGCCAGCTCCCTCCCAAACCTCAGCAGGCATGCTTTGCAGACATGTCAAGTTACTCTCCTGGTGATTTTGGAAAAAAATCCACCCTCCCTTGGGCTGCATGCCCTCTGGGGCACTAGCATTTTGTGCCATAGCTGGGAATTGCCTATTGAAGCAGGGTTCCAGGCTGTGATCAGAACCTACTTCCATCCAAAAAGTTACCACAGGGCAAAGGAGAAAGCAAAGAGCCAGGTCCCTTTGTCAGTGTTAACAACATCCTGACCATAGCGTTTGCACTCATTAAGGGACAAGGAGGCAGCTCTGTCCAGAAGGCAACAGCAAAAGGAATGAGATGCATAGAAGAGAAAGCCAGGCCAAGAGAAACACAGTCGTTTGGCACAGCCCCCCTCCTACTGGAGCTCACGTGCAGCTGATCTCAAGCCCCAACACAGCAAATACGTGTCCTTCATGGCTGTTACCTTGCCAGTCAGGGTGCCCAGCTCATCCCAGCTGGGGAAGTAACTGAGTTAGGGTTCTTCCCTTCACATCTGGTACACCCACCCCTGGCTGACAGGCTGGTGCATTCACAGGAAGATCACAGGAAGCTTTGCCCTGCTAAGGCCAGGCTGCATTAGAAATGCAGATTAAAAAAAAAAAAAAAAAGAGACACCAGCCTCCAAGACAGTAGCTCCCACACAACCAGCCCTTGTAGCCCTGTCTAGCACAGACCAAGTTATTTAGATGTCATCAGGCAGGACCTGGCAGCTGCAATGGGCCTCACCCCAAGTTTTAACCCAAGCTGGGGCTCCGAGCTCTACTTATACCACCTCCTAACTCCTTCACTGAGGCTGACTGGAATGAAAACTCACTTGAAACCGAAGACAATGACCTTGGAGGAATCGCTGGGCCACTCGCACACAGTCAGATAAAGGTCACTGTAGATCTCTTCATCCTGGAAGAGGCGAACCTGGCGCACCTGTGGGAGAAAGGAAGGGAGAGCATCAGCCCGAGACCCAGGATGGAAAGAGAAAAAAAACAAACCAGAGATGAGCAAAGGGATTTCAAACCAGAAGCCCTGCCAACTGGATGAGCATAGAGCTGACACTGTTGGGCAGGGTCTCCAAGGAGGCTTTGCCACCATCAGGTACCCTGGGAACAATGTCTGGTTACAGCAAACAACAGAGCTGGCATTTCTGCTGCCCCTTTGGCTAGGGAGGATCTTGTCATGGGCTTTGTTTAATTAGAACATACAACTGCTACATGCAGCTGTACAGGCAGGGATCCTTTAGAAGGATCCTACCTGAGCACATCACCAGATCACTGTGAGTCATGGCCGAGGGGCAAGGGGGTAGTCTCGTTTCTTCATCCTTGGTTCCTCCAGGTCCCATCCCTCCCAACAAAGAAGCCCTATGCGTACCAGCTTCAGTTTGCTGTGAACGTTGAACTCCCACCAGTAGAGGTGGTAGATGTAGAAGGAGAAGTCATCATCACCACTGTTGCTGGTATAAGACAGGACGTACCGCCCACATTTGGAGAAGCCGAGGAAGATGTGCCTGAGGGGCAAAGACAGGCCTGCAGCTCAGCTCAGAGCACTTGCTAGCATTCACCTCACTACATGCAGAAGACCCCAGTGCATCTCTCCCCTGCCTCCATTCTGAAGGCAGTCAGGCCCTGCCACCATACAGAACTTCCCCCCTTACCCTGCACATAAGAAGTCCTCATCCACGATGTTCTTCAGGGAGACGCAGACCCTTGGAGGCAGCTTGCGGAAGAGACGAGGAGAGAGCTGCCCGCTGATCTGAAAAGAGGGGAGGCATCAGAGACATGGAGGGGTACATACAATAGGAGGCAGGCTGAAGACATCCCCTAACCCAGGTTTGCCCAAAATAACACTTGGACTGCTGCCTGCAGATGGCTGCTGTTATAGTCATGGGGAGGAAGGGGTTGGGGTAGACAAGGGCAATGCACCTTTGTGCTAGGGTCAGAGGTGCTGATAACGCACTAGTTGCACCCCCAGGCCCATGACAAGTCAGCCCTTCAAGCCCAGGAAGCCATGGTCTTTGAGCAGACAGGTCCGGTGCAGCCCTTTGCAAATACACTTCAGGGCAGGGGCTGGTGCCAGTCCCAGCTCCAGGCCAGGACTCCTGGGTTCCATTCACAGGTGGCTGCTTCAAGGCACTTCCCTCCCCCCTGCAGGGCCCACCCCCCTCCTTCCTTTTCTATTTTTTAAAACCTACCATGACTGACCCCCTTATAGTGCCATGGCAGTCCCTCCCCACCCCAGCATAGGAGCCCCAGCTTCCTGACCCCTCCTCCACACAACACCCGCCCCAGCCTGCTCCCAACCAAAGCTCCCCCTGCCTGCAAGATGCCCCGCTGGACCTCCTCCCCAACCCCCCCAGAACCCCACATAGGAGCCTCCCCAGTGCCCCTCCCCCCATGGAAACCTCTAACCCCCATCTTAGGGTCCCCCCAAACCCTCCCGCCCAGAGATACCCCCTCCCCATAGTGCCCCCCCCCAGGGGAACCTCCAGTTCTCCAATCCCCTCCCTCACAAACATCACTCTCCCACCACCTCCCCCCCCATGGAGATCCCCCCGCACAGTGCCCCTCTCCCTCAGAGACTCCCCCCCCCACAGCCTGCCTTCCCCTCAGGGGACCCCCCCACTATAACAACTCGCCCTCGGGAAGCAGCGCTGGGGGGGGTGTCCCTCTCAGGGATCCCCCCGCAACGCCCCCTCCCCCACACTGAGACCCGCCGCATGCAACCCCTCCTCCACCTTGACGCGGTCGAGCTGCCGCACTACGTGGTCTCGCCGGCCCCGACTGCCCGCTGCGGAGGAGCCGCCACCGGCCCCCGCTCCCGCGCCGGCCCCCGCCGGGCCGCGCTTGGCCCCCGCGCCGCCCCGTTCCGATTTCGAGCTGGGCGCCATTTTCCCCCCGGCCCCCTCCGCTTCCGGAGCGGCCCGGCCCGGCCCGGCCCGCCACCGCCTTCCCGCGCCTCAGGCCCGCCCCCGCCGCTCCGCCATTGGTCGGCCCCGCAGGCCGGCGGCTCCGCATTGGCCTCGGGATGGAAGCCGCCTCTCCGATTGGCGTGGCCCAGCCTCCAAATCCCGCCCCAGCAGGACCCGTACGCCAATGAGCGAGCGCCTGTTCATCCCGCCCTGCCCGTCTTCGGGTGACGATTGGCCGCGCTGCCAGTCAGTCTCCGGCTGGCCGGTTGTCATGGAGAAGAGGTACCGGCAGGGCTCTAGCCGGGCCGTTGGCTGTGGGGTAGGGGTGGGTGCGGGGGTAGCCTCAGAACCGGGCTTGGGGTGTCCGTGTAGCGCCTGGCAAACGGAGACGCCGGGCTGTTGCCGTGGCAACAGGGAACATCGTCATAGAGATAGGGCTCCGGCAACCTCACGCCTGCATGTCCCGTGAAAAGATAGGGACAGAAGGACCGCAGGGTTTCCAGTTGCCATGACAACCACACAAGTGTGACAGTTCAGGGATCTAGTGACCTGCGGCCATAGCAACCAAGGAACAGTGACCACCCAGTGCTGTGGTGACCAGCAGCCATGGCAACTGAGGAAAAGGAACAGCCCAGTGCCAGCCCAGGGGCCTGTAGACCAGCAAACATAGCAAGCTAGGAAGGCTGACAGCTTAGTGCCATGGTGGCCGGTGGGCATGGCAACCGAGAAACAGTGAGAGCCCAATGCGAGTGACCAGCAGCCACAGTAACTAAGGAACAGTGACAGCACCATGCCTGGAGACCAGCAGCCATGGCAACCAAGGCACAGTGACAGCCAGCTAACCTGGCACCCAGGAGGGCTGACAGCTACCCAGTCTGGCATCAGCAATCATCGTTCACAGCTGAGTGGCCTGATCCCCAGCGGTGGTGACAGCAAGGGAGCCCGGTGGCAGCGGCAGACATCCTGGAAGCCTGTGACAGCACAACCTGTGCACCCAAGCCTCATCGTACCTAATGGCAGCAGTCCATAGCTGACCCAGCTATGTCCCAACCAGAACTGTGGCACACCAAAAACGCTGTGTCTAGTTAGCAGACAACCAGCATTCCTGATCATGAAGGCACAACCCTGGGCAAGTGACAAGACTACTATCCTTTGCATTGTCATCAAAGTCACATGAGCCCCAATGCTGAAATGTTGGCCTGCACTGAAACATTTCACCTGTGTGGCATGAGGGGAATAATCCACCTCTCCTTGTAGATTTGCATGTCAGAAGGAACCATCCTAATCACCTTCTCCCACCTCATGTGGCAAAACAGAGGCTGGAGAATGTCATGCACCAGCTTCTTTCTTCCTCACACCCGTGACTTCTGTTTGATAGGAGTATCTCCCTTAGAAGAACCTTTTGTCAGGTGTTATCTTCACTGCTCCTCTAAGAGATAAATTCATTCATGGCTGTGAGTCAGTGAGATCGTAGGAAAACATTGTCTTGCTATCTGGAAATGTCACCAAAATGTCATCCCGCTGCATGCGGACATCACTTTGGAACAGAAGGCACCAAAGCTGACCCTGAGACCCTGCATGTCATTAAATGGTCTCCCAGGCGAGCCCATCACACGGCCCCCTCCCCCCCACCTCTACTGGTAGACCTGGTAAGTAACGATCAACAACTCATTTAGGAAGTCGAATCCATCAGGAAATGAGCTGACAGCTTCCCCCTGCAATCAATAGCAGGGTTTTAATCAGGCAGCGACCTTCTCCTGCACTTTCCATCTGAGGAGCAAAAAGCACTTTAGAACCGTTAATGGATTGATCTTCAGTGTCCCTGGGGGAGGCAGGTCAGGGGTGTTATCCTTGCTTTGTCTGGAGTACCAAGAGGATGTGAATCATCCAAGGCTAGAGCCAGGAAGGTAGCACAAATTGCCAGATGGGTCTAGACTGAGCCTGAGACAGAACCAGAGGGTCCTTACTGTCCTCATCAGGCCAATTTTTTCCCCCCAGAGACAAGATGAGAACCTTGTTCCTTGTACCATAAGAGATTTTTAGTGCCAAGTTTGTCCTAGCTGGTATAAACAGGAATCTCAACTGTTGGTACATGATCTCAGTTCAACAAAGCTGAAGCCTGCTTGCCAGGATATAGCAGGGGAGCACTGGGTGGGGACCTACACTATCCCCCAGAGCCCCACCTGGCTCACAAACCTGCTCCCTCCCCCCAGCTCCCCAGGGGGATGTGGTGAGTCCAAGCCAGCACAGCTCCCTTCCCCCTCTGCCTGGCCCCATTCTCATGTTCTGGCAAAGGGTCAGGCTGGAGAAAGGAAAACCAGAAAAATGCATGTGTAGTTGTCATGGCACTGTGCCAGCTATAAACAGGCCATAAAAGTCAGCTTCCAAGCCTCAGAGGATGATTCTGGTGTGGGGGGCTGGGACATCTTGCTACCCATACTCAAGGTGTTAGTGCCCTCCCTCCATAAGTCTGCAGCCCAGCTGGCTGCCACAGCTGAGAAGAGGATTTCATCCACCCAAAGCAGCTGGAGGTGCTGGATGCTGCAGGAAACCTGAGCCCACCAGCATCATGCTGCCCAGAGCTGGGCACCAGCTCCAGCATCATGCAGTACCCTGAGGCTAAGCTGCCATGGCAAGCTCCATGTGCCAGGCAGCTCCTCAGGCTTCTGTTATAGCCGCTTGCTCAGCAGCCTCAGACAGGGCCAGCGCTATGAATGAAAAAGATCTAGAGGTAATAGGTAGCAGCTTACCACTACAGCAGAGGTGTACATCAAGGGCCTGGTGATTTCACCAGGGCACCCTTGGGGAAAACTAAGACAAATGGTCACAAACTCCTGGAAGACAGTTTTAGGCTAAACATTAGGGAAAACTACTTCACAACTAGGGCATCTAGACTGTAGAATAAGCTCCCTCCAGAGGTGATGCAATCACCTACCCTGGAAATCTTCAAGAGGAGACTGGATGGACACCTTGCTGGGGTCACCCGACTCCAGTTGTCTTTCCTGCGTGGTGCAGAGGGCTGGACTCAATGATCTTCTGAGGTCCCTTCCAACCTTACAATCTATGAATCTAAGCACCTCAATGAGAGGTCCCTGGGGACTTGTGGGTAAGAGGGTCCCAACAGAAGGTACTCATATCCATCCCTTGGCAGCCTTCCTCGCCTGTTCTGGTGCAGAGCCATACTGCCCCACACCACCCCAGTGGCTGCATTTTATGGCTGGGAGGGAGCAGGGTCCCTAGGGATAGAGGGGGAAGGGTTGAACAGGTGCAGCTCTTGCTCCTGCAGTGGCTGGTTCTCTCAGACTAGGGGTAGCCCTGGGCCCCACAAGGGGATGAAATCCAAGTGTCTGGGGAACATCCAGGAATCACGCGCTCTGTCACATCTTGCTTGCCCAGGGGCTGCACTTCAGCAGGTCCTGCCTGCTCCCACCAGGGCACAGCCCAGCATGCACCTCATGCAGGAGACAGCAAGAGGCAGGGGTGGGGAAAAATACAGCAGTAGTTGCAGACAGTTCGACGCCTTGGCTCCAGGCCAGGCATGGGGCTTATCAAGGAAAAAGAAAGCCTTTTTTTTTTTTACCTTAAAAACTTTAATCGATTTGCATCTCTCACAAAATAAATCTGCTGCGGCTAGTGCCGCCCTCTCACTTTCAGGCCCAGGGCTGAAGCCCTTGGGACAGGCACTTACAGTGCATGCAGGCTGGGCACCATTGCCCCAGAAAGGTCGAGTGTCAGGAAGGTCTGGAGAGTTGGCAGTAGCACTGCTGCTGCCCCCTTCTGTACTCCCTCCCACCCTCCACTACTTCCATGTGCGGAGATCAACCCATTTCCATGGCTGCTTCATCACCAGCTGTTGCTCTCTAGGCATACCTGATGCCTGCATGCATATGCCTACATCTAGGAAGCTGGGCCTGGACCCTGTGGTTCAGGGGGCAAGGGATGTGGCCACTGTCAGTATCACCCCCCCCCCCCGCCCCCCCAGCAAATAGGCCCTTCTGGAGGAATCTTGAGAACAAGAAAAAATGGCCCAGCACCGCTCTCAGAGGATGCTGTGGCAGCCATGGACCTGTTTCCATCTCCCCCACCCCCACCTGGTAGCACCTGCCACACCAGACAAGCCAAGGGCCTGGGGTGAAGCAGCAAAGTGCGATGCACAGGGAAGCACTGTGCAAGAAGGGTAATGCTTGGCTGTTTGGGGAGGTAGGGGGGGATGATGTCTTTAGTGTCAGCTGGTTCCAAAAGTGCCAGGTTCTATGAGGCTATTCCCACCGGCTGGGGGAGCCCGAGGCAGGATGGCAATCTCCCACCCTGGCTCCTTTGATTGTCGTAACTGGAGAATTAGGGGGGGACACCCCAAGCTCTCATGCCCAGCACCCTGCCATGCTCCCTATTCCCCCCAGGCCTGTGTCAGCCCTCGGGAGTAGGGCAAGAGGGCGGCAAAGCCCTTCTGTGGCTGAACCAAACTGGGTTTCCCCTCTCACCCTCACCCCCAAGGTCAGAGCTCAGGGCATGGCCTTAGCGCATTGGGAAAAGCGCCCATGCCCTGAGAGCCGTCCAGCCTCAGAGGGCCAATGGATGCTGTGATTGTCATGCAGGCTGTCTGAGTTCCCTCTGCCCCCAGCAGGGCTTGCAGCTGCACCTCAGGAAGAGGAGGAGGGGAAGAAGGCAGGAGCTTTATTCCCACCCCCACCACCTTAAAGAGAGGTGGGGGACAGCCCCCTCCCAAAGCCAGCGTCCAGCACAACGGGGAGGGATGGAGGGTCAGTCTCCAGCCCTGCTCTGTCCACCACTCCCCTTAACTCTGCCCCCTGCTCCAGAAAGAGACACCCTCGTCCAACCAGTGTCTGCCTGCCTCTCCCCAGCAGGCAGGGGCACTGGAGCAGGGGAGAATGGAGTGTGTGCATGGAGGGGATGGGCCATTTTGTCCCAGGCCTGTAGACACCCAGGGCTTCACCTGCGGAGCTTCTGCAGCTGGAAGATAAAGACAAGCATGGGGCTGAGAAATGGGGGCGCAAGATCTCCTCCACCCTGAGGGGTCCAAGGGCTCAGAAGGCCCTGGCTGGGTCTATAAAGCATCTCCCAATCCCATAGGTCATGCCTGATGGGCAGTGTCAGCTGAGGGGGGAGGACAGAAGCTTCCCTGTTTTCCTAGCGGGGATCCTAGCTAAGTGGAGGCAGGGGGGAACAGTCGCAACCAGCCATGCCTACTCTAGGGGGAGTCTAGGATCCCAGGCCCTCACCACACCCTCCTCACCTCACTCTCCACAAGGTTCCTCTTGTACAGTGCCTCCTTGGCGGCATCCTGTTGAACACAGCCAGCATCAGGCATCAGCCAGCAAGAGCCTCCACTCTCCTCCATGGGGCTCTTACCCCAGCCCCATCAGGTGAGCAGCCTCCTTACCCTGTTGCCCTCTGTGCCAAGCCGCCGTGCTGCCTCTGTGTACAGGTACAGGTACTGCTCCAGCTGTGTCATGTACTCTGGGTGGGGTGAAGAGGGAGGCATCAGTTCAGCTGGTCCCAGGGTACTCCCCACCAGCCCACGGAGGACAGACTACATTACAAGCCCGGGCTTTTACCTTTGCGGAAGACAGCCCCCCCCTGTGCGAACTGGGCTCGCAGCCACTGGCTGCGCTGAGCAAGCTCCCGGTGCTGTTCCATCAGCTCACTGGGCACTGTCTGGTGTGCCTGCTTATAGGCCAGCATCTGTTGGCAAGGGCAGACGGGCTCTTGGCTACATGGTCTTGCTGGGGGAGCTGCCCCCACCCCTCTGCTGACAGTGCCCAGAGCCCCTGCCCCACTCTGCCCCTTCAGCTCAAAGCCCCCCAGCCCAACAGGGCCAAAACTTAGAGCCAACCAGCAGCCACCCCCTCCAGCTGCCAAGCCCAGAGCCATGGTGTTGGCAGCCTGCTCACCCGCAATAGGAAAGGTAGGCAGTGAGTTAGATGCCTGGGTTCTTTTCACCCAGCTCTGGTGCTGGCCCCCTCTTGGCACAGCTCCCCTGGCCCAGCCCTGCCCGAGGCCCCGCAGGGTGGGATGCAGCATCATGCTCACCTTCTTCTCCAGCCTGTCCCTTTCGAAGGCCAGAATGTTGAGGCTGGGCAGGGCAGGGGCAGCTCTGCTGAGGGAGAGACCCGAGCTCCCATTAATGCCAGGAGAGGGGCAAGTGACTACGGGTTAGAGAGCCCCAGGATGTCACCATGCTCTGGCTCCCCTAGAGGTCTTTGAACCAGCACCGCTCACCCCAGAGCTGGGGGGCTGGATGCTGGTCCTCCATGGCAAGGGAAACTGAGGCGCAGGAGGCGGGGCAGCTGGCTAAATACCACAGTACATGAGTGACAGGGACCAGAACAAACAAAGCAAAGCACCTTACTCCCAACACAGATTTCCACCCCCCCACACACACTTCCCGGCAAACCCAGCCTCAGCAGCAGGAGCCACACCTACCTGCTGCGCATGTCCCTTGCTGGAGCTGCAGCAGGTTTGGCTCTAGGGATGGTGACCTGCAGGAGGAGGCAGGTGCCATTAGAGTTGCTGCAACCTTCACCCGCTGACAACGCATGTTAGGAAATGGGGGACAGGGTCATTTTCACTCTTCAGATGGAGAAACTGAGGCAGGGAGAGCTGGATATGGGGCTCTTTAGCCGGGAAAAGCACAGGCTCAGGGGTGATCTGATGGCCACCTATAAGTTTATCAGGGGTGACCACCAGTATCTGGGGGGAATGTTTGTTCAACAGAATGCCCCAAGGGATGATGTGGTCCAACGGTCATAAACTACTTCAAGACCATTTCAGGCTGGACATAAGAAAGAATTTTTTTTACTGTTTGAGCCCCCAAGGTCTGGAACAGCCTGCCATCGGAGGTGGTTCAAGCACCCACATTGAACACCTTCAAGAGTAAACGGGATGCTTATCTTGCTGGGATCCTATGACCCCAGCTGACTTTCTGCCCTTTGAGCAGGGGGCTGGACTCGATGATTTCCCGAGGTCCCTTCCAGCCCTAATGTCTACGAAATCTATGATATGGAGCAGGGACTTGGATTTCTCAGGGGGAAGCCCTCCCCAAGGGGGCAGGGGGAACCCTGGGGACTCATTGTAGCTCAGGACAGCTCTGGCCTGGGCTTTTTCTCCATCAAGCCCCTGCTCTATGCTGTGAAACCCACCCTCCCAGTGAGCCCCAGGACTCAGGCCTGGGCTATGGGCAAGCCAGACCTGACCAGCAGGCAGGGCCTCACCCCTTCCCCAGCCCATCTGGACTCTGGGAGGAGCAGAGCCCAGGTCCCCCAGCCCTGGCAGAACAGTACCCACATACCGATGGCACAGTCAGTGGGTCGATGACCAGCCACTTCTCCGTCTTTGTCTCCAGCTGCTGGGAGCTCAGAGGCTCCCTCAGGCGCACAATCACTTCCAACTTCCCACCTGTGGGCCGCCGGCTATCCAGGAGCTGGGCACAGTCAGGGAAGGAACCGCATTCATCCAGGACTGGAACCTGGATGAGAGCCAAGCAGGAGCCGCCCTCCCACCCACCCGTGAACATAGCTGAGTCAGCCCAATGCTCTGCCTTTCTGGCCCAGGCCTCTGGCTCCTCAACCAGGGAACCTCCTCCCTGCAAGGCCCCCAGAGGATTGTTAGAACCTCATATAGGTAGGTAGGCAGGCAGTGAAACACCACATTCAAGGGGACCAGAATTCTGCCCCACCCCAGAGCAACTGACTCCTGGCCCATTTCCACTGATGCTATTTTCAGAACCAGGGTAAGCCCAGAACTGAGCAGAGATGGGGGGGAGCAGCTGGTAAGGATTCCTGTGCCTGTTGTAGCCACAGCTGGCATGGGCTGGGGACAGTCAGACACTGGTGCATTCTCACCTCAATGATCTCCCGGACCTCACAGGTTGTCTCCAGCGCCTCCAGCTTGAGTTGTGCAGTGCCCACAATACGGTCTGTCTTGAACAGCCCACTGAGGGGAAGGATGGGCATGTGACAGTGTTCAGCCACAGCACCCCATCTACCTCTGTCTCTGTGCCCCTCCCTGCTGCCTGCACCCCTTTCGACCCAACAAGCAGCATCAGACTGACAAAAGGTCCCCACCCCCATCCCACACATCCCCCCCTCAGCAGAAGGGGAGAGCCCCAAGTCTCTTCTAGACCACAGGAGATGAGCACTATGGATCTAGCACAGTGAGGTGGCTGGGAACAGCGACAGCCACATGCTGCCAACCTGCCAAATCTCTCTTGGCACCACAGCACCCATGATGCCCAGTCAGCCCTGCTCTTTGTGAGGCTGCAGGAAGGTTCCATGGTGGCACTGGTGCCTATTCTGCCACCCATCCCTCACTCACCCTTTGTGGAGAACCTCGAACTTGATGCCTTTGGTCTGCAGGATCCTCTTGAGCCCTCGGTGGCCCCGGTTAATGCACAGCTTGAACTGCTCCTTGAACTCTGCCAGGTGAAAGAGATGGCATGTCACTGCACTGGTGTCATGCACCAGGCTCAGAACCCGTGGCAGCAGAGCCAGAGCTGAGGCAGCTTTGCATAGTGATAAATAATGCCCCTAGAACTTTGTGGCATTTGATGTCAAGCCCCAATGCCCCTTCCTCCCACGCATAAGAGAGAGGCAGCCTGGGGAGTTGTCACAGGGTCTGCAGCAGAACAGGGAATGGAACTTCGGCATCCTGATCTCGTGCGACGAGCTTTAAAGTAGCCTCGCTGGGGGAGGGGGCCGCTGGAAGATGAGGAGACGCCATCCGAGCAGGACAGGTGACAAAGGCAAGGAGTGCTAAGGTAAGAAACGGGGGTCCAGACAGTCTCCCTAAACAGGGGGTGGCACACACAGTCTTGCAAGGCCTTAAATGTCTATATACCAATGCTCGCAGTACGGGGAATAAACAGGAGGAACCTGCCCTCAGAATAGCTAGTTCAAACCCAGATATCATGGAGCTAACAGAAACATGATGGGATTCGTCCCATGACTGGGCAGTTAGCATTAGGGGCTATAGGCTTTACAGGCAAGACAGAGAAGGAAGGAAAGGTGGGGATGTGGCACTCTATGTCAAGGAGCACTACACATCCTCTGTCAGCAAAATGGGATCAGAGGAAGGGCAGGCTGAAGTGCTCTGGGTTAAGATTCAAGGGGACCGTGGGGAGAGTGATTTGACGGTGAGGGTCTACTACAGTCCCCCCAACCAAGGTGAGGAGCTGGATCGGGAATTTTCGGGTCAACTTGCAGAGGCACTTAGGGCAAGGGATGTAGTTGTCATGGATGATTTTAATTACCCAGACATCTGCTGGGAGGAACAGTCAGCCAGGACAGACCGTTCCAGGAGGTTCCTAGCTGAGATACAGGACCTCCACTTAATTCAGGAGGTGCACAGTCCCACCAGAGGAAATGCCCTGTTGGACCTGGTCCTGGCCACAGGCGATGACCTGGTAAGGGGCCTCCAGGTTTTTGATCACCTGGGCGATAGCGATCATCACTTGCTGGAATTCACCATCCAGCGCAGGGTGTCAAGGGCCTGCAGCAAGACGGTAGCCCTAGACTTTAGGAGGGCCAACTTCAACAAGTTGAGGAGACTAGTGGGGGAGGCACTGGGGTCCTTGAGAACAGGGGAACTCAGTGTCCAGGGCAAGTGGTCGTTCCTTAAGGAAACGATACTCAAGGCCCAGGGGGAGTCCATCCCAACAAGAAGCAAGGGGAGCAAGAGTGCCCGGAAGCCCCCCTGGCTCACGAAGGGCATCTGGGAATGCCTGCTTGCCAAAAAGGCGGCGTACACCCAGTGGAAGCGGGGTGCTATCTCCAAAGAGGAGTATACCTCCTCTGCTCGGGCCTGTAGGGGGGCTGTCAGGAAAGCTAAGGCAGACATACAGCTAAGACTAGCATCCAAGATCAAGGATAATAAAAAGTCCTTTTTCAAATACATAGGGAGGATGAAGGCACCGGGTAACATGGGGCCCCTCCAAGGTACGCTGGGCAATCTGGTGGTTGCGCCAGAGGAGAAAGCGGAACTCTTTAACCAATTCTTCATGTCCGTTTTCTTGGGCAGGGACCGGGACTTCCCTGCTGGGATGCCAGATGGACTCGAGGGGAATGCCTCCAGACCTCAGGTTGGGGAGGACCAGGTTAGAGAGCTTCTGGAAGGGCTGGACGTGTTCAAGTCAGCGGGTCCAGATGCTCTCCACCCCAGGGTGTTGAGGGAGCTAGCTGGGGTTATTGCAGGGCCCTTGGCACGCCTCTACGAGCGCTCGTGGTGCTCGGGCCAGGTGCCAGATGACTGGAAGATAGCTAATGTGGTCCCCATCTTCAAAAAGGGGAAGAGGGAGGACCCGGGCAACTATAGGCCCGTCAGTTTCATAGTTTCTAGGGTCAGAAGGGACCTGAGCAGATCATCTAGTCCGACCCCCTGCCATGGCAGGAAAGAATACTAGGGTCAAATGACCCCAGCAAGATGTTCATCTAACCTCCTCTTAAAGACCCCCAGGGTAGAGGCCAGCACCACTTCTCTTGGAAGCTGGTTCCAGACCCTAGCCGCCCTGACTGTGAAGTAGCGCCTCCTGATATCTAACCTAAACCTACCCTCTTCCAGCTTGTGACCATTATTCCTGGTCACTCCTGGCAGTGCTCGGGGAAACAGTGACTTCCCCAATGCCTGGTGATCCCCCCTGACTAGTTTATAACAGGCCACAAGATCCCCCCTCAGCCTTCTCTTTTGGAGGCTGAACAGGTTCAGGTCCCGCAGTCTCTCCTCATAGGGCCTGCCCTGTCGTCCCCTGATCATACGAGTGGCCCTTCTCTGGACCCTCTCCATGCTGTCGACATCGCTCTTCAAGTGTGGCGCCCAGAACTGGATGTAATACTCCAGCTACGGCCTGACCAGTGCCACAGAGGGGGAGGATCACCTCCTTGGACCTGCTCGAGATGCATCTGTGGATGCATGCCAAGGTGCAGTTGGCCTTCCTTACTGCCTCTCCACACTGCCGGCCCATGTTCATCTTGGAGTCAATGATGACCCCCAGATCCCTTTCCACCTCCGTGCTGACAAGAGGGGAGTTCCCTAACCTGTAGGTATGGTGCCGGTTGTTCCTCCCAAGGTGCATCACCTTGCACTTGTCTGTGTTGAAACCCATCCTATTCTCGTCCGCCCACCCTTGTAACCTGTCTAGGTCTGATTGTAGCCTGTTGCATCCTTCCAATGTGCCCACATCTTAGTGTCATCAGCAAATTTGAACAGGGTGCTTTTTACCCCCTCATCCAAATCGCTGATGAAGACGTTGAACAGTGCGGGCCCAAGGACCGAGCCCTGCGAAACCCCACTGCCCACGTCCTTCCAGGTTGAGAAGGACCCATCTACTACCACCCTCTGGGTGCGGCCCTCCAGCCAGTTGGCGACCCATTTGACTGTGTGGGTGTCTACACCACAGCCCTCCAGCTTCTTAATGAGAACAGGGTGAGAGACAGTGTCAAAAGCCTTCCGGAAGTCCAGGAAGATTATATCCACTGCTACCCCTGCATCTAATGATCTGGTGATCTGATCATAAAAGGCCACCAGGTTGGTCTGACAGGACCTGCCACTGATGAACCCGTGTTGGTTGCCCTTAAGCATGCAGTCTCCTGCTGGCCCCTCCTGGATGTGTGCCAGCATAATTTTCTCAAACAGCTTGCCTAGGATCGAGGTAAGACTAACCGGCCTATAGTTTCCCAGGTCCTCCTTCCTGCCTTTTTTGAAGATGGGGACCACGTTGGCCCTCTTCCAGTCCTCCAGTACCTCACCAGAGCACCACGAGTGCTCATAAAGTTGTGCCAGGGGACTTGCAATGACCTCGGCCAGTTCCTTTAGAACTCTAGGGTGGAGATCATCCGGACCAGCTGACTTGAATACGTCCAACCCCTCCAGAAGCTCCCTAACTAAATCCTCACTAACCCGTGGCCCAGGTGTGCCTCCCCCGGGGCCCGAGGGGGTCCAGCAGGGAGGTGGCTGTTCTGGTCCCTACTTAGGAAGACGGAGGCAAAGAAATCGTTAAACATGTTAGCTTTGCCATCTGCTGTGACGACCAAGTTTCCCAACGCGTCCTGCAAGGGCCCATTACCCGGGACCTTCTTTTTATCCCCCAAGAAGTCTTTTTTTTAAATACGTATTGTCCTTAATCTGGGAAGTTAGCCCCAGTTCCATCTCGGCCTTGGCCTTCCTAACTGCCCCCCTACATCCCCGAGCAACTACAGAATAGCCCTCCCTGGTGATGACCCCTTCTTTCCATTGGGTATAAGCGTCCTTTTTAGCAAGGAGACATTCCCGGATTCTTTTGGTGAGCCACGGAGGCATGTGTGCTCTCCTGCTCCCTTTGATCCTCGTTGAGACTACCTTCCTTTGGGCTTGGAGGATCGTCTCCTTAAGGAGTGACCACTCTCCTTGGACACCTGGCTCCCCTCACCCCCGGGACCTCCATCCTTGGGAAACTCTTTGAGAAGATTCTCAAGGAGCACATCTGTGATGGGCCGGCTTCAGGGATGATGCTCAAGGGCAACCAGCACGGTTTCATTAGGGGCAGGTCTTGTCAGACCAACCTGATTGCCTTTTATGATCAGGTCACAAAGGCAATGGATTCAGGTGTTGCCGTGGACATAGTCTTTCTAGACTTCAGCAAGGCCTTTGACACCATCTCCCACCCCATCCTCATTAAAAAAACTAAGCAACTGTGGCATTGATGCCTACACAGTCAGATGGATTGCAGATTGGCTCAAGGCTCATACTCAGAGGGTGGTGGTGGACGGGTCATATTTGACCTGGGGGGAAGTGGGCAGTGGAGTCCCCCAGGGCTTGGTCCTGGGGCCTGCGCTGTTCAATTTCTTCATCAGCGATTTGGATGACGGGGTGAAATGCAACCTGTTTAAATTTGCTGATGATACCAAAATTTGGGGTGAGGTGAGCATGCTAGTAGGGAGGGAAAGACTGCAACAAGACCTGGATAGGTTACAGGAGCGAGCTGACATAAACAAGATGCATTTCAATACTGGCAAGTGCAGGGTGCTGCACTTAGGCAGTAGAAACCAGCAGCACACTTATAGAATGGGAAACTCCCTTCTTGAGAGCACGGAGGCAGAAAGGGATCTTGGAGTCATTATTGACTCCAAGATGAACATGGGCCAACAATGCAAGGTCTTGGTTGGCAGGGCTAACCGCACCTTGTCATGCATCCACAGGCGCATCTCAAGTAGAGCCAGGGAGGTGATCCTCCCCCTCTATGCGACGCTGTTCAGGCCACAGCTTGAGTACTGTGTCCAGTTCTGTGCGCCCCATTTCAGGAGGGATGTGGACAACATTGAAAGGGTCCAGAGGAGGGCCACACGCATGATCCGGGGACTACAGGGCAGACCCTACATTGAAAGACTGCGGGACCTAAACCTGTTCAGCCTTCACAAGAGAAGGCTGAGGGGGGACCTGGTGACTGTCTATAAAAACTCACTAGGGGGGACCAGAAGGGTTTAGGGGAGACGCTGTTTCCCCTAGCACCCCCAGTATGACAAGGAACAATGGACACAAGTTATTAGACAGTAGATTTAGATTAGACAGCCGCAAGAACTACTTCACAGTTAGGGAGGCTAGGAGTTGGAACCAACTTCCTAGGGAAGTGGTGCTGGCTCCTTCCCTGGGGATCTTTAAGAAGAGGCTTGATGACTACCTGGCTGGACTCATTTGAGTCCAGTCTTTTTCTCCCGCCCAGGCCGGGGGTCAGGCTTGAAGATCTACAAGGTCCCTTCCGACCCTACTTCTATGATTCTATGATCCTGGCTTGCAGTACACTGCTGCATCTCTGGAGACAATGACCAAATGGCACTGGCTGGTGAATCTCCAGAGACATTATCCTCTACATCCTTCACATCCAGTCTATGAATCTAAGGGGCTGGAAGGGACCTCGCAAGATCATTGGGTCCAGTCCCCCTGCACCAGGCAGGAAAGACAACTGGGGTCAAGTGACTCCAGTGAGGTGACCATCCAGTCTCCTCTTGAAGATTTCCAGGGTGGGTGACTGCACCACCTCTGGAGGGAGTTTATTCTACAGTCTGGACACCCTAACTGTGAAGTTTTTCCTAGTGTTAAACCTGAAATGGTCTTCCAGGAGTTTGTAGCCATTGCTCCTAGTTTTCCCCAAGGGTGCCTTGATGAACAGTTGTTTGCCAAGCCCTTGATGTATTCCCCTGATGTAGTGGTAATTTACTACCAAGTCCCCCCTCAGCCTTCTCTTTTTTAGGCTGAAGGCAAGTCCCTTGTATGGTTTGCCTTGCAACTCTCTGATCATATGGGTGGTTCTTCTCTGGACTCTCTCAAGCTCTTCCACATCCTTGTTGAAAATGCAGTGCCCAAAACTGGATGCAGTACTCCAGCTGCAGTCTCACCAATGCTGAATAAAGTAGAAGAATCACTTCCTTGGTTTTGCTTGAGATGACTCAGTTGATGTATGCCAGAGTATTGTTTGCCCTGCTGGCTACAGCATCGTACTGATGGCTCATATTCATACTTACCCCAGGTCTATTTCAGTCATGGTGCTAGTCAGTTTGGCACCACTGAGCCTGCAAGTATGTTGGGGATTGTTTGTCCCCAGTTGGAGCACTTTACATTTCACAATGTTGAATTTCATCTGGTTCCAATCCACCCAACTGGCCTGTATCTGCAGCCTATCTTCAAGCATTATCACACTCCCCTATAACTTCGTGTTGTCCACGAACTTGGCCAGTGAGTTCTTCATCCCCACATCCAAATAACTGTTAATTGGCCTACAGTTGCCCAGATCCTCTCTCCTCCCCTTCTTGAAGATGGGCACAACATTAGCCCTCTTTCAGTCTTCAGGGACCTCCCTTGAGTGTCACTAGTTCTGGAAGAGTTTCGCCAGAGGTCCCACAACGACTTCGGCCAGCTCCTTCGGCACTCTTGGTTTTAAGTTCATCCAGTTCTGCTGACTTATAAATGTCTAATTTTTCTAACTGATCACACCAGCTCAATGTCAACAGCAGGAAGATGGCCATTCCCACTATGCCCATTTTGTACCCTATCTAGCATGATTTTCCTCTTAGTCCCGTGAAATACCAAAGCAAAGTAGTCATTCAGGAGTTCAGTTTTCTTCTGAGTGTTGGTAACCAGCTGTCCTGAGTTAAGCAATGTCCCCACACTTCCATTTGTTTTCCTCCCGTTTCCTATACACCTAAAGAAGTACTTATTGTCCTTGATTTCTGTTGCTAGTTTAAATTCAGTGGCTGCCTAGCCTTTCTAGTCTGCTCCCTACAAGTGTGGGTCATTGTTGTATAGTCCTCCTCAGGGACTGTCCCAAGCTTCCAGTGTTTGTAGCTCCTCTTTCTTCTTTTTCAAAAGGACCATGATATCTCTATTAAGCCAAGAGGGCTTCCCAGCCCTTCTGCTACCTTTCCTCTGCATGGGAACGGACTTCTTTTGTACTTCAAGGGTCATGTCCTTCAGGAACAACCATACTTCATGCACTCCTTTCGCCTTCGGTCCCTGGTCCCGCAGTGCTTCCCCTACTATTGGCCTGAGCCTGTTGAAATTTGCTTTTCTGAAGTCCAAAACTTCAACTCAGATAGCTTATTTGCTTGCCTTGCAATGGACAATGAATGTGATGGTTTTGTGGTCACTGTCACTCAGGTTACCCTCTATATTTAAGTCATTTGCCAGATCGTCTCCTTTGGCCAAGACCAAGTCTAGGAGAACATTACCACTAGCTGGGGAGACAACGCCTCTCTCCCCTACCACCCAAATCACAATGGGGAGAGGGGGTTGTACATTACCTGGGCTCAGTCTCATTTGCAAAGATCAGACCGAGCAGTTCCCCTCCCCCCACCACATGCAGTGCCTCCAGCTTGCCCAGAGCCCCAGGGTGGGACTCACCAGGTGAATCTGTGTTCTTGATTACACCAGTCTTTTCCTTCTGAGCTTCTTCCTAGAAGACAAGATGGGAGAGGGTGGGAAGGGGGCCCCACACCTGGAGCTGGGGAAGCCGCCATGGTCAGGCTGGGCCAGGCCAACTCACCGCATTGGGGTAGGGGAACTCAAAGCGCACGAAGGCATCCAGGTCATTGGGGGCCACGCCTGGAGAGATATAGAGAGGCCATCAGACCCTGGGGGGAGGCAGTAATCCCAAAGCTCCTGTGTCTCTTCAGGATACCACCACCCTGCAGCTCCCAATTCAGAGGGAGACGGTGTATTTGGCAAAAGCCAAAAGGAACCCAACTACACGCCTTGGGATGTCTGAAGTGGCTACTAGAGACACAGGTGCAAACTATGTGGAGGCATCCAGGCTCTTCCCCGGCTGGCTGGAACATCTCTATTCAGTTAATATTGAGAGAAAAGCTTAAATAACAAGGGCTGCCATTCCCCACTGGTAACAGGAACAAGGGCACTGATCTGGCTCAGCAGTGCATGAGAATGACTAAATAATGCTGGAGTGGCAGCTGGGCATTGAAGAGCAGTGAAGGAGGCACAGGGACCAAATGCAGAGCATCACATCCAGGCAGGGAACGTGGGGGAGACAGAGACCACAAACCTTGTGCCCAAATCCTTTCCAGAGTGGAGCTCCCTGCCCTGCCATTGGTATCGTGCAAGGATCTTCAAGCACAACCTCCCCACGCCCTCCACCTCGATTCTCCTTGCACAGACAGCACAGAGCAGTTTAAACAGCTCTGCAAAGGTTGTGGTGGAGATCTCATTCAAGCAATCATGAGATTCCACCCCCTGCTCCACCTGCATCTGGAGCCCTCCTTCAGCTCTGCTTGGCAGTGTCCCTGGTGCACTGACTGAATGGCCAGGTGAGAGTGGCAAAAGGCATCAATGACAGCAGGTGCCACGCCCAGCAGTACCCAGGGCCCGTTATTAGACACAATTAACAAGCAGTAGTAAATGGGCTCCTGACTGGGCAACCCTGGAGCAGCTGAGGCATGTGGGTGACACACTGTGCCTCCAGCTCGTAGCTTAGCTGCCCACACCCCAGGCAACCTCTCCCAGTTCAGGGATTGATGTTCACACCCCCCTCCCCTCGTGGTTGTACCTGGGGGAGCCGGGAGGTTGACACCTTTCACGATACAGAGGATCATGTCGTTGCTGTTCAGCTCGGGGAAGATCCTACAAAGAGCGTGGCAGAAGGAAGGCTGTGTCACGCTGAGGTCCAGCCCAGGGCTGAGGGCTCCTATGCGGTCTCAGTATAAGCACAGCCCCCACACTGCCCTGCTGCAAGTAACCCTATAAGAAGGGCATTCTCTCCACTTTGCTGGTGAGTACACTGAGGCAAAGAGCAGCAGGTGCCTTCACACCCAGACCTCAGCTCTGCAGATACCAGATCTAGCCAAGCACATGGCTCAGCTGCAAGACAGCACACGGGATTAGCCAGGGAGAAGGACAAAACATGTATACACTCAACACGTGGCCTCTGGGCATGGTCCCAGGCAAGGGACATGATCTGATATTCTGCCCCAGAGAATCCTAGGCAAAGGGATGTAGATATAACTGGGTTCTTCCCAAATTGATGACCCCAGGACAAAGCCCTAGCATAGCCTCACAGCCTGGAAGGGATCTTGGTTTCTTCCTTCCTACTCACAGGAACAAGGGACAGAACAGCCAGAAGCCCAAGTCAGGAGTGAACATACTTGACTACACTGAAGGTCCGTTGCTCATAGTGGTACTTGGGCACTGGGAGGGCTTTGGCATATGCTTGTTTCAAGATCTCCGTGCTTTGCTTGCAATCTTCAGCCATCTTCTCAAACCTGGGACAGAAGGAACAGAACATTCCTGCACCCTCCCCCAGGGCCGGTGCTGTGCCCTGGGGCCAGTGCCAAAAAAAATTACCCCTTTCATCTGCCTAACAGAATCCCCTTCTTCCCAATGGTTCACGTGCTCTATTTCAACAGGAATCTTACTGGCTGCTAAAATGCAGCCACCTTTTAAGCTGTTTAACAGCACACAGTAACAAGTCCTGTGTAATACAGAGGGATTGCAGGCAAGCAGAAAAGAACTACCCATGTTGGAATCTACCTTGGATAACGGGGCTTGGACAGACAGTCCAGGCCTTGGATCTGTCAAGCCCCTAAAAAGGCCAAGACCCCTGACAAAGAAGATGACTGGCAGCAATGCTCCATTTGGGGGGAGGGCAAGGAGTGAAAGACACATGACTCCCATACAGAAACCAGCCAGGAAGGGGACACCTCAGAGGCCCTCTGTGCAGCTTTGCCACTGTCTCACAGCTCTGTCAGTGTGGAAGCAAGTGCTGAAGACAGGGACTGGGAGCTATGCCCTGGCTGATGCACTTACTTGATGGTTTCTGCAATGCTGCCCAGGTGAGTGAACTGCTTGGAGTAATTCATGCACATCTGAGGTAGAAGACACAGGAGAGAAGGTTACAGGCCCTAGTGCCCTCCACACATGCATGCAAACACGGATGCAAACACATAAAGAGTTGTCACCTCCTCTGAGATAAGCATCCTTGTGCCCACATACCAGACAGGCAAACCACCCAAGGCTGGGGCAGAACCCTTCTCCCTCAATCCTGCTTCGTAGCCTGTTCTTTCCTTCTCCCACAGGCCTTCACCATCCAACATGCCACAGGAGGCATGAGGCCTCCTGTGGGTTCTGCCCAGCAGAGATTGGCAGCAAGCCCTTCCAAATCCTGCTCTTCATGGCTGAGGCCCACTTTACCTCGTGTTGATGCCTCATCAGCTTCATGAGCTCCACATACTGGCTGGCTGCCTCCGAGGGGATGCTGACCCTGCGGCAGGGCACAAATGTGAATTCCTCCTTGTTTGCTGGGACCTGGGGTACCTATAACAGGAGATATGGGTCACAGCAGCCTGCAGCTTCCAGGAGCATTGCACCTGCACAGAACTACTCTGAATAACAACCTCCAATTCCCTGCATTCCATGAGATGGCCATCCTGGAAGGCAGAGATGTTGATGGTCCAGAGTCAAGGCAGAGATGTTGGTGGTCCGGAGCTCAACAAAAGCCCCAGCTTGATTTCAGTTCGGAGCTGAGAAATCTGAAGTGGTGGCACTCAAGCTGGGACACACACTTGGGAATACTCAGCCAGGCTGGCTGAAACAGTCAGACACTGAACCCTCCCTCCCAAGGGGGGATGAGGCAGTCCAATAACTGCAGAGATCTTGCCTGTAGTGGCCAGTTTAAGCCAGCACCTGTTATAACAGCACCAGGAGGAAAGTGCTCATGTGCAGGAGCGGATCTGGGGGTTGGGGGTCCAGAATTATGCAGAATCATTAAAAATTAGGGTTGGAAAGGACTTCAGGAAGTCATCTAGTCTAGGGTTATCAACCTTTTTCTTCTTGAGGACTGGCCTGGCTCCCCAGCCCCAGCTGCATGGCCCTGGGGTGCAGCAGGTGGGGCTTGGCAGCAGGGAGCCATGGGGCCCCACTCACCTGAGTAGCAGTAGTGCAGAACCTCTCCCACCTGCCTGCAGTGCTGCCTGTAAAATGGGGGCTGTGGGGCCAGGCAATGTGGGCCTGCCCCTTCTTCAAGACTTGTTTCAGCCCTGGAGGACCAAGGTGGCTCCTCCCCATGCTGGGCCAGGCTGGGTGGACCCCTTGAAACCTGCTCCCAGCCACCCAGGGGGCTGCAGACCCCTGGTTGAGAACTGTTGATCTAGTCCAACCCCCTGCTCCACACAGGGCCATCCCAACTATATCTTCCCAGCCAAGGCTTTATCTACATGGGCCTCCAACGATGGAGATTCTACAACCTCTCTAGGTATCCTGTTCCAGTGCTTTACTAGCCCTCCAAGTGAGAAAGTTTTTCCTGATATCGAACCTAAACTTCCTCTGCTGCAACTTAAGACCCTTATTCTTTATTCTGTCATCTGCCACCACTGAGAACAGTCTAGCTCCATCCTTTTAATCACTCTTCAGGTAATTGACGACTGCAATTAAATTCCCCCTCAGTCTTCTCCAGACTAAATAAGCACAGTTCCCTCAACATCTCCTCACAAGCCATGTGCCCCAGTCCCCTAACCATTTTCATTGCCCTCCACTAGACTCTTTCCAATTGGACATCCTTTCTGTAATGGGGACCCAAAACTGGACACAGCACTCCAGATGTGGCCTCACTAGTGCCAAACAGAGAAATAATCACTCCCCTCAATCTGGCAATGCTCCTACTGTTGCAGCCGAGTATGCTGTTAACCTTCTTGGCAACAAGGGCACACTGTTGGCTCCTATTCAGCTTATTGTCTCCTATTCAGCTTATAGACAAAGCTTTGGCTGGGATGATCTAGTTGGGGATGGTCCTGCTTTGAGCTGTGGGGTTGGACTAGATAACCTCTTGAGGTCCCTTCCAACCCTCATTTTCTATGATTCTGTGATTGTCCACTGTAACCCACAGGTCCTTTTCTGCAGACCTGTTGCTTAGCTAGTTGGTCCCCAGTCTGTACTGATGCATGGGAGTGTTCTACCCTACATGCAGGAATTTCCACTTGTCCTTACTGAACCTCATGACATTTCTTTTGGTCCAGTCCTCCAATCTCTGTGTAGTTGCTCCCCATCTTTGATTCCTGCTGGGAAACCAATGCCCTAGGATAGCAGTGCCACTGCTATTCAGGCAGCAGTGACAGTCCAGTGACTTTATGGCTTATTATCATCTGCCAGATTGCTCCTAATCTCTCTCCACTCCACAGGTGTTCACAACAGTCTCTCTTTTTTAAAGGAGAAAGCACTGTCAAGACATTCAAGAAGGCTAGATTTTGTTTTATGACTACAGGACTAAGACCACCCTTATATCTTTTGAAGATTTTTTCCCTAGTTTGTTGTGATTTTATTTTTTTATTTTTTATATAAATCTAGTAAATTAGCATACTTTCCAACAGGTCTATTTGTTTTTTAAATGATCTTAAACTGAGTAATAGAATGCCATCTCCTAGCCTATTAGTAAAGCTTCTAGTTTCTTTCATGGGAAAAAATGTATCCTGTGTTCTATGTGACAATGGGCTACATCACCTGCACCCCTCATTTCAAAGTCCTAATTCCACCCATGCCCACGTCACCTAATTCTCAACCTGCTTAAACTGCTGATAAAAGCTATGCCTGTCACTCAGTGCTAAAATCTCAGCCACTTCTGGGGCAGGACCTGTCAACTGTTTGAATGGCACACAGCAATGCTGCACGGCACATTAGGAGGGAGTGGAGAGAGGTGGCATGGAAGGCAGCTCCCCTCCTCACCTTAGTGATGTCCACAGGCAGGCCATTCTTTGCTGCCTCAATCATTGGGTCAAGGCCCTTGGCCTGGCGTAGGAAGAGCTTGGCCCCCTCAATGTCATTCTTCTGTTTGGCCTGTAGTGCTGCCTGAGTCAGCTGCTTCTTCCGGCCCTCTAGGAACACCAGCTGCTGCTGGGCTGTGGGGGTGAGAAAAGGGAGGTAAGGATGCCTGAACAGCTCCATGAACCTCACATTTGTGCCCATTACAGCCAGTAGCAGCTAGAAACAGGAGGATTAGTACACTGGGAATCCCACACCCATTGTCTCTGGGGGCTGCAGCTCACGACACAAGGTGGGCAACACTGGCATCACCCATGAGGACCTCACTAATTAACTGCTCATTTGTGATTTGGGACAGCCTTTGCTCTAGGTCAATAATGTCAGACACCAGGTGCCTAGTGTCTCTGGGATTGTTACACCCAAACTGCTGCATCACTCATGGGGCAGCACCTGTCACCAAGAGACAGCCTTCAGTGAATTCACACTGAAACAGAGGGGTATGGGAGGATAGATGTGGGTCTGAGTAAGTGACAATGCAGGTAATGATGGAAATCTGATGAGGAGGAGGTTACAGTCTCCCGGTAACTCGCCACATGAATCAAGCAGCAGGAGACTGTCTGTCAAGCCACACCAGAGAGCTTCAGAGCAAGAGTGAGAATAATGTAATCATTGCAGGATTGGAACCTTTGATTTCCAACAGCCAGGAGGTAGTAAACTTGTTCTGTATTGACTTCCATGCTGCAACTGGCTTAGACGTGGGAGCACCAGTCACCACAGGAGCCTGACTCAGCGTTAAAACATGCAAATCCTCTATTTTCTAATGCAGCTCCCAACATGCAGCCTGGGAGCCACACCTATCATGCTTGGGCTCAGCAGGCAGGGGTGGATAAGGGCTACATGCACAAAGAAACAACTCCATGTTGAGAATCAGCCTCAGGCTTGGCACTGGCATCCCAGAGACTAGAAAACCCACATACCTCTGGTGTTGGCCTTGGGGGCTGACTTTGCTGTCCCTGCTGGGTACAGTGCTGCAGGTCCAGCTGAGGATATTGGGGCAGCAGGCTGAGATGGCAGCTTGGGCTGAGACATAGCAGCTGGCTTTGTCAGTGCAGGGTGGGGCTGAAACAGGAACAATTAGAAGAGTTAGTGAAGCTGCTTTGCCCAGAACAGCCACCAGCTCCAGAACACCAGCAATGTGCACAAAGCCAGCCCAGACAAAACACAGCCCTTGCCTGTTGTTTACAGCCCCGTGCACAGTGTTGTATGTGTGACTTGGCGTCAGCTACGAAACTCACACCACAGCCCAGGTGGAACAGCACTGATACAGTGCCACTGTGATTCCACGTCACACTAGCCAGACTGCTATCCTGGGCTGAACCAGTATCTCCACACATGCACGTGTACACACTTAGATCAGACCAGCAGATCCCATTAGCCTTGTGACACTGAATCAGCCCAATGATCTCTCCCTGTTCCAATATCCAACAGGGATAAACACCACATTTGTCAGCTGGATGAGGAAGGAAGGGGGTTCCTCCTTGGCTGTGGGGATTACAGTACATTACATTCCACCCCCTACCAGTTACCCAGGAGGGGTGTGAAGGGACAGGTTCCACAGCACTCACAGAGTCAGCGGGGTTCTACGTGGCAGGTGCCACATGGAATAAAATTGGCTAATAAAAGATGGGGAAAGTTCTGAACAGATCCCTCTTGTCACTAACAGACCAGGGGCTCTTGGCTGGACAGGACCTAACCTTTGTCTCCCGAATCTCATCCTCCTCGTCATTCTCTCGGTCCTCCTGATTGGCTAATTTCATGGCCGTCTGCAGGACCCCCACGATGCTCTGGCTCCCTGATGAACCCTCCATGCCCTGGATGGGGGGAAAGCCTGGTAGAGAGAGGGCAGAGTGAAGAGGGGGTTCAGGGGATCTGACACAGAGCTCCCCATAGGGTCATCCCCTTCCCACTTACTGAGACAAGATATGCCTCTAAGTCAAGGCACACTACAGGGAGCAAGCAGGCCACTTGGCAGACTGCAAGCATCAATCCTCAGGGTGAAGCTCAGGCACTGAGCACAAATTACACCCCAACACAGGCTGCCTCAAAGCTCATACCAAAATGCAGAAGAGGCCACAGACTGAACTCCCCTCTAGGACCTACAGGGGACATCCTTCCAGGATGGGACTGATGCAGAGGTGAGGCCAACCTATTGCTGCCAACACCGTGCGTTCTGTGAATGAACTGCCTTTGGGGCCAAGTTAAATTTGCCTGTGTAAAGGCATCAGAAAGTGCTCTCTGCTGTTCCAAGCTGGCATCAAAGACAACTGGGATGATACCTGGTGGGACAGGCAGCTCCGAAACCTCCACAGCTTTCCCTGTCTTGTGGGCCCGGATGGCGTCTTGGTATTGCTGAAAGGGAAATCATGACTAAGACTGTTTGCAGTGTGTCACCACCTAGGAATCCACAAGCTATGAGGCCAGGTGTTAGGCACTGTACAAACAGAGCAAAAGATAAGTCCCAGGCCCAAAGAGCTTAAGATGCAAGTAGAAGGCAAGAGCCAGGGGGCAGGGAGAGGCCAGGGATATGAGAAGGGAACTCTATACAAACTGCTATGGGAGAGGCATCTATAAATCAGAATGAGATGGCCAGCTTGCTGTCTCTATCTTTTATAGATAGTCATAGATTTATTCCAGGGCATTAATCAATTATCTCTTTTCCCTTTGCTGACAGATGGCAGAGGGTGAGGGAAGACAGCTACTTCAGTCTACAGTCCACTGGATTGCCTTCCATGCCCTAGGCATCTATGGCAGATTAGACTACAACCATGTCAGCATTTGGTTTGGATCTACAAGGTCAGGTTTCCATTCTTCCATGATTTCATTCCTCTGCCATGATGCTGGTTGTTAATACTCAGTTCCACCCTCTGCCTTTGCAAGATACTGAGCAAAACCAATGGACTTCATGAATGAAAGAGACACTGGGACTTTTCATCTGTCACTAAAATGCATCTGTCTCTGGGGCAGAACATAGCAGCTGTTTAACAGGGCATAGGAACACAGCAGCAAGAGGAAGTGATAGGCACAGTAGCCAAGTGAAATTGTGTAGGGCAGAGGTTTTCAACCTTTTTTAATAAGTGTAGCCCTGGCAGCTGGATGCGGAGCTGGGGCGGGGATGGTGCATGGCTGGATGCGGAGCAGTGGCAGTGCAGGGTGGCGGCAGTGGCCACCATGTACAAGCCTCCCCAACCCCTGTGTCTGGCCAGCTGAGTGGCGCCTGTGCAGCCCACAGAGGGGCGCTGCTGCCCTCGCGGCCCCCCCGCCCCGGGCTGCTCCTGGGAGGCGGCAGCACAGGGTGGTGCCGCACCCCACCCACCCACATATACCTCTTAGGGTCTTCCCAAGTACCCCCGAAGGGTATGCGTACCCCCAGTTGACAAACCCTGGTGTAAGGGATTTAAAAGGGGGAGGATGTAGTTATGGAAAAGCTGTGGCCCAGGATGGGCCAGTTCCTCACCTTCACGATGCGCTCATGCATTCTTGCCTTCCGGTCATCTCCTTTGCTCTTGGCCTGGACTGCTGCTGTTTTGTACCTCTCCATCCTCTGTTGCAGGGCCTCCATCAGGTCTCGGGGTGGTGGGGGGATGTCTGTTTCATGGAAAGGAAGGCAGGAGGGATGCAGCAAGTGGGTTGATTTTACTCATTTCTCAGTTCCCAGCAACCCACAACTCCATCCCTGGCCTTTTTGTGACAGCAGGTGCCTCAGCACACCAAGATTCAGCCCCTAAGCAAATTATCCCCAACCCCTTCCCCCAGGGTTGATGCTGATTAATAGCAGCGGCTGCAACTGCTGGAAAATGAGCAGGCTCCCAGCATAGCATGCCCAGGACCTAGGTGCCCTGGGGACATGAACATTTTCTGGTTAGCCTGAAGCTCCAGACTGCTTACTGGGGGGATCTGAAATGCTTACTGGGGGGATCTCTCTTCCCCCTCAAAAGCAAGTCTGCCCTCTAGCTACAGGCTAGGGAGGAAGGGCAAGTGGGATGGATGGCAGCCATAAAGGGTGAAGCTGCTTTCTAGTCCTCTCAGGGGTCCCACAGTTTGACAGCCTGCAAGGTGGGACAAAGGGCAACCTGCAAAGTGAACAGGGCATTGAGGTACCCCTAGAGCTACGAAAGACCCACACCTGAGGCAGGGGAGACCAGCTTAAGTTCAGGTGTAGCTGCCGGCATTGCTGCTGGGGACTGCTGCGGACACGGGGACAACAGCTTCTTGGGCAGCTCGTCTGTAGGGGTGAAAGAACAGCTCAGAGGGCAACAGAAGGAAGGGGCAGCTGGAATCAGCCTCAAGGATCAAGGTGGAGGTAGGCTGTGCTTTCCCAGCCAGGTTCCAGGCTTTCTTCAAGGAACAGGACCCACTTGCCTTGTCCAGCACCTTCTAAGCCAGACACTCAAACTTATCATTAAGACTCGTCTTTGCTCTCCCTACAGGAAAGCTACATGGCAAGTCTAAGCTGCAGCAGAACCAAAGAGACTCAACTCCCACGTCCTGCTCCAGCCACGGAGTGAACCCAGCCAGATCCAAGGAGAGCAATCTTAGGATGGTCCAAGGAAGGCATGCCTCCTCTGTACTGCCAAACCCAGCTTGAAAAACCCTCCTCCCTCACAACACCCAGAGGCCCTTGGCTGGCAAAAGTGAGTATCAGGTCTTACCACAAGGGGGCGGCAAGCTGCCCAAATCCACTGCCTGGCCCTTACCCAGAGTTTCCAACATGGAGTCGAGGCTCTGAAAGACACAGCCCAAGGGACAGCAGGTTTTACCTGGAATCCTCTCTTCCATGGGACTGATGGTGCTTTACCAACCTTCGGAGATGCCCTGCAAATCCAGCTCCATCCTGCAGTGGGGAAACTGAGGCAAGGGGCTGGAGCATCTTGCTGGGGCTTTCCAGCAGACTAAGGTTTGAAACAAGCACTGGGGGACCAGGCCTACTTTCTCCAGTCATTAGACCACTTCTCCTGGAGCCAGAACCCAGGTGTCCTGGCTCCTGGCTTCCTGACTTGGCAGCTGAACTATGTTTTTAGAGGTTTCCTCTCCAAGCAGTGCTGAACTAGTAGGAATGAAGCAATGCATTATCTGTTTTGGTCAGGAGGAGCCCGGAGTTGGTCTGTGGACAATCTCTGCACTCACCTCAACCTCAGCATGGAGCATCCCAATAGTGGATGACAGTTGCAAACATGTCCACGTCCCAGCCCCAGCTTCAGTTCCAGCCTATTTACCTGCATTCTTCTGAGCACTGAGGGTCAATTGTTTGGCTGGGGACCCGAACCAATGCTGAGGAAGCTGAGTGAGACAATGGTGTGCTAACATGCCGTATCTCATACCCCAGCCAACTAGCCAGGATACAGCACCATGTTTCTACTATACCAGGCTGCCTCATTTAGGGCATGAGGTGCTTCCTTCAGCTCAGGTACCCCCACGTAGCCTGGTTATATTTGCTTCTCAGCCACACCCAGGAAAAAGACTAAGAGCCTGGCAAGACAGGCACGTACCTTGGCAATGCGATAGTACTGTGTGGCCTCCTCAATATCGCCTTGTTGCTTGGCATGCAGTGCTGCCAACTTGTACTCCCGCTGCCTGGCCTGGACGAGTGCCTGGGGACCAGAACTCACAGAGCCTGAGGACAGGGAGAATGGAGGGTCAAGCGCATGTTCCGCAAACTTCAGAGTCACCCAAGGCAGTATCGGGGTAATCTGATCACACAGAGATGGGCCTGTGTTCTACTATAGGTATTTCCCAGGCTTATGGGCTTTGCTGTTTGCCTCCTTTCCTTTCTGCTACATGTCAGGGCATTTTTAAACCTTCCTCAGAGGCATTAAGTGTCAGCTGCAGCTCAGGCTAGGGATGGTGACTGGGCTGTGCCAATGCTCCTGCTGGGACTTAATGCCAGTCTTGTCCCTCCACCCAGGGTCAGATGGACACTACATTTAGGGTCAGGAAGGAATTTTCCCCCATAGATTGGCATGGACTGGGGTTGGGGGGTTTACCTTCCTCTGTAGCAGGGAGGCATGTTCTCTATCTAGGATCTCTTAAGCATATATTAACAACCTTTTATAGAAGCAGAACACTGGCTGTCATGGTTCCCCTGCTTTACTTGTGGCAGGTTAGGGCATATCATCTTGTGTTGTGTCACATTTTTTATATAGGATGGTTTGGATAGGGATTATCCTACCCAAGACGAGTGCTGGACTAGATGTAGGGCTGGAAGGGACCTCCACAGCTTACTTCTGTATGATTTTTACGATACCCCCAGGCCCAACCTTCTCTGCCCTGCAATGTGAAAGAATGAAGTGATCTCCTGTTCCTACCTGCCTGGGGAGATGGGGCCAAAGGAACAGGCTTTTCCTCCGGGGTCTCTGGGGATCTGATAGGTAAGGCAGGGACTGGCAGAACCTTAGGCTTTGGCAGGACAGGAGGCAGTGTCTTGGGGGATGTTGCCTGGGGCAGCTGTGGAGGGGTGGTGGCAGGCGGCTGCAAAGAATAATGGCTGAGGAGACTGGAGCTTCCATCAGGGGTAGAGGGCTGGAGCGATGGTGTGGTCCCAGAAGAGGACTGCTGCGAACTCACACTCTTCCCGAGAGCCACTGGGGGTGGGATCTCCTCCTCATTAATCTTCTTGCCCTTCCTCACTGAGTTCACCATGTTCTCTAGGGTCTGGGAAAAACGAAGTCAACAGAAAGGCAAGTTACAAGCTTCTGGTCTCTCTCAATCCCAATTTTAGACAGAAACTAGAGAAAAAACAGAAGCTGAAACATTAGCCAGAATGTCAGCAAAGAACCTGCCAACAGGAAAAGCAGGAGAGCTAATGGCCTTGGTCTGAGAGTGGCTTGAAAACTGCAGTCTTGATTTGCAATGAGAAACCCAGAGTCTTTCCTCAACATTCTCTCACCTCCACCTCAAATCCACTAAGTCACACATTTTTAAGACTAGAAGAGAGTAATTGCTTGGATTTTCTATAACACTGACTGCTCTATTGCTGTACATTTAAAGTCAAACCATTTCAAATAAAATTAATTTGAATTTCAGAAGGCTCCTGCCCTACCAGACAACTTCCAAGTGTTACCCCAAGGACTCACCTTGAGGCCTCTCTCATATCGACGAACTTTGGAACTGTCGCCCACCAGCTTGGCGTTAGTGATGGCTGTTTTGTACATCTCCAGTCTTTCCACAAGAGCAGATTCAGAACTGCTAGATTCAGCAGGAATTTCATTTGCCTGCAGGAGCCCACAGAAGAGGAGGAGAAAGCTTTGTTCACAAACCAAGCACTGGTGATGCTTGAGGTGCTCGCATGCTACAATTATTGTGACAAAACAAGCTTAATAACAACAGCAACACCACGACAGTAGTAGTAGTCATAAATAATGACAACAATAAAACAATACAATAACCACAGCCAAAACCAAACCACAATAAGAATATTTCGCTCTATCCAGAAAGGCTCAGAGCAGCTTATAGTAAATGACAAACAACAAGAGTAAATTTCCCAAACAACACCCACAACTAGAAAAACATGGATGAGAGAAAACTAACAGTAGTAATGTGGTGGTTGGACTCCCCCAATGGGTGTTGGAGTGCTGCTCTACACTGAGCCAGCTGCATCTGCACAACAAATTTCTATCTTGCTCTCTTAGAGAAACTATTAAGTCACAAACTATCCTCATGCTTGACTTGGAATGGCTATTGGAGATGTGATGGTTGAGAGGGTGAGACAGTCAATATTCCCTCAAAAAATTTCCATGTTGCAAATTTTTGTTAGCTGAAACAAGATAACAGCAGGCCCAGAGCTTGTGGCCTCTAGCACCAAACCCCAACAGCTGAAGGTTCTTTGCTGATAATGTGAGAGCACCTTAGAAATACCAGGCAGCACAAGAGCATTGGGTCTGGGTTCACTAGCCCTGCAATGGAGGTTTCCTCATTCAGTGTCAGTCCTGAGCCAGTTGAAGGTCCTTTAAAAGGACACTAACAGGAAGAAGATCAATGCGTGCGCCAGTAGGGAAATGATACTGCAGTTCAGTGAAGATGGGAACCAGGCAAGACTCACAGGGCTGGAAAGGACCTCCAGGGTCCCCTGGTCCAACCCCCACTGACAAATGAAGCAGCAGAGGAACTGCAGTGCGAGAAGCTAAAAGCCCACATGCTCTTTAGGACCAAGGGGGTGAGCAGACATGACCTGCAAACCATGATGGAGCAGAGACACAGCATAAGGCAGCCCTGATCTGTCCTATGACTCTATTTGAAGGTGTGGGAAGATCTCAAGGGGAAACAAGGCTGGCAGGGTGGGGGGAGCATTTTGCACCTTTGCAGCAGGGACTAGGGCCACTTGGGTCTCCTCTTCTTCACCAAGGACTTCATTGAGTTCTGCCTGTAACAGAGAGAAGTTCAGACACATAGTGGTAAAAATATTCTGCCCCCTTGTGTGTTTCTGAATTATCTGCAATGGAAGAATTCCTCTATTATTTTTCTGCGGTTAAAAAGTGAGTGAAAACCTAGAAGCTGGTATTTTCTGAAGGAGGCCTCAAGTCTATAAAGGGGTATCATAAGTTTGTAAAAGGGTGCCTTGAGTCTAAAGAGGTTGAGCATTACAGGGGAGGGTGCTTGGGAGATCAAACTCCCTCTTTCTGGAGGTAATGGGTATCTAGGAATCAAACCGCTTGCTTCAATAGCTAGAGATGGGCAACAGTGTGGGATTTCTGGATGGCTAGAGCCATAATGCAGTTACATGAAAAATTCAGTAGCATGATTCCCAGGCAGGGCAGGAGGGATGAACAGGTCTATTCCTACGCAAGAATTTTCACTCAGAGCCCTCTCTAAATGCATCAGCCAGTGAACAAGATCTTTTGCACAACAGTCCAAACCATTCCCACGGTATATTACCATTAGCTCATCTTCATCTTCCAGATCATCCTCTTCTTCTCCATCCTCTTCATCAAGGTCTTTCATGCAGAAAGCAGCCATTCTCTCAATTGCATCCATGGGCAAAGGAGCTGGGAAGAAGGCAAGAAAGCTGCAACTCATTTCACTACAAGTTAGCACTGGGCTGGCGGGCTGGAAGCAAAGACAGACCTCATGAACAGACCTCAAGGCTGGGAGTTGGGAGCACTGAGGTCTGTTCCTAACTTGGCCTCTTGGCTTCCTTTGCAGCCTTGAAATCAAGGCCATGGAAGCTGGCAGCTTGAGAGCCTTTCAATCAGGTCCTCTGAGGGGCAGATACACCACAACAGAGCAGATGGATCCTGTGTGCAGAGCTGGGCACCACTTACTTTTCCCTTTTGGCTTCCCTTTCAAGTTGGGCTGGCTCCCAACAATAGCCATGAACTCAGCTTCCAGTTCACTGTCATCCTCCCCATCATCGTTGTCCATCATCCCATCAGCAGAGAAGTCCACCAGCAAACCCATCTGAAGGAGATGACAGATTACCTCCCAGTTAGCACTTTCCTTCAGGAACAGAACAGATTACTGGGGGGGCAACCTTTTTGGCAGACAGGTCCCAAATCAGCCCTGCCCAGACTGCCACTCTGATTCCCTTCCCTTGCCCTGCTCTCTGCTTCTTGCCCCCTGCCTCATGGGCTGCTCTGCTCTCTGCCCAATCTGCCACTGCGCTGCCTGCCCTCTCCCTAATCTGCCACATGCTCTCATGCTTCTTACAGCACTCATGCCACAGGTTAAGCCCTGCTCCACCCCACCAAGAACAGACCATTTGAAGAAGTGGTGCCCAGTGGTAACATTAAGGCAGGGGTGTCCAACCTTTTTGAATGTGGGGCCAGATCATGAACTTTATCACCCAGTGGGCCGGCAAGCCATGTTCAAAGACCTCACAGGAAGTAGTATCACATCAGGAAGTGATGTCATGTGACTTTTGACACCAAAGAAGTTGCGGGAAGTGACAATGAAATGGATCTAACCAGTTCAAAACTCTCCCTCTATAGCATCCACCTCTGCCACTGTTTGGGACAGGATACTGAGCTAGATGGACCATGGGGCTGACCAAGCATGGCACTTTTTATGCTCTTATGTTCAGAAGCTCTTAAGTTCTTTGCCTGAGCTTCCAAACTATGGCTGAGATTTGCAAAAAGGGGTAGATAGGCATGTTATAAAGTTGTCATAAAAGATTTGGAGCCCTCTAAAACCCATTCATTTTAATGGAAGTTGGCCTTTTGACTCAACTTTGAAAATCTCAGTCCAAGGTGCCTCATTTTTCCCCTGCCTGTGCCAGTCAGTTCCGAGTGGCCTACGGCTCCACCGCCACTTCTGCTGGCCAGTGCCAACCCGGACAGTCTCCTCCTGTCCCCAGCAGCACGTGGGAAGCTGGCTTCAGCTGCATGCTGCTCTGGATGGGACAGACCCGCCCAGGTCAGCACCAGCCAGCAGAAGTAGCGGCGAAGCCGTGTGCCGCTTGGGACTAACCAGTGCAGGTAGGGGGAAAGTGCAGCTGAGCCCCTACTGCTCCAGCTGGGCTCATCTTGTCCTGAGTGGCACATGGCTACTCCTCTTCCCACACACACCGCATCAGCAATGTCAACCTTGTCCCTTCCCCAGCCCTTCAGCAGCCATTAGGAAGCTGCTGAGGGGTTGAAAGTAAACACTGTTTACTTTCGTTTCCCGTCACAGCACCGGGGGCCTCAGAAAACAGCTTGGTGGGCTGCATGGCGGCCCACGGGCCGTATGTTGGACAAGCCTGCATTAAGGCATAGGGTCCCGGTGCCTGGATTCAGTTCCCAGCTAATAGGGCTTGGTGTTTTCTGGTGATTGACCATATATGAAGGACAGGAACTCTACCTGTCTTTCCCAGCACAGGATCATAGTGAAAGCAAGGGACTGGGAGTCAGGACTCTTGGGTGCACACTTTTGCTGCCTTGCCACAGACAAATTGCTGCATCTTTGTGCATCAAAACGAAGCTAAGGGTAACCCTGTTTTGCTAACAGCCTGGCCCAGTTCAATGAATGTTCATAAAGCACTTTGGCTGCCTCACATGACTGGGCCTACAGCCAGGTGTTATGCAACCTGGTTTCTGCTCCAGCTTCCACCCAAGCGTGGGCAGGGGTGGCTGGCTGCCTCGCGAGTGAGGGACTGCCCTGCCCTGCCCTGCCTTGGGAGGTTTGGCTTCCATTCAGCTCCACAGAAGGAAGCACTGTGTGAAATGACCTTTCCTTCCCATTGCACAGGTTTAAGAATGAATTCACCATCAGTTTTGAGAGGTGCATTTGACTTGCTCACACTCTAACACCTGCCTGCATAGGTTAACCCTATCCCTGCTGGCCAGAACAAGCACAAAGGAATGGAGATAGGCGGCCACGCACAGATCAGGCAAGCAGAAATCCTGCATGCATGAGCCACTAATCCATGGCAGATGGCTGGATTCTACTCAGGGCTGCTTCTCATAAGCTATTAGAGAGGCAAACACCAGTACAACAAACCTTCAAAAGGTCTGAAAGTGGGGAAACAGCTTCTGCCAGCTATACATGACATAAGCTGATAAAATGCGTATTCTACTGAGGTTTTATAGCCTGTGATCAATGGGTTACAAGCAAATTTTACTGAGAGCAGAATTCTTGGAGGACAAGCAAAGGGCATGGTGAATACGTTCTTCCCAGCTCACTGGATTCCACAGCCAGGGCTCATCCGCCTGACACAAAGCCTTCTCATCCCATGACAAGAGGGAAGGACTGTGCCAGGTATCACTAACTGTTCACCCTGCATAGGACAACTGTAGGGCTCTGACTTCGTGAGTTGCACATTGTGACAATCTTTATAAAGGCATCATGACAACTAGCTCCCCCATTTGTAATTGGACTGAAACGTCTAAGAGCCCAGTGTTGTTACTAGTGACAAGGAACAGCAATAAATAGAAGGCAATGCACACTTGACGGAGATGTTTGCAGCCATTCTACCTTTCAACACACAAAGCAGTGTGATGAAAAACACGTAGCCAAGTGTCCACAAAGCCTCTAGTGCGAACATCCAATGATACCAGAGACTTAAAATATTGCCCAGAACTTCCCACCCTAGAATTTCTGAAGAGTGCTCCACCCACCCATCCAACCCACAATCACCAATTTACCTAGCATCTATGCCAAGACATCCCATATTACTCCTCAAAAATTGTCTCTTGGGGTCCCTCTAGTTCCCACCCTCAGCTGAGCTCACCTGCTATAACAATGGGAAGGGATGGATGCACAGTATAAACAGCATGAAAGGATTTTCAAAATCTAAAGTTGATTCTGTTTGAGAGAAGCCATGTTTAAAACCCACATGCTTCACGTGTTTTCAACTGAACCCTGCCTTGGCATTTTAGGGAATAAACAATTATTTGACACTCACTCAAAAGCATCAGAATATAAATCTACAATTTACACAAGCGTGTAGTGAAATCCTGACACAAATTAATAAGAGATGGAGACAATCTCCAAGGATCCTGCTGCTTATCTCTCCATGTGCCACTTATGAGAAATCCCAACAGATTTCTGGTCCGTTGCACTGAAACAAATTAATATTAACAGCAGGAACTCTGCCTGAAAATTCTAGGGTAACAAAAGATAATGTGGGCATGCAACAGCTCTAAAATTCTGTGCGCCATTATTTTTATCATATACTTACAATTCCACATGTTGGTCTTTAGCAGAAAAACCAAACAAAATGCATCCTTTTATATCTAGGCTTATTTTACTCCCAAGAGATAGAAGAGAGAGATATGAAGATGACCCATTTACTTCAATTACTTCTGGCTTGTCAACCCTTCCAATAAAATTTCCAAGTGATAGTCTGATTTCCCTCCTGAGGTGTAGGAAAAGACCACCTGGGTCCTGACCTGTCCAGTTTTCCTGCTAGTAGAACAAGCTAGGAGGACAGACATTCAACCACAGTGCAAAGACCACTGCCCTTTATGAATGACAGTAATCTTCTCTCTCAATTACACCTTTCTTTCTGAACAAGATCAAGGGCTCTGCAAACTACAGGCCAGAGCAGGCAGCTGCTTTAGAAAATCTAGACTCTGACAAAAGCACAATGGCCTAGTCACATACCAAACATATGAGAACTTTACAGCAGAGCTGATGGGTCGGAGACAGAGAAGAGGAGCTCAGGGCTCACCTGTCTGGCTTTTGCAGCACCACTGCGTCCTGGTGGTGGGGGTGGCCTCCTGCTTTTGCTCATTTCTGTTTGCGTCCCCTCTTAGCCCAAGCTAAAGAGAATCAGTGCATTAGGCCAGACGGAGCTGGAAGTTTATAATGGGATCACTCAGGCATCACCCTTGGGTCACTGGAGCATCTCCCAGGGGCAGCTTGGATAACTCAGCCTCTTCCCCTCCTCCCACCATGCCTTCTTCACCCCCTCCCCTGTCTCTGTTTCTCCTGACTCAGCTTGCTCCCTCCAATTCTCCCAAGATCTCCACCCCATCCCCCAAATGATCCCCAATCCCTCACTTCCCAAGAGTCTCCAACCTGCCACGGGCTTCCCACCTGCACATGGCCTACCTTCCCCTCAGGGGACACACCTCTCAGGGCCCTGTTCATGCTTTTCCTATGCTATCACAACTCAAGAGTCTCTTATAGCACTTACCCCCCATACATCCCACCACCTGTTCCCCCACCCAGAACCCACCACAGCTCTTTGCCTTAGCCCTCTGCCCCCCAGCTTCTTACCCCCAGAACCCCCAGCTCCTCACCCTCAGCTCTATATGCCCCCCAGAATTCCCCAAGACCTGTGCCCCCCATACTTCCCCCAGCTCCTTGACACATGTCCTGTGGCCCCAAACCCCCCAGTTCCTTGCTCATAGCCCTGCATGCCCACCACTCCCCTCCAGTCCTGTGCACCCCAAGCCCCCAGCTCCTTGCCCCAGTCCTGTGCCCCCCAGCACCCCCAGCTCTATATGCCCCCCAGAAGGCCCCCCGGCTGCATAACCCCCAGAACCCCCCGACAGCTCCTTGACCGCCTGCCCCTTCCCCACAGAGCAAAAGGGTCTGCTTCACCCCCCTCCCTCCTCTCATTCACTCACTTCCTGCTTCCCCCAGACACCTGCCAACAACACACCTCGCTTTACAGCCGCTTGCCCAACACTGTCGCACCTTCCTCCACCGCTGCCTTGCTTTACGGCTAGGCGTTACAGCGTAACAGGTAGCAACATGGCCGCCGCGCACGCGAAAGTACTACAACTCCCAGGCGGCAATGCGCGGGGGAGGCCGCCGCGCGTGCGCCATGTAAAGAGGCGTGACCCTGAAGACACACCTCGATGGGGGCGAGGCTTAAAAATAGAATGAGCGGAGCTGAGAGGGGTGGGGTAAAAGGCATTGATCGGGAGTTTGGGGGCGGGGGCTAGGGGTGAATGGTGAGTGGCTAGAAAAAAGGCGGGAAAAGCCGTTGGCGGGTAGGAGCGCAACGGATAGGGTGGTGGGCTGACTTGACGAGACAGGCAGGCTTAGAGCCTTTCCCTCTACATATGTATGAAGCAGCAGAAACCAAGGCCCTGTTTACCCAGAACTCTTCATTCTGCCCCTAGGTTTTTAAGAGCCTGGAAACATGAGTAAAAGGAAGAAAGAGTTCTTATCAGGTAATGGGCCCAGCTTGGTGCCTCAAGCTCAGGGTGATTGGCATCTCTCATCTCTTCCCATCTCTTAGGTTATTTGTCTTCCAGCAGCCCCTTCCTGAGAGCTCAGGTTATTTGTCCTCAAATGTCCTTCCCTTCCAAAAGCACTCAGCTTTTTCCCCTACAAAAGAGGAATGTGGGTTCGTGTTGTCCAGGCTATGCAAATGCTTACATCTCAAGCTGCTGCCCCTGCTAATGCTAGCAGCGTTTCCTCTGAGAGCACTGCCTGACCAGAGCTAATGACATAGCAAAAGCAGGCAAGGTGGCATCTGAGAGGTGATCTGCTTCAGAAAGTCTGCTGTCGTATAGAGAGTTTGGAAGACCATCACCCTCTGCCTCTCTCCCAATGCTTTGCTCCTTAGTAGCAGCCCCCTTCTGTGGCTCTTAAAGCCACTTGACAAGAATTCATTCCACGTGCAATTAATTTGTGTGGTAACTATGGGTGGCTATGCCCATTTCGCAGACAGGGAAACTTATGCCTTCCCAATGGGCAGCTGTTGATATATGGTTCACTGCTCTGGTTCCTATGCAGTGCTGCCTCTCAGGGAGTTGAGTCGGGTGGTGTGTGCATTTCATTACGTTTTTCATAAGACCTCCCTGAGAGACCTGCGAGTTTTTCTCATGTAGAAAGCCATATTTCTTGTTTTGGAACAAAGGAGCTCAGCCTTAGCCTTGTGTAGCCCTGCTGTCTCTTCTTGACTGTGTTCTTACTCTACAGGGTATCAGAAAAAGCTCTGGCGTGGTGCCTTTACATGGTAGAGTAGGTAATAAAGGACTAGATTTGATGAACTTTGCAAGTGGGGTGTGCAGTCTACAGTTCCTTGGAAGCAGTTATCTTCCTTTCCCTACCATTTATCTCCATGCACTTTGAAGAATCCATAAATGCAGCAGTTTTGAAAGCAAAGGCACAGCAAGATGATCTATTTAAAATGCCGTAGAATCAATCAGATCTGCTATGTTCACTTCACTTTGGGGTGGAATGAGAGAAATTGGTGCTCCATCTGGCACTCAGTGCTCGAAGTTCTTATTCAAGAGGCAAGCTGGCTGTACATACAAGAGAGAGCTTCCTGTATTGCAGTAAGGACCAGAAGTGGAAGGTCCTGATTTTTCCCTGATGTAACTCCTTTGACTTTATTGGAACTTGTCTTGACTTACACTAGAACTGGGTCTAGAGATTCCTTCAGTATATGTTTAAGTATATGATGTTAATTTCTAGTGTTACCTACTCTCTCCACTATCTTCTCAGACTAAGATGTGTCTGTCTACTGGATCACTGAGCTTTGTCAAATTATAGCTTATAGGGTAATCAGTTTCTTGTAATAGTATTATTACAACTTTGTCAGCTGGCAGCACTTAGCTGAAGACGTATACCTCATTAGGACTAGTTTTGATTAATAAAATTACAGGTTTACCCTAGGAAAGAAATTTGGAATTTGACCACTGCATAATTAACTTTTAAACACTGGAGACGTACAGAAATCTTTCTCCCAGAAAAATACAACAGGGCTCCACTGTTGTAGGAGGATTTCCAAGACAGAGAGGGGCTTGGAATTCCTTGTTTAGGTTTAGTTTTCCATTTTGCTGTATCAGGCGGTGTGTGAAGCTCAGTAAGAGCTCATTTCCCTGAAGAACATCTGTCCAAACTTCCTTGGACACTTTCTTTAAGAAAACAGACAAGACTCCAAAGGAACCTGCAGCCAAGATTCCAGAGAAGACTCCAGCCAGAAACCCTTCAAAAAGTCCAACCAAGAGCCCTTCAGAAAGTCCAGCAAAGTCACCTCAAAGAAGTCCCTCCAAATCAATATGATTGTTATTTATAATATAAATACATTGATGTAGCTATAATACTCATCTATAGTAAAAGCTCTGTTATCTGGCTTCCCCCGGGAATGGGGGATGCTGGATAATATAATATGCCGGTTAATTAAGCGGCCTGGGCTGCCATTTCTCCCACTGTGTCTGGGGCGTCTCTCCTGCCGCATCGCCACCCCTCCTGCAGGCCCCGTGGGACAGGGAGGTGGGCCCTGCGCAACCTGTTATGCCCCCAGGCTGTGGGGGCTCGGCAGCTCAGGCTGCTTTGCCCCAGGCTGTGGAGGCCCAGAGAAACTGGAAGTGCCACGGTGGGCACTTCTGGTTTCGCTTTATCTTACAAGCTGGTATGCCAGTGAATTGAGCATGCCAGCTTGTAAGATGCTGGTTACCAGAGCTTTTACTGTATAACTGATTGAGTACAAAATCTGGGGTTATTTCTGGTGAAAATAGGGTATCAGGCCTTAGTTCAGGAAGCAATCCCCCATTTATAACATTGTTTCCTACTGGAAAAATCAGTTCTGAGTTAACCAGTCTTAAGATGAAGCGTTGTTTTCAGGAACCAATTGTGTCATAAGTCTGAGGACTGCCTGTATGCCAAGTTGTGTCATAGTTTGCATTAACATTTAATAAGAGTCTGTAATTTTTTATGTAGCTATCAAAATTAATGCAAAACCTGCCCCAGTGGTCAGCCAACTATGTAATGATCCTTTGAACCTACTAAGGTTCCATTGATAGAGCCTGTGATATAATTGCTTCTGCTCTCAAGTTACTGTGTAGTTGTATGAAATTACACACACTTTTTCTTCTAGGTGACAGCTACCAAAATTAACACAAAACCTGCCCCAGTGGTCAGCCAACCTACTCCTTTTACATAAAATGTTATAAATTTGGTTTCCTATTTTTTCCTTTAAAACAAGGAAATGATGACCTCCAGGCAAAAAGAAGTCTGAGGAGAAACTCCCAGCTGACTGGAGAGAATTATTTAGAAATACCTGACAGTCCTCAATCTAATAAATCCAAAAGAAAATCAAAATCAATCACAGCAGAAGCAAAGGACTGGGAAGACACGAACAAGGAAAACATTGAAGTTTTTGTGGAAAAGGTGCAAACAAGGTAATTGACTTTGTTCCCCATGAATCTCTGAAATAATCAAAACATTAATTCACTAGATAAACAGAGTTTTGGAGTGATAAAGGGGTGAGGGTATTCTTCCTACCTTTGTGAGTGGGGTTGAGTATAAGGCAAGTTTGTTTTCACCACTCCTTACTCTTCTTTAAGTTTTACTGCCCTCTGATGACACGTGTAGGATTTCCTTCACTTGTTCACTTTAGACCCAAAGACAATTTTTTGTTTCAGTACTTACTCAGGCAAACATTCAGTGAAAGTCAAGGACTGTAAAATTTGCCTGATTTTTATAAGTACTCAAAACACTACAAGAAATTAGGGAGGTCTCAGTCCCTCTAAAAAGCAGGTCCTATATATATGTCTGGCTTATATTTTGCATTTCAGTGGCATCTTTCAGTTGAGGGTACTGGAGTTCTTCACATATACTAATTTTTCCAGCATTCCCGTGAAATTGATTGGTATGGTATTCCCACTTTACAGAAAGGTAAATAGAGGCACAAAGTGACTATTGCTTGCTCTAAAATAACCTGGCAAGATACTGATAGGCCTGGGAACAGAATACAGGGTCTAGATTCTGTGTCCTGTCTCTGCCCAGGGAATGTATACGTTTGTTCATTAACAGTACCTACATGTGCATGGTGTTGTGTTTCCTTTATCTAAGCAGTTCAGATGATGAAGGAAGTAAGATTACCTCTGAGCTGAAACACCTAAACCAGACAAAAGACTCAATTTCTCTTTCTTTATCTCAGGTAGGTCTGTTTCAAACATTTGATTAAAAGTTCATAATGAGGATAATTTGAACTGTGGTCTTCAAGGGACTGTCTAGACATTGAGTGGTTAGTCAGTTCCTTCCATGATACAACTTAATTCCCTTCTAACCTGCAACCGGATTTTCTATATGGACATGCTGCTTCAACACAACCCTAAACCCCTCCAGCTGGGACACTGTCAGCAGGCATCAATGTATCAAACTACCTGGTAAGATTACATGAGAGCAATGTACAGCTGAGAAAAGTTAACCTGAGTGAGATTCTGCCTCCATCACAAAGCCTAAATATAAGTTATTAATGTCCAACTAATATATAATCTTTAGTTTTGCTGTAACATAAAGGTTTTAAAGAGTTATGAAACCCTGTGAAATGCATTCTTAAAGAGGCAGTATTCAGCAAAGCAAGTAGGAAAAATGTTTAGATTCAGCTTTGACTATTATTAAACAGCCTAAAATGGTCTGGTTAGTGCTATCTACTAGGCAGGATTATAAAGCCAATTGAGCTTCTCTCCTTGGTATCTGTCTAAACAATACTGAAAGCTGCTGATGTGAAGACATGCAGGTTATTGCTCAGAATGTTGGATTATTTAGTACACTTGGGAATAGCCACTCTTTACACTCATCATTTTTTAACTTGGTTGTAGAACACAGTGGGGAAGATTGCGCCAGTTTTTGCAAAACCAAAGAAAGCTCTGCCTGAAAGAACAGAGAAAGATGATGGAGAAGCTTCAGAAATTCAAACAGAACAGGTATAGCTCTGGATCATGAATTACCTGTGTATATACAGTTACATATTGTAGCATTTACAAGTTAAAGGTACTTCTTTTTGCTAAATGTTGGAAAGGGTAGAGAAATAGTTTGTTCTGACTAAAAATCTAAGGCCCCATTTCACAACAATAATACAAGATAAATGCATCTCCTACAACACCATTTAATGGACTGCCAATCCATAATACAGCTACCAATACCCAAGAATGAGTCCCTCCATAAATTTTACCCCCAAAAGAAACAAGGTGGGTAACATTTTCACAAGCACTCAAACGACTTAGAAACTCAAGTCCCATTTTCACAACAGACTCAGTTAAGACTCATCACCTTTCAGTGAGACTCAGGCTTAGGTCCCTACGTTAGTTGGACACTTGTGAAAATGTTACCTAATGTCAGCAATTTGCAGTAATTGATTGAATGGTAAAGCCTCGGGGAGGGGGAAGCATGTATTGTAATCTAGTCCCTTTTAGCTGGCCCTCTAGGGTTGCTTTATAGTCTGTTGTCTCATTCTAAGTAGGTTGGTGATAGGGTTTCTACCACATCCCATGAGAAAATATTCTATGCTATCATTTGTTTCAGCAATGTAGAACAACTCAGTCTCATGTAAATGGAAATTATAAATCCATGGGATGAAAAAATAAAGAGTAGGATGCATAGTGCAAGTATTCAAATTCTTTGTGGACCTTTGAGATTTAAAATTTTACCCAGCCTCAAAAAAATCTGTATTGAGAAGGTTGACAGAATTTGGAGTAGATATACTCACATATTGTAAACTGACGAAAATGGAGCTATGCAACATTTGAGGTTCTGAACACCTATTTTTCACTGCCTAGCTAGAGACTTTTCAGATACCCTTGAAAAAACTGGTGTCACTCATGTTAATGCCCTCTAAATTCAGCACCCTTTTGCTAAATTGCCAGCTGTTTGGAAAGAATTGAGTAGGACTATATGGCTTGGAAGATGCTAAATGCTACTGGTTTATTTCCCAAGGCACTGACAATGCGCAAATCTTTTAACTTCAGGAAATGCTGGAGTCTAATCCCTCGTGCATGGACAGCAGTCTAGCCTGTGAGTCCTCAGAAGCAGCAGTTCAGGAAGTAAAATCCCTATCAGAGCCACTTGAGCTGACACATTTACTGGTGGCCATAGCAGAAGAAGCAGGAGATCAGGTGATTCCTCAGTGTCAGAAACATACCTGTGAAGGACTAGAGATTAAAACTCAGGTCCAGTATCAGACTGAAAGCATTAGCAGTGATGCTGCTGGAGTGGGACTGAGAGATTCTCACCAAGGAATGGGGGCAGTATCTAGTTTGCAAGAAAGTATCTGTGGTAAACTCTCTTTAGAGGAACCCATTTCCTTATTTCATGGTATTTCATATTGCAAGGGTGCTGGGAGTCGTCATGACAATAGAAGCCTATGTGCAGGATCACCTGAAAACCCAAATGAAAAGGATGCAAGCTGCAGTGTTTCATCAGAGCCCAGAATTACTAACAGAGGTAAAGACAGTCAAAATGAAGTGCTTCCAAGTCGTTCCTATGAGACTGTGCAACAAAAAAAATCCATGCTGGATGAAACTGATGTTGAATCGGATGACTTTGCTAAAAACAGGAAATGGACTAAAAATTTGAGTGGGAAGGTCCTAGAACTGGCTGATGATACAAGCACTGAAAGGGAAAGAAAGACAAATGTTGTTAAAACCCCATTAACAGATATAAACATCAACACTGCTGAAGAACAGGACAACTCACACACTGGTGATAAAGCTGGACAGGAAAGCAGTGGTGTGAGAGAGGTTGAACAGAGCAGTCCACACCGAGATGGCAAAACTGCAGACCTCAGCAATCCTGATAATGGCAAAATTGCAGAACTCAATGACAGCAAAACTCAGAACAGCAGTGCTAAAATGGCTGATGAAAACCGCTCCCAAACCAGTGACATGGAGCAGAGCAGCCCATGCACGAATGCTGATGTTACAGAACAGAGAGATGGCTGCAAAGTCACACAGGAAAGCGGCCCTCTCAACAGTGGCAAAGATGAGGGGCAAAGCAGCCCTTGCAACAATGGAGGAGTTACAGAGAAAAGCAGCAATGATAGAGCTGTCTCTGGGAGGGATTTTCCTAGTTGTGCTCAGGCTATGATTGTGGATCCTGAGATGGACATCCGTAATTTTGAATCAAAAAGTGAACAAACCAGTGAAACAATCCATCAGTATTATGTAGGAACTGACAGGGTTAGTCACTCTGAAGTCAGTAAGATTCCACTGCAAATGGCTTTTTACACAGGAGAAAGTGATGGTGGCAGAGAAGAGGCAGAGAAGACTACAGGTGTGAGTGCAGGATCTGTTTCCAGTGCTTCAGTCCTTGTTCATGGGAAATTTACATGTAAGAACACACAAGATCATTACATGGCTTTGGAGCAATGGAAGGAAAATGGAAACAGGCTGAGGCCTGATAGAAAACAATCACAGGTCGGTGCCTGTAACTTAGGATGTAATGGACTCGAAGCAAAGTCGTTAAATACAGAAAGTGTTCGACCAACTGTGTGTCAGATTCCACAGGCAAGATTACAGCTCTCTCCATCTCCTGACAAGTTGCTGAATGGAAAAAACAATGAAGAATGGGTTTCCTGTGAGAAAAACAAGATGAAGCCCTTTCCTACAGAAAGTTATCTTTCCTTTGTAGATGTGTCTGAGCAGCCTGAAAGAGAAATGGTGATGACTCATCATAGAGAAGCAGCTGATGTTAACACAAGTGGCCAGATATCTCTTTCTGTAACACATATGGACTTACCTGGTGGTGTGCCTAAGGGTGCCACCCCTGTGGACAAAACCTGTTCCCCCTGGGGAGAGATGCTTCCTCTGGATATAGAATTGCTGCCTGACAGCCAGTTATGGGATACCCTCAAAGATAACAGCCTTGAACTTTCACTGCAGCAGGTAATTTGAATCAATGAATCAATGGTGACTGTCAAGGTAAGTTAATGTTGATTTTAAAAAATCCATTTTAGGGTGGAATTGGGCACATCTAGCTTTTAGGGAAAAAACAGCATTCATCCTGTACCTGACCACATGTGCCACATTACCTACAGGTACAAAAACTTCCCATAGGAATAGAGCAGAGACACCAATGACACTGCCAATGCCTTGAGGCCCTGCAATGGCAGGGAATCAGGAGGTGAAATCTGCTCAGATGATTCATTGCTTTTGTTTTCCTCCATTTCCTGGATGCCTAGCTTGAAACACTTTAGGGCTAGGGCAGGGGCGGGCAAAATGCGACCCGTGTGCCAGATGTGGCACATTCCATCCGGCCTGCGGGGCTCCTAAAAAATGTATAAAATTAATATTTATCTGCCCCTGGCTGCCTGTCTTGCAGCCCTCGATGGCTTGCCAAAACTCAGTAAGCAGCCCTCCACCCAAAATAATTGCCCGCCCCTGGACTTAGGGGCTAAATATAGTTCTTGGGTTTCCTGTAAGCTACCAGGAAGGTGTTTAGTTTGCATAATTTGGACAATTCTGCATTAGAGGACACATCTCCCTGCTTGTATTCACCACCGATTACTTTATAAAGAAATCACCATCATTATTCTGCATTGTAGTGCTAAAATACATGTATTTTACACCTCTAAAGGACAACAGATTTCTTCATCCCCTCCCAACATGGCAAGGGATGACCACATATTAGAAACAATCCTTCTCTGGGTGGGAGTGTGTCAAATCAAATCTGTTATGCAGAGCATGTCTTTATTTTTGTCTGTCTTTCTCCCTCAGGCATTTCCTGTGGACAGGAATTGCAGTTCTGTGCCTAAAAATGATCTGTTTGCTGAAAGAGAACTAAGTGATACAGAGACACCAGTTCCAGGCATTAATATACATCATCCAAAAAAGCTGCAGCCCAGGTAGGCAGATGTAACATTTAGTATTGTGAAACCTTTTCAATATGTTCCTCCATTTCATAGCTTTATGCTTCAAAGTAAATAATATTGCATTTCACCAGCAGTCAGGATTATGCCTATTAAGCCTAACTAATGGAGCTAGATAGATTTTTATATCAAGTGGCTCCTCCCGGACTAGAAAGATTTGTGGCAGGAAGAGATACCAAGACTCAATGGCATTACAAGGTGGAACGGAAGGAATGGAGAGTGTCAGCTGGCTCTAGTGTCCACACACAAACCCCTCCTCCCATTTCACTGCTGCTATGCTAACTAGACATACATGAATATGTGTACTAGTGTTCCATGTGAAAGGCAAATGTCTATCGAGGATTCATGTAGAGACAACATCCTCTGTGCATAGATTAGATGGTGGGACAATTACATTTTGTCTACATCAACTTCTCCTTGTAGTTTTAAATGAATCTAGGAATGCTCTATTTTCTAACCCTAAACTGTTGTGTTGTGTTGTATGTTTTGGTACACTTTATTCTACACTGTTTGGGAGGAATTGGGTGAATTAATTACTACAGTTTCCAAGACATTATGAGAACCTTTCAGAAGACTGGCATTATAGCTGTGTGAGATTTATTATTTTTGCATGAAATACCAAATACAGGTGACTTTTTTACAGGTAAAAATAGTTTTATCTCTAAGATAATTTCATATTGATATTTTTTCTTGGTTGAAAACAGTATTTATATTTATTTGAAACACTTGAAAAAATAGAACGGTAATCTAGATTGTAGAAAATATGCTGACTACCAGTTTTGTAACCTGATGTAAAGGGCACTAACATCTGGAAGATAAGAGAGTGGGGAGCTAATTGCAGTAGGAGCTTCCAGCACCTGACCACCAGGTGGCAGGGAAGCAGACAGCCCATTTGTACTGAACAAACAGCTAGTCCAGGATAGAAAAGACAGGCAACATCTATACAAGTATAACTTACATCAGCCTAATTTTACCTTGCTTTTCTCAGTGTAATTCTACACTGTATTTGAGCAACTTTGAACTGGTAGGGTATCAGTTTGCTCCTTGTTTACACAAGGGCAAAGGCTGTTTAAACTCCTTCACACCTCTCTGGCAGCATAAAGGAACCCTTAAAACTGAAGTAAATTACATTTAACTATGTAAAATGGCCTCATTGTAAACAAGGGCCCTGTGTTTTAGTGGAGCAGGAATTGATGCTTTGGTGATTGGTACTACCTTGGTTCTTCTCTCCTTTTTCATCAGAGTTGAGATGGAGGGAATTTGTGATCTCACCAAAGAGGAAGATGCAACAGATGTTGTTTGTGGTCTGATTATTGAGCTCTCTAATCTCAAGTAAGAACATGTTTTGTATTAGGGAGGGTACCTGTAAAACTCATTATTATGATTTTCATTATAGATTGGAGGATGGGAGGGTTGTTTTACAGTGCTTAAAGTACAGCCAGTCTTGGAAACTAGGTAAGTTTCCACATCTTTGGGTGGCCTAAGTAAGCTTCACATTGGACCAGAGTGATGCCCAGTTGTGTGTACAAAGCTAAGAAGAAGTGAGCAGTGCAGGGAATGTGGGGAAGCGAGCTCTGCACTAGTGATAGAACCTCTTCAGGGCACCTAAATCCCACTGATTCAGCAGCAAGAATAAGCAGAAGTAGCCAAACTCTTAATGGGCGTATTTAGAATTGTTCTTGAGTCTTAAGTATTGTTCATACGCAGCCATTCTCTGGTTACCTGTCTCCCTTTAACCTTGAATATTTTCAACTAACGGGGGATGTTGAGATCATCTGGAAGCATTAGAAGCCTTACTACATAGACTTGTAGGGTCAAAGCTTATGGCCTAGTCTTCATTACAAATTAAAAAAATAAATGGATTGTTAACATCTATCAGCTAAACTGTGTTAAATATCTAAGACAGACAAGGTAAATTAACTTAAATTCAAAATAAATCCTAGTCTGTCCACTAGTTAGTTAAACGGTCTGGGGGAATTTGTATTAAAACATGCTTAGCATACATTTAACCTTCTGTTAACTCCTGCTGGCTAATGCAGGCTGAAATATTTATACTGTCTTCACAGTTTAAAAAAAACAAAACTAACCCCCCAAAAAACAGTTTATACCAGTGAAGACAAGGGGAAGAGATTCCATTTGTTTAAGACACTTATTCAGAAATTTGAATTAAATAGGTGTGAACAAACAAACCATACAGTGTCTAAAGAGCTTTAGGCTCCAATTAAGCAAGAACTGGTAACTTCAGTACAAGAGCAATTCCATCCCTACAGTGATTGCAGATAATCATATGTTTTGAATGGGGCTTAAAGTTGTTCAGCTTTTTATGGCTTGTTTACTCACACCTATTAAATACAAATTTCTTCCAAACATTTTTGAGAAAAAATGCTTGATGAATGACCCAACAAACCTGTCCCTTGGGTTAAAGCTGATCTAGGGTAAAAAAATAGTATGTGAATGATACTGCTGGCTGATTAGCAAAGTAAAAATTATGGATCTGTACAAGGGTATTTTTAAAGATGCTTAGAATTTCATTCCTGCCGCTGTTATAGAGGGTTTGCTGCTAATGTGAAACACATCTTGTTTTCATTCTTTCTAGTCGATTGATAATGAGCACCCACAGGGATCTGGAGTCTTTAAAGAGGCTGAAGTACAGAAAAAGCAGACAATCGGGGAAATTTCTCTCACACGCCCTGAAGGGAGCTGCAAACACTCTGTACCCAGGAAAAAAATGGAAGGAGACATAGGACTCCTTCCTGAGGATGGATGAGGACAGAGCCAAATAATAATATTGCTTGGTTTAACAGTTTCATTGGCCATAAAGTTTTGTTCCGTTCCAGTGTGGTTTTTCCTTTCCTAATATGTGACATTCTGGATCTTATTCACTAAAGCTCTTTACACCTTGCTATCCACTTTAAAGCTCTTTTCCATCATTAGGACAGTGCAAAAGCCTTTAGCATAATTGCATACAAGGCCCCATGTCTTATAAGTAATTTGGAGTTCTGCAGTCTTTCTGAATGTTTCTTGAGGAAATCAGAACTGGTGCATGCATTTATGGTCATGCAAGTCCCTGCGACCGCCTGCATTTATGATGTTTTTCTAGCACAAATTAAGCCAGAATGTGACCCTTGAATTAAAAGTGAAGGTATTTACTAGTTGCTTTCAATCTATAAGTGTTGCAAACCTCAGTGTCGATTTTGGATGGTGTTTACTTTTAATTCATGTTGTTTTGGTCCACTTATTTTATGCTTATTGTTAAAATTACTTAGTTGGAGGGGAAGGAAATACCATATTTGTTTATCACATTTAGCTTTTCCTTTTAACTTCTTGTGCTTTGAAAGAAAAACCAGTGAACACAAGCCTCAGAATCCATGAATCTAATTTAAAACATGTTGGTGTTGTATTATTACTATGCGGCTATAAGTAATTAAAAAACAAGTAGACATATAATTTATATTTATTAGTGCAATAACAAAATAATATTTTAACAAAACGGCAACCAAAAAGTACCAAACATAACATCTTTCAAAATAACTGGTAAATAACAAGATATATGTATAACATATAAAAAAAACTGTCAGTGAAAATAAAAGCAGGGAGAGCTGAGATGCATATTTTTTACAAGGAAAAGACAGTACTTAATCAGTCACCACTTTGACATTAACAGGTGAATGATTACCCAGTTATGTGCAATTTTCCCTTCAATTCAAGTGTGAGACCACCTAGGCTTTAAGAGCTATTGAACTGCTCAGTGAGGATCCAGGAATGGCTTGAGAGCTAGTCACGGTCATCAGAACAAGACTGTTTTGTTGACATTCTTTCTCTCTTTTTTCAACTCAATGACATAAAGGCCCAGGAACTGAGGCATCTACTATTAGCTTCCCAGGTATAAGGACTTATCTACATTTAATAGGCTTTGCCAGTATAGCCACAGCAAAACTCAAGTGTAGGCCAAATGTCTATCTGTTCCTCCTGAGTTGGATCTGGAAGCCAAGGCAATTATGTGTCCATTATTAGAAAAATAGTGTTACTGTAAGATGGGTCTGTGGGTGGGGGAGTGAAGATGACTGGATTCCAAGTTGATGAGGCAGGGAGTATCCATGTTTCTATGTTCCCTGATGCTTTAGCCTTAGAGAGGGGCCAGGTAACAATGTGAATATGAAGAAGGCTGCCTGAAAACCTTGGGAACCTATAGAACAAACAAACAAACAAGCAAAAATGAATTATCCACCCTTGCTCCTGCAGCAGACACAATGGAATTATTGGGCTACATAACAGACCTTCCAAGAGCTTATCTATGTGAGAAAATTGTTTCCATTTAACTAAGAATGATTTGGAGCCAGTGTAGTTAAACCGGTGCAAACTCCTCAAAGGACAGATTTTGATGACCAAGGAAGCAGAAAATTTTTTTAAAAAGTAGAATAAGCTGAAAAAAAAAAAAAGCTGGGGGCTTACTGCACAGTCTGTTCTTATCACATGGTAAGCAAAAGATGTAACAGGGTTAAGCTACCCAGGTTTAGTTTTCATTTACAAGTTATTCATAGACACAGGTAGTTAGGCAGTTAAAGCTTAAACTCAGACTTCCTGTAATTAGTTAATTTATCCAGGCCATTCATTTGGATGGGGCTGAACCTCCAGTCTGCTGGTTGGATAAAGCCCATGGAGCCATGTCATCTGCCCCATGGGTCTGGAAATTTGGCAGGGGAGCCCTGGGCAGCAGGAGAGTAACAATGAATGCTGCCAGCCCCAACAGGGAGCCTCACGTGGTGCATGATGTGGCTTTGTATGCTGCATCATGGCATGAGGGGTCAGGACATTGTGGCTGGATCAGGACACACAGGGTTGGGCCAGCACATGGCCTGATTGCACCCATAGACTGACTGCACATTGGATCCAGCCCACAAACCAACCCCATGCCACTCATCCAGACCATAAGACCAGAAGGTTGAGCATCACTGCCTTAAATTGATTAGGAGTTGGTGGGTATGTCTACACATTCATTAATGTGCAGTGCCTACTGCACATTAGTGTGATTGCACACTTTTTTCATGATGGTTAGAGTGCAGTAGACTAATACTACTGCAGATTAGCCTAATAGCATGTTTTTTGCTGTGATGCTGTTAGCCTAATAGTATGGTTTTTGCTGTGATGCTGTAATATGCAATCAGTTAATCTACTGTACGTTAAGCATCCCATGCAGACATGCCCAGGTTAAACCCAAATATGAAAAAAAAACAGTCTGGCAGAAAAAAGCATCCACATCCATGTGTATTGGTTCAGCTCAACCAGGTTAACCCCCTATGTTTAAACTTATGCATACAAAGACATAAGAGAGTGATCTTGTTTAAGAGCTGGGTGGCCTCAGGTCATAGCTGTCTGTGGTGTCTGAGCCCAGTAGTCAGAATTATCAGACAGAGCTGGGAAGTGAGTCAGGTAAAGCAGAAGCTACAGGAAAGGGCTGAGCTTCTGAGACAGGCATGGGATGTAGATGCAAAAGTGGTGCTTTCTAGGTCAAGTGAATAGTTTTGTTTTAGTGTTACTTTGATTTTTTGTTGGATAAATAAACAATCTGGTGAAGAAAGGGGCTTAAGAGACTCTGGGTGTGGTGTTAACCCTCTAGGAGCTGGGGAAACCAGCCAACAAGCTACAAAGGCTTTATTCAGTTCTTATATAGGCAAAACTTGGAGTTCTGCCAAGTGTGAATTTGAGAGAGGATTCCCCCACCCCCTACTTTTTCCCCATTTGAGAGCTTTAACCTTTTTACGGCTGCTTCAAAAGCTGCTCTGGATTCTGTGGCTGAACTGTGGTATGTAAATCACTATTTTAAATATCAGTGACCTGGATTCCAGCACTTCTGAGCATTGCAGCTGGTATAAACCAAGAAATGGCACCAGTTAGTTCAGATTAGTTTTAAAACCAATTAGTCAAAAGAATGCAAGCCCTTTTGTGAGTGCTGAGGAACTGGGTACACTAAAAGAGCCTGCTGTCACAGCTGTGCTGGCATAGTTCCACTGCCATTGTTCTCCCCAACTGGAGAAGTATATGCCAAGCAAATTTGCCTTTGTGCCAACAAAGCTCCCCCACCTTTCCAAATAACCCAACAAAAGCACTCTTCTGTCAGTGTAGCTGTATCTACACCAGGAGGTTTGCTGGCATCAGGGGGTATGTGTGAGTTTTTCATGCTTCTTGGGAAAACAGCTACACCACAAAAAATGCTTCGTAGCTAGTTCTGGTCTTACAGTACTTTAAATGCAGCTGGTATTGATTTTGAACTGATACACGCGCAATTTTATAGATTTATTTGAACTGGTGGAATTCACTATTTTGATGTAACGGTCACTTATTTAGCTTTAAACCAAACCTATTCTTAATTGGCTTAATTTTACTAAAACAACCGTGTCTTAAGCCAGCATTTGATTAGCCACATTCCTTTTCACTAGTTTAACTAAATTGGGTTTAAAACTCGCACCCAAGTCAAACTGGTACAATTTTGCATGTGGCCAAACTGTTAACTGTTTAAAACCAACAAAAGGAAGTTGTTTTTTTTTCACATGGCATGTAATTAAAGGGTGAAACTCACTGCCACCGGATGTGGTGGAAGCTGAGAGTTTAGCCAGATCCAAAAAGGGACTGACTGGATGCATTCTTGGAGGAAAGGGGGAGCTATTGAGCAGGGGAGTAGGGGGATGGGGGCCACAGCTTCTGAATCATAACTTTCTAAACGTTAAATGCAGGTGGGAGAGGAACAATGGGTAAGACTCTGGTCATGCCCAGTTCATGCTCCCTTTCAGCCCTTGCTCTCTGCCACCCTGTGCCACAGGAGACTAAGCAAGATGAACCTATGATCTGACCCACCAAATGGCAGTTCCTATGTTCATTGCAAGCTCAATTGCTATAAGACAGAGTTAAACCACTACAGCAATGTCTACAGGCAAAGGTGCTCCATTTCAATTAAATCAACTTGAAGTTATCTCGGGAGTTCAGTCCAGATCAGGCCTCAGCCTTTCCAAGTTGTTGCAGTCAACAGTACCATCCTGTGGCCATTATATTTATTTACAGTTATGGCATTTAAAAGAAAATATTCCAAGCTGTCACACACATGGGTCTTCTTACATTCATAGATTCATAGATTGTTAGGGGTTGGAAGGGATCTCACAAGATCATGGGGTCCAGCCCCCCTGCATTAGGCAGGAAAGACAACTGGGGTCAGGTGACCCCAACCAGGTGACCGTCCAGCCTCCTCTTGAAGATTTCCAGGGTGGATGATTGCACCACCTCTGGAGGGAGTTCATTCCACCATCTGGACACTCTTAACTGTGAAGAAATTTTTCCTAGTGTTAAGCCTGAAATGGTCTTCCAGGATTTTGTGGCCATTACTGCTGGTTTTCCCCAAGGGTGCCTTAGTGAACAGTTGTTCACCAAACCCTTGATGTATTCCTCTGATGTAAGCTGCTACCAAGTCTCCTCTCAGCCTTCTTTTTTTTAGGCTGAAGAGTCCCAAGCGCCTCAGCTTTTCCCCGTATGGCTTGCCTTGCAAGTCTCTGATCATACGGGTGGGTTCTTCTCTGGACTCTCTCAAGCTTTTCCACATCTTTTTTGAAGTGTGGTGCCTAAAACTGGACACAGTACTCTGGCTACGGCCTCACCAATGCTGAGTGGAGCAGAAGAATTACTTCCTTAGTTTTTCTTGATGCTAGTAATGGAGCAGTATTGCGACTGTTTCCTACCCTTGTTAAAGTCTCTTGAAATTTAGTCACGTTTGCTTCTGGGGAAAAAATCATCATGGGACACACTTAATAGAAACTTTAAAAGACACTAAATCAGAGAAATGATTAAAGCAGTAATTCTCAACTGTGTGACTGAAGGTCCTGTTAAGGGTAAGGTACCACGTGGCCCATGTGAAAGGAGGTAAAAGCTTTCCTACTTTAGCCTGGTGCCCTGCACCTGCCCCAGCTACTCAGCAGTGCCTGGGGCTACTCCTTTGGGGGCTGTGGCAAACACTGGACACCCCCCACCCTGCATTCATGCCAGTTGCCCCCACAGTCCCAGCAGTTTGCTCTGTTGTGGGCAGATGTGGGGTCTCAGCTGCACTTTGCAGCCTGGCTGCAGTGGTGGCCTCAGGGTTGCTGGGGACCTGGAAAAGAGAGTCATCTGGGGTCCTGTAGAGGCTTAATTTTAATGAACTATAAGGAAATTGGACATTTTCAATTTAACTTTGCCCTATCCATGAAACTGCAATGAAAGTATCTTAATACAATGCTGATAATACAAATATTCAGTGTAATTAATTTTTATTTTAATAAAGTGTGGGGCCCCAGGTGGTTGCCCTGTTTGCCCTCCCCTAAGGCTGCTACTGCTGGCTGTTCCCTCTGTTTCTTCCATGCTCCCAGGACCAGAAAAAAGGGCTGTGGGGGCAGTGGCCAGTATGTGACCCCCTGCAGGAGCAGCCTCTGTGGTGGTGACTCCAAGATGGACCGGGGGCAGGAAGAAGGAAGATGATAGAAAACGCCCCCTGCCTTCACCTGAGACCTGCTAGCTCAGTGGGTCTTAACCTTTTTAGTCTCAAGATATCGCTCCATTTATTTTCTGAATGTAGCTTCTAACTCAGTGATTCTCAAGTGGGGTGCCATGAAATTCAAGGAAACTATGGAGGGGGCCTTGAGGCTAAAACCATTTATGAAGCACATGGAAAGCCTTTACTTGGAAAATTAATAGATGGCGCATCTATACATGCATAATAAGGTGAAGCAATAAACTCCATTGCACGTCACACCAGAGTTTATTGCTCCCAGGTGCCATGAGCACCTTGAGCTGGGTCAGAGCAGCCCCAGCTGGCACAGAGCAGCCTGCCAGCCCGGAGCCGTTCCATCCTGGCTCAATATGCTGTGGTGGGCCTGGCTGGGGCATAAGGGTGCTCCAGCATGGGACTAGCCCAGCAGGTACTGCTCCAGCCAGTTGGGCTCGCGATTACCCATGCACTGCTGCTCACGAAAAATCTCTGCAACAGGATAGTACTTGTATTTACAAGTATGAACCTGCTGTAGAGTTTATTAGTTTCCTGTGGCCAACTAGGGCCACACATATAGATACCAAAATGGGATAGAGCTAATTAGGCAACTGCAGTAAACCTCCTGTGTAGACTGCCCAGCGAAGTGCAAGATGCAGCAACTTAAGAAACTAATGCAAACAAAGGTTCTGTACTGCCAGAGAAAGAGAAAAATGCCTGGAAATATATGACTAACTTGGGTCCCCAAGATATTGTAACAAAGTTCTCAAACATCCCTCTAGATAAAGAAGACAAAACCCCAGTGGATATCCAGCTGGGGATATAAACACAACACAAATTGAGCCTTGCAATACCTCTGTGAAGTTTTTTCATTATCCTCCCACTCTGAAGGAGCAACTGAGGCAAGTATGTAGTGACTTTCCTATGGTCACCCCCTAAATTAGGTTTCAGCTACACGGCAAGTGTAACCAACCCCTGGGGGGCCAAACTGCTATTTTCTATAAACAATGGCTCTAGGCACAAGGCTATTATCTGTTGTGTGGACAGACAAAAGGCAGTATTCAAGCTAGAAATAACATCAGTCTGCTCTCTCAGTACCCTACTTTCTAAGTTATCCCCATTCTTTTTACCTTCCGGACATTTCAGACAGGGCAGTGTTGCCACTGATGTGTGTGAGTTGCAAATACTATATGTGCTTGTTAAAAGCTCAGTTGGTTAGAGAATTGTGCTTATAATACACAAGGATGCAGGTTTGATTTCTGGGCTGGACTAGATGGGGCTCTCTTGAAATCCCTTCCAGCTGTTTTCCTCTATAACAGTAATAGATTCAAAAAGTTAATGATCTGGATAGAGATGTCATTCAGCAGCAGGACTATTTTCAGGTTGAAATAGAATAAGTAGGTTCTCACTAGAAAAAAAAAAAGTTACCTGAATATGGAGTTGAGGAACTGAGGCCTTTCCAGGTTAAGAGATATTTGAAAGAGGTAATGAATCATCCTTGTTCTTTTGTATGGGGCCACTGACAGGGCGCTTTCCCACTGAATTTCTGGAGAAGCAGTTGTATACTGATGTGTATCCTTTCCTGGTCAGAGGGCAGAATCTCTTGGTGTGAGCATTCTCCTGTGTAGCCCCGCATTGTGGGCAGATGTAGTTCTTTAGGATTGGACATGCCACCCTTCCTTCCTTGTCTTTCAAATTGTGAGAGGTATAGATGTGTTTTGATTCCCCATTGTGCTTGCAAAAGGCACAGATAGTGTTTCCTGTCCAGGTCCCAGAGGAAATGTCTTGTCTTCTGAACCTGGGACTCTCCATCTCATCTTCAGAAGTGGCTGCCATCTGCAAGCTGTCTTCTTTGCTTTGCTGTTTATGAATGTCTTCCACCACTTCTGCCAGCCCCAAGTAATCCTTCCAGATGTTAAACTGTTCCATGTTGTAGTTCCTAGGAAAACTTGCATGTGTTGGGGAGTAAAATAGCCCCATGTGATTTTATTTTCTGAAGGGGCCATCAGTGAGACTTCAGAAGAGCCAATCACATTTTTGGAAGTCTACCTGAGTCTGTCAGTCAGCTCCCTCCCCCACTCCACCTCCCTCTGCCTGGAGACAAAGAGTCTGGGTTGTCTCCCCCCCATCCCCCCCTTTCTGTGATTTCAAAAGGGGTCTCTCAAATAAAAGTCTTCAAGTTAAATATGCTACAATATCCTCTTTCCCCCAAACCTGGAGTTTAAAAGCACATTCATGTCTGTGTTCTACTACAAGCATCAGGAATTGCAACAATTTTGCAAAAATGCTGCAATCACAAGTAATAATTCAGAAGAGCTTTTTCTTTGGAATGGCAACTAAAACATGCAAGAAACATTTGTCTGTAAATGTTGCTGCCTCAGCTTCACTTCTGCTTATTTCCTTATCCATTTCTTCTTTTACTTTTATCTTGATTGTTGCAGCTTTTTCTTATGGGGCTGCTGCCATTCACAGCTCTCCAGACTCTTCAGTACTACATCCCACTGTTCAGATCTCTTCACATACGGACAAATAAATGCAGGCCATACTCACACCAGCTTCAAATAACTTCTTTCACTCTCTCTGTCTATAGCAGCATCAAGTTCAAAATTGGCCACAACTCTGCAGAACTGTGAATAGCAGCTTTTTGTGATTCAACTTTTTTTTTAACTAATGTAAATATTTGGATTTGGCCCTTTTTGGGGGGCAATGTTTGAATTTTAGGCCTAACTGGATTGGATTAAACTTGTGTCCCCTTTTACATTTTACAGATCCTAATCTTGCCATCCTTGCTGAACCAATAGTAGGTTCACTGAGGAAAAGACATGCATGACTGAGCCCATGACACCCATATTCCATCCCACCTTGAAATTGCTCTCAGATGCCCACACCTCTAAGTACTGTCATTCATTAGCTGAAATCAACCCACTGTAAGAATGAGAGCACCTCAGCAGATTTCCATCTCATTAGAATTGATTTTCAAGCAGCAAACAGGAAGCCAGTCAATAAAGATCACTTTTCAGCAAGCAACTGAAAAGCTCAGAAATCTTTTTTTTTTTTAAATTACTAAATAACAAGCCTATGGGGTCAAACCCTGGCCATGGACAAAATCTTGGGGCCTGTTCTAACCACTAAACATGCTTAGCTGCATGACACTGGGGATTCATTGCTTTGTGTTTCAAAAGTATGATCTGACCAAGGGTGAAAACGGCAATGAATTCTGCTGAGATTTGAAGGATGTTATTAACTTTATATCCAAAGCTTTCTAAAGCATCTGCCTCTGACCCCTTACCTTCAAGTCATACTAGTAAATGAGAATCTTTGTAAGGCAAGCGGTAGCTGTCTACAATAATCTGATGTTTCTGGGAAGATAAAAGGATTATTTAGGACAATCTAAGGCAGCGTAATACATAAATAATAAAAAGAAATGAAAGGTGAATATCTGTAAAGTCAAGTCCTAATGGTAAGATCAGTGGACTAATCTCTTCAAGGCAGATAGTTGCCTATCTGTCCTTTTATTCCATGACTATTGGTATAGTTTCTGAGTGCCTATCTGAGCCTCCTAGCTCAAGGCTTTTAAAGCTAAACAAAGCACTTGTTTGTTGAGAACACACATACACTAATTGGAGTATAGACTAGCTGGGAATCAACTCCTATTAGGTCTTTTGTATTTAACTTCCATGCTGACTGAAGTGAATGGGGAGTGCAAGCATTCAGCACCTGTGAAAATCTGCCCATTAGGGCCTTAAAGAAAAGACTTCACAGCTACTCTGCAATTCTCCTGCCTTTGTCATGCATGCCTGGATGAGCTCATCTTGAAAGGTCCTAAGTGCTCAGAATAAAGGGTTGTTCCAAGGATTTGTGAGCAAAAGATCAGGAGACCAAGTCCATCCACCAGCCTTCAAGCACCAGGGCTGGTACAGCAATGTGTCTGTTCCAATCACAGTTGCATTCATTGATCCGTGAGTTTTCCCTTCAGCATCACAACCCACCGACAGCAATGAATGTTGATTGTGACTTTTTGGGCTTCTGGGAATCTTTGCTCAAGCACCACAGGAACACAGCAGGGACATGGAGAATAATCAGAAATAGCAGCTCATGGTTCTACAGCAGGAGCATCTCACAGAGCATTAGAAATTTTAAAAGATTAAACCTCAGTCTTCTGGGTAGGAAGGTCAATATTATCCACATTGCAAGGATGAATGAAATGGAGGCACAAGGAAGGGAAAGCGATGGACCTAGGGACAGAACGCCGAGAGTTAAAGTACTCTTCTCTACTTCCAGAACCATGTCTTCGCTAACAGGGAAAATATGCCTGTCTCTTCAGACAGTTCCAGTCCTAAATTGCAGAGTTGCAACAGCTTCTGAGGAATCTTACAGTACAGCTATCATGAAGCACTGAGAGCAAGTAGTCTTGAGTCAAACCCAAACTGAAGTAACAATTCCACTTGCTCACAGGTTAACCATCAAAGGCTTCTCTAAACTAGTTGCTATCTATATGGTGAAGCTGACTGAAATAGCCATAGCTGTTCCAGAATAGAGCTCCATGTGTCCTATTCCAAAATAAAAGTGACTATATTCTGTTGTGTCACTAATGTTCTTGACGAGGATGATGTTTGAGTGATAAAATCCTAAATAATTACTCTACTTTGGAAACATGCAACCTCTTCCAAAACAAAGTAACTTTAAATCTGGAATAGCATGGCCACACAAGGAAAAATTTTGAAATAAATTACTGCAGAACAGTTTTTCTGAAAGTTTCACTGTGTGGAGAAGTGCTAATATTGACATACGTTAAATCCAGTTAGCTAAATCAATTGAATTAGCACTTTTGAAGACAAAGCAATTGTATTTTATAATGCGCTATGTTTGAGTGAAGGCTATGTTAGGGAGACTGTTTTTAAGCCTAAATCCTTCAGTTCAGGTGTTACCAAGGTTGCAGGGTACACTCAACGGTCGATGGTTTAACCTTACTGCCAAAACTCACCGACAGCGTTGAATGTTCACTGAAACCTTTGTATCTCTTGCTAGTTCAGGCTTCACATAGTGCTTGGTTTTGTAAGACGCTGGGATATATCTGATTGGTTTGCACTCCTCTTAATTCTTCCTGATCCTACCTCTAGTTCACCCACTCCCAAATGCATCTTCTGAGGCTATTTTCCATTCATGCTCCTCTTATCATGGTTCCTGACTTCTTAAATACACATATTTACTATTCAGTCTATCCAGGAAGAGCACACACCAACTGCAGAGGCTTCCTCAACCTGGCAAAGGGTTTTTAAACCTGAAAGCTTGCTAAAAAAAAATTTCCCCCAGCTATTTAAGTTGATCTAATAAAAGACATCAGATTCATCCAGAGAATCTTGTCTGCCTAAATACGCATATCGCTTTCTTTTTTAAATTCCAAATAACATACTGGCTTTTGCTATCTCTAGTCCCCAATCTTTACCCACCCACACCAGCTCTTTTCCTTGCCTCCTTGTCCACTTCTTTATGCAGCCCGGCACATGGAGATTAGCTTCCCCATTCATGTATACCACACTCCCACTTCAGCCCTGCTGAGTCAGTAAAAAGACAATGGCCAGACAGCTCTGCATAGGTGATGTGGTGCATTGCTCACTTTGGTTTTGCTTGTGCTTTGGAGCCTATTCCTATAAACACAACTGCACACAAAATTTATTGCCAGGGCTTCATTGAAATACTCCCACTGAAATCAAGGCTATTAATTGTAACAAGTCCTCCTAGGGTCAAATGCCTTTGGATCAAGGACCTGACATGCATTCAGCACTGACCTTCAGCACTGTAGAGGCATATGAATTGCAACACTACATATGATACATCGTTATTACTAGCTCAGTTTAGCTAATTCAGTCCAAATTCCATGACTTCTCTCTCTGGAACGGTTCTTGCTGGTGTGATTTTTATGGTGAGGGGTGCACTAGAAAATTTTAAAATAAAGAGATTAGCTGCCAGATCACAACACAGAGAGACATAGATTATATAAATAGATAAGATCCCAGTACAGATAAGTGTTAGCAACAGCGCTGCCACAAACAATGAATATTCTTGCTACGTAGTGACATGTGCAGGAGTAGATGCTATAGCTGGATGTTACAATATTAACAGTGCAGCCCTTAAATAAAATATGTATTGGCCTATGGGCTCAGTACTCAAGGTCCTGATAAAGGGCTATGCAGAGAAAGCTTGTAATTGTTCAGCAACTCTGCTGTCATACAACTTGTATTGGCCCCCTAATGGGCCCAGTTGTGAAAGGCTGATCTGATGTGTATATCATAGCAGGTAGAGACTACAGCAGTGATTCAATGTTTTATCCCAACTAGCCTCAAACAGCTTGTCACCTCTTCCCTTGTGCTTCTACAGAAAGGGTGACTGAAGTCCTTGCAGACATGGAACTCACTGCTGGCGCTCTGTGCAGCAGATCTTGGCTCTCTTCTGTGGGAATTCCTGCGATGTTCGGCTTCAGACTCTCCACGTATTAGCTCCTCAGCAGATGGCATTCCACGCTGTGCCATTCCCTGCATGCAAGAGATGGCTGATGAAAAAGGCTAATTGACGATACAGTGGCATAAGCAAATCTTTATGCCATAAGCATATCTTTCCAGGTGACCCACATCCATTACTGCAGGTTGTCTAGGAAGCTGCCTTCCATATGTCAGCTCCATGCCCAAGGACAGTATACACTGGAAGTGCTTATCTTGGTACAGCTAAAGCAACATACAGCCAAGTAAGCCTCATGTGAACATGGCTTAACTACATGTATAGTGACCAGAGATGAAACCTCCTCACCCCCTGACTCCTGCAAGAGTGTGACCAGCAACAGCAGAACTGAGAAGTTTCCCAGCCATCTTAATGAAGTGTTGATGTCTAAGCATGAAGGGCAATTTCAGAGGCCATTTAAACCTTTTAATTGTGCTGTTCACTGTTGCAGAAATACCTCTGTGAATGTAAGAGGCAACCTGCTAAACTCAAATGAAAGGTGTTAAACTGTTGTTACCTAGAGCATTCAGTCAAATTAAGTAGTTGAAGTGAACTAGCTTCATTTAAAAAAACAAAACAAACCAAAACACCTTTTTAATGTTTATCAAGGCAAGGCTTCAGTTGCAAGGTTTTAATTAGCCCCTGAAAGCAGTGAAAAACCATACTCCCCCTCCAACACAGCTAGGCTGCTAAACCCCTGGGTGGGGGGGAGGCAAGGGCCAACAAGTGAGTGCTTTTGTCAGCAGTGCTCACACCAGGAAAGGTAGTATAAGACAGACAGAAAAATTGACACTATACATTGTGTTTCTGGAGTGGGGGTGGCACATCGGTCAGCCTTGGTCTAGCAGCAGAAACACTCGTAAAGCCTTAAACCAGACAACACGATCAAATGCCAGGTTAGCTATCTGATATTAATTAGCAAGACAGAATCTCAGGGAAGAGAAGTCACTTTAATTTGCGTTAGCAGGCCCAGGTAAATCCTATGCTGTTCCATTATCTCTTCTTTGAGCTGCCACCTCATGTCTCTGCATCTCAGCTTCCCCAGCGGTAAAGTAACTATTCTTTGCCTGCCTAGCACATGGAAGAATTGTAGAATGAGTTGACTTCAATTTGCATCTGAGGTCCTTGGATAAAAAATTTCAGACTATAGGAATATTATTATCCTGATGTTCCCGCTTCACAACTTTTCATGACCAGGAGTGTGCAAAAGGTTCAATCCTTCCAGCTGCTGAGCTCACTCAGATCCCCACAAAGTCACTGAGTTGAGGGGTCTTTCAGTAATTATGCCAGGCTGGACTCTAAAATATTTTTTGTGCATTACTTAACTGTACCAGCAAGTGGCAGTGCAGCCCAGCCATCCTACTGCTGTGGTAGTAACAGCAGATTAGACTGAGGAGCCTCTCAAGGGAAATACGCTTGCCCTATTTTTGTACCCATTCAGAAAATATTCCCAATTAAGAGAGTGTAAAGAGACTGGTAGTCACTCTGTGTGTATGGCAGGTGTGAAAAGTTGAGAGTTTGGAAAGGTAAAGTTCTTTGGGTTAACTCAATTTGGAAAGTTTTTCTTTTTTAACCTGATAATATATGGATGTGGGTTTCAGGGTGTGAGAGAAACCCTCATGTGTTATACAGCTCAAAAGCTGCACTGATCTCACCTACATGGTAGGTGAGGAGGAGTAGGAGAGTGAAGTTATCTGGACCAAAGTGATAAGAGCCTTTATAAATGGATGTGATCTATCTGTGGTTCTCTCATGTGTTCCTTTTGGTCTGCAGAAGCCTCGGATGTACCACCCACTTTAGGTGCTGTGGGTGAGACCAGTGGGGGGCCAACCTTTTTAGCAGTGTGCCACAAATAGCCCTGCACCCTCCCAGAGTGCCACTCTGGGCTCCACCCCCTTTGCTTGACCTGCTGCTCTGCTTTCAGCTTCCTCCCCTATGCTCACTCCACAATCTGCTGATCTACTTTTTGCTGCTTACCCTATCTGCCATTGTGCTGCCTGTCCTCTCCCTGATCTGCCACCTGCCACATGCCTGTGCCACTTGTGGCATACATGCCACAGGTTGGTCACCCCTGCATTAGACAGTATCACATGCTGGGCAGCAGCTATGTGATGTGGCATACTCCTGGAGCATAGCAGATTTCCTGGGAAAAAATACTCCAGCTGTGTGTAAACCTAGAGCGATGCTGCACTGAATGCCTGGACAGGTTTGTGGGGCCCTGGTTTAGGAATGGCAGTCTTGTCATAGGGATGGGATTGTGCAGACCCTGGAAGCACTCTGTTAGTGGAGGACAGAGGCAGCCAGAATGCCTACAGGTAGGGACCTGGGGAAGCAGCCTTGACAGGAACAATGCCCTTAGAAGATGCTTTCTCTGTGACTCTCAGTCATATAGAAGGGGGCTGGGCCATAGTTCTGCCTTTTCTAGACATCCTTCTTCCTTTGCAGTGTCTGACAGCACTAAGGCTCCACCCAGATGTGTTCAGAGAGAACAAGTACCAGGGCTACAGCCATGGTGAGCAATCTCCCTGTACACTTTGACTCCAGGAGAAGCCAGGGGGTGTCTTTACACAGCACCTCTCCTACCACACTAGGCTTGATCCCCAGCTGGTGTAAAGCAGCGTAACTGTAGAGAGGTGATCCCTCGATTCACATGAGTAAAGGATATGGCCATATATAATCTGCATGTGTGTATTTACCTGCACATACTTCCATGAAGTACAGGCTGATCAGAAACTGCCCTCAGAGCCACCTGGGTGTCTTCCCTGAACTTGCTGGGACAAAATGGATCCTGGCCAATTTCTCTGAACCCAGCCACTCTTCCTTCTCTCTTGAATTTTGTTGCCCTCTCTGAATCCTTTTAAAATTCTAGTCCTGCTCTTTCCATTCCTCTTTGCTGGGGAGACGCCATGGTTACATGGTGTCAGAGAAAACCAAGGATTTATATTAACAATATGCAAAGATGCTCAAAAAGTCTTTCTCTCTTTCTCAGTCTCTCTTCAGCACAAGCATTTCTCCACCCCCACCCCCCTCAATCCCTGAACAGCGTGACAGGTTTTGCGTGCCGGTTCCATAAATTTCAATCGGATCCAGCCTCTTGCATATTTAATGCTGCTCTTGCCTGCCTCTTGCAATCTCTTTACATAAGACCCTTTGAGCATTATCCAGAGACACAGATGAAGCCCTCAGCTTCCCTCACATCAGTCAAACATGCTGTGTGTGTGCCAGGTGGGCCATCCCATCTTAGTGGGCAGGTCTACACAAGATGCTACTGTGGAGTAGCATCTGAAAAAAACTGTGCGGGGATGGTACTGTGCAGTCATTTAGTACTTGTTTATGCAAGTGCTAAATGACAGCGCAGTAACAACTGCATAGTCTGCTGCTTGTGTAGACACGGCCAGTGTTATGCTGGCAGTTTCTTTTCAGACCACTTTGCAGTCTGGTTTCAGTGTGGACTGAGAGGAGTTGGGGTCTCTGGATTAACTGTAAACTCAGGACACAGTAATGTCCTCTCAGAAATCTCCCCGGGGTGCTGGTAGTGTTCAGGCAATGGGCTCGGTTAGGCCAAGATTTTACCCAATTTGATTAGATTCTGTATACAACTTAAAGATCATAAGAGTCATGAATGGTAGGATCTTGGGAAACAGACAGACACTCTCCAATTATATGAAGCTCTGGGACATAGCTTGGAGGAAAGAGGCCAGGAAATGGGTACTTTTCCAACAGCATCATCTCCTCTCAAACCCACTGGAATTTTACAGCATTTCCTTGCTCTTGTGAGTCCTCTGTGCAGCCATGCCTTTCCCATCACCCCTAGAAACATTTCCAGTCATAGAGAAAGGTGTAAAGGGGAGAAGAGGGACATGGCATTAAGTGGAATAGGGACAAATCTGAGCTAGCCAGAAATTATCTGCACCAGGTAGCACTTTGTTCTGATCAGCATCAGCTGATCCATCCAACTCACTTGCTTGTCAGGTGGATGCTGCTGCTATGAGAACCCATGTGGTTCTTGTAGCTACTTGTATTTGGGGTTCTTGTATCTGGGGTTGAAGAGAAATGAATCCCTACTGTTATCCAATTGCCAGGCTATTTTTGGGGTGTGGGAGTGAGGGGGAGAGCAAGTGGCTTTCCAGTTTCTCCTCCACTTACTGTCCTGAGATTGACTCTAAGGGCCTTTAGTCACATCTAGCCTGCCTTACAGGACAGCAGGACATAACTGTACCTAAAACTGCTCAAAATAGCTTCAAAGTCAGTTAGAATAATAGGAGAGACTAGACAGGATGCAATGGCAAGCCTCCCCTCACTAGAGGCTGAGTGTGCTTTCTTTATAGGGATCCTGGCACCTGACAGGACAGCATCTGAGCTGCCTGGATTTCCAACTTAGTTGGATAGGTAGTTGGAGTAACCATCTTACCTTCCCTGCGGTTGGAAGCAACGAGATGGGGTGGACTCGGAAGGACACAACACCAAAGGCACTCACATCATGTTCCTTCTACAAGGCAAAGAAAAACTTAATACTGTGCACAACAGAGAAGCAATAATATCTGTATAATGACCATTCAGTATCTGTCTGTCTATCACATTGCCCTAGCAAGTTCTCTCAACTTTCCAAGAATGCTGGTTTAGGAAGGGAGCATGGTCCAGTGATTAGAGCTGTTCCTCCAGCTGCCTGCCAGCATGCCTGCCATGGCAGACACTCCAGCTTCATCCTTAACACATGTTCCAGTTATTTCTGCATGAGACATGATAAGAATGAAGTGTCGATGTCTGCCTTGGCTGGTGAGCCATTGGGCAGCTGAAGGCTGGAAGAATCCCTCCATGAAGTAGCGCTTGGAAAGCCATATTTCTGGCATCAAATGCACAGAGGACATAGAGTGCAACCAAGGACAAATGGTGAGGTCAGAGCCTTGTTCATGCCATAGAACACATCTGAGGATCTAGGAGGTGTCCGGGTTCAGGCTACTTGTCATCTCATCTCTCCAGCCAGCACAGTATGCTCCCACGGACCCTCACTCATCAAGAGTATTTCCATGGAATGGTGCTAGCAATACTATTATTAATGATTGATCAATCATTTAGGTCTGACAAGGGCTGAGATCCTTAGATAAACAGTGTGGGAAAGGCACAAAGTAGTTATCATGCTACTTTTGGAGGGCAATGCCCTCCATGACCCTTGGCAGTGGAAAGAACAGCTAGTGCTTTTCTGTCCCCTGGAAGGCTTTCATCTAAAGCAGCACCCCAGGAGAAGCTGTGAAGTCACTCTGAACCACAGCACCTCCTTCTGCAGAGATTCCTAGCTATGGTCTGGCCAGCTGTGGGCACCATCCAGGGACAGCACTGCAGCCCCATTCCCTAAGATGCCTCTTACTCTAAGCTCCCCATGCCGCTGCTGTTCTTTCTTAGCCATTCAATAGCTGTGAGGTTTTATTCAGTTTCTTATAGCTTGGCCCATCACTGTAGCATCCAAAACCACAAACTCCTCACAGCCAGCACTCCATCCATGCTGTTGATGGAAATTATTATTGCACTAGCTGCAACGACCCCAACAGCCACCATTCAAATACCACCTTCTGCTGGGAGAGGTTGGGATCACTCTCAGAGCCAGCACCCTTGCTCACTCTGAGTTACCAGTTTTTCACTAGGTGTTAGAAAGGTGGAGTCTCTTTTGTTTCAGAGTATTGGCAACAAGAGGGGCTTAGCTGTTTATCTGGTATGTATCCAAGTCCTGCCACTCTGGTTAGGGTTATAGGTACCTGTATATCATAGAATCACAGAATTACAGAAAGTTATGGTTAGAAGGGACCTTAGGAGATCTTCTAATCCAACCTGCTGCTCAAAGCAGGACCATCCCCAACTATATCATCCTAGCCAAAGCTTTGTCTAGTCGGGTCCTAAAAATTCCAGGGATGGAGATTCTATAACCTCCTGGGTAATCTGTTCCAGTGCTTTGCTACTCTCCTAGTGAGAAAGTTTTTCCTAATATCTAACCTAAACTTCTCTTGCTGCAACTTGAGACCATTGCTCCTCATTCTGTCATCTGCCACCGCTGAGAACAGTCTCACTCCATCCTCTTTGGAACCACCCGTAAGGTAGTTGAAGGCTGCTATTAAATCCCTCCTCAGTCTTCTCTCCTCCAGACTAAACAAGCCTAGTTCCCTCATCCAGTCCTCATAAGTCATGTTCCCTAGCCCCCTAAACATTTTCACTGCTCTCCACTGGACTCTTTCCAATTTGTCCACATCCTTTCTGTAGCGGGGAGCCCCAAACTGGACACAGTACTCCAGATGTGTCTGCCTATAAATAAGATTACGGAGATGGAAGGCAGCAAAGGTCTGGAAGGAAAACAAAGGAATGTCAAAGGAAAATCAAAAGGAAGATGAAAAGGATGCCTGTGGCCTTTCATGCCAGGGCTCCATTCCCCAGTAGACAGCTGTGTTCACTTCGCACTAGACAGTCCATCAGAAATGAATGAGAAGGGATAAGTGCCTGGGAGATTTGCAGGGGTTTGTCTAGACACAGCCTGCCTGCTGCAGTGAGACACTGCATTTTAACACACAGGAACATTTTCATCTTGCTTGTTTTTATTGCTTTGCCATAGGATTTCCCCCCTGTCCTTACCCCATCATGCATATGCCCCCCCCCAACACACCCCCTTAGCATCTCAAAAGCCAAGGGTGTGACATCTGACTAGATCCAATAACCTTGGGAGATGCCCTCACAGAAGAGAGATTAGACAGTGACACCCACATTTCCTCCCCATGGCAGATTTTATCATTAGGTTCTTCCTAGATGTTTTGTGAGACAAGATGGGGGTGCCAATTCAAGCATCAAATTTAATTCACCAGGGGCTTAGAGACTTAAGGGCATACATCCTCTCTGATCCAGTCTCCCTTAGCTGACATAAGCAAGAAAAAGTAACCCTGGGGAGGCCAGAAATAATTCAACCCCTGGGCAGAAGAGGGGTGGAAAAAGGATAGCATCGAGGCGAATCTGCGTTCAATTTCAAGCCTTCTGAGTCTCTCTGAATAAGTACTGGTGTAATGAAGAGCTCTGTTTTTTTCAGGTACCTAGCATTACTGAAAGGAAAGTTTTCTAAATTAAGTTTCTTTTTCTCTTTTTTGCACCTTGGCTGCATCTACACGAGGTGCTGACTGGGCAGTAGTGTGTTACTACTGTGCAGTAGTGTCATGTGGCATGAAGCGTGATGTGACACTACTGCACAGTAGTAATGAGCTACTACACAGTCAGCGTCACTTAAAAGCCATTCGGCAACCCTACTGTGTACCTCTGTATACTAAATGTATACAGTAGACCCCCGATTTACACGATTCCAGCTTATACACATCTCACATTTACACGATTTATTAGGGTCCGGACTGGAAAATGCCTCTTAAGATGTGCGTCATTTGCGTATATACGCAAATGCTCACAAAATTTGCTTACATACATGGATGCCTCACAAGATTTGCAGGCGGAATCAAGCAAGCTGTGTCGCCATTGTGCCGCTGTTGTGGTAGTGGCAAGACGCATAGGTGAGATGCTAGATGAGCCTCCCAAAGGTGATTCCGCCGAGAAAAGGGAAAAAAAAAGCTATGACTAGGTATGTCTGGGGTACACAACCCCTCGCTATGCTATTATTTCCTGTGGGGAAAGTTGTCTCGACTTACATGAATTTGACTTACACAAAATTCCCCCAGAATGCAATACTTGCACAAATCGGGCATCTACTGTGCAAGTACTAATGACTGCGCAGTAACAACTGTACTGTCAGCATCTCATGTAGACATGGCCCTTGTTCAGCTTGGGCTGGTACTGCTAGGCCTGCTGGTTTCACTTACTTGACAGCTTCAGACTCGAGCATGACATGGAGATCTAACCCGTTGGCCATCAGATCCCTGCACCTCAGGGAAAATTCACACAGATAATATTAACCATTTTCAATCCTTCTTTTAAATTGCCATAAAGCTTGTATGGCAGTAGGCCAACCTTGCTTCTAAGATCAGCCTGGTTCTGTGGGAGCATGGCAGGTTATTCAGCTTGTAACTGATAAAAGAGTTTAGCTCTATAACCAACAAGAAGTTATAAAAATAATCAGTCTCTCATAGCTCTTTCTATGTTGCTAACTGATGAGGCAGTGGGATCAGGTGGATGAAAGGGATCCAGGAGAAGAACCTGTCTTCTTTTGAAAAAGAATGTGGTCAGGTGGACTGTGTATGGACTGGGGAGTCTGAACAGCTGGAATTTAAAGCCAGGGCAATTCAAATTAGAAACATGATGGTGCTGATATGTAGCAGGGAGGGGAATTAGCCACTGAGTACAGTGCTGGATTTTTCCATCTCTTGCATCTTCAGTTCAAGATTGGCTGCCCTTCCTGAAGAGATGCTTCAGTCAAACAGAAGTTGCTGGGCTCATATCAGGAGTGATTGGATGAAATTCTCTGGCCTATTAAACAGGATGTGTGCCTGAATAAGCTGATGACCCCTTCTGACTTGTCAATCCATGAATCTTAAGAATGGTAACCTTGGCGTTGTGAGGGAATTGCGCTTATTGATCAAAACAGGGAAGTGCTGGGAGTCAGGGCTCTTGAGTTCTGTTTCTCGCCCTATCACTTATTTGCTGCATGACCTTGGGGCAGTCCCCTGTTTCTATGCCTTTGTAATGAGGATGTTAATATTTTACTCGCCTATCTCATAAGGGGACTGCAAGGACTTAATTAACAAATGGTCATGACATGCTTTGAGATCCTTCAAGAAAAGATGCAGTTGAAATACAAAGCAGTGCCTAGGACCAGCAAAGGGAAATAAATAACAGGGAGGGAAAACAGCAATATCATTTTCCAGTCATTTTCTTTTTTCAGTTCCTTTTTGCTTTGCCAAGCTGAGGATGTGTGTGAACATGATGGGCTGGGAGTGATTATCATGGTGCATAAATGATGCTTACCATCAGGCAGCAACTTTGGGGAGGAAATTCTAGGGTATTTCTCCAACCTTTGGAACCAGAAGTAGCCTCAGCCCTTTTGGTGCCAGGTAGTGTAGCCACCTTCATGGTGCAGGGCTCTGCTGAGAAGCAGCCCAAACTACCTTGGGGGTAGAGCCTTGACAGCACATCTGCTTCCCAACAAAGAGGCAATGTCGCAGTGCAGTCATGCTCATGGCAGCTTCATTTTGCAGTAAGGAGGATCAGCTAATTTGGGACCGTCTTTTCAAATTCAGGGCCAACATCTAATTTCAGGAACTTGTTGTGGGCACTGGGACTTGGCCCTAGCATTTGGGACAGTTGTGGAGAATTCAGGACAGTTGGTTGCTTTACGTCTATCACATAGATCTTCATGCTGGCAGCATTATGTGCCTGCTTGCTGCATCCACCCGTCATCCTGTCCTAGGCGTGACTTGAATAGAGAAAATGTTTTTTATTACCACATTAGGTAACATAGTAACTAACAGGAAACAAATTGCAAGTGAAGGCAAGGCAGCTTGGAGTTCTTTCACTTGCTGGCAGGTGGGACGAAAGATCAGGTGGCTGCCTAGGACACTACTACTGAAGCCAGGACCTCAGCCTACAGGCTCTTCAAATCGAAGCCCATCCCTTCCACTCCAGCACCTCCTGCAATGGGACACCACTGCATGTGTGAGTGGATGTGAAAGAAACAGGTAAAAGCACTCTCCTGTTCATTCCTGCTGACTCTCACAGCAGGGACTGAGCCTTTGCCTTAGGATGTTGGATCGATGGCGGGGGAGAATTATGTGCAAGAAGAAACGCAAACCCTTTTCCCCTTCTTTCCTTTTCTCTAAATAAACCCAGTACGAGAAGCAGCAATCATCTCAGGGCCTGTTCTCTCCACCCAACTGTTCTGCTGGCTGTGTAGGATGCTTGGGAGCACTGCCACCTGTCCGATAGCTTATACCAGGATTAAGGATAATTTCAAATCCATTTTCTATTGATCTACCTCCCCACCACCACAAACAACATACCACAGTTTAGTTGGACCATCCGCCATTTTAACACAGTCCTCACACTCCCCCTGCCTCTCCTCTGCTTTGCAAATACAAAGATGCAATCAGGTCCCCAGTGGCTGACTTTTTGAGCCACGGCTTTGAAGCTCAGCGTAATGTCTGTGTTTCCTTTTAATATCTCCGCAATGATCTGTCCTCCCCCAATCCCCTGTGATCTTCTCCCCAGCAGTGACGGGAGGGGTGGTGGCATGGTATTATGGCAGCTTTTCTGTTGCACTGTTTGAATTAAGAGGCGGTGATTTGGGAGACAGGTTATTGCGAGCCAGGCAGATTAATCTGCAGGGGGTCTGGGTCCCTGCTGGGATTTTCCTATCATGCTGATAGCCAGCTCCATTAATTTATTCAGCTCTGACAGCAAATTAGAAAGAGAGTGAGGAGCTTAGGGAAGGCATCTATCTCCATGTCCCAGTTATGAGTGGGCCCCTACTTCAACCAGCACTCATGTGCTGAGATAGGCCATGGTGATGGAGGAAGCTTCTGTCTAAAGCACATTAGCTCAGGGGTGTATCTGGATGCAGAATGGCACTGCGACCTCTCCACAATGTGCTCTTCCAGACAGAGTCAGTAGCTATGAAATCAGAACCTCTCACAAAATCCTGGCTGCTACTGAATAAATCTCCATGCACCCTGCAACAGTTACTGCACCATCCTCCCTTTTTTTCCCCCTATCCCAACTGCTCCCACCAAAACCAGTCTCCATCCCCTCCTTGTTATCAGGCAATGGTTTCCTCTTCCACCCTCCCAATCACTTGGACCCCTTTCCATAACTCATATCCAGCTGAAATCCCTCTCCTTCCACTTGGTTTCCCACTGGGTGGAGGCACCCAGCCAGGCAGGGCACCCGGGAGCATTGCTGTGCTTATCTGCTCCGCTGTGTGTCTGAACTGTCATCCAGAGGATTACGTGCATTGTTGATGTCTGTGCTAAGCTGCCAGGGCCAGTGCAATGCCATATATATTCTGCAGAGCTCCGGATACGCTGTCAGCGCTCACTGGTTGATAACAACTGGACACTTAATGTGGCTTTGTGGGGGCCTCATGCCATTATTATTAGCACAAAAAAATGGTGCTGGGTACCCTGAACTGGGTCATCACAATAAATCACTGGATCCCTCAGGCTTGAATCTTCACTCGTTACTCCACAAAGTGGCAAAGAGCAGAATTAGGCCTCGGGGTACTGCCCCCAGAAGAACTAAACTGATAACGCAGCCAGATATTTCCAAGCTATGTTTAGGGCTGCTATATACACACAGTCCATTTTGGCCCCCCTTGCCATCCTCTTAATCCCTCTCAGGCTCATGTTAGAAGGTTTCTATCCTCCAGTTAAGCACATAAAGACAGTCTAATACAGAGGAGACTGAGCCTTTTGTGTGTCTGATGGAATCCATGGGGGGGAAGCAGTCGATAGAGAGGGCCAGGAAGTCTGAGGCTCTCACTGGAGTCTCTGCACTGGAACTGGGGGAGTCTAGTGAGGGACTGGATCTGACATGCTCATCCCAGGAGCAAAGCAACCAACACAGGGTGTCAAAGGACAGCAGGCACGAGCCAGCTTGCATGTATACATCTCCAGCTGGAGCCTGTCTGGGTGTGGGGGTGAGATGTATTTACCTGTGCTAGTCTGAAGTCAAAAAGAAGGCAAAGTAGGTTTGCACCTTATAGACTAACCAAAGGGTGCCAGTTACTGCACTACTCTCCTTGGTAGGGTATGTCTTAGGTCAGTTAGCAGAATGCAGGTGTTAAGAGAGTCTCTCAAACTGCATATCCCAATCTCTGTGTTGCTCTTTATTTTGTTAGGCCTCTTATGTTATTCTGAGAGTTGTATATTCCTGGCATTATGTGCGCGGGGGGTGGGGGAGGAGCAGAGAAGGGAGGGTGAGACTCTCAGCATTCATATCCCTGCTAGTGGGGGAGTGAGCCTGGTTACAAGCCTTCCTGGTAACATCCATTTCTACCTCCATGTTAGTGCTAGCATATTATTATGCTTATTATTTTATTGCTGTGATAGCACAGGCATGCCTTCATTTATGATCGCTGTTAACCTTCGTGTCCCTCTGTCTGCAGATGAGCATTACTGTTTCTTTGGCCACAGCTGGGTGCACACCTGGACAGTTGCCTGTTTGGCCCATGGTGCTTTGTATCTTCATTGTTGCCTGGGCATGAGCAATCTATTTGAGTGGGAGAGCTTTTCACCTCCGTGTGAGCGTTCCTGTGTGTCTGCAGACTTGTGTCTGGGCACAGCTCTGTGGTACCGTGGCTGGGTTCCGTGGGCAGGTTCTAAACAAACCAGCACCTGTTTCCCATGCCCCATCCCATTCCTACCTTTCCTTTTCCTCTCCTCATCTTTTCTTTCCAGCTACCTTTTGGAAACTTTGGTGAATCAGAGAAACAAGAGCTTTTAGGGACCTAGATATTGCTACAGAGATTAGGAATGTACAAGGGAAGCAGGATGAGACAGAGGGAGTTGTCTAGCTTAGCAGCTAAAAGCCTCACCTGATTTCCCCTCTGGGATCTGACAAGGGGAAGGAAAAACAAGGGGAAGGAGAGAACAGAGGTTATTGCCATGATGGAATTGCCTGGATAATGGGCTGTCAGAGTTGTTCCCATCTTGCATCTTTGTCCTGGAGCTTTCCTGGGCTGTGCGCACATGCTTGTGAATCCATCAGCAGCCAGGGTTGAGTGCATCAGACATGCCTGGGCTGAGCCCGGGGCTCCCTAGCTGCAATGCTGATTCTTCTTCATGAATGCTATCATATCCCCTCCGGGACAGTTAACCCTAACAAGTACAGAACTCTACCTGTAGACAGCTTGGCCTCAAAGGAGATGGGCCAGCTTCCCCTCCCCCTCCCCCATTCCTGTGGTGGGGCTACATGCTGCAGCTGGAGTTCCCTGATGGAGCCGGGGGAGCACTTCTGATTATTTTTAGACAGCGTCCTTGCATTTCACAGGATGTCATCGTTATTTTATATGATGTTTCCTTCTGTTCAGCTCTATTCTATCAGGCCAACTGGAGCATCTCAATGACGTCTTGTCTGCTCTGGCCATGCTGTCCTGGGCCACAACAGGCACAAGAAACAGCTCAGGACAAAAATTAAAGGACAGCTTGATCAATGGCACCATTAAGTAGAGCACCCTAGGGGAGAAACAAGCAAGCTGCAATGTGAGCACCCCTGTCCAGGCCCCTGCACCCTCAGCCACAGTCCCAATCTGATGTGGAGCCTGTCAGAGGCAATGGAAAGTCTTCTGTTGCATCAGGCTGTCACTTCAGAACACTCCAAGGAAGAACTGCCACAAAAAGAACCTTTCTCTGACAATAAAATTTGGCCTAGGTAACTGCAGACATAAAAGTAATGGTGCCCTCCCCTTCCCTAACGCCGTCCAAACAAGCCTCTCAAAATACTTTTACAGTCACTTAGGAATTAAACCACAAAGCACCTGGTAGGCAGGTCAGTGTGACTGTCATTGTGCAGAGATGCCTACTTGACTTAGCAACTGCACATGGGGCAACGGTGGTAAGAGCCAGACTAAAACTCCAGGCCTGGGGTCTTAGCTACTGCCTCTGGCCCAGGGATTCTCAACCAGGGTACTGTAGTGCCCTAGAATGCCTTGAGATCCTGTCAAAGGTACCATGCAATGTTGGCACTGTTAAGTGAACATACATGATTCACAAGAGAAACCCACAGATTTTGAATAGGAATCCATCTATTAGAAACATTCTGTCCTGTCACAGGCTTTCAGAATTCTTTGCATCAGAAGGATTGCTCTATTATTGTGAAAGCCAAGAGCTGGCATTTTCTGAGGCATGCTATAAGTCTAATGAGGGGTGACTTGAGCCTAAAAAAAGGTTGAGAACCACTGCTCTAGCCATGTGCAACACTGGCTTTTACTCACTCAACCAGTCCATGCTCCCTCTCAGAAGCAGGACTAATTCCACCCTCTTACACCCGCACCCCCCCCCCCCCAAAAAAAACCCAGTTCTCTTCTCATTACATACAAAATGCCTACCTCTGGCATTCTTCACAATGGTGTAGGTAAGGACAGATGCCCAGAAGCACTGGAGAAGGCAGGAATCCTGATCCAGTTCAGACTCCTGTCTCTAGCAGTGGCCAGTGCCCACTGTTTCTGGGAAAGATGCATGAAACCCTGAAGTCAACCACTGTGAACAGCCTCCCCATAGAAAAGTTTCTCCCTGAACCTAATTAAGCCCTGTGGGCTGGAGACTGGCTTAAGTCCTGCACCAGGAGGGTTTACAACCTTTCTGCAATGCTCCAATATTTTTGCTCCTTGGTTAGTTCATTTATTTTTATTAAATCCTCATTCAGTGAAGGCTGGGCAAGTCCAATGCAAGGTCACAAGCAAGCCTGCCATAGCCAGTTGCTAACACAGCACAGAGTGAGGAAGACAGATTTAGGGAAGGTGCTAAGAAAACATCTCCCCTTCTTCACAGCCCCCACCAAGCCTGCCAGCCAAAACCTATCTACTAGGGAATAAAGCACAGCCTGCTGTGACATTTGTGACTTACACCCTGCCATGCTCTGATCCCGTCTGTTCTTGTCTGCAACATGCCATTCTAACCAGAACTAAATTTGTGACCATTCTATCATTTATAGAGTCCCACATGGATCAATCCCCCCTCTCCCACGCTTGACCACTGCAAGATTGTTGCTTTGAAATTCTTACCTTCTGGTTCCCAGAATCCAGGATTCTGGCTCCAGGCTCCCTTTTCCTCATCCTACAGGCAGCAAGGATTGCAGTGTGGTCCAGTGGCTGGCAGGGTTAGGATCCTGGAATCCCTGAGCTCAACCTGACTCAGTTCCCTTTTCCCCATCTGTGAAATGGAGCTAATGCTTGCAGGGAAAGCACAAGTTGCATTACCTCTCACTGCAAGAAGAGGCCAAGAGGAGTGGCTCCCTCATCCTCATCCCACAGGGTGCAAGTTGCCTTCCCTTTATGTCTTGATGCCAGCAAAAGCAACCAGATAACTAGTCACCTGCACTTAAATTGGGTCCCTGAGACTAGACCCGTATTCTCTCCCTTGCATCCTAAGTCTCTCCCAATGCTCTGGGCTATATCTAATCCCCCCCACTCCTGCGTTGCTCCTCCTTGCCTTCTGCACTAACGAAATCAAGCAACCGCAGCACAGAGAAAAGCCTGACCAGGGGAGCAGCAGTAATTGAAGCTGAGCTAACACGCGGGGGTAGAGGGGGTTAGCCTGAGGGTGGTGCCCAGCTCAGCACAGTTTCTTGGGCAACATAAATGCAAGAGCAGTGCATTAAAGAACATCCACCAGCCACCTACGACCTTTGGGTGCTGCCTCTTTAAACCTGAAGATCAAAATCAGAGCAAGGGAGGAAGAGGGGGGTCAGTGGAGAGGGGGAGGGAATGAAATAAATCTCCTTTATTAATTATAAATCAGATGCATATTGTGCCCGGCCTCATTCCACCAGGCCTCACTGCCGCACGTACTTCAAAACCAAGCTCCTTAAACATTAATGCCAAGCGCTGAGCCTCTTGTGTCATTCAGATACTCAAGTCCTTAACAGGAGGAAGTCAGCAGAGATTGCTGTACCTTTCTTGTGTGAAGCTCTGGCAGCCCCTATAGCTCCCCTTCATCCCCTGGGCGTGCTCTTGCCATCACGTAGCTTCCCACAGCTGTACCGTGGGTTCACTGGTAACCCCCAACTGTTACTCCTTTGTATGGCTCTGCTCCACAAATGCAGGCAATGCCCAAGTGCTTAAGGTTTTTAGGACAATACCTTCAGTGAAGGGAGTCTTTCCCCAACCCAAACCAAGCAACCACTTGCCTTGTGAACTCCTTCTCCTATCATGGCCAGCTAAACGTTCATATTCAAAATGACTAAGGCTTGTTCAAGGTCTTCCAGAACCTAGACCTCCAAGTTCCTTTGCTCTGACTTGCTTCCTCTCCACCCTGGGAAAGGAACCTGAGACCCTTGAACGTTCTTCTCCCAAACCAGGAATGGAACCCAGATGTCCTGACTCAAAGACCCCCTAATCTAACATATTTGCAACACACCCTCCAGAAATCAGGGGACAGGATCTAGCTGTCCCACTTCTCAGACTCCCACCTGTGGGTAATGGTCCCAAAATCAAATCCAGCTTGACATCACTGGCACCAGCCTTTCCTTCCATTGAGAGTAAGGCAAGCACCACTCCCTTTTAATTCAGCTTTATGGCTTTGAAAATCAGTGTCTCCCCTCACTCCAACCTGGGTCCAATCCACTTTTAATGCCTTCAAGCATAAGTTCAGCAAGCTACCAGGACCCACAGGAAAGCCTGGCTCTCCTCTGGCCTCCTGATTGGCTCATGATGATGTCATGATGTTTATAGTTAAGCAATAAACCTTAAAGGGGCCCCCAAGAAAAAAAAGTTTCAGAAAGGCAAAGAATGGCGACTTTGTTTGTCAGTAGCTGGAGAGATCACAGAAGCGTTACCCCCTCCCACTGAAGGTTACTAATATCCCATCGCTAGGGAACGCTTACTGGAAAGCTTTCACAGGAAAAGAGAATATAAAGTTGTTTAATGTGAACCCCCCCTTCCGTCCCCCCCGAATTAAAACAAGCTCAGTGCAGCCATAAGCAAAGCCCAAAGCTTTCAGTACATTCCCAGAGCTTGGGCTGCTGTGAATCAGTTCTGAGCCAAGCAAGCATGCTGGGTAATCCTATGGAAATCAACCATGCCAAGCACCTCCCACTCCAAATTCCGAGTTCAGACTGCCACAAAGTCACTCTCCCCCCTTGGCCCCCAGAACATTGTTTTAAATAGTGGCACACACAGGCTCAGGGTGGACCCTGCCTCTCCTTAGCAATTGAGAGAAGCCTGAGGATTGTCACTGTGTGGATGGGGCAGTAGAGTTGTGTTTCTGCCTCTAGGGCTGGACTGCTGGATGTTCATTTTCCCTCTTTGGCCCTGTTTCACTTCCAAGCTTTTATCTAGTACAGCAGTACTCAACCTGGTTACACTCAAGCCCCCGCTCCCCCATCCCCCAAAAAATGCCAGTTCTTAACTTACACTCTTTTTTTAACTACAAAAAAATAAGACTAAGACTTCTGTTCCAAATAATTCAGCAAACCAACTACAGGGCAATGTTTTTAACACTCTGGATTCTTATTTGAAATCTTGTGATTACTCTTGCGTATCAGGTTGGCAAACCTACCAGTACTAACATGATGTGGCACCCTGTGCCACCCTAACTCCACGTGCCAGATTCAGCCACACGCCAGTCTGACCCTACGTACTGGCTCAATTTTGCACACAGTGTGACCCCATGCACCCAGATCCCATTATGGAACAACCCCACATGCCAGTCCAGTTGCACACCTGCACGACCTAGTGCTCAGGACCACATTATCCAGCCCACGGGGCCCCCCAAGGGTCTGGAAATTTGACAGCATGGCAATTAATGTTGCCACTGATCCCCCAAATTTCTAGGCCTAAGGATATGTTGGCCTGAAGGCCAGAGTTTGAGTACCATCAGGCTAGATCAAGCTACACCAAATAACAGGCTGTCTATAAGTGCCAAGAGCAGCAGTTATATGGATACATAAGTGCCATAAAGATGTATAAAGTGAAGGAATTTGTTGCCCTTACTCTCTAGTGAGCAAATAGTAAATTGCTTCCTGGCATGGAGTTCTTACTTTATGAAGAGCAGTTCCTCCTGAAGTAGAGTGAATGGATCTCACGCTCCTTGGGCATGTGAAGAGTAACTCACTGCCCTGGTGAGCAAGTCACCCTGCAATGGCACAGATTCTATAGCAGGGGTGGGCAAAATGCAGCCCAGGGGCCGGATGCGGCCCACCAGGCCATTCTATCCAGCCTGCAGGGCCCCTAAAAAATTTAGAAAATTAGTATTTATCTGCCCTGTGCTGCCTGTTATGCAGCCCTCAATGGCTTCCTAAAACTCAGTAAGCAGCCCTCTGCCCAAAATAATTGCCTGCCCCTGCTCTGTAGCGTCCCCTTCAAAGCAAAGAGCCACACCTCCATATTCTGGGATCCTGTTGAACTAGGGACAAACAAACCTGAGAAGCAGGACTTGCTGGGGGACAGGCTCATGAGCGCTGCCCTGCAGCTGTGTGTGTGTGGGGGAGATCAACGGCAGCTACAGCCTGTGTTACTAAAGGTCCTTCTCTGCCTCTGTGTCGTCCCAGCCTAGTTAGCAGCATTAGAAAGGCTCTGGGAGCTGCCAGGCAGACAAAGGCCCCCATTGTGGCTAGAGTGACAGGGGATTGAGTGGTACTGCTGGCTTCTCTTAGCACCCGGGGCTACTCACATGTCAGCTCCCAGCACCTGCACTCGGGGAGCGGCTGCACGGGGTGGGGGGAGGGAGGTCACGGGTGTAATAGCTTTGGGACATTCTAGCCGGGTCTCCTGACCTTGACACCTGTTATAGCCCCTCTCCCACCCGCCCCATGCCAGCTCCTCCCTTGACCTTTAAACATCATCATTACATGTGTTTCTAACAGGTCTAGGGCTTCCCTCCCTCCAGCTCTTCTTTCCTTCACATGCTCCCTCCCTGTTTCTGTATCTCTCTCCATGCTCTCTCATCGCACATCTCAGTCTTCTCCCCCCAACTCTTTCTTTCCATCGCACATTCTTGCACATCATGCAGTGCTTCCCCTCTGCCTCTTCCACACTCTCTCTTTCTATCTCTGCCTCTGTCTTGTGCATTCCTTCCCAGCATTTGTCACTCTTATACATGCACATCACACTGCCAACCTCTTCCCTTCCTGTCTCCTCCTCTCTCCCCTTTCTCTCACTCACTGTCTACCTCTCTATCTGCACATTCCCTTTCTCTGGCTTTCATCCTGTCTCTTCCCCTCACTGTTTTCAACCTATTCCCTTCCCCCTCTCCACCCAAAAGACCATATTGCCAACCCTACAGACACACTTGCCCTCCTTGTCATAGGGGAAAGCAGCTCATATTTTATGAAGCAGAAGGTCTTTTTTATCTTGGTCATGTTACAATATCCACTGGACAGTTGAACGTTTTGCAGTGTTTTATTGGCTTGTCTCCTCTTGGCCGTTGGACACATTGTTCTGCTTTTTCAGTAGTGATACAGGCAGCATGTACTGCCTTCCAACATGATCCCCGGCCTCTCCCCACCCCCAGCTAAGCACACGAAAAAGTTATTTATAGGCAGGGATCTTTATCTGGCATCTTTCCCCATTTCCTCTCTCCTACGAAGCTAACCAGCAAGGAAACAAAACCCCAGCAAAAAACCTCTCGGGCATGCCAGAAAATGTTTTGTCTAATTAGTCTGCAGGGTCTGTGGGGCAGGGGCTCTCTCTCACTGCACTCTTTGCCTAAAGCCAGGAGGGGGATGATATCAGCATGGTGGGTACAGCTCTGGGGGAAAAAATGGAATAAAATTACTGTAATAGCAGCAGGGAATTCCATTTCAAACTGGTTTTCATTTGGGAATGGCCCTGTTAGGACACAATGGGGATCGGCCTGACAGAACGTGGTGGATTCTTCATCGCTTGCCACCTCTAAATCCAAACTGCATGTCTTTCAAATTTTAACGCAGTAGCTCAAATGGTATTTTAGGGCTTGATACAGAAGTGACTAAGGGAGGTTTCCTTGTTATGTTGCAGGCCACAGCATAATGGATCATTGGACCTCAAGATCTAGGAGAACTCAGTGAACTTTCCCATCAAAACTCAGCCCAGATCTTCCAACCTACTGAAGTCTCTGAATCTTTACAGTGAAATTCCAAGCAGCTCCATTCCCCAACCCCCGTCACACACTTTCACTGCCAAAATGCAAAGCAAACACCCTGAATTTCCACTTGGCAGTGGAAGCTTTTCAGGCGTGTTGAAAGATACTTGGATTCTCACCATTGTTTTCCTTTCTTATTGCTGACTGCGTGCTTTCTGGGAGCTCACGGCAAGCGAGGGCATTTTAAAGAAAGGCCCTTGCGATATAGGAACTGTGCTCAGATGCTCATTTAGGGCACGCAATGTCATGCGCATCGTGGCCATCTGTGCCTGAATGTGCTTTTGTGCTCACATGATCCTCTGTGACTCCGTGTGTGTGTGTGTCTGCAGACCATACATCTGTGTAACGAGTTCTCTGTGTGCGGGGGCAGGAGGAATGACTGCATGTCTGTCAGATTGTTTGAGTGTGTGACTCTGGATCTGGGTGTGTGGGGGTGTGACTGTAGCTGCTTGTCAGACTTCATAAGAGCGTCAGTGTGCTCGAGTGTGTGTGAGGTAACAGACCATGCTCCACACAGGCTGGGTCAGCCACCAGAAAAAAAAAAATATACCCCTGTCTCTTTAAAAGTGCTATGTGGGCCTCCAATAAGGGGCCATTTCTCCTTTTTATAGCGCATTTCAGTGGGCGGGTTCCTTTAAGTAAACCTCTCAGAGCTATAAATAAAACTCAAAGGAGCAGTAATTATATGTCTGCGGAGAGGCTGAGCTCCAGACCCCAATTTCAGTTCCACTCGCCGAGTGCAATTCACTATGGCAGCTTCCCTGCTAAAAATAAAACCCAGGGCCTTGGTCAGAAGCTGAATTAAAAGGTACCAAAAAAGAGAAAAACCCATTCAGAGGCAGCTGGTTTCCCTCTTAAGATCCCAGCCTCCTCCCAGTTACTGGAAGTTACCAAAAGACTCCCTGCTTAGCTTGGATTTTACACTGAATTAGGGGGCTTGTATTAGCTCTTCTGGCCACTAGGTCCAGGTTGGGTGGAAAGTGGGGACCCCTTTCAGGGGTGCTGAGGACTCAGATGGGTGGCCTGGAGCCTTGTGTGATTTTCTTGGATGAGAATGACACAGGATAGTGGGGAAGGGGAGGAGATAGGGGCTAAAAGAGAAGCTTTGACAATGGATGAGCCCACACAGCCCGTCTCCCTGACACTCAAAAAGGATCTTGGCTCTTACTGCGTTAAACGCTGGCTGAACTTCTGTGAACAGTGCACACAGCATCCTTGCTGCCGGGAGAGGGAAAAGAACAACATTTTCTTCAACCACGTCCATAACTTTCAGGGCCCCAAGATTCAGGGCAGGAGAGGGGCGGGCGCTAGGGAATTGGACTGAAAAGTACCCTGCTGACCGCTGGCAAGGAAGGGCGACTGCAACCGCAAATTGCCCCCAACTTCTGGAAGAGAAGAGTGGGTTGGCTCTTCAGCTACAAGTCTGCCCTGAGGCCCCATGGAGGGGAAGGCCTCAGTGAGTCGCTACGTGTGCTTTGAGGCAGGCAGGGAAAATTCAGTTCTGCTCTAATGCTGCTGAAGGGAGCTGGGTTCTGCCAGAGTCTCTAGAGCTCACTGGGAAGCGAATTCATCATTCATTCATTGATTTGCAGTCAGGCCGGTGCCTCAGATAAGGTGCAGCATCCTAGGATTGAGGATGTCTCTACCTGGCAAGCAGGGCCTGTGACTTTTCGACTGCCTGGCTAGTAGCGAATGCACAGAGGCTTCTTGGTGCTAATTACTAAGTTGTACCTCCAGGCTTCCATTAGGGTTTTCATGCCAATACAAACATCCAGTCGTACCTCCACTGCCCATCAGAACCATCAACAGCAGATCAAAGCCAACAGAACCTGTTCTAATGCAGGATTTCCCACAAGGCTGTGGGACAAAGGGTGAGCATTTTACCCTACCCCTTTCTGCCACCGTTAATTGCCCTTCAACCAGTGGTTCTCAACCTTTTTGGACTCATTGCACCCTTCACTGGACTCAAGGCATGCTTCAGAAAATGCCAGCTCTGCACTTTCACTCTTTTGATCACAGAAAAATAATAGAGCAGTTGCAAAAAACTCAGAAAAACCACAACAGGTTAGGGTGTTTTTAACACCCTAGATTCCTGTTTGACCTCTCTGGGCTTATCCTGTGAATCATCTTTGTATATCTAATAGCACTAGCATTGCATAGCTCCCTGTGACATCCTTGAAAGGATCTCAAGGCACCCTAGGGTGCTGTGGCACTCTGGTTGAGAATCACTGCCCTAAGCTATGGAGTGGTATCTGGTTTTTCTTGGTGAACAGTGCAGTTTTTACCCAGAACTCCTTTTCCTCATGCTGTGTGTTTAGTGTGTATGTGGAAGGGGAGGATGGACTATGTTTTATTTGTTAGTGGAATCTTTTCTCCCTTAGATCTCAGATCAAGTGGAATCCCATAGATATAGATTAATATTATCTTGAAACAGGAGAAAGATTTTCTCTCCAGATAGACATTTCTTTCCTCTAAATGCAGAAGAAGTTTTGGTTCTTTCATTCTGAGGGTGGAAGAGGGACTGCTCTTCTGAATTTGGATGAATCACTCCCTTTTTGCAGAGGAAACCCAGATTTTCTAAACCCTGTCTTACTGCATTATTTGAGGCTTTCCACCCCAGCCAAACAGTACTTGACACATCATTACATTGTTCTGAAAATGACCTGGAATCAAATTAACATCCTTCCGTCATTAAAAAAAGTCATCACAGGAGGTTAAATTTCTCTAGTGCTTTTCATTCTAAAGAATCCCGTAGCACTCTATATCATCCATCTATCTATCAAGCCAGCCATGCTCATCTATCTTTCTATTGGCAACCTGCCTTTCCCCATGGCAGCATCTAAGTCCCAGTGTCTCTCTCTCTCTCTCTTTGTCTCACAATGAGATCGCTACACCACTGAAATGCTATGAAATATATCCCTATTTAACAATGCACAGCAATGTTTAAGATACATGGTAGAAAAGGATTTTCTTTCCCATCCATCTTCATTATATATTTTGATATCAAGACACAAGGGGGCAAATTTATCCCCAGGTCCAGTGACACCACTGGAATGCCTGACTTCGCTCAGGAAGGTTTATTCAGTGAAGTTTCCTGAGTTATTAAAATAATGATTCAGTTGGGTAGAAAAGACTCTGAAAGTCACTTCCCAAGTACCATGATCCTTTGTAACTGATGACACTGCAAATGGCACTTTCCCACTCATATTTAAAGGGCAGTTGCAAGCCTCGTACTTGGGTGATGCTGCGGCCAGTAAAGCGAGCAAAATGCTGGCTTGCATCCATAGATGCTTCTCAAGCAAATCCTGGGATGTCATTCTCCCACTGTACTCAGCCTTGGTGAAGCCGCAGCTGGAGTACTGTGTCCAGTTTTGGGCTCCACAATTCAAAAAGGATGTTGAGAAGCTTGAGAGGGTGCAGAGCAGGACATCCCTGTTCAAAGGGTACTTTGAATGCCTTCAAGACACATTTGGATGCTTATCTTGCTGGGATCCTATGATCCCTGTTGACTTCCTGCCCCTGGGGCAGGGGGCTGGACTCAATGATCCTCCAGGGTCCCTTCCAGCCCAAATGTCTATAAAATCTATGACATTCTGGAGGAGAAGTTCTGCTACCAAACTCCCTTTCCTCCCTGGCTCCCACAGTCAGGGCAATGCCAGCAGGTGCTGGGCTCCTGACACCAGCTTGAACAGCACCTGGAAGAGATGACACAGAGCTCCGCAAAGAGCCCACATGTTCCACCCTAGCAGCTTTTGGACAGCATCTCAGGTGGAAGGCCTGGCCTCAGCTCAGCCCTCAGGTGTCCTCACACAGCCCTGGAGTGCTGATGCACTGCAGAGGCTGCATGTGCTGGGTTGTACATTTCCAGTGCTGCAATTCCCAGGTGCAGTAGGTGCAAGGGGAAGCAGCCCAAGGCTGTCCTTACAATGTTTTGCTGTCCTCTACTCACAAGGCTGGCCAGTGAGGGGTCAGCCCCTTGTCCCCCCCAGCCAGGTTAACCCTGGGGATGAGGACAGTCAGCTAAGTGGAATAACTGGGACCACTTTTTTTTTAATAAAATGTAATTTCCAGGGCCAAATCAGTACCCAATTTAGTTTCAAATTTGGACTGAGCACAGCTCAGTCATTCAAGTCCGTGTGGCACTACCACCAGCAAGTATCCTACCTCCAAGACTTATCAGTCTGGGGCTTTGGATACTTCCAAATCCATGGCACGCACCCTATGTGCAAGCCCCAAGCCTGGAGACCCTGGAGTTCAGATGCCCCCTAGTTTCATTTGCTCCTAGCCAAAAGGCTGAAGGAGCAAGCTAGAGGGAAAGCCCAAAAGCAATCCCCAGAAACCCACAGCCTTTACTATGAAGGCTTTGAAATGGACCTGAACCAAAACCTGGAGCTGAGACTTAGGCATGCTCAAAGTCCTGTCCTACTTTGCTCACTCCAGAGATAGGGTTAAAACTAAAACTAGTGCTCAAGTGTGTGTTGGGGGAGGAATAGCAGGACCCTTGGAAACTCTACTCACAGAATTAGCTCCCTTGGTGTGAGTCATCAAAATGTGAGGCTGCTTGCAGTAGACTGTGCAAATGTGAAATCACACTCCTGGCACTTGATGGGGTTTGCAGTGAGGAGGAGGTGGGCATGGGTTTGGCTAGTCTCCCTGGGGCTCAGTTCCATTCTTGACTGGGGAAGAACAATCAGCAGGGGCATCTCACAACACTGCCTAGCCAAGGCACCAAAGTCAGACACCCCTCACATGCAGACCAGGGCCTTTCCTTGCCTCCTTCTGTAGGCAGGTGAAAGAGTTAACTGGGTTGACAGTGATACAATCTGTGCTGAGGAATCTGAGACTGACTGGGCAGCCCATGGCTCTCAAAACTCTGGTCACAGGCTCTTGGTAGACTTAAAAAGACAGACAGTGCTCAGTATGACACCAAAGTGTTCTTTGCAACTGTGACACCTAGAGACTGACTTTCTATTTTAAAGGCAGGCTGGGAAACAAGACAGCTGCTTGAGATAGGGGAGCCAATACCTGGCTGCCTACTGACCTAGTTGGAACCCTGGGGAAAACGGAGCCAGTCCTCCACACCCTTCCTCAACAGTTTCCCTCCTCTCCCACCATCTCCTCCCAGTGCAAATCAGAACACACCAGCCCAACACAATGCCCTGGAGAGAGATTTGGCATTTGGCTGCCATTCACTTGGATCGCAAAGGTGTCACTTAAAGCACAGGCCTTTTCCTCTTCCAGAGTAAATGAGTTGTTAGGAGTCTAATTAAGCCTCTTGGAACCGAGCCTTGCAGGCTCTCTTGGTAGCAGGAATGTTTAGCGCAGTCTCTTCCTGTGAGCTGGGAATGGAAGGCAGGGTTCCTGACTCCCATTTCTATCTGACCTTCTAGACCAGGATGTAGATTACTCCTGTGATCTGACAGCTGAACCTGTCACCCTTTCACATTGCTAATAGCCCTCGCTCCCCAGCAGCTCCGTTTCTCTGGACTGATCATGTCTTGGAAGTTAGCAAAACCAATCTGTCATAAAAAGCAAAGTCCTCCATCTTTTGTGCCACTTAGATAATCTTGTTTCCTTCTGGTCGTGTGAATCTAGATGTATAACCCCAGGGGTTATAGGCATCATCCGACAAAGTTTCCCATGCCTTAGCTCTGAGCTGGCATCCGCCTCTTAGCAAAGTCATAGTAAAGATTAGCCTACAGTCAGCTGTGACAGTTACAAAGGAGATTCTTTATTCAGGCTGCTGGACAAGACAGAGCCTGTGGTTCTCTCTGGCTCCCAGCCTGTACTGCCTGGCGATACCACACAGGGCTTCCCAGGGAATAGACTGCTGAGTACACGATCAGGGAAGGGGACATCGCAGTCTCCTGGGCTCTTTTTTAGACCTTGGTCTCCATACTTGACAGCCAAGGAGGGGGCCAGTTATGGGGACCTGCGGTTGTGGGCTGGAACCTTTGTACTTAGCGCAGTACCAAGACCCACCAAAGTGACTTTACACAGCCATCTCCCAGCCTGCAGATGCCTGTCACTCCTATACCAGGAGGGAATGGAGAAGGTGTGAGGCCTGCTAACCCACAGAGAGGCAAATGCACACATCTCCAGACTCTGCAAATCTATCCATAAAGATGCTAACCCACCCATTCGTTGGTTCGCAGTGAGACCCACCCCAGGAGAAGGAGCTGCCTGTTCCAGGTCTGTGATTCCCCCCAGGCAGGGTCTGGCGACAAGCTGACAGCATTGTAATGACATTGTTGGGAGCTATGATTCTGTCACAACAGGGAGAAGGGCCCTCTGTGCTTTGAAGACTAATGTTTACACCACAGCAGGGGCTCCGGTAGCCGCCAACTTGTGCCTCCACTTGCCCTGTACTTTGTGCAGTTATTTATACCAGCAAAGGGAGCACCAAGCCCATGTCCAAAAAGTCACACGTATGCACTCACCCTGCTTGGGGAAAACCACTGAGCATGGTGCAGGGCAGTGGAGAATCATCTCACTGAATTCACTTCTTGGCTGTGGGCACAGGAAGCTTTCCACAGAATGATCCCTTCATCTGCTGCTCATTAGTAGATCTCTGAGCACTTTACAAAAACAGTAAGCATCATTACCCAGAGAAAGGGGAAGTGACCTAGCTGGGCAGTAGCAGAGCTGAGGCTAACCCCTTTCCTGGGCCATACTATGAATTAGGGCAGTGGGGGGTACACAACCATTTTACCATGCAGGCCACAAATTAGCCCCATGCCATCCCTGCATGCCACTCCAATCCTTTTCCCCTGCCCAATTCAGTGCTCTGCTTTCTACTCCCTGCCCTGTGGTCTCTGCCTATTCTGCTGCTCTGCTTTCTGCTCCCCACCCTGTGTTCTTTGCCAGATCTACTGCTTTGCTTGCTGTTCCCAGCCCTGTGTTCCCTGATTAATCTTCTGCTCTGCTTTATGCTCCCTGCCTGTGCTCCCTGCCTGACCTGCTGCTCAGTTTTCTGCTCCCTGCTACTCTATTGTCTGTCCCCTCCTTGATCTTTCACATGCCACACAGGCTGCTTGTGCCACTGGTAGCCTTCATGCCACAGGTTTGGGTTAGCTCATTTTCCCCAAGAGGGCAAAACACCTGTACATGGGCAGCAACTTAGGTGAGGAAACCCATAGAAATGATCAGCTACATCCCACCTAAGAACAGAAGCTGTAGCTCTGTCCAGCTCACCCCTTTGTTCCCTGAACAGGGGTGCCCTAGAGCAATGGAGGTTTCAGAATGGAAAATAGCAATAACACCTGGTCCTTTCTCCTGATTCCTGCATCTCCAAGCTCCACACAAAGCAGGTGAGAGGAAATGAGGCATAAATGGGGCAAAGGGAGTTGCCCAGTGTCACCCAGAAGCCAGGTCCCTTGGTTTTCACCCAGTATCCCCTCCCCTCCATGATGTGACCTGACACAGGAGAAGGATGATAAAGTCCTGTCTCCCTGTCCCCTGGAAGATTGCTGCCCACTGGCACACAAAGGAAACGTCTCTGGCTAGGAATGACTTGTAAGGGAGGGGCATAAATCAAGCTAACAAGATTAACGCAGAGAGGACTGCTGCTGCGTCTGGCTGAGTTTTAAGGTCCCCTTTCCCAAAGGGCCTTTCTAACGGTGCCTGCAGCATGTCTGCCCTGCGGCCTTTTGCACATGATAATCAGACAAGACCCCTGCCCCACCACTACCATCCACCCACCCAAAGTCCATGCAGGCAGGCTTAGAAACCTCCCAGGCCTACCAAAGGAGGCTGACTGAACCTGAATGCCACAGGGCCCATTCCCCCTACAGCCTTGTAAGCCAGTGGGAGCATAGACTAGAAGCCAGTCCCCAAGTCTTGGCATTATGACTCTCCTCAGGCCCCAGCTCTGGAAGATGAGTGGGTCAGTGCTGCAGTGATGGTGGGGTTCAATAAACACATTCAGTAAATAAGAAAAACTAAACAATCAACTTTAATTGTAGAGCAGTAGGCAACTCCAACAGGACCTTTGTCTGGCTCTAACTGACTACTTCACTGAGAAACTATCTCCCAATTATCAGCTTACTTAGTCTCTTTAGTTAGGGGGCATCTTTAAATTACAACTTCTTTCACCACAAGGGCTTTACCACTGCTGAAGTGTACTGAGACCCTCAGGTAGGGAGAACTTGGATAACTTTACCAGGGCGGTCAGAAGCTGCTTTTGTAGAGCTGACCTCTAGGTTTGACAAAGCATAGGATCCCATACTGAATAAGGGATGAAGGGTATAGGTCCTGATGGAGACTTGCCCACCCCCAGCAATGCCAGAAATAAGGCAGAAGTGCCCAGAGGAACTAGCGCTGCATCTGTCCCACATGGCACCTCTGTAAATGTGCTCATTATTCCCTACTTCTAATCACCATTAGGTTCCCACATCACTGAAATCTGAGGCTTCCCTGTCCATAAACTGGGCCTCCTCTGCCCTTCCCGGCTGCCTCCCCATCTCTACAGCTGTATGGCCCCACAGCCTCTTCAGCAAGACCTCGCCTTACAATGCCAGGAAAAACAGAAGAGCCCAAACCCCCTTGGTACTCCCAAACTCTGATGGGCATGAGCAAACTCACACCCTGCAACAGAAGCCACAGCAGCAGTGCCAGGCACTAATGCTGGTTGAACAATGGGCCAGCCGTGAGCCTAGCTCCAGGGGGAAACATATCCTTATCGCGCTGTGCTCTTACAATGCCTTTCCTGCTGCAGGATCCCCAAACCCTGCAGAGAGAGCCTCCAAAAGTCAAGGAGCTACTCCAGTCATACCGGTCCTGCTACAGGACCAGTCACAACCGGGTAACCAGACAAGTTAAAAGACCCAGGCTTCTCTACTCCCCATTTTTCATTGATGGTATGCCATCAGAGCTACTCTTGGCTTCCTGGGATGTCAGAAGCTGAGACAACACAAAAAACCCTCAAAGTCACTTCCCAGGCTCAGAATCTGGCCCCAGCTGTGACATAACTATAGAGAATGGGGGTTACTGTGACTGGAAATCCAGTGGGCTCTTGGACCAGGACCAGGGTTTCCCAATAAATATTAGTGACCACAGTTATTAATTGCAAGACACATCCTAGGCTCAATTCTGCTCTAGCACCAGCTTTGTGTTGTGGCTCCATGTACTTCACTGGCATTGCTCCTGCTTTCTTTTACCTCCAAAGCCCCCCTCCCTAGGGTGCCTCCTGCCACGCAGCATATTACAACCCCGGGCTGTACCTGCCCAAATCTGCCTCAAAACCTTCTCCAGAGCACTGCATTCTGCCCTTGCATTTGATCCTCATTGCACAGGGAGTCTCTTTAGCAGACATGCCAAGGGGACTGTCTGAACTCCCAGCCAAGCAGGGAGGATTTCCCTAACACTACTGGAGTTTCTCCACTCTTCCTCCCCGGCCTTAAGCCTCAGGTAGCCGGATCCCAACCCACCCTGCTCAGGGAGGACGAAGAGCTATTGTGGGCTGTTCCTGTGATCCCCGCAGCATGAGGGCACCACTGCATTTCTCCCTCATCCTCCCTACTGTGACAGGGCCAGACACTCCGGATAGCCTGGGGAGTAAGGATCCCTCTCTTTGTCCCCCCTCATCCCCATTCACATATAACCCCCATCCCTGCTCTTCAGTGAGTGAGTGCCCTTCCAAACCTCCCCGGCAGGCAGGCAGGGCCCGAGTCCAGCACCAAGTTGAGGAACCCAGTTACATCAGCTGTTGGGCTGCACCTACCACCCACCAGTGTTGCAGGCTGGGGATCCAGCCAGCCTGTGAAGCACGAAACAAGGGGTGCCACAAACTCCCACACATCCCAGCTGCATCAGTGCCCCTTGCCCTGCTCCAGGGCTGTCTGCACCCAGCCCAGCCCTGGACCCCGCTCCCCAGCTGCAGCCAGGGCTGTGATCCCGGCAGAGGGGAGTGTCCCTCCCTCCTTTCCAACATCTCCCAGCCACTTCCAAGGCGCTGCCGGCTTCGGGGAGGGACGAGATCTCTCACAAGTGCCTGCCCCGATCGCTGCCCACCGACAGGCGCACAGACAGCGCCCGGGACCAGCAACCGCCACCCGCCACCCCCTCCTCCGCAACCCCCGCCCCGGCAGCAGGCACCCAGCGACCCCAGCCCCGCTTCCCCGCGCGGATGGGATGCGGGCATAGCGAGGCTGCAAGGGGGACGAGCCGGGAGCAAACCCCTCTCTTTTGTGCTCCCCAGCGGGGCTTCGCACTGCTCCCCCGGACCAGCCTGCCCCCGGCTCCCCGAGCTGCGGGGCACTCAGGGCAGCCTGGGGTGCGGGGAGCTGTGATCTCGGGGCGCAGGGGGGGAAGCAAAGCCGACCCGACAGCGGGAGATACTCACCGGCTGGGGGGCTCCGATCTTTTTTTTTTTTTTTGTTTTTTTGTTTTTTTTTTTTGGGGGGGGGGTGGCTGCAGGATGCAGAGCGCAGGGCTGGAGCATCGCGCCGGGGGAGGCAGGCAGGGCTGGGCTGGGCTGGGCTGGGCTGGTGGGGCGGGGAGTGAAGTTGTCTCTCCTCCGGGCTGTGACAGTGGCAGGGAGGTTATTTCGGGGCAGTCGGGCGCCCTGCGCCGCCCCCCGCCGCGATCCCCGCCTGCGCGCCCTGCCGGCGCGGCTTGCCCGGATAAACTATATAGGCGCGGGCATCCCGGCCCATCTGCGGGAGGCGGGGGGCGGGGGGCGCCGGGGAGGGGGGGTCATGTCAGGGCAGATGGTGTCACGGGATTGGCCGCTTGCAAAGCCCAGGGCTTTTCTCATTGGCCGTGGGCCCTACAGACCGATATTTTTTTAGGCCGTTCTTGGATCTCGGAGGGAAGGGGGGGTTGCAGACAGGCTGCCAAGAAGCAGACTTTAACCCTCGGAGCGCCAGCCGCTGGGGATGCTACAAACTTGCAGCTATTTCCACCCCGTCCACTTCCCTGCGTTGTGACAGGGTGTCCCCAGCTCCACCCGGGCCTGGGAACCTCAGCAGCAGGGGGCCAGGCAGGTCAAGGGCAGGGCGGGGAGCTGGCAGCCAGTCTGGCCTAGATCTCCAAGCCGGCAGGGCTTTCAGATCCACTGGACAAAGTGGCTAGGACAGGATGGGTGGGACCGGACCCTTGGCTGGGGCTGGGCTGATTAGGGCGGTGTGAGGGCACTGAAGTGGTGTGAGTAGGAAATCGTAGAATCATAGAGAATGAGGGTTGGAAGGGACCTCAGGAGATCATCTAGTCCAGCTCCCTGCTCAAAGCAGGATCATCCCCACCTAGATCATCCTAGCCAAAGCTTTGTCCAGCCGGGTCTTAAAAACTTCCAAGGATGGAGATTCCATAATGTTCCTGGATAACCTGTTCCAGTGCTTTACTACCCTCCTAGTGAGAAAGTCTGAAAGACAAGGGATCCTCATCATGGCATGGGAGTGCTGAGGGAAGTGTAATATATCCACTGCCTGAGGAGATGACCCACTTCAGAGCTTTCTGTGCGTGGGGAGCAACGACTCCCCCACAGCCTGTTCACTCACCCAGGACCAGGCCCGCTCTGGTCCCGGCACAATTCCGTCCAATGCCATGACACCGAGACGACAGGCAAAGTCCCAGGTTGGAGCCCGGCACTCTTCCCTTGGCTCAACTGAGGCACCGAAGTCCTACATGCATTTCAATCTGGAGTGACTTCAGCAGAACCAATGGGGTTTACACAACTGGAACCAGGAGCAGGATGTAGCCCTGGATGGAGGCAGCTGCCCCAGCTCAAATCCAGCCCTGCACGCCTTCAAGTCTCTAGTTCACCTGCTAGTAGCACCAGTGGAAAGAGAGCAGTGGTGTGTTCATCACAGTGTTTCCTGCCCCAGGATCATACCATATGCTCTGTCCTTGCAGTATTGCAAAGGGCTGGAGTGGCCTTCTCCATTGACTGAACAGGAAGACAAGAGGAGCTTTGCTCTGTCCAGCATCCACAATCCAAAGCATCTTGGGAAGGAAGAGGATGACTTACCACTGGTATTATGGCAACCCCTTGAAGCCCAAGCTGGGCCAAGTGCCCATCTGCTGTGTGAACATGCTGTAAGAGAGAGGCCCTGCACACAGAAAGATCCAACAGGGGATGGAGCTGGGTAAGACCCAGGTGATGGGCCCAATTCCCCCAACCCAGCTGCTTGTTCAGCCAGTTCCCCCAGAAAGGATGCGGATAAGAAGTGGAGAGGGGGGGTGGAATGCAGAGGTACCGTGACAACATAATGAAGGAGCTTGCTTTGGTGATTATGGGGTGGGCAGGGTTCCAGCTGAATCCCCACATGTTTATAGAAACAACCATACCATCCCCATCCTACCCCCTCCACCCTCCCAGCCTCCCTGGGATCTGGAAACCTGCACATTATTCCACAAGTCTTTAATTATTCGCTGCCTAATGACCCGCCTCCTGGGCCTCCCGTGCCAGCAAGACAAAGTAAGTAATAATTATCCCCTTCCCATGCTGTTAGCCCCCCTCTACCCCTGCTTTGATGTTCCTGTCTCGCCCTCTTGCTTCCTGGTCAGGTCTCTGGGGATATAAAGTCCCAGCAGGGTGACAGGAGCAAAATATGGTCTTCACATCTCACCGATGGCTCTGGGGGATCAGTTGCCCCTGCGGCTTCCTCACAAGCCAGCCAGCCTGACTTTGTCTGGGAGCTCACAGACGGACAGGCTCAAGACAAGTTAACCTTTCAGTTGAAGGCATCCGGCGCAGGAAGTTGCCAAAGCTTAGCATCACTGGCACTGGCCAAGCCAAGTCAGCCAGGAGGCATAAGGTCCCATAAGACTTGGAAGGGTATGGGGTGGCTAAGTAGGGGTAGCCTCCCCTCTGGTTCCTTGTAGCCCTGCAGAGCAGCAGGTTGTGCTGGGCTACAAGGAGTGACAGGGGTGACATAGGAGAGGTCAGTGCATGTGGAACCAAGTGCTTGGGAGTTCTCATCCCAGGGATATCTCTTGCTTTCTGCAGGCCTTAGCAACAGGCTCCTTCCCTGCACTGTGCCTTTGTTTCTCTCTGAGTGGGAATGACACTGACCTAGCTCACAGGGCCACCAAGAAGTTTAATTATCTCTGGGTGGAGCAGCCTACTGATGTCTCCAGCACCATTCACCCAGAGATCGTAAAGGACTTTGCAGACATTAATTGAATTAGCCTCACAGTCAGAGGGGAAAGGATCATTAGTCCCACGGGGAAACCGAGGCACTGAGCAAGGCGGCAGCTTGTCTAAGTTCCTACAGAGAGAGTGTCTGAGACTTCAGACAAGAAGTCGGGGGCTGGATTCCCAGTCCCTGCTCTTGATAATCAGCATCCCAACCCTGGAGCACTGGCTCCCTCAGCCCTGTCTCTAATCCCTCCCAGAGCTGGGGACAAAACCCAAGAGTCCTGATTTCCAGCTTCACCCTCGTACAGGCCAGCAGGAGGTCCCCAAGGTCATCCTCCCCCCCGACCTTCCTGTTTTCTAGCCATGCCAATTCAAAACCCCTTCCGCAGCTGGGAATGAGACCAGGTTCCCAGTTCCCTGCTGTCACCAGAGGGATAAACAGTCATCACTGTCATTCCTGACCCCCAGGGCAGCTGAGGAGCTGGGAGTGCTGGTACGACTGGGTGCCATCGTTCGTGAGAACAGACAGAAAGTATTTCCGCTGAGCAAGACTGTTTTACTCAGGAAAGGGATGAATATTGTTCTGTTTGGGACTGTCAGAAGTAGAGCCCTGGGTAGCTGATGAGGATGATCCCAGTCTGGCAGGTAACTGGCCTCCTGGCTAATGGAAGGGGGCTCAGAAGCTGCAGGTTCTGTCTGTGACGCCAGCCAATTCCCTTTCTCTGCCTCAGTTTTCCCTTTGGTCTGCTATCTATGTTAGGCTGCAGGCACTATGGTGATGTGCGCACCCACTTCTCTGGGCATTTGTTCTGATTTTGTTTTAATGCTAGGCCAGCTTCAGCTCCCGGCTCCCCCTTCTGTTCTCCTGCCAGCTGTTTCCCCCTAATCTTAATGAAGGAAATTCCCCTTGGAAATCACCTCTAGGGAGGCCAGCCACAAAGCAGGGCAGAGTCCCTCTTCCAGAGTCAGCTTGGTGCTGCCTGACACTGCCCTCTGCTGGGGCTGGGTGCCCGCTGGGAGCGCCCAGGTACTGTCCAGCCAGCTCTGCCTGGTCGTCAGTCCCTGATGCCAGCAGGGCCGCAGAGAGAGAAAGATGTGCAAACATAAAATCCCTGTTTGTCTGTTTTTTTGCTGGGTGACTCCCATGGGGATTAGCCACAGGCTGCAAGTGGAAAATGGACCCAGGGGCCCTGACTTCCAAAACTGGGGTAAGAATCCCCAAACCCCAAGGCACCCTATGGTGACTTCCTGTCTTACTCTAACCATGAGACGCCCCCATTCCCATCCTGAACTAGGCTTGAAACCCAGGCATCCTGGCTGCCTCTCCCCCACTCTGACCATTACACCCCAGTTCCTCCTTTTGAGATGCAGGCGGTAGATGCATTTGAGCTGAAAGCTGGATTTGCCGCACCAATGAGCAACTGGGGCACTAATGCTCCAGTCCAACGAGCCTGGCTGTAAGGAGTGAGAGGCCACTGGGGACGGATGTGGTGCTTTAGCAGCCATCAGTTCTTTTGGAGTCAGGATTTGTTTCTTCTGCAGGGAACAGTGCAGGTGCTATGGGCAGGTGGGGACCGCTGACACAGCCCTGGGCAGAGTCCCCCCTGCTTTACAGGCCAGACTGGGCCCTATCATTCTGTTTCCAGCTCTGAGACAGGGCGTGGTGTAGTGGTGACAGCAAAGGCCTACCCACATCTTGAATTCTGTGTGCTGTTCTGATCTCCATATCTCCAAAAGGATGGAGTTGAATTGGAAAATGTCCAGAGAAGAACAGCCCCAAAGATCAGGAGCGTGGAGCAGTTGTCAGACCAGGAGAGAAAAGAAAGGTCAAGTGCAGATGAATCTGTGGCTCAAGGATTGGATTCTTAAATCATCTTAAGACCAATTGATGAGCCGTGGTAGAGATCATCCATGACTCGAGGGGTTGCTGCTGCTTGCAAGAAAGGCTGAGACTTCAATTTGGAAAGTAGAAGGCTGGGGGTGATAGGATAGAGATCTATAAAGTCATGAATGGTATGGAGCAAGTGACCAGGGAACTGTTATCCACCAAGTTCCAGAACATTAGACCAAAGGGGCCCCTTCTGAACAGAAGTCAGGTTTAAAACTAAGAAGATAAAGTACTTTTTATGCACCACATAATTAATGTGTGGAATTCATTGCTGCAGGAGGTGGTAGAAGCAGATAGCATAGTCAGGTTTCAATAAGGGACTAGATCATGAATGACTCATGCTTCCTGAGGCTGGGGGGGCATGGTGACTGCCTGCAGGCAGCGGTGTCGGCAGCAGGGGCATGGTGGTGGTGAGTAGTGAGGTTGGCGGTGAGGGTGGGCTGAATAGGGACCACCCGCGGGCAGCCACGGTGATGTGAGTGGTGAGGGAAGGTCAAGCAGGGACTGCCCCGCAGGTGGTTGCAGCATTGTCAGCAGCGAGGGGAGGACGATGGCAAGTAGCGACTACCTGTAGACACCAGTGGCAGTGTCAGCAGCATCCAATCTTGGGGGGGGCAGATATCCCCCCGTGTCCCCTCTACGTGTTGCTTATGGAATAGACAGATTCATGGAGGACAGATCAACAGAATGGTTGGAGATGTTTCCTCTGCCATCTCAAAACCAATAATGGTGGATACCAAGGAGGGTAATGAATAGGGGAGGGATTTCTCTAGAGATATCCAGTTTGATGCTCTCCATCTGTAGCAGGGGTGGGCAAAATGCAGCCCAGGGGCCCGATGCAGCCCACCAGGTCATTCTATCCAGCCTGTGGGGCACCTAAAAAATGTAGAAAATTAATATTTATCTGCCCCTGGCTGCCTATTATGCAGCCCTCAATGGCTTGCCAAAACTCAGTAAGTGGCCCTCCGCCCAAAATATTACCCGTCCCTGCTCTGTAGGATCTAGTCTTGCCACTACTGGAGATAGGACACTGGGCTAGAAGGATCTTTGGTTTGACCCGTTGTGGCCCTGCTGATGCTCTTATGTCCTTTACTTAGGGCACAGTGGTTCTGTTTATAGCTAGGCAGTCAGGTCCAGCAGTTAGAATGACCTGTGGGACTGGAAAGACCTGTTGCTATCTGCAGAAGGCCCTGGGGAGATGGGGCATCAGGATGCTGTCACTCTAGTCTGATCTTGAGCACTGGACTCCTGGGTTCTTTTTCTCAGCCTCCATATGTGTCTCTTTGCCCTGCAGCCAGTTCTATCCTAGGCTTAGCTTCCCCCATCTACGAAGTGGAAGGTGATGGTGCAGACCAGCTCCGTCACCATTATATGGCTCAGTTTGATGGCTGGACAGGGGGTTAGGATCCAAAAGAGGCTAAAGGTGATCACAGTCTTGCTGTGAGGCAGAGCAGGGAGGCCCAGCAGAGTGACAGGGTGCGCCTTGCCCGGCAGTAGCTCCACTGTCCCTAACGTTCGCTGTGTGGTTAGCCTCAAGGGGCCATGGAGCCTGCACAGGTTCTGACCAGAGACTCCGACTGTCCCAGCCGCCACATGCAATCAGTTAAACTGACAGCACCACTCCCTCATGTTGCCTGACCACATGTACAACATCTCTCGGTGTGAGGGAAGAACCCTCCCAAGGGCTGAGAGCATCAGCCTCAGGTGGTTTTGCTTTGTGCCTCATGAGAGACACTTGGGGGTTAAACGTTGCTTCAGGATCTGAGCAAACATCAGCTGTTTCCTCTGTTGTGGAGAGAGGGGGCAGTGAGCAGATGAATAGAGTCAGACTGAGCTGGAACTGGCCTGGGCAGGACTTGGGCCTGGCCTCTTTTGGACAGATACTGCATGAAGTCAAGGACTTTGCCCTTGATCTGGGGAAGATTCTTGGGCTGTGGGTGGCAGTAGAAAGTCATAGATAGATAGATAGATAGATGGGAGATGGGAAGGAATGTTTTCCAGTGCTTACAGTAGGGGACTTGGGCCTAGGATTTCTGGGTTCCACCCCTGGCACTAGGAGAGCAGCAGGCCTAGAAATACTAGAAATTGGGGTTCTAGCCCCAAAAGACAGAAACCTCAGCAAATTCCAGTGACAGACAAATGCAGAAAGCTTGTCTGGTGCTGGTAGAGCAGGACCAGACACAGCTTTTTGGCACTGTGGAGCCCCTGTCCTGATTCCACCTTAGACCCAGAGATGCTGTCTCTTAAGCGTTTCCAAATCACAGATCAGGATGCAACAGATCCTGAAGTTGACTGACAAATCAGCTTTTCCAGGAGGTGGGGAATCAAGAGGGGATGATGGGGAATCTTCCCAGCATGGCCTGGACTGCAGCTGCACCGGGGGCATGTCATCAAACCTTTTTCTTCAACCATGAGAGCCATAGATTGACTTTTTATGAAGGAAGACTGTCTGGGCCCCCTGCCTCCAGGAGCAAAGGCTCTAAAGACAACACTGAGTATGACCAGACACAGGGGAACTCAAGGAGTTTCTCCAGCCAGACTCCAGCCCAAACCTGCCCCAGGCCTGACTCACAGCCCTTTCCAGAGTGCGGAAGGCAAAGAAGTGGCCGTGGGACGCAGCTGCACTCTGGTATGTTATAAACAAGCCTTCTCTCCAGGCTGCGGCATCCTGGAGTGGCAGGAAACCGTTAGACTGTGGTCAGGGCAGAGGAGAGGCAGATGGAAACAGATCGATAACAGGCAGCACGATGTCCTACCCTGATGGGCCAAGAGAGGTGCTGTTACAGTGCTGGACTTACCCGCCTCCTTGCCTGGTGAGCAGAAGGAGTGTTTCTTGCCCCATGTGGTGGGCAGGGTTATTTCTCATTGGACCTGGATAGTCACCAATCTCTCCCACCCCAGTACATAAGAACCTGGCCCAGACAGCAGCTGCTGGATGCAAGGCTTATCAGGGAAGGCATCCATCTGCCTGTCTAGGTATGTTCCAGCCCCCTCCAGGTAGGGGTTGGACCACCTGAGGGATAAGAACCTACTACTGCTACTAGCTGGTGGGGCTACTTCTTCTACTCTGGGGGAAGCTACCTGGGTCTTTCCCCTGGATGAATAGGACTCCAGTCCCCACTGCTCACCAGGGACTGGCAGCCATCAAACTGAGCCATACAATGGTGATGGAGCTGGTCTGCACCATCACCTTACACAGTACATTTTACACACTACACATCACCCAGAGGGAGAGCTTTACTGAGATCATGGAAGGAAGACAATAACAGTAGTGGGGAGGATTGCACGGATGTGCCCAAGGAGAGTTTAACAGAGTGATTCTAAATAGGGTACGTGGCTGGAAGGCCTGGGGTGCCTTGAGATCCTTTCAGGGGTGCCACAGGTTGCCATGTTAGCCCTGTTAAGTGTGCAGACTTGATTCACAAGATAAACGAAGGGACTGCAAACAGAAATTCATAGTGTCAAAGACACTCTGATTTTGCTGTGGTTTTTCTGAGTTGTTTGCAACTGAAGAATTGCTCTGTTTTTTTTCTGTAGTCATCAAACAAGTGAAAAAAATAGCTGAGAGTGGGCCTGGGGTCTATCAAGGGGGTCTGGAGTCTAAAGGGGTTGATAACTGCTGTTTTAAGGAGAGGGTGAGGGAGGTGGACACTAAAAGGTGCCAGGGAGCTGGTGAGTGTAGGGGTGTGATTGGCATGTGGGAATGGACAGAGAGTGAGGACAAGGGGAAGCAAGGTGCTGGGGCAGAAAAGTGAGACACAGGCATAGATTAGATCAGGGATTATCAATCAGGGGTGCATGTACCCCCAGGGGTACTTGAGAAGGCCCTAGGAGGTACGTACAGGTGGGCGGGGATGAAGCGCTGCCATGCACCATCCTGCGCTTGCACGCAGGCAGTGGACGCGGGGGGTGAGAGAAGCTGGTATGTGGCAGTTGCTGCTGCCCCGCATCCGGCCACACACCACCCCTCCCACCTGCTCCGTATCCAGCTGCCAGGGGTACACTGACTCAAAAAGGTTGAAAACCCCTGGTTTAGATGGTGCAGTCATCAGCCGCTGATGCCCCCCTGGGACATCCTTGGCATCCTCCCAGCACTTAACAAAGTGGGGCTCCTGCTGGGACTTAAAACTGAAGGGTCCCAGCTAGAGGGTCTTGCCCCTTCACTCAGGATCAGACCAATTGCCTGGGGTCAGGAAGGCATTTTTCTCCCTGGTCACATTGGCACAGACTGGAGGGCAGTGGGGTTGCCTTCCTCTGTAGTGGAAGCATGGCTTCTGTCTGGGATCCCTTGAATGTATATTAGCAACCTTTTATAGAAGCAGGACATTGGCTGCCACAGTGTGGCAGGGTTGGGTGTAATGTCTGGTATTGTGTCAGGGCTGATGGTAGTTTTACAAGAGTTTAGATGATGGATTTGTCTGGGGTGGTTTAGACAGAGCTGATTTTGCCTCAAGCAAGGGGTTGGGCTAGATGTGATCTCTGGAGGTCCCTGCCAGACCCACTTCTCTAGGATTGTATGAAGCTGCCCCAAGCCTCCCAGAGCTGTGTGGCTGTGCCCACACCCATCTGGTTTCCCTATACTGGCTGCTGCCTGCTGGCAAACTTTCTTCCTGGGTAGCCAAGGCTGCACAGTAATGGCTAGAAGAACCAGCAAAGAACATGACTCCCAGTGCCCTAAAGATTGGACCCAACCACCCCAGCTCCCTCTTGAGATGGCTTCCTCATCCCAGCTGGAGTTTATATCTAGTACTGCTGGGAAATAAAACCTGGCACATAGCTTCTGGAGCTTCCTTGAGGCCCCTGCCTTGGGAAGTCTCTCCCCTCCAACAGCTCTTAGGGCATAGGGGTCCCCAGGAGTAAAGATTTACCCCTCTGCTACAGCCGGGGGGTGTCCTGGAGAGGCAGGCAGCACTTAGCAGCAAAGAGAGGCAGGAGCTGGGCAGGGGGGCACATACCTACAAGGGACAGTGGATCCAAGCCAGGAAATTCCACAGCCAGGACAGGATGGCGGCTCTGCTTCCTGCTTTATCAGGTGGGTTTTCAGTGCAAGTTAAATGCAGGGTTTATGTTCCCTGGGGCCTGGCAGCAGTGCCAAAGCAGAGGGAGGGGTCCAGTTAGCTGGTGAGCACACCAGTGCTCTCTTCAGCTGCTTCCATTCGGTCTGGGGGGACTGTCCAGAAAGAGCTTTCCCAGAGACTACGTTTATTCAGTGTTGCAGTCTGCCAGGAAGGAGGGCTCGGTGTGGTAGGAGCGCTTTCATCCCAAAGGGCCCTAAGGCCATGAGCAGAGTTAACCTGCCAGCTGCATCAGCGAGGCACTAGGAGTGTTCCCAGAGCCAGGCTGGTGGGCTGGGACGCAGCCTGCACTGATGGTTACAGGGAAGCTGTGTGGAATCAGGAGCAAGAAGGGATTCTCCCTGCTGAAGAAAGTGGGGAGGACTCTTAGATGTAGTTTGGAGATGGCAAGGGCCAACTTTTTTTGGTAGGCATCCCCCAAATTAGCCCTCCACCCTCCTTCAGTGCCACTCCAGTCCCCTCTCCCTGCCCAGTCTGCTGCTTTGCTATCTGTTCCCTGCCCTATGCTCCCTGTCTGATCTGTTGTTCTGCTTTCTGCTCCCTCATTGTGCTGCATGAATGATCTACTGCTCTACTTTCTGCTCTCTACCTGATCTGCTGTACTGCTTTCTGCTCCATGTTTGATCTGCTTTCTGCTCTCTGCCCTACCTGCCACTGGGCAGCCTGTCTCCTTCCTGGTCTGCTGCATGCCATGCACCGAGGCAGCCCGTGCCACATGTGGGATTTATGCTGCAGCTTGGCCACCCCTGTTTTGAGAGAAGATCATCCCCCTAGCAAAAACTCAGCTTCTGCTCCCGACAGCACCAGCATTGGGGAAGAAGCCTTCTAATGAGCCCACTACACTGCAGCACTACAAACATCATGTTGAGGCTGATGCTGACTATGAGGGGAGAAGGTGCACCCTCCCCACTTGCCCAGGCTCCAGCCCTGCCTGGGGTTGGGCAAGAACCTTGTGCTTAATTCTGCAGCAACGTGCTTCTGCTTCCAGGGTCTCCCATACACCTCTTGGACAAGCCCAGCCCTGCTTAACAGGCAAGACTGTAGCAGTTACCAGGACCCTACTCAGGGCCCAGATGTATTGCTGTAATTTAGGCTGGCCTCACCAGTGGCTCGGTCTTGGGCAGGTTTGGGTTTCCAGATCTGTCCTGCTCCCTGGGGAGAGTGTCTTCCTTTTCAGTGGGGGCTAAACAATGAGAAGTGGAAGAAAACTCTGGTGCCTGGTAGTCAGGAACTGCCTTGTGTTCCTCTCCTTCGTGATACCATGGCACCCTCTTGTGGCACTCACTAGAACTGGCCAGGTGGGTTTTCTTCGGAGTGGGAGAAACTCATAAATTTGCTCAGAAATTCTCCAAATGAGCTGCGGACGGACAAGACATTCCTCTCTGTTCCAGGATGCTGCAGACATTTGTACAGAGTAAAATGAGCAAGGCCTCCAAGGGCACTTGCAATGGGGACAGCTCATGCTCACACAGCTGTTCTGGGAGCCAGCTAGGGAAGTACACGAGGGAAGGCAGCTTCGGATCTGCCAGCCTGGCACCTGGACATGTCCCCTGTGGCATCCCACCCCAGCACCCCACTTGGCAGAGGTGTTTCTGCTCTGTATGGGTGCCAAAGGCTGCACAGAAAGGCAAGGCAACAGGCAAGCAGGCCCCTTGTTCTTATTAGCCAGCCTCACATTCTCTATCCCCTTGAGTCCCTGTGGGCTGGTTGACAGCCAGCTGCTGGCAAGAGGTGAGGTATGTGAGGCTGGGCTGGTTATTTCCCCAGAGTCCAGCAGGGGGTATAATACCCACGGGATCTTCCTGTCATCTGGCCCTCGAAGTTGTTCCCAAGTGCTGTCCCCACTACTAAACATCTTTCGTTGCATCTCCCTGCTGCCGTCTTACATAAGGATAGAATAGAGCCGATGTCAAAGCCCCACAATCCCCTCTCACTTGTGGGGAAACTGAGGCAGGGAAAGTGGGGGTGGAAGGGGAGGGCGGGAAAGGTTTGCCAAAGGCCACACTGTGACTGATAGCAAAGCAGGGGACAGAGCCCAAGAGTCCTTGCTCTCCTGGCATCCATTTCACACAGGCTCTCTCATGAGCCTTCTTTGAAAGACTTCATGGAGGGATGGTTTGAATTAGCAGCCTAATGAAAGAACATATATCAAGTATCAGAATGATTCATAACAGTGATTATTATTAAAGCCTTGCCCTGAACGGAAGCCCCAAATCCACACAAACACTGGTGTTGGGACCCCTGGTCTCGGTCCAGAGCATCACAGCTGATCCCAAGGTCTGGATCAGGCCGAGGCTCAAACCCCCCCCAGTGACTTTGACCTTGGGGGGATGCTGAGATGGGGATTTTGAACCCAGTGGCGCAGGCCCAAGGTTGGTTAGTAGCCCTGTCAGATCACAAGCCAGGCAAGCTGTCATCACACCAAACGAATGGAACAACTGAGCTGTGTGGAAATGGACGGGGTGGATTCCTCTCCCAGAGGCACCTCTCAGCTTCAGGAGTCTCTCCACTGAAGCCAGTCGAGGGATTCCAGATTTAGGCCAAGCTAATGAGGATCAGTGCCTGGGTTTTTTTTTTAACCAGCTTCCTCCTCAAGCGGGGGACACTAATTTCCATGGAAAGCGGCCAGCAAAAGCCTCCATGTAACTTATAACCTTAAGTGAGGATCTCAGCGGTACAGAATCCCAGTGCCAGCCCTTTGCATGGAGGTAAATCCCACTTGCTGGTAAGGACAGACTCACACAAGAAGCCTGGCTGAAGTGAGCAGAACCTCCATCCTTCATAGTACAGCTCTTCCATGAAAGTCCCTCTCTTCAGCAGCTCAAAAAGGGAGGTCAGAGTTTGTGACTGAGACACCAAATTGGCCCATGGGTTCTCTGGGATTCAGTCCCTTTTTCCAGGCATTTATGTTCTTCAGGTAGGACAGTAAATCAGTGTGTGCCACCCAGCCACAGGCACCGATCTGTGCTTCAGGCCCTTCCCTAAGAAATGGGGACAAGAATCTGAATGAGGCCAAGAAATGTTCTTTCCTTCCCATTCCATGAAAGGGGCGGATGAAAACAAACACTAACATTTTGTCAGCACCAAAGAGTGCTGACATTTTCTGTTTCTGTCAAAAAAAACCCCAAACCCCAAAACGCATTTTTTTCTTTTGGCATTTGCCTGCAAACTTTTCCTTTTGGGGTGTGGAAGACCGGCAATTTTTTCATCTTGTGGGTGTTTGATTTTTCTTTTCTTGACAAAAATCTGGAAGAGGCTGCAGAAGACAGACATTTTCCATGACAATCCTTGTTGCTACGCGATGGCCATTTTGCATTAAAAATAAAACCTGCTTTATGAAAGGAAACTTTCAACTCACTTAGGAATGATGGTTGTTAGTTCTCACACCCTCTGTCTGCCTTGATTGCAAGTGACTGGGAGCATAAATGGCCTCTCAGGCGTGGGTGAAAAGTACCTGGCTGAGTGGGACGTATGTAGCAGAGGAGGATTTAGAATCATGCCTCTTTGGCAGACTGGGTCTCACTCCAAAGATGACTGTTGCTTGTGTGTGGAAATTTTCTCCAGCCTCTTTCAACTTGTGCAGCAAAAATGAAGGTTGTTTTAATGCTCTTCCTGACTGGAAAGAAATGCTCACCGCAGCACTTTGACCTGTCTATTTTATATTTAGCCGTGTGTAAAATATATGGAAAGTGTCGCCATCCAGGTTGGTTGTGTATTTGTCACAGTGCACTAAGTGCACAAGACTCAAAGGGCTTAATCACGAGCCAATCAAGAGTCAACTGAAAAACGTTTTATCTTCACCCATGCAGCTTCTGATCTTCTGAGGAAGACAGTCCCAAGAGGTTATAACAAGGGGCCACATGCTGCCACACTTACTCATTGCCTCACAGACCTGTCAGGCCAGACAGAAATGTGATCATCAGGGCAGATCATAGGAATTCCCCCATTGGCCTGCCTTTGCAAGGAGAAATGGTACATTGTCAAGGCTTGCTAGTGTCCTAGCATAGCCCAGGCAAGCTGTGCTTTGGATACACATTAGGTGGTTGAAGCCAGGCACCAGCTCCTCCTATATTGACCAGCTAACACATATTTAAAACTACAATTGGCCTGTCCAACCTGGAACCTAACAAAGGCACCTTTTTTTCTAGTGCCCCCTTGGATTAGCTAAAGCAGATGTCCCAAACCTTGGCCAGAGGAGAATGCAAGGTGCCTTGGTAGAACTGGATAAAGATTTAAAGAGGAAAGTCTAGTCTTGAGTTAAAACCCTAGGCAGTGCTAAGTGAGACAAGGCTGAGGCATCAAAGCAGCACGTGGGAGCTGGGAGTCCTCACATCAGAACCTGCTGGGCCCCAAACTCCCTGGGTAGCCCCAGACAAGGCTCGTCACCTCTCTAGGACTCCAGTTCCTGTCAGTAACGTAGTGCTGACCGCACAGGAATGCTGTGTGGAGAACTCCACTCTATCAGACCCATCAGCATGAAGGGCTGCCTGAGTTCTCTGGTGGACATCTAATCTACCACATCTCTTAGCAGGCTGCCTACCAGTGGCTTCCCCTTGCTGTTACAGACCCAGGCCTTTGTCTCAGGGTGAGTCCTTTGAGGCCTTCTTAGATCTTGCACCTTTGTCTCCTAGTCTGAAGAGCCCTCTTGTATTATCAGATCACTTCTTCCCGAGCACCAGCCGGTGTTCTGAGCATATCCTTCAGGGCAAGATTCACCCATCTGGAGAGGTCTAGCACACAGCCTGGTGGAACAGGGCCAGATCTGATCTCAGCGGTGCTGATACAAGGCTAGAGAATCCCTGCCAAGGCCAGGGGAGTGACTCTGGATTCACACTGGATTGACTGGGATCAGAATGTGTTGCTATTTGTCACTAAAGGGGTTGAAATTGGCCAGTGCCTACCAAAACATGAAGCTGAAACCCCTCCAGTGGGTTTGAAAGTTGCATGGCTGTGGATATAGTTGAAGGGGCAATGAGCCTCCAGAGAGGAGGCCTTATGTGGAAATCTGGCCTGTGGACACCAGTGATATGCTTGGCCATGAGTGCTCCTAGCACCAGGCCCTGAAAGATGGACCCTGGGAGGACAGGATGCACCGAGGAGCCTGGAGTCTGGAGAAGGATCAGCCTGGAATTTGTGTGTTGTTTGACTAGTGACTCACTTATTGTGAGCAACCCGGGAGAAATGAGTCTTTAGGAGGGATTTTCATATGGCTCAAAATACACCATCTGACGTAAAGAGCTGAATGGTGGCACCAAGCCACAGACCCAGCATGGAGGGGAAGGCAGGCGCATGTTGCCAGGGAAACATGATCACTTGCAGTTGTGGGGTCCCAGCCCTGTGGGAAGGGGAACATATCCGTTCCTGCTCATTTGCCCTGTCCCTACCGTCTGGGCCAAGTTCTCATCTGGGGTAAAGCAGTGTAACTCCATGGACTCTGGTGGAGCCAAGTTAGCCCACAACAGCTGGGGATCTGGGCAACTGCCTTCAGCATCACCATGCCAGATTGCACCAGCTGTGAGGCTGTCACTGCAAGGAATTACCAAGTCATAGGGTCTCGGCTAAGTCAGTCTTCAAGCCAGGTCTGCACCCTAGCACCTAAGCACAGCTAGGCAAAGAGATGAACAGGAGAGAGCAAGGGGAAAGTCACGCTTTCCACCCAATGCATTTCTTCTATCATTCTGCATCTCATGTCCCCAGCCTAGTTCCCCAGTGTGGCGCAATGTACTGCCCACGGAGGATGTGAGGACGAGGGGAAAAAGGGAACCAAAAAGAAAGAAAAAAGGTTGAAAGAAAGCAAAGAGGAAGGATAATTATTTTTAAAATAATATGAGGCCAAATGCAATCCCTTGCCAACAGCAGTGAAGGCCAGTGGAAGGATGGGGAAAGGGAGAAGTATCCAAGAGCTGCTAGCTAGAAGGGGCCAACGCTCCATCCTGGACAGTGCCTCAGCTGGATTTCAGAGGGGGCAAAGACATGATGGCACAGGCAGGCTTGCTGAGTCCTTAGACACCTCTCTGCACCCAATGCCCTTGCACATGTAGCCCTAATGACCTGGCATTGAAGTCCTAATGAAAACCGATGGGATTTGGACTCCTAAATCACTGCAACACTCTCAGAAACATTTGGTAACACAATGCTGAGTAAAAATCTCCCTTCCACTCTGCTCTTCTCGCAATCTAGGTCATGTTCCCCAGCAACAAGTAACCTCTCAGAAATTCCCCATATTATTGGAAGTCACCCTCCCCAGCCTGCCGGCATTCCCCTGCTGTCAAGATGCCTGAGGCAGTGCCATAAAGCCAGCTCTGAGCCATAAGGAGAATCCTGGGACTCAGCCCAGACGGTCCTTGGTCCCTGGACAAGCCTTGCCGAGGAATGTCTTGGAGGGCCACAGTGGTGCTGAGGTCTTGTGGCAGCCCCCTGTTTTGGTGGTTCTTGATCCCAGTCACCCCTCAAGTTGCAGATGCAACATGCTCCTCGTAGGGCATTCCAAGCATGGCCAGTTCCCTTCATGGGGTGGGGGTTCAAAGTCATCTGGAACCTGTGGACAGAGTGTCCTCCAATTTAGTGAGTTTTGAGTCAGGCCCCAAGGGACAAAGGATGCTGGTAGCTGGGTCTGGACCCTTTGCCTCCCCATCTTAGCCCCCATCCATCAGGACTTAACTGCAGCCAGGCAGCTGTAGTCATTACTAGGGGTGACAGACCCTGGTGGCCAGGACTGAGATCCTAGCAGAGCAAACAACGTGAGGCAGGGCTGCCTGATCCTGAGAGGGCTGAGCCCCTCCACCTGCATTGACAGCTTCTCCAGGAATCCTTCCACAGTGTCTCTTTAGAGCTGACCAGGAAGCTCTGGGATTAGCACTTGAACGGCTGTCGACCACAGCTTCCCCAAGAAACCTCGGCCTTTCCAGATTCTCCAGCTGAGAAATGAATTAGCTGGGGTGCCTGCTGGCTTCCCTTTTCAAAGCTTTGTTGCTTTCCTCACCCCACCAAAAGTAGCACACAACAGACACCTTTGAGCACAGGACAGCTGTGGAGGCTGCCAGCTGGCCTTGTGATAGGAAGGGAAAGCCCTGGGGTTCACAGCAACATGTGCTCATGTTTCCCCACCCCAATAATCCACCTTCCCCTCTTCTGAACATCCCCTTCCCTCCCACTCAGGACAACAGAAATGTCACAAGACACTTCTAATGCCCTTGGAGTGTCACAAGCCATTTCCAGCGCCATTGGAATCAGTCCAATGCCCTTCCCCACTGCTTAGGGTGGAGGTGGTTTGTGTACATGTATGGCACTGGAGTGGGTGTAATTCATCTGTTGGTGGTGGGGGCTCTCAGTCACACTGAAGGCAGCCTCCCAGCTCAGACCCTTTCACGAGAAGGGCATTCAAGCTGAATTTGCAAGGCTCTGCGTCTGATCCTTCAAAGCAGACAGGCCCATGATCAGTACACTAGCGCGACTAGTCAGTTTAACATAAATCCCCGCGCCCCGCCTTTCTGCTACATGTCAGGGTGTTTTTAAGCCTTCCTCAGAGGCACTGGGTGTTGGCCGCAGACCAGGGTTGGGGTGGTGACTGGGCTGTGCCAGTGCTGCTGCTGGGATTGAAACCCGGAGGTTCCTAGCTAGAGGGTCTTGCCCCTCTGCCCTGGGTCAGATCAGTGCCAGATTTGGGGTCAGAAAGAAATTTGACCTCATGGCCAGATTGGTATAGACAATTTGGGAAGGAAGAGGGTTGCCTTCTTTTGTAGCAGGGGCATGGCCTCTATCTGGGATCTCTCAGAGTATATTAATAATGTTTTCCAGCATCAGGACTTTGGCTGAAGCTGTCCCCCTGCTTTTCCTGTGGCAGGGTCAGGGGTGATGTCTGGTGTTGTGTCAGGGCTGACAGTAGTTTATGAAGAGTTTAGATGATGGATTTGTCTAGTCTGGTTTGAACAGGGCTGACCCTGCCTCAGGCAGGGGGTTGGACTTGATGTGACCTCTGGAGTTCCCTTCCAGCCCCACATTTCTATGCTTCTATGATATGATTCGAAGTTAAGTGAACTGTGTGTACCTTGACTATGGAGCTACTTGCACACAGAGCTCAGTGCCTGCTTAACTGTCCTGTGGGATCAGGGCCAGAATCTTCCTCCCTTGCATGGTCCAGCCCCTCTCAGGTACCCCGGGTCTGGATTGCCAAGGAGATGTTGGCTGGGTGCTGAAGGGAGGAGAACATGCCAGGGAGGAAGAGTCAGCGGTCAGGCTCACACAACCCACAGTGCTGGCTGCAGATTGCAAGGCTGGTTTTAAACAGTCACATGTGGGATTTTTCCCCTGTGTTTTCCTTAACTTTCTTGTTTTGAGAACATGAGGTGGGTGCATTTTCAAGCCACTGTCTGTAGCAGGGGGGACCAACCTGTGGCACAGGCACCACAAGTGGCAGAGGCAGCCTCCCTGTATGGCACATGGCAGACTGGGGTGGGGACAGATGGTGCAGCAGCAGATAGGGCAGGGAGCGGAAGGCAGATCAGCAGATGGGGCACAGAGCAGAAAGCAGAGCAGCAGGCCAGGCAGGGAGTTCAGGATAGAGCAGAGCAGAAAATGGGGAGGGAGCTCAGGGTGGGGAGCAGAGTAGCTGATGGGGCTGGGCAGGGAGCATGGGACAGGGAGTGGAAAGTACAGCAGGTGATGGGGCCAGGAGCACAGGTCAGGGGACAGAAAGCAGAGCAGCAGATCCAGCAGAGGAAGGGTATCAGAGCGGCACTCAGGGAGGATGCAGGGCTAATTTGGGGAATACATGCCAAAATGCTTGGCCCCTGTCATCTGTAACCACGGAGGCAGAGCTTAGATTCCCACATAATCACCTGACTCTGGGAGTTGGGGCTTTAAGGAAAACCCTGGCCGCTGGCATCAATTGAAGGAGCGGGGGTAGGTGGTGGTACAGTGGAAGAGATGTGTGTCCAAGCTTAGTGCCAACCCAGTCCCGGTCCCAGAGGCTGGATCTGATAGCAAACCCTATCACCTTCTTGCATGCCATCAATGATGGGTGCTGGGGCATGCTCTGCCATGCTAATTGATCAGCCCAGACTAAACCATCCCAGCCTCATGTCTGTCTAACCTGCTCTTGGATACTGCCAGGGATGGAGACTCCACCACATCTCTGGGCTATTCCAATGCTTGACCCCTCTCAGACTCAGAAGATTACTTCTCATCTCCAGCCTCAGTTTCCCCTACTGCAGCTTGATGCCGTTGCTCCTAGTTCTGTCCCCTGTGGCCACAGAGAAAAGCCCATCTCCACCCTCTCTGTTATTGTGATCACATCCTGCCTCAGCCTTCTCTCTTCTCCAGACTAAACAGTCCTTTCAAGGATCTGAAGACTGGGATGGGCAAGGGAATGTGCCCCAGCCTGCCTCTGCCGCTTAGCCAGAGCTCCCACTGGAGTTAGACAGACATCCCCTCAGAGGGTGGCACAGCTCCAGAAGCCCAGGGGGCCAAGCCCTGATGTTGAGTCTCTGCCCACACTGTGGTGGCTTATATGATGCAGCAACAGAGCCCCTTGGCCTTTAACCCCATTGGTCCTATTCCCCAGCATAAATCTGGAGGCAAAGGAGTGCTTCACACCAAGGGAGGGGACTCAGGCCCCAAAGCTTCAGGGCTTCTCTCTAGCAGCGCAGCTGCCTTTCTGGTCTCCTCTCCCCAAGAGGCATGGTGGAGGGCTGTCTCATAAAACCCTCTTTTTCTTCTCTGTGGAGAGAATGAACCTGGCTGCCACCCAGGCTTTTCCACGGCCTCCCAGACAGTCCAGCAAGCAGCATGGGCCCAGCCCAAGCCCCAGGTTTATGGCTGGGTAATATTTTTATGAGAGCTCCAGTTTCCAGGACTCCTCACTTTTTTTGACAAAGGGGAAGAGGTTGTTTCCTTCATCCTGTCTGTTTTCTCTCTCCACCTCCCCCCTGCCTCCTGGCTTCTATTTTTCTTCTTAGAAGGAAAGATGGTTACGATGTGGGGGATCAAGGGCCTGGAGGGTTTTATAACATGAGTGGTGGGGAGCACAAGCCACCAGTGAACAAAAGGGTGTGGAGCCTGTCCCGCCCCTGGCGCCAGCTTGCGCCATTCCCATCCCACCGGTGTGTGGTCGCTGGGCGTGTCACAAGTTTGCCAGGTCTCAGCCTGTTTCCTAGCGGCACCAGCTGGCCAATGCCCTGGGTAGACTAAACACGGGGGGGAGGAAAGTGGGATGGGTGGTCTGTGCTGAGGCCCAGTGCTGATGTGTGGGGACCCCATGGCTGCTCAGGCCCTGTGCAGATCCAGAACACTTCGGGCTTATGTCTGATGGGCACAAATTGGGGCCAGGCTGTCAGTGTCAGCTCTGCTCCATCAGAATCCCTGAAGCTCAGATCCTTACTCAGTGTCATGGGAACAGGTCCTCAGCTTTGCTGGCTGCCACATGGGGCCAGGGAAGGATTCCTCCCCTCCCCCCACTGCTACGTGTGTTGGGATTTGTTTCTACCTTCTTCAGAGGCGCTGGGTGTTGGCTGCAGCCCAGCCTGGGGATAAGGACCAGGCTGCGCCAATGCTCTTGCTGGGGCTCTACCCTGGAGTGTCTTGGCTAGAGGGTCATGTCGCTCTGCTCAGGGTCAGACACAAAATGCACTGAGGGTCAGAAAGAAATTTCTGGTCAGACCAGCATGAACTGGGGGGCAGGTTGTCTTCTTCTGTCTGGCATGACCTCTACCTGGCATCTCTCAAGTGCATTAACACCCTTTGCCACAGCAGGACATTGGCTGCCATGAGCCCTGGCTTTTCTTGTGGTGGGCTTGTGTTTTGGTCAAGGTTGACTGCTGTTGTGCTAACAGGTTAGCTGGGAAAAGCCCGTTAGAACCAGCCACCCTGTGCTCTCCCCAGGCCCCTTCTCCCATGACCAACCTCCTCAGAGCTGTGACCTCTGGGGACAGAGGCGTGTGAACCAGGTCAGATGGCACTGAAGTCAGCCTGGCACCACAGGGGCGCCCAGCACCTCAGGCTGCTGTTCTCACCAGATCAGCAGGGCGGGCCAGGTCAGTGCGCAGTGGGGAACACCCAGGTGCTGCGGGAAGCCATGCCTATGAGTCATCACCGAGTCAGCGCTTGGCCTTGAGTCCCAGCACTGTGCCAAGCAGGTGCCGGTCAAACCATGTCCTGTGTCCGTTCCTCCCTCAGCATGAAGCCTCACTGGGGTCTCTGGGCAGCTGGGAGGTGGTGGAAATAGGTGCCTGAGGACCTGGCTGAGCTGTTAGGGATTGTTGAGACTCAGCACAAAGGGCACATCAGGGACTTGGGCTGCATGGGTTTGATCCCTGCACTAACTGATGCCTGGCAAAGCAGGGGTCTGGGGGATGGGGAGCCTGGCTTGTCCCTGATCCCCAGAGAAGGAGTTCAGGAAGGCTTGCCCAAATGGCTGCTCCAAATCTCGGCCTAGTGCATGCTGAGATGGGGCTTGAAGGGAAACTCTGCCCACCCTGATAGCACACCCCCCTAGGTGAGTGTGGGTCTCTGGATATCCTGGCTCAGGTGAATAAGAAGCTGCTACTGCTGCATCTTTGGCTCAACCACACCAATATGGGCCTCTGGGAGAACTAGGGACACTGCCCACCCTCTCCAGAGACAGCTGGTCCAGGGACCCCTGTCCTGTTGCCCCCTGAGCTGGTATTGCGGTTCTTGAACAGGGCAACCCACAGTACTGGGAGGGAGCTCCTGGGGCCACGGTTCTTCCTTCCTCTGGGGCACTCTCTGGTTCCTGTTTCCACAACCCCCAGGCCCAGGTTGCATCCTGTCCTGCTCATCCTTTCCTCTGAGTCTCCATCATCAGCTCTCCCCATCTCCCCACCCCTATTTCACACCCCCCTCCCACCACCTTCAAGCTTCATCTCATCTCATTCTCTTTCATTCTCAGCCCCCATGACTTACCTGCACCACCTGTGCTGCTGGCATCTCCCCATTGCAAGCCCCTGGCCCCCTTCTCCTCTTCCCAGACCCCCACTCCCTTCCCAAGCTCTTCAGAAGCCCCTTTTGTCCTTGTCACACACCCTTGACTCCCCTCCCTGCCTCCACATTTATATCTACCCACTGTGCTCCCAAGCAGCTCCCCACCTGAGATTCTGGGGAGCCTTTCCGCAAATCCATAAAGCCATGGAAACCTGACTCAATGCTCAAGTCACCTGTCTGGGGTGGGGTCCTTTCACCCCAGTCCCACCCCTCTGACTCAGCCTTCCAAGCAAGGCAAACCCCTCCTCCCCCCAGACCTCCCTACCTATCCCTTGCAGCTAAGGCTGGGTCTGTTCCCAGCTCACTGAGCCTAATTAGGCAGAGAGTGCCAGGCGCCAAGATCTCTGGGCAGGTGAGAGGCTGCCTGGGCCCCTCCTGCCTCCTCCAGGGAGCTGAGGGGCTGTTGGTTCAAGGGATGCTGAGATATGGGTGCTGTGGGGCCCAACACAACATAGGGCTATGTGGGGAGGGTCCTGGCAAGGTCTACTCTGGTACATACACAGATGCCAAGAGACAATTCAAACACCCTGTGCCAGACCCTACCCAGGGGAGTAGAATCCTTTCCTACCACCACCCAGAGACCCTCCCTCACACTTCACAGCCTCTCAAAGCAGAGGCATGAACTGTTTCCCACAGTGATGAAAAGCGGCTATCTTGGGCTGAGGTATTGACAGTCAGGCACAGAGAAAATAGGGCAGACCTCCCCAGCCACCCCTGAAACGCAGCTCCCTGCCACTCCTCCCCCCACTCCACCCAGTGTCATGCTGGCCTTTGTAGACAGGAGCACGAAGACACAGTAGGGACACAGGCATCCCGGCTTGGGCGTGAGTTGGGGGGAGTGCTCAGGCCTCTTGACGGAAAGGGGGGGCACCTCTGGGAGAGGGAAGTGGCACTGGGGGGCACGTGGAGAGCTGCGTATCAAAGGGCCTTTGTGTATCCAGAGTGGGAATCCTGTCGTGGGGACCCCACCCAGCCAGTGACTCACTGGCACATTGCTGGGGCCTGACTCACCGCCAGACTCGGACCTCCCTCCCCTCTTCCCGCCGCAGAGAGGAAGGGGGGGGGGGGTCATGCCAGCCCAGCACTGGCAGGTGCTCTTGCCAGTGCACGCACACACACACACATGCACACGCACACACGGTGGGTGAGGTTTAACCCCTTCATGCTCTTGGGGCTCCACTTCTGCCAGATGTTGTCTCCCCGTCCCCTCAAAACCGCATCCTCCCTCCCAAGCGGCCCAGCAAAGCAGCCTCTGCCCCAGGCTGTTCCGGACGATGAGTCACTGGTGCCGCTCGAGCTCTCTCCCAGGGGCCCATCCGCTGCCTCGTCAGGATGCTCTTGCCCACCTGCCCTGCGCTCCCATCACCACTGTGCCCCACACCCTACACATGGGCAGAGGGGAGCAGCCAATCTTGTCCCACCAACCCTTGGCCAAACTCCCTTGTTCTTTCTCCCCACAGTTGCAAATCTGTGCCCTAACCTCCCTGCCCTCCCTCACACCTCACGCTGGAAAAGAGGCAGGGGCTGCTGTCTAGCCCTGCAAGGCAGGCTGTTACATTCCCGGAGCCCATGGTGTCAGCCAAAGGCCTCAGGGTAGCAGGGCAGGAAAGCAGAGAAGCAAAGCAAGATGGGCTCCCTGGCCCGCTGGTTTGCAAGGACTGGTGCCATCTGGTGCAGAAGAGAGGTGGGCCGGGACATGGACTGGGTTTCATGGGCTCACTTTGCTCCTGCATGGTATTTTCCCATGGCCTCCCAGTTCTGTGGGAAAGAGGCAGTGGCATGGGACTAGAGGGGGCTCTATTCCCCTGGGGGATGAGACTTCCAGAGCAGATATGTCCTGCCATGCAGCTTGGGTGATACCCTACTGGCTCATGCCCATGACTCTGAGCACTGGGGAAGGTGCCTTGGGCACGGATACATGGCTGTACATGCAAAGAGTATGTATCCCTCCTGCACATACCAGGCAATACCTGAAACAGCTGCAGCCCAGGAGGGAGAGAACTGAATGACCACTGTGTGAACCCTGGGAAGGGTGGAATTGTGGAAGTGACAGAACAGGGGTGGCCAACCCATGGCATGGGCAGCGTGTGTGCACAGTACGTGGTAGATCAGGGACAGGCAGCACAGCACAGATAACACAGGAAACAGAAAACAGAGCAGCAGATCAGGCAGGGCAATGGGGTCACAGTAGCATCAGGGAGGGTGCAGTACTAATTTGTGGTGTGTCTGTCATACAGGTTCCCCCTCAACATGGTGATAAAACATTAAGGAAACCAGGTTATGATGTCACCTAGTTTTTTTTAGAGACGTCGTTACCCCAAACCTCTAGAGTGAGTTCCAAAGCTTGTGGATTTTGGCACAGGTTAGTGCACATGCAGCCCTCTAGCAGAGGGGATTCCTGTAGGACCCACAGGGGACTGGCGTGGCCACAAGTCTGGAAGGCATGAAGCTGGGGCTCATAGCAGGCTGGCTGTGGGTTGAGGGGTTGTCAGTGGGTATGGAATGGGAGGAAGCTGGCAGCTGCTGTGGCGATGGCCAGGGCCCAGACCTAGGGAAGCAGCTTGGAGAACAGAGGGGCTGAAGGAGCATGAACTGAGTCCAGACATGTCCTAAGTGGTGGCTTTGCTTCCTTCTATGCCCTGCTGCAGCTTGCAACAGGTGCCAACAAGGCCAGGACTGGACTCTGGGTGCCCAGGCAGCTTGGCTGGTTTTCCTGGAGTGGGCAAGAAAGAGCTGCCAGTGGAGCAAGGCCCCATACTCCCCATCCCACAAGACCATGCTTGCTTTCAAGGATGGGGGTTAAAGTCTGCCACTGAGACCAGACCCTCAACCCAGCTAACAGACACCCAGTCAGCACATGACACTAGCAGGCCACAGGGTTGAGGTGGAAACTTTTGGGCCTTTACTGAAGCTCTACAAAGGAGGCATTGGGTTCTGCTTGTCCATGCTGACCTCACTGGAGCAGCAATGGCTCTGGCGGCTGCTCTTTGGCACCGGGGCGGGGTTTTGCTGGAGGCAGGAGGCCAGAGCCCTGCCGGGAGTGGGCTGGAGTGGGCAGGGTCCTACTCTCTCCTTCCTCTCATTCAGTTTTATGTGGTTCCTTCACTGGGTGGCAACTAAATTTGCAATCCAAGCAACTGGGAGCAACCCAGTCCTGCCTTCAGCGACTCCAGGGCAGCTGTGGGGTGTCAGAGGCAGCCTTAGTTTGTCTCTGAGCAAGGCACGAAGCGTGGCCAGGCCTTGCTGGGCGGTGGCGAACTCCTGGGTCCTTGTGCTAGGGGAAAAGAGCTGCTGCATGGGTTGGAGCGGTGTCTGGCAGGGCCGTTGCCTGGCTGCCGGCCAGCCTGAGCTGGTTGTGGCGCGGGTGAGTCAGGCCGCCATGACTCACCCCCACAAACAGCACGTCTCCCAGCAACGCCGAGCGAGGTTCCCCGCGCCCCGAGGAACAAAACAAACAGGCTCCCGGCCTGGCTCGGCCCTGCCGTCTGCTAGTGAGGAGTGCAAGGAGCACGCTACTTCCAGGAAGCCAGCGGCCGGAGGGGGAGGGAGGGAGCGAGGCCTTCTGATGTGGTTGCAGTGAGGCCAGGAGCCAGCCTTCTCTTCAGGCTTCTGGGCAGCCCGCTACCCGGGTCTGCCACTGCACGTGGAGGGCTCCCGCTGCCCACATCTTGCCCTGGGCGCTCACAGAGCTGCCTAACCACTAGGCCCTTTTGAGGGGACCTCTGTTTCCAGGGTCTGCTCACTTGACAGAGGAAGAAAAGCATAGACACAACTGGGATGGGTGGCCATGAGAGAGCTAGGGCTAGACCCCAGGAGTCCTGACTCCCATCCCCCTCGCTCCAACCCCTGGTTCCCATTCGCCTCCCAGAGAATCAAATCCCAGCACTGTGCTCTAGCAGGAGGATCTCCCCTGCTCCATATACAACCCAGAGGCTGGTATTAGTTGTTTCATCTTGGGAGCATTTGCAGGCTTCAGATGTGATACAGGCTCCCTTCCATCACAAGGACCTCTCTGCAGTGCCCCCCTGCTGTGGCCAGTGGGCTTTGGGATGCCCACCTGCCTGCCCTGCCTTTGAAAGCAGGGGCCTAAGAGTGGTGCTGGGCATGTGCCTATTTCTGGGTCCCAGGATACAGGGAGAAGGACTGAGTGGGCGGCATGTACTTTCATGCTGTTCTCCCAGATGCAACATGGGGTGGCATAGGCCCAGCCCCACCTTAGTTTCAAGGAGCTTATAACCACCCCCAGACTAAGAACAGGCAGGAAAGCCTGGGAGAGGGCTGCTGCTTCTTCCTCTGCATCCTTCTCTCTTTCTTCCTTCTCCCTCTCCCCCTTCAGCTCAGATCAACCCAAAGCAGGATCCTGGAGTCCCAGCCACTGCTTATGGAGCAGACAGAGTGGGTCTGGGGCCAGCAAGAGCACGGAGACCAGCTGGGCCAGCAACTCAGAGGCCTCCGCCCTGCTGGCTCTCAGCTCCTCTGTGCACTGCTGGCTGGGAATGGCTTTCCCAGACACTTGGGGCTTTTCCCGCGGCCTCTGGGCTGGGTTGCTCTTGGGAGACTTTCCTTTTTTAGCATCCCCCCCCCCCCCCCCCACCCCTGGCGGGTGGCCACGGGCCAGAAGGCCGGAGGCAGCCAGTGCTGGGCGGGGCAGGAGGGGCCTGCGGGTGGCCCTGGAAACCTGGTGTTGTCCAGAGAACAAAACGCGCTTCCGAAGGGAGGAAGGAAGGAAGTGAGGAGGAGGGAAGAGCCACAGAGGGAGCGGAGGAAAGGGAAATCCCATCCCTTTCCCTCACTCACCCCCCAGCCTGGCTGTGGCCCGCTCTTGCTGTCTTTTGCCATTTCCCTGACTCCATCTCCTCCTCTTTCTTCCTCTGCCTCCTTCTCTCTCTCCCCCTTCAGCTCAGATTATCTGCCCAGCTGCAAGCACTGGAAGGCACGATAACCCCTGTGCCCCTGCTGATCTCTATTGTACCAGGGCTCAGCTTGGCCACTGCCAGGGATGAAACAGGCAGAGGAGGGCTGGACCCTGCCCTGTGGTGGAGAATGGTGGGGACAGGCTATCCCCAGCCTACCCTGGGAAGGCCTTTACTGCATGGGGAGTGCAGCCTGCATCACATGACACCTAGCCAGGATGTCCTTTGTCCCTCTCTCATTATCCCCCCAGTGCATGTCTTCATGGGCATGGACTTCCCTGGGGCATCCCACAGCCACCATAGTGATCCTTCCCTCCACTACAATGGGCTACCTGCCTCACACCACTGCACGGTCTGAGGATGTTTTGGCCTCTGTTCACTCTGCCTGTTTGCTAGATAGGTGGATAGATAGATAGATAGGTGGGTGGGTGGGTGGGCAGGCAGGTAGTAAGATCGATGGGTAGATGACAGTTGTGTATGGACAAAACAAGCAAGGCCAAGTTTAGGGACCCTGATTTTTAGTGATTGAGTCTGAGCTGGGGGGAGGGTTTACGATATACACACTGTCCATCTTTCTCCAGACCCATCAATGAGAGTGGCAACAGGGGTGCTCTAGCTCACAGTGCTGTACCCCTGCCAGCCCTGGAGACATAGAGCACAGCCCCGGGGCAGGGTGCTCAGCAACCAACCCCCTTCTAGCCCCTCACACCTAACAGCAGCCCCTAGTCCCTGCAGGGGAAGGGGCAGGCCTTGCCCAGATGAAAGCAGATTAACAGGTCCCCTCCCAGCTCCCGCGATTAATGAATTCCCCCCAGGCTGGCACTGGGATGCAGTTCTTTGGCCTGCCCTTTGTTCAGGCAGCCGTTGTGAAACCTGCCCCGGGGCGGCATGCGGAAACCAACCAGGCTCTGTGCTGAGGAGAGGCTTTTCTCTTGCACCTCTCCATAATTGATGGGTGGGAACCTCCATGCAACATTAGCCCTGGCGAAGGGCCTATTAGCTCCCTGCTTGCTTCTGTAGCAACAGGGCTTCCCTGGCTTTGCCCTCAAGCAACCAACAGGCATCGGGCGGGCGGGTTTTTCTTGGCACCTATCCCATGATTTCAAAACCCCCCCTTGCAGGCTGCCAGCCTGGGCTTTGCCTCCCTGGGCTTGGCTGGGCCCACCCCACCTGTCCTGCATCACTGGTGATGATGATATTGATGATAATTACCCAGCACTTCTATTAGTGGTGCCTTTCATCCCAAAGCCAATCATACACAGTGTGTGGTTTTCTCACTCTCTCAATGCAGTTGTCTCTGGGACAGGTCGTGGTTGATCCTTGATAACAGAACTATGCCATGAAGTTGGGAGAGTGAGGGGAGAGCAGAGAGGGAACTAGGCTGGGATACCAGGGTTCTTTGCTTGCTGTTGTATTTGGCAGGAAGCTCTTAAAAGACCAGACTTTGCAGGAGCTGGTACAGCCTTGTCCATCTGTCTGTCCGGCATCCTGTTCTTCTGGCTGTCCCTGGAGATCCCAGTCCCACTGCACATGATTGGATGTGTGCATGTATGCACACCCATGAGTGAGCTGAGGATGGAGTCAACCTCAACAAAGCAAGGCTGACAGATATCTCCTAACCCACTCAGCCCCCTGGGAGGCTTAGCATTGCCCCTGGCTCCTGGTGTGCCCGTGTTTTAGCCTGCCACATGAGAATGGGTTGCTGGCCATGGATCACCCTGCCTGCTAGGGGAATCCAAACCAGGAAGCTGACTTGGAGGTCCCAGCCAAGTTCAGGAGAAACCTTTTTCTTGCCCTGACTCTAGACCCTACTTCCAGCCCACAGCTGGCCTCCCTGGGCTCCCTACCCCACCTTCCTTATCCCAGTCTCCTTCCTGAGCAAGGTGTAGAGCCCAGGAGCCTCAACTCCCAGCCCTCCCCTGCACTGGGGCCTCTGCCAACAGGCATCTTCCATTCCCCCTGACATCCTGCTTCTCTCCCACCATCTGTAGAGCTGGGCGAGGCCCCTGCAGGAGTTGCTGACAAGCTACTGCTTGCAACAGGTAAGGAGGATTCACAGTGCTGGGGTGGCAGGTCAGCAGTGGGAGCTGCCGGGATTATGTCTGCTTCACTGCCAGAACCGTAGTTCCCATTTTTTTTTTGGCCTTGCAATCCCATCCGTACCATCTTTGGCTTTCCCCATCTCGCAGCTGAGAATCACTGAGCTGTGATCTGCATTCAGAAAAGATACAGAGCCGGTGCCTTAAGGCTAAAAACACTGAGAATCACTGATCTAGCTGGTGCCAGAGGAGGGCACTGAGGGAAAGACCACAGTAGGACAAGCTGCTGCGAGCACAGAGGCTGATGGGGGAAGGGGAGGCAGCTAGTGGACCAGCAGTGACACTGAGTAGCTGGAGCAGGCACAGATTATCAGACTGGGGAAGGAGGGCTTTTATCTTCTCACACAGGGGCTGGGCAGTGTGGCAACTGTAACAAGGTCTCGTGGAGACCCTGGTTGAGAATCACTGGGATAGAGAGACTGATAGGGGCAGGACATATGAGACAGGCAGATTTGTAGGGAGACAGAAGGACATTGTTTGAAACTGGTTGTAGTCTCTCCTTCAGTACTCTCTCTTTCTTAAAAGCCAAAGGCCTTTTATCCCAGACCAGCTAGTCCCTCTTTCCCCCCAAATATTCTGATTTTTTCTAATCACCCTGCCTCAAAAAAACCCTGTTTTTTTGTCTTGTTTTCTTGTTGTGTCTCCTGCTTTTCCACGGGCAGTAACATGCTTCCTCTTCTGGCCGTGTGCCCCTGAGAGACAAATTGAACAAACCAGCAAATAAATCATGAACTGAAAGCCAATTTGTCCAGCTAAGCATCGGCAGTGTATAATAAAGCAACTGGCTTGTGCCCTTTCAATCAGTTCTTTCTGGGACCCTGCAGAGATTACAGACTTAGCGAATTTAGAAGACTCTCATGAGAAAGGCTTTGAAGTGGGATCAAAGATATACACAAAGGTACATGCTGTCTGTGTTCTTTGTCGTGACTGGGCCCTCCTCAGCCCCTTGCTTCATTCCAAACTAGTTCCAGACTGGTCTGACAGAGCAAAGTGTGGATCCCTAGTGGCTTCAGAGGAAGCCCTGTCTCTGATACAGTAGGTTGGTGAGCCAAAGTACCCTCAGGTGCCCTGAGATCTTTTCAAGGGGGGTGCAACATGCTAGGTGTGCAAGCGTGCTTCAGAAGCTAAATCAAGAGATGTCAAATAGGAATCTGTAGCATTAAAAATATTTGGACCAGCTGTGCTCTGAGTTCCTTGCATCAGGAGAACTGTTCTAGTATTTTTCTGTCATCAAAAAAGGAGTGAAAACTAAGAGCTGGTATTTTCCAAGGGAGATGTGGAGTCTAACAAGGGGAACTTGGAGTCTGAAGAGATTGAGAATAATGCAGTAGGTAATGAATCTCCCCACACACTCAGGGCAGGAGGCCAGTGCTTTTGTTCCCATGGGACACACAGGAGCGGAGGCATGGCCCTAGATCCACAGACAGGACATCCTGGGAATACTCAGATGCAATACTCAGCTAGATCAGTGGTTCTCGATCACTCCATTCTCCCTTCTTCTGGCACAGACCTCTTTCTGCTAACCTGACTGCATCTACACTAGGTGTGCAGGGGTAGGCAGGAAGAGAAACAGCATTTTTAACTTGCAGTGTCTCCCTCAGGAACTGGAACAGATGAGGAACAGCAGGTGTTTTTGGAGGGCTCAGGCCACTGAGTCCCCATTGGCTCTGCTGTCCAGTCCCTTCTTACCGGGCATGAATGAGAGCAGAGCCCATGGTCACATCCTGGCCAAGCTTTAGGCTCCAGCTTCCCCAACCCCAGCTGGCCAACCGCATTAGAAACAGAAAGGATGTAACGGCTTTTCCAGGCTATTATTTTTCCATGGCAGTGATAGTTGTGGGTTCTGTGGGGGCAGGCAACCACATGTCTGGCATGCACCACATAGAGTGAATGAGGGGAGGGGCCTGTGGGATAGTGTTTGCCAGAGTGACACCCTTCTCCAGCATCATGCTACATTGCTGTGCTGTTACCCCTTTGCTAGGATGCCCCAGGGTGGGGGGTCACCTGCATCAATGGAGGAACCAAGAGCAGGAAGGCTTCAAGTTTAGAAGCACATGGTAGAGTCTGGCTCTGAGGTATCCTCACTCCCACCCTTGTAGCTATTGGACCATGCTTTCCACCCAGTCTCCCAGTTTCTCCAACTCCAGGTGTCTCTCCTTGAGCTGGGAGTAGAACCTAGGGATCCCAACGTCCAGTTTTAGTCATTGGATCAGGGGTCTAGAGCCCAGACTCACAGCCTGGTGCCCCAACTGCTGGCAGAGCTGGAAAAGGAACCCGGGCATCCTGATTCCCATCCTCTAAGCCAGTGTGGGCCAAGGATTTTGCCACAAATTAGCCCTGCACCCTCCCCGAGTGCCACTCTAATCCTCTTCCCCTGCTGTTCTGCTGCTCTGCTTCCTGCTCCCTGCTTGATCTGCCACTGTGATGCCTGACCCCTCCCCCTGTGTCCCACACGGAGGCTGCCTGTGCCATTTGTGGCATGTATACCACAGCTCGTGCATCCCTGCTCTAAGCACTGCACACATGGCTTTCTTTAGGGCTTCAGCAAAGCTAGGCACTGAGGCCAAGTGAGCGTTAGTTAGCATCTCAAGATTCACCCCATCAGGAGGATGGGGCTGATACTGAGCAGGGCCAAGGTGCAGAGTTCCCCCAGCCTGGCCCCTCAGTGCTTCCTCCCCCCCCACCCCCCAGCCCTGGCTAAGGTCACGCGCATTTGGGATAGAGAGCTGTAGAGCAGAGGAGGTATTAATGGAGTCAAGCTGTTATGGGGAGAGCAGGATGAAACAGTCTGGGAGCCAGCCCTTTCATAGACCAGCCCTGATTCCCACGCAGACCTAGAGAGGCTGCAGTTAAACTGTTAGGGAACTTGCTTGGCTGGGAGAGATCTAAAGGTAATACACTCACACACACATACACGCACGCGCGCGCGCACGCCCGCCCCCCCCCCGCAGGCTTCCCAAGCATGTGCCTAGCCCTGGTGCCTTTGTCTGGCCATGTGCATGTGTGCCTGCAGGTGGGAGACAGAGATGTAGTTTTGTTTGCAAGCAGCTCCCTCTGTGCCCCCCCTCCAGCAGCCAGCCTGCAATTCACAGGCGAGTTCAAATCAGGCAAATCTTTCCGCTCATCACAAATGGCTCTGGAGAGTGAGAGGGGTGTGTCTGCGTGGGTGTGATCCTGGGACAGCTACTACACGCCTCTCCCTGATTCAGTTGCTTCTTGGGTTTTGCCATGCTGAAAAATCCCATGATGTTTTCATCAAATTTGCTCTAAAGCATGTTGGGCTCGAAGCTCCAGCTTCTGGAGTCATGGGGTTATGATGAGAGTCACAGTTTGGTTTCACTGCCCCCACCCCTCCCTTCTTGGAGAGTTTCTAGCCCTCATTTTAAAGAGACACCTGAAATCCTGACCCAGGGGAGCCTAAATGGGTCCAGGAAGGGGTAAAAGAAAGAGTGCAAAGAAAGACACTTCTGGGATGCACTTGCTGCCATTGTGATCTGAAGTCAAATTTCCTCCTTTTCCAAGGTCTGATATCTAGGCTTTGGAGGCCTCAGTTGTGATAACCCTGTCTTTGCATCTTGATTGCAAGGATCCAATAGCGATGTGAGATCTGTGGCCATGTGTGGAGCCTGTTTGTATGTGCGTGTTGCTCATGTTTGAACAACGATGCTTTGCATGTGGCAAGGAGGTGTGTTGTGTGAATGCTGGCAGTCAAGCTGCTCACAGGGCGTGTGGTGACTGGTGAAAAAACACTTGTGGTGATGCCATGTGGGTTGTTCCTTCTGGCTTGACAGTTGGCAGCCTGATAAAGTTTCCCTGTGATCCAGCCGGCACACGTGTATGCATGTTCTCTGCTCTCTTGTCTTCCACAAGTGTCTCTTTGGTTCATCCTGTTTGCTGTAGGGTCTGCCACTGTGAGACAGCAGCAACTGAGGCATTAGTGAAGCGTGTCACCTGGGTGTGTGTGCAGTTGAACATTGTGCACGCTTGGCTATGGTAGGAGGGTGCACACTGCATGCTGCTGCAGGACGTGGATCTCTGCATCAAAAAGCCTTTACCACAGACAACAGCCTCCTCTGTCCCACTTTATACTGGGAAAACTGAGGCACAGTGGCCATATGGGGGTGAAAGGCAGCTCTCTTGTGGCACCCGGCATCATTCCCTGTCACTTGAGCGTACGGCAGTACAGGCATGGCAGGAGCAGGCTCCTGTGGGGGTCTGGGGCGCCAAAATCACTCCCTGGCCCTTGGGGACATCATTCATTCCCTCCACCCTCCATCTCCAGGACCTCAAGCAGAGAACAAGCAGCGCCATGATCTCCCTCCCTCTTGGCTCTGGGAGGGCTTAGCTGCATCCCATAATAGTCAAAACAATAAGTCCCTCCATGCCCCCATCCGTTCCCCTCCCCTTATACATGGTGCAGGGTGAGTCAGGCGGGTGGAATGCGTCCCGTCTGGGCGTGTGGGTGTGCTGCGCGCGGGGCCAGCGCCCGGGACCCTGCTGTCTGCTTCGCAGCAATTACCTAGAAAGGACATTTCTGCCTTTGGAGTGCAGCTGCCTGCCAGCCCCCTTGAGGCCTCTCTGCCGGGAGGGGGTGTGAGTGCCTTCGCAGCCAGCACCTTAGCCAGACCATTTTCCCAACTTTCCTTACAGCTGGGAGCAGCTGGATTCACCAAGGGTGGGCAATGGGGGTGGGAAGAGAATATCCAGGGGGCAGGCAGGGTGGGGAAGGGGTGGGGAAGCTACTGGATGCCAGGCAAGTTGGCTTCCACCCCAACTCTTCCTCTTTAGATGTGCCTTGCTCTGTGCCTTAGTTTCTCCTCTTGTCTAGCTGGGTTATGCTGCTGTTGTGGGACCCTCTGGTTGCCAATGCAAAGAGCCAATGCAGCCAGGCCTGGAGCCAGGGGCCCATGGAGCAGAAGGCAGAAGTCTTTGAGGATGTGAGGGCCAGGCAGTGATATGTTCACACACCCTGGTCTCAGTTACCCTGCAAGCTGCTGTAGTGCATTTAGGGCCGGGACTGAGGGAGATGCTGGGACAAGGTAGAACAGGCACTAGGTGTTGGGTTGGTGTCTGGAGCCAGGACAAAGGACCCCCATTATACCAGCCCTCACCACGGCTCTCAGGACCTAAGACCTGTTTGTATTTAGCAGCGTCTGCATGCTCTCAGGATCCCTTTCAGCACTGTGCCTATGATTCTACTGCTAGGACTGACTGCCCCAGGTCCGTTCCAGGTACTCATCCTGTTTTGGGACCCTCCTGTACCTTCCCAATTTCAACCCCATGAAGGAGCCTTCCCCAGGTTCTGGAAAGTCCTCAAATCTCTGAGTCCCACCAAGATGGCATATGCAGAAGAACCAAGACTATGATAGGGAGGAGAAGCTGTTGTCCAGGGACAAAGACTCCATCAGCAACACTTGTGGAAACAATTCCTCACATCCCAATCCTCCCTGCTCCCTGCAGGTCACACACATGGTCAGAGCTACTTATACCTCCTTGCAGGGGCTTTCTGTTTTATTGCTAGGGACTGGTTGTAAATGCTTCAGCCCTCCCTCCCCACCCCTTCAGCTTCTCCTCCCCATAACAGGCTCCCCACCTGTGGGATTAACCCATGCCTTCCCCAGGAAGCCAGGGCTTCCAGCTGCTCTCCCAGCACCCTGGAGTCCCAGTTTTGGCCCACTTGTTAATTTTTGCAGCATTAAATACAGTGGCCTCCTAGCCACCTGCAGCCAGAAGCACAAAGGCAAATAGAGCAAGGGAAATTATTTACCAGGCTTCTGAGATTTCTTCAGGCCGGATGGTCTGGGGCAGGCAGGGGCTGGGAGAGAGGGTCAGGGAACTGTGGGGCCACATTGGTGCCGTGTGTGGATTTGAGGCAGAGAGATCCATATGGCGAAAGCAGCCCCCACCTTGTCTCCATGTGGCATCCCCTCAAAGGACTCAGCAGGTGCCACGTAGGGCCAAACTGATGGCCCGTCCAGCTCAGCTGCCTGTCTCCCACAGTGGCAGTAGTAGATGCAGGAGATATGTGTATTATCCTCCTTGGGTCACAGGAAAATCAGATCAGATGGAAAGAACCTCATCACATCATCTCATCCAGCCTCAAGCCCAAGGTAGGATCAGCCCAGACTAAACCATCCCAGCCCTGTGTCTGTCCAGACTGCTCTTGGAAACATCCAAGGACAGACTCCACCATGACTCTGGGCAGCTTGTTCCAATGCTTGACCCCGCTGAGAGTCAGAAAGTTCCTTCTTATCTCCAGCCTCAATTTCCTCGGCTGCAGGGATGGCATTACTCCTAGTCCTGCCCCCTCCTGCCACAGAGAAAAGCCCATCTCCACCCTCTCTGTCACCACCCTTCTGTGGTTTGAAGACTGTGATCAAATCCCACCTTAGTCTTCTTTTTAACAGACCAAACTGCCCTAGCTCTTTCATTCCGTCCTCATCCGTCCTGCTTCCCAGGCCCCTGATCAGTTGTATCACTGTCCACTGGACTTTTTCCAATCTGTCCACTTCCTTCTTGGAGTGAGGGGCCCAACACTGGACCCAGTGGGTTACTGCATGCAAAGATGGGATGTCACACAACAGTAAGGGGGTCATTTCTGAGACCCTCTTCTCTGAGTGACAGGAACCTGGATATCTGCCATATTGTATCATTTTTGCCGTCCCTTGGATCCTGGGGCCCATCTCTGCCAGTCCTTAGCATGGCAGGGAATGCTGAGTGAGGCAGCCATGAGGCAAACTAACCATTGGCAAAGTTGTTTCCTCAGTTTCCTCATGACACTTTATCCAAGGTCTGGGTTGACTCTGTAGTTTTGTAGACAGGTTGGACGATATATTTGTATAGTCTGGTTTGGACAGGGCTGATCCTGCCTCAGGCAGGAGGTTGGATTAGATGACCTCCAGAGGTCCCTTCCAGCCCCATTTCTCTATGATTCTATGATTCACCTATGATCCCAAAACCCTTGGGTACAGGACACAATGCTGAATGCTCTTATTAGCTGTAAAAGGCCCAGTGATTTCTCAGCTTCCCCTGAACCCTTGGCTTGATGTGGCCACAAATCCTCCAAGCCTCAGACACTGGAGGAGTACTGGTGGCAGGTCTGGGGCTGCATAATGGACCCTTTCCCTTTCAGACTGGGGATTTTGAAGCCGATGGAGCTGACTACCCCAGTCCCAGAGAAGTCCTTTTCTCCAGTCTTAGGGCTTTCCTGTGCCTTCCCAAGTTTGACCCCATGAAGGATCCTTCCCCAGGTCCTATAAAGTCCTGTGATCAAGGCCTCTGAGTCCAGCTAGGCTGGGATATGCAGGGGAACCGGGTAGTGCAGGCTGGAGAGGAACGAGGGTTTGAAGATCGTGGTAGAGAGGAGGAGCAGTCCCACGAGATTCTCAGTTCCCATGAAAATGGTTGGAAACAAAGCACAGGGGGGAGCAAGTGGAGCATGATCAATGCCTGTCCAGGTCGGCAGAGAGCTTGGAACTGGAGCTTCATGTCTAAAAGACCACTGAGATTTGGCTCAGAAACTCTGGTTTCTGAACCATGAAGACTGAAAGCACATGATACAGAAGCCCTCTGGGGTGTCAGCTGGGGAGGGCAATAGATCAGCTTATGCCTTTCTAAGCTGTTGTCTCAGCCTCTCTGCAGACTCTGGCAGCAGCAGCTCATAATTTTGACCTTCCCTCTGCAGGCATGTAGGTTTTTTAGCAAAGAGAGCTGAAATCTGGCCCTGGGACCAGCTCTGGGCTGTCTGTGTCTTAATCTAGCCCCAGGGGCTGTCAGAAGCTCTTGGCTCCAAGTACAAAACACAGCAGATTTGAAAGATAGATGCATTTCATACAAAAATAGCCCCGCTGGCTCCTGACTCCCCCTGCCCTGCCTGAGCCAGCAGCCAGGGCATCTCTCTTGAGTCTAAATCCATTTTGACACCACTGCCATGAGGTGCTTGAATAATTCAGCTGCATGACAGTGCCAGGCACTGCTGTAGGATGGGATGACAGTGGCCAAACTTCCTGTGTCTTGCCAAACTAGCCCCTTTGCCTTTGCATTTATTTCTGGAGCTCTGATGAGTGAATCAACATAATTATCCAATATACTACGGCAGCAGCCAGAAGCCCCATACATGGCTTAGCCCCCTTCCTGATGCCAGGTGCTACCAGAGGTGGTGGGGGTTTGTGGCTTGGGGACAGGATGAGTTAGTAGGATGCCAGAGTGCTCCTGGTGGCTGAACTTTGTGGACAGGTTGCTGGCTGTTTTCCTGCCTCATTTTCCCCCGTAGAATCTACCTCCCAGTTAAGACCAGGGCCTTTCGTACTAAGCACCACCTTGATATGCAGCAAGAGACAATCCACAGATGCTGAACAAAGTCAGGCAAATGATGGTTTTTCACCCCTGTTTAGAGAGTGTCTGTCACTAAAGCCCCATAAAGGACAGGGGCTGGCCCAAGCTCCTGAGGAGTCAGTGCCCAGCCCAGGAAGCTGGCAGGCCTCATGAGCAAGGCTGCAAATGGAAAGGATGTGTGTGCATGGTGCGTGTGCTGAACTCAGCATGCCTGTATGGATTTGGGTGCAGCGTGCATGCATAAACACGTATGAAAGCAGGCTGTGCATGTGCTCATTTAAACGTATAACCTGGATACCTGACATCTGAATGTATGGTGCGTGATTCTCTCTTTGCATTTGTGTTTGAATGCAGTGCACATGCGTGTGTATCTGCAGCATGTGTCTATGTATCTGAATGCAGTGTGTGTGTGCATGTATCTGTATGCAGCATGTGTTTGCATTCTGAATGCAGCCTCTACGTGTGTGCATGTGTGTATCTGAAGGCAGTGTGTATATCTGGATGCGGCATGTGTGTATATGTGTACATATCTGAATTCAGTGTGCAGATGTGTGTATCTGCAATGTGCATATTTGTATTTGAATGCAGCAGGAGTTTGTGTGTATCTGAAAGCAGCCCCTATGGGTGTGTGTCAGTATATCTGAATGCAGTGTGTGTGTCTGTACATATCTGAATGTAGTGTGTGTGTGAATGTAACTGAATGCAGTGGGTTTATGCGTTTCTGAATGCAGTATGTGTTTCTGTGTATCTGCATGTAGCATGTATGTGTGTGTGTGTGTATCTGAATGCAGCAGGTATGTGTGTGTGTGTGTGCACATGTATTTGAGTGCGACATGTGCGTGTATCTGAATGCAGTCTCTATATGTGTGTGTGTCTGTATCTGAATGCAGTGCATATGTGTCTGTATCTGAATGTTGGGGATCTGTGTGCATGTATCTGAATGCCACGCATGTGCATATGTGTGCGAATGTGTGTGTGCATGTGCGCGTGCACATGCATGTATGTGAATGCAGCGTGTGTGTACATTTAAAATTAGCAACTGGGAAAAATGCCTCTCCTAAGTGATCCCAAATGTCTGTGTTGGGCGGCTGGAGGCACTTGAGAGCGTGGTGCTCCTGCCTTTGCTTTTCCAAAAGTTTTATTTTTACCTCCAGCTCTTGGGCGCCTGTGTGCCAGCAAGAAGCAAGCACTAGGGAGTGATCCAGATGTTTTGGGTCAGGCGCTGGGGAGTAGACACAGCTGGATTGGCTGTGCCAGTCTGTGCTTTTGAGGTAGGACGCTGAGGAGGGGAAAACAAATAGGGGGGGACCCCACCCCCCAGCCAGGCCTGTAGCTCAGTCACCCTGCCCAGGACTATTTTTAGCTGCTCCGGTCACATTTCTCCCTAGCTGGGTGGGTTGGAGCAGAAATGCCACTAACCTGGCAGTTCCAGTCCAGCCCGTGGGCTAGCCAGGCATCAGGGAGTGGGGACATGACAACCCAGGGCTGGGATACCAAACACAAGCAAAAGCACAAGGCAGGAAGCGGGCCCAGGCGGCACTGTCCCACAGAGGCGTGAGTCACCGGCATGTGAAAAACTAGAGTCATCGGGTGTTGGAGAGGCAGCCCAGCCCCCCACATGCCTGCCTCCCTGGCTGCTGGTTAGGTCTGAGCTGCAAACCAGCTGGTTTGGCCCCTTTCCGAGTTGTCCCCACAACCCCCGGACTCTGGGTTCTGGAGAAGGCCTGCCAGGACACCGTACATCATGAAAAGTCGCTGGCTTCTTTTCATGTAACAACGCATTTCCCTTTTCTCCTCCTTTGTTTCTCCTATCCCCATTTTCCTCTCACTGTGAAAGTCAGGGTACATGCACTCCCTGTTGGAGAGGGCTCTGATGAAGCCAAGCCTGAGGAGAGGGTGGCAGAGCATGGAAGAGGGGGAGGATGGGTACAAGGGAGAAAGTGAGGAGGACACAAGATGTATTAACAGCAGTGTCCCTTGTAAATCAAGGGCAGTGATTCTTTGACTCTCTCCGGGTGTAGGTTGTAGCCGGGTTGGTCTAAGGACATAGGAAGACAAGGTTCTTTGGGTAATTCTAATGTCTTTGATTAGACCAACTCAAATAGCTGGAAACATTCTTCTTAGCAAGCTTTCAGGTATAAAAACCCTTCATCGGGCTGAGGAAGCATCTGCGGTTGGTGTGTGCTCTTCCTGGATGGAATGAATAGTAAAGTTTGACTCTCTCCAGCATTGATGAGGCCAACCTTGGAGTCCTGGGCCCAGTTTGGGGCCCTGCACTTCAAGGAGATGGACAAGTTGGAAAGAGTCCAAAGCAGAGCAGTAACAATGATTAGGGGTCTGGAAGGCAGGGCTGATGAGAACAAGATGGAAGAAATAGGATAGTTGAGTCTGGAGAAGTCAAAACTGAAAGGGGAATTTGAACACGGTCTTCAAATCCTGAAAAGGCGATGACAAAGAGGCTGGAGGCTTTTCTCTGTGGCCACAAGAGACAGGACTAGGAGCAATGGCATCTTGCTGCAGCAGGGGAAACTGAGGTTGAAAATGAGGAGGAACTTCCTGACTCCTAGAGGAGTTGAGCATTGGAGCAGGTGGACCAGAGCTGTGGTGGAGTCTCCATCCTTGGAAGTTTCCAAGAGCAGTTGGACAGATCTGTGGGGCTGGGGTGTTTTAGTCTGGGCTGATCCTGCTTTGAGCTGGGGACTGGATGAAGTGCCCTGGTGCAGCCTCTCCCAGCCCCACTTGTAAGTGATCCTGTGGGATTTGGGCTCTTAAATTACTGTGACGCTGTTGAAAATGTTGCTCTAGGAAGACACCTAGGAGTAAATACTTCACCCCAGTCTCTCAGAGGCGGCCCTCCTGGACAGACTTCTCCCACCCTGTCCTCCCAACTGTCATAGGCTCCTATGATCCTAGCCACTCCCTGCTGTGTCTCCTGGGGAGGAGCAACAGGTGGAAAAGTGCTGTTGGGATCAGGCCCTGAAGCAGATCCCAGCTGTTTCCATCTCCTGGGGATGGATGGTAAAGGTGGTAAAGGTGCCGCCCCTTACCTCCCCACCCCCGGTGCTATATGTTCCTGGTGAAATGTGAGTAGCAGGGGATGCAGGGCTGGAAGCAGAGTTGGCTGCACACATCAGGCCTGTTGCTGCCTGACCCCTCAGGCCAGAGGCTTGCTGCTGTAGAGACTCCTTGGTATCTCTAGCTCCATTCCCAGTGCCAACCCACCTTCAGAGGATAGCATGGGTAGAAAAAGTCAGTGATAACGAGCAGCACTGAGAGCACTAACACATGTGTGAGCAGGCAAGTGATATGGAGAGCGGGACATGGGGAATGTGCAAGACCTGGCATGCAGGAGACATGAACTGGTAGGGGGGCCATGAGGTATGGTGGGCAGGTGGGCATGGTTTGTGTGCTGCTGGTGAGTGGTGCCCAGGCCAGGCCAGGCTGGGATGTGCTGATCCTCTCACTTCTATCTTGCTATTGTTTCTCCGAGGAAACCGAAAACCACCCCATAATAGGAACTTCCAAGCATTGCCATGGCAACCCCATTTGCCTGGCATCCCACTTAGCCTAGGATCAGGAGTGTGCCCAGAGCCGCCCTTGGCTAACCTCTGCCATGCCAGCCTGGGCAGGCAGGAGGTCAGGGCCCTCTTGTTTCTTGGGATGCCGGCAAGGCGCACAGGCCCTCTCTGCATGAGATTCATCACTATCAAGGCTAGGGAGGCAGCTGCGGTCAGAGTGAGGCCGGGGTTCAGGACTCCTGCGTTTTCTTCCCAGTGTGTGGGAGGGAAAGTGGTTTAGGGGTTGGAGCAGGTCTCCTGGGCTGTGTGCCCAGCCCTGGTAGTTGAGCAGAGGGGAGGGTGAACTAGGATCCCTCCTGCAGCCTAGGGGCATGGATTCAGGGTCCCTGGATTCCAGGCCCAGCAACAACTCCCTGGACCTGGTCCCAGCCTGTCCCTGCTCTTTGCTTCCCTGCGTTAGGAATCTAGCAGCAACTTCCTCCAAGGGGGCAACTGGTTGTGGGGGCAAGGAACCTCCATGAAATAATGGCAGAGCCTCACAAGACCCTCCTGATACATTTTCAGGGGGCATGGGGTGGCTGTCAGTTCAGGGCCCTGCATTAACTGCTGTTGGCATGACAGACACAAGGGCATCCCCGTTGTCAACAACCAGACCGTTGCCGAGGCAGCAGAAAAAAAAAATTGTGTGTGTGTGTAGAGGGGGAAGATGCTCAAATTACATAGATTCGCACTGAAAGAGAGAGAGAGAGAAAAAAAAAACCCCTTTGCTTCAGCAGTCGTCCCCCCCCCACCTGCACTGAATTAAGTGTTATATTATAGACCTTGCATAGCTGGAATAACCGCAGTGACGTCCTGCGGCGTTGCTGACTTCCGAAGTAAAACACTGTTTAATGTCTGTGTGTGTAGTGTTGCCATGGCGATAATAGTCTGGTGTGTGTGTGTGCGCATGCACAGCCCTACTTATCACAGGAAAGGCAATCTGGCTGGTCCAGAGGCTGACGTGAGCCAGGGCCAGGGCCGCTGTTACCTTGGGGCTGATACAAACAGGAGGAGGCATTCCTGAGTTTCCCCTCCATTTTTTTTCTGGGAGAGGCATGGATGGGGGTACAAGCAGCAGCTGTTGCTACCCTGCTTCCCTCCCCCCTCTGCTGGCCCCTGTGGGCTGTTTTCCCACAACAAGCCAACTTCCCGCTGGCTGCATCAGAGGCCCTGGGGCAGCGCAGAGCCCCAGCGTTGGATCTGGGTCCTCCTTTTCTCTATGGGGAGTGAGTGAGTCAGGCCCTGACGTGGAGGCGTACATCTGGGAGCTGGTGGTGGGCACAGGGGAGGTGTCTCATAGAGTGAAGCACAGCTCTGGCTTCCTGGGAGCTGTGTGTGGCCCAAGCCTGCAGTCGGGGCGGGGAGTGTCTCCCCATTGCCAGGCCTGATCTGAGCCGGGGAGCATGGGATAGGCTGAGGCCTGGCCTGCACATGGCATTTATGCTGGGTTTTTTTCTGTCCGTTAGCTTGGATACAGCTGGTGCCATTCATGATGATGCATCTTCCTCCCATCCCATCCACACTGCAGGTTTCTATTGGTACCATGGCACCTGCCAGGGCCACTGACACTCCCCAAAAGTTGCTGGACCAGCAGAAACCCCTGGCATAGGTCCAGCCACACAGGGGGAAAAAAAGACAAAAGAAAAAGTATCTGTTCTTATCAGCTTAATCACTGATACATCCTTGATGTGAGGACTGATGAATTAAAAAAAAGTTCCAGCTACACAGGGCTTTCGCTGGGATTTTTTTTTTAATTACAATATATGTCTATATATAGAGAGAGAGTTGTATATATATATCCTCTATCATAAGCTTTCCATCACCCATCTTAAACTGCATTAAGAAACGCATGCTTCCTGTTACAAAAAATGCACCCAAATCCCTGCTCTGGGCAGCCTCAGGGCTTTCAATGGGATGCCCTACTCTTCCCCCTCCCTCCCATGTTTCACTCCTCAGAGCTGAGCACAGCATATTGGTGATCCTCTGCCAGGCTGGTGAGAGGGACCTTGAGGCCCCTGCTCCCTGCCTGGCTTTTTTGGGTGTGGCAGGACTGTCCTTCACTCCACATCCTTTTGCATGACTTTGGGATGCTGGGGGCACTTCATGCTTAACGGGTATTGGCACAAGGGAGTCCGGACTGGAGGAAGGAAAAGGAGCCAACTGAGGGAAACCAGCACCAAGACTGTTTTGCAGGCAGGTGGTTTGCAAATGACCTGGAGCCTGTCAGGGCAAGGTGGAAGATAGGAAGAGGTTCCCATTCAAGCCAACCTGACCCCAGGACAACAGCCATGTTCATGCCTTTGATAAAACCAAGGATGGAACCCAGGAGTCCTGACTGCCCCTCTGCCTCTTTGCTAAAGTCTCCCTTCACCCACATCTGGGAACAAGACCACAGAGTCCTGCCTCACTGCCTCCCCAAGCTACAGTAGCTGTTATCCCACTCTTCTCCAGAGCTGTGAATAGGATTCAGGAGTCTTGTCACCCAGTCCTTTCTGCTTTAACCACTGTAACCCACTTTCCTACCCAACCTGGTGCACCAGTACATGTCAGAAGAGCCTAGCAGTGCAGCAGGCAGTGCTGTTCTCCCCCTCTGAGCCAAGGCTGAAAAGCTTCAGGTGTCTAAATCACTTGGAGGGGCTGGGTCTAAGGGACTTGACCAGGGCTGAAAGGCTGTGGTGGAGGAGAGTTCAGCTACCCTGAGCTCAGGTAACTGCTCAGTTACTCTGATTGCCCCTCTTCCCTCCCCAGACCTGGGTGGAAAGTGGCTTCAGCCTCAAATGTTTACTCATGGGCTTAATTGACCTACTCTGACTAACAAGGAGACCTGACTCCTCCCTCAGGGACCTCTTGGCTCTTTGCCCAGCAAGTTGGGGCTATTATCCCCATTTTAGAGACTGAGAAACTGAGGCACAGGGGGTGCAGAACTGCGACTAGAATGTCTCTTGGGGCCTAAACCCCTATGTCAGGGAATGCATTTGGGCACAGGGCTTTTGGTAACAGCCTCCAGCACCCTGGGGTGATGGTGGGGTGGGGAGGCTGAGCTCTGCCTAGGGCACCTCCCAAGCAGTGAGGCCAGTGCTGCAGCCTGCCCTAGCTTGTCCTAGCAGGATCCAACTCTGCTGCCTCTCACATGCCCTGAAAGCCACCCATTTCCACTGGGGGTGGGGGGTCAAATCTTAGCCCAGTGCCAGCCTGGACTGCAGCCTTCTATGTGCCTGTGAAGCCTCAGCCTGGTGTGGGCTGACCAAACTCCCCCGCTGCCCCAAAATCAGTGGCAACTTGCTCTCCTCTCCTTCCCTGGCAGGAGGAAGCCTGGCCTTGAATGGCCCTGGCTCCCCATACCCAGCAGCCTCAAAAGGGTGTCCGCTCTCCAAGCACATTACATGGAAGCTCCTCCTTCCCCCTGTCCCATCCGTCCGTCTGCCTTCGTAATTGCCCAGTGAGGCGGGGCTAAGGTTTTAAAAAGGATTTCCCTTCTTTGAGTAAAAGTCAGTGACTTTAGGTGGGTGAGTCCCAGCCTGGCCCCAGGGAGGACAGAATCACTCCTGACATTCCCATCTGGCCGTCTCCATCTGGCACAGTGGGATTATACTGGGACCCCAGCGCTGACACCAAACTGGTCCAAACTGGTGAGTAACTTTGCCCTGTCTCTTTCGTTCTTGAGCGGCTGGTTTTTATTTCCTCTGGGCGGACGTAAAGCGAAGACTGTTTCTGCCTCTCTGCAGCAGCGATTTGGTCGAGAGTTTTGCTCCCTGTCTTGCACCAAGTGAATTCTTGGGATAGTCGTAATATTTTCAGGAGCGGGGGAAGCGAGGCGGGTCTGGAGCTTGGTCTGAGTCTGTGGGTTTGGCTGGACTGAGGCTGTTATTGCTGGGAGCCGCAGGGGCCCCATCTGCCTTGCTCTGGAGGGAAGGAAGTGAGTGAACATGAAATATTCTCCACACATCTATATGAACATCCCCAGTGACGTCAGGCTCCTTCTAGACCTGGTAGGAAGAATTTGGTGGGGTGGTTTAGGAGCGTCTTGGTTCTGCTTGTGTGTGTTGAACCCCCTTCCTTGGTGTCACTGGCCATGAGCCAAACCCATGCCAAGCGCAGCACCCCTTGCCCAGCATGCACAAGTCCCCAGCAGCTGTGACCCACCTTCCCCATGCCAAGATCCCAGCGCAGTGGGCAGCCAGCAGGATCAGGCCGGAGGTGGGACCTGCCTAGGTGGGAAGCTCCAGTCTGTGCCAACAGGTTTGGCGCATGCCTATCCCTTCCCGCCGGCAGTGGGTTCAGATGCTGCTGCGGCATTTGGCAAGCGCGTGACAGGACGGTGGTTGGTTTTTGGCTCAGCAGGGCTGGGCGGGGCATGGGGCAATGCTGGCACCCAGGGGAGGATAAATCAAAGCAGGCCAAGGGCTGGAGAGGAGCCCAGGAGGTTAGGGGGGTCTGCCAGACCCCCCTAACCCCCACCTCAGCAGCTGGAACCAAAGGGAGAAGTTTTGCCAGGAGTCGGCTCCTTTTGCATCAGCTCCGTCCCCATTTGTAGTTGTGTAACTGCCTGCCGCCAAGTTATATAAGGACAATTGGAAAGGGATATGAGCTCGCCGGCTTCTCATGCGTGGGTGGGGGAGCCCGGTTGGTACCCAGCCTTGGACCCTCGTGGCAGCTGCCAAGGGTAGTATGTGAGCCACGTATTTGCCTTGGCGCCCGCCTTGGTCACGCATGATTCATCCTTTCCTCCCTCTGCGCAGCCGGATCCTCCGCAAAGGCGTCAGGCGGCTTGCGGGACTTGTGCCCCACCCTGCTGCTTCCATTGGGTTCCCCAGCTCCCGTGTCTTTGGTCGTTGGCTTGTGTTGTTTGTAAATGGGCTGGTGGGGACAGTGCCTGGCAAGCCCAAGCTGTGTGCATGATCCAGATGGTCACTGTTAGCTCAAATGAAGAAGCCACATGGGCATGAGTGGAATGCAAGAGGCTGTGGGGACCGGTTTCTTCTGCCCGGTTAGGTCTGTTGGAGGTCTTTGAATACTCCAATGAGAGCTAACCAGAGCTGGTCATTGGAGCCAGATCTACTGATCTTGTTCTTGGCAGGATCAGGGCCCTGGTAGCTGGACTATGGTGCGGCTTTTTATGCAGTCAGGGGAAAGACTGGGCATGGGCAAGATGGAGTCTGGGCCGGCTCAGTGGGATGAGGCTGGGGTGCCTGTGTTCTGCTCAGCTTCTGCCCATGTGAGGGGCCCAGCCCCATCAGCCTCAGGGGGAACCCCTGGGGCTGGGCACTTTGCAGGATCTGGCTTGGAGAACAGCGGATATCCCATTCCAGGGCTCAGGGATCCCATGCCAGGTACCCCTGCCAAAGCCTCAGCTGTGCTCCATCACACGGCTCTGGCAGGAGAGGGGGAGAGGGGCCTTTTTGAGGGGGTCTGGCACCCAGGTGGGAATCCAGGGATGCCAGGGATGTGAAATGACAGTGGCTGCAGGGCAAGGGCCTGGCTTATGGGGCAAAGGGCAGGCCAGGCCCAGCCCGGTACACAGAAGCCCTCGTGTACAGTTCTAAGGAAACTCCCTTGCTGGGAGGGTAATTACAGTAGAGAACAGAGTGTGCTCAAAACCTCAGCTGTGCCTCAGACAGTGACGCTGCAGACCATCTTTCTCCAGTGCTGTGACACCCATGCAGAGAGCTGGAGGGTGCCAGGCCCTGTTCCACGTGCCAGCTGCACCTGACCCATACCCTAGGAAGCACGTGCAGCCCCAGTTTCAGTGCTTCAAGCCTGGGCCTTCCTGCCTGTATAGCTTCCAGAGGCATGGACAGTGACAGGGAGGCCCTTTGTGCCACCAACCCCCACATCCCAGGGGGACGAGGGCATTCCCAGAGCTGGATAGGCATGGAGGGGTCACAGCACAGTGCCAGCTTCCCCTCACAACTGCTAGCCAGTTCTTAAGGTGAACCCCAGACTTCTTCAGCCTTGGAGGGCACAGGATCTATGCCATGGTGCCTATGGTGTGTCTCTCTCCTGCTCTCACCAGGAGCTGGTTGCTGGGTGGGGTCTGAGCGATAGGAACTGATCAGACTAGGGTTCTTTGTTTGCTTCTCGCTAGTGTGTTACGCCCAGATACGGGAGTGCCAGGTGTGGGGACATGCCCCCCAGTCACCGCCATCACCCCTCCCTTCCGCTCTCGGTAATAAGCAGGAGGCTGTGGCCCTGGGGCTCGATTAAGGCACTCAGGGAGGGAGATGATTCTTTTGGAGCCCCCTAAAAAGCAGAGCCGAGCTCCTAGGCAGAGCTCACAAGCTGCGTCCCCTGAATGCTTGCTGGATTTTTAGTTGTGCTAGAAAATTGTGAGGCAAGAGGCCGGTGCCTGAGCTGGGACATGGGGGAGGGAGTGTAATTGTAGGCCATGGAGGGTGAGAGGGCAAGGACAGAGCAAGAGCAAGGTTGAGTACAGGTTGGCAGGGTTGGATGAGCCCTGGGAAGGAGATGGGCACCCCACCACAAAGGCTATGGCTCTTGGGAAAGGCAGCGGGGTCTAGTAGTCACAGCAGAAGCTAAGCAGGTGGGGTGCTGGGAGTTTTGCTCTCCAGCTCCACTACCTGATACCTGCAAGGCCTTTAGGTCAGAGCCTGCATCTCTCCTGGACCCACCCGGTCACCCTGTAATGCCTGGACAGATTAGGGGCTCTGGGCACATATGGATACTCCCATGCTCATGTGAGTGCCACAGGTCAGAGCTCCCCCAGGGATTGCCCCACTCTGGGCTGCGGGGGCTCCTTCTGCCATCCCGCTCATGCCATCCTGCTCAAGACTTCAAACCCAGGAACCTCCACACCGGCCTCACACTGCCCTACTTGCTGCGCCTGCCACGTGCCACCTCCTCCCTCAGCTGCTGGCCGTGTCAGCACAAAGGCTTTCCTGGCAAAGCAGTGCCTCAGTGTGGCAGGGTGTCAGGGGCCCCAGCCAAGTGCCCCTTTCCTGCCCAGCTGATCCCAGATGTCTCGGTGCCCTGGGGGCTCGGTGCTGGAGCTGGACACTTCTCCCTGTGTGGACTTGGACCCTGCCCTGCACATTGGAGCCGTCAGCCCGGTTTAGCCCTCTAGTCTCCAAGGGACAGCCCTGATCCTGAACAGTGCTGAGCACTGTTATCCACAGTCCCCGCGAAGTTGAGGATAGGAGTAGCCCTCTTTCTGCCTCCCTTGGCTTGAGTAGCCCGACCACCACAGCAGCAGGGCCCAGTGGTTTGTCTGTACTTGGTACACAGGGATCTTCAGTTACTCTCAACCCTGGGGTGGTCCTCACCTGGGTGAATCCCCCCTGGCCTTGGCTTGTGTGGGGATCATGAGGCCGGGTAGGGGGGCAGCTCTGGGCAGCCTCGGGCCTGTTGTATTTCACCCCAGTACTCTTGCTGCCCTGATTTCACACCCCAGGGGAAATAGGGGGGCAGGTATTTCCTAGCAGAGAGGGACCCAGCTCTGATCGCCAACCCCTCTTGATCAGGGACCTGCCCCAGACTCACTGGCCTGACAAAAGGCAGAATCCATCCCTCAGTGCTGGGCAGCAGGGGGTCATCCCCCGTTCAGGGAGAGGCAGGAAACCTCTGCCTGACCTGTGTGAGGAGGGGGCCTCTACCTATGGAGAGGTATGGGAGCTTACTCCCTGGCCAGGTTGTCCCAAGATGATACTGCTGGGGTCCTGCTCCCATGGGTGCAGCCTCCCCTGCTCTATGTATGAGATCCCTCCCCCCCATCTCTGTCAGAGCTGAGACTGGAACCCAGGAATCCTGACTCCTAACTACTCACCTAACTTCAACCAGCCAGATCAGTGTTGGAAGAGAACCCAGGAGTCCTGACTCCCATGCTCCCTCCCTCACACTCTGACCCCCCAGCTACACTCCCTCCTAGAGTCACAAATAGGACCCCAGCACCCAAGCTTGATAGTGCCTTCTCTGCAGCACTGCCTGGGTGGGGCTGTAAGCTGTCAGGACTTGTGTCCATGCACACGCATGCCACATACTCATGTCCAACTGGGGGGGATGGGGGAGAGTTACCTGGTGGTTCTCCCTGCTTCTAAGAGCTGAAATCTCAGCAGGGAGAGGCTGCGAGGTGGCTGCGGCTCAATGACATCTGCTCAGCACCCTCACTGATCTGCCTCAGGAATCCAAGGAGGAGGGGAAGAGCTACCTGAGGAAACAGGCCAACAAAGCCATGAGCATGTGTGTGCACACACGTGTGTACGTGCATATGCATGGGAATACCCACCCACCTGCACATGTGCTCCGCCATGGTGTGAATAACACACAGGCCAGCCCCGTAGGGCAGGAGGCCACGCATCCTCATGATGTGCAGCCAAACGGGGCTCCCCATTCAGATCCAGCTTGGAAGGCTCCTAATGCCAGGGTGGGTTCACATTGAGCCATGGAGTCGGCACTTGCTGGAAGGGCCAGGGCTGGGATGTCACAGCCTGGCCCCCACATGTGGCTTCCAGCTCTGGAAAAATGGATGTTGATGTTCATGTGTCCCCAGGTTCCCCCCACTTCTTCTCCTGCCTCCTTTGCCCGGCTTCTCAGACAGGAGTGGGCATTGGGTCCAAGCTCTGCTCAGGTTGACCTGTAGCTAGCAGGATCTTTCCATTGACATCTGGGCCATGCAGCTCTCAGGATGCCCTGAGACCAGAACTGCCTGATGGCTTTGTTGGAGACAGACCCAGCTGCCTGCAGAACATCAATATCAATAACTTCAATTAGAAGCTGAAAGGAAACAGGACAAACACGGGGGTGCCTGGATAATCTGCCTCGCATGCCAGGAGCTCAGGGCATTGGCAGTCCGCCACCCAGAACACAGGGGAAACTGAGGCAAAGAGAAGAGCGCAAGTAGTCTGACATTATGTGGCAAGGTAGGGCTGGAGCCCAGGAGATTGGTCTAGCAGTCAGAGCAGGGAGGAGTCAGCTGTTGGCCTAGAAAGAGGCAGGGAACCTAGGAGTCCTGAGTTCCAGCATCTGCCTTCTTTATACCCATTAGGTCACACGCTGCCAGGGTCTGGGCTACAACCCAGGTGTCCTGGGCTCCTGTTTACCCACTCTCCCCGCAAGCTGGGGAAGGAGTGCAGAGCCCCAGCCCAACCCTGCTCTAACCGCTGCAACCGACTTCTCTTCCAAGGCCAAGCCTCCAACCCCAGGGTTCCTGCCTTGCCAGACCCCGCCTGCTCTATGCTGCCACACCCCACATGGGGCCTTCTCTGCCGTCACCGCTGGGCATCAGCCTGTCTTGCAGCCCCCGCCTCATGCCGCTGCTGATGCCAACAGCGAAATGCCGTGACCCCACTCTTGGAACAAAGCCCCCTTGTGCAGCTGCAGTCCAGGGCACGCCAGGGATGGCTGAGTCGCTTGGACCTGCCAGGGCCCTGAGCTGAGAGTAGCAGGGCTGGCAGAGGGCACATCTCCCTCCCTCCATCTCTGTCCATTAAGGGCTCCCTGTCTTCCCTTCCCAGGACAGTTTGAGGGCTGTCACCCAGGCATCCTCTTTCAAATCCTCCTACCTGGTGTGGGTCTCCATGGGATGGTGACAATGGGAGAAGGGGCCCTGAGTGCCCCCTTTGCAGATCTGCAGGCCTGTAATTAGGACCCATGAGCCCCAATCACAGGCAGAGGCTCCTTGGTGCTGGACCCAGGGGAAACCATTGATACCTGCCTCAAGAAGCTTACTCAGACCCTGACAGGTCTGGGTAATGCTGGCAGTGTTGTCCGTTTCAGTTGAATAGAAGCCCAAGCTTAGGCCCTTGGGAGTGAGCAAGGGGTGGAGGTGGAGAGGGGTAGGGGCGGGAAATCTTTCACCATCTAGGTTCAAGACTAGCCTTGAATCTTCCTAAAAACTAGGGAGGAAGGGTCAGATTATGGCACCAGTAAAGTGAGACTGTGTGTGTGTATACATGGGCACTTCCCTTCAGTAACTCCTCATCCTCCACCTGCCTAAGTCAGCAATTCTCAACTGGAGCGGGTGCTTTGAGATTGCTCCAAGGGTGCCATGGGGTGCCACATAACACCAGGTGCCCAAAACTGATTCACAAGCTAAGTCCAGAGGTTTCAAATAGGAAGCCGTAGCATTAAAACTTATCTGCCATTTTGGGTCTTGCCGAATATTTTGTAACAGAAGAGCTACTCTAGTATTTTTCCAAAGTCAAAAATTGAGCAAAAATAAGGAGCTGGCAATTTCCGAGGGGGGCCTGGAGTCTAACGAGGGAGTCCTGGATTTAAGGAGTGGGACCTGGAGTCTAATGAGGGGTGCCTGGAGCCGAAAACGGGTTGAGAGCCCCTGGTCTGTGTACTTGCTCTATCTAGCTACATAATACCACACCCTGTTCTGTACACACAGGGGAAAGCAGCTGTTTGCAGGGCACCCCGAATAAGAGCTGGGGATCTCCAAAGCAAAGGCACATTTGCCTCTACCAGTGCCATGAGCGTCAAGGCCTCTCTTTCCACGGTAGCCTCATTGGCAGCGGGGTGGGGGACGCCAGCTAGGGAGACCCAGTCTCAGCTTTCTGAAGGCATGGTGACCTTGAGGACGCAGGTGCTGTGAGGCTGCTGCGTGGCAGCATATAACAAAGCAGGGAGATCAGAGGCCCCTCATGCCAGGCCCAGCACGCCCTGCCCCCATGGATTCACAGGGTCGATAGTATAAGGGGAAACCAAGGCATGGCACGCCCTCGCTTCCCTTCCCTGCTCCACCCCACAGCCTATTTCTTGTTCCAGCTCAGTGGGCATAGGTGGGATAGGCCTTTGAGGACGTTTCTAGGGCATCATTGGGCTGGACAGGGAGCTCCCAACCCCAGACAAGGCAACCAGGTCCATTCCCCCCTGTGAAGACGCCAGGGGCTGGGTGCCTGGGGTGGGGCTTAGACTGACTTTGCTTCCCAGGCCTCCATGGGCCCAGTCTCCAGCTGGCATGGGCTGGGGTTGCTGGAGCTGGCATCGCTCTGTTGCATTTCTGCCTCAAGGCTGGGGGGGAACTGTGGGGGGGCTAGTCTGAAGATCCAGCTGGCCTCCGCATCCTACATCTGGGAGTACAACAGACATTTGTAGTTGTGCATATACTGGGGGCCATGGCTGTGCCACCTTCACCACCCCCCACCCCTTCCCATGTATGCCCCCTGTGTCTGCCAGGCAGCAGTGGGGATGACTGGTACTCCCCTGCTCTGTGGGCTCAGTCCTGAGCAATGCAAGTGCCTCCAGCTCAAGCCAGCAGCACTCAGGGCAGGGCTGGGTGATTACAAGCACAGGGAGAGTATGTCTTGTACTTGTCCCTTTGCCTCTTGCACCTTTCTCTTGGGAGAGCTCACCCCCACCAAGGCTTGGACCCTTCCCCTGCTCCGTAGTCAAGCTTTCTGGCATAGATCATGTCACCGTCTATGGGGGCAAGTTTGCTGTTTTGCCCTAAGAGCTGCATTCCCGGGGCAGCTTTCAGTCTCCTGCCTGCACTCCCCTCACTTTCAGTTCCACTGTTCCCGGCTCCCAAATAACTTCTTGGAGCTTAAGACCTAACCACAGAGAAACCATTGACAGCAGAGAGAAATTATAACAATAACAATAAAAATACCAATAACAGCAACAAAACAACAATAGTAACAATAACAATAATAAATGAAATAAAAACAATCAAAACTAAAAAAACAAGAAATATGAAAAATATATCAATAAATTGACAATAAATAAGTAAAATAAAAACAAATGGAACAACAGAAATAAAAAAGAAATCTAGCATGTCAGTAGATCAAATATTAAATAAAACAATGATTTTAAGATAAAAACCGATATAAAGAATTACATAAAACTGTAATGGAAAAGGAAATAAATATATAAGAAAGGAAAAATAAATATATAAAAAGGGCAAGGAAACATTGATGCTCCAGCACGAGCAAATGCCAGGCCTAGCAAAACGAATGCTGATTGTTGATTAACAACTGATTTAAAACTGGTAAAAGAAGCAGTGAAATAAATAATACAATTAGTGTTTTATAAAACTCTGGGGGAAAAGAAATTTCAAGGCAGGACAAACATTTCTGGATCAAGCTGAAAACTTGCCCATCAGTTTTCAGTCTTTGAGGGGAGGCTGAAGGAGCATATCGTTTGTGAGCAGAAGTCTTTCCTCTCTGGCACGCACGTGCTGCGTTTGCAGTGCTCATCACTGCAGATTTGGTCAGTAACCAAAGAGAGATCAGGGATCCCCCAGGTTTAAAGGCTTCCCCTAAGAAAGGAGAAAGTGGATCCCCTATCACTGAGGGAGAGACGTGAGACCCTGTGAGTGTCAGGGCTGGGAAGGGGATGCAAGTCCCCCATGCTGTAACTCCCTGATCTACGCTCTCTTCCTAGACCCGGGATTAGAACCCAGGAGCACCAGCGTCTTTGCCCCCTTCTCCTCTGAGCATGAGGCCCTATTTGACCCCTAGAGCTGGGCACAGAACTGGGTGTCCTGCCACCCTGTCCCCACTTCTCCACCCTCTAGTGACCACCACCATCCTACAGCCCAGCCTAGACCCCACCATCCTGACTAAGTCTCCCATTTGACCTATCAAGCCCTGCTCCTTTCCATGACTGAGACAAGAACCCAGGAGTCCCAGGGCCTGCTCTAAGCTGGCTCCTTCCCCTCCAAGTTTCAAGTGAGTTTGGGCAGGTTTTTCCCAAACATGCGGCAATTAAACTTTTATCACCCCCCTGGGTAGCATCAGGCCCTTTGTTTTGCCGTTGACTTGTTCATTGTTTATCCATGTTTTTGGTCTCCTTCCACCCTTTTCCCTTTGAAGTAAGCACATCGCTATGGCTACAGTGATGTCACCGGGGGGGTGGAGCCTAGCAGGAGCCGAGAACGGCAGTGTTGAGCCCATGTATGTAGGGCTGTGTGCTTCTTCCTGGGGCTCCTACAATGGGCAGAGGTCTCGAGTCCAAGGCGGGGTCGGGGTAGAGGATCAGATGGTGGTGAGCACAGGGGGCTGGTTTCTCTTAGCTGTTGGCGGTCTTGTCTGCGCTTGTCCTGGCTTTGCCCGTGACTCATCGTGGAACTTCTCTGCATCTCTTGTTTCTCCTCCTGCTACAAAACAGGGCTAACAAGATGGGCTCCTGGGTGCAGAGGCCTGCCTGCCTCTGGCAGACAACACACCCTGGAGCAGCCCCATGTGTGGCACCAGTGGCTTTGAGTTCTTTTTATACTTGAGAGCAGCTGACTTGTTGCTTTTCAAAGTCCTGTTCCCCCCCCAAAATCCACCCATCAGCAGGGCTTGGGGGTGCACGGAGTAGCAACAGGGAAGGTGAGAAGTAGAAGCTCAAAAGCTCCCCAACACCTTGCCTGGTTACAGTAGGTGGGGTTTATGCCCACATGTGAGGCAGGAATTTCCACAGGGATTGAGGTATCAGGCACCAGGCAGATGCCTCTTTGAGAGGGCCTGTTTGGGGAATGTACAGAAAGCCAAGCTTCTGAAAGCCCAGTTCCCCTCAAGCAACCTGGGCTGGGGCTCCCTTTCACTCATACCCCAGATCAGCAGCTTATATCAAAAGCCATGGGCCAATCCTATTAGAGAACCTGCAAAATTCTTTGGCCAAAACTTTTCCTGGTTTAAAAGAAATGAAGATCAGGCGATACCAAAATTCTCTGTGAATTCACTGCAGTTTCCCAGATGGGCTCATGGCGACAGGGGAAAACCGAACTGAGTGGTTTGAGATTTGCAAAATAAAGCATTTATTATTATTATTATGCTTCTTTGCAACTTTTTTTGTTTTGCAACTTCCTCCGCGAAGAGAAAAAAGTAATTTAAAAATTAATTTTAAAACAGATGCCAAAGTTTGAAGTGAAGGGAAACAAAATGTTGTGTTTGACCCCAGCAGTTACTTATTTTGACTTTTTGATTGGCTTGGATTAAAAAAAAGTTTCAGGTGGACCTAAAATGTTAATTTTCCCCCTCCACCCCTTGGAATTACTGAGAACTGAAAAAGAGCCATGATGTGTGCAGCTCTAATTCACACCCACACATGTCTGGAAAGTGTGTGTATGCGTGCATGTGTGGGGGGGTATTTGGGCATGTATCTTGTTCGCACATATTTTGTGCATGTACCCATATGCATATGTATGTTCATATGTATACACACATTTACATATACATACTTATATGTGTATACACACGCTTGTGTATGCATGTATATAAGTATATGTGTGTATATGTATATACACATATATATGCATATACTTATGCATGTATATGTATACATATATGTGTGTATATATGTATGTATATGTATGCATATATGTGTATATATACATATTCAGCCCTCCCCCTGGAAGATTCATGACTCTGTATGTGCTGTGAACAGATCTGTGCAATTCTATGTCTGTGTTTTTGGGCTATGACTATGGAGCTGAACAGCAATGGAGCCGGCCTCTCCTCCTCATAGAGACCCCTATCCAGGGTGTGTCCAAGTGCTTTGCTCACTTGGGGCCTAGGAGAAGAGAACAGCTGTACATTCTCAGTGGCCTGAAGGGCTGTAACAGTCCTGACGTGGCTGAAATTCTCTAGCTGGAGGGATTCATTCCTGATTCCACAGAGCAAGGCTCCGTCTGGCCACCCTGTGCCATGGGGAGGACCAAACCCTCAGCCCCTCACCCTCCTGGGCCGTTTCTCTTTGTTATAGCCATATAGACTTGACTTGCTGATGGGAAACAGACCTGGGGTCTTGGGGCACCAGGAGTTTTGGGGTCCTTGCATGCAAGAGCTGTGTTCCTCATGGTTAGGTCCAGTTGAGTTCCCCAGCTCTGGTCTCTTCCAGGACACACTAGCAGGCAAGCTGCCCTTCTCCACCCCATGGGGTAGTAGGATTGGACCCCAGTCAGGACCTGCCTGGGATGCTGGGCCCAGCCTTGCAGGCCTGGCATACTTCCCAGTAAGAGCTGCATCTTCCCCTCCAATACACACCTGCCATGGGCAGAGCTAGCGCCAGTTCGTGCCTATGCCCATTGTTTTACAGTGCTCTTGACTTGGGCACATTTCACTGGGAGACTCCCCACAGTACTTGGCAATGATGTGTCAGCATTGCTGCTTCCAGAAGACACAGAGAAACTGAGGCGGGGGGTGGGGGATGCAAGTTGAGTCAGTAGCAGAACCCAGGAGTCCTGCGTTCACTGGTGGGGAAGAGAAGGCGTTTGAAACACTTGCATAAAGGAAGTGATGAAGAAAAATCCTCCTGTGGGAAGGAAGTGATGGAAAAAACACACTGGGTTTGGGTTGATAATCAGAGCCATGAGGCACATCACCTAGAGCAGTGGAGCTCTTCCAGAAGAGGTCCAAGGGAGGCAAGTTTTGAGTGTTGTTTTTGCCCTCAAAATGTTCCATTTCCAGAAGCCAAGAACAGCTCACCAGGGTGCTAAATCTTAGGGTTTTTCCTTCCTCTTGGTTGCAGCAAAGGAGAGATCCAGGGGGGCTGGGGGGAAGAAATTGATTTTTTTTTTTTTGGAAAACCAGGATCAAATGGAGCTGTGGATTGAGGAAGAGAGGGTGATTCCTGGAGTCACTTGGTTTCATGCTTTGTCAAGATGAGTCCAATGGAAAACTCTTTTTCTTAAAAAAATCCTTTGTTTTCTAGTTGTGGGCGGGATCTGTACAGCCACGTTGTTTGCTGGGGATGAGGGTAGGGCCCCCCCCCCACTGTGGGCATGAGGTTTGAGGGCAAAGGCAGCCTTGGGGCTGAGGTCCGGGCTCCTTCAGCAAAGCCAGGAATGAAAGCAGGGCAGAGTGGTGCCTGTCAGGCAGTGGTGATGCCTCCAGCCAGCTTTCAGGTGGGAACAGCATCTGATGAGTAAAACCAGGTGGCATCACAGCTCTTCCACTGTGTCAGGCTTTCATTGCAAAGTCAGGAACTGTGGAGAAAGCCTTGCTGGGACTGGATGATGCGCCTTGCTGAGACTCTGACTTGCAGAAATCCCCTCTTAGGCCATGGCTCTGTGCTTCCCAGTGCAGCAGTTGACAGTGTTTCCCTGAAACTGCCCTGCTTTGCAGTGCCCCAGATGGCAAGAGACTCCCTACCTTGCAGTAGAGCAAGTGAGAAGTCCATCCGGCCCCCTCCCGCCCTGTCAGGAGGCTGCTGAGGTGACAGCCAGCATGGCGGGGGGCAGCAGAAGCACCGAGGGACTTCTTTCAGGTTGGTGGCTTAGGCAGAGATGTGGGGTGCTCCCAGTACCTCTCATCTGACCCCTGGCAGTTGTCTGGCTCTGGGTTCACTGGCAAACTTCAGCTCTTGGACCACTGTAAAACCTCGGCCCTGCCCTGGGCTGAACCCTGAGTGGGGTAAGAGGTCTGATTTGGATGTCAGTAGCTGGGATCTCCCCAGATTCCCCTCTCCTGATCCCATTTTATAATCTGGGGTGGGACTGGGGCTTCCCTCTCTCCGTCGTGGAGGGAAGGGTGCAAGTCACAGCAGCCCTGGGGGGCTGGGTGTGGGACTGGGAGAGTGGAAAGGCTTGTCCAGGCACAGCTGCCCCTAGAGAACAGATCCTAGGCAGGATCACACATGCTCGCGTGTGCTCAGTCACCCTAACGCACACACGCATTTATAGATGCTCTCTGTCCCACCTTTGTGCCTCCTGCTGGCTGGCATGCATGACGCGCCTCATGCCCCTCATGCCTGTGGGCTGCCATAGACACACTGGGTCTCAGTGCCTGTGATGGCTGGTGCTACTGGGGTGCCAGGCTGTAGCTAAGTCAGCTCCACAGCAGGACAGTAAGGAACAGATTTGCTCCCCTACAGAGAACTGAGAAAAACTGGCCCCCAGCTCTGACCTGCTAGATCCACTCTCCACCCAGAGCTGCGGCAGAACCCAGGCGTCTTGGCTTCCAGCATCTAGACATGGACCTTTGGTTGCACAGGCCTCACCAGCCTGGGAGTTTTGGGAGCACTTAGCAGCAGAAGGGGTGTCCTGGGGGCAGTGGGCAACACTAGGAGTGCCCCTGAGCAAGGTGACAGGCCTGGGGAGGGTCGGAGCCAGCTGTGAGGTCTGGGGAGCTGCCTGAGGGTGGCTGACCTTTATATTTACCAGGGGTCAGTATAGATACCCCAGGGCTCATGGCAGCAGTCAGGTTGTGGCCTGACCTGCCCAGCTGTTTGGAGTCACACACTAGCCCTCCTAGAGCTAAGAGTGGAACCCAGGCATCCTGGCTTCCAGCCTCACCCCCTGCTCTTCTGTAACTCCCCTAGACCTCAGTCCCCTTCCGCAGCTTGCCAGGGGCTTGAGAGTCAGGGCTGTTACTCCCAGCTAAGCGTAGATGTGTTGTATAAGGCTGGAGCAGACAAAGGGGGAGCTGGGATGCCTGGGTTCTTTTCCTCCATTTGCCATCCCTTCAGCCCCAGGCAATCACCCATACAGTGGCTAGGATCCCACATCTCTGGTGCCAGCACTAAATCCTGTTGGGGGTATAGGGGCTTCACTCTGTACCATCCAATGAGATTGGGGAGCAGGGTCCCACTGGGGAGAGCTTTTTTGGGCTCTGGGGCACGGCAAGGAAGCCCCATCCTCTCCTACCACTGGAAATGGGGGCTCCAGAGCTCCTGCCACAGTGCCCAGCCCCAGAAGCCAGTGCCTGAGAAGGGGGTCAGTACTTGAGATACCCTTTTCAAGTCAGCTAGTCTCATTGGTGGTGTGTGGTTGGCTGTGTGGCACATTGGAAGAGCTGGGTGCCCCAGCACTGAGTGAGTTTTATGGCATTGGTCAAATCCCTCCTCCCTATCCCATGCCCGTTTCCCCTTCTGTAACCTGGGGACAGGACGATCTGAGTGCTCCATGGCTCATATTTGCACCCACAGGCTGAGTCCTGTCTGAAGGGCCATGTAAGGCCTATATTACCCCAATCCCTCCTCCCCACTCCTGCTGCTCTGGATTGTCTTCCTTGGCTTTAGCACCACTGAGCTGTCCTGGAAACATGTGACACCAGCTTCCCATGCAAGAGGGAGTCTAGGGAGGAGCTGCCTCAGAGAACCCAGGTGTCCTGGCTACAAGGTTTTCCCGTAGGACGTCTTAACACCTGGAAGTAGCGTGCAGAGGCCGAGGCAATTGGAATGGGCCATGCAAGTCTCCTGCGGCGCCTGGGCTGAGTCACACACCCGCACCTGGGTTGGGGATGAGATCATGTCCCGCCAGGCAGGGCAGAGAAGAGGGGAGCTCTCAGAAACCCCAGCTGCAGAAGGAGGGAGCTGGGGGTCCCAGGCTGTGTTTGTAGCCCCCTGATGGCAACTGCATTTCACCCCCTCCCCTCCCTGTTGTGAAACAACAGCTATGGCCCACCCCAGACACAGCTGCATTTCAGCTCCATGGAGCATGCAGCCAATGTGCTCCTCCCCAAACCCTTTCTCTGAGATGCAGCAGCAAGTGATTCCCGCAGATCTGAGTTGGGGTCCTCCCCAGAGCTGGCTGCATCAGAGCACCAAGTTTGTCTCCCTGAGCACATGGACCAACCAGACTGTCAGGGTTACAGCAGCTGCTTCCTCTGGGCTGAGTCCCATGGCCCTTCTCCGCTGTCCCATGCCCTCCCCCCAGGACAGGATCTGGGGAAGGATGAGATGTGCTGGGCTAGAGACTGTGCTGCGACTTAGCAGCTCTAGACCCAGTTCCTGTCAGCCCTGCTGAGAACATTGATCTGCCCTGTTGCCTCCTTGTGCCTCTGTTTCCCCTTCCAGCCATGCTTGGAGTGACAGGCTTCTGCCCCAAAAGCTGTCTGCACTGTGACTGGAATAATGGGGGCACTGGTCTCAGTTGGGGTCTGGACAGCACCTAGCACAACTAGCATATCTGAAGCTCCATGACAACTATCAGTTCAGATGCCTGTCAGGGTGCAGTTTGGGGATCACTGGCTTCACCCCTGGGCATTGTGGAGGGAAAGGGGGTCAGGAATTGTCTTAGCAGGGGCCAGTACCTGGTCCAAGGGCGCAATGCAGGGGCAGTCAGAGCCCCGGGCTGTCCCTGGAGGTTGAGAGAGTGGTGTCAGCAGACTTGATAGATGTGGATGGAAGCCAGAGCCTCCAGGGTCCCTCCCTGCTATCAGTGTTTCCGGCTCACTGCAGCTCACAGCCACAGGGAGATGGAATTTTGGGGGGTCCTTAAGTCCGAAACAGGAAGCCCATGTCATGGGGGGGAGGAGCAGTAAGGAAATGGGGGGCCTGAGGGCGAGATGCCCAGCTCAGTTGGGGGGTCCTACAGCAGAGCTCTCATGTGTGGGCTGTGATGCCTACTGGATGGGTAGCACACTTGGGAGTTGGGCCCCAGTGGGATGGGGGAGGGGGGCGATAGGTGGGAGCTGTCTGACCACCTGGGCAATCACTCACCTACTTCCCATCCCTTCTTTTCAACAGAGGCAACTATGGGACCTACTTCTGCCTGAGCTGCTGTGGATCCCCCACCCCTAGCCCCAGGCTCTACTCCCCCAGTAAGTCCCTGCACTGCTGTCCTTGCAGGATTGAGACTCCAGGGGCTGAGATGGGCCCTGTCTTGATTACTGCTGAGAGCTGGCTGCTTCCTCCCCTCCTCCCCTCAGACCATCAGTTGGGGTGGGGGAACAGGACCCCCAGAGCAGGAGAAGCAATCCCTTCAGTGTTGGTGCAGCTCTTGCACCCCACCCTAGAGGTGGCTACATTTCCACTGTGGGCCCATGGCCACCAAAGCCCTTTCCTCACCCCACTCCTTCCTCCCCGGACTCCCACTCTGGCAGGGCCCCTGATGGGGAAAGTGAGTCACAGCTGGCGGGTGGCTGGGCTGGAGGGGGTGAAGGCGGAGGCAGGGGCAGGGAGGGCTGTGGTTCCCTGGGCCCAGCTTCTAGGAAGCAGTGTCACCAGCAAGCAGAGTCACTTCCCCTTGGTGCCCTGCTGGGCTCCAGTGGGGTGCCATGGCAGTGGGGGGGGGGCAGGGACAGGATTGGGACTTCCAGACTGGCTTGAGGCAGCACCTGCAAAGGCAGGCTGCCAAGCCTACCCTGTGCCCCCAGCTGCCCTGGGCATGTACACCACACCTGGGGGCTGTAGGCAGCACCCTTCCCCCTTCCCAGGGTTCACACCCCAGCTCCCTGCAATTCCTCTGTGCATGTGGACAGCAGGGACTGGGGGGAAGGCACATGGGTGTGACTGAAAATCTCCACCTCTCTTGCTAGCCTCAGCCTGGTGCCAGGGAAGGGAGCGGGCACATGAGCCATTACCTCACTTCTTGTCCCAGACTGTCACCCAGGGGTGAAGCTGCCACATTTCCAAAGCCCCCAGACCCAAAACAATCATAGCTAATGCCAGGAGAGAGGCCCCTTCCCTGTATAAGCAGCTGCTACACTTACTGCTCCCAGCCCCACCCCAGAAGTGGTCACATCTTCACATGGGGTAGGAGTCAGCACTGGAGCACACATCTGGCCTGCATCCAGGCCCCCTCCACTGGTTCTGACCACTGCCTCTCTTGTTGTTTCAGCCTCCTGGATGTGGCCCCCTGGCCCCACACACCACAGCTTTCTCTCCCTGCCGCAGCCAGCTGGGGTTCCTGGTGATGCGATTTTTTTACCCACTGCCCAAAATCACATTGCCAGGGATTTCCAACTGGCTGCGAGCCCCAGCGCCAAGGAGACACCCCTGCACCCTCCCACCCACCCACTGTGGAAGCCTGAAGAGGATGGGACGCCCCACCCACCCTGAGGCCTGGCACACTCCTGAAGCCAGGGCACAGGGCTTAGCTCACCTGTGAACAGAGTTAGCGTCACATCATGTTCACAGTGGCTAAGTTCCGCCTCCTGGTGTCCATCACCTGGGACTCAGGTAGCGCTTGGCAGGTTTGGGGGGGAGCGTGGGGAGGAGGGGAAGGAGGGTGGGTCTTGATGGATGGGCAGGTTGCCTGGGTTCCATCCCCAGATCTGGGAGGGGAGTGGGTTATATGGATGTTGGGTATACAGGGGGCAGGCAGGACTCCTGGCCCTGGACAGCCCCTCTGGGCCCTGCCTCCGGTGCCTACTGAGCTGATACTCAGTTGCTTTGGTTTAAACTGGCTCAGTTCAGCAGGAACAGGAGTCTGGCTCCAGCCACGCCAGCCACCCAGGGGAGAGGAAGGGTCTTCGAGGGACAAGCCTTGGAGAGATGCAGTCCCCACCAGCCTGTGGTGGAACCCGCCTGGGTCCCGTGTGCCTGGCTGAACAGTACCATGACCGGCAGGGTCTTTCACAGCTCAGTGCTCGGGGCGCTAGGGGCACACAGAGCAGGGCTGTGTCCCCACCACCACCTCCAACTATTCCCCATGGGCTGCCAGGACCCACAGGGTGTGCATACATGTGCATGTATGTGTGCATACATGTGTATATGCAAACATGTGTACACAGGTGGCCATGCAAGTTTGTGCAGGTATCTATGCATGTGTGTGAGAGTATACTTGTGTATCCACGTGTGTCCACACATGGAACAGACTCCTGATGGCCTGTACTGTGGGGGATGACACTGGAAATAAAATGCATCTGATCACCAAGAGCCCCTGGGTCATTTCTTGCTAGGATCCATCTGCACCCCTGCAGGGGGGAGGGGAGTGGGTTGTAGCCCCTGTGAGAAGGGGGCATCTATCTGATGGAGGGGTGGGTAAGGGCAACAGAAGTACACAACCCAACCCCTCTCATCCCATTATCTGCACAGCTGGTCCTGCAGCCCACTGCCTAGGGCAGGGCGGCAGGCTGGACTTGCTTCCTCATTTGTCCCCATTCAGAAACAGGGCAAGAGGAAGTGCAGGGCGGAAGCAAGGCCCCTCTGGGTCGGCAGGGCCCACTGGGAGAACCACAGGCTTCCTGGCATGGCCACTTATGGGAATGGGGCAGACTGGGGGTGGACCAATCCCATGATGCAGCTACCTCTGGAAGGAAGTGGGGAAACTGCTTCACTGCCTTCTCTGGGGTAGAATGCATGGTGGTAGTGGGCTCTTGGCACCAGAACTAGCTCAGTGGGGGAGGAGGGCATGATGACAACACACCATTGGTGGGTGCTTCAGAGCCACTTGGAACAGGAAGCAAGGGCACAGTCAGGCTGAGAGGCAGGGGAGGGACTGGGTGAGGAAGCTGTGTCCCTGTATGACCTTGCCAGGGCTGTGGGGAGGGGCAAGGAATCTGGTGCCATGTGGTCCCCCAGTTTCCCCACTTGCTCCTGTGGCCTGTGAGAGAGCAGGCGCAGGGCTTCAGGGGTAGGCTGCATAGCCAAGGACATGATGCAGCAGCTCTAGGCCTGGCAGCCAATTCAGGGCTGAAGGAAAACAGGTCCTGCCCAACATGGGTCACCAGCTGGCATGAGAGCCTTGGCAACCCCCAACCCCAGTTGCACCCCTAAAACCTGGATTTCCCCCTGCAAACCCCATCTGTACTCCCCACTCCCCCTGCAAACCCCATCTGCACTCCCCACTCCCCCACAAGCAGATTCTCCCACTGCAGAGACAAGTTGAGGGACAGGCCTGATTTGCTACAAGCTGCCTGGCTCCTGACACACCCCACAGCTCCTGGATCCTGGAAGAGAACCAAGGAGTCCTGGCTCAGACCCCCACCCCCAATTCTAACCACTGAAACAGCGACACAGCCACTGCAGGGTGGTTCTCTCCAGCAGCGCCCCCTCCAAAGCCCCTTTGCCTGGATTCCAATCCCCACCCCCCATTTCTCCCAGGACTTCTGGGTTACTTTTCTAGTGGATAGAGGCTCCCCGGCCAGGCCTGGCAGAAACATGAGCCACAGCTTGGGATAGAGGGGGCACAGGGAGGCACAAAGGGATAGGGGGCTCCCCCAGAACAGCCTCAGGCAGATGTCACGCTCTGACAGCTTTGTATTAGCAGGTGCCTGGCGACCCCTACCGGGCATCAGGGGAGCAGCAGCACAGCAGAGACCAGAGAATCCCAGCTCTCAGCCTCCTCCTGCTCTGATCCCTTCAGCCCAACTAAACCCCACTCCTCTCCCGGAGCTAACAGAGAACCCAGGTGTCCAGGTTACTAACACCCCCACCCACTGCTTTAGCCCCCTGGCCCCCATTCCCCTCATAAGGCTGGGGACAGACCTCAGGCACCTGGGCTCTAAAGCAGCACCTCCTCAGGGGAGAATCCAGGTGTCTGGGCCATCCAGGCCTGGTGAGACCCTGGGACATGAACTTATGGGACTTGCTGCTGCCAGCCAGTACTTCCTGGTCTGACTGCCTCTGCCCCACAGCACCCAGCAGAGCCCTGAGTCTGCTCCAAGCTGTCCCCATGGAGGGGCTGGGGGGGGGCAGCCCCCGTTTCACTGACCCCCTTGGAACCCATGTCCCCAGGCTTCCCCCAGCTGCCACTATTATCCCTGGAGGAGCACTCAGGATGGAGAAGGGAGCGGTGCCCAGGGATTAGAGCAGTTGGGACTGGGTCCAGGAACTGCAGGGCAGGATTTATTTGGGGGGGGGGGTGGGGGGAGAATGGGGCAAGAGCATGGCCCAGGTTTCTAGGCCTCCTTGGAGGGTGCAAGTGGCTCAGACCCTGGGGGGGAGGGGAGGGGGGAAGAGGCAGTATGTCCCCCACTTCACTGAAGGGAGATCAAGTTCTGGGTGAGAGAGATAGGCTGGGGGAGATGCACAGGAGCTCCAAGACGGCCCCCATGAACAGACCACACAAATGAGGGTGATGGGGCCAGGCTGGGGCTCCTCCACCCCTTCTGCCTCCACCCCAGTGAGTCACTCACAGGGCACAAGAAGCTTTTTCTCTCCTCAGCGATGATCTATGCCCGAGGGCCACTGGGTCTCCCGGCAGGGAGGGGGGCAAACACAAAACCACCACCCACCACCATATGGCTCTGGGGATCTGAAGTGGGGGGAAATGAACTTGGAGACTTCCTTCAAGACTCATTCGGATGTTTATCTTGCTGGAATCTTGGGGCAGAGGGCTGGACTCAGATGATCCTTTGGGGTCCTTTCCAGCCCAAATGTCTATGAAATCCATCTGGGAATAAGGCATTTGCAGTCACTGACTGAGCATAGCTGTAATTTAAAGCAGGATCAGAGGGCAAAGCAGCACCCTCCTCTCTCCCATGGACACCCCCTCCCTCCTACCAGCCCTTGCTACCAAGAGGTCAGGAAACCCCTCACAGCCTCCATGCACCACCGTTCAGCATCGCCAGGCTGAGACCTCTGCAGCTCGTGTCACTTGTGGCATGAATCAGGCAAGGTGCAGGGTGAGGCTGGAGTCCCAGGCAGAAGGTTTGGGCAATGCTGCTGCTGGGGCACCAGTCACGGGTGCATCTTGCTGGGGGGACCCTGGACCTTCTTGGCTCCAGATGGCGCAGCCCGGACAAGGGCCAGTTTCTTGGGCAGGCTGCTGCTGGCTTTCATCACCACCTCATGCTCAATCTTCTTGCGGATGCCAATTTCCAAGTTCTGCGTGTGGTGGAAGGAGAGGGTGGAGAGGGGGTAAGACCCTGACAGGGTTGGGTTGGGGGGGTGAGCACCCTGAGGCCCCACCCCACCTCTCACCTTTTTCAGCTGCTGCTGCTGCACCACTCGGGCTTTCTTGGGGGCGATGATACGGCCTGGGGCAGGGGAAAGGAGAGAGATGAAGAAGGATGGGAGCAGACCCGCCCCTCCTCAAGAGCACCAGGCTAGGAGGGAAGGGGTGACACTGAAGGTTCCAGGGGTGTCTGGGAGCCAGGGGGAGATGTCCAAACCCCCCTGTCCTCTGCGTAAGAACATGCTGGGCTCTGGAGTTGCACCTCCTGGGGAAACTGGATGGGGAAGCCCAGCAGCTGCCCCCACTCCAAAAAAATCCCAGCACAGTGGGGCCCAAATGCCCCAATGGGGTCCTGTTATCCCAAAAAAGGGCCTCGAGCCCCTGCACCTCTTCCCACACCTCAGCCTGCCAGCACCCCCCTACCCTCTGCTCTCTCCCCCTCATAGCCCTCTGCTCCCCCCACTGCTCCTGGCCCCAAATCCCCTCCATGCTCTCGGCTCCCCCCGCTCTCACCTCCCTTGCGAGGCCCTCGGGCCACCGCCGTTTTCTTCCCCGCGCCCGGACTCTTCGCCAGCAGCTTCCGTCCGCCCTGCGCCATCTTGGCGTTGTAGGGGCGCCGCAGGACATGCCGGGACACTGGGGTAGCGAGCCCCGCTCCCGCAGCATGCCGGGAAACCGAGGCGATTCTGTTTCGCGCGGCACTCTGGGAGAAAGGGGCGGAAGTCGGTGCCTGTCCCAGGGCATGCTGGGATACAGAGGGGCCAGGCGACCTGCAGCGACGCATACTGGGACACAGGCGGAGGGGTGTAACTGCTCGCAGTCCTGGCATGTACACTGCATCATCCCATGCAGTCACTCCCTGTACACGGAGCTGCACAGAGCACGCGTGTGCGTGGTGTCCCCAGCACAACCATCCTCAGCAGTGAGGACACAAAGGGAGCAAAAGCCCCACATGGCCCAGAGCCAGGACAGGGGAAACTCCACACCAGAGGCCCCTGCCTCCAGAGACTCTCCCGAGCACTACAGACCCTAGAACACACGGTAGGGAACACCAATTCCATTTGGAGGTAGGACTCACAAGCCTGACACTATAAAAGGCAACCTGGGTTTATTAGCTGCAGACAAAGCAGGGTCTGCACCAGACACCCTCCAGCACCGGCAGCCCTGGTCAAGTTCACCCAGGCACAGCTGGCCTAGGGCGCAGGAGTGTGCATCACCTGATGGAGGCCTGTTTCAGGCCTTCCTGGAGCTCTGCGGGGGCGAAGACCCCAAGCTCTGTGATGATGCCGCCAGTGATGAGGTTGTGGGGAGTGACGTCAAAGGCTGGGTTCCAGACGCCAATGTCTGGGCAGGAGGAAACAACACAGAATTGGTCATGGGGCCCTCCAGCTGGTCCCCCCCTCCCCACCAGTTCAGCTGCATCCTGCTGAACCAGAATTTCCCTCCCCACCTCCCTGCCTAGGGAACAGTGTGTGTGGGGGGGGAGATCTCCATTCTTGCCAGGGTTCAAGGAGAGGTTGGACAAGCATAATCTGGAGGTAGCTCAACCCACTCTGCTCTGGGGATCTCCCAGGCTGCTGGGCTTTGTTGGCTACCACATTGGGCTGGGAGGGAATATTTTTCCCAATCCCTCCTGCTGCTACTTGTGTCAGGGTTTATTTTCCACTTCCTTAGAGGCACTGATTGTTACTTTGATTTCTTAAATGTTGTCCAGACGGGATGGTGATTACGCTGTGTCAATGCACCTGCTGGGACTCAACCCTGACTAAAGGGTCCTGGCTAAAGGGTCTTGTTCCTCTGCTCAGGGTCAGACTAACACTGCATTGGGGGTCAGGAAGGAATTTCCCCATGTCATATTGGTACATACTGGGGGGAATGGGGGGTGGTTGCCTTCCTCTGTAGTAGGGGCACAGCCCGGGATCTCTCAACTGAGTATTAACAACCTTTTACAGCAGCAGGACACTGGCTGCGTGGTCCCCCTGCTTTCCCTGTGGCAGAGTTGAGGGTGATGTCTGGTGATCTGTCAGGGCTGATAGCAGTTTTATGAAGAGTTTAGATGATGGATTTGTCTGGGCTGGTTTGGACAGGGCTGATCCTGCCTCAGGCAGGGGGTTGGAGTGGATGTGACCTCTGGAGGTCCCTTCTAGCCCCACTACTTTAGGATTCTATGATTGGGTGCTGGCTGCAGCCCAGTCTGGGTGTGGCAACTAGGCTGTGCCAATGCTCTTGCTGGGACTTAACCTCAGAGGTTCCTGGCTAGAGGGTCATGCTCCTTTGCTCGGGGTCAGACTGACACATTTGGAGTCAGAAAGGAATTTTACCTCCTTGTCAGGCTGGCACAGACTTGGGGGGAGGTTGGCTTTCTCTGTAGTAGGGACACAGCCTCTTCCTGGGATCTCAAGAGTATATTAACAACTTTTTACAGTAGCAGGATGTTGGCCACTGCGGTTCCCCTGATTTCCCTGTGGCAGGGTCAGGTGCGACACCTGGTGTTGCATCAGGGTTGACTGTAGTGTTACTAAGAGTTTGGACAATGGATTTGACTGCGATGGTTGAACAAGGATGATCCTGCCTCAAACACTGCATTACATTAAGTGATTTCTGGAGGTCCCTGCAGAGCAGTGGCTCTGATTCTATACCGGGTGCTGCGATCCTCGTGCCGTTGATGTCTGTCAGCTCCTGACTGGGCCTCTCCTCAATGACGATCTGGTCCCCGGTGGCCAGGCTGAGGTCACAAGAGCTGCTGGGTGCTGCCACGTAGAAAGGCACGCCATGGTGCTTTGCAGCAATAGCCAGCTGGTAGGTGCCCACCTTGTTGGCTGTGTCGCCATTGGCCACCACGCGGTCAGCTCCTACCACAATGGCTGGGCAAGGGGATAAAAGGAGTTGGCAGCCAGCAGGGGGAAGGGACCCTGCATTTTGAAGGGACCCCAAGGCAGCCACAGGGCCTCTAGGGAGGAAGACATGGTCTAGAAAGATCCATCCCTCTACTGGGGAGAGGAGGTCGTTTGGGATGGAGAGGCCTGGTGTAGGAGGCAGGAGACCCAGGACTTTCCTGGCTGTGCCCACCTCCCTTGTTCACCCAAAATCAAAGTTCTTGTCCTTCATGGGGAATCCAGGGTCTGAGAGCCAGGCCAGGGGGCCAGCTAGCACCAGGCTGGGGGAGTTGGAGGAATCAGCTGGGCTTGCACTCACCGGAGATGCCTTTCTCCTTCAAGGCCAGAGCAGCTGCACTGTCAGCAATGAGGGTGGCTGGGATGCCCTCATAGACCAGCTCATAGGCTGTCAGCCGGGCCCCCTGGTTATAGGGCCGTGTCTCTGTGCAGTACACATGTTCCAGGCAGCCATGGGCATGTAGGGCCCGGATGACACCTGCGAGGCAAGACGGGGATGGTAGGATGAAGAACGAAGGTTAAGGGGCTGGTGGGGGAGGAAGCACTTGGGTTCTATTCCCAGCTCTGGAAATGGGAGAAGTTTAATGGTTAGAGCAAACTATAGGAGTCAGGATGCTTGGGTTCTGCTCGGGAGAGGCAGGCTGGTAATCAATGCCTGATGTAGGGGGCCTGGGAGCCAGGACTCCTGGGCTCTTCCTCCCAGCTCCAAGAGAAGATGGAGGTCTGGTTGGTAGAGCAGGCCAAAGCCAGGACTCCTGGGTTCTGCTCCAACCTCCAGGTTGGCAATCAGAGCAGAGAACCAGGACACCTAGGCTCCTCTCAGGGAGGAGGGAGTGAGGCCTGAGAGTTGGAACCAAGCCAAGCCAGCTAGCTCCCTTTCCCTGGTGTGTGGGGAAGCCCTGTCCAGCCCCAACTCACCCAGGGCAGTGCCATAGCCAGCAGTGGCCAGCGCCCCAGTGTTGCAGTGGGTTAGCACTGTCACCTGGCCCCCTGGTGCCACCCCCCGCATCATGCAGGTGGCCCCGAGCTCTCCGATGCGCTGGTTATCCTGCAGGTCCTTCTTCAGCATCTTCTCCGCTAGCTGGATGACGCTGGGGGGAGCAGACTGCTGTCAAGACCTGGCCTGGCCCAGCCCAGCTGCCCCCCCATCCCTATTACTCACATCTCCCGCACGCTGTTGGCTGTGGCACCCAGGCGCTGAGCCTCACATGTAGCTGCAGCCCCCAACTTCTCAGCTGCCTGTGCCATGTTGCGGGCTGTGGGACGGGCGCTGGCCAGGTCCTGCAGTGCCTCGCCTATGAAGGTGGCCACTGTGGCAGCATCTTGGCCCCCAGCTGTGCCCCCATGCAGCTCCACCGCCAGGCTCAGGCAGCCCACAATGGCAATGGCTGGAGCACCCCGCACCTAGGGGAGGGGGTGGAGATGGGGGGATGTAGTATGTGCCCTAACCCTGCTCCAGCTTAGTGCAGCCATGAGCCTGGTGGGGGCTCCCTGCCTCCACTCACCCTCAAACCTGGGAGCAAGGGAGTGTTAGAGACAGTGGGGGGGACCTGTCCAACTCATGCCCTGACCCCACCCCCAGCAGCCCTGAGCCTCCAGGGGGGTCTCCCTCACACCTGAGAGCAAGGGGGTGGGGATGAGGAGAACCTTCCCCACCTCCCAGCCTAGGGCCTCCCAAGTGCAGACTTCCTCTCCCCTAACCCTGGGGGGGGAGCAGCCCAGACCCCTACAGAACCCAGGGAGGCCACAGCCTTGCATCTCCCCTCCCTACTCCCTTGAGGTGCCCCATCTCCCTGGCCCCACAACTCCAAGATGGGGCTCATCTGCCTGCCTCCACCCCGTTTCCCTTCCCCCAGGTTCATGCAGGGCCTGCCCCACCACCACCCTGGGGGGACTCCTCTCCATGCCCTCCCTTTCCACACCTTCGGGGCCCGCTTCCTACCCCCACTCCCTTGGGGGGTATCCCTGCCCCCCCCCCCCCAGCTCCATGGGGCAGAGGGAGCACGGAGCGAGCCGCACCCGCATGTCCCGGATGGCCGCCAGCCCATCCCGCACGCCCCGGATCGCCTCGTAGCAGCTCCGCTGCGGCAGTTGCAGTTGGTCCAGGATCTGCAGAGACCCGCGGCGGTAACGCAGCGCCTCCAGCGCCATGGCTGCAGCTGCGGGGACCCGGGCGTCCAGGCCAGGCCCCGCCCCCGCTGGGAGTGGCCCCGACTCGGCCCCGCCCCGCTAGACTCTCGCTGCCCTCCCCCGCTACCAGCAGAACCCACGTGCCCGAGCCCCCGCGTCCAGAGCTGGGGAGGGTCCAGCTTGTAGCCCTATTGGTCTAGAGGCAAAAGGAATCACAGCTCATGGCAGAGATATCTTTATTAAACCAACTAGATTTTTGCAAAATAAGTCTTTAATTGCAAGCTTTTGGGCACAAACACTCTCCTTCAAGCATCGGAAAAGATTGTAAAAGTTCTCCTGAGTAGAAATGAAACATCATATTTCACAGAATTGGTTTTTAGCCGATTTTTAAAAATGAAACCTTCACAATTTTACAAGGAGAAAGGAAGTTTGACCACCTGAAACCTTGCTCCTACCTTTGTTTGAGGTAATTTGCATGATCACAGAGCTTCACAAGAGAGCTGAGAAACTTTACCAGCTAAGAACTATCTGCCCAGAAGAGCACTCCATCCTTTTTACTCCTCTGTGCTTTATGAAACACTATAACCACAGAAGGAAAGGTGACTACATGCTGCTTACCAACAAACAACTTCCAGCTAAACAGACTAGTCCAACTTTTCTCTGAGCCCAAGCTGCACAAAATGAACTGTTCCAAACAGATTTTACCAAACCTTCAATTTCCTATGAACTTTCATTTTTGCCCAAGAACTTTTAATCTTTTCTCCTATGCCTGAAGAAAGGTGTTTGTGCCCCAAAGCTTCTAATTAAAGAATTTTTTTTGCAAAAATCTAGTTGGTTTAGTAAAAGATATCTCTGCCACAGGTTCTGAGTCCAGAGCTGGGGAGAAAACCCAGGAGTCCTGGGATCCTGCTCTAGCCGCTGTGCCCCACCACCTTCCCAGAGCTGGGAAGGGAACTCAGGTATCCTGGCTTCCAGCCTTGCCCCCACCCCTACTCCAACCAGTGGACCCCACTTCCTTCTCACAGCTGGGGATGAAGCCTAGCTGTCTGGGCTTTGCCCCACCTTCCCCTGCCAGAACCCATTGGCCCCCACTCCCCTCACACCTGGAAGCAGAACCCAGGTGTGCTAACCACTAGACCCTGTTGCCATCCCACAGCTGCTGGACAGAAACCGAAGGGGGGGCAACCCAACCCCTGGGGTGTGCACACTGGGCCCCTCTCCAAGCCAGCTGGAGCCATAGGTTCATTAAATGGCTTTAATTGCTGTTAAAACTCATTCCCTTCTTCTCTCCCAGCTGGGGGCTTGGCTGGCAGCTCCCCCTGCCCCACATGACTGGTGCCTCCCGAGACTGAGGGGCACAATTTGCAGGTGGCAGCAAGCTGCAACTGCTTGCAGAAGCCGCCAGCAGCAGCAGCATCAGGAGTGACTGGCAACTGTCCACAGAAGCTGATGGTGGCAGCAACCAGTCTCAGGGGGGGCCTATGCCCCCACCCAGGGCAGTGCCCCCCAGGCCTCCAGGGGAGCTGCCTTTTTCCTTGAAGCAGCGATGAACTGGGCTCCAAGTCATGCTGGGGGTGGGGGGGCAGCCTGGTAGGAGATCCCCTCTTTGCACAGGGGTCTGGGCTAGGACAAGTGAAGAAATGGTGCTGTATAAATAGCCAGGCAGAAGGAGGAAGATGCCACTCTGGGTTGGTCCTGAAGGGAGCAGTGATGCCCAGGCATGGGGCCTGGCCAAACTGTAGCTCCTCTAGGCTGGCTGTGAGGTTCTGTCAGGAACCAGGAGTCCCCTGTGCAGCAACAGGACAGCTCTGTGCCCAGACTGCACTCATGGGGGGTGGGTCATTCACCATCTGAGTCAGAGCCGGAGCCCGAGTAGTCTGGGACCAGGGAGTGAGGGGGGCCAGACGGGCCAGCGGTTGGTGAGGTAGGGAGGGCACAGGGTGTCTCTGTGGCATCCTCTGGGCTAGCTAGGCCCTGGGGGCCATCTGTTGGCCGGCGGCGCACAATGCCCAGGTGGTCACAGGGGGCTGGAGAGGAAGAGGTCTTTGTGCCCAGACCTGACAGCTTGAGTGCATCACCAGCCTTGGCACTGGGGAACCAGGAGCGGCTGGAGATCTCTGTGCGCTTCTGTTTTTGCTTGTCCTCATAGGCTGGAAGGAGAGGATGGGGGTGGGGAGGGTTGGTCAGAGACCCTGTGGAGCCCAGGAGTAGAGCTAGGAGCAGCCCTGTGTCCTGGCTCTACACCCTACTCCCCCTCCCAGAGTGGGGAGAACCCATGAGTCCAGGCTCACAGCCTCTCCCAGCTGACAAGAGAAGCCAGGTGTCCCAACTCTCACCTCTAGACCCCACTCCCCTTCCCTGGGCTGAGAGGAAAACCCAAGAGTCTGGGCTTGCTGCCTCTCTGCTCTAACCATCAGACCCTTCCCAGCTGCCAAGAGAACCCAGGCGTCCTGGCTTTAACCTCAGTTTAAACCCCACTCCCCTTCCCAGAGTGGGGAGGAGAACCCAGGCATCCTACAGGGCTTTTGGCTCTACTCCCCTTTCCAGAGCTATGTAGAGAACTCAGGAGCCCAGGCTCCTACCATGTCTCTGTTCTCTATGAATCAGACCCCTCACCATAGCTGGCAACAGAACTCAGGGGTATTGGCTCTAGTCCTCTCTCCCAGGAGAACCCAGGAGTCCGGGTTGCCAGTCTCTGTTCCTTCTGTCCAACCAGCCCTGGTGGTGGTGAACTTGCTCCTGTGCCCACCCCCCGGCCAGGCTAGAGCCCGGCATCCCCACATGTGGGGAGTGGGGCTGGGGGCTAGGGACGTACAGTCGGGGCTGCGATAGGTGAGCAGGGTGGCCAGGCGCCGGTCCTCCTCTGCCTCGCGCACTAACGGGATGCTCAGGTTGGCCTTGGCTTGGAGCGCCTGGTCTTTCTCCTCCTCCTCCTGCAGCACCTTCTTCTCCTCCTGGGTGGGCGGGGAGGGGGCAGGCAGCCATCAACACCTTGGGGGCAACCAAACCCTCTGGCTGTCCCAGAGCCAACCCAGTGTAAGGTGGGGTGGGAAGGGGCTGAGATCAGGGGGGCCCTGGTAGAACCAGGGTGGGGCTGGTGACTCTACCAGGTTTTCTCAATTCCAGCTTGAGTTGGGGGGGCAGGGGTATGGCCTGGGATTGAGGGGACCTGGTAGAGCTGGAGGGGGTGGGAGCAGGTAGAGGGCTTGGGCTGAGATTAAGGGGCGGGGGTGGGGCAGAGGGTGCAGGCAGGGATGAAGGAGCCCTGGTAAGACCAGAGAGCAGGACAGGGGTAACAGGGGCATGGTACTGGGATCTAGGGGCCCTGGTAGAGCTAGAGAGGGAGAGCAGGGAGCACACGGGCTGGGATCAAGGGCTCTGGTAAAGCTGTTGGGGGTGGGGAGATAGGGAGCAGGGGTACAGACAGGGAAATGAAAGGGCCCTGGAAGAGGTGGGGGGGTAACAGAGGGCACATCTGGGTAGCAGAAGCATCCTCCCACCAGGCACAGAGAGCTGGGTTTTGCAGCCATGAGTCCCACCCACCCCTGAAGCCGGCCCTGACCCGGAACTTGCGGCGCAGCATGCTGTTGAGTGCAAAGTCATCCTTCCAGGCACTCTGGGCCTCCTGGATGTTGGACAGGGTGGGAAGGGCACGCTGCAGCTTGCCGTGGTCAGCGGCGCCATGTTCCAACCGGTACATGGCATCTGTTTCCAGCTTCTTTTTCTCCTCGTGTTCTGGGGGAAACAGCCGGGGGACATGTGGATGCACTGGCTTGGCTGGGGGCAGGGGCAGGGGCAGAAGCAGGAGCTGGGTGGTAGTATATACAAGCACAGGGCACTCACCAGTGGCCACGACCTGCTCGTTGTCCTGTGGATCCCAACGCTCCTCCTTGCGCTGGGCACCGCTCACGATGACGTAGTCACAGTTGGCCGGGTCTGTCTGCATTTCGATGTAGTTGACGCACAGGTGACACTTCATCCGAAACCTGGGTGGCAAGGGCCACGTCAGCTCCCAGCTTCTCCCCGCTGCACCTCATGCCCCCGTTGTTGCCCCCTTTGTCAGCCCTTGCTAGGGCCAGACACAGCCTAGCTGAAGCCACCCTGGTAACACAGTTGCCCTAGGGGCTCCATGCATGGGCTACCAGATGCCTCATGAGGTGCCCCAAGCCCACAGCCCCTCATGTTCATCATGGCTGGGATAAGGAGAAAACAGACAAGGGAGGCAATGAGGAAGAGACCCAGGAGTGTTGGCTTCTTGTCCTGGGACTACTGACTAAACCCATTCTCCAGGGGATACAGACAGATGCGTGTCCTGGGAGTGGGGGTACATCAAGCCTCCAGATGGTTGGGGGATGGTCCAGGCCTAACGATGCCTGTGCTCTACTACAGGGATCTCCCAGACTTCTAGGCTTTGCCAGTTCCTGCATGGGGCTGGGGGGGAAATTCCTGCCACCGTTATCAGGGGGTTTTTAAGCTTCCCTCAGAGGCAATGGGTGTTGGCTGCAGCCCAGGCTGTGGATAGTGATTGCACTGTGTCAGTGCTCCTGCTGGGACTCAAACCCAGAGGATAGGGTCTTGCCCTGCTGCTCAGGCTCAGGCCAAATGTCAGATTTGGGATCAGGAAGGAATCTGACCTCATGGTTAGACTAGCACGGACTTGTGGGTGTTTTGCTTTCTTCTACAGCAGGGGCATGGGCTTGGCCTGGGATCTCTGGAGTGTGTTAACCTTTTACAGCAGAAGGACGTTGGCCGAAGCTGTCTCCCTGCTTTTCCTGTGGCAGAGTCAGGGGGTGATGTCTGGTGCTGTGTCAGGGCTCATAGTAATTTTACAAAGAGAAATTAGATGCTGTATTTGTCCGAGCTATTTTGGACAGGGATGATCCTGCCTCAGGCAGGGGGCTGAACGCTAGATAACTTCCAACAGTCCCTTTCAGCCCCTTCTAGGATTCACTGAGAACCATGTTCTAGTCCCATGGAAGTATCATCATCATCCAAGGCCCTGTGTGGTCTGGTCTGTAGCAGCTCTTCTACCCTCACAGCCTCCATCACACCCTGCCTGAGAGCAAAGGTCACTCTAGTGTTTCTATGTGGTGCCTCTCTGCCCCTCCCAGCACCCACCTGTAGATGGGTGTGGTGTAGTAGTTCCCTACTTTCTTCTTCTCCGCATTGTACCGGACGCCTGCACAGAGGGAAATGGGTGTCAGGGGCTGCTCCAGCCCCTGCTCCCCTCCCCCAAGAACTCCCTCCCCACAAATCACATGTCAACACATGAGTGTCAAGAGCCCCTCCCCTTCTGCAAGGAGAGGACCAGGGCCCTCCCCTGAGGGGGCAGATCTTACCCATTCCAATGTGGTTTTTGCAGCCGTCACACCAGATGTTGTAGGGCATCTCAAACCTAGAAGACAGGAGGCCAGGAGGCAGCTGCTGGTGACTGTGGTGCCCCCCAGGGGCCCTCTTGCCTAGCCAGCACTGGCTTCCAAGTCCCTCCTTGAGGGGTCCAGCTCCCACCCCAGGGCCCAGGAATACCATTCCCAGAATGCCTGCACCCTGCAGTCACCCACAGACCATCCCCCTCCCACTCCCCACCCCAAGCTCGGAGCCAACCTCATCCCCCTGCCACTCCGTGCAGTCATGAGCATAGAATACAGGAGTCCTACACCCTTCCACCCCTGCCCCAGCACAAGCACGACTTGCTGGGAGCAGAATCCTAGCCCTTATGGTGCCCTGCCAGGGTGTCTTCCCCAGAACAGGGCTCGGGGAAGGGAGAGTGGGTGCTCTTACCTGATGATGAGGATGCCCTGAGAGAGCTTGCGGGCCCGCTCGCGCAACGGGTGGCTGTGCCGGTACTTGTTGAGGGAGCCATGCTGCAAAGGAGGGCAAGGGGTGGCTGTGGTCAGGGCCACAGGTGCTCAGAGGGAGCTGGGGACTCAGGAAAAGGGAGCTGCCCTAGTAGGAAGGATGGCCACATCTGGGTGGGCTGACATGTGTGGCCCTGTTTTTACCACAGGGAAACTGAGTCATGGAGTGAGTGGGGATGGGTGTTCCAGGTCCCAGGCCCCCCCCCCCCCCCCCCCCGCAGGTGTCTTGCATCCTAGTTCTCTCTCACCCCCAGAGCTTGGCTCTTACCAGGAAGACAGAATTGGTCCTCCCCAGTCCCTGCCTACCATATGCTCCTCTCATGTCTGGAAGGGAAACCAGGAGTCCTGGCTCCTGGCCTTCTCCCTAATGCAACCCCTTCGGAGCACAGCAAGTAAACCCAGCCTGACACCAGTGCACCAATGGATTGAGTCCATGCCCAGAGCCCCCCCCATGCCCTGCTCTTACCTTTGCCGGGTCAAAGTCAGGGGGGTAATACTTGTTCACGCCTTTTCTTTCTCCCTGTAAGAAACGCAGGGGGAAGCAATTCAGCTCCCAGAAGCCTGATACCTTTCTTGGGTGACACCCAAGCCTTCTCTAACTGGAGGGGCCAAGACAGGAGCCTCAGTGGGGGTTTTATTAATTTAAAAAGGTCAACTTAGAGGGCAGGTGAAGAAGCTGAAACCAGGAATGGAGTAGCCCCAAGAAGCTGATGCTGAATGGGGGGGAAGAAACAAGCTTGGTTCATTAAAAAAAAATACCAGGTTATTTATAGCAGCCTCAGAGATTCATAGTTGTTAGGGGTTCAAAGGTATTTTACAAGATCTTCAGGTCCAGCCCCCCTGCACTTGGGCAGGAAAGACTGCTGGGATCATAAGTGGGAGGGAGGAGGTGGGAAACAGGCACTGGAGACTGCAGCTGGAAGCAGGACCAGGCCTGGTGCCACTCACCATGGTGAAAAGCTTCTAGCTCTGCTCCAGGCTGCGGGGAAGGAAGGAGGAGACAGCATCACTTGTGGCCTGGAGAGTAGCTCTGGTCCTTGCGCACTGTTTAAACACATCCCAGCAACCCCTGTCCCAGTGCATTGGGGTCACAGCCTACATGCTCCCTCAGGATGGGATTCAGTAGTGCCTACTAAGCATGTTCCTGAACATGTAACAAGACTGAGCCATGTTTTAATCACCCGCAAATCTGCCAGGTTGTGGAGGAGGGGAGACTGAGTCAGGGGTGGGGTAGATGGTGGGGAGGTTCTGATGGGTGCTCCTATCCCGAGGGGGCATGAGGAGGCAGCAGGTAGGCTGACCCCTCCCTAATGCGTGGAGGGCAGGTAAGGCGTGTGTGTGGGGGGGGGGGGGCAGCACCATGAAGGTGTGTGAGAGGATTAGGAGCGTCATCGCCCCCTGTATATGCAGGGAAGGGGTATCAGGGTGCAGAGAACACCTCCCACACTGGGGCAAGTCGTGGGGGGGCAGCAAGGAGCAGAATCTCCTGAGCAGGGTCGGGAGAGACCCCCCAGTGTAAATGGGGGAGTCACATAGCCCCCACCACGATGACTGGTACATCGAGAATGTCCAGTGGGTAAATTCAGGGGTGGGCGGAGATGGGGGCTTCCCACAAGTGCGGGGCGCGGGGGATCTCCTCGCAGGTGGGAGCGGGGAGGGAGTCCGTGTGCAATGGGGGGGGCCCCGTGTGCGCGGGGGGGGCAGGTAGCGGGTCTCCCCAGTGCTGGGGGAGGGGGACCGAGCAGCTCCCTCCCACCCCAGCTGGGGGGACCGACCCCGCCAGAGAGGCGGGGGGACGGCGCGGGGCCGCCAGTAGAGGACAACCCCCAGCAGCGCATCTACTCACCCCTTCCGGCACTACCTCCCCCGCCTCTTCCGGCCACGTCATCACTCAGCGCCACTGGCATCATAGGCGCCCGATGGGTCCTCCACGTGCGTTGTAGCACGTGGGGAGTCATCCAGCGGCGGGAAGTGAAGGGCGGGGCAGAACGCCTGGGCTCTTCTTTAAGTGGGGCCTACGGAGTAGTCGGGAGGATGATCATTACAGCGTGGACCTCGTTGGTACCAAGTGTGGAAGCTGAGAGTTCAGCCAGATTTAAAGAGCAGCTGGACACGTTCTTGGAGGAAAGGGGCATCAGTGGCTTTTGAGCATGGGAGGGCCTTTGATTCAGAACCCCCTAGAACAGCAGTTGCCCAAATAGTATTGTGGGGTGTGGGTTGGGAGTAAGGGGCCATGCTGAGGAAATAGGGCCATAAATGGGTTCATGTTGAAGAAGATTTCGGGAAGCACTGCCCTAGACCTTAAATGCTGAAGGCTACAGTGGGAGAGAAATGGGGGGGGGGAACCCAGGTCACACCTTGTTTGCTCTTCCTTTCAGCATCTGTTCTCTACTGCTATATCACATGGGCCTATTTGCTACTTTAGGGGTTTGTGGACTAAAGGTCGACCATGGGAAACTATAAGCCTTCCACAGGGAGGGAGGCTACTGAGAAAATGGCAATTGATTGCTTGGGACAACTAAAGACCTAATGGATGGGAACAAAGATCAGATGTTTAAAACTAGTGTGCCAAGGAGGGACACAGCAGAGCCTACTGTGTTACACAGGAGACTGGCCACCTAGAGCTAGGGTCTGCCCCAATAAATGTTAGTTTTTATGTTATAGTGAAGAGAAGGTCAGTATTATCAACTAGCTCTCATCAGATAAGAATAAGGGTCACAACATGAAACTGGTAGGTCATCAGTTTTAAACTAATGCAAGGCAGTTCTTTCTCACCCAGCATGTCAATAAAAAGGGTGGACCTCGTTGCCACCAGTTGTGAAAGCTGAGTCTTTAGCCACATTCGCCAATGGTCTGCCCATGGTCTTAAAGGGGCATCATTACCTATTGAGCACAAAAGCAAGGGGCAGGACCTCTGAACCACAACTTCCTAGACCTTAAATGTTGGAGAATAGAAGTGGGAGAGGAACAGTGGACAAAACCTTGGGCAGACCCAGTTCACTCTCCCTTCTAGCATCTGCTCTCTACTCCAGTGTGATGCAGGAGACAGGGCAAGATGGAGTTAGGGGTTGACTCAGGGAATGGCAGTTCTGATGTTCTTAGATCTAGGTGCACAGGGCTGGGCTGAAGCTGGATCATACCCCTGGACCAACCCTGTGCCCCTTGGGTCATGCTGGGTCCCACAGATCTGTGGGAATCCAGCTCCTGGAATGGGACTGGGGTCCAATGGCCACAGCTTGTCCAGAGAAGGGTGCTCCGCATCCCCCACACTGGCTCTTTTGAGGCTACCAGGTGTAGCCAGGCTCCTGTGCTCTAGCCCCTGGTGCAGTGAGACAGCACTTGTCTCTGAAGTCCTGGTGTGAGCTAGGAACAGGGCTACAATCTCACAGGGGTCCTGGGGGTGCAGCTTGGACATGGCAGGACTAAGTCACAAGCCACAGCAGGAAAAACTCATCTTAGGTTCCCATCAGTCTCTCCCTGAGCTGCTTCTCCAAAGGGCAATGGATTCCCAAAGCATCCAAGGAACCTCTTGGTCCTGCCTTCTTCCCACTGCCAGTGGATGCAGCTGCCACTGTCCTGAGACCCTCATCCCCTTCTGGAGCTTGAACCCAAGAGTCCTGACCTGTTGTTGGTGTCATGGGGCAAATCACAGCACCCAGCTGGGTAAGGACACTAGAGCCTTTCTGTTTTATCCCTGCATGTCTGGGCTGCCCCAGGGAGCAGATGTGGGGGCATTGACCTGAGGATTGGTGTTGTGGCTTTTGCCGCAAGTCAGGGAAGAGCATGAAACCAATTTAATAGCTGCTAGAAATAGGCTGTGGGAGAAAGCCAAGGGCTGGCTCTGGGCCAGAAACACCGCTTCTCCAGCCAGAATAGCACTGCAGGTTGCTTGGTACCAGGGGCTTTGAATACCCAGAGTGGGTGGGGCACTAATGCGGCAGATGATGGGAAGGAGGGGATCTGTAAAGAGCTCCCAGACCTCCAACCCAGCTGATTTACACTGGCTGGGAGTTGGGATTCCTGGGTTCTGCTTAAATCCTCACTAGCTTCTTGGGCCTTCAGGCTTGGAACTGAGCCTCATGATCATGCTGTGGGGAAATTCATGCTCTCTGGCCAGCAGTAATTTGGCCAAGTGAATCCCCCCCTCGCCCCCCCCCCCCACACGCTCCCAGTCCCAGCTGCTCCATGCCTCAGTTTTTCCAGTGCAGAGGCAAAGGTCATCCTGCTGGCTTTTCAAAAGGGGCAGGGAAGCCATGTCCAAAAAGCACCAAGTGTTACTGGCTGGGACTTGCCTGGGCAGGTTTCAAGTTTCACCAGCTGCCAGGCATGTAGTGACCACGGACAAACCTCTTAATCTCCACAGGCTGGTCTATGCCAAGGCAGTTTTAGGGCTGTGGCTGTGGCAGCAGATACCTTCAAGTTAGGACCAGCAGAGGAGCTAGCTTGGGGCTCTCTTCCTCCCCCTACTTGTTGCAAAGGGAACCTCAGCAGGCCTGCTGGGCCATTGTGGGGACCTCTGACACTGCCCAACTGGGGATGAGTAGTACAGGGACCAAAGCCTGTGCTGTGTGCTCAAAGACCCTTTGCTGTAGAAGCTGGAGCTGGCTAATGAAATTGGTGGGCAGAATAATAAGGACTTATAGCTGGCACCTCCCTCTCAGAGCCCCCATATCCTACCAGTGGTCATCTAGCATGGCTCTGCTCCCTAAGGCTGGGGACAGCCTGCCCCTGTTGGGGTACTGTTCAGCCATGGCTCCTCCATGCAACCCTTTCCCGGCAGCTATGTATGCCACCTTCAGGCAGCACAGAGGTCCCAGCCAGGCAGACCAGAGATGGTTTGCTGCCCCCTTCCCCTGCCCCTCCTCTACAAGAGCCGGTCTGGCCTCTCTCCTAGGTTCAAAGTCAGTGCTGGAACATGCTACCAAAGAGACCCTGTGCTTCCTGGACTAACTCCAGATGTGACACGGACCAGGAATCAGAGGCCTCTCGTGCCTTGGGGATGTCGTCAGGAAAGGAGCAGCCCCCATGCCCCATTCCTGGTGGCTGCGTGAGATTCCTGTTTCTCCCTGCTCCTCCACCCACGGGTGCAGGTAATAGAGGCTTTTGGGAAGCCATTAGAGCCCAGACCTGGCTAGCACATAGGAGTCCTGGGCTGGATAATACAATATACACTTTAATTTACACGTCTCCAAGCAGATCTGAGGAAGACACTTCCTCTCATCCTCCTCCCCCCACGTAAGGCAACAGTGAACAATGATAAACCTCCAGGGGGCAGGACCTGGGTGGGGGGAGGTGAACTACACAAGGGCCAAGCTTTATATATATATATATATATATATATATATAAAAAAAAAGCTGTCATGAAAGATTCCCACCCCCCAGCCCTGGTCATGGGCTCCACTTTGGCTCTGGGCTTCACCATTTCTTCTTGTGCTCATCCATGGAGACACCTCCTGGCCCCAGTGCCACCACCAGCAGCAGCCCCCCGATGACCGACATGGTCTGGAAAAAGTCATACTTGAGGAAATCATGGAGGGGCCGGGCAGGGGATACGGTCCAGAAAGCATTCTGCACCAGGTTGATCACCAAGAGCCACACGACCAGTGTCAGGGCGGCCAGCTTGGTCTTGAAGCCGATGGCCACCAGGATGATCAGAGCCATGCCGAAGATGTCCTGGAAGATCTGGGGCAGGGGAGGAGGAGGAGGCAGGACATCAGGAGTGGCAGAGCCAGCCAGAAAACCCAGGAGTCTGGGTGCTGCCCCAGAGGACATGCTTAGCTGGCGAGAACCCAGGTGTCCTAATTTCTCAATGCCAAAGTAACTGCTTCCCAGATGAGAAAAGCAACTTGGGGCATCTCTGCCCTGTCGTCTTTAAAACCAATTCCTCCTAGAGTTGTGATGCCAAACCTTTTGGCCTTATGGGCCAGATGAGTGGTGTGGGCCTAGATTGGATCCCATGTGCCACTTCTGGCCCCATGTCAGGATCAGGTCCCCAGGGACCCATGCAGCCTCTGCCCAGCCCTGTGTGCCGGGTTTTGGGACCTGCACTGCCTCTGCCCACCCCAGGTGCAAGGACCAGGGACCTGGAACTCCAGGCACTGGGATTGGGCCCTGGGCTGCCCTGCATGTGTGATCTAGCATGTGGGGCACCCCACAAACCTGTGAGCCCTGTTGGCCAGATGACATGGTCACACGGAATGGATCTGGGCCAGAGATTGTCTTAGAGAGTTTCCCTCCCTTGTGGTCCTTGCCCAGACCCCAGGTTTTAACTGCCAGACTCTCTGGAGCTGAGGCTCAGAGAGCCAGGAGCAAGCCCAGCCTGGAAGCAGCAGAGACTGAGCTGATGCTCTGTGCTGATCTCCCAAGGACAGGATCCTGCTAACCCCTTGGTGGGGCAACTGCTCCTGCCCCGCATCTGCTCTGCTGCTGTGCAGGATAGAATCCAACAGCTCCTTCAAAGCCAGGGCAAGGCCTGGAGGCTGGACCCTGTGGATTTGTCTTGGGGAGGAAAAGAAACAGCCCCTTTGGGCCCCGGGAGGCTACTCACAGTGAAGGCACCGAGCTCAAGGTGCAGCAGAGTCATGAACATGAGCACCAGCAGCACCCGCCCACCCAGCTGCATGTACTGGCGTGGTGAGATGTCATCCACAGTCGGGACGCCAGCAAACATGGACTTGCCCTCAGAGCGCGACTCGGCAAGCAGCAGCAGCAGCCCACCACCCAGTGCCAGGTTCCTGGGAATGGCAAAGTAGGGGGAGAGCGTTGGCCAAGGGTAGGCACCAGGGCTGTTCCCTTGCCCATCACTTTCAGAGCCCACACAAAGAGGACAGAGAAGAACTAGATAAGGTCCAGAGAAGCATCTTCACAGACAGACTTCTTAATCTAGTGAGGAGGGTTTTAAACTAGGTTTGCTGAGGGATGGAGACCTGCACTGCCTCTGCCCAGCCCCAGGTGCAAGGTAAGTGATGAAGAGCAAGCAGGAGAGAGCAACAGGGGAGGCCACCTTAGCCTTCCTGAGAAAATTGGGCAATTAGTTACCTCAGGTATCTGTACATGAATGCATGGAGCCTGGGAAACAAGCAGGAAAAACTGAAAGTCCTCAAAGTCACAGAACTATGACAGGACTGGAATAGTAGAGACTTGGTGGGATAGCTTGCATGACTGGAGCACTGTCATCCTCATAGATGAATATGAGCTGTTCAGGAAGAGCAGATAAGGGAGAAAAGAGGAGTTTGTCTTTATGTAAAAGAGCTGTATGACTGCTCAGAGCTCCAGTATGAATCTGGAGATAGGCCTGTCAAAAATCTCTGAGCTGGGGTCAGAGGGAAGAGCAACATAGGTGATGTTGTGGTGGGTGCGTGGTATAAACCACCAGACCAGGAGTAAGTGGTGGATGAAGCTTTCTTCAAACAGCTAGCAGAAGTTTCCCTATCACAGGCCTTGGTTCTCATGGGGGACTTCAATCACCCTTACATCTACTGGGAAGACAATCCAGAAAGTTTTTTGGAGAGTGTTGGGGAAAACTTCATGCAAGTATTGGAGAGACCAACTAGGGCAATGCTCTTCTTGACCTGGAGCTCACAACAGGGGAGAATTGGTGGGGGATGTAGTAGTGGATAGCAACTTGGGCAGCAGTGACCATGAAATGACTGAGTTCAGGTTCCTGAGGAAAGGAAGGAAGAAGAGCAGCCAAGTACAAACTGTGGACTTCAGATAAGCAGACTGTGATTCGCTCAAGGAACTGATGAGCAAGATCCCCTGGGAGGCCAGTCTGAGGTGAAAACGAGTCCAGGAAAGCTGGCTGTACTTTAAAAGAAACCTTATGGAGGGCACAGGAAGTAACTATCCTGATGCACAGGAAGACTAGCAAGTACAGCAGAAGACCAGCTTGGCTTTGTAGGGTACTCTTCAGTGAGCTAAAACACAAAAAGGAAGCTTACAAGTGGGAAGTTGGATAAACAACTAGGGAGAAATATAAGGACATTGTGCAGGCATGCAGGGATGAAATCAGGCAGGCCAAAGCACAGCTGGAGTTGCAGCTAGCAAGGGATGTGAAGGATAGCAAGGAGGGTTTCTACAATTATGTTAGCAACAAGAGGAAGATCGGGGAAGGTGCGAGTCCCTTAGTAAATGTGGGAGGCAACCTAGTGTCAGATGAGGTGGAAAAGGCTAAAGTACTCAATACCCTTTTCACCTCACTCTTCATAGGCAAGGTCAGCTCCCAGACTACTGCCCCTGGCAGCAGTCTGGAGAAGAGGTGAGCAGCCAAAACTGGCACAAAAAAAGGGTTAGGGACTATTTAGAAAAGTTGGATATGTACAAGTCCATGGGGCTGGATGGAATGCACCTGAGGGTGCTGGGTGGTTGGCTGATGTGACTGCAGAGCCACTGGCCATCATCTTTGAAAACTCATGATGATTAGAAGACATGGATGATTGGAAAAGGGCAAATATAGTGCCCATCTTTAAGGAAAGGAAGGAGGAGGATCCAGGTGATGACAAACTCATAGCTCAGCCCCCAGCACGGATCTTTGAGAGTTCTTGGAGCTCTGGTGACATGCCTGATGATTGGAAGAGGGCCAATGTGGTGCCTATCTTCAAGAAAGGGAGGAAAGTAGATCCAGCAAACTACAGGCCTATCAGCCTGACCTCTATCCTGGGGAAGGTCTTGGAAAAGATCATCAAGGAGGCCATCCTTAACAGACTAGCTGAAGGCAATATCCTGAGGGATACCCAGCATGGGTTTGTTGCAGGTACGTCTTGCTTGACCAACCTCATTTCCTTTTATGACCAGGTGACCTATCACCTGGACAAGGGGGAAGAGATCGACGTTGTGTACCTTGACTTTAAAAAAGCCTTCGATTTGGTATCCCACGATCAACTCTTGGCTAAACTGGCTAACTGCAGCCTTGACGTCATCATAATCCGCTGGCTGGGGAACTGGCTCTGTGGTAGGACCCAGAGAGTGGTTGTCAATGGGAGCCAATTGTCTTGGTGTGCTGTGACCAGTGGCGTCCCTCAAGGCTCTGTCCTAGGGCCTATACTGTTTAATATCTTCATCAATGATGTGGACATTGGTGTCAGAAGCGAACTGGTCAAGTTTGCCAACGACACCAAACTCTGGGGTAAAGCATCCACACCTAAGGACAGGAGGGTGATCCAGGCGGATCTGGACGGACTCATAAAATGGGCGGAAGAGAACCTGATGGCGTTCAACACCAAAAAATGCAAGGTTCTCCACCTTAGGAGGAAAAACCTGTACCATGCTTACAGGCTCGGTAGTGCTATGCTGGTTAGCACTACAGATGAAAGGGACTTGGGGGTCATGGTTGACCACAAGGTGAACATGAGCTTTCAGTGTAATGCTGCTGGCTTGCATCTATAGATGCTTCTCAAGCAGATCCCAGGACATCATTCTCGCTGTACTCGGCCTTGGTGAGGCCGCAGCTGGAGTACTGCATCCAGTTTTGGGCTCCACAATTCAAAAGAAATGTGGAGAAGCTTGAGAGGGTGCAGAGGAGAGCCATGCGCATGATCAGAGGTCAGGAAAACAGACCTTATGATGACAGGCTGAGAGCAATGAGGCTCTTTAGCCTGGAAAAGCGCAGGCTCAGGGGTGATCTGGTGGCCACCTATAAGTTTATCGGGGTGCTCATAAGGATCTGGGGGAAAGTTTGTTCACTAGAGCCCTCCAAGGGATGACAAGATCGAACAGTCACAAACTCCACTGTGATCGATTCAGGCTGGACATAAGAAAGAACTTCTTCATTGTCTGACCCCCCAAAGTTTGAAATAGACTGCAGCCAGAGGTGGTTCAACCACCCACTTTGAACGCCTTCCAAGACACATTTGGATGCTTATCTTGCTGGGATCCTATGATCCCTGCTGACTTCCTGCCCCTGAGGAAGAGGGCTGGACTCAATGATCCTCCAGGGTCCCTTCCAGCCCTAATATCGATGAACTCTATAAGCTGGGGCCTACTCACAAAAGTTAAAATCCAAAATACTGATGCTAACTGCATAGTACAAGAAGATGCGAGTTCATGGCTACGCCATCTGAAAAGAATTAATGAGGTATCCCTTCTGGCTTATCTTACATTCATGATGATTTCAAGTAGGCTTCTACTTGTCTAGTATGTAACTGTGTGAAATGTCTATCCTTGATTAATTAGTATGGTACATATTTTTTTGCTATTAACTCATGTTATGTACAGAAAGAGTCATTCTGCATATGTGATAGATGTCTCCTCCTGATTTACTTCTGTATTGGCTAATGGTTTACCTGGATTTTCCAAGGACACTCCCCAAAACCTTGTGTTTTCCTGATTGTTAATCAGTTTCTTGACATGTTCTTGACAACTCAGAAGAAATGGATAACCTCTTGTCACTGAGGAAAGTAATTCATTCAAATTGGAACTTTCTGAGAACCAAAATGAGCAGTTTAATTAACAGGATTTTCCTGTCAATTACTGCTTGAGAGTCTTTTCTGATTTATACAACTAAAAGAATGCTGTGACGATGCTGGACTAAGGGTGTAAGAATGAAGCGAAAACAGCTAACAGCAGGAATGATTCAAGAGTGAAAAATCTCTCTGACACCAACTGCTGCTGTGCCCCAGCTATCTAAAGAACCTGGAAGAAACAGACCATTTCTCTTGTTGCCTGTTTGGTGAGAAATCATCACCTTGTAGCTAATTACTGGACTTTGCTCTGGTTTGGGCTCATTTGACTTTGAATATTTGTAGTAAATAAAGCCTTGCTGTCACTCATTGAACAAGGCGTCGTGCCAATCCCTAGGCTAGTCCAGAATCCTAGGGTTTTATTAGCTAACGCAGGGAACTACAAACAGTCAGCCTTAACTCAGTCCCTGGAAAAATCATGGAGCAGGTCCTCAAGCAATCCATTTCTAATTACTTGGAAGAGAAGGTGATTTGGATCAGTCAGCATGAATTGATCATGGGCAAGACATGCCTGACCAACCTGACTGCCTTCTATGAGATCACTGGCTCTGTGGATGCGGGGAGAGCAGTGGACATGATATACCTGGACTTTAGCAAGGCTTTTGATATGGTCTCCCACAATATTCTTGCAGGTAAGCTAAGGAAGTATGGGTTGGGTGAATGGACTGTTAAGGTGGATAGAAAACTGGCTGGATCATGAGATTCAGAAGGTAGCAGTCAATGACTTGATGTCTAATTGGCAGCTGGTGTCAAGTGGAGTGCCCCAGGGGTTGGTCCTGGGGCCAGTTTTGTTCAATATCTTCATCAGCGACCTGGAAGATGGAATGGATTGCACCCTCAGCAAAGTTCATGGATGACACCAAGCTGGGGAGAACAGTGGATATGCTACAGGGTAGGGCTAGGATTCAGAGAGACCTTGACAAATCGAAGGATTGGGCCAAAAGAAAAGAAATCTCATGAGGTTCAACAAGGACAAATGCAAAGTGAACAAATCCCATGCACTGGTACAAGCTAGGGACCAAATGCCTAAGCAGCAACTCTGAAGAAAAGGACCTGGGGGTTACAGTGGACAGTAAGCTGAATACAAGTCAACAGTGTGCCCTTGATTCATAGATATAGGGTTTGAAGGGACCTTGCAGTTCTAGTCCGACCCCCTGCCCTGGGCAGGAGAGAAAACTGGGCTCAAATGACCCCAGCTAGGTTATCATCAAGCCTCCTCTTAAAGACCCTCAAGGTAGGAGCCAGCACCACTTCCCTTGGAAACTGGTTCCAGATCCTAACCGCCCTGACTGTGAAGTAGTGCCTTCTAATGTCTGGTCTGAACCTACTGTCTAACAACTTACGACCATTATTCCTTGTTACTCCGGGAGGCGCTCGGGAGAACAAGGTCTCTCCCATTCCCCACTGGTCCTCCCCCAGTAAGTTTATAGACGGCCACCAGGTCCCCTCTCAGCCTTCTCTTGTGAAGGCTGAACAGGTTAAGGTCCTGTAGCCTCTCCTCATAGGATCTGCCCTGCTGTCCCCAAATCATGCGAGTGGCCCTCCTTTGGACCCTCTCAATGCTGTCCACATCTCTCCTGAAGTGCAATGCCCAGAACTGGATGCCGTACTCCAACTATGGCCTGACCAGTGTCGCATAGTAGAGGAGGATCACTTCCTTGGCTCTGCTTGTGATGCATCTGTTGATGCACGACAAGGTGGTTAGCCCTACTGACTGTCCTCGCATTGGCAGCCCATTTTCATCTTGGAATCGATCAAGACTCCAAGATCTCTTTCTGTCACTGTGCTTTCAAGAAGAGAGAGTTCCCCAGCCTATAGGTATGCTGTTGGTTCTTACTGCACTTGTTAGTATTGAATCCCATCCTATTCTCATTTGCCCACCCCTGTAACCTGTCCAGGTCCAGCTGTACCCTGTCCCTCCATCCTAGCGTGCCCACCTCACCCCAAATCTTGGTGTCGTCCGTGAATTTAAACAGGGTGCTTTTCACACCCCCATCCAAGTCACTAATAAATAAACTGAACAGTGCGGGCCCAAAGACCGAGCCCTGCGGGACTCCACTGCTCACATCCCTCCAGGACAAACGTGACCCGTCCACCACCACTCTCTAAGTGCATCCCCTCAGCCAATTTGCTATCCAACTGACTGTGTAGGCATCACGAAGAAGGCTAGCAACATACTGGACTGCATTAGTAGGAGCACTGCCAGCAGATCGAGGGAGGTGATTCTTCCTGTCTTTAGTACAGGCCACATCTGGAGTCTGTGTCCAGCTGTGCCCCCCGCTACAGAAAGCATATGGACAAATTGGCAAGAGTCCAGCGGAGAGCAATGAAAATGGTTTGGGGGCTGGGGCACATGACTTCTGAGGAGATGCTGAGGGAATTGGGCTTATTTAGTTTGCAGAAGAGAAGACTGAGTGAGGATTTAATAGCAACCTTCAACTACCTGAAGGGTGGTTCCAAAGAGGATGGAGCCAAGATTGTTTTCAGTGATGGCAAACAACAGCACAAGGAGCAATGGGCTCAAGTTGCAGCAAGGGAAATTTAGGTCAGATATTAGGAAGAACTTTTTCACTAGGAGGGTAGTAAAGCACTGGAATAGGTTATCCAGAGAGGTGGTGGAATCTCTAGACAAAGCCTTGGCTGGGATATAGCTGGGGACAGTCCTGCTTTGAGCATGGGGTTGAAATAGATGACCACCTAAGGTCCCTTCCAATCCCAATTTTTTATGATTTTAAGGCTGATGAGTGGCATGGAGGGGCTTGGAAACACAAAATGGAAGTATGGGCAGTCCTCAACTTATGACTTTGAATTACAACAAATGGCACTTAAGAAGTTTATAAGTCGACACCCTGTTTCGACCTTCTGACATGGGTTTCAACTTTATGATGCTTGATACAGTTGTGTCTGGCTGGTAAGTCTCATGTGGTGGAAGGGGAAAGGAAGGGGTGTGGTGAGGCAGATAAAGGCTCCCTGCAGTGCAGGAGGGGCTGGGGAAAGTTGCTTGTCTGGCGGCTCCTGCTGCTTGTCTGGGAGGGCGGGAGGCACCCTCCTGCCACTTGCCCAGCTTGCGGGGGGGCGCTGAACAGCCTCCAGACAAGTGGTGCATAGCACCAGAAGCTGCCCCTGCCCCCCGCAATAAGCCATGGCTCTGTCCCATACCCACCTGTGCCCTGCTACTGCTTGTTCAGCTGGGGCACGGTGAGCATGGGACAGAGCTGCGGCTTGCTGAGGGAAGGGGCAGTTCCCACTACTGCATGCCACTTGTCTGAAGGCACCACAGTGGCTCCATCCTGGACCCGTCCCACCCTGGCTGGGTGTGTAGCAGGAGGGCATAGCCCCTGCTCCCAGTACAACCTGGTACAGCCCTGGCCCTGCCCTGATCTGGGGGCATATGTTCCCCCCATGCCCTCCTGGAGGAGTGGCGGGAGCCACCAGATGAGCATCATGCCCCAACCCCAACCCCAACCCCAACCCCCTCCCTCTACCCTCCCCTTCCACCACACCAGACTTACCAGCTGGATGCAGTATCCAGCACTGTAAAGGAACCAATCCCCCATTTGACTTTGTTCCAATGGGAAAATTGGTTCCAAGTTACGATATTTCAACTTAAGATGTGGTTTTCTGGAATGAATTGTGTCATAAAAGTCTGAGGACTGCCTATATTAGGATGCCCCTTTATAAACCCAAGGTGTATCCAAACCTGGAAGACTGCACCCAGGTCTGGTCCCCACACCTCAGAGAGGACACAGAAGAACTAGAGATGGTCAACAATGATGATCTGTGACATGGATATGTGAAGAGAGAGTAACAGGCCAGGCCTGTTCAGTTTAGAAGAGATTTTGAGGGTGGGGAGAAGGGTTTACAAAATACTAAATGGCAAAGAAAGCCACTAAGGATTTATTATTGATCGTCTCTCACCAGACAAAAATGAGGGGCCATAGCATTAAACTAGTAGGTCATTAAGTTTAAAATGAACACAAGGCATTCTTTTTCACCCAGTACATCATGCAAGTGTGGAACTCATTGCCATCAGATGCAGTGGAAGCTGAGAGCGTAGCTAGATTCACAAAGGGATTTGTCACAATCTTGGAGGAAAGGGACATTGGTATTGAGCACAGGAATGAGTGGCATGGTCTCTGAACCAGAACTTCCTATACCTTAAATGCTGGAGAGGAACAGGGGAGAAAAGTCCTAGTCCAACCGAATGGTCAGACCAAGTAAATAGTAGGTCTGAAGTTCTTCCATCACAAGAGGCTGAATAAATCTCAGTATGAGATCACGGTTGGGTGTGTGTGTATGTGCATACACAAGCACAATCACCAGCGTGTGCGCACATACACTATTCACAGATAGGCCCTGCTTCCAGAGCTCATGGGCACCAGAGTGCAGACTATGTGCAGGGCTCTATGCTCTTTAAGATATGGACCAGTTAGAAAGAGTCCCCCTGCTTTATCTGGGGCAGCTCTGGGGCTCTTGGTGCCTGAGGGCAATGGACTTTTGTAGCCAAATTGACTGTGTAGTTTGAGGAAAGAGGCTGGATGAGGACACGTCTGGGCTAGTTTGGATGGGGATAATCTTGCCTCCGAGGAGCCTGGGCTGAATACAACCTCTGGATGAGGCCCTGCTTCACAATTGAATGAATGATGAGAGGCCTGAATAGGACCAATGAGGAGAGGCTGGAACACCTTGGCTACTTGGGTCTGGAGAAGAGAAGATTGAAATGGGGATTTGATCACAGGCCACAAATCCTTGAAGGTGGGGTGCAAGGGGGATGGAGATTGATTTTCACCTGTGGCCACTGGGGACAGGGACAGGACTAGGAGCAATGGTCTGCAGTGGCAGCAGACGAAACTGAGGCTGGATATGAGGAGGAACTTTCCGGCTATGAGGTGTGTTGAGCTTTGGAACTGGCTGCTCAGAGAAACAGTAGTCTCCATCCCTGGCAATGCCCAAGAACAGGCTGAAAGGACACTGGGCTGAGCTGGTTTAATTTAGGCTGATGCTGCCTTGAGCCGGGGGCTGGATGAGATGCTACCTGTGGACTTTACCAGTCTGACTGTTCTGATTCTATGAGCCCAAGACACCAGAGATCCCTTTAGAAACAGGATATGGCTCCGCCTTGTTCCCTCTATTCTGTAGCCACTCTCTGCTGCTGGCATCACTCACCTCATAAGGAATTTGAGGTCCCAGAGAATACTGTAGGCGATTGTCTGCAAGACAGAAACAACCCAGGCTGAGCCCTGTGTCATGGATGTAGCCTCGTCCCAGGGCTTTGCACCCTAGCAGCCCCTTGGCAAGCAGAGGCCGCTGGAGCCTCTTTTTAAGAGAAGGGGATGCTGCAGCCTGGAGGGAAGAATTGAGCTGGGCCAGAATAACTCCTAGCCAGCTACACAGTGCAGCAGCAACCCCCACCCAAACCTTCCCAGGCATCATCACCTCCAACCTGCACCCAGGGAACCCCTGATGGAATCTCCAGCCCATCTGGGACCCACCTGCATGAAGATAATCCCAAAGAGGCCAAAGCAGGCATAAGGGACAAATTTCCTGGCCAGGACCAGCACGCAGCCAGCTGTGGAGAAAGGCAGAGGCTCTGTGAACTGCCAGCACTGCACAGGACTAGAGGAGCCTGAACCAGCCCTCTTTTCTTTACAGGGCAGTGCCCTGAACCAGACCTGCCCTCATGTGCCAGCCCAGCTCCCGTGAGGGCTCTCACCCAGCTGTCCAGCCATGTTGACGAGCACAAAGAGTGTGGCCAAAACGGGGCCGCTGCCCCATGAGATGTTGATGTAATCCCGCTGCTCATCCCACTGGAACCACATGCGGATCCCGTCCTCCAGGAAGGTGCTGATCAGGCAGAGGTGGGCCAGGTGAGGGAGGTAGCGCTTGGTCACCCGGAGGAACTGTGGGGGTGGGGTGGGGCGGTGTTAGGGGTGGAAAGGTGATGGGCCTGGCGGGGCCAGCAGGTTAGCATGGTTCATTCCCTACTGCATCAGGCAGCTGCATCTTCCAGGCCCTCTTAGGCTTATAAAGCAGCAGCCGGTAGCAGGCAGGAGAAGGACATTTCCGGCCTGCCTAGAGCTCTGAGCAGCTCTGGGCCACAGGCTTTCATCCCATATTATAGATGGCAAAACTGAGGCAGGAGTGGCACAAGCTGACGGGGGTTCCCTCTGCCTTGCTCCAACCACTGAACCATGCTCCCTGCTAAAACGGAACCCAGGCTTCCTGATTCCCCAGAGCTGGAGGCAGGGTGGGGAGGGGTGAACCAGGCCCCTGGAAGCCACAACCCCCAGTTCTAGATCCAGAGCAGTCACTGGCTCTTTTGTGCTGCGCCTCAGTTTCCCCATCCACAACAGAGAGTTCCAGATTCCCCTCTACATGGGCAGGGAGGAGGTAAGGGAGAGGGGCAATACCTTTCCCCCACAGGGACTGCTCTCCCATGCATCCTTGCACCTGTGTGTGGGGGGGGAGGAGGAGGAGCAGGTAGCCTAATTCTGAGGGCTCCACACACCCCCTGGGCTGGGGGGGGGGATTAGGGCATGCCTTCCTCTTCTTTATAGGCTGCCCCCTCTGGGGGCGGGGGCAGAGCTATAGGCAGGACCCCTTCCTTCCCCACAGCTTCCCGTCCCCATAGGGCAGCCCCTAAGGGAAAAAGCAGGTGGTAAACCTATTTTGGATACAAGTTACCCCCCCATCATTTTAAGTGGTACGCCCCCATCTCCTGTGCTCTGGTGCGAGGGGCAAGTAAATGGTGCAGCCCTGCCTGTAAGTATGTGGTACGTCCCTCAGTCCCAGATGGAAGGTAGGTAGTGGCATATGCCACCCCCCAGGAATAAGTGGTACGTCCCAGTCCTCAGTGGGACTCCCCTTTTGGGGGAGGTGGTAGATCCCATCCCTCCATTGCTCCCGAGGGGGGATGGACCGAACCATTCCCCACCTGGAGGGGGGCACGTGGCTCCCCGCCCCCTCCCAGCATGGGAGGCCACTGTCTCTCTTCCCTCCCCGAGCCCTCTACCCCTCACCTGGTCGGCCAGGTCCTCGGCAGCCCCCATCAAATCACTGGGCGCCATGGTCCGCTCCGGCCCGGCCTCTCAGTCCACAGAGGCCGAGGGAAGGAGGGGGCGTGGCTACAGGGCAGCCACTCACGGGGTCGGTCCTGTCCCCTCCCATTCGCCCCGCCTCTATGGGGGGGTCATGTGGTCTTTTCGCCGCCATGGTTAGAGAGGCATTTCTCCCACCCCTGCAATGTATTTGCCTCAGTAAACATGGCGGCCATCACATGACTGTAGGGGGGGCCAGGACTAGACACACTAGTCTCAAGCGGCGAAGGGCGGGGGGGGGGGAAAGGGCGATTACCGTAATTTATACATACACCACACACCTTCCCCTGCTCCGTCTGCATCTTATCAGCTATTACCCAGTTGGGGGGTGGTGTCATTGCCACTCCCTCCATTCAAGGGCGGTCCCATGGCCTGTTGATGGGTTCTGAGGTGACTGAAGAGTCCAGTCCTTGATCCCGCAGAATTTAGAGTTCTTTGCTCAGAGGAGAGCAGGCTGCAGCTTGGGACTCCTCTCTTCTTTTCTCTTCTCTGCTTCGAGGGCGAGGCATGTCACTTCAAAAGGGACTGCCGCTTGGTGGAGGTTGCAGCACCATTGGAGTCACTGAGCAGTCGGTTCCTCCCAACTCTTGCCATTGACATCCGTTGTCTTGAGGGATGCCTGCCATGCCTACTTGTCCTGTTTCCTTGGCTGCTGCTGTGAGATCTCAGGCTGTGATTGAGCTGGGAGCAGAGCACTTGTTTTGGGAGTCAAGAGTCAGGCCTCTATGCACAGTCTGGTCCAGTGAAGTTAGTGCGTGAGGATCTCCAACTCCATGCTAGTAATATTGGCTTTGGCAAGGATGCTGCAGTTCCACCGTGATCTTCCCATGAATGCAAAGGATCTTCTGGAGGCAGCATTGGTGACACCTCTCCAGGCTCTTGAGATGATGATGGTAAGTCATCCACATTTCACATCTGTACAGGAGGGTGGGGATGATGACTGCATTGTAGAAAGAGTCAGTGGCCCATTGAGTTCATGGCCCATTGTTCTTCACTTTATCAGTGGTAAACATGCTTTCTTCTTTTTTAGTTGTCTTGGGGTTTCATTAATGAAGCAGACTTTTCTTAGGGGGAATGTTGGTTTCTGCTAAGGCTTCTGGTGTCTTCTATTCACAGCCCTTTAGGTCTTTTCAAGTCCACAGCTGGAGACCAGGGTTTGAAGGAAGTAGGACAGGGAGGGTGAGTCAGCTGAAGATTAAGCTTTGTCCCTTCTCTCTGCTGCCATAATTCTGGAAAAACAAATTTCGTCAGGCTGCCTTCCAAAAACAAATTGTGTATTGTATTTGGGGGTATGTTATAAGCAAGAAAAATGTGAGGGTTGGCTGCCATGGTTCTCCTGCTTTCCCTGTGGCAGGTTTATGTGTGATGTCTGGTATTATCTTAGGGTTGGTGGTAGTCTTACGGAGAGATTAGATTCTGGATTGCATAGGATGGCTTGGATAAGGATTATCCTGCCTCAGGCAGGGGGTTGGACTAAATGTGACCTCTGGAGGTCCCTTTCGGCTCTACTTCTCTATGATTTTTCTATGAGGAGGAACTTTCTGACTATGAGTGTGATCAAGCATTAGAACAGGCTGCCCAGAGAAGTGGTGGAATCTCCCTCCCTGGAACTGTCCAAGAACAAGTTGGACAGACACTGGGCTGGGGTGATTTAGTCTGGGCTGATGCTGCCTGGAGTAGGGGGCTGGGTGAGATGCCATAGAAAGGGACCTCACATGGTCATTTCCTAGTGATGACAGCTCCGAAAAACACAGCCATAACACCAGCATCAAGCCCAGCTGGAAGAGTGTTTCCAATGCTGCTGTCTTTAAATGCAGCACAAACACCTTGGATGTTTCACAGGTCATCCCAGTGGGGCTTTGGACATAGCTGTTGTCATAGCGTGATCTCAGACTTGACATCTGGGCCTCGAAGGCCACCCTTTCCCAGTGATTCCTCAAAGGTTGTCATGGCAGTGTTGGTGCCTCCATGATGACACCTCATGTGCAAGGACAGCCAGTATGATGGAGACTGGAAGCTGTCCAGACATGGTGTGGCTGGCTCTCAGGAGTTGGGGTGTAGCTTATAAAGCCCCCAGATCTTGCCCCATAAAAAGTTAATTTAAAAAATAGAGCATATTTCTGTGCCCTGTAGTGGCAGAGAAAAGCCTGCAAACAAAATAGTAAGCATCGTGATGGTCCTTTGTAAATGTCTACACCTTGAAGACTATGTCCGGTTCTGGTCCCCACACCTTCCAAATGGATAGAGAAGAACTAGAGAACATCCAGAGAAGAACAATGAGGATGATGAGTGCTATGGAGGGGCTTCTGTATGAGGAAACACTACCAAGGCCAAGCCCATTCAGTTTAGAAAAGAGACACTTGAATGGGACATGAGAAGGATTTGCAGAACAGTAAATGGTGAAGAGAAAGTCAACAGGGACTTATTACTAACTGTCTCTAGCCAGATAAGAACGAGGGGTCACAGCATGAAACTAGTAAGTAGTCAGTTTAAAACTAACACAAAGCAGTTCTTTTCCTCCCAGTGTGTCATTAAAGGGTGGAACTTGTTGCCACCAGATGTGGTGGAAGCTGAGAGTTCAGTCAGATTCACAAAGGGATTGGACCGGTTTTTTTTGGAGGAAAGGGGCATCAGTAGCTATTGAGTATGGGAGTGAGGTACACGGCCACTAAATCAGAATTTTCTAGACCTTAAATGCTGGAGATTGCAAGCGGGAGAGGAACAATGGGGAAAAAACCCTGGTCCAACCCAGTTCACTGTCCCTTTCAGGATCTGCTCTCTGCTGCCATATGACACAAGGAGACTGGGCAAGATGGACCTAGGGTGTGACCAAGGATGTGCAGTTCATATGTTCTTATGTTCTTGAAAGCTTTAAGGCTGATTAACTGGAAGGCAAGTATAACAGCCCATTGCTTGGTGAGTCCTCGTGATTTGTAAGTCTGTCGCATGAGTTTTGGGGTCTGACAGATGATTCTGGAAGGCCTTAAAGATGACAGTAGTGATGACAGTGCCTCGAGCAATGCCATGGCAACAATGGCTCAGCCTGCATTAGCGGCATGACTCAACTGACATATGTGATGGCTTTGTGTCTAACCTTAACAGTGTCATAATGAATCACCTTACCTGCACGACCCTGTGTTTAATGGCCTGGTGATGTGACAGGGTCCCATTAAACTAGGTTGGTGCGTGGCCATGATGTGACCCTGAGGTCTTAAACAATGATGATTCCCAGCCCTAACAGGACATGCCTGATGTTGGTGCTACAGGAAGCAATGGCATTTTCTTGAGTATGTTGGGGTCACCTCCATGGAGTCAAGGCAGCCATGGCTGGGTCTGAATATGGCCCATTTCTCAGCCCTTCTCTAGTTGCAGTCCTCTTCGCTGGCCACATGGTGGTATCACAGATCAAGGAACTTCAGAGGCATCAATTTCCATTCACTCTTTTCCTGGCTCATCTGCTTTGGCATCTAGTTCTGAGTTGAGTCTGGGGCTCTGGGAGTTTGGATCTTTGCCAAATTTGGTCAGAGAGGCATCAGCTCAGCATTACTGGAGACTATCTCTCCTGTGGGAGATGGTACGCTGCAAGCAATTTCCCCTCCCATTCCTTCTTCTGCTAACAGTGTTGCTTGAATGAGAAAGAGAATACAGGTCTCCCTATTTGCAGGGAGGGCGCATGGGGACAGCTTGCATTTGCTCTTGCTTGCACTTCTGGATGGCTTATAACTAGATGTGGCCACAGGACATCAGAAGCTCTTGCCTTTTTTGCATCATGGGATCATAGGAAAGTCAGGCTGGAAGGGACTTGGTAATGTCATCTTATCCAGCTCCCTGCTCAAGGTAGGATCAGCCCTAACTAAACCATCCCAGCCCCATGTCTGTCCAACCTGCTGTTGAAAACTTCCAAGGATGGAGACTCCACCACATCTCTGGGCAGCCTGTTCCAATGCTTGACTCTGCTCAGAGTTAAGACGTTCCTCCTCATCTCTAGCTTCAGTTTCCCTTGCTGTAGCTTGAGGCCATTGCTCCTAGTCCTGTCCCCTGTGGTCACAGAGAAAAAAACCATCTCCGTCTTATCTGTTGTTGCCCTTCAGGGATTGGAAGTGATGTGATCAGATCCCCCCCATAGTCTTCTTTTCTCCAGACTCAGTCACCCTGGTTCTTTCAGCTTGTCCTCATCAGTCTTGTGTCCCAGGCCCCTAATCACTGTTGTTGCCGTCAGGCTAAGAGCAGCTGGGATCCTTCCCAGTCCCCCTCTTATTGCCAACAAGACTTTTTGGCCTCCTCATAGAGGGTCCAGGCTGCCCCAGGTGTCATCCTGTCTTCCTCTTGCTTTCTAATCCTTAATCCAAACCCAGTGAGGCAGCCTTCATGGACAAGAGACCAACAACAGCCAGCTTTCTCCCACACAACTGGGTGTTGTTCAGCCTTTGCTCCACCAAAGACCTCTGAGAGTTGAACCTGATTCCAAACAAATCCTAACCACCGCCATGCTTGGGTCCTAGGAACCAAATGGAAGCTGACAACCCCATTTTCCAGTCACCAGCCTATGTGGAAGAACAGGGCTTCTAGCAACTCTCATTGGGTTGAAGGCTTGAGCACAGGTTTTTCTTTAAGCTGCCCAGGAAACGAAGCTGGTTCTGGTTGGGGGTGGCTAGCCCCAAACCATTTCACCCTTGCGTTCCCACTGCTGCAGCCCTGCTTTCAACAAACAATTGCTAATGTCCTATGAAGAGAGAGAAGTAGAAGGCTCAGGATGGCTGACAGCAGAGCTGACACCTAAAGAGCTTGGTGAGGGAGGATGTGAGAAGCAAGAGGATCCTGCATTTGACTTGGCTTGGCCTATGAGCTTCTCCCTGTCTTGGCCCATGGGAGGCAGCCTCAGCTGAGCTCTCTCAGGGTTTCCTCTCTGCTGGTGGGGTTGGAGGTGTTATGAAAAGTGTTTCATTTACTCTGAGTCAGCTCCAGAGAATTGCACTCATTTAGCAACAACAAAAAAAACCACTCCCAAAGTCTCAAGAGCCAGCTGATCTGTCGGCTCTGCTTTCTGTCAGCAAAACAGAGGCTCTGAGAAACATAGATGTTTCAGGGGCCAGGATTCGACAGCCAGAGATTCTACACTGTTCTCTATAGCAGCTGGTGCTGGGGAAGTCCGGGCCTGGAGTCCTGGAATGCCTCCAAAGGATTAGCCAGTGCCAGACCAGAGCTTTCGCTGCATTTTTGATGCAGACTTTGCACAAACCTAGAGGGAGAAGTACTAGGGATGAATGGGTCACACACACAGCACTATCATGCACATGCCATTTCACCTTTCCGCACATGTGTGCACATGCAGCCATGCTGTTGAACATTCTCACACACTGTCTCTCATCTGTCCCTTGCACTAACAGTGCAAGGAGTGTCAGGCTAGCAATGGATGATCCAGTGGTTGCTGCAGTAGCTTGAGATTTCAGGGAACCTGTCCAATGGGATAACAGCAAGAGCCAATATCCCTGGGAAGGGGGTGAGGATAAAGACATCAGCCATGATGAGATGCCCAGAAGCTGTGGCAATGCATGCTAGATAAATACTTAAGCTAGATTGTATAGATATCACTGAGTATAAATGGCATGGCATTGATTTTTCTTGCTTAGTTTACTACATGCATGCACACATGTACCTTCATGCACGCATGCAGACATGGGCATACACATAAATATGTGTGCATACATACATACAAATGTGTGTACATAAACACAAATGTGTATATGCACACAAATACACACACACATGCATGTGTACACATACACACAAATGTACACATGCATGCATACACATATCTGCATGCACACATGTACATATATGAATGCACACACAAACTCACCTACACATGCACATGTCCACACACACACACGAACATACATGTGTGCGCGCACACATACACATACATACATGTGCATGCACACGCACCCCGTTGTCACAGCTATGGGTGGATCTAGGATTTTAACAAGGGGGCTGTTGTTGGGGTGCTGCCACATCCCATAGAACACAACACTTGTTTTTTTTCCAGTTAAGAAGAAACTAGAAGATTTACTAATATGCTGGGAGGCAGGGGGCAGCACTAGAAGGTTTAGTTTAAGATCAAAGCAGAACGAAATATAACTTCACTGAAGCATGGACTCATTTGCTCGATTATATGTTAAGCTTAAAAAATGCAGCAAATGAGCCAAAAACAGTCAAAAGACCCTATTTACTTCAGTCTTGTAGTTAATTGTTCATCTCTTCATCAGAGTCATAAAACAAAGTCAGGTGTGGGATCAGGAAGGAATCCCCCCCCCCCCCCAACCCGTGGTCATGGCCTCTACCTGGGATCTCTCAAGTGTCTATTTAAAGAACCTTTTACAGGAGCAGGATGTTGGCCACTGAGGCCCCCCTGATTTACCTATGGCATATTCAGATGTGATGTTTGGTGCTGTGTTAGGGCTGATGGTAGTCACGAATGATGATGGATCATTGTGATAATGATGCTGGTCCATTCTTGATGGATTTGTCTGGGATGTTTTGGGTAGGGTTGACCTTGTCTCTGGCAGGGGTTGGACTGGATGCGACCTCTGGAGGTCCCTTCCAGCCCTACTTCTCTAGGGTTGTCATGGAAGTCCAGCCTTTTTGAGCATCTTCACAGGGCATCTAGCACACGACTGCCTGTCCTTTCCAAACCTGAGTTCATATCACAGTCACAGAAAAGTCGGGCTGGAAGGGACCTCTAGAAGTCATCTAGTCCAATCCCCTGCCTGAGACAAGATCATCCATATTAAATCATAGTGCCCCAGTTGAGGTTTGTAGCTAGAACTGGTCCCAGCCTGACATTTCTTGCACAAAATGCACATGCTTTTGTCACATTAGGATTCTCAGCCACACGCTTCACATATGGTGCTGCTCATAGCACGTGCACATACTCCCCCCTTGCAAGTGCATTATCATATGCTCCCCATGCCTACTGTTATCCGCATAGACCGCAAACAATGTCCTGGACGTGTGTTTACAAGCTATCTTTTCTCTCTCTCTCTCTTCCAGACACAGCCACCCCAGAGGGTTCCTTCTTGTGTGTCATTCTGTTTTCCTAACACTCCTACGCTGTCCCTGTGTGAACCAACAATTAAAGGAAACTGCTGTGCGTGCGCGCACACACACGCACACACACAGAGCTCTGTTGTCTTATGGAGCAGAGATGTTACTCACATGTCGGAGCATGCAGTGGGGGGTTAGGGATTTCCAGAGACTCCCCTGGTGCCTGGGACTCTCTGTGTCTTCCTTGTTGGCAATGTGATGTGGTTGTGTGATGCTGAAGGCATCCTGAGCTGTGCTGCAGCACATAAGACCTGCCATTTTCTGAGTCAGACCCTAGGTCCATCATGCCCAGTCTCCTGTGTCACACCAGGGGAGAGAGGAGGTGATGAAAGGGAAAGTGAACTGGGTCTGACCAGGGTTTTTCCCCCTGTTCCTCTCCCACTTGCAGTCTCTAGCATTTAAGGTCTGGGGAGTTCTAATTCAGAGACTGTGCCCCTTGCTGCCATGCTCAATAGCTACTGAGCCCTTTCCTCCAAGAACATGTCCAGTCTTCTGTGAATCTGGCTAAACTCTCAGCTTCCACTGCATCTGGTGGCAGCAGGTCCTACCCTTTAATGCCACACTGGGTGAAAAAGAACTGCCTTATGTTCATTTTAAATTACTTGCTAGTTTCACATTGTGACCCTATGTGTGGGGATGTGGCTCAGTGTTGACTTTCTCTGCTACTCTCAGCCCAGCTTTGTTAAGAGGCAGAAGCCACCCTCTGACTAGAGATGGACCAGATATGCTGGAAGCCAGGGGGTTTGAGGTTTTCCAGTCCCTTTGGAGCTCCTCCTGTTTCCCCTGTCCCACCTTTCCCTGACTCCCCACATCTTTGATTTCATAGAATCATAGAAGCTGGGTGGGAAGGGACCTTATAGATCTTCAAGTCCGACCCCCTGCCAGGGCACGAGAAAAAAAAAACTGGGCTCAAATGATCCCAGCTAGGTAGGCATTAAGCCTCCTCTTACAGATCCCCAGGGTAGGAGCCAGCACCACTTCCCTTGGAAGTTGGTTCCAGATCCTAGCCGCCCTAACTGGGAAGTAGTTCTTACAGATGTGTAACCTAAACCTACTCTCCAACAACTTGTGACCGTTATTCCTTGTTATGCCAGGGGGTGCAAGGGGAAACAAGGTCTCTCCCAAACCCTTCTGGTCCCTCCAAATGAGTTTATAGACTGTCACCAGGTCCGCCCTCAGCCTTCTCTTGTGAAGGCTGAACAGGTTCAGGTCCCGCAGTCTCTCATTGTAGAGTCTGCCCTGTAGTCCCTGGATCATTCGGGTGGCCCTCCTCTGGAACCTCTCAATGTTGTCCACATCCCTCCTGAAGTGGGGTGCACAGAACTGGACACAGTACTCCAGCTGTGGCCTGACCAGTGTTGCATAGAGGGGGAGGATTACCTCCTTGGCCCTGCTAGAGATGCACCTGTGGATGCACGACAAGGTCCAGTTAGCCCTGCCAACCATGACCTCATATTGTCGGCCCATATTCATCTTGGAGTCAATAATGACTTCAAGATCCCTTTCTGCCTCCATGCTCTCAAGAAGGGGGTTTCCCATCTTACAAGTGTGCAGCACCCTGCACTTGTCAGTTTCAAAGTGGGGCACACAGAACTGGACGCAGTACTCCAACTGCGGCCTGACCGGTGCCGCATAGAGGGGTAGGATCACCTCTTTGGACCTGCTCGAGATGCATCTGTGGATGCATGCCAAGGTGCGGTTGGCCTTCCTAACTGCCTCCCCACACTGCCAGCCCATGTTCATCTTGGAGTCAGTGATGACCCCCAGATCCCTTTCTGCCTCCGTGCTGACAAGAGGGGAGTTCCCTAACCTGTAGGTATGGTGCCAGTTGTTCCTCCCCAGGTGCATTACCTTGCACTTGTCTGTGTTGAAACCCATCCTATTCTCGTCCGCCCACCCTTGTAACCTGTCTAGGTCTGATTGTAGCCTGTTGCATCCTTCCAGTGTGCCCACATCCCCCCACATCTTAGTGTCATCAGCAAATTTGAACAGGGTGCTTTTTACCCCCTCGTCCAAATCACTGATGAAGATGTTGAACAGTGCGGGCCCGAGGACCGAGCCCTGCAGAACCCCACTGCCCATGTCCTTCCAGGCTGAGAAGGACCCATCCACCACCACCCTCTGGGTGCGGCCCTCCAGCCATTTGGCGACCCATTTGACTGTATGGGTGTCTACACCACAGCCCCCCAGTTTCTTAATGAGAACGAGGTGAGAGACAGTGTCGAAAGCCTTCCGGAAGTCCAGGAAGACTATATCCACTGCTACCCCTGCATCTAATGATCTGGTGATCTGATCATAAAAGGCCACCAGGTTGGTTTGACAGGACCTGCCACTGATGAACCCATGTTGGTTGCCCCTAAGCATGCAGTCCCCTGCTGGCCCCTCCTGGATGTGTGCCAGCATAATTTTCTCGAACAGCTTGCCTAGGATCGAGGTAAGACTGACTGGCCTATAGTTTCCTGGGTCCTCCTTCCTCTCCTTTTTGAAGATTGGAACCACGCTGGCCCTCTTCCAGTCCTCTGGGACCACACCAGAGCACCACGAGTGCTCATAGAGCCGTGCCAGGGGTCCTGCAATGACCTCAGCCAATTCCTTAAGGACTCTAGGGTGGAGATCGTCTGGGCTGGATGACTTAAACATGTCCAGCCCCTCCAGAAGCTCCCTAACTAGTTCCACGCTAACCTTTGGCCCAGGTGTGCCTCCCCTGGGGCCCGAGGGGGGCCCAGCAGGGAGGTGGCTGTTCTGGTCCCTACTTAGGAAGACGGAGGCGAAGAAATCGTTGAACATGTTAGCTTTGCTGTCTGGTGTGACGACCAAGTTTCCCATCGCGTCCTGCAAGGGCCCCACATTACCCGGGACCTTCTTTTTACCCCCTATGTATTTAAAAAAGGACTTCTTATTGTCCTTAATCTGGGAAGCTAGTCCCAGTTCCATCTCTGCCTTGGCCTTCCTAACTACCCCCCTACATCCCCGAGCAACTGCAGAATAGTCCTCCCTGGTGATGACCCCTTCTTTCCATTAGCAAGGAGACATTCCTGGATGCTTTTGGTGAGCCACGAAGCGTTGAAGTGCATCCTGTTTTTGCTAGCCCACCCCTGTAACCTATCCAAGTCTTGCTACAGTCTTTCCCTCCCTACTAGTGTGCTCACCTCACCCCAAATTTTGGTATCATCAGCGAATTTAAACAGGGTGCTTTTTACCCCATCATTCAAATCGCTGATAAAGTGATTGAACAGCGTGGGCCCAAGGACCGAGCCCTGGGGGACTCCGCTGCCCACTTCTCCCCAGGTTGAATATGACCCATCCACCACCACCCTCTGACTACGACCCTTCAGCCAATCTGCAATCCATCTGACTGTGTAGGCATCAATGCCACAGTCACCCAATTTCTTAATGAGGATGGGGTGGGAGACAGTGTCAAAGGCCTTGCTGAAGTCCAGAAAGACTACATCCACAGCAACACCTGCATCCAATACTTTTTGTGACCTGATCATAAAAGGCAATCAGGTTGGTCTGACATGACCTCCCCCTAATGAAACCGTTCTGGTTGCCCTTGAGCATCATCTCTGAGGCTGGCCCATCACAGATGTGCTCCATGATGATCTTTTCAAAGAGTTTCCATAAGATTGACGTAAGGCTGATGGGGCCTATAGTTGCCTGGGTCCTCCCTCCTCCCTTTTTTAAAGATGGGGACCATGTTGGCTACCTTCCAATCATCCGGCACCTGGCCTGAGCACCACGAGCGCTCATAAAGCCATGCCAAGGGCCCTGCAATAACCCCTTCTAGCTCCCTCAACACCCTGGAGTGGAGAGCATCTGGATCTGCTGATTTGAACACATCCAGCCCCTCCAGAAGCTCTCTAACCCGGTCCTTCCCAACCTGAGGTCTAGAGGCGTACTCCTCGAGTCTGTCTTGCATCACGGTGGGGAAGTCCCAGTCCCTGCCCAAGAAAACAGAGGTGAAGAATTGGTTAAAGAGGTCTGCTTTCTCCTCTGGTGCAACCACCAGATTGCCCAGAGGATCTTGCAAGGGCCCCACATTTCCTGGTGCTTTCTTCATCCTCCCTCTATATTTGAAAAAGGACTTTTTGTTATCTTTGATTTTGGATGCAAGTCCTAGCTCTATGTCCACCTTAGCTTTCCTGACAGTCCCTCTACAGGCCCGAGCAGAGGAGGTATACTCCTCTTTGGAGCTAGCACCCCCCTTCCACCGGGTGCCCTTGGTGAGCCAGGGGGGCTTTCGGGCACTCCTGCCCCCCTTGCTTTTTGTTGGGATGGTCACCCCCTGGGCCCTGAGTATTGTCTCCTTAAGGAATGACCACTCATCTTGGGCACTGAGTTCGCCTGCCCTTGAAAACCCCAGTGCCTCTCCCACTAATCTCAACTTGTTGAAGTTGGCCCTCTTGAAGTCTAGGACTATTGCCTTGCTGCTTGCCCTTGACACCCTGCGCTGGATGATAAACTCCAGCAAGTGATGATCGCTATCACCCAGGTGGTCAAGGACCTGGAGGCCCCTTATCAGATCATCGCCTGTGGCCAGGACCAGGTCCAACAGGGCATTTCCTCTGGTGGGACTGTGCACCTCCTGGATTAAGTGGAGGTCCTGTATCTCAGCTAGGAACCTCCTGGAACGGTCCGACCTGGCTGATGGTTCCTCCCAGCAGCTGTCCGGGTAATTGAAGTCACCCATGACAACTACACCCCTTGCCTTAAGTGCCTCTGCAAGCTGGCCTGAAAATTCCCAGTCCAGCTCCTCCCCTTGGTTGGGGGGTCTGTAGTAGACCCCCACTGTTAAATCCCTCTCCCCACGGCCCCCTTGTATCATGACCCAGAGCACTTCAGCTTGCCCATCCTCTGACCCCATTTTGCTGGCAGAGGATATGTATTGCTCCTTGACATAGAGTGCCACACCCCTGCTTTTGCTTCCTTCTCTATCCCGCCTGTAAAGCCTATAGCCCCTAATGCTAACTGCCTAGTCATGGGATGAATCCCCCCAAGTTTCTGTTAACCCTATTATGTCAATTTCCCCTCGATCTCTTCGGCCCTTCCATCATTTAATCCCTCTATTAATTATTACCCCCTCCTCCCTCCCACACATGCTGATTCACCTCCATCCCCTATGGTCTGCTCCTGATTATTGCTGCCTACATGTCCCTCACCTTATAACTCTGGTGGCCCCCACCTTTTCCCTGTTGCCCCATAGCATCAGCAAAGTGGGGAGACCAGGGCACTGACTTTGTTTGTGGGGGAGGGTGGAAATATCAGCTTCCGTCTAAGCCTCACAGATGTGCCAGCAGTGCAGCTGCCCCAGGGGCCTGGCTGCTTCATTATGCCTCTGCTGTTGCTCTCCACCTGTAGCAGCTACTCTTTGCACCCATCCCTCTTGGGGCTCTTGATTTTTCCCATCACCCTGGGGAGTTCTGTTAATAACACAGTGAGCCCCACTGCCTCTGGCTAGACCCAGCACCTGGCTGTTGGGTTCCCAAGCCTCCTCGTTAAAGAAAGCTGGATTTTTGCGTCCATTGAGCTTGAAGGAAATTTGCCTCCAGGGAGAGGTGCAGTTCTCAGCCTGGCTGGTTGATTTGCTCGAATCAGCTCCCTAACTCAATCCGAGCATCTCTGCCTCTTATTTAGAAAACCTTAGAAGACCCAGAGTGGATGGGAGGGAAGCGGTGATGGCAGAGGTAGCGAGAAGGAGCCAAGAGGCCAGCACTCACTGGTGCAAGCAGAGGGCATTGGAGATGTCCTTGGCAGGACTGGGGGAGCAGGTCAGTTAGAACATAAGAACTGCCATTTATTGGGTCATCTCTATCTTCTCCAGTCTCCTGTGTCTCAGTGGCAGAGAACAGGCGTTAAAAGGGAGAGTAAACTGGGCATGACCAGGGTTTTTCCCCCTGGTCCTCTCCCACTTGCAGCCTCCAGCATTTAAGGTTTAGGAAGCTCTGATTCAGAGGCCATGCCCCTTACTCCCATGCTCAATAGCTACCAGTGACCTTTTCCTGCAAGAATATGCCTAATCCCCTTTTGGGTCTGACAAAACTCTCATCTTCCACTGTATCTGGTGGCAATGAGTTCCACCCTTTAATGACATGCTGGGTGAAAAAGAACTGCCTTGTATTCATTTTAAATCAATGACCTACTAGCTTCATGTTGTGACCCTTCATTCTTATCTGGTGAGAGTCAATAATAAATCCCTATGGACTTTCTCTTCAGCATTTAGCATTTTGTAAACCCTTCTCATGTCCCCTCTCAACCCTCTCTTTTCTAAATGCAACGGGCCTGGACTTGTTAGTGTCTCCTCATATGGAAGCCCCTGCATACCAAGGGGGACCAGCAGCCTGGAAACCTAAGGTGTCTATACATGTGCTCTGGAGTGGGGGTGCTTTAATTAGAGCAGCTCTAATTAAAGCATTCTAAGTGTCACATGTATTCAGTGTCATGCGCTTCAAAATGACAGCAGGGGAACTTTAATTACAGCTCATTTGACGAGCTTTAAAGTGCCCCTGTTGCCATTTTGAAGCATAGCGATATTGAATAGATGTGACAGAAGCTGCTGGAGTGTACTAATTAGCATGCTTCAACAGACTTGATTAATTGAGTCTACTGCGCTGCGTACTAATTGGCACACATTGGAGCAGATGTCTGGCACGTATATAGGTGCCCCTGCGTTCGAGATCCCTGTCTGTCATTGGCTTCCTGTTCAGCATGGCACAGCAAATGCCTATGGAGTCAGCCATCCCAGCAGAGACCTGTCACTTGTTTTCTGCCACTGATTAAGCCTTGAACACATGGATCTTTTATCTCCATCCCCTCCCCTCCCCTCCCCTCCCCTTTGTCCTTCCCCTGCCTTCCTTGTCATTACAGGGGTAGCTGCAGGGGGAACGCATGTCGTACAGCCTCCACTGGTGTTCCTTCCCCACAGGAAAGCAATTTAAGCTGCAGCATCTCAGCAGTTGGCTTTCAGTTAATTAGAGAAAGAGGACTGAGATCACTGCAAGCACTTGGCCAGCTAGCCGGCTGAGCTACTGGGTCTGCCTAAAGTGGATACACATGGTCACCCCAGCCCCTCACCCCAGAAGAGGACATATCCACACCTCTTTTTCCTGCTGTGTGAAAGGGGTGGGTGGTTTATCTCATCTCAGCCCTCTGGAGCCTTGCAAATAAATCTGAAGTAGAAGGATGTGGAGATGGCTCTAGAGTAGCCTAATACATAGATTCACAGAAGTTTGTGGCTGGAAGGGACCTTGTGAGATCATTGGGTCCAGCCCCCCTACTCTGGGCAGGAAAGATTGCCTGCCTAGAGCAAATAACTCCAGGAAGGTGCATGTCCAAAACAGCACTAGGGGACGGGTGACTGCGCCATATAATTGGCTGTGATGCTGGGGACATCATTTAAGACAGAGGAGTTGGCTTGACACCTGAAGCAAGAGACTGTGGGTCCTGAGGTTTAGCCTCTGCTCTGTCACAAACCCATCTGGGACCTAAGGAGTGTCTGCAGGTCCCGTTTTTCCCCCTCTCAAAAACAGACATGATAAAGTCATGGTGGGCTGGGAGTCCTGCAAGGGTGATGTTGCTATGTGGCACCACTGCTAGGCTGAGAGCTTAGAGCTTCCTGACCCCCTCTGTAGAGCCCAGTGATTTCTGGTGCCAATAACAGAAAGTTTCACTTGCTTGAGCTAGAGAGCCAGGCACTGTGCAGCGGACTCATTCTCCATTCACGCAGCTCCCTTCATGCTACCAAAAACAGGGCTAATGCCCCCACTTCTTTGGGGAGTTTGTGTCTCCATCAGGGATTTACCTTCACAGCTGAATTCCAGCTTCATTTTGTGTGGGGAAGGAGATTGGCTGCTGCTTCCTTTTGCTGGAAAAAGGCTGGATACAGATAGAAGGTGGCAGAGAAATGAGCCAAGATGACGAGGTCCCCTTCTTCTCTGCTAGCGTCATGCCAGAGCATGATTCACTCCTGACTCAGAGGCACCTCCCTTCATCAGCAACGCTGTTTCCACCCCCTTATTTTCCCTCCCTCCCTCCCTATCCAGGCAGTGCTGTTCTACAGCCTTGGATGTAGGAGTGATTCAGACAGAGCAAAGAGATTCTCACCTGGGCATCCTCAGCACCTTGGAGCTGGATGTGTTTTAGCAGTGACCCCATAGATCAGCCACTCAGAGAAGGATGGCTGTGTGAACTATGCCATGTGTAAGGAATCCAGACACCCACCCCAAGGACTGTGATACAGGAGCAGACTGAGAAGAGGATTCGGGGTGAGGGGGGGAGTCACTAGCAGAGACAGCAAATGGGTTTGCCACTAAACCAGGGAGCCTGGGGCAGATCCAGAGGGGTGCAGTGGTAGTAGCACCCTCCTTTGATTCTTGTTCCACTCCCATTTTAAAACTAACTACCTGGGAGGGCAGGTCTTATGATTGAAAAGGCTGTCTCTGCCTCATGGAACTGATAGCAGTGACACAGCTGGTCCCCAATTGTCTGTCTTCCAGGAAAACCCTTGGTGAGGACCCTAACTCTTGTAGGGAACGTTGCAGTTCAGTGCCAAAGTCTGTAGCTGTCAGATCCTGAGTGGTAGGTCTCATACAAGCTGATGAGATCAGTAGGGCCAGGGCTGGTCAGCTGGTGGGTGGGAATCTGGTCAGGAACAAATGAGGGCTGAAGGGATGATTATTAACCCAGGGCAAGACTTTTCCTGCTGAGACAGTGCTGCACTAAACTGGGAAGCTGGGAAGGTGTATCCCTGTCTACAGTGAGCTGCAAAGTCGGCACCATGTTGCTGGAAGTGCTGTCTTTTTAAATGAGACCTAAAAGAGACACCCTGAACTCCTGTGGTCACAAAACTCCCCTGGTACTTTGTGCCTGTCCAAAAAAATAATCCACTATATGCTCCTAATTCCACGTGACAAGGTCCTGCCTGTAGGTGAGGCTGCAGTCTGCAGAGAGGGCCCAGCTCTGAGTTTCAGAGGCATCCAGAGTCCACAGCTCCCACTGTGTTCAAGGCAGGAGAAATGAGGCCTGTTGTCTGTGCAGCCAAAGCTTTTGGGGTGGGGGATGAGATGCCCTTAAAATCTTGCTGTTTAAGCAGTTGTGCCACTGAATATCTCTAGAGAAGGGCAGTGTATGGGATGTGACAACTCAGAGGATGTGCAGAGTGCAGACCAGGGCAGTTGGCAGAGATGCGTTGGTGTCCTAAGTGCCCATGGAGGTCGGGACAGGAGCCACTTGAGAACATATTCTTGAATTGTCCAATTGCAGGGAACAGGTGGAATGTTATTGCTGAAGCCTAAAGCCAGGAGGTGGCTGGTGGACAAAGGGATTGTCTGGAGCTTTATTAAGAAGAGGTAGTAACACCCTTGATTTTTGTACTGTTACATCCTGGATGATTCTGGGGGCTTTGATTTGGTTTGGAGCAGTACAAGAGAAGCCAAAGGCAGCTTCAGCAAACTAGACGCCGGTTTATTAGGATATGAGCAATCGGGCAACATGACCAAGAACAGCTACATGCAGCAGAGTATACACAGACATACTCACTGCTGGTTGGCCATGTCTCAGGGCCCTCTGAATCTGCCTCATGGTCAAGGTAAGTTCCAGGTTCCTACCCTTCTACCATTGTGTGGAGGGTTGTATTCAGTTCAGGTTCAAATGGCTGTGTTGCTGTTCTTGTTTCTGAGAGAATGATCTCTGGGCCAGTGGAGCAGGGTGTGGGGAAACCAAGTCACGACCTGTGATGATTGTTCTTTCCAGGGGTTGTCTTATGAACACGGGGTATGATCCCTGGTCTGTGCATCTCAGCTCCCTAGAAACTGTCCATCATCTTCTTCCTTTTCTTACATGCTAAGCATTGTGATTCAGACTGAACTAGTTCTGGGAGCAGAGGGCCTATGAAGGAGAATGTAGTGATACACCCAGCACAGCCAAGAGGGGTAAAGGGTGTTGAGGACTCCCCAGCAGTCCATCTTATCCTAAAGGTGCCTCTGGCAGGACAGCACCTCCTACTGCATCAGGGTGAATGTTGCTCAGAGGGAAAAGCAAGGCTAGTCTTGGGCTTGGGGCCCTGTCCTCTAATGGAGACATCTTTTAGCTATGGGAGAGCTACAGCCCTCCTCCATTTTATTCCAGGGCTACAAGCCTTGTGCACTCCTTCCAGGTAATCACAGAGTCATAGAGCAGTCAGGCCAGTAGGGCTGTTTGGAGATCACATCTCATCCAACCCTCTGCTCAAGGTAAGGTCACCCCCATCAAACCATGCCAGACAAGTCCTTGTCTAACCTGTTTTAACTACACAGTCGCCCCATTGATGAAGACCGTCTTGCATTCAAAAGCTTGTCTAACTATCTCAATGACAATCTGATAAGAGTCACCCTAAGAAATACAGGCCTCTCACGTAACTTCTGGACCATCGTGGCTACAACATCACTCTTACCCTAGCACACCTACAATGGCATGCTGGCCAAAGACACCCAAAGCCCCTGAACATGCCCAAGGTAAAGCAGAGGGAACAGGGGTTGTTAAAAAGCCTAGTAGCCTGCCAGGCGAGTCCAGTCTGTTTTGAAGATCTCCGGAATTCCCTGTAATCTGTTGGCATGCCTCTAGTGACCTCCCTGTAGTCCAGTGATTCTAACTGGGTGCACTGAGATCCTCACAAGGTTGCAACAAGGGAACTCACAGTGTTAGGATCATAGGAAAGTAGGACTGGAAGAGACCTCATGAGATCATCTAGTCCAGGGCCCTGCTTAGGACAGGGCAGGATCATCCCTGACTAAAGGTCTACAAATATTATTCACAAAGGAAGGCCAGAGATGCTGCCCTGCTGTGGGTTTTCTGAGTTGGTTGGCACAGAAGATTGCCCTGGTATTTTTTCTGGAGTCAGAAAAAAAAGAAGTGACAGCTAAGAGCTGGCATTTTCCAAGGGGTGCTTGTGACTATCTGAGTCTGTTGAGGGGAGTCTTCATTCCAGATGGGTTGAGAACCCCTCAAAGGAGGCTCGTAGCTCTCCTGGTGGGTCTTGCTCCATGTCCCCCAAATAGGCCTGTCTAAATTCTGAGGTGGCGTGGCCTGACCCCACTTAGCTTGAGAGAACTGCCAGAATATCAGTTGAGGGCAGAAGTGCTGCAGGCTACAATTACAGAGCTGGTTTCCAGCACTTGGGAAACTGCACATAGGAGAGGAAAGCAATGGGTTGCTGTTGCTTCTATTTCATTTGGTATTGTTTACCCAGCCTTTGGCCAGGGCCCCACTGGCAGACAGTTCCCTTTGTTACCAACTAGAAGATGGGGCCATGTGCCCACTTGGCTCAAATCAAATCCTGAGTCTGTTTAATGACCTGGTCCCAGCAGACACAGTGAAGATGGCAGGGGAGAAAGGGAGGGGTTTGATCTCACTGTGTATATGTGCAGCTAAGCATGTATGTAGATGCTTGTGTTTGCCTGGTGATCCCCTGCCTTACGGTTAATCCAGCTGTTTGTGTTCAGCAAGGTAAGTGTATAGATGCATGCATTTACCTGGTGACTTCCCTCCCCCAGGGAACTCACATTCTGCACCCCTCCCCCCGGTTGAGTTAGCTGTGTGTGTGCAGCTAGTTGTGTGTATAAATGCATGCATTTGCCTGGTGATTTCCCCCACCCATCTCTATTGTGGAGCACACCTCCAAGCCTGCCCAAGGTGATTTGAGCGAAGTATGGGCTAGTAGCCAGCAGGGCTAATTGGTTCTGTAAGAATCCCAGGTACACAGCCTTCACCAACACAGCCTCCGATGGCTAGGGGAGGGCTCTGTTGGGGCAGATGGCTCAGTCAGCTAGGAGATTATCTGCAGCTGTTGCCACAGAAATCACAGGGCCCTGCTTCCTAGCACCTGGAAGCTGGGCCCTGATGTCCTCTGAATCATCCCATCCAGGCTACCGAAGAGGCTGCAGATGGAGGCAGGAAGTCAGTTTTGCTGAGATGATCATGACTGTCTGGAGGTGGATGCTGCCTGCTGGGTGAGTCTCTTCATTGTGCAGTCTCTTCCTAGATCTGTAGAGAGTGCTGGATTGACTGTCTAGAAGGAAACTGTGTAAGCAGAAGCACTTCCCTTTTCTGGGGGTACTGATTGCGTCAAGTAACAAGTACGGAGCTGCTGGTTGTAGTGCAGGGATTTGCTGTGCCCTGCCCGGGCTGGGAATCTCTGTGGTATCTAGGATCTGTTTTTCTACTAGAGTTGCTCCTGTAAGGAAAAGATGAACTAGTGTCCTGCCTCACCCTGTAGCACTTTGAGGGGCAGGAGCTGTAGGGTTGGATGTGTACTGAGAGATGCAGAGTTTAACTTGCCCCCTGTCCACAGACACTCAGGATCATGTTTGTGAGTCTGTCTTGCCTGTCTTACCAGTCTCCCTCCCTTCTGTGCACCCCCTGGCATGTTTCATCCTAGGAGCTGGGTCTAGCCCTCTTTCTGTGAGGGGAATGCAGACTGTGAGAGGCTGCAGACCTTTCAAACCCAGAGGAATGGGTGCCAGGACTCCTGGTTCTTCTGCTTCTTGCTCTGCCATTGGCCTGTTAGGTTTACAAAATGCTGGGTGGTAAAGGGAAAGTCACTACGCATTTATGATTTGCAATCCCACACCATACAAGAGCAAGGCATCATGACATGAGACTGGGAGGCAGTCAGTTCAAACTGAACAGAAAGCACTTTTTTCACCCAGAGTGTCATGAGTGGGGGGAACTTGCTGCCACTGGATGTGGCAGAAGCTGAGGGTTTAGCCGGATTCAGCAAGGGACTGGACACAGTTGTGGAGGAAGGAGGCATCGGGAGCTATTGAGCATGGGAATGATAGGCACAGCCTCTGATTTGGAGCTTCGTAGACTTTACTGATAGAGGCTGCAAGTGAGAGAGAGCAGGGGGAAAAACCCTGGTCTTGCCCAGGCCACTTTCCCTTCCAGTATCTTCTCTGTGTGGCCATGTGACACAGACTTATTTGTTATGCCATTGGGAAAGCATGGGCCTTGGCTCCCCGAGTAAAAATATAAGCCTTCTTTAAGAAGGAAGCCACTGAGGACTGGTGTGACCCATGAGACTGGGTAAGGTGGACCTATGGTCCGACCCAGTACATGGCCATTCTTATGCTCCTATGGTCTTGTGCAGTGTGACCCTAGATATGATGTTTCATAGTTTTATAGTTTCTAAGGTTGGAAGGGACCTGAGCAGATCATCAAGTCCAACCCCCTGCCATGGCAGGAAAGAGTACTGGGGTCAAACAACCCCAGCTAGATGGTTGTCTAGCCTTGTCTTAAAGACCCCCAGGGTAGGAGCCAGCACCACTTCTCTTGGAAGTTGGTTCCAGATCCTAGCCACCCTGACCGTGAAGTAGTGCCTCCTGATATCTAACCTGAATCTACCCTCTGCCAGCTTGTGACCGTTATTTCTAGTCACTCCTGGTAGTGCTCGGGGGAACAGGGACTCCCCCAATGCCTGCTGATCCCCTCTGTCTAGTTTGTAACAGGCCATTAGACGACACCCCCGCCTTCTGTTGTGGAGGCTGAATGGGTTCAGGTCCCTGAGTCTCCTCATAGGGCCTGCCCTGCTGCCCCCTGATCATAGGAGTCGTTTTCTGTCTGTAGAATAGAGATAATGCACCTACCCTGTGGGGGTCACAGAAGAATGATTGCCCAGGGGGTTGTTTGGTTGGGAGGATACCTATAATGAATATAAAACACTGGGTCATTAGAGCTGATATCCCTGCTTGCCCTGCCTTGCTGGATGACTCAGAGGAGGTCTCCAGGAGGGAAGAAACTCTTTTCCCCTGCCCCCCATCCCCTCCAGTGGCTCTGTGCTCAGAGAAGAGGGGAACTTGGTGTCAGCTAGAAGCTTGGTCCTGCCTTGGCCCTTGCTGTGACTGTAACCCAGCTCATCTCTCTTGCATTCAACGATGGGGGGCAGTAGCTCTCTCAGGGCTGGCAGGGAAATGATTTCCTCCCCACTCTGATGTTCTCTATGGATTAAAAAACCCCCACATCTCCAGTTAGATGCAGCATCCCTGAGACCAAAGAAGTTTCCATTTGCAAATAATGTCTGTTCTTCTCACCGTCTAGTCCTGGAAGCAGAAATAATCTGCCCACTGACCTTGGGTAGTTGGGAAGTGGAATGAACAGGGCGCTGAGAAGCCTGATGGGGGTGAGTGGAGGTGGGGGCAGATGTGGGAGTGGGGACTTGTGGCTTTCAAAGTGTGCTGAGAAGCAGGGTGCTTGAAGCAGAGTCCTCTAGACATAAGGCGGTGAGGAACAGGGGAGAAAAGACAGGAGTGAATCACAGGGGGGATGGGAGGCAGAGTAGAGCATGCTGCTGGAGTTTGCAGGGCTACTTCCATGTCTGGGGGGAGAGAGAGGGTATAGCCAGGACAGTGTTTACAGCCTCCCCCCCCGATGACTCTGGAGTGCTTTGACTTGGTCTGGAGCAGGACAAGAGAAGCCAAAGCCAGTTCTTCTAAATGATACACTGGTTTATTGGGATATTAGCAATCATGCAACATGGCCTAAAGCAGCTATGTATAGCAGAGAATACACAGATATACCCACTACCCAGCCAGGGGTGAGGTCTCATGGCCCTCTGAATCTGTCCTCATGATTGAGGCAAGTTCCAGATTCCCACCCCTCTGCCACTGTGTGGAGGAAGTGTATACAGTTCAGGTTCAAATGGTTGTATTCCTGCCCATGTCTCTGAGAGAATGATCTTTGGGCCAGTGGAGCAGGGAGTGGGGAAACGAAGTCACAACCTGTGACTATTGCTCTTTCCTGGGGTTGCCTTATGAGCACAGGGTGTGCTTCCTAGCCTGGGAATCTTGTCTCCCTTGAAACTGTCCCTCACCCTCTTCCTTCTTTCACCTGCTAAGCACTGTGATTCAGACTGAACTGGTTCTGGGAGCAGAGGGCCTGTGAAGGAGAATATAGTGACATACCCAGCACAGCAGAAAGGGGTCAGGAGTATTTGGGATTCCCCAACAGCAGGCTCAGGACAAACACATCCTTCGTTCTCCCAAATACATGCTTGCTGCTGCCTGGCCAATGTGTCTGTGACCTGAACTAGAAGGTCCCAGCTTTCCAGCCTTGTAAGGAGCTTCTGGGTCACCCAGTCTGATCCCAGGCATACGATGTCCTTTCTTTGCCCTTGTTGGTTGTCTCCATGGGCTCCCTCACCAAGGGGGGCTTATAGCTCTACTTGAGGGGCTTATAACTCTAGTTGGTGGGCTTTAGTCCATGATCTGGAAGGGCACATCAAAAGGCCAGTCTTTGCCCTTGTAAGTGCCACCTTGAAACTAGTGGCTTTGGGTTGCTTTCTGCATCTCTCTCTTTGTTCCTTCTGTTCCTAAACCTCTCGTGGTTCAACACTCTTTGATTTCTAGTCTGGACTTTTATCCATGGGGAAATCCACTTGATACCCATTGTCCTTCAACTAGCATCATCCCCTGGCTTAAATAGTTTCCTTGGCTTCTGACCCTTTTGGCTCAGACTCATTGAGAGAGAACAATTGACACCCCTGCCCCAATGCTGGGCATGATAAATGGTGGTGATGATGATGGTGTCAGAGCAGGTTTGTGGTCACTCCTAGATAAATCTGTGCGTTCCTGGAGGCAAAGCCAGGCAGAGGCACAGCCATGACAGGAAGTGAGTAGAGAGGGAGGTCTATTTCTGTGAAAGTTTTAGTTGATGAGGAGGGAACCATCCTGCTGTTCATTCACACCTCTGAGGGTTTAACTTCTGTTTGGTTTGGCTGCCAGTCTCCAGTCTCTTTGGCAACCATCAGACAGCTTTCCCTTCTGCAGGGTAGGGAGATCCAGGCTTTGTTACCTCTGCCAACAGTGCAGGTGTTGGAAGAGCCTGGTGACAAAGCCGTTGGCCTCCTTCCAGAGAACCACCTCCAGTGTGGACCACACCCTGACTAGTGATTTGTATGGTCCCATTCTGCACTGCTGGCCGCCATGTGCCAGTAGTTGGGTCAAAGCCAGAGATCCTTTGGAGCAATTTGGATGGTGACTGTACCAGGAGGACAAGTGTTGTTGATGCTCAGGTGAAGCAGTGCAATGCTGGGTTGGCAGGGTTCTGCCCCGCTCCTGGATTAACTGCCTCTGATCTGGGTCCTGTTGTCAGCAGCTCTTGCCTCTGCTTCTTGTGGCAGATCCAACTAGATCGGCCTAGATGGTGCCTTTAATCCTGAAGTCAGTGGGATGTGGCAAATGTCTAGTCTCTGTGTCTTAAATCATGCTCTCTTTACCCAGAGGTATTTTTAAAGTTACTTATAGCACATCTCTCACAGGGAAATAGTGAGTGTGGTACCATATCGGGTCAGTGGGGATATAACCTCAGTTTGCCAATAGAAGGAGTCTTCTAGCATCGTCTTGTCAGAGGGCAAAAACAATAAGACCCGCTGTTTCATGGGTCAGACCCTAGGTCCATCTTGCCCAGTCTTCTGTATCACACAGTAGCAGAGGGTGAATACTGACAGGGAGAGTGAACTGGGTCTGACCTGGGTTTTTCCCCCGGTCCTCTCCCAGTTGAAGCCTCCACCATTTAAGGTCTGGGATGTCCTGATTCAGAGGGTGTGTCCCTCCCTCCCATGATCAATAGCTACCAATGCCTCTTGCCTCCAATAATGTGTCCAGTCCCTTTGTGAATCTGGCTAAACTCTCAGCTTCCACTGCATCTGGTGGCAATGAGTCCCGCCCTCTAATGATACGCTGGGTGAAAAAGAACTGCCTTTTCATTGACATCCTATCGACTTCATTTGATGACCCCATCGTTCTTGTCTGGTGAGAAACCGTCTATAATAAATGCCTGGTGACTTTCTTTTTACCATTTAGTATTTGGGGAAACACTTCTCACTTCCCCATGCCACCCTTCTCGAGCATCTCTTGTCTAAACTGAACGGGCCTGGCCTCTTAATTTTTCCTCGTATAGAAGCATCTCTGAACATCCTGGTTGCTTCAGTTTTGTTTCTTTTTTCCCAGAGCAGCAGTAGCCAGAAGGTGGGTCTTCAAGGGTCAGTGATGCCCTGGCACTGCCTGGGGATCCAAACCCTTTCTGCATGGTTTCTGTTATATCCAGTTTGGTTCCCTCTTCCGTCTCCTGATCTCTTTTAAAAAAAGACTACAAGAAGTCAGCTCTCTCTGCATAACCAGAAGCAGCCTGAGGGGCTAGGCAGCTGTAGTTGTAATTACCATTTATTTTTCTGTTGTCATAAATAATTTAAACTGGGTTCCTGTCACAAATGGTTTTATTTACTTAATAACCGGAGAGCTGATGAGAGGGAAGACAAAGACGGCTCAGCCCAGGGAAACTGGGGAGGCACTGATGCTTTTTGTAGACAATAGTCTTGGAGAGGGGGTGGAGGAATAAAAATCGCCTTTGCTCCTATTTACCTTCTTCCCTGCTCTCTTCAGCTAGAGAGGATAGGAGAGATGGTGCCCATCCTTGAAGCGATGGGGCAGGAAACAAGGGGCTTACCTGGGGGCGACAAGAGAGACGGCCCAGAGAAATGCACCCTGCTCTGGTACGGAGTCTGTTCAGAGATGGGCAGAGTTTGCCAGCCACATGCCGGGAGCTGGGTCCATGCTCCTGTAGTTTAAAGCCATGTTCTGTTCCCACCCCACCGCCTCTCCCCGAACCTTTACCGCCTTCCCCTTCTTGCTAGCATAGAACTGATGACAGGGGAAAAAGCAATTGGCTTGATTTCTCCTCCCTGGCTCTGGTCCCCTCCCTCCTTCTTTGCCCTCATCATCAGGGAAATCTTCTTCCCCCCCACCCCCACCCTCCCTCCTCTCCTCTCCCAGCAGCTGGGACTCCATCAGCTGGCACTGGTTCCATTGCAGGCTGCCTTTTCAGGGGAAACACCATGCCCTGAGCGTGGCTGGCATCCCCACCCACCTGCCTTCCCTGATTCCCTCCCTCCTTTTCCCCCCTCCCCCCCCAATCCCCATCCCCCTCTTCATCCTCAGGCTGCTGAGCGTGTTGGGAGATGGATTATTTTACCTTGGCCGGGCTGACAGGACCCCAGGAGGAGAGATGGGGTGCTGGACATAGCTGGTTGCAGTAACCCTTCACTGGCTGCTGTCAGTGCTCACTCTTTGAGGATCAGATGAGATAACAGGTGAGCAGCAGGTCCCAGAGAAGCAGTGGGGGGACAGGAGGAGAGATTCCTGGGGACGAGATCTCTCGCTCTTGGATTTATGTTCCTTCTCCAGGCTACCAAATACGCTCTTTGGAAAAGCAACTCTAAGTCAGGGTGGGGAGGAGATTAGAAGCCACAAGACTTGGAGCTGGACACCAGGCTTCCCCTGCCAAACTGGCAGTGGCAGGGGGTATTTGTTGTTGTGATTTCACTTCCACCTGGGACAAAATTTCAGACCTGAGGTTCAGGTTCCAAGTACCTCTTGTGAATTTAAGGGGTATTTTTCTTTGTATAACGGGGAGGGTGGTGGTGGTGGGGATGTGGGGGTTTGGATTGGATCTATTCAAACCTTCCCAGGCTGTGGAAAGGAAGGCACAGCAACGTGGTCGAATTGGTTTTGGCTCCTCTGCTTTAGGAGGGGTTTTAATTAGAGTCTGGCTGTATTTCTTTCCTTTGCACTTTTCAACCCTCCTGCCTCAAACCTGCACCGCACCTGCTGCAGTTTTTTTTTCCCTCTGCCCAGAGCTCTGGATTCTAGCTGTAGTTCGATCCATCTGGGTAGCAGCTGAAGATTGGGTCATGGGACTTCCCTGTTAAAACCCTCATGTGGCCACCGGCTTTGAAGAGCTCTGCTTTTGATCTCCCCTGCACCTTTCTTCTTTAAGTGTGTCTGTTCCAAAGGCAATATGCATTTGGCATTAACGATGTAAAAGGAGAGGCAGATGGGAGCTGCTGGGGTGCTGGTATGAGCCCTGTAAACTCTTTCTGCTCCTGCATATGTAATACGTGCACCTCGTCCTTTCCCTTTACTTGCAAACTTTGGAGAAAGAAATTCAGGGTTCCCCCATTTTCTCCCCCTGCCCAAAAGCTATATTAGCTGCTTTTTCTTTCATGCATAAGCCCCCCAAAAGCTGGAGGGGCAGGGAGAGAGCTTCTGGAATCAAATGATTATTTTTGTCTCCTCGTCATCATCTGTTCCAAATAACAGATGCTTCCAGCAGGCATGAAGTGTACAGTCTCCAAATGCCTCTTTCAGTCTCTTCTGCCTTTTGAGCATTTTTTCTGGCTAGAATGACCACAGTGCTTGATCTCCAGAGCACAGCTCGGGGGTGATGGAGCTGTCAGCTTGCAAAGGTCAAGAGAGTCAGGCCAGAGCCTCTAGGCTCATGCCTCTCAGCAACTGTTCCGGTTTGTGCTGCTGGGGGACAAGCTGAAATGTACTCTCTAGTTTTTCTGAAGGTTACAGCCAGAGATGTCTTTTCCTATGCTAGGATCAGATGTTCCTGGAGATGGAGGGGTATTCTATGGGCGATCAAGATGATTTGGTGGATGGAGAAGGAGAACAGAAGAAAATTTCTCCTGGAGACCAAAACATGCCTAGAGGAGCGGTGCCCAGAAATTTATTCCTACTTAATGGCTTGGATGTGAGATGCATGTGGGATGGGTCTTTTTCCAGTTCTTGGCAAGACAAGGGTCTCCAACCCAACACTACCAACATCTGTGGTTGTCTTGGCCCCAAGACAGCTACTTGGTGGTCCTTATCTGACACAAGCTGGTGGCTTTTTGGTGTGGCTGGAGATTCAGTGTGGCTGTCATAAGAGACAGGCCAAGGGCTGACTGGGCCAGGAAACTTGGACCTCCTTTCTCCTCTTGGGAGGGGAGGTGGTGACATGGGTTTCTGTCCCTGGGTTGACCCAGAGCTTGTCACTATTACCAAGAACAGGATGCAGAAAAGGTTTTATGATGGCTCTGGGCTGGGCCAAAGGTTTCTGTCGAGGGGATTTGTGTTCCTGAAAGAAACTTACTGGAAAGCATCCAGTAAGTATTTCCAGCCATGCTGGAAAGGCCTATGTTATCCTCTCCATTGCACTGGGACCTGCCTCTTTTTCCCCACCACTGTAGGCTACTGAGTCCCTGGCCCAGGCATGATCCAGATTCCCCCTAATCATGGACTCTTTTCCCAAGCTTAGGATTTGAATTGAGGTGAGAGAAGGTTCAAGGAAATGTGTTCTGTCTCCCAGAGAGGTTCCTTTATGCTACATGGTGGGGGAGGAAGAGCAACCTAATGGTTAAAGCAAAAGGCATTGAGTGGGAAAGGTGAAAGCAGGGAAAGTGCTGGGAGTCAGGCATGTGGGCTTCAAGTTCTGGCTTTGGATGAAGAGTCCAGTCCTTGCTGTAGGTATGAGAACTGAATCGGTAGCTCTGTGTTGGGGGCAGGGGAAAAAATATAGTGGGCATCAGTAGTTGCTAGGTGCCCCTGTAACACCCCTATCACAATTCTGCTTCTTACTACAAACCAGCAGCGTTCTTTGCTTCCAGTTCAGCTGTGCCCTGGATGGAAATTCTCTCCCAGCAGAAGCTCCAGGGTTGCTTCCAGTCACCCTGAACACAACTGCTGGTTATTGATGGGTAGCATAGCACTGGGGAAGGGAAAACCCAGCTGGGGAGTCTGCTGCAGGGAGACATCTACATGGCAGATCCATCTGCAAGGAGGGAGAAAGCAGTCTGTTCCTAGCAGAGAGAGTGGTTTGAGTAGGAGACAGGTGGGCAGCACTGAGGAATTCTGGATGTGAGATCTCTGGCATCTGTTGCCAGTCGCTCTCTTCTCCTTGTGCCTGTCCGGCATTGGGGTAGACAATGCAGAGCTGAAATGGGCAGGGCCAGGCTGTGTCAAGGAGCATGTTGAGCAGGTGATGGAGATTCAAGACTCCTTGGTTTTCCTTTTCTTGTTCTGGGTAAGCCTGGTCTATGGTTCAAGCAGGAGACTGCGAGCTAACTTCTGGGTATGGTGTGGTGATTCTCAGTCTGGATACTGGGGTACCTTGGGGTGCTGCTAGATCCTTGGAAGGGTGTTATGAGGTGTGAGGAGATAAACAGAAGAAGCCAGGCTCAGGCTTCTCCCTGTCTGGATTATATCCCTCCCCCCCGGCACAGCCCCTGTGTCAAGAGATAAGCAGGATCATACATGTTAGCTTTTGAAATAACTTTTGTGAATTGAGTGGCACTTATGGAGGGGCCTCAAGTCCGATGGGGGCTGCCTTGCATCCAAAAAGGCAGAGAGCCACTAGTCTAGTGACTTTTTTTTACAGTGGTTGCAGCTCAGAAATAAAAATTCCACTTTCCTGCAGTGTTTTGGGTGAATCATATCATCCAAGTGGACCTCCCAGGTGCCCTGAACCCCACCTAGGTAACCTAGCTAGTAGGTCTATGTAGCTCATTCAGCTATTGTGAAGCATCTGCATTCATAAAGAAATGGAGCCAAGTGCCCTGCTGCTTCACTGGGCAGTGGCCTCCAGCAATTTGAAAGCAGTATAGAAACGCACCTTTATAAACCAACTAAATATGAGATCTATAGTTATAATTATATGTCATTATAATATACACCTAAAGATAAAGCTTTCATGAAACCAAGTTCAGTTCATCAGATGTTATGAAAGGAGCCACAGAAAGCTGAGTATAAGAAGGAGATGGAAATTAGAATACAAAAGACAAAGAAGGGGAGAAGAGAGACAGATGGGGGAGGCAGTCAAACAAGCAGTAAACCCATAAGAAAAAGCAGGGGGTCACATGAGCTAATCCAGGTAATGAGATGAGAACCCATAGTCCCTGTTTAAACCAGACTTAACACAGTCCAGTTTGGGACTGGTTTCTTGTTCTGTCATTTCCTGATCAAACTAGTTTTAAAGTGTTTTTCTGCCTGGGAACAGCAATCCAGAGGTCAGCGAGTCCATGGAGACTATAGTTGTCTACCACAGGCTTTTGTATCTTTCTGTAGCTGATGTCAGAGTGGTGTTCATTCATTCTTACATGCAGAGATCACCCTGCCAATGCAATATAGATAGCAGTTGGGCATGGTCCACATGCCTCAAAGAAGATATATGTTAGAGAAGGTCCAGAGAATGGCAACAAGGATGATCAGTGGCATGGAGGGGCTTGTAAACACAATGGGAAGTATAATGATGCCCCTTTATAAACCCATGGTGTGTCCACACCTGGAAGACTGTGCCCAGTTTTTGTCCCTGAATCTTATAAAAGATAAGGAAGAATTAGAGAAAGTCCAGCAAAGGACAACAAGGAGGGGCTTCTACAGGAGGAGAGACTAATGAAGCCTGGCCTGTTCATTTTAGAAACAAGATGTATGAGGAGGGACAGAAGAAGGGTTTCCAAAGTACTAAATGTTGAAGAGAGAGTTAATAGGGATTTATTATTGACTGTTTCTCACCAGAAAAGAATGAGGGGTCACAGAATTAAACTAGTAGGTAGAAAGTTTAAAACTAACACAAAGCAGTTCTTTTTCACCCAGCATGTCATTAAAGGGTGGTAATCATTGCCACCAGATGCGGTGGAAGCTGGGAGTTTAGCCAGATTTGCAAAGGGACTGAGCACTTTTGGAGGAAACAGGCATCAGTAGCTATTGAGCACAAAAGTGAGGGGCATGGTCTCTGAATTGGGACTTCCTAGACCTTAATTGCTGGAGGCTAGTCAGACCTAGTTCACTCTCCCTTTCAGCATCTTCTCTTTGCTGCCATGTGACACATGAGACAGGGCAAGATGTATGAAGGGTCTGATCCAGGAAATGAGTGTTTATTTAAGCTTTCTTTGATGGTTGAGTTTGTTTGGCTTCCCTTGATGGCATTTTTATCTGTAAATCATCCCATGTTTTCAGCTAGAAGTAATGTTTCCCTTCCCTTCCTTTCTCAGGTGGTTGTGGGGCATCATTCCATGCTGTTAGACAATGGCTATGACCCAAGATTGCTGTTTCAGTGGTGGGTAAAGTAACCCCATGGAACATCCTACGGTGGTCTGGACTGAAAGGCACTAGATAATAATCTCCCGTCTGAGAAGTCTTTTGGGAAAGGAGGTACTAGACAGTTTTAAAGTGCGTCCTGCTCTTGATGGTTTATTTTTCCAGCAGCTTTGCCCGTAGCATTATTTGAAGTGTTGCCAAAATCAACTGTGGCACCAAGGCAAGTGTATCCAAGTGGAAGATGCTGAGGGAACTCATGATGGGAGAGACTTGGGCCAGGTGACCTGTGTGGAGACGGGCCACAGAGCCTCATTCTTCTATGGAGTTTCAAGAGTAACAATGGGGCAGTTCCCGGTGCAGGGGTGGAATTTGGGTCTCCAAATTCTAGGCAGATGGAGCCAGGGGGTGGTAAGTCTGTGCCCATATGTACTGAACAGACTAGTAATGGGTTAAGATGGCAGGGTTCAACCTCTGATGCCACAGGCTGGATGACTGGCAAGGGGTCAGTCCACAGCCTGTATCCAGCATGGGCTTGGCATGTGGGGTCTGTCCAAGGGTGAGAGCCAGGATGCTGGCACAGCCCTGTGAACTGGCCTGAATTCCTGCATGCCTGGATCTGACCATGTGCTGGCCCAACCATGTGCTGGCCCAACTACAGGGCCACATCATCCAGCCCTGGGTCTAGAATTTCTGCAGCAGGGGAGCAGCTACTTAATGCCAAAATGACTCCCCTACCACCAGATTTTTAGACCTGTTGGGGAACCATGGGCTAGATGACATGGGCTGGAAATTGAACACCACTGGGTTAAGATGCATCCTTAGCCTTACTGCTAGCATTTGAACAGATCAAGTGCCACCCCTAGTTTCCTGTCTCTGTGCTCCCATGTTTCATGGTCTGGTCCCCATGCATCAAAAAGGATATAGAAGAACTAGAGAAGGTCCAGAGAAGGGCAACAATGATGATTAGTGGCATGGAGGGGGACACTAACGAAGTCAGGCTTGTTCAGTTTAGAAAAGAAATGCTTGAGGGGAGACAGGAGAAGGGTTTCCAAAATACTAAATAGCGAAGAGAAAGTCATTAGGGATTTATTATTGACTAGCTTTCACCAGACAAGAACAAGGGATCACAACATGAAACTAGCAGGTGGTCAGTTTAAAATGGGCACAAAACAGTTCTTTTTCGCCCAAAGTATTGTTAAAGGGTGGGGACTCATTGCCGCCAGATACAATAGAAGCTGAGAATTTAGCCAGATTCACAAATGGACTGGATACATTCTTGGAGGAAAGGGGCATCAGTAGTTATTGAGCATGGGAATGAGGGGTGCAGCCTCTGATTTTAATTTCCTAGACTTTAAATGCTGGAGGCTGCAAGTGAGAGGAACCAGGGGAAAAGCCCCAGGTCAGACCCAGTTTACTCTCCCTTTCAGCATCCTCTCTCTGCTGCCATGTGACACAGGAGACTGGGCAAGGTGGACCTAGGGTCTGACCCAGTAAATAACAGGGCCTAAATAAATCTCAGCATGAGATCATTGGACTCCATGGTTTCAGCTTCATGCATCATGCCCACCCCTGTCGTCAGCTAAGTCTCTCTTCAGGTTCTCGCTTGGTGTGTGTGTACACGCTAATCATGGATGCATTAATCTAGCAGCTTCAGCAGGATGCCTCTAGTTCATCACAGCAGGAAATTGCTAATGAGTGATGGGACTGGCTCCACCAGCTGTGCCCGGGGCCTCTGTGGCACCATCTAGTAGTCAAGCCTTGGTGGGGGAAGGGGTTGATGCTCTTTTCCTTGCTGTCACACAGGCAAGGGCTGCATTATAATTAGGACTTTGCATGTAACCCTCTTTGCCTGCATGTGGAGTTTTAAACCTAATAGCCTTACTCCCCTGAGAAGGGAGGTGTTATCCTTGCTATACTCTTTTAAACACAGCTTCTTTGCAGTACACGTGCCTGAGCACATATAACACAACACTTATTTTTATCAAGTTAGAAAGAAACCAGAAGCTTTACTAATAAGTGAGAAGCCTAGAACTAGATGATTCATTTTCAGACTAGAGCAAAAACAAGTACAAATTTGATTGGAATGTGCATTCCTTTGCAATATATAGCATGTATAAAAAAAAAACACAACATGCTAAGCAACAAATATTCGAAAGATGTCTTTCCATTAGTTCTGCTGTCATTAGAATTCAATGGAAAGCTCTTTTTCAGATTCATAAAATAAAATCTTGCCTTCTTGAGCATCTTGAAAGGGCCTCCAATGCTTCACTAACAATTATTTCCACACCGGAGTTCATTCCTTTTAGCTAGAGTTAAAACCAGTTGGCAGGGCTGTGAAATAGGAGCTATGTGTGACCAGGAGTAGCTGTTAGACAGGAGAATTGCAGAAGCAAAGTTAGATTGATTAGTGGAACATCACCATCTAAAGTAGGAGAGAGGATCATTCACATCTGTGGAGTGAAGAGTTTAGCAGGAATCGGGTACATGATAATGAGCTGTGAAGTCAGTGGACTCCCTCTCTGCTTGGCAGTTGACTTTAACTTTGGGGATGACTTCGAGTCAAAGGGGTAGAGGTGCAACTACACCACTGCATGCCTCACAATTCACCCCTGAGGGTCTCTAGTTTCGCTGCTTCCCCAACTACCTATAACAATATGCTTCAGCCTCTTCTTCCTTACCCCAGTGCAAAGGCTTCCCCTCCCCCATGCTTATGATTTTTTCAGGGCAGATTTCCATGTGCTATCAAAGCTGTTGAAGGTTTGCTTAGTGCTCACTTCAGGTACTTGTCTCCCACCCCACAGCTGGGGTGTGGTATTCGTTTAGATCTCATCCAAGCTTGCTTTTCCTCTTGTCTGCAGCCCTGGACAATAGCAGCAGCTGTTGGTCTCCTGCTTTTTTACTGCCTAAGTACCATTCTCGCCATGTGGGGGCTGGTGGGCTGGCTGGTAGGGTTGGGGGAGAGAGAGGATTGAAGAACAGATAAGAACTGCTATTTTCTGGATCAGACCCTAGGTCCACAGGATCCTAGTTTCCTGTGTTGCATGGTGGCAGAGAGCAAGTGGATGCTGAAAGCAAGAGTGAACAAGGTCTGGCCAGGGTTTCCCCCCCTATTCCTTTCCCGCTTACAGCCTCCATCTTTTAAGGTCTGCTGCACCCAGTTCTGGTCCCCCGCCTCAAAAAGGATGGAGAAGAACCAGAGAAGGGCAGCAATGATGATAAGTGCTATGGAGAGGCTCCCATGTATGGAGAGACTAACGAGGCCAGGCCTGGTCAGTTGAGGAGACATTTGAAGGGGAACAAGAGAAGGGTTTACAGAATACTAATTAGTGAAGAGAGAGTCAAGAAAGTAAATTAGTGAAGCCAAAGTTGTGGAGAAAAAGGGCATCAGTAGCTATTAAGCATGGGCTTTGAATTGGAACTTCCTAGACCTTAAAAATGCTGGAGGCTGCAAGCAGAAGAGACAAGAGGGTGGGGATGGGGGGAAATCCTGGTCACAGGGCAAGGTAGGCCTATGGTCTGACCCAGTGAATAGCAGGTGTTATGTTCTTAGGCTAAAGGCCCAAGGGTGCCAAACAGGGGCTGGAAGAGCAGACAGAGAGGACAGGCCCTGGCCTATATGCTCACAGGTAGCACAGAGCAGAGACCATGATCCCTGGGCCCTGAACTTCAAGATATTGGACCAGTTAGAAGGAGCCCCCCTGCTTTATCTGGGTCAGCTCCAGGGGCTTCTGGTGTCTGGAGCCTTTGTAGCTGTGCAGCCAAGTTGATTGTGTGTAGTTTATGGGAAGAGGTTGGACCAAGGACATCTCTGGGCTGGTTTGGATGGGAATGATCCTGCCTCCAAGTGATTTGGGCTAGATGGGACCTCCAGAGTGGCCCTGCTCTGTGATTCTGCTGAGTGGAAGAAAACCCCGGTCAGACCCAGTTTGCTTTCCTTCCTAGCACCTGGTCTCTGCTGCTGTGTGACACAGGAAACTGGGCAAGATGGACCTATAATCTGATGCAGTAAATAGCAATTCCTATGCCCTTATATATGGAACCTTCCCCTGGCCTCCTTCCTGTGTCCTATCTCTGCAGATTGGCGTACCCAGGACGGAAGGCAGTGGGTGCCTTCAGGAAGGCTGATGGATGGCGATGCGTGCTGTGGCCTGTGGTGCCATGCCATCTCCTCCCAGCTACTATGATGCAGTGCATGATGGGTGTGGGCTACAAGATGCCCCTTCCCATGATAAGCAGTACCACCAGATGAGCCCTGGGCAGGAGCCCCCTGCACTCAAGAGGCGCGGCGGTGTAGTGGACCACCGGGATGTCATCATGGCACATCAAGCCCACAAGATTCACAGCACCCCGCAGGCCCAGCGGAAGGAATGGGAGTAAGTACCACGTGCATGGCGGGAAACAAAACGGGAAGTATCAAAATGCCCCTGGAGAAATCCATGGTGCATCCACATCTTGAAGACTGTGCCCAGTTCTGGTCCCCACACCTCAAAGAGGATATAGAAGAGCTAACAAAGGTCCAGAGAAAGGCAACAAGGATGATGAGTGGCATGGAGGGGTTTCCATGCAAGGAGAGACTAAAGGCCAGGCCTGGTTTCTTTAGAAAAGAGATGCCTGAGGGGGACAAGGGAAGAGTTTACAAAATACTAAATGGTCAGGAGAAAGTCCATAGGGATTTATTATATATTAGCTCTTACTAGACAAGAATGAGGGGTCACCACATGAAATTAGTAGGTGGTCAGTTTTAAATGAAGGCAGTTCTTTTATACCCAGTGTGTAATTTTGGAGCTTACTGCCATTAGGTGTGATGGAAGCTGAGAGCTTAGCCAGGTTCACAAAGAGATTGGACACATTCTTGGAGCAAGGGGGTATCAATAGCTATTGAGCACAGAAGTGAGGAGAATTTCCTAGACCTTAAGGGCACTTTTACATAATTACATGTGCTCCAGGGGTGTTGGGGGGGGTGGGGAAGAGGAGGGCACAGCGCTTTAATTAGAATGCCTCTGAGAGTCTTTCTAATAAAGCGCCACAGTGTCTCAAGTATCAGTGTCCACTTGCTTGAAAATGGCTGTGGGGGCACTTGAACTAAAGCTGGTTTAAGCTTTAGTTCAGTGTCATCCTCCCCCACTATTTTGATATGCAGGGACACATGCACAAGATGCAAGAGGCTGCTGGAGTGTGCTAATTAGCATGCTCTAGCAGACTTGACTGTGTTGGAGCAAACTCAGTTAATCATGTATAGGCGTCTTAAATGCTGGAGGCTACAAATGGGAGGGGGACAGGGGGAGAAAGCCCAAGTCATGCCCAGTTCACTCTCCCTTCCAGCATCTCTGCTGCCATATGACTCAGGAGACTGGGCAAGATGGACCTAAGGTCTGACCCAGGAAATGGCAGATCTTATGTCCCACAGGCCACCTGAAGCTGGAGAAGTGGGATGATATGGTGTTGCCTCCTGTAAGGAGGTGGAAGCTGTTTTCCCTTTGAATTCCCCACTTTTTCTGAGGCCTTCTGTGCATGAACTTCCCCTTCCATGAGCTACTTTTTAGCAGCCATTCTCAGCTGGGTGCATTGAGATACTTTCTAGGGTGCTACAGGGTACCACATGCCTTTAATGCCATTAGGTGTGCAAATGTGATTCATATGCTTCAGCCCAGGGGACCATTTCAACTAGGAATCCATAGCATTAAAAGCTTTCTGCCCTTTTGTGGGCTCACCAAGTTCTTTGCAACAGAATGGCTCTATTACTTTTCCCTTGTACTATGACTACGGAAAAATAAGAACTGGCATTTTTCAAGGGGACCCCTGGAGTCTGGAACGCAGCTACCTACAAGGATCCCCTGTGGGAGATCTGACTATGGGCCATGGATCTGGGCCATGAGTCCTGTCTGGTGGTCTCAGAAAATGGGGACACCAGGCAAGGTGATGCATCAGGCCAACATGGTGCTGTGCATGCAGGGAAGGGGAGGAACAGCCCTGGTAGCGTGACCCAGCCTAGCAGGGAGCTGGGGCTCTGTGCTTCTCAATCTGATGAAACACCCTGGATTTGCAGGGATACTGGGCTTGACAGGTGTGTTGGTTTCAGCTGAAACTTCAGCCTCCTGTCTCATGCATCTGTATCCTTCTCTTCCAGCCTTCTTTTGCCCTGGGATTCAACCCTAGTGACCTGGGGGAAATGTGTCCACTTTCAAACTAGCTGCCTGAGCCTGTGCTGACACCCAGTAGCTGTTCAGCTCCTGGATTGTGTGAATCTACCTTGGCCTAAAGGAACTAGCACTGTGTTCAGGGTTAATGCTGTTTCGGAGGCTCTCCCCCATGTCCATCCAAGTGCAAAGTCTTGCACCTGGGGTGGAAAAATTACATGCACTAATACATACTGCGGAGTGACTGGCTGGATATAGTGCTGCAGAGAAGGACCTGGAGTGGCAGTGGACCATAAGCTGGGCAGGAACCTGCAGTGTGTTCTCATTGCAAAAAAGCCAGCAGTCTCCTGGGCTGTATGAACAGGAGTGTCCCTTGCAAATCAATTGCAGTGATTCTCCTGCTCTAAATGGCACTGGTAAGGCCTCCTCTGGAGTCCTGGGTCCAGTTTGGGGCACTACATAGGAAGGAGGGGGACAGATTGGAAAGAGTATAACAATGATTAGGGGCTGGGAGGCAGGACTGGTGAGGATGGGCTGAAAGAGCTAAGGTAGTTTGGTCTGGAGAAGAGAAGACTGAAGGTCAATCTGATCCCAATCTTATGGTCCCTGAAAGGTGATGACAGAGAGGATGGTGATGGGCCTTTCTCTGTGGCTGCAGAGGGCAGGTCTAGGAGCACTGACTTCAAGCTGCAGCAGGGGAAACTGAAGCTGGAGATGAGGAGAAACCTCCTGTGGGGTTGAGTATTGGAACAGGCTGCCCAGAGATGTGGTGGTGTCTCCATCCCTGGCAGTGTCCAGGAGCAGGTTGGATAGACACAAGGCTGAGATGGTTTAGTTTGAGCTAATTCTGCCTTAAGATGGGAACTGAACTAGATGTGGCCTAGTGATGTCCCTCTCAGCCCAACTTCCCTGTGCTCCCTTGGGGCCCCCACATTGACCTCTCCAGCTTTCCTACCTCTTTGCTTTTCCTCCCTGCAAATGGTAAGAAATCCTAGCTCGTCACCCTAGAAACTTGCTGTCTCCAGTGGAGAATTATGTCTCTACCCACTTTCCCCCTGCTCCATGCATCAAACCTTCTTTCAGGAGAGGTTGGGCGGTAGGGGTCACCCCAGGGGATCTTGGTGGAGGGCAACATGCCCTGAGCAAGAGGCTTTCTAAGTGCTAGGAGGGGATCTGGCCCTTCTATTCCTACATGGTGAAAGGTGCTGTGCTTCTAGAGGTCACCTCCCCACGGGCTGTGCTAGCAGGGCCCAGATGGCTTATCAGTGCATACCCCCTAGCCCTTTACCTGGTGTCAGGTTGTCCAGCCTGGGTCTTGTGTCCTAACTCTCCAAATTTCTCCTTGCATGGTTTTCCCTTTCACATCTTGTTTGTCAACAGTACTTCTCTGGCCCCTGTTATCTCCCACTTTTTAATGGGTTTATTGCCCAGTTCTTGGGGTGGCAGGGCATGATTGTAGAAGGGAAATGGGCCTGGAGAGCTGAAGTGCCTACAGCATAGCCAAGATTCAAACCCAAGTATCTTCTGCCCCTACAATCTTTTCCAAACTAACATAGCATGCATCGTTGTGGTTGACTCTTTGATGCACTTCTGTACCCCAGAGGTGGCTGCATTTCCATTGTGATGAGGGTGGATGAAAGCCTGGTACGAGATCTAGTGAGACAAATGACTCTTGTTTCAGCTGCTGGATACTGACCATGTCCATATTGCCCCTAGTGACTCCCATTCCCCTGGTGGTTCCCACAATCCCTCCAGTATTAGGACTTCTTTCCATCCTCCTTGACACCTCCTTTCCCATGGAAACTTTTTTTCAAGGCAGAGGACAGGCTTTTTAGAGTCCAGCAGATGGCGCAGTCACCCTCACAAAAGCAGCCTAGAATTAGGAAGATGGGGGAATGTCCTCCTGCCGACTGCCCAGAGAAGCAAGGTTTCCTGGTGATCTCTCTCAGAGGCATTAGGACAGACTTTAAATGAGACTTCCTTAGGACTCCATGCCCCAACCCTTGTTTGATGTCTCTCCCAGCTATGCAGCAGGTGCAACCAAGGACATTACCCTATTATTACCCCAGTACCAAGAATTGGGACTCCTGGGTTCCACTCCCAGCCCTGGAAAGGGTGTTGAAGCCATTGATGGATTCCAGACTCTATGTGCCAGCTTGATGGTGGAGTCAGCCTGAGCAGGCTGCATCTCTGCTCCAGACCTGAGTTGCCTTCCTGCATTCATCTGTCCAGCATTGATTTGAGTCAGAAAGTAATCAGAGGCACTGGGAGTTGGCTGCAACCTAGGCTGTGGGTGGTGATTGGGATGTGCCAATGCTCCTTCTGGGACTCAACTTTGGAGGGTCCTAGCTAGCGGGTCTTGCCCCTCCGCTCAGGCTCAGACTGACACCAGATTCGTAGTCAGAACAGAGTTTTCCCCCTGGTCAGGTTGGTACGGGCTTGGCAGGTGGGGGGGAGGTTGCTTTCCTCTGTAGCGGGGTCACAGCCTGTGCCTGGGATCTCTCAGGTGTATATTAACAACCTTTCAACAACAGCAGGACGTTGGGGACCATTGTCTCCCTGATTTTCCTGTGGCAGGTTCAGTGATGTCTAGTGTTGTTTCAGGGCTGATCCTCATTTTATGAGTTTAGATGATAGATGTGTCTGGGCTCGTTTGGACAGAACTGATCCTGCCTCAGGCAGGTGGTTTGATTTGACATGACCTCTGCGGATCCCTTCCAGCCCCACCTCTCTTGGATTCTATGAAAAGGCAGAAATTGAGTGCTCAGATGATTCGGGGAGTGGGGCTGGGGTGGGGGGTAAAGGTGTTACACCATCCAGAGCCTCAGTCTCTATCCTTCTCTGTGCCAAATGCTTGTGTTTAGCCCCACAGCGGTAGCAGCAGGATTTGCTGGTAGGGCTTCACCTCCCCATCCTGTGCTCAGCTCTTGACCCACTCCCCTGTCAGGGGCAGGTAGCATGCAGGAGGGAGCCATGCTACTGTAGCCCTATGGCAAAACTGCCCCTGGACTTTCCTTGCTCACCAAGAGATCAAGGCTTCAGCCTGGCTGCATGTGGGAGCCCCCAAGGGCCAGAGATGAGTTTGGAGGATGATCTGTGCTGCTTCAGCTCCTATGGTACCATGCCTGTTTCAGTGGGACCTGCCAGGCTTGCAGCTTGCCCTGAAAAAAAAACAAACAAACTTTGCCCCGGCTGCTGGGAGGTGTTTTGTTTTCCTGTTGTGTCCCCTCCCCCACTTAATTATAGCAAAATATTGGTCATTCAATGAGAGACATCTAATACTGCCACTGGGGCTGGTGAATAGACCTCTTAACTTGCTTTTCCCTGATGTGCCTTTCTGGTCCGTCCCTCCACTTGTGTCCTCCCACCCTTGTCATCCTGTCTGTGTGACCAGAATGTAATGGGAGCTGTGGCCCCAGCCCTCACCCTTGCCCTTGCCACTCTTTGCCTTTTATCACTTGAAGGTGCCTGTAGATGGTACACCATGTGCTGGCTTCCGTGGCGGGTGATGGAGGTCATAGAAATCCTAGAGACGGGAGTCTGGAAGGGACCTCTAGGTTCACATAGAGTCCAACCCCCTATCTGAGGCAGGATCAGCCCTGCTCAATCATCCGAGACACACCCCCATCATTTAAACCCTTTGTAAAACTACCTCAGCTCTGACACAGCACCCCACGTCACCCCTGAACCTGCCACTGAAAGCAGAGGGACTGTGTAGGCTAATGTCCTCCTGCTGTAAATAGTTGTTAATATATGGTCAAGAGATATCAGGTGGAGGGGCCTTGCCCCTACTACAGAAGGAAGCAAACCCCCCACAGTCTGTACAAATCTAATCAGGGCGTAAAATTCCTTCCTGATCTCAACTCTGGCATTGGTCTGACCCTGAGCAGATGAGCAAGGCCCTTTAGCTAGGACCCTCCAGGGTTGAGTCTCAACAGGAACATTGGCACAGCCCAATTGCCATCCCCAGTCTGGGCTGTAGCCAATACCCAATGCCTCTGAAGAAGGCTTAAAAGCCCCTTACACATGTCCCATCTTTCTGAAGAGGCCCTTAGGTCAGCCCATGCCAGCTGCCTCCAGCAGCATTCCCTAGTTAGGCAAGTCCACCCAAGTCAGAGGGCCAGAGGTTGTGTGCAAAGTGCTGTACAGATACTGGGGCAGAAGAGCTTGGGAGCTGCTCAGGCTCTTGGCCTGGTTGCCTCTAGGGGTCACAGATAGGATCATAGGGAAGTCAGGCTGGAAGGGCCCTCAATAGGGGATAGGGTCCAGCCCCTTGCTAAAGGCAGGATCAGGTGTGGGGTTATTCTCTTGACCTGGTGCAGGAGGGAAACTGAGCTGAGTATCTGGATGGTGGGGGAGTGAGAGGAGTACCTCTCCAGCCTTCTGCAGCAGGTGACCGGGGACTAGTGGGTATTTCCCAGGCTCTATTCCAGGGCCTGAGGGATGGCGCAGCCTCCCTGTGAGCTCTTCCTCTGCCTCTGTGGCTGCTTCATCTCCTCTTGCCAAGGGCTTGCAGCCAGCTCTGCTTTCCCTTCCCTTCCCTTCCCTTCCCCCCCAATCTGCTGCTTCCTAGTGGCCTGAAATTTGAAAGTGCTGAACCCAGAAGTCTAAGTGCTTCATTCCTCCTCCAGCAGCAGAGCGACCTGCTGGGAAATCCATTAACCCCTTCACGCTCTGAGGAGCAGGAGACAGTGGCGAGTGCTGGAGGCACAAAGCCCATAGCCATTAGCTCCCCAAGAGGAAAATGACAACGACAATGACCGATTGGCCAGCTTCCCCCTTCCCCTTCTCCGGATTTCCCCCACCATGCACCAGCTGAAACACTGGGATTGAAGAAATACAACAGCCTCCATAGATCATGGTCTGCAGTCACCCTTTCAACAGCGAGGCCAGAGGGAAAGGTCCTGGGACTCTGTGCAGCTGCCCTTCAGTATTGGTTGCCTTGTACTGCTGCAGCAGCACCTGGATAGGGTGGGGAAACTAGTCCATGCTCATTCCCCATGCAAAGGGGAGTTGCAGCCTTATGGTATCTGGGGCACCCCAATAGAGAGGTCAGGGCTTAGTCAGTGCCTGGGTTTTGTACCCTGCAGGGGAGTGAGCACTTAAGGATAGACCTGGAGGGTGGGAATTGGGACTCCTGGGTTCTTTTCTGAGCTCTAACATGGAATGGGAGGTCAGTGACAGGCTCCTGATTAATGGGACATTAGGCTCCCAAAGCACTGTACCTTGGGGGTCTGGGAAAGAGCTGCCTGAGCTGGAAGTAGAATGAGGCAAGCAAGGATCTAGCTAGTCTCCAGGGTGAGCTGCCCAGAGCATTTGCCTGCGTTGGGAAAGGAAGCGATGCAAAATGGGACAGGAAGTGACTTGCCAAGAATGTGGGAGGGAGTGGATCTCATGGGAACAGAGGGGAGGCAAGTGGGGCAGGCAGGCCATGGGGAGGAAGCCCTGTAGCTAGAAGCAGGTTCTCCAAAGACTTCCTGAGGCTGTGGTGAGAGGTAGTAGACGGTTTATCGAATCTGCCTCCTGAGGGCTTTCCCTACCATGAGGGTTGGATGTCACAGGAACAAGGGGCTAGGAGTTCATTATGAATGAGGCCAGTCTGTTAGATCTCTCTTGTGGCTCTCTCTATCACTTGCTCTTTTTTAGGGGCATCTGGGTACCAGACTGAAACAGACCTTTCCCTGGAGGTCATTTCACTTTCATCCCACCCTCCATGCCTTCGGGGTTCCACTTCTCTTCTTTGGCCTAGCACCCCTCCCACAAGCCAGGGTTGTGGCCCAGGTGAGAGCAAACCAGGCAGGTCTTTCAATTCCAACAGATTGCAGAGCTGTATCAGGCAGGGTTTTTGAGCCTGGGGCCAGCAGGGCTCTGTGCCCAGCTCTCCTGCGGCCCCTTCTGTTGCCTTGAGCAAAGCCTTTCCCTCGCTCTGTGTTTTTCCCCAGCTTGGTGAAGCATGATGAAATTCCTGTAGGCAGAGGCAGCATTTCCAGGCCCGGGCTCAGGATAGATCTTCTGCATTTCCTGGGCCCTTTTTGGCTGATGGAGAGATTTTCCTTCAGTTGGGTGGATGGAGGGGTGACAGTTTGGGTACGGGGGCATGAACTGGATCCTCAGTTCTCTGGGATCCATGTGCACCAGATTCCAGTGACGTTGCTAAATGCCCCTAGATTGCACATCAATGTGGGTGGCCGTGGGCTTGTGCTTACACCACCATCTCCCTGCAGTGACTGGCTTCAGGAATCTCTCTGGCATGAAGATCTGCAGGTGATTGGCTCTGTCTGCAGCCAGTGGTTATGTGGTGAGGGGGTGAAGGCTACCTTTCAGGACCTCAGATTTGGGATCACTCTGGGCCTGGCATTGAGAGAACTGAGCCTAATGGAGAATGGCCTCATTCTTGGAGGCACTAAGCATCAGCAAGCACCCCCAGCACCTGCGGGAGCTGCCAGTGCTCAGCCCCTCTGCAAATCAGGCTTAAAGAGGGGAAGGAACACATAAGTAGGGGAGAAGCAGGGTGTGAGAGCATCTTCAGCTCCCTCCGGTCTGTTCTGTGCTGTCACGCTTCCTCTAGTTGATTTAGTTGAACACAAGCACCAGGCCGTTCCTTTCTGCCCAGCTCATCATTAAAGCATGGAACTCACTGCCACCAGATGTGGTGGAAGCTCAGAGTATAACCCGATTCACAAAGGGATTGGACCCATTCTTATAGGAAAGGGACATAGGTAGCACTTGAGTACAGGAGTAAAGGGCACAGCCTCTAAATGAGAGCATTCTGGAGCTGAAATGCTGTAAGTTGCAAGTGAGAGACGAGTAGGGGGAGAAACCCTGGTCAGACCCAGTTCTCTCTCCCTTTCAACATCCATTCTTTGGCACTGGAGACTAAGGTGGATCTAGGGTCTGACCCAGAAAATGGCAGGTCTTATGAGGTCTGTCCCCGGTTTCCCTTGGCGCCCGCGGTCCAGCAGCTGCCACAGGCCCAGCAGCTGCCACAGGCCTTGGGATGCTCAATTGACATACAGTCAGGTCAGCACTTGCTCCAGAGGGGGGTTCTTTCCTTCAGTCCACCACAAAGCCAGCAGCTGCCTGGGAAGGGGCTGCTTCCTAGGGGATGGTGTGGGTGGCATGGCTGAGCTCTGATATCCTAGAGCGGCTAAGATATGGCCCAGCTCTCTGGCTTCCTTCAGCTGTAGCTTTCCAGCTCTGGGGAAGGAGGGCACAGCAATCTCAGGGCCCCAAAGCCTTTGCTTAGCCTCAGAGCAGATATGACAGTGGCCCCATGAGGCCATGGATCTTTGTTTCACACTGGCCATCAACTGGCAGTACGTCTCCTTTCCCAGCCCTGGGAGGCTGTGTGGCGGGAAGCCGGGGCTGCAGTCTTGTGTGTCGTGGCCATGCTCCCATCCCCACCCCCTCCCCATTTGCTTATACAGTCCTAGGCAGGCTCCGCATTTGGCACGTACAGGCGTTTCCGGACCTTGCTGCACTCCAAGGGACTGGCTGGGAGTGCGAGCGCTGCAGACAGCCGTGGTGCCAGCTCACCCCCTCTGTCGCCACTGCGCTCCTGAGCTGCAGCCAAGCTGGGCCTCGTACTCAGATGGCAGTGCTGACCTGTGGTGCCAGTACCAGGCCACCCTCCCACTCCCCTGGCCCTCCCCGTGGCACGCAGTCAAAAGGCTGTATACCAGGAGGGGAGGGGTCAGGACATTCACATGTGCATGCATGCATATGTACACACAGGCGTGAACACTTGAATGCACATGCATGCACATATGGACACATGCATGCCTGGACATATTCATGCACATGCACACACTTGCATGCACCCACACATGCATGCACTCATGTGCATACATACCTGAACCCATGCATGCATTTGTGCACACATGCTTACATGTGTGCATGCATGCACGTGTATGCACACATGCATGTCTGTAGTGAGCAGGAACAGCAGCACTCTGTCTTTCACCATGGCGCCTTTTGCAGCTGCCTTGTCAGGATGACCAGTCTCACTACTGCGTATTGGCATGCCGACTGTTGACACTCAGCCTTGCAGAGCGGCTGCTGGCACGGGCCCCCTGACACTAATACAATTGGACGAGCTTTGCTGACATCACTCTTGGCACCACTGAGGCCTCGCTTCCTCCTGCCGGCCTTCTTTATTCCTGTGGTGTAGGACTGGAACCTACCTCCGCTGAGATGGCACCTGACAGATTTCTACCTCCCCCTTAGCTCCTGGCCTACTGCAACCAAAAATGCAGCCCCCTCTGGGGAGGAAAGCAGCAGTTGTTTCATAGTATGCACCAACTCCACATGACAGGGTTGGATGGACTGTGGTAAGCAATCCCATGCTGCCTGCAAACCTTGGAGACAAGGGACCTGGATCATCAGGCTCAGCAGAATTGGGCTGTCACATCTAACACATGAGCCTGGCAGCCAGCAGCTGTGGGTTTAAGTCTTTGTGTGGCTACAAAGTACTCCATAGGCTGTCCTCTTTTCTGCCTCAGTTTGACTAGCTGTGAAATGGGGACAAAAAAAAACCCCTTCCTCTTTCCCTTATCTGAGATGAGATCATGAGCACCTCGGGCTAGAGGTGGTTGCTTGTGTAGGTTTGCAAAGCACCCAGCAGGGTAGGGAGCTGGTCTCACTGCCGATTTATTATAGAACAGCCCCCACCCTTTGCAGTTTCACAGTTTGGCTTCTCACTGGCTCCAAACCTTGCATCAATTTATTACCAGCGCACTAGAAAAACAATTACCCATCCGTGCAGCTCTTTATTCATGGTTGGCTTTGAGAGAGAGAGAGAGAGAGAGAGAGGGGGAGTGAGTATGCTTCGCAAGACTATTTGTTTGTGCTTCTTCCATCACTGAATCTTTTATCTTTCCCGCACAATGTGACGGGAAGATTTAATTACAGCCTGATTGGATTAGCGGGTACAATTTACAGTGTGTTCCCATTGTTGAGCCCATATAGTAAAGGGTGAGACATATGCGTAAGATCAAAGGCCTCAGATTATTTTATGTAGTAAAAATGGTCTGTCTAATTAAGGCGGGTTAGCTTTGTGAATGGGGAAAGAGTAAACAAATAAACAGGAAATTCAATTAAAATAAGGATTATGATTTTCTAGAAGATGCTTCCTTGGTTTTTAAACCTCTTCTGAGCTGACGCTGTGCAGAAAGGGTTAACGGAGTAAACCAGACAGCTTTGTATGGAGCTCGATCTGATGATTATCATGACCCTTTATAAAGCCATGGTGCAGCCACACCTCAAATACTAGGCCCAGTTCTGGTCCCCACACTTACAAAAGGATAGAGAAGAACTAGAGAAGGTCCAGAGAAAGACGACAAGGATGATGAGTGCTATGGAGGGGCTTCCATATGAGGAGAGACTTATGAGACCTGGCCTGTTCTGTTTAGAAAAGAGATGCTTGATGGGGGACCACGAGAAGGGTTTCCAAAATACTAAATGGTAAAGAGAAAGTCAGTAGGGGTTTATTACTGACTAGCTCTCACTAGACAAGAACGAGGGGTCACAGCATGAAGCTAGTAGGCAGTCAGTTTAAAACTAACACAAGACAGTTCTCTCTAACCCAATGAGTCATTGAAGTGTAGAACTTGTCACCACCAGATATGGTAAAATCTGTGTCTAGCCAGATTTCCAAAGAGATTGGATACATTCTTGGAGGAAAGGGGCGTCAGTGGCTAATGCGCAGGAGAGTGAGGGGAACAGCCTCTGAATCACAAGCTCCTAGACCTTAAATGCTAGAGGTTGCAAGTGGGAGAGGAGCAATGGAGAAAACCCTGGTGGTGCCCAGTTCACTCTCCTTTCTAGGAGACTGGGCACTATGAACTTAGGGTGTAACCCAGTAAATGGCAGTTTTTATGTTCCTATGTAATGTTTTGGGATCCAGGTTAACCCATCACCAGAAAAGGGAATTAAGACTGGTCCTGAGGTTTAGGGTTACTGGGCTTTGGAAGACTAGGCTGTGAGTCCTGGCCTTGCCCTAACCCTCAGCTCTCTCTGCTACTCTATCCCCCATATCTAGAATGGGGATAACAGAATACCCCTATCACAGACAGATGTGAGAATAAAAGCCTGGGAGGTTGTTAGACATCCAGATGCCTCAGAAGCAGAAGCTGTATGAGTACCTAAGAATTACCATGTCAAATCAGACTAGCTGCCCAGCCAGGCTGGTTATACTCAGCCCTAGATGCTGCAGAGATGAATAATTAAGCCCCAGGCATGCATGGATTTAACTTTACCCACATGAGTAGTTCCATTGACTTGTTTAGAATGGCTCAGCGGTGGGAGGGAAGCAGGCACGCCATGCTTGGAGAATGGGGCATCTGATGGCTTTTGTCTCAGCATCCAAAAGTTGGCCAATATCCTAGCACACACAGGTTTGTAGGTTAGAGTGTTCTGCACATGCTAGTATTTTGAAGTCTCCAACTGGGGACAGAGCACAGTAGATTTAGTGTGGAGGGAAGCTGTCAGGTCCTCTTTGGTCCAGGACACTCTGCTTTTCCATGACCTCAAATTAAGCCTTTTCAAGCTGAGAAGAATGAGGGCATCTCCAGGAATGATCACAGCAAGGAAACAACGGACCATCTGCCACAGGAAACCAGATATCTATAGCCTTCACACCTGGGCTGCTGCATGTGAGGACGGGGAATGGGTTAGAAACAGGAGTCAAACAGCAAATCTCCATGCCTTGCAGAGATGGGCAAGCCAACAAAGTAGCAGGCAAAAGAGGGGAAAGCGGGAGTGATCAGGATTTGGGGGTGAATACTTGAAGGTCATCTCCTGCACCTTTGAGGATGACAGTAGATGGAACTATGCATGATCCAGAAGGCAGGGCTGGGATCCAGAGTGACCTGGACAGGCTGGAGAAACGGTCCACAATTAACCAGATGAGACTGACCAAACATAAGTACGAAGTCCAGGACACAGGATGGAATAACAGCACGCACCAATACAAACTGGGGGATGACTGACCAGACTGCAGCACTGTAGAGGAGGACCTGGGTTGACAGTGGACCATAAGCTGAATAGGAGCCAACGGGGTGCTCTTGTTGCAAGCAAAGCCAGCAGCCTCCCGGGTTGTATGAACTTGAGTGTCCCTTGCAAATCAAGGGCAGTAATTTTCCCACTCTATTCAGCACTGATGAGGCCTCCCTGGAGTCCTTGGTCTGGTTTTGAGCCCCACTCTTCAAGAAGGAGGTGGACAGATTGGAAAGAGTCCAGTGCAAGGTGGCAAGAATGATTAAGGGCCCCGGGAGGCAGGACTGATGATGACAGGCTGACAGAGCTAGGATAATTGAGTCTGGAGAAGAAAAGACTGAGGGGGTATTTGATCCTAGCCTTCCAATCCCTGAAGGGTGATGACTGAGAGTATAGAGGTAGATTTTTCTCTGTGGCCACAGGAGAGAGGACGAGGAACAGGGGAAACTGAGGCTGGAGATAAGGAGGAACTTTCTGACTATGAGCGAGTTGAGCACTGGAACAGACTGCTGGGAGACATGGCAAAGTCTCCGTCCCCAGCAACGTTCAAGAGCAGGTTGGACAGACATGTGGCTGGACTGGTTTAGTTAGGGCTGATTCTGCCTTGAGCAGTGAGCTAGATTAGATGTGACCTCGTGAGGTCCTTTCCAGCCTGACTTTCCTATAATCTGTAGCCAGCTTAGGTCCTTGACTGTAGCTTTACAATGCAGCGTGGTAGCTTGGAAGTTCTTAGAGTTCCTGAAGCTAGAACTTGAATTCGACTGCTTGAAAACCATAGGGCCCCCATGTCAGAGCCAAGGAGAATCTCTTCCAGCTGTTAGCAGTATAGGGCCCATGACATGTGGGTGAGCTGTTCTAAGTCCAGCCAGGAGAGGGCAGTGGTATCACACCCTTCCCTCCTGGGTTCATTCATGCCTTGCATTCTCTGTGGAGGTAGCTAATGAAGGGTCTAATTAGGAGGTTGCATTTATGACTTTGATGCTCACCTCAGCTGGGAATTCATAGGCATCAAGGTCATTTCACTGCTGCCAGCTCTGGCTGACTGTAAATCTCTGCCTTTGAGCAGTGGTTCTCAACTTTTTTTGTACTAGGACACATTTATAAACACTGGTCGCCAGTCCTGATCCATTGCCCCTCACTCCCTGTCCCCTGCCCCAAGGCCTCCAGTGTGTGGAGTGGGGGGGGGGGCATGGGGCCCCCAAGAAGCCCCTTGCAGGCTGGAACTCTGTCAGACTGCAAAGGAAACCCCATAGTTTCCCATGTTTTCTCCTTTAAATGAGAATCCACTTTAAAAGTTTGTTCACAACCCTTTCATATATTGTTGTGATCACGGGTTGAGAAACACTGCCTTAGAGCCATTACCATCTGTATGTCCTCCATTCTGTCTCATATAGTGGCCCTGATTGTTTGCTACCCTGAGGAACCAGCTGGATATCCTCGATCCTGGGATCTGATCTACTATGCTAATCCCAGGACAGCTTGGAGTACTACTCCAGGCAGTGCCAGCTGGCCGTGGCCCTGATGGCTCCTTGGAGGTGTGGAGGCACTATACCTTCTCATAGGCATGCTGTGGGCACATGCTGGGGAGAAGGGAAGCTGTCCTATGAGCTTGAGGCACCAGGTCTGTGGTGGCAGGAACTGCTGCCTGCTGCTCTGGAAAGAAGCCAGTTCCCAGGGTTTTGGTAAAACCTTGTCCCTTCCACTTCCAGGCTTCTAGCTAGAGACAGACTGCTGCTGAGTTCCTTTTTGTTGCCATCACTCAGAATCATAGAGGAATTGGGCTGGAATGGATCTCCAGAGGTCAAGTCTGAACCAGACCAGATATGTCCTTGTCTCACCCATTCCTAAAATGGTCCAATTCTTATGGTTTATTTTAAATAGCGTGGCAGTCCCAGCCTAGTGTGGGCTGCCCCATAGAAAAGAATCCCTAAATCATAGAGAAGTCAGGCTGGATGGTTTGGATAGGACAGGATCATTCCTGTCCAAACCATTCTGTACTTATCCATTGTCAAACCTCTTGGCAAAACTACGTTATTAGCCCTGACATGACACCAGGCATCCCATCCGAACCTGTTGGAGAGAAGACCAGGGGACCATGTCGGTCAATGTCCTGTTGCTGCAAAGGGTGTTAATATATGCTCAAGAGCCCCCAGGTGGAGGCCATGCCCTTCTGCTACAGGGGAAGGCAGTCCCTCCAGTAAGTCCATTCCAATCTGATTTTTTTTTGGGGGGGAGAGAATTCCTTCCTGACCCCAAATGCAGTGTCAGGTTGACTCTGAGCAGAAGGACAAGACCATCTAGTCAGGACCCTCCAGGATTTAGTTCCCAGCAGAAGCATTGGCAAAGCCCAGTTGCCTTCCCCAGCCTGAGCTGTAGCCAACGCCCAGCCATCATCCCCTGCTTCCAGTGGGAATTGAAGTCCCATATGGACACAGAAATTTCACTCCACGTTGTTTCTTTCCCTTTACAATCCACATTTCAGTCTGAATAAAGTCTCTTCCTAGGAAAGGGGCCTGGGCAAATTGCTCTACTTTGTTTTCTCTATTCTGGAGCCTGTGAGGCAGGCACTTTAGACTGCTTCTTAAGACTGTGCCTCGAGGACTATATTTAGGTGGTTTCAGATCTGCCAGCATGGGACAAAAGCATTATCCTGAACAAAGGGGTCCAGTGACGTCAGGGCAAGTGGGAATGAAAGAGAGAAGAGAAAATAGGTTAGGTCTTCTATCAAATGAGTCCATTATGCCTGGTACTGAGCGACAGTAGTGCACTCTGGATTGCTGCACCTGTGTTTTAAATTGATGCACCAGCTGCAGTGACCAGCAAAGCTTCCCAACTCTCTTCACATTTTGCTTTGGGCTTGTGGTTTCTCTCTGTTAAGATCCCAGGGAGCAGTTTTGAGCTCCGTGTGGAGGTCAATGCTCCATAATTCTCTGGCATCTCATCCCCGTTCCCAGCTCTAAAGGATGGAGGTGAAGGGCTTGGTTTTCAGAGAAAACTAAGGGCATATGCATAGACTGGGGATAAAATGGCACTTCTCAGGTGCTTGGGACCCTTTCAGCCACACAACATTAATACGATTTGGTGTGGAAATCTGATTCACCTGATAAATCCAACAGTTTCAAATAGGAATCCAGAGTGTTAAAAAGCTGCTCTGTTGTGCCCTTTCTGAATTTCTTGCAATAGCAAAATGGCTGCACTTTTATACCATCATTAAAAGACAAGCGTAAACTAAGAGCTGGCATTTTTTGAGGGGTGCTATGAACCTCATAAGGGGAGCCTTGAGCCTAAAAAAGTTGAGAGCCACTGGCATAAATGCTCAGTGTGTGCAGCGTATACTGTGGGTATCAGTCCTTCAGATGCATGTTACAATATAGTCTTCAGCTTTCTCTACAGGACTAGACTCCAGGTTCTCTGAGTCTATGGGCTGGGCTGGGTCCCATGGACCATGCTGCCTTCCCAGGCTGGAAGGTTGCTTTCTCAGGCCTTTTTATAAACGTTTTAAGAAGCATGTTTTATTTAAGAGCATGTATTGTAGAAGCAGGATATTGGCCGCTGTGGTCCCCCTGCTTTACCTATGTCAGGTTAGGGTGTTATGTTTTGTATTGTTTCGGGGTTGATGGTAGTTTTATGAAAAGTTAGATTTTGGATTTGTTTAGGGTGGCTTGGATAGGGCTGATCCTGCCTCAGACAAGGGGTTGGACTAGATGGGACCTCTAGAGATTCCCTCCAGCCCCACTTCTCTAGGATTCTATGACTGAATCTATGAAATGCAAGAGACAAGGATTTCTTAGAATGAGATATCTTATTAGACCAACCGCATAGTGGGGATGGAGTTAGACAAGCTTTCAAATCAAGACCTTCTTCCTCCACTCTGAGCAGTACAAAGGCACCACAACATATTAAAAAACCTTGGAGTCATGATAGAGAGTTCTCTGAAAATGTTAGTTGCATGTGCAGCAGCCACCAAAATGGTTAAGGGCTTGCAGGCCAAGCCCTACGAGGAGAGACTAGGGCATCTGGACCTCTTCAGCCTCCACAAGAGAAGGTAGAGAGGCGACCTTGTGGCTGCCTATAATCATGGGGGCGCAGAAGGGAATTGGTGAGGCTCTGCTCACCAAGGCACCCCAGGGGGTCACAAGAAATAATGGCCATAAGCTAGCAGAGAGCAGATTTAGACTGGACATTAGGAAGAACTTCTTCACAGTTAGAGTGGCCAAAATCTGGAATGGGATCCCAAGGGAGGTAGTGCTCTCCTCTACCCTGTGGATCTTCAAGAGGAGGTTAAGTAGGCATCTGGCTGGGGTCATCTGAACCCAGCACTCTTTCCTGCCTATGCAGGAGGTTGGACTCGATGATCTATTGAGGTCCCTTCCGACCCTAACATCTATGAATCTATGAAAAAAGCCAATAAGAAAGGCATTGTTAGGATGGGGATTGAAAATGCAATCAAGGACATCATCATGATGCTATACAAATCCACAGGGCATTCACATCTTGAATCCTGCATGTGGTTCTGGTGTCCACATCTCAAAGGGTTAGAATTAGAAAAGGTCCAGAGAAAGACAACCGAGATGATGAGGGGCACAGAGCAGTGGCCAGACCAGGAGAGACTGAAAAGGCCGGGACTCTTTTGTTTGGAGAGGAGAAGACTGAGGGGAAATAGGATTGAGGTCTATAAAATCATGAAAGGTGTGGACCAAGTGCTCAGGGTCAGGGACTGTTGTTCACCAAATCTACTATAACCAGGGGAAACCCACTGAAATGAGCAGGAGATGGACTAAAAAAGCTAACAGGAGAAAGGACTTTATTATTCATCTTATCATTAGTGTGGTATTCATCACAACAGGAGGGGGTAGAGGCAGTGAGCAGAGCCAGATTCAACAGGGACTAGATGGATTCATTGAGGATAGGCCTATTGATAGCTGTTGAAAAGAATGGTTGGAGGGGTTTCCTTCTGGCCTCTTGCATGCAGAACGTGGTGGATGTTAGGGAGGGTGTTGAATTGGGGATGGATTGCTCTAGAGATGCCCAGTTTGATATTCTCTCTCGATAGCATCCACTCCTGCTGCTGTCAGAGACAGGACCCCAGGGAAGATGGATCCCTGAGACCACTGCTCATGCCCGTAACTCAAGTGCCCTGTGCCTAGGGGATTGGATTCTTTCTGCTAGCATTGCCTGGGCTCCTGGCAGCCCAGGGCTATAGGGGAGACAGGGCCCCCAGCCCTCATTATTCGCTTCCTCCCACCAGTGGCAGCAAGACAGCCCCCCTGCTGTGTCTGCTTATGCAGCACTGCACGGCATATTTATAGTGTGTGTATATAGTTAGTGTAATTAGTGAGCGCGTGGCACAGACAAGCATGCTGGGTTTTTTTGTTTTTTTTGTCTGTCTCAACAGGGTGGGTCTTAGTTACTCTGGCACCGATGCCAGGGAACCAGCCATTGGGCCTCAGTCCTGTCCCTTGTGTGATGGGGCCTAGGTTGTCTCAGAGATCAGTGTCTGCATGGGTTGTCATTCTGCTCCGGGGGTGAGGGAGGTGGATGCAGGCTTCCTCTAACCCAGAGCACTATAAACATGCAGTCTGTTGGTGTCCCTGCCAGCTGGGGTTATACTCTAGGCTCCCCAGTTGGCTGCCTGCTTTCTCTGACCTGGAGCTGAAAGACGCTGGATGTCATCCTGGAAGAAAGCAAGATAGAGATGCACCTATGGACCAACTAAATCAGAGTTGTATCAGCTTTTGTGGACCTGAGTTTGCTTCACCAGAGGCTGTGAAAGGACAGGTGCAGGCTATCTAAATAGAGTGATTCAGATACCAAATAACACAACCACTTGCCTCTCTTTGAATCCTCAAGGCAGTAAAGAGGAAGGAGTGGGGGCCAGGGCTGAGAGAGGCAAAGAAATGATAAAGCAGACAAAAGAGGTCACAAAAGCTAATCCCAGTACTGGGATAAGGATCTGTGGTGGTCTCCATTTAGACTAGGCTTAACACAGTCCTGTCTGTGAATGATTTCTTGTCCTGTAACTTCATGTTCCAGTTGTCTTTAAACTTTATTCACGAATGCAGCTCATCAATGATCAGGTTGAACATGTAAAGATCTATCCAGTCCCTGAAATATACAGGAAGACAGAGGTTTGTCTTCCATCCACATTGCTACCATGGTCCAGTTGTTTTTTAAAGCTTTGTTGTTTGAGAACAGCTACATGGAGGTCAGGGATGGGATGTCCAGGAAGGTCACAGTGTTCTGCTATAGACTTGGGTGTGTTTCTGGAACTGATGTCAGATCAGTATTTGTTTATTCTTATATGTAGGGGTTGTCCTGTCTCTCCAAATTATCTTAGGGCAAAGGCAGAAAAGCCATTGGCCTGAGCAGGCCCTGAGACTGACCACCAAAGCAGGCTTCTGGACTTTGCTGGTTGTGGGGCTGGGAAGGATTTTTTTTTTCATCTCCTTTGCAGCTGTTTGTGGGGCTGGGGCTGGGGAAGGGTTTTGCCTTCCTCAGAGGCATTAGGTGTTGGCTGTAGCCAGGGCTGGGGCTGGGGACTGGACTATGCCAGTGTTCCTGCTGGGACTCAGCCTTGGAGGGTCCTGGCCAGAGGGTCCTGCCACTCCACTCTGGCTCAGACTGATGCCAGATTTGGAGTCAGGAAGGAATTTTCCCTCCTACTTGGATTGGTAAGGACTCTGGGTGGGTGCAGGGAGGAATTCACTTCTGTAGCAGGGACATGGCCTCTGCCTGGGATCTCTCCAGCATTCATTAACAACCTTTGCAGTGGCAGGACATTAGCCGCTGTGGTCCCCCCGCTTTCCCCGTGGCAGGTTTGGATGCAATGTCTTGCACTGTGTCAGGGTTAACTGTGTAATTTTGCTAGTAGAACAATGGATTTGTCTGGGATGGTTTGTACATAGCTGATCCTGCCTTAGGAAGGGGGTTAGACTACGTGTGACCTCTGGAGGTTCCTTCCAGCCTCACTTCTTTAAGATTTGATGATTGATGGGATCCTTTAGATCTGCAAACTGCAATGCACTTGCTACTAGTGTCTCAGCTCTGACCCCAGTGCCAAGCACCTTATGCCACTCATTGCAGGGCTGATCCCCTTCCTGGCACAGCTGAGTGCAACAGAGATACTGTCAGAGATCCAGGGCAGGGTTTCAAGGTCAGTCACTTTTTGACCCTGAAGAAGAAATGGGCCATATTGGACTCTGGATGTCCTAACACTTCCATCCACTGTTTCCAGTCCAGGAGGGTGACTCTAGCCTTTATAATGCCTTCCTTTGATCTGCAACTCTTGGCTTGCAAAATGCTGGCTCCCATGGATGGATCCATCCTGGTCCTAGGAAGCACCTGGCTGGAGCAGCCCAATGCTGAGAGAAGATCCTGCACCATTGAAGATTCTCATCAAGTGTCTTCATGCCAGTGGTTTCCATTACGTCCTAGGTCTTTCCTCACCTCTGTTCCTGGCTGATTTGGGGAAGATTATTGCTGGGTGTGACTGGTTGCATTCGAGTCACCTTAAAGCTCTTGGCTTCACTTGATTCCCAAGCCAGAAGTCCTCACTGATCACGATTCAGAGTGCAGAAGTTGTAGGACAATGATTCTCAACTGGAATGCTGTAGCACCCTGGGGTGCCTTGAGATCCTTTTAGGGGGAGCCACATGATGTGGGCAAGCCTGATTCACAAGATAAACCCAGAGATTTCAAATAGGAACACATGGTGTCACCAACCTTCTGCCCTGCTGTGGCCTTCAGAGTTCTTTGCAAATGAAAAATAGCTCTATTATTTTTTCCACAGTCAAAAAATACATGTAACAGAGGAGAGCTGCCATTATCCAAAGAGTCCCTTGAGTCTAATGAGGTCTAGGAAATACAAGAGCAAAGATTTCTTTGGGTGATATTATTGGCCCAACTGCATTGTTGGGATTGGGTTTGACAAGCTTTCAAATGCCAGAGCTTCTTCATGAGATCCGAGGAATCAAAGCCAACACAGCAGTGTGTTGTTTTTTTGAACTCCAAACAGGAGTGAAAACTCAGAGCTGGCATTTTCTGAGGGGCATCTTGAGCCTAACAAGGGGCAGCTCCAGGTTAAAAAGGTTGACAACCACTGGCATTGGGGCACTGCTAGACTATAGTTTCATAGTTTCTAAGGTTGGAGGGGACCTGAGTAGATCATCTAGTCTGACCCCCCACCATGGCAGGAAATAATACTGGGGTCAAACGACCCCAGCAAGATGTTCATCCAACCTCCTCTTAAAAACCCCCAGGGTAGGAGCCAGGACCACCTCTCATGGAAGCTGGTTCCAGACCCTAGCCGCCCTGACCGTGAAGTAGCGCCTCCTGATATCTAACCTAAACCTGCCCCCTGCCAGCTTGTGACTGTTATTCCTGGTCACTCCTGGCAGTGCATGGGGGAACAGTGACTCCCCCAGTGCCTGCTGGTCCCCCCTGACTAGTTTATAACAGGCCACTAGATCCCCCCTCAGCCTTCTCTTGTGGAGGCTGAACAGGTTCAGGTCCCGCAGCCTCTCCTCATAGGACCTGCACTGCCATCCCCTGATCATGCGAGTGGCCCTCCTCTGGACCCTCTCGATGCTGTCCACATCCCTCTGGAAGTGCGGCGCCCAGAACTGGATGCAGTACTCCAACTGCGGCCTGACCGGTGCTGCATAGAGGGGGAGGATCACCTCTTTGGACCTGCTTCAGGTGCATCTGTGGATGCATGACAGGGTACGGTTGGCCTTCCTGACTGCCTCCCCACACTGCTGGCCCATGTTCATCTTGGAGTCAATGATGACTCCAAGATCCTTTTCCGCCTCCGTGCTGACAAGAGGGGAGTTCCCCAACCTGTAGGTATGGTGCCGGCTGTTCCTCCCCAGGTGCATCACCTTGCACTTGTCTGTGTTGAATCCCATCCTATTCTCGTCCGCCCACCCTTGTAACCTGTCTAGGTCTGATTGTAGCCTGTTGCATCCTTCCAGTGTGCCCACGTCCCCCCACATCTTAGTGTCATCAGCAAATTTGAACAGGGTGCTTTTTACCCCCTCATCCAAATCACTGATGAAGATGTTGAACAGTGCGGGCCCGAGGACCGAGCCCTGCAGAACCCCACTGCCCACGTCCTTCCAGGTTGAGAAGGACCCATCTACTACCACCCTCTGGGTACAGCCCTCCAGCCAGTTGGCGACCCATTTGACCGTGTGGGTGTCTACACCACAGCCCCCCAGTTTCTTAATGAGAACGGGGTGAGAGACAGTGTCGAAAGCCTTCCGGAAGTCCAGGAAGACTATGTCCACTGCTACCCCTGCATCTAATGATCTGGTGATCTGATCATAAAAGGCCACCAGGTTGGTCTGACAGGACCTGCCACTGATGAACCCATGTTGGTTGCCCCTAAGCATGCAGTCCCCTGCTGGCCCCTCCTGGATGTGTGCCAGCATAATTTTCTCGAACAGCTTGCCTAGGATCGAGGTAAGACTGACTGGCCTATAGTTTCCTGGGTCCTCCTTCCTCCCCTTTTTGAAGATTGGAACCACGTTGGCCCTCTTCCAGTCCTCTGGGACCACACCAGAGCACCACGAGTGCTCACAGAGCCGTGCCAGGGGTCCTGCAATGACCTCGGCCAATTCCTTAAGGACTCTAGGGTGGAGATAGTCCGGGCTGGATGACTTAAACATGTCCAGCCCCTCCAGAAGCTCCCTAACTAGTTCCACGCTAACCTTTGACCCAGGTGTGCCTCCCCTGGGGCCCGAGGGGGGCCCAGCAGGGAGGTGGCTGTTCTGGTCCCTACTTAGGAAGACAGAGGCAAAGAAATCATTAAACATGTTAGCTTTGCTGTCTGGTGTGACGACCAAATTTCCCATTGTGTCCTGCAAGGGCCCCACATTACCCAGGACCTTCTTTTTACCCCCTATGTATTTAAAAAAGGACTTCTTATTGTCCTTAATCTGGGAAGCTAGTCCCAGTTCCATCTCTGCCTTGGCCTTCCTAACTACCCCCCTACATCCCCGAGCGACTGCAGAATAGTCCTCCCTGGTGATGACCCCTTCTTTCCATTGGGTATACGCCTCCTTTTTAGCAAGGAGACATTCCTGGATGCTTTTAGTGAGCCATGGAGGCTTGTGTGCTCTCCTGCTGCCTTTGATCCTCGTTGGGATTACCTTCCTTTGGGCTTGGAGGATCGCCTCCCTAAGGAGCAGGCTCTCTCCTTGGACATCTGGCTCCCCTCCCCTCTGGGACCTCAGCGCATCCCCAACTATCCTCCTTAGCTCGTTGAAGTTTGCCCTCCTAAAGTCTAGGGCCGCTGCCTTACTGTATGCCTTTGCCACCTTGCGCTGGATGGTGAATTCCAGCAGGCGATGATTGCTGTCGCCCAGGTGGTCGAGCACCCGCAGCCCCCTCACCAGGTCATCACCCATGGCCAGCACTAGGTCCAACAAGGCGTCTCCCCTGGTGGGGCTGTGCACTTCCTGGGTTAGATGGAGGTCCTGCACTCTGGCCAAGAACCTACGTGAGCGGTCAGACCTGACTGACTGCTCCTCCCAGCAGATATCCGGGAAGTTCAGGTCCCCCATGACTACCACATCCTTAGCCTTCACTACCTCTGTGAGCTGACCCAAGAAGTCCTGGTCAAGCTTTTCTCCCTGGTTGGGAGGTCTGTAGTAGACCCCCACCGTTAAATCTCTCACCCCTTGACTGCCTTGTTCTTACCCCCCACAGGGGAAATGGCAAACAGGGACTATCCAGTTCAAGAGTGTTGGGGAGGATGTGTCTGGAAAGCTAGGACATATGGTCCTGTGGCATGCATATCTCATGCAGCAGGTGAGACTTGATATTCACTCTGGGACTAGGTGGCTGTGATGGGTGCATCTATCCAGCATATGCTGGGTGGGCAGCAGTGTTCACAGCCTTCCAGGAAGTTCTCTTCTCCTTCAACAGCTGGGAAAAGCCTTCTGCAGGGTGCAAAGGAGTCACCTTCTCTGCTCTTGATTGCTCCGAGTTCAGATGCCTCCTCTGAGGGGTGAGAGCTCATTGAAGTGCCCTTATGATGTGGGGTCTCTGGTGCCTTCAGGAAACCCATCTCCACATTCGTGGCTGGTTCCTGTCTCTCCTCTGGGGACCCACAATCCTAGTATGGACAGACGCTGCCACAGCTACACATGGCAATGGGTGAGTGTGAGTATGCCCAATCCCCCACCTGACTCAGCATCTTTCTGGCCCTTCTTTAGGGCCTATGCATGGCCTCCTGAGTGTGCGGTGGACTCCCCAATGCCAGCCTGTTGGCAGCAACCTGGCACAGGAGATGTCAGATGGCTCCTGCCCTAGTGGGGGCACAAGCCAGGCTCCCTGCCAGGTGCCTTCCCCCTGTTGCTTGGGCATGGTAGCTAACACATGCCTTTCTGTCAATGTCCATGGTGCCAGGGGGAATAGGACTTTGCTGTGAAAGGTCAGGCTGGCTGGCATTTACATCTGTAGAACCTATTGGAACAGGTCACAACCCCCTTTCAGCTATCATCCCCCGGCACTAAGGGCTTGGCCACATTTCCCCCCCGCTCTCCCAGCAGCCTGGCTGCCATTCGCCAAAAAGAAGCTTCTCAGCTGAGGTTCAGAACATTCTGCTCCTAGCAAGAAACCCGTCCTCCAGGCTGACTCACAGAGCGACACGGAAGAGGCTTCCTATTTGGACATATCGGCACCAGCTGTCTCTTCTCTGCCGTCCCCAGCCTCAGCGAGGCAAGCCTGTTTCTCTAGCCCCAAAGCAACCTAAATGCTGTCAGTTCCTTCCCAGTCGATCTAGGCAGCAAAATCTATGGGTCTCCCACATGCCCTGTGTTACGGCAGCGTGGTGAAATTCCTGGAAGCCTCTGTCTGTTTGTTTTCCATTGTAGGAACCTTTCTGTTGTATGAGAATATTAGCTTCATTTCTGCATGTCCTTAGCAGCCTTGTCTTCTGCCACCTGTCAGTGCAGACTTCCTTTCTGGTGGCCATTGCATCAGCCCAAGGGGTTTCCTTAGGTCTTCCTAACAGGGCTTTCTCACACAGTGTTTCCTATGGTTAGGATCCCTTTTAGGGATCAGGCATAAAGCCTAGGTGCAAAATAGAACCAGACACATGACATACAGCCCTGGGCTGGTGTAACTTATTCCAGTCCAGTGTGGAATCATCTGACGGAAAAATCAGGGGTCAAACTATAGTGAGACCGTACATGACATTACACTAAATGTTGTTTGTCCACATCTTATCCTGGGATAGTGTTTAGCTTATTCCAGGATAATCTTTAGCTCAAGACAGGCACCTGCTTCCCTGCCACTTGCAGGGAAGATGCTGCACTAGCTGCCTATTGTAAACTGTTATCCCAGGATAGCTGTGTGTCTGTCTGCTCCATGCCTGGCATAATTTACATTGGTGTGCAAACCAACATCAGGCCCACCAGTTCAGACCTTTCATGTGACCTGGCCCATGGTTTCCCCATAAGTTTCTCCACCTCTTGCTTTGCTTTGTTAAATATTGCCCAGGCTGGGGGTGACAACTGGGATGGGCAAATGCTCCTGCTGAGACTCAAACCTGGAGGATCCTGGCTAGAGGGTTTTGTCCCTCCACTCAGGGTCAGATTAATGCTGCCTTCGGGGTCAGGAAGGAATCTTATCCCATAGTCACAGCTTCTTCCTGGGATCTCTTTAACAACCTTTGGAGCAGTAGGACATTGGCTGCTGTGGTCTCCTGTGATGGGTTAGGTTCAGGTGTGATATCTGCTGTTTTGTCAGTGTTGATGGTAGTTTTGCTAAAAGGTTGGACAGTGGATGTGTCTGGGCTGGTTTGGATGAAGCTGATCTTGTCTCAAGCAGGGGTTTGGATTTGATGTGACCTCTGCAGGTCTCTTCCAGTCTGGCCAAAGATCCCCCTCTCCTGCCCCTGAAGTGTGGACAGTACATCTCATACAGCTCTCGCTGTCCCCATTCCCCATGCAAAGCCACTGGCTATGGCCTGGAAACAGTTCTGGGAGGCAGCTGTGGGTGTGTGGCAGCTGTGATTCTAGGCTGGGGGGAAATCAGGGCCCTTTGGGTTGTCTTCCTCAGCCAGAAATTCTGTGATCCTGGGTTGAGAATGGAGTGTGGGGTCCAGGCCTTTGCACTGCTGTGGTCATTAATGCAGGCAAATCATCTGCTCCCTCCTAGGCCATGTGAATGAATCTGTGGCCATTCAATGGCTCCCAGAGCCAGGCCAGGAAGGTTGTGGTAGGTGTTGGGCTTGGGATCCCACGACAGTTACCTTGTTGCAGCCAGGGAAGCGCTTTTTCTCAGGGGTCCCAATCCTGCTAGCTGTGTGGGCATGGGAATTGGGGCCACCCAGGAGACAGCGGGGTCCCAGTGCACTGCATCTTGTTGGAGGGGCAGATGCTGGAGTGACTGGGCTGTCCAGGGATCTCCAGGCAGGGTTTGGCCCCGACTGTGTAGGACACCGTGTGCTAGTAATTAGCAATGTGTAATCAATATGTTCCTCCCTGCCTACACACCATGCACATGCTTGCTTGCATGCATGCACACACACACACAATATCACACCTCACCCCCCCACAGCCACACCTCACACACGTGCATGCACACCCCTCACATACCCACACCGTATACACACACACCTCTCTCTCCCTTTCTCTCTCTCTCTCTCTCTCTCTCTCTCTCTCTCCTCCCACACACACCTCTCACATACCCACAGCCCATCACACACACCCCTCACCCGCATACACCTTCCTGCTCTACACATGCCCATTGCCATCCAGGCTTCCTGCTTAGTGCTGTTGCCTCTCACTCAGGTCAAATGCTACCACTGTCTGGGTAAGTTCATGCTAACCGGAGCAGGGCTGGTCTGAATGGTGAATACAGGGCGTAAGGAGTTCCCTGCTGCTCCACGGTCCCTGCCTGTATGTATGCTGTAGCCCATGGGAGTTGGGGCTAGGCTGGGATCACTCAACTCTTGACAAGAGACATAAACCAGCGTGGGCCCAGTCTCCTGTGCCTGGGGTTAAGAGTATGGAACACTGGGCAGGCGTTGCAAAGCAGCAGGCATGTGGGAAATCACCTGATACACACACATATGTGGAGGCAAATGGTCCTTCAGTAACAAGAGCCTCAGGATCTGCTAGTGAGGTCAGTGCCATGGCACCCCAGGCCCTGGGGCTTGATTGGCCTTGGAGGCATGGAGACCACAGCCTCTGGCCAGGGATTGCTCTTCCAAGCCAAGACATTGGGGTAGTGTTGTGGGTTGGCTGAGATCTAACATCTCGCGTGTGCATGCACATGCCTATACACACATGTGCACACACACATGCAGATTCTCCTCTCCCTTGGACACCATTGTAAAATTGGGATGCATGGATAATTAACACACTTGGAGAAAGGGGTAGATGTCTGTGGAGTATCCAGGGCCCCCAGACTCCCCCCTACAGGAAACTAGAGCCCTGCAATGGAATCTAAGGGCCCTTGCTGTGATCTTTGGCACACGGATGGTGACAGCTCCATCACTCCAGGGAAATCAGAGATATTTGAAACCAGCACAGCCCAGATCATAGCGCAGCTGGAGTGTGGTGGTGGTGGTGGTGGTGGTGGTTGGGGGGGGCAGGGGACAGGGAGGGGGGTAGGAGAATGGTAATTGATTTCCAAGCTTTCCAAACTGGCAGAGGTAGAGGGGGGTGGAAAAATGTCCCAACCTCCCTTCTCTCTCTCTCTGTCTCTCCCTCTCCCTCTCTCTCAAACTCCACTGGGTTTGGTTGGGCAATAGCAACTGCGATTGGTCCCAGGCCATCATGTGCTAAGCTTTGCTGAGTCTTTTGGATGGTCGGTGCTTGCATTCAATTGATCAGTTGCTGCACATTATAGCTCAACCTGCCAGTGAATCAGACCTTTTTTTTTCTTTCCATTTTCTCTCTCTCTCTCTCTCTCTCTCTGTCTCTTTTCCCCCCACTCCCTCCTTCCCTCCCTCCTGAACACCAGTCTTATTTTAGCTATAACCCAAGAGGAGGAGGAGGTGGAGGAATACAGGGCGGAAAAAAAATACTAGACATTGCAGCATCTAGGAAACCCTTATGAGTAGATGGTGGATGGGACCTACCTCTCTATGCTTTTTCATTTTTGGATTTTACAGGATTTCGTTGCTACATTCTGCTCCAAGATGATGCACGACTGACCACACACACACACACACGCACACACGCACGCACACACACTCACACCGGGAAAAAAAATATTAAGGGGGAAGCAGAGACCGCCGGTGAATTTGCAAACCCAACCTACATCTAAAGAAGCTTAAAGAGACCCCACTAGCCTCTTTTTTTTATCCTCAAGACTTTGCAAGCTCTTGAAGACAGCAGGATGATGCACGAGTGAAAGCAGAGACGTTGGAAGAGGGGCTTTTTTGGGGGGAGGGGGATTTTTAAAGACTATTTTTTTCCCCCAGTTGCAAATTTTTTGAATCTTTAATTTTTTTTCAGTGGGGGGAGGGGGGTTAAAGGCTGAGGGGATGCATTGATTTAAAGCCAAACAAATAGAAAACAATTGAGAAGAGGGGGGTGGTGTTTTTATTTTTTCCCCTTCCAGTCTGCAAAGCTTTTGCCAAGCTGACCAGGGACGGAGAGAGAGGGCTGCATTTTTGTTTCTTTCTTTTGCAACCATTGCCTTGCAAATATATATACCTATACATATGTGTGTGTGTGTGTGTGTGTGTGTGTGTGTGTTTGTGTATATATATATGTGTATATATATATAGGTATATATAATATATATATATTTGGTGGTGCATTTTCTTTATCCTAAGTAGCACCCCCCCCCTCGGGTTTGAAGGGAAGCAGGGGTGAGGAAATTGGTGCAATCGCTTCTTTTTTTTAATTGCATTTTGGGCTGGAGGAGGTGCTGAAATTTGCTAGATTTCATTGCACATTTCTTTATCATATCTCTCTCGCTCTCTATTTTTTTAAATGTCTCTCTCTTGCTTGGGCTGTCAGCAGCCTTTTTCCACAGCAGGCTTTTTGCCGGTGGTGCAGTGAGAAGATTTTTAATTGCAGGGGGTTTTTTGGCTGCCCTCTTCACATTTTTTTTATTAATCGGGGAATCTTGGATGAGGTTGAAGCATTGATTAATATTTTTTTAATTGTACGGCAGCTTTGGAGGGGCTGGTGCATTCATCTCTCTTTTTTCCCCCCTTCCTTTCTTGCCATTTTTTGGGGGGTTGGGTGGGGAGGGGGGAGCCGCACTGGTTCCTTTCCTGCTGGAGGTGGAGAGAAAAAAGGATGTCCAAGGTTTCTCCAGCATTCGCCAGCCGTGCTCCTGCTTGAAGACCCCTCCAAATCGCCCCATTTTCCCACCAAGCATCAGCAGGCAGCAGCTGATGGGATGTGATGAGCTTCTCTCCAGCAGCATCCTCAGCATCGTAACCCCCGGCCCTTTGCTCTCTGCAGGATGGCTCGGTTTGGAGATGAGATGCCGGCCCGCTACGGGGCTGGAGGCGTCGGGGGAGCTGGCTCCGGGGGAGCAGCAGGCAGTGGAGGCAGCCGGGGTGCAGGGGGCGGCCGCCAGGGCGGGCCTCCTGGGGCACAGAGGATGTACAAGCAGTCGATGGCCCAGCGAGCCCGCACCATGGCTCTCTACAACCCCATCCCCGTCCGGCAGAACTGCCTGACGGTCAACCGGTCCCTCTTCCTCTTCAGCGAGGATAACGTGGTGAGGAAATACGCCAAAAAGATCACCGAATGGCCATATCCTTTCTGGTGGGCCCCTTCCACCCCTTCTCCCTCCTAGCCATGGTTGCCTCATCCCTGCACCCCAGCTTCCCTCCCACCCCTCTTCTCTAGGCTTGCCTGGGCTCTTCATACCTCCCTCCATCTCCCCTCCCCCCCAGCCCATACATCTGCATCCCCTGCTCCACTGGTCCCACACCCAGACTTCTACACTCTCCCGCTTACCCATCCCCCAGTTGCAGACTCAGACATCCCTCCAGCCATCGGCACCTCCTCCCTGGACCCAGCCCCTTCCCCCTGGTCCTCAGCACTCTCCCAACTTCCCCTCCTTCAGGGATCCAGCTGCAGGCTTACCCCCACCCCCACCCTACACCCACCTGCATCTGCCTACACCCCAGCCCAGGGAGTACACTACCTCCATAGGGGGAAGAATGTAGGGGTTGGTGTCACCTTCCCCACCTGGAGATTGTTGGGGGGTGGGGTCTGCAGCAAAGAAGGCTGTGATACTGGGCCTGTTCAGGGAGATTAGGGAGCTCAGGGCCTCTCTGCTGCCCTTTGGCAGCCACAATTGTGGAGAGCAGGCAGGAGGATGGTCTGTGTTTGCAATACTGAGAAATTAGCCCCATGCCCACAGAGGGCCAGGCACTGCTTCTCCAGCTGCAGGGTGGTGGGTTGGCTTCACTTCTAGCCAGGGTGGGGGGCCTGAGAGAAGCATTTGGTCCCGAGAGATGAGTATGTGTTGCACCTTCCTCTTCAGAGATCTCCCATGGGTTTCTAGCCATTCCTGCTCTGTGCTGAATTACCTTGGCCATGTGGGGGGGTTGGGGAGGGGGCAAGCTGCCAGCAAGATCCATGGTAGGTTTGGGCCTTTTGTGGCAGCATCAGGCCCCTTGGGTACCACACACGGTGCCTGGAGACTTGCCCAGGAAGGATCCTGTCCCTGTGGCATTGTCAAAGGGGAGGAAGGGAGGGAAGGGTAGAAGAAGCAAGGAAGGGACCCTTCTGTCTTGGGGTCTTTCCAATGAATGGGGCCTCCTAGCTGGCTGGAGAATGCTGAGAAACTGCTACTTCTGCCTGTGCAGCCTCAACTTTGGTATGTACCACTCTTCTTCTCTACTACGATTTTTCTCCCCTTCTTTCTGGGTTCCCTGGAAGGGAAAGAGCAAGTCACAGAGACCCCCTTATTTTCCCCAGCCAGCACATGTCCCTGCAAAGCTGGCTGGCATGCCTTTGAAAAGGGCTGTGTTCCATTCATGCTCTGGTTGATGAAGGTCTTGCATGCGTTGTTAGCTTGGTGTAGTTTTAATCTCTGAGCCAGATGCCTTCATGACTTGATGCTGCCTCAGTTGGTGAAGTTATAACCTAATGTAGCATTGTGGTGGGGCAGGAGGTATGAAAGCTTGGCTGGTGCATTGGCCTGGAATTTGATGTGTGCTTTGTTGGTCCGTGGATACCCTTCTGTTGGGAGAAATGATCCAAGCCCCCAAGCGCTGTGGGTAAAGGAGTCCCTCTGGCAGTGCTGCCCAGCAGCATGGGTTTCTCTGCTGCCTGGCATGGACAAACAGTGCATGTCGGAGTATGGTTCTCAGCCAGGGGTTCCAGCATCAACCTGGAACAGTCCCTTTTGGCCGGAGCAGACCCTGCCCCCTAGGTTCCCTCTGAAGACTCCTGATGAATTAGAAGCGGTTTGGTTAGTTGCTGCTGAAAGCTGCCTTACTGAGTATGTGTGCTGCAGTGCTTGGCTCCTGGGCTGATGGGTGCTGTGGAAAGCAGGAAGGTGGAGGAGGTGGGGGAAGCACTCAAACTCCTGGCTGCTTTTCCAGGGTACTGGCTTTGTGAGAGACACCGATTTCTCTGACCTGTTGTTTCCTGGCCTATACATCCCCTGTGACCCCTGGGGCAGGGGCTCGGAGGCAGATTTTTACTGTGTTGTGCCCAGAGTCATGGAAGTTACATGGCTAAAAGCTGTGAGGTTCCTTGTAGGTCATGCTAGCTGGATTGTTCCCTCTGATCTACTCCCTAGCTCGGTAGTTCTCAGCCTTTGGAGACCTAGGAGACCCCTTGTTAGACTCCAAGCCCCCCCAAAAAATGTTGGCATTTTGTTTTCTCTGGGTTTTTGACTACAGAAAAATCCTAGAGTAATTTTTCTCTTGCAAAGAATTCAGTCAACCCACATCAGGACAGAATGGTTTTAACCCTCTGTTTTTCTCTCTGCAGTCTCTGGGTTTACCTTGGGAATCATGTCTGCCCACCTAGCTGTGCTGACGTTGGGTGGCACCCTTGAAAGGATCGCAAGGCACCACAAGGTGCTGCTGTACCCTGGTTGAGAATCACTGTCCTAGCGCCTCCCTTTTACTGCAGTGACGTGGGGTGCCCAGAGCCCATAGGCAAGAGTGTGATGGATATTTTGGCCCATCTTGTATGTGATTAGGGTAATGCACTATGGACTGGCACCACCCCTCCGCTCCTCATCTTCCCAGCCAGGGAATCTGTGCATAGCACTGTCATAAAGCTTCAAGGGAGTGAGGCACATGAGGCTGTGAAAGGAGTGTCTTGGAGCTGCTCACAAGTGATGGATGCTGGACAATTCAGGGGCTGATTCTGCCTTCACAAACTTGCCTTTCTGCGAGGGCCAAAGCCTTGTAGGTTAGATGTTCCTTGCACACAGATGACTAGACAGTGCTGAGCCTGCCTTCGTGGGGCTGTGGCACTGAAGGAGAGAGACTGAGCTACGTTAAGCATTCACATTGTAATGGAGTCAGCAGCCAGCTCCAGCCTAAGCCCTCTATATATGAGACCAGAATTGGGCACTGAAGCTAAGAACAGACATGGGATTTATCTCTGGATAAATCATGTCTATGTTGGTCTTGGAACAGAAGTCTCACACTTGGCATGGATGCAGTGCTGCTAACCCAGGATAACTGGACAGGTGCCCTTTTCAGTATCCCATGATAAACTGTCCCTGCCTTTTAGCCAGAATTTTTTTGTAGGATTTATTCTGAGACAATGGATATGGGCATCTGTACCAGTGTACTTTGTCCCCAGATAAAATGGTTTATCCTGGGATAAATTGCAACATCTGTTGGTGGCCTGAGAGCTCAAGACGGACTTTCCCGGGAAGGGCAGAGACCTGATGGAGCTTTGTGTCTCTGTGAAGATACTGTCTGTTGGTATTTGGTGTGCCAGGATGTGGTTGTAAATGTGTGTTTTAAGGGGATAGGCCTGGGAAGGAAATCATGGGCAGATGGAAGAGTATGAATGCAGATGTATACAGACGTTAGATTGATGTGCCTCCTGCCCCAGCAGAGGTTCTGGGCTGCTCCCAGTCAGAGATAGAATAACTTATAAAATCTAGTGGACTATTAATGTAACATACAAACCATTCAGGAAGAGTCTGTAACTCGTAGGCATTTAATCAACAAATGCAGGCCCTTGTATGGGTATCTGCCCCTTGCTGCTATAGGTTCAAACCCGGGGATGAATTACGGGGCTATTGGAAATGCATGTACATCGCTACGTTCAAGGCCTTCTTGTTCAACTGAGCTTCCTCACTCCCTGCAGAATGGAAGTTTTCCTTTAAGAAATGCTGTTGTGGTCTCATGGAGGGAAGAAAATGTACTTTTGACCCACATAAAATCCTAGAGACTGGGGCTGGAAGAGACCTCTAGGGGGTCACATCTAGTCCAACCCCCTGCCTGAGGCAGGATCAGCACCATGCAAACTATCCCAGACAAATCCATTGTCCAACCTCTTAGTAACACTACATAACAACCCTGGCACAACACAAGACATTGCATCAGAGCCTGCCAGAGGGAGAACAAGGGAACTTAGGCAAATCACCTGTAAATCAGAAACAGTGATTGTTCTGCTCTATTTAGCCCTAGTGAGGTCTCTCCTGGAGTCCTGGGTCTAGTTTGGGGCCCCGCATTTCAAGAAGGAAGTGGACAGGTTGGAAAGAGTCCAGTGTAGAGTGACAGTGATGATTAGGGGTCTGGGAGTCAGGACTGATGAGGACAGGCTGGAAGAACTAGGTTGATTTGAGTCTGGAGAAGAGAAGACTGAGGGGAGATTTGATCATAGTCTTCAGATACCTGAAGAGTGATGACAGAGAGGGTGGAAATAGGCTTTTCTCTTTGGCCTCGGGACAGGACTAGGAGCAATGGCCTCAAGCTGCAGCAAGGGAAACTGAGGTTGGAGATAAGGAAGAACCTTCTGACTATGGGGGAGGGGGGGTTTCAAGCTTTGGAATAGGCTGCCCAGGGATATGGTGGAGTCTCCATCCTTGGACGTTTTCAAGAGCAGGTTGGTTAGACATGGGGCTGGGATGGTTGATTTGGGCTAATTCTGGCTTGAGCAGGGGTCTAGAAGATATGTTCTTTTTCCCCCAGCGTGTCATGAAAGGGTGGAACTTGATGCCATTTGATGTGGTGGAAGCTGAGAGTTTAGCCAGATCCAAAAAGGGTCTGGACATATTCTTGGAGGAAAGGGACATCAGTAGCTATTGAGCACAGGAGTGAACAGAGTGGCATCTGAATCAGAGTTTTGTAGACCTTACATGCTGAAGGCTGCGAGTGAGAGAGGATCAGGGAGAAAAACCCAGGTCAGACCCAGTTCACTCTTCCTTCCAGCACTTGCTCTGTGCTGCCTTATGACACAGGAGACTGGGCAAGGTGGACCTAGGATCTGACCCAGGAAGTGCCAGGTCTGATGTTCTTATGAGATGCCATGGAGATACCTGACTTCCCTATGCCTGACTTTGCTATGATACTGGTGCACTAACATGGTACCAGTATGAAATGCTGCTGTTCTACTGAGTGAGGGGGACTTTACCCCCCTTTTGTACTTCTTTGGCATCAACATATATGATTGCGTAAAGCACATCACAGTGGAGGGCAGGAATCAGGCCCTGTGTCTTTGAAACTGCAAACGCTGTCCTGCCCTGGGGTCCTAGCATTTAACCTTGGACCAGCCAGCCCCTGATCAGCTGCTGAGGCCAACACTTATACCACTGTGGTGCTCCCCTGTCTTACAGCACTGCAACCTGGGCTGGGGATGGCAACTGGGCTGGTTCACTGGAGAAAGAACCAGCGTCTTCCCTGAATGTTCAAGATCTGCCCCCATGATGCCCCTTCCACTGCTTGTCATATTAGTAGCATTTCTTGGGCTTGGGGCAACAGGGATCATGGAGGTCCATTTGGCTTTGATATAGAACAAGTCTTGGCTCCTTGGGGTCCACGCTGTAGGGTGGGGGCTGACTGTAGTGAGTGCTGTTCTATATCTGTGGGGCAGCTGAAGCCAAAGGTTCAGAGAAAACATTTTAATTGCTTTCTGCTTTTGCAAGGACCAGCCATGATGCTACATTGGGTCCTGGCCCTGTCAGGGCAGGCAGTGTCCATGGGACAGACTGTGATGGGTCCTTTTGGGGTCTGCTTCTAGGAAGCAATTGCTGTCCTATAATCCCCACTCCCCTCCCCCCACTTCTGCTGCATACGTCGGGGTTTTTAAGCCTTACTCGTTGGCAATGGGTGTTGGCTGCAGCCCAGGCTGGAGATGGCAATTAGACTGTGCCAGTGCTTCTGGTGGGACTCAACCTGGGAGGGTCCTGGCTATAGGGCCTTGTCCCTCTGCTCAGGGTCAGACTGATGCCAGATTTGGGGTCAGGAAGGAATTTTACCCAGTGGTAGATCAGTATGGACTGGGGAAGGTGGGGAGAGTTTACCTTCCTACTTAGCAGGGGCATGGCCCCTACCAGCGAGCTCTTGAACATCTATTAACAACCTTTTCTAGCAGTAGGATGTCAGCGGTTGTGGTCCCCCAGCTTTCCCTGTGGCAGGGTCGGGGGTGATGTCTGGGGCTTTTACAAAGAGTTTAGATGATGGATTTGTCTGGGATGGTTTGGACAATGCTGATCCTGCCTCAGGCAGGGGTTTGTGACCTCTGCAGGTCTCTTCCAGCCGACCATCTCCAGGATTTCAATATTCCTCTTATCCCGCTTTGTATCCAGAGGCTTCTTGATGCAAGTGTTGGTTTAATCCACATCAGAATCTGCCCCCTCCTGGGTGACTGTGTGTCTCAAACACACACGTATGTTGGCCTCATGCTTGGGCATCCCAGTAGTACTGGTTCCCGTGGTATCAGAGTCCTTCCTGGTTTATGCCAAGCTCACATGACATGTCCCAGGGTAGCAAGCCCAGGTACTGGTGGGATTAGATGGAGAAAGAACCAGTGTCTTCCCTGCATGTCTTATGGGGCTCAGCCTTGTCTTAAAGCCCCAGATCCAAGAGTCACATGATTGCCATGGGATCTCCATCATCTCTTAGCCATGCAGGGGGGATGTGACTGCTGACCCCTGGGGTCTGGTCTGTGAGCATGAAAACGTGAGAGATGGGATGTGGCTACATTGCTCCTAGTTCAGCAAAGAGCTGAATGAGGAGAAATATGTTGGCCAAAGATTGGTGAGTGAGAGGGGCCATGGGCAGGGGGCACATATGCAATTAGCTGCCTCTCCTTTCCCTAACCAGACACCCCTTTGCATGTCTGAATGTGTGCATGCTGTGCAGGTAGCATGTTGCATGTTCCAGACCCACTTGCTTGGACGATGTTGCTGGGCCATTTAGTCCTTGTGCCTTCAGGCCTCAGAGCCCTGGACTTCCAAGATGACAGCTCTCATGTATTCATGGTGGGAATAGAGAATGCTTGCTGGGGTGGCACCCCCCACCCAAACCCCTGCTGCCAGGCTAGAGAAGAGCCATGAGTCAGACTCCTTATAGGTTAAGGCAGAGGAAGGTTCCTGTATCCATGATCTGTCCCCAGCTAGCACTTCCAGTAGCTCCTGGGATGCTGGATGGGCCCCTTCCCTAAGTAGCAGGCTGCTGTCTTCATCCCATGCTGCTGAGGTTGGAATCTGGTTTCCAATTGCCACTGTGAAAATCCATGTTTCCAATACCCCTTTGAGGTACAGGCTGGGAGCTGGGGGCCAGGACTCTTGGGTTCTACTCCCTGCTCTGATGCTTTGGGATATTTTCTCCCAAAGAACCCTCCCCAGTGCCCCCTTTTGAACAGCAGCTGCTTCTGTTAGTGCTGTGATGGGAGTCAGAGTCTCATGGAGAGCTGCATCTCAGTTCCAGCATACCTTAGTTTCCCCACTGATTGGGAGAGATGGGTAGAAGGCCCCAGTCCAGCCTCCCAGTTGGGCAGGTTGGTGAGCTATTACAGGCACTACTGAAACCTGGTTGGGAGTTTGCAACCCTAGAGCCTGAGCCCTCTCACTCTTTCCCTCTCTGCCTTGGTTACGGAGCTGGCAGAGAGCTGGGGAATGGCTAGGGCAGGAGCCCTGGTCCCTTGTTATTTCTGTGGCTGTTGTACCTGGGAGCCCCAGCCAGGCCCCTAGTCTGAGGGGCACTGCGGATTATTTTAGGAGGATTATGGTAACACCTGAGAGGCCCCTTGACATGCCAGGACCTGGCTGTATTTGATACTGTATAAGCTCAGCTGTCTCCCCCTAGCTTTAATTCTGTGTATTTAAATAATTTATTTGAATACTGAAATATATGTAAACTGCAAGCTCTTGGGTGCATGCAGGGCCTGGTACAGCCAGCTCCTTAGCTGTGTCCACATCCATCTCCCCCTGGATTTAAGAGGTAAGCTATTGGGGGGCTGTACTTTAATTCAGTGTATTAAAATAATGTATTTAAATATTGAAATGTATGTAAATTGAAAGCCCTTGGGTGTACACAGGGCTTGGGACAGCCAGCCCCTTAGCCCTGATATGGGTCTGTCATTGCTACCTCAAATAGAAATAATAGAGAGGCATTGGGGAGGCAGCTCTGGGTTCAAATCCTGGATCTACTTTGGGACCCAGGCCAGTCACTGTCTTTGCGTGCTGCCTCAGTTTCCCTATGTGTGCAATGGGGATGAGGGCACTGAAAGGCTTGGGGCTGCCAGGCGGCAGCTGATGTGGGTCAGATAAGTACGAAGGCTGTGGCTTGGCTGTGTGCCACCTTCCTGTCCGCAGCTGGTCTTCCCCTTCCCCTCCTGATACAAACACTTGGCTGTTGGCAGCATCACTTGTGACCTGACACTAGAGGGGGGGTATCAGAGTCCTTCCTGGTTTATGCCAAGCACACATGACATGTCCCAGGGTAGCAAGCCCAGGTACTGGCAGGATTAGATGGAGAAAGAACCAGTGGCTTCCCTGCATGTCTTCCTGACCCCCCTCCCCCCATTCCTGCCACCACTTCATGTGACCACCTGAGACCCTTGGGTCACCATTTTTCTTAGAGATGGTTTCAGGACACTGGGAACACAGTGCTTCAGGGCCAATGTCCCTGTCCGTTTGGGTCACTGACCTGGGCTTGCAGAAGTCAGCAATGGATCTGTGGGATCCCATGGATCGTGATGAGGCCAGAATTTCCACAGCTTGATTTGACCCCCAGCTCAGCAGCTTTGTTCTCTGTGGCCAGGGTAGCACAAGGCAGGTAACCTCTAAGCATGTAAAACTCTGTGGTGATAGCATGCATGTTTTGGTGTCTGTGTCTCTGTATAATAATTTATGGGTGTCTAGAACTGTGCATTTTGGTAACTAGATGCACAAGACATACATGTATCTACATCTAGGTATATGGTGCATATGTATCCTGTACATATGTGAAAGGGTGCAACCATGTGATGATACAGGAGGTGTTTTGGTGTTGTTGACATTCCAGTGTCTAGGTGCATGAGACATACATGTAGGTATATAGGATGCAGGGCTGTACATGTGTGCAGAGCTGCTGCTGTGTGAAAGTGTGAGGTGTTTCAGTGTTGTAGGTCCATGTGTTGTGGTGTCTAGGTGTATGATGTGCACATAGCTATGTCTAGGTATATGGTGTGTCTGTACATGTGTGCAGCTGTGTCTGGATGCATGAGGTATTTCAGTGCAGTGGCTGTCATGGAACTGTAGCTGAGTTACACACATGTGTATGTGAATGTGTATGTGATTCTGTGTCAAGGGCTGTGAGTGGTGTCCATGCCTGGGGTTACAGGTGGTTCTCCATCATGGGGCTGCATGTGTGCATGCACGGTTTCCCTGTCCAGTGCACAGGCACCTGATCTGTGCCTGACATGTAGCAGTGCTGGATGTGAATGGGCAGCTAGGATTTTCCATTTTTCCATAAGTCCCAAGGACTGGGTGTTTCTCTGGAGCTGCACAGACAGCTGAGATTCTTCCAAGTGCCCGTGTAGCCATAGCCAGGCTGATCTCTCTGTCTCAAGGCATGGCAGGAGATCCTTCCATGTAAGAAGAGCACAGAGTGGGAGAGACCAATGCAGTGATGACTGGCTGTGACCAGAGCAGCTGCTGGCAGCTGGAAGCCCTACCTGCTTCCATGGGCATTCAGAGGGTTTTGTTTACTGCCTCTGGGGCCCTATGTTCTCACCTGGATTTTCCACTAGGCTTTCCAAATCCAGCTCCTACTGAGGCATCTCAAAGCCATGAGCACATACACAGGGCAAGGAGACAGGCACAGCAGGGCTTTGTGGCCCACCTGCTTCCCTGTGATAACTTCCTCTGCACACATGCTCCTATCCCATGGGCAGATGGCTCCCCCCAAGCTAACCCGGGCATGTTGCTCATGGCAGATTCTTCCCAGGCTGGTGATTTACTTCCCACTTAGATTTGCCTCATGGAAAGGAAATGAAGGCCATGGGCAGGGAGATGGGTAGAGACAAGCCGCTCTGTACAGCTAGGCATCTGTCCTCCTTGCTGGCTGCTGAGTTCTCACTTGGGAGTGAGAATCCCCATGTGGGAACGACTGCTTAGAAACTGCCATGTGCAATTCAGTCATGCATCTTGGAATGAATGGAAGGGGGCACGTGGGTGGAGACAGGTGTCATGGTTCCCTGTGCAGAGGCAGGGCTCAGTGCCCTCGCCTCAAAAGTATGTGCCTGGCATTGATTTCAGTGGGTCCAGTTTCCAGCAGCCATCTTGGGCAGGTGGGGCTGAGGGCCCCCTGATAAAGATTTCCTGTCTCACCCAATGCTGTAGTCACCCCTCAGCTGTTTCCTGGTGGGCTGAAAAGCAATGCAGGAAGCAATTGCACTGCCCTACTAGACTAACATGTACCCCAACCTCCTCCCACCTTGGGAAATAACAGCCTCCTGCTGCCGCCACCTAATGGAGCTAGAGGTCAAAGTCTTTGCAATGGGTCTGATAGCTGCAGGTCTCTATGTGGCTGCTGGCTGGCACTTCTGGACATTAAACTAGTTAGAGAAAAATCCATGTCAGCTCTGCAGTGCTGAACCAACCCTCCTGAAAGCCATGCTGGGACTGCATCCCTGCCCTGGCCAGTGCCTGGGGATGGGGGAGTTATTTTGAAGCTCTTGGTTTGTTAGACTTCTCCCCATTTGCACCCAGAGGGGTGTTCCTTTGGGTTTTATCCCTTGGGGGTTTCCCAAATGCAGTTGCATGGTCCCCCTGGCTTCGCCTATAGCAAGTTCAGCTGTGATGGCTGGTGTTGTGTCATAGTGGATGGTGTAGTGTTGCTAAGAGGCTGAACACTGGATTTGTAGACAAGGGTTTGGATAGAGCTGACCCTGCTTCAGGCAGGGGGTTGGACTTTGTCCCTTCCAGCCCAACTTCTGTATGATTATGTGATTCTTTTCCATGATTTAGGCCCTGCTAGGCCGGGCCTGCTGTGTTATTTAAAATAAACCACCAGAATTAGGTAGTTTTAGAAATAGGACATGTCTGGGAATAGGACATGTCCAGGCTGGTTTGGATGGGAATAAAGCTGCCTTCAGTGGGGGTGAGGTGGGGCGCGGACTGGATGTGATGTCCAGAGGTTCCTGCCTGTGCAGATGCTCTGGGATGTCTATGGATTTATACCCAGAGGGTAACAGCTTCCGGCTGATCCCAGAGCCGTGGTTTCCTTAAAGGTTAAACGGCCTCTTGCTATCTTATTTGCAACCTCTAAACACCTTCAAAAACCCAGTCCTCAGTCTCCTCCATGCCCCGGAAAGTTTTACCCTCTAGTTTCATAGTTTCATAGTAGCTAGAGTCGGAAGGGACCTAGGTAGATCATCTAGTCCGACCCCCTGCCTTGGCAGGAAAGAGCACCGGGGTCAGATGACCCCGGCAAGGTGCTCATCTAACTTCCTTTTAAAAATCCCCAGGCTAGGAGCCTGCACCACTTCCCCTGGAAGCCGGTTCCAGGCCCTAGCCGCCCTGACTGTGAAGTAGCGCCTCCTAATATCTAATCTAAACCTACCCTCCGCCAGCTTGTGACCGTTATTCCTGGTCACTCCTGGAAGCACACGGGGGAACAGGGACTCCCCCAATACCTGCTGATCCCCCCTGACCAGTTTGTAGCAGGCCACAAGGTCCCCCCTTCACCTTCTCTTGTGGAGGCTAAACAGGTTCAGGTCCCGTAGCCTCTCCTCATAAGGCCTGCCCTGCTGACCCCTGATCATACGAGTGGCCCTCCTCTGGACTCTTTCCATATCGTCCATAGTGTCTAAGGCCTGTTGCTTGCAGCATCTCTATAGGCATGTACCCTTCTAATCCATGTTTAACGAGCACCTGAATGCAGTGCTCTTGATTTAGTGATGCTATCCTGGATTAACTGTACAGAAATACTTTGCAATGTCCTGGGATAAACTGTTACTATCTCTTATCCAGGAAACTTCTTTTGAATATATCTCAGGGCGAGAGATACGGATGTGTGTGTGATTATGTTTTAACCTGGGATAAATTGGTTCATCCCAGGATAAATGCATTTGCAAGCCTATCAGTGTCCAGTATCCAGCTAGGGCTCTGAATGCAGCTTTAAGTGGACCACAGGCAGGCAGCAAATGCAGAGCAAAAGTGGGGAGACCCACCTGCCTCCTTGGTGCCACTTCCTGTCTCAAACAGCTGCACAGGGTTCCCTGCAGTGGTGAAGCTGATGTCGTGTCTCAGCTGTACCCTGGGGGATGAGGAGCTGGAGAAACATAAGATTGTGACTGGGCTGTGCCAATGTTTCTGCTGGGACGCAAACCTGGAGGGTCTTGGCTAGAGGGTCTTGCCCCTCTGCTCAGGAAGCTGCACTGGGGTTAAGAAGGAATTTTCCCTCCTGGTCAGACTGAGATGGGCTGGGGGCAGGTTTGCCTTCTTCTGTAGGAGGGGCACGGCCTTTGCTTGGGATCTCTAGAGTGTCTATTAACAATCTTTTCTAGCAGTAGACTGTTGGTGGCTGTGGTCCTCCTGCTTTCCCTGTGGCAGGGTCGGGGGTGATGTCTGTTGCTGCATCAGGGTTGATGGTGTAATTTTGCTAAGAGTTTGGACAATGGGTTTGTCTGGGTTGGTGTGGACAGAACTGATCCTGCTTCAGGCAGGGGGTTGGGTTAGATGTGACCCAGCTGGGGGTCCTTTCCAGCCACACTTCTCTAAGATTTGAAGAGGCTGAGGTTTTAATGTAGAATAACAGGATGTTTGAAGCGGTAGCTAGGACACTGTGGTCCTAACCTTTGCAAGCCAGCTCCGTGTGCCCTGCTTCTGTATGCATCAGAGGGTCCAGGGACCTAATTCCCCTTTCCCTTACCCTGGTGTGAACCACCAAAACAGGGAAGCTTCAGAAATGCCTCTTCATCTTGCTCCTATACCGGGGCCTTTGCAGTGACTCTCTCTGGGACTGGAGGAGAAGAGGCTCTGAGTTCAGCTTTCCCTCTGCCCTCTCTCTTCTCCCAGGAAGGGGGTGCTATTGGCAGAGGCCCTGATCCTCCCCCTATCCCATGCCATGACCCTTGGTGAATTGGCTTCTCCATAATGCCGGTGAATAATTCATCTGCCAGGCCTCTGTGGTGCCTTCCATCTGAGGTGCCAGCAGTACAGAGCAGAGGCTCTTATTCAGCCCTTGGCCCTGAAAACAGCCTGATGTTATCATTTTCCAGGTATACAGTCTAATGAGTGGGGGGTTGTCTTATAATTCAAAGTCATCTTGGAATCAGTAAATACAGTAAACTGAGTTCTCCACAGAGCATCCTGCTGCCTCCTCCAGCCACCACAGCAGGGAACAAGGGCTGTTGGAGAGATAGTGTGGCCCATCAGGACTCCTGGGTTCACATCCTGGTGCTTGGAGTCAGGGGGCTGGAAGCTCTTAGACAGTAGTGGTCTTCTTAGGGTTATTTAGAGTCAGGACTCCTGGATCCCATTCTAGGCTTGTTCATTGGCTCATTAGAGGTGTTTCAGAGGCTGTTGGAGGTGTTTCAGAGGCTGCTTTGGCTTGCTGAAGAGTGTGGCTTGATGTTGCAGCAAAATAGATTTAAATTGGATCTCAGGAAGAATGTCTTCACTGTCAGAACTGTGAGGCAGGGAGACAGATGGCCAGGACATTGGGGGTGGGGGCTTCATCCTTGGAGGTGCCCCAGGAGAACTTGGACAGGCATCATTCAGGGATGATATTGGCACAGCTTTGCCCGCACTCTGCTCTGGGGATCTCCCAGGCTGCTGGGCTTTGCTGGTTGCCGCATGGGGCCAGAAGGGAATATTTCCCCCCTCCTGCTGCTACAGGTGTCAGGGTTTATTTTGTTTTCCCTCAGAGGCACTGGGTTTTGGCTGAAGCCCAGGCTACGGAGGGTGACTAAGCTATCTATGCCAGTGCTGCTGCTGGGACATGACTCTGGAGGGTCCTGGTTAGAGAATCTTGCTCATCTGCTCAGAGCCTGACCAATGCCAGATTTGGGATCAGGAAGGAATTTTACTCCCTGGTCAGATGGGCACAGACTGTGGTAGGAGAGGGGTTTGCCTTCCTCTGTAGAGGGGGCATAGCCTCTGCCTGGGATCTCTGAAGTGTCTATTAACAATCTCTTACTGCAGCCACCATGATCCCCCTGCTTTCCCTGTGGCAGGGTCGGAAATGATGCCTGGTGCTGTGTCAGGGCTGAAAGTAGTTTTACCAAGAGTTTAGAGAGTGGATTTGTATTAGATGGTTTGAAGGAGCTGATCCTGCCTCAGGCAGGGGTTGGACTTGACGTGACCCGTGTAGCTCAGTTCCATCCAACTTTTCTGTGATTCTGTGAGTCCATCACACTATTTCCAGGACCAGAGTTTATTCCAGGCATTCAGGCCTAACCCAGAGTCTGCTGGAGTGAGAGCCTCTGTTGACTTGCTTTGCCTTGGCAAACCTTTCCTCCCAGGCTACAGCCCTGAAAACCAGAGGCCAAAAGAGATCCAGACCTAGAGCAAGCCTGACTAGGCTATCGAGGGATTCTGGGCTCCAAGGGTCAAGGTAGCTTTGCCAACTTGAGGAAGGGGCCTTGTTGGCCAAGATGGAGCTTCCTCTGCAGGTGTTCTTGGGAGCTGTGTTTGGCTTCACTCACCAGCCCCTGCTATGACAAAGGCCTATTTACGCTGGGTGCCTGGGCCATGTAAGCTCAGGAGGCAGCACGCTCTGCTCCTTTATCCTCATGGGGGGATGTATCACTGTCTTACAGTAGTGCTGGGATGGGCTTTCCTGCTCATGGTGGTGAATCACGGCAGCCCTGGTGAGTGGGAGGCATCTCTAGTGCTTTGGGGCTAGGAGGAGCATGAGCCATGCTAGGAGATTAGTAGATGTTGGGGGGAAAGCATGTGGGACTGCCTGAGAGAGCCTGGAGGGGAGTGGGCAGCAGAAGAGGCCATGGCCATAGCTGTGGCCATAGTCGTAGCTGTAGCTGTAGCTGTAGACAGGGCATGTAAACAGCCTGAAAGAACAAGGGTGATTGAGTCTGGAGAAGAGAAGACTAAAGTGGGATTTGATCCCAGTCTTCTAATCCCAGAAGGAAGATAACAGAGAGGATGGAGATGGGGTTTTCTGTCCAGACACAGGAGATAGGACTAGGATCACCAGTCTTAAGCTGCAGCAGGGGAAACTGAGGCAGAAGATGAGGAGGAACTTCCTGACTCTGAGGAGGGGTCAAACATTGTATTAGGTTGTTTTTAAGCCTCCCCCAAAGGCATAGGGTATTCAGTGCAGCCCAGGCTGGGAATGTCAACTGGGCTGTGGCAATGCTTCTGCTGGAACTCAACCCCAAAGAGTCCTGGGTAGAAGTTCTTGCCCCTTCACTCGGAGTCAGACCGATGCCATGTTTGCGGTCAGGAAGGAATTTTACCCCCTGGTCAGTATGGACTTGGGAGGGTTTTGCCTTCCTTTAGCGGAGGCACAGCCTCTGCCTGGGATCTCTTGAGTGTCTTTTACAGCAACAGGACATTGGCTGCTGTGGTCCCATGGACTTCCCTGGGGCAGGTTCAGGGGTGAAGCCTGGTGCTGTCAGGGTTGACGGTAGTTTCATGAAGAGTTTATATGATGGATTTATCTGGGTTGGTTTGGACAGGGACGATCCTGCTGCAGGCAGGGGGTTGGACTAGATCTGACCTCTGGAGGTCCCTTCCAGCCCTACATCTCTAGGATTTCTATGATTGGAACAGGCTGCCCAGAGATGTGGTGGCATCTCCATCCCTGACAGTGTTCAAGAGCAGATTGGACATTGGACTGGGATAGTTTAGTTTAGGATGATCCTGCCTTGAGCAAGGGGGTGGATGAGATGCATTAGCATGGTCCCTTCCAGCTCCTCTTGCCTATGATCCTGTGCTTCTTCCTTGCACTGGCTGCCTCCCGTGGGGAAGGCACCAGTCTCCATCCAGTCTGCTGCCTCTTGCTTTTTTCTCTTGCATGCCCTCATATTTAATCCTCCCGTCTTCCTATCTAGCCACACTGGAGCTTGCATGCATCTTCCTTCCACCCAAACTCCCTTCCGCTTGGCTTGGCAACAGCTCAAGTTTCTGCACACGCCCTGGTGGGTGCTCAGGCTCCTGGTGCAGAGGAGATGTAGCCAGATGCCTGCCTTGGAGGCCACTGACCCCTCTCAAGGCCCATGGCCTCCAACCATGGCCTCTACCCCCCCCCCTCCCAACCACTAAGCCCGCAGAAGCCCCATGTGGCACTGGGGGAGAAGGGGGGGCCGTGCCCCCCACTGGTAACCCAGGGTCTCCCACTGCTGCCCCGCTGCCCCCAGGGACCTGGCTGGGTCCCTCCCCACTCTGCAAAGCCGTGTGCCCTCACGTTTAATCCCAGCCGCCTCGGCTGTGTCTGTCTCCCCAGGGTCCTGCTGTTGACGAGGGGCTTTGATCTCAGCAGGGTGCCTCCTGGTTAAATATTTCATCAGGTGGCAACACACTGGCTCATTTGATAGCGAAATTAATGAGGTGCCACACATGAGGCAGCCAGACTGATGCCCTCATCTCCAGCTGCCCTCTCTGCCTCTCGGGGCCCTGCTTTCCAGTTTCCCACTTTTCTGCTCTCCTCTGATCCTGTCTCATTCTCCTTCTGTCTGCCCTAGGTTTTTCCTTCCTTTCTTCTGCCCTCACCTCTACCCAGGGGACATGGTAATGCTGGCCCTCACAACAAAGCATCTCTTCTACTGTCTATACCCTTTGCTTGATTCACAGCTGGGTCCAGCTGTCTTCCCGACCCTATTACAGTGAGCAGGGGGTGGCTTCCTCATGCCCCTGATCCCCTTCCCCCTCCCTTCCCCCAGAATCCTGTGTGTCCTGAGGGATGGGCCTGATTCATGGGGGGTAATGCTGGTGTTTCAGGAGAAACTAGCAGGAGCTCTCCAGGCTGGAAGCAGGGTCCTGCCTTCTGGATGCTCCCCTTAAAAACCTTTTGGTAGTTCATTGGTGCCCCCCTGTACCCATCTTCCCCCTTGCCTCTGAAATGCTCTTAAAACTCTCCCTCTGTAGTTGTCTTCTCCTGCCCTGAGCTGCCACCTGGCCATGCTTTGTACCTCCGTCCCATCCCACCCCAGGAGCAGCTACATTTTGGCATTAGGCAAGCTCATGTGAACAGGCCTCATCCCAGAAATAGCCTCATTTCAGCTGGGCTGGGTGGGCATGAAGGAGGCACAGGGCCAGCTGGTATCAAAGCGGGGAACTCTTTTGGCTTCAAAGCAGGGCCTGAAGACTTGATCTCTGGTGTGTAAAGGGCTTGTTGGGGGAAAGCAGGTTAGAGGCATCTCTGAGCAGTGGCATCAGGGACCCAGGGATGGGGGGACAGACAGGGACATCCCCAGTGGCAAAATTAAGCTATATTTAAGCCAAGAGACAGTGTAAGAGGCACGACAGGGGAAAGGGCTTGATCTTCCTAGCCCAATCGTGGAGAGAAAGAGCAAGGCTGCTGCAGGGGGAGGGAGCCAGCTGGCTGGAAGGAGGCCAGGACCAGACCTGGAGGGAACCAGGTGGGTGGGGGATAGGAGACTGTGGCATTGGGGAGTTCAAATTCAAGACCAGGCAGGCTGGGTCAGGGTCCTGCCCTGGTGTGGCCTGAGCACTGTTTGAGACCAGGGGCTGTGAATCCCCAGGGTGGGGGGGAGGTGTGCAGAGTGTGGGGGCCGAAAGTGAGAGCAGGGTAAAGCAGCAAGTAAAGGAAAAATCCTCCTCCCCCTTCCCCCCCACCCCCCCACATAAGCATCAGGGTGGCTCCAGTCCAGCTGGGCAGCTCCTGGTGGCTTAAGCCCCGAACTCCCAGCACCAGGGCAGGGAACATCTGTCTGTCCTGCTCTAAGATGCTATCAAGGCTATGCCTGGCAGTGACTCCCCACAGGCATCCCTGCAGGGGTGTCTGGCTCGGGGGGGAAGGCCCTTGGCCTTTAGGACTTGCCCAGCAGCCTCCTGAAGGTCCCCAGCTCACCCAATGCTTTCCATTCCCTCCAGAGGCCTGCAGCTGATGCTGCCTTCCCTCCCTAGAGGGCAGCTCTTGGTCTATATGAGCGTGGCAGTTGCCTTCCCCCTGCAGCCAGGCAGTGGCAGGGGCCAGACTCCTGGGTTCTAGCACTGGCAAGGGAAAACGGGACAGGATGAGAACCAGGGAGCCAGCACTGGAGGGTGCAGGGTGGGTGCTTTTAGTCCCCTCCTACCTCTGGATGGGGGGGGAGAGTCACAACCCCGGGGGGCTCTGGGATGACCCCAGTGATGGGCTGAGAGTATCAGTGCAGCCCAAGGCCCTGGGCATGGTGTCTCCAGAAGGTGGTAGCAGCAGAGTGCCCTCCAGGAAGCCTCGAGCCCAGGTCACAGAGCTCTTGACAGAGGCATCTAGCTCCCTCTCCTCCTCTTCAGAAGCCTGAGCACTCGCCAAGGCTTGTGCGAGAACTTGATCCATTGCCAAGCCAGCAATGGCGGGGGGGTGGAGGTGAAATGCACGCTTCAGCAGCATCCGCACAGCCGGCAGAGATGCCGCGGTGCTGGGTCAGCAACATCCCTGTTCCTTCCTGGCATGGATGAGGAGGGGTGAGGATAGGCGAGCTCTGAGCCTGCAGGCACCAGCATCTTAGAAGCCACATCAGAGGGGAAAGAATGCAGCGATTCTTCTCCTCTTTAATCTATCTCCACCTTTCCTTCTTTCTCTATTGGTGCTGCTGTCTCCCTGTGTCTGAGTCTGCCCCCCCTTGGCAGAAGACAGTCTCTTGGGGTCAACCATTTTCATGCCCTCTCTGCCCCCAAGCACAGGGGGAAGAGGCTGGAGATGACAATCATGTCAACCTTGTGCCCCCCTCTCTGGCTCACTGCAGCCTAGGCAGACAGATTGCAGCTTTCTGCCTTAAGCCACTGGACCAGTATCCTGGATCAGTTCAGATCTAATCCCAGCCAGTGGCCAGGTTCTCAGAGCATTGCTTTAGTCCTTCTCAAGCTGCATTAGCCCCTGGTGCCCATTGCCTGTAGGTCCCAGCTGCCTAGGCCCAGGTCCTGTACCGTCCAAACCAGGCCATGGGCCATGATTGGGTGCTGCGCTATTGATTTCTAAGCTCCTGGGATGCCTTCCAATTGTCTCTGGGATGAGATCAATGCCACTGGCAAAAGTAAAAGCTTCTTGCTGGAGACAGAAAATATTGGAGTTGATTTTTTTTATGATGAATCTTGCCAGTACACTGGCCCTGGGAGGCTGTCCTAGCTGGGGCTGGGGGAGCTGGCCTAGATGGTTCCCTTGGCACAGATACTATGTCCCTAAAATGCCATGGTGGAGGGGTCCATAGGGTCTGAATCTGCCTCACGGGGACTCCCTGCCCCCACCCCACCCCAGCTCTCCTTGACAGGCAGATTCCCTTCCTCCAGCCCTGTCCCTGGGTGGGGTGCTGGCACATGCCCATGGGTGCCCTTCTGGGCAGGGTCTGGCAGGTGCTGGCCAAGGTGCTGAAAGCCTGGTCGGAGGGTGTTGGGTGGCTGTGGTGTCTCAGGCCACGGTGCCTGTAGGATGCAGTAGGCTGGAACAAGGATCTGGGAGTCAGGACTCCTGGGTTCTTTTCTGGCTGGGAGACAAGGAGAACCTAGTGGTTAGAACCAGCATGTGAGAGCCAGGATTCTTGGGTGTGCACAGCCTCTTGGGCTGGTGTTTTTGCACCAAAGAGAAGCCTGCTGCCAAGCCCGGAGGGAGTTGGAGGTGGTTCTGCTTCCCTGGGTTATGTTTCCAGCACTGCTGCTCCCAGCACTGCTGCCCTCAGCCCTGCCAGCTGAGATGGGACCCAGGAGGCCTGACTCCCAGATCCTTGCTCTAACCACTAGCCCAGTGCTGTGCCTACTCAAAGAGAAAAGAACATGTTTTAGTTGCATAGCATTTGCTGCCATGGGAAGCATTTTCAGGGGAGAAGGGAAAGGGGCTTGGTTGGGACCCCCCAGGCCTGTTAATGAGAGCCCACACACTGGACAGTGCTACGTCTGGAGCAAGGTGCTGGCTGCACCTGTGATCCTCTGACGCCGCTGGGCCATGGCTTGGAGCAGGAGAAGCAGGTCTATGAGGAGAAGCATGTGGATGGTAGTGGTTCAGAAAAGTTAAATGTAGAGGAAGAGCTTTGCAGCAAGCCATTTTGGTGTATGAGTGTAAGTGTGCATATGTATGTGTGTGGATGTGTGCCTGTGTGTCTTCACATTTGTATGTGCATGTGTGCACATGTGCATATATGTCTGTGCATGTGTAGTGTGTGTGCAAAGAGTGTAAGTCTGCATGTGTGTCTGCATGCTCGCGTGTATGTGTGTGCATGTGTGTATGTGTCTGCACTGTGTAGTGTGTGTGAAGTAAGCCTCCATGTGCGTGCATGTATGTATGTGTATATGTGTGCACATGTGTATGTTTCTGCAGTGCGTAGTGTGTGAAGTAAGTCTGCATGTACATGTTTGTATGTGTGTGTGCATGTATGTATGATATTGTGCATACACATGTGTGTCTGTGCCTGTGCAGTGCATAGTGTGAAGTCTACATGTGCATATTCATGTGTATGCCTGTATGCAGTACATACCTGTGTGCATGCATGCAGTGTGTGTGGGTGTGTGTGTGTGTGTGTGCAGTGTGTATGTGTTCACCCTGTATTTGCATGTCTGCACATGTGTGTGTATGTATGTGCAGTGTGCATGTGTGAGTGTAAAAAATATTTCCTTCTTCCATGAGATTCAGTGTTTTATAAGTATGCACACACAAGTGCACACGCGTATACACAGGTCTGTCTAAAGCAGACTTATTGTCTAATCTGGAAGGGGGGCAATAGCAGTGACTTTGGGAAGCAAGGCCCCAGTGGTGGGACACAGGTGTTGTCCAGTGATTGGAAAGGGTCAGCTGGACTCCTAGGTCCTGTCACTTCAGGAAGGGGGAGGGGGGGGCGCGAGGTCTCATGCTCAGGACAAAGGAGCTGGATGCCAGGACTCTTGAGTTCCACCTCCCAGTTCTGCCTCACAGGGAAAACCCCTCCATATGTGCCTCCGTTTCTTTGTCTGTAGAATGGCTGCAAGAAGGGCCACCCACAAGAGTTGGGAAATTCTGTGAGTTTCCAGTGGAGTTCAGCTCATGCTTAGACCTGGCTGTGTTTGGGTGTGGGTGCCAGGACTCCTGAATTCCTGGAGGCGTGTGTGTGGGAAAGGGGACTTGGGCCTTTGACAGTGATTAGTTTTAATGAAGGTGAGGCAGCAGCATGTGCAGCATCCACAGAAGCTTCCTGGGGTGGTGGAAGGTGGAACCAGGGGCTTTCGCAACTGTACTGGAAGATGGAAAGGGGAGGAGATCCCCAGAGGCCTTGGTGGGGGTGGTGCAGACATAGTGCTGGGGGCTGGATGGGGGCAGTCTCATCCTCTCCAGCGATCCCAACATCCCCCTGGCCCTGGGATCGCTGACTCAGGCTCCCTTCCCATCAAGTCAATCACTGAGCAGGAAAGACCTGCAGCGTTGGGGGGGTGGCATTGGAAGCAGCACTGGCTGCAATCCCAGCCCCCCCCATCTCAGCCTTCTCCAACTGGGCTGGCCCCACAGGCACTGCACCTTCCAGCTCCGTTAACCCCTTCTGCACCTGGCTGCTACAAAGGTGGTGTGAGGGGAGAAGGAACTGGGCTCCCAGGGGGACCCATAGCAAGTTGTTGGGGGGAATTAACAGAGGCTAAGGGATAGGCCTGAGGTTGTCTAGCCAAGCTTGCTCACAGAGCTGGGGATGGCTCCAGACCTGGTGCCGGGACCTGATCTCAGCTTCCTTCCAGGCTCTTTCTGGCCCTGGCAGAGTTAACCCAATATGGGGTATCTTCAGTGAGGTCAGCATCATTCCCCCCACCCCATCCACTTGGATAGCCATGGTATCCCCTAGGGAGGGTCTGGAGTGGCCAGGCTGGCAAGTGCCTGTGAACATGGTGTGGAGAGGAGTACAGCTGTAGTTCCTAGAGTGCTAAGGAGGCTCCTCCACAGGTGAGGCATGGGGAACCAGAAGATCAGGACCCTCCAGAGGGATCCCAGGAGGGAGACAGAGAGAAAGTCCCAGGGGCAGCTGGTGCCAGGTGCCTTTGGAACACTCAACTGCTCCCATGACAGAGCAGTTCTGGTGCCCGAAGTAACTCCATTTCCTGGCCCCAGACATTTGTGGGCCAAGCTGAGACTGGACCTTTCCTTGACTCCCCACACTCCTTTTGAATATATGATCTTAGCTACCATCATAGCCAACTGCATCGTCCTGGCTTTGGAGCAGCATCTGCCCGTTGACGACAAGACCCCTATGTCCGAGCGGTTGGTGAGTGCCCAGGCTCCCTCTCCTACCTCCAGGGAGCCAGGCACATGCTCCCTGCCCCTCCTCCCACTTCCCTGACAGCTGCTTCTGCTGCCTCGTCCCCCGGGCCCTGGCTGCCTTCTCTCTGTGGCAGCTTGTCCTAGATTCATCCTTGTCCGTGCCATGCCAATCTGGGCCAGGAGGTAATGGGCCTGGAAGCAGCAGCTGTTTCTGGGCCACATGGGGCTTTGAGGTGTGGTCTGGGCTTTGCTGGAGGAGTCTGTCTGTCTGTCGGTGCCCCAGCTGGGAAAGACCCCCCCAAACTGTCTACTCCAAATAGCCCTCCTAGTGTTCTTGACCAGCTCCCCACAGTCATTGCCACACCCAGCCTTGGCCAGGCTTCTAGTGCAGGGAAATTTTTCCGGTTGTCAGAGACAGAAACTGTTCCAGTGGTGGGAAGACCAGAACTTCTGGGATCCACTACCACTGCACCCAAAGACAGTCTCTGGCTTGGGATGCTCCCACCTCCCTACATCCCCTGGACCCCATCAAGCTCAGGTCACCCCATTGGCCATGCCCTTGTGCCTTGTGCTGGCTCAGGTACAGGATAGAGGGTGTGTTCACAATGATCCCATGGGCAAGGGGCTTTCATGCCACCCCCTCACTCTGCTTCTCTCTCTCCCTTCCCTCCCCACCGCACAATATCCAGGATGACACGGAACCATATTTCATCGGCATCTTTTGTTTTGAGGCTGGGATTAAGATCATTGCTCTGGGGTTTGCTTTCCACAAAGGCTCCTACCTGAGAAACGGCTGGAACGTCATGGACTTCGTGGTGGTTCTCACGGGGTGAGTTACTGCCTCTTCTTCCCCCGCGTGTGGGCATTTCTCATGTCCAGAGGTAGATCAATGGCCATAAATGGGGGAGGGAATGAGGTCTAGGCCAGGGGTGGCCAACCTGGGGCCCAGATGACACAAGTGGCCCGGGCAGCCTCTGTGTGTGGCATGTGGCAGACTAGGGAGAAGACAAGCAAGGCAGGTGGGGCAGGGGGCAAAAAGCAGACCAGCAGATCAGGCAGGGAGCACAGGTCGGGAAGCAGAAAGGAGAACAATAGACCAGGCAGGGAGTATAGGGCAGCAAGCAGAAAGTAAAGCAGCAGAGGACAGAAAACAGAGCAGCTGATGGGGAAAGGGGCACAGGGCAGTGAGCAGAAAGCAGATCAGTAGACCAGGTGGGGAGCAGAAAGCAGAGCAGCAGATTAGGCAAGGAGCACAGGGCAGGGGGCAGAAAGCAGAGCAGTAGAACAGCAGTGGAAGGGGTCAGAGCAGCATTCAGGGAGGGTGAGGAGCTGAATTTGTGGTCGTCTGCCAAACAGTTTGTCCCCCCCGCTGGTCTTGCAGGTGCCTAGTGGTTACAGCTAAGCAGGCTGGGAGTTGTGATGCCTGCATTCAGCCAGGGAGGACTGGGACACAGTGCTAACTGTCTGGACTCCTGGGTTCCATCCCACTGCCTGTGTTTGGCTGGCTGCATCTCAGTTTCTGCTTGAGCCATGAATTCCCCACCCTCAGCCTCGTCCCGGACCCACATGTCTGATTTGCTGGTGGAGTCTCTATGTCTATATGTGCATGTGTGTGCCTGCTGGGGAACTGGGCTGAATGAATGGAGCAGGGTGTGGCTGGGGTGAGTAGTAGCGTTAGAGCAGCAGGCAGTGGAGGCTGGGGAGGGAGCCCTGGAATCCTTGGTCCCACCTCTCACCAGACAGATGGAGCAGTGGAAGCAGTGGGGCTTCCTGGGTTCTAGCCCCACCATCGACTGGTTCTGAGACCCCCATGGTGCCTTGGTTTCCCCTCTCCCACCTCACATCACTGGAGGCCATGCCATGCCCTCTACTCTGGGAGAGGTCTTGGCAGCCTCTGTGCTCACTGCCTGTCAGGGCTGGGCTTGCAGGGGATCAGTGTTGGCACAGCTCATGGGGCGGGCAGCCTGGGATGGGTGAGCAGAGTGTGTCCACTTGGGCTCTGCGCTTGTATACCCCCCGTGGGGGGAGGTGCATGTGTGCAGTCACACTGCAGCTTGGGGTGGGAAGGGATGCATATGTATGGTCACACTGCAGTCTGGGGGAGGGACGGTGTAAGTGCACATGTGTTTGTGTTTAGACTGCAGCCTGAGGTCTATGTGCACATGTGTGTGGTCATGATGCTGCTTGGTGTATGGTCACACTACAGCCTGGATGAAGGGCGCTTGTCATGCAGCCTGCAGTGTGTACACGTGTGCTTACACTGCAGCCTGGGGGAATGGTGCATATGGACACATGTGTGCATCCATGTGCTCACAATGCAGCCTGAGACCTGTGTGCACATGCATGCTTACAATGGAGTGTGTGCACATGTATGTGCATGTACCTGCTCTGCACTGCCCTGCCCTGCCCTGGCATCCCCTCAGAGATACCCATCCCCCCACTGGTCCCTGGTGTAGTCCTGTGGGCACATCCACGCTGCTTGTGTGTTTGTCTCCCCCCTCCACCCATGACATTGAGTGTCTCCACATGCATGCCTGGTGGCCTGTGGGTGCAGGGCTCTGGCCTGCCTTCATAAGCAAACAGGCTGGGATGGCGCAGAGGCCTCTTTCAACGATCCTCCCTCTTCCCCCCCCACCTCATTCCCCTCTTGGCACCCAGTGCACCCTCTTCCCCCCTCAGCCTGTCTTCCTGCAGCTGCAGGGGAACACAGGGCTTGTTAGTATGCCAGGCACAGCCCTGATGAGGGAGTCCTCCCAGCTAGTACCTTATAGGTGCTTTCCAGACGTGTCTGGCATGCCAGAGAGGCCACTGTGCCTGAATGTGAGCTAGGCAGAAGCGGGGAGGGAGGGGAGTAGGGCTGCTGGGCACCTCCTTCCAGTGATACAGGGAAAACTGAGGCACCAGGGTAGTGGGTGGGGCTGGCTCCCGGCCCCCCAGATCTCCATGGCAGGGCCCCGAAGGCCTTGTGAGTGGTGTGGGGGAGACATGGGGACAGCAGGGTAGTGTGAGGGGCAGTGTTGTGGGGATACTTCTGCTTGCATGTAGCGGCACATATGTGTTTGCACATGGGGAAGGGATGAAGCAGGGATATAAGGGAGGCTGCACATGTCTGGACTGCGTGTGCCCAAGCATGTGTACACATAGGAAGGAGATCCTGGAGTGCAGTAGGGAGATCAGGTGCGTGTGTGTGTGTGCACGTGCATGCGCACACACACATGAAGAGGGGGTGAAGCAAGAATATCAGGGGGGCTGTGCATTTCTGGACTGTGTGTGTCCAGACAGGAAGAAGACCCTGTGTTGAAGCAGGGAGATCGAGATTGGTGGACTGTGTGTGCAGGTGTATGTGTGCTTGTGGAAAAGGTTAAGCAGGGAGACAAAGGGGAGCTGTGCGTGTCCAGCCTGCACATGTCCAGGCATGTGTGTGCACATGGGAAGGAGACCCTGGGATGAAGCAGGGAGATTGGGGGACTCTGTCTGCCGGTATGTATGTACCTGTGGGAATGAGTTGAAGCAGGAAGATCAGGGGACCTGTGTGTGTGCAGGTGTATGAATACACACAGGAAAGAGTTGAAGTAGGAAGATCGGGGACTGGGGGGGAGTTGTTCATGTGCAGGCATATGTATACATGTGGGAAGGTGATGAAATAGGGAGGTTGGGGAGGGAGGTTGTGCATGTATAGGCAAGTGTGCGCACACTGGAAAGAGACCCTGGTTGAAGCAGGGAAATCGAGGGTCTATCCATGGCCCAAGGGCAGGTGGAGACCTGTGGTGCTGCCCCCTTGCAGGAATGGGGGGTGAGGGAAGGCACAGCCCAGCAAGATGAGAGGGCACAGAAGAATCTGGGTATGCCAACTCCTGTGTGTACAAGGCACATGCATGTCTGTGTGCACAAATGTAAGTTCATGCATGTGGCAGCATTGTGCATGCCTGGGAGGAGGGCATGAGTGTGTCAGGAGAGGGCATGTGCACATGCAAATTCAGGTAATGTGGTCATGTGTTTGTGTATCTCAGGGGGCACATTGATATATGGGGAGGGCAGCCTGTACATTAGGGGGAGCATGTGTGTGTGTACGTGTATGTGCCTGTGTGTAAGTGCAGGAGGAGTGTGTGTTTGTGTGCACATATGTGCATGTGTGTGCAGGCAGTCCACATGCGTGGGGGACCCTGTGCATGTGTGCGTGCGTGTGTGTGTACAAGCAGTGCGCATGTAAACACAGGAGGAGTGTACATATATGCATGTGCAGGCCATGTGTATCCTTGTGCATGAGCACAGGGAAATGCACGAGTGTACAAATATGTGTGTGCATGTGTGTGTGTGAGGACAGGCCATGTGCATGCCTGTATGCATAGGGCAGCATGTGCATGTGTATGCATCTGTATAGGTAGCGTGTGCGTGTTTGTATATGTACAAGCTATTTGATTGCCTCTATATTAGCATAGGAGAGTGTGTGTGCGTATGCCTGTGTGTAAGCATAGGAGAGCATGTGTGTGTGTATTTGTGTATGCGTGCATATGTACTGTCAGTGTGTGTGTGTGTGTGTGTGTGTGTGTGTAGAGGCCAGGTATATACCTGTGTGTAAGCATAGGGGAGAGCGTGTGTGCATACATGTACAGGAGATGTGTGTGGGGGGGGTGTACAGGCTGTGTATAAGCATAGAGGAGCATGTGTGTCCATGTACACATATGTACAGGCAGTGTTCACGTGTGTGTGTACAGGCCATGTACAATGCATGTGTGTGTGCGCACGCATATGTACAGGTAGTCAGCATGTGTGTGTGAGAGTCCAAGGGGAGCACATGCATGTACATGTGGCCCATGGGTGGAGCCAACCCCAGCTGCTCCCTGGTCTCCTCTGCTCCATCCTGGGGAGCCCCCACTCCTGGTGCACTGCTAATTACTGCCTCTGCCACGCGCTATTGTCCTGCATCTCTGGCACTGGGAGACCATGCTGTTTAGTGCTGTCACAACACTGCTGAGCTCTGCTGCTGACTTCCCCTTCCCTGGTGCCCCCCCACTTGGGGCTGCATGTGGGGACACCAGCCCTGTGCGCCTGCCAGCACCCAGGGGCACATCAGTTAGTTCAGGCCAGGCGGCCCTTTGTCCTGTCAATTCCCTTCCCCCTCTTGCTCTTGGTCCCAGCTTCATCCACTCCCCTGCAGTGGATGATGGGGGTTGACTTTACTTATCTCCTGCCTTGGCACTATTGGGGCACCAGGGACCTCCCCATCACCCCAGCCCCATTCACCTCCAGTCACCCCCATTCCACTCCAGCCAGCCATCCTATCCCACCCCAACCAAAAGGGACCCCAAAAAGGGGTGCAGCCTTATCTTCCTGCAATTAGGTATTCCCCCCGGGCTGACCATGTCCAGGGCAGGCAGAATGGGCATACCAGTGCCCAGAAAAGACACTAGTCTCTTGGTCTCCCTGCCCCCCCCAGCACCTGCATGGCCCCATCAGGGCTCACCCTTTGTCTCTTTGCATCTCTGCCTCTGGTAGTCAGGTGGGGAGGGCAGGGTGGAACTAGAGCAGTGTAGGCCTCTCTTGGAGGTATGGGCTGGGAGCACAGCAGGGCAGCTGGAGGGGAGCCCTCAGGGGCATCCAGAACCCCCCTGGGGGCTGGGGCAGGGAGTCAGAGATGCTCATGTATCCTCTTCTGGGTCCTCTTGTCTGTCTGTCCATCTGTCCTCAGATGTTAGCCCTGCCTTGCGGGGGCAGGGCATGGTGGGAGAGTGAGTGAAGGGTGCAGTGCTGGGCATGGAAAGGGGTGGAGGGGGGAGAGGGGTTGTGTCCTGGGGAGAGGGTCCAGGGGCTGGGGAGAGGGTCCTATGAGGCTGCTTGGGGCTGGGGTACCAGCCTAGGGGCTCAGGGCCTGGTGGGGCAGGGGGGGATCCAGGCACCTTTGCACCTGATCTGAGGAGACCTGGCTTCCCAGGCAGCTGCTTTGGCCTGTTCCCAGGTCTCTGTTGTAGAGCTGTCCAGAACATGAGAGCCCCACAGCCACAGCATGAGCCTTATTTCTGTTCTGGGGGGGGTCTTATGTGGGGTGATGGAGCAGGGGAGGCGAGAGAGACACATGTGAGAGGGGAAAAGAAGGGGAGGGGGGAGCATGGAGGCTGCTTCCCTCCACACTGGAGGACCCCTGGCAGGGGGGGTCTCCCACCTCCCTGGGGGCAGTAATTAGGCACTGGGGGGGTGGAAATGCAGCCAGAATAGTATGTGGGGGCTCTGGTATAGTTACATGTGTGATATGAGCAGGGATCATGGGACATCTTGGTGTCTTGAGCCAGAATCTGCTAAGCAGAGAGGCGTCCATGGGTGCAGGAAGACGTGGGTACAGGATGGGTGGGGGAGTCCAGGCCAGGTCCATTGTGCTCCCCCCTCCCCACCTCACTGCTCTTTCACTCTCTTACACACATGCTTGTGCACACACACAAACACATGCACGTGCGTGTATGCATGCACACAGATAGGCAGATTGTATCAATGAGATGGGGCCAGTCACCACGGCAACAAGCATGAATGAGCACAGGAAGGTAACCGTGGAGACTGTGAATGGGAAATGGCCTGTTGCTATGGAGACCTTATAAATGGGAAGAGACCCCTTTGGCATGACAGGGACAGGATAATCAGGTGGGCAGTGATTCCCAGTCATGTCAACCGTAGGTGGGGAGCAGGAACTGGTTGGATGGCTGGGGGCTGGGCAGCAGGTTTCCTGGGTGCTCTTCTACCGACTGGAGTGGGGTGGTACAGGAATTGGGACTCCTGAGGTCTGGGAGCCCCTCCCTCTTTTCTTATTAGGTGTATTATGGTAGCTTCTGAGAACCCCACTTCTAAGCCAAGGCATTGATGTGCTGGGTACTGTACATTAAGTGCATTACAGTAGCTCCTGGGAGCTCCACTTTTAAGCCAGGGTGTTGCTGTGCTGGGTGCTGTACAGTTATTAAGTGCATTATGGTCATGTCTGGCACCGCTCCAAGTCATGGGTCATCATGTCAGGAGCTGGAATCAGCATATCCCAGTACAGGGTACTGCACAGGCATGAGCAGTGGAGCCGTGACGCATGTCCTGTGTTGGGTCCTGCCTACCAAGAAAGGTGTGGACCGATCCATGAAAGTCCCTAGGATCTCCTCCAGAGTGGTTGGAGGGCTAGAAACTTGTGGGAAGCATAGGCAGAAAGGGCTGGCTCTGTCCAAGCCTGAAGAGAGGAGGAGGAGAGGCAAGTTGAAGGCATCTGACCTCCATCCCGCGACCTCCCCCAGAAGACACAGGGCTGCCCTATCCCCTCCCCACCCCAGAGCCAGCTGCATTTCAGCACCACTAGCCCCAGGTGATCTGGCTCTGTGACAGTCCAGCAGCCCAACACAGAAGTGGTTGCATTTCCATGCTCAATCAATTATGTTCTGTAGCTGCCAGCATTCCCCAGGATCCAGAGGGAAGCTAGGACTTTAACACCTGCCTTTGCAGAGGCCGGTTACCCAAACCCATGAACTGGCTATAATAGGCCTGGCCCACAGCCCTGGGTAGTCAGGCAGGTGGATTAGTGCCCCCCCCCTCAGCCTCTCCATGTGGCATGGATCCCCCTGGTCCCCTGGCGCTACCTTCTCCTTCCCAGCTCTGGGGAGGTGAGAGCGGCGGCGTCAACACGTCTATAAATACCCTCCTGCTGAGATTATTTTAAGGCATCAAAGGCCGCTGTGGCCTTGCTAATTCTCCCATTAAAAATAGCAAAGCGCCAATGTCCTGTGGGAAGCACCTGTCAGTTGGCGACTTCCAACTTCAGCCGGCTCCTGCCTCAGGTCAGGGAGGTGGCAGAGAGGCCATGGGCCTCGGGCTGTTGTCTGACCAGAGGGCATGAGGCCTCTAACTCAGCTGCCAAGCCAGTGGATGCGGAGGAGCCAGACCTTGCGCTGTCATATCTATCTGTCTATTCAGCTGGAGAGCAGTCCAGGCACACCATAGCCCAGCTTGCAACATGGTGGTGGATAGAGCCTGGATGCAACCTTCCTTGCCCCCTGCTCCTCTAGGAAGGCTCAGGATGTGGCTTCCTGGTTCATAGGGCTGTGTGCAGAGGGGACTTGATTCCTAGTGCCCATCATGTTCCCCTTCCCGGAATGCCCAGACCCCAGGGCAGGGCAGAGCTCAGCTTAGGGACGTGACCTGGAACATTTTGCTCGTAGGAATGGAGCTAGTAATGAGCTAACGGTGGCACTGGATGATTGATGGGCCAGGCAGCTGCAGCCCCCACACCAGTGCCTGAGAGCTGGTGTCCCAGAGGCCAAAGGGACTGTGAAACACCACTGCAGGCAGGGGGTGGTTAGACAGGGCTCAGTGGGGGCTGGTACCTGGGAGGGGGCGGTGACTGGACAGCAAAGGGGTGCTGAAGATGAAAAAATATCGTTCCCCCCTTCCCTTTGCAGTCCTTATGAGACTCAGCTGATGGGAGCGTCAGCCTTCCAGCTCCCCTGGTAATCTAGCATCACCTCCTAGGCTGACCTGGGCAGCATGAGGCCAGTTGGGCACCTCTGTCTCTCCATCTCTCTCTCCCCACGCATTCCCCCCTCCCCCCTCTGTTCGGTGTGCCTTTTGCTGATTCACGACTTGTCACCCGGGAAGAACAGAAAAGCTTCGTAACTGGAGTTGCTTATTGAACCCCTGTGATTCAGCTTTTAATTATCATAAGAAAGAGATGAACCCATCACTCACATTCTCAGCACCGTTTTTGTCCCAGGAGAGCTAAATAGGGAACGATTCATTCACCTTTGAAATGCAGCCACCTCTGGGTGGGGGTGGCAGGAAGAAGATGGTGGCTTCGTAGCAGCATTGTGTAGTGAGCACCTACCCAGGGCTGAAATGTGACTAGCTTTGGGGGTGGCAAGTGGTTCACTCCCATGCTGAAGCCCAGAGAGATAAGGAGGGTCTCATCTCTGCAGAGGCTGGGGACATGCCAGGTGACTGGTGCCATGGGGACCATCAGTGCTGAGGTCCTCTCTGAAGGTGCTACCCAGAAGCCAGCAGGATGTGTCTGCTGATTTATAGCATCCCTCCAAGATTTGGGGTCTATGCCACACTGCTGTGGTGTATGAGGGGTCTCTATGCTGTTTAGAGCTGCCATCAGCAAAGGTGACAGCACCCTGTTCTGCTCAAGGTGTCTCTTCTGTACTGGTAGCATCACAGGCACCTGAGCCATCCCTTCTCAGCTGTCCCCTCCAGGGGCTGATGGGGAGGGGAGAATGCACTGATTCCTGCTCCATCCAAAGTTTAAAGCCAACTGCCTGGCAGTGTCAGGGACATTTCTATTTAGGCACCAGAGGGAGTCCATTGACTTCATGGGTCATTATCATCTACCAGATTCCTGCTAAACTCTTCACTCTGTGGGTGTGAATTACCCTCTTTCCTTTTAAATGATCTTTAAATGATTCCGCTATTCAGGCTAGCCTTCCTTCTGCCATGCTACTGTCTGTTCACTGCCCCTAGTCAGGACACTCCTGTTTCCCAGCCCTTCCACCTGTTGTTTTTTTATTTAACTCTAGCTACAAACATGAACTCAAGTGGAGAAATATAAACTCAGGTGAACATGAGCTCAGGGGTGGAAATCCCTTTCAAGAAAACATTGGAGGTGCTGTTCAGATGCTCAAGAAAGCTTGCTTTTGTTTTATGAATCTGGAAAAAGAGATGCACATTTAACTCTAACAACTCCAGGATGAACGAAGCCACATCTGGGAATGGTTTTTGCCTAGTTTGTTGTAGTTTTATATATAATATATGATATAGCAAATGAACGGACATTCCAGTAAAGGAATGTGCCCCACTCTGCATCTGCCCCTGCTGGAAAGGGCATTGGGTCCCACCAGGAGCAATGTACTGATGGCGTCACTGTTTCTGGCACCGTTTGCTGCAACCTGGACTGCTGGGTTCCTTACCAGCCTGGGGCAGCCCCCACCATTGCCCCAAGCACTTCTCACTCTCTCCCCTCTTCCATCTCTTTCAGTATCCTCGCCAAAGTCGGCTCTGAGTTTGACCTGCGGACACTGAGGGCTGTTCGCGTGCTCCGGCCACTCAAGCTGGTCTCTGGGATCCCAAGTGAGTTGAGACCATCAAGACATGCCCCCCCAGCCCAAGAAAGACCCATAATGGGTCTTGGGGAAGGTCTGCACCCCCTGATCTCTGTCCTGTGGGGCTTGAAACAAGGTCCCTTCCTGCTTTGGAGGAGCTGGGGACAGAGGTTTACTGCTGACCTAGCTCTAGAGCTCTTGGTGCCAGGTACCAGGATGTCCTAGCTGTTCCATCATCCAGGCCTGGAAGGGAAATGTCCCATGGGGAAACAAATACACCAGCTGTACCCCACCAAGCTGCCAATCTTAGCATGGGACAGGCCCTGGGGATGTCTCCACATGGTTGGCAGAGGGCATGGGGTCTCTTCCCTTCCAATGCAGCAGTGGCCTGACCCCTTCCTCCCCCACTCCTGCAATCTGTCTCCCTGCTTCCAGGTTTACAAGTGGTCCTGAAGTCCATCATGAAGGCGATGATACCTCTCCTCCAGATTGGCCTCCTTTTGTTTTTTGCAATCCTTATTTTTGCAATCATAGGATTAGAATTTTATATGGGGAAATTTCACACCACCTGCTTTGACTTGGTGACAGGTACATCCCACGTACTGGGGACTGGTGCTGGGCTGGGTTGCCCTGGGCAAGACTGATCTGGGAGGGAAGGTGGTAGTCCAGGAGTTGGGGCATGGAGCTAGGACACCTGTATTCTCTGGCATGAGCTCACCAGGTGGCTCTGGGCCTGTGACTGCCTCCGTTTTCCTTCCTGAGCTCTGGCAATGAGGTTGGCCTCTCCCCTGGGCTTGGAGATTTTAGGTGGCAGGAACTCTCAGTCCTTCTGGTTGAGGGAGGGGAGGAAGGGGGACACCTGGGCTTGAGGGGTAACCGAGCACATGGCCTGGGGTTGGGGGCAGGGAGTATCTGAGATCCACTGCTTCTCTCTGCTGTTTGTTCTCTCTTTCCCCTTCTCCCTGGGCCTGTGGCCTGTGCTCAATATGGAATGGCCTAATTATTTCACTCCCTTGATGAAGGTGGTGTTAATTGAGGGAGAGCTATTTCTGCCAAGTGCCCACGTCATGGCAGTGGAGAGGGGAAGAGGGGGGAGGGAGGAGGGAGGAAGGAGACTGGGGCTGTGGCCTTGCCTGTCATAGACGGGAAATGGACTTGGGTAGCCAGCCTCAGCCCAGGCAGGCACTAGAGTCCTGGAATCACAGTAAATGTTGGGTCAGAGCTGTCCTGGATGTGGGCTTCTGGGGTCCAAGGGCTTAGAGAGTCTGTAGAACACAGGAGACCAGGCTGTATACATCTAGTTTGCCTGCAAAGCTCTGGGCAAGTCTCAAACACTGCAGTTCAAGCCTGAGACCTGGGACAGCTCCATGGTGGGACAACAGGTTCAGGATGTAGCCTGCAGGTCCCCAGGTCCCCTCCCCATGGCCTGGCTTTCCCAAACTCTGGTCCAGTAGTCTCTAGGCTTCCAGCAGTTGAAGACTCCCTTCCCTTCCCTGTACTCCCAATGGAGCTCCTGGGCAGGGGAGGGTGTTCTGTGTGGCTGAGGTTTTGCTGAGGGTTTGGCATCACCCCTGATGGCCCCAGCCTCCCCCAATCCTGGCCCCCCAACGTGTTCCCTCCTCCGGGTCGGCAGGTGAGATCAAGGACCAGGTTCCGTGTGGCATGGACGAGCCGGCCCGCACCTGCCCCAATGGGACCCGTTGCTCCAAGTACTGGGAAGGCCCCAACTATGGGATCACCCAGTTTGACAACATCCTCTTCGCTGTGCTGACGGTCTTCCAGTGTATCACCATGGAAGGGTGGACCGACCTCCTTTATAATGTGAGTTCTGCCCCAGAGGGGCTCCTGACACTGGGTATGGGGTGCAGGATCAACGGACTGGTGTGTTCTGGGGAATGGTTGCTGGCCTGGATTGCCTTTTAGGGCTCTGGGAAGAGGGGAAGGTATGAGTCTTAGCAGTCTGGGCACAGGACGGGAACCAGGGCACCTGGGTTCTGCAATGACTTTGCAGCTGTGGGAGTCACTAACTTGGTACTGGTCACCAGTGATTTGCTTTGTAGGCATGGGAGAGTTGCTTTCTGGTACTCAGTCGTGGTTTTCCCATCTGTGAAATAGGCAGGTGGTAAGGGTTATATCGGCTAAGATCCAAGAGGCCTTTGGGTCTGTCTCTTACCAATGCTGGCTTGGTGCTATGGGGTCACTGTGTCCAGAGGGCCTGGGTTCCAGCTCACACTGTGGCCACATTGCCTAGGTGCCAGCTTGTACTGCAGGGTCATGGGAGCCAGGGGGCCTGGGTGCCAGCTGGCACTGTGGGGTCACTGCACCCATGCCACCTGGGTACTGGCTTGAACTACAGGGTCACTTAGGCCAGGGTACCTGAGTATCAGCTTTCTCTGCAGGGTCACTGCAGCCACATAGCCTAGGTGCAAGCTTGCAATGCAAGGTCACTATGTCCACATGGCCTAGATGCCAGCTCACACTGAAAAGTCACTGCAGTCAGGGGGCCTGGATGCCACCTCACACTGTAGGGTCACTGCAGCCAGGGGACCTGAGTGCCAGCTTGCACTCTAGGGTCACTGTAGCCAGGTAGCTAGGGTGTCAGCTTGCATTGCAGGGTCACTGCAGACAGTTGGCTGGGGTGCCAGCTTGCACAATGGGGTCACTGTGCCCACAGAAGGGCCAGCTCATCACTGCAGGGTCAGTAGATCTGCCAGCTGTGGGCACTGGTTGTGCACTGTGCAAGTTGCATGGACATGGGTGGTCAGTGGTTGTCCTGACAAGAGGCAGTGGGGAGCCAGGGACTATTTCCCCCCCTGAGGAGCTGTGTTCTTTGCCACAACCCTCCTGGCCCTGGGAGGCACTGGGCCCAGTATTAGATCTGGGGATAGGGGCACAGGTAGTGTCAGGAGCCAGGTCCTCTCTGTGCATCTGTCCCCCTCTGCCTGGTTCCGCGGCTGAGGCACGCGGGCGGCCACGTGTGTGGGATTAATGAGCTGAGGCGTTCTTGCCGAGTCAGGGAAAAAGAGAGCACGAGAATGCTCCATGGAGGGGGCTGGGGAGCTGAGAGATGCAGGGAGAGAGGAGGAGCCATAGAGAGAGGGAGCAGAGCTTGTCTCCTGTCCTGAAGCTGTAAGAGGGGGTTGCATGGAGTATTAGGGCCCCCAGAACCATGGGGATGTGCATTCATGTGCTTGGGTGTGTATGCATGTGGGCATACATATGCATGCTCATGTATGTGCGTATGTGTGTGCGTGCATGTGCATGCATGCAAGGGGCTGCCTAATGCCTATCTCACCTCCCATTCCTGAGGCAGGCATCAGTGCCGCCCTGGTGGCATGTTTGAAATGTGATCTAGCCATGGCATGGATTCCTCCACGAGACTATGGCATGAGAGCATACGCAGCCCAAGGGATGAGGGCCAGGTCAGAAAGAGAGGTGCAGGGGGAGCTGGGGCCAGGGCCGGTGTCTGCTGTTCAGCAGCCATAGTGCTACGTCTCAGTCAGCCACACATCAGCAGGTGGCTAGGAGCCTTAGGGATACAAAGGCGGCTCTGTCAGAGAAAGACTGAGCTCAGGCCTCTTGCCTGCCTTCCTGTGTGGATCTGTCTGTTCCCTCCCAGGGCATCCTCTAAAGGTGCCCCGGTGGGGGGCCAGGGCTGTTGGGGTCCAACCTGCCACAGTCTCTATTCCCAGCCCAGGCACCCGTATGCATCTCCTGCCTAGGGACAAATGCTGGTCCCAACTTTCGCCACTCCTCCTACCCCCCAACAGATGCATCTCTCACTGGACCCAGGCTCCCAACACCAGCTGAAGCTCACTGTGTCCCCACCACACGCTTTGTTCCGCGGCCTATATTTAGCAGCCAGAAATGGGGACGAGGCCTCTTTTATCCATTCGCAAAGCCGCCCCCTCCATCTCCCTTCCCCCTCCGGCCACTCCTGCTCCAGAAGGGGAGGACAAAGGGGGACCAAGGGGAGGGGGTGGGGAGAGCTCCATTAGCAGCTGCCCTGGAGCAGGCTGCTGACCTGCTGCTAATGTCAGCTTTCAAGGCCCAAAAAAGCAGGGGGATGGGATGGGTCTTACTCCTGGGGGGCTCCAGGCACTTTGCAAGCACCTGGCATCATGTTCTCTTCCTCCTTGGCCTCACCATGGGTTCTGAGCAGGGCATGGGACCTGCTGGAAATGGAAGTGAGACCTCAGGGCAAAACCCAGGCCACTGGGAGGGGTGAGCCAGGGCTGGTTGAGTAGAAGAGATCTGGCAGCCCTGGTATCTCACTCTAGCCCTTCTGTCTTGGGTCCACAGAGCAACGATGCCTCAGGGAACACTTGGAACTGGCTGTACTTCATCCCCCTCATCATCATTGGCTCCTTTTTTATGCTGAACCTTGTACTGGGGGTGCTGTCTGGGTAAGAGCATAGCCCCCAACCCACAAGTAATGCCCCAGGGTGCCGGACCCCCATCCCACCTGTTGTGCTAGTGGTACAGTGTGAATAGGCAGTGCACATGTGTGGCACAGGCATACATGTGCAGAGCCATCCTGAATTGCGAGCTGTATGCATCCCCTTCCATACACACACACACACATACTGACCCACAGTACCCAGAACCTAACCCCTAACCCTAATCTACACTGCAAACCCTAAACCTAACTCTAAATCCTAATCCCATCTCTAACCTTAATCCTAACCCTTGTACCCTAACCCTAACCTCTAAATCTGACTCCTAACCCTAAACCCAGCACCTATCCCTAATCATAACCCTAGCCCAAACCCTTGCAGGGGAGCCCAGGCCCCCTTCTGAGGCTATCTGTGCCTGCAGGGAATTTGCCAAAGAGAGGGAGCGCGTGGAGAACCGCCGAGCCTTCCTCAAGCTGAGACGGCAGCAGCAGATTGAACGGGAGCTGAATGGCTACATGGAATGGATTTCCAAAGCAGGTGCAGGGGAGGGGTGCCTGGGTCTCCGAGGCTGGGAGTGCCTCCGGCTCCGGGCAGTGGGGGAAGGGGGAGGGAGGGGCACTTCACTGGCTTGGGAAAGAGCACAGGGCTGGTGTCTCCCCCAGTGGAGACCCCTGGTGACCCATCTCAGGCCATGGGGAACAAGGGGAGCAGGTACTCCCCAGCTCCAGGGCTGGTGGGGGGTCTTCCTGCCCCCGGGATGAACCCAGGAGACCCCACAACTGTCTCCTGACCTCTGACCCCCCCCTCCCTCAGGGCATGAAGCGCCTCTTGCCCCCCCTCCCAGACATGCCCCTTTCCCTGCCATCCCCGTCTTTGTTCCACCCCACTGGGGTAAGTGTCCTCAGGGGCCAGTGCGTCCTTACCCCAGTTAACTCCGAAATTTATCTCTAGAAGAAGTGATCCTAGCAGAGGACGAGACAGAGGGAGAGCAGAGGCACCCCTTTGATGGTAAGCTCTCTTTGCCTCCAACCCTGTGAGTCCAGAGCCATGGGAGGATTCCCCTTCCATGAACCTCTGAGTGGTGCCATGCTGGCTGAGGCATCCATCCAAGCCTGGGGTTAAAAAATGAGAAGGATGTTTGTGCTGATAGTTTGGTGAGAAAAATGGGGGAGGAATTCTCATGGGAACTCCAGCCTGGGTTGCTTTGGGAGGAGGGCCAGGAACAGAGGCCCTTGGGGCCATTCCCAGCTATGCCAGGCCCAGTTTTCCCCAGCAGGGGGTGCTCTGGGGATTGGGGAAAGGAGAAGAAGCTCTTGGGGGAAATCCCTCCTGGTCTAGCCTGGTTCTCCCTGTAGGGAGTGCTGGGGGGAATAGGAGCTGGACCAGAGGCTCTTGGGGCACTCCTAGCTCTTTCAGGCCCAGCTTTCTCCAGCACGGGGTGCTGTGCAGGATGGGGGCAGGAGCTTCTAGTCACTCTAGCCCCTGGTGGCAGGGAGCAGTGTCCAGGGCTGAGTGGTCCAGGGACCTCCCCAGGATGACATCTGCTTCTCTTGCCATGTTCCTATTATGGGAGCTCTGCAGAGAGCTGCCATCAAAAAGAGCAAGACTGACCTGCTGAACCCCGAGGAAGCAGATGATCAGCTGGCCGACATTGCCTCCGTTGGTAGGTCCCTGGTACCCATGCCCTTTCCTAGATTGGGGCCATTTGTGGCCCCAACCTGCCCCACCCACCCTGGGGTGGCTCCGCACCTACAGGCTTTTCTCCCCATCTCGGCAGGTTCACCCTTTGCCAGAGCCAGCATTAAAAGTGCCAAGCTGGAGAACTCCACCTTCTTTCACAAAAGGGAGAGGAGGATGCGTTTCTACATCCGCCGCATGGTCAAAACTCAGGCCTTTTACTGGACCGTCCTCAGTCTAGTAGCACTCAACACCCTGTGTGTTGCTGTAGTACACTACAGCCAGCCAGATTGGCTATCAGACTTCCTCTGTGAGTACCCCTGCCTTCGGTCTTCCCCCATTGGAGTTGCTAATTTGAGAGCCATCTGCAACTTTCTGACCATCTGCAGCTTTTTTTTTTTAACTAACAGTCAAACATTTTTACTGACCAGTTTTTACTGATTCAGCATTTCATGTCTCAGAAATGTCATTCTTTTGTCAGGCCTGCCCTGCTGTCTGGCTCCAGTGAGAAGGGCTAGGTTCAAATATAGGGGTTTCACACTGACTATAGTAAAAAAGTTTGGTTGTCAGGAAAAAAAAGTTTTCAGGAAAAAAAAAATCTTAGGTTGGCAACCTTGCCTGATGGTGGTGATGGTTTTACACTGTGCTCCTTGTCTCTCCTGCCAGGGGTCCCCTACACATCTCCACACCCTGATACCCTTGACAGCCCTATGCTGTCCCTCCCAGTCTTACCTCAACTGGCTCTATACCCCTCAGCCCCAGCAGAGACCCGCAGAAGATCCTACCCACAAACCAGCAGTTTTACAGGCAGTGTGGGGCTCAGCAGCAGCACATGGTTGAGGGAATACAACCTGCAGGGTACTGCTCTGACACTCAGACACCAGGAGGCACCACTATGTACTGTCAGAGTGTCAGTCAAGCTGCAGCTGCTGAATGCTTTTACTGACAGTGGCAATTTTTTTACAGACTTCACTGCTGGATGTTTCTAGCCTGTTTTTTTTTTTTCTGACAGTTAGTACATGTACTGACTGTTGACAACCCTGCCTGCCCGTCTCAGGCTCTAAAAGTCTTGTGGAAGTAGGTCCTTTGTGCTTTCATGTACCTAACCCCTCCAGCCCCAATGAGTCTTCTGCCCCCATAAGCTATTAGAACAGCCCCTACCCCATAGGAGGCTGCATGTTCATGCTGGGTCTTGAATCCTCCCTGCAACTGTCAGTGCACACAGGAGAACAGAGGCAAGTCCTTCTTTTCTCCTTTCTCTCTGTCTTTCAGACTATGCAGAATTCATTTTCTTAGGACTCTTTATGTCCGAAATGTTTATAAAAATGTATGGGCTCGGAACGCGGCCTTACTTTCACTCCTCCTTCAATTGCTTCGATTGTGCCGTAAGTCTGCCCCTGCTGTCCCTAGGATCCTGTTCTCCCACCCTGAGTAGTCTGTCACCCTGCTGGGTATGCGGAAAATTTGGTGTGGGGCGATCGAGCCTCAGCTCAGCTCTAGAGTCGCTTCCACAGCCTGGGTTTAGGTCCAGTGGCCTGTGACATCGTGCAGTTCATTCCCTGGGGAAAGCCAAGTAACAATGTTCACAGAGCTGTTCTGGATTGGCAGCCGGGGGGGGGAGACAATTGGGCTAACTCCAGAGAGTGGCTCTGGGTTTGGGCCAACATGGTCATTTGGGGAAGATGTGCATATATAGACACGTGTGTATATTTACATACATGTGTGTACATGTATATACATGTGTGTGTATATTTGCATGTGCATGTGTGTGTGCATGCCTGTGTGTATTTGTGTGTGTATGCATGCATGTATACCTACATACATGTATATTTGTGTGCGTCTGTGTATGCTTGTATACATGTGCACACACATACATACATGTGTGTATATGCACGTGTATGTGTGCACATGTGTGTTCATGTATTTGTGTGTGTGCATGCTAAAAGGCAGTGTACAGGCAAGAGGGTGATTCTGGGACGGATATCCTTGGGTGACAGCACGTGCGTTAGTGTGATTGCTGTTATGCAGGTGCGCATACATGCCTCTGACATAAGGGCACTTTTGCCCCCCTGCACAGTGTGTGTGAATGCTCAGCCAGCTCTGGGCACACTGGGCTCTGGCCTGAGAGGGTGCAGTGCTGTGCTGGGTCTGGGCCGTGATGGGCTTCTTGCTCCCCGGCAGGTCATCATTGGCAGCATCTTCGAGGTGGTCTGGGCGGTCATGAAGCCCGGCACATCGTTCGGGATCAGTGTGTTACGAGCTCTCAGGTTATTGCGTATTTTCAAAGTCACCAAGTAAGTCCTCTTTCTTCTTATCCCACTAATGCTCCTTGTGGGGGGGATGGGGACAGGGACAAGGGGGGCTTGCTTTCACACATATGAGCATCCATGACATGCATTACCTCTGCCCTGGCAACAAATCATGGGGCCTAAAGATACACCCAGCCTCTGCTCCCAGCTGCCTCTGCCCACCAAGAGCAGATCACATGCATGCCTCCACCCTGGCAGCACCCAACACTTGTGCCCTGCCCCATGCACATGTGTGTTCTCCTGCCACCTGCTCTCTCATGCAGGTAGCCACTCAGACATAATCTCACGAAGGAGCTAGGCCAGTATCTTTGCCAGCCCAGCAGTACCTGGGTTCTCCTGCATTCCTGTCCTGACCCCAGGGCTGGGGGCACAGGCTGAGAATAGTGACTGGGCTGTGCCAATGCTCATGCTGGGACTAAACCTGGAATCATGGCTAGAGGGTCTTGTCCCTCCACTCAGGCTCAGACTGATGCCAGATTTGAACTAGGGGGATTTTGCTTTCCTTTGCCTCAGATCTCTTGAGTATCTATTAACAACCTTTTATAGCAGCAGGACACTGGTGGCCACAGTCCCCCTGCTTTCCCTGTGGCAGGGTCGGGTGTGATGTCTGGTGTTGTGTCAGGACTGACAGTCATTTTATGAAGAATTTAGATGATGGATATGTCTGGGCTGGTTTGGACAGGACTGATCTTGCCTCAGCCAGTGGATTGGCATGACCTCTGGAGGTCCCTTCCAGCCCCACATCTCTAGGACTGTATGATTTCCATCCCCACACCTCACAGCTTCTCGTTGGACTTCCCACAGGTACTGGGCTTCCCTGAGGAACCTGGTTGTGTCTCTCCTCAACTCCATGAAGTCCATCATCAGCTTGCTCTTCCTCCTCTTCCTCTTCATCGTCGTCTTTGCCCTTTTGGGGATGCAGCTTTTTGGGGGCCAGTGAGTAGCCAGGGGAAGGGAGGGAAAGGAGGGATGCCCATGATCCAGGCCAGATCAGCTTCTCAGGCTGCCTCCCCCTTTCGCCCCTCCAAGCCATCCAGGTCTGTGGTGGGGGTACCAGCAGGCTCCTTCCAGCCAGCTGCCCCTCACAGCGCTGCCTGGTGGGGGAGGCTGGAGTGGTATAGCAGGAAGCTCTCCCCACCCATAGTCTTCCTCCATTCTACCCCTGCCTTGGACTCCCCTTCAGACACAGAGACCATCCTGGGGGCCATATGAGACTAATGCTGGTGGGTCTGGTGTCTCTCCTGCTCAGGTTCAATTTTGACACTGGGACTCCAGCCACCAACTTCGACACCTTCCCGGCAGCAATAATGACTGTGTTTCAGGTGAGGCTTTGTTGGTGCTTGGCAGGTCATCGCACATGGAAAGGGAAATCGGGGCATTCCTGGACAGGCTATTTCCCATGTACCCTCCATGTATGACCTACTGTGTGGATCACAACCCCAGCTCATCCCATCTCAGCGAGTCCCTGGCTGTAGTCTTGACAAGACTTTGATGGGATTTTCACCCCCTGCTTGGGGTGGGGGGACTTGTCCTTTCACCTTCCAGATCCTGACGGGTGAAGACTGGAACATGGTGATGTATGATGGCATTAAATCTCAGGGCGGCGTGAAGCGAGGGATGGTGTTCTCGGTCTATTTCATTGTCCTGACCTTGTTTGGTAACTGTATCCTTTATTCCCCAGCCCCGAGAGGGGAAACCAAGGATGCAGGGAAGGGAGCAGACTGCAACCTGGGACTTCTGAGTTCTTTCCCTACTCTGGGCCTGAGGTCTAGGGCTTGGCATGCAGTCATGCTGTCTCAGTTTTATTGCTATCTCTGCCACCTCCAGATACCTTTCCCTCTCAGCAAGGGGGAAGCTGCGGGGCTGGGAGAGCTAATCCCTTTACCTGTGACCTCTCAAGCATATATTAGCAACATTTTATAGCAGCAGGACATTAGCCACCCTGTTCAGTGCTCCTGCTGGGACTTAAACCAGGGGGGTCTCAGCTAGAGAGTCTTGCTCAAAATGATGCTGCATTTGGGGTCAGGAAGGAATTTTATCCCCTGATCAGACTGGCATGGACTGGGGGAGGTTTTGCCTTCCTCCATAGCCAAGACACGGCCTCTGGGGTCTCTTGAGCATATATTAACAACCTTTTACAATAGCAAGATACCGGACACCACGGTCCCCCTGCTTTCCCTGTGGCAGGTTCAGATGTGATGTCTGGTGCTGTCAGGGTTGCCAGTAGTTTTACAAAGGGTTTAGATGACATACTTGTCTGGGCTGGTTTGGACAGTGCTGATCCTGCCTCAGGCAGGGGATTGGACTAGATGTGACCTCTGAAGGTCCCTGCCAGTCCCGCTTATTTAGGATTTCTGATTTCCTGGAGCTTTGAATGGGGCTATTTGTCTCGGGGTGTGGGCATCAGCCAGGTTCTAGGTAGTTGTGGGGTATAGGAGCTGCTGGGATGTTGAGGTTGGGATAGACCCCAGGTGCTGTGCATGCCGTCTGTCCCTATTCAACTCTCAGAAACTCAGCACGGGGACCCTGATTCTGCTGGTGCTGGGAGATGGAGCCACTGGGACCTTTCCTTGACCCACCACCAAGACACCCTGCTGAATGTGTTCTTGGCTATTGCTGTTGATAACCTGGCCAACGCACAGGAACTTACCAAGGTGGGGTGGCTTCTAGGGCAGGGGGGGGACAAAGTGACCAGGGAAAGGTGGGTGGGGGTGGCAGCTGGGAGATCTTGGAGTCACTTTAGGGAGCATCTCAATGGCTGAAATGTGATGTGGGGTTTCACTCACACTGTGGCCTGAGCCAGCAACAAACATTGATGGGGGCAGGAGGGCTGGAGAAGTGGAGGATGTTCCCCCTGCCTCATAGCTTCCCCCCTCTGCATCCTATCCCAGCTCATCCCTCCCTCTCTCCCTCCCTCCCTCCCTTCCTTCCTTCCTTTGCAATTGTCCCTTGTTCTCCCATCTGACTAAGACTAAAAACAGATTGGGTTTGTCCCAAGCTTTTGACTTGTGGGGTTGTCCCAGGCTTCAACTCCCATCAAGCCAGGCAAAGGAGAAGGTGATGGGAACAGTCACACCAGCTTGAATGGCAATTAACTCCAATTAGCCTTGACTGTCCAGGGGAGAGAATGTGCCCTCTCTGTACTTCACAGGCATTCAGTGGCTAAAAACAGACAATTGGGTATTAGCTGCAGCCCAGGCTGGTGATGTACTGGGCTGTACCAATGCTCCTGCTGGGACCCAACCCCAGAGGGTCCTGGCTAGGTGTCCTTTCCCTTCACTCAAAGTCAGACCAACGCTGCTTTTGGGGTCAGGAAGGAATTCCCTACCCTAGTCAGATTGGTACAGATTTGGTGGAGTTTGCCTCTACCTGGGATCTCTTGAGCGTCACCGTTTTCCAGCAGCAGGATTTGGCCTCCACGGTCCCCCTGCTTTTCCCATGGCAGGTTCGGGTGTGATATCTGGTGTTATATCAGGACTGATGGGCATTGTAAGAAGAGTTCAGATGCTGGATTTGTCTGGGATGGTTTGGACAGGGCTGATCCTGCCTCAGGCAGGGGGGTGGAATTGAGGTGACTTCCAGAGGTCCCTTCCAGCTCCATGTCTCTAAGATTGCTATGAGGCCAGGTTCAGTTTTAAGCTGTTTTCTCTCTCACGTCTCACCTGTGGGGCCAAATGCAGCGATGGGGGTAGAAAGGCCTGGGGGTGGGGAGCAGAGAGTCCGGTCTGTGCCCCTCACTCCAGGTTTGTGCTCTGCAGGACGAGCAAGAGGAAGAGGAGGCAGCCACACAGAAGCTGGCACTGCAGAAAGCCAAGGAGGTGGCCGAAGTGAGCCCCTTGTCTGCAGCCAGCATGTCCATTGCTGTGTGAGTGTTGCGCATGCTGTAGGCCAGGGCCTGGCTTCTTCCCTGGGCTGCTTGCAGCCAGGCCTGGGGCCTGCTTCCAAGAGGGGTGCAGCCCCTGACTTAAGCCTGGGGCTGAGAAATGCCCAGGGTCTCTGTGGGACACAGGGCAGGAGCTGTCACCACAGAGACCTCCAACCCCCATCCCCAGAGGAGCTGTCCCTCCAGCCCCAGCCTCTGCCAGCAGGGGGTACTGTGGGCTATGTGGGCAGGAACATGGGGTGGGTGGGGGGAGCTTCCAGCCCTAGGAGGGGGCACTGTGAGAGCATAAGGGCAGGAGTGCTGGCTGTGGAGTAGCTCCTGGCCCCTCCAGCCCCATCCTCTGCCAACAAGGGGCGCTGTGAGCCTCAGGGTCAGTCCACCAGGCTGGGGCGAAGGCCAGATCCCAGAACCTGCTCCTGTATTTTTTGTCTCCCCTGCTCCTCCGGCTTCAGGAAAGAGCAGCAGAAGAACCAGAAGTCCTCTAAGTCAGTGTGGGAGCAGCGGACAAGCGAGATGCGCAAGCACAACTTGCTGGCCAGCCGTGAGGCCCTGTACAATGAGCTGGATCCCGAGGAACGCTGGAAGGTATCCTATGCCCGCCCCTCCCGCCCCGACATCAAGACCCACCTGGACCGGCCACTGGTGGTGGACCCCCAGGAGAACCGCAACAACAACACCAACAAGACACGGCCCAGCGACCCTCCTTTGGAGCCTCGCTTTGGGCCTCCGCGGGCTGAGGACTTCCTGCGCAAGCCACCCCGCTACCACGACCGGCCCCGGGACCCTGGCAGTGGTCGCACCTACCCACCACCCGAGTCAGGGATGCCGGAGCTGCGGCGGCCCCGCAGTGGGAGCCACGAGATGGAGCCACCTGTTGAGGAGCGGGCCTATCATGAGGCCGACCTTGAGCGGCTCAAGGTGGCTGAGCCCCCCCGGCGGCACCCACACCGCCAGACCGGTGGTAAGGAGAGCCGCGGTGGGTCACCCCGAGATGGTGACCGGGAGCACCGGAGGCACCGGGGGCACCGGCGGGCAGGCGAGGATGGGGGTGGCACCGATGAGGGGCCCAAGCCTGAGAGGCGCCCACGGCACCGGCCTGGGGAAGGCGAGATGCCAGATGGTGAGAGACGGCGGCGGCATCGCCATGCTGCCCAGTCCACATATGATGGTGATGGCAAGCGGGAGGACAAGGAGAGGCGGCATCGGCGTCGAAAGTGAGCAGGGGACTCCCTGGGTGGGTGGGGGGCAAGAACCACCACCCCCATGCCCTCTGGTTTCTGTCAGGAACTGGCATGGTAACTGAGTGGGTGGGAAGCAGAAGCGGGGGAGGGGGCTTGTGCCTAAAGGCTGGGGCATCCTAGTAGGATAGAGAAGGGTGTGGGGAGGTGCTGGACAGTCAGGATGGGCAAGGAAGAGTCAGATGCCTCTCCCCTGCCCACCCCCTCAGCTGCTATGTCCCACCCCAAAAGCAGCTGCAACCCAGCCATCTCTATCAGCCCCACCCCTCCCCCCCACCAGCCTGTTCCTTGGCTGACCTGGCTGTTTTCCCTGTGGGTTTTCTTTCCCTGCCCCCCAGAGAGAACCAGGGCCCTGTCCCAGTGCACGGCCCTCACCTGTCCACAACGCGGCCCATCCAGCAGGACATGGGGCGCCCAGAGCCACCAGTGGCTGAGGACATTGATAACATGAAGAACAACAAGCTGGCCACCACGGAGACTTCCAACCCCCATCCCCAGAGCCCCACCAAGCTGGGCAACCATGCTAACTGCACCCCCAGCCGGGCCCCTGATGCCCTGGGCCAGCTGCCCCCCAACTCCCAGAACGTTGCCAACCGCTGGGCTCCTGACAACCCGAGCCAGCCCTCCAACCCCCGGCCCCCCAAGACTCCTGAGAACAGTCTCATCGTCACCAACCCTGGCCCCCAGAACAACCCAACCAAGACAGCCAAGAAGCCTGAATACACAGCTGTGGAGATCCCCACCACCTTTCCGCCACCCATCCACAGCACTGTGATGCAAGGTAGGGGCTGGGGCCAGGACATGGTGGGGCCTGTATCCAGCTGCCTTTTGACAGCTGGTGGATGTGGAGGGATCAGCCACTGGATGGCAGCAAGGCTGGGGAGGGTTCTCCAGTCAAGGGTTGGGAGAGCCAAGGGAGGGTGGATGCTCCAGGGACTGTTTTGTGAGGTCTAGGAGGGGCTGAGGCTGCTTTATAGGGGAGAGATCAGAGCAGGAGCAAAGGCTCTGGGGCTTCTAGCTTCCTGGGTGTCTCTCCACAGCTTACAGGGGCATGATGGGCCATCTAGGGAAAGCTTTGATTTGTGCCCTGTCTGTGCCCACCCCCATGCCCCTTCAGGGTGTCAAGGCCATGTGGGGGCCTGAACCTGGGCCTTGGGACTCCTGCCATTTGGCCCTTGTCTACAAGCCCCAGGAGTGTTTGCTCCGACTCTGGACCCCAGCCCTGGGGCCAGGGGCAACCCCTGCGGGATAGGCCAAGGCATCTGTGAGCCACAGCTGCAGGTAAATCCAGCCCTGAGCCATCACGCTAGCTCTGGCCCTGGCTCCAGCACCATGGCAGAGACAGGAGCCAGCTGCCTGCACAGACGGCTGCAGTGAGCAAGCTTGTGTTCCCAAACAACCCTCATCACCAAGCAAACAGGCCTGAGTGCCAGCTGGGGAAGCCTTGCCTGAGAGGTCCGGCCTGGCTCCAGCCCCCTACTCTCTTGCTTGACAGAACACCTAGAGTGGGGCACAATGCTCCAATTGGTGCCTTGCCCCTCTTGCATCCCCAGCCTGGTGGGGTCACATTATGGGAGAAGAACCCAAGCCTCAGGACTCCTGGGTTCTGTGCCCAGAACTAGGAACTTAGTCAGCTTTCACAACTGGACAGAGATCTCAGAGGCTTGGTAGAGAGTCCCTAAATATATCAGCTTCATGTGTAGCAGCTAGTAAAAAAGGCCTGTAAAAGAAAAGCATAATTTGGAAGGGAACTGACAACAAAACAGGACATTTGGGGTGAGGAAGGGATTTTCCCCTCTAGTCAGACTGGTATGGGTTGGAGGGATTTGCTTTTCTCTGTAGCGGGGGCACAGCTTCTGTCTGGGGTCTCGAGCATATATTTACAACCTTTGACAGCAGCCGGATGTTGGCTGCCACAGTCCCCCAGCTTTCCCTGTGGTAGGATCGGGTGTGATGTCTGGTGTTGTGTCAGGGGTGATGGCAATTTTACAAAGAGTTTAGATGCTGGATTTGTCTGGACTGGTTAGGATTGGTTTGATCCTGCCTCAGGCCAGGGGTTGGACTGGATGTGACCCTCAACTTGCCCATCCAGCAGGCAATGCCACACTCTCTGCCTGTCTATCAGGTCCTAGCTAGTTCTGGCACTGACTGCTCCCATACCCCCTGCAGTGAACAAAAATGCCAACCCTGAACCGCTGCCCAAGAAGGAGGAGGAGAAGAAGGAGGAGGAGGCTGATGACCAGGAGGAGAACAGACCCAAGCCCATGGTGCCCTACAGCTCCATGTTCATCCTCTCCACCACCAACCCGTGAGTTCCCCCCTAGCCTGGGGCAGAGGCTGAGATGGACCCTCACATATATGACACAGGCGGGCTGGCACCCAGTTCCAATCCCTGTCTTTGGTCACTGTCTAGAATTTGGGATTAAAAGCTGGCGTGGCAAGGAAGGGGGAGATACAGGGCTAGATGCGCCTGTTAAGTCCAGGGCATGTCTGTGTGCCTGCGTGTGCAGGAACTTGGGGCCACATGGGAACATTGGCTATGTCAGGGACACTAACTAGGGTGTTGTGGACCTGGTGACCAGTTCCGATGCACCCACAGGGAGGAGGGAACATGGGCTGGAAGGGTCCAGGGGGTCTTGCCTGAACTGCAGGGGATGGGGGTGAGGATTCTGGGGAGAGGGGGGCACTGATCTGAGCTGGTACTGTGGAGTGGGGATGGGCATCTGAGCACTGGGGGGCTGTTTGTCAGGTCAGAGCAGGTGGGAAGTTAAGCTGAACGGACCTGTGATAAAGGCCTGGCTGCCCTGGTTAGTCAGGGATCAGGGGGCAGGGAGAAAGGACCAGGGACCTGGGGGGAGAGGGGGAGGCAGGGCCCCATGAAGGCAGAGGGCGTTGGGGTTGGCAAGACCCTATAGGGATGGGTAGATGGAGCAGGAGGGAAAAGAAAGGCAGGGATTCAATCTGGGCAGGGACAGCAGCCTGGGTGTTCAGCTGGGGAAGGGGGCATAGGGATCTGGGATAGATGGGGAGGCAGGCACCCAGCAGGGGCTGGTGTTGGGCCAGGAAAGGGGGCAAGCAGGACTCCATGGGGGAGGGGTCTGTGTCTAGCCAGCCATGCCCTGAGCGCCCCATGCCTGCCCATAGCTTCCGCCGCCTGTGCCATTACATTGTGAACCTGCGCTACTTCGAGATGTGCATCCTCATGGTCATTGCCATGAGCAGTATCGCCCTGGCTGCTGAGGACCCTGTGCAGCCCAACGCCCCCCGCAACAACGTGAGTGCCCCCCAGCAGTCCCCCACCCTGTCTCCCATGAGACTTGCTGGTCCATGCCTGCCCTCCTCCTCCCCCATTTGTCCCTGCATGGATGAAACATGAGGATAAAAATAACTGCAAATCCAGGCCACAGCTCACCTTATTCCTTGAGACCTGCCCAGAAGCCCAGGGGGAGCACCCTATGTCCCCACAGTACAGGACCTTGCATGGGACAGGCTGACCTCTGTGCCCCTGGTGGCTCAGCCCTTGGGGTCTTGGGGATGTTGGGCTGGAGTTGTGGCCTGGGATTGACTAGTGGCAATCCCCAGGGTGGAGGGAAGGCATGCGGAAGGGGTAGAAATATGGCTGGAAAGGGGGGCATCCCCAGCACCAGCCCGCAGACCTGATCCTGCCAATGCCCAGCTTCTGGGCAGTGCTGCAGCAGTGCTAAAGTAGGTTAGAGGGAGGCAGCCATCAGCATCCAGCTTATGCTGCAGTTTTCTCCTGGGCCAGCTCCCATGAGGGCTGGAGAAGGGGGGGAAGACAAGAACTAGAGCAGTCAATGGGGAGGAGGAGAGGGGGGAGAATACAGCCCTCCTTGCGCTCTCCTGGCCCAACCAACAGCACCCAGGGACCCTTCCACCTGCACCGCAAAACCCCTTTCTTGGATCTAGGAATTTGAAAAGGGAGGTGTAGGTGGCACGGTGCCTCATCCTATATAACACAGCATGTTGTTTTCTCCAGACACATAATAAACTAGAAGCTTTACTCCTCTGCGAGGGGGTCTGGGGTCACATTTCTCAGCTCAAGATGGAAGCAAAACAAATATCACTTTATTGGAACATGCATTGATTTGTGTATCCTATATTATGTCATAAAAAACACAACCAGGGAAAAGAGAGTCCAGAGCTGTCATTTTGTTAGGCCATTGTCATTGGAATAAAAGGGACATCTCTTTCAGATCCATAGAACAAACATTTTTCCTTCTCAGGTATCTTGCCAGGGCCTGCAGTCCTTCCCTGGGAGTGATTTCTGGCCCTGAGCTAACGTTAACCTGAGTTCAGTGTTTCCATCCCTGAGTTCATGCATTTAGCTAGAGCTCAGAACAGTCTGCAGGGCTGAGAAATAGAACCTATGTGACCAGGAGAAGCAAACAGACAGGAGAATGGGAGAAGAAAGGGCTAGCTTGATTGGTGGAACATCAGTGCCATTCATATAGGAGGGAGGGTCATTAACAGCTGTGTAGTGAAGAGTTTAGCATGAATCAGGGAGATGATAATGAGTCGTGAAGTCAGTGGACTCCCTCACTGATGCCTGAATAAAAATGCCGCTGCTGTTGCTCCCAGGCAATTGTTTTTCTGGGGAGAACCAGGAATCCGGGGGAGGGGGGGAATGACTGCACCACTACACCCCCACCTATATCCACCCTGGCTCTGCCGGCCCACACAAAAGCCCAGCCCCTGGGACGCAGCCATTTCTAGGGAAGAAACAACTCTGGTGACAAGACGGATGGGAGGCCTAGGTCCATCTGCCCCTTGCAGGGTGGGTCTGGGCAGCATGTCACACATCCTTCTGGGCTGTGGGGCCTAGGCGATGGTCCCTCTGGTCCCTGCCTGGAGAGCAGAGCTGGGCAGATGTCAGGCAAGCCCCCCCAGTCCCTCCTTGGTCCTTTAGCCTAGTCTGAGCAGAGGGTGAGATACAGGGGCTCTGCTGGTCTCCATGACACACCATCAGCTTCTTCCCCACTCCCCCACCAGGTCCTGCGCTACTTTGACTATGTCTTCACAGGCGTCTTCACCTTTGAGATGGTCATTAAGGTGAGTCCGGCTGGGGCTGGGGCTGTTGCGGCATCTAGGGCAGAACTGGTCAGGCAGCTGAGAGCAGAGGCTGGGTGGGAGTGGCAGGCTGCTGGGGGCCTAGGCTGCACTGAAGTAAGTCTGGAGTCGCTTCACCAACTGCATTTACATGGGCAGAACTGTGGGATCTGTGGGGGACAGATCCACCCTGCTGTAGCATCCCAGCCTTGGGGCCATTGACCAGCCCTTTGTGACCTCCCACCCTTACATAAGAACTCCCATTTACTGGGTCAGACACTAGGTCCACCTTACTCAGTCTCCTGTGTCCCACAGCAGCAGAGAGTGGATGCTAAAAGGCAGAGTGAACTGGGCATGACCAGGGTTTCCCCCCATTCCTCTCCAACTTCCAGCCTCCAACATTTAAGTCTAGGAAATTCTCATTTAGAATCTGTGCCCTTCACTCCAGTGCTCAATAGCTACTGATGGCCCTGTCCTCCAAGAATGTGTCCAACCCCTTTGTGAATCTGGCTGAACGCTCAGCTTCTACCACATCTGGTGGCAATGAGTTCTGCCTTTTAATTACACTGAGTTCCTAGAGATGTCCCTCTGAGTCAAACCCCCAGAGGTCCCTTCAAGTCCAACCCCCTGCCTGCAGCAAGATCAACCTTGCCTCAACTATCCCAGACAAATCCATCATCTAAACTCTGTAAAACTGTTAACCCTGACACAGCACCAGACATCACCCCCAATCCTACCACAGGGGAAGCTGGGGGACCACAGGAGCCAAAGTCCTGATTCTATAAAAGGTTGTTAATGTATGCTCAAGAAATGGCCTCCTCATTCCATGCTACAGTCCCTTGTTCTTCATAGATTTCATAGACATTAGGACTTGAAGGGACCTCATAAGATCATTGGGTCCAGCCCCCTGTCCAAGGGTCAGGAAGTCAGCTAGGGTCAAAGCATCCCAGCAAGATAAGCATCCAAATGCTTTCCTGGGAGAGATCATAGCTCATAAATCCCCGTGGACTTTCTTTTCATCCTTTGATATTTTGTAAACCCTTGTCATGTCCCCTCAAGTGTCTCTTTTAATGGGCCTGACCTCATTAGTCTCTCCTCACATGGAATCCCCTCCATGCCATGAATCATCCTTGTTGCTCTTCTGTGGACCTCCTTTAGTTCTTCTGTGCCCTCTTTGAGGCCTGGGGACCAGACCTGGGCCCAGAATTGGAGGTATGGATGCCCCATGGATGGATAAAGGGGTGTAACAATCCTCTCTGTCTGATCTTTGCCTGGGTCCCTCCACAGATGGTCGACCTGGGGCTGGTTCTCCATCAAGGTGCCTACTTCCGGGACCTGTGGAACATCCTGGACTTCATCGTTGTCAGCGGTGCCCTTGTGGCCTTTGCCTTCACGTGAGTGTTCTGTCCTCTCTCCCATTACCTTCCAGTGCCAAGGCAGGCCTCCAACCCCATATCCTGGGCTTTTCACCCCTGCTTGGCTCTGGATAGTGCATGGAAATGTGGCACCTTCCCCACTACTCCCCAGGCTGCAGCACTGCTTCCAGCCCCGTCACCACCATCTGCCTGCTGTAGACCTTGCTCTGGGGCGGAGCAAATGGGGCATGTTGGTGGTCTTTCCCTGCAGGGACCCAGGGTGAGACCTGAGTAAAGGAACAAGTTCTAGTGGTCAGAGCGGGGCATCCAGACACCTGGGTTCTCTCTCCACCTTAGACCTCTGTGGCAGTCTTATTCTTCCAATGTTGACCCTTTGCAGTGCCCACCCTTAAAGGATCACCCCAAACCCATGGGTGAGGCCCTAAAGGCTGAATCCAGCTGCCCCGCACCCTGCTGCCGAGAACTTGGGGTCCCCCCTCCACCCACCATTAATGGCCGCCTTGTCTATTTCATCTCCTACCTGCCCATCTCTAATCAGTTTCATCTGACTGCCATTGCCAGCTTGGAGCTGTGTCGCTATTTGGGGTAACACATGTGTTACATGTGTGCACATGCGCACACACACGGATTGTTGCTGTCCCGTGCTGCATAGCTGTGTCGCTTGGTCATGCCTCCTGCTGTATGCAGATCTGTGTTCTTCTGTGTTGCTTTGCCCCCACCACCAGGCTCCACTGCTGGGCCCACCCAGCTGGGGGCCCCTGGCCCCCAGGGGGAGAGGAACTGGTTGCTACCCTGGAGCCAGCATCTTCAGGCAGCCACCATGGGCCACTTGTGCACTCTTTCCCCTCCTGAAACTGGAGGGACTCTGAATTAATGGGAGCAGGAGTCTCTGGCCAGCAGGGCTTGGGATCAGTCCTTAAGGCCCTGCTACACATTCAAATTCAAGCTGGATAAAAACCAGCTATAGAGCTGTTACACATTTTAAAGTGCCAACTTAATACCAGGTTGGCTCTTTTTATAGCTGGATGGCTGTTTTTATGGCTTGCTAATTCGTTTGGGCATGGCCGAGCTACATTTATTATGCAATTCACCAGTTAATTGTGTGATAATTATTTTGCACATGTGGCCAGTCTTACTTTGACGGACTGAGATCCCAGTCCTTCACCTGCAGGAAGGGAGATTAGGACCAGGCCCTCCATGCTTTTTGAGGCAGTCTCCCTGCAGAGAGATCAGACCTTTGCCAACCCAACTCTCTGCGCTGTGCAAGCCCTCCAGTACAAGGGAGGCATAGACCCCCTAGCAGGATACAAACTCCTGTCTGCAAGTTCATCACCTCAGGCTCTGACTGGGGCCCAGCTGTCCCCTGCATCTACCCCAGCTGCAGTAAGAACATCAGCAATGCTATACTAGGTCACACTGGCTCTAGAAAGGGATGTTGTCTAGTGGTTAGAGTTGGGGCCGTAGGACTCGTGGTCCTCTCCCTGACTCCCATAAGAACACCAGCAGTGCCATACTATGTTATACTGGCTCTGGAAGGGGATGTTGCCTAGCAGTTACAGCAGGATCTGTAGAACTCCTGGGTTCTCTCCCCAGCTCCCATAAGAGCATAAATTCTATACCAATGCTCGGTTTTGCCCAGAGTCCTGTCCCTCACAGTGGCAGAAATGGATGCTGTAGAAGGAAAGCATGGAACCGGGTATCTCTAGAGTGATCTATCTCCTATTAACACCCTCACAGCCCCCTCCTGTGACAGTGAATTCCACATGCTAACAGCACGTGGCTTTAAAAAATCCTTACTCTTATGAGTTTCAAATCTGTCGCCTACTCACTCCAGCTGGTGTCTCCTGGTTCTAGTGGCCTGGGACTGGGTGAACAACAGCCCCCTGCTCTCTTGGTCTGCACCTTCCATGATTTTATAGACCTGCAACTCTGGTCTGAGTGCTCCTGGCACCCGAGTTCTGCCCAGCCCCAGCCATCGGGCCTGGGCAATGGTCATGGGGACAGCCACCGGTGGTGCCTATCAGGGCATGTTGTGTGTGCACAAGATTGTCTCTTACTTCTCCTTGTCTCTCCCCTCTCGCTGCCTGGTGCCATAGGAGCAGCTCACGGTAAAGTGTCTCTGTCTCTGCTGTAGCTCCCCCACTGTCTATCTGTGTTTCTCTGTTTCCGTGTGCCCACTGCTTTGACTGGAAGAATGTGGCCCTCCTGTGCTCAGGCCAGGGTCTACCAGCTGCCTTCCAGGTCTTGGTACTGGAGCAGAGCTCCACAAGGGATATGTGTCCTTCCACTCCCCCCTGCCCCTATGTCATCAGGGCTCTGGGAGCCAGGACACCTGGGTTCTCTTCTCTGCCCCAGCAGAGAATATTGCCTGGTGGCCAGTAGCCATTTAGCAGCAACAGAACAAAGGAGCCCAAGAGGCAGGACTCCTGGGTTTTCTCCCAGCTCTGGAAGGGGATGTTATCTAGCAGGTACGGTGGGGACCGTAGGACTCCTAGGTTCTCTTCCCAGCTCTGGGAGGGGATGTTGCCTAGTGGCTACAGTGGAGGTGGGGAGGGGTCATAGGACTCCTGGGTTCTCTCTCCAACTCCCCGAGGGAGTGGAATCTCAGGGGGCCAACAGTGGATTCAGTGCCAGGACTCCTGGGGTTCTAGTCCCATTCCAAGCAGGAGTGTGGCCAAGTAGGTGGAGTGGGCAGAGTAAGTGGTGGGGAGTGAGGTGGGAGCTGAGACTCCAGGTTTCTGTACATGCCTTTGCCCTGAACTCCCCGAGTGGCCTGGGGTGAGTCCCAGCTCCATTCTGTGCCTCAATTTCCCCAGCTGTAGGCTGGGGCTAATTGCACCTCCTCTGTGACAACTGACAGGAGCTGTGGAGGGCAAGCCTCTCCTGCACATGGGAGCCTTTTTCCCTGCCCAGGGTCTCTGGGGCAACGCTGTCCAAGGGGGATGGGACCTGGGGAGGAGGTGGGTGTGCCAGGGCCAAAAGTATTGCCAGCCAGGAGAGTGCAGGTCTCCCAGACTGGACACTCACTGCAGCAAAAAACCTGCATGGAGGGAAAGGAGCACCAGTGACTATGTAGCAGGGATCAGGGCTTCACATGGCCTCCTTCAGGCTCCATTGGCCTATAGAACCAGCTAGGGGCTATGCCCTGAAACCCCCTCTCTCCGCCTACCACTGAGTAGAGACTTGGTGGGGTGGCTGGACAGATGGATGAACCGTTGCCCTGGATGGACAGAGGGCAGAAGCTGGGGGGTTGCTAGGAGGCTGGGAATGGATGGATGGGTAGGTGGGACAGATGGAGGGAGGAGTGGATGGATGCAAGGTGGATGCAGAGAGTTTCTGTCTCCATCTCACCCCCTTCCCTCCCCTCTCATCTCCCTCCTGCAAATCTCTTCTCAGCAGTGGCAGCAAAGGAAAGGACATCAACACCATCAAATCCCTCCGTGTCCTCCGTGTCCTTCGGCCCCTCAAAACAATTAAGCGGCTGCCCAAGCTCAAGGTACCAGCATCTGGGGGGCCATGGAGTCCTGGCAGCTGGAGAGGGTGGGTGGGGGTTGCCAGGGACTTGATGGATGGGACTGGGGGAAGGTATAGGGGGAGAAGGGGAATAGAGCTGGGCCTGGGAGATGCAGAGCCCAGGAACTAGTCCTAGTTCTGTGGGGAGTGGGGACTAATGGTGAGAGCTGGGGAGAAATAGCAAGCTGAGATCTGGGTTCTCTTCTCAGCTCTGGGAAGAGGCTGGGGGGCAGGTTGGCAGTCTGGATGCCTGGGTTCTATTCCTACCCCTGCCACTGCCTCGAGGTGGGCAGGTCACTTTTCTGTCTGGAACCCCACTCCCCAGTCCTGTCTCTCTGTCCTCTTGGTATTTAACCCCTTGGGAACCAGCCAGGTAGTAGAGATCAGGGGTAGCCCAATGGGCTGGGGTGGGCAGCAGTCATCCTGCCTTAAGTGGGTGGTTCTCTGCCCCACAAGGTCCCAGCCAGTGCCCTGATACCAGCCTTGACCATGCGGATCCTAGGTGGCACCCAGACCCCTGCCAGGGTCACACCCCACTAGTAGCCAGGAGCTGTCTAGCAGCAGCAGACCAAAGGAACCCAAAAGGCAGGACTCCTGGATTGTCTCCCAGCTCTGGAAGGGGATGTTGCCTAGTGACTGTAGTAGGATTCCTGGGTTTTCTTCCCACCTTTGCAAGGGGATGTTGCCTAGTGGTTACAGCAGGGGGGTTCATAGGGCTCCTGGGTTCTCTCCCATAAGAATATCAGCAGTGCCACACTAGGTTACACTGGCTCTGGAAGGGAGTGTTGTCTAATAGTTATAGTACACACCATAGTACTCCTGGTTTCTCTCCCAGCTCTGGAAGAGGATGTTGCCTTGTGCCCTGGGGGGCACTGCCCTGACCATCCCCTCCGGAGTCCCCTCTAGTGCTCTGACCCTCTCCCAAACCCAGGGTCCTGCCTGGCATCCTGACCCCCCTTGGGATCTCACCCCATGCCATGATGTCCGCCCCCTCGGGTCCTAGCTGACACCCTGACCCCCTCAAGATCTCACCCTGTGCCCTGACTGTCCACCTTGGGGTCCTGCCTGGCACCCTGACCCCCACCTCCCCATGCCTCCGGCAGGCTGTCTTCGACTGCGTGGTGAACTCCCTGAAGAATGTACTCAACATCCTCATCGTCTACATGCTCTTCATGTTCATCTTCGCTGTGGTGGCTGTGCAGCTCTTCAAGGGCAAGTTCTTCTACTGCACCGATGAGTCCAAGGAGTTTGAGAATGACTGCAGGTGTGAGACCCCCACTTCCCCTGGCTTTATTACTAAGCCAGGGGCCTAGTGCTGTATTAATCAGTTTAAGATCACAGCAGAAGCAAACAGAACTTTATCAGAACATCCACGAATCTGCCATATTCTATATTAAGTTTAAAACACCACAAGCTAGGCCAGATATAGTCCAAGGACAGGGTTTCATGAGTCTTGCTGTCTTTGTTAAACGTTCATTTCTTATTCAGTGTCATAAAACAAAGTCTAACCTCCTCAAGTGTCTTGATGGGGCCTCCAATGCTTCATGGTCAGATATCTCCATGCCTGAGTTAATGTTCACCCGAGTCTGTGTGATCAGACCTGAGTTAAAGTTTCTTAGCTGGAGGTAAAAACCATCTTCTGTGCAATAAGAGAGAGAAGTAGTTTGTCAGGTTAGTTTGAAGTCAGTCAGAAGGCCAGTTAGAGGTGCACCTTTATAGACCAACTAAATAAGATACATATATGGAGAGAGAGAATGCTTTTGTGAACCCAAGTTCACTTCATCAGATGGTGTGAAAGTTTTGAGTAATGGAAAATCAAGAACATAGAGAGCAGGATGCAGGCCAATGGCTTGAAGTTGTAACAACATTGGTGTAGGTTGGATGTCAAAGAAAAATTCTTCTCTTCTAGAGCAGGGAGGCCATGAAATAGATGCCAGGGAAGCTGTGGACTCCCATCATTGGAGGGGTTCAGGGAGAGGTTGGACAGGCACTGGTTGGGGATGATCTAAGTGCAGTGATGTCTGTGTACTGCCATTAGGATTTACCAGGCTTCTGGGCTTTGTTGGTTGTGGAATGGGCCTGGGAGGGAATTCCACCGCCTGCCCTTCTTGGTGCTGTAGGTGTCGGGGGGTTTGAAACCTTCCTCAGAGGCGCTGGGTGTTGGCTGCAGCCCAGGCTGGGGATGGCGACTGGGCTGGGCCAATGATCCTGCTGGGACTCAACTGGGCTAGGGGGCCTTGCCTCTGTGCTCAAGCTCATATTGGGATCAAGAAGGAATTTCCCCCCTGCTCAGATTGACATCTCTATGAGTCTCTATGATTTCTGTGATTCTCTTTGGTTCTTTGTGACTCTCTGTGATTTCTATGGACACCATTAAAAAGGGGCAAGGGTCATTAACACCAGTGGAATGACAAGAGATTAGTAAAAAACTTGTAGATTATGTGAGCCATGAATCCATGGACTTTCTCAGCACTGCCTGAATAGATGCCACTGCCCCTCCCAGGCAAATGGTTTGAAGTCTGGGTGGAACAGGGATCAAAGGGGGTTTCCTCTTTGCCCCCAGAGGCGAGTACCTGGTCTACGAGAAAGATGAGGTGAAGGCAGAGAAGCGGATGTGGAAGAAGTATGAGTTCCACTACGACAACGTGCTGTGGGCACTCCTTACCCTCTTCACCGTCTCCACAGGGGAAGGCTGGCCTCAGTAAGCACCAGGCCCCCTAACTGTGCCGCAACTGGGGCCAACACTGGGGTGGGATCCTGGCCATGCCAGGATGGCTTTGCTGATAGGGTCTAGTGGGGTTTAGGGTCTCCAGATGTGTGGGTTCTATCCTCAGCCAAGTCTCACCTGCTCTGTGATGGGATGGGTAGAACATGGGGCTGGGACTCAGACACCTGGGTTCTCTCCCAGCTGTGCATCTCACATGCTTTGTGACCAGAGCTGGTGGTGAAAATGGATGTGTATTTACACCTGTGATCTAGCCCTAGCCCCACCTTTATAGCAGGAATTTCCAAGGCTGTTGGGAGGGTATTTTTATGGGGTGCTGTGATGCCTCTCATCTCTCCTTCCTGTCTTTCTCTGAGATATTTCCACCTTCCTTCCCCCCCCACCTCCTTACAACCTTTTTTCAGAGTCCTCAAGCACTCAGTGGATGCCACATATGAGAACCAGGGCCCCAGCCCTGGATATCGCATGGAGATGTCCATTTTCTACGTGGTTTACTTTGTAGTCTTCCCCTTCTTCTTTGTCAACATCTTTGTGGCTTTGATCATCATCACATTCCAGGAGCAGGGAGACAAGATGATGGAGGAATACAGCCTGGAGAAGAATGAGGTAGGGCCTTGGGGCTGGGGTCAAGAGGGAAGGGCTCATCTGAGGCCTGAACCCTGTAGAGCCAGGGTTGTGGATACGGGGTAAAACTCACAGGGTAACATGTGGCTCTTCTCTGCCTGGCAGGGTCCATCTGCCCAAGAAAGGGCAGGATCAGGGGGTTAGCTAAGCAAGCAGAGAGCAAGTTCCTTGCTAGCACCTCCCAGATCCTGCATCATGTTTCTCTGGGGAGCAGGACACACCTCTCAATCCCCCTCCCTCCCATGGCATCTGACACCAGAATCTCATGAGCTGGGCCAGGCTGGCTCTGGATCCCTGTCTCTGCCACCACCCCAGCTGCAGCATGTGTTTCCCATCTTCCACAGAGAGCCTGCATTGACTTTGCTATCAGCGCCAAGCCCCTGACACGCCACATGCCCCAGAACAAGCAGAGCTTCCAGTACCGCATGTGGCAGTTTGTGGTATCCCCACCCTTCGAGTACACCATCATGGCCATGATTGCCCTCAACACTGTTGTCCTAATGATGAAGGTGAGTTCCCCTCTATCCCTGCCAAGTTGGAGGCTGACATCCCATCCCCTCACCCATGGATTTTGAAGAGGGCGGAGGCTGCAGATAGCATGGTGACCCATCAGGTTTGATGCAAAACCTATTTCTATCCCGTTAGAAAGCAACAAAAAGTTTGCTAATTAGCCTACGGCTGTTTTAGAGCATGAGACCTGCCATTTCCTGGGTCAGAACCTAGCTCCCTCTTGGTCTTCTGTGTCATCAGGCAGCAGCAGAAAACAGATACTGAAAGGGAGAGTGAACTGGGTCTGACCAGGGTTTTTTTCTCCCCTCACTGTTTCTCTCTCACTTGCAGCCTCCAGCATTTAAGGTCTAGTACAGGGGTTCTCAGTCCCTGGGCCATGGCTCAGTGCCAGGCCATGGCGGGTCAGCTACCAGTCCACAGCATGGTCAGTTGCTGGACCAGAAGTGGCTGCGGACTGGCAAACCGTGGCCCCCCCCAGAGCTGGGCGGAGAGGCTGCGGTTCCTTCTGTGTGGCCCGCGGCAGCACAGGGTCTGGCCCACCAAGACTCAAAGGAGGGCTGGGGGGGGGGCAGCTGTACCACTGTACCCCCTTGCATCTGCCCCTGCCCCTCTTGCCACAAGGGATCCGTCACCCCGCCATGCTCACCCATGACTCTTCATCCCAGTTCTATGGAGCCTCAGACGCCTACGAGAATGTGCTCAAGATGTTCAACAACGTCTTCACTTCACTCTTCTCCCTCGAGTGCTTGCTGAAGATCATGGCTTTTGGGGTGCTGGTAAGTACTTGCCTTGGCTGGCTGTATATGAGGGGAGCCTGAGGTTGCCATGGAGAGGAAGGGTGGAGCCTGGTCTTTTCTGCTTCCAGCCCCTTTCCTGCTGGCCCAGCCCCACTGTGGGCTTTTCACATGTTCTCTGTGAGAACCTCACAGGTGCCCTGGGCAACATGGGATGAGGAGCAGGGCCATGTTCATAGAATCCTAGAGACAGGGGGCTGAAAGGGATCTGCTGAGGTCACATCTAGTCCAACCCCCTTCTAGGGCAGGATCAGCCCTAACCAACCCATCCCATACAAAGCCATTTTCCCACCTCTTAGCAACACTACACCATCAAAGCAGGGGCAGGAGGAAGATCGGTTGGCCAGTGCCGGCGCCTCACCTCTACTCTTAGCCACACCTGGAGACTCCTTGGAAAGGAGGGGGCCCAATGCCAGGACTGTTCACTTGGTCTGAACAGCTTCAGGGCAGTTTGCTGTGGATATAGGGTGGCTTGTAGTGGGGAGGCAGAGGAAGGAAAGAAAAACTATGGCCTTCATGAGAGGGCAGAGAAAGCCAAGGATCTTCCCTTCAGCCTCTGCTGACCTATGATCCTGTTCTCACCCAGCCCCTCATGCTGTGTCCTGGCTCCATCTGTCCATCTGCCCAGGGGCAGCTCGGGGGGAGGTATACAGGAAGGTTGGGGGTGCAGGGATGAGGGGACATGGTTCCTCCTTCTTCTCAAGGAGTATTGTGGCCTTAATTGGAAGGGGCCCAGGACAGCCACTGAGTTCTGGTTGTGTGTGTCTATTTCTTTTGTTGTCAGTGTCCATCTGTCTGTCTGGGCCAAGGCTGGGGCATCCTTGGGACTGGGACAGGACACAGCAGTGCCACCCAAGAACCCGCTGGGGGCAGAGCCCCTGGGATCGATACTGCTAAGAGCAAGATCCAGATGGATCATGGCTGGCTTAGATGGAGCCACCCAGGCACCGACTTGGCTTCCCTTTCATTACACCCCCCATGCAGTCAGAATCAGGCCCCTTCTCTCCCTGAAATTAACCCTTTCACCCCCGTCCCCAGATTCCTCAGTGTCTAGAGGAAAGGTAACCTGGCTCTCCCCCCAGAGTGGTAGGGGTTTGGAGGGGGGCCTCTGTCTTTGTTGCTGTGTCTTCTGTGGTGGTGTCGTGGCTGTGGGTGCCGTGTGCCTGTTCCTTTTTCGTCCCTTGTTTCTGTTTTTTCCTTTCTAGAATTATTTCCGTGATGCCTGGAATATCTTTGATTTTGTCACAGTGCTGGGTAGCATCACAGACATCTTAGTGACGGAGTTTGGGGTAAGTGCCAGCATGCTGCCACCATCCCCAGCTCTTGAATGCAGGAGGGGAGGGCACCCAAAGCTGGAGCCAGGAGGGAGAGACCCGGGGGAGAGGGGTGTGTGCAACTAGGCTAAGGACATAGGAGGACATGCCATGGGGATACAAGAACCTGGGAGGCTTTGGATGCCAAACTGACAGCCCTGGAAGGGAGGTGGCCCCCACCTGGAATGGGCTGGGTCTGGAGTCACTCAGCGGCATTGGTGTAAATGCAAAGGAGGCTGTTCAGTTGGAGTCCACTCCAGGGCATTGCGGTGAGGCTGGAGCCAGTCTGTGGGACTAGGGGCTGCTTTCTATCTCCGTTCCCCTCCCATGCAGCCCTGTGGGCTCAGTGATGGCCACAGGGTAGCCACAGGTCCCTCTCCACAGCCACTGGAGGGCCAAAGCTGGACCCTGGGGAGCCTCCCCCCAGCCTCAGGAAGGGCAGGGGAGGAGGATGGGGACCGGGCAGGCTGCGGGTGCTGTATAACGACTGTGTCTCTTGTCTTATCTTCTTTCCATGCTGTCCCTTTATACTGTGCTCACTGCCACTGCCATCCAATCACAATGCACTATGACAACTCCATGTGTCCATCCATGACTGGTCTGTGTGTCCGTGCCAACTGCCCGTCCGTCCTCCCCCTAACCCTTCACCCCCTGGATATCTGCCCCTGGTTGTCTCCTGCACCGTGGCACAACACCCGCCCCCCCTCCCCCCCCAACCCCCTGTGCCCCTCCTCATCTCACCATCACCATCCAGAATCCGGTTGGTTTAGGCTGTTTTGGGAGCTGTAATGCAGCCCACCCTGCCTTCAACCCCTTCAGCCCTGGCCATGTGGCATGCTCACTACTAAGGCTCATGCCTCTCCCTCCATCTGTCCTCTATTTCCCAGCCCTGGGGCTTTCAGGAGCAGAGCTCATAAGCTGTCCTGGCTGGATCTTCTAGCAGAGAAGGAGCAACGTGGCCTGGGTCTGGAAAGGGGGAGTGGTGTGTCCCAGAGCAAGCAGAGGGCTAGAGCCATGGGCAGATCCACAACAGAGGTCCCCAAACCCATGGGTCCCACAGGTGGGGGGTAGATGGAGCACCTGTGGTTTTTGCAGAGGTGACCAGGCGCAGATGCCCACTCCAGGGTGGTCTGCATGCAGCCACCCCCTGATCTGGGGTGTATTTACCCCCCCATATTGGCTCAGGTTCAGGCCCCTTCTCTCCAACTTTAGGGTCCCTGAGAGCCCCACAATCCTTTCACAACTCTCCCCCCAAGATCCTCAGATCTGGGATGTCTGGGGCTGGCTATGGACCTCTGGACTTCATTAGAAGGGATCTGCCCGGGGCTGGGGGATCTAGTGGGTATAGGTCAGAGTAGCACAGGGCACCTGACAGGGTGAGGAAAGGAATGGGGGATCCTGGAAGATCTTCCTTGAGGAGAAGGGGTTCTCTGCCCTGTCCCTTCTCTCTGCCCCCCTTGTCTTCCTCTGGGGGATTTAGCCCCATGCTTCTGCATGTGCCCTGCTTCCAGCCTCTTTCTGCCCAGTGCAATGTCTCAGCCAGCCTGTCATCCTGGTCAAGAGGTGCCATGCATGCCCTCCACAGCCCTCAGACCAACAGGAGGGGTGGCACACAGCTCTGGGGCCACCTATGCCAGGGGAGGGGGGCAGGCCCTGCATCCTCACAGGCACTGGGGATCTCCAGGCTGTCCGTTGCATGATGCTTCCACCCAGAGCATGGTTGGGGCATCACGTGTGTGCTATGTCACGGTCCCAGGGCACATTCTATGTCCCCAGCCCCATGTGTGGTGTGACCTGGGTCCTGTGACATCACATGAGTCTCATGGCATGTGTGGAAGACCACGCCTGACCCCCCCCACCAGCTGCCGGTAGCTTCTGTGGTGGGATTAGAATCTGCATTCCTGGTGCAGGTCCTGGTCTCCAGCTGGGGCCAAGTGAGGCATGAGCCCCCACCCACCTGCCAGGTCCAAGTTCCTGTCCTAGGGGTGGCCTGGAGACTTCTAGGGTGCTGAGGTCAGAGGTTATGCTAGGCTTTTTTGACCCAAAAGCCCCCCCGAAAGGTCATGAAGACTCTGCAGCTTCCATTCCCCTCACCCAGGCTTGTGGGTCCTAGACCCAAGCCCCAGGGTCTCCCCAGCTATGCACCATTCCCCCCACAGCCCACAAATACATCAGGTCCAGGGGGAAATAAAGCCTTGCCCATGCCTCTCTCACCCGCTCTAGCCAGTCACAAGGGAGGATTGCAGTGTGGGGCATGATGCATTTGCCAACCCCTTGCCAGCTCTGTCCCTGTCCCCCAATCCCCATGACTCTCACACTTGCCCAGCCTCGGGGTCTTGCTGGCTGTGTGTGCATGGTCTGTGCTGGGCCACGTGTCCTGCTTGTGTCTGGAAAGATCAGTGCATTTGGTTGTGGGAGATTTGACAGCCCCCCACCACCACCACCACCATGGGACCATCCTAGCTTCCTTGGGGATCCCCCTGTGCCAGGGAAGGGGTCGGGAGGGACATCTAGCTGGTCCCCTCCTACCTCTGTAGGACTGGCTGTCCTTGCCCTTATTTGATGGTGGTGCTGATTGGTTCTCACTCTCATTAATGACTCCAATGAATGATCTGATCCTTGCTGTGCTCCACAGTCGGGATCTGTTTCCTTGTTAGTTAGGGCCTGGCTGGCTTCTAATGGTGCTCCAGCCTTGCTGGTTTCTCCAGCTTGGGGGGGTTTCTCTGGGGCTCAGGGCTGGGTTCATGGTTATGAGTTCCCAGCCTCTGGCTTCCTTCCTGGCAATGATGTGCTGGGGAAGAGGCCATGAGCTCTGTGGTGCCAGCCAGGTGAGTTCCACGGTGGCATCCTGGTTTGCTTATGGTGTGCTCCATGATGCCAGCCTGCCTTGCTCCTGGCTCACTCTGCGGTACCAGCCCAACTTGTTCCTGGTGCCTGTAATGCCAGCCTGGCTCGCTCACAGCTCTGTCCATGGTACCAGCTCGGCTCACTCCTGGTGAGTTTGCTGGTGCCAGCCTAGCTGGTTCACAGTGCTCTGTGGTGCCAGCCCAGCTTACACCCATTGAGCTCTGGTGTCAGCCTGATTTGCTCCCAGTGCCCCTTTCTTGCCAGCCTGGATCACTCTGTGGTAACATCTTGGCACCTTCCCAGAGCTCTGTGGTGCCAGCTCGGCTTGCTCGCAGCTCGCTCCATGGTGCCAGCCTGGCTCTCTCCCAGTGCCCTGAAGTGCCAATCCTCACACCAACACCCCATGGTGCAAGTCCAGCCTGTTCCTGGTGCCCCATGGTGCCAGCTTGGCACAGTCCCAGTGCTCTGTGGTGCTGGCCCCGGTGGCTCATGGCAGCTCTGCTCTTGTCCCCTTATGTCTGCAGAACAACTTCATCAACCTGAGCTTCCTGCGGCTGTTTCGTGCTGCCCGCCTCATCAAGTTGCTGCGCCAGGGCTACACCATCCGCATCCTGCTCTGGACCTTCGTGCAGTCCTTCAAGGTGCCTGGGTGGGAGACGGGGGGCAGGTCAGGGGACTCCCTTGTTGCCCAGCTTAGGGTGGGGGGCATCCATGTGTATTACCTAACCCCGCCCACCCTCAGTTGGTCTCTCTGTCCCCAGCTGCCACCCTTCTGTCTGTCTGTCCTTATCCACTGCCCAGTCAGTCTGTAAGTCAGTCCCTGGTTGATTCATCTGTCCCCAACTGCCCCTGTGACTGACTGACAGTCAGTCAGTCTGCCTGTCCCGGTCCGCAATCAGTTAGTCTCTTTGTCCCTATCCAACCTCAGTTAGTCTGTGTCCACATCGGCCCTTGGTTGGTCTTTCTGTCTGTCTGTCCCTATCTGTCCTTGGTTAGTTGGTCTGTCTGTCCCTGTCTGCCCTTGGTCAGTCAATCTCTCTCTACCTGTCCATCCCTGGTTGCTCAGTCAGTCTGTCCCTGTCTGTCCTCAGTCAGTCTGGTCAGTTGGTCTGTCTGTTCAAGTCCACTCTTGATCAGTCTGTCTGTCTGTCCCCATTTGTCCCTGGTTGGTATGTCTCTCTCTTCCCATCTGCCCTCCCTGAGTCTGGGGCTCAGTAGCTGATGTGTGGAGCAGGGGTCTGGGATTGGGAGGGCAGGGGCTGCCGGGATTGACACATGCCCATCCCCTCAGGCCCTGCCCTACGTTTGCCTGCTGATCGCCATGCTTTTCTTCATCTATGCCATCATTGGCATGCAGGTGAGGCCTGGTGACCAGGAGATTGGGGCGGGGGGTGAGCGGGCAGCGTCAGGTCCTAGGGTATCATGTGGATCCCAACCCATCGCTGCCCTCCAATCCCTGGGCCACCGCAGGTGTTTGGGAACATTGGCATCGATGACAAGGATGATGAGTCAGCCATCACGGAGCACAACAACTTCCGCACCTTTTTCCAGGCCCTCATGCTGCTCTTCAGGTGAGAACCCCTCTGCCTCCCTCAGCTGGACCCTGGGGTGAGGGACCCCTGTGTGCACAGTTGTTGGGTTCCACCCCAGAGGTAGCTGCATCAGCTGGGGCAAGGGGGTCCTTCTCTATGTACAGCTGCTAGCTCCACCCCAGAGGTGGCTGCATGGAGAGCTGGGGGAGGGTTGCTCCCACCCCTCCTAATGCCCCTCCCCCTCCCGGGCAGGAGTGCCACAGGCGAGGGTTGGCAGGAGATCATGCTATCCTGCCTGAGCGGAAAGCCATGTGATGAGAACTCGGGCATCACGGAGCAGGAATGTGGCAATGAGTTCGCCTACTTCTACTTTGTCTCCTTCATCTTCCTCTGCTCCTTCCTGGTGAGACCCCTGGGGACAGGGGCAGGATGCAAACGTGTGTGTGAGCATGTCTCAGGAATGCTGGGGAAGTGTGTGTGCAAGGATCCTATGTGTGTTGCTTGTGTCTGGCTCTGTGTAAAGCAGGGAGGATGTTACCATGTGTGAGCTGGAAGGGGTGTGGGCACCCAGATCACGTGTTATGCATAGTGTTCTGTGTAAAGGAGGAGGTTGCCATGCGTGAGCTTCAGGTGCATTTTGGCAGGAATGTGTGTACCCAGATCATGTATGTGTTACATGTGTAGTGCTATCTGTAAAGGGGTGGGAGTTGCCCCTTGTGTGTGCTAGCAGGGGTGTATGCCCCAGATCGTGTGTTACATGTGGTGCTCTATGTAAAGGGGCAGGGGTTGCCATGTGTGTGGCTGGCAGGGGTGTGTGCCCGTGATCACATGTTATGTGTTTGGTGCTGTGTGTAAAGGAGCCAGGAGGGATTTGCCGTGTGTGAACTGCAGGCATGTACTGGCAGGGGTGTGTGTATCCTGATCATGTGTGTTATGTGGGGTATGTCTAAAGGGGCAGGGGTTGCCATGCATGTGCCAGCAGGGGTGTGTGCCCCCTGTTTATGTGTTATGTATGTGGTGCTCTGTGTAAAGGAGGGGACTGTTGACATGTGTGCTGCACCCAGATCACATATTACATACATGTGCTGGTAGGCCTCATGCTGTGTGGGTGTCGGCACATTGGTGAGCTAAGAGTGCATTGACAAGAGCGCACAAGGGTGGATGTGTGCAGTGCAGATTGCACCAACAGTTGCATGCACGTGTAGGCCCTCTGGCGTACTTCCAAGCTCTTCAGGTGTCGATTTACACACACCTGCCCACATTAGTGCACCACATGCATGCTGTGTGCCCACAGTGGGAGCCACCTGCCCATGTCACCATGCGTGGCCTGTGGAAGCATGTCAGCTCCACTTCACACATTTGGCATGTGGGGAGGGTATCTCTCTGGCTTGGGATGCACCCCTGTGGGCATGTCTACTGCATGTGCTGGCCCATGTTTGGGCAAGAATCCCCCGGAGAGGCAGGGTGATGGGCCTGGGACCCTGGGAGCCCCATGGATGCAACCTGGTGTGGCCCAAGGGGAATCCCCACAAGATCAGGGCCCCTCCAGGTACCTCCTAATGGGTCCATCCATGCTACTGGATCTAGATGCTGAACCTGTTTGTGGCTGTGATCATGGATAACTTCGAGTACCTGACCCGCGACTCCTCCATCCTGGGTCCCCACCACCTGGATGAGTATGTACGTGTGTGGGCCGAGTATGACCCTGCTGCCTGGTAAGGACCCCCACCCACCCCATAGGCATCCCAATGCCCCCCTGACCCCCAGGCCCCGAGAGGGGTTGGACAAGCTGGGGGTTCAGGGGTCCTGGCAAAGTGGGGCTGTGCAGGACAGGGCAGGGTATAGGGGAAGTCTAGCTGGTGAAAGCGGGGGGGCTCAGACACCTGGGTTCACTCCCCACTGTGGGGGGGGGGAGTGGGGTATGCTGTGTGAGAAATGGAGGGAGCTGGGAGCCCAGATGCCTGGGTTCTTGCCCAGTTCTGGGAGGGTAGGTGGGGTGGGGTGGGGTGGGGGACAGGTGGGAGCCCAAACTTCTAGGTTCTCTACTGGCTCTGATATGGGGTGAATACTTGCCCAGCAGCCCCAGGCTCTAATCCAGAGGGCTCAGGAAGGGGCAAAGACCTGGCTGGGTGGGCTCCAGGTCTGCTGCAGTGCAGTCTGGGGGATATGGTTCTGGGGAGTGGCTCACCCAGGCCCCTGGGAATCTTAAGGGATGGCAACATCCCCCACCACAAGATGGGCAGTATTTAGGATCCAAGACACTGCCCCCTCCCTCCCCCCTTAAGCCCTTGGCTGGGTGTAGATCCTGGACAAACTCAGATGGAGCCCAGGAGACCCAGGGCTAGGGCTGGGGCTGGGGAAAAATGCTGTTGGGGTGGGGGGGGGAGGCGGGGACAGGGGGGTAGCCGCCCATTAACATTTGCTTTTCCAATTGTAGGTTTTTCAGCTGGATTCTTTTCCCCCTCCCAACCAACACATACCCCTGTTAGATCTTGGGGTTCCCATAATGCCCTTGTGCACTGCAGAGTGCCTAGTGGACTGCCCTGGCCCCCCTCTGGATAGCTTGCCCTAACCCCGAGCATCCCATAATGCCCTGAGGTCACATAGTACCCAAGGCACTGTACCCTAACACCCTGTAGGATATCCTGCAATGCCCTGGGGTTTCCCATAATGCCCTGAGGTATCACAGAGTACCCAGGGCTCTGCCTCTATTCCCCTCTGGGGTATCCCATAATGCCCTACTGCATTAAAGTGCCCAGGGCACTGCCCCTATCACCCTCTGGGGTTTCCCATAATGCCCTGGGGTATCACAGAGTGCCTAGGGTGCTGTCCCCACCACCCTCTGAAATATCCCATCATGCTCTGGGGCACCACAGAGTTCCCAGGGCTGTGCCCCTACCACCTTCTGGGATCTCCCACAATGCCCTGGGGTTTCTCATAATGTCCTGCCTGGGGTATCAGAGGGGGTCTGGGGCTATCCTGGCCAATCCCACACTGCCCTTGGGGTATCCCTGGGATCATCACTGCCCTGGGACCCAGGGGAGTGCCTGAGGGCAACATAAGCTCCCCACAACGCCAGGGCACCCCAAGGCAGGGGTGAGGGACGTGGCCCCGTTGGCCCCAGGGGAGTCGCACAGACCCACCCGGTGTTCGCTGTGGGGAGGGGAGGAAGGTGTGGGGGCCTGGGGGGGCATCTTGGGCCCAGGTTTGATGTGTTCACTCGCTGCCAACCCTACCTGGCAGACCCTGCCCAGACCAGGGAATGGAGCCACCCCCCACACCTGTGCCACAGGAGGGGCACCATTGCTTCCCCCCCAGCAGTGGTACACAGCTCCTCCATACCCCTACTACCCCCCAGAGAAAGAGCCCCATCTGGAACCTGTTGGAAGGCAACATCTGCCTGGCTTCAGATGGGGTGGGGGCCTCAAGAAGCAATCAGGCCTAGCAGTTGGACCCTGGAGTTTTGCCCCCGACTCAGTTCTGCTTGTCCCCACCTCTTCACCCACTGTGAACTTTGCTCCCTGGCTGAGTTTGCCCATGAACTGGCCCTGCTTTCAGCCATGCCCCTGGGTGCCTGGTGCCTCCCAGCTCCCACTGGAGCCACAGGAAGGCAGAAGTGATTGGGTCCCCCTCCCTGTTGGACCTCCCCCCCACCCCCGCACTCCTTGCTAGGGAAACTGAGGCAGGCTCCAGAGCTGGCTGGTCTCCCCACAATCCATCAGAACTGATCAAGGACTGTTCCCCTCCCAGGAACACTGAGTCAGCCCTCCCCAGCCAGCAACCCTTCTCCAGTCCATCAGGACCAATCAGGTTCCCCTATTAGACCTTTCTCTCTCCCAGGAAAATTGAGACAGCCTTCCCAATCCATCAGAACCAATTGGGTCCTGCCCTCGAGTCCCTCTGCCTCCCAGGGAAAATGAGGCAGCCCTCCTAATCCATCAGAACAGATCAAGAACCCCTGCCACTCCTTCCCAGGGAAACTGAGGCAGATTGCCCTCCTTCCTGCCTCCCCCTTGTTGCCCCCACCCCAAATCCATCCGCGGGTGTTTCTCACGCCCAGTGGCGTCCACACTAACTCCCCTCCCCTCCCTGTATTCTTCTTGCAGTGGCCGAATTCATTATAAGGATATGTACAGTTTATTACGCGTTATATCTCCCCCTTTGGGCCTAGGCAAGAAATGTCCTCATAGGGTTGCTTGCAAGGTTTGACTTACACTAAAAACCTGCTAGCGTCAACGGAATGAATGCGGCTTACGGTGTCTCGGCGATATATATATGTCACCTGGATACATATATATACACACGTACACGTACACACCTCCCATGCCCCTCCCCCCCCGCACTTCAAACCTGACCGGGGCCGTCATGAGCCTAGAGAATGTCTCCCGCGGGGGCCGCTGCCCAGATCAGCACGGCATGGAGCCTCTTTGCTTGCTCTCTCTGCTCCTAGGGGGGGTCTTGTGTGCCCCCCTCCCTGTTTGCATCCAGCCCACCCAGCCCTGGGGACAGCCAAGACTGCATTGACACCTCTGCCATCTCCCCCCTCCACCCCACCTTCTCCTTTTCTCTTCTCTTCTCCCATACCCAACATTGGCTACTCTAAATCCTTCTCTTTCTCTGTCTCTCTGCCCCCCTATTTTTGCTCCAAACCAGGGGGTTCTCCCTTTTCACCCCAAGATCACAGCAAAGCAGTTAGGCAGGGGCTGAGGTTTCTCTGATCCCTTCTCCAAATGTCCAGCTGGATCCGGGGGCTGGCTAAGTGCTTTGCTGTGTCTAGGCCATAAAGGATCTCCCTCCACACCTTCCAACATGTTTCTGCCCCCAAAGCTACCCTGTGGCTCAGTGACACATGGGACCAGGAAGCTTTTCTTTCCCCTCAAAACACTGGTTTGATTCTCTGCTCTCTTTTTTTTTTGTTTGTTTTTTCCGTGCCTTTTTTTCCCCACTCTTTTCTTGTTTTTTTTTTTCCTATTATTTTTCTGCTCCCAGGGGCCGGCTGACTTTCACCGACATGTATGAGATGCTGAGACACATGTCCCCGCCCCTGGGGTTAGGGAAGAAATGCCCACCCCGGGTTGCTTATAAGGTAGATTAAAGTGACATGCCCCCCCACCACCTGCCACCCCCTCTGAAACAGTCATCGGCCCCCCCACCCCACCAGCCCAGGTTTTATATGGTGCTTTTGGATCTAGCCATGAGGGAGCAGCTCCCATGAGCTGGGAGCTCTCAGCTTTTCTTTCTTTCTTTCCTTCCTTCCTTCTGTGTGGGTCTCTTTTTCTTTCTTTCTCTCTTCCTTTCTCCTTTTCTTTCTCTCTCTCTCTTTCTTCCCTCTCCCCCCCACCACTGTCCTCAATCAACTCTTGAGCAGCTCTGTGTGTCTGTCTGACTCTGTTAGTGTTTCATGTTTCAGAGACTCCATTATGGCCACGTAGCTGGGGTGGGTAAGGTGCATGTTCCTCTCCCTTCCCAGACTCTCCTGCATCCCTCTCTCTGGTCTGGCTCTAAAGCAATGAGCTCCCCACCATCCCCCTCACCCCCAAACCAATCCACTGCTGGGGCTTTGTTGGGAAGATAAGCCGTGCAGGAATGACCCCCCTCCTGGCTACTTCCCAGCCAAAGAGGTCATGAGCTGGAGGCTGGGGAGACAGGATCAAGGGGGGTTGGGTTGAAGGTGCAGTATTGGTGGGTTCAGAATCTGATCTCAGGTGAAACCTCTTTGCTGGCAAAGCTGTGAGGCAGGGGGACGGATGCCCAGTGCAGTGTGTGTGTGCCGGGGGTGTCCTCCATCCTTGGAGGTGCCCATGGAGAGGTTAGACAGGCATCAGTCAGGGATGATCTAGGAATAGCTCTGCCTACACTCTGCTCTGGGGATCTCCCAGGCTGCTGGGCTTTGCTGGTTGCTGCATGGACCTGGGAGGGAAAATTTCCCCCTCCTGCTACTACAAGTGCCAGCGTTTATTTCCCCCTTCCACATAGGCATTGGATTTTGGGTGCAGCCCAGGCTTGGGATTGCAACTGGGCTGTGCCAGTGTTCCAGCTGGGACTTGGCCCCAGAAAGGTCCTGGCTACAGGGTTGTGCTTCTCAGGGTCAGACTGATGCCAGATTTGGGGTCAGGAAGGAATTTCCCTCCCTGCCCAGACTGGTACGGTTTGTGGGGGGGTTTTGCCTTCCTCTGTAGTAGAAGCACAGCCTCTGCCTGAGCTTATATTAACAGCTTTTTACAGGAGCAGGAGGACATTGGCCACTGGTCTCCCTGCCTTCCCTGGGGCAGGGTTGGGTGTGATGTCTGGTGTGTCAGGGCTGACAGTGTCATTTTGCTCAGAGGTTAGATGGATGATGGATTTGTCTGTTTGGGCTGCTTTGGACAAGGCTGATCCTGCTTCAGGCATGGGTTTAAGATTTCCAGGGTCCTTTCCAGCCTGGCTTTCCTGTGATTTCTAGGGTGGGCAGGATCAGGACAGGAGCTGGGGTGAGGTATCCACAGGGGCCTGATTGAGGAGCACACACTGGTGCCCTCATCAAGCCAGGGGTAAACCGCCCATCCCAGGAACAGTCAGTACTGGTGACTGCAGTAAGACCCATCCGCAGCTCCGGAGGAGGGGTTAAACTCCATGTCAGGAGCTACCCCTGCCCCAGGACCCCTTTTGCCAGCTCCTCTAGTTAGTCTCTGGGTGCCAGGTGCAGGGCCTTGCAGAAAGGACTCAGGTATCCAAGGCTGAGTTGGCTCTGGAACTGAGGCTGCAGCAGCTTGGGGGCCACTGTAGCCCAGGACAGGATGGGACATCGTGACCTCTGGCAAAGAGGAGGGGGCTTGCTGGAATGGCTTCTCCAACCTGAGTCTCAGCTTTCGTGGTGCCCCCCTGCCCTGGCCAGGCCCAGCTCCAAGCCTAGTTCCTATACACCCCAAGCTGGAATCAGCCCCCGTCTGTGCCCAGCCACCTGGTGGGGGCTCCCACATGATCCCCCACCTGGTTCCTGCCCCCACAACCTCTGTCAATGCAGTTCTAACCTGTCTCACTGTTTCTTTCCCTGCCCCCTCCTTCACTGGGTCTCCCCCATCTCCAGCTCCCACCCCTATGCCCCCCATCCTGCCCGTCCCACCTACTGGCTCTGACCTTTCCCAGTCTTGCTTTGCCCCCCCACTCCAGCTTCTACCCCCTCCTTCCCTATGATCCCACTCTACTTACACTGCCTGGCTTCTCCACTCCACCGCATGCCCCATCCCATGCTTCGAGGCATTGGGCAGAGGCTGGCCCAACTGGGCATGCCATTGTAGCCCTGGCTTGACTAGAACCTCGGAGCTGTGCCCCCCCTCCCCCGCCCCGCTTCCAAGACCCAGGGGCAGGGGGACAGTCTGGACTGTTCTGAGCCAAGCCAGGCCCCTTCTGGGGTGTGGAGGTGGAAGGCAGGGGCCAAGCCAGGCTCCCCAGCCCAGGCATTAAGGCTTGGGTTGGTGGGTAGCCTGATAGGGACAGAGAGACCCATGTCTCCCCCCAACCAGGTCAGACTGGCACAGATTTGGGGGGATGGCAGAGGGGGTTAGGGTCTCCTTCGTAGGGCTCTTCCTAGCTCTGTGGGTTCTGGGGGTGGGTTTGGAGAGTCACTGCTGGACTCACCAGCTGGGTGGCAGCAGTAGAAGTCTTTTATCCTCCAGAGGTGTGGAGAGCAAAGGGCAGGGCCAGGGAGGAGGCACCCTGTGCGGTGATTGGGGGGACAGGTCTCCAGGGCTTGTGGGGGTAGGGGTTAGAGGAGGTGGGGGTGCAGTCAAGACACCTGGGTTCTGGCCCTGGCTGCAGCAGGAAGGCATTGGGGTGATTTCCCCACCAAGCTCCCAGGTTCTACTCCAGCACTGCTCTAGGAAACCAGGGGGTAAGTGTCTGCCCTGCGCCGTGCCTCGGTTTCTCTATTTAATCTACCCTCCCCCAACAAATCCAACTGCTTGCAGCCTGATCCACAGGCTGTCCACCCCAGGTTCTGCCCCTTGCCCCCTTCCTCCATGACTCTGGCTGTCCAGAAACAGGGTGGGTTGGGGGACTCCTGAATCCCCACCCCACCCCCCGGCCAACTCTAAGACCTCTGTAGGACCACAGCATGGACCTAATCCTGCCCCTTCCTCCCTGGAGCTGCCATTGTTCCCCCTGCCTGCCCCAGTGCATTGTAGGAATATCCCATCCTGTTGTGGGGGGGCAGGGTGGCTTATCCCACAGCCCTGATGCATATGGCCTGTACAGGGCTGTGGCTGGGACATGGTTGTAGCCTTGCCCTAGTACAAGGTAGCCCAGGATCGAGGCTGCAGGCAAAACTGGATCCCTATTTTCCCTGGGGGCGGAGTGGGGAGCAAAATGGCATCAACTGGGGGGAAGTTTCTGGACACCAGGGTCCCCTATCCCAGCTGCCCCTCTCCATCCCTCCTCTCTCTCTTCCACCCCCCTAATGATCTAAACCCCACACAGTCCTCCCCTGAACCCCACATCTTCATCCACCACCTCTCTGGGTCCCCGGCCCCTGCCCTGGTTCTGTCCCCTCAGCCAGCTCCTAGAAGCCATGTCCCCGGAGCTATGAATGAGTCTCTGTGCATGGGTCTGGGCTGTGCATGGGCATGCTGGGGGCATGAGCTCACCATGGGGCATGTGCTTGGTGCTTGTCTGGGGGATTGGGGTGGGGCAGGAGGTGGGAGGGCTGCCTTGTAGGGCAACCCCCCCTTCACCCTGTCTCTTCGTTTTTTATTTGTTTTGCTGCGGGATCTAATAGGTGCCAAGCACAGGGGCCTGGGAGAACTCTGGGCACGGGTGGCAGGAGGTGGGCTGAGCCAAGGGGTGCCCCCCTGGACTCCTGGTTTCCATCACTGGAGCAGGGTGGGGGAGATGTGGAGGCAGCAGTTGTGGATCCAGATCTATCCAGGAGCAAGTGGGGGCAGGGTATAGGAATAATGGAGGGAATGGGGGCAGGTTAGAGGCCAGGACTCCTGGGTCCCATCCCCATCCCCAAGCCGGTCTTCACATGCCTCAGTTTCCCCCCTGCCTGGCCATGGGGCTGATGCACTGTTATGGGGGTGGTGTGACAGGCTTGGGAGGGTCTGGGTCCTAAGCCCCTTGGTGCAGGCCGGGTGGGGGTGTGGGAAAGTTGAGGGTGCCCAGAGTTCTCCAGGGGAAGGGAGGGACCCATGTGGCCACTGGGGAGGGGGGTAGACGCCATGTGACACCTCTGTTCTGTCTTTGCAGAGGCTGCTGCGGATGGACCTGCCCGTGGCTGACGACAACACGGTGCACTTCAACTCTACCCTCATGGCTCTGATCCGCACAGCTCTGGACATCAAGATCGCCAAAGGCAGGGGCTAAGGGTGGGGTTGGGACCCCTCCCACCACCACCACCACCACCACCCAACCCAGAGCCTGACAGAGGGGGAGCGCACCACTGAGGCTGGGGGGTGGTTGGGGCTCAAGGCACCATGGGGAGGAAGACCATGATGGCTGTAGGACTGGCCTCTGCCAACAGGGAGTGCTGTGGGGAGGGGGCAGGACTGGCTATATGTGTGGGGGGGGGGAGGGTGTCCCAAGTACCCCAGGTAGAGGCTGCCTGCTGGGGGGCATTGGGTGCCCAAGAGCCCCCCCTGACCCAGCACCGGGTGCCCGCAGGAGGTGCAGACAAGCAGCAGATGGATGCGGAGCTGCGCAAGGAGATGATGGCCATCTGGCCCAATCTGTCCCAGAAGACCCTGGACCTCCTTGTCACCCCCCACAAATGTAAGGACCCCTCCCTCTGCCATGGGCAGTATGTTCTGCCCAGATCTCCCACCTGCCATTTCTTGCCAGGAGTGGCATGTCCCATCCAGACACCGCCCCCTCCTCCCCAGGATCACCCCCTCCCTCAGCCCACCCCGCCGCACGGGGGCAGCACTGCTTAGTGGTGCTTGGGTGAGGGCATGCTGAGCTGGGAGTCCAGCTCTGGGAGAGGATTGGGGTCTAGTGGGGAGAGGTGGGAATCAGGACTCCTGGGTTCTCTTTGCAGCTCTTTGGAGGAAAGGGTGGAGGTGGGGTGGTAGAATGGGAGTGGCGAATGGTAATGAGATTCAGCACTCCTGGTTTTTTTTCCCAATGGGGGTCAGAGGCAGGGGAGGGACCAGCCCTGGGGGATATGGGGGCAGAGTATGGGGGCTGTACCAATGGCTCTGGGCCTCACACCATCTTTGCCCCACCCCAGCCACAGACCTGACGGTGGGGAAGATCTATGCAGCCATGATGATCATGGAGTATTATCGGCAGAGCAAAGCCAAGAAGCTGCAGGCCATGCGGGAGGAGCAGGTACCAAACCCGTGTCATGCCCAGCCCTGTCCCCTCCATCACCACCATGTCTCAGTTTATCCTGCTGCAGGTCCTCCACTGAGGCTAGAAGGGGTTGGGCCCAACTCCCCTCCGTGCCTCCTGGTCCCCTCTTTCTCATTAACCACCCCAAACCCCGTGTCCCCACAGAATCGCACACCACTGATGTTCCAGCGCATGGAGCCGCCATCTCCCGGCCAGGAGGGGGGTCCTGGGCAGGATGCGCTACCACCCCCTCCCCTTGACCAAGGAGGAGGCTTGTAAGTTCTGGTGGGCCTGATCCTGCCCCCCCTCCTCCCCAGCCAGGGATCATGCCCCTCTCCCCACAGCACCCCCTGCAGGGCCAGGTTGGGGCTGGGGGGCCTCAGACCTGCCCTCCCGCCCCGCAGCGTCCCCTGCTGATGGCCATGGGTCGGGCGGGGGGGCTGGGGTTGATGGGGGCTTGTTGCAGGGGGCACGAGGGCAGCATGAAGGAGAGCCAGTCTTGGGTGACGCAGCGTGCCCAGGAGATGTTCCAGAAGACAGGCACCTGGAGCCCTGAGCGTGCCCGCCCTGATGATCTGCCTAATAGTCGACCCAGCTCCCAGGTGCCCCCTGCCCCCATCCCCAAGTACCCCTTGGTGGGGAGGGGGAGGACTGGGGGGTGAGAGCAGGAGGGGCTGGGAGCCCAGATTCCTGTGTTCTCTCTTGGGGCAGGTGGGTGAAAGCAGGGGAGTGCTGGGAGCCTGGACTCTCTCCCTGCTCTCGGAGGGGAGTAGGGGCTGATGGGTTAGAGCGGAGATTGTAGGTGACAGCCCAGATGCCTGGGTTCTCCCAGGACTGGTGGATTGGAGCAGGGAGTGGGAGGACAACAGGAGCTGGTATCTGGAGCCCAAGAGACTTGGGAGGTGGGGCATGTGCTCAGGGACTCCTGGGTTCTCACTTGTGGGGAAGCCACCTCCTTTTCCCCCACTTGACACAGAGCTGCCCCCTGCAGTCAGTGGAGATGCGGGAGATGGGCAAGGATGGCTACTCAGACAGTGATCACTACCCCCCCATGCAGGGGCATGGCCGAGCTGCTTCCATGCCACGGCTGCCTGCTGAGAACCAGGTGAGGGTACCAGGCGGTGCTGGCTTAGGCTGGGGGGGCATTGAGACCCCCCCACAGCCCCCCCAGGCCCTTCCACAAGAGCTGCCAGTTGGCTGCCACGTTCCAGCATTTCCCCAGCCAGGGGTATGGGGGGAGTTCCATGCTGTGGCTTACCGTGATGGTGCTGGGGCCTATGGGCTGGGGACACATGTGTCATTACCTCCACCAGTCCCGACCATGCTTGCTGAGGGCATGGGACTCTGGCGCCTCCATCTTGGAAGGAAGCAAGTACAATCTCTAGCACTGGGTGGTTTGTGGGGGGCTGGGCTGCTGTGGTGGGGTGGCAAGATAGATAGGGAGCAGGGGGGTCTGGCACCCTGGATGCCTGGGTTCTCTGCAGCTCTGGGAGATGAGTGGGGGCTGGGGGATTTAGAGCAGGGAGAGTTGGGAGCCCAGATGCCTGGGTTCTGGTCCAGCTCTGGGAGGGGAGTGGGAGGAGGTCTGGGAGCCTGGACACCTGGGTTCCCTCCAGCTCTGGGGGGGGAGTGGGATCTTCTGGGTAAGAGAGGGGGTGTTGGGGGGAGGTTGTGAGCCTAGACACCTGGGTTTTCTCAGTGTGCTGTGGGAAGGGAGTGAGGGGTTGCTGTCTGAGCAGGGGGCAGGAGCCCAGACACCTGGGTTCTCTTCCCGCTCTGCTTGCGCCCAGTGCCCCCCCATGAGATTTCCCACTCCCCGCTGCTTCTATCAGGCTTGTGACGTGAGCTTCCCACGTTGGCATGGCGCATGCTGCCTAGCAACAGGTGGGGGGTGCCAGGGGTGCAAGGGAGGGGTGCTCACCCTATCTCTTACAACAACAACACCCCAGTGTGGCTTGCAGGGGGGAGGAAGGGGGAGGCGGTAATGGTGATGCATGAGCTGGGTAGTGCTGGGCTCAGCATGGGGCAATGGCATCGAGCCGCATGTGTGTGCGAGCGTGAGGACATGTGTGTGTGAGCACTGCACCAGTGCACTGCACGTGTGTCTGTGGACACCTGGGTGCCCTCCCTGCTCTGGGAGGGCAGTAGAGCTAGTGATTAGAGCAGGGGGAGCTGGGAACCTGGACACCTGGGTTCTCACTCTGTTTGGAGGAGAGGAGCAGGGCATGCTGGGAGCCCAAATGCCTGTGTTTTTTTTCATAGCTCTGGGAAGGCAGTACTGCTAGTGGTTAGAGCAGGGTGGGGCTGGGACCCTGGACACCTGGGTTCTCTCTGGTCTGGGAGGCAGGAGGGATCCAGCACTTAAAACGGGGGCATCAAGACTCGGACTCTTGGGTTCTTTTCCCCCGCAGCACTTTCATCGCTGGGTCCCTGCAGGCTGGAGCTGAACAAGGGCCAAACCAGAGTCACTTCAGGACCTGGAGTGTCCGCACTGGGAGGAAGGGGCAGGGGGCTCAGCCCGCTTTCTCTTTGCTGGCTAATCCGGATTCACTCCAGAGGGGCCTGTGTAGATGCTTATGGCATTGCTGCTGGGTGGGGGCTGATTCCAGCCCACTGGGGCTCTTGCTGGCTGCTGGGGGGGAGTGGGAGGCAGAGCTGGGCTGCAGCTTGCTCTGGGGCTGGTGCTGTGTTGGGGGGTGCCGGGAGCATGTTGGGGGGCCCTGCCGTGCTGCTGTCCCCTGCCCCCTGGTGTCCCTCCCCATCTCATCCCCCCCCCCCATATTTATCTCCTGTCTCTCTCTCTCCCTCTCTGTGTGCACCGCCCTGCTCGGCCCCCGCAGCGGAGGAAGGTGCGACCCCGAGGAAATAATCTCAGTGTATGTACCGCCACGAGGCCCCCCAGCACCCTTCCTATCCCATGCTGTGGGCTCGTCCTTGGATGGACGGACAGATGGACACAGTCCATGGCTTGTCCCCTGTCCCTGACTGCCACCTACCTACCCTCCCAGCTGTCTGTCTGTCTGGCTACGCGTGTGTGCGTATCTGCCTGTCTCTGTCTATTCATCTATCTGTGTGTGTGTCTTTCTGTTTGTCTGTCCCTGTCTATCTCATTTGCTGTCTGTCTGTCCTTATAGCTGTCTCTCTGTCTATCTGTGTGTTTGTCTTTGTCTCTCTGTTTGTTGCCTTTGCCTGGGTTCTCTCTGTCTGTCTCTCCCTTTCTCTGCCTGTCTTTGTTTGTGTATTTCTGCCTATCTATGTCTCTCTGTTTGTCTTTCTGTCTTTCTCTTTTTATCTGGTCTGTCTCTATCTCTATTTGTGTGTGTCTTTCTGTCTACCTCTCCCTTGAGTTCTTTCTCTGTCAATCCTCATTCCCCATTTCTATCCCCACCCATCTTTCCCCATTCACTTCCTCTCCAACTCTCTATCCATCTCTCCACAGCCTACATCTCGAGGCCCATAATCACCCTGCTCTCTCTGTTTGTCTGTGCCCATATGCCCTCCATCTCTCCTCCCACCTGCTTCCTCCCCAGGTCCTTCTCCCTCACTCTTCTGCCCCATCTCGTCCTTGCCCATCAGGCCGGCCCCACGGCAGAGTCCTGTGCCCCGGCACAGCCCCGCACCCCCTGCCAGGGGGTACTGTACCAGGCAGCCACAGCCTTCAAAAGCAACATGGTGCATACCCCCCCCAATCCAGCTCTGTCTGCTCCTAGCAGGGCTCCTGGACCCCCCACCCCAAGTGGCAGCAGGGGACAGCTTCTGGAATGGGCCTCTCCAGCTGAACCCAGAGGCAGAGGCCAGCCAGCAGGGAGCAGCCAGTGGGGCTTTGTGTCTTGGGGCAGCATCCAGCAGCCCCCATCCTGACCAGAGATCTATGCATTACTATGTATTAGATCTATTATGGTAGTGCCAGGGACTGGCACCCTCTTGACTATGCCCCTAATGTGCAGGGAGCTGTACATTTGTATATTAGATGGCTTACAGTTGTGCCAACCACCCACTAGCATGACCAGGATGTGTAAGGAGCTGTACATTACCATGTGTTAGGTGTATTATAGTAGTGCCAGTCACCCGCTAGCAGGACCATGATGTGTATTACTATGTATTAAGTATAGTATATTCAATGAATATACTATACCAGCCCCAGACCCTCCTTGGTGCCTCCTTCCTGACCAGCTCCCTGATGTGCAGGGAGCTGTACATTTTTATATTAGGTATATTATGGTAGTACCAACCACTTACTGCCCTGACAGGGATCTGCATGTGCCAGGATCTGTACTTTTTGTCTATTAGGCGCACTGTTGTAATGCAAGGGACCTGCCCTGTCCTGACCAGTCCCCTGATATACAGGGAACTGTACCTTACTATGTATTAGATGTATTATGATAGTGCCAGAGACCCTTCTAACATGCAGGGAGCTGTACATTCATATGTTAGGTGTGTTGCAGTAGTGCCAACCACCTGCTGTCCTGACTGGGACCTGGATGTGCATGGATCTATATATTCTGTGTATTAGGTTATTACGGTAAGGCCAGGGATGTTGGCTGGGCAGCCTGATACCCACCCTGGGCACAGGGCAAGAGGGCATCAGCCTTGGAAGAGGGTGGAGGTGGGGGGCGGGGTTAAAGAGGTCCAGGGCATCCCAGGACTCCTGGGTTCTCTCATTTAAATGGAGCGTGGCATGGCGTGGTGTGGCATGGTGCCAGGACTCCGGGGTTCTTTCTCCAGTTGGCACGTGGGGGCAGAGGCAAGACCTGAGTCCCAAGCTTTTGGTGGAGGAAGCAGCCTAGAGGCCCTGCTCTGTGCCTTGGTTTCCCCAGCCTAGAGGCCCTGCTCTGTGCCTTGGTTTCCCCATCAGGCAGTGGAGTTCACTGGGTCTGAATCCCAGATGTCCCTAGGGGAGGTCCATCCCTCCATGGACTCACCATGTCCATGTCCCAGCTCCATGGGTTATTGGGGGAAAGGTGTGTGCTCCTTGGGGGGTGGGAGGGATCCCGGCCACATCCCAGCACCCACGGCCCTGGTGCCCTCTGTGTCTCCATTTCTTTCTGCACAGACTATCCCAGATGTCAGCCCCATGAAACGCTCGGCCTCAGTGCTGGGGCACCCGCGGGCCCGGGGCATCCGCCTGGACGACTACTCACTGGAGCGCGTCCCCCCTGATGATGCACAGCGCCACCACCTGCGCCGAAGGGACCGGGACCGAGACCGGGACCGGGACCGTGCCCACCGTGCCTCTGACCGCTCACTGGGCCGCTACGCAGATGCTGATGCAGGTCCGTGACCCCCTCAGCCCTTGGTACCCCCTTGATCCCCTGACCCTTGTGCCTCCCCAACTCCCTGACCCCCAGTGTCCCCCCTGGCCACTAGCCTCAGTGCCCCCCAGCCATGTTCCCCTACAATGTCTGCCAGTGCCTGGCCCCTTTCCATGATGCCTCTTGGTGCCCCCCCAGGCCCTGCCCTTGATGGCCCAGTGCTCCCTGGCCTCTGGTGCCCCACCCCCCAGCCCCTGCCTTTGTGTCCCCAGCCCTGGCCCCTGACCCTGGTGACCCCTCAGCTCCCTTGGCCTGTGCCACCCCATTGACAGTGACTGCACAGCAGATGCTTTGGGTTTCTTTTTTGTGATTGCACAGTCCATGATGTGGGACACTCATGCAATAGCATGGCCTATGCCGTGAGTCTCTTGTGCAAGTGCATGCCAGGGCATGGGATTCTCAAATGATTGTATGATGGGCTGCAGGACTCTTGTGCGATTGCACGGCCCAAGTCATGAGCCTCTTGTGCAATTGCACGACAGGGCACAGGAGTCTTGTGTAATTGCATGACAGGGCACAGGATTCTTATATAATTGTATGGCAGGCTGCAGGACTCTTGTGCCATTGAACAACCCAGGCCACAGGTTTCTTGTGTGATTGCATCAGGGCATGGGACACTTACACAATTGCATGACGGGTTGCAGGATCCTCGTGCAATTGCACAGTCCAGGCCATGGGTTTTGTGTAATACCACAATAGGGCACAGGAGTCTTGTGCAATTGCATGATGGGGCACAGGAGTCTCATGCAATTGCACAGCTGGGGCTACAGGTCTCTTATGTGATTGCACGACAGACCACAGGTCTCCCACATCAGGGTGGGCCTTGCATCACCCTCTTCCCCCACAGCCAACATGATTGGGTCTCTCCCGCTGGCTCCCAGTTAGCTCCTTACCTGTCCCACCCTCTTGGCAGGCCTGGGCACAGACCTGAGCATGACACCACCATCGGGTGAACTGCCCCCAAAGGAGCGTGATGGGGAGCGTGGACGCCCCAAGGACCGGCGACATCACCACCACCATCACCACCATCACCACCGGCATGAGGATGGACGGCCTCGCGACCGTGACCGCGACCGCCGCTGGTCCCGCTCCCCCAGTGAGGCCCGCGACCACCCCCCCCCCCGCCAGGTGGGTGCCCCCTGTCCCACCTCCCTCATCCTCTAGGGCCCCAGTGGGGGTGGGGGGAAAGCTGGAGGGGCATCTAGGGAGATTCTCCACCTGGTAATGCTGAGAGCCCTCCCCCAGGGCAGAGGCCTAAAGGGGAGGAGTGGGCCTGATCCTGTGGGAATGATCCAGCCCCAGCCAGACATCTAAGTTGGGGGGTAGGGGGAGAATGGGTCTGATCCGGAGCAGGAGGGAGGGGGAGCGAGTCCAGGCTTCAATGGGTGTCAGCCCAGTTCCTTCAGAGTGGGGGGAAGAGGAGGCCCCAGGTCCTTGGTGGTATGGGGCAAGGCCTTGATCCCCACCAGCATTTCCACCCCCTCCCTTCACTCTGGGGCTGGGAGGGGGCTAGGGGGGCAGGTGCCTTGGAGTCCCTCCAAGCCCTCCATTTCCATGACTCCCCGCAACTGCTGCCCCACCCTCTCCCTTCACCACAGCCCCCCCACTCCCTGCCCCTTCCTGCTTGTTCCCTGCCTCCTCCCCTCCCCCCCCACTGCGCGTGCAGTTTGGTGGCGGGTCCGGCCCTGATTCATGTTTCTCTCCGTGTTGCCCGCTTGGCTTCGCTGCCCCGGCAAGGGGCGCGCAGGTAGGTGCCAGCAGAGCTCCCCCACTGCCCACCCAGATCCTATGAGTGTGCTGTGACCCCTGTCCTGGGTGCTTTGGGCTCTGCAATGTGGGAAGGCTTGGAACAGAGCTGACCTGAGGCCAGGCACACACGTGAGCTGCACAGGTAGAGAGGGGGTCGGGTCATGTGAGGGGCACACATGCATGAGGCCTGCAGCGAGGTGGCTGCTTTTGTGGTGCATGTATGTGCAATATCCCCCCGTGCCTACATGAGAAGCACATGCACATTTGATGTGCAGAGAGGGGCTACCTGTGCAGTCACGCATGTGCAACATGCAGAGAGGGAGGTATATGTGGGGCACACCTATGTGATATATGATAGACATGGTACACATGCATGTAGGAGGGAGGGGGGTACATACGGGGTACATGTGTGCCATGACCCCCTCCTGTGCATATGTGGGGTACATGACATGCAGAGAGGGTGGGTATGTGGGAGCACAAGCTTGTACAACATATGCAGAGAGGGGGCAACATGAGCATGTGTGTGACATAGTACGCATGGGGGACATGCACATTGGATAAGGGGGGGCACGTGGGACGTGGGTATAACATGGAGAGAGGAGGGTAGATGCAGGACGTGTGCAACAGAGGATACATGTGGGGTGTGCATGTGTGCAACACGGAGGAAGGTACATGGGCAATGCACTACATGGACTTGCAGAACTGGGCATGTGCACACAGGGTATACACCACAGCCATGGACGCACATGTAGCCTCTGCACATGCATGCCAATGCCACGAAGCAATAGGCAGAGCCAACCGCACCCTGTCATACATCAACGGGGGCATCACTAACAGGTCCAGAGAGGTCTTGCTCCCCCTCTATGCGGTGCTGGTCAGGCTGCAGCTGGAGTACTGTGTCCAGTTCTGGGTGCCGCACTTCAAGAGGGACGTGGACAACATGGAGAGGGTCCAGAGGAGGGCTGCTCGCATGGTTGAGGGCCTCCATGGCCAGCCCTATGAGGAGAGGCTGAGGGACCTGAATCTCTTCAGTCTCCGCATGAGGAGACTAAGGGGGGATGTTGTGGCTGCCTACAACATTATCAGGGACCACCAACAGGGACTCGGGGAAAGTCTGTTCACCAGGGTCCCCTTGGAGTCACCAGGAACAATGGCCACAAGCTGAGGGAGGATAGGTTTAGGTTAGATATTAGGAAGAACTACTTCACTGTAACGGTGGCCAGAGCCTGGAACAGGCTTCCCAGAGAGGTGGTGCTCTCACCTTCCCTGGAGATCTTCAAGAGGAGACTGGATAGGCACCTGGCTGGGGTCTTATGACCCCTGCCACCCCCAGTGCTCATTTCTACCCATGGCGGGGGGTCGGACTAGATGATCTGTTTAGGTCCCTTCCGACCCATTGATTCTATGATTCTGTGATTAAATGGGCATGTGGGGGACACAGGTCTGCACCACTCATGCGTCAGGCACATGCACCCAGGAAGCCCAGCATGGACATGCCACAGAAACATGGGCCTATCCACAACACATGTGTGACACATGTGCAGCAGTACAAGTACAAGCAGCTCTGGCTGAGGGAGGACACATGTGGCACATGCCAAATGCAGGCTGCATACTTTCCCCTCCCTGCCCCGGCATGCAGGGGCGGAGGGAAGAAGGGGGCTGCCAAGCTCCTAACCTTGCTGATCCTACTGCCTCCTGTCAGGCCATGTCCCACTGCCCCACTGTGTCTGTTTCCCTCCTTGCTGGAGCAGGGCATTGCCAGAGCAAAGGGGGCTTTGAGCACCTTTTGGCAGGGGGGGAAACAGGAAAGTGGGCACCAAGGACAGGGCTGTGGAGACCCTAGGTGAGTGCTGCCCCCCCATAGCCCCCTGCGTTGACCCAGTTCTCTCCAGCCCCCAGCTCAGCTCTGTTCCGCGCCCCCCAGACCCAGTGCACCACCCCACCCTGTTGTCCCCCACTCCCTGGCTCCATCTCCATCCCTGCTTTCCATCTACCCTCAGGCCATCAGCACCCTGCCCCAGCTTTTCCCAGCTCCTTTGATTTTTAACCCCCACAAAATCAGACCTTCCCCCCCCACCAAAGCCTCCTTTGATCATCTCCCTTCTCACAGGGTTTCCCCTTCCACTCTCTCTTTCTATCTTCTTTCTACTCTTCCCCCCACTCCTTTCTTTGCTTTGGCCTCCTGGCTCCCTCTGTCTGGCTCCCCCCATCCCACCTCCCCCTGCCCCATTGCTGTGGCTGTTCTCTGTGTCCCCCCATCCTTGACCCCTGCCATACTTGCCCCCCTGTCCCCGCCTCTTCCTTCCACTCCACCCTTCATTAACTGTCCCTTCCTTAACCTACCTGCCTTCCCACCCCTTCGTTAACCTCCTCGTCTGCTTCTTTTTTGTCCCGTTTCTTTGCTTTTTTTTTTGTTGTTTTGTTTTCTTTTTTTCCTCCTTCTGTTGCTTTTTGATTTCCTTTTTGTTTCAATTTTCGTGTAGGGCAGTAGTTCGGTCAGTGGCAGCCCTGTCCTGTCCACATCGGGGACCAGCACCCCACGGCGGGGGCGCCGCCAGCTGCCCCAGACCCCCGCCACACCCCGGCCACACGTGTCCTACTCGCCTGTGGTGCGGAAAGCTGCCCCCCCGGTGCCCCGCCGCCACCCTGACCCAGCGCCTGAGAGACCCACAGCGGCCTCGCCGCGCAGCTATCGCCACGCCAGCAGCCGGTGGCAGCCCCCCGATGCCCCCCCCGGCGCCCGTCACAGCTACTACCGTGGCCCCGAGTTCAACGAGACCCCCCACAGCACCCCCAGGACTTGCCGGGCCACAGCCTCGCCCTCGCGCCATGGCCGGCGCCTGCCCAACGGCTACTACCACAGTCAAGGTCACGGCCACGGCCCCCCAAAGGCCCGGCCGGCCGGGTCCCGCCATGGCCTGCATGAACCCTACAGCGAGACCGATGAAGATGACTGCTGCTAGCGGGGGACCTGGGGGCAGGGCACCCTGCACATGCTCCCACAATGCATCTACACACATGCATGGGGTGAGGGGAGGTGGGGGGGCCTGGGAGGCCACACTGTGCCCTGGGGACAGGCATGCGGGGGCATCATGGGATGTGTGGTGGGGCTGGGCCAACTCGGGCTGGGAGAAGTGGGGAAGGGAATCGGGTGCCCTCCAAGCCCCGCCAGGGGGAGGCTTAGAGCCATGACCTGGAGGATAGATGCCTGCAGAAATCCTGTATCCCTCCAGCTTCTGCTCTCAGCTTCTGCCCCAGCGGGGATCTTGGAGCCATGACCTGGAGCATGGAGAATTCCCCTATGCCCCCTGCTTCTGCCTCAAGGAGGAGCCTTGGAGAGGTGATCTGGAGCCCTGGCGAATTCCCCTACCCCTCCAGCCTCTGCCCCAGGATACGGGGCCTTGGCACCCCAAATTTGGAGAATAGGAGGCTTGGAGAATTCCCCTCCTACTCCAGCCTTCCTCCTCATGATGGGGCCTTGGAGCCACAGATGGAGTCCTGGAGCAGCTCCCCCAAGCAGCACCGTGACAAAAGGATGGGGGAAAAAGACAAAAAAAAAACTCTGCTTTTTTCCCCCCTTTCCCCCCTGAGGTTCTATTGATGAGTTTTATCATCTCGACCTGCAGCAGGGACAGCGCCTGTAAGCCCATGTCCCCCACCCCTGCCCCAGTACATGCCTACACACACTCACCCCCCCAATGCCTGACACGGAGAGGAGTGCTTGCCGGTTATACCAAACCCTTACTATTACTGCCTGCAGAGATAAAGGAGAAAAAAAGAAGAACCCCCCCCCAACAGACAAAAACAAAAACTTCCCAGCTACAGAAACCAGTATTTTTTTTCTCTTCCTGCCTGAAACTAACCAACAGAAACAAAAGACCCCCCAACCCCAGACACAGAAAAAAAGACCTCGGGAAAAAAAATTAAACACACACACACACACACACACACACACATATATACATACATACATACATACATACATACAATAAAGCCGAGGAGCTGGCCCGGTGGGTTCTATCCTTTTTTTTTTTTCCTTATGTTGTTTGAGAGAAGGAAACCCCCCCCCCCCAAATCCCCGCCCCCTCAAAAAAAAAGAAAAGAACCAGAGACGGAAATAACCCAACAAACCATGGGCTCGGGACTGAGATGCATTGCATGAAAAATAATGAGAAAAAAAAAAACACAAAAAAGGAGTTAAAAAGATGCAGAAAAAAAATAATAAAAAACCCACAAAAAAACCTACAAAAAAATCCCAAAACCCCCCCCCCCAAAAAATTAAAAAATATGAGAATTTTTTTTGATTGACGGGTGCTCGGTGGTTTTCAGCCAGATGCCTGTGATTTCTTCCCTGCTTCCCATTGGACGGTGTCAGGAAATGGGCAAGGCGGGGGGGGGGGGGGGGGTTTGTTTCTAAGCCTTGGTTTGATTGCAAGAGACTTGGAGGGGGCGGAGGTTGTGGTGTACCAGAGTTTACAGCGAGCCCGAACTGCTTGCTGGGAGGGGGGGGCGGCAGAGTCTGGGATGTCGGTGCCCGAGGGGGTGCGCATGACCCCCCCCCCCCCCCCCAGTGTCAGCCGGGGCAGCTGTGAGGCAGTTCAGACCTCCCCTCCCCCCATACATTTCCGCTGGGGGGGGTGGCGCGCGCACGCACACACACACACACACGCGCGCGCATGCACACCCCCACCCCTTCCGCTGGGGCACAGCCAGGCTATGCTGCGCACAAGGCGCTGACCCAGCCTGGTTGGGGGTGCAATGCAGACAAGGGGCCATCCCAGGAAGCAGGTGCCCCGGATTCGAAGCCCGGTGGCACTTTGGCCGCGAAAACGACTCTTGGCCAGGCCTGAGCCCCCTCGGAGGCAGGTCCAGAGCTACCTCAGTCGTGACCCTGCCACCACTGACCTGGACAGAGGGCCTGGGGGAGGCGAAAGTAGCCCTGGTGGCGCTCGAGGTAGTACTGCAGACTTCAGCCAACCCCCTGCCTGTCCCACATCTCTGCCTGCCCCCGCCCTCTTTCTGGGAAGGGCCAAGAGGCCCTGCAGCCTTACCCCAACCCCTGGGTAGTGTTTCATCTCCTTCCCCAGCCTGGAAAGAGCGTCCATGCATGCCGCTGCGGCGGGGGGGCGGCGTTGATCTCAGCAGAAAGGGCCTGAGGGAGGGGTGTTGAGTGTGATGGAGGCTGTTAGCCCTGGCCTTCTCTGGGAAGAGAGGGAGAGCAGGGCCTGGCTCTAGGCTGGGGGGAGGGGTGGCTTAAGGGGGCCTCCCGCTCCCCCATTCCAGCCCTGGGGTGCCCTGGTGGCTGTGCACCCTGCAGCCACCAGGGGGTGCTGCCTGCTCAGCTTAGCCCTGAGGGCAGAAGAACAATTGGGGGTGGGGGGGCTGGGGTCCGGAGTGAGGGGAACCATTAGGGCAGGGCCAGGGGCTGCAGGCCAGGAGCGAGGGGCTCAAACTGCTGCGGGTGAGGTCAAGGGCTGCAGATCAGGAGCGAGGGGCAGTGCACCAGCAGGGCTGGGGGCATGGGCAGGGGAGTGAGGGGGTGGACAGAGATGGGCTGGGGGGCGTGTGGAGCTCCCTGCCTCCTCAGCACAAGCCCTGGCAGCCCCTCCCCCCCATAACCAAGGCCTTGGCCCCAAGGGTGGCACAGAGGGAAGTTCCCAGCTCAGGCAGGAGGAAGCTTGTGGGGGGGATCCCCTGGGCCCAGCCCTTCCTGAAGGTGGAATTCCCACCTCCCCAGGCAAGCACATCACTGCCCCCCACCCAGGCATGGGAATGGATGGGGAGGCAGTCTTTAGCATGCCCTGGTTGCTGGCAGTGGGGGGGGCATTCAGGTATCTGGTTTGTCCTGCACTGCCTCTCCCCCTGCCACCCCCACACCAGGCCTCTGTTGTCCTATGGACCCATCCCTCTCCCCTAAGTTTGTCATAACTCTTCCCCCAATCCTGTCAATGGGGCCTGGATCTACACCCCCCCCCACAAAAAAAAAACCCTCCGCACAAGGCAGGGATGGGAGCCAGGACAGAATATAGGGGGCAGGTATCAATCTGTGCCCAGCCTGATGTCATCACTGCCGGCTGGGGGGGAGGTGTTATCCTAATTCTAGCCCAGATCTGGGAAAAGACTCTGGTATAGTGGTTAGAGCTGGGAGAGGGTGGTCCAGACCCCTGGGATCCCTGCCCCAGCTCAAAGGTGAAGGATGGGTTTGTGGGGGAGCAAGGTGGTGGGGGCAGGCAGCAAGCTACTTAATCATGGAGGTGTAGGGCCCCAACCCCTGGGTTCTCACTCATCCTGGATGCCCAAGCCCAGACCCAGGCCCAGAAGACCCTAGCTCTCATCTCAAACCACTAAGCCTCTGCTCTGGGGATGTCCGGAGTGTGTCAGGCCTCCCACCCCCAGCCCTGCAGGTGCCTCCTGCCTGCCCTCCCCCAATGAGGAAGTTGTGGGAGGAGGAAATGCAGCACCCTACCCCCCCCCGAGACACACACACACACACACACACACACACAGAGCCAGAGGCAGATGAGGCTTTGCTGAACATCCGGCTCCATTCAGTTCTTGGTGCTGAGAAAAGAACCCAGGCATCCAGGTTCCCAGGCCTCTGACCCAAACCCCAGCCCAGGTATCCTAACTCCCATGAAAGAACCCAGGTGTTCGGGCCACCATCCCCACCCCCAGTGTCTACACCCCTGTTTCCCCACCCCCCAGGGGGCTCAGACAAAGCCCAACTGCCAAGAGGCTGGCTATGGGGAAATTGAAGCAGAGTTGGGGGGTGCAGGTGAGGCAGGGGGTGACATGGCATTGGGTGGGGGAGTGAGGGGCACCAGCAGGCTCTCCCCACCTCCAAAGAATTCCCCAGCCAGTGATCCAGCCTTTCTGGCACGAGGCCACCCCCCTCCAGGCGTGCACACATTCTCCCTGCTCCTGAGTGTACACACCCACACACAGACATGCACAGAACCCAGGCATTCAAGACACATACACATGGAACCCAGATGTTCAACACCCCACCCCACCCCCCTGAGTCCAGAAGACAAAGGCGCACAGAACCCAGGTGTCTGGCATGGGGATGCGCACACACACACACAAGCCCCACAACAGGGTACGTCTCACAAGGCGTCTTTATTTCCTTTACAAAAATAATTCCCCAAACAGCAATAAAAAACCCCATGATTTCCCAGGTATAAATTACACCGTATGTGGAAGAGGGTGGAAGGGCAAGACCCCTGCTCCAGCCCCTGCCCCACTAGGGCCTCCCCGCCAGCAGGGAGGGGACTGCTGGGGCTCCCCTTACCAGAACACCCCCCCACACACACAAGTGTCCAGACAGTCAGACAGACAGACCCCACAAGCACGGGCAAGCCTAAGCATGGGTGTGGGGTCCCAGCAGCTGGGCTGTAGGTGGCCTTGAGACCCCACATGTGTGTGCCTGGGTACACCTAGCAGTTGTGGGTGGGTGTGGATACCCAAAAGCTTGGAGAAAGAGCATGTGTGAGTGCATGTGTGCATGTAGGAGAGAGAGAGAGAGCATGCACATGTACACACCCAGCAACTGGGAGCATATGCACATCCCCCGGAAGCCTGGGTCCTCTGTGTGTGGGTGTGAGCGTGCATACACACCCAGCAGCTGGGCCCCAGGGGCGGTGCGCCGGCCTGACGCCATCACACCCAGCCCTGTCCGGTTGGACCGGCTGTGTCTGGCAGGGAACAAAGGGCGCAGCCCAGCTCCTGCCAACACCCCCTTGCAGGCTGCCTCCAGCCCTGACGGGGTGGGTGCCAGGTCATGGCTACCCATCTCCTGCTGCCCTGCCATGTCCCAGCAGGCCTCAGTCCTTCACCTTGACCTCAGCCCCCCCAGCCTGGTATCAAGCAACCACTTCTTCCCAGAGTTGCAGGACACATACACACATGCCATTCCCCCCACCCCACCCCCCACCAAGTCCAGGGGACTTTGGCACCCTTTCCTCCTCCCCTGGCGCCGGCTGGTGAGTCAGGCTTGGCCTCCCACGCCCAGGGGATGGGGGGGGGCAGGAAACTCCCTGCTGGGTGACGCAACACCGGTCATAGGAACCGTGTGTCATCCCTTGGCCCTGGTCTGCACCCCCCACACACGCACACAGACACACCCAGCCCTGAAACATGCACAAGGCCTCCAAGGGGGACATCCAGCCCCACAGTTAGCCCCCTTCCGGATTTACCCTTCCCTGCCTGACACAGGCACAGCAGAGCTGAAGGCAGGCAAGTGCTGCCCGTACCCTGGGAAAAGGGCATCAGTTCAGAGCAGCATCTCTCGCCATCTGGATGCCTCAGTGGGGCCTGGTCACCCCCTGGCACTGGGACGGAGTCCTTCAGCGACCCTGGCTCCGTGTGTCTCTCTGCCAGTGGGTCCTGGGGTCAGGAGCCAGCCCAGGCAATGAAGGGCAGGGCCAGGCCAGCTAGCAGGCTGCCACAGCTCTCACCAGCAGGCCCAGGACCCCCTGGCCCCGGCGACAGGGTGGGGTGGGCACAGCGAAGCGGCTCTGCAGCACCTTGGCCAGGCTGGGGAAGGGGCCCTCCTGCCTTTGCGGCTGCTGGTCCCGCTCCTCCGCCTCCAGTCTGGCTTTCTTGCTGGGCGCCAGCCCCGCCTCGGCCGCCCCGGGCTTGGCCCAGCTCGGGCTGCGGCGCTTGCGGCTCGGCTTGTTGCAGGGGCCCCGGACTGGCGGCGGCCGATGCTCGGCGCTGCTCAGCTGCGTGTCCACGGCCGGGGGCTCCGGCTCCGCCGCGGGGGCACAGTCCATGGGATCCGGATCCGTTGCGTTCACACTGTCCGGGGGAGCTGGATCCGCAGCGATCGCCCGCTCCCGGGGAGCCGGATCCGCCGCGATGGAACAGTCCATGGGATCCGGATCCGCCGAGTTCACACAGTCCAGGGATTTCGTATCCGCCGCGATCGCCTGGTCCATGGGAGCCGGATCAGCTGCGCTCACACAACCCAGTGGGTCTGGATCCGCCGCCTCCCCACGCTCCAGCGGCTCCGGCTGGGAGGGCTCCGGGGCAGCCCCGTCCTCATCGCCCCCGGCTCTGGCCGCCAGGTAGAGCTCCCGGGCGCTGCGCAGGACCTGGGAGAGCTGGAGGCTGCGGTGCAGGCGGAGCCCCCCGCGCTGCAGCCGCGAGTGGTAGAGCTTCCACACCGACAGGCTCATGATCCGCTGCGCCTCCTTCTGCACCTCCATGCTGCCTGGATCCGGCTGCTCCACGCGTGGAGGGGGGTCGCAGGCGCCTCCCACGCGCTCCCCTCCGAGGGGCTTTTGTTGCAAGATGCAGACTTGCCTACTTCACCGCCTCCTCGCAGCAGCAGGCGCCCGGGCTAGAGCCGGCCGCGCCCAGCCTCGCTGCTTTTATAGCCCCAGTGATCTCAGCGCCGGCTCCCCCTCCCCTGCCCGCCCCCACCCCGCCGCATCCGGCAGCGCGAGGCCAAAGGAAGGGGGGGGCGGAAATACCAAGGGGTGGGGGAGGGGAAGACACCCCCCCCAGCGCGAGCAAGGGAAAGATTTGCATTGTAAGGAAGGGGAAGGGGGCAAGGGCGGCTCGTGTAATGCAAGGAGTGGGGGGCGAGTGGAGCCCGTGCAATGGGGAGGGGGCAAGTACAGTCCGTACAATACAGGGGTTGCAATAAGTTGCACGCTATTAATGCAACCCCCCACGGGGGGGGACTGGGAGCAATAAGGGGGGGAGCAAGAGCAGCGCTGCTGTGGGGGGGAGTTGGGGAGACTTGCGGGGATTTATTTCACACTCTTTCCCCGCCCTTATGCAAGACGTCACGTCTGGACTTTCTCTGGGCTCCCGCGAGGGGCCCAGCGGACTTCAAGCAACGCCGGCCGCCATCCAGCGGTGGCCCATAGTTCCTGGCAGTCCGAGACCGCGATGCCTGCGGACATCAAATAGTCCCCGCCCTTATGCAAGGCGTCCGGGGATTTATTTCACACCGACACCCCCCCCCACGGGGTTTCCCAGCCCCGACTCCAGGCAACAGCAGCAGGAGGCGAAGGGGGGGGGGGCTGCCCGGGGGAGCCGGCACACGGAAATCCCCCCTCCCCCCGCTGTTTCCTTCCCACGCGCGATTTCCTGGGGTGCTTCCTCTTTAAGTGGAAGGGGCGCTGGAAGCGGGGTGCGGAGGCTCCGCCCCCTGGTGACTGTTTCCATGACTATATGGGGGGGGGTGAAGATGGCGCGGGAAGGGGGGTTTCGAACGCCGCGGGCGCCGGTGTTCCAGGAAATGGTGACGTGGGCGTCCCGGCGCTTCCTCTTACCATATTAGGGCAAAGGGGGTGGGAGCCGGGAGCTTCCTTCCGTGGGCGCAAGGAGGGGAACCCCCCTTCATCAACCCCCTCCCGCGACACCTGGATCCTGCAGCGTCATTGTTCCGCCCCCCGCACATGGACCTCCCGCCCGCGCCTGGACCTACGGACAGTTCGACTGCTCCGGCCCGGCACGGACCGCCCGACCCCCTGCGGGATGCGCGCCTGACCCCTTACAGCTGCTACAGGCACCGGCACAGCCCAACCACCCGGGACCTCGTCCCCCTGCACCCTCACCGCGACGGCCCGAACCCCCACTACACCCACCCCTACAGTCCTACTGGGCACGCACAGCCCCACGGTCCCTTTCCTCCTACAGCCCGCAGTGCCCGCCAAGTCTGGGCACCCACAGTCTCGCTGCACCCTCACTCCACACTGTGACTGGGTACAGCATGCCCCTATAGCCCTCAGCCACCCCAGCGCAAGTACAGCCCCGAGCACACACAACCCCACTGTCCCTATCCTCCTGCAGTCCCCAGTGCCCTCCAGTGTGGGCACCCCCCCACACACAGCGCGACCTGCCCCTACAGCCCCCAGCACAGCCCGAGTGCCCCTGTACCCCTACAGTCTGACCCGCCACCACAGCCCTACTGTCCCTATCCTACAGCCAGTCTGGGCACCCACTGCACCTCCACCCCTCAGTGCGACTGAGTGCAGCCCCCCTCAGTCCCCACAACCGAGTGCACCTGTACCCCCTGCAGCCTGCCTGTCTTCACCCGCCCCCCAACAGCTCCCAGGAGCCACGACAGCCTCCACGCACAGCTGGACTGGGCGCAACACCCCGCACGGGCCCCATTAGCCCCAGGTCAAGCAGCAACAGGGCAAGCCGCTGCTGCGACCAGTCCTACTGGTTGGACTGGAATTCAAGGGCGTCGGGGGAGGGGGAGGGGCCTGGGAGTGGGGAGGGCGGGGCTGGGAGCCCAGACGCCCGGGTTCTACCCTCAGCTGCGGCAGGTGCCTGAACGCCGGGGGTCTCAGCCTGGCCCAGCAGAGCCGCAGCAATACAACCCCCCTCAGCACCTGGGGGGCTGCCCCTGCTGGGGGACAGCGCTGAGGCGTGTGGCTCTACTGCCCCCTAGTGGGGACTGGGGGGACCCGACTCAGCCTCTAGAGCCCGGCGTGGGCGGTGACATAAAGACTGGGACCCAGCTCCTGTATACTGCGTCTTACGTGGGGGGTTGATCCAAAGTCCCACCCATGAGTCTCCCAAGCCAGGATCAGGGCCTCTCTCCTGCTGTCCAGCCCCCAGCTGAGATAGGGCACTGTAACCCCAGGCCTCTCCCCCACCACACCCCAGTGGCAAAACCATTAGACCCCTTCAGGCTCTCACCCCACAGAGAAAGCTCCACCCCTTGAGGCCATATCCCACACGGGACTACTGAGGCACAATCCAGCAAAGGGGGAGTGGGGGAAGACTCTCCCCAGAGGCCTTTAGCCACCTAACTCCTATGCAAACTGTTCCCCAGGCCCTCTCAGGTCTGATGCCCCTCCCCAACCGCAGGCGGGTGAAGACAGTGCGGTTTTGTTACAAACCTCTGTGTTTTATTAACATTTCTCAATTCCTCTTTCCTCTTTACAGTAGTTCATGTGCAATTTTATTCTCTAGGGGGGGGTTGGTTTTTGTTTTTTTTTGTTATTTTGTCATTTTCTCTCTCTCTCTCCAGGGCGGGGGGGGGGCTAGGATGGGGCTGGGGGGGTCACGAAATTCCTCTTGGCACTTATAACACAGAACAAATACTGGTGTGAATGGGGTGGGGGGCAGCGGGGGTGCTTGCAGCCACGGTGGGGGGGGGTCCTCTCTGGGGGTGTCTCAGCCGAGGCTGGAGAGTATAGAAGCAAATTGCGGCATTTGAAAGCACCTGGCGAAGTCCATGCTGAGTTGGTGGTGCTGGAGGGGAACCCTGGGGTGGGGTGGGAATACATTTTTTCTCCTCCCTTTTATAGGGGAAATAAAACCCAAAAGAAAATAATTGGGGGGGGGGAGCTGGGGTGTGGGAAGGGGTACAGAGCACCCTGTGCCCCATTAAGGTAGGGGGAGCTGGGCAGTCTCCAAGATGCATCAGGCCCCTACCCTGTGCCCAACTGGGGGGGGTGAGGAGCAGGTGGGCTGGAGTCTGCTGTGATGCTAATCTGGAGCCCCGCCTCCTCCAATATGACATCACTCCCTGACAGTAACTGGGATACTCCTGAGCAGGCAGGTCCTGCCCTGTGAGAAATCCCTCCCAGTCTAGAACCAGGGCAGATGCTGCCTCAGCCCCTCCCCCCCCCCAACTCCTCCCCCTGGGGCCAGCTAGTGCCACCCCCTAGCCCCATCCTGGGGGTCGTTCCCATTCCCTGCCCCCCAGCCAGCAGTTTGCAGCAGCTACTATCAAGGGCAGCTCCCACAGAGCGGGTAAGGCACTTGACCAAAAGTCAGGAGACCTGGGTGCGGGGAAGGCCCAGGGAAGCACGGACACCTGGGTTCTCTGCCTAGTGCTGGGAGAGAATTGGGGGCTGAGTGGGGAGCAGAGAAGGCAGGACAGAGAGCCTGGACACCTGGGTTCAATTCCTCCCTTCGGAAGGGAGTATCATAGAAAATGAGGGCTGGAAGGGACCTCAGGAGGTCACATCCTGTCCAAGCCCCTGCTCAGAGCAGGGCCATCCTCAACTAGATCATTCCTGCCAAGGCTTTGTGTAGCTGGGTCTTAAGAACCTCCAAGGATGGAGACCCTACCACCTCTCCAAGTAACCTTTTCCAGTGCTTTACTACCCTTCTCATGAGAGAGCTTTCCTAATATTCAACCTAAACTTCCCTTGCTGCAACTTGGGACCATTGCTCTTTGTTCTGTTATCTGTCACCACTGAGAACAGTCCAGCTCCATACTCTACCCTTCAAGTAGTTGAAGACTGCTGTTAAATCCCCCTCAGTCTACTCTTCTCCAGGGGCCTGGGAACCTGGGTTCTGTCCCCACTTCGCAGGAGAGGGATAGGAAATTAGAGTGGGGGGGATGGGGGGCAGATGTTATTCCTTTGGCAGATACAATTCCCAGTGAAGGTGGGATTTGAACTCAGACCCCTCCCCTGCACCTGTCTCAATCCCTCTGACCCCCAACTCCCTGGGCAGGCAGCAGGGGGGAACCCAATGCCCCACTCTGCACTGATCACCATGGGGGCCAGCAGGAAGCTGGAACCCATCTCAGGCCCTCTTCAAAGCTGGGCTCCCCCTCCTTCACCAGTGTCTTTGCTTGAAAGAAAAACAACAGAATCAGGCAAAACATGAATTAAAAAACATGAAACAGTAAAAAAAAAAGAAGCCCCAATCCTCCTCCCAAGAGGTCTTTCCTGCTTCTGCCTTTGCTGTCAGAGATGGGAACAGAACCCAGGTGTCCTGGCTCACAGCTGCCCCTGCCAGCTTGAACTAGGCTCTCTCCCAGGGCTGAGAGGAAAACCCAAGTGTCCGGATCCCAGCCACACCCCCAAATCAGCCTGAACCACATTCACATCCAGTGGCTGGGAGAACCCAAGAGTCCAGGCTCTCAGTCCCAGAGCTCTGCGGGGGGGCAGGAAGGTTGGGCCTTTTCCTCTCCATTTCAGTCCCAAAGCTGCACGCCTCTTGCCTGGGGGGGGTTGGGGGAACCATGCATGGGGGGGGAAGAACAATGCCCCGCCTGCCCCATGCTTGACAACATGAAACATCAGAATAGCCACAATGAAAACACACAGCAGCTTCCCTGGAGGAGGAAGGGGCAGTGGGAGATCTTTTACCACCAAGCACCACTAAACAATAGGTTGCACACTCACCTCTCAGAGCTGGAAATAGAACCCAGGAGTCCAAGCTCCTAGGTTCCCCCACCAGCTTGAATCACATACCCTTCCCAGGGCCAGAAGAACCCAGGAGTCCAGGCTCCCAGGCCAGGACATAACATGGAGATGAGTCAAGACCTAGCAAGTTGCTGCCCTCCTTCCCCCATGAAATCACATCCCCACCCAGCCCCCAGACGAGGGGCCCATGCTTCCCTAATGCCCCCACAGCCCTTTGCACTCAGCACTAGATTCCCCTCCAGGCATCAGGACATCCTCCACCCCAACCCCCACCTCTCCTAGCCATATGGGGCAAGTTAGTGTTGCAGTGTTGGCTGGGGAGAGGAGCCATGCGGGGGAGGGAACAACTGCTGGGGGTGGGGGGAAGACCCCATGTATAAGCCCAAGTGGAGGGCAGGGCAAGTTCTGCCCCCACAACAGGGGCAGCCAGGGTGGGTTACCCTCCACCCCAGAGTAGCTGGGATATTGCCCCCACCACCCAGGGACAGCCTGGCACCTGGAGTGTAGTGTTAAGGGACTCATGGGGGGGCGTTTCCATGCCGCTGATACAGGGCAGCACCCGCTCCTCTGGCTTACACAGACTAAAACCCAGGGGAGGGGGCAGAAGGGGAGTCAACCCCTAAGACAGAGGAGGGGGTCCCCCCCCATCACCCACAGTGCACCAGAACAACCCCCCCCCAACAGGATGCTACTTAATTTTTAAAGAGATGGCACACTTTTCCACACCCCCACAGCAGCCACCTTCCCACCCTGCCACCCCTCATGGGGCAAACCAGGGAAGGGGGAGAATTAAAATCAAGATCTGAAAGGGTGAGGGGCCTAAGAAATTAAATTCAGGAGGGGTGAACGGAAAAGGTTAAGGGGCAGGGCCAAGGTCAGGGACAGGGCTAGGGCAGCCCCTCAGCAGAGGGCCCTGCAGGGTCAGCCTCATGGCCGGTGCCCTCAAAGCTGTGCTCCATGCCCACGATGTCAGGTTCCATCTTGCCCGTGTCATTGATGAAGGTGGTGTAGGTGTCACCCTCGGCCATGAGCAGCTTGAGCTTGGGGATCCAGCTCTTGCGCACGACACGCCGGGCATTGGTGCACATGTCAGCTGCAATGGCGTTCATCTCACTTTCCTTGAAGTTGGGTGCGAAGTTCTGGCAGTAAACTGCAGGAATTGAGGAAAGGGGGGGGGGAGGGGGGAAAAAAAGGGGGTGAGTGATGGAATCCACTCCTTTCTCAGCCCCCTCCAGACACGTGCAGTGGGTCACACCACCCCAGCGACCCAGGAAGATTGGGGGGGGGGGTGTTGCATGACACCAGGTCCAAAAAGGACAGGAGGTCAAGGGATCCCAGGGACCCAAGGAGAAGGGGTCACGTGACCTCAAGGACCCAGAGGTCATGTGATACCAGAGACCCAAGAGAAAGGAGTCACATGACCCCAGGGACCAAGGAGGGGAGGAGATCAAGTGACCCTAGGGGCCCAGGAGAAGGGTCACAGGGGCCCAGGAGAAGGGTCACATGACCCCAGGGACCCAAGAGAACCAGGGGCCATGTGACCACCAGGGTCTCGAGACAGGGGTTACATGACCCCAGGGACCACGGAGGGCAGGAAGACACATGACCCCAGGAACTGGCAGCTCAGAGCTGCCCCATCCCTTTCCCCACCATGGGGCAGAATCAGAATCTGGGTCTCCTCAGGCCCCTTAAGTTGAGTCCCTTGCCTGGCAGAGAGGGCAGGTGCCACGTGGGTTCTGATCCAGGCCCAATCCCATACTCCCTCCTCCCCCTACCGCCCAGCACTCACACTTCACAGCATGCAGGACCCGGCTGTCCAGCGGCTTCCGGCTGGGGTCATTGGTGGAGGAGCGGATGCCAGTTCCACAGCTGTTAGCCAGTGTGTTCCTACCCGGGAGGAGGGGAGGATGAAGAAGGGGGAAGTGAGAGAAAGCAAACAGGGCTCCCCCACACCCTGTTACCCTGCCATGGTTGCTAGGCAGAGCAAGACCCAGGAGTCCCAGCTCCCTCCCTTTGACTGTGGATGGGTGGGGAAACTGAGGCACAGAGGCAGAAAGGCCCTGGCAGTCAGTGGTGGAGCAGAGAAACAAGCCGATGCCTCCATGAGCTATGTGGAAGCTGGGAAGGTGAACCAAGGAGTCCTGTCCTCCAGCTCCCCAGCTTGATCCTAGAGCCAAAGAGAGAACCCAGGTGTGCATGCTCTCCTACCACACTAGGGAAAAGAACCCAGGAATCCTGGCTGCTAGCCCCCACTCCCCTCCTCAGCCAGGACAGAACCCAGGTCTCCAGGCTCCCAGACCCACACTGCTCATTCCCCTCGTAGAGCTGAGAGAGAACCCAGGCATCCTGCTCTCACCCTCTAGCTTCCACTCCCCTCCCAGAGCCCAGAAAGAATCCAGGCATCTGGGCTCCCCACCCCAGCCCCCCGGAGATACCGGTCAAAGAAGGATGCAAGCAGTCGCCTGAGAAGCACTTTGTGCCGTGTCCCGGCACTGACGTGACAGTTCATCAGCTGCGCCCGTGTAATGTAGACATTCGTGCCTGATGGGGGGGTGGGGGGGAAGAGCCATCAACATCCCCCTTTGCCCAGATGCCCCCTTAAATCAGGATCTACCCCCCCACACCTTCCCCACAATTCCTTGGGCTCTACCCTGACCAAGATGGACCCCCAGCTGAGAAACAAATCCAGGAGTCCTGGCTCCCAGGCCCTCCCTCACCCCTGAGCCCCAAACAGGAGTCACATTATGATGGTCTCCCACCAAGCCCAGCCTCTTGGACCAGGCACTGTGTGGACAACCACTGATAGGTGGGAATAGGAAACTTAGGCAGGGAGTGGGGGGGGACGACACAGATATGTATCACGGCCTGGCCCCCAGCACCCCCCACCCCCACACCTTGAACTAGGCACTGAGCAGACAACCCCTAAAGGGATGGGGAAACTGAGGCAGGGAGCAGAGGCAGCAGGACTTGAACTGGGGCAGGGCACACATACCAGTGACAAGCTCCAGCTTCTCGGCTGGGTCCCCCTCATCGTAGAGCTTGGGGTGGCAGCGGTTGCCAATCTGGTTGATGAGCTCGGCTGGCAGCGACGCCAGGTCCTGCCGTACCCGCATCCGGTTCCGTGATTCTGAGGCCACTTGGTCAGGCAGTGCCTCCACCTTTTCCGCCGCTGGGAGAGGGACAGCAGAGTAAATGGGGTGCTGGGAGCCCAGACGCCTGGATTCTCTACAGCTCTGGCAGGGGAGTACGGGCTGGAGGCCCAGGGTGGGGGGGCACTGGGAGCCTGGAGACCTGTGTTCTACCCCAGCTCTAGGAAGAAGTGGCATCCGAGGCATTAGAGCAGCAGGACTTGTGATCCTGGGTACCTGGGTTCTACCCCAAACCTGGGAGGCAGGATGGAGGGGGGGTGGCTTGGAGCCCACAGATATGCCCCTGCCTCACCCCCACGCACCCCAGGACAGGGCAGGGTGGGGTTGCCTAAGGGTCCCAGCCCAGCTGTATCCGGGGGGAGGACAGGTAAGACCCAGCAAATTCGCCTCACTGCAGCCAGAGAACTAAGCAAGCAGCAGGGTCCCCTCCACCCTCAACAGCTGGAGATGAAACTTTACCTCTTCCTCCTGAGCCCTGCCCCTGGATGGGGCGGAGCAATGCAGCCCCTCACACTCTCTCCAAACTCCTCCCCCAAGGGGCTTCAAGCAGGCAGGGCATTGAAAGTCCCCCCCCCACCCCAAGGCCCAGTGAGTGGGCCCCTGCCAGGTCCCTAAGCCACACCCCCAGGGAGCCAGGGCACCAGGCAGTATCCAGCTCTATTGGACACTAAAGGCCCCGCCCATTTCCCAAGCCCCTCCCAGGGGCCCCCACCTCAAGTCCATCCCCCAAATAAGGCCACACCCTCCAGGGAAGACTCCTCCTACCCCCAAGTCAGGGTTTTAACCAGCACTGAAAGTCCAGCCCAGTCCCCAAACCACACCTCCAGGGGGCAGGGCACCAGTGCCCTCCACCAGGGAAGGCTCCTCCCACCCCAAGGCAGGAGTTTATTTGGAACTGAAGGCCCCACCCATCTCCCAAGCCCCTCCCCTAGGGACAGTCCCAGCCCCTCCCACACGGAAGACTCCACCCACCTTCAAGCCAAGGCTCCACTGGACATCAAAGACCCTTCAGAGTCCCCAAGGTGCACCCCAGGGCCAACAGGCCCCTCCCAGGGCACCTACCTCCAAGCCAGGGCTCCATTGAACATCAAAGGCCCTGCCCAGTGCCCAAGCCACTCCACCAGGGGCAACCGACCCCTCCCACCCACCCCCAGGGAGGCAGAAGGGAGCTCTCACCCGCCTGGCCCACGTTCATCATGCTGTACATGGTGTACATATTGCAGATCTGGCGGTACTGCTCATCAGAGCCTTCCTCGGCGCCATCCTCTTCCTCATCCTCCTCATTGTGGAAGGAGCCAGGGCTGTCACTCGTGTAGGCGCTCGATGTGCCGGGGCTGGTCTGGTCAGCCGCTGTGCTGGGCCCGGCACCCACAGGGGCCCCTGGAGCTGGAGCCTGGGGCTGAGGCTGGGGCTGGGGCTGAGCCGGGGGTTGGCGTCCACTGCCCGTGTCCGGTGCTGAGAACTTGGCCATTTTGCGACTGCCGTTGCCCCCTCCTCCTCCTCCTCCTCCACCGCCGCCGCCCTCCTTCTGGCTGCTGTCCCACAGCCGCTTAACCACGAAGGTGCACTGCACCGAGTCGGAATCCTGCTGCTCCGTCTTGACCCGAGATACCAGGGGCAGGGGGGTGCTGCAGGAAGGCCAGGCCGAATTCTGGGCCACGGGGCTCTGGGGCTCTGAGGAGGGCGCCTCTTCAGGGTGCAAGCCCTGGGAGTCACAGCTGGGTGAGCTGACCTTGAGGAAGAACTCAGTCCCCTTCTCCATGATCTCCTGGATCTGGAGGAAGCCAGCCGTGTACATGAGCAGGAACTGGTCACCCACATTCATGCTGAGGCGGCCTGTGTAGCAGAAGCTGAGGATCTGCTGAAAGGACTGGGGCTGGACGGCGGCTGGCAACTCCACTACGGCACTCTTGCTGCTGTTGAAAAGGTCCCGGAAGTAGGAGCTGCTGGCAGCTAGGACAGCGCGGTGAGCCTTGAAGGCATGACCCTTCACCACCACTGACACATCGCAGTAGAGGCCCTGCAGGCGCTGCTCATTCAGGCACTCCAGGATGCTGTTCCCAAAGTTGGGGATCTCCATCTGCAGCGTCTGGGCCATCGTCGGTGCCGAGGGCCTGGGTGGGGGTTGGGGGGCAGTGGTGGTGGGGCAGCAGCTGGAAGGACAGATGAGGGGGTGGGCAGGGCGATGGTGGACAGGACAGCAGGGGGAGAAGGGGGTGGATGGATGGACAGTCATAACATTGGATGGATGGATGGATGGATGGATAGTTGTGTAGCGTGATGCCAGACAGAGGAGTGGGTGGATGGCCAGATGGACAATCATGCAGGTGTGATGGTAGATGGATAGATGGACAGAAAGATGGCCAGATGGACAGCGAGTCATGTAGGCATGACAGTGGGTAGGTGGGTGGATTGGGCAGATGGACAGACATGACAGTGGGTGAATAGACAAACAGATGGACAGATGGAAGAATAAGCAGACAAACAGACAGTTGCATAGGCATGTTGGTGGGTGAGTGAATGGAGGGACAGTTGGGTATGTGTGATGATGGGTGGATGGACAGATGGACAGACAGAAAGTTGGGTCAGCATGACGGTGGAAGGGCAGATGGACAGCCAGGTGGACATGGTATGGATGAACATACAGATGAAGAGAAAGACAGTTGGGTAGGTGGAAAGATGAATGGATGGACAAGATGGATGGACAGACAGAGAGTTGGGTAGGCATGATGACAGGTGGGTGGTTGGACAGACAGACAGGCAGGGCGGGTAGACATGACATTGCGGGGGGGGCGGGAACGGGGCAGGGCAGGATGGGATGGGACAGGATAGGAAAGGGCAGAGGTGTGGCCAGATGGGTGAACAGGTAAGGAGAAGGGCAGGGTAAGCACGATGATGGAGGGACAGACAGACAGATGGATGGGTGGGGAAAACAGACACAGCCATGGGGGAGGAGGGGGAGAGACAAACAGAGAAGCCTGAGCCCAGGCCATACAGCTCTACACATGCCTGAGATGCAGGCCTGCCTTGCCTTGTGTCTACCACCAGGCTGGGCCCAATCCTGAGCTCCTAGTGGCTTCTCCACTCCCCTCCTCTCCCTTCCTCCCTCCCTCCCCCACAGCACATACAACATACTAATGAGGTCTAAGGCTGCATCTACCATGGGGCAAAGCCCCAGGGGCCCAGCAGAATGGTGAAAGCGAGGCAGGGAGGGGGAGAAGCCCAGCCTGGGGGAGGGAGGGGAGGGGGTGCATGCCAGGAGAAACAAGAGGGAGGCAGGGAGGGAAGCACAGAGCAGCCAACTGCAGTGACCTAGTTGTGTGCTGGGGAAGCTGAGGAGGAGGGAGAGCCCCCCCCCCCCCCCAGCTGGCATCATCTCGAGGAGTGAGGCACCATTGGGGGGTGGGGACAGGGGGACCTGAACCACTAACCAACCAGACTAACCAAGCCCAGACCCCTCCCCAGCCTCTACTTAGCACGGCCTCTACTTAGCACCCTGTACACCTGGGTTCCACGTCCAGCCCTGCCACCAACTAGCCACCAGGCTTCAGCTGGGTCCCTTACCCTTGCCATGCCTCAGTTTCCCCTCTTTCTAAGAGGATGCTACCATGCTGGCAGGCGTGGATCTGCTGTGGGACCCTGGGTCCCAGGCGGGCTCTGGCTGCTCCTGTAATCCTTCTACTGCCTATGGAAGGACAAATCCTTCCCTCCTCCCACTACGCACACAGTGGTGTACATTATTATTAGATGCATTATGGTAACACTTCAGGGGGTGGGGGGAGCTCCAGCAATAAGCCTGGGTCCCAGTGTGCTGTATACTATTAGGTGTATTATGGTAGCATACTGGCGTCCCAGGTCTGTCAGGCAGGCCCCTGCTAAACTCCATGCTCCCTATTATTAGGTATATTATGGTAACACTCAAGGAGAACCTGCCCCCCCCTTTCACTCAGAGCTGTATATTATAAGGTGCGTTATGTGGGGACCCTACTGTGGCTGGAGCTACACCTTATCAGGTAGATTAGAGTAGCACCTGAGGGGATCCCACTGTGCTCAGAGTCGCACATTAGTGCATAATAGTAGTGAGCCCTTGACCAACCCAGTCTTGCTTTTCAGGGCAACCCCCTTGGGAGCCAGAGCAGATAGCAACAGGGCCAGGCCCTCTCCTTCAGACCCCCCTGCCCCAGGTGCCCCTAGATTCCCCTGTTCCAGACCCCACTACCCCCAGGTCCCCTGACCCAGACCCACCTACCCCCCTTTCCCAGACTCCAGGACCCCCTGGCCCAGACCTCCAAGACACCCACACTTGTGGTGCCCTCTAACCCCCAGCCCACACCCCCAAGATCCCCCCACTTTGCCAGACTCCTCTGCCCCCAGACTCCCCTGACCCCAACTCCCCAGACCTCCCCTATGCACAGTGGGGAGGCGGGGATTAGTGACAGACACACTGATGCCTGCAAAGCAGCTGAATCCCCCCATCTACCCCCTCCCTGCTGGCATCTCAGGTCGCTCCTCCCCCCATGCAAGGAAAAGTCTTTCTGCAGAGTTCCCTGGGGCATGCCTCCCACCTCCCCTTTTTCACCTTCCACCCCCAAAAGCCTGGGGAGAGGCACAGCAGCCTACCCCCACCCCCGCCAGACTGGAAGGTCCCTCCATTTCTGGGGGGGTCAAAAGCAGGGGTGAGTCCAGCTGCGACAGCTCCCCAGGGCTCGAGGGGATCCCCCTATTTCTGGGGGGAGGAGCTGGCCCCCCAGCCTGTTTATTGAGGGGCGGGGCTTCCTTAGGGGGAGGGGGCTTTTAGCAGGGGGCAGCCTGAGGGGGTACAGGGAGACAGTCCCCTTCCCCCAGGCTTTGGGAGGGGGGCAGGGTCCCCCCTGTGGGGGGCAGCCGGGGCCAGGCCCCGCCCCCAGGACCAGCGGGGGACGGAAGTGGGGCGGAAGTGGGGGCGCGGGGGGGCGGAAGTGCCCCGCAGCCGGGAAGGGGGGGCGCGGGCCGCGGGCGCGTGCGGGGGGCGCGGCGCGGGGGCGGCGGTACCTGTGCAGGGGGGGAACGGCGGCGCCGGCCTCGGCCTCTGCCGCTCACGAGTCCCGGCAGCCATTCATTGTCGACCCAGGCCGTGCAGCCGCGCGCCGAGACTCTGATGCGGCGCCCGGGCCAGGCGCGGACAGGCGCGGCCAATCGAGTGCCGAGCGCGCCGGGCCCCCTCCCCCACCTGGCCTAGGCTTTGCGAGGGGGTGCATTCTATCCCGGCACACACGGATCGCGGCCCAGACACGCGTATGCATGCGGGCACACGTACATGGAATCCTGGCGTCGGGGCCACACATATGTGAGCCCATGCAGGATGCCCGACCTTGGATTCACATGCACGGAGAACCCAGGCATCCAGGCCGCATGCGTGCACACGCACACATGCACACGCATGGAACCTGGACACATGCATATATAAGCATACATATGCACGTGTAACCCAGGCCACATGCGCATGTGCATGTACACACACGCGTTTTCCAGGACGAAGAAACAAGGGACATAAAGCTGAGGGCAGAGAAACTCTAGGTTTCCAGGGGTACCCACTGCTGTACATCCACAGGCAGAGAGAACAGATTTCCAGGCCCATTCACTGCACAAGCCAGGCTCTACAAAACATAACCCCCTTTCAGAGGCAGGGGTTAAAGTCCAGGAGACTGGGTGGGGGTGTGTGGAAGGGAAATATTTTACAGATAGGTGGGTAGATAAATACACAAATAGGTAGGTGGGTAGATGGATTCCTATGGCACCCCCAAAACAGGGATCAAACTTGGTCCCTGCCCCTAAAATACAGCCTCTTGAGGAGCTGGTGAAGCAAGGCACTGCATAGAGCCACCCCCCCCCCCTCAATAACAAAGGCTCTGTTGCCAAAGGGTAAGAGGAGGAACACCCCTCCCCCACCTCCAGTCTGGTTCAGGAACAACCTCCAAACTTGCTGTAAGGGTTTGGATCCAGAACAAGTCCTGGAATCCGGCAGCAGAGAGAGAGTGAAAGTCAGGAGTCAGCCCCTGCCCCTAAATTAAAATAATATTAATATAATAATGATAATGATCAGAATCATGTTAATAATTGTAATAATCATAGCAGTAGCAACAACAGCATAATAGTAATGACAATAATGTTAATAATAATAATTGCTTCCTTTGCTTCTGTCTTGACTTTTAACCCTTTAAACTCCTGCAAGGAATGTTTCACACCTATTGTCTCCCATCTCTGATCTTCACTGCCATGCATTTGCATTTTCACAGACCTGTATTTCCACATAGGAGAGCACACAAAACACCAGCAGACTCTCCCTATGCCTGAAAAAGGGTGTTTGTGCTGGAAAGCTTACAAAGAACAATACTTCCAACTATTTAGCTGGTCTAATAAAAGAGATATGTGGTGGCAGATGACAAAAGGAGCAATGGTCTCAAGTTGCAGCAAGGGAAGTTTAGGTTAGATATTAGGAAGAATTTTCTCACTAGGAGGGTAGTAAAACACTGGAACAGGTTACCCAGAGAGGTGGTGGAAGCTCCATCCTTGGGGGGGTTTAAAACCTGACAAGACAAAGCTTTGGCTGGGATGATCTAGTTGGGGCTGGTCCTGCTCTGAGCAGGGGCTTGGATTAGAGACCTCCTGAGGTCCCTTCCAACCCTAACTTTCTATGATTTGAAGATCACATTTACCCAAAGAACCTTATCTGCAAGGAATGGAGACATTTTCAGGGGAGAGGCCTCACCTAGTCAAGCTGTCACCGAGGGACAAAGAACACCCCTGCCCCCTGTTATAATCTGCATATACACAGAGTTTTAAGTCAGCCTGAAACCTGTTCAGAGCCCAACACCTGAAAAGCCTGGGGCAGACGATACAGCCAGCTGCCGGAGGAGGCTGCTGGCTCCCTTACAATATCCCCAACATTCAGTGGCTGCATAGAAACCCCCAGTCTCAGTCTGTAAGTCCCAGCACCTGGAGTCCTGGGATCTGTGAAGGAACCTCAGCTGTTGCTTAACATTGTGGAAACCCCAGGGTATCAGGCTCTTAAACCCCCAATGCCACAAGCTCCCCATTGCCTCATGGGGTGGGGGGGAATAAATCTCATGAGCTTAAAGGGGACAATTTAGGATCTCTCTGGGTTGACAGAGCTGCTGCCCTGTGGAGCCCTCGCCTAACTGTACTGCAGCCCCCCAACACGAGAAGCAGCCCCATAAGACAGAAGCGCCCCCTGCCCCGCCTCAACCCCAGGCATCGGCATTAGTAAAACGTTTCTGTCTCGTTCCGTCTTCCGCCTCACACTTCTGTCCCTCTCGCCGCTCCGTCAGCGACGCCCTCCATTGGCTGCCTGGCGGCCACCTGATCGCTCCCCGCAGGATTCAACATGGTGCCGCCCACATAGCTGGGGCAGGCAGGTGTGGATAGTACCTTGCGCGGCGCTGGCCGGGTGAGATGCGGCGGTGGGGGGCAAAGGCTGGAGGTTCGGGTCTGGGGCTGAGCGGGGAATGCGGGAAGTTGGGATGCACTACCTGGACCCCAGGGAGGTGGGATGGGGGTCCCTAGACATTTTGTGGATAGAAAAGGGGAGGTTGTTACCCCTTCGGGTTGTCTCAGCCTGGCATCAACCCCCTGAGCTGAGTCACCCCCAACATCCCTCCCTGAACCCGTGCGGGGTCCTTTTTTTACCCTTCCCACCCCCCTCTGTTCTGGGGGGTGACCCTGCTGCTTCCATCCCATTGACCTGGCTGCTGAGAGCATCTGCATTGCTGGGGAGGATAGATAGTGAGGGGTTGCTGCTGATTGCTAGTCTTTCTAGATTTTTCTGTGCTTCTGGAACTGCCTGAGACTCTTGGTTCTGGCTTCCAAGTAAAGTAAGTTTCCAGGCATTGAAAAGCATAAAAATCTCTGTGGAACACTTTTTCTCACCCCCACCCCCACCCCTCCAGGCACCACAGCAGGGGGGTTTAAAGAAATCAAATGGTTTTAAGCCAATCCCCACCCCCATCCCAATCCCAATGTTCTGATGGTGAATAACTCTCCGCTGCTTGGGACTGGCAATACTGCAGTATTGGCAGGATCCCTAGCCAAGAACTAAATAGGGATTGAGTCTCCATGCTGGGCACATCCGAATCCATGGCTCATTCTGCCCCAGGGAGCTTTGCTCTGTTAGCTGATGCATGCTCACACTAATCTGTAGCTGAAGCAGCTTAAAAAAACATTGCAAGTCCCTTGTGGCCGGGGTAGCAGATAGTGAAGAGGGCTCTGGTCTGATCCTTTATGCTGTAGGAATGATGTGGTGATGACAACCACCTGCCTGCCACTGTTCCCCTCTTGGGAGCTGTTATGATGTAGCTTTGGGTGGGTTTCCCCCCTTGATCTGGAGAGGGGGAGGAGGAGAATGATGATGCTTATAGCATCCCTGCAAGGTAAATCAGTGCTAATGGGAAAGCCAGGAAGGTGGGGGCACTTGGTTCTTTAATTCCTGGGAGCTGAGATTTATTTTAAAAGATCCTATGTTGGGTCTTTTATGTTCTGAGTCACATGACTGCCTCCAAGATTCTCAGTGGAGCAGTCTCGTCATCTTCCTCCTCCAAGTTCCTCACAGTCCCCAGCTGGGAAAGCTACCCCATCTTTGCAGCCATCAGCCATGTTTTTCATAGTACCATAGAGAAGGAGGTCTGGAAGGGACCTCCAAAATTCATCAAGTCTTTGTAGCTCTTCTGGGCTGGGCCAGTCACTTTGTTCACGCAGCACTGAGTGCAGCCAGGGCTGAAGACTGTGACCACCCCCCTTTCTCTGCCCACTGCTGCTACGTTAGTTGTGTAGCTGACTCCCGTGGAGTTCCTGATCTCTCTCTCTCTCTCTCTCTCTCATATATTTATTTTTTTATATATATATATATATATATATATATAATATAATACATATACACACACACACACTGGAGGCAGCCACTGATGAACAGGAAACCAGCCTTCCTGGCTTGGCTCGCAACACATTGGGTTCTACAGCCAAGCAGAGCAGTGAGAGGGGGTAGGCAGCTCCTGCAGCTCTCGGACCCCATCACTGGACAGCTCTGGGCTTCCAGGATCATGGACATGGAAACCAACGGCTCAGCAGCCTCTGGGGACCAGCCACTGGCCCCTGAGGCTGCAGAGGCAGTAGGAGCTGGAGAGACGGTGATCACCGAGGGCAAAGCCAGGATCATCTTCCCTGGCAGCAATGAGGTTTTCTACAACCCTGTGCAGGAGTTTAACCGGGACCTGACGTGAGTGGAGAGGAGGAGGATAAGGCTGGGTCTAAATAGCCCTCCTACTCCTCTGACTGAGATGGGGGTGGGCTGGGATTGCCACCCTCCTCCACAGGCCCCTAGTAGCCAACTCAGGGGCTCACCCAAGCTCTTCATATACCTGCCCCTGCATTATAAAACTGTGCAATCCTGGAGTGGGTGGGGACAGATCCCCTGGAGGGCTTAGCATCCCTGACATCTGTGTCTGTCTGTCCCACCCAGGTGCGCTGTGATCACGGAGTTCGCTCGCCTTTGGCTCTCAGCCAAAGGCATTCGGGGTAAGAAGAACTAGACCATGAGCCTGAAATGCAAGCTGAGACCACCCCCTTGGAGGAACCTAGGGAGTCCTTGAGACTGCTATAACCTACAACCTTGGTGTCTTCTAGTTATTGTCCCTGGAGAGAAGCATGCTGGGAAGGTGGTAGTGGATCTCTCTGAAGGGGACACAGAGACGGTGCAGGAGGGTGTGGAGCAGACAGCAGTGCCGGGGAAAGTGTGTCAGGTGCTGCATGTGATGTCAACAGTGGTGGAAGTTCTGGCAGGGCCAGGCACACCCCAGATCACCCAAGCCCCCATCCCTGTCTGCCCAGACAGATCTCATAGGCATCCTGCCCCCACTATGTCCAGCTGTTGGCCCCAATGAATCTCAGCTTGGGGAGCAGATGGGGTGGGGGCCCTCAGAAGTGGCTGGAGGTTCCTATCTGGGGGGAAGGGAGGAGGGGGTCCTGGCAGGGGGAGGGGGGGAGAAAGGGGGGGTGTATGTGATACTATGGGACGGGGGAAGAGGGTTCCTACCTGAGGGGTGGTCTTGTGGCTGAGGCCCTGTCCCTGGCAGGGAGGGCTGCGAGTGCTGGAGGGGCTGGCGGCCTCGGGGCTGCGCTCCATACGCTTTGCCCAGGAGGTGCCAGGGCTCCATGCTGTCATAGCCAACGACTTCTCAGCCCGTGCTGTGGAGCTCATGGGCAGGAATGTGCAGCTCAATGGTGTCAGGCACCTGGTGACACCTAGCCAGGCTGATGCCAGGTGAGATGGGGAGGGCAGGGGAGCCCTCCTACCTGGGGGATTTAGCCAGCTCTGGGGTGGAGCAGACTGGGTTCTGCAGGGTGCTGCCCCCCAACCCCTTTTTTTCTTGGCTGGGATCTAGCCCTCTGTATATCATGAGTTGGGTAGGTTCTCAGCCAGGGGTTAACTCAACCCCCACCCCTGGAGCAGGATGGTGATGTACCAGAGTAAGGCGGAGAAGAAGCCATTTGATGTGATAGACCTGGATCCCTATGGCAGCCCAGCCATCTTCCTGGATGCTGCTGTGCAGGCCCTGAGCGAGGGTGGTGAGTGCTGGGGGAGTGGAGGTTGTGAGCTTCCTCTCAGCAGTGACCTCTGTTGGAACTTGGATTAAATGGGGAAGGATTAGAGGTGCTGGGAACCTGAATACCTGGGTTCTCTCCAGCTCCAAAAGGGGAATAAAGTCTGGGGGGTTAGAGCAAATAGGGGTGGGAGCCTGGACAACCTGGGTTCTCTGCCTGTTCTGGGGTGGGAATTGGGGCTGGGGGGGTTACAGCAGTAAGCTAGGATGCCTGGATTCTGCCCCCCAACTATGCTGGGGAGCAGTACTTCCCCCTCTTAGCCCCATGGGAAGGAGTTTCTTGCCCTATATAACTCCGTTGCCTGCCCCCTTCCCCCCCAGGTCTGTTGTGCGTGACTTGTACGGACATGGCTGTGATGGCGGGGAACAGTGGGGAGACATGTTACAGCAAGTACGGAGCCATGTCACTCAAGGGCAAGTTCTGCCATGAGATGGTGAGTGCCAACCCCTGACCTGCCCATTGCTTGCCCTGGCCATGAGGCTCCCTGTCTCACTGCAGGCTGGGCTGAGATCTGGCCTGCTTTCTGCACCTCTGAAGCTCAGGGGGTGAGGGCAGTTAGGCCTGAATGGGAAGGGATGGGTTGGAGTGGTGGGGGAAGGAAAGTGGGGACCAGGAGCCTAGACACACGGATCATCTCTCTGTTCTGGGACAGGACTCAGGGGCTGTTGGGATAGCGGGGGCCCAGATGCCTAGGTTTTCTCCAGCTTCGGGGGGGGGGGTGGCCAGATACCTGTCTTTAGGAAAGCAGGGATTGGAACCTAGGTGACTCCTCACTCCAGGGCCCAGGTGCTGTGAGGGAGGAGTTCTGTCCCTCTTCACCTAGCCATCTGTATGACCCCATCCCCCACCCCAGGCCCTGCGTATCCTCCTGCACAGCCTGGACCTCCGGGCCAACTGCTACCAGCGCTACGTGGTGCCACTGCTTGCTATCAGTGTCGACTTCTACATCCGTGTCTTTGTCCGCATCTTCACTGGCCAGGCCAAGGTTAAGGCCTCAGCCAGGTCAGTGGGGATATGGGGGTAGGCTGAGGGCTAGGCTCATAGACAGACATCCCTCCACCCCCAATGGCTCAGCTAGGCAGGAGGGGGCTTGTCTATGGTGCCCCCTGCTGGCTGCCCTCCCCCACATACTAACTCCTCCCCTCCCACCATGCTTTCTCTGGGCAGCAAGCAGGCTTTGGTCTACCACTGCGTGGGCTGTGGCACTCACCACCTCCAGCGCCTGGGCAAGGTCACCAGCCACGGCAGCAAGTATGGGGCATCCCAGGACCCACACTTCTATTCCCACCCCTCTGCCCATGGCTGCCTGAGTCTCCTCCAGGCATGGGCTGGAGGGAGCCAGAGTGGGACAGGGTAGCTAGCAGGGCTGAAAGAGAGGTAGGGGACCCTGGTTGTAGAAGGGGGTGAGGGGAGTACTAGGTCCTAGATGATGTGCTGGGGAGGAGGGTGGGGAATGTTGGGCCATGGAGGAGAGAAGAAGAAATGGGTGGGGGTAATGGGGAAGGGGGTGGAGTTTGTTTAGACCTAGGGATAAATGTGTGGTTTTTGGGCTGGGGGGAGGTGGATGCCAGGCCCTAGAGAAGATGAGGTGGGGGGGGGTCCCAAGGGGGAGGATCCTGGGTCCCAGGTACCCAGCCATAGGGAGGGATGGGTAGAGCCCTTCCCTGGTGTGAGCCTCCATGTATCCAAGCCCCTGCTCTGTTTTTGCTTGGCAGCTTCAAGTATTCCCCAGCTTCAGGGCCCCCGATGGGGACCCTGTGTGAGCACTGCCAGCAGCGGCATCAGGTGAGAGATCCCTTCCCTCCCCTGTCCCCCAACCCTCCCCTATGCCATTGTCCCCCCTGACCTGCTCCCCTCCCCTGCAGCTGGGGGGACCCATATGGGCAGAGCCTCTTCATGATGTGGCTTTCGTGGAGCAAGTTCTGGGTGCCCTGGACACCAACCCCAGGCGGTTTCGCACCCAGGACCGGATCCAGGGCATTCTGAGCATGGTCACGGAGGTGAGGGCAGGGCTATAGGGTGGAGCGTGGGTAAGGGAGGTATGGCCATAAGCATAGCAATGGAAGGGTTGAGGGCTGGTGTGTGTGGCCTGCATTGGGGGTGGGGCTTATGCCTAAGGGTGTGTGGCTATAGCAATGAAGGCCTTGGCTCTAGGGAGGTGGGTGGGGCTTGTAGTTAAGGGGTGTGGCCTCTCACTATGGGTTTATTAGGCAAGGGCTACATTGGGTTTCTGGACTCAAGTGGTGGGGCCAGTGCAGTGAGGGTACAGCATCTAGGTAGGAGCTGTGTGGGTGGGGCTTTCCCTCAACACGAGGTCACCTGGGCTTGGGGTACATGGCTGAGACCCCCTTGCTGCAGGAGCTGAGTGAGGTCCCGCTGTACTACACCCTGGACCACCTCAGCAGCACCATCCGCTGCAACACGCCCTCACTTCTGCAGTTCAGGTACTGGTACCCTGTGGTATCTTAGGAGGGAGGAAAGGGCACCCCCTGGTGGACCCCACCCCAGTGCTACAGGGCCCTGGAGTCACCCAGCTCTTAGCACCTAGTTTTAGAGGGGTGGCTGGGGGGCAGCTGGGACCCAGCTCTGATCCCACCATCACCACTGGCCCCAGATCTGCCCTCCTCCATGCTGGCTACCAGGTGTCATTATCCCACGCCTGCAAGAACACCATCAAGACAGATGCACCAGCCACTGTCATCTGGGACATCATGAGATGCTGGGTGAGCATGAGGGGGAAATGGGTTTTGAAAGGATTGGGGAGGGGGGGAAATGAGGGGGATAAGGTGCTACTAAAGGATCCTAGTGCCTGAGAGGGGGAGAGGCACTGGCAGAGTTGGATGGGGGGGGTGTTAAAGGGGATACTGATAACCTCCCTCTTCTCTTTTTACCTGCTCCTCCCCAGGAAAAGCTCCACCCTGTGAAGCGGGAGCGGCTCTCTGAGACCAGCCCGGCTGCCCGCATCCTCTCAGTGGAGCCAACGTGGGTCCTGGGTGGGGAGTGGGGGCAGGCACATGGTGCAGGATGTGGGTGCTTATGCAGTCAGGTGAATCAAGTAATTGTCCAGGCCCCCCGCTTTGGTGCCTTGGTTTCCCTATCTGTACAACTTACCTGCTGGAAGCCACAAGTGTGGGGTCCCAGCTGTGTGTGCCACAGCAACAGGGTAGAGGCTTGTGGGGGGGGGAGAGCTAGGCCCCCAGGATCACCACCCCCCCTCCATCCCCCTCTGCTCTCTCCCCTTCTTTGCAGGCTGAAGGCCTCCTTCACTGTGCGGGAAGATGCCAACCCTAAGTCTCGGCGGCGTGGGCTCAAGCGGTTCCAGGAGAACCCTGAAGCCAACTGGGGGCCCAAGGCCCGGGCCAAAGCTGGGTGAGGTCTTGGGGAAGGGATGTGAGGGGGATCCTTCCTGTCTTCAGTTTCCTCACCTAGGGCAATGCCTACTCCTGAGGCTACCCAGCAGGGGTTGGTGCTGTCCTCTGCCCTAATTTACAACCAGGCACTGGGAGTACTTGATTTTTCCCCTGCTCCAAGCTCCCTCCCTCCCCAAAGCTAGCAGCAGAAGCAGGGGCTCCCAGGTGTTTGGGGGGAGGGAGTGGCAGGCTGCTGGCCCCTGCCCTGACCCCCTTACTCCTTTTCTTCTCCTAGGGGTGGCATCTCCCTGGCACTGCAGGAAAAGAGCAAGCAGCATCAAGGCAAGCGCAAGGAGCGGGAGGAGAATGCTGGAGTCACACTGGGGAGTTTCCCCAGCAAGCGCTTCAAGCAGGTGAGATAGGAGTTGGAGCGGGGGAGAATCTGTCTTTCTCTGCCTCTACAGCTGTTGGGGGGGGGGGGAGCCTGGGGTCTTTCCAGTGGCTGCAGCTACCCTCACTTCATTTGGGGGCTTCCACTGCCAGTCTCTGGTGTCCAGGTCTCTGCCATTTGCTCCCCTATCCCCCACCAGTGGCCCTGGGCATATCCCCTGCTCACCCCATGTTTTTCCCCTCCAGGGGACCTGCTCCCTTGGCGACCAGTACTGCTACTCTTGCACACCAGAGGAAACCTCTGGGCTAGGTCCCCAGCCTGAGACTCCTGCACTGGACTCCCAACCTGACTGCTCTAGCTTGGAAGATCCTGGACAACCTAGCACCCCTGGTCAACCTGATGCCCCTATGCCAGAGCTGGATTCACCCAGCCCCCTTGACCCATAGCTAGCTGAGCCCCTGTCCCTGGGGCTAGACCCTTATGGTTTCTTTTTTCTTCTTTTTGTTTTACTGCTGACAGGGGCCTAGTTGGGCCCTGCAATTAAATGCCAGACAGCACCTGCCAATCCCAGCACTGAGTGCTGCTTCATGTCGGGGTGGGTGCCTGTAGAGAAATCTCCGTGTGTGGAGGGAGACTGTGGATGTAGGGAGCTTGGTGGGACTGAGGGCTGTTTCAGATGAAGGGGTTCAGGGGTGTTGGAAGGAATCCTGGGGATGGGTGAGGTGGGTTCACGTGATGGATGGGGAGCAGGCTGTTTAACGACGTAACTGCTACTGAGGGTGGATGTGAGCAGGTCTAGATCTGGTTGGGGGGATGGGAGGAGCAGGACAGACACAAGACAGACTTTAAATATGTTGAAGGGGTTGTGAGGGTGGGCCTGGTGGGCTCCAGCAGCAGACCCCAAGCTGCTTAAACCTGGTCCCGGGGGGGGGAGCAGCTCCAGGCTGGGAGAATGAAGCAGGGCTAATGGGGGATGCCCCTAGCTAGCATCATGGAGTTTGGGGCAGAGTCTGACCTGGGCATGGGGGCTCTTAGGAGGGGCACTGCACCCCCACCCCCCAGCCGTCTCTGGTATTGCCAAAGAAACTTGCTGAGGTGGTGACAGTGACCACAAACCATTTATTCAGGTAATGAGTCCCATGCATGTGCATGTGGCTGTGGGGCCAGCCATGGCCAAGGATGTCCTACCTGAGCCTGGCCCCCTTTAAATCTGGCTTGGCAAAATGCATTGGCAGCTAGGGGAGATGGTGAAGGGAAGTTGCAGGCACTGCCTGGTCCCAGAAGGGATGGAGAGGGTAGAGGCCCCTCTCTCCCTCACCAGGCAGCCAGGCCCCCCTCAGGGTCTCTGTGCTGCACTGTGGCAAGGAAGGTCCGGATCTCCATGGGCTCCAGTGTGACACAGCTTGGGTCCAGTTTGAGGGGAGGCTGGGGCCGGACTGCACCTGGAAAGAGCAGGGAGTGAGTGGGGGGGGGAGGGGTGTCTGCAGCCCCTAAGCCCCATTTGGCCTCCGCCCTAGATCTATCCCAGCCCCACCCAGCTCCATGGAGGGGCATCTGGACCTTAATTCCCCTCAAGGCTGTCTCACCTGGCTCCAGCCACCAGGTAAGTCGTGTCACATCCTCACGCCTCTGGTTAGCAGCAAGATTCATCTCCTGCAGGGCAGTGATGGTGAACGAGGAGAAGAGGTTCTGGGAGTAGAGGAAGACAGCATCAGTTCCCACTCAGGGCTGGGTCAGAGGCCCTGAAGCCTTAGCTCTGGTCTTAGCAGGATCATGGAGCTACAATGGAGGCTTTTATGGGCTTTAAAGTCCAGGCACCGGCCAGCACCAGGAGCAAGGGTCCTGACCCAAGCACCTCCAGGGTTCTGGTTCCAGTAAGAAGCCCTGGGGCCAGGCAGCACCTACCAGCAGGTTGAGGGTGACGGGCTGGGAGCCATTGGCACTCTCGCCCCGCTCAAACTGGTGCTCCAGCCGCAGGAGGATGGAGTTGGCATCCCACTGGGCCAAGGTCAGCAGGTGGATGTTGTGGGGCAGGTCATGCCTCAAGGCCGAGAACTAAAAGGGAGAAAGGGATGTGACCAGGCCCTCAATGACAGCAGATGATCCCAAGATCCCAACCTCCCCTTTCCAAGTTGAGGCAGGTGGGAGGAGGAAGAAGCACACTGGGCAGGGTTATATAGAGTACAAGGGGTTCCATGCTGGTCCCTCCCCACTGAGTTTGGCTGAGACCCATTTCAACTGGCTCTGTGTGAGCAGTTGCCAGAGGTGGGATTTGAGCCCACAGCTCTCAGAACCCCATCCCCAACCACATGAGAACAGCTGTTCAAGGTGGGATTTGAACCAACCCCTGATTCTATGTGAGCTCTCGCCAGAGGCAGCACCCTGGTTCAGGGCCCAGACAACACAACCCCCAACTCCTCACCCCCCACCCATGTGTAAGTAGTTGTCCAAGGTGGGATTTGAACTCAAGGAGCACACCCCTTCTCCAAACCCTACAAAAAATGTGGGAGCAGCCACTCAGCATAGGACTTGAACTCACAGCCCCAAGACAACACACACACATGCACAGAATCCAGGCATCCAAGACGTGCACGCATAAAAAAATCCAGGTGTCCAGGATCACTCCCTCTGCTCCAACCCACAATGTGAGCAGTGGGACTGGACCCTATAGCTAGCACTCACCTGTTGCCCCCAGGTGTAGAGGGCACCACTGCCAGAAGCCAGCACCAGCTGTGGGGCCATGAACTCCTGCTGGGCCTGGAGGCGATGCCGGGTAGGTGAGGACTCTACCGTGTCTAGCAGCACCAGGTGCCGGCCCCGCACAACCAGCCCATCATGAAAGTCACCCGGCTCCATCAGTGGCTCCCCCACCCCCCGATGGTCATCGTACAGCAGTCGCCTGTGCACCTAAGGGGGAGGTAGGGCAAGTGTCAGGATGGGCCAGGCTGTAGACCAAAGCCCCCCCATAACTCCTACAAAGGGCAGGCATCTGCAAGACAACAGAGCCCCAAGTGGGGCCTGGCCCCCATACTGGAGAGAGGTAGGAGCCTGCTTCCAGAAGCCTGGGGAGTAAGTTATACGAAGCACAAGGGTTCCCCCATTCCCAGGCCCTGCAAGTAAAGTTTGGCTGAGACCCACTCTCCCAACTTGGTCCATGTGTGAGCAATCGTCCAAGGTGAGATTCAGATTCACCACCCAACCACATAGAAGCAGCTGCCCAAGGTGAGATTCAAACCCATAGCCCAGATAGCAGCACCTCCCCCTCCCCTGTACAGGCAGGACTCCAACCCACAGCCCAGAGAACACCCCCCAAAATGTGCAAGCAACCATCTGAGAAGAGATTTGAACCCATGGCCCAAGCAGCATCCCCATCATGGCTGAGTAGTGCCTGAGGCAGGACTCAAAAGCCCTGGCCCACAGAAAACACCCCTCACCCCAGGTAAGCACCCACCCAAGTCAAGATTTGAACCCATGGCCTGGACAGCACCCTCCCCAGCATGAAAGCAGTGCCTGAGGCTACACACAAACCCATGGCCCAAACCTCCCCACCCCACTCACCATGTGTGAACACCTGCCCAAGGCAGGATTCAAACCCACAGCCCAGAATACAGCCCAGCCTCAGCCTCACCATGAGCTCAAGCGAACCATCATGGACACTGGTGCCACCCTGGGAACGATCAGTAAGTACTGTCAGCTGGAATTTCCTGTTCTGGGGGATGAGACACCAATGAGCAGAACTGTGGCCATTCTCTGCTCCATCCAGCATATGCATCCCAGCCAGTGAGGTGTGAGGTGAGAAGGAGGATTTGAGCCCCAACCCCTGCCCCTCCCCTCCCCACCCCACCCCAGGCACAGCCCCCGCCCCCAGGTACCTTGATATAGATGCGGCTGTTGACAGGGTAGTAGTTCCCAGCTACCGGCTCTGTCTGGCTCAGATTCCATGTGGGCCGGAAATTGCGCCTGGTGAGCAGAGCTGGGTGACCCCAAGGCCAGAACCCCTTGCCAGAAAAGCCTTGAGCCACCCCGCAAGCTGGGCAGTTGGGTGTGGGGGCAGCCACGGACAACACCTAGGCATCCAGGATTCCAGCCCCGCTCCCAGCAATAAACCCACCAGCTCCCCACCCACCTTACAGCAGGGAAAAAAACCCAGGCATCCAAGCCCCCCTTGCTCCCAATCCCTTCCTAGAGCTGAAAGAGAACCTAGGAGTCTGGGCTTCCAGCCCCCCACCCTCCAAGCCACAGCTCTTCTCCTAGAGCTGGGGACAGAACCTAGGCATCCAGGCCCCCACACCCACAAACACCTGCGCTCCTGGATCTCCCGCCCATTGGAGTCTGTGTAGAAGCATCCATCCGTCTCAAGAGGGGTGTCAAAACGACTGATGATCTCCTTGCCCCACCCGTCACTGCAGGGTAGGGGAGTGGGGTCAGGCCCTGGCTGAGGACCCCCCTCATCATTGCTGCCTCCCACAACTAACTTCCTAGGGGCCAGCATGCACCTTGGCTCTGGAGTGGGGTGTACAACAGGGAGCCCTTGCCCTGGACTGGGATGCAGCTGGCTCTGAGGTGGGGCATGGCAGGGGGAGGGAGAAATGCTGTAACAAGGACCCTTTACCCAGGGCTGGAGTGAAGTTGGCTCTGGTGTGGAACATAGGGAGACTAAGTATATAACAGGGACCCCCTGACCATGCTCAGCTGAGGCGGGCTCCGCAATGGGATGCCAGGTGCTGGGCATAACAGAAACCCTTCACTCTGAGCTGAGGTGCAGCTGGTTCCAGGCTGATGCATAGGGGACTGGGACTGGCAGAGACATCTAGCTCAGGGCTGAAATGCAGCTGGGTCTGGAGCAGGACATTGGAGGCTAAGTATAATATGGTTCTTCATCCTGAGCTGAGATGCAGCTGGCTCTGGGGTGGGGCATCAAGGGTTGTGTAAAGCAGGAACCCCTCTCCCAGGGTTGGAGATGCACACACATCTGGGGTAGGACATCTACAGCAGACTATTACCAGTCAAAAGAGCCTGAATCCTGGTGCTGCGGGCATGATGGGACCTAGGGGGTGCATCCAACACCAAGGACTTCCCTCATAGCCCACTAGGCCCCTTCCCTCCCAGCCCTGCACTCACTCTGTGGGGATGGGTCCCACCGTCCACTCCAGCTCAACGTGGGACTCCCCAGCATAGAGCCGCACCACCTGGGAGCACCATGCTGAGAAGTTCTGATAGACCTCCTGCACCAGACGGTTCTGGGGGGAAACAGTGTGGGGGCAGGGGTCACTACCCAGGGAGGTGGCAGGCTCTGGGGTGGGGTGGCAGGGGCTGAGTAGAACAGAGACCCCCTCACCGGGCATCAAGATGTGACTGGCTCTGGGGTGCACCATGCTATGCCTGAGTATAACAGGGTCCTTTGTCCATCACTGAGATGGGGTGTTAGGGGTTGGATGTGCAGGGACTCATCGCCTAGCACTAAGATGCAGCTGGTTCTGGTGGAAGGGTGGCAATAAGGGCTGGGTATAACAGGGCCCCTCTATCCTGAGCTGAGATGAGGCCACCTCTGGGGTGTGGGGTGGGACATCAGGGGCTGCTTCTGTTTCCATCATTGCAGCCCTATCTCCCCACTGCCAGATACCACAGACTGGGAATCCTAGCCCTGACACAGCCCTGCTTGGATACCCCCACCCTGACACACCTTCACCAGGTATGTGTGGACCCGCCAGGCCATGGGGATGGGCTCCGAGCAGTTGGGCCGGAAGATGTAGGCGCCTGAGGCCTGGCTGCTCTCCTCATTGCCAATGCTGGCATTGTACCTAGGCCAGACAGGAGGGGTGAGAGGATCAGGGGTCAGTCCTGACAGGGAAGAAAAGGACACCTGATCTCCAGCACCCAGCTCTGGGTGCAAGGCACTGTCTCAGCCCCAGAGCTGGGTGCACCACAGCACTCACATGTGACATGGTGACAAAAGCCCAGTGAAACCCAGAAGTCTGGGTGCCCAGCCCCCCTGCTCTCATGTGCTTCGTCCTGCTCCCTGCAGCCCAAGAGAGAGAACCCAGGCATCTGGCTCCCCACTGCAAGCTCTCTCCTGTTTTAACCCACTATATCCTGCCTCCCTCCCAGAGCAGGGAGGGAACCCAGGCATCCAGCCTCCCCCCTACTCCTACTTTCATCCACTACACCCTCTCCTCTTCCCCACCCAGAGCAGAGAGAAAACCCAGGTGAAAGAGAATCCAGGCATCTGAGCTCCCTGCCACGCTCTCCTTTAACTCATTAGACTCCCCCACACACAAGAACAGAGAGAGAGAACCCAGACATCCAGGCTCCCTCCTCCCCATTCTGCTTTAACCCACTAGATACCACCACCCCACTCAGATCAGGAGGAGAAGACCCAGGTGTCTGGGTTATTCACCTCTCTCCTGCACTAAACCACTAGACATAAACCATCACCCCCTCCCAGACTGAAAAAAGAGAACAAAGGCATCCAGACATGCTCACCAGAAAAAGCCCTGGGTCACAGGCAGGGTGATGCCCTTGTCCAGGTTCTGAATCTCTTGCAGCAACCCAGTGACAGGGTCAAACAAGACGCGAACATGCTGAAGAGATGGGAGATGGCGGACCTGAGCCCTGGTGGGGGGTTGAGGGAGGGGGGCAGACAGCAGGCTCCAAGTAGAGGCTGAGACTCTCTGCTTTAGGCATGGCGGGAGGCAGATAGGGAGCAGCAAACAGGGTCTGAGCCCCTGGTGGGGCAACTCCCAGTGGGAACAGAGCCCCCTTTGAATTGACTCCTGCCTTGTCCCAGGAGTGGGGAAAACCCAGGTGTCCAGGCTCCCCTCCCACCCCCCCAGGACCAGACCAGATGGGGCACGGTCTCTTCCTCTGCAAAGTAGCACGGGGCTGAGCCCGGCTCCAGCCACACACCCCAAGCCAGAGACCCCAGAGTTAGGGGCAGCAGCCACATACCCCACCACAGAAGCCTTCTACTGGGTAGGAGCAGAGATCCTCTGTTCTAGGTATGAGGTCAGGAGAAAGAGCTGCTAATTTCTGCGCCCCAGTACAATACCTCATTGTGGATCTCCAGGGGCCGAGCACTGATCTCCTGAGGGCCAAGCTGGCGCTCTCCAGCCAGCCGGGTAATGGCAAAGGTGGTGTAGCCGAGAGCTGGGGCCACAGCTGGGAAAATAAGCTCAAGGCCAGCATTACCTCGGTCCCGCCGCAGCTGCCGTGTGAAGTTAGAGACAGGGATGATCTGGAGAGCAGGGTAAGGAAGGGTGCGTAAGGTTTGGGTGGGCTCTGGAACAGCAGGGGTGCTGGGCTGTAGGGAGCAGAACCTACAGCTCCCTTCCCAGAGCTGGGGAAAGAACCAAGCATCCAGGCTCCCAGCACCCACCAGCCTCCCATCCCAGAACAAGAGAACCCAGACATCCCAGTCCCACCCCTGCTCTCAATCCCTTGGCCCTAATCCCTTTCTAGAGCTCGAAGAGAACCTGGGAGTCCTGGTTCCCAGCCCCCCATCCTTCCAATCCACTGCTCTCCTCCCAGAACTTAGGATGGAACCCAGGTGTCTGGGCTCCAACACAAAATGCCCACCCCCTGCCCCCTAACTTGCACTCCTGGGGAGGGGGGAGGAGTGTCCAGCAGAAGGTGCTGTGCTGGGGAGAGGTGCAGCATAAGGCCAGCAGAGAATGCTCTGGCATCCAGTTACATCACCCTCTAGTGGCTGCCCACCTACCAACACAGCCCCTTCCCAGAAAGCTGACAGTTCAATTCCCACCAGCCACTGGAACCCCCAACCCCACCCCACCCCCGTCCCACAGCTCTAGGGTGTTCACAGCCCGAAAGAGGCCAGGGGGAGGAGCCAGGCTGGGCCCCAGGCATATGCACCTCGCTGAGCACCGCTTGCCCGTCAGTGTCCATCACCGAATACTGTGCCCCATTGACCGGCAGCCGCACAATCCAGCGCACACTCCGGCCCAATGGGTTGTACAGGATCACTGTGAACTGCGAGGATGGAGAGATAGACACTGTGAGCCAAAGCAGCCCCCTACAACAGTCTCCTGGCCCCTAGCCCCCGAGGCTCACCTGGCCAGCAGCCTCACTCAGTGGGCAGACGCTCATGTTGAGGTAGTTGCAGAAGATGAAGTTCTCCTTGCTGCCACTGATAGTGGCCAGCGCATTGCTCACCAGGGCCTACGGGGTAGGGGGGAAGCCTGGTCAGGGGTGTGTGAAGGGGGCCCCGTGAAGAGGAGGAGAGGCAGAAGGGATGCAACAGCTCCCCTGCTTTAACCCACTAGATGCTTGGGGGGAGTGTCTAGCAGGAGGCACTGAATTGCAGTGTAGGGCAGGGAGTTCCAGCAGGGAACATTATGCTGTGTGACAGGTTAGGGGGAGTCCAGCAGAGGGTGCTATGTTGGGGGAGCAGTCATATCTCCTGCAGCGAGGGAGCAGGGGGGTGCCAGGCAGCTCCCCACCCACACCCCCATGTACCTGGCAGGCTTCCCAGCCAGCAGCCAGGCGCTTGGCATAGTCATTTGCCACATGTTGCTTCTCTGTCCCACTCACAGCGTCATGGTGCTGGGCCACGGCCATGGCATGGCCTAGAGAAAGGATGGGGGGGTAGGCAGAGGGCCTTCAGCCACGCCCCCCAGGTGGAGCAGCAGCCCGTTTTACTCCAACACCAACCACAAAAGGAACCTCCCCTCCTCCCAGCCCTCAGCCAGATGCTGTCCTCCAGTGCCCCCACTACTGTGGGCTCAGTGCTGCCCCATGCTGCAACAGCCCCCAATCCTCATCTTGGCTCTGTCAACCCCCGGGTGCTGAAGGGGGGGCCGTCACGGCCAGCCTCACGTACCCAGCACGGAGCTGTCACCCTTGCCATAGGGCCCCTTCCTGATGCCAGGGCCAGCCAAAGCTTCCAGCTGTTTGCAGACCTGGTAGGGGTTGAGAAGAGCAGTGAACAGGAGTGACTGGGGTAGGGGGTGGGAACCCATGAATACTGGTGCTGGCCCAGGGGTCACCTGAAGAAAGTTGTTGCTGAGGCGCTCGTAGCGCTTGAAGCTGGGCCGGCTAGTAAAGTAGCCCGTCCAGAACTGATGGGGGCCGTCTGCATACGGGAAGAAGTCATCGCGCTTCAGAGACCTGCCAGACCCCAAGTCAGCTTGGCTCCTCCACAGCACTGGTTCCCCATGCCTCCCCAACCCCCAAACCTCTGCAGTGCCAACTTTCTCCTCCCACCCCCACCATGGAGATGGGCAACAGGGATAGATGCCAGACAGGGTCAGGGGTATCCTTATGCCCTGATGTGGGGGGTCACCCTGTCCAGCCCCACACTACCCCCCAGCCCCTTCCTGGCCCCCTCCAGGACCCACAGCCCTTCCTAAACCTCCTGCCTCATCCAGCTTTCTCCTCTGAACCCCACCAGCCCTGTAGAGCCCATATTCCCTTCACCCTTATCCCCCCACCTCCTCCAGCCCTATCCTGCCCCATGCAGGTCCCCCTACATTCCCCAGCTCCCCCTTCCGCATCATACCAGGTCAGGTTGGCCTGGTTGAGCGCCCAAAGATAACAGCTGGGTGTGGAGTAAAGCACGTGGACCTGGCTCCCATTCGCTTGCTGGAAGGAAAAGGCAGGAGGGAGGGGGGTCAGCAAGGGGAATTTGGTGGAGAGAGAGCATGGCTGGGCCTTGGTGGGAAGGGAACTGCCCCACCCCCATGGTACCTGGGCATTGACGTGCTGCACCAGCTTGTCCATGTTCTTGTACCACAGGTTGGCATTCTCATACTGGAAGTCTGAGCCCATCGTCATGACAATGTGGTTGGTGCGGTAATGCTTTGCCTGGCAGGGGGGTGGGGGTGCACGCAGGGGAGAAGAGAACAAAAGGCAGGGGTGAGGCGCTTCTGCTGCTGCAGGACCCACCTCCCCACCCTGTGACCACCTCCAAGCCCAAAATCCAGGCCTGAGCTAGCACATCCTTCCTTCTAGCACTGGCCAGGCACTTACGGCCAGTCCTGACACAGCCCCTCCACCCCTGGTGGAGTCCCACTCTCCACACAGAACTGGGCCAGAACTCAGGCACCTGGGCCTCCAGCCCCAACCTTGTATAACCTCTTCCAGCCCCCACTGCCTCCCAGAGCGTGAAGAGAACCCAGACATCTGGCCCCCCTCACCTGGGCCTCAGCAACTCGAAGGAAGGAAGAGACTCGTTCGGCCACATTGTTGTCATCACTCTTGTCATCCACAATAGGGTTGTCGGAGCAGAACTGGTCCCAGCAGAAGGAAAAGGGTGGCCCATAGCCATTGGGGAGAACACCTGGGGAGTGGAGGGGCAGCACTGTACTGAGGGGGCACTGAGGGGGGCAGCACCCCCAGAGCCTCACCCCACAGGCACTGCCCAGAGCTTATGATTGTCTCCCCACTCCAGCCTCAACAGGCCTACCCCCAAGCTTGCCACTCTTCATCCTATTCAGGCCACAGCCAGTGCACCCACAACGTACACCCCCCCCACATACCCTGAACCCACTCAGTCCCCCAAGTTTACCACCACCCAGGCCCAATCTGACATCCACCCCTAAGGCCCCTTCACAACATCCTCCCATGCTTACCACCCCCAACTAGCCTTGCCACCCACTCCCCTGTTCAGATTCCACCCCCCCTCCCACACACCAGTGAAGAGATCAGCAGCTGGGGGCTTCAGGCTGGCACTGCCCCTCCACACCTGCTCCATCTCCCGCAGCCGCTCCCGGTTAGCTTTGTCCTGGTAGTCGAGGCGCCCAATGAAGAACCCATCGAAGCCCATCTGGGGGTGGGGGGGGCAGGGAGGAGGTTAGGACCAGGGGGGAAGGAGGCTTGGGCCCTCCATCTGCCCCCTGCAAAGCCTCTTCCTCCTCCCCGGCCCAGACCATCCTCTCTTGCCCAGGGGGAAACTGAGGCACAAAGCCAACCCTGGACCCCAGCCCCCAGGGAAACTGAGGCACAGAGCCAAACCTGAACCCCAGCCTCCTCTCACCCATGGGGAAACTGAGCCTAGGCCAGGCCCCTCTTGCCCACAGGGAAATTGAGACATGGAACCAGGCTCCATCCCCAGGAGCTGACCTGGGCAAAGAGCGAGGCCTGCTCACGGGCATGGCCAAAGGGGTCGATGTGCCAGGCAACACGGGGGCGCCCGCAGGCCCCAAACGTCTCCTGCAGGAAGCGCAGCCCCAGCGTCAGCTGGTCCACAACAGCATTGTAGTGCACAGCTGCCTCATCATTCATGCACCAGCCCCCGTTTGCAAACTCCAGGCGCCCTGCAGGGTGGGGGAGGGTGAGCAGGGCCAGAGGTTCCTCCAAGATCCCCCACCCCTGCCAGCAACTCCCCCTTGCCATCCACCAGGAGCCAAAAGCGCAGGAAAGGGGGGTGGTAACCAAAGTGTCCTGACCTGGTTATGACCAGGTGCTGGCTGTGTGCACCCAGGGCATGTTGGATCATGTTCTTGGCATATATGAGAGTCAAGAAGGAAATTCTTGGGGTCACTAGAGGCATGCAAGCCCATGGGCCTAGATACACTGCGTCAGCAGGCCTGTTGTCCACTTGGGAAACCAAGGCAGGGACAGGGTGGGGCTTACAGTCCACAGGTAGACAGCAGGGTTGAGGTGGGAAAAAAAATCAGGTTGGGACAAACCCAGAGCAGCTGAGGCAGGAGAGGAGAGCCTCCAGGATCAGGGTAGAGCACCCATGCCGATACAATATGTATATACAGCATGTAAGTGTTCACATCTGCATTTGCACACAAGGCACACACTTGACAATGTAAACAAACACCATGGAGAGAAGGATGTCAAGTTGGGGAAAGCCATGACCACTCAGCTGGCTCCAAGGGTCTCAACCTCACAGGCCTGGCACCCCTATTATCGACCCAGAAGTAGTTGCCCGGGGCTGGAGCAAGACCCATGGCACCCCCAGGGCTGGGAACATGGGGCCAGAAGCCTGGCCTACATCCCTTCCCGGTCCCCACTAACGCAGGCCCCCTCCCCTGCTGCAGCATGGTGTGACACCACAACCACATGCCTAGCTGAAGCCAGCACTTCCTGTGTGCATGCATATGCTCCACAACATGGCATGTTCCTAATGTAGCTGGCCGGGGCAAACTTGCTGTGCAGGCTGTGTGAAGCTCCCTTACACACTTAATGTGTGCTGAAGGGGAGCCTGGGAACTCTGGTCCCTGCAGTGTGGGGACTTCCCTACATAGCGGGGGAGGGGGGAAATCACATATGGGAAAGAGACAGGGCAGGAGGAGAGGGGAGAGAGACAGACTCCAGCCGATTCAGGCCTGTATCCTTGATGTGCTGCTAGTGTGAGGAGACACATGTGGGTTAGTCCACATCACATACACATGGCAGACACATACATACATGTGAAACACCACCTACATGGCCCAGCACAGATGCAAAATATGCTCCCCACTGGACAGGGCATGTGCTGCACCCCAGACCAGCCCAGACACATGCTCCCAGCAAGTGTACGAACACACGGGGCTTGATCCAGCTCCCCCTGGAAGCAGCCCCCTCCCCTCCTCATCCCCCTCACCCTGGTTAACGAGCTCCCGGACGAGCTGGCGCATGGGCTCAGGCTGGAGCTGCCACCAACGATAGAAGAAGGCCACCTCCACGTAGACAAAGCGCTTGGTGGGGTCAGCCTGGAGCTGAGGCATCACAGAGTCCAGGATGTACTGCACCCCAGCATGCTGGATGTCATTGCGGGCTGGTGAGGCAGAAGAGGGGGCTGGCACAACTCTCTGGCACCCAGGGGCTATACCAGTGCCCCAGGGGTGGCTGGTGCCCCTTGGAGGGGACAGATCCCAGCCCTCCCCCCATCCTCAGCCAGCTGGTGTCCCACCCATAAGTCCTCCCACGTTACTCCGGGCCAGAGATAAGATGCCAAGGACACTTACCATGGCCACAGCCTTGGGTGATGCCACAGAAACCTTCCCCATAGCAACACCCAGGGCCAGTGAGAAACAGGCCCAGCCAGGCTGGAGAAAGCCTTCTTCAGTGGTTAGAGCAGGAAAAAGCTAGGAATCTGGATGCCTGGGTTACACTCCCAGCTCTTGCCAGGCAGGGGTGGGGGGAAGAGTGGGGAGAGAGGGGGATAGGGCTGGGAGTCAGGATGCCCCAGCTCCAGGAAGAGGAGGGGAGGGGAGGCAAATCTAGATTTGGGGGAGGGGTGGGGGGGGGTGGGCTGGACTAGGCTCCAGGGTTCCAGCTGCACTAAGAGGAAAGAAAGGGGCAGCAAGGGCCTTTCCCCATCCTAAGCACTTCAGCAAGAGCAGGTCGATGGGATGACCTCCAGGCTGCAACTGGAGACACTATGGCACAGACAGGCTAAGGAGACCCAGCAGGCCAGGGACAGAGAAGGGAGTAGAACTGAGACAGCCTGGCCCCAAGCTCATGGCAGCTCTTTGGACAATGAAAAATACCATGTGGTTGCAAGGCTTCATTAGCTAATCAGCAAAATGGTGGTAGCCCCTCCCCCACCTTGTACCTCCATAGAAATACTGGTCCACTGTCTTCAGCCAGCCTACGTCATTGTGTGTGTGGGGGATGAGGTGGACATTCAGCATCTTAGGCTCTGTGGCTGGGCAGGACTGAAGGGCAGAGGACAGCAAGAGAGTCCCAGTCAGGGGCAGCCTCAGGTTCCCAGCCCCTGTGGGAACACTGCTCCCCTACCACCAAGAACCCTTGGCCTGTCCATGCCTCAGTTTCCCCAGTTCCCAGACCACACACCCACAAAGCCACAGTGGATAACTTCATGGCTGCTGACTCAGAAGAAACAGAGGCACAATCAAGAGAGGACGAAGATGTCCCCACCCCAGCTCTAGGAGGGAAGTGAGACTCAATGGCTGGAACAAGTGAGTTAGGATGCGTGGGTTCTTTTGCTAGTTCTGGGAAAACAGTAGGGTACACAGGTTAGCTTGCATGAAGAGGCCCATGTTTGTTTGGGTTTTTTGCTAGTACTGGGAAGGGAATAGGGTCCAGATGGTAGAATAAGGTACGTCAGGACTCCTGGGTTGTTCTTCAGTCCCTGTCAGGGGATAAGATCCAGTGGTCAGGAAGCAGTTAGGGTCAAGATGCGTCAAGACCCCTGGGTTCTATTTCCTGTCCCCGGCCTCAGCCAAAGAAAGCAGATCTGGCTCTGAGCCATGACAGGGTTATTGCCACTCCATGACAGGAAACACTTGCGGAATAAAAAGAAAAGAGAAAGAGGCTGTTGGAGAGGGCAGGGTCTCAGCCACGAATGATGCATGCCCCCAGAGGCTGGGGCTGGGGCAGGGGGAGCATGGTGACCGCCTGCAGGTGGCACTAGCAGTGATGGCAGCAAGTGAGGAGCTTCCACAGGTGGCCATGGCAGTGTTGGCAGTGGGGTGGTTAGCAGCAGCCAGCAGGGTTTCTCTCAGGGGGTGCACATGCACCCATGTATACCCCCTATGCATTGCCAACAGTCTCAGCCCTAGGCACTAGCTCCATCCTGTTCCCCCTGGCCCCCAGTCAACTGTGAGGGAAGGGGGAGTATGACTGGACCTTGAGACTGGCTCCTTATCTGCTGCTGACTCAGCCCTGGGAACAGAAATCCCCCTGCCATGGGGGGTGGGGGGGGGGAAAACGGTATGGGGGGCCAAACCCAGTGCCCTTTGAACTTTGGATGGATCCCCTCCCCCACCATAGCTAAGAGGCTTTGGGTTTCAGAGCTCCCCCACCCCACCCAGACCTCTCTCTGCCCCACCCCCACAAACCCAGGATTCCTGACACACCCTGTTCTCCCAGAGCACCTCTTCTCCAGGCACCTCAGGCTCCTGCTGTGGGGGCTGACTGCAGCTGCCTGCTCCCAGATCCCCACCCTCACCTCACCTCCAGAGCCCCCTTCCTTCCTCCCCCCACTTTACAAAGGAGAAAAAGAGACAGGCTTCCCCCTCCAACCCCAACCCACCCCCTGCCTTGGTGTCCTCCCATATAGGCCCTGAGCTACTCAGCCCCCCCCATCATTACTCCAGACTACCCCTCCCCTCAGAGTGCCTTAGCTAGTAAATTGCACCATCCCGCCCCCTCTTCCCCCCAACCCAGCCCCGCCCCTGCCCCCAGCTTGGCCCCCATTCTTGAACCCAATCTCCTCTTCCACTATCCAACTCCCCAGCCCCAAACCACCCAGCACCCCAGTCCAGCCCCTCTTCCTGCCCCCGGTGTCTCTAGTCTAGCTACCCTCACCTCGTAGCCGCATCCACCCGCCGCCCCCAGCAGTCCCAGCAGCAGCAGCAGCAGCCCTACGCGGGCCCCCATGATGACAGCACTACTGCCACCGCCGCGTCCCATCCCTGTCATATGACCGTGCTATCATGTGACTTCTCGCCCGGGGGCTTCCCTTTAAACCTCCCACCCAGGCGTGGGCGGGGCCACACGGAGCTCATCAGCAGCAAGTGGACCGGAGCCTCCCTCACTGTTCGCTGGGCTGGGGCTCGGGGCTAAAAGGGACGTGCCGATTAGGTGGGGTCGCGGGCGGGACCAAAGGCGGAAATTGACATGTCTACCGATCTACGCGGAGGTAGGGACCGTCCCATAGTCCTCTCCCGGCAACTTTCCTAGTGATTGACAGTGCAAGTCACCTACCAGCGACGACGCGCGGCTGCCCGCGAATCCCACCTTCCTCCCATAGGCTGAAGGGGGACGGTAGAAGTTGCCTCTGCCGCTCGAGCCCGCGCTGCGCTTTGATTGGTGGAGCGCGGGAGACGGGCGCGAAATCCAACCTGTGGGGTGTCGAGTAGCGCGAGGGCAGGGGAAAAAGAAAAGTTTCCTCAGAAGCAGCTATTTTGTTCCCTCCACAGCCCTTACAGGCGCCCCAGGGTCCCCCAGTTCCCACTATGGCTGCCCCCTTCACAAGCACCCCATCATCTGCTCCCCACACAGCCCACAGCCTCCTCATGCCCCAGCCCCCACCTCAGAGCCACCCCCAGCACTTACGCAGCTCCCAGTGCCACCCACAGGCATCCATATCCACCCCCACCACCATCCTTGCTCCCTGCTTACTTGCACCCCCACCCCAGTTACAGCTCCAGCTCCCTCTTGCAACGGCTAGCCTGGCACTGGGCTCCCCCTGGCCTTCCTAAATGCACCCCCACAGAGGAACCCAGCCCTCTGTGCCCAGGCTGGGGCTTTCCGTTGGGGTTTGTCCTGGATGATAGCCCCAGATGACACTCCTGCCACCACAGAAGGAGTAGATGAACTGTGAAGTCTGAGCCATGATGAGCAACCAGCAGAGGGGCCGCTAGATGACTCTGCTGTGCCCTGCAGGGCTCAAAGCTGCATAGTGCATTGATCTAGAGCTGGGGGAAGCAGCCAGCCCAGCTGCATAAAGGCCCAAAGCTTCTGCCCATGGCACAGGTGCAATGTGGCAAAAGGCAACAACACCGTCTCCAACCTTGGCATCAAAGTGCCCACCCCATGGGATCCATGCCATACCAGGCCTCTCCTCTGCTACGATGGATGATTTGTCATGGTGATTAGCACCACAAAACTAACAATAGAAAGGACTTTTCTATGCAATATGTAATTGTGTTGCCATGCAAGGTCGTGGAGGCAGATAGCTTTGCCAGGCATTGGATAAATTCCTTACTGACAGGTCTATTAATGGAAGTTGAACAGAACAGTTGGAGATGTTTTCTCTGACATCTCTAACCCAATAACAGTGAATGCCAGGAACCATAATGAAAAGAGATGGCTCCTTCTCGATATCCAGTTCAATGCTCTCTCTCTCTATGGCATCCATTTCTGCCACTGTTAAGGGCAGGATGCTGGCCTAAATGGACCGTTGGTTTGACTCAGTGTGGCACTACTGATGTTCTTATGCTCAGTGCTAAACACAAGAAGCCATTTTTACACTGCGGTTGCTTAGAAAGCAGAGTGAGACCTGTTGAGCACCAGGTTCTGTCTATACTGGCAGCACTTCAGGGATCTATTCAGATGGAGCCAGTTCAATCAAGAAGGCTCGGCTTCATCCCTCCACAAGCAAAGCTAAACAAACTCTACAGGGAAAAGAGTGGTTAAGCCATAACTGTGTCTACATGATGTGCTTCCCTGCCAACCCACCTGTGTCGGTCTGAGGCCCCAAATGATGACACTGACAGAGCTCTGGTGGGTGTTTACAGTCAGTATTGATCAGAGACTATGAGGTGAAAGGCAGCGCGCCACAAGCACACCCAGAGTTACTTTTATTTTTAATTCTTGAACTGAAGTTCCACCAGCAAATGCCCCCTCTCTGCAACAGCCAAAGAGAACGACCTGAGAATCTGCCTTTTCTCCCACCAGGGTCCTTCGGGAGCAGCATGAAGACTTAAAGCTGTTTCACCACGGGGGAGACATGGGCTGGGGGTTCTGTAAATAGGACATCACCACAGCAGAGATAGACAACCTGAGAGCACAAGGAGGAAGGAAAGGAAAAACAAATCAGCTGGTTGTGGGTTATTTGGAAAGAAAACTAACCATAAGCTTCCTGTTACTATTTTAGCATCCACCTTCATCCTGTCCACCCCTACCTTCCTGGTCTGGGAAGAAACGCATGCTAGTGAGCTCAATGGTTTCACACCGCCAACCACAGAACGACACCAACCACTCCCTGGCAGCTGTACGGAAGCCAGCTGTTGCAATTCAGGGCTGTAATAACTGAAGCGCTGTGTGCAATGAACAGAAAGGGGTAGCACTGCTTTGTTCTAGCTGAGGTCTAACCAGTGCATCATGTGCAGACTTTGATGCCACGTTTTCATGGTGTACAGCAGTGGTTCCTAACCTTTTTGGACTTGAGGCACCCCCTCACTGGACTCAAGGCCCCTCCATAACTTTTGTGAACTGAGAGATACCCAATTTCAGAAACCAATTTATATATTATGCTGCTTACATAGGGGTTGGGGGAAATCATTCAGGTAGGGATAAGCCTAAGACTGGCTTATTCATTTGGCTCCTCCCAGCACCCTTCAAAAGGACCTGATGGCACCCCAGAGTGCCCCAGCACCCTGGTTGAGAATTACTGGCATAGACAGGTAAGAAGACGCTGGTAAGAAATATAATAAGGGGGCCAAAATGTGGCCCAGGGAGGAGAGGCTATTTGGCATGGAGAAGGGACAAAAGGGAGCAGTCAGTAGCAGTTGTCAAATATCTGAGAGGCCGCCACAAAGCTGCTAAAAGGCTCCTTATCCCTCACTCTGTATCATGGGACATCAGGCAGTGAGCACAGACACAGCAAAGCAGGCGCAGATTCAGCCTCAGAAAAGCCTCCTTCGCTGCAAGAGCCGTTGGATACTGGAGTAAGCCACTCGGGGCAGCTGTGGGGGCCTCCTACATTGAAGGCTTCCATGCAGGGGCTGGGTAGGCATCCAGCTGTGGCAGCGTGGACAGACAGGCACCTGTGCAAAGATCCCTTCCAGTTCCACACTGCTGCTCCCACCCCCACCTTGGGGGTGGAAGGCAACCACTGTCTAATCCTCTACCCAGAGCCAGTGTTTGATGGGGAGTGAAGAGCATGCAGCCAGCCAGCAAAAGCGTGCCACTCGCTCCACCATCCACACGATACACACGTAGCCCCCAAGGCCAAGACTCACATGAAGCTGCTCATCATCTGCTTGGTGTCCTCTGAGCTCCTGGAGTTGGCGAAGCTGATAAAGGAGCAGTAGACGGCGATCCAGGCACACCACTTCAGCTGGAAGCAGAGGGCTAAGTGTGAGGCCTACCCTAGAATACCCCCAGCCCATGAGACCGGCATCTGGCCAGCCTCCACCACAGAGCCTGGCTGCCCAGCTTCCCCTCCAGCATACAGGACATCCCTAAGAGCTAAGTGGCATGTTTTCAGTGCGTTCTTGCCACCCTGACACCTGCCTCTCCCACTCACCTTGAGCATCAGCCCACACATGCTGAAAATCATGCCCAGGAGGTTCATGTAGTCAGGCGTGGGGTCCTCCAGGGTGGGGTTGTTCTCCGTGGACGGCGGCTTGTACCTGCACGGGAAGCAGAGCACGGCTGTGCCTAGTGGCACTCAGCTCTACCCGGGGAAGGGGGCACCAGCACAGGGCTGCCCACTGGGGAGGCAGGGAGCTGCTTGTCTGCCACCAGCTCTAACTCCGCGGCAGGGGGAGGGGAGGTGACCCGGTCCCGTTGCGGGTGGGCAGGGGGCTGGGATCCCCGCGTGATCCTTCGTGCCACGGGCTTCTCCCTCAGGAACCAGGCGCTGGCCGCGCCACAGGAATCCCCAGGCTCATCTTCCCCCGCCACGACCCTGCCCCCCAGAGACCTGCCTGGCTGCCCCCAGCTCCCATGACCCTGCTCACCTGGTGACCTTGTTGGGCCGGCGCGGGTCCGCCATGCTATTGCCCGACATTGGCTCCGGTCCCGGCCCGGCCCGGCCAGGCCACCGCTTCTGGGGCGCGGGGGACCCAAGAGCCTGTAACACCCCGTGCCCGCAACCAGAGTTCCGGGTTCGCCCCGCCCCGCCCCCCAGAGCGGGCGGCTCCGGGGCAGAAGGAGGCGACTCTAGGGTAGGGGGAGCAGGAAGACGCTGCGAGCCGGGAACGAAGGGAGCCAGAACCTGCGAGGCTGGGGAGGACATCAATAGGAGTGGGACCTGGGGCCTACGCACCCCACCCGTCTCCCTGCCCAGGTAGGAGCTGCTGAGTAGGGTCTAGGCCGAACTATACAGAGGCTGCAGGGCCCAAGGGGGGCTGTGTAGGGGCTATAGGGGAAGGGAGGCTGCTATACAGAACCCATAGGAGCTATACAGGGGCCAAGGAAGGTGGTATAGTGGTTATAGGAAGTGAGGGAGGGTATATGGAGGCCATAAGGGCTGTATATAGGATGGGGGAGACTGCAAAGGCCTGCACAGGAGCTATATAGGACTCATAGGAGACTGTATGGAAGCTGTAGGGGCCAGGGGAGGCTCTATAGGGTCTGTGTATAGGCTCTGGAGGAAGCTGTATGAGGCTATAAGGGCCCGGGAGTTTCTACAGAGACTGGGGTGGCTGTAGGGGCCTTTATAGCTTGGGCCCCTGGGTCTGGGGAAGGGGCTCTGTCCCTTTTGCCAGGGCTGCCTCACCACCCCCTCTGCCTCAAGGGAGACACTCCACCTGGCAAAGCCAGGGCCTGCCAAGGGTCTGCCAGTGCTCCCCAACCCCCTAGATAAGGGCAGTCCTGCACTACCATGGCTTTTCCTGAGCCAAAGCCAGAGAAGCCTGAACTGCCTAAGAAACTGGTGCAGACACTGGAGTGCAAGCAGGGTGCTGTGAGAGCCGTGAGGTTCAATGGTGAGTGCTCCCTCTGTTCTCCACAGGGCTGGTGGCTGGGGAGGGACAGCATATGGCCTGGGCTGGGCTGGGGCTTAGTAGCCCTGAGTGATCATCACGTCTTCTGCCCTTCACCCCCTCTTCCTCTCCTCCCAGTGGATGGAAATTATTGCCTCACCTGCGGCAGTGACAAGTCTCTCAAGCTGTGGAACCCGCACAAGGGCACGGTCCTGAAGACCTACAGCGGCCATGGCTATGAGGTGCTGGATGCTGCTGGGTAAGAAGGGGAGGGGGTTGGGCTGTTCTCTACAGGCAACAGGACCCCTGGTGAAGTAAGGGCTGATGGTTCAGAGCTGAAGGGGGCTGGCAGCCAGAACACCTGGGTTGCATCTAGCTGAGGGTTGAGAAGTGGGAGAGAGGTCAGAGCTGGGTTCTGTCTTCTTACAGGTCCTTCGACAACAGCCAGCTGTGCTCCTGTGGGGCTGACAAGACCGTGATCCTCTGGGATGTGGCCACGGGGCAGGTGGTTCACAAGTTCCGGGGTCATGCTGGGGTGAGGTCTTCTGTTAGCCCTCCAGGGGCTAGACTGTGGGGGAGGCAGAGGGTAGGCTGGTCAGAGGGTAAAACTTGGGAGCACGGGGATAGTGCTGAGCAGGCTTCTAACCCCACTCCCTGTTTTCCCCACTGCAGAAGGTGAACTGTGTGCAGTTCAATGAAGAAGCCACTGTGATTCTTTCAGGTAAAAGACTGCCCTCCCACCCCCACCAGATCCTGCTTTCATCATAGGGCTGGTTCAGGGCTCCCAGCCATCCCTCCACCCTTGTAGTCCTGGATGCAGGCTCCCAGCCCCACTCTTCCCTCGCTCCATAGGCTCCATAGACTCAACTGTGCGGTGCTGGGACTGCCGCTCCCGCCGCCCCGACCCTATCCAGGTGCTGGATGAGGCCAAGGATGGTGTCTCCAGCCTTCACATCTCTGACCACGAGATCCTCACAGGGTAAAGCAAAGGTGGGGGGGTGTTCTACAGTAGGGCAATCTCCAGCTTGTCCTTTTCTGGGCTGCTGTAGGCCAGAGCAGATCCCTTGCTTCTAGCAGCGCTGGAGTGGGGTTGGGGAGGTCACTCTGTACTTGCCCACCCCCTTGCTTTCCCCCAAGCTCTGTGGATGGCCACATCCGACGATATGACCTGCGAGCAGGGGAGCTCTACTCTGACTACATTGGCAGTGAGTAATCCAGGCCCAGAGAAATGGGGGTGCCCCCCCCACACAGGGCACTAGTCTTATTCCTGCAGGAGTGGGGGGGATGCATAACTAGATGCATGTGAGGCTCCAGCACTTTGTCTCTCCCACCCCCCACTTTCTTCCAGGCCCTGTGACCAGCGTCTGCTTCAGCAAGGATGGACAGTGCACGCTGGCTGCAAGCCTTGACTCTACTCTGCGCTTGCTGGACAAGGACTCAGGAGAGCTGCTGGGAGAGTGAGTGACCCATGTGGTCCAGGATGGGGGGATAGGCAGGGAGTCCCACTATTGCCCACTCCAACCCCCACCTCCCTACCCTGCTGCAGGTACACAGGCCACCAGAACCAGGCCTGCAAGCTGGACTGTTGCCTGAATGACCGGGACACTCATGTGGGTAGCTGCTCAGAGGATGGCAGGGTCTGTTTCTGGGACCTAGTTGAGGTGAGAGGGAGTGGGCATGGCTGGGTACAGACTTACCCCTGCCAGGGATCTCCCTGGGAACAGGGCTGGGAAAGTGCTGTACCAGACCCCTGTGCCCCTCCTCCCTCACTGTATCCCACCGTGCTATGCAGGGCTCCCTGGCGCTGAGCCTGCCTGTGGCACAGGGCACAGTGCAGTCACTCTCTTTCCACCCGGCTGCCCCATGTCTGCTCACAGCCACCGGAGGCTGCATCCAGATCTGGAGGGAAGAGGCCTTTGCCCTTGATGACCAGGTGCTTGGCTGAAAGTGGGGGGGGGGTTGCTGCCACACCCCCCCCTTAATGGATGGACAGACACAGCAGATAGACATGTGGGTTTATTGGGGGTCTCCTAGGTGGGTAGTACAGACTGGGGGCCATCCAAGGAGCTACCCTCTTCCTCTCACCCAGAGGATTTTCACAGGGAAGGTGTCAGGAATCCATGATTTAACCCCTTCCTCCTTGCATTTGTATCCTGTCTTGAAACACTGGGGGTGGGGGTTGAGGGGACCAGACCTCTGGGACTCAAGAGGTGGTGTGGGGGGTGCTGAGCTGCTGGTTGGAGCCTAGCCTGAGTTATAAATAAAAAAGCTTAGGGGAAGCTATAAGACCTGAGTATGTGGGAAAGAGGGGAGGGGGGCCAGGGCAGGCAAGTGGGTGGTAATCCCTCTGCCCTGCAGTGTCAGCACATGGGGCTCTTGGGGTAGAGCCAGGATGGGCACCCATGAATCCTGGCAGCCAGGCTGAACCCAAGCCCTGCCTAGGAGTTGAGGCGGAAGGGGGGTCAGCCTCTAACTTTGGGCTCCTCTCCCCCCCACCCCCAAAGCTGGGCAGGGCAGGGCCCAGTTCTGACAGGGCTCAGTCATGCTGTTTGTCAGAAGTGAAGGTGCTGGCTCTGGGCACAAAGGTCTCTGCCACCAGCAGCGGGAAGACCAGGGAGGCGTCAGCGTAGACCTGCAAAGCAGGGGGTGAGTGCTGTGCTCCTGCCACGCCCAGGCTCCTATTATGCCCCTCCCCCGCTCCTGTTATCCCCCCAGCCCACCTTGACTGGCTTGGCGTCCATGCGGATCTTGCCCCAAGAGACAGCCTCATCAGGGCGGGCACCCGAGTCAGAGCCATCAAACTCCTGGGCCGTGTTCACATAGACCGAGAAGTCAGCACCATTGCGCTGGGGGAGGGGGAAGGGCAGGGGGGTTAATCCCAAGCCTAACAGGCCCCTGTGACCTCCCTGTCAGCAGGGACAACAGAACCTTCTCTCCCCCACTCCTCACCATGAGGTTGGCATTGGCAATGTGATGTTTGACCAGGCCCCCACCCAGAATGATCATCCCTGTCTTCTTGGCGAACATAGCCTGGGTATTAATGAGCCGTAGGTCTGTCCAGGAAGAGAGAAGGGGAGATAATCGGCGTGGGGAACCTAGGGAGCCCTGGTCCCCTCCCAGAACAGGAAGAGAAGAACCCAGGCCCCCCACTGCACTGCCCCTCCAGACCAGGGAAAGAACCCAGGCAAGATGCTGCCAGGAGAGGTTGCCGCATCCCAGAGGGCAGGATCATCCCCTACCCCCCACCCCTGTGGGGCCTGGCCTCACCCTCCACGATGTCCAGCACCAGCCCTGGCTTCTTGTAGGAGTGGAAGAAGATCATGTCTCCCAGCGAGCCATCTGTCAGTGCTGGGCTCAGCACTGGGATGTTGTTCTGGGGTGAGGGAGGGGTGGCATCAGGGCTGGAGGGTGGGAACCCCCTTGCCCTGCAGTGTCAGCACAAGGAGCTCTTCCAGGGAAAAGCCAGGAAGGACATCCAGGAATCCTGGCAGCCAGGCTGAACCCAAACCCTGCCTAGGAGTTAGAGGTCAACCTCTAACCCTGGGTTCCTGTCTCCCCCAAAAGCTGGGCAGGGCAGGGCTGGGCCCAGTCCTGGTGGGGCTCAGTCATGCTGCTTGTCAGGGTGCGGGGGTGTTTCCCTACCTTGCCCTGCTCTCCCTACCACCTCAGCCACCCCTCCATACCTTCTGGGCCCAGTAATAGACCGACTCAGGGTTGTTGATCTCTTTGCCAAGCCGCGCGATCATCTTGGATGGCGTCCACTTGACGCTCTGTGGGAGATGGCCACACCCACTGTCACCAGGGGGGCTGCCCCCCCAGCTCAGCTGCCCGGCTCAGACACTTGGTGGGGAGGGGGAAGTTCCCAGAAACCCACTAAGAGAACCCAGGTGTCTGCGCTTCCAACCCCCTCCAACTCTAGCTCACACACCTCCCCTCCCAGAGCTGGGGGAACCTCACCCTTCTCTACCTTGCTAAGCCACACCCAGGCATCCTGCTCCTACTACTAGTGTCCCCCTCCTCACCCAGAGTGAACCCAGCTGTCCTGACCCTGCCCTCACACCTCAGTGTCTTGTTCAGCCACCATCTGATCCAGGATGGGCATAAGCCAGTCCTCGAACTTGCAGTAGTTGTCATTGGGTACGAGCAAGTTTCCAATCCTGCAGAGATATGGCCACAGCTCAGTCCCTGCCTCCCTCCCTTGTTAGATCCCCAGCATCCACTCCCCTCTTGCTCTGACCCACCAGATCCCTTCCCGCACCCTGTCCTAGGAAGAGAACTCAAGTGTCTGGGTTCCCTCTGTTCTAAGCCCCTTAAATCCCACCATCCCTTAGAGCTGGGGAGAGAACCCAAGCATCTGGGCTCGCACCAGACCCATCCCCTTCCCCTCCCAGAGGACCCAGCTGTCCAGGTTCCATCCCCCCAAACCCCACCCCTCTCCAGAAGTAGGGAGAACGTCCACCAGAGCCCCCCACACCTGTTGATCCCGTTCTGCCGAAGCTCTTTCCCACGCAGGCTGAAGTCCCCAATGTAGGTGGGTGCCAGGCACTTGATGAGGTCCTCCTCCACGCCCCCTGCCGTTGTCACCAGCACATCCACCTGCACCCACCCAAACCATCAACCCAGGCCCTGGTACCCCCAGCCCCAGGATCCCTGAGACCCCTGCCACTGCCCCTTCCCCCTATGCTGGGATAGGGGAGACCCCTCTCTAAAGTTTTTTGGGTTATTCCCAAATCTGGGGGGTGGGGAACTGGACTATCCTACACTGTACTGCAGGTGGGAGGGAGGGAACTGGGCCATACCATATTGGCTTTATGGGGGCTGGGCCATGGCTTACTCTGCTGCAGGGGAGGAGGGAATGGAGTCATCTCATGTTGTGGGGGGAGCTGGACTATACCACATGAGGCTAAGGAACCGATAAAACTGGATCACACCATGTGGGAGGGGAGCAGATAGACCAGGGGAAAAACCACAATGTCTATGTTGGAAGGTGCTGGAGTGCTGACATACCAGAGCCTGGAGCAGCTGGGTTGCAGCCTCTCAGCTGCAACCAACCCCGGAGCCCGGTCTGCTTGCAGCAGGTCTTGCAGCCTCTCAGCCACCTGCTGGGAGCCTGGGATGGCAGTGGTGTGCTGATCAAAATGGCCTTGTGTGCCATGCTCAGCACATGTGCCTGGGGTTGCTGACCCCTGGGACAAACTATGCCAAGTTATACTGAAGAAGGGTACTGGGCCAGAACAACATATTGTGCCTTACAGAATGGAACGCTGGGCTGTACCACAAAGTGGGGTAGACTGTACTGTTCAGGGCTGGGGGCATGCAGAGTCATACCATGCTGTGCTGCACCAAGTAGCGTATGGTTTCACGGATACCAGAACTGATGAGGTTAGATGTGTAGCCCAGGAAGATGGTGCAGCCCGTGGGTGGGCGCTGACAGGGGTTCAAGTCTGCATGGTTTTGCTCCTCTGCTACCTCCCCCGGTGGCTCCAGCTTGGCATCAATCTGGGCACCCAAGAGACCCCGGTCAGCTTGGCTTTTGGGGGACACGACTTGACCTATTATTCCAACTGTCTTCATCCCTGCCCCAAGAAGGAGCTGGCTGTAGGGAAACTGAGGCACCCCCAGTAACCTGCTACCAGCAGTGGCAGAGAAGAGAACCCAGTACCCTGGCTCCCACCATCCCCTCCTCCCAGAGCTGGGAGAGAACCCAGGTTTCCTGGCTCCCCTCCACCCCCATCTCTAACCCCCCCCCCCCCAACCTGTCTGTCCTCCCAACCCTGGGGGCTGATCCCAATTGCTACCCTTCCCCCCACCCTCACCTGGCCTCTCCTTGCCTTCCCAACCTGAGGGCCAGAACCCAGAAAGCCAGGGCCCCCTCACCATGCGGTGGATCTCACGCACAGCCTGCCCAAAGCTGGTTGCTTGGAAGCCTGTGGTGAGGAAGGAGCGGAGCAGGGCGTGGTGGTCAAGGCCATGGTCAAAATCGTAGCCACGCACAGGTAGGCTCTCAGGAGGCAGTGCCTCACTGGGCTTCAGCACTGCCGTCAGCGCAACTGCTGGCAGCCCCTCCATGGCCTGGGGGAGGAAGGGGAAGACAGATCAGGGGTGCATAGCCCCCAAACTGCCCCTGAGCTGCCCCCCAAGCACCCCCAGCTTCACAAGCCTCCCTCACCCTGCACTGCTGCCCTAAGCACTTCACTTCCCCCTGCTCCCCCCCAGCGCTCAACTACTCGCCCCCAGCGCCCCCCATCCTCACATGCCCCACCCCATACACCCCCCTCCCCCGAGGGGCAGCGCAGAGTACCTCAGCGGACCCGTAATCCGTACCTGGGTTCAGTCCCGTACAGATGTCTCTGCCGGATAGCCGGGCACCGCCATTTTGCCCCGTTGCGGCCCCGCAGGGGTCACGCGTGCGCTGCAGTGCGGAGTGTCCGTACGGGTGGATGCCGCCATTTTCGCTTTCCATCCTTCCGCAGTGCAGCATGTGTAAGTACCATCACCTCCCCCGAGCCAGCTACGGCATTCGCACAGAGCCCTGCAGAGCAGCGCCGGGAATTGTGTCTGTACACCCAGTCGCCGTACGCCGAGGCGCCGCCATCTTGTCTTGCCTGCCACCGTACACTCCTGGGCGCCGCCATTTTCGAGCCCAAGGCGAGGACGGAATCTTTGAAGGCTCAAACATCCTCTCTCGTCTGTTTTTCCAAGCCATGTGCCAACTTCACCGCAGCGCAGCGGCTGTAGTGAGGGGAGGCAGGACACTTGGGGTCCCTCCCAAGTGAAAGCGGTGGGGTCTGGGAAGCAGCATCCAAATGCCGAACCATTGTTTGAGTCTTTGCTCTCCCCCCCCCGGGTGGCTGCAGCTCAATAGAACAAGCCTGAAACACCGCCCCTCCACAATTTGCGTGTGCCCATATGACCTCATGCCGGTTGCAGGGCGCAGCAGGCTTCAAAAGCATCAAACACCTAAGGGGGTTGGGACCCCAAGGACTGTTGGTGGGGGGAATACCTTGGTTTCTGAGTAGAGGCACAGGGCAGCTCGCCCAGGAGAGCATGATGAGCCTGTGCCTCCAGCTGAGAGCTGAAGCAAGTGGGGAGGCAGTGGGGTCTTTCTAGAGCCAGGCTGAGAGGGACCTGGGATGCCCGAGTTCTCCCCAGGCTCTGGAAAGAGAGCCAGGTTTAGCACCACTGGCCTGGAAGCAAGGACTCCCGAAGTTCCAGCCCCAACACAGCCCATCCCGTGCTTCAGCCTCCCCCGTGAAGCTAGAGCTGCAAGACAGGAGCTTGCCAAGTGCTTGTGCTCCTGCCACCCCGACAAAAGCATAAAAGGGGAGCACATGCCTGCCTCTGCTGTGCCCCACCCAAGGTGGCCACATTTTAGTGGCAGGGCCCAGTTATCTAGGATCTCCCCTAGGCTGTGGCTGAATAGATTTGGGGGGGGGAGGCTACTTTAGACAGAGTTGGAGGGAGGTGAAAGAAGCCCCAGACTGTTCTTATGTCAAGCCCCCTCTGCCCACAGATGCCAGGGGAGGCAAGGAGCTGTGGCCAGATCAGGCAGGGCTCACAGACAGTGGAGCAGCTGCACACACAAGCCAGGTTGGAGAGGGTAAAGGTGACGTGTTTCCCAAGTCTTCAGCTCTGACACAGTATAGCCTGGAACCACTGATCCTTATGGAGGAATGCCTGCTCCCCTGGTAAAAGGCAGACTGAGACCTAACAAACGTCTCACATGGCTGGGTGGCTAGAGGGGAAACTTTACCCAGAGATCAAAAGGTGCCTGCTGGGAGCAAAGGCCGCCTTTGTGGGGAGCCCCAGCATAGGCCAGAACAGAGGCAGAAGGCTTCTAATTGCAGGCAATTGATTTAGTAGAGAGCAGGAGCCACTGTGGGGGGGAGTGAGGAGTACAAGCTTTATGCCCACCCCAACCCAGGCTGCTGCAGGAACGTCTCCTTCATCAAGGGAGGAGGATTAATGGCACAGGGGTTGGGGGGGCGTTCTCAGGAGCAGCAACACAAGTGCCTCTAATGTCCCCTATAATAGAGGGAGATCGCAGATGTCCAGGCTCCCAGCCCTCCCCCACCTCTGGTTCACAGCTCCCCTGTTTCCCCTGTACAGGTGTCTGGCACCCTTGGAGGGTCTGGGTATCTATGTCCAGACTTGGAGTGAAAATGAAGGCACTCAGCACGGTTTGGCAGGAGTTTTTAATGAGGGCCCTGGCAGGACCAAGTCCAAAGTCCCCCCGCTGGTTTTTGGGGTCTGGGTAGTAGAGGAAGAAGGGGAGGGATAAATAGGGGGTGCCTGCTGATTAATTCTTTTTACCCCCCAGCTCCTGGTAGTGATGTCCATTTTGGCCTGCCCTGCCCTGTCCAACCCAGCAGCCCCAACAACCCAAGCAGCATGGGGGCAGGTCCCAGCTCCAGCTCCAGCTCCATGGTAGGTCAGGCTCCTCCAAGACGCCAGACCTCCACCGACAGGCCCCCTGAGGCAGCTACCACCATGTTGCCCTCAACACTGATCTGTGGGAGGGAGGGTAAGACAGAGTGGGTAAGTTGGGGGAAGGGCAGGCATGGTGGCCCATGTCCCCAGGCTAGGTGTCCTCAAGGAAGCCCAGGGTGATGGAGAACCCCCTGGTGAGGGAACAAGGCTAGTGGCAGAAGCCAATCAGGGAGGATAGAGGGACAGACAGACTTACCTCATTGAGCACATTGTTGTGTGTCTGGGAGCAGATTGTTTGTGGAGGGTCTGTTGGGATGTGGATCTGGAATAACAGAGTGCCCACAGGTTTATCCAGCAGGGGGAGGTAGGGGAGCCTCTCACTGCCTGGCTGACTGAGTAGGAGCTGGAGAGGGGGACAAGCATTGCTCCAAGCTTGAGCCCCAGGGCCCTGTCTCCACTAGCAAACTCGCATGAACCCAGACCCACAGAACCCAGGGCGTCTGTGCCCTGCAGACACCCCGTCCACACCCCCAGCCTGAGACTTCTGTGCCCCCAACACATGGTCAGCTGCGGAGGGGCTGCAGATGGAGCAGGGGCCCCCACAGCCCTACACCCCAGGGGAGAAACCAAGACGCAGAGGCGCATGCAGCCAGTCACAGAGCTGGAGTAGCCACGCTGCACTCACCCGCAGGGTCTTGTCGGTGGAGGTCGTATACAAAGTGCCCCGGGAATACCGCACTCCAGTGATCTGGGAGTGGTGGCCCACGCTGAAGTACTGTGGGGAATGTGAAGAGGGGGCATAAGCCTCATGGCAGCCCTGGCCCTTGCTTTTGGGCTCCCATGGCCCCACTGTTCCCTGCCCCACCCCCCCGGCCTCTTCCTTCCCTTCACGGGTTTGTGCCCCACCTCAGGACACCTGTACCCCAGTCTGGGGAACACTGACTGGCCATGGAGGGGAGGATCTCAGATTCCCTCCCAGTCACTATGGAAACCTGTGTGCTGCAGAAATTGGTTTCCACAATCAAAACACCCAGGTTTCTTGCTACTGAACATGTGTCATATGGGGGGGGGGGGCAGAGCAGGGGTCTCATCTGCACTGCCCAAGGGGGCAGAAGTCACCAAACAGCACACAGATTTAAACATGTGGCACCCTGGTCCCCAGCTCCCAGCCACTAGACCAGATACGGTCTGAACAGGGTGTAGGACCCCGCCCCCGGATGCAAGGAAGCTGGCAGCAGATTCAGCAGGGAGGGCTGCCAAGCGGCCAGACGTGAAGCCGGTGGCAGTATGGGGCCGCCACGCCACTCCACCTGGCTCCACAGGGCCCCCAAAAGCACAGGGCTCCCCAAAGCGCAGGACCCGGGGTGGTCGTTCCGATTCACCCCCTCTAGGGATGGCCCTGCACTAGACCCTCCTGCCCCCTCAAACCAGCACCCCTCAGACTCCAAACACATGGAGCCCAGAGCCTCCAACCTGGTGGGGGCGGGGGTCGTCATGTCAAGGAAGTGAATTTGACAATGAAACTGTCATAAATCCCCTTCCTCCCCTACCACCTACAGGGGGGAGAGCAGCAGGGTCCCTGGTTTTAAACCAGTCAGGGCAACATCATGGCTGGGGGGGAAGAGGGGCAGAATCCATCCCCCCAGAGCAGGGGCCCCTTCCTCACCCTCCCCACAGCCACTCACCCGGATGTGTTGGAAACTGCCTCCCTGGTTCTCAAAGACATAAAGCAGCCCCTGGTTGTCACCTGCCCAGAGCTGTGGTCCCTGGTAAGACATGGAGAGCAGGTAGGAGTCCAGCTGCAGGGATGAGGACAAGAAAAGTTGGAGGGACCCAGCTACTAGGTCTGTGCGAAATTTCGCCACCAGTTTTGTTTCAAGGCTGTTTCGACCCGTTTCAAAGTTGAAACAGCAAAACTGAAACAACAGATATAGTCGAAACGACCTCAAAACCAAAGGAGGCAAGTTGAAATGTTTCACCCATAGGCTATAATGGGGAAGGTCGAAACAGCCTATAACTTTGTCATTTCTGGCCTGATTTGGATGGAACTTATAGGGATGGTAGCCCCTTCTAAGGGCATGAAGCTTGCCAAGTTTCAAGGAGATAGGTGCAGGGGGTTCGGGGAAACTGCACCCCAAATTCTTAAAACCAAAACTCACGTCACGTGTATGTGTTAAGCCACAGCAGGGTCAAAACTGCAGGCATGCTAGCTCCTGCGGAGGCCACAAAGCCTGCCAGATTTCAAGGAGATAGGTGCAGGGGTTTGGGGGACACTGTATGTCAAGCTGTGGACAAGCAAAACTCGTGACATTGATGATGCTGTGTGTGTTAAGGTGCAGCAGGGGGAAAGCTGCAGACCTGCTAGCCCCTGCTGCGGTCACGAAGCCTGCTAGCTGTCAAGCCCTGCAACTCTAGCTGAAGACAGGCAAAACATGTGTCATGGGTGCTTATGCAACTGTCTGTCTTGGGGCACTGGGGTGGGATGGGGGAGGGGATGGACGGACGGACGGACATGACATGACACACTACTGCAGGCCTGGCTGCTAGACCCTGCTGCAGCCACAAAGCCTGCCAGCTGTCAAGGAGATAGGTGCAGGGGGTTCTGGGAGAACTGTTTCAAAGCCATATCTCCTAAGACTTAGGCTCCACCCACTCATAGATTGTAAGGCCGGAAAGGACCATGGAAGATCATTGGGTCCAGCCCCCCACACCAAGCAGGAAAGACAACTAACTGGGAGTCAGGTGATCCCAGCAAGGTGACTGTCTAGTCTCTTCTTGAAGATTCCCAGGGTAGGTGATCGCATCACCTCTGGAGGGTGGTTATTTCACAGTCTGGACACCCCAGTTGTAAAGTAGTTTTTCCTAATGTTGAGCCTGAAACCATTTTCCAGTTGTTTGTGACCATTACTCCTAGTTTTCCCCAAGGGTTCCCTAGTGAATAGTTGTTCACTGAGCCCTAGATGTACACTTCTGATGTAGCGGTAAGCTATTACCAAGTCCCCTCTCAGCCTTCTCTTTTTCAGAGTCCCTCAGCCTTTCCTCATATGGCTTGCTGTGCAAGTCTCTGATCATATGGGTAGCCCTTCTCCGGACTCTCTCAAACTTTACCACATCCTTTTTAAAGTGTGGAGCCCAGAACTGGAGGCAGTACTCCAGCTGCGGTCTCACCAGTGTTGAGTAGGGCAGGAGAATCACTTCTTTGCAATGGTTTTGCTGGAGAGGCATCAATTAATGCATACCAGGGTATTGTTGGCCCTGCTGGCTACAGTGTCACACTGCTGGCTCATGTTCACACTGTGGTCAATTATTACCCCCAGGTCTGTGGTGGCAAGTGATGGGGGATCTTCAGTCCCGCTTCCTGATGAGGCAACAGTTGCACAAGCACACGTCACGAGTTTCGCCTGTCAGCAGCTAGGGATGCAGGACCCCAGAAGCCCCCTGCACCTATCTCGTTGAAAGCTGTCAGGCTTCATAGCCTCAGCAGGGGCTAGCAGGCCTGCAGCTTTCACCCTGCTGTGCTTTAACACACACAGTATCACCCATGTCATGAGTGTCGCTTGTCCACAGCTTTAGGTACAGTTTTCCCCAAACCCTTGCACCTATCTCTTTGAAACTTGGCAGGCTTTGTGGCCTCTGCAGGGCTAGCATGCCTGCAGTTTTGACCCAGCTGTGGCCTAACACATACAAGTTTTGATTTCAAGACTTTGGGGTACAGCTTTCCCAAACCCCCTGGCAACCATCTCCTTGAAACTTGGCAGGCTTCATGCCCTTAGAAGGGGCTACCATTCCTGCAAGTTTCATGCAAATCAGGACAGGAATGATAAAGTTATAGGCTGTTTCATCCTTCCCCATTTTATCCTATGGGTAAAATGTCGAAACAGTTTAGCTGTTTCAACCCTTTTTCAACAGAAAGGAACAGAACAGCTGTTTCAAATAGAAACAAAATTCAAAATGGAATGCCCTTCTGTCGAAACTTCAAAATGCTGGTCGAAACAGAATGGTGCTGTTTTACACAGCCCTACTAGCCACATCCACATGGTACATCAGTGACAGTAACAGAACCCAGGAGTCCTGGCTCCCCAGCCACGCTCTGCTTACCATCCACCCCCACTAGCCTCCCAACGCTGAGATAGAACCCAGGTGTCCAGGCTCCAAGCGCCTTCTCAGCCCTGATGACACATTTCTCCCCTATCTTGGGGAGTCCTGGCCCACATCCCCCTATTCTAAACTCACCTACAGAGCTGGAGATGAAACCCAGGAGTCCTGGGTCCCTCTCCCACCCCTACCCACCAGCTCCTGGGTCGGGGTCCCTGCTCATTAGATTCCTTTCCCACCAACCAGGAGACTACCCGAGCAGGGAGTATCTGTGAACTCCCGCCCCTTCAGCAGCAGGTGCCTCTCCAGGGTCAGGGCCAGGGCCAGGTATCCAGTCCCTACCTGAAGGCGCTGTAAAACAGCAGCAGCACGGCGGTCAAAGACCACAAGGGTCCGGTCTTCACTGCCCGACAGGATGAAGCGGTCATCAGCTGCCAGTGACAGGACGGCACTCGAGTGCAGCCTGCGGCTCTTCACTAGGGCCTGGGCAGCTGCAAGGGGAGGGAGACAGGAGGAACAGCATCAGCCTCAGGACCCCCAGCACCTGATCAGAGATGTGGGGAGTGGATTATCTGCCCCCCAGACCCCTCACACAGGGCTGATCTCAACTCTCTGCATGGCCCATCAAGCTCTGCTCTGCCCTGCCCCCCCCCCCACCTAATTTGAGGGAGCCCCCTTGGCTTTAGGAGAGACAGACTCCCAATCCCTGACCCAACTGTAGACAGGAACCAGGTGCAAATATAAGCCAGCTGCTATGCCCAGAGAACCCAGGAGTCTGGGCCCCTACAGCCCCCAGCCACTCTAAAAACCCATCCCTTTCATGGAAGCTGGAAACAGAACCCAGGAGTCATGACTGCTCCCCTCCAGCCCAAAGAGAAGTTGGCTCCTACAAAGAGATCCCGACCAGGGCGGCTTCAGTGATGGGACCCATTTTACAACTAGGGCGGGGGGGGTGGCACTGACCTCGGGGGTCGTACACTGTCACCTTCTTGTCATAGGTGCCGGTGACCAGGATGTCGGGCAGGTAGGAGAGGCACAGCACAGCTGCCTTGCCCCTGCAAGTGAATGGGCATTATGTGGGGGTGCAGCCAGAACCCATAAAGCCATGTGCATCCCCCAAGCTCTCCTCAGTACCTGATCTCCCCAAACTGCTGCCCATTGGCCTCTATGTCCCACAGCTTCACGGTGCTGTCCCAGGAACCTGAGCAGACCTTGTGGTCCTGGGCAGCCAGAGACCACACCCAGCCCTGCAGGGAGAGGGAGCGTGACTGCCACCTCTAGTGGAAACTGAGGCAGCAGCATGGAGCCAGGCTCAGGTGGTGGAGGAGGGGGTTGCCCACCTTGTGTGTCCCGTTGCGCTCAGTGCCCAGTGCCTTCAGCAGCACCTTGTCAGGTGCTCGGCCCAGCTCCCGCAGGTCCCACAGCTTCACATTGCGGTCACGGGAGCCTGAGACACAGAGCTCTCCACCCTGGAAGGGGAGGGGGGTGACTAGGGCGAGGCTGGTGTGGCGCTGGGAACCTGGACACCTGAATTCTAGCCCCTGATCTGAGAGGGGGAGTGGGGGCTGTGGGGGTTGGAATGGGATGGGTGCAGATACTTAGGATCCATTCTGTAATTCTGAGAGAGGAGTAGAGGGGCTCAGGAGGTTAAGGAAGGGCAGGGGTTGGGAACCTGGATTCTCTCCTCTCCTCTGTGAGGGGAGTGGAGACTGGAGTGAGAAGAGGGTTTTGGAGACACTGAGGCCTGGAAAGAACTTCCTGTGGCTCCTCAGCTACCAGCCAGGAGTCAGTCAGAGAAGAGAATCCAGGAGTCCGGGATCCCAGCCAGCCCCCATCACTCCCAGAGCATACATAGAAGGTCACACCCCAGCAGCCAAAAGTCAGAAAAGAGAACCCAGATGTCCTAGCCCCAGCATCACCTGCAGCAGCAGCACAGAGTCAACAGAGGCAAAGTGGCCATCAGCAAGGGAGAAGTGCTGGGTGTGGCGTCCGCTGGCTCCCCAGTGCTGTAGGTGCTCTTCGAGCTCCACACAGGCTGCCGGCCAGTCAAAGTCATCCTCTGCAGGTCAGAGGGGATGCAGGAGCTGTTGGGGTCCTCTATGCGAGCCAGGCCAGCCTCATGCTAGGGCTGTTAAGTTCCCAGACCCTGCTGATCCAACCACCCAGATTTCCCTCCCCCTCCCATTGCTGGAAATAGAGCTGAGACACCTGGGTTCTAACCCACCAGACACTGTTCTCCTCCCAGCCTCACAGAACCCCAGTGTCTGGGCTCCCAGCACCCTGTTGTAACCCACCAGTCCACCTTCCTATCCCAGAGAGGTGACAGAATCCAGGCATCCTGGCTCCCAGCCCACCACGCTTCTCTGAAACCTGGGGAGGAAACCCAGGCACCTGGGCTCCAGCCCACCCCATTCTAACCACTAACCAGGCTAGAAGACTGGAGAAGGGGAAATGACAAACTATGCAGTCTCAGAGCCAGCAGCAGTGGGGGCAGGGACAGAACCCAAGTGTCCGGGGCCTACCTTCCACCACAGGGTAGCTGGCACAGACCCTCTTCTGCACACGGATGCGCCAGGTAACTGAGTCCCGCACGACACCCAGCAGAACCCGGCACACACGGGGTAGCACCTCCAGTACGAAACGTGGCTCCAGGTACGAGCAAATCTCCAGAATGAGCTCCACGGGCAGCCCCAGCAGACCCCCCTCCACCACCTCAGCCCCACACGGTGACTTCTTCAGCACTGGCGGCGGGGGGCCAGATACCCGGGCCTTGCTCCCTATGTCAGGGGGGGCTAGGTGGGGTGCCAGGGGGGCTTCCAGCACCCGGGCGATGTACTCGCGGGCCTGTGCTTCTGGATCAGGCCTGGCCTCGGTGTCTGAGTCATTGTCTGAGCCAGGGGGGTCATCAGTAGGCACCAGCTCCATGGCTTAGGGGCCCCAGCAGGTGCTGTAGGCAGCTCTGGGCATTAGGTGTAGCTGAGGCTCTGCCTGAGCCCAAGGAACCCTGTTAAGCGACTGACCCCAGTCCCCAGCATTGAGCCACTGGGACTTCGGCCGTAAGTGGAGGCCCCGACCCAGCCCAGGAGCTCCCCCCACGGCTTCAGCGCCCTCCGCCGCGGCCCAGGAGTTCCCTAGAGCCTATCAACCCCCAGTCACGGTCCCAGGCCCCAGCCCTGTACCCCGCAGCCCCAGCCAAACCCGGCCCACCGCCTCAGTATCCCCTTATATCCACCCCGGGGCGCTCCTACCTAGCCCCACCTCCTACCTCCACAGCTTCTGGGCCCGTCGCGTCCCGTCGCCAAGGCCACAGCAGAGCCCGCTTCCGGCGCCGGAAAGTGACGTTACGCCCCGGCCAACAAAACTCCCCCCTCCCAAGATGGCTTTGCCGTCAGCACCACGTGACCCCCCCTCCGGGTACTGCTCCAAGCGCGCGGCTTCTCATAGGCCATGACGTCACTCCATACCTCAGACCTCTTCCCCCCTAATCTTTTTCCAGTGCTGTGACTTCGTAAGAGCTGGGCTGACAGGAGCAGCACAGCTCATTTACTAGGGGAAGGGAAGAGGGGGGCTCCACCTCCAGGGAAACTGAGGCATGATGCACAGGACAACCACCAGTCAGGGGCCTGGAGCCGCTGCCAGATCAGGAGAGGCTAGAAAGCTCGGGAATCTTGCATTTGGAAAGGAGCAGACAGAGGGGGGATAGGACAGAATTCTATAGGTCCATACTCTTTGTGCCAAGTAACTAGGGAACTGTTGTTCCCCCAAGTCCAAGGATGCTAGAACCAGGGGACACCTACTGAAATGAATGGGAACCAAGCTTAAACCAAACTAAGGAGAAAAGGTTTGGAGGGGTGGGCAAGGCTACCTACTGCATGGAATTCATTGCCACAGGAGGGAGTGGAGGCAGACAGCAGAGCCAGGGCCAACAAGGGACTGGATAAATTCACAGCTGATATCTATTAATGGCTACTGAACAGGGCAGTTAGAGATATTTCCTTTGGTACCTCTAACGTTAGAGTGGAGGGAAGATGGTGAATAGGGGATGGATCACTCTAGCTCTAACCCCTATCAATACTCTGAAGAGATCACAGGAGGGAGATCTGATATTGAATAGGGGATAGATCACTAGAGTCCTAGTTCAGTCTCTCTCTCTACAGGATCCACTCTTGCTAAACCTGCTGCTCACTTCTAAGGAAGGAGATTTCCCCCACCCTGGGAGCTCCCATAAGGAAGAGAGAAACCTCTTTATCTCTAACCTTGCTCCCTCCTGCTGCAATCTGAAGCACGCAAAGACAAAGACAGATCCCACTATTAACTACAGCCCACTGCCTAGTTTCAGCCCCAAACTGAAGCCTTGGAGGGCAGGGAAAAGAAGCCAGGCAGACACAGGAGTGGCTCAGGCTTGTTCCGTTTCATAAGTAGACAAAAAAAAAATTATACATAAAATGAGAGAAACCTCATTCCAGCAAGGTGCAAGCAGCGGCTGCAACATGGGGCACAAGGGGCATCACCACTGGGAATGCACGGCACAGCCACGACAACACGGATCCAGGAGGCACAAGCGAGAAGCACTGGCACGAAAGGAGCACGGGGAGCTGCAGGCATCCAGGACAAGGCACCATCACTGGCGCAGAGGAGGACTTGTAGCCTCCAGCTGTGGTCCCTGGGCTCATGCATTTCAAAACAGCAGGAGAGGCAGCCCTCACTGGAGGCATCGGTCTTCCGCAGAGAGGAACAGAGAGCACAGAAGCCAATGGGAATGCTTTAAAAAGAAGAGAGGTCCTTGCTAAGAAGCAGAGGCCCCGGGGGTGTTTGACCCAGTGTAGGGAAGGAAGCCATGAAGCCTGGGCCCCACAGGGCCCCTGTAATGCATCGGTGGCTGTGGCCTAGGGTTCTTCTCATACGTGGGCCCAGGACAAGGAGTCTCCTCAACAGGCACTGGACTGGGCTGGTGGTGGTTCCCCTTGCCATTGGCTGTTCCAGTATGAGGAGACATCAGAATCCAGGGTCAGAGGAGGAAGGCAGTATCTGCCCCTGCCTGGAAACTAGCACCCTAGTGCTGACGCAGGGTGAGGCCAACTGGGAGTTGGAGATCTCTTCCTTCCCCGTGGGGCAGGATGCAGTGGGGATAGATTTTCTCTTCCCCCTGCAGATACCATCACCTACCCCGCTGATCCTGGCTGCACTAGATAAACTTCTCCCAGCAGCAGCAGCAGTTCCTTGCAATCCCCTTCCTCCATGAAAGTGTGTCCCCACACCCCCCAGCTTGCCTTCTGGCTGGTAACCAGTCAATAGTAAAATAAACTCCACCCCCCCACACCCACCTGGGATCCCAAGGGCACCAACCTGCAGCCATTAAGACCACCCAGGGCTGGAATGGATTTGCGCACCATGGCAGGACCTCAGCCAAGCGCCTGCTGAGGCATGAGATCCAAGCCCCAGCCTGTGTCTATCCCTGGGCCCCAGTGAGTAAGGTACAGACTCCCCACCATAAGGCAGAGGGGCACATGATGGGCTGGGTCATGAGACAGCAAAGGACAGGTTAAAAACAGGTTAAAACAATTCACTGTACTGGAGGGGGGTGTCTTTTGCCTTTAAGGAAGATCACAACACAGCACATGTGTCTCCTACAGCTGCCCTGCCCCCACTCCCAGCACCTGTTGATCCAGGACCCTCATAGGGAGGGTGTTTCTTGCTGTGTTAGAGCATCACATCAAGCCAGGGCAGGAGAGAGGGAAGCTTCCTAGGTGAAAACAATCACACAGGCTCACAACTCACAGGCTGGCTACTCTACAGCGGTGGCCATGCAGGCATAGGGTGGCTGGGGGATGGGGCAACCTGGCGCCTGCGCCAGCAGCTGGAGCTATGGTACAGCAGGGTAATGGGCCCTGGCAGCACATGGCCAACCCCACACCACCACCCCTCCCCCCCACATGACCTGCTGCTGCTCAGCTGAGTCCCTGGCAGCCACCCCTCGGCTGCAGGGTCACATCTGGGCCCTGGCAGCCCCCCTTCAAGGTGTTGCAGTTGCACTCCCTCCCAGCCCAGCCTGACCTGGCCCTGCACCTCCCCCCCAACCCCCCCTCCCCTCTGGGAAATGGGGATAAAATAAAAGGCTCTCTCCTCTGAGACCCCTGGTGGGTGAAACCCGCTGTCTAAGCCCCCCCGCCCCCCCCCCTTCCAAGGTCCGGGAGCTGGGCGGGGAAGTCACGTCGTGTTGTCCCATGTTCAACTCCTCCCGGCCTCCCTAACCCCCCGCCAACAGGGTCGGCAACACCTGGGGATTGACACGATCCCGGTAACCCTCCCAGCACGGACAGAAACCTGCAGAGAAAAGGAGAAGAGACTCCCATTAGCCAGTTACCTTGCCCAGCCCTGAGCTGCTGGACCTGCTACCAGGCCCCAGGGTTGGTTCTGCATTGGAAGGAGGTCAATGTGTACCCAGGCTCAGCTCTCCAAACTGAGGCAGGGATTCAAGCATCTCCTCTGAGCCCCTGACCATGTTCCCATGGGACACAGACTAACGGGAGCCATAGCTGCAGTAGCCATGGGACATGACCCAAGGTAAGGGCAGGGGAGGTACAGCACTCCCCTTTACTCACTTCTGCTTAGCCTGGCCAGAGGAGGTAGACAGAGGGCTGGGGAAGAAGACTCCTGGTTCTCAGATCTGTGACAACACTTCCTCTTCCATGCCCCCTCCACACCTGCGATGCCCACCCCTGACTCACCTAGCTGGCATCACTGCTCTGACTAGACCCCGTAAAATGCCGCCAGTCGCTCCTTGAGCAGGGGTGGGAACTGCTCTGAGAACTGCTGCCAGCTCTCCTCACCCGCCTGCTCCTTGAAGCCATGGAGGATCTGAGGGAGGTGGTGGGGTGGGGATGCAGAAAAGAATGCATGAGCCCATGCCCACAACCACGGGTACCTCTAACTCCCCCACCACTAAGCACCTTGGTGTACCTTCCCTCCCCCAAACCAAACACTTCAGTACCCCTGGCACCCCTTTCACCTTATAAAACATGTCCCGCAGGTCATCCTTGGGGCTCACCCAGGAGGCGACAGCATCACAGAAGAAGATGAAATCCTGGGAGGGGAGAAGAGCAGGTGTTGTGGGGAGTCACAGCAAGATGCATCCCCTGGATCTACAAAAGCCTCTGCGGAGCCAGCCAGCACCCGCATCCCACCCCATTCACGCCAGGTCTCTCGGGAAAGGGATCAGCCTGGGAGAGGGGTAGTACCTGCATGACACCTGCAGGGTTGGCACGGATCATGACGCAGATGCCACGGAAAGCAGAGTCCTTTTCCTCATTGTCCCGGATGTTCCTCAGTGATGTGCACCTGGAGCCGGAGATGCTGTTAGCCTTAGCCAAGCAGTTCCCCGAGGTGGAGGGAGTGGACTGAGGAATGTAAAGGGCAGTGGGGGCACTCACCAGGGCCGGATAAATTGCTGCAGCATGGGTGCAACCTCCTGTGGGCACACATAGCCGAGGCGCCCGATGGTGATGGCTTGGAGGGGGGGAGAAATAGACAAACCTCATCAGAACTACACTGGAATCTTTGGGGTTCCTTAGGGTTGGGGGAGCAGCACAGAAGCCCCCTCCCATGTTCAGACACCCTCTCCTCAGTCTGAAGGGCCCTCCAGTGCCAGGTGAGGCCCAGCCCAGCAGGCTGTGAGATGGGCTCAAGCTGTAGCAAGGGGCAGCACCATGGCCTGGGGAAGGGGTCAGGAGCTCCCCAATTCTCACCTGTGTTTTCCAGCAATGTCTTGGGAGTGTTGGGCCGGTTGATGATCTCTACCAGGTTGTTCAGCACCATCTGCACATACGGTTGCATCTCCTCCCCTGCCGGCAAGAGCCCAAGCCCCTCAGCTCTAGCTCCGGCCTGCTTAGTTATGGCCCCATGCAGCTGAAACAACAGCCCACACCGGAGTGCTCCCCCCACCCCCCAACACTCAGTCCTTTAGCCCACCCCTGTAGTGGCCACTCCCCACCCAGCCTACTTCCATAATTCCCAGTTCTGTCCCAAGGAAACTGAGGCACAGAGCAGTTTATGCCTCAGAGCCCAAGGATGGAACCCAGGGGTCTCAACACACAGCCCCACTCCAGCCATATCATGGGGATCACCACTTCCCTGCAGCACCGAGAGAGATCCAGAGCCCTCATGGAATAAGGGGAGGCTGCAGTGTGAGAGAGAGCGAGACAGAGCGAGCGAGAGTGCAGGGGGTGGGGAAGCAGGCACAGCCCACAGCACTTACCCATCTGCATGCAGATCTCACCAATGGCCCATGTTGCATTGTTGCAGACCGAGATGAACTCAGGGTTCAGGTTTGTGCCCAGGATGGGCATGAATTCAGCTGGGAGGGGGGCAGAGAATTAGTGAAAGGGGCACAGGCCAGATCCCTCCGCATCCATCGCACTCCATCCTGCTGGCTCTTGGGGCCTGGCTGGTCTCCCAGTGTTGTGCTGGGGGGATCCAAATGGGAGTTTGGGGGCTGCCAGCCAGGACGGAATCCCTGTGGGTATCTGTAGCAACTCCTAGCCAAGGTAAACTGAGGCAGGGATGGCACTTGATGACCAGGAACTTAGGATGGGGTTTCCCTGCTGCATCAACCCCTACGAATCCTGTGAGGATCCCAACAAAGATTCGTGGCTCCAGGACTGGGGGGGGCGGGGCCCAAGAATTACTCACCAATACAGGGTTTGACATGCACAAAGCAGGCCTTGGTGAGGTCGCCCAGGAGTGCAAAGGAGCTCTGCCGAACCTCAGGCATCGTGTCCTGTGAAGGGGGGGGGGGGCACAGCAGGAGGGAATTGAAGGAGAGTATGGCTCAGTGAGTGGAGTCATAGGAGGGGGAGGGGTGCAGGACCAGAGCTGGTGCATGGCCTCACCTGCATGCACTGGAAGAGTAGTGTCATGATGTTGCTGCGTGCGACCAGCTGCTCCACGTGGCAGCCCAGCCCCTCAGCCAGGCCACTCAGTAGGTCCAGCGCCACGATCATGAAGTCCTTGTCAGGTGCTTCGTACTGCTCAGGATGCTGGCTGTACATCTGGGACAGGCGGAAAGTGGGGAGTCACAGACAGACGCAGCCCCCTCAACCCCCCACACCCCTGGGCTGGGATACTGGAGACATGGTGCCACTTCCCAGCCCTGTCCCCCTAGGGAAAGAAAAGTGACTGTCAACACCCACCCCCTTTTCACACTCCACCTCTTCCAGCATAGGGAGAAGGGCTTGGGACCTACCATGGCCTGGGCAAGGGTCTTTTGCACAAGGGTGACACAGCGCTGGTACACAGGTTCACAGTAGGGCAGGAAGCCACTCTGGAGGGCAGTTGCCACGGATGACAGGCACTGGGGACAGACAGATGTCATGAGGAAGTTTGTACCCAGCCCCGACTTAATCTGGACCCTGCCCCTTCCCCCCACCCCCCTCTCCCCACAAGTCTGTTCTGACACACTTGGTGTGTAACCCTTTGACTGCCTGATAAGAATAAAACCCTCTGCCCCTGGCAACCCTGCAAAACCAGCCAAAGTGCTTCCCTGTATGCCCTGCTTCCCACCCCCCTCAACTCACTTCCAGCAGTGGGAAGAGGTCCTTGTCCTCGTCCTTTAGCTCGTTCCACTTCTGGATCAGGGGAGGCATCAGCTTCTGGATGTACTCCTATAGTCAGGGACAGGAAGCGAATCATGAGTTAAATCACAAGGCACCTGGAATACTGAGACCATCCCCCGTGACTACAACAGGGCACCCCACAGCTCTGTGATAGCCAGTGCTTGTTAGCAGCCCCAGGCATCGCCATTACAGAGTGCTACCAAAACCTTGGGGGTGGTTCTCCAGGCACCCATTGCTTCTACCAGATTTGGCAACAAAAGAGTTGCCTGTATCCCTGCCTGGGGGGCCAGGGAACATAGACACTGAGCCCAGGGGATTGTGACATGGGGCTCTGGTCTTTGGACCACTGCCCCCCTCCCCCAGCTCAGGAACAGTCAGACTGGAAAGCTCTCAGCAAAGGCTCTCAGCATTCGAATGCCTTGTGTTTGTTTCCTTCATCATCAATCCCAGATGTAAGGGGGATGGGGGTAATCTAGGGACCAACAGGTGCCAAGCAGCCAGCTCAGGCAGGCTTGGCGCTTTCAGCTCCTCCCTTCTACCCCAGAGTAGCCCTGGTGGACAGACTCATCAGCATGCTGCCTGTGCCCAGCATCCACAGTAGGCTGGATAACTCAAGAGGTTGGGGGGCTTGTTTCCCTATCAGCCTGTAGGAGAAGCCCTAAAGAAAGACATTTAAACCCCAAGACTGGAAAAAAGATATTAGTCAGCTCCTAGAACGACCACACAAGCCTTGGGAAGCAGGATGGAGCTGCCTTCTGCCATTTAAGCAGATCCCAAAGGCTGGGAGGCCGCAGCCAGTAACAGTAGTAAAATACAGATGAGGCCTGGTACCAGGTCCATGTGAGAAACACAGGAGCAGCCAGGTAGCACAGGAGAATGTGGGGTGTTAAGGCTTCCAGCCCATCTCAACTACAGCTCCCAGAACCTGACAAAGCCATATCAGCTTCCAGGCTCTGGCTGTAGGCAGGGAAGATCTCTCTTGAGCTGTGAGCCAAGGAATCAGCTCCAGCTTGTGATCAGAGCCATGGGCAGGGCAAGGCACAGACCTCAGTGCGGTCTGGTGATAGCCAGAGCCATGGAGATGGGGTGAAGGGCTCGACCACAGCTGTTGCTGGCTGAATGCTGCAGCCACAGTTGCTTCTCCTGCGAGCCAGACCTCCCACATGTCACTAGCCTGCTACCTGGCCCCAGGGAAACCGTCCCCCAACCTGGTAACCCAACCTAGGCCAGCGCCAGGAATTGGAGTGGGAGGGGATAGGAGACAGGCAGGGTCAGGGAACAAGTGCGTGCCCTCTGGGTGCCTAGGTCCCCTGTGCACCAGACACTCAGAAACCGAGGCTGGTTCCAGCACTTGAAACATAGGAAGGAGTACGGCCCCAGATGCCTGGGTTCTACAGGCGTGGGAAGGGTGGGGGCAAGGAGGGGTCGTACCGGCTGGTTAAGGTGGTGCCCCACAGAGTCGGCTAGGGTGCCGATAGCGTCGTACAAGATGAGCAGGTTCTTGTGCTGGTACTTCCCGAAGGCAAAAACCAGCGTGTCCAGTATGAAGCTGAGGTAGGGAACCAGCTCTGTGCAGGCCTCTTCCTCCAGGGTGGCAAAGGCGCTGGTGCAAGGGGAAGGGGATAGAGGGAATGAGTCAACTGTGCACCACAGAGAGCCCCATGCCCAGGCAGGAGGCCAGAGACCCCCAGGGATCTGCTGCTTAAGGCTGTGAATGACTATTCCTGCTGCTCTTAGGATCAGGCAGTATGAATACATGATCCATCATGGCACAGATCAGGCTTCAGGTACCTCATCATGCCCTGAGAGCAGCAGCACAGGGAGGCAGTGCTGGGCAAACAGGGATGGCTCCCTGTCCTTAACCACAGCAGCCCAGGCACCAGGAGGGACCAACCCAAGCCCCTGGGACTGCCTCCTAGCCAGGACTATCACCCTTGGGGGACAGAGGGGGCTGATACCAAGGCTGGAATCAGCCAGCACATGCTAGCAAGGCTGTGAGCCTGCATGACAGTGCTGAGGTTCACATGCACCCCCATCCATGTGCGCAGACATACACACCCACCCATCTGCATCTACCCCAATACACACACCCACAAGCACCCTGTGCACACATGCCTGCACGTCACCATATGTATATGCACCCCCATACTTGGGCACACTCCCACATCTGCCTCCACATGGATGTTTGCACATGCTTGTGCACCCCCCCCTTCCCTGCCTGCCCCCCCCATGTGCAAGTACACACTTGCACACACACCTGCATGCTGCCTCCTGCACACGCTTGTTGCTGTCCAGGATACGCTTAAGCAGCTCGGTCATGAGGGGCTTGAGGTAGGTGTCGGGGGGCTGGCTCACCACCCAGTGTGCGTAGCGGCTTAGTGTCCAGCACGCGATGGAGCGCACCAGCGCCTTCTTGTCCGACAGGCACTGGATCAGGTGGGGGATGAGCTCGGGCAGGTAGGGCACCATGCCCTGCATGCATCCTGGGGGGGGGTGGGGGGGGGACAAGGACATACGGTTAGAGCTCAGACTGAGACCTGCCCACCCCTCCCTTGCAGTTACAGCCAAGGAACTGCTGTTGCAGCAGGCTCTACCTATACCCCAGGAATATTACCAAAGATGCACCAAGTGGCATGGGCAGTCTGTGTGTGTCACATGGCAGATAAGGGAGGGGGCAGTCAGCACAGCAGCAGATAGGGCAAGAAGCAAAAAGCAGAGCAGACAAGGAATACGGGCAAGGAGCAGAAAGCAGGGAGGCCCACAGGGGCTGGGAGCGCAGGGCAGAGGGCAGAAAACAGAGCAGTCAGTTGGACAGAGAGCACGGCAGCAAATATAAAGCACAGGAGCTGATGGGACTCTGAAGCACAGGACAAGCAGCAGAAAGTAGAGAAGAACAGGTGAGGGGCACTGGGCCTAGGAAGCAGGTTTCAGACCCTGTCAGTCTGCTATCAACAGGGGGGCTGCGCAGACCTCACTGTCCACCTTTTAACTCACCTGCTCCAGAACCCTGCTAGGCCTCTGCCCCAAGTGGAGAGGAAGGGGCAGGGAGAAAGAGGGCAAGGAGCTTCCCCCTCCCCACAGGCCTGCAATACCTGCTCACCCCCCCCAAGCCCAGCACTTGCCCTCAGCAATGGCGCCCAGCACCAGGATGCCCGACTCCTTGATGACCCACTCAGGGTGAAAAAGCAGTCCCTTGAGCAGGGGCAGCAGATGGGGCAGCAGCTCCTCCCGGAACACATTGGCCAGAACGTCCAGGGCAGCTGCGGAGCACTTTCCTGGGGTGGGGGGAGGCAGTGGTTAGTTAGGGCATGGGAACCCTGACACGCCCTGCCCCCCACCCACGCAGTGCCTCAGCCACAGCTGGACATGGGGCTGAGCTCAGGCCTGGCAGGAGACACCTGTATCTCCCCTTCCCCAAGCCCATGTCCCCATCCCTCCCACCTCCTCAGACCCTGCTCCCACCCCACTGGCCCACAGAGCTCTTGTCCCTGTCCCCATCCCTCAGACCCACCCCTATTCCCCTCAGGTATTTGACCCCGCCCGCCACAGAAACATGCCCCCCCATCCCCTTTCCTGCCCCTTTCCCAAACCCGTCTACATCCCCAGACCCCTGCCGCCCCAGCCTGTACGGAGGTTCCAGTCCGAGAGAGTGTCATCATCATCATCCTCATCATCGCCATCCTCGCCATCCTGGGCCCGCTCCTCCTCGTGCTGCAGTGTTACCGTGCGCGACTTGTGGAAGCGTGGCTTGATGTCCTGCTCGCTGTCTGGTATGGCCTCGTCCTCTTCCACATCACCCTGTGCAGTGCCACACCATCACTGGGAGGACACCAGGAGCTCTCCCCGCCCCCTGCCAGCCCCAATACACGATGGGCTGGAGAAACTGAGGCACGGAGCCCTGAGATCATGCTCTGGAACCTCTGTGCTCCCTACTGGCCAAGGGGGCAATCAGCCTTGCCCCCCCCCACCACTGCACCTCCCCCACCCCTTCTGGGCACTTCTTGGGATTGGGGTCCTGGATCAGACAGTATGAATACAAACACCATCACAGAATCAGGCTAGGAGCTGCTCATCACTTCCAGGAGGCCCTTCCCTTCCCCAGACTCACCTACTGCCCTACTTAAGAGAGTCACCAGGCAGGTGTCTGGTATCTCCCAGTGGCAAAGTAGAGGTTTGACCAAGGGAGTGGCTGACCCCATACTGGGGATGCCTGTGTGTATTATGGGGTGTCAGCCCCAGGGCAGTGGAGCACAGCATGCTGGGGGTGGTGGGGGAGACCCCTGGCTGCCCCACACACCTTAAGCAGGATGATGTCAATCTCTGAATATTTCATGCCATTCACCAGGATGGGGATCAGCCTACAAGGAGAACAGGAGTCAGCATGGAGGGAACCACTGCAGGAGGTAAGGGGATGGGAGAGGGAGGAACTGCCTGCCAACTCAAGCATGGGGAGAGGGGGGTAGTTTTACATTGCTCAGAGAAAGAGAGAGAGAGGCAGGTCCAGCCTTCACACCCTTCTCCTCCAGCAGCACAGAGGCCGCAGCTGGGAAAACACCCACCCCAGAAGAACTCAGGCATCCAGGCTCCCACCCACTCCCTGCAATGTGACCTACCAGACCCCACTCCCCACACAGAGCCAGGAGGTAACCCACCCAGCTCCCCTGCTCTGACTTCCCAGTCCAACTCCGCCCCCCCCTCCCCCCCCGCCAGAGTTGGGGACAGACCTCAGGAATTTCAACTCCTAACCCCACAACCCTTGCTCAATCCTGGCAAACCCCACCATCCTCCTGGAGCCAGGGACAAGAACCCAGGTGTCTGGGTTCTGAGTCCCCTGCAATCTAATCTACCAGGTTCCCACTCCCCTCCAAGAGCTGCGGAGGGACTTCAGAAGGTCCCAATTCCCAGACTCCACTCCCCTCCCCCCAAAACTATCCCAGTAAATCCCACTGCCATCCTGAAGCTGGGGAAGAGAACCCAGGCATCTGGGCTCCTGGTCAGATTCTCACCACCACCACCCCCAACCAAGCAGTGCCCAGTAAAGTCCCACCCCAGCCAGCAGGGAGGGGATGGAGGCAGGGACTCACTGCACTAAGTGAGAAGTCAGGGCCTCCTTGCAGATGGGCTGCTCAGCCAGTGTGAGCCAGAACTCACAGGCCTCTAGCGCCACATTCTCATCACTGTCCTGAGTCCGCTGCAGCATGTACTGAAGAGATGGAACCATGTCACTGTTGGTGACACATAGGGGGTGCATGTGCACCCCCTGACCAGCCATGCTCATAGTTTAGGTGATCGGTAGAGGGGGCAGGAGGAAGTGCCGGCACCCCCCCCTGCAAAAGCTAGCTGCGGAGTAGAAGCACCAGGCACCCCCAGAAGCAGCCACAGCCACTTCCAGAAGCAGCTACAGCGATGGGCTCCAGTCGGTGGAATTGGCTGCGGGGGACCCCCCCCAGTCACTGACTGGTTGCTGGGGGGCAGAGCACACTTCCTCCCCCCACAGCACCCTAAAGGTGGCAGCAGTCACCCATATGTGTCACCATCCAGCTAGGGTTCTCCAGAGCCTCTCCCTGAGCCAGGCCCACATCCCCCCATGCCCCGAAGGAACTGTAGTGGTTGGCAGAGCTGGCTCAGAGCTTGGAGGCCTTGGAAAGCTGAGGCAAGGAGCCAGTTGTCTGGGACCCCCACGCCCAGCACACCTGGCCCCAACCCCCTATTTGAGGTGAGTCAGCCCCATGGCCCCACGTACAGATCATGCTCCTCCCACCCACCTCCCCAGCCAAGGCTCACCTGGATGATACTGTGCATGTGCGGGATGAGACGATCGATCCGCACCTCTAGTAACATCACCAAGGCCCGGCACACGTTCTTCCGAACCTCAGGGTCTTCATCCACCGCCAAAGCAAACAAGTGCTGGGAAGGGGGAGGAGGCAGAGCTTGAGACTACCTGGAGTCCACTGTTGTTAAACCCTGCCCTCCCAGGGATGTCTGCTGGAAGGATTCACCCTGTACCAGGCTGCCTGGAGCGACTGTAGGCCACAGGAACGCCCTGGGTACCACGTCCCACTTCAGCAAAGTTGAGACCCCCATAGCCAGGGCCACAGAACAGGTGTCAGCCCTCACCATCCCATGAGCCCTGACAGCCCATGAACAACGGGAGACAACAGGTGCCTCTCGTCTGGGTAACAGTGCTATTGTATGGTCACAACCACAGGCATGAAACAGGCTCCCCCCAGCCTGAAAACACATGGGGCAGGGAACAAAGCACCAGGCAGGCCCTGAAGAGGTGACGGGGGCAGGGGGAGAAGGGAAACTAGATCTGCCTGAGCTCCACCCACCCCAGACTCACCTCGATAAAGGTGTCAATGTTATCCATCAGTGCCTGAGCCCGGTCCATGATGAACTGGTTCACACAAGCAATGGCATGAGACCTGAGAGATGGAGACCAAGGGCTGTGGCTCAGGTTCCTGTCGCTTCCCCTAACCTGCCTGGCCAGGCCAGGTCAGGGTTTGGGCTTCTGCATCCACCCCACAGCCGGAACAAGGCCTCAGTTACCCCACAGGCTGTGCTGAGGTGAGAGGAGCCTTGGGGAAGACGTGTGGAAAGAGCTGACCCCATGGCACCAACCAAAGACCCTCCCCCCCCCGTCACCTGGATGACACCTGAATGGGAAGGATCAGTTATAAATACATTTTAGGGGGTGGGTGGGGTGTTGCTGGACAATTTCCCATCGTTGCACCAAGGCTCTGATGCAGCCCAGGGAACAGATAACTTGCTGGCCCCAGCAGGGCCAGCTGGAGACACAGCAGGATCCCAGCCCTCCCACCCCACACAAGCCAGCCAGGAGCTTGTGAGCAGCACTTCTACCTGATCTTAGGGCTGCAATGCTTGAAGAACTGCAGGAACTTGGGGATCATGACATTGAGGGGCCGATTAAGGGCATCACTGTCCAAGAGCTCTGACGAGTCCTCGCAGATCTTTTGCAAGGCCCCAAAGGCCCCCTGGTTGCCACACAACCAGGTTAGAGCTGGGGTAACGACCACAAAAATCAAGTGGGCCAAGCCCACTGGAGCACTCTGCAGCCAGTCTGATGGCCAGATCTGAGACCCCACACTCCCCCAAACCAATCGCCTTCCAGCCCCAACCCGTGATACTCCAGCCCTTAGCTGGCCAGTGCAGAGACACCTGCCCTGGTAACCCAGCCTTCTCCCCCTATCCCATCCCCCAATACCACACCCCACAACTGGCAGATGCAGACACCTGCCCTTGTGATCCAGCTCCCCCCCACCGCTCCAGCCTCAGATGCCCCCACAGCTTCGGACAAAGACCACCCCCCACACCTCGCAGGTGTTGTAGTCCTCAGAGTTAAGCAGGTTGCACAACTGAGGCAGCAGCTCTGGCCACATCTGCAGCTCCCCCTTGGAGGCAATGGTGGTGATGAGGATTCCTGCAGGTAAAGGTCAGCTGCAGGTCAGCCCCAGGCTGCCTCTAAGCCCAAGCCCACCCCCACCCCCACCCAGCCAGCCAAGGGCCCCCAATTCCCCAGTTCTCACCAATGGTGGCGCGAATAAGGGAGGAGGCATCGCCAATGTTGTTGAGACACTCCTGCTTGATAAACTCAGCCACGGGCGGTGGAAAGCTCTGGTAATGAGCCTTGACATTGTTCTTCAGGATAAGCCCACTGAGGGAGCGCGTCGGCTCATCTGTGCCACCGGGGGGGAAGAGAATCATGGGGCATTTGTGACCACGGCCTCCAGCCCCCACCCTCTGCCAGGCTGGGAACCCAGAGCCTGTGGGAGGGAACAAGCCCTGGTGCCTCAAGGCTCCCTACAGCACCATCATCCCCAAACCATCACCAGTAACAGCCCCACCCCTAAACCTGTGGAGAAACAGTGTCCAAGCCCCAAACATCTCCCTCCCAGGGACCTCAAGGGGTAGCAGAGCCTCACAGCAAAGCCAGGCCTGATTAGCTGCCAAGCAGGGTATCCACACAATGAGATTTCTCCTACACCCGATGCATCCCTTCTCTGGGTGAGCTCCATGCATCTGTAAACCCCGCCAGCCCTCCCAGGTGCTGCCAAGCTGAAATGTCCCCGCCAATGCATCCCTGCTCTGGAAGGAGCTCCATGCAGGTGTGCCAAGGTCTCGCTCTATCCTCCATGCCCCCAGCCCAGGTACCAGTTAAGGACCAGCTGCCCCCTAGCATCCACCCCACCTGGAAACCCAAGTTGGATGCTAGGGGCCATGACAAGCCCCTTCCCCAGCATTGTGTCCCTCCCCACATGGCCAAACCTGGGATGTACCTTCTGATTTCAGCCTAGTCAGGACAAAGATCAGATAGTTGTTGAAATCTGGGAACTGATTGAGCTGTTTCAGTTTCTGTGGTGCTGGGTTAAGATCCAAAACTCTAGGTCTGGAGAAGGCAGTTGGGGCTCTGCCCCAGTCTGGGCTTGGCCTGGACCTCAACACCTGCTGCTTCCCCTCCACAGGAATACTCCCTGCCTTAGCTACATAGCTTCCAGCTTACAAGCCCACACCCCTCCCATGACCTCTGACCCTGGGTCACAGCAGCCCAACCCTGGTTTAAGGATACGTCCTGGACTATGCGCTGCGTGGCCGTGTTAGGTGACTGTGAGTCCTTGAGCAGCTGCAAGACCTGCTGCAGCCCCTGCTCATCTGGTTGCCAATCCATGGCAGGGGGTAGCTGCAACTGTGAGGTAAGAAGAGGAGAAGAAAACAGTGGCTACCACCAGCCAACCTGGCCTACTGCCTCCCCACCCCTAGCAATGACCATGGTTGCAAGCCCCTCTGGCCACAGAGCAGGGATGCGGCTTGGGGCAGCAGGAGGAAGACCCCACAGCTAGGGACCCAGCCTGGGAAAGACCCAGGGTAAGACCAGGCTGAAGCCACCCAGGCCCCATAGCTGGGGTGGTATGTGCAGCTCCCCAGGAAACCTCATGAATAGAGAAAGCTTTGAACCAAGACAGTAAGAGAAACCAGGGCCAGAGACGGCAGCTCACCCACAGCTAGGGATGCAGGAAGAAAGAAAAAGGAAACCTATCTGGAGAATAAGTAGGGGCTGCATGGGGAGTTTCCCCAGCTCTCCCTTGGCCCCAGCTGCAGAGAGAGAAGTGGGGTGGCATCCCCTCACACAACAGCCACATGGGAACCTGGACATCCTGCTTCCTACCCCCAACTTCCACCCATACCCACCTCAGCCTCTCTAATCCCCAGGGTAACAAAGCCACTCCTCTCAGTTCCCTACACTCCCAGCTGGCCTGACCTTCTCCCCCAGCTCTCCAAGACCAGGACCAGGACCAGGCCTCCTCCCATTCCCACCCCACAAATATCCAGACCCTCAAGCCCTTGCTCCACACTCCCAGTCTCCAGGCCATTTCACTCCCCTCCGGACTTCCAAAGCCACCCCCAACCCCAGGTCCCCTAACCCACATGACCCAAGCTGGCTGCACAGTGACCCCTTCACTGCCCCTGAATCAAGCTCTCTCTGTTCCAGTCGAACTCCCCCGTCCTGGATTCCAGTCCCCCAGCCCTAGGATAGATCCACCTGAGCCCTGCCCCATCCTAGGGGAATTCCCCCACTCCCAGGCAGCAGCTGCGAAGGGATCCCTCTCCCACCCTGGAATAGAGCACCCCCAGGAGAGCCACCCCAGCTCCCACCCTGCCCAAGCCCCTGCTTCCAACCCCATATGAGATTCCCCCAGCCCTAGAACAGAGCAGCCCAGAATCTAGAGAGGCACCCCAGTGCCCAGCTCCAACAACCCCCATCCCCTAGGGGACCCCCAAGACAGCCTCAGCCCCTAGGGAAATCCCTGACCCCTGGCCTCTGCCCTGCCCACAGCTGCAGCCCCTAGGAACCTCCAAGCCTAGCTCCAGGCCCCAGCTCCAGCTCCCCCACTGGGCCCCACCCCAGCCCCCTGGTTACAGCCCCCCATCGCCCCCCCCAGGCCCACGCGGAGCCCCGCCAGGGGGGATCCCAGCAGGCCCCCGCGGCCCAGCCGCCTCATACCTGGCTGGAGGGTGCGAGGGGGAAGGGGGGATTGGCAGTGGCGGCGGCCCGGGCTCGAGACGGCGGCGGCTCGAGGAAAACGCGACACACGGGCGCTGACCCCGGCCGGCCGCCGTCCACAGCGAACACGTGAACAGGGAGCGGAACAGGGGCGGAGCGGGAAGCGCGCGCGCGCGCGCGCGGCAGGAGAAGGCCGTCACGTGGTCAGTGAAGAGGCGGAGGCCAGAACGAACCTCAGCACGCATGCGCGGAGTCCACGCCTTCCGGTGCGCCGGGACTGCATTTCCCAGGATGCTCCGCGGCGCGTGGGCGTTACCATTTCTCGACAGGCGCGGGGGGAGGGGGGAAACGGCGCCTCCACTACATTCCCCTCCCCCCCGCGGAGGGCTGGGGGTGGCAGCATCCGGCCCGGCCCCGGGCATGGGGAACTGCCTCTCGTCGCAGACGGCCGACGACCTCTCGGTACTCAACGACTCGGCTGACGGCGCCAGCCTAGGGCCTGGGGACGCGCCGCCGCCTCCCTACCAGGTGCGGCGTGGGGAGGGGGCGCCCGGGGCGGAACAGCCCAGGGGGAGGAGGCAGGGCGGGAGGAGCAGCCTCAGGGGCTCATTAGTGAGGGGGCGTGCCCGATGAAGTAGGCGTGGCCTATGGGTTATGGGCGTGTCTTATAAGGGCGTGGCTGTAGGCATGGCTGAGCCTGGAAGGGGTAAGGTGGGGGTAGGGCTAGGCGTAAGGGAACAGCCGGGAGGGGCCATTAGGGAATAGGGGGTATGGCCTAAAGGGTGGGGCGGGGCATAAAGGTTTGACTTGAGTGGCTGGGGTCTGAGGAGCTGGCCTAGGTGGATGGGGCACAGGGTGTGTACTGTAGGTTGAGTCATGGGCGTGGCAGGGGCAAGGTTCATGAGGGAGGGGGCGTGGCCTACGGACAGTCATGGGGTGTGGGACATAGGCAGGGTCATGGAGACGTGGCCTGTAGGAATAGGGGTATAGCCTATAAGGGTAGAATGGTGCTAGCCTGTATGGGGTAGAGGGCATCCCTATCAGGTGGGGGCACCTGTGAGAAGGGGGGGGCATCCCCTAGGCTCCCTCTTACGTAAGTTGCAGGGCAGTAACTGGGGATATGACTTCATCCATAATCTGCATCTTGGTCCCTCCCCATCCAGGAGCAGGCACCAGTGCCCGTGTACCACTCTGTGCCCAGGCAGTCATGCCTGGCCTTACAGCTGACGGAGGAGGAGCAGGTCCGCATTGCCCAGCGCATCGACCTCATCCAGCACCTACCCACAGGTGTCTTTGACCTAGGCACTGAGCCCACTGACAGAAAGACCAATGAGTAGGTGTCCTCCAGCTCTGCCCCTTCTCCCCACCAGCCCAGGCCTCATCTGGGGGTGGGGAGAGGAGCCCCAATCCCTGCCCTTGTTCTCTTCCTTTGGGCCTTGCTAAGTCCTGTAGCAGAGTAGAGGCTAAGCTGGGGATACAACCCAGGTGCCATGCAGGGAGGCAGACCTGGGGATAGAACTGGGGGGGGGGGTGTCCGCTTTTATTTGCTAGGGTGAAGCTGGAAAGTCTCAGGATGCCTGGGTTTTGTTCCTAGCCTGTGGGTCACACTTTGCCTCCCCCCCCCACAGGTGTGTGATCTGCATGTTGGACTTCGCCTATGGGGACCCAGTGCGGTTCCTGCCTTGTCTACACACCTATCACATGGGCTGCATTGATGACTGGCTTATGCGTTCGCTCACCTGCCCATCCTGCATGGAGCCCGTGGATGCCGCACTGCTCTCTGCCTATGAGACTTAACTGGAGGAGGGAAGGAGGGAAACAGGCCATTGCTGGCACATGTGTGGGGTGATTTTGCACCTAGAAGACACCAAAGATGCCTGCAATTGTCTTGGTTCAGCCCCTGCCTTTCATAGTTAGTAGGGTCGGAAGGGACCTGAGCAGACCATTAAGTCCGACCCCCTGCCATGGCAGGAAAAAGTACTGGGGTCACACAACGCCAGCAAAGTGTTTGTCTAGCCTCCAGATGCTTCGAAAAGCTAGAGGCAGTTCTCTTCCCAAGTGCTTCTGGGAGGAGCAGCCCCAAGCCAAACCTGGGGGTGCAGGGATGGGAGAGGAACATATTCCTGCCCCTAATTGGGTGGAGGGGGGCCGAGCTCCAGGAGCTGGGGTGGAGGATGGGGCTTGCGGCCTGTGGTGGACACTGTTCTCCTCCCTGGGGCTGGTTCCTGCCCTACCTAGTTCTCTGAGCAGGCCCTGGTACACCTGGGAAGTCAACCCTGAACATCATCCCCACAGGCTTGTAGTGCCTCAGCCTTCAGGGCTGAGGGTCCTGGCTCCAGCCCCTCTCCTCTCTCCTGCCAAGCAGCCCCTTCTCCCCAGCAGTGGGGTCTCCCAGAGGCCACGAGCATTAGCTGTCCCTTCCCCATAGCGCTACTATTCCACACTGTTCCAGGGGCATCTTTGCCTTGGATATGGAGTCCTGTCTTCTCCTCCTACCCCCACAGTTGCCCCATGAGTTGTCAAGTAATTGGTCTTACCCAGACTGGGATGCTTGGGAGGGTGGGGACGGCAGCTGGCCTGGGTCTCACCGTGGGGCCACCTGCCCCCACCCCAGCTGGTCCTTGCCCAGGAGTTCAGATGGAGATGGACGTGTTGTATTTGAGCTGCACAATAAAGGAAATTATTGTCTAGAGCCGCCTGATGGGTTGTGGGGGCAGCAGTCAGGTCAGGTACTAACCTGGCTTTTCTACCCCAGAGCATGTACCTTTGTGGGACAGGACCAAGCCCTCTCTGCATATTCCCCCCCCCAAATACCCACCTGCTTCCTTTTGTCAGTGGCTGGGACTGCTGGGCTCAGCTCTGACTTCAGGCTGCCTTCAGAACCACAGCTGGAAACAGCAGCAGCTCCATGCTCCCCTAGCAGCCTCCCTTACACAACATGGACCCCCACCATACAGCTGGTATCTCCCATGTTCCAATAGAAGATACCAAATGGGAAACAAGGTTGGGGGGCTTACGGCCTCTAACCCTCCCCACAGCATCCGTGGGGCAGGTCTCCCCTGCAAGAACACAAGCTGGCAGCCTGAGACTATAGCCAGCATCTTGCAGCCAGGGAGCAATCTCTTGGAACAGGGAAATCCAGGACCAAAGCAGGGCAGTGACTCTGGGCAGAGTGGGGAAAAGAGGTTTAGGGGGTCCTGGCATCTCAAGCGTAGATGCTTCCAACCCATGGGGCTCCCTAAGACACTCTCCTGGCTATGGGGCCACATCCCTGGCTGTCACCCTCTCTTCCCTAGGCAGACCCCATGGCCAGGCCCCCACTCCCTCTGCATCCAGGTAGATGGTCTCCTTGCTGCTGCAGCCTGTCCCCAACAGTCCCAGCCCCATCCTCATCTCAGCAGGGAGGGATCTGCAGCCACTTGGTCCTAGTTCAGAGCTAGGCTCTACCATAAACAGTGCCAGGGGAGTCAGTTCCTCTGTGGAAAGCCACTCACCTCATGTACAGCAGAGCTCAGACTTGGAGCTGCTCCCACCACATGCCAGGGAAGGAGGCAGCAAGCCAGGGTCTGTACAATGGGGTTTATTTTAAAAAGCCAGTGCAGTAAGAGCAGATGGGTGGGTTGGAGCAGGGGAGAGTACAAGGATGTGGGGGCTGCGGCTCCCTCAGGAGCAAGGGGCCAGGAAAATTTGGGGGAAAGAAGGGGAGCTGCAGGGTGTGTGTGCGTGGGTGTGTGTGTGTAGGGGGGGAACCTGTTCCAAGGCCTGAGCACCAAGCAGCAGCTCCCAGCTGCACCCCCTGCTTTGACTAAATAGGCTGGGATCCCCATCCCCCTTCTTTCCCCTCCCCCACTATGAGGGGGTCTTCATTGGAGACCAACATCACTGGTGCAGTGTAGGTGAGGCTCCCCCACAAGCATCCAGGGTGAGGGCTTGGAACAGCCAAGGAGTCAGGCCTGCCTGAGTTTCTGGGGGCTGGCCATCGTCTTCCTCCAGAGGGCTGTGAGATGACAGCAGAAGCAGTTCGCATGTAATAGGTCCCATCCGTGCCACTGAGGCTTTCTGTGGCTGAAGTTGTCACTGCCAGGGTCCATCAGGCTAGCAGGACTGGGCTCCCCCCAAGCAGGGCAGGTGCTGGGCAATTCCAAGGGATGGAGACCGATGCCTCCAGATGAAGAGTAGACAGACGAGGCAGTTGCAGGAACCTAGAAGCATCTGCCCCTTGACTCCTGGGCACAGGCAGGGAATGTACAGCACCAGGCACCCCCACAAAGAAGTCAGCAGCTTAGGAAGATCCAAGGTCTTTAATGACTGGGAATGAATGCAGCACCTGCCCCTGCTCCAGCATGGGGGGAACAAGAGGGCAGAGGGAAGCTGGGTCCCAGCAGGATGGGCAGGCTATGCCGTGGGCCACTGATGCGATTGTCCGGGGAGGCGCACTGGCAGGGGGGAGGGGAGGAGCGCCGGAGTCCTGGCTCCTGGGAGAGTCGTAGAAAACAGGGATCCCCATCACCAGGCAGCTGCAGCCGGGCAGGGAGGCACCGGCGAGGGGCAGCACACGCCTTCCAGCCTTAAATAAGTATGTACAACACACAAGAGTCCTGGCGACCAGGGCTGGGGCTAGACCTAGACCAAGCCAGGCCCCGCAGCAAGCAGCTACTTCACCAGGGGGCGGGTTTTGTCATCATCACTACACTGATGGGCCTTGTACTTCTTCACTTCAGCCATGTACTTTGCCCAGGCATCCCCTTTACTCGTCAGGACCTGCAGAGGCAGAAGGGCAGCTCAGATGCCAAGCCCAGAGTCACATTTCACCATGGAAAAGGGGGGGGGGGATAGGGGGAAAGAGGGACTGGACCCTGGCAGCAGCAGGAAGACCACCCCTCCCCAAGACACCCCACCATCAACCTGCTCCCTAGCCAGAGATAGGATGCAGCAGCAAGGACCCCAAGTTGGGGATGGAAGCCAGGAGCCCTGGCACCCAGTCCATCTATCTCCTGGATTTACTATACACCAGGAAACCCATTGCACTCCAGTGCCCCTCTCCCCCCCCCAACTGTACCCAACTGAGAACCCAGCTTTTAGCAACCTTGGGGCTGCTCCAGGTGTCCCCCACTGCTGTGGAGCAAGCATGGGCAAAGCAGGGGCTGGGGGACCCCAGTTCAGCCTCAGTGTAATGAGCCAGGGTCTCTGCTCAAGCTTACCTACCTCACCCCCATCTTAGGCCCTTCCCAGACAATCACACAGGAGGACAGGGTCACCCTTACATGGGCATATCAAGGCACCAGAAACAGGGGGAAGACTTTCCAAAGTAGCCACACAAACACTGCCCCTGCCATCCCAGCCATCCCCTCCAACCCCCTTTTACCTCCTCCTCCATCTTTTGTTTCTTTGCTACCACTCCTGTTTTCAGGGCCAGCTTGTTGCCCCCTCGCCGCCGGCCAACCTGGGAAGGGACAGAAAGCAGCCACTGTTACAAGTGCCCCTGCTGCTGGCACTCCCCGTGCCATGGTACAGGGAAGGCTAGGAGGGTGGGGGTGGAATGTCAGCCCAGGCCTGAACCAGTGCTGTCCCTAGAGAGATCTCTGGCTTCCCAGCTCAAGCAGACCCCCTCAGCCATTACCCCTCTCCCCTGGAAGTGCCCAGGGTGAGGCAGCTGCTGGGCTTTACAACCATAAAGTGGTGGCAGGAGCTGGGCACTTGCTCTGTGGGGAGCTGCCAGACAGAGAGCTATGGGACCTAGAGCACAGCCCACCACTGCTACCCTTGGCTTGCCCCCTCCAAACCCAGGGACACGAGGTGAAGGCAGGCAGGGCTGGTCAAAGAGGCTTGTCAGCATGAGCAGGGAGGAGGAACAGAAGAGCAGAGCAGAACAGTGGCAGGCAGAGACACTGCAAACAAGGCGAGGCAGGTAGGAGGAGAGGCAGGAATAGATGCTGAGAAGAGACAGATAAGAAAGAGGTGGGGGCAGATAAGCAAAAGAAAGATCGGCAAGGAGGGGGTCAAAGATGTGAGGGATGTAGCAGAGGCTGGGAGGCAGCAAGAGAAGGGGGAGGTCAGAGGCAGGTAGGGGTGGGCCAGGAGTTCTGGGGCGGGGAGGCCGAGGCAGTGGGGGGAAGGGCAGGGCCGCCGCAGTGTCGGGGGCAGGTGGGGGAGGGGCCGGGGAGGGGTCTTACGAAGCCGAGCGCGCCGCCGCTCTTTTTCCTCCCGTCCGCCACCGGGGGCTGTTGCTGCTGGTACTGTTGTTGTTGCTGTTGCGGCGGCTGCTCAGCGCCACCCCCGGCTCCGGCCCCGGCCTCAGCCCCGGGCCCTGCGGTGTCGGGCGCGCCCCGGCCGCGCTGCTCAGCCTCCATGCGGCGCTTGAAGAGCTCGAGGAAGCTGCCATCGTTTGCGAAAACGTTAACGCCACCGCCACCGCCCTCCCCGCCGGGGCCCCGCGGCGCCACCTCGCCCCGCTCCCCTCGGGCGGCCATTTTGTCACCGGAGCGCCCCGCGCCGCGGGGAGTGACGGGAAAAACCAGTGCCGGTCGCGAGGCACGCCGGGAAAGCAGGCCAAGCCGCAGGCGCGCAGGGCACACTGGGAAAGCCGCCGGCGCTTCTTGTTGCTAAGCACCAGGCGCCGCAAAGGGCGCCGGGAGGGAGATAACAAGGAAATGGGTAGGCACCGGCACCAATTGGAACGCGGCTGTCAGCGTGCCGGCCAATCCGCTCCCAGCCAACTCACCTCGCCCGCCTCCACGCTCCAACAGAATAAGACGGGGCCGACGGGGCGGGGTTTGACGGGGCCAATTTGCGTAGGCGGGTTTGTGAGGGAGCTAATCTGGTGAAGAGCGGGGCGGGACGGAGTGTACCACCCCTCTCCAGGCTGCGGGGGCGGCATCGAGCTGTTGCCGCGGTGTTATAACAGCGGGAAATTCAATGCCGGGCTGTCGCGGAGGTAAAATGGCGGCGCTCCGTCGACTATAAGGAACCATGTAGTTTGTTTTTTTGTCTCGTATTCCCCCCTCCCTCCTTGTCGAATGGTCCCAGCGCGGGTCACGTGGAGCCGTTCCAAGATGGCGGCGGCGGGGTCCGGGTCCGGCTGGGGGCCGGAGGCGGACGAGTTCGAGGATGCTCCCGATGTGGAGCCGCTAGAGCCGACGTTGAGCAACATCATCGAGCAGCGGAGCCTTAAGTGGATCTTCGTGGGGGGGAAGGGGGGCGTGGGCAAGACCACCTGCAGGTGAGGCGGGGTGGTTTTCAATGTGGGATGTACCACTCTGGGGGGAAGGGGGGAGGTGGATCTCTACTATTGCTGCGTGGGGTGGCTGAGTCTATCTGGTGTGCAGAGAGGGGTTGGGAGGAACCATTACAATGGGACGAGGGGGTAGGTACCATCGTTATGGAGGGGGTGGCCTAACTGGGATATACCATGAGAGCCCATAGGGAGTGTCGTGGGGGAGAGGTAGGTTGTAGGTAAGGGGGGTTGGGATGTACCACTGCACCAGGTAGTTTCTCTACCTGAGGGCATGGGGTGTACCACTATGTCAGGAAGGCAGTTTACCTGAGGCAATGGGGTATATACTATTGTGCCAGGAATGGTGGGGTTTGATTGCATGGGGTGTACCATTGTGCCAGGAAGGGGAAGTGGTCTCCATGAGGGCATGGGGTGTATCATTGTGCCAGGTAGGGGTCTACTTGGGTTGTACCATTGCACCACAGTGGTTAACTAGAAGAACAGACCCCTTGCAGGGGAGCTGGGATCTACCATTGCATCTCTGTGTGGAGGGGTATGAGCCCTATGCTGAGAGCAATAGAGTCCCTAGGGGCCCTCCAAGAAAGCTCCTCCCCATGGGTTCCTGTAGCTGCTGCTTGCTCTGCTGACCCCCGGGTCCCCTCCCTTCCCCCACCAGTTGCAGTCTGGCTGTGCAGCTGTCCAAAGTGCGGGAGAGCGTCCTCATCATCTCCACCGACCCAGCCCACAACATCTCCGATGCCTTTGACCAGAAGTTCTCCAAGGTGCCCACCAAGGTCAAGGGCTATGATAACCTCTTTGCCATGGTGAGTGCAGGGTTGGGCTCCATTTGGCACTCCACAAATCTGCAGCAAGGGACCCAGGTGCCCCGCTTCAACTACTATTTCTGTGTCATGCGTAGGACTGGCCACATCTGCCTCAGCTCGCTCCCTTCCGCACCCAAATGCTACTCTGACTATTGTCCCCCTTTCCCATCTTGGACCGGGGCCATGCTGGCCCCGCTCTGACCCATGGGTCAGCCTCTGAGTCCCCTCCTCTTATCTGTCCCCTCCTTGCAGGAGATTGACCCCAGCCTGGGGGTGGCAGAACTCCCAGACGAGTTCTTTGAGGAGGACAACATGCTGAGCATGGGCAAGAAAATGATGCAGGAGGCCATGAGCGCCTTCCCGGGTATCGATGAGGCCATGAGCTATGCAGAGGTGATGAGGTGAGCCAGGGTCATCAGCCTAAGGGGCTCATGGAAGTCCCTTTTATAGGGGAGGTCTCATGACTGTAGTGGGGGTGGGCAAGGTAGGCTCCTGATTGGAGATGTAGGATGGGGTTGTACCACTTGGGTGAGGGAGGGAAACTGGGGTAGAGAGGGGGTAGTATGGAGGTACCATTATGAGGGGGAGTGGTATTAAAGGCTGTAGCAAAGAGGGTCTCTGGGTTGTACCACTGTTGCCACTTGTTGGTGGGACACCAGTTTGGACCATTAGGAAAACACCGGGGTGGGGGTTGGGTTATACTATTACAACAGTAAGGGGCTGTTCTGGGATGTACCATGTCTGCCCTGGGGGGGGGTGGAATTCCTGGGTGGGGTCCCCCCACCCCTCTAACCCCTTGTCTGCCCTGGCGCAGGCTGGTGAAGGGGATGAATTTCTCCGTAGTGGTGTTCGACACGGCGCCCACGGGGCATACGCTGCGGCTCCTCAACTTCCCCACCATTGTGGAGCGGGGACTGGGCCGCCTCATGCAGATCAAGAACCAGATTAGTCCTTTCATCTCCCAGGTCAGGAGGACCAAGGTTGGGGTCACCTCATACCCTGCCTCCCACAGCACCTGTGCTCTGCTCTCAGATTTGAGATGTGCCCCTTGCCTGTCCCCATGCATGCAGCAATTAGTGATTGAACCCTCCTCAGCCATCCTAAGGAGCTTGGGCCTCTGGGGCTGGGCTGGGCCATAGGTGCCCCCATTTTACACCACACCCCCTCTTTCTTTGTCCTTCCAATAGATGTGTAACATGCTGGGCCTGGGCGACATGAATGCGGACCAGCTGGCGTCTAAGCTGGAGGAGACGCTGCCCGTCATCCGGTCTGTGAGTGAGCAGTTCAAGGACCCAGTAAGTGGCTCCTGGATTGAGCACATCCACCTGAGGCCCACAGGGCTCTGGTTCCTCCTGGCAGGCAGAGGCTGTTCTTACCCTTAACAGTCCATGGTGGCCGTGGGGAATGGGCCTCTCCCCCTGCCCTGCCAGTCCAGCCACATTCCTGTTCTTGGGAGGCAGCAAACAGAGCTGGCCACTGCTTGGATCTACATGGAACAGCCTGGGGGGAGGGCCTTTTGTGGTTCCTGATCCAGCATCTGTGGTATGGGGCAGAATTTCATTCCCCCCCGCCTCCATAGCTGTGAGGGAGAAGCCAAATTGCCCCGTTTTTGCAATGCAGGGGAGCAAGGGGTACGGGTCAGCCTGGTGTTGAAGTGGGTTGGGGAGTAATGACATGCCCCAGGGCTGGGAGTATGGAGCACAGAGTGATAGTGGCTTAGTGCTGGAGGAGAGCAGGGAGGCAATGGCAAGCCTGGTGCTCCGGGGTTGCTGGGGATAGGAGTGTGAGTACATGGGATCCTGGGGGGGCGGTTTCTGTTTAAAAATTGCAAATACTCTCGATTTTTTTTTTTAAAAAAACAAACAAACATAAACAACCCCAAATCTGTGATTTAAAATGAAAGGCCACTATCCCAGCAACAGCAAGGGGCATAACTCCATGCCAGTACTCCTACTGCTGCCGGTGGGCAGGGGATGCTTCACCAGGGTAGTGTGGGGCTCACGGTAATAAGGACCTTCCCTGCCTGGCCCTGCTTTTGCCCTACCGTGCCAGTCCCACCTGCCGGGCTGCAGAGGCCTGGGTGGAGGGCAGCAGAACAGGAAGGTCCAAATTTTCAGCAGGCAGCCTGCACCCATCCTATGCACAAATCTGGGGGGCACCTGCCTGCCCCCCGGATGAGCTCCCCATGGCCTCACCCTGCTCCCTGTGTCAGCCCTGTGGTTGCACATTCTAACCCTGGACCTCAAGCGCCATGCACCGCCCAGGCTGGGCAGCAGCCTCTGCCCTGCCCATCTCCCTCCCTTACTATGGGGGCCTCAATTTCCCCCACCCCAACACCAGAGTTATCTAGCGATGCATAGAGGGTACCTGCAATTGAGAGACTGGCTGCTGCTGGGATCTGCAGGCAGTTACCTGTTGCCACTCAGCGCTTGCTACCTCTCCCCGCTCGCCACTGACACAGCTGCGGCCACCTGCAGGTGGTCCTCCATTTGCCACCGCCTCCTGGGAGCAGTCACCATCCCCCCCCAGCCACTGGAGGCACAAGGTGTTCATGCTTGTAGGAGCTCCTGACAGCCATGTGCGTGTGTATACACATGTGCGCATGGTCCCCCTGCCTGAACGCCCTCCCCCTGCTCCCCTCAGGCCCTTGCAGGCTGGAACTCTGTCTGCCTACAGAGCTCTTTGCCAAAGTGGAAAATCTGTGTTTCTCTATTAAAATTAAAAATCAACATTTTTCTTGGTCAAAAGGGGAAATCCACATTATTTTTTTTCCCCTCCTGCTTTTCCATGGGAAATGGGTATGTCCTAACCAGGGATCCAGACTTTTCAAGTGCTGAGGGGGCAGTGTGGGGGTAGGCCCAGTGCTGGGAGGGGCAGCATGTGCTGGCAGGAGGTAGGGGAGTGATGACAGGCCTGGTGCTTTTGTGGGGGCCAAGTGAGTGATGAGGAGCTCAGTGCTGGTGAAGGCAGGAGTAGGACTGTGCCAGGTGGGGGGTGGCAGGGGGCGACTCCACACTTCCCTACCCCCCCACCCACCACCACCAACCCACAGGAGCAGACAACTTTCATCTGCGTGTGCATCGCGGAGTTCCTCTCACTCTATGAGACAGAGCGGCTCATCCAGGAGCTGGCCAAGTGCCGCATCGACACCCACAACATAGTTGTCAACCAGCTCGTCTTCCCTGCACCTGACAAGCCTTGCAAGATGTGTGAAGCGCGCCACAAGATCCAGTCCAAGTACCTTGACCAGGTGGGCTCTGCCCCCAGGGGCCCTGCTCCTGCATGAGGCTCTGCCCCCACCCAAGCCCTTGGGTTGACCCCCTGCCTTAAGCAATGGTGCATTCCAAGCCCTGCCCCCATCATTTGCAGGGGGTTGGACCCTGCTTCCCAGCTTTATCCAGGCCCAACTTCAAGGTGCTCCAATTAAGGTGGCTGGATGGGGGGGGGTGGGGGGGAGACATATCTGGGTTCCATTCTCAGCCTCTGGGGGGGGAGGAGGGGAAGACACACTTTTGGGACATCTGGGTTCCACACCTGGCTTGTGTCAAATAGATAAAAGCAGGGGGAGCTGGGTGCCCGGACATCTGGGTTCTACACCTGGCTTAAAGGTTGGTGGAACAAAATCTAATGGGGGTGGGGAGCCTAGACACCTGACCCCATCGCCATCCCAGGAGAGGAGGGGACCAGTACAGCTAGGGAGTTGGGGGCTGGCAGTTAGGACCCCTAGGTTCTGCACCTGGCTCAGGAAGAAGGCTTATAGTCTGGGATTCTTGGATGCCTGGGTCCTCTTTCAGCTCCCCTATGCACCCCCCCAATCTCTTGCAGATGGAGGACTTGTATGAGGATTTCCACATTGTGAAGCTGCCGCTGCTGCCACATGAGGTGCGAGGGGCTGACAAGGTCAACACCTTCTCCACTCTGCTGCTTGAGCCCTATAAGCCCCCCAGCACCAAGTGAGCCTGGACTCCACCCCCACAGGCCCTGGGGGCAGGTCCCCCCACCCCCGCCCCAGCACAGGGGGGGAACCTAGCTGTGGCCCCACCCCCATATGTGGGGGGGCCAGGGCCCCCTCAGGCACCTCCTACCCCTGGGGCCACAGCAGGAGAAAACTGTACATAATAATAAAGCTGACAAGGAAGAGAAAGCTACTGGTGTGTGTGGGATTGCTTCGGGGGTGGGGAGGAGGCAGCATGGCTGGGGTCCAGTCCAAGGATTAAAGCCAAGCAGGATCAAGGCCCAGGCACCAGGGAGACCAGCTCTAGCAGTGCCAGCTGGCACCATCTCCCCCTGCCCCCTTTCTACCACAGAGCATCCTGTGCTGCGTAGAACTGGGCCTCAGCACTGGCGGGGAGGGGTGGGGCCGGGATGCCTGGTTTGTCCCCAGCTCTGGGAGGGGAGTGGGGGCTGGGGGATGAGAAGTGGGGTGTTGGGAGCCCAGATGCCTCAGTTCTATCCACAGCTCTGGGAGTGGGGGCTGGTGTTTTAGAGCAGAGGAGGTTGGGAGCCTGGATGCCTGGGTTCTTTCCAGCTCTAGGAAAGGATCGGGGGTGGGGGTTAGAGCTGGGTGTGGAATGCCTGGATTCTCTCTGCTGTAAGAGTTTGGGCACCTGGGGTCCCAGTTCCTGCCTTGCCACAGACAGTAATGGCATGGTTGGGGTGGGGGAGGCTGTGTTTGCCTTTGGGCTTAGCCCGCAGGGGGACCGTCTAGGAGCAGCTCATTAGTGTGGGGCCAGCACAGCCAAGTGGGCTTGATGCCAGGTGGCCTGTGGGCACCTGCCAAACTTAAAGAGCCAGTGTCCACGCATACATCTACTGGCCTAGCTCAGGAGAGGCTTGGGGATCTAATGGAAGCAGGGGAGGGGGTGCCTGAGTTCTCTCCAGCTCTGGGAGGGGAGTTGGGGCTGGGAGGTTAGATGAGGCCTAGAAGCCCCCAAGCCTGGCTTATCCCTGCTCTGGGAGGGGAGTGGGGGCTGGTTAGGTGGGACCATTAAACAGAGGTAGGAGCCTGGATACCTGCTTTCTACCCCAGCCGGGGGAAGGTGCTGAGGTTAGGTGGGCTGGAAGGGGAGGTTGTGGGCCAGGATGCCTGGGTTCCTTTCTGGTTTGGAATTAGCATGCTGGGTCCTCTCTGCAAACAGCTGCAGGCCCCCCAACTCCTCCCACACAACTGTGAACCCAGGACCTACAGAGCTACTGGCTGGGCTGGAGAGGACCCCCAGTGGGGGGTGTTCCCACAGCCCCAGCTGCCAGAACATAGATGCCAGGGACTGCTGTTCCCACAGTAACCTCATCTCACTGCCCTGCACCAAGGACAGGACCCAGGTGTGCTGGCACCTGGCCACCCTGGATCCCACTCGCTGTCTCCTCTCCCCTTGGCACTGTGAGGGGAGCCAGGCATCCATACTCCCAGGCCCCGTGCATTCACTTTACAGCCCCCTTTTTCTTCCTAGAGAATCCAGGAATCTCGGCACCCAGCCCCCTCCACTCCAACCCACCAGACCCAACTTCTCTTCCAGAGCTGGAGAAAACCCAGGTGTCCAGCTTCCCTTCTCTAACCCTTATGTGTTCCCTTCATGGCTGGAGACCCTGGGCTCCCAGGTCAGCCAGAGAAGCTAGCTGCCGGGCCCCACCCCACTGCTATCTCAGTCTTGGTGGGTCTTTAGCATCATAAAGGTGCCGGCACTGCCCTGGGCTGGAACCTTTGCCTGGTATGTGTTTGGGACATCCCGCTCTTCCCCCTCCCCACTAGAGCCCACGTGAGAGAGGGACTGGGGACTGCGAGAAAACCCAGGCTGCCGCCCCTCCCTGCCACACAGCCCAAGCCCTGCCCAGGGTTATTTAAGCAGCCACCAGGCTCCTTCCACCTTCAGCCTCTCCACAGCCATCCCAGACCTGTCAGGTGAGTGGTGGATCTTTCCAGGCTTGGGGGTGGGGGCACCTTTTGCACCTGGCCTGGGGCAAGGTGAGTAGAGCTGAAGCTCCCCAATTTTATCCCACTCCCTTCAGCTCCCAGGCACTGGGGCAAAAGCTTGACACAGCCCCCAGACAGGGTCCCTGAGCCCTTCCACGGTCCCCCAGATCCCCTGCTTCCCCCCACCTCTGCCAGATCCCCTGTACTGCCTCTACCCCCACAACTAGATTCCCTACTGCCCCTAAGGGTAGCCCTAGATACTCTACTTCATATATTTGATAGATTATATGGGTCAGAAGGGACCTTAGTAGATCATTGAGTCTGACCCCTGCGCTGGGCAGGAGAGAGTGCTGGGGTCAGATGACCCTAGCCAGGTGTTTGTCCAGTCTTCTCTTAAAGACCCCTATGGTAGGGGAGAGCACCACCTCCCTTGGAAGCCCATTCCAGATCCTGGTAACCCTTACCATGAAGAAGTTCTTCCTGATGTCTAATCTAAATCTGCTCTTTCTTTGCGGCCATTGTTTCTAGTTACTGAAAGGGGTGCACTGGTAAACAGAGTATCACTTGTTGCACCCTACCCCCACAAATTAATTGGTAGATGGCCACCAGATCCCCTCTCAGACTTCCCTTCCAGAGGCTGAAGAGATCCAGGTTCCTCAGTCTCTCCTCATAGGACCTTACCTGCAGGTTTTTAACCATACGAGTGGCCTTCCTCTGGACCTTCTCAAGGTTATCCACATTCCTCTGGAAGTACTGCACCCCCCCAACCCCCTGCCATCCCCCCCTGGACCCCCTCATCCCTTACTACCTCTCTGGTCCCCTACTGCCCTCTAGGTGCCCCAGCACCAATGTCCTTTTCCTACTGCCCCCCTAGATCTACCACTGCCCCCCCCGATACCCTACTACCCCCCCACACACACACGCACACTGTCTGGGGCCTGGGTCAGGCCTGACTTGAGGGGTAATTACTGTGGGGGGGGGCAAGCTGGACATTGAGTGGAGCGGGGGAGTGAGGCCCCTCCTGCAAAACTATCTCATGGGAAGTGGTTGTTGCCTCCCCACCTCCAAGTACATAGGGGTCCTATGGGAGGCATATCCCAGCAGGGGGTGTTGTTGGGGGTGGGCCAGACCTAACATAATTCTACCCCCTTGCCCCCAAACCCTGCCCCATCATACAAAGAATGTTATGGGGCAGGGACGCAACCCAGCAGGGGGCGTTGTTGGAGGGAGCAGGGCCAGAGGTGTAGGTGCCAGGGCAGAGCGCATCCCTATGTGCCCCTAGGGTCCCCCCTGACCATGACAGTGACCTTGCCCACGCAGGGGAGGGGGACCAGTCCCAGGGAATAATGGGGTGGGGGGACAGGTATAAGGATGCTGACTCCCACAGCTCCGCCCCCTTGTTCCCAGACCCGTCCCCCACATCCAGTAGGTCCAATGGCCAGGTAGGGAGTTAGGTCCCACCCTTACACCTGCCCCTATCCAACAGTGCACCTACTGGGTCCCCATCACAGCCCCACCCCCTTTGCCTCCAGGCCCCACCCCCAGCCATGACAGTGACCTACACAGCCCGCGTGGCCAATGCCCGCTTCGGCGGCTTCTACCAGCTGCTGGGGCTGTGGCGCGGCAGCATCTACAAGCTGCTTTACCGTGAGTTCCTCGTCTTCCTCGTCACCTACCTGGGCCTCAGCCTTACGTACCGGTGAGTCCCCTCCCCACCCCACCCCGCATGTGCAGGTGAGCACACACTAGGCCCCAGCATGAGGAAGGGTGAAAAACCCACCTTGTACCAGGGATATGTGGCTTTTGCGCACACATGAAGCTTACATGTGAGGAAGGGTGGGCATCTCTCTTCACACAGGGATCTGGGCCCCTTTGCACATGTGTGCGCATGTGCATGCCAGGCCTATTTGTGAGTAGGGGCGTGAAATTCCTTGCACAGAGATTGGTGGCCTTCTGCATACGTGTGCAGACACCAGGACCATGCAGAAGGAGGGTTGTGTGTCTTCCCCTTGCATGGAAAACTATGTCCCTTTGCACACATGTGTGTACACCAGGCCTATTTTTGAGTAGGAGCATGTAACCCCTCACATGGATACCTGTGGCCCCTTTTGCACATGTGTGCACATGGTAGGCCCGAGCACAAGTAGAGGTGTGAAGACCCCTGCACATATACTCTTTGCATGTATGTGCAGATGGTTGGCCTGTTGCACAAGTACACATGGCTCTTCGCGCACAAGCCCCAACCCCATGCATGAAGGTATGCAGACTCTTTGCATCCCCATGCATGAATGCCTGTGCTCGTGTGACTCCAAGCAAGCACTTGTACACACGCGAGTGTCCTGACTGTCATGCAAGGATGCATGAGCTCTGCATGACCCCCACTAGGAGCAGGCTCCAGGCCCGTGCAAGGGCATCAGCCCCAGCTCTTTGAACAGCCTTGCACAAGTGCTTCTTGCTTTGCATGTCTGCTCCCAGCTTCGTCTTGGCCGAGGATCAGAAACGCTCCTTTGAAAAGCTGGTGATTTACTGTGACCAGTACGCCAACCTCATTCCTGTCTCCTTCGTGCTGGGTGAGACTCCCACCCCCTCAATCCCAGGTCCCTATTAGACATAGCCCTGGTACCCTACTTCAGAGGCAGCCTGGTGCTGGGTGAGAGGTCCCTGTTATAACCAGCTGCCAACATGCCCAACCCCAGAACTAGCTGCATCTCCAGCCAGGGTGACAGTTCTGTCCATTCCAGTGCCACACCCCAGAGGTGGCCGCATTGCTACCAGGTGAAAGGACCTTGTATGTGCAACTCCCAGCGTGCCCCACCCCAGAGCCAGCTGCATCTCCACACTGGGTGACAGGTCCTTGTTATATCCAGCCCCTGATGCCCCAGCTCAGAGCCAGCTGCATCTCAGTGCCAAGTGAAAGGCCCCTATATAACCAGCCCCAATGCCCCACCCCACAGGTGGCTGCATTTGTTATACCCAGCCCCTGATGACCCACCCCAGAGCCAACTGCTTCTCCCCTGCTCCCCAGGGTTCTACGTGACGCTGGTCGTGACGAGGTGGTGGAGTCAGTACACAAGCCTGCCAATGCCCGACCGGCTGATGTGTGTCATTGCGGGCAGTGTGCATGGGCGTGATGAACGGGGCCGACTGCTACGCCGCACACTTATGCGCTATGGCAGTCTGGCTGGCGTGCTCATCCTGCGCTCCGTCAGCACCGCTGTCTTCAAGCGCTTCCCCACCATGGACCACGTTGTTGAGGCCGGTATGATCCTGCCCCACTCCCCAGAGCCAGCTATACTAGAGAGTCCTGATATACTCAGGTCCTGCTGCCCCAGAGCCAGTCACATCATATGCCTCTGTTGTACTCAGCCCCTGGTGCGCTTCCCCCAGAGCTAGCTGCATCAAGGAGCTCATGTTATATCCAGCTCCTGGCACCACCCCCTCCAGTGAGCTGCAGCAAGGATCCCTATTGTACCTGGCTCCTGGCATGCCCCCCACTGCCTCCAAGCCAGCCATATCAGGGAGCCTGTTACACCCAGCCACTAGCACCCCCACAAAGCTAACTGCATTACGGAGTCCTTTGTATACCCAGCTCCTGGTGCTTCCTCCTAGAGCCAGCTGTATTACAGAATCCTTGGTACACCCAGCCCCCAGTGCCTCACCCCATAGCCAGCTGCATTAGGGCTCCCTGTTATTTCTACCCCTGGCCTGCCCCCCTTGTCCACCCAGGACCAGCCACATTAGGGGGTCCAGTTTGATAGTTGGGAGGGTCAGAAGGGACCTGATCTAAGACCCTGCCATGAACAGGAAAGGATGCTGGGGTCAAATGTCCCCAACAAGATGTCTGTCTAGCCTCCTTTTGAAGACCATCAGGGTAGGAGCCAGCACCACTTCCCTTGGAAGTTGGTTCCAGATCCTAGTCGCCCTGAAAGTGAAGTAGCGCCTCCTGATGTCTAGCCTGAATCTACTCTCTATCAACCTATGGCCGTTATTTCTTGTTACTCCCAGTAGTGCTTGGGGGAACAGGGACTCTCCCATTGCCTGCTGGTCTCCCTTGGGCATTTTATAGATGGCCACCAGATCCCCTATCAGCTTTCTCTTGTGGAGGCTGAACAGGTTCAGGTCTCGTAGCCTCCCCTCGTGGGACCTGCCGTGCTGCCCCTGATCACGCGAGTGGCCCTCCTCTGGACCCTCTCCATGCTGTCCACATCCCCCTTGAAGTGCAGTGCCCAGAACTGGACACAATACTCCAAATGCAGCCTGACCAGTGTCATCTAGAGGGGGAGGATCACCTCCTCGGACCTGCTCATGATGCATCTGTGGATGCATGACAAGGTGCAGTTGGCCTTCCTGACTGTGTCCCCACATTGGTGGCCCACGTTCATCTTCGAGTCTATAAATGACTCCAAGATCCTTTTCTGCCTCTGTGCCGATGAGAGGGGAGGTCCCCAGCCTGTAGGTATGCTGCTTGTTCTTTCTCCGTAGGTTCAGTACTCTGCACTTGTCACTATTGAATCCCATCTTATTGTCATCTGCCTACCACTGTAACCTGACCCATTACCCCCAGCCCCATTTGCCCCCTTCCCCAGAGCCAGCCACATCAGCTCACTGCTCTCCCACAGGCTTCATGACGCGGGAGGAGCGGAAGAAGTTTGAGGGGCTACACTCACCCTACAACAAGTACTGGGTGCCTTGTCTGTGGTTCACCAGCCTGGTGGCCCAGGCCCGGCGTGAGGGTCGTGTGCATGATGACTGTGCCCTCAAGCTGCTCATGGAGGTGCGGTAGGGGGACTAGAAGACCACCTGGTGGGGGGGGGGGTGCATGTCCCAGCCCCTAACACGCCCCCTCACACACCCCACCCAGGGGCTGGAGGCATCTTGCACTCCCTGCAGCCTGGCCACGGACATGTTCCATCTCAGAGCCAGCTGCATGGTGGGTAGGGCATGGGGGACAGAGGAGGTGGGTTGGGAGGAACTTTGGTGGGGGAACTTGTACTCAGCAGTTGGGTGGACTGGACCTGAATTTGCCAGGTCTCGGCTCTGCTTCTACCAGCCTCTCATCCCCCTCACCCCTCCAGGGGGCTGCCCCAGCTGTTGGGGGGCAGGGTTGAAGGATAGCTAATGCCTCCAGAGGGTTAATACCCCCACTGTGTTTCCCAGGAGCTGAACACCTTCCGGGGCAACTGTAGCATGCTCTTTCACTACGACTGGATCAGCGTGCCCCTTGTCTACACTCAGGTCAGCCCCCTACCAGCCCGGTCTTCCTCTGGAGCTGCCCCCCTCCCCAGGGCAGATGCTACTCACGGGTGGCCCTTGTCTGAGAAACACGGGAAAGCCCCTGGGGTCAGACTTGGGGAGAGGACCCCACACTCTGCCTTTTGACCCTTGCTCCCACCTGCCAGGTAGTGACCATTGCTGTGTACAGCTTCTTTGTGGCCTGTCTGATTGGGCGCCAGTTCCTGGACCCAGCTCAGGGCTACACAGGGCACGAATTGGACCTGGGGCTCCCCGTTTTCACCCTGCTGCAGTTCTTCTTCTACGTCGGCTGGCTCAAGGTCTAGGGGGACCAGGGCTGGGGGGCATGGGCTAGGGCCAATGCCCCCCCCAAACTGAGCTCTCCCCTTGCCCCACAGGTGGCTGAACAGCTGATTAACCCCTTTGGGGAGGATGATGACGACTTTGAGACCAACCTGCTCATTGACCGCAACTTCCAGGTACCCCCTAGTGCCTGCCCCAGGGCATCAGGGGAGCACAGACCAAATTCCCCACCCCACCCCCAGCATTAGAGGAGCATGAAATACAGCCCCTAAGCAGGAGTGGACAAAGGAGAGGGAAGCTAGGCATCCTGCCCTCACTCTGTCCTTGTTAGACCCAACTCCCCATCTAGAACTGGAGAGAACCCAGGTACCTGGGCTCCTAGTACCCCCCGCTCCAACCCACTTGGTCCCCCTTCTATCACTGCACAGGGATAGAACCCAGGTGTTCAGACTCTCAGGTGGACCTGGGAACTGAGGCATCCTGCTCCCCTATGCTATCACAGTTAGGTCTAACTCTCCTCCCCAAGTTGGGAAAGAACCCAGGCATCCAGTCCCACAAGCTCCAATTCTCCTGCTCTGCCTGGGAACTTAGAGATGCAGTTGTTCACCTTGCCCCCCCCCAGGTGTCCATGTTAGCAGTAGATGAGATGTATGAGGACCTGCCACTGCTGGAACGGGACCAGTACTGGGATGCAGCTAATCCACGAGCACCATACACGGCTGCCACTGCCTTCCTGCTGCAGCAGCCACGCTTCCAGGGCTCTACCTTTGATATCACGTGAGTAGGGGAAGAAGAGGTTATACGCAGCCAGTGTCCCACACTAGAGCTAGCTGCATCTCCACCCTGGCAAGGGGTCTATCGTACCCAGCCCTGACATGCCCTACCACAGAGCCAGCTGTATCCCAGCTTGGGTAAAGGGTCCCTGTTCTACCCCACCCCAGAGCTAGCCCCATCCTGGCACCAGATAACGAACCTCTGTCATACCCAGGCCCCAGTTACCCACTCCAGACCCAGCCGTATTTCAGGACTAGATGAGGAATCACTTCTACTCAGTCCTGACCTAGCCCACCCTAGAGGTAGCCACAGCACAGTGCTTAGTTGGGGGGAAGCCTATGTATTATCACCCCAGAGCCACCTACAGGCAATAGGTTCCTGTTATACCCAGCATCCAATGCCCCACCCCAGAGCCAGTCACAGCCCAGTGTTGGGGAAAGGGGCCCTATTCTACCTAGACCCTGAGGCTCTAGCCCAGAGGTGACCACATCTCTTGCTCCCTGTACACTCAGCCACCAACCCACCCCATCCCAGAAGCAGCTGCCTAATGCTCCCTTTCCCTCCACCTCCTGCAGACTGGCCAAGGAGGAGATGCAGTTCCAGCCTTTGGAGGAGATCGAGGAGGGGCTAGAGCCAAGTACCCGGGGGTCCCCGTCCCCCCCACCCTGGCTTCTGGGTCCTGGCAGCTTTGCCCGTCGCCTCCCCCTGCTGCCCCGGAAGAACAGCAGTGCCTCCGAGGCCTCAGGTGCCTATGGCTGCCTGTGTCCAGGAGCATCCTGCGGCTGCCAGGCTTCCAAAGCGCCCTTGGGCTGGGATGAGGAAGTGGTGGCTGGTAGGGGAGCCACATCGGAGCCCTGCAGCAGCACCCAGCCCCTCCTGGACACTGTGGTACCCCTACCCCCTGTGAACTCCCCACAACCACCCCCATCCCACTGGCTGCAGGGCTCCCTTGAAGAGGAGAAGAGGGCATGAGCTGGCCCCAGCCTCCCTGCAATGCCCCAGTGGCACTCATTACACCCAGCTGCCAGTGCACCCCACCCCAGAGGCATTTGCATTTTGGGGTCCTTGCTATTCCCAGTCACCAGCCAGCTCCCATCCCAGAGGCAGGCACAGCTCTGCGGCCATTATACCCAGCCATTGGCGTGGTCTACCCGAAAGGCAGCTGCGTCATGGGCTACCCATTATACCCAGCCACCAGCATGACTCAGCTTGGAGACTGATGCATCTCCAGGCCCATTACCCACAGCCCCACTTCAGGGGGGCATACACACAGCTGCCACATGCCCCCCAGCTCCCATTCCTATTTAACCCATTCTGGGCCAGGGCTACACTGGCCCCAACCATGCCTGACAAAGGGCAGGGAAAGATATGGGGGGCAGAGATGGGAGCCAGCCCCTACCCCCCCCCCATGTTGAGGGCATCCCCTTTCTTCCCCTGCTGTTTTTCTGCCTTTAAACCAAATAGACAAAGTACAATACAGTGCATCTCTGGGGGCAGGGGGTAGTTCTTTTTCGGGCATAAGGAGGCTATAGGAGATGGGGGCAACTTCCCTCATGGGCTGCACTTAACCCCCTGCGCCGCCATGAGCCATCCTGCTCCCGCCATCCTGCTCCAGGGTCTGCAGCTGGTGGGGGAGAAGGGTAGGGGGGAAAGGGAAGAATGCCCACAGCTAGGTCCAATAAGCAGGGCTGGGCAGCTCCAGCTAGGAGTGGGTGGTAAGGAAGGGCCTGGCAATGCCTGCTCCTGCTCCCCCCCAGGCAGGGGGGCCATGCTCAGAGCAGCCCCTAGACACACGGTGGGCTCTTGGGAGCATCCACAAGCTAAAAGCTGGGGGAGGTTTCACTGCAGCCCATCAGTGCTCAGATCCCCCTGCCCTCTCATGACCCCATGGGGAGAAGGAGCTGCCCCCTTCCCTTCCAGGGAGATTCTTTAAGAGCAACTGGCCTCAGACTACAAGGTCTGTAAAAGAGGGGAAGTCAACTGGGAACTACTGGTAAGGTGAGGGGGAAACACCCTCCCCCAAGCCCCAGAGATATAACTGAGGCCCAAGAATCAAATCCAGTGTCTTTATTGTAGTAGTCCCCATGGGGGGGTGGGGCCAGGACAGGACAAAACAGTTTAAAAAACAGCAGCCAAGACCCAGAGCTTAGTGGGGTTGGGCATCAGGGGTCCAGACACAGCTAAGTGCCCCCCTCCCCACCAAAAGCCAGGGCAGAACCAGGACACCCAGAGATCTGAGCAGCAAGGGGGGTGGGGAAAGAGGCAAGGGTTAAAAAATGCACACGGGCAAGACTCCACCACACACACACACACACACAGTGGAGGGACCCTCTGTCCCCTGCCAGGATTATTTGGGGGAGGAGGGACAACGACACCCCATTAGAAGCACAGGCAGTAAGTAGTTAAAAAAAAAAAAAAAAGGGGGGGGACCAGCACAGAGCTCTGGGATACTAAAAGAACCTCCCCCCTGCTCCTCTGGGTGGGGACCAAGGAACTGGCTCCCTCCTAGCCCCTTTCTTCCTGAGACCCACCCTCCAGAGGGACTTGGGTGGTGGCATACAAGGTTAAGCCTTTCATGTCCCCCCATTAAAGAGACTAAGGCACCATCAGAGAAAGGGGAGGGGCAGTAGGGATGGCAAAGGCTAAGCCACACCCACTTGCCTCCCCTAGCACCCCCTCCCTCACAGGCCAGAAGGATTCAATGTAGGGGGCCACGGGGGAGTCGTGGGGTGCCACGGCGGGCACTGGCTGCCTGGCGCTGCTGGCTCAAGAAGGACTGAGGGGCACCAGGGGGGCTAGAACGGTCCCAGGAGGTACAATGCTGCAGTGCCAGGCCCTGAAAAATAAGGGAGGGGGTTAATAAGGGCCCCCAGGTCTGCCTAGCCCTATCTGCATCCCTCTGTCCAGCCCTCAGCACTAGCCCCGCCTCCATATATGAACCCATCCAGCACTGCCCCTGCCAGCCTTAGCTATGTTCCCCCTACCCGAGGCCTCACCATGTTGTACCAGGCGGTGATGATGAGCCGTTCCTCCTGCTCCTGCTGTGACAGTGTCTTTGCCAGGTCTGTCTGGGGGGCATTAATATGGGGGGCATTAATATGGGGGGGGGGGCTTAGACCTCTGGGGTCTCCTTTACCACTCCTGCACTGGGCCTCTCTCACCTCTAGGTACTGCAGCTTGGCCTCCTTCTCCTGCAGCTGATTGCGCAGTGCCTGCACCCCAAGAAGGGACCCCGTAGCCCCTGGTGCCGGATCCAGCCTCCGGACGACCTGGAGGGAGCATGGGATTAACACACAACAGTGGGGGGACCCTCTTGGTTCCTTGAGCCAAACCCCACCCCCAATAGAAGCCCTCCCAGACCCTGCCCCAACCCCATGGTAAGGCCCAGCCCCCAGGCTGGCTGGAATCAACCTCCCCCAAGGCAAAGCCCCACTTGTCTGAAATATCAAGCCCCACCCCCAGCCTGGACACACACCTCCCTCAAGAAAACCCCCCACCTCTTCCAAAAGATTAAGCCCTGGCCCCACTGATCAGGCCCCACCCCCACCGAGTTGGCTTTGTCCACATAGCGCCGGTAGCGCTCCTCCATCACCCGCATGTCTTCATCCTTCTGCCGCAGGATCTGCTGCAGCTCGTCAATGCGCTGGGCTGCTGGAGGGGCAGGGTAGCAGAGAGGAGGGGGAATTAAGAGGGGGAAACTCCACACCCTGGCCAGCAGGAACTGGCTGGAGTCAGCCTGCCTCAAGGGCGGGGTAGACAGATGCCCCTGCCCAGAGCACCCTACAGTTCTCTCCCCAGGCATTCACCAGCATTGTCTGCCCGTGGCTCCAGGCCCTCCAAGTCCTTCCGCTTTTTCTGCAGCTCCGCATGGGCCTCGTTCAGCTTCTCCCTGTGGTGGGGGAGGGCATTAGACAGGGATCCCACAGCCTAGTTTCATAGTTTCTAGGGTTGGAAGGGACCCCCTGCCATGGCAGGGAAGAGTACTGGGGTCAAATGACCCTAGCAAGATGTTCATCCAACCTCCTCTTAAACACCCCCAGGGTAGGAGCCTGTACCACCTTTCTTGGAAGTTGGTTCCAGACCCTAGCCACCCTGACCATGAAGTAGCGCCTCCTGATATCTAACCTAAACCTACCCTCTGCCAGCTTGTGACCGTTATTCCTGGTCACTCCTGGCGATGCTCGGGGGAACAGTGACTCCTCCAGTGCCTGCTGATCCCCCCTGACTAGTTTATAACAGGCCACAAGATCCCCCCTCAGCCTTCTCTTTTGGAGGCTGAACAGGTTCAGGTCCTGTAGCCTCTCCTCGTAGGGCCTGCCCTACTGCCCCCTGATCATACGAGTGGCCCTCCTCTGGACCCACTCCATGCTGTCGACATCCCTCTTGAAGTGCGGCGCCCAGAACTGGACACAATACTCCAGCTGCGGCCTGACCAGTGCTGCATAGAGGGGGAGGATCACCTCTTTGGACCTATTCAAGATGCATCTGTGGATGCATGCCAAGGTGCAGTTGGCCTTCCTAACTGCCTCCCCACACTGCCGGCCCATGTTCATCTTGGAGTCAATGATGACCCCCAGATCCCTTTCCGCCTCTGTGCTGACAAGAGGGGAGTTCCCTAACCTGTAGGTATGGTGCCGGCTGTTCCTCCCGGGGTGCATCACCTTGCAATTGTCTGTGTTGAAACCCATCCTATTCTCGTCCGCCCACCCTTGTAACCTGTCTAGGTCTGATTGTAGCCTGTTGCATCCTTCCAGTGTGCCCACATCCCCCCACATCTTAGTGTCATCAGCAAATTTGAACAGGGTGCTTTTTACCCCCTCGTCCAAATCACTGATGAAGATGTTGAACAGTGCGGGCCCGAGGACCGAGCCCTGCAGAACCCCACTGCCCACGTCCTTCCAGGTTGAGAAGGACCCATCTACTACCACCCTCTGGGTGCGGCCCTCCAGCCAGTTGGCGACCCATTCAGCTGTGTGGGTGTCTACACCACAGTCCCCCAGTTTCTTAATGAGAACGGGGTGAGAGACAGTGTCAAAAGCCTTCCGGAAGTCCAGGAAGACTATGTCCACTGCTACCCCTGCATCTAATGATCTGGTGATCTGATCGTAAAAGGCCACCAGGTTGGTCTGACAGGACCTGCCACTGATGAACCTATGTTGGTTGCCCCTAAGCATGCAGTCCCCTCCCTAATGTGCGCCAGGATAATTTTCTCAAACAGCTTGCCTAGGATCGAGGTAAGACTAACCGGCCTATAGTTTCCCGGGTCCTCCTTCCTCCCTTTTTTGAAGATGGGGACCACACTGGCCCTCTTCCAGTCCTCCGGTATCTCACCAGAGCACCACAAGTGCTCATAAAGTTGTGCCAGGGGACTTGCAATGACCTCGGCCAGTTCCTTTAGAACTCTAGGGTGGAGATCATCTGGGCCAGCTGACTTGAATACGTCCAACCCCTCCAGAAGCTCCCCAACTAAATGTTCGCTAACCCGTGGCCCAGGTGTGCCTCCCCTGGGGCCCGAGGGGGCCCAGCAGGGAGGTGGCTGTTCTGGTCCCTACTTAGGAAGACAGAGGCAAAGAAATCATTAAACATGTTAGCTTTGCCGTCTGGTGTGACGACCAAGTTTCCCATTGTGTCCTGCAAGGGCCCCACATTACCCAGGACCTTCTTTTTACCCCCTACGTATTTAAAAAAGGACTTCTTATTGTCCTTAATCTGGGAAGCTAGTCCCAGTTCCATCTCTGCCTTGGCCTTCCTAACTACCCCCCTACATCCCCGAGCAACTACAGAATAGTCCTCCCTGGTGATGACCCCTTCTTTCCATTGGGTGTAAGCCTCTTTTTTAGCAAGGAGACATTCCCGGATGCTTTTGGTGAGCCACAGAGGCTTGTGTGCTCTCCTGCTCCCTTTGATCCTCGTTGGGATTACCTTCCTTTGGGCTTGGAGGATCGTCTCCTTAAGGAGCGACCACTCTCCTTGGACACCTGGCTCCCCTCCCCTCCGGGACCTCAGCGCTTCTCCAACTATCCTCCTTAGCTCGTTGAAGTTTGCCCTCCTAAAATCTAGGGCCGCTGCCTTACTGCATGCCTTTGCCACCTTGCGCTGGATGGTGAATTCCAGCAGGCGATGATCACTGTCGCCCAGGTGGTCGAGCACTCGCAGCCCCCTCACCAGGTCATCACCCGTGGCCAGCACTAGGTCCAACAAGCCGTCTCCCCTGGTGGGGCTGTGCACCTTCTGGGTTAGATGGAGGTCCTGCACTCTGGACAAGAACCTACGTGAGCGGTCAGACCTGGCTGACTGCTCCTCCCAGCAGATACCCGGGAAGTTCAGGTCCCCCATGACTACCACATCCTTAGCCTTCACTACCTCTGTGAGCTGACCCAAGAATTCCTGGTCAAGCTCTTCTCCCTGGTTGGGAGGTCTGTAGTAGACTCCCACCGTTAAGTCTCTTTCCCCTCCACTGCCTTGTACTCTAACCCAAAGCACTTCAGAGTGCCCCTCCCCTGACTCCTTGCTAATTGACGAGGATGTGTATTCCTCCGTAATACAGAGCGCCACCTTAATATAGAGCGCTAAGGTAGATGATGGGGCAGAGCCCTGTTCCCTGGGAAGCCAGTATCCACACCTCGAGCAGGACCCATCAGGGCCAGGCAGTTGCTCCAACCCCATCAGTCTGGAGGGTCCCACTGTCCCCCCCCAGACTCACAGACCCTCCCCACTCCAGGTGCCCCCTCTCTCCCCAAAGTTCAGGACTCACAGATGCACTTTCAGCTTCTCCTTCAGCACAGAGGACTGGGAAGGAATAGGAGGGAGAGGATGAAGGCCAAGTGCCAGACCCCACAATTCCCACCCCCACAGCCTGATACCCCCGCCATCCCCCACCCAGCTCTAAAGACCGCCCCCCCCCAACTCCTGCCAGGAGAGGACCTGAACCCCATCCCCCCCCCCATGGTCCCACTGCCCCTGCCAAGACCCACCCCCCAGCATGATGCCAGGCAGCATGGGTACTTACAATGGCCTGTGGAAGGATAATGAGGGTGAAAGAGGAGAAAAAGAAAAAGTGGGGTGTTAACATCACAGGAAGGGGTTGTGGGGAGTAGGAGTGGAGCACTCCTCATTTTGCTTCCAAGTAGAGGTACAATTGAGGCGTCCCCCGAGTTACTGCCAAGAGGCAATGCAGGCACCTGCCCCAGATATGCGGGGGGGGGGGGAACAGAGGGGGAGAAACAATCCCCTGGAATTGGTCTACAAGTACTGCCGTCCCCTACAAGGTCAGAGGTCAGGCCAAGCCAGTCCTCCCCCTAAATGCACTCACATCCTCAGCCCGGCTGCCCTGCTCCTGCAATGCCCGCTGCAGCTCTTCTAGCTGCCCCCGCAGCTCCAACACCTCCTGCTGGCTCAGCCTGGCAGTGGGACAGATTGGTGGGAAGGGGCATAGTTAGCAGCTGAAGCAGCCTAGGGTGGCAGGGTCTTGGGCCCTTCCCAGCCCAGTTTCAGCAGCTGGAGGTCTCATGCGGGAGCCAAATTTAGGGCCAGTCTCAGGACCCCTCCCCCTGCCCAAGTCCAATCTCTGCAGCTGGCAAGCTCCGGCATGAGATGAGAACACCAGGTCTCAGTTCCCACCCTTCAGCTCAGTTTCTGCTGCCAGCTCACTGTAGCATGGAATGAGTTTGGGGCAGGTCTCAGTTCCTCTACCCCTACCACTCTGATCTCTGCAGCTGGAGATCTTGTAGACAAGATGAGTTTATGTCTGGTCTCAGGAACACCCCCACCCTCGTCTCTGCACCTGGATATCTCATGCATGAGTTTAGGGCAGATCTCACAGCACTGTCCTGCACCACCACCCAAGCCAGTCTCTGCAACTGACGCACTCTGGTATAAGATGAATCTGGTGCCCATTTCAGCAACCCCTCAGCCCAGTCTGGACCCAGAGAGACCACATACAAGATGAGTTTGAGGCAGGTTTCAGACTCTGGCTGCAGAGACCAGGTTATGGGAGATTTCATGCATGTGGCATGGTTGCGGCAGCAGGTCTCAACCCCCCCCCCACAAGCTTGGGCTCTAAGCTCCAGAGATCTCATGAAGGTGATGAGTTTGGGGCAAGTCTCAGCCCCCTCTCACCTGTGCTGGGTATCCAGATGGCTCCGGACACGGCGGCTATCATCCAGCTGGGCCTGCAGTTCAGCCAGCTGCCCCTGCAGCACTGCCTCCTGTGCGCACAGGCCCCGGTTGTCCTGCTGCAGCCGCACCAGTGTCTCCCTGTGGGAGGGTTGGGGGGCAAAACAAAAACAAACAAACAAAAACAGGCAACAGGGTAGGGGCTGGCTCCAATGGAGATGACCAGGGGGACTACAGGCCCTATTATGCCCCACAGCAACTCCAGCCAAGCTACTGATTGGCTGGGGGCAGGGGAAGAGCCAAAGAAGTTGGCTTCTTGGGACCTAGCAGGACATTGCATGCTGGCAGTTATAGTTCCCAGGGTTTAGAGGAGCACCAGTGCAGCTGAGAGTGCGGGTGGAAATGGGGGACAGTAGGGCCAAGACAACTGGGTTCTCTCCCCACCTCTGCGAGGGGAGTGGTAGCTGGATGCCTGGGTGCTTCCCAGCTCTGCGAGGGGCAGTGAGGGCTGGAGTGGACCTGAAAACCATTCCTCAAGACCAGCACCTACCTGAGCTCAGCTGGCAAGATCTCAGCAGCCAGGTTGTCCATGGGGGAGGTGGCACTGTCTAGCACGGCATCTATGAGCAGGGCCAGGGGGTCAGGATCAGTGCCCCCCAACCCCCAAGGATCCCTGGGGACAGAGGGGGCAGGGACAGCCCCTTATCACTCAGCTGCAGGGTCAAATGTCCAGAGACAGGATGCCTGGGTTCTCCCTGAAAGGAATGGGGGATGCAACTGAGAACCCAGACACCTGGGTTCTTTCCCTGGCTTTGGGAGCGGAGCAGATTCTGGCGCTGGGGCCAGGGCTGGTCTGGGAGCAGGGAAGGACCAGATGGAGGGGACAAAACAGACAAACCCCAAGCTCTGCCCTACTCTAGGGCTTTAACCCCTCAGGTGATGGTCCTGCCCCACCACCCAGCAACAGGAGCTGGGAGGGCTTGGCTTTAGAGCCTCTAAATTCATACTGCATGGGGAGACAAGTCCCCAGCCCACCCTCCCACCCCCACGGCCCACCTGCTTGGCTCAGGCAGCTCTGCTGGACCTGGGTACAGCGCAGCTCCTCATTGGCCTCTCGCAGGGCATCACGCTCTTCCACCAGGTGCTGGGGGGGGGAGGGGCAGAAAAGGGGGAGGGATTAGCAGAGAGAATCCAGGCATTAAGACTCACCCAAGACTCTCCCCAACTCCCAGAGCCATAAGAACCCAGGTGTCCTTCCCCTGCCCCCCTCCCCCAGGCTCCTAGCCCCTCACCAGCCAGGGATGGAACTCAGGCATCTGGGCCCACCTCCCCCACCCCAGCCCCCTACCTCCTTTTCCTTCAGCAGCGCCTCCAGCTTCTCCCGCAGGGAACCACACTCAAATTTCCATTTCTCAGCCTCCAGCACCACCTGCGCTTGCCGTCCCTGCAGCTCCTGAACCTGGAAGGGAGAAAAAACAGGGGCAAAAGTAGGGGAGGGAAGCCCACCAGAGCTGGGGGAGACCCCAGGCAGAGTCCCAGTTCAGCAAGCCCTGCCTCCTCACCTGATGCCACTGGCTGGCCCCATCCCCCAGGCATGCTATCACTGGGTAGCTCCACACCCCTACCCTGGCTGTCACTGGCTAGCTCCGACCCCAGTCCACAAAGCCCTTCCTCTGCATGACTAACCTTCCCCTAGCCACATGGCTCCACCCCTTGACTGTAGCTTTCCCCCCTGGCCCCACCCACCTGCCGTCGGCAAGTGTCAAGCTCAGTGCGGGCAGGGGCAGCACGGCGCAGCTCATCCTCGAGGGCAACAGCACGGCGGGCATGGGCTGCATCCTGCTCTTCCAAACGCCGCACCTGGCGCCGCAGCTCCCCCAGCGCTTCCAGCCGGCGCCGGTATGAACCCAGCAGCCCCTCCAGCCGACCCGCACGCTCTGATGAGTCTCTGCGCAGCGGGTAACCCAGGCATCCAGGTGACATACCTGTGCTGCCCTCCCCTCTTCCAGAGAACCCAGGTGTCTGGGATCCCAGGCCCTGCTCCACCAGTGCTAACACACCAGCCTCCCCACCCTTTCTAGGAGACCCCAGGCACCCAGGATCCCAACCCCTCCCCAATACTAAACCTCTGAGTGACCCAGTCTTCCAGGGAACCCCAGCATCCAGGCTCCCCTCCCCAACACTCCTAGCCAACCAGAGACACCCCCCACTTCTGGAGAACCCAGGCAGTTGGGCTCCCAACCTCACCAGACTAGCATAGACGCCAGCTGTCCCCAGTTCCCTGGCCCTGACCCCCTCCCCTCTGTCCAAACTAGGGGATCCAGGTGTTGGGGGGGGGGGGGCAGCGCATTCTCTCACCTGAGCATATCCATCTCGTCCCGCAGGGCCTGGGCCTCCTTTGCCAGGTCCCCAAGCTCCTGGCTGCGCTGCCGCAAAGCACCCAGTTCCCGCTGCAGCCCCTCACAGCACCCCCGCAACTCCTCACGCCCGCTTTCCAGCCTGGGGTGGGGGGTTATGGAGGGGAACAGGGTCACCTGGGGCACAATGTGGGACCCAGGCAACTGGGCCCCTCTGCTGCAGGTTCTACCCCAATCCCAGGAGTCAGATGGGACCCAGGCATTTGAGGCCTCCAGTCCTCCCTCTGATTACAAGGTGGGATGGAATTCAAGAGTCTAGCGCCCCATCCACCTCACACAGTGGGACAGAACCCAGACTCCCAACCCTACTTTTTCTCAGAGCAGATTTGGGGGCGGGGGTGCAGAGAACCCAGATGTGATGGGAGAAGACATCTCAGAGCAAGGAAGAGTAGCCATGAGTCCTGGGTCCCAGCCCCTTTGGCCAAGCACAAGCTGCACCCCGACAGGGTGCCCCCCCCTACATGCCCCAGGGCAGCACCTGTAGTTTTCCTCCTGCAGCTGCTCCACCCGTGCTTGTAGCAGCAGCAGGTTCCGGGTTGCACCCCCCACCTCAGTCTCATGCCGCCCCCGTGCAGCCTCGGCCAGTGCCGCCACCTGTGTGGGGAGGGGGGAAAGAGTGGGGTTGGATGGACTGACAGCCTGGCCCCCCCAGCTCAGCGTCCCAGGGGCTGGACATTGCCAGGTAGGGAAACTGAAGCAGGGCAGGGACTGCAGCCTCCACATCCCCTGGAGTGGCACAGGCAGGCAGAGAACCCAGGCATCCAAGCTGCCCCCACTCCCACAACTCTCAGCTCCCACCCCCACTGCATTAGTGGCAGCAGGGAGCTGGGGGAGCTTAAGCAGAGGCAGCTTAAATGGGTTAAAGCACCAGCTCCTCCCCCCTACCCATGCCCCCCAGCCCCTCTCCCCTGCAGCCTATGCCCCCCAGCATAAAAGCAGCTGGTGTTAGTGGTGGGCTGAGGCATGTTCATGCAAGGGGGCAGCTCAGACCAACTCACCTGCCCACCAGGGGGGACCACATCTCCAGGGGGGGCACTACCACCTTACAGGGAGCAAACAGGGGGGAGGGGGTAGGCAGGCCAGCCAGGGCCCCCCTGCGCTCCTCCTAGCCCTAGCTCTCTCCACCTTTCTCTGGTGGGGGGAGGAGAAAGGTTCTCTATACAGCCAGTGCCTTGCACCCCACGGCCCTACTGGGACTCCTGGCTGGGACTTTTGGGGACTCCCCCAACGCCAAGTCACAGAGACAGGGTCCAGGGATAAGCAGAGCCCTGCACACCAGCACATCATGCCCTGTGATCTCCCTCCCTGGCAGGGAGGTGATAATCCCTCAAGCTCCCCCACCCAGCCCCACCTGCTGCTCCAGGTCCAGGCAGCGCCTGCAGGGAACATCAGGCTCATCAGGTTCATCACTCAGGAAATAGTACCTGCGGGACTGGGATGAGGGGGAGGTGTGTGAGGGCATCACCCCCATGCCAAATGGGAGAATGGAGAACCCCACTATAGGTCTCCATGATACCAGACCCTATCCCTGGCTAGAGCAATAAATGGGGAAACTGAATCACAGAGTTATTACTCCCCCCACACATACCTGGCCTCACTTCCCCTGCCCCCACACTGGCTGCTCCCCATCATCTCTCAAGCTCCTCCCCCACTCCCCAGCTACCCCACTCCCACCTGTACCTGGCTATCAAAGGTCCCATACATCTCAGGACTCATGGTGTCTGACGAGTCCCTGGTCATAAGCTGCAGAAAAGAAAAGGTTAAAGGCAGGTTGGGAGGGTGGACGCAGATTGGGATAGAAGAGCACCATCCCCTGTCCCATCCCCTCCCCATCTCACCTCCTGAATAGCTGCCATGACCACATGCTGCACAGACTCTTCCAGAGTCATGATCTGCTGGATATGCTCTGCAACATGCCAGCCACATGGAACATGTCACTGACTGCCCCCACCCCCAAACCCCCACAATCCCCAGCTCCAACTCCTCCCCTACAACCCCACACCCACCCTCCCCACAGCACCCCAACCTTGCTTCCTCTCGCAGGCCACAGCACAGCCTAGCACCAGCCGCACCAGCTTGTCGAGTTCGGGGGTGGCTGCCTGCTCAGCCGCCACTGCTACCTCAGGCACATGTCGCTCTGGAACCGGCTGCCCAAGCACCTGTGGGGGTGGGGGTCACAGGGCAACAGAGACCCCGCACCTCAGTACACCGGATGCCTGGAATCCATACAAAGGACACCCCCAAGCCCCTCCCTTGGTTCCAGACCAGGAACCATCCTCTGTCCCTAACCTCAGTCACCCAAACACACCCCTGGACACCTGGGTTCTATATCAGTGACCCCCCAACCTCGAATGCCTGGGATCCATATCAGGGTCCCCTGCTAATCCCCACCAGATGCCTGGGTTTGATCCCAGGGACACCTGGGTTCCATATCAGGGACCTGCCCTCCAGTCACCACCCCCACCCAAATCAGATGCCCGAGTTCCATTCCAGGGACTGCCCCCCCAACCCCCGACACCTGGGTTACATTACAAGAGCTCCCCCCCATCCCCCCCCCACACACACATACACACACACTCTGGATGCTTGAGTTCCCCTTCCTGCCTCTGCTACACTTGCCAGTGCCTCAGTTTCCCCTCCTGCCTCTTGTGGAGGGGAGGGGGGGGGGAATATAGGAAATCCCCTGAGGCTGCCACCACCCTCCTCAACAACCTCCTTCCCTGTACCAGGCACCCACCCCGCAGGCCACACTCACGTCCTGGCAGTACTCCAGCATGCTCTGCAGCACCTTGGTCAGGTTGCTCACCTGGAGATGGGGGGGGAGTATCAGGGTCACCCCAAGTGCTCCCCCATGCCAGGCCCCTTCCCCTGGGGCTGGCCCTCCTCAAAGGGGGGAGCTGAGAACTGACATGTGACAGGCCCTGGCAGCCCAAGATGGGGGGTGGGAAGAAAAAGGGGGAGGCCTCCCCCAAAACCCACCTTGACTCGCAGGTCGTCGCCAGCATTGTCCCGGATGCAGCCAAGCCATGACTGTGAGAACCAGGAGGCGTCTCTGCAGGGACCCCATGGTTGCTAAGGGGGGGGCACATTACCCACCCCCACAGGTTAGTGGGACAGACTCCACCCCCCAATCTGGGATCTTCACTGGCCAAGGCCCCAAACTGCCCCTCCACCCATTCCTGTACCCAGGCCCCCCTCAGCTGGGAACCCCAGTGCCCTGAACTACCCCACTGCATCCAGCCCCCCCAAGCCCCTCACCCCCTCCAGCTGAGAGCCCCCCAGTGCCCAAATTCCCCCCCCTTCAGCAGCCCCCCCCCCCGGCCTCTGAGCCAAGGTGACACTACCCCTGCTCCCCTAGGGGCTCAATCCCCCTACACTCACATGCGGTGCAGGACCTGGGCAAGCGCCACGCCGCTGGCCAGGTCCTGGTAGGTGGCACATGGCGCTGGCACCTGGTAGGTCTGTAGCTGGGAGTGGGCGGGGGAAGGGTCAGGGTGGGGAGGAATTGAACAGGGGCCTGTGGGCACCAGTTCAGCACCCCTCCCCCCACCACCTGCCACCCACACCCAGCTGCATTCCTGCCCCGCCTGCCCCTGGCATGTTGGGGGGGGGGGTTGCCCCCCTTCCATCACGTGGGCCCCAGCCAGGCTGCTGGTGGGGAAATAGCTCATAGACAGTCAAGGGGTATATACAGCCAAGTCCCAGACCCCCCCAGCAGAGTCACAGCCTCCAGCTGGGGGGGGACGGACAAGGAGCAGTTCTGGCATCTACCCCCATCCCACACAGCCTCCCACGCTGGCAGGGAAGGTCCAAAAGGCCACACAAGAGATAAGAGGTTAATGGGAGAGGGCAGGGTTGAGCCCCCTAGATCACCTTCCCCCTCTCCCATCTCACAGCTACCACCCCCAACTCCTCCAGTACCACCCCCACCCCATACCAGGCTCCAGCTGATTCCAGACTAATCCCTGCAGGATAATCCCAGGCTGAAGACATGGGAGCCAAGCCACCCCGAATATGCACCCCCCACAACAAAAGGGGGGCATCCTAGAGCCCTGAGCAAGGGCACTGCTGGGAGGAAAGTTTGCAGCCCCTAGGGCATTGTTGGGGGGAAGCTCACAGCTTCCCATGACTATTCCCTGCTTTCCCCAGGCTCTGCTAAAGGCAACAGGCTTTTTTTTCAGGCAGAGGGGCTGTATCGGGGGGTGGGGAGGCTCTCACCAGCCTCCTTCCCTACCCCCAGTTTGGCGCTGCTGCCCCTCACTCCCGACCCTAGCGCAGCCGCTTGCCCATAGGGAGGCTGCTGGGCTGGAACCCGGGGTAGAGGCGCAGACACACGGAAAGGGAGGGCAATCCCAGGGGAAACGGGGGCTATACATCTAAGTGGGCTGTGTAAAGAATGGGAGATCAAGGGACCCCGATGCAGCCCCCCCAAGGCGGGGGCAACTGTGGGGGGGGTGGGAGGAGTCCAGGACTTCCCCAACTTACCCAGGTGAGCAAAGGGGCCGCCCCGGGCCGCTCAGCACTCATGGCTGCCCCACTTCGCGCGGCGGTCCGCCCGGACCAGCGACAACTCGGTCTAGAGCGGCGCCTCCTGGCACGCAAAGCTGTTTACGCCTTCCCGCTGCCATCTTTAACCCGGGCAAAGCATCACTACTTCCGCTGCCAGGCGGCGCTCTGGCCGCATCGCCGTCATGGTGCCGCGGTGGTCTAGGAAGCGGGGTGGGTTGAGCTGGGCTCTGTGGTCCTCCACCTCTCCCAGGGTAGGGCTGCAGTCTGGCCGCGGATCCCGGCGTGGGGCAACTGGTGGGAGCCTCAAGCGCCTGCGGGTAGTTTCTGCCCCTTCCCCGGGTACTATGCCCATTCCAGGTGCATTGCCGAATGCAGGGAGGTAACCGGTGTTTCCAAAGACCGAGACACTCCACAGTACAGGTTGGGGAGCGGGCTTCCTAGCCCCTTCTCACAATGTAGGGACCCTGGAGTCTGGGGAAAAGGAAGTCCAGATCGTTTTGAGGAAGTGGGGCTCTGCGAGGAGGGCCTCCCCCACCGGTTTCCCCGGGCGGGGAAGGGCTATTTGCATAGGGGGATCTCTGGGTTCCTCCCGCGGGCAGCTGCAGGGAAGTCGAGAGTCTGAAATTCCCCGACGGGGAGCGAGGGCTTGGGGCACTGCTGGGGGGAAGCTCGCAGTCCGGGGTGGAAGTGGGGTTCAAGGAGCGAGGGCACTGCTACAAGAAGTTCGCGGCGATATGGGGAGGGGAGCTGGACTGTAGGTGCCAACTCCGAGTCCCGGCCACCAGGAGGCAGCAGAGCCCAGGAGGTTACTCTAGGTCAAGGCCATGTTAACTCTTCGTGGGCCACTGCGGGACCAGGTCATAACCCTCCCACCTTCACTTGGGGGTGTGGGTTGAGACCCTCCCAAAATGCAGCATGCTGGCCCCTCTCTCCAGCCCTACCAGTGCCCCTCACTCCTGACCTGTAGCCCCCTGCCCCCATCAGCCCTGCTGGTGCCCTTCACTTAATTTCTGCAACCCCCTGTACTCCCCTCCGTGCCTAGGCTTTAGCTGGCTCTGTCTGGCTCAACTTCAAAATAGAGTGGGGCAGGAAACCGGAAACACCGTCCATTTGTCCGTCTGTCTGGGCTTCCTTCAGGGCCTCTATTACAGATGCCATCCCCTACTGGTGCCCCTCATTCCTGACCCATAGCCCCTTGGCTAAGAGGAACCCAGTACCCTCCCTGGCCCTGGGAGCTCCTGCTGGTTCCCAGGCAATGACTCAAGTGCAATTCAGATGCCACCATCTGCTCCCTGCTTCCCCTCCCCTCCCCTAAGCAGTGAGGTGTTAACCTTCATGAGGCTGGGACCAGGCCTAGGGTCTACTGGGACCCCAGCTGGGGGGCTTAGCCAGCAGGGACAGACAGCAGTGGGGGGAAGGAGTTTGGCTTGGGTTAGACCCAGTGCTCGCTGCACACATCACGTGCAGGCACACACGTGCCCAGACAACACGCAAGCCCCCAGGCCACCTGCCTCCACCCGGCCTGTCCCAGCCGCAGATCCACCCACGTCAGGAACAAGCTGGTTTCAGGGAAGGGAAGTGGCTCCCAGCACTGGGTGAAAGGCCAGGAGAGACCAGGAACCCCCTTTGCCAAAGCCCCCCCCCCACTTCCCCAGCCTGGTGTTGTTGGGATGCAGCTGCCTCAGAGGTTGAACACGTCAAAGGTTGGTGATAACCTGCTGGGGGGGAAGGAAGCAAAGGATTCTGAGATAGGCAGGCCAAGAAGTACCCCCCTCCCATACCTGTCACCCCACAGGGCACGTCCGGGCCTGGCCTATCATTAGAGGCAATTAAAAGTTATTACCTAGCTGAGCTAACAAACAGGTAGGAGCTGGGCAGCCCTAGCCACCTCCTGCCATGCTAAGCTGGGATAGGCCTGGTCAGGGCTTGGATGAGAGATGGGGGCAGGAGGTGCCCTTCCTATGCCCCTCCTCCCCTCCAGCCCTGTGTGTGAACCAAGGGATCTGGGCCCTTCCCCCACCCTGAGTTGGCAACAGCTACTGTATTTCCTGTCCCAAGTGCACAGGGCTGGTTGCATCTCCATGCTGGAGGGGAGAGGGGGCAGAAGGACAGATGGCAGTGGGGAAGGAATAGGAGGAGGTTCATGTGTGGGGAGCAGAGGGGGTAAATACAGCTAGCCTGGGGGGGTGCACTCCAGAGGTGGCTGCATCTTGGGGCTGGGAAGGACAGATGCAGAGGTTGGAGGAAGAAGGTTGGGTGCACAGACAGACAGGGGCACACAGAGGTGGGGGAGGCAGCTGGGGCCTGTGGGATGAGGGGGGAACATGGAGCAACTGCATCTCAGCCCATGACTGGAGAGAGGTTTGGACAGATAGGGGAAGCTGGAGATGCAGGGACAGAGAGATCAGCTGGAAGGAAGGACAGACCATGGGGTATGTCTGGGGCTGGGCAGACAGCGATGCTCCCCAGAGGCAGCTGCAATTTGGCACCAAGTTCCCACAGATATACATGCACACACAGAACCCAGGCATCTGGGACATGCATGCACACAGAGCCCAGGTGCCAGGGACACACACACACACACGGAACGGTATCTGGGACACAGAGCCCAGACATGACATGCGTGCACACGCACACAGAACCCAGGTACCCAGGGAGGGGGACAGCACTTGGGGAACACCCAGGCACAGGCAGTGAGCCCCCCCTCCCCCACTCAGCACAGCTGTGTTCCCAGGGGTCCTCCCCAGCACTGACCCCAGCCAGCAGGAGACTTCCAGGAAGGCCCGCTGGGCACAACGCCCTGGCTGCTGGGAAGTCTGGGCTGTGACTCACCCGCCTCAACCTTCCCCAGCCCAGCCACTCCCCCACCAGAGCCAGCCACATCGCCCAGCCACCCCCCCCCACAGGCAGCTGCAGCTGAGCCTGTGCCAGGCCTTTGAAGTGTGGTGCTTGGGGTGGGGGGCAAGAGACCCAGACCCATGTTTGCTTCCTGAATGTGTGTGTGCATGTGTGAGCATGTGCATGCACATCAGTGGGGGGTGTTAGGTTGCATAGATGTACATCGTCCTTGCTATTGGGTGTATGCTGACTGGAGGGGGATTGTACACAGTCACTGTGTGTGTACATGTGTGTACATGCTGACCCTGTGTGCGTGTGTGCATGCGTACGTTATGTGCATGCATATCATTTGGGTGTTAGGTTGCATAGATGTGTGTTGTCCTTGCTAGTGCACATACACTGATCCTGTGTGTGTACACAGTTGTGTGTGTGTGCATATGAATGTACTGTCACAGCATGTGCTTTTAAAACATATACATCACAACACGGATGCCATGTCCTGCGCCGTGTTAGAGCATCTGCTTCTTGTAGTGTGTCTGGTTCATGCTGTTCACATGACACTGAACATGTCTGTGTGGCAGCTGTCAGGGTGCTTGTGCACACTGACACAGCATTTGCTGTGTGCATGCTATGGGTGGAGGGCTTATGTTGTGGAGATGTGGATTGTGCTGCCATGCGTGTGCATTGCAACCTGTGTTCCACTCTTAGCCTATTGTGTGTATGCTTTGTGTAGCACATGTGTGTATGTCACTGTTTTATGGGGTACCTGCGTTGGCTGCATGAACTATTGCATGTTGGGACACATATAGTGTGCGTGTGGGAAGCACCTGGTTCTCTGGATGTGATTGTGGACCAGCCTATATTCAGCCAAAGTATAGCACACCCAGCTGTTATGGGCTCATGCGTGGACTGTAGTGACTAGGTGTACGTTGGGGGGTTATGGTGTGTGTATGTTTGTACATGCATCCATCTCAAACACCTGGGTTGTGTCTGTGCGTGTGTATGCTTGTCCCAGATGCCTGAGTTGTGTGTGTGTGTGTCCGTGCCCCGGATGCCTGGGTTTCGTGTGTGTATGACCCGGACGCCTAAGTTGTGTGTGGGCTGGACACCTGGGTTCCACGCGTGTGTACGTGCCGTGTGCGTGCATCCCGGGTGCCTGGGTCCCGTGGGTCCCGTGCCTACGGCTGCATCCTCCCTACAGGGACGGTCCGCGCGGCGAACCCGCAGGTTGCGCGCGTGGTCAGCACATGCGTGACTTAGCGCAGGGCACGGGGGGGGGGCGAGACGCCGACGTGCATGTGTCTACGTGAGCACGTACTTGCGTGCTGGAGCCGGGGGGGATGTCACGTGGGTTATCCGCGCAGTGAAGGGGAGGGCGTACGTGGGCGCCCGCGAGGGGGGGAAAGCAACCCCCTCCCCACGGTCTCTGATTGGCTGAGCGCCCTGCCCTGACGTCGATGCCGAACCTAGTGACTCCCGTTGCTTAACCCTTGCGTGCCCGCGAGCGCCTGCGGGGGAGCGAGGCGCCCCGCCCGGCCCGGCCCTGGCGCTTCCGGCTGCCGGAGCCGTGCGTGGACCCAGGCGTCCGGGGGCATGGTGGTCGCTGTGCCTCCCCCCGCCGTCACCTTGACAGGGGCGGCTTCCTGCGCTGCCCACGTGGCATATTTCCTGTCCACCCCCTATGTCTTGGGTCCACAGGGGAGATGAGTTCGCGGGGGCTCAGCCCGCGACCTCCCCCTGCCTCCGTGCAAGACAGAACCCACGTGTCCAGGTTCCCAGCACCCCCTTTCCCCGAGAAGCCAGGAGTCCGGGCTCCCGATCCCCTCCCCCAGGAACCCAAGTCTAGAGCTCCCAGCCTTGCCCAGTGCACCCCAGGCCCGGGGGGAAATGGGGGCAGGGTGCTACCAGCCCCCACCAGATTCGCTTCCCGCTGCGGTCGGGGTGGCAGGATGCGGCGCTGGGGCCTGGTCCCGCCCCCCCTGCTGGGAACAGGCGCGGAGCTGACGCAGGCGGGTGCAGCCTACGCGGGCTTAAAGCCGTGCCCAGGCCGGTGGGGGAGGGGGCGAGGCAGGGAGACTCCCCCACTGCCTCCCCCAGCTCTAGGGGGTGCAGGATGGGGGGCACCGCAGCCTACCCCCCGCCCTCCCCAGTCGTCTGTGGTCACGACGGCCCTGTCGTCACCGCCAGGGCGTGAACCCAGGCGTCCCGCCAGGTCGGAGCCTGGGAAATTCCAGCGGGAGCCGCCTGCGCTTCCCGGCCCCGGCGGGGTGGCCGCGCCCCACCCCAGAGCCAGCCGCACCCTAGCCCTAGGTGCAGGGCTTGTTACACCCAGCACTGCTGTCCCACCCCAGACCCAGCCGCACCCCAGGCTGGGCCAGGGGCCCAGTTATACCCAGCCTCTGACACCCGCACCCCCACCACAGCAACAACCTTGTTATACCCAGCCCCCAATATCCGCCCCAGAGCCAGCTGCATCCTTGCCCTGGGTGAGGGGTCTGTTATATCCAGCTCCAATGTCCCACCCCAGAGCAAGCCACCTTCCAGCCCCAGTAAGGGGTCCCTGTTATACCTAGCCGTGATGTTCCACCCCAGAGCCAGCCACATCCTAGCACTCATCAAGGAGCCCTGTATCACCAGTGGCAGAGGGGTCCCTGTTATACCCAGCCCCTGACACCCTACCCCAGAGGCAGCAGCATTCTACCCCTGGATGAAAGGCTCTCTTCTACCCAGCCCCAACACCCACCCCAGAGCCAGCCACATCCCAACACTGCCCAGGAAATCTTGTGAATCCAGAGGCTGGAGCTGGCAAGAGATTTCCTCAGGCCCCTTCCCAGGACACCTGGGTTCCCTTCTCTCTGGGGCAAGAGTGGAACCTAGTGCTGGTGGTGAGCTTGGTATGGTGGGGGTGTGCTGGGAGCACAGATGCCTGGGTTCTAGACCCACTATCCCTGACTCTGGGAGGGGGCAAGGATTCATGCCCCCTATGCACCCCTTTTCTCTATCCTGCAGTGGATATTCCCACAATGCACTGCAATGCCAGAGGTCGCAGCCCCAATGCAGACCCAGCTGGGTTCAGCAGGAGACATGGCATGGGGGGGCCCTCCAGGCCCTATGACTCAGCTGGGTGGGGCAAGGAGGCAGAGGCTTCCGGGGCAGGGCAAAGGCCCCAGAAATCCTCAGGCAGATCTTACATGAAATGAGCTCTGCATATACAAGTGACGTGCCACACACATACAAGGTCAGGGAAATGGCTGGTGCAGTCTGCATGTGTGTAGCATGCGTGCAACATCTGCCCTGTATATGCCTGTAGCATGCATGGAATATGTATGGGATCTGTGTGCAATACAGGCATCAGACACGTGTGCTATACCTGCACAGGACACACCTGTGGCATGCATAGGATACATGCCTGGATGTGTGTGTAATACATGCACTGCACATACATGAACTATACCTATGGGACATGCCTGCAATACATGCCCCAGACATGTGTGTAATACATATACTAGACATGGGTGGGCAATACTTGCAATACACATGCCTGCATCATGCATGAGATGTATGTCCTGGACACCCATGCAATACACGCACTGGACCCAAGTGTGCAATACGTGTGTCATACAAGTATTAGACGTGGCCAGGCAATACATGCAGTGGGAACACATGCAATGCCTGCAACACATGCTGTAGCAGGCATGAAACGCATGTCCTGGGCATGTGCAATTGCACACACCACAGCCATGCATGCAGTGCGCACGCTGCACATGCCTGTAGGAGGCACATGCGTGTAACACACATGCACAGTAAACCAAACCCCATCTCCGGGCCACACGTGCCCCTCACTCCCGACCAGCAGCCCCAGCCCGCGTGTCTTGTCCCCCCTCCCCGCCCAACAGCCGGATGCGCCTCGGAAGCACCAACGGCTCGAGCCACTTCCTCGCGCCCGAGACACGAGGGGGGGAGGGGGGGAGCCCCGGTTCCCGCCCCCCCGGGGTGACTCAGCCGCAGCCCCTCCCGGGGCACCGGGTTCAGCCCGCCCCGCCCCCCCCGGACGTGAGCGGCGCCCCAGGAATGAGCCCGAACCCGCCGGGCCGGAGCCGCCGGAGCCTGGGGCGAGGGGGGGTGCCCCGGCCAGGTTGGGAGTGGGGGACACTGGGACTCGGCCGAGCACCCAGCCCCACCCCCACCACTGTGATTCCCCTCCAGACAGGAAGGGAAAGAAGCCAGGCGTCCGGGCTCCTACTGCCCCTCCCCCGCCCCCGTTTCAGGGCGGCCCTGGCAGCCTCTGCTTCACCCCAGGGTGGGGGAGGGGAGCTCGGTGGGGAGAGCAGGACCCTGGATTGGGGAGGGTGGACCGGACACCTGGGTTTCCAACCCCAGCCCTGCCCCTCACTGCCTTTCGCGGAGGGAGAAGGGGGCAAATCTGGACCTTGCTCTCTGCCTCAGTTTCCCCTTTGCTCCTACCAGCCCCCACCCCACCTTCCCCTAAAGAGGTAACTGGGCCTTGACCCGCCCCTTGCCAGGCCCGCACTCCCGCTCCCGGGCTGAGTCACAGGATATTTATAGGGAAGGAGAAGTGTGGAGAGAGGAAAAACTCATGGTCCAAAAGCCCCTAAAATTCAAGTCCCGGGAATGGGGAAGGGCAGGGGACTGCGGATCAGGAGTGAGGGGTATCTGCAGGGCTGGGAGGGGGAGGTGACCCTCACTTCCAAGCCACAGCTCCCTGCCCCCCACCCAGCCCTGCCTGTGCCCCTCACTCCTGATCCACAGCCCCTGCCCACCCCCCAGCTCCATACTCCCAACCGGAAGTCCCCTGCCATCCCCAGCCCGTCCAATGCACTTTAATTCTGACCTGCAGCCCCCACAACAGGCTCCGGCCTGCGGCCTCTGCCAGCTGCTTTTTACCCGGGAAAGCCCCATCCATATCCTCCCCTCCGACAAGGCTCTTTGGGGACCCAGGCCGTCATCCTCATTAGCATGGGAGGGAGATGAGCACTGTCGTGGGGGGGCAAGCCCCCAGCCCTCCCCAACCCCTCCCAGCCTGCACCCCCTGTGCATGTCATCATATGTCCAGAGATGCCTCTGAGCCTGCATGGGTGTGTGTCCTCGGTGCACTTGCATATGGCCCTACCTGGGGGCCATGTCCGTCTGGCCCCACAGACGTGTCCGGGCGTGGTGGTGGCGGTGGCTGGTGCCGACATGCCCGGGCGTGGGGGGAGTGGCGGCACTTTCCGCGGCCTTGCACAGGGCAGCCACGCCCGGGGCCTGCGTGCACCAGGGCAGGTGCGTGCCTGGGGGGGTGCAAGAGGAGGCACGAGGGAGATAAGGAGCTCTCAGGTGTATCTCCCCCTAACCCCCGCCCCCGCAGATCTCACATGGGAGTAGAATCACCGGGAAAGCGGATTCCCCACCCCCCCAGTTGGAGCAGGACCCTGCTCAGTGGATCCCATTGATGCACTGGGTGGATTCCTGCTGTTGGGGGGGTCTCTGGATCAAATCCCCACCTGGATGACATCCCTGGCAAGGGGATTCCAACACAGATCTGTGGGCAGAGCAGATTCTCCCAGTGGATCCCCTATTCAGACCAGCTTGGACTAGATCCCCTCAGCCTTGAACCTAAGTCCAAGAACCCTGAGGTAGGATGAGGGCTTCCCCTCCCTGTCAATCAGGATTCCCCCTGCCTGGCACTTCCCCCCCAGCCTCACTCTCATTCTGGTTCACTTCCTGTCCTACAAGCCAGGTGTCCTGGCCCAGGGCAGCTCCACAGATCCTGCCATACTCCACCCCAGAGGCAGCTGCATCCAGTGCCAGTCAGGGGGGAGACCCGGGGAGGAGACATCAGGGGTGGGAGGTGCCCCCTGTTGCCTCCCAGCTGTTCCCAGAGCCCCAGGGCAGATGGGGAAGTTGAGGCACCAGACTGGGAAGTGACTCATTCAACTTCAGGCCATGACTCAGGGCAGGGCCAGGAAGAGAACCCAGGCATCCTGCTCCAAGAGGACCCCCTGCTCCAACCCCACCAGGCCCAGTCCCCTCCCACAGCTGGGGAGAACCCAGGCATGCAGGCCCCCAGCCCCACTTCTCCAACCACACCAGGCTCCAGTCACTCCCCTCTTGCTTTGTGGGGGCAGCTGGTCATGTTGGTCTGTGTGACTGTATGATCTGCATCTCGGAGTGTGTATGTGGCTGTGTCCATGTGGCTCCATGTGTGCCCATGAGAGTTTCTTTGTGTCTCTGTATTCACATCATCTCCCCAGTATTCCCTGTGTGTGTCTCCAGGTATATGTGTGCATATGTGTCCCTTGGCTTCACATGTCTTTGCCTGTTTCAGTGATATGTGTGTATGTCTCTGCCACCCTGGGTTCTGTGTCTGGTGGTGTGCATGTCTGCATCCATGTGGACTATGTGTACAAGACTCCATGTGTGTGTCTGTATCTCCACCTGTGTAGTGTCAGTGTGCATGTGCATGCATGTGCGTGTCCTGGACGCCAGGGTTACCTGTGTGTGAATGCCTGGGTTCTGTGTCTGTATGTGTGTGTGTGTTGGACACCTTGGTTCTATGGGTGTGTGTCCCCCAGTTGCCTGTGTGTGTGTGTATGTGTCCTAGATGCCTGTGTGTGTGTGCACATGTGTGTATGCTAGATGTGGAGGGGTATGTTGTGTAAGTATGTGTGTGTCCCAGATCTGGGGGTCGGGGGGTGTTGGATGCCTGGGTTCTCCAGGGGTGCTCCCAGGACACCTGGGTTTTGTGTACACGGGTGGGGGGTGCCCCCTACCCTGGTCTTCCGCACGACCCCCGTCGCGGCAGTGTCCTTGACCCCCGTGTCTCTACGTGGGTCCGCTGCGACCCGCGTGGGGACGTCGGCAGCAGACAACTACCCCGCCCCACGCGTGAACCTCCCCCCTCTTTTCCCATGCGCCCTACCCGCTCGGGAGGGGCGGGACTCGCAGTGGAAGCGGAGGCGGGGGCGTGGCCTCACTCGAGCCAGCCAATCGCGGTGCGTTTCCGCCGGCCCGGCGCGCGGGGGAGTATATCAAGCCCCGGCAGTGGCAGCAGCGCATGACACTGACTCGAGTGGTGCTGGGGTCGACACGCGGCGGCTGCTGCGCGGTACCGGGGAGCTTTCCTGCGCCCGCATCATTGCGCCGCTCCCCGGCGGGACCCGGCTGGCACCGGCGAGAGGAGGTGGTGGTGACTGCCTGCAGCCTCCGAGGCGTAGGATCTCCAACTCCCCCGCGCTCCTTCCTCCGGGCCCTTCGCACCGGATCCGGCCCCGGCCTCGCCCCCGGGCTCTGCGTGCCCCGGGTGGATGTGCACGAAGATGGAGCAGCCCTTCTACCACGACGACTCCTTCCTGCCGGGCTATGGCCGGGCCGAGCTGGGCTCCCACGCCGACTACAAGCCGTACCGGGCCCTCAAGGCGCAGCTGCAGCTCCGGGCCGGGGCGGAAGAGGGTGGCGGGGCCTTCTACGCCCCGGCGGGGCTAGGCGAAGCCGGCAGCGCGTCTCTGAAGCTGGCCTCGCCCGAGCTAGAGCGCCTCATCATCCAGAACAGCAACGGCGTGGTCACCACCACCCCCACGCCGCCCGGGCAGTTCTTCTACCCGCGGGGCCCCACGGAGGAGCAGGAGGGCTTCGCCGACGGCTTCGTGAAGGCCCTGGACGATCTGCACAAGCTGAACCACCTGCCGCCGCCCAACGTGTCACTCGGAGCCGCCCCGGCCAGCAGCGCCTACGCCCCGGCCCTGCATCCGGAGCCGGCGCCCGTCTACACGACGCTAACGAGCTACCCGCCGCCCGCCGCCGCTGCCCCCTACCCCAGCGCCAACCTCAGCTACCTGCCTACGGGCTACCCCCGCCCGCAGGGCTTCAAGGAGGAGCCGCAGACGGTGCCCGAGCCGCCGGCCCCGGCGCCAGGCAGCCCGCCGCTGTCGCCCATCGACATGGAGGACCAGGAGCGCATCAAGGTGGAGCGCAAGCGGCTGCGGAACCGCCTGGCCGCCACCAAGTGCCGCAAGAGGAAGCTGGAGCGCATCGCCCGGCTGGAGGAGAAGGTGAAGAGCCTGAAAGCGGAGAACGCGGGGCTGTCCAGCACGGCCGGCCTGCTCCGCGACCAGGTGGCCCAGCTCAAGCAGAAGGTCCTCACGCACGTGAACAGCGGTTGCCAGCTCCTCCTGGCCGTCAAGATGCAGGCCTTCTAACCCGGGGAGGCTAGGGGAAGGGGGCAGGCCCCCCTTGCCCACCTCGCCACGACTCCGGAGCTGGTTGAAACCGAGCTTCCCACCCCCACCACCCTCCTTCCTCCCAGCCGGGACTTTATCAAGGGATAAAGTTAGCGCGGGGGGTGGGGTGGGGACTTTTCCCGCGGGAGAATGCGGCAGGCGCTGGCCCCCGGGCGGCGGTAGGTGGCAGGAGCCGGCGGGCCTCTTTGCATGGCTGGACGGTGCAATATGTTAGGCCTCAATGTGTTGGGTTGTTTTTTTTTGTTTTTTTTTCCCCTTGAAGCGGGGGATGGGGCTGGACCATGAAGGCTGAGACCTGGAACGGACAGACAGCCCTAGATAACCTCCTCCCTACCCGGACTGACCCCCCTCAGCAATGTGGGGAGCAAAGAGACTAGCTAGGAATGTTGTTTTATTTTCCCCCCCCCCTTTTTACCTCTGGATTGATTCGTGTCTGTGCGTGTGTCTGTTTGACTGGGCAGAGTCTTCACCTTGTTTTTCCCCCTTTTATGTTTGTTTTAAAAGGAGGGAATGGGAAAAAAGTAATGATGATAATAATTATTATTAATAATAAGCCTCTTGGGGCTTGTTTTACTGCTTTGTTGTTGTTTGTTTTTGTTTTTTAATGGACACTTATTTAAGTAAAAAGAGACATTTCTTGATAAAAAAAAAAACAAAACAAAAGGATGTGTTTTGGCTCTGGGGGTCTCCGATTTGGGGGCGGGAGCTGGCTTATAGGGGTGGAGGGCTGCTTGATGAGGGGAGGGGGTGCTAAGAGGTCCTGCAAATGGGGAGGGAGCTACTGGGGTGTCTCTCTGCCCCAGTCAGGCCTGGGCCCCGTGCCTTAATTTCTCCTTCTGCGGGGAGGGGTTTCCTTCCCCCGTTCAGATGCAGGGGTCTCTTCCCCAGCCGGATCCACCCTACTCCTCTACCCCGCTTCAGTCAGGCGCGCGAGAGAAGCTGTAAGGGGGAGGGGGGCTTTCCCCGGTGACGCAGAGGAAGGGGCCCATATATGGTCACGCCCGGGCGTGTGACGTCAGGACACCCGGGTGCCGGGAACCCCCGCCCACGCCTGCCGGGCAGGGGGCGCGGGGCCCGAGGATCGCGTCAATTTCCAGGCTGGGGGGAGTTTCCCGGGGCCAGACCCGCTTCCGGGCAGTTCCCTGCCCCCACCCTTAGGAAATGGGGGGGCCCCCCTTGTTAACCCTTTGCTCCAACCCCTCGGGGGAGGCAGCTCCGGGGCTCCTGACACTGCCTGGGTTTGAGGAGGGCTCCTTGGGGGTTCTATGAAGCCTCCCCGGCAGGCTGGGGGAGGACTGAGTGAGGCAGATGGAGTCTGGGTAGGGAAAGTTGTGCAGGGCTTGCCCTGTCCCAGCCGCCCTGTTAGGCTCTTAGTCTGTGGCCTGATGGGAGTTAATAGCCCCCTCCCCACACAGGAAAGAAGGGAGCATGGCTGCTCCAGGAGGAAACTGAGGCAGAAGGGGAAGGGCCTCTATCCTGGAAAGAAGCTAGGAGCCAGACCCACTCAGCAGCTGGGCATAATCCCCACCCCCCCCAACTGGAGGTGACCCTCCCATCCCCTCTGATACCAGCATGCAAGGACCCAATGCCCAGAACAAGCAACCAGCCAGATGAGTTGCCCCTCCTTCATTCCTGACCTGCAGCCCCCACCCCATCCTCAGCTTGGTGCCTGTATATAATGTAGGGGGGAGTGACTGCACCAGAGACTTGAGCCTGGCAGGCTGGAAACCCCCTCCCCCACATTCTAAGTCCAGCTCCCCCCCAAGGCCCAGAACCAAATGCTGAAACCAAGCCAGCAGTGCCCCCTTGTGGCCTGACAGGGCTCCAGTAACACCCCCCCCACCACCACTCACCCCTAGGTGTTAACTGTGGGCTCCCCATGGTGTTGTGGGGGAGGAGACTGGAGGCTCTACCCCCCCCAAATAGATAGCAACCCCTGCTGGCTTAGCCCTGGGCTCTCAGCCCCACCCCCTCAACCAGCAGCATACGTCTCCATAGCAACCCCCCCAGCTAAACCTTGTTCCAGAGCCAGCCACCAAATACCAACGCCAAGCTGGCAGTGCCACCTAGTGGACACCCCATCCCTTCCACTACATACAACCTGTGCCCCCTGACTCCCCAGCCAAACGGTCACAGCCCAGAAGGGTTTTGCCATGAAACACTCACTTTATTCTCATCATTAGCTTCCAAATGCCCATGTGTGGGGTAGCTTCAAGCCCTGCCCAAGAAGCCCCACCCCCAGGGAGAAAGAGGTGTGACCAGGCTCAGGATCATCCCCTTGTCCAGCTGATTCAGGGCTGCTTGGCAAAGTACTCCTTGCTCTCCTTCACTGTGGGCTTGATAGTGTCACCACCTGGCTGCCAGTTTGCAGGGCACACTGGAGGGGAGGGGGGTGTTAAAAGACCCAGGAAGGAACCAGTATTCCCCCCGAAATCCTGAATGCTCCCCTCAGGTCTTAGATAGGGAAACAGACACAGGAAGATGGGGGTGTGCCTCAGTTTCCCCACTTGGCTGTGGGCCCAGCCCCAACAGGAGAATTGGGAGATAGTGGGGGGTAAAGCTGGTTTCACAGCCAGATGGAGAAACTGAGGCATTGCCCCCTCACACACACACACTCCTTCTGTGCCTCAGTTTCCATATTGGGCTGTGGGTCCAAGCTTTACAGTAGAATGTGGGGAAGAGGTAAGGGTTATGCCCATGGCCTGGGGGAAGTGGGGGGGCTGAGGCAGATGGTGGGAGGTAAGGGCCAGGCCCATGGCTGGGTGGTAAAACTGAGGCACCTTCCATATCTTCCTATTCCTGTTTCCCCACCACACCCTGGGCTCCACTCCTTGCCCCTCCCTTCCACGCTCCTGTAACAGCTGAGCTCAGGGTGTGGTGAGGAAACTGAGGTACAGTAACTGTGGGGAAGAATGCTAAGGGCTTGGTCCATGGCTAGGCAGGGAAACTGAGGTAGTTGGGAATGTAACCCCAGATATCCCTCCCCTGCTGGCCTCACCTTCTCCCCAGGTCTTGGTGTGGGGAAGGGGGATGGGCAGGGATGAGAGCCAGTGGCTCTGTGTCCTGTCCCCACCCCCAAGGAGGGTGTGCATGGGGAAAGGCTCACCTTCACCATGCTGGTCAGCATGCTGGAAGGCCTGCACCAGGCGCATGGTCTCATCCACTGAGCGCCCCACTGGCAGGTCATTGATGGTCACTTGCCGCAGGCGCCCCTCTGCATCGATGATGAACAGGCCCCTGGTTGGGGGGGGAGTGGGAGGCTCAGGGCCAGGAACACCCCTAGCCAAGACCCCTCCCCCAAGCAAGCCCCAAGCACCTCTGTTGCACCCCTGCCTTGCCCACAGGGACATGCGAGTTCATGTATGTGCAAGGTGGCTGGAGGGTAGTATACGGAGCTGACTGGTGTGTGAGTAGCCCACGTCTATATAACAGACATGGAAGTGGTGAGCAAAGGACTCACATGTGTGAGGTAGCTGTGGGGGGAGAGGTGTGTCAGGCATGCACAAAACAACTGGGGACAAGGGGGGACATGCATGGGCTCACCTGTGAGGGCTCACATGAATGTAAAGCAGCTGCAGGAGACATGCAAGGAGCTCGCACATGTGCAAGAGGCTTAAAGGGGCTGATACGTGTGTACAGCCACTGGGGGGAAGTGCAAGAGGCTGACATGCATGTGCAAGGCTCCTGGGAAAGAGGGGGATGGGGGTTGCACTCCCTTGAAGACAGGTCAGTTGGAGCTGGAGGTTGCAGCTGAGTCTGCCCTTGAGGGGTCATACTACCTGTAGGCAATACCCTCATCCTCCTTGAGGACACCATAGTCACGGGCGATGGTGCGGGTCAAGTCAGACAGCAGCGGGATGGCCATGGTCCCCAGGCCCCCCTCCCTTCGCGACAGCTGTGACCTGGGGGAAGGGGCAGGTTGGGAGGGGGGCACTAGGCTTTGCCCCCAGCCCAGCTCCAGGCAGATAAAGGGGCCCCGCCTGCACTGGCAAGGGCCGATAAGGACCGGGCTGCCCTGATAACACCCGCAGGCCCACCCCCACAGTGGGTGCTGGGAACTGACCCCATCCACTTGCCTCCTTGGGGGAGCCTGGACCCCCAGCTCTAGCCTAAATTGGGGTCCCTTAGAAGGGGGGAGCCCCCCACCCCCTCCCATAGGTCCTGAGCCCGCCCACTCCCACCCTGGTTGCCCTCCCTCCCACAGGATAGGGAACCCCACACCCCTCATATCAGAGACCCCCCCCCAGAGTCCCCTCCCCCCTGATTTGTGCCCCCTTGAAGAAGACAGCCCCCCACCCCCTCCCCCAGGCATTGAACCGCCTGTTCTTGCCCCAGCCACCCTCCCAGGACACAGAAACCTCCCAGGTCTGGCCTAGATTGGGGTCCCCTGGAAAGGGGTAGTCCCCTCAAAGCCTCCCACTATCACCCCAGTCCTCCCTTCCTGCCAAGATAAGGTCCCCCTGGAAAGGGGGGAGCCCCCCAACCCATACCAGGCCAGGTGGGAGAAGTGTGAATCCACAGAGACAGCCAGGAGCTCACACTGCAGCTGCCGGAAGGCGCCAGCCCGGTCTGAAAAGGCCACGAGCTCCGTGGGGCAGACGAAGGTGAAGTCCAGAGGGTAGAAGAACAGCACCAGATACTTCCCTGGGGGAGTAGGGGGCAGGGGCAGGGACAGGGGTCACAGTGCATGCTGACCCTAAGCAGGATCTACAGACCCTTCCCCCAGGGCAAGGGATTGGGGGGAGGAAGGGGGGAATCTAAGCCTCCCTCTTACTGTGCCTAGCTCCAGCTGAGCCCTGGCAACTCAAGTCACCCAATGCCCTCCAGTGGCTCAGAGGCCCCATAGCACAGCACTGACTTGCTGGGCGGGGCTCCCAGCAGCCTCAGCAGGGGGTGCTGTGGAGTGGTACCCCCCTCACGCACAGCTCATACCCCCATGCACACCTTTATAGTCATCCAGGGAGATCTCCTTGAAGACACCATCTACCACAGCTGTGCCCTGGAAGTGAGGGGCTGGCTGCCCAATGCGGGCTTTTCCAGAGGCCATGTCCTGGGAGGGTTGGGTGGGGGAAGTGTCAAGGGTCAGTGCAGGTTGGATTCCCCCCCCCACACACACTGCTGAAATGAGTTCTGCCTGGTCTCTACCCCCAGCAAGGTAACAGCTGAAAGCCCTCATCACCCCCATACCCTCCCAAGGCCCTAAGCCTTACCCCCCACTGCTGTAATGAGTTCTGCCCAGTCTCTGCGCCCAGCAAAGGGGCTCAGGGCTTGGCTGTGAGGGGCTAGAAGCCAGGCCAGAACACTCCATTAAGAGGAAAGCCTGGGATAATCCCAGTTACAGCAGACGTATCCACCCCTGCCCTGCGTGTAACCCTACTGCACCCATATTGGTGGCCAAGGCACCAGGCTGGCTGGAAACCCGACTGACACCCCACCTCACCCCACCCCGCCCACGCCCAGGGAGTCCCAGAAGGAAGGGAAGGGGACTGAAGGGGTTTGTGTGTGTGTGTGGGGGGGAGGGTCCTCGTTCAAAGGTTACTTTGCACAAGCACCTACCCCTGCAAAATGGTGCAAAGCTTTGCACGGGCGGAAGAAGCCTCTCAAGGCAATACAGCCCCCCCACCCAGCACAAAGAGGGACGGACAGGCGGACAATGGAACAGTCCCGCAGAGCCGAGCGGACACGCACAAAGGCGCGTGGGGGGCAAACAGCGGGCAAAGCAGCCCCGCGGCTTGGGGGGGGGAAGCTTAGAGGGCTCATTCCTGGGAGATGCATTTGATACAAAGCTCCCAAGCGTGTGCAAGAGCACCCCACAGACGTGCACCCCCCCCGCATGCGTGTAACCAATGCAATGCAATGCAATTCCAATGTCAGCCCCCCCTTGCACTGCAGGGGGGCAAGGGCGCCCCGCACGTGCACGCGACCCCCACCGGGCAATTGCACGCACGCCCACCTTTGCACAGGGAGTTGCACGCACACACAGAGAGCACCCAAAGTCTGCAGCACGAGGCAGCGCGCGCGGGTCTTATCCCGGCCCCGCCCCCTCCCACCCTGGTTACATGGGCTGGTCCATTCCGCCTCAGAGCGGGGGGGGGCGGGGTGAGGAGCCCGGGCAATTCAAAGCGCTACGGTCTGGGGGGGAGGGGAACAGAGCCTCAGTTCCCCCGAGCAATGTGCGCTCTGTGCAGGGGGGATCCGGAGGTTCTCCCTCCCACTGAGGTGGGGGCTAAGACAAACCCACGCTCTCCCGCCATGCTCCTGGCAGAGGCGTCTGGGATCCTCCCCCAACCACTCGTTCCCCATCACTGCCCAGTCTGAGGAGGGGCCCTTGCCTCTCAACCCCCTGCTTTAAAACCACGAGTCCCTCCTCCCCGCAGAGAACCCAGGAGCCCGGGCTCCCCAGGCCCCCCCGCCGTAGCCCCCACTCCCCTCCTAACCCCACCCGGCGTCTGGGGTCCCCTCCCCCGCCTTCTGTTCTAACCACTATTCCTCACTCCTTCCAGAGAACCCAGGCGTCTGGCTCTATCCACTAGCCCGTACTGCCCCCCCCGCGCGTGGTCTGCCCCACCCCCCCGGAACTGCAGTTCCCGGCAGCCCTTGCGCGAGGAGTGCGTGCAGCCCGGCATGGAGGCCGGCGGCGGCCGGGGTGGCCCAGTGGGCTCGGCGGTGCCTACGTTGTGCCGCGAGCTGCCTTGCTGCCTGGGCATCGACGAGGCAGGGCGGGGGCCAGTACTCGGTACCGGCGGGGGGCTTGTACGGGGCTTGGAACATGGTGGGGCACGGGGCTTTGCAGGGACTTGCACACGCGGGGATGCATGGGGGGCTTGCATGGAGTCTTGTACGGGACTTTGCACGCGGGATATGGAGACGGGGGGGGGGACAGCCCCCTGTACATCTAGTGCCCCTTATGTGTCCTCTCCCACCAGCTCCCCCATAGGGAAGTAGCTGAGAGGTGCTGGGGGGGGTAGATTCTCTGGGAGGGGAGGGAGTGTTGGGGGATGGGAGGATGATGATGCTCCCCCTCCCTGGCTGGGACAGAGCCCCCCTGATCTGTCTCCTTGCCCCACAAGGCCCCATGGTCTACAGCATCTGCTATTGCCCCGTGTCCCGGCTGGAGGAGCTGCAGGCACTGAAGGTGGCAGGTAGCGGTGGGGTCACCCCAAGATCCCCCCCCCACGCATGGTGGGGGAGTGGCTGGAGGTCTCTGCAGGTCTTTGGGGGTGGCTGCAGTGGGAGGAGTAGAGCTGGGGGGGATAGTGGCAGGAACCTGGACACCTGGGTGGGGAGTGCAGTCTGGGGGATGGAGCAGGGGGAGGCCATGAGCCAGACATCTTGGTTCTCTGTTGCGGGGAGGGGGACCTGGGGCTGAGTGCTGGGAGCAAGGACACCTAGGTTCTCTGAGACTGAAGGGATGGTGGAGCAAGGGAGCCTAGGAGCCTGAATGCCTGGGTTCTCTCCCCGCTCTGGGATGGGGGAAGGAGGGTGAATCTCCTAAGAGCCCCCCAGGCCTTGGGTTGCCCCCCGTGCCCTTGCTCCCAGACTCGAAGACACTGTCAGAGGCAGAGCGGGAGCAGCTCTTTGAACTCCTGGATGGGGCCAAGGAGTTTGTTGGCTGGGCCCTGCATATGCTGTCCCCGGACTTCATCTCCACCAGCATGCAGCAGCGGTGAGACCTTCCCCCCCACACCTGTGATGTATGCCACTGTTCCCAGCTGTTGCATCCCAGAGCCAACCGCATCCCAGCTCTACCCCCCAACCCATGCTATGTGCAGCAGTTCCACCCCAGAGCCAGCCGTATCTTAGCCCCAACACCGCCATGATGTTCTACGCAGCCTTCCCATGTATTCCACCCTAGAACTGGCTGCATTCCAGTCTCATATCCCCTCCCCATGACATTCTATGTTAGCTTTTCTCAACCCATGGGTTGTGACCTAAAGGTAGGTTTCAAGAATATAACAGGGTTGTGAACAAACTTAAAAAATGGATTCTCCTTTAGATGAGAAAATGTGGGAAACGGCGACTTTTCCCTGCAGGCTGGCAGAGTTCCAGCCTGCAAGGGGCTGCTTGGGCCCTCCCTGCTGCCCCACACGCTAGGGAGGTGATGTCTGGGAGTGGAGGGGTAGTGGGTCATGACTGAGGAGCGCTGGATTGGGACTGGCCCTAAATGTTTACAAATGGGTCTTGGTACAAGAAAGGTTGAGAACCACTGTTCTATGTGGGTGTTCCCAGCTACTGTACCCCAGAGCTGGCCGCATCCTGCCCCCCCATGTGTTTTATGCATCTATTTGACCCCAGAGGTAGCCACACCCCCATCCTGTCCTATTCAGGCCTGTCCATAAGCTCTATCCCAGAGCTGGCGCCCCCTGGGGGTTGCCCTGACACCTTCCAAGAGCTCTAAAAAGGCTGTCCTTTTGCCCTGGCCAGGGCGAAGTACAACCTCAATGCACTGTCCCATGACACAGCCATCGGCCTGGTGCAATACGCGCTGGACGCCGGGGTCCAGGTGACAGAGGTGAGCATGCCTCAGTTTCCCCAATATGTTCAGGAGCAAATCAATTCCTGCCTCCATTAGGGCAGAGCCCAACCCCATCCGCCCACCTCAGTTTCCCTACCAGACCCCCCTGCCACAGTGCAGCTCTTCTTCCCCCGCCCCTCCAGGTCTTTGTGGACACGGTGGGGCCAGCTGACAAGTACCAGGAGAAACTGCAGCAGCGGTTCCCCGAGCTGGAGGTGACCGTTCGAGCCAAGGCTGATGCCCTCTTCCCCGTTGTCAGCGCTGCCAGCATCTGTGCCAAGGTTACCCTGGGTTCAGGCTCCACCCCAGGGGGTTTCCAGGGATCCTCAGCCCCACTCCTTCCCAGCTTCTTTAGTATTATCCTGTTACCTGCGTGCCCTACTCCGGGCAACTGGTTCGGGGCCCCCTGGGTTCCACCCTAGAACCAGTTGCATCTTAGCACAGGTAACCAGCTACCCCCATGTGCCCCACCCCAAATGTGGCTGCATCTCAGGGCTGGGCAATGGGTCCCTGTTATACCCAGCCCCAGTGTCCCACCCCAGAACCAACTGTATCCCAGCACCATGCAGTGGGTCCCTGTTATACCCAGCCCTGACACACCGTCCCAGAACCAGCTGCATCGCAGGACTGGCTAAGGGATCTATGTTATATCAGCCCCCTGTGTCCCACCCCAGAGCCAGCTGCATTTGGAGCAGGGTAGGGGTTCTGAGATATGTCTGTGTGTCCATCTGGCAGGTAGCAAGGGACCGGGCTGTGAAGAGCTGGAAGTTTGTGGAGGATCTGGATGACGTGAGCCTGGACTATGGGTCGGGTTATCCCAATGGTAAGGGGGCTGGGCTGGCCATGAGGAGGTGCCAGATTAGCCCCGTACCCCTCCCCAACTGCCCAAAATTGCACTTCTGGGCACAGCCAGCTTAGTACACCCCTATCCTGGGCTGGGGGTCTATGCCCCACCCCCATCCTTCACCCTACCCACTCCCTGCTTTGAGCTGGGGAGCGAATGTATGTATTTGGGCTCCTAGCTACCCCCACTCTAACCCCACATCCCCTCCCAGAGCTGGAGAGGACCCAGGTGTCCTGGCTTCCAGCACTCCCTGCTTTAACCCTTTTGGACTCTCCTCTTCTGCTAGAGCTAGAGAAAACCCCAGTGTCTGGACTCTTAGCCCCACCACATCTCCTCTAGGACCCCTCCACACCCCCTCCCCTCCCAGATCTGGAGAGAATCCAGGCTCCCAGCACCTCCTGCTCTTGGCCCTGGTCCCCCCCTGCCTCCCCTCCTAGAGCTGGGGAAGTAACCCAGCTGTCCAAGCTCTTAGCTTTGTGCTGTGGTGGGAGTCCTGCCCTAGGGCTCTTCCTGTCTCCCGTCACTCCCTACTGTGTCCCCCCAGACCCCAAGACAAAGACGTGGCTGGCACAGACCCTGGACCCCATCTTTGGGTACCCACAGTTCGTGCGGTTCAGCTGGAGCACTGCCCAGATCCTGCTGGATAGCTATGCTGTGCCTGTACACTGGTATGTGCCCATGCACTGGCTTGGTCTGGGGGGAGCTGGATGCATGAGTTCTATGAATGTGTGAGTGGGTGCCTGGATGTGCCTGGGTTTTCAGAGTGGGGGAGGAGTGGGGGGCAGGCAAACACCAGGGTTCTGGGGTTGGGTGAGTAAGTGGATGCCTGGTTTCCAGGGCACAGGGGTATGAGTTGGTACTCTCATGTATGTGTATGGGTCCGGGACACCTGGGTTCTGAGGGCAGGGGTTGGGTGCCCTGAACACCTGAGTTTCCCTGGAGAGGGTGGGGGGACCCAGACACCTGGGTTCCTGGGCACAGCGCTTCCCATCACCCCTTGAGCTCTCCCCTAACTGTTCCCTCTGTCGTCCTCCCCGCAGGGATGATGATGATGGGGATGCTGCCCCCACACCAGGCACCCCCTCGTTGCTGTCCTACTTCGCCCGCCCAGCACCCACCCAGCACCAGCCCCATCGCTACTTCCACGAGCGCTGCCTCAAACCCCTCAGTGGCCTGTAGTGGGGGCTGGGGGCCGAGACACCCCGCACATAGCCTGTGGGCTTCATTTGAGCTAATAAAGGTCCCACAGAGTTTTGTAGCTGTTGCTTGAGCTTACAGCTGCTTCTGGGGTGGGACACTGGGGGCTGAGTATAACAGGGACCCTCAACAGTGCTGAGATGCAGGCAGCTTGGGTGGAGCAAAGCAGGTTGGGTATAACAGAGACCCTCAATGGTGTTGAGATCTGGCTGGCTTTGGGGTGGAGTACCAGCTGGGTATAACAGGGACCCTTATTGATGCTCAGATGCAGCTGGTTCTGGGGTTGAGCAACAGGGACTGGGTGTAACAGAGATCCTCAGTGGTGTTAGGATGCAGCCAGTTGCGGGGTGGATCCCAGCTGGGTATAGTGGGGATCCTCAACAGTGCTGAGATGGCTCTGGGTTGAGACATCAGGGGCTGGGTATAGCAGTGATCCTCAACAGGGCTGAGATGCAGCCAGTTCTGGGGTGAAGCAACAGGGGCTGTGTATAATTGAGAACATCAATGGTGTTGAGGTGTAGCTGGCTCTGAGGCAGAGCACCAGCTGGATACAATGTAGAGTAGACCCTCAACAGTGCTCTGATTTGGCTGGCTCTGTGGTGGGGCAATGAGTTAGGGATGAGAGACGCAGTGGTGTTAGGATGCATCTGGGGTGGAACATCTGGCTGGGTATAACAGAGCCTCCTCCCCCAGTGCCAGGCTGCAGCCACTTCTGGGGTGGAATATGGGGGCTGCCCCACCCCCATCCCAGTGCCGCCTGCTGGCAGAGACAGAGCCATGGTCAGCTTCTGGCTGGTTTATTCCTGCCCATCTTGGGGGGGGGGGGGAGTCTAGATGGATTGACAGATGCTGGCAGCAAAGCTCCCCCACTTCTAGGACTTGGGGAGCAGGTCTTGCCAGGCCTTGTGGCCTACTGGGTAGATAAGGGGCTGTGGGGCTGCAAAGCAGCAGGATGCCTGGGTTCTTCAGCCATCGGGGCAGGGGGGAGGGGGGAGAGGGGAAGCACTACTGACTTGCCTACGGTCTCAGATACCTGGACTCTATCGCTGTCTCTGCCAGAGGGAGCATGTAGGGTGAGCCTGGACACTTCTGTTCTTTCCCTAGCTCTGAGAAAAGGGGAGGGGGGGCTGTTGGCGGTCCAGGTGCCTGAGTTTTTTTTCTGCTTTGGGAGCGGAATGGGGGATGAGGGTTTAGAGCAGAGGGAATAAAATCCTGGGTTCCCTGGGCAGGGGAGTGGCGGCCTGGCCCTCTGGACACCTGGGTTCTCTCTGTGGTCTAATCTGAGAGGTGGAGCTGAGGTATTACAGCAGGCCTAGGGGGCTGGGACCCTGGATGCCTGGGTTCTCTGGGGTAGTTAGAGCAGTGACAGCTAGAAGTCTGGACACCTGGGTTGCATGAGAAAGGAAGTGTTTAGAGCAGGGGGTGCTGGGCTCCGGGATGCTGGGATTCTCTCCCACCTTTGGGAGGGGAGTGGCGCCTAGTGGGTGGGGGGTGGGGTTGCATAGATCATGAGCCGTTCCCCCGGTGCAGGGTGGGATCTTCCCCTGGGGGAAGCAGGGAGGTGTCCTAGAACCCGCTCCCACTGCCTTCCACGTCCTCCTCGATGACAGTGCGCCGGCTCCTGACCCGTGCTGGGCATGGCGTGCCTGCCACTGCTGCCATCTCAAGGCCCGGAGCCCCTGGGGTCAGGCAGGGGCAGGGGGGATCCTCAGTCACAAAAGCGTCTCCCCAGATGGTCTCACACAGGTCCTGGCCATCACGGTACATCTGAGTGGGGACAAAGAAGGAGGCAGAGGTGAGGGGAGGTGTGGATGTAACCAGTTCTGGGGTGGGATTGCTGGTAATGGCCACATAGAACACCCTGGAGGTACATGGGGCTGGGATGCAGGCAGCTCTGGGGTGCACAGGTCATTGTAAGGACCGTTGCAGCTGGGATGCAGCTGACTCTTGAGCTGGAACAGCTGCAAACAGACACATAGAACATCATGGGGGAGGCGGGGCTGGGCAGTAGGCTCAGTCTCAGTCTTCCCCTCCCTCCCACCACATCCCCTCTCACCTGGCTATAGGGGGCACAGCCCCCTGTGCAGTTGTTGCCCTCAGGGCCCCAGCGCCAGTCATGGACCCAGTCCCGGGCACAGGTCAGGTCATCCCGGCAGGCATCATACCTGGAGGGGAAGTGGAGAAAAGTGGGGTCCCCCCTGCCCCGTCCTTCCCCCCCTGCCCACCCCCTTTCCCCTGCTGCCTGAAGTCACCCAAGCTCTCCCCAAGGAGAGAACCCAGGTGTCCGGGCTCCCAGCACCACCTCCCCTGCTCCAACCTTGTTCCAACCTACCCTGGCCCCTGCCCTCCCTGAGCAGGGAAAAGCGCAGGCATGGGAGTTCCTAGCACCCTTCTCCAGTGGGGAGAGAGCCCAGATGTCCTGCCCCCCAACCTACCACTGCTGACAGAAGTCCCGACACAGGGGGGCTTGGTGCAGTGCTGCAGGGCGCTCGGGGTGGAGCCAGTGGGCAGCACCAGGTGAGCAGCGGTAGAAACATTCAAGGTGTTGCAGGTACCTGGCACAACTGGAGAGTGGGGGGAGACAGTGTCAGGGCCTAGGGCACTGTTGGAGGGAAGCTTGCAGCCCCAGGACACAAGCTCGCAGCATGGGATCTCACCTGGAACTAAGAGGTCCACAGCAGTCCCAGGTGACATCCCTGGCCCCTGTACTGGAGATCTCAGCAGCTGTTTCTGGGGAGCAGCAGGCATCTGTGGGGGGGAGGGGGTGCAGAATCAGGGGTCACAGAGCCACAGCTGGCCCTTCTCCCCCATCATGGGTCCTGGGAGCCTGGACTCCTGGGTTCTTTGTCCAGCTCTGGGAGGGCAGTGGGGCCTGGTGCCTTGGAGCTGGGAGGAGGGGGCTGGAAGCCCAGATACCTGGGTTCTTTGTCCAGGTCTGGAAGGTCAGAGAAGGGGTAATTGGGTAACTGGGTAATTTGGGTAATTGGGTAACCCAGACACCTGGGTTCTCTCGAGCTTTGGGTGGGCATTGGGGACTGGGATCCCCGATGCCTGAGTTCTCTGCCCAGGTTTGGTCAGTCAGTGTTGGGGTGGAAACAGGGCCCCATCACCCTCCCCCCACCCCCCCCCTGCAACTCACTGTGTGCATAGGCCTGGCAGAGTCCCAGGCTGCTCTCAGGACTGGGCTGGGCCTTGTGCTTCCCTCCGGGCAGGCAGGTGCCCCCCTCAGTGCCTTCCCCATGGGGTAGCACCAGCGCCAGCGCCCAGGCCAGGCCCAGCATCTGCAAACCCATGGTCCTAAGGACAAGCAGAGAGGAAGTCAGCAGGTGTTGTACAAATGGCATAAATACCAGCTTTTATGTTCAGTAAATAACATGGAGATAGACTTTTGTCTATTGTCTTAATCTTGTGTATTACCTTGATGCTTTTTTTGTGTGTGTATTTTCTTGGGTTTTTGCACTGCCTTAAGAAACTCCATTTTGTATTGCTCTGTAGCTGGACGTAAGTGCTTGACCTTTCACTCCTTTGTATGCTTTATGTGTGATGGAATAGGTGAGAGAGTGTTTATGGAAAAGGAAAACACCAGGTGGCAAACGGCTGAAGAATGCAGACAGATAAAAAAAAAAAAAGAAGAAGAATCCATTCCAGACCAGCGAGAGAGCAACATCAGTCGACCTCCAAGGAGGAACACTGTGATAACAGCAAAAGCCCAGAGGACTGACTGAATTGACAAGACTATAAAAGGCGGGGCAAGACATGTCAATTTTGGGTCTTGTTCTGCATAAAATCCTGGAGCATCAGTTCACCTGAAGAGACACACTGACAGAAGCCCAGTTCCCATTCATGACCAACTTAGCTGGCTATTAAATTAACTTGAGCACCGATGAGGCTGGTAAAGTATACCAGCACGGAGCAGAAATCGGTGTCCGTGTGTACTAAGTGCTCAATCAATAAATGCTGTCTTACCTTGCCCACTCTTACAAAGGTCTCACTCTTTATTTTGAGCAAATTGGTTAACAAAGGCAGTTAACCATCACTGCAAGGAACACAAACTTCCTGGCTCCCAGCCCCCCGTTCTAAACCCCCAGTCCTCCCTCCCACCAGCCCCAGAGCTGGGGAGAACCCAGACATCTAGGCTCTCAGCCCCCATGCTCTCACTCACCCAGGAAACCTTACTCCCTTCTCCCACCTCTCCAGCTCTGGAAAGGGAGTGGGATATTGGAAAGTTAGGGCTGGGAGCCCAGATACCTGGGTTCTCCCCTTGGTGCTGAAAGTGGACACGGGGTGATCTGGTGGGTGACAGAAGGGGATGAATGGGAGCCAGGATGCCTGGGTTCTCTCCCTGGATCTTGAGGAAGGGGGTCAGGACACCTTGGTTCTCTCTGGGAGTGGGTGGAGTCCTTGGAGGTGACTGCTCCCCCCTCCAATGTATTCCCTGCTCGGCTGAGCTGTGGAGGGGGAGGGTTGGGACTGATCTGCCCCTAATTGGATTGGGATTATGGGCCCAGCCATGGCCAAGGTGAGTCCCAAATTAGATATGGCTGGTGGGGGGAGGGAATGGGGTCACTTTTCCCCCTCCCCTTCCCTCACCAGGGAAGGAGAGAACCCAGGTGCGTGGGGTCCTTGGACTGAATTGTCCTATGCCTCTGTTTCCTCTTACTTGGTCTGCTCAAGATGGGAGCTTTAGTATTGGTTCTGTGTAGCTGGGGACCCCACTCAAGACACCAGTGACCCCAAGGACCGCATTTCAGGATGCCCTCTCTTGGTAGTAATATGGCGCCGTGGGGGGGATGACAAATGGATGTGTTACTAGGGGAATTACGGCAGCCCCTCCTCATCCCCCAACTACCGTAATGCACCTAATGGTGCCCCGTCCTCAAAGCTCAACTGAGCTGGTTCTCCAGGCCCTACAGTAATACCCGAAATAAAGCAAACCCCTCACTGGCTGCCATAATACATGTCAGAAGGCTCAGGCCAAAGCTGGGCCCTTAAAAAAGTCATGTCAAGAAATTTGATATCCTGTAACATGCAGGTATAATGACACCAATCACGTATGCACTGTTCTCTACATATATGTATGCAAGTGTGCCTACAAGGATCTGCATATGCCCATGTCAATTCACACATGAACACATGTGAAATGACAGGCACGTGTATGTGACATGCACAGCCCTGTACAAGCATTGGTATTTATGTCTGCAAATATGTGCATGTAAGTCTAGGATGATCTTTGCATCAGGCATGCATATGACATGCGTGTGTAAGTGCACACATGTAGTATTTAGCATGGTCCGCATATAACACAGCCATGTAAACTCCCAGGTCTGCCACTAACCCATAGGCTGTGCCAGGCACCTCTGCCCGTCTATATGCATAAATACAGCTACAGTCATCACAATATTTGCATATCTGCATGTAGAAGAGACACAGACCTATAGACATGCCCACATATAAAGCGAGATAAGGCATGTAAAATGACATGTGCATTAGTTTAATAGCGACTGATGCTCCTGTACGTAGAGGCGATATGCAAATATATGCATATGTGGGGATACCGGGGAAAGGCAGGGAGTGTGCTCATCCGCCTGCCCCCCACATCGTCCCCAGTCTCTGAATCCGCCCCAGGCTGAACCCCAGGCCCTTTGGACCTGGGAACCCTGGACCAGAGCCCGGACGCCTGGGTTGTCTCTAGCTCTGGGAGGGCAGTGGAGGGCTGGTGGGTTAGAGCCAGGACCCGCGGGGGAACGACCCCGGACACCTGGTTCTATCTGTCCACTGACCCGCTCTTGCCTTAAGACACCTTCTTTCCCGACATTCTGCACGGCTCGGCCGCAGGCAGGGGAAACTGAGGCATGGGGCCCGGATCTGCCTGGATAGAGTGCCCCCCTCCCCCAGAGCTGGGGATGGAACCCAGGTGCCAGCGCCCTCCCCACAGAGCAGGGGTCTTTCCGATCTACAGCCCCCCCCCGGCTGGGGAACCCCTCTAGGCTTGGAGGCCTTGGGGCTGGGGAATTGCCCCCCTCTCCGTCCCCTCACAGGGCCCTGGCCACTACCTGGGTGCTGGTGCCGGGTCCTGGTCCCGACGGCTGCGGCTACGAGGCAGCGTTCGCTTCCTTCTGCACCTGCTGCTGCAATGACCCCCCTCCCCAGCCCCCCCAGCTCTGCAGCTGCGCCCGGCCCAGCCCCCGCCCCGTGCTCCACCCCAGAGGCGGCTGCATCTTAGCTTGGGGCGAAGGGAGGCGGGGCTGGGAGCCCGGACGCCTGGGTTCTCTCCCCAGCTCTCGAGGGGAGTAAGCTCAGGAGGGTTAGCGCAGTTTTGGGGGGGGGGTTATCTCGGACACCTGTGTTCTCTCCAGCTGTGGGAGAGGAGTCGGGGCTGGAGGTTTAGAGCAGGGGGTGCTGCGAGCCCGGACGACTGGGTCATACCCTTAGCTCTGGTAGGAGAGTGGGAGCCCCGGGTCCCCCCCGCCCAGCCCAGAGGCTCCCGCGGGCGGGGCGGGGGGTACCCTGGGCTCTGGGTGCTGGGGGGGTGGAGGTGTTCCCGGGCAGGCCTCGCCGTGATCCGAAGGCCGGAGGGGGGGACAGTGTGGGGACGGCGCTGATGCCGGTAAACCCGGCCTGGATTAGCAGGTGAGGATTAGTCCTTCGGCCCCGCCTGGGCCATCTGGTGCCGGGGGGGAGCGGGGGTAGTTTAGCCCCCGCCTCGCCCCCGAGCACCCCGGGGCCGTCAGTCCCACGCTGGGCTGATGGGAAGAGAGGTGACCTGGGGGGGTTGGAGCTGTGAAGGGGGTGGAGCCAAAGGAGTCTGGGCGCCTAGGTTCTCTCCAGGTTTGGGAGGGGAGTGGGATTAGGGGGGTTAGAGTATGAGGCAAAGCTATTTCGTGTATTTTCCTGAGCGGGGAAACTGAGGCATGGAGAGAAGTGGGACTTCCCCAGGGAGCCACAGAGAGGCAGGGGCGAAGCTGGGATGAAGAACCCAGGCATTCGGCCCCCAGCTTCCTTTGCTCTTACCCTCCCCTCAACACCCCCCCCCCCACACACACACACACTCTGGAGAGAACCGAGGCGTCCGGGCTTTCCCATCTGCAGGACCCTGGAGAGCTCCGACCCTTCACGCAGCTGCAGAACCGCGGACAGCGCCAGCCCTCCATCTCCCCAGCCGAGGGTTGGGGCAGGGATGTGGGGTGCCCCTTCCCACGGGGGAACCCAGGGCCTGAGCCCGAGGAGCTAGCACACCCGTGTGCGCAATCATCGGGGGTCCTTGCACATATGTAAAGGTCACTGGCAGGTCCAGGAGTCCTGGCACACGAACAGGCATACCCATGCAGCATGTAGGCACTGTGCGTACACGCACACAGCTACCTACACTACGCAGCCAACAGCACGTGGATGTACACACAGGGCATACACACACGCATGCACAGTTGCAAAAATGTTCACATACGCAAACATTCATTGTTACACGCACACCGGCATAAGCACATACACACAGAAGTGCACAGATGTGCACACACATATACTCACGGACACATGTTCATACACATGCATGTGCACAAGTACACACAGTTATACACACTGCAGTCTTCTGTACGAATACACACAGGTGCACACAGTTGTCCATGGATGTGCATGTGCATGCATGCACGTGCACACACGCATACACATGAACACATGCACACACATACAGACACATGCACACACACCCTTGCACGTATGCTTAAAAGTCCATGCATGCACATTTGCACACACTTGTGCGCACACTGGTGTACAAACACATGCACACAGACAAACACACTTGCATGCACACTTGTACACATGCACTCACATGCACATGCACACAGGTACACATACCCACACACCCACTTGCACATATACGCACAAAGGCTCACTTACACCTGCTTGTACAACTGCACATACATACACACACCTACACTCTTATACCCGTGCGTGCACACACTTGCACACACACACAAAGATGTATCCACATACATATATATAGGTGCTCACACACACTTGTACACACGCACACGCACACACACACTTTGGTAGCTGTGCCTCCACATGCACACAGGTGCACACCCACCCACACTTGCACACACGCACAAAGGTGCACACACATACACACACTTTCACACATCCGCACGCAGGCACACGCATCCACTTGCACACAGGCATAAAGGTGCACACACACGCACTTGCACACACACACAGACATACACACCACTTCAGCCACACACGTGCCCCCCGCCTTCCCAGTACAGGCCCTTTCCTCCCGCCAGGCCCATCCGCCGCGATCGATTCCCTTTAGCCGGCCCATTAGGCCGCGCGGCCCCCCGGGCAGGCGCCAGCTGCAATTGCCCCCACTGTCCCCCGCCCCGCTCCGCCCCGTCGATCCCCACCGCCCTGCACCCGGAGACCCTGTCGCCCCGGCAACCAGCTCCCTTGGAGACCAGAGGCCTGAGCCCCCGATCTCCCTGACAACCGGGGATCACGTTCTCGCGTCTCCACGGTAACAGCAGCCTCCTGCTCCCCAGTCTCCCGGGCGACGTGGGGCAGTGGGGGGACCTATGTTCTCTGGTCTCCCCGGCAACCGATGGGGGAGTGGGTTCTAGAATCTCCATAGCACCCGGGGAGCCCAGGGCTGGCGCATCCAGCACCCCCCCCGAGCCCCAGCCCCAGGCCCCGCCCCCGCCCTCTCATGAATAATGCACCTCCCTCGTGAATATTTATTTAATCGAGGCGAATTTCGACAGCCTGGCCCGGCCTGGCTGGGAATTTTCTAGGCTGCGGGGGGGAGGGAGGGGACTCAGCAAACTCATTGCATGTCAACTCCCCTCCACCCCACACCTCAGGCCAGGAGCTAGCCTAGCCCCCACCCTCCCCCCGGCCAACCAGGCAGGGTCTCATGAATAATGCATAACTTTTTAGCATATATCCAGGCCGGAGAGGGGGAGGGGCTGATGAACCCAATCGGAGGGGAAGGAAGGGGGAGGAGCCAATGGAGGGGAGGGGAGGAGATATGGGGGGGGGCTTCTGTTGAGGGGGCTGGGGTCTGTGCCCTCTCCCCCACTCCTTCCTCGGGCCAGCCCTAGGGCACTCCGGGAAGAGAGGGGTTAATTAAGCAATAAATAATGCAAAGCAATTCATGGAAGCCCGGACACCTGCGAGGGGGGGGGGGGGGGGGGCATCTGCAGAGCGGGCGGAGCTTCCGCTCTCAGCCACTCTCTGGGCTTGCAGTGATTAATATTCTTGGGGTGGGGGGTGCTGTTGTTATGGCAGCAGGGAGTGCCTAGGACCACCCTCCCCACCGCGGGCTGGAGGAGGATGGGAGGGGGGCGCTGGATCCATTCCTCCCTCCTCCCCACTCCAGCCAGGCGCCGCCCCCCAGAGTCAGCTGCATCGGCAGGGCGGCATGGCCGGGCAGGGGGGGGCACAGCGTGATGCCCAGGCCGGGGGCAGAACTGGGCCAGGCGGCTGAGTCTGGGGGGAGTAGGGACCCCCTTGAGCCCCCCAAGGCCCCTCCCTTCCTCCCCTTACCCCCGGGCAGCTAGGCCGGTGCCAGGCTGGTGCGGGCGCCGCAGCGCCGGAGCCGCCCCCCCCACCCCTCAGTACCAGTCATGGACGACTCGGGCATCATCCGGAGGCGGCGGCTGCAGGTGAGGGGGCCTGCGAGGCGTGTGCATGTATGTACAAGCATGTGAAGGAGGCTGTAGGCACCCCCAGTTCATCTGTGGGGCTGGTGTTCTCCAGGATGCCCCACCTCTCCTGTGTGGCCCCCCAGGGGCACCCCTGGGTATTGCAGGAAGAAGGCCTCAAAATCTGGATCCCCTGGGCCTGGGGGGCAGGGGATGCAGGGTGGGGGCCTGTCTCCTGGAGGATCACAGCTGGGCTGGGTAATGGGGCTTTCAGTGGGGCTTTAGGGCATGCCAAGCGGGCCCTGGGAGAGATGCAAGGGGCTAGTGGTAGGAGCTGAGAGTCTGGACATCTAGGTCCCCCCCTGCCCACACCCCCCACCAGGGCTTGGTAATAAATGGGATCTTGGATAGAGAATCCAGGTGTCCAGGGAGGGGCTTTACCTCCCAAGTGGTTCCTACTTACCCCGCAACTGCCCACAGGGCCCCAGCTCCACCATCCCCTTCTCTGCCTTAGTTTCCCTACTGTGGCCCTACCTCCCTTTCTTGTGGGGGGGGGTGCTGCAACTAGCACTGAAGTGGGGGGAACTTCTTATTTGGGGTAAGGAACAAAAGGATCACTGGCTGCCCTCCTGCAACTAGATGTGTGATGGAAAGTCCCTCCCCTAGAGCCTCCCCCCACCCCCCCAGGGCCCCTGGCTGCAGCACAGCTGTAAACATGTTTGTGTCATGCCAGGTGCCTCAGAGCCCCTGGCACTGCCTGGCCCCCAGCAGCCAAGGGGTTAACCCCTGGGGGTGGCCACTGGAAAACTCCACCCTGCTTTGCCTTCATTTCCTGTCTTAAAGTCTTCAGCAGCCCCTGGCACCCCAGCCCAGAGCCAGCTGCATCCCAGGGCTGGGCAAGGGCCCCCTGTTATACCCAGCGCCCAATGCCCCACCCTGGAGTCAGCCACATCCCAGCACCAGACAAGGGGCCTCTGTTGTCAAGGCTCCAGTACCCTTTCTTTCTACTCTTCCGCACTCCTCCCACCTGGATCCATTCCCTAGGTGGAGGGGAGGCACTGGACAGAGATGGGTACCTGCTGGAGGAGCCCTGGAAGTGGGGTCCAGCAGTGGGGAAGGGGGGCGGGGGGGGGGTCTGGAAGGACCCTGCCCCCCTTGCAGCAGTGGAAGGAAGGATAAAGAAATCTGGGGGCTGCTGTATATTGCACCATTGGGGAAAGGGGTGGTGGTCTGTGTCCAGGCCTGGACTCCTGCATAAACATGGAAGCAGCCATGCCCATCCCCTGGTGCCTCCGTCATGTGTCCCCAGCTCACACACATGTTGGTTGCACAGTCAGATGGGGCAGCAGCAGGGGAGGCCAGGCTAGGGTGTGGTATGGTGGGTTGGGCATAGGCCCTGCTTTGGAAACCAAGAAGGATTGGATGGGGTTTCTGTGTGGAGGGGGACCTCCAGCCAGAAGCAACAGAAGTGGGGTGTAGCTGTGGCATGGAGCAGGGAGCCTGGCCTGTGTATGTGGTGGCAGGTGTGTACCCCAGTGTCCAGGCCTGGTACCTTCTGCCTGGCAGAGGGAGGGTTTCCATCCAACTGAAGCCATATGTTGTTGGTTAGAGGCTGCCACACTCCACCCCAGAGGTGTCTGCATCACAGCCTGTGGGGGTGAAAGGGCAGCTTGCATCCCTCCCCTGATGCCTCACCCCAGAGGCAGGCTCTTCCAGGGTCAATCCCAGGGTGCCTTGAGGTCAGCTGGGGTCGAGCAAACACCTGTGTGAGTGCATATGAGAGAGCGCATGCATGAAGTAAGTGTGTGGCTGTGAAATGCCCTTCAGGAACACCCCAGGTCCTGCACCCCAAGACTGGCTGTCCCAGCCCCCACAGCCAGGGGGTGACTCAGAAGGACAGGCAGATGGGGATGTGCAGACAAGCAGGTGCCAGGCCTGGGAACGGGTTAGATCACTGAGAAGCTCTGGGGATAATGGGATCAGAGCACTTAACTGCCAGCACAGCAGAAATGAACCCTCCCCCTCCCCTGCAGCTGTAGGGAGTTGGGTTGGGGGGGGGTTCCAGCAGGGGGTGCTGTCCACATGCTGCACCCCAGGTTCAGCTGCATATTGGTGCCAGGTGAGGGGTCCTGTGCCCCCAGCCCTGACACCCACCCCAGAGCCAGCCACATGCCAGGACTGGACGAAGGGACCCTGTTATACCCAGCCTTCATGCTCCACCCACAGCCTACTGCACCCCAGGAGTGGCATAGCTGTTATACCCAGCCCCTGACACCCACCCCAGAGCCAGCTACATGTTAGTGCCAGGTGACGAGCCTATATCCCTAGCTTTAATGCCCACCCCAAAGCCAGCTACATCCTTATGCCCTACCCTCAAACCATGTTGGTACCAGGTGAAGGGTCCTGTATCCCTTAGCTGTGATGCCCTCCCCAGAGCCAGCTCCAGTTTAGCACTGGGTCCCTGTTATACCCAACCCCAATGCCCTACCCCAAAGCCAGCCATCTCCTAGTGCCAGATGAAGCACCTCTGCTTCACTTAACAGTGATCATGACTTCATCACAATTCACAGGAGTCCAGCTCTGGCTTGCCCCCCCACCCCAACCCCTGCTCCAGATGCTGTACAAATGCAGCTTCTGCCTCTGTGCTCCCCCTATACCAACCCAGACCCTCATGCCCTCCCTCTGCTTGCCTTGCAGAAAGACCTGCCCTTGCCCCGGAAAAGCAGCAGGTAAGAGGTGCCCCAGGCATGGCATGGGCGTACACACATGCAGTGTCTGGGCTGGGGGCCCAGTTTGTTCCTTTTGGGGCTTGGGCCACAGTGGAGACCTGGAAGTGGGAGGCGGCTCTACATCTGTGCACATACGCAAGGCTGTACATGCACATATACACATTCAGACAGGCGTGTATACTACCTGTGCAAGTGTGCAGGCAGCCATGGTCATATATGGCTAGCTACATGCACTGTCATATGTATGCTGCATGCATGGGCATGCAGGGGGATGCAGCCATCAACACATGTTCTGAGAACAACTGCTTATGACATACCTGGCTCCATATAAGCCCATGTGTGTTACATAACTGTACACGCTCACCCCCCTTGAGTGCATACCCTCTGTACCCCTGCCCTCTGTGCACACACATGGTGCTCACAGCCACTCACAGCTGCTCCACATGTGTGCATGGTCCCGATTTAGATCCCATGTGCACAGGCAGGTGTGAGCACTTACCATCAGCAGCCCCCACACCTACACATATGTGCCTGTGCTCATCCCATTCCACACGGTCATCACACACCTGCAGTCATGTATGTGCACAAACACATTCTATGGGCATGAACCCAAAAATGCAAAAACCCACACATGCACAATGCATATATGCACATATATGTGCACATTCATGTACACACACACAGAGGACTGCAATATGAACACACATGCATGATAAACACCTCATGTGCACACCTCATGTATCAGATCATACACACACATACACCCATGGGATACACATATATACCCCCCCTTGATGCCTCTTGGTGCCACCTCAGTGTCCCCAGCCCCACACAGACATGCATGAGACCCCCAGGAGCTCCATGCCTGTCACCTATAACTGTCTGGCTCCACCCCAGCCTCAGCTGCAACCCCAGAAGCACAGTGTTCTCCTGGCTGTGAGGGATCCAGGGGGGTGGGGGGAGACCAGGGGCTGTGAGGAGCTGGTGGGGAGAGGTATGAAGCCTGGGCCTGGGGCCCTACCAGCCTGGCTGGTGGCTGTGGGGATGGGTGGAGGTGTCATAGCTGTGGGGGTACATGTATGTGTTATCACACATGTGTGTGTCTGTGTGTGTGTGTGAGACAGAAGTGCAGGGAAGGTCTATGTGTTTGGCATAACACTAAAAGAATACATGAGTGCATATACATAGGTGTGTATGTGTATGTTGGGAAGCCCTTGGGGGTGCAGTTCACTGCTGGGCCTGTGTCCCTGGCTGACATGTGTGCACATTTTATGTGATGCAAGCAATGGCGTGACAGACTCTATGTGTGTGTCGGAGAGACAGCACCCTGGAACACACGCATGTGCATGCATACTCACAGGCACACGTTCAAGGCAGCGGCTTGCTACAGAGTGTGATCATGCACACGCAGCACTTCCCAGCATGTGCACACAGCCTCATCTGGTATAGCAAGCCTGTGTGTGTACACACATGCACTCACAAACAAGCACACAGAAGCACATCCTGTCTCACACACACACAAGTGCACATAGAGATGCAGTGAGCAAACCCTGGATGGACACACTCATACAGCATCCCAACATGCAGTAGTGCAGTCACATTCATGCATGTTAGTGCACACACAGGCACCAAATAATACACACACGGAGCAAACCCTGCACAGGGACACACAGAGCGTCCTAGCATGCACATGCTGTGCAGGCAAATGCATGTGCACCCATACTTGTACACGCACATCCAGACTTCAGTACACATGTACATACACTCATGGTCTCAGACACACACACATGCACACAGAGTCAGTATCCTGGCATGGACGTGCACACATGTACACATACAGGCACATATCTACACACCCAAACGACAACACACAAGCACGTATGTTCATGCACACACACACACATCTATACATCCAGACTGCAATATATGCGCACACCATATAACCCCCCAACCCCGCACATTCCCAGGCTCACACGCAGCCCCCTCCCGCCCCGCACACACCCAGAACCCAGGCGTCCGAGGCACGCGCACACACGCAGCCCAGTCGCGCCGCCCCCTCCCCCGCCGGTTCCTCCGCTGCCGCGTGCGGGGCCGCTGCTGGCGCGGGCGGCAGGATATGGCCGAGGCGCTCTGGACCGCGGCGCCCGGCGGCGGCGGCGGCATGTTCCGCCGCACCAAGAGGTACCGCCCCCCCACCCCCTGGACCCCCCGGGCCCCCGCATCCCTCCCTGAACCCCCATTTCCCCGCCCCGCAGCTCCCCGCGGGGATGTCAGGGGTTTGGGGCGGAGGGGCGGCGCGCCGCAGGCTGCGGGGAGGAGGGGGCGGTGTCCGTCTGTCTGTCAGTCCCGCGCCCCCCTCCCCCTGTCTGTTCGTTCCCGCCCGTCCATCCGAACCCCCCAGTCCCGTCAATCCCCTTGTCCGTCAGTCTCCCCAGCCCTGTGACCGGCCCCCGGCACGTCTGGACAGACAGACCCCTCCCCGGCTTGTCTCTTCCCGCGCGGCTCACTGCCGCCTGTCCGTCCAGCCATCCGTGCCCGCCCCCATGTCCATCTGTCCCTCGTAAGGCTGGATGGGGGGCTGAGTCCAGCCCGGGCGGGGGATGGAAGGCTGGCGGCAGGTGCCCCCTCCAGCCCCCTGCTGTTTTCATGTACTGGGCTGGGGGGGGGTCTGTGTGTTGGGGTGACTTAGGATGCAGACCTGTGGGGGAGGGGGGTGCATGTGTTTGTGGGGAAGAATTTGTGGTGGAGATCTGTCAGGAGTGTGTGTCTGGCTGCCTCTGTGTGTGTGTGTGTGTGTGTGTGCATGTGCATATGTGTGCACACAGGAGTGATGAGGCAGGGGAGTTGCTATGCAGACCAGTGGGAGGGTGTGGGTGTGTGCACTCTGTGTGTGTCAGTGCTGGGCAGAAATATGCAGTGCAGACCTGTCTAGGGTGTGTGGCTGCCTGTGTCTGCGTGTGTTTGTGTGTATACAAGCATACATATGTCTGTGTGTGCATGTGTGTGTTGTGGGGGATTTGTAGTGCAAACCAATCTGGGCTTGTGTGTGTGTGGGGGGGGGATTTGTGGTGCAAACCCATCTGGAGCATGCATCTGTGTGTGTGTTGAGGGGGGCAGGAACTTGTGATGCAGATCAGTCTGAAGCATGTGTCCATGCATGTCTGTGTGTGTGTCTGTGTGTGCATACCTGTCCGGGTGTGTCTCTTGAGTGTGTGTGTATGGTGTCTGTTTGCACTGTGCATTTTCCCATGTCTGTGCTCACAGCAGGTGAATCTGTGGTGTTGTGTGTGCATATGTGCATGTTGGTGCCCTGTAGCAATTGGGGGGTGGGGAGAGGAGGAGGAGGGGGAGGGCGTTGCTGAGGACACATCTTATGTGGGACATGTTTATCTATGTGTGTGCAAAGTGTGCATGTGTGTGTGCACACATGCATGTTCCTCCTCCATCTCTATCCATGCACACACATGTTCCCCATCCCAGTCTCACATCTGCAGGCCCTGTGTGTGCATTGCTTGCACACTTCTCCTGGTAACGGTCCACACCACTGCAGTTGAGTCTGCCCCTTGTGTGTGTCCAGATGGGCCTGCACACATCAGTACATGCTTGCACACATGTGACCTTTCCCTGTTGTGGTATCACCAACACTGCCAGTTGTAGCCCCACACTGGAGCTGTTTATCCTGCTGCAGATGTAGATGGACAGGTAGATGGGCAGATGGATGGATACCCCTGCCATGCTCCCTCAACCCCATGCCCATGCTGGCATCTGTCCCACCCTGACACATGCCCCATCATACCAGGCTGACACACCTGCTCTGGGACATGCTATTGCCACCAATGCCATACACATGTGACCCCCAGAGCCCCTGTTCCCCTGCAGCCCTCCAGAAAGGGGCAGAACAGCAGGAATGACCCTGTTAACTCTGGTCCCTAGCAATGGCTCTGTTGATGACATGCTAAGGCCAGTGCAGTCTGCTGGGTGTGCCCTTGTTTTGACATCACAAGGGGGTGAAGCTTAGGGGGCAATCACTAATGGGTTCAACAGACACCACCCTGTCAGTGGCCCTCTGTCCTGACCTGCAGCCCCCTGCCCTAAAGGGAGCAGAAACCTGAAGTCCTGTGTTTCCTCCCTGCTCTGTCACTGACTCCCCATGTGACCTTGTGGAAGTCTCTTTGCTCTCCACCACTGCAATGCAGCCACCTCAGGGGAGGAGCCTGGTGGCTGGGCTGGAGCCCAGAGAGAGCCAAGGAGCAACATGCAGGGCAGGGGGGGTGGGGGCGGGTCATAGGATGATGGACCCAGGCGTCTGGCTTCCAGGCGTGTGGGCTCAGAGCTGGAGAAAACCCAAGTGTCTGGGCTCCCAGCCTCTCCCCAGCTATAACCATTGGACCCCACTTTCTAGCACTGGTGCAAGTGGGAGAGGGGTCAGGACCTGGCTCCTTGCTGTGCCCCTGGGTGTGATGAGTTGCCAGCTCTCAGCATTGCCCCTTCTGTGTCCTGGGGGGGAGTCTCTGAGCTGTCAGTCAGATGTGATTGACAGGTCCCTCCCCCAGGCACAAACCTGGCTGAGACACCTGGACTTTATTCATTGCCTTGGGAGAGAGCAGACCCTAGGGGTGAGAGCTGGGGGGCTGGGAGCCCAGACTCTTGTGCTGTCTCCCCAGCTCAGGGAGGAGGATCTAGGGAGGCAAAGCAGGGAGTGCTGGGGGTGCAGACTCCTGGGTTCCCTCCCCACTCTTGGGGCATAGGGTGTAATGGTTGGAGTTTGGGGATGGGGGAACCCAACCACCTGGGTTCCCTGCTCAGTTTCCCCCACTTCTTTGCAGCTGCCGAACCAGCAACCGGAAGAGCTTGATCCTGACGTCCACATCACCCACCCTGCCTCGCCCCCACTCACCCCTGCCTGGACACCTTGGTGAGTGACCCCCCCACCCATTGGCTGCTCATGGGGACAGGAGGGAGTGGCAGCCAATCAGAAAGCAGGGGGGCCTGGTGGCCCTGCCCCTCTCCCCATGGTGGGCGGGGTGTGGGGTTTGGTGTTAGATATGGGATCCTCACGGAGTCTGCATTTCCCTCCACAGGCAGCAGTCCCCTGGACAGCCCCCGCACCTTCTCGCCCAGTGCGCCTGCCCACTTCTCCTTTGCCTCCTCCCGCAGGTGAGTCCCTCCGGACCCCACCAGCTGGGAGGTGGGATGACTGTACTGGGTCTCAGTCCTGGGCCCAGGGAGCCTCAGGGTGCCTACCCATGACAAATGGGGGCTGGACCTTCCCACCCCAAAGGATGGGGAACCCAGGTGTCTGGGCTCTCAGTTCTACCCGGCTCTCTCCAGACATGGGAGAGAGCCCAGGTGTCTGGCCGCCCAGCCCACCTCACCCCCACAGCTGTAATCTCCCCTCTCAGAACTGGGGAGAGAACCCAGGTGTCCAGGCTCCCAGCCCCCACTTGCTCTAGCCACTAGCCCCCACTTCTTTCCCAAAGCCCAGACTAAATCACACTGAAAGAACAGATCCCCAGGCACCAGATCCCACTGCAGGAATTGATCTTCTGCAGACTAGATCCCTCCACAGGAGCAGATCCCTAGCTTGGATCCCATCATGGGGAAGTTTGATCCAGCACCAACTAGATGTAAAAAATATAGAGGATCCCTCAGAGACTAGCTCCCCCATTGGAATAGATCCCCAGGCTAGATCCCACTGCAGAGCAGATGCCTCCAAACTAGTTCCCACTGAAAGGAGCAGATCCCATGCAGGCCAGACCCCTTGCTGGAGTGGATCCCCACAGACTGGATCCCACTGACCTGGCTAGATGCCTTGCCAGCGTGGATCCCCCAGGCAAGGTCCTCTCCCAGGACTGGATGCTACCACCGGATCTCACCAGCCCAACCCTCTCTAACCCCCTGCTCCCTGGTGCTCCAGGGCTGACGGACGCCGCTGGTCGCTGGCCTCACTGCCCTCCTCTGGCTATGGCACCAACACACCCAGCTCCACGGTCTCGGTGAGTGGGGGCATCGTGGGGGCGGGGCCTGGGGTGGAGGGGCGGGGCCTCATCATGGGGCTGGGGTGGGGCCTGTACCTGGGAGGTGGGGTTAGGAGGTGGGGTCAGGACCTGGAGGTGGGGCAAGTCTTGAGGTGGAGTTGGGGCCTAAGTCCAGAAGGGGTTTGGAGAAGAGGCGGGGCCTGGGGCTGAAGGTGGGGCCTAGGGCAGGAGGTGGGGCCTAAGCGGAGTTGGGCTTTGAGTTGGGAGTTGGTGCCTTAGAATGGGGGGGACACCTAGGGTAGGGAGTGGGACCTGTGTTTGGGGGCAGGACTTGAAGATGGGGTAAGGCTTGGGTTCAGAGTGGGGCTTGGGGAGGGGTGGGGCCTGGGGCTGGGAGGCAGGGCCTCGGGGGGGGGGGCAGAGCCTGGGGGTGGGGAAATGGGCCCTGTGCTTAGGGCTAGGCAGGGAGGTGGGGCCTCCACGTGGGGCTGTAAGGGGTGCCCTGTGCATGCCCGGTGCGGTCCCCAGTTCCCCCAGTGTGACCAGTGCCACCCCCCAGTCGTCGTGCTCATCCCAGGAGCGCCTGCACCAGCTGCCCTTTCAGCCCACCCTGGATGAGCTGCACTTCCTGTCTAAGCACTTCGGCAGCTCCGAGAGCATCACTGATGATGATGGCGGTGGGCGGCGTTCTCCGGCCGTGCGCCCCCGCTCCCGCAGCCTCAGGTAGGGGTGGGGCCTGACCTAGGGCTACAGTAGGGTGTGGCCAGGGGTGGGGCATGGTTAGGGTGGGGCTAAGCTGGGTGAGGCAGAGCAGGGTTAGGGGTAGGGCACCAGGGAGGGGCAATGACTGATGGGGCAGGGTGGGGCCCTGGGGTGGAGCTAAAATGGGTAGGGTGAGGCAGGGTGTTTGAGCTTGGGGAGGGGGAGCAGTGGCGTACAATGTGGGTAGGGCTTCAGCCCTGGTAGTGGCAGGGCTATGCAGGGTAGGGCAGGGGTAGGGTCTTGGCGGTGGAGCCTACAACATGGGTAGGGCCTCTGGGGGGGTGGGGCTAATCAGCATGGGATAGGGCTTTGGGGCCTGGAGGAGGGGCTAAGTGGGGTGGGCAGAGCCTTGGGGGTTGTTTAAAGGTGGGACTGAGTAGAGCAGGGTAGTTGGGATGGGAGACCTCAGGGGAGATCCAGGTCTCCTAGGGGCCTGGGAGTCTGGTGGTTGCAGTGGGAGGGACTGGCAGACTGGACACCTGGGTTCCCTGAGATGTCCTGCAGGGAGCAGGGGGCGCTGTGCCTGGACAGGCAATGCCAGTCTCCCGAACATCACTTCCAGGGGGTGCCATGTCCATGCAGAGCCCTGATGCAGTTCTGTGTGGCCACAGGGCCCCTCCCCAGAGGTGGCTGCATCTCGGTACCAGGCGGTCTGTGACATGTTCCCTCCCCTCTGCAGCCCTGGGCGGTCGCCTTCGTCCTATGATAACGAGATTGTGATGATGAACCATGTGTACAAGGAGCGCTTCCCCAAGGTAGGGTTTTGGGGGCAGCCCAGACACCTGGGTTCCTTGAGTCCTGGGAATGAAACATAGTGGTTGCAGTGGGTGTGCCTGAGAGCCCGGACACCTGAGTTTCTTGAGCCCTGGGGGTGAGATCTAGTGGTTTTGCAATGTAGGTGGACAGGGGTGCCAGGAGCTCAGGTGCCTGGGTTCCCTGAGCCCTGTATGAAGCCTAGTGGCTACAATGGGGGGGTTGGGGGGGCATGGTGTTAGGAGCCCAGACCCCTGGGTTCCCTGGACATAAGGCCTAATGGTTTCAGTGGGGGGATGCCAGAAACCTGGATGCCTGGGGTCCTTGAGCCCCAGGCACAAGGTGTGCTGGGGGGCTGCTGGAAGCCCAGACTTCTGGGTTCCCTGGGCCCTAGGCATGAGGCCTAGTAGTTACAGTGGTGGTTGCTGGGCACCCAGATGCCTGGGTTCCCTGACCCCTGTATGAGACCTAGTGGTTACAGTTGCGGGGATAGTGCTAAGAACCTGGACACCTGGGTTTCCTGGGCCCTGGGCACGAGGCTTGCTGTGGGGTACCTAAGCCCAGACACCTGGGTCCCGCCCTGACCTCCACACCTGCCTCCCGCCCTCCTCAGGCTACGGCGCAGATGGAGGAGAAGCTGCGGGAGCTGGTGGGCACAGTGGGAACGGGGGGCCCAGAGCCACTGGCTGATGGTGCCCTCAGCTTCATACAGCACCAGGTGCTGGAGCTGGCCCGTGACTGCCTGGCCAAGGCCCGTGGTGGCCTCATCACCTCAGCCTACTTCCATGAGCTGCAGGGCAATGTGGAGACCCTGCTGCAGGATGTGAGCAAGGCTGGACATGTCTGGGGGGAGTGGCTGCAGGGCATGGGAGGTCCCTTGTGGGGTGTCCCAAGGGGGATGGAGGTGTCTGAGGGGGTGGGGGAGAATGGGAGGGAATGGAGTTGTTGTGGAGGGATGGGGGTATCTGGGGGGTGGTAACTGGGGGAACCCAAGGGGCATAGGACTGCCTGGGTGTAATGAGGGTGTTCCAGAGAGGAGTGGGGAGGGCGGGGGCATCCAGTGGGGCTGGGGGTGACCTGAGTGAATGGGGGTGTCAAGGGTGGGATGTAGGGGTCCTGGAGGGAATCGAGGAGGGACGGAAGTACCCAGGGCACTGCACCCACACGCCTCCCCCCACCCCAGGCCTATGAGCGGTCTCAGAGTGAGGAAGTGGCCCAGGTGACGCAGCTGGTGAAGAAGCTGCTGATCATCATCTCCCGCCCAGCCCGGCTGCTTGAGTGCTTGGTAAGCGGGGGCAGGGCTGGAGGGACCAGGGGCTGTTCCAAGAGACCCCCCACCACAAAGCCAGGCTGCCTCCCACAATAGGGAAAGAGCCCAGGCGTTGGGGCTCCCAACCCCGCCCTGCCACACTGAGGATGGAGCCCAGCTGTGTGGGAGTCCCGGGCACCCCACTGGACCCCTCCCTCCTGTGTGTCCCCCACCCATAGGGTGACATCACTGGAGAAGGGCCCAATCTCAGGTCCAGACCCTAGGGCTTGCACCACCTTTGCCAGCCAATCCAGCTGCTCCTGGCAATGCACCAGCCAATTGCTGAACTGCTGCCTCCACCAAGCCAATGGGTCAAGGCAGCAGGTTGGGGGGCGGGGCTGCTGATGCCGCAGGTTGCTCTGGCAACAGCCATGGTACTGGGTTGCTAGAGGATCACCTTGGCAACCACAGGCAGGGACATGGGAGGTGGGGTGGGGGGAAGCACATGGGACCCCATCCCTGCCCATGCCCCAGGGGAAGCATCCCACAGGAGAGATAGGAGGGTTAGGAGGGAGGGTGTATATGTATGTACGTATGCAAGTATGTGCATGTGCACTTGTATGTGCACGTGTTTCCAACCCCTTACCCCAAAACATATGCCCACCCTATGCCACACAAGCGCACACATATGTGAACCACATTTGCATGGCACAAGAAACACGCATATGCCTTAAACAGCCCCGCCTTCTCCTGCTGTGCACATACATTGGTGCATACCCCAGTACACACAGATACCTGGGACTCATGTCTGCAGGAACATCCCCCCCAACCCCACATATGTGCACGTTGCCCACAGGCCCCTGACACACAAACATGCATGCACACACTAATGTACATAGACAGCAGGAGCAACCCACAGAGGGCAGTGCCTACAAACAGCCCCCAAACAGCATAGGATGCCCACAAGACAGATGCATACACATGCACAGGGTTCTGACCCCCCTCCTCCCAACATACACATGCACACTGCCTGATCCCAGCCCACCACTCCTGCCCCCCTCATACACATGTTTGTACCCCCTTCTGGCTGCCCCTATCCCATGGGCTCTGGCTTGTAGGCGGTGGTTGTCCCCCCCTCCCCTCCCCGGCCTTCTGGCTGATGTGGGGTTGGGGGGGGATGCAGGAGTTCAACCCCGAGGAGTTCTACCACCTGCTGGAGGCAGCTGAAGATCATGCCAAGGAAGGACACCTGGTCAAGACTGACATCCCACGCTACATCATCAGCCAGCTCGGCCTCACCCGTGACCCCTTCCCAGGTGCCTCCTGGGGGGGCAAGGCATACACCTGTGTGGGACTGCATATGTGCTACTGGGCACATATATGGGGGTGCATGTGTGCTTCTCTGCTCGTGTGTGGGATTGCATGTGTGCCAGCATTCACACGTATGGGACTGCATACGTGCTACTGGGCACACGTGTAGGGCTGCATGTGTGCTGGCATGCACATGCATGTAGGACTGCATGGGTGCTACTGGGTAGGGCACACACAACTGGGACTGCATGTGTGCTGCTATGCACATGTGGGCGGGACTGCATATGTGCCAGCTGCACATGGGTGTGGGACTGCATGTATGCTAGCATGCACATGGATGTGGGACTGGATATGTGGTATTGTGCACGTGGGTGTAGGACTGGATATGTGCTATTGTGCACATGGGCGTGGGACTGCATGGGTACTACTGTACACACGTGCATGTGGAAGCATGCTCAGATGCATGTACACACAGAGTGTGGGCATGTGTGCACCCAAGGACTGCATACTATTGCATGTGACTGCATATGTGCCCGCCCAGTCCCTGCCCCAGGGACTCCCATGACCCCCCGCCCCCCTGTATTGTTCCAGACGTGGTTCACCTGGAGGAGCAGGACAGTGGTGGCTCCAACACACCGGAGACAGATGACTTGGCTGAGGTCAGACCCCAGGATATACATATCTTTGGCGAGGCCCAGGATATGTGTTGGGGCAAGGTTGGAGGGGTGTCGGCAAGGCCCCTGCCCCCTACTTGGGGCATCTGGACCTGCCCCATCTTGCTGTCCCCCATGGCAGGCCGCAGCAGGGCAAAGGGTTTGGACATATGTGCACTACCATACATGTAGATGCTCATGTACATGCTCCCCCCATGGTCTGTCACTCCGGGCCCCTTTTTTTGTCCCCAGAGCCGGGGGTCACTGAGGCCCAAGAAGCCGCCAGGAGAAGGAGATTTTGAGACCATCAAACTCATCAGCAATGGGGCCTATGGGTGAGTGTGCAGGAGGGGCCTGGATGCCTGTGTTCTTTCCCTGCTCCGGGGAGTGGGGCCTACAGGTTGGAGCAGGGCCGGTGGTGGTAGGGGTTGCTGGGAACCAGGATACCTGGGTTCTCTCCCTGGTGTGGAATCAGGGCAGGGTACAAGGGACAGAGCAGGGGCTGGGGACCAAGATACCTGGGTTCTTTCCCTGCTGAAAATTCAAGGTTGAGTGCAGGGCTTGGGTCCTGGACACCTGGGTTCTCTCAGCACTGTGGGACCTGAGTGGGGTGCAGCAGCTGGAGTGGAGGGTGGAGCATGGGGTCCCTCCCTGCTCTGGGCTCCAGGTCGGATACACTGTCCCCAGACACCTGGGCTCCCTTCTGCTCTGGGCTCTGGGCAGAGTGCAGGGTCCCTGGGCACCTGCATTCTCTCCCTGCCCTGCACTCCAGGTGGGGTGCAAAGTCCCCAGATGCCTGGGTTCCCTCCCCACTCTGGGCTCTGCTCAGGCCCCTGTGTTTTCTCCCCTCTCTGGGCTCTGAGTGGGGTGTAGGGTCCCTGGACAATTGGGTTCTCTCCCTGCTCTGGGCTTTGGGCATGACCTCCTGCTCTCCCCCCAGGGCTGTGTACCTGGTGCGGCACAAGGAGACACGGCAGCGCTTTGCCATGAAGAAGATCAACAAGCAGAACCTGCTGCTGCGCAACCAGATGCGGCAGGCATTTGTGGAGCGTGACATCCTCACCTTTGCCCAGAACCCTTTTGTAGTTGGCATGTTCTGCTCTTTCGACACCCGCCGCCACCTCTGCATGGTTATGGAGTATGTGGAAGGTGCGTGGGCCCTGGGGCTGTGGTGATGTCACACGCTGGAGGGGAGGTGATGTCATGTGCTGGAGTGGGTGATGTCACACACCAGAGAAGATGGAGTCATGCACCACACTTGGGTGATGTCACACACCAGGGAGGCATTAATGTTACAGACCAGGGCAGTGATGTCATGCTGGGGACTGTGATGTAATGCACTGGAGTGGTGGTGATGTCAGATGCTGGGTGCGATATTGTCACATACCAGTGTGGGGTGATATCACATGCCAGAACAGGGCTGATGCCACACACCACAGGCCATGATGTCATGCCATAGGAGGTGATAGCATGTGCTAGAAAAGTGATGTCACACGCCACAGTGAGGTGATGTCATGTGCCATGGTTTATGATGTCACATGCTGGGGGCAGTGATGTCATGGTGTGGTTGAGGCTGGGGGGCAAAGCCCAACTGGGTGCCTGCATGACGTGTGGCCTCAGTGCCAGGCCCAGGGGTGTGGTCTCAGCAGGTGGGCAGGGATAGGGGCACCATGACCAGAGTGCCCATAGGGCCATGATCTCAGTGAGGAGCATGGTGTTTGGTTAGCTGAAGCCAGGGGGGCATGACCCAAACAGTTAGAACTGGGGGAGTGGCCAAATGGGTGGAACCAGGGAGTGTGGCCAAAATGGAGTGGGCCCAGGGGAATGGCCTAAGTAGGTAGGGCCACTGGGCATGCGTGGGCAGAGCCAAGGCATCATCTCAGCCACCAAGTGGGAGCTAGGGAGAATGGCCCCAGTAGGGGAAGGACCGGGGCGGGGCCCCAACAGGTAGGCAGCATCTAAACCAGTTTGTGGGGCTGATGGGGCCCCCTGCAGGTGGGGACTGTGCCACACTGCTGAAGAACATCGGGGCGCTGCCAGTAGAGCTGGCCCGTCTGTACTTTGCTGAGACTGTGCTGGCCCTTGAGTACCTACACAACTATGGCATCGTGCATCGTGACCTCAAACCCGACAAGTAGGTCCTGGACACCTGGGCTGGAGCAGGGGGGCTCAGGGCCCAGATGCCTGGTTTCTCCTGCTCTAGGAGGGCTGTGGGAACTGGGGGGGTTAGAGCAGGGAGCCTGGACACCTGTGTTCTCTCAGCTGCGGAGGGAGGTGTGGGTTATTATCACCAGGGTCATGGGAGCCTGGACTCCTGGGTCCCTGTGGACCCCTCCCCGTCTGCCCATCCGCCCCCTGGATGTGTGTGTTGGGGAGGGCATCCAGGGGGAGGTTGTGTGCCCCCTGTCCCCACTCAGGTACCCTCCCCCCCAGCCTGCTCATCACTTCCATGGGGCACATCAAGCTTACGGACTTCGGGCTGTCCAAGATGGGGCTGATGAGCCTCACAACCAACTTGTATGAGGGCCATGTGGAGAAGGACGCCCGCGAGTTCCTCGACAAGCAGGTCGGGGGGTGGGGGGGCTGGGGCATGGAGCTGTGGGGACCCTTGGGTTGCAGCACGGAGGGCCAGGACATGTGGGTCTTTGTTGGCAGGGTGCCTGTGTCCATAGGGGTGGGGCCTAGGTCCTTCATGGGCAGAGCTTGGAGATTCCAGGGGGCAGGGCCTGATTCCAGGGGGTGGGGGACTGGAGGGTTCAGGGGGCGGTGCCTGGATCCCTTGGGGATGGGGCCTGAAGGTTCCAAGGGTGGACCTTGGGCCTTGGGGGTGTGGCTTGGAGATTCTATGGGTGGCTCCTGAGGGGCGGGGCCCTAAAATCCCAGGGGCGGAGCCTCAGCCCCCAGGGGCATGGACTGGAGGTTCCAGGGGTTGGGGCCTCAGATCTGTTGGGGGTGGAGCCTAGGGGCTTTGAGATTCCAAGGGGTGGGGCTTGAATAGTCCTCTGGCATGGGGCAGGTGTGTGGAACACCTGAGTACATCGCACCTGAGGTGATCCTGCGCCAAGGCTACGGGAAACCAGTGGACTGGTGGGCCATGGGCATTGTGCTCTACGAATTCCTGGTGGGCTGTGTGCCATTTTTCGGGGACACCCCAGAGGAGCTCTTCGGCCAGGTCATCACCGGTGCGTCGGGGGGGGCAAGCAGGGTTGGGCATGCTGGAGAAGTGAACTATGGGATGGGAGGAGCCAGGGGAGTGCACCAGGGGTCGGGGGATGCTGGGAGTAAGGGGGGATGTGGGGTGATTTGGAAGGTGGGGGGTAGGGTGGTGGATGGGGGGCGGGGGTCTTGTTCTGGGGCTGTGTCAGGGGAGGTTTGTGGCCCTAGCAAGCCCATCTGACCTCCTCCCTCCACAGACGACATCCTGTGGCCCGAGGGGGATGAAGCGCTGCCCCCCGACGCCCAGCACCTCATCTCCTGCCTGCTGCAGACTAACCCGCTGCTGCGCCTTGGCGCCGGTGAGACCCCAGGAGCCCCCCAGATCTTCCAGGAACCACCTTTCTGCTCAGACCCCCCCATCCCCCAGGGAACCCTGGTCCCCTGTACACCCCAGCTCTCCCACAGACCCTCCTGACCCCCTCAGTGCTACCATGGATGCCCCATAGACCCCCAAGCCTAACGCAGACTCCCCCCCACAGCCTCTACCTCCCAAACCCCACAGACTGCTTCATTCCTTCAGACTTGGAAACCCTTGGAACCCACACTAGACCGCATGTGCACCCTGACCCCCACCGACAAACCCCGCTGACCCCCTCATGGATTCCCCCGTGGATCCCAGAACCACCCCCCCCAGATCTGCCCAGGGACCTCTTCTCTTCAGATCCCCCAGACTCCCCAGAACCCCCTAGCTCCCATCTTCCCACCGTCCCCCTCAGATCCCCCTACGGATGCCTGCCCCCCAGCATGGACCCCCCCCCACTGCTTCAATGAGCCTCTCAATTCCCTCATCACACTCCCTGCTCCCCAGTACTGTCTCTCCCCTCCACTGTTCCAATGAGTCCCCCAGAACCTGGCTATTGCCCCCCTCACTTCTGTCACAGCCAGACCTAACCTCTGAGACCCCCCCAGCCCCATGAGGCTCCTCTGCCCCCCACTCCCATTTTGCCCAACCTTCTGTCACACTGATGCTGTATTCTGTGTCCTGTGTGCCTGCATGTGCAAATGTGTTGGGTGTGTGTGGCAGGCGGGGCCTTTGAGGTGAAGCAGCATGCCTTCTTCAAGGACTTGGACTGGACAGGGCTGCTGCGGCAGAAGGCCGAGTTCATTCCCCACCTTGAGTCCGAGGAGGACACCAGCTACTTCGACAGCAAGTGACACTCCCCTGTGTCCCTCCTAAGGGACCTCCCCCTTTTGGAACTCCCACAGTGCAGCTGGCTCTGGGGTGGGGGGTGCATTAGGGACTGGGGATCCAGGCTCCCCTCACTGGGGTGGAACGTCTGGCCAGGAGCTGGGTATGGCTGGCTCTATGGAGGTGTTAGAGCCGAGATGTAACCATTCATCAGGGGCTGGGATGGTGCTGGTTCTGAGGGGTGTCAGAGACTGGTGTGTGACCAGCTCTGGGGCATGTTGGGGGCAGGGATGTAGCTGGCTCTGGGGAGTGTTGCAGGGGGCAACCAGCTCTGGGGTATGCCAGGGGCCAGTATGCAACTGGCTCTGTAGGGGCATCAGGGCCAGGCTGCTTCCAGCCTTGGGGCCACATGTGACACAGGTATCCTGCAGCGCGCTCAGACCGCTATCACCATGTGAATTCGTATGATGAAGATGACACAACAGAGGATGAGCCCGTGGAGATCCGGCACTTCTCATCCTGCTCCCCCCGCTTCAGCAAGGTACCCGCAGTTCTTCCAATTCCCCTAACGCCCCCAAACCCCTCCCAGTACCCCCAATCCCTCTCAATCCTCTTGACCCTCTAGAGCTCTCTCAATGCTCCCCCATGCTGGGGCAGGGCCAAGGCTGCACTGGTGGGGGAGTCTGCGCATCGGGGCTAGGGTGTGAGCAAGCTGGAGGCCTGGTGCATGCATGTGCTAGCCATGGGGGCAGGGTTTGGGCAGGTGCATGTGCAAGGGATATTCATGTGTGAGGGGCAGGCTGGGTGCACAGTACATGTGTGTGTGAGGGATATACGTGTGCAAAGGGCAGGCCAGGAGTGTGTGCATGCATGTGTGAGGAGTGGACTGGGTGTACATGCATGTGCAAGGGGTAGACCCAGTGCATGGACATGTGTGAGAGGTAGATCAGGGATGCATGCGAGGCGTGGTCAGGGGTTGTGTGCAGGGAAGGGCATGCTGGGCCATGTGCACACGTATGTGCCCCCTCCAGGTATACAGCAGCATGGAGCATCTGTCTCAGCACGAGCCCAAGGGTCCAGGCACATCTGGGAGTGGCAAAGGCCGGGACGAGCGGGGGCGGCGCGATGGGCTGGGGCTGCCCCGCGACCGCAGCTGGCGCACGGGGTCCCCTGAGATGTGAGTGCCTGGATGCCAGGGTTTGCCCCAGGGCTGGAGAGAGAGCAGAGGGGGCTGGGAGCCTAGACACCTGGGTTCTTCCCAGTGCTGGAGGTAGGGGGGAATTAGTTGGAAGAGTCTGGGAGTCCAAACACCTGAGTTCTACTCCAGGTCAGGGTGGAGAGTGGGGCCTGGGGGTTAAAACTGGGAGGACTGGGAGCCTGGCCTCCTGGGTTCCTTGCTGTCTCCTGGGAAGGCTGTGGGGATCTGGTCGATTAGCACAATGGCAGGGGAAGGGGAAGGGAGGATGGCTAGGAATCTGGATGCCTGGGTTCCTTGCCAGCAGCATGGGGGGTTCTTCTGCCTCCACCCCATCTCCCTCCCCTGCAGGAAGCGTCTCTCAGCCTCAGAGTCTTCGTTTGGGGAGAGTGACTCGAGCCCCCCCCTGGGCACCCGACGGCGCTTCTCAGCCCTGCTGGAGCCCGGGCGTGGCCCCCCCGGCCCTGAAGACCCTGAGGCCCGGTCCCGTGGCCTCCCTGGCTCCCGCAGCACCACCAGCGGTAGCCCTGGGCCCAGCCCTGCTGCTTCCCCTCATGCCGAGGCCCGTGAGACTCCTGCTCCCGCCAGCCATGCAGGTAACTGCCCCCTCACACTGGGGTAATTGCCCCTCCATTGCCTAAGGATAATTGCCCCCCTATTACCCCAGGGTTATTCCCGCATATTGCTCTGAAGTAATTGCCCCACTGTTGCCTCAGGATAATGGCTTCCCATTATGTCAGGGTAATTACTTCTTGTTACCCCATAGTTATTGTCCCCCATTGTCATGTGATAATTGCCTCCCCATTACTGCAGGTAACCCCAGTATCCCAAGGTAACTGCCCTCCAACATTCTGTTGGGGTACTCCCCCTGCAAGTTACCCCAGTGTAATTGTCCTCCCATGTTGTCCTGGGTTAATTGCCTCTATTATCCCAGGGTATTTGTATTCCATTACCCTAGGGGTAATTACCCTAGGGATAACTGCCCCTCATGTTGCCCCACTGTAATTGCCTCCCCCACCAGGGAAGGGCATTCAGGGTAATGGGCTGACAAATACGGGGTGGGGGTTGCTGTGGATGCTGGGTAACGCCTGTGGGTGAGTCGGAGGATTCTGGGTAGGCAGCTAGGAACAGTGCATTCTGGGGAATGCAAGGCATTCTGGGAAAGGGGGGAGCTGTCCCCATCTCTGGGAGGGGAGTAGGGGCTAGGGGGTGAGAGCAGGGTGGGCTGGGAGCCTGAACATCTGAGTTCTCTCCTTGCTATAGGAAGGGATTGGAGGCTGGGGTTGTAGCTGTGGGGGTTGGGAGCCTAGACATCTGGGTTCTTTCCCAGATCTGGGAGGGGAGAGGAGTCTTGTGGAGCTCAGACCTGATCGTGCCTGGGTGCCTGTGTTTTCTCCCCAGTACCAGGAAAGTTCCCAGCAGGTTTGGGTGAGGCTGCCCTGTGGGTCCATGGCACTCCCCCCACAGCCTTTCCATCCACCCCTGTGCCCACAGGAGACATGGCCAAGGGGGCTGAAGCAGGGAGTGCAGAAGGGCAGGGCCCACGGGCTACAGACCTGGTGCTGCGCCGTGCCCGGCATCCCCCTCTCACCAGTGATGCTGCCCCTGAGAAGCGCAGCCCTCGCACACCCGGCAAGGTCATCAAGTCGGCTTCGGCCACTGCCCTGTCTGTCATGATCCCCGCAGGTACCATCTGGCCCAGACACCCGGGTTCTCTCTTGGAGCTGGAAGGTGGGGCTGAAGGGTTGGAGGAAGGGGGGACGGGGAGCACAGACACCTGGGTTTTCTCGTCAGCTCTGGGAGGGGCCTGGGGTCTAGTAGTTATAGCAGTGGGAGCTGGGAGCTCAGACACCTGGGTTCTATCCCAGCTGTAGGTGGGGAGTGGGGGCCAGGGGGTTACAGCAGAGGGTGCTGGGAGCCTGGACACCTGGGTTCAACCCCCAGCTCTGGGAGGGGAGTGGGTGCTGGGTAAGAGCAGGAGGGGCTGGGAGCCAGGACACCTGGAATCTCTTCAGCTTTGGGAGGGTAGCAGGGGCTAGCGGTCAGCGTGGATAGAGCCAGGAGCCCAAACACCTGGGTCCGTCCTCCCATAGTGGAGCCACATGGCAGCTCGCCACTGGCCAGCCCCATGTCGCCGCGGTCGCTATCATCCAACCCATCATCGCGGGACTCATCGCCCAGCCGGGACCTGTCACCAGCCGTTACTTGCCTGCGCTCGCCCATCACCATCCAGCGTGCAGGCAAGCAGTATGGCTTCACACTGCGTGCCATCCGTGTCTATATGGGCGACAGCGACATCTACAGTGTGCACCACGTTGTCTGGGTGCGTGGGGAGGGCTGGGTGGGTCATGCTAGGAATTGTGGGGAGCAGGGCATGCTGGGAATGGGGGCTCACACCAATGGGGAGCAGGGCATGCTGGGAGTGAAGTTTCACATCCATTGGGCAGCAAGGCAGGGTGGGAACAGAGTGGGAGCCAGGCATCAGTCCCCTGGGGAGCATGGCATGCTGGGAGTGGGGCCCTCCTATCCTATGCATGCTGGGCAGGCTGCCAGGTGTGCTGTGTACATAGCATTGTGGGTAAAGGAAGCCCCACTGCATTTTGGATCACCCTTGATAACCACCCCACCTTGGCTGGCAGCACGTGGAGGAGGGGGGTCCGGCCCACGAGGCAGGCCTGTGTGCAGGTGATCTCATCACCCACGTCAATGGGGAGCCTGTGCACGGGCTGGTGCACACCGAGGTCGTGGAGCTCATCCTCAAGGTCAGTGCTGGGGGCAGGGCTTGCGGGCAGAGCTTGTGGCATGGAAGTGGGGCATGCAGGTGGGAGGCAGGTTCTGATGGCAGGGGCAGGGCCTAGGCTGTGGAGGTGGGGCCTGTGCTCAGGAGATGGGGCCTAGAGGGAGGGTGGAACTTGGGAGGTGGGGCTTGTAGGTAGGGAATAGGGCATGGGGTAGGTGTGGCCTGTGGGAAGGAGGTGGGGCTGAGGCTATGGAGGTGTGCTCTGTGGGAAAGGGGGCATGGCCTAGGCTGTGGGGTGAGCATGCAGTGGGTCTGGCCTATGGGAAGGAAGCTGGGCCTAGGGGGTGTGGATGTGATCTATGGGGACAGGGTGGAGCTTGTGGTTGTGGCTCATAGCAAAGAGGCGGGGCCTAGGCTGTGGGAGTGGGCCCTGTGGGGAGAAGGTAGGGCTTGGGGTGGGTGTGTGACCCATGGAGAGAAGGAGTAGGCTAGGCTGCGGGGGCACGGCCTGCAGAGCAGAGGCAGGCCTGACTGGGGCATGGCCTGTGGAGGGGAGGCCACGCCCCCTGCTTTAGTGCCCCCCATTGCCTCCCCCTGACCCATTGCCAACAGAGCGGGAACAAGGTGATGGTGACCACAACGCCCTTCGAGAACACGTCCATTCGTGTGGGACCAGCCCGGAAAAGCAGCTACAAGGCCAAGATGGCACGGAGGAACCGGCGTAGCGCCAGCAAGGAGGGGCAGGACAGGTGAGGGAGCAGGGCCAGGGCCTGGGGGTCAGTGGAAACGGTGTAGTGGAGTCTCACATCCACTGGGGGCCCACACAACACCAGACATCACCCCCTTACCTGCCATGGGGAAAGTTAGGGGACCGCAGTAGCCAATGTCCAGCTGCTGGAAAGAGTTGTTAATAGGTTCTCGAGAGATCCTAGGGTGTGGCCATGCCCCACTGCAGTAGAAGGCAACACCCCTAGTCCATGTCAGCCTGAGCAGCAGGAAGATTCCTTGCTGACCCCAGGTGATCAGTGTGAGTGGAGGGGCAAGACCCTCTAGCAGGGACCATCAGGATGAGTCCCAGTAGGAGCATTGGCACAGCCCAGGATTTGTCTGGGATGGCTTGGAAAGGGTTGATCCTGCCTCAGGCAAGGGGTTGGACTAGAGGGACCTCCAGAGCTCTCTTCCAGGCCCACATCTCTAGAATTCTCTGAGGTGTCTATACTCCTATGATCCCATGATCTCTGTGATCTCTCTGCTCCCATGATCCACTGTGATTTCTATGCTCCCATCATCTTTATTGCTATCCTCCCATGATCACTGCAATTTCTATGATCCCATGATCACTCTGATTGGCTCCTATGATTTTTATTTCTATGCTCCTGGGATCCCATGATTGCTATGATTTCTGTGCTCTTATTATCTCTGTGGTTTCTATGCTCCCATGATCTCTATTTCTTCTCCCATGATACCATAATTTCTATGCTTCTATGATCCCTGTGGTTTCTATGCTCCCATGATCCTCTCCTCTCCCTCTCCCCCTCAGCAAGAAGCGCAGCTCGCTCTTTCGGAAGATCACCAAGCAGGCCAACCTGCTACACACCAGCCGATCACTGTCCTCCCTCAGCCGTTCACTTTCATCCAGTGACAGCCTGCCTGGCTCACCCACCCACGGCCTGGGTGCCCGCTCGCCTACCCAGAGCTACCGTGCTGCCCCTGACCCTGCCTACCTTGGTACCTGGGGGCAGAGGGGCGTCGGGCAAAATGGAGGGGTGGTGGGAGTGGGTTGAGGGGGAAGATGTATTGTGTGAGGTGTGTGGGGGTAGAGGGGTCTTACAGGGAAGTGGAGGGCCTTATGGGTGTCACCAAGGGTTGGAGAGAGTCTTATGGGGGGCCAGGGGCACCAAGAGGTTTTGAAAGGGGGAGTCAAGGGGCATCAGAAGGTGGGGGGCCCTTATTGGGAGTCAGGGGATAACAGCATGAGAGGGGTCTTATGAGAGGAGTCAGAGGGCACTGGGGTGAGAGAGTCCTATGTGGGGGGTCAGGGGGCCTGAGAGGATCATGCAGCAGGAGGCAGAATGGTACAAATGGGTAAGGGGTGGGGATTGGCACCACTAGTGGGGGCCTGGGGTGACAGGAGTCCCAAAGTGTGTGCCCCCTCCTTCCCTAGCACATATGGGGTGGGAAATGGGTCTGGGTCTGTCACACCTTGTGAAGCCTTTGCCCCATTTCCCCAGGAGGGGTGATTGGGAGGGGAGCTGCCTTTGGGGGTTGGAGTGGCCCCTATCATCTCCATGTGCATGGACTGCAGGGATCTCACTCACCACCAGGTGGCACCCCCCACCCAGTAAATACCCGCCCCCAACCCCCTCACCCTCTGCTGCAACAGGGCAGGACCCCCTTCCAGATTAGGGCTGTCACGGTCTGTTTATCTGTCTGTCCATCAGGGTGGGAACAGACTGGGCAGTGGCAGAGATTTCCCCCCACCCCAGCCTCCTGCTGATTCAGGGCCTGGAGCAGAGTGTGAGGGGTGGTGGTCCCTATGGCCAGACCCCCTCCCAAGTAGAGAGATGGGGGGGTGTCAGAAGTGGGCTGTCATAGGGCCTGACCAGTGCCCCTGAAGCTATGGGATGATTCTGAGGAGTCTGTCAGAAGAGAGGTGTCATGGGGGCCTGGTTGCCTTCTGCAGCAAGAGAATGATTCAAGGGGGGCTGCATCAGAAAAGGGGCATCCAGGGGCCTGGTGTGGGATGGGGGCTCAGGCTGGGGGTTCCCCTCACCACAGGCTCTCACCACCTCCCCCCTGGCAGGTGCCTCATCCCAGAGCAGCTCCCCGGCCTCGAGCACACCAAACTCTCCGGCTGGTGCCTCGCACCACATGCGGCCCAGCACCCTGCATGGGTTGTCACCCAAGCTACACCGGCAGTACCGATCGGCCCGCTGCAAGTCGGCTGGCAACATCCCGCTCTCGCCCTTGGCCCACACGCCGTCACCCACGCAGGCCTCTCCACCCCCACTGCCTGGGCATAGCGTGGGCAGCTCCCACACCACACAGAGCTTCCCTGCCAAGCTCCATGCTTCCCCCCCTGTGGCCCGGGCCCGACCCAAGAGCGCTGAGCCACCCCGCTCACCCCTGCTCAAGCGGGTGCAGTCAGCTGAGAAGCTGGGGCCTGACAAGAAGGCAGCACTGAGGAAGCTCAGCCTGGAGGGCACCCATGCTGACTACCGCAAGGACTTCCACCCACCTGAGCCCGGCCTGCACAGCCTGGCTGAGGCCGAGGGTGAGAGTCCTGGTGATGGAGCTGCCCGGCAAGCCGGGGCCCGGTGCCCAGGTCGCCAAGAGGATCAAGCCAGCACCGTGGAGGCCAGTATCACCATGGAGACCCCAGCTGGCACCAAGGAGGCTTCAGCCAACTCCCAGGAAGGCACCAGCATTGCCATGGAGACCCTGGCTGGTGCCAAGGAGGCTTTGGCCTACTCCCGGGATGGTTCTGGGATCACCACAGAGATCCCAGCCAGAGCCAAGAAGACTTTGGCATACCTCCAGGAAGGCCCAGTTGTTGCCAAGGAGACCTCTGTCATCACCAAGGAGACCTTGGTTGCCAAGGAGCCCCAGGTCATTGCCAAGGAGCCCCCAGCCACTGTTAGGGAGCCCATTAACAAGGAGACCTTGGCCGTAGCTAAGGAAGCTCCAGCCTACGCCAAGGATGGCCCGGTCCTCACCAAAGGGACCCTGGGCAATGTAAAGGATGGCTTGTCCCTAGCCAAGGAGGTTCTGGCCTATACAAAGCAAGGCCTGGCTATTACCATGGAGCCCCCGGCTCACAGCAGGGAGCCTCCAGGTCATGTCAAGGAGCCTCTAGGTCACATCAAGGAGGCCCCATATCATACCAAGGAGCCTCCAGCTCATGTGAAGGATGCCTTGCCAGCCTGCTTGGAGGCTCTCAGTGCCCCCCGTGACCTCTCTGGTGGCATCTGGAGACCCCAGGGACTCCAGACAGATGAGGGCTTTACCACCCCAGTCCGGGCACCCACCAAAGCACTGAGCCCAGTGCAGGAGCATGAGCAGGGCCAGCGGGGCATGGCGGAGGGGCCTCCACCCATTGTGGTGGAGCCCTGGGGGGCCCCGGAGCCCCCTGTCATCCCAGAGCGGTGGCTAGTGGAGGTGGTGGAGGAGCATACAACCCTTGGGTCCCGGGCCAAGCCCCCCAAATGTCTCTGCACTGAGGGTGCCAAGAATGGGCTGGGCCTCCCACTCAGGACCCCAGCAGAGGGGAAGGGGCAGGGTCCACTTGAGCCCAATCGGCCCCTTCCCACCCCCCCTGGAGAAGAATGGGGTGTGGCACTAAGGGGGAGCCTCTTGTGGGGCATGTGCCCCCCCATCTGTCCATGCTACTGGGACACTGGCCAGAGCAGGGAAACCCTAAGTGTGGGGGAACACGTCAGGGAGGAACCCCCTCAACTATCCAAGCTCCATATCAATGGGGAGAAGGCATGGAGGAGACCCCCGGATCCCTGTGTGGTCCAATGGCTCCACCTCCATCACAAATGGCATGTCCTGTGTGCATTAGGCCTTGTAAAGTACCTATACATATATAAATATCTGATATACATATATAAATATATATGAGACAATACCCTATCCACTAATGGAGCTATACTGTGATCATCCCCCTGCCCCAACACCCCAAGGGGGCTGCAGTCACAAACCTAGCCCTCTCCTTGACACCCTACTGCCCCAAAGTTGCCCCCAGTCCTCAGATCTTGTGGACAGGTGGTGGGGTAAGAGGTAGCTCCAGCTCGAGCCTTTGGGGAATGGAGGGGGCTTAAAGCTGGGGTGGGGGGGGGCATGTCCCATATTACCATCCTCCTGCTTTCCTAGGCAGTAATATTCATTGTGCTGCTACCGGGCTACCTCCCAGATTTAATGTCATCGTAAGGCAGGCTGTGACATCAGCTGGCATCAGTATGCAGCCTGGCACACCACCGTGACCCCACCATACCCAGTTCCACCTGTCCTCTGCCCCAGTTTGGCCTGGGTGATGTCCCCACCCCATGGCATCATCACCAGGCTGCCTATTGGCAGGAAGATGTCACCAGGTCACTCCCAGTGAACCCTAGTCACCTGGAAGATGTCACCCGGGCAGAGTTGAGGCCTGCCCTGGTCCCCCTCATCTGCCCTCCCCCCCATCCCCCATCCCTGGCACTGATCACTATGCAACTGCCCAGGGCCCACAGAGCCGGTCCATGGGCCCTGCCACGTCTACAGGGGAGCCCCACCCCTTCCTCACCATGGTGGGGGATCCCCTGTCCTGCCCCACCACCCCCAAACCAAGCCTTAACAGGCCCAGCATGCAGCGGGCACCTTGCTCAGCCCCTACCCCCTATATACATCCCCCCATGGTTCACTAAGGGGCACTCTCCTGGGGGAGACACCAAACCCCCCTCCAAACACTCCTTGAGGCACACCACTGGGGTTGGGACCCATATGCAAATATCTGCCCCCTCGTGTCATGGGGGTAGTCCGTGTGCCCCCCCCCCCATTGGGCTGAAAGGCCATGTGTATGAATAAAGCCTGTACAGCACAGCACGATCTTGCCTTTTGTGGGGGCGGGGAGGGCTGTACAAGGGACAGGGGACCCCCCCGGCCCTTCTTCTTTTGCTGCTTCATGGAAGGAAACCCCCCAATACCTGGGGAGGAGGAGGAGGACCTCCATCAGGGAGGGCGGGGGTAGGAGGAGGTCCTTCTGCACAGAGGGAGGGGCGTGGGGTGCCGCCCTGGCCTGCTCAGTTAATGGCAGTCCCTAATATTGCCCCCCAAATGTAGGGGGGTGCCCCAATAGTGCCCTCCTGCCATGCAGCTACGGAAGGGGTTGCTCCTTTTGTGGGGGGTAAGCATAAAGTGGGAGGGCACAACTTTGCCTCCCCCACGCCCCAGGTCCAGGGATCCTGGGCATGTGACAGCGGCTCCCATGCCCTGCCATCGCCCACGCAGCCTTGGCCTGGATCCCAGCGCCTGAGGGCCTGAGTGTGGCTGGTTATGCAAGGACCTTTGGGGAGGAGGGGCCATGTGAGGAAATGCTCATGTACCCCCTATGGATCAGGCCCAGCTGGGCAGAGATGAGGGCAGGTGAGTGAGGGTTGGTGGGAGCTACCCTCCCCTCCCCTCAACCTAAGGATCGCCCCGCATCTGTTCTGTCCCCCTCAGAAGCCCTTCTCCCAACCAAGACCCCCCCCATCTCCTCCCCACTCCCCTAGGACCCTGCACCCCAAAACACACCAGTCCCCCCTCCCAACCAGCACTGGGAACCCCATCCTGTGAACCAGCAACCTGTACTAGGGAAGGATAAGCTACTCCAGCTTCAGCAAGAAAACTCAGGAGTCCTGGGCCCCAGCCCACCTCCCAGCACCACACACACTGCTCTAACCAGCAGTCCCCACTCCCCTCCAGAATCCTGCAATAGACTCCCTCTCTGTGCCCCCGACTCTGCACTAACCACTAGGCCCCATTTAGCTCCTAGAGGCTGGGAGAGAACCCAGGGGTCTGGGTTGGGAGTCTGACTCAGGTGCTCCTAGGCTGGCTGCAAGCTGGGCCCTGCTCTCCCTGGCTGAACGTGTGCAGGTAGTGGTGGGGGACATATTTTGCCCCCACTTCCTGCAGGGTGGGGCTGCCTTCAATTTCCTGTCCCCCCTCCCCCACCCACCAGTGCCCATGTGAGCTGGGCCACAAGTGCCAGGCTGGAGACCTGGGCACGCAAGGGTTAAAGGTGCCCTTCCCCCCCATCAGTTCCCTGCCCCTTGGGTGGTACTTGAACCAGGAAACACCCCCCTGCCCAACCCCCAGCCAAGGAGGCAATCCAGGTGTCCAGGTTCCCAGCTTCATCCCCCTAACCACTGGACCCCAGAACTGGGGGAAAAACTCAAGCATCCAGGCTCCCAGCCCCACTTTCCCCCTCCCCGAGACTCCAAAGTTGTGGATGGAACCCAGGCATCCAGGCTCCCAGCCCCACCCTGGGACACCCTCATTCTGTTTGCACCCCCCCACCAAAACCCAATGGAGGGTACTCTGCCCCCCCCATCAGCAGGTCCCCCCCGCTGTGACCCTCCCATCCCCTGCCAGTGATATCCCCCCTCCATCCCATCAGCTGGGTTGCAGCAGCGTTGCCCTGGCAACAGGCTGGGGTGGGGGTGCTATGACCTACTTTCACTGACATGTTCCTCCTGCCTGTGCTAAGCCAGGATTATCCCACACTGACCTGGGGATTGTGGGGTGGGAGGGAGCCTGGATGTCTGGGTTCTATCCAGCTCAGGGAGGTCAGTGGGTTTAGGGGTTTGGGGGGAGTATCCAGATACTTGGGCTCCAGTTCCAGGCCAGGAGTGCAAATGCACACATGCACACACACATTCAGGGGAGCTGTGCAGGGGGCAGTGTGTATTTGTCTGTAATGCATGTCTGCATGCATGTGTGTTGTGTTTGCACTGTGTATGTGCTCCTGTTGTCATGTGTGTTGACTTTTTGGCTGTGCCATGTGCCTGGTATGTGCATTTGTATTGGTTTTTTGCATGTTTTGTGCTGCACATAGTGTCCAAGCCTAGCATGTCTGTATTGTTATGCACGTCACACACCTGCCTCCAGGTGCAGCCATCCTGAGCCCCTGGGGCTGGCATCCATGTTGTGTGTCATGTGCCTTCTCTGCACCACATGCTGCTGTGTTGCGTGTAACATGCCTTCTCAGCACATCAGCATCCGTGTTGTGCAACTTACCCTCTCTGCACTATATAGTTTCATAGTTTGTAGGGTCGGAAGGGACCTGAGCAGATCATCTAGTCCGACCCCCTGCCATGGCAGGAAAGAGTACTGGGGTCAAATGACCCCAGCTAGATGTTCATGTATATACCAGCATCCACGTTGTGTAACATGCCCTCTTTCCACTGTGTGCCAGCATTTGTGTTGCATTTCCTTCCACTACACACATGGGTTAAATGTGCGTGGCTTTGTACAATCATGCTGTACACATGTATAAATGTGCTGTGTCCAACATAGCCTACACATGGATTATGTGGACACTACTTCACATGACTGGGTTGCATGTGTGTGCACCTGTGTGCATGAGTGTGCTGTGCATCATGTATCACTCTGAAACCTGGTGTTCTTCATCCTCTCTCCCCCCACCCCTGGCCAGGGTAGGTAGGGGGCTGATCTGAGCCACAGAGGAATTCCCCCTGCCCCCCACTAGTGTTTATGCTTCTGCCCCAGGGCCCTGGCGCTGCCCTACTTACCTGCCTGACCTACTAATGCTGGGAACCTGGCTTGGAGCAGGGGGGAGAGGAGCAGCACAGATGCCTGGGTTCCCCAGCCCCCCCCCACAGCCCCCCAGCAGGGGAAGGCACCCCCCACACACACACACTAATTCCAAAGCCATTTGAGAAAGAATTTGGGGGCATTTATTCTGATTCAATTTAAATACACAGTGGTCTGTTCCCCCACTCTGTTACACTGAGCCCATGACCTCCTCAGCCCCTCCCTGAGCCCCCACATGGCCGGATGGGGTGTGGCTGGTGATTGGGGGACCCCCATTGCTGGCAGTTTAGAGCCTGCTTGAGTCTCAGGGGGCATCTAAAGCTGGCAGGGAAGGTGTGAGACCCCTAAATCCCGCCCCCCCCCTTGCTTGAGTGGGGGAAATTGGTCCTCTGAGCTCCAGTGGAATCCAAGCTAGTGGATTCTGAGCCCAGTAAGATGAGGGGGTGATTCTCCTTGCTCCCAGATCCCAGGGAGATAAACACCCTTCCTCTGCCCAGATTCCCAGATCCAGTCGATCCTGTCTCTTGCACAACAGGGAGATCTCTCCTCTCCCCAGTTCCCTACAAACCCTGACACAACAGAGGAATCTGCCCCCTGCCACCTGGATTACAAGCCCAGTGAATCCCAACCCAAGCAGCCAAGGTAGGGAGGAGATCTTTTCCCCTCCCCAGATCCCCACAGAACAGACCCCTCTCCTCCTCCCAGGATCCCAGACCCAGGAGATCCCATCTCCAGCAGAATAAGGGGGCTCATCCTTGCCCAGATATCTCAGGCCAAGCGGATCACAGGCTTGGCAGGATTGGGGGGGGCACTCCTTGCTCGCTGGATCCCAGCTCAGCAGATGGCTCTCCCAGCCCCTGCGGGTGCCAGGCTGGGCACTATCACTTTTGTAGGGACCACCCCTCAACTCCAGAGCTAGGGGGGGGCCACAGGTCCTGGGGAAGAACATCAGGTGGGCCGGGCCCCAGCCCCCCAGCCCCCTGCCACATCGCCAGGTGGGGGGCCACGGCACAGCAGTCTCTCCAGGGCGCCAGCCCCTGAGGGCTGGCCATGAAGGAGCAGGGCCCGGCGCACCAGAGCAGCCATCTCTTCTGGTCTTTCACCTTCCCACTCAGGCAGTGCTGCCTCCCCACCCCCGCTAGCCTGGACCCCCGGCACAGCAGCGGCAGAGGGGGGCTGAGGCAGGGGCAGGAGCAGGAGTGGTGTGGGGAGGGCTGGCTCCTGTGCCCCACTGCTGTGCGCCCGACCCTTGAGGCGCAGCTTGTGGGGCAGGGCAGCCATCTTGATGTCCGGAGGGCTGTCCCCACTGGCTGGGGGGCCGCCCCAACCCGGGTCTTCCTCACTTGAGTAGCCCCCAGCCCCCTCCTCCACCAGGAAGCCAGCAGGGTGCGAGGGGTACCCAGCCACCACTGGCAGGAGGGGTGCTCCACAGGCCTCAGGGAGGGCGGCAGGCGTGGACATGGTGTGGTAGGCCTCATCACCACAGCAACTGGGGGTGTAAGGCCCGTAGGCCTCATCCTCTTCTATCTCGATGGCCCTTGGAGGGGCTGGTGGGGGCCCGCTGGCACCAAACAGAATGACACTGCGGGGACCAGAGCCAGGGGAGGTCTCGGGGGGACCACGAGCCCGGCTGGCAGCCTGGGCTTCGCCCCATGTCTGTGGCACAGGGCTGTCACGCGAAGACCCATCTGACATGTCCGAGAGGGACCCGCGGGGCCGGGACTCGGTCTCAGAGGAGTCATCAGAGCTGGGGGTGGGGGCATGGGGATCGTAGGGTGTGTCATCCCCCATCCCACTGCCTCGGCGCCGGCCCAGCTGGCGGCTCTGCTCTACGAAGGCAGCGGCACCAAGGAGGCCAAAGCGCAGCTTGAGCTGCAGCAGCTCAGCCCGAAGCCGGGTATTCTCCTCGTGCAGTGCCAACACCCGCGTCTCCAGCGCCAGGTCCTGACAACGCCGTTTCTCCCGCGACCGCTTGGCAGCCTCGTTGTTCTTGCGCCGCTTTTCCCAGTAGCTTGCATCCTTCTTCTCAGCCGCAATGAACTCCCGTTGCCGCCGCCCACCTACCCCCGTTCGCCCCTTCAGCCCCCGGGACCGGGGCAGCCCTGCCTCAGGGGCAAAACACAGCCCTTCCATGCCTGGCCCTCGAGGGGGGGCCGGAGAGGGCTATGGCTCCGACGTATGGTCCTCCGGGCTCTGGACAGTTGGACTATAGCAATGGACTATTGCACTCTGAGGTTTTCAGCACTGGAATATTGCCCCCTGGAGCAGTTTATTGCCCCGGGGGGGAGTCTCTGCCAGTTGATTCTTGCCCTAGGAGGTCTTCAGCACTGGAATATTGCTCCACAGGGGCTGTAGCAATGGAATATTGCTCCCTGGATCAGTGCTTTTGGTATATTGCCCCTGGTGGGGGATGGTCTCTGCTAGTCAGCTCTTGCCCTAGAGGTCTGTAGCACTGGAATATTGCCCTCTGGATCAGTTCTGACCTCTGGGATCTGGTGGATGGGTCTGTACAGCTGATATTGTCCCCTGGAGGGCCCTGTACTCCTGGTATATTGCCCCTGGGGAAAAAGTGCTGCCAGGGGTCTTTGCCAATAGAATATTGCCCCTCTGGAGGCTCCTTACTGCCGGTATCCTGCCTCGGGGGTGTGTGGTGGGGGTGTCTATACGGCTGATGAGTTGCCCCCCTGGTGTTGGCTGCTGGAAATCTGGCTAGAAGCGCTGCAGTGTCACTCACCAGGTCCCGGCACTGGATGGGCTGGTCTCGTCTCACCCTGTTGCCTGCGGGGTTAGGAAGCCCCAGTACACCATGGGCATCAGGCCCCCCCGAGCCACCCCAGCCACGCAGAGAGCAAGGGCAGCATCCTTGTGGCAGCTGCAGGGTCCTGTCCTGGATGGGAGCTGAGGCTTGGGACTGTGGCGGGCACAGGCAGGAGCTGGAACGGAGCAGGGTTGCGCCAGACCTGGGGAGGACCAGAAGGAAGAAGAACCTAGGAGGAAGGACCGGAGGCAGGTTGGATATCTGTACCCTGTACCCAGCACTCAGCCCAGCCTGGCACGCCCCCTTCCCCTCCGCACCCCACGCTTGCACAACCTGGCAGGTCTGAGCAGCGCCCGCAGACACCAGAGACACAATGTGTAACTTGCACACACATACCGCACCCACTGCACCACACACACACAACGCTGAACAACAGATGCACTGCACAAGACACACACTGTACCACACAACAAATACCACACATACACACACACTATGAAACATGCATGCTGCACAAAAATACATTGAACAGACACACTGCACACATACACACACACACTGCACCATATACACAAATACACATGCGTGAGTACTACACAAAACATATGGTGAACTATGGACACTGTACCACACACACTGCACACTACACCGCATGCGCTGCACACACGTTGCACCACTTAGGCACACTGCATCACACAAATATACAGCCCCACTGTACAGCACAGATTACTCCACGCTGCCCCACATACTGAACAGGGCATACAACACACCCACTGCACAACAGATACACTGTGCCACATGCACATAGCACCACACACCCAGAGCCCTAGACCTGGCAAAACACACACATGACAATACCCTTGTTGCAAGGACCCCTAGTGGCCAGGAGGCACCCCCTGCCCCCTCCCCTAGAGGGGCCTGATGGGCACAAAGGGGGGGCAAGGGGCCCCCTGCATCATAACCGCTCCCCAAGCTCAGTGCCCTATGTGGGGCCAGGCACAGCATCCCTCTTTCCCTTCCCAACCACATGACGCCACCGCAGCGGACGCAGGCAGCAGAAATATAGGTCAGTAAACATGGTGCCGCGTCACAACAGGCCCTGATTGCACAAGGAGTAGGCGCCATGCCAGGGCTGCTGGCTTGGGGGGGCTAGAAGAGCGTGGGCATGAGTGTGCATGTGTATGCATGCATGTGTTGGGGCTGGGAAGGGGCACAGGATTCCTTCCAGCCTGGCTGCACTTTAGGGGTCACTCGCAACCAAGGCAGGAGGCACTGGGGCACAGCAAGTCCCTTGCCCTCCTACAGAGGTTATTACTGCCCAGATACCCAGCCCCCTCCTCATAGATTCTATCACGCCCACCCATAAAGACCCCAGCTGCAGGCAGAGAGCCCAGATGCCCTGGCTCCCAGCCTGCCCCACACCTGCCCCAAAGCTGGGGAAAGATCTCAGGCATCCCAGTACCTAACACACACACAAGCACTGCAGCACGTGTGTGAATGTGTGTGTGAGCACACATATGCTAAGCTCTTCCCTCCAATCAGCTTTCCTACTCCTGCCCTGTACAGGTGAACGCCTTTGGCCTAAGCCAGGGTCACAGTTCCGACCCTTATGCCTGAGTTCTCCGTCTCTGCTCCAGGAAGTGGGGGCGAGCCAGGAGCCAGGACACCTGGGTTCCATTTCAACTCTCTTAGCCTTACCAGGGTAGTCTGGGCTTGATTTGGGCTGCAGTTGCCCCCTGATCCTTCCCCTAATGCCCCTTGGTACCCCCTAATGCCCCCTGCTGACCCACAATGCCTCCCAAAAGCATGGCACCCCCGCTGGCCTGCTTCCCCCCCACCCCTCCAACCTCAACTCCACACCCCAGCTCTGTTTTCTAGGTCAAGCATGCTCCTAGACCAGGCCCTGTGCCCAGCTGGCACGTGCAGCAGCCGCGGGGCTGGGCTGGGGCCGCACCCCAGAGCTGGTATGAGGGCGGTACTAGCTACTTCCCAGTAACGTCACCCATCACCCACTGGGGGGGAGGGGAGACAGGCAGGATGGTGGGGAACAGGATCTACCTAGGGCTGGGGCTGGCAGCCGACTCCTGCACACACCCACTATCCCTTGAATCCAGGACCTGGTGCTTTATCCCCCACTGGGGCCCCCCTGGGTCTGTGCCCCTGGCATTGTAATGTCAAGAGAGCCCTATTAACCCACTGACCTGGGAAGGGCAGGAGGCCAGGGTGTGGTCCTGCCTGAGGCTGGCATCACAGGGGCCAGGGCTGGGAGAAGCTTGGAAAGGCTGCTTCCTGCTCTTGCTGGCCCTGGGGCATAGCACCCATGGCTGGAGGGGGGGCACATGTGTGTGGTGTAGGGGTGGTATCAGGGCAGGATTCTGACCCCCCACACACACATACCACCCAAGGGGGTATAAGGCACCAAAGGGATCCAGTTCTGGCTCCCACCTTCCCCCTGAGGGGCAACCCCAACTCCCCCTCCCAAAACCAGGAGAGAACCCAGGTGTCAGGGCTCCCAGTCCTCCTCTGTTCGAGCCCTCTTGGACCTCCAGCAGCTGGGAAAGGATCCAGGCATCCTGGATCCCAGCCCCACTGCTATAACCACACAGACCCCATTCATTTTGCAGAGTTGAGGAGAGAACCCAGGCATCTGGACTTCCAGCTTCCTGCTGCTCTTACCCCCTCCCCCGCCAACCCCACACCCCTCCTGGAGCTGGGAAAGAGGACCCAGGCATCCAGGCTCCCAGCTCTCTCCATTCTCTAACCCCACAGCCCCCACACTCCTCCAAGAGCTGGGGATGGAAACCAGGTATCCAGGAATTGTCCTGTTCCTGCCTGATGGTGGGGTGGGGCACTGCTTTCAGGGCTCTTGGCAGGGCCCCACAATGCTGCACCCCAGGCTCCATGGGACCCCAGCTCCTGCCCCCCACTGGGGGTATTGTGGAATGCTCAGTTGGTAGGCGGGGGGGGGGAACCCTGGGCCTGGGCTGTACCAAGGCCCCAAAGCCTGGATTCTTCCCCTCTCCAGGAAGGCAGTGGAGTGTCACGGTTACAGCAAGGAGGGCACTGAAAGCTAGGACACCTGGGTCCCCTCCCTGGCTGGGGGGGGCTGCTCTGTGGGGGTGAGCATGGGTTCTGTGGAGCTGGGTGCCAGGCTACACACACACACACACACACATATGCAACCAGATCTAGCTGCCAGAGTGGTTTCATGGCTCTCCGAACATGCCTGGTCCTGCAAAAGTAGGTCAAGACTGAGGGGAGTGACCCAGGCAGCAACAGCAGCGTGCGTATGTGTGTGTACATGTGTGTGTTTGGGCTCCCATGTCCAGAGGGTGCTGGGCAGGATGATGGAGGGAGCTGGGAGGTGGGGGCAGCCACAGGGCAACTGACAGGGACCCCCACCCCCCAGTCACACACAGGGTGGATATAACACATGAATATGCCATGCGTGAGGATGGACATATGAGGGGCACACAACAGAGATGCCCAACTGAGACCCAAACCCACTTCAAGTGTGTACAGAGTCCACATGACACAAAGAGGGACATAAATGGACATACACACTGAATCGCATACACAGAATATCACTGAATTGCATCCATGTAACATGGATGCCCGAGATGCAACAGAAATGCAACTGGTTGGCCCAGAACATGATGCACACATGCAGCGTGCATACAACATGCACCTGGTGTAGTACGCAACCATCATACACTGCCCCCCCCCAAAAAAAAAGAACTTACAGGAGACTTCACACACACATGGCATAACACATGGAACATGTGTAGACCATGCAGGCTTGTCCATACCCCAGGATGAGCAAAATAGACACACGGTCACACAGCCACACACATGCTACATGTGTAAGAAAACAGAGCACACACTACATGCCCAGCCCAGCCAGACACACACAATAGACACAGGATACAACACATGGCAAGGACCCACTGCACAACACCACAACACACAAACACAGAGCACAAACTGTCTAGTACAAACTCTGCCCACTCCAGACAGACATACACATATCACAGTGCCTGCTACAATGCAGTCACAACACACAACATCCATATCACACAATAAAACACTGCCTAGGAACCCCCATGCACATGCCATAGCAACTCCTCACATACAACCAACCCACACATGGACACGCAGACACACACAGCCTGATCCAGCCATACACCAGGCACGCACACACAAGACATGCTTGACACAAAGTGCACGTGGAGGCACAACCTCACAAGATAAGCCTGCATGCACATATACACACATATAACAGGCACACACCCCATTCACACACCAACAGCATACACACCTTCACAACATACCCGATGCAACTATGCACACCCCACACACAAACTCACAACCACACTCCCCATGCATGCACACACAACACACTATGCAACCACACACACCATGCACCCCCACACAAATGCACAACACACACACCATGCACGTGCACCTACCCACAACACACACAATACATGCACACAGTGTGCACCCCCTTAAGCAAACTCTCAACCATGCACACAATGCATGCCTGTACTCCCTCCCGCAGGATACACACCTTCCTACACATGAACACAACCAAACCCAGGCATAGACAACATACATAATGCATACCTGCACCCCCCCCGCACAAATACAACCATACACCCCAGGCACACACAATGCACATGATGCATGCCTGTGCCCATTCCCCTGACACACACACACACGATACATGCACCCCCCACACACACATGCACACACACACACACACACAGCCATACACCCCAGGTCCACACAACCCACACAATGCACTTAGGAGGGAGGCATGCAGGCTCCCCAATACCACCCCAAGCAAACTCACAGCCACCCACCCCCCTACACACCCCACAACCACAAACACGATGCACCCAATCACACACACACAACACACGCACACGATGCACACAAACACACGGCGCAGCCCCGCACAAGCGGCCGCGGACACAACACAACACAACACAAGCCCCTCACACAACGCGCCGGGACACAATGGCGTGGGCAGCACCCGCCCCCCACGGCGCCCCGGTACCTAGGCCGGGCCGGGCGGCGGCGGCGGCGGCGGCGGCGGCGCGATGTGTGTTAGTGGGTCAGCGCTTGCATAACGCGTCCGCCCGGCTCCAGCGCCGGCACCGGTGGGGCGGGGCCGCAGCCAGGGCCGCCCCGAGGGGCGGGGGGCAGAGGCGGCTGCATCCCGGCACCCTTGGGGGTCCCAGCGCAGCCAGCGCCCCACCCAGCGGCGGTTGCAGCGGGGTTCCGGTACATCCAGCCCCACCCCCTCGCGGGTCCCACCCCAGAAGCAGCTGCACGTCCCCACGCAGCGATCCGGATGCGGCCAGCGCTCCTCATGTCCCTCCCCAGAGGCAGCTGCATCTTCACTGCGGGAAGCCCGGCAGAACCACCCCGCCCCCCGGAGGTCCTACCCTAGAGGCGGCTGCAGTTCACCCCCAGACCCCTCCGGTATTAGCCCTACCCCTCCCACCCCCACGCAGCAGCTCACCCCAGAGGAGGCTGCATCTTCCCCCCGGGTCCGTGTATAACCCCCCCACGTGCCCCACCACAGAGGCGGTTGCATCTCCCCCCCAGGGTCCTTGTTTAACTCCCCCACACACACGTGTCCCACCCCAGAGGCTGCTGCATTTCAGGCCGTGAGAAGGTGAAGGTTGGGGGGTTCCCGAATGTCACGGAGCCCAGTGAGGATCAGGGCGACAAGACTGCACCCCCGTCCGGTTGAGAGCGGCCGAGTGGAACAGGGGCCGGGGGAAGAGGCGTGGCCTGCGGACTGTCAATAAAGCACTAACTCACAAGATTCGCATGGTTTGTGCTGCCCCCTGGTGGCCGCCCCGCACTACGACACCCCCGGGCAGCGCCCCCTGCTGCCTAGCAAGCCTGTGACGCCTCCCCGCCAGGGGTCCCAGAACTGAACAGACAACCCAGGCATCCAGGCCCAGGACAGCTCCACTCAGGCCCCACCTGCCCCTGTGCCCAGGAACTGCGCCCCACTTCCGGCCCCAAGCAGCTCCGAGCCACTTCCGATGCCACCCAGCGCTGCCTGGGAAGTGGAGTCCCAAGCCCGGGGCATCCTGGGAGAGGGAGTTTCAGCTTCCCAGAATATGCTTAGTACAGGGCTAGCGTACGCTGGGAAATGCAGTCTGAGGAGCCTTGCAGGACCCAGTCACGGGGAAGGTCCCACAGGCAGCCCCCTCCCCGCCAACCTACCCCCAACCCAACTCCTGTTGCACAGCTCAGAAAGAATCCAGGCATCTGGACGCCCAGCCAACCCCCTCCAAGGGGAACCAGGCTGCTCTCAACTAGGCCCCAACACTCCCCCCCTCCCAGTCCCTAAACCATGAGATGGGCACAGACATCTAGAGACAGCGCATGGACACTTGGCAATGGGACTGTTTATTGGCAGCTTTAGGGACCCAGGTGTCTTCCCCCCCACAATTCCACAATCCTCTGGCCACTTAACAAAGCCCCAGATAAACATGAGGATGGTCCAGTGGCCCCTGCCTAGGGGGGTGGGGGGGGAGTCACTGTTCCCCCGAGCACTGCCAGGAGTGACCAGGAATAATGCTCACAAGCTGGCAGAGGGTAGGGTAGGTTAGATATCAGGAGGCGCTACTTCACAGTCAGGGCGGCTAGGGTCTGGAACCAACTTCCAAGTGAAGCAGTGCAGGCTCCTACCCTGGGGGTTTTTAAGAGGAGGTTAGATGCACATCTTGCTGGGGTCGTTTGACCCCAGTACTCTTTCCTGCCGTGGCAGGGGGTTGGACTAGATGATCTGCTCAGGTCCCTTCTGAGCCTAGAAACTATGAAACTATGAGAGAACCCAGGTGTCCCGGCTCCCCCCACCCCCACTTGCATTCCTCTCCCAGGCCAGGTGACCCAGGCTTCCTGACCCCCTCCCTGCTCCAACCACTATTGCCCCAGTCCACATCTTGGGAGAGAATGCAGGTGTCTTGGTTCCTGACTAGCCCCCTCCAGCATGGGACAGAACCTAGGGGCCCTGGCTCCCTGCCCCACAAACATGGCTGAGAGTCCAGCCCTCATGACTCTACTACCCCTTACCCCCACCCAGGGAGAACCTAGGCATCCCAGCTCCCCTCTCTGCTCTAACCGCAGGCTCCCCGCTTCCCCACCCAGAACCCACATGTCCTGGTTCCCCGCCCCACTCCCAGCCTGGAGGAGAATCCTAGCATCCAGCCCCCCACACCACTACCAGCTAGGGGCAGGGGTCGTAGTCCTGCACCAGGCTGCGGAAGGCCTTCCAGAGGGGGCGGTGAGGTAGGCAAAGAGCACCACCACCACGCTGCTCCTCGCCCCGATTGCGGTTGGTGTCAGCCACACAGGCCCAGGTGGCAGTGTCAGTGACTGCCCACTTGGAATGGTCCTGCGTGGTTGCGAAGGCTGGCATGTCTGGGAAGGCCACATGCGCCACATTCAGCACCTGTGGCCCCGGCCCTGAGCAGTTGGAGGGCAGATCTCCTGTCCCGTCCCGCCACGACTCCACCAGCACTGTGTCGCCTAGCGCCGCAGCCAGCCAGCCAGAGTACAGGTCTGGGGGCAAACGGCAGAGTGCACACGTAAGCCCTGGAGACCCCTGCTCCCCCACAACCCCTGGCAGCTGCCCCCTATGCCCCACCCCGCCAAGCCCTCATGAAGACATGAGCCCAGGCCTTGGGCCCTAGAGCCCCTTCAGCCTGCCTTACCAACCTCTCAGCCTCACTATATCCAAGGCAGTTCCCCTCCTGCACAGCACCCACTCCCCAACCCAGAGCCTAGAGCCCCTGCCCACCCCCACTCTGCTCACCAACTCACGGAGAGCCCAGCCAGGGCTCCTATTCCCTCTATAGGTCTCCCAGCCCCTGCACCCCAGCCAAGAGCCTTGGAGACCCCAGCCCAGGCCCCTGCCCACTATAGCTCCAGGCAGCCTTCCCAAGCCATGGAGCCCCCAGCCTAGGCCCTTGCCCCGCTAGTCCCCCATTCTTCCACCCCACCCCAACCAAGAGTCCCCATCTGTGCCCCAGCCCCCTCTGCTCACCATCGTGGAAGCGGCGGTGTTTGGCCAGGCTGAGGAAGGGTGCCCCGCCCAGGGAGGGGAGGGTGATGCTGCGGTTCCAGGGCGGTATCTTCACTGGCTTCATGGAAGCTGCCAGCGCCAGATCAGGCAGGTCCTGGGCAAAGGCACCGCCCACGCTGGAGTCGTACACCAGTGGCTGGTTCACCCGCAGCTGCTTCCCTGGGTAGAGCAGGGGGTGAGGGTCGGGCATCAGGGCTTTGGCCTGAGGTGCGACAAATGCGCTGACTCCGCTCAGCCCAACCTTCCCACCCCTCCCAGCACAGGAGAGAACCCAAGTGTCTGGGCTCCCAGAGCCCCCTGCTCTTATTCCCCAGAGAACCCAGGTGTCCCAGCTCCCACCCCTCCCCTTGAGACCCCACTTCTCCTCCTAGAGGTGGGAAAGAACCCATGAGTCCAGGCTTCCAGCCTCCATACAGAACCCAGGTGGCTGGGCTCCCAGCCTCCCCTTGTTCTCACTCTTTAGCCTCCATAGGGAACCCAGGTGCCCAGGCTCTCAACCCTGCTCACCCACATAGAGAACCCAGGGGTCCAGGCTTCCATCCCCTCCTGCTTTTAGGCCCCAGTCTCTGGAGAGAACCCAGGTGTCCGGGGGGTACGTACCAATGTCCTGGAAGCTGGCATAGGGGAAGGTGATACACAGGAAGGTCTGGCCAAAGCGGGAGGCAGTTGCGGGCCAGGCGAAGGTGGTAGCTGTGGGCGGCGGGAAGTGCGGGGCACTGTGCACCAGCCACAGGCCCTGTGTCCCATCCAGCAGCACCACTCCTGCCACAGTCACAGCCAGTGTGGGACCCAGGTGTCCAGGCCACCCCACCCCCAGAGCCAAGATGGGACCCAGGTGTCTGGGCTCTATGCCCCTCTCCCCTAGCCCCTCACCAAGAGCTGAGATGGGACCCAGGTGTCACCCACCCAGAACAGGATAGAATCCCCCCTGCTTCCCCCTCCCCCTGCAGGCACAGGGTGGAGAACCCAAGTGTCCAGGCATACCCTTAGTGTGGCCATGGGAGGCAGCAAGGCGGGTGCTGACGCTGGTATTGGCCCGGGGGGGCTGGTCGTTGTACAGCACATAGGCCACAGCCGCACCCTGCCGGGGTGGGAGGGGAGCAGGGGGAGCTGGCTTCAATGCTCCCCCAAACCCAGATTTACCCCCAACCATGCCCCTGGCGCTGACTCCCTGTGTATTCACCCCTTGCCCTACCCTATGCAGTTACACCCGTGCGCTTACCTGTACCCCGATACCAGTGACCCCTGACCCCACCTGTGCATGCACTCCAATGTCCCCTGACCCCAATGACTCCTGACCCCCATTACTGCATGCACCTCTGTACCTCCTGTCCCCAGTGACCCCCACTTGTGCACTCATCCCCATTCCCCCTGACCCTAATGACCCCTGACTTCTAGGCATTCCCCCTGCATCCCTTGTCCCCCATGACCCCTGCCCCCCACTGATGCACTCCCCCTATGCCCTCTGACCTCTAGGCACTCACCCCCCTGCCCCTGATACCCTCTAAGCCCCATTATTCACCCATGAACCCTAACCCCCGCACTCACAGTGGTTGCAGCCTGGTAGAGCTGGCGGAGAGTGGTGCCCAGAGCACCCTGGGAGCTGTTGATGAGGGCACGGCCAGACACCCAGCCCCCACTGTGGGCATCCAGGTAGTGGTAGCGCAGCCCCTGGCCTGGGGAATGGTGTGGCAGCTTGTAGGCCACAAACCTGGGGTAGGGAGGGGGCAGGGGCCAGTTAAACCCAAAGGCAATGGCCAGGCTCCCCCTGCCCTCCATGCCTGGAGGAAGCTTTGTGGGGGTGGATTTGGGAAAGGGAAGGGACAATTGATGAGAGAAAGCCCCCCCCTCCCCAACTGAAACATGGGGGGTTATGGCTTGAGGGTTGCATGGGTGAGGTTGGAGTCCGGACACTAGGGTTCTCTGAGGGAGGCCTGTGGGTCACTTGAGTTGGGGGACCAAACTCCTGGGTTGTCTGGGAGAAGTGGGTTTGCAGTTGGAGTTGCGGGGGTGGGGAGCCCAAACACCCAAGTTCTCTGTGAGGGAGATGGGTTAGTTCTGGAGGGGGAACCCAGACACCTGAGTGTTTTGGGGTGGTGGCACTCACCAATCCACAGGCTGCCCGTTGTCATCATAACAGGAGATGCCCCCCCCCACAGCAGGGGTCAGGGACAAAGCCATGAACAGGAGAGGCAGCATCATGGGGGTGGGGCACAGACCTGCGGGGACACAGCAGCACAGTGACACCCTAGCCAGGACACCTGGGTTCCCTCCCCAGCTCCGGGGGGAGGGGGGGGCGATAAGGGGAGCTGGGAGCCAGGACGCCTGGGTTCTCTCCCGAGCCCCGTGGCGTGGGGGCAGGGAGCCCGGACTTCCTCATTTTCAGGGGAGAGGGAGGAGGCCCAGACGCCTGGGTTCCCCAGCCACCACTATCCCATGAAAGTGAGGGCATCCCAGTTCCACCCCAGAAGTAGCTGCATCTTAGCACGGGGTCCCGGCCCGCGCCCTGCGGGTCTTGCTGTACCCAGGCTGTCGCCCGGAGAGAACCCAAGCGTCTGGGACCCCCTCAGCAAACCCAGGTGCCTGACCACCCCCCTTCCCAGGAAACCCAGGTGTCCGGGCCCCCCGGCCAGCCGAGGGGAGGTCTCACCTATCTTGCGTGTCCGCGAAGTACCCCTCCGGTCTCGCGGGACACCCCCACTTCACTTCCCCGTGGAGGGAGCACATGACCCGGGGGAGCTGGGCGGGTTCATGGGCGGGGCTGGACGCCTGGGTCCTGTCTCTGTGGGTGGAGTTGCTAGGAGCACCACCTGAGTCCTCTCCTCGTGGGGAGGGTCTAGTAGGGCAAAGGCTGGACCCAGACGCCTGGGTTTGCTCCTGGCTAGAAAGAGCGGAGTCCAGTGCTTTGGGAGTGGGGGGCTGGAGCCGGAGGATGCTTGGGTCCTATCCTCTACGGGGGCCAGGCAGTGGGATCTAGTAGGCGCGGGGGGGGCTCGGACTCCTGGGCCCTGTCCAGGTTCGGAAGGGCGGGGAGTCCCGATCCCGAAGCGCGGGGGCACGTTTCTCCCGTTTCCTTTATTGCGGGCCCAGCGCGCGGATCAGGCCCAGCGCGGCGCGGAGCAAGGCCCAGGCCGCCTGCAGCGCCGAGCACCTGCGGAGGGAGGAGGCGGCGTGAAGGGAGCAGCGACCCCCGCCGCCCCCGCCTTCCCCGTAGTCCCGGAGCCCCCTCACCTGGCTGGGCGCCGCCCCGAGTCCGGCTGCAGCAGCATCTCCTGCGGGGGGGAGGCAGTGAGACCCGGGACCCCAGCGCCCCCATCCACAGCCCCTCCGGCCCCAGCGCCCCCAGGACTTGGCCCCGCTCCCCTGAACTGCCCTCCTAGGCCCGTCTCTGGACCCCTCTCACTTCTGAACCGCACCCCCCGCGCCACTGGTGTAACTCCCAACCTGCAGCCCCTTGCCCTCCGCTTCCCACCGGGACCCCGTACCGTCCAGCCGCTACCTCCCGCGGGGCCTGGCGGCGCCTCCCGGGCCCTGGAAAAGGACGCGGTTCGGAATCCCCACCCCCTTTGCCGCCCCGGGGATTAGAGTGACCCCCGAGAGACCCCCAACTGCTGCGGGCCGCGAGGGGAAGGGTCCACCCCCAGCCGGGAGGGGGAGGGGGAAGGGGCTGGCCCCAGACCCCCCCCAGGAGTCCCCTCCCCCCACTCACAGCTCCGCCTCCTGCTGCGCCTCAGCCACGCGTGGGGCCAAGGACCGGATGCTGTCGCGCAGCGTCTGGGGGGATGGGGACAGTCAGAGCCAGGATCGGGCCTCCCCCGAAGGCGAGGGGTCCGTCCCCTGAAAATCACTCCGACAAGGGGGAAATTGAGGCACGGCCCCGGCGCACCTCCGTGGGTGAAACCTAGGTATCCTAAGGCCGCGGGAAGGGGTGGGGGGTAACAAGGTGGAGCAGGGTCGGCACCTACCTGGGTCCACAGGGACAGATCCCGCACGGCCCCGCTCAGCTCCTCCAGGTGACACCACCTCTGCTCCCCGCCAAACCCCCCCGGTAGTCAGCCGGACTGGGACGGGGCGGGGGGGCTGTGGGTCGGGAGTGAGGGGCACCGCCCCCCCGTACCTGGGCGATGCAGTCGCCCCTCCCCAGTTGCTCGGTCTCCGTTTCCCGCAGGTGCCGCTGTGGGGGGTCACACCCATCAGCTCCCGCTCCCAACGGTCGCCCCACGGGGGGCCCACCTGCTGTCGTCCCCCTCACCTCCAGCTCCGCCCGCTGCGCCCGCAGCCGCCGCCCAGTCTCCAGCGCGCACCGCACGGCCGCCCGCTGCCTGCGCGCCTGTGTGGGGAGGGTCAGAGCTCCCCAAACTCCCCCTCCCCCAGAGCAGCCGGGTGGGGAAACTGAAGCAGAGAACCCGAGTCCGGGGTTCCCCAGCCCAGCCAACCCAGGCGTCCTGCCCCCCTTCCCCGGCCCAGCCCTCTCTGTAAAGACCCGAGGTGTCCAAGCCCCCGCCACCCCCCTCCCGGGGTCTCACCTCGGCCTGCAGCTCCCGCACGGTCTCCGCCTGCCGCTGGTTCTCCTCCTCCTGCGGGGACGGGGGTGGGGTGGGTTGGACCACTCGGACCCCTGCCCACGCCCCCGGCCCGGCCAGGAGGGAGGCATGCAGGGTGCTGTGGGTCGGGAGTGAGGGGCACCGGGAAGAAATGGGTGACAGGGGGCTGCAGGTCCGGAATGGGTGGCACCAACGGGATTGGGGGGGTAGGGGTAGGGCCCCGATCAGGGATCTGTGGGGGATGAGGTCGAGGGTCCCAATCCGGGAAGGAGCGAGCGCCGGGGTGGGGAGCGCTGGATCCGATGCTGGCCCCGGGGTCGGGAGCGGGGGACGTTGCGATGTCCCATATCCAAGGCTCTCACCCTTCGGTGGGCACAATCCTGTTGCCGGCGCCGCTGCTCTCGCTGCTCCCTCCGGGCCGCTGCCGCCTCCTCCAGGCTCTCCCGCAGTGCCCGGGCGGCCTCGGCCAGCGGGGCCAAGCTGGAGGGCGGGGGTGACCGGGAGCTCAGGAGATGGGGGCTCTGGACCCCCAGGGACTGGGACCCCCCTCTCCTCGCCCCCCGGGGGTCTCACCTGCGCCCCCGCAGCCGCCCGCACAGCCCGGCCCGTCGCCCTCGCAGCTCATCCAGGCGGTGCTGGGAGCGCTCGGCCCGGGCCAGCCCCGCGGCCAGAGCCCCCCGCAGCCGCTCGGTCTCCTCCGCCGCGCCCCTGCGCCCACCCCCACCCACACGTCAGCGGGGGCTTCAGGTCGGAAGTGAACGGCACTCAAGGGCCGTGCCCCGGCCTTCTAGCTGGGGGTGTGTGTGCAGGGAGGAACCCCACCAGTACGGGGGACCCGGCGGCCCAGTCTTTGTCCCCTGAGCCCCCAGCCCGGGAATCTTCCCACAGTGAAGGGAGCTGGGGTGGGGGCGCCCCCTGGTGGGTGGCAATGGAAGTACAAGGTGTCTCTGCCCCACTCCCCTCCCCGCCAGGGACCAGGGAATCTCCCCCTCCCCACACCCCGGACAGCACCACAGGGGCTTGGACCCCCACTCACGCCGGGTCCATCCCGCACTGGGCCTGGTCCCCTGCCCGGGTGAGTTCACCGAGGGGATGGCCCAGGTTGTCTAGCAACCATCTCCAACACAGAATGGGGAGAACTTGAAACCACCGTGACCCCTGCCCTAGCAACCAGGCTCCCATAATGAGGGGGTAGCCATACAAGCCCCCTCACCCCCATCCCGAGTTACCCCCAGCCCCAATTACCCCCCCCCCCCGCTTTAGGGTCTATTGCCCCCAGGCCAGAGCCTGGAAGCTTCTAGAGACCAGAGGATTGCCCCCACCCCTTCTCCCCTTCCCATTTGGGGCCTGGTTCAGCTAAAAACATCCTCTTTATTAATTGAATTAAGAACAAAAACATATCTCTTCCCAGGGGTTACAGAGCCACGGCTTAGTGGTGGGGGGGATAGGGGGAGCTGGAGAAGAGCTGACTCATCATGGGATGGTGAGCCAGCTACCTCCCTCCTGGCCCCCAGAACCAACATCACCCTAGAACCTTCCCCACTGGCAGGCCGGACACCTGGGTTCCCTTTCCGTCTCTGCAACCTCTCAATGACCTGGGTCCAAGTCCCATAGCCCGTTTCTCAGTTTCCCCTCTGGGCAGCACCTGGTGCACCCCGGAACCTGGGGCAGAGTGGGGGGGGGTCACCTGGGCAACCCCCAGCCTAGGCCTTGGCTATCAAGGAGGGGATGTGGCTGGGAGACAGCAAGGAGTATCCCCCCTGCACTACAGGGGGTAGGATAAATGGGGAGGGAGCTAGAGGCCCCAGGGGCTGCAATGATTGCTCAGGGCAGCTCCAGGCCAAGTGGGCTGGCTGGGGGCTCTGACCTCCCAGGATCCCACCCCACCTCAGGCCTCCGGGGGGGGGCATAAGGAGCAGCAGGGCTGGATCTAGGCCTCGCAAGCTGGGACCTGGGTTCTATGTAATGGAGGTGGGTTCTAGGTGCCCCTAGAGATGCAGCCAGGCAGGAGATTCAGAGCCAGGGGGGCACTCAGGCAGAGCGAGCTGGGGCAAGGCCTGGGTATCAGGGAGGTGGAAGGACACTCTTCCAGGTGAAGAGGTGGTCCCAGGACCCCACGGGTGGCTTCATGTGCAGGCAGGACCACTCCCCCACCTCCTGCCGGCCCGGGGCGGCTCCCCGGGGCTGGTGCACAGATGTGCCACGACGTGCGAGCTCTGGGTCGGGTCTTGCCGCAGCTCGGGGGCTGCAGGGGCCCAGGGCTGGGTCTGGGCGCGTAACTGGCCCGGGCAGGGGATGGGGGCCCGGGGAGCTCAGCGCCGGGAAGTCTGGGACAGGCCCCCGACCCCCGGGAGCCGCCCTGGGCCGGCTGCTCCGCGGTGATTCCCCCCGACAGTAGGTCCCGGGAGGCCTTGTCCGGCGCGGGGGTCTTTCACCCTGGACCGCTTGGGAGCAATGGAGGACGTCCGTCAGCGCAGGGCTAGGGCCCGGATGCCTGGCTTCCAGCCTCGGCTCTGGGGAAGGAGTGGGAGCGGGTTGGCGGGAGCGGGGGCGGGGGGAGCTCGGGCCGGATCCCTGGGTTCTCGCCCCGCCGTTGCCCACCTTCGTACCCTTCGTGCTACCGTTTCTGTCCCCCCGCGGTTCGGGGGAGGGGGGTCAGGGCCAATCCTTCCCCCACAAACACACACCAGCGCGGGCCCTGGAGCCACCAGATAACGGGGCCTGTCCCCACAGTGGCCGGTCCCGGGGGCAAGATGGTGGTCCGGAAGTCTGAGCTCGTGATGGACCGGAGGGGGTAGGGGGCAGCGGGTCGGAGGGTGAGGGGCTCCGGCAGGGGCTAAGGCGCTTTCAAACAAACTCTCCCATCCTGAGCTGGGCTGCAACCCAGGCGTCGAAGCGACCCCGCCGCCCCACAGCGCTTGCTCTGACCCCGGCAGCCCCAGCACTTGGCTCCTTACAGAAAATAGCAGCGCCCTCCCCCACCACTCCTGGAGTCTCCCGCCCCCAAACGAAGGACCACAACCCCGCCCCGCCTCAGCCAGCCCAGCAGTGCAGCCACTTCTGGGGAGCAACCCTAGTAGAAGAGAGGCCCCGGGAAGGGGAGTGGGCTGGATGTCACGCGGGTGCCCCCCGGCTCCGCACCTCGAGAATCTCTAACTGCTTGTCCTGGAAGCCGCCACCGAGGTGCCGATGAGCGGGAGCGGGGCTGGGGCGCCCCCCGCGGGGGGCGGGGGGCAGCCCGGGTCCGGGGGCCTCCAGAGTGGCAGCGCGATCCCCGCCCCCCCTCAGGATCACCGCCTCCCTGGAGCCTTTATTGCCTCGAGGGCTTCGGGAGCGGCCTCACAACTTCACGTTGGCAGCAGAGGTGACAAGCGGGGTGGGGGTGGCTCTTGCCCCGCCGTGCGGGCTGATTAGCCCCTGGCGCAGGGGGGTCAGCCTGGACCTGGAGGTGTGAGAACACCCGGGGCTGTAGCGGGAGGGTCTGGGTGCAGGGTTGGGGAAACTGGGGCACGGCGGGGGACTCTCTGGAGATCGCCTAGAGAATCCGGGCAGAACCCAGGAGCCCTGGCAGGCAGCAGCCAGTGCCCTGGGTCCGAGCTAGCCAGTTGTGAGCGGCGGGTAGGGAGTGCGGGGCACCACTGGGCTGTTCACGGCTCTGGCACGGGGGCGGGGCTGGAAAGGGGAAGCGATGGCTCCCCAAACCGGCCGGGTCCCCTGCGCCCACTGCGGGTCATATGATGCCCCCTCCCCGCTCTGGGGTATCTCCCCAAGCCCCTGCTGCTGGGGGCTGAGACCTGCCAGGCCGCACAGCCGGGGGAGGCGGGGATTTAGGGAGCAGCAGGAAGACGGAAAAGAGGCAGCTGGGCACCACGCTGGCACCTCGGACACTTGGGTTCCTGCCCCCCCCCCGCCTCAGTCCTGGGAGTGCCTTCTGTCCGACCCCGTACCCCAGTGTCCCCTTCCTCCCCTCGCTGTCAACTCTGGGAGCTCCCGGACAACTCCCCCTCACTCCCGACCCACAGCCCACCCTCGCCGGTCGCTGCTGCCCCCTGGTGGGCGTTTTCGAGGTGCCGGGCCCCGCCCCCTTACACGACCCCCTCGAGGACCAATCGCCCGACATACCGTACACGCCACAGTCCCCTCGGAAGCTCTATGTGGGCCCAGTAGTCCCTCCCGCCTCGGCCGGCCCACGTGTCGGTTGCACGGCCCCTGCCCCCGCGCGTGGGTCCCTGCGGGGGGCGCCCCTGAGGCGGGGTGGCAGCCGCTGCTCCAGTGTGGGCCGCAAAGTGTTAACCTTCCCACTTCCGCCACGCTCAAGATGTCGCCCCACCCCGTGTGATGTCACACCCCGGGGCACCCCTGGGTCCATTGCATCACCTCCGTCCCGGTGCACGCTAAGGTGAGCACTGCCCTCACGTTGGCCCGGGATTGGTCGTGGGGGGGGCGTCTGTTCCGGGAGAACCCCCCCTCACACAGAACCCTGGGAGCTCAGGCCCTGGGGATGGGGATGGGGATGGAACCCAGGTGTCCCAGCCCTGCTCCCCAAACCTGCTGACCTCCTAGAGCGTGGATGGAACCCAGGGTCCTGGCTTCTAGCACAGCGGGGGCTGGAGGAGGCCCCCGGGTCTGACCCTAAAGCAGCCCCCTTCTCTCTTGTGTCCCACTAGGCAGACGCTGCCCCCATGGCTTTGAGGCTGGCCCCCAGGAGACTCCTGCAGTACTGGCCTGGGACAACACTCGGGGCTGCCCGGGCACAAGGCACGGCACCAGCACGCAGGGGTGAGTAGGCAGTGTGGCTGGGACTGGGGAGGGGTCTGGAGGGGAGACTGGGACCTTGGCACCCCTGGCTGGGTTCCTAGGTCCCTTTCCCCTCCTGGCATTAGCTGGAGTTTGGGTCAGGAAGTCCCAGCAGGGGCTGTGAGCTCTCTTAACAGGTCTTTTCTGTGCTTTTCCAGAGACAGAAGCAAAAAAGATCCCCAAAGGTTCCTATCCTCCCCCCAGCACATGCCCACCCCAGCGTGGGCAGGGCAGGGGGAGTTCCTATTTCCTGGGGCCAAAGTCCTGGGTTGGGGCTGGGCTGGAGCCTGCCTGGGTAGGTCCAGCTCTGATTCCCTCCCCAGCCCAGTTCGAGTGGCGGGATGCCCTGCAGCTGGAGCGGCTCCTGACACCTGAGGAGGCCATGATCCGGGACTCCTTCCGCACCTACTGCCAGGAGAAGCTGATGCCGCGGATCCTCATGGCTAACCGGAATGAAGGTGCCCCTGATCCCTGCCCCAAACCCCCCCAGCCTTTGCCCTGACATTGGCAGTCATGCTGGCACTGTGCCTGTCAGCCATGGCAGGGAGTTGTGTGCATAGAGTCAAGGTTATGAAACCCTCTGGCATGAATCCAGAGTCACTCCAGTGGCCAAGGGAGAGGGAGGGGGCTCTGGATTGGCCCCTGGGGGGGAATTAAGAGCACAATCTGGCCCTGAGTTGCCTGTTTCAGGAGGGAATGTGGGGGCAGGATCGGGGTGCCTTTCCCCACCATTCATGCAGTCATGCTTCTGACATACTCCCCCTGCCTCCTTCCAGTCTTCCACCAGGAGATTGTGTCAGAGATGGGGCAGCTGGGTGTTCTGGGCCCCACCATCAGAGGTATGCAGGCAGGGGAGGAGGTGGCATGAAGAGGATTGTGGGGGCACATGGGAAGGATCCCTGGAGGTGGGAAGCCAGGTGGGGGCTGAATCGGGGTACTTTGGAGCCCATCCCTGGGGCAGAGGGTCCCTGCAGCAGCAGGATGAGTGCACCTATGTGGCACCCCCTACCCATGGGTCTGAGAGGGTGTCTTCATGTCTGTGCACCTCAGCAGGCAGGGGGGTTGGAGCCAGGGAGGGCTTCCAGTGCCCCTGACATTGGCAGGGTTCACACTGACTGGTCCCACCGGAGCTCCAAGATCACATCCTGCCCCTATCTCCCAGGCTACGGCTGCGCAGGGACCACATACGTGGCATATGGGTTGCTGGCACGAGAGATCGAGCGCGTGGACAGCAGCTACCGGTCGGTCATGAGCGTCCAGTCCTCACTGGTCATGCACCCCATCCATGCCTATGGCACCGAGCAGCAGAAGCAGAGATACCTGCCCCGGCTGGGTGAGTTGAACTGAGGGGCAGGGATGGGGTTGCCAACAGTTCCATGTAGCACTGGCCCCTCCTGGCTGTGGGGAGCAGAGCTCAATAATGTCCTGGGAAAATCCTGCTGCAGAGTTGGGGTGTGGGGACATGGTGTCTGCAGGGGGACTCTGCAGAGGGGGGACAGGTGGGTATGGGAGAGGCAGATGGAGGTTCCGGGGGCTTGGTAAAGCAGACATGGCCAGGGTAGGAACATGGTTCTCACTGTCCCCAGCCAGTGGGGAGCTACTAGGCTGCTTTGGGCTGACAGAGCCCAACCATGGGAGCGACCCCGGGAGCATGGAGACCAGAGCCCGCTACAACCCAGCCAGCAAGACCTACACCCTCAATGGCTCCAAGACCTGGTGAGGGACAGTGCCCCTATGGACCCCCCACTCCCTCCCCCGAACTCCCAAGCTCCTCAGCTGTGACTTGTCTCCCTGTGGAAGGGCCATGGGAAGCTGGGCTGAGACCTGGCCAGCTTGCTTCATGCAAGGGCCACACAATGGCTGCCAAACAGGGACGGCTGTGTTAGGGGGTGGCAACCAGGATGCCTGGGTTCTCTCCTCTGCTCTGGTGAGAGTGGGGTCTAGTGTGCGAGAGGAAAGGGGAGGTAAGAGCTGGGATGCCTGGGTTCGTTCTGCTTGGGGAGGGGTGTGGGGTTGAGCGGTGAGAGGAAGAGGAGGCAGGGGTGAGTCTGGGAGCCAGTACTCCTAGGTTCTATCCCTAGCTTTGGGAAGGATGTGGGATCTAGGAGTTGGAGCTAGGAGCCAGGATGCCTGGGTTCTTTGCACCCCCCCCCCAGACTGCTTTGTGCTGATGGATGCTGTGGGTGTGACTGATCTTCCATTACCCCTCCCAGGATTACGAATGCACCCGTGGCTGATCTGTGCGTGGTCTGGGCTGTGTGCGAGGATGGGAAAATCCGGGGTTTCCTGCTGGAGCGGGGCATGAAGGGGCTCTCAACGCCTAAGATTGAGGGCAAGTTCTCCCTGCGGGCTTCCATCACTGGGATGATCCTCATGGAAGATGTGGATGTGCCAGAGGAGAACCTGCTGCCCAACATCTCCGGCCTGGCTGTGAGTCCTGCAGCTGCTGCATTGCGGGGCTGGGGTGCTGTTTTGATGGCAGATGCCAGCTGCAGTGGGGACAACTGCTTGCAGCCAGTGCTGCCTCTCATTACTGAGGATATAGCTGATGTGCTGCACCCCAGAAGTAGCTGAATCTCAGTGCAGAAAATAGTTCCTCCCCAGCTGTTAGATAGCTCAGCCCTTCCTGGCTGCTGGAAGCAGCCTGCTTTTGATGCCAGCGAACTTGTGCTGTGAGATGCAGCCCCAAAGGGGGTGGCTACAGGGAGTAATGCCCTGGGCTCCTGGTAAAGCCACTGAGGTTCTGCTGTGCATCTTGCAGGGTCCTTTCGGCTGCCTGAACAACGCCCGGTATGGCATCGCATGGGGAGCACTGGGTGCTGCTGAGTTCTGCCTGGAGACAGCTCGGCAGTATGCTTTGGACAGGTGAGAGCTGCAAGCACCATGCTGGCCTGTACTGTCCTGGCCACTCAGTGCAGAAGTGTGTGTCAAAGAACCAGAGCAATTGTGAAGCTTCCTGTTTCTCTTAAAAGTGGTGGGGGGAACTGAGGAGCAAGTAATGCAATTTTGAGTATAGGATACTGTGAAAACTCAGGATCTATTCCCTTTGGCTGCTGATGCTAGGCAAGATGCGTTCTTGCTGCGTGCCTCAGTTTCCACCTCATACATCTAGTTAGACTCTTTGCAGCAAGGACTGTCTGGGCAGTGCAGCAGAGAGCCTGGCTGGGGCTTCTACCTCCCCAGTAAAGGACTTGTGTTCCTCCCTTCTAGGATCCAGTTTGGGGTGCCACTAGCTCGGAACCAGCTTATCCAGAAGAAGCTGGCTGACATGCTCACAGAGATCACCATCGGCCTGCAGGCTTGCTTGCAACTGGGGAGACTCAAGGATGAAGACAAGTACCTAGAGGCCTCTTGGCAACTAGAACAGTTGTTCTCTCTTGGGTTTAGAAAAGCATAAGGTTGGGAGAGATTGAATGGCTCCAGGGGCCATTTCCTATATAGGGGCCCAAGGCATCTACAACGTTTGGGTTGAGAACAAAGGTCATGCTGTGACCCAGCGGCTGGATTCTGTACTGAGTCTCAACCATGGCCAGCAGGTTGTGGGCAGCTCCTTGGGCCCCTCTGGGTGCTGTCCCCATCACTGTCTCTGATGGCTACTGCTGTCCTGCAGGGCCACGCCTGAGATGATTTCCATGTTGAAGCGGAACTCCTGCGGCAAAGCTCTGGACATCGCCCGCCAGGCCCGTGACATGCTGGGGGGGAACGGCATCACTGATGAGTACCACATCATTCGGCACGTCATGAACCTGGAGGCTGTCAACACATACGAAGGTAACTCCCTGCTCCTGCCACACATACACGCACCCCATATGGAATGCTCAGGGAACATCCTAGTGTCTCCTTGTGTCTTGGCAGCAAAGGGCAGGCAGAAGCATGTTCTGTATGGCATAGCAGGTACCTTGTTAGCGGGCCTTGTTCTGTGGGGAGCAGGTTGGTGACTCTGAAGAGGAGAATTCTGCTTAATGTGTGGCACCCTGCACATAATGCTTGGGGCAGGGACATCCTGGTAGCGTGTGGGTCTGCCTCCTGGTCTCCAGTGCTGCCATCTGGCATGTAGTTGTCTCTAAGTTTTTCTTCAGTGCATTGTGGGATCTTAGTGCAGTGCTTGGGGGATTATGGGAGATGAAATTCATATCCCCCAAATCCTTGCTTTACCATTGTATAGATAAGGCTCTCTGTCAATTCTTCTGTGTTTCAAACAAACTTTTATAGACTTCTTGGTCCCTCGCTTCAAAACCAGTGCTACTGGGGAAAGGGGCTTTTTTTTCCCCCACTACCCTGATAAATAGATACAGTTTTACCCAGGGTCAGTACAATGGCAACGTTCCTCTTGTAATGAAGCAGCCAAGCTCCCAAGATGCAAATACCTGACAAAACTTAGACAGACAGGGAGCATCAGCACTCTCCAATTATCTGAATGTTGCCTAGTAACAATTCAGGGTTTTTTTTCTCTCTTGTCTTTCTTCACCCCACAGGCACCCATGATATCCACGCTTTGATTCTGGGAAGAGCGATCACTGGGCTTCAGGCTTTCACTGTCAACAAATAAATCTGCTTTACTGGGACAGCCAGGAGAGGGCAAAAATTGCCTTCATAACTGCCTTAATTTTTACAGTGGGAGAAGAATTTCATGTCTCTTTCTGCTTGCAAGGTTAAAGTTTTCCAAGCCAAAGGCTGCTGCCATTACAGTGAAGCTGCTGTCACACAGGATTTAATTGATCTTCAGTTTGTTTCTGTGATTCTTGTGTAATGTGCAGCAAGATTTACTCACAAATCTCAGTGGTTGATTTGAACTTTTTTCCCCCTTCCCAAGTTTGGGAAGCCAAGAGAAGTTCTCCCTTTGCCTTCAGCTTGGGTAAAGGATCTAATGCTATCAAGAAAACAGGCCCAATAACACCCCTGTCTTTGCTTTTTTTTTTTTTCTTGTTTGTTTTTTTGACTGCTGTATTTGGGGGGGTATGTGAGAGGGGTGACACTAGAAACGCTTTTGTCAAGTGGATGATGCACAATGAATTTGTAAGGAAGGATTGGCTTGACTGGCTGTTTGCTCCTTAGTGGCACAATGCAACAGCTTTCTGGGATCAGCTGTGAAGATCTGCAATGGTTCTTCCTTTTTTTTTTTTTTAAGTTCCATTGGATGCCAAAGCTCAGTTAAAACTTGCTCTGTGGATCTGGACTGATGTGATACAGTGGAGAGCTTCCTTCTCTCTACAGCCCTGGTTTTGCATTAATTATCCCTAGAACTTGGTGCACACTTAGTGCTGCGCCCTGCCCCCCGTAAGAGGCTGCTATTAGTTTCTGTGTGGGCACAACCTCACAGACCCCTAGCTATACCAAGCAGGCCTTCTCTTCACCAGACCATGCTAAGAGGCACATCTCTGCACTCTGCCTGTGGGACTCATCAAATCCATACAACAGAGCAGCTGAGCCTGGAAAGCCTGGCACTGTCGGCTGCTGGGAGTTCAATTCCTAGCTATCACTGAGTTACCACTTGGCTTTGGGCTAGTTGCTTTCTATTTCTATGCCTCTTTTTTTTCTCAAGATGTAAGAGGAGGACAAGGAGTCTTCAAGCTCTTTGAGGTACTGCAGAAGCAAGGATCCGTCACTACAAATTCCTCTTGGTAACCCTTAGCTGAGTGCTGCTGGTTTGAGGCTCCTTCAGTTTCTTAGATTTCTTAAATTTAAAAATATACAGTAAAAGAAAAATAAAAGTTATGCATCTTGCTTTCTCAGTTGTGGTCACCGTTGATCCAACTAGATAGAATCTAAGCTGCCCATTTATGTTTCACGGGGCCCAGACTGCTTGCTGTCCTGGAAATCAACTTTTTTTTTTGTATTGCAAAACAAGCAAACACCCCAGTGGCAGGTTGCGTTTCAAGTTTTGTACCCTTTACTGAAGGGAAATTTCCTGAATTTCAGACAACTGTGGTATTTCTGACTGTCAGTTCTGGAGTAAAATGTAGGCCTGGTGAATAAATGGTGAGTAGATGAACACAGACTAAGATTTACAGAAACAGGTGCATTGGCAGATAAGATTCCAAGGGAAGGAGAGTTCACATGGGCAGGTGCATTGGCCTGTGACTACAGGTAGGACCAGATTCTCAAGTGTCCAGTTTCCAGCCTCTCGAGTATTCTTGAAAATCTGGTCTGTGCTGGCGGTTATATGAAATGGAAATTAGCCCAAAAGCCTGAGATTCACTGTAATATTGAGGGGATCAGACAGCTGAGCTAGCCATTGCTTGAAAGCTTAACTGCCAAGGTAGCATCTCCTGCATCAGTGCACCAGCTCTGAGTTCCAGGAACTTGGAATGGGAAAATTACTACTGCTCTGACTAGGAGGAAGAGGACAGGAGGCATTATGAAATCCACCTCTTATCTCCTTCTGTTACTAGTTGTTTTCCATTCGTTGTAGTTAGGACTATTAACAAAACGTTACTTTTTCAGCCCCTCTGTCTGTTAGAGTCTATCTCTGCTCTTGTGGTAGAGAACAGGCAAAGCTTATGGGAAACAGCTGTTTAAAATCTGTTCTGTGTAAAAAAAACAAAAAAACAAACAAACCCTAAACCACACAACAATTCAATTTTTGGTTATTTTGCTGTTTTAAACTATGCCGGGTTTTT